>NC_088314.1:7500000-10000000 GCF_910592395.1 Lineus longissimus
CTGAACAAACGCTGACAGAGAAGAACTGTTGTCCACATTGGCTTTGTTCAGGACTGGCTTAACTGACTCACATGATGTTGCAAGACTGGCCAATTAGAGCATCCGTCCTGAAGAAGCCATTGTGGACAACGGTGAAACTGTAGACAATTTGAGTAAATCCATTGAACTGATTTAACCTTCAAGTGCTACAGAAAAGCGCCTTGAGGAATGAAAGCATACACTAGTATCTCTGCCACCAAGAATCTATAAGGACTACTGTTTATTAATGCTTGCTTCCACCAATAAACCAAGCACCTACATCCACCAAAAGATTTAGCATTTTCATGGCATTCGTTTTTTCAAAATAGCATTAAGCAACAAATTTACAGTAAATAAAAACTCCAAATTGACTTGGCCTTTATGTTGATAGGCAAAACAATCATGGAATTTGAAAACGAGATCGTCAAACGATATGTTATTAACATTCTCAATAGACACCATAAGGTAGACAGGATTGTACGAGGGGCAGAATGGTAACAAGTCAATTTCCTGTGCAAAAAAGTTGGTAAACATGTGCTTTTTCCATGTCCATGTAGGCAAGTTATACATATATGAATCAATACAATCTGTCAAAAAGTAAAAATAAGACTGGCACCACATACATACTGATATCAGAAGTGTATAGCAAAAAAACATACAGGCCACCAGAGGTTATGGACATTAGTTAGGAAGATGATAATGAACTGGAATTGGTATAGTTACCCATTCGCCTGATCATCATACCCTAGTGGTTAGGTAGTTTGTGATGATACAAAATGGCAGACTTATGGGGTCAGGTCAGTCTTTAGTGTTTCCGACACGACGTCAGTCGTGACATTGAAATCGACAGAGGCTGATCCCATAACTCGGCGAAGGTTTGGCTACTCCACTGTAAGAGGCACTTATCTGGAAACAGGCAACTCAAGCGCCTGGTACCTTCTGGATCCTGGATCCGTGTCTTGGGTCGCCAATAAATAGAGGTGTGAATCACAGTCCAAACAATGTACACTAGTCATTGAATAAGGAGAACCAACATAAAACCAAATTACCTTATTATAAAATTCTATATCATTCATTCAAGCTCTCAAATATGATGCGAATCAAATAATGATGCAATCAAAAAATACATTACTTTTGTCGGAACTGTTGTTTTTTCTTAACATAAAATGTACAGAGGAATCTTGCACCGTGCGAGTCTCGAAAACTGGCGTAATGTAGCCGACGGTAATCGCCTGGCTATATATCGAAAACATAAAAATAAACAACACGTAAATATACCAGGTTTTTACATTACAGTGGAACCTCCCTTACCGGACACCTCTCTATTAAGACACCCTCTCTATTAAGGACGCTGGATTTGGTTCCAAATTGGTTGTTTCAATTCAATTTGACCTCTGTATTAAGGACAGCATATGAGAGTCCCAAAGGTGTCCTTATCAGGGAGGTTCTACTGTATATGATTAGCCCCGATATGTGACTTCTTGTTGTTAATCTTCCCGTTGCTAAAATCCAATCCCTTCTTCTCCAACATGGCCAGAATGTCCAAACGTGATTCAATGATGCTGAGGATCGTCTGTTCAAGTTTGTAATGATCTGGCACCTTCTCCGGCGGCTTTATGTCCAAGTCGATGATGGTCACGGAAAACCTGTAATATTTCCCGTTCCTTTCGAGCACCACGTTGTTATTGTTGAGTTTTTCCCTGGTGGGAGAAAAGAACATTAACTTATGAGTTTGTTATTTGAGGTATGAAAGTGTCAAATGCTCTGCAGCATGCCTTCAAGCGGTACGCCGTTCATAATTACTGGTGGTCCAGGTAAATAGAAATGCAGTTATACACAATGCCATAGCGCAGTTATTTATGCATACAAATTTGCTGAAACTTGGTATGTATAGTATGTGTATACATTCCGTACTTACCCTGGGTCAACCCGTTGCACAGCAACTAGAATTGAGCAATCTTTCAGTGTGGCAGACACCATGTATTCTTTTACCTGTGAAAAGGCAAAAACAACGACTGATGAAGACGATTTGTCACTGAATGTTTAACCATTCACTGCTAAACTGATTTAAAATGTCATTCCGAATTATTAAGTATTAGGTACAACTGCCTAATTCATATGATTCTGTATCAAAATGTTAAACCAGCATGGCTTAATACACATCTGAGCATCAAACACAGGGCTAGATCAGCCAGGAATTCTCCAAACTTTTGAGCTGAATGGAACCTGACATTATGACATGTACAGTGGGCATTATGATATGTTACGGGACACCTTTGATATTAGCACACCCTCTGTTTCAAGGACACTGATTTTGGTCTTGAATTGGTCATTTTCACACCTCTCTAATGAGGAGAGTATAACAGGGAACGAAAGAAAATGAAAATTTTGTACCTTTTGCACCATATACGAATGGTAATCTATATCTATTGCGGTAGGCTGAGGTATGGATGTGATCGTCCATGTGTCATAGTCAGGATTGTGCAGGCCATATAAATCACTGTCGAGAAAAATTAAGACAAAAGAAAATATGATTATATTCACAGTCACTCTCGGAATGCCGGGATTTGGGAAGACTTTTTTACGAGGCAATTATAAATCTAGGTTAGATGTCTGTCAGGCTTGTAGCGATGTTCAAACGTTTGACAGATGGCATGGTCATGTTTCATCATAACCAGTTGATGTTGACATTTCTCCACTTTTTTTATGCAGCCAGATACACGTGTATTGTTTCAAGAGTGAGCCAACACGTTCAGGGATGGCACTGTGGTAATAATGTGGAGTGGCACTGTGGTAATGTTGTGGAGTGGCATTGTGGTAATAATGTGGAGTGGCACTGTGGTAATAATGTGGAGTGGCACTGTGGTAATGTTGTGGAGTGGCACTGTGGTTATGTTGTTGAGTGGCACTGTGGTTATGTTGTTGAGTGGCACTGTGGTAATGTTGTTGAGTGGCACTGTGGTAATGTTGTTGAGTGGCACTGTGGTAATGTTGTTGAGTGGCACTGTGGTTATGTTGTTGAGTGGCACTGTGGTAATGTTGTGGAGTGGCACTGTGGTTATGTTGTTGAGTGGCACTGTGGTAATGTTGTGGAGTGGCACTGTGGTAATAATGTGGAGTGGCACTGTGGTTATGTTGTTGAGTGGCACTGTGGTAATGTTGTGGAGTGGCACTGTGGTAATAATGTGGAGTGGCACTGTGGTAATGTTGTGGAGTGGCACTGTGGTAATAATGTGGAGTGGCACTGTGGTTATGTTGTTGAGTGGCACTGTGGTAATGTTGTGGAGTGGCACTGTGGTAATAATGTGGAGAGCACTGTGGTAATGTTGTGGAGTGGCATTGTGGTAATAATGTGGAGTGGCACTGTGGTTATGCTGTGGAGTGGCACTGTTGTTATGTTGTTGAGTGGCACTGTGGTAATAATGTTGAGTGGCACTGTGGTAATAATGTGGAGTGGCACTGTGGTTATGTTGTGGAGTGGCATTGTGGTAATGTTGTGGAATGGCACTGTGGTATTGCTCTTACCACAACTTGCAAAGTATGACACATGATCCGAGGCCGTGTGATGTCATGCTAGGAACTGCCAAAGGATGAAAAATAATGCATTATCACAAGACCTCCTTTAAATGCCTACCTGGACTGATCAAGCTGACTTTTTTCTTCTAGATTTTGATACATTTTATGCAGCTGTTCGATACCTAGGTCGTCTAGTAACTGAATCTGGAGAATGCGATCTAGGACACATCCTTTCGGCAATGATACGTCTTCTGCGATGACTGAATGATGATCTGAATATGGAGAAAGCATGAGTCACTTTTATCATCATTATGATTACGCTAGCAAGTATACCCATCATGCGGGTAGGTTGAAGGGAGTTGCTTGCCCCAGCATAGACACTAGAATTGAAAGGGGTTAAACGACCACGTCGAAAACAATCTTGCATTCTGTCTTGCATGATCCAATACCTTTCTGACATAATTTGCTGTCTCTGTTAGCTCGTCGGGGGTGTAGTTAATCATACATGTCATCACATGTCGGTGTTGTTGGAACGGTATTCAGACGGGCCTTAATAGGTACACACCTTGCCCTGTCATCTACTGGGTTTATCAAATGTCCCCTACCCCATTTGTAATCATGAAAGGATTCACCTTTAGCTTGTTGGTAGTTGCTCATCCAACAAGCTTGCTTAGAACGACTTGTCCCACGTTCTGTCTCTTTTGAATGTCTCAGCGCTTGCACCACAAGACTCATGAGTTCATCGACACCGCTGGAAAGAATAACAAGGGAGTCTTTTCACAAAATATGATTTCTGCCAAATCATGAATATACTGGTGCTGTGAAGTCTCCAGAAGAAAAATTGAATACACAAAATACTGAAAACAGGTTTGTACGGAATTGCCAGAATAACCAGATTCTTGTAAGGAATAAAGGTTTTGTTTGACACTGACCCTGTTTTCATTCAAGTGAGGTTCACTCAGACGCAACAATTGGAATGACCCAGAAATGTTCACTGCCATTATCACTGCATTGCCTTAAATAATTTTTTTACCACTCTCTATCAAATTACTTTAGTTGAGCCGTTGATATGCCATGAGAAAATGAATTGCCCCTTGATGGCATTTAACTACATTGGTACTCAATACAATAAGCATGGATTGAATGACACACTAACACAGACGGTGCCCTATGTGTACGCTTTGATAATTAATAACATGACTACTCACTCTTGATCAGGTGTATTGTCTATTAAATCTTCGTTGAGAATACACTCTAAATCCCGTCTAGTGTCTTCACTGAGTATAGTTTTACCATTCTGAAATTTTAAAAATTCAAAGTCAGAAAAAAAATTGAATATTTAACGCAGTCTCATAGGACAGCATACATGGAGGTATAGTTTTACCATTCTGAAATTTTAAAAATTCAAAGTCAGAAAAAAAATTGAATATTTAACGCAGTCTCATAGGACAGCATACATGGAGGTATAGTTTTACCATTCTGAAATTTTAAAAATTCAAAGTCAGAAAAAAAAAATTGAATATTTAACGCAGTCTCATATGACAGCATACATGGAGGTATCAGATATTTGACCCACCATGGAGAAAGAACAATTAGGGTATTTACTTGCAATCTACTTTTTGCCTTCAATATCAAAGCCAATAATGATATCATTGGAAATCTGGGATTAATGCTGTCACTGGATTGGAAAGTTTGAATATACAAACCTTAAAAATTCGTAAATTATTCTGCGGAATCTCAATAAGATTTTTTAATGTATGTTTCATCCGTCTCGGATCCCTGTAAATTAATGGTGAATAGAGTAAGAAGCAGGAAAAATTATATAAAATTAACGTTTCTGTTATCTTTTTCAAAGGTTTTGAAAATACATGAGTTCCTGACCAGACATAGCATGTAGGCATTTCTTATCTGGTAGTGACTGAGCTAATTTAATTTTCATTCAACCAACCCAAAGTTAAGCCCATACATACCCTGAGAATAAATCGATTGGACAATACTTGCTGACTTCGGTCCATTTCTTCGTTGCTAACTGAAAGTAGAAAGATAACCCGCTTAGTAAAGGCCCTGCTTTTGGAAGGAAAACATATTGCCTGGTATCATACATTGTCAAAATACACGATCTGCAGAGTAAGTAGCATTGTACATGTATTATAGCCCTCAATGACAGACAAAACTACAAAAAACGATGCACGGACTCCGCATATTTGGCACTTTAACTTTGGAAGATGATTTTGCTGATATTTTGACAAGAGTTGGTATAACACCTATCCGACTTCTCAGGATTTCCTTCACAGAAGTGCTTTCGGTGAACATGTTTAATGAGTATATCGGAGTTTTTCTCTTCATCAACATCATAAAGAATAGCTTACCTTTTGGTACTGATGCATACAGTATCTGCAGCATGAATACTTGAGCGGGTTCATACCAGGTGTTTGTGATCTGATCGGCATTGATCCAACCTTTGGCTGAAGAGAGGACAAAATGACTTGAGCTGATACGAAATTTGATGTACCCGGTACACTTATTACAAAATCTCAGGATGACCATTATTAGGACTCATCAGGTTTATTTCTTTTTCAATCTTAATGAAATGTTTAGGTGGGGTTTTTTTGTGTCCATCTACTCATGTGCCAAGTATGGATGTGAATATCCAGAAACGAAATATGGCCATAGGGCTGAAGAATTTTTTTTATTTCTGCACTGACAAAGCTGAACCCCGGATTGGCAGTGAGGTCGAGATCAATAAAACTCAACTTAAAAGGAATCCAACCAATAATTCTTGGTCCAGAGCCCCAAACATTGCAGACAAAATATTTACCAATGAACAGTGAAAATCAGTGAAAAGTAAAGATACCTTAATTTCCACACTGAACGTAGGATGACTAGACGTGCTCTTTGGAATGAAACAGGCATCGTGCATTTGTAAGGCATAGTGGCATGAGGGGTCAACCACTTTCTCGAGACGATATCCTAAAAATAACAAAAGCAAGTCTAAGAAAATGACTACTTGTTATGAAGTATAATGGTGTAATTAAGAAGAAAATAATAAAATCACAAATTGAAAAAAGCTTTGATTTACAAAAAGGAATTTTAAGCCCAAGCTCTCATTTGTTTGGCTGGAACTGGTACCTTGTAACTCGCTATGTTTCAGCTAACAAGCATAACTTCAAACACAAAAGGTGCATCAAAATGATCTATAACATCAATCAAATCTTCTGTAAAGGCATGGTTTCAAGAAAATGGCCAGATGTTTTGGAAACATTGGCAGTTGTTGATTTCACATGACTGCCAACAGCTTTCTCACAATACGTACCAGGTCGCTTCCTTACAAACTCTGTGTTGACTTTATCAACCAGCCCTTCCTCCAAACTCACAATTTTCTGAAGAAAAATATCAATTATTACCCAAAGCATTTTAAAATGTGGTTTGGAAGTTGCCTTGTTAATCCAGATGAAAAATATCAGATTCAAAAAGTAAATGTACATGTATGCAACAGTTTACCCCACTTTTTGTAGATCAACCAGAGTAATTTCGGGGAGCTGAATTCCTTTCCAAAACTCAGTCACACAAGGCTCAGTTTCCTTATTACACATAACGTAATGTAGGTCAATGGCGCTTAATACGGGGCAAAAGTAGGTCACTGGTGCTTACCACGGGTTTAACATACTCATTGCCCACTAGGGGATGGAGGACTTTATAGATGTAGTCCACGCCCTGCTGAAGTTGATCCTTTCCCTCGTCATGCACAGTAACCTGCAACATTGAAATTGAATGATTTCTACATGTAACAACAGGTATTGTTGTATAGTAATTGTAAAACCTTTCTTATGAGTAGCACTGTAATGTGTAATTCTTGGAATTAAGTGTGCGGGATTATTGGAATTGGGTTTAGATAAGATACCTGTGGATAATCGTGGAAAATTCCCACGGTCTACTTTTAATCTTCCATTCTCCCCAGCGTGATCAATTACGTCAGCATTGATGCGGCTCCTCATTGGATGGAGACGCATCAATGTTGCCCCCTGATTGGTGCAGACAAAGCTGCGCGTGAATACAAAACAGCTGTCCGTACGCTCTCGACAGAAAGAGAGAGATAGAGAGAGAGCGAGAGAGAGTTATTCCAGTCGCCCGAGTATTTCTAATCACGTGCACGAATCGTCATCCCGACGAACTATTTTATCAATTATGACTTTGGTGTGTATAATTTTGTGAAGCAGTGTTAGAATAAAGGATCCGGACATTAGAAGGCAAATTCAGGACTTATTACTTTTGTAACCTGTGCAAATACAACAGTATTGGGGGAAGAAAATATTTTTTTGGGCCCACGCATCACTTTGGTTTTTAGTAGATGCGGCAGTGTATGACCGTCAAACAAAAAAATTTCAGAAGGGTCGTACTCCACTCATAGTTATATTCATATTTCAGCAAACAACTGTGACTGTGGAATTCCTTATAAAATTTCTGTCAAAATCAAATTTATACCTGAGACGATTTTTCTTCTAATCTGTTTGTTTTCTTTAAGCGATAAACCACCTTGTTGTACTGCAATATAAAGAGAGAGCAAAATTGTTAAATCATGGCACATTGGTAAAATCATTGACAAAAATGGTGTGATCAAAAGGGGTGGGGTCAAAGCATTCTCGTCATAAGCTAGCCCTGACCACCACTGAATTAGGTCTTAGGTTGAATATTATTTAAGAATAAAACAAGATTTTTAAAGTAAGGTTGATTTTATTGTTCAATGTCACCGTCACAGGTAGGCCCCCTACATGTAAATAACTCAACGAAAACAGCAATGCCAATTATTGTCTTCAAGGACAAAAGCACAACCTAAAAAATCAACCATCACCATCACGGTGTATAGTTTAGTAAATGAAGAGTGGGTTGGTTGAAGGAGGCGCACATGTTGAAGTGTTTCTTTGGTAGTCGTGACAGTCTCTGGGCTGTGGGGCCAGGAAAAAATGTGAAGCCTATATAGATGATGTGGCATGTCTATGAGACTATGAGTATCATGATGGTGCTGATGGTGCTGATGAGTGATGATTGATCTTGAGACTTTGATGGATTGACTATTGAGGAGTCACACACCACATGCACACACCCACCTTATGCGACAAAACAAGTCCATTATGTCCTTCAGCTCTGTAAGTTAAACTCTTGGAGAAAGAAAGTGGCTCAGCCTTCTCCATCCTACCTCGAATTCTGCTTTTATGGAGAGGTAATGACTTTATGCATGATTACATGGATTACATGGAATATGATGGATTAACCCTGATTTTTTTTAAACAGCGCCTCCATAAGGTGTTGAAAAGATACACCTGTGTTGTAACAATTGTAACCCAGCTGAAATATTAAGTATTCATTGATTCATATAGTATAAAGACCTTGGTAAATACTTGAATTGTTGTTGTATTTTATCTTGCCTAATAATGGCATAAAATGTATCGTTTTATAAAATTCCATCAGTACATAACTAATCAAAGGATATGACTTTTGAACACCCACTTTTCTTGTTTTCCCGATAGAGGCGCCTCTGTCTACGATAGAGGCGCCACTGTCTAAGCGTGAAAAACTCGACTAGTCCAACAGTCGTTGTAGTATGCACCGAGCATTATCCGTGAGATGTATGAAAAAATAGGTAGATAAAAAAGATGTATTTTGGCATAAATAATATAATACAATACATGCAATATATGAATAAGTAAACATGGGAAAGTGCGTAAAGTGGGTGTTCAAAAGTCATAACTTGGGCCTCGTTTTGGGATTTGTCGTATATACGTCACTGGGGCTGAAGTCTATTAATAGATGGGGATGACCACACGTTGTGAGGAACGAAATCAGCGCCTCTAGTGTCAAGATTGATCCTGCCACTGATGGTACATTGTGCATGGGTGGTGTAAAGTGAAAGATAGTCCCTCAAATCATAGAGTCTTTCACACATGTCTTAAATTGTTTATTGCTTCTCAGGACCTGTAGCATCTTGACGAGATAAACCATTCAATGTGAACTCAAATGATTGTGGCCATCTGAACTTGGCAATATGAATTCATAGTCATACTACTGGTGAAAAACCATTCAATGTGAAAGTGATTTAGGTGATCTGAGAAATATTGATTCAGAGGCCCTACTAATGATCGTAAACCATTCAATGTGAATTTAATGTAAACCATACAATACAATGATTGTGGTCATCTGATAGATTTTGATTCATACAAAAACCCATTCAATGTATCACATGCTGAATATCCCATCATTGGGTCACCAGTTTGCTGGTTTAAATGCATGACTATATTTAAAACAATACTAGTTGAAGTGTTGGAGCACCACCAGGCATGTAAAGAAGAAAAGCAAATATAAATCATTTTCTTTTGAAAATTATTTATTGTTGCACATTCCAAGAATTATCCTCACATGGCAACTTGGAAAGTCAGTGTAGGAGGAAAACCGTTTCAACGGGAGAAAACCTACGCAATGGAGGGAGTCGTCAACTCCATCACACAGGTGACAGGCACAGCGATTACGACCATAATGACTTCATACATGTACATTACATCGATTATAGTCACTGTACCACTCCAATGCCCTTTAAAGGACGAGACATGGAGATAATTGTACTATCACACATGTTCTCCTCCTTTAAAATGTCCAAAAAAGACACACTGCTGAATAGAGATCTTACACGAGATGACTCAACAATTCCAACAATGAGCTGGTACTAAACCTCTGCATGCATTCATCATATACAAGTTTTAGCTTTTGTACATGTTTTAAAACCTATTGTGTATGACTTAAGTTGAGCCATGTTCAGTGAACAATAGGTAAGGTCACTCACTTGCTCTCATTAATCCATGACTAAACAGGTTTAGGGCCCAATTTGAATAACAAAAGAACCACATTTCTCATGGCTAGGAACTGGACAGAGGCTGCCAATTAGCATGACAAAAGGAGCAGAGGTGACATGTATTTGCATGACAAAAGAGGTAGCTTTGAACTGGCAAGACTGAATGTTGGTCTGCCAGGTTTTTTTTTCAAGTTGAGTCTTAGATCTCTTTTATTTTACTTACAAGATTTACATGCATTACAAATATAATTACATACATATATGACAATATAAAACGTCTTACAAATTGACGTTACACTTTTCTCAAATCATTCAGTACCAAGTCCATTAAAAATTTTCTTGATGGGGCAAAATGATATCTTTATGATAATCATGCTCTTGCAATAAATTTTCTTGAATCAAAACAAAGAAAAAGACTAAGATTCTTTCCTGTAAGACCGCTATAGGTAGGATCAAGAACCAGTCTTATTCAGATAAGTTTCAATAAAACAATAGTTTTATTGACACATTTCTATTTCAATAGTTTGATATCTTAATATTTTAACATTGACTATTTTAAAACAATAGTTTTATTGACAAAGCTTATCAGTTAAATTGGTGAAAAGATGTTTTGCATCCCGTGATTTTTTTGTTCACAGGTATTGATGAAAATGTGACTAGGAAATAAAATTCACCAGATTTTTGTTGTTGGTCAGTTGTCTCAAGTATGAAGGTAAAGACACTGAGCAACTGAGCCAGCCAATGATACGAAGGATCTTTGGCGCCTTGGCCCAGGTAGTGTTTAAATGTCGGTGGATTCTGTGGTACTGAAGAGATCAAGAAACAGTAAAAAGGCCTACGGTTCCATCAAGACACACATGTTCATTCGCTTTGCCTGGGGTCAGAGCAAAGCGAATGTCATGTGAACCCCATGTCTCATGTGATGGACATAATCAAAAACAATATCTGATGAATTCGGTGATTTTTTAAGCAGAAAGACCTTTTTTGCTTGAAACAAATCTGAAGCAGCCTGTAGGGTTCCAATGAACCCTAGGCTATTGCAAATGTTTTGTTTGGGTACCAACTTACCCTGTTGGCTGTCCTGTTAGTCAGAACATCCCCTCCACATTTTGATTTTTCTTATCAATCTTGCTTGAAAATAATTTCTGGGCTTGTGACATGCCCTGGTTACCTTATTACCCCCTCCCCCATTTTCTAAACTCTTCTTTAAATGTGTACGATTTTGAGCGATGGCAAGAGTTTGTCATTGCCCGAAAGAAGGCAAATAATTGCCCTCTCGCAATCAGGAACTAAAATATCAGGATTTTTATCAAATCACCTTTCAATCAGATATTGCAATAAAAGGGTAAGGCCTACGGTGACAAAAATCGAACCTCCTTGACGGCGACGGGAGCATGGTAGAGATGCGCTGGCTCAGCAACATCCTCCTCCCTCCTGTGGGATGGCTCATCTCCTGAAAAGAAACAGACAACATAATATCATATTTGTAAGTGCACACCATCATCAGAAAAATATATGATGCACTGGAACGCATTAGTTTCGATGATAGTAAGGTTAAGATTAGAACAGAAATGATAAAGCACCAACTTTATTGACATCTATTTAGTTACAATACTGTGAAAAATTGCCTTTCTCGGGTCTTTCCCCAATATCACCAAATGAGCCAATCTCAGAAAATCTGGATGCTAAAATTGAGAACGCATCAGTATCAGCCAACAGATTATGCTGAATGGTCCAAACCATATTGATTGACCTGGTAATGATGGTCTTGCACTCTGACTCGATAACAGAAGTACATGAAGTAACCAGTCGATTTCATACTCAGGGTGATTCATCATTTTCAAGCCAACTGCCCTCAAAACAATAGGTTGGAGTGGAGCCAGGGCCTGATACACTCCAGACGCAGTGGACAGGCCTCATCTCTCACCCTAACCACTGCGATAAGTCAAGTGGTAAGCTTTCATTTGTACCGATGACCTCAACGAATTGGCAGGCTACCAGCCATAATACAGTGCCGTCAGTTTATCAACTGGCTTGAAGGGGCGCTGTAGTTGGAATAACATTTTGATTAATTTTCGCTAATTAGCACGAATAAAGTTCAAAGTAGTTGTATTCCAAGTTAGCTTCTGTAACCGGAGATCATGTGCAAAGATCTTTCCATCTAATCAATTTGTTCGTTGTTTATTCACATGTAGGTCAACTAACGATACAACGCAGTGCGTATGCATATACCAATAAAACCACGGGAGAAATGAAGTGTATGAATATCAGCTGCACTATTATTTATGCCATAGCGATATCCACTGAGCATCCAGTTTCGATGAAAAAAAAATGCCCTTACAGTTTCGTGACAGCAATGCCCATTGGCTAATCGTCCAGCCGCACGAATTCCCACTATTTGTGGCAGTCCCTTAGGAGATCCAATTAGGATAAATTGAAGTAATGGACTGCCCCAGGAGTGTAGGGCGTGACAGAAGAACTTTTGAGCAATATTCTATACCTTAGGCGACTGTAATCATATATATGTCAATAAAGTTGTTGTGTTTTGTTACCATTCAAACCTTAACCTCACAAATGAATATCTTCAACACTGCATGAAATAGTCCATGTGCTCACCTGGGTTCCTACAGTAAAGGGTCATTATTTGATATGTGACATCAAAAAGTAGAGGTAATCAAAGTTTGTCATCAGTGGCCAATTGATGATTTTCACGAATAGAGAGGGGTTTCCTCAAGTTTGAATGCGAGACATGTAAGCCTAAGAACCATATTAGACCAAAAATTTGCTGGGATAGGAGATCTTTCCCTTTGTGCATAGTTTCAGGTCAAAGGCCCCACTCAGTGGTTACAAAACTCGCGCTGCTGATGGACAAAAGTGTTCATCTCTGAACTTTGACCTTGGTGACCTTGACAAGGAGGTCAATCAAATCAAAGCCCGACTGAAAAAATATGTTTCATCATCAGATACACAGAAACTAAAAATGTTATGAGAATTTGACCATTTGTTAAGAAGGAGGAGCTGGTTTTGTGTTTTTTACATTCTCCCCTCCCCCGTGGCCAATGGAACCAAAATTCAGTCTGGAAGGAGAGCTTGCCTTTTGTTACATACTGCATAGACACTATTTAGCCGGTTTTGGAGCATCTGTTTCACATACTGACATAGGCCTGTTGCACGTTATATAGGCTTTTTGTACAGGTGCCCATCAACTGGCTAAATAGCGTCTCCACAGTATGTTCAAAGGCCAAGTGGTTACAAAATGTGCCCTACCAAAGGACGAAACATTGGAATTTCGAACTTTGACACTGTGACCTTGAAAGTAGATCAAATATAAAATCCTTCTGATACATTATGTCTCTTCCTCAGATACACACACAGGAGAAATTTCTTGAGCATCTGACTATTTCTTAAGGAGTTAGAGCGGTTTTTGTGTTTTCACATTTTGCCCCTTGGTGGCCAAACTAAGAATTAGATCAAAACTAAATTTGGCCTGGAAGGAGATCTTGCCCAGTGTGAAGTTTATGGACCGGTTCATGGACCTGGGAGTTATGAGACGTGGCCTGCTGACAGACAATGACGACGATGACAGATGATGGACGCTCCATGATGGCCAGCTTGCAGGTGAGCTAAAAAACATGCAGTACCAATTTCAACTACAGTTTTCATTGTAAATTCAGAAAAATGTCTATGGCCAGCAAAGTGGTTTCTTTCCTGGACAGTGATTTGAAACCTTTACCTTCCCGCATTTTGAGTCTTTTCAGACCTACTTAGTGGGACATGTGGCGGCCTCTTACAGTTACACCGTCAAATAGTGTGAAAACTATGCAATTGAAAGGCCGGGACAGTCTACAAAGCATGCACTGAATTGAATGACCGCATATGGCGGCAGCCGTGACACAGCCACATTAAACAAAGGTTGTGTTTGGCCTTGAAATTACATTAGAGAGGATAAGAGATCGTTCCGCTAACACTAATGCTACCATTTTTTATGGTTATTTATTTTTACAATTGGAAAATGAAACGGTGGGCTCACCGTATAGATATTTGGTGGTTACAGGTTAGCCAAGAATAACATTGGCGATGAAATAGCATATATGTTCTAAACCTGAAATACATTATTTGATACGATAACTTTTAAAATAGTGTTCGTTATCGTGTTAGCGGAAGGATCCCTTATCCTCTCATTGCTGGCAGAGGCAGGTTCACCGGTCAGCAGACAATCAAAAATGCTCTGGGGAAGGTGGATTGTTTTTTCTACATTTCTTAAGATCATAAGGGATCATGTACAACACTGAAGAGGTTGAGAAAACTTCTAAGGAGGGATCAAATTACTTCAAATTCTCAAATAGCCAAATTTCTGGTTATTTTCACAAATAAGGTGAACTTTCCAAAAATATCATCAGGACTCTCAGCACTGCTAAGATCAACAACAGACACAAATCTGTCTCTCCTCGAAGTCATATATAAGCTGCAAACTTCTCCATATCAGAGGTCTGATCAATCTAAGAAGTTTTCTCTTTTACAATGTTTTTAATTGTTCACAATCCCTAAATAAGGCTAAAGCCTGCACCAAAGCTATGACATAGAAATTAGAAATTGATTTTTTAATATTATTACCGTATGAGATGGCATCCTTCCATATGTAACAGATGAGCTGGTTCCATGGTGGCTGCTGGATATGGCATCACACTACGTAACAAGAAGGGCTCTATGTCCTTAGAGTCATCAGAGTCCCCTTAGAGCATCATTTCGATTGTCATTATAGTCTATTCGAATGACACACGATGTGAGTGTCCACCGCCGATATCCCTGAGCGAGACGATTCCATCCATTGAATCTACCCGACTCTCAGTCCCTCATCCAAGCATGGCTGGAAAACAAAATATCAAGGTCAATCCATGTTTACCAAGATTAAAGTCTTGAGCCATTTTGATAGAATTACTGCTTGTCTGTCCAAAGACATTTATGACCACGCTTTTTCAAGACGTTTTAGTTCAGTAGTGCCTAACTGCAGAAATGCAATGAAGATTAGCTCAGCCTTTTTTCAGATGCAATCATCAGAATTCAATTAAACACAGCCCAGAGCAAAGGAAATATCTTTTTACTGGTAAACAGCTTTAGGGCGAATCATAATATTGAATTTTAAGTACACCACTTTATCTTACTGTATACGCATTGAATCCTTCCTCATACAACATCTGCCAGGAAGATCCCCATGAAGGTCCATTAGGCTGTCTTCCCCAAATTGTCGATGGATGGGTATGAAGGCATCTTATCATGGGGCGAAGTGTTGGCATCTGTTGTTTTCTGGGTCTTTGAGAGTCGTTCTTGCTTCAGTATGCATCGTAGATCATGGTGAAAGTCATTGGGTCAACTCAACAGCCATCATCTCCAGTCATCTGCATAGCCTGGAAAACAGTAAAAACATTTATTCAATACAGGGTAATCTCTACATAGATTGAAGCCAAAAGAAACTTTATATTTCTTATTCATTTGGGGAGATTTTTTTCATCAGGACTTCAACTTCAACATCTCGAGATATCAACAATGTTGCAATTATAATCTTATGCACTGCCATCAGTTGGGGCTCTTTATGTCCCTGTTGTCAATGAATGTCACTAACGCACATCTCTCAACCAAAGTTCGATGTGGAGAGGGCTATTTTTATTCAGCGTATTGCCACCACATTAATTACTAAGGGGAAAAGATGCCTCTTGGCAATTCCGACCCAAACGACCAACTACAGTCCAGATTTGATTCCAAATGTGGCCACCAGGGGGCAAAGGTAAAAAAATCATCAATGAAGTCAAAGCACCCATCATGTACGAGTCCACTTTGTTCCATGTCGACAGGTCAGCACAATGGCCCTGGCCATTTCATTTTCTAAAACTCCTTTGGTTGACGGTATTTTCTTGTGGAAAAATGCTGATCAGCCACACTCTTTGGCAGGCATAAATCGTCCTGATTCCTGGCCAATTTCATTTGTTGAAGACAAGAGTCTTCAGTTTTTAGTTATAATAAGGGGTAGAGGGTTCACAGGAAAGAAAAAAATTCTTTTGGCTTCAGTCTATTTGGGATGATTCCCAAGTATAAGTTGACAATAATTTCAATGATGCCCTTCAAGTTCTACATGTGCTTCTATTTTCTTTGATTGCATCCTATTCTTTGGTCGTCAACGTTCAGATCAAAATTTCCGCTTTAAAACCAACTTTGTTCTACAAAGAAAATTCTCAAGTGGCTACCTCTATAAAAGTTAGAACGCTCGACGTTTGTTTGGTTTTGACTGATAACATAACAATGACCACAATGTCACTGCAAGCATCCAGTGACAATGTCAGTGAGGATTTTGAATAAAAGATTAAAGTTACCAATGCTTGCATCCTCCTTTAAACCCTCCTTTTTATATCCATGCTTATGTCTGATATTGCTAATAACCATACATATAATGTAACTCATTATTTGTCCAACTCCTCAAGATGCCCATTTGGCTGTTACTTGAGCACTCTCGTTTAGGTGGTCTCACGCGGGGATTAAAGTTCATGACTTGGCCACCAGGTTGCGGAGAAATGAAAAATGATTTTTTTTCTCTCCTTAACGACTGGTTGGAAAGTTTGTTTCATGAGGAGATATAATATCAACCAGGCCTAAGTGATGCTCACCCTGTAGACTGCAACATCGTCTTTTATGTCCCTTGTTCTTGTGTTCCTTGTCCTTGTGTCCCTTTTCCTTGTGGCCCTTGTACAATGTTGGCTCGGGCTGCCTAAAAAGAATCATATTTTTTGTTGTGGGGTTTATCTAATTTCTGAGAGTTTCTACTGCATGATGCGTTCACACTGAATCCGATTAAAAACTGTTTTCCAGAGAGCCCTCTCCGTAACACGAATTGGCTACACCACTTTCGAAATGACTGCACCACACTTGGCCTAATGCGCATGCAATTCGATTTGAAAAGTGCAACTCTTGCCGCGTATTGTAGTAACGTGCCTTTCGCGGGTGAATGATACTTCGTAATGTTTCTTTTAATCCAGATGTAACTGAGGACTAAGTGATGCTTACCCTGTATGGCTCCAACATTGGCAGCAACATCTTCTCGGGGTCCATCAAGTGTCTTCTCGGCTGACGAGTTGGAGGCCGGCTCTCCTTCTTCATCGCCGTCATGTCAATTTCAGGGGGCGTATATTATTAGCTTTGTGAGGCACAAGGAGGTCAAGGACACTGTTGTTATTCAAAGAGCCCAATGTCTTCGTCATATGTACTAAACTGGTTTAGCACAAGTCCCACACGGACACGCCTGACATTTCGTCCGACGAAATTCCGCAGGTTAACAACAGGCCTATTCCCCAGTCATTCCATCCCCCTCGAGATCAGGTAGGGGGTCGCCGGCCGGCTATTGCTTACTATTGTTAACATTCGTAAGACTAATCCCGCCAACACTCTAAAACAAGGGGACCAATTGAATGACTAGCGACACGCAACCGTCTATTGCCCCCATCAATCAACCACAATGACTCAAGGGGATCACGTTCCTTGAACCTAAGTCCATGTCATCACCGTCGAAACTTAGATGAGGACCGTGGAACAAAGTGGCAAGCATGCCTGGGACCCAGCCACCGCGCTTTGGAAATGAGATGAGATAGACTCAAGTCGCCAGTCACGATAACCAAATACACCAAGCGTATAGCTTGAATCGAACCCGATCTATCATCGTCATTGGTCACCTGGCCTGGCCTGGACAACTGAAAGCTGAATAGGTTAAAATGGATGATAAACAGGAAACACGAATAACAACTATACTAGCTAGATAACTACGATAACTACTCTAACAACTATACTAGCTAGATAACTACAATAACTACTCTTAACAACTAGAATAACAACAATAGCTACAAAACTAGCACAACATTGATCAGTCACACTTCCAGCACTCACTACAGCGACTAGAGTCCCTCCTCCCCCAAGACCTCCCACACCCTTTTTCAACCCCATCTCACACAGACACCCCCACACACACACAAACACAACATCTTACTATGGTTACAACTTTTGAATAACTGCCCGATTTGCAGATAGAAGTGTCACTGTCAATTCATTTAATTTTCTTTTAATTACATGACCAAAATATGATTTAGTAATGGCTATATGATGTATGTACCGAATATATTACTGCATTTTATAAACATTTCTTGGGGTAAAAATGTTTTATTTTGAATATGCAAAATATAAATAAGTTGAAAGTTTTAATATCTTTGATCTCTTAGAAGAGTTAACATAATAAAATGCAATGGGGATAACAGTTAGATGTGTTTCGTAATGTGCATTCTTTACGCCAAGATGAATCGTTTCATTCTTTTTCCATATATCTCGCAGCTTATTAGTCTGTAATTTTTTTCACTGCCTTGAGGCCCTGTGGGGGTCAAGTTACATGTTTATTTTACCAACGATAACACCGATTTGACAGTGACACCTCTATTGACAAGTCAGACAAGTATACCTACCCTTCTTCTTGGAAATCAAACGAGAATCTTCAAATGCAATTGCCAACAAGGTTGTGTCATCTGAAATTACAAATTGGCACAAATGTGCAATTACAGCACAACTAGTACTGTATAATCACTACTTACACTAAATTCCTAAAAATTATGGTTGAATTATATCTCTCAATATTTAATTTCCTTTGGCAGAGGTTGACCTTATTCCTTTGTATTTATGGAAATAAATGTGGGCTAGTTCATGGTATATCCACATGAGGAACCAATCACATTCCATCACAGCTTCCAACATGGCCTCCTGACTCATGACCAGATTGATGAGATTCTTCTGTTCTGACCAAGAAATGGACACCATAAAAAAAGTTCCAATTAGGCATGTCATAACCTTATGGTATACATACCCTTGCAAGCCATTCAAGATTCTTCAGTTGCAATTGCGGAGAGGGTTTGAAGCATCTGTAAAGATAAATTTGCACAGACAATTAATAACAGCAATTCTACAAGAAGTCATGAAATTAGCACCTAAAAACGATGGCTGAAATAAATTTCTCATTTTCATTCAAGGTTTTCCTAGACCTATGTGCACTTCTTTCTTTCTTTTATATTGTTTTTCATCTCTAGAAATTCTTGAGAAGCATATCTACATACAAACAATGTACACCCAGAGTACTAAAAGTAGATTGACCCCATTTGATCTCTTTGAGTTTGACCTGTAAAAGGAGGTCAAATGAGATTAAGAGGTTAAGAAACGTGCCACGGTTTTTTAAATTGGACACAGAAGCTGGTCGATGATGGACAACCTGTTCAGAAGTTGTAAAAATTGTTCTCAGAGATATCTGCGAGTGATCTCCCCATTGAAACCTATATATTGGGTCATAAGGCAATGCATTTTCCCGCCAAAAAAACAAACAAAGAAAAGTTGCGCTTTCTTTCAAAACCTCTTTTGCCTGTAAAATGAGATAATGTCAAGATTCAGTCATGGTGATACCCACCTTTAAGAACATTGATGCTAAACACAAATAATTTTGCTTTTTGAGAAGGTTGAAATAAGGCAAAATTGGAGATAGTTCTTTTTGGAAGAACCATGTTCACCCTGCTGGAACAAATGTTCTGCATTGCATGCTTGAACCAAGCACTACAAGATAAAATGTGACAGGTAGAGGTTTTATGTAACATGCCCAAACTTTCTTTCAAGGTTGACAGAGTCTGTTGTTGCCCAAGATAACCAAACAAAGGTGTCAGATGTAATGGGCCAAGCCAGAGTGGTAATGGGATTAGTCATAAGCCATGAAGGAATAACCTTTTTATTTGATTATGTATTATGGATTGGGGTTAAAGAAACTGTACAGGGTGTAATCAGTACAGTTGCTGGTTTTTCCTAAAACGGTTTCTTGCAATGAAAATTGGTAGCAAAAAGTGGTGAACTTACTGAATACGCACACATTTTAAACCAGAGTAGCACTTCGCAGAAAGCCTTTGGCTTTTATGACATGTGTATAATGACATGTGATGTATCGTTGCTTGGAGTACCTACCATAAAAATATCATCGAAAACAAGTCACTAATAACCGTGATATTGCATTTTTAGGTTTTTGGCCTCCTGGTGGCCAAGTTTAGAATCAGATCAAATCAAAATTCGGTGTCTGAGGTTACATGACGTAGGGAGTCATGTGTACGAAATTTCAAGTTCATAGCTTTAGCGGTTAAGAAACATGTCATAGTTACACTCTGACAGCCAATTAATGCCATATGACCTCTCGTCCTCTGTGACTTTGAAAAGTAGGTCAAATCAAAAACCTGTATGATATGTGACCTATACGGTGGCCCATAGAGGACATGCATTTATTTTCAATATAATAGAAAATTTTTCTTTTTACAATGCGTTTTTTTTCTCTCGAATTACAACCGCCGTCGGATTTGTTTCTCACCGCCGAAAAAATAATTTCCACCGCCGGGTAAAAAATAATAATTCCCACCACTGCCAAAGAAAATAATATCCACCGCGGTGGAAATTAATATCCACCGCGGTGGAAATAATATCCACCGCGGTGGAAATAATATCCACTGCGGTGGAAATAATATCCACCGCGGGAGCTAATTCGTTATTGACACCGGGTGGATATTATTTCCACCGCGGTGAATATTAATTTCCACCGCGGTGGATATTATTTTCTTTGGCAGTGGTGGGAATTATTATTTTTTACCCGGCGGTGGAAATTATTTTTTCGGCGGTGAGAAATAAATCCGACGGCGGTTGTAATTCGAGAGAAAAAAAACGCATTGTAAAAAGAAAATTTTTCTATTATATTAAAAATAAACGCATGTCCTCTATGGGCCACCGTAGACCTATCCTTACTAGGAGAACCTACAACCTACAATCAAAAACTAAGAGAGATATCACACTTTTTGGGTTTCCACTTCTGGCCCCCTGGTGGCCAAGTCAAGAATCAGATTAAATATTGTCTTCAAGGACAAAAGCACAACCTAAAAAATCAACCATCACGGTGTGCTGTAGTAACTCACACAACGTAGTGAGTGTAATGGTTACGTGTATGTATAAAGTGTAAACAAAATTCATATATCCATCATGTCCATCGAATCTGAAAAAATTTGTGCAGACCCATGACAGTTCCGGTTCCGGTACAGTTTGTTGCATTCCATACGGGCCGCGCTTGCCGATCCTGCTTTCACGACGCACCGCAACCACAGTTACCATGATTCCCATTGTTGACGCAATTATTTCATGACGTCATGAGCCATTGACCATTCACGCAAGTAGATTTATTCACACCGGCGCCACTGTCCTGAAGTGTATCTAAAAATCGTAAAAATACAGGACAACAACGTCGGCGGAGACAGTTGTGACCTTTCATTGCAGACGAAGTAAACGTCCTCTTCTTCTCGATTTACGTACTTTACTTCAAAAAGTCAGTTTTAACACTACTGCACAAATATAGAGTGGTCATAATGTTCCATTTGGATAGAGATTTGACGGACTGATTTGGAAATTCATTCCAACCATGCAACTGTTTCAGAAATGAGAAAAAGGTCCAGGGTGTTATGACATGCATGATGTGTCTTGCCTCCTCATTTTCGTACTCGAGGGTTTTCAACTTTCATATCATTGAAGAAATAATTCATTCCAATCTACAAGTATAATATGTAAAGAGCAATCTCTAGTGAACTCACACAACTGTCCTTCTGACATATTGAGCCAGTACATTGGGGGATGAGTCCCCGAAACCCCCTCCCCCGTTCTCTGAAAGTGACAGGTTTTAGTCAGTACATTGGGGGGAAGGCCTCCCCAACCCCCCCCCCATTTGACTCTAAAAATAGAATTCCTTGGAGACGCTGAACAAAGGCCCCATAAAGAAATAGTCCCCGCCCCGGTAGCTGTCTCATATCTGCTGAAAGAAGCAGCTCTTTGTGGTGAAATAATAATTGAATGCATGTCATGACACCCAGGAGCTTTTTCTCATTTCTGAAACAGTTGCATGGTTGGAATGAATTTCCAAATCAGTCCGTCAAATCTCTATGCAATGAAAATTGAAATGTCACAACTGTCTCCACCGACGTTGTCCTGTATGTCCTAGCAGACGATTTTTAAATAAATGATGTGATTGATATACTTGTAGATTGGAATGAATTATTTCTTCAATGATATGAAAATTGAAAACCCTCTGACATGCCTGAGTACAAAAATGCAGAGGCAAGACACACCATGCATGTCATGACACCCAGGAGCTTTTTCTCATTTCTGAAACAGTTGCATGGTTGGAATGAATTTCCAAATCAGTCCGTCAAATCTCTATCCAAATGGAACTTTAAGACCACTCTATATTTGTGCAGTAGTGTTAAAACTGACTTTTTGAAGTAAAGTACGTAAATCGAGAAGAAGAGGACGTTTACTTCGTCTGCAATGAAATGTCACAACTGTCTCCGCCGACGTTGTTGTCCTGTATGTTCTAGCAGACGATTTTTAGATACACTTCAGGACAGTGGCGCCGGTGTGAATAAATCTACTTGCGTGAATGGTCAATGACTCATGACGTCATGAAATAATTGCGTCAACAATGGGAATCATGGTAACTGTGGTTGCGGTGCGTCGTGAAAGCAGGATCGGCAAGCGCGGCCCGTATGGAATGCAACAAACTGTACCGGAACCGGAATTGTCATGGGTCTGCACTTTTTTTCTTCAGATTCGATGGACATGATGGATATATGAATTTTGTTTACACTTTATACATACACGTAACCATTACACTCACTACGTTGTGTGAGTTATCAATCACATCATTTATTTAAAAATCGTCTGCTAGGACACACAGGACAACGTCGGTGGAGACAGTTGTGACATTTCAATTTTCATTGCATAGAGATTTGACGGACTGATTTGGAAATTCATTCCAACCATGCAACTGTTTCAGAAATGAGAAAAAGCTCCTGGGTGTCATGACATGCATTCAATTATTATTTCACCACAAAGAGCTGCTTCTGTCAGCAGATATGAGGCAGCTACCGGTGCGGGGACTATTTCTTTATGGGGCCTTATTGTTCAGCGTCTCCAAGGAATTCTATTTTTAGAGTCCAATGGGGGGGGGGCTTCCCCCCAATGTACTGACTAAAACCTGTCACTTTCAGAGAACGGGGGAGGGGGTTTGGGGGACTCATCCCCCAATGTACTGGCTATATATGTCAGAAGGACAGTTGTGTGAGTTCACTAGAGATTGCTCTTTACATATTAAACGAAGTATGGGTTGGTTGAAGGAGGCGCACATGACTGCCACATGTTGAAGTGTTTTTTTGTTAGTTGTGACAGTCTCTAGGCTGTGGGGCCAGGAAAAAATGTGTAGACTATGGATGGTGGAGTAGGCTATGATTATGAATGATTGAGAATGTCATTGATCTTCAATCAATGATGATCATCTTCATTCATCTTGATCGATTGATTGAAGAGTCACACACACCCACCTTGTGCGACAAAACAAGTCCATTGTGTCCTTCAGCTCTGTAAGTTAAACTCTTGGAGAAAGAAAGTGGCTCAGTCTTCTCCATCCTACCTCGAATTCTGCTTTTATTGAGAGGTAATGAAATGCTTGATTTGATAAACCCGCACAATTCCAGATTTTTGTAACAGCGCCGCCTATAGGCCTAAGGTGTTCAAAAGATATACCTGTGTTGTAATAATTGTAACATCCCGCTGAAATATTAAATATTCACTGATTAATATAAATAGTATAAAATACCTTGGCAAATACTTGAAATGCTACATTTAATTTTTTTAAATTTCATCTTGCCTGACAATGGCATAAAATGTATCGTTTTATAAGATTCCATCAGTACATAACTAATCAAAGGGTATTGTAGTGTCAAAAATATGGAATCATAGCGCCGCATGTGGTTGGCACTGCGAAAACAAAAACTCCTTTTTTGCCATTTTGTGTCCAATCTTTAAGATTCAGAGTATACAATAGTATAAATGACACACATTTTGACATTCTAGAATTGACATGACGCAAATAAACGATTTCTAATCAAATACTAGTATATTTAAAAGTTCCTATTGCCGGCAACAGTGGTGGTTCCAAACTTTAACCGACGACCACAACGCAAATTTTTGGTAGTCGTGTACACAAAATTGGCATGAATGTAATGCATTTTGTACTGCATTAGAAGAGCAATATATCCGATAAACCTTGATGAATATCGGTAACTTTCCAGCCAAATTTTATTATCATTCCAAATCCAAGCGAAAAATGGACAACCTCTTCCGACAGTCAATGCGAATAGCACTGGTTGTGTGCTGTTATTGGTGAGTGTTTGAATGAAGTAAATAGTAGTAGCCTTAGGCCTAATGTCGACGTAATGATGAATGCCGGCCTACGGGCCTATGCCTATGGCTAATCTTAAACTAACGATAAAAGAAAAAAATACTTCAAGCCAATATACGTCGATGGTTCATTCGACTAGCCTATGGCTATGCTAATTGCTATAGTATTTGTACCCTATCTTTCATGTCGGTGTACTGCAGGGCAATGCATTTTCGACAAACTTTGTCGAAATTATTGAAATAGTTTTTGACCATGAAAACCTAGGGCACTACTGCAGGATCCCTTACAAAATGACCATCACTATAGCTATCTATAGCGGCTAAATTTTAGAATCCCCGATCGGAAATGACGTAGTTTGATCGCATTCAACTATAAAGCCATTGAACAGTGGTGCTTGGTTAGTGAACCGGAATTACTGTCGTTTCGCTACATTGCCAGTTCGCTACAAGTCGTTTCGCTACATGGTAGGTCGTTTCGCTACATGGTAGGTCGTTTTGCTACATGGGTGGAGTCGTTTCGCTACATGATGGGTATGGTCGTTTCGCTACATGGAGGACGTTTCGCTACATGGGTGGAGTCGTTTCGCTACATGGATGTAGTCATTATTTTTACTCTATTTTACCCTACTATAATTCCCGGTGGTGACTACAAATTTATTGTAGCACAGTTTGCCAGTAAAAAAACTTATACGGTTTGATGGCGCGCAAGGGGTTCTTGTCGTCCTGGCCTGGGTTAGGCCACATAAAAAAAAGAGTTTGTGATCGTCCCCGCCCGCCCCTACGAAAAACGCCCGGCCCCATTTTTTGTTAAAATCCTAAAAAAGTCTGCGTTGAAGTGCGGTTGAATGACCCCTGTGGAAAGTTTCACCAACGGGAATTATAGTAGGGTAAAATAGAGTAAAAATAATGACTACATCCATGTAGCGAAACGACTCCACCCATGTAGCGAAACGTCCTCCATGTGGTGAAACGACCATACCCACATGTAGCGAAACGACTCCACCCATGTAGCGAAACGACCTACCATGTAGCGAAACGACTTGTAGCGAACTGGCAATGTAGCGAAACAGCCTGATACCGTGAACCGATGACCTTTTTTTGGGGTGTGATCGGGGATTCTAAACTCGTTCCTCTATAGCTAACCCTAACCAAAACCTCTCTTTGAAACATTTGTCAGGGATTCTGCAATCAAGCCAAACCTAGTGACTAGTGTAAAGATGGTTTGTTTTCCCGACCCTTGGTAATGGTTGGTAGTAGTACTAGTATAGTAGAGGCGGAACGAGTTTACAATCCCCGATCACACCCCAGAAAAAGGTCATCGGTTGACTAACGAAGCACCACTGTTCAATGGATTTATAGTTGAATGCGATCGAACTACGTCATTTCTGATCGGGGATTGTAAATTTTAACCGTAGAGGCATCTAAGTAAGGGCCTATGCTATACTTTGGTTTGACCATAACAATCAACATAACCCACTCGCACCCAGCTGGAAGGTGAATAAAATGTAACAATGTAATAGAGATCCTTTGTTGATGCAACCTGCTCTGCTGTACATTTTATTAAGCTTCTACCTGAATGCCAGCTCTATGTTCTAATTCGTACCTTACAAATGTCTCCTTTATCGCAGGTGTGTTTCGATCTCATTGGTGTTTCTCAATAAGTACCTACTGAGTAGCAAAGACTTGAGGGTAAGTTCTTTTATCCATTCTCACAGACTATTGCGTTCCCTCTTTGCAAATTTGTTCCAAAATTCTGTGATTGTTCTTATATCTGTTTGCTGTGAAAATGATATCACTACTTTTTGTTCCTTCCAAACTAGGTCCATATGTACTCTCTTTTAGGAAAGTTAATATACACAGGGTTAACCAAGATGTCATGGGAGAAATTGGATATTTCTGGCTCATATCATATTAAAATTGGCATATAAGCCGACACCTCCCTATTTAAGATGTAGTCCTCCCGAGGGTGTCTCCTTGAAATGCCTCTGGTTCTACTTTCGTATTATTTCTGATTCCTGTTACTTTGCCCCAACAGCTTGATGCGCCTCTGTTCATCACATGGTTCCAATGTGTTGTATCGCTGCTGCTCTGTGGTGTCCTCAGTCTCATAGCAAAGGTCTTCCCAAATCACGTTACCTTCCCAAAGTTCCACATAGAGATGAAGATCATGCGGGAGGTAAGGAAACTTTAGCATCACAGATATAAATCAGGCCTGAGGCTGAATAAAGCGAATTGCTTTTTGTTGTAGGAGAGATTACAAATTTTATAAGTGGCTTTAGCATGGCCTCATTATTATAGAAGTTATCAATAATTAATGTGCAAGTTACATTGTTGGCTGTGGGGCGTCTGGTATTTGGTTTATGTAGCTAATTACTTCACACTTTTGTAGCATTTTACCTCACACTAATTAGCAAATAAGTGAAATAAACTTGGGGTCGTGTGTAGTTTTTCTGCAGCTGTAACCTCAGTGGAGAACACCTTTTTGTGGAATCGGGCCTCTATGGTTTTACTGATTTAGCACTTGTTGCTGGAACAGGATTCTTGTGAGAGAGGAAAACAGAAATTATTAATGTCTTTGATCTATTCCAGGTGCTGCCGCTATCTCTTATATTTGTTGGAATGATTACGTTCAATAATCTGTGCCTGAAATACGTCAACGTTGCGTTTTATTATGTTGGGAGATCTATGACTACTGTCTTTAATGTGGTAAGTGGTTAGTGGTTAGTGGTTAGTGGTAAGACTTGATCTGCTGCCTGTTAAAAGGTTGAGTGTGAGAGAAGGCGATTGGAGAGCCAGCTTACCAGCCAAGCCACAGTATTGGAATATCGTCACTACTTGACTCTTTCACTGCCAGTATCGCAAAGTTTTTTGCAACAATTTAAAAACATCAGTCATTACACATTTATTCAACTAGGATGATCTAAAGACATCATTTGAGCCATCATTTCCAAAACAAATCAAAGATAGCTATAAACTTATTGGAAAGATTTAGAAACGCATCATTGAAAGACGACATTTTTGCCCCCAAATCCACCACTGGCACCAGATATCCCACTGCAAAAAACCTTCCTTAACGCATTGGTTTCTTTATACAATTTAAAAGGGATTTCCTGCTGCTCTCTGACCTTAAATTGTCACAGAGATATAGCAGAAGTGTACATATTAGTTTACCCTAGACAACTTGAGAGATCACCTAAAGCCCCAAAATAAACATGTTGGCTTTCTTTTGTGGGATATATATATTTATCTGATGGTGTTGATTCCTTAATACTAACAACAAAGATAAACAGAAGGACAGTCTTTTTTTAAACTCGGGACTAAGTATAAATCCTTGGCTTTATGACATGAGTTTGAAGTTTTGTTTTTCGTTGAGGTTTAAGACGAGTTAAAAATGATAGAGTTAGCTGCCTGTAGTAAAATGTTTTGTGTTACAACTGCCTTGACCTTGTTAGTGTCCCTCCATTTCTGGTTACAACTCTAATACTATTTGTCACATATTCAAATCAAACAACAGAACTTATTGGCATGTAATTTAAAGCTATGTTGGAGCCAGACAATCAAAGAATTCTGTTCGGTGCCTGAAGAACGGTAAGCCAGTCTGGCTCACCATGTCAATCGTCTTTATTTTATTTTCAGATCATGACATACCTTATCCTTGGTCAGAAGACAACTTGGCAAGCTATGGTCTGTTGTACAATCATAGTTGTAGGGTTCCTTCTTGGAGTTGACCAGGAAGATGCAGCAGGTAACAAAATTATTCGTCAGTCAATTATTCAAAATTTATGGAAGGTCATGCAGCGGTCAATGTGAATCCTATACCCCCCCTACTCAGGCCAATTAGTGGTGAACCCTGAATAAGGGGTACTAAGTTTAGATAGACACTTTGCCTGATACGTCAAGTACGCCAGATACTGAAACCTTTCAGTGGAACGTGTATGTAGATGAGTAGCACAATGTCTGCTTCAACCCAAGCATTTCTGTGCACCTGGGTGAAGTAAGGTAAGTAAGAGGAAGAGACCTGCCCAGAGTCTTAAACTAAGTGTGGTGTTCGAACCAGTGACCTCTTGACTGCTGCCGTGAGTCTGAGCCACTGGACCACAACATGAATGTGCGTAGTAATGTCATACTCTCTGCTTTTAGGTTCACTCTCGGTAATGGGCGTCATATTTGGAGTCCTTGCAAGTTTATTCGTTGCGCTTAATGCCATCTTCACGAAAAAGGTCTTGCCAGCAGTCAACCAGAACATATGGCGGTTAGCCCTCTACAATAACTTCAATGCCATGATCCTGTTTTTACCACTCATGCTTCTCTCCGGGGAATTCGAAAGCGTCATCTATTTCGATAGACTCGGTTATCCATTCTTTTGGATTGCCATGTTTGCCGGTGGCGTATTTGGTTTTGCCATCGGATATGTCTCAGGATTACAAATTCAAGTGACGTCACCACTGACCCATAATATCTCTGGAACAGCAAAGTCATGTGCTCAAACGATCTTAGCTTGTGCCTATTTTAGGGATGTGAAGAGCCTGCTATGGTGGTTATCAAATGCTGTGGTTCTTTTTGGATCATTCGCCTATACGTTGGTGAAACGTTTCGAGATGCGCAAATTCCACGAGAAGGAGATGTTATTGTTGTCATCGAAGTTGGATGATGTTGAATCAGCAGAGGAGGAGGGCACGAAGTAAAAATTACATTCGTTGGCATGATGAAGTGGTTAAGATGCCACATATTTGTTGTGTTTTACAGGCTTAACTAGCTACTAACTAGGTGAACTAACTAGATATTGGGACGAGGTTATGTATTCATATGTGTGGGACAAGGCATGTATAGCAGATAGCATCGAGGGACAAGTTGATATTCGTTAAATTCTAGTGTACTCACTTTTAGTTGAAGAGATGTGCTTTTAATACTATTGCAACTAATAAAAGCTTAGGTCTACTTGCCAGTTGATAGCCTGAAGCCCCCAAATTGAATCTGTGTCACTCACTATTTATGTAACTCTGATAAAATGGCTCAAGGATGTGATATTTGAGAAAATGACAGAAGGCAATAGTAGAATAGGTTGTAGAAGAACTTGAAATGAACAAGTAAAAATATGATCAATAAGGTTATTGACTAAATTTTGTAGCTCTCACACCCCTGGTGGCATCTGGTCTTTATTTTCGATGCAAATTTACTCTCGTTTACTGAACATGCACTTTTAGGCGTGAGATCCAGAATCCTCCATGCAGTGCCAGTAATGGAACTTACTTATTATTGCAGTTCATCAGATGCATTGCTACGATATTTCCCAAAGTTGATGATACTCAGTTTCTTTGTTTCCGCCAGTCTCATATGATGATCTCCAAAAATTGACATTTACTCTGACTACTCGGGAGTAAACACTTATCTATATGAATAAATCAATGATCTTTATGGCAGTTGAGTATTGTAGTACACGGATTTGAAGCATAAAATTTGCAGAGAATTTTAAATCGGCACCAGGCTTACCTGGTCAGATTAAACAGATGTATCATTCTGGGCATTTTTGGCAATATGACCGCAATCCTACAACCTCTTTTCCCCCAGGCAATTCTACCTGAGAAGTACAATCTCGAATGTATGCAATTTATCAATCAATGTATAATTTTTTCTGCAGTCATATAGTTTATACATACTTGTCATTTATTTATCTGTGAAAATTTCTATAAGACTGTGTCTTCTGAAGAAAGTGTAATAACCATTGAAAGAGAAATTCTGTTTATCAAAATGTACAGAGGAATTTTAAACCCATTACCGAGTCCCTCAATGATGAAAACCTGTGTGACATAACTGATGTACACTGCTTGACTATCCTGATGATTTGTAGTGTTGTAAAATTTGTAGCTTATGTTAGTGTTGTAGCATAGGCCTATTGCCTGTACAGCTGGGACAAGGGCATGTATGCTATGGGTTGGGTATAGAGAGAGTTTTGTATCAGATAGTAATGGATACATTTAGCCCTATAGATGAGTTTCCGTGATGTAATGGCAGGTAATGTCAGGCATCATCTCAAACACAGTGTCGGGTGCCAGGTGGGTGGCCAGTTCCATGACGTCAGATTGGGAGAACCCACGTCATAATCAGCCACCAGAATGCAGGGAAAAGTTCACTTTAATATTTCTTAAAATTATCACAGAATGATATGAAACTGTTAACCTTTTTTGTTGATTTGCCAGCAGTACCTTGTGAAATAAGGAGAGTAGTCTTACGTCTATTTGTTGAGTCACATTCCGTGTTGTTTTAAGAAAAGAATGTGTTATGTACTTGTCCAGCGTGTGTGTTAACAATTGTTACTGAATATTTGGCTATTAAAAATTGATATTTATATTTCTAAATAATTTCTTGTCACTTTCTTTCACATTCTTGTGTCCGAGTTTTTGCACAATTTCCGTGGCCACCATACCAATGGAGTTCATTGGCCTAGGCCTGGGGACTCTTTCTTTGGCCAGAGGAAAAGTCCATCGTAAGCTGCTCATGTTTATCACTAGGTGGGGTCTTTAGCTTGCCCGTGCAATGGCATAGACACCAGATACACAGAACCCCGGTTTTAAGTTTCATTTGAAGGACTGTGATGAGTCAGTAATTTCAGTTCCTTTAAAGCCTCGCTGGTTCATTTAGAAGAACAGTTTTGTTTCTCCTTGGGATCAAACATGGGCCATATTCCGTGGTAGCCAGCAGTGTTTGCCACAAGGCATGGGCTCCTCACTGTTCTGTACTCAAGCAAGTTGTTGATATGGAAATTTGCTCGGGCAAATGACCTTGATTGCACTATACGCAGTGCTTTCATTGCATGGCAGCTATCTCCATTTTTTTATATGGACCAGGCCGTCAAGTAACACATGCTGTGTTATTGTCAGATTTACTGGAATATGTTATATTGGACCCACCGATGCATTGTTAATTCTTGAAGTGTGGGTCAAGGAAATGGCGTCAGACAGAAAACGTGCTGCAATATTGCTCACTGTCGACTCGCACCAACAATAGGCAGACGACGACAGCTGTCCCAGATTACCTAGCATTGCCACAGCAGTTGCAATGGTATTGATTCCCAGGTTCATGTAGTTTGTAACATGCGGCCATGTAAAAGGGACTATCTGGGATGGACTGGTTGCCATAGTTGGAACTTTGGAATCATTTTCTGAATTGCAAGCCAATGTTTTGCCCCACCTGTGAGAATGGAAGTGAAATGACATGCGAATACCGTGCTTGAACTAGTGGTGCATATGTTAGGACTCCAAGGCAAGCAAGTGGCTTTCACGATCGAGTTCACGAAGGCGACCAGAAAACTAAACACACAACCGCTCTTCTGGTGAAAGAGGATGGATCATATAAGGAAAAGGAGGCTGCAATTTTACTTAGCCTCATGAAGACAGTCACAATCCCAACACTCCATTCCGTCACATTTGTGCGACTTTTACACATTTACCTAGTACGAAAGACAGCATACAATTTGGTCATTCTCCCAGTGAGTGGCAGCAAAAGTACCCTTATTCTAAAACAGTCATTGAGCCAATCATCTCCGTCAGATGGACACAAGTGTCCTCTGCATTTCGACCTTGTATGGAGCCATCCAGTTAGTATGTACACACTGAAGGGGAGGAGAGGTTCAGGAATTTTGGGGAAAATGCGTACATTTGCCCTGTACATTTTGTCCAAAATATGCATACAGGGGAGGGGGTCTCAAAATCCCCAGTTTGATGTGTACATACTTCATGGATTGCCCCTACTGTGTACAGAGTTCGTCATGTAGGCTGACACTATTTGACAAGATTTATTGTCAAAGGGCTTCATACATGGGCAAACGAGCCACCCCGCAGCAGAAGCACTGCTGAAGCAGTCTCCTTGATCAGAAAGAAACACCAAGCAGTATTTCTAAATTTTACATATTATTTATTGTGACACATACTATGTACACATTATACATATGAGTGTTATTATCAAACTGACAATGTCTGTCTAAGGACGCTTGTATGCTATCAAAAAATATATCTTACATGTAACAAAGGGCTGGCTCTGTTTTTTTTAATTATTTAGCCAAAACACACGTTCTACAGAAAAACCAGATATGTGATACAGTTTCTATCATAATTCCAAGTGGAATGTAATCAAGCTATATCATTCCCATACAAGGCCACTAAAAGATTTCTGAAAACCGACGGGAACCATGAAATCAGATCACATCGGCCTGAGCTAGCCATGTCCTGTGTTAGCCATTTGCAAAAGGGCGAGTGGTACAGCCCACCCTGGAACTACAGACCTTGAATCTCGATGTTTACGTGGTCAACATGCATAAATAAATTAATAAAGTTCCAAAAACGGAACAATAATTTATCATCATTAAAAAGCATACATCTGTGCATCCAGGAGTTTCACCAGAAAAGATTCAGCAGTCATGATTAAAACATAATAAAGAAGACGGATGGTTGTAAACATTTATTCGCTAGATCACAGAGGCGCCACAAAATAAATAACTGACAGTTTGGACGGATTATACATTTATTCGGCCAAAAGCGCCACCTATGTGAAGAAATATGCCAGGAATTCCTCCTCTCGCGTAGCCTGGTCGTCACCATCGTCTTCTTTCTTCTTCAACTGTGGTGGCTCTGATCGGAAAACTAGTTTCTTCCCGGTCTGAAAAAGACATAATCGACATGATTACCTGGAAATTGCTGTTAATTCAATAATCTGGAACTTGTTACGAATCTGGAACTCCAAATCCCTAGCCAGAATAGGACAAAGCATTACCGTGCAAGATCAAGTTATCTGAAGTGAAATACTGACAACGTTTCCAAGCAGCTTGCATGCAGTGACATTTTTCCTGCAATGGGCTATCATACCTCATCTCTGAACACACAAAAGGGATAGTCATATCTGCTATTCTTACCCTTTTCTTGGGATCCGCCTTGGCCCTTTCCAATGCTCGCCTAACCCGGTCTTCTTGGTGTAAACGTTGCTGTTCCATTTTCTCTTCGCGTAACTTCAATCGCCTCTCCTTGTCTTTAGCCTAGAGTGACACAAATTATACACTTGATCAAATTATTAACTTACCGAGTTTCGTAGCACTATTGGATTTTTGACGGAGGTATGGAGTCCACTGTCAACTACTGGACCACCTGTGTGGGCTCTTTTACTTGCCCTGCCATAGACACTCAGGTACAGCTCATCACAGGTCTCATCCAGCAGACCCTCGAATATATTCATATTTGCGTTGTAAAGAGACAAGAATTTTGGTTCCTTGAAAGCCATGGCTGTTTATCCAGACAAACAATACAAGGTTTCCCCTGGGATTGAACCCAGGCCCTATTGCATGGTAGCCAGCAGTGTTGACCAATAGGCTATGGTGCTCCTCCGTAAATGTCATTATATGTTATGCTTGGACCATGCAAATGAACGTCTGCTCCTGACCAACCTTTTCTGCTGCTTCCACTTTGTCTTGTGGCATCATTTCTATCATCTCGAATAATTCCTCCAAACGGTTTTCAATGTTTGTCAACATCTGTAAAGTACTACAAGGGCAGAACAACTAATGGTTAGTAACAAATAGAAATGTGGCATGATCCTGTATGATCATGGGAAAAAAGCACCAAATTGTGGTGAAAACTCAAGAGCAGATTGTTATTGAAGATCAAACAAATTTCCAATGGCATTCTGCTACCAGAGTCCAGCTTAAAAGCTTGACAAGTTCAGCTTAAAATGTAGCAAACTTCCATTTCACAGGGAAGAAAATTTGCCAGCATTTCAAATGAAGTTTCCTAAAATATCAATAGACCTGGAATATTCTATCAGAATAGAATGGATTAAATTAGTTGTGTTGTGTCTTCATTCATTCTGGCAGGATTTCTCCTTCCGCAAGCAAGACCACTGAAAACAAAATCAGCTGTCAGTAAGCCCCTCGAGACATGGGAGGCTTCAAAAAGGACGTCTTTCTGAGAGCACAAAGATTTGGAGAAGAAAAGAAGAAGACTACTTGAGTTCCAACACTTTTGTAAATTTGTACAATGTAGGCTTCTTTCCTGATAAGTCCTTTCAATTGACAAGCAGCTTTGTCGACATTGTTGAGAGGTTTCTGTTATGATAATACACAACAGCATTGACCATTGACGTCCAACACCACATCGATGCAATCGGAAATGCATTGATGAAAGTTTAAGCCATTGCTGTATTCTTCAAATTAGGATTTCACATAACCTCTGAATCGGTACACCTTCTGATCAAAAGCCAACATACAATGCAATTTTGTTCTCAATGTGGTTTTTGTACCAATTAAGGGAAGGGAAAAAAAGGGAAAAAGGTTGGAACTCAAAAGAAAGAGTGATGACATCTAAGTGCTAAACTTGCAGTTGGTAGATCTAGGAGTAGGAAGTGAGACTTATGCTAAAGAGATGTGGGAAGAAATGACTGGAAGTGCAATATATATACGTTAGTGCAAGGTTTGACAACATGCAAGATGAGTATGATGAAAAGTTTTAATGCAAAATGTGATGGTTTACAATACACTGGCGTTATATCTCCCTGGCGACGGTCACTGTGACCAGTCCCTTCACCACAGGAGAGTTATCTCTACAGATCAGTGCGACATTAGATGGACAAGACAGTGTACAACAAACTGGGACGGGTAAGGGTGAACTATTCCTATAGCTAACAGTTGCAAGGGGAAGAGATCTTTGTGTCGCTTGAGAACTGTAGGGGACAATTTGTGGAAACAATTTGAGTGTAGTTGAAATTGACTGAAATCTACAGAGGTAATATTATCTGCATACAAAAATCTGCTTGGTTTTGGAACTTTTGAAAGTTGAAGACCAATGAGGTAACAATAGTACCTAAAAAGACCTCTGAAGATCATATCAATTTCTAACTAACAAAACTGCCTCAACAAAATGTCTTACTTTGTCCATCTTTGAAACTGCCCACTTTTTGTAAACCTGTTTTGATCCAGAAGCCAAAAAGAACCTCCACAAACAAAACAGGGCTTACAGTGGATGTAAACAAAACAATTCGATACTCTTCATCGAAGTATTGTCCAAGTTATTGCTGAAAAAGTCGCCATCGACACCACATTCAGAATCTGGTAGCGACACCACATTCAGAATCTGGTAAGTTTTGATGATGAAGAGTGTCAAATGATTTTTTTACACCCAGTAGTAATCGAGAGACCTACTAACCTGATGTTTGCCTCATTGTCTCCGATACAACTCCTGTAGACATCCTCAACCTTGTTATTCAGCTGAGCCAGCATCTTCTCCTGATCTTCCTGTTTGAACTCGCCGTATGAGAACAATCTGAAAGAATAGAACAAATCACTGATGACGGGAATGGCCTTTTTTGGATGCCGGGATAAGCCAAAAGTTGGCTGGGATTTTTTATGCTCAGCTCTCAAACCAAGATTTTACACAAATAGTAATGTTGATGCATGCATTACTGATCCTGATGGCCTAGTGGCTTAGGGTGGATCAATCTTGGCCATGATGTTGGCAAGTGGGCAGCAGTAGAGAGGGCCCAACTTACTTTGCTTTCACTTCTAACTCAGTTGCCTTCTCCTCCTCTCGGTTTATAGCGTTGTTTAATTTGTCAATCTGTTCTTTTAAAATCTCTGTCTCTTTTTCCCTGGAAAGGAGAATACGTATTTATAGAACTTTCTCATCAATATACATGTATAATCGAATGAAAAATCCGGAAATTTTGTTCCCACTTCTGCAGACTTGGGTGCTGATTCCAGCAGTCCATTTTAAGGCTTTAGGCCAAGTTACCAATCCTGGACACCCTGATTCAAAGTCCTCAAAGGAGTTTAAGATTGCATATTTTTTTGTATATATTTCTTTCCTAAATTCCTGTAAAACTGCACCAATGCCCAATGCCTTTTGTTTAACAAACTATGGTTATCTGACTTTAAACTTACATTTTTCCTTTTGTGTTTTTAATCGTCTGTTTCATTTCCTCCAAAGCCTCCTCCGTCTCTTGGCTGTTCTGAATCAGCGACAGATTCTGCTCTTCCAGCTCCGCAAAGATGTCCAGGAGCTGCTGCGGGTCGGTGAAGTACAATTCTGGCTCCTCGTCACTCTCATCCTCAGAGTCGTCAGTCAGTGACACCACGCTCTTGGTATCTGCCTGACTTGAGCTGCGTCCACTGCTGTAAAGAAAATCAAAACGTCCCATTAGCTCTGGTAATACAAGTAGCGAATTAATATTTAGTGGTGCGAGGACCATGACCAACAGACAAGTTCACAGTGACCATAACACTTAACACTTTAACAAGGAATAGATAACAGTAGAACAATCTACAGTTTGTACCAGCACTTAAAAAAATTAATGAGTCATTTCTACTTCTGCCATAAATGTATTGACAAGTTCTATCTGTTGACTCAAAGATCACTGGCTGTTTTTGAGTTCGACAGAACCGTCTAATCACTTAAGTCATCTGAGAGCTATCCCATTGCAAAGCAACCTTGTATTTCATCTAAGAATGAAAGTTGAAATTGAGAAAAATTACCTCTCCCAGCGACAATATTCATTTTTGCAAGAATTTATAAGCACAACAATATCAAAACCACCAAAAATAACTTGTCAATCCTTATAAATTTTCGACCGTTATGAATAAGCATAGAGCGCATGCAGCAATAGATGATAATAAATGATGCAATGAATGAACACAACAAATGAACAAAGAGAAAAATTAGATCCTGTAACCATTAAGATGAAAAAAGATAATGAAAAATGAACCATGAATGATAACAATTTATATGACAATTAATCAGGTTGGATTATACTGAAATTGCCTCAGGAAAATTATGATGAGCCTGATCTTGTTGGCCACTATTGTACCTTATACTCATAGTAAATATTCTGATTATGGGTACAGACGTCTCCCTGAAGTAATAATGAGACATTATTTTGAAAACGTTACTTTTAAAAAAAAAACTGAATGTACAAGTGAGATTTGCAGTGGTTGCCAAAATGACTGTTGCATTGAAACAGTTAAGGGCAATGTTCTTGATAACAGGTATTTTTTACAGCCATAACAGATTTGATCACTTTGCTATGGACCAATTTAATGCATGATATGATCTCATCATGTTGTAGGACTCGGAGCCAATATATATGCTCCATTGCTATCATAGTGATATGGTTTAATCTTTACCAGTTAGTTTCCTCGAGACAGCCATTAGTTAAAATAATTTAAAATACAGTATTATACCCAAGCCAGAGAGATCTCTTTCAGTTTCTGTTCGATCAAAATATACCAATATACCATAACATTTAGTAGGATTATCTTGTGGTTGTATATGAAATTTGGAGTAGAAGAAATGAAATGCTGCAATTGTTCTGGGTAACCAAACAAAATGTCAACATTGCCCAAAAAATTCATTTGTACATTACAACCAACATAGCAGGATAGGACCACAATTTTGAAATGGGCAGTATCGAGACTGAACAGGGTCGTTTCATTGCAGCATTTCCCACAAGATAATCCCTAAAGCCAAGAAAGAGTCTGCCACCCATATTATACAAAGACAGTGAATAAGTATAGAAACCATTTACATTAAAGTGTGCATGCAAAAATACATCTTCAAATCTGTCAACAAAATCTTGCCTAAAATGAGAATATAATCAACACGTGAAGCTTGTGTTGTAAATCTGCTCCATGATTACTTTAGAGACAGAGTCTACTTTATCGCTTCACCACACTTTTTTCTTCATCCTGTAGTTATTATTTTAACACAAGAATGAAGCGGTGGTGAAGTCTTGCAGTCCAGCTAACTTTAGTAAGAGCTTTTGAAATATTTGCATACACACTTGATACACCAAGAAGAACCGCCTCCATTTAAAGCAATGAGTGTATCGAATGAAAAAAACGAGGCACCTTGCTCCAGACTCCTGTCGTGAGTGTTTCCTCCATTTGAAGGCTATCGCCCCGACGCCTACTCTATCAAACACAGCAGGGTATACAATGTCAGTTAGCAGGTTTGTAGCAACAGAACAAGGAATCTACTTAGGAGGGTCAGTAAAAAAGGTTATCCAAGAGTAAAGGGTTGATACTTCATGGATATTTATTTTTGGGCTGAAATTATATTTGTACCTGCAAATCATGATAATGATAATAACGGTAATAACAAGTTCAACCCTCCAGTTGTTGGTCAATTCCATAGAAGGATTTTGTACTACTACTATACTAGAAACATACCCCACACTACTAGAACACTATATTGCAACAAAACCATACACAGGGGATGCACATAGGCTTCACTCACCTACTGAAAAAACATTAAATCAACTACAAAGTAAAGGACAAACCTACTCAAATGGCACATCCCAAAAACTCAGATCGAAAGACACACTACCCCAAAGCAGATGATCACACACTCACTCGCAGTCCCAAAAAGTTCTTACCTCTTTGCAACTCCCTTGGCATTCATGCCCAATTTTGATGGAGATTTACTTGATTTCTTTGACTTGTCATCTGTGTTGGTTGGTGTCTTTGGAAGAACTGCAAAGGAGACATCACAAATGAAAAAATACTTACAGAAGTAGAAGTTAAACTGGTTTATCCCTGAAGTATGACATGCTTTTTTTATGGAGTTTGCAAAGTTGAACCTTTAGGTTGGATCGCTTTTATTATGAACTGAACATGGTACATGTGGACGAGGCTGGACTCTCAAGGTATTCTTTAGAAACCCCGTCCCCAGTTTCTTTAGAAAACACTCACGTGGTCCCCTCTTAGCCAATTCCTCCTCTTTTTTCTTCTTTCTCTCCTCTCTTCGCTTGGCTCGTTGATAATCTCTTTGGTCACGCCACTCCTGAAATTATACAGAATTTTGTGTTTATTTTCTCTTTGGGACCTTAACAATTGTTTTTAATCTGACCCAATACCAATTATCCTATTGTTACCAATTGTCAAATAGATGTTTTCGGATGTTCACTTTGAATAGATAACACACTAAGGACTAAAAATATCTTGGTAAGAATACTTGCAAAGGTACTTGCAAGTTCTTTTCTTAAGTTCTCATTTCAAAATTTACACCAAATAATTTCGTTCAGTTAATCTACAACTCACCTGAGGAGTCAGTGCGTCTAAAAATTTCTTGTACAACTGATATTCTTTCAACGTATCTTCGTATTTTGATATTTCACTCTTCACAGCCATCATCTGGGCATTAATTCGCTTGATCTCGGACACTTTCTCCAACTTGGCCTTAGTCTCTGCTTCAGCTCTGAAAAATAAAAACGAGGAGATGACAAGCCAGAAACAAATCATTCAAAAGTTTTTAAACCTTTGGGTAACTCATGATGCATGTTAAAAATCAAACTCACGATGATCCTATGAGCTTTTTGTACAATGATATCAGTAAAATGCAATTTTAAGTGTGTATAAATTTAACTCACATTTTGATTGCCTCGACAGAGTTTTTGTCATTTTCCTTCAAGAATTCATCGAACATTGCAGCATCTTCTTCTAAGTATTGTTCTGCTAGCTCTAACTTTCTCTCCTCTGCTGCAGCTATCTCTTCTAATTTTCTCATCTCGTCTCTCTTTACACCCAAAGAGTACTGAAACAAGATTTTCAAAAGACATATAAAGGGTTACCATTAAGAATTCATTTCACATGTAGGTGTAAAGCTGTAGTGCTGAAGAATGGCATGCATTCAGCCTCGGCACAAAAGCAACATGGTTTTTCTGACCACTGACCTTCGAAAGGTACAAACATGTTAAGATTTTCTAGTCCTCTCGGCCATTTTCCTCAAACAAGTCTCAAATTTGGCAAATCATAGTCTAGTGTCTCATCTTCTTTGCATCCAGGTGATTTTTAACACCAAGATAACGTTTAACACAAGGGTTCCTCACACTGCCAAAAGATTTGTCTTCAACTGAAAGTGGTGACAGAAGTTGACACCAAATTACACTCGTACCTGCACCAAAAACATCTCCCTCTTCTTCGAGATATAATCAGCCAGACTCTCTTTCTCCACATGGCGATCCCTGGTCACCGCCAACGTAAACTGTGGATCGTCTTTAACAGCAAGAGCCTTCTCTTCATCATCATCCGACTTTTGCCTCTCCTCGTCAGAATCTGCCGGACGAATCATGGAAGCGGTACGGAAGTTCACACGGGAGGCGTAAGTCGTTTTTTCGTGGACTTTAAGGCTACGCTGGCGGATGCGTTCCTGTTTCTTTTTCTGGCGTTCTTTGTCTCTGAGGACAAAGATGTCATTGTCTGGTGGCATCTTAAATGGATTCCCGGTTGGAGTTATGCTTTCAGACTGTTCCGACATTCTGCTGGATCTGGCCGAGTTTGGAAATGTCACCTTTCCAGACTGACGCGAAACAATATCTCCTCCTGAAACAAAGGCTGTAGCATTAGATTTTTAGCAGCAAACAAAGAAACAGAACTTCTAACTATTATTATGGTAGAAATCTGGAGCACAACAGACTTTGTTACCAAAAACAGACTGACTGTCTAGCATTACTATACCACATCTGAATAAAACAATCAATTCATCATCCTTGATTGGGTTAACATGGTTGTCATAAAACTCAGAATTTTATCAGCTGGATAGGAGTTTAGGGTGACATTGGAGTGTCTCACTTTGATACATACGTGCTGATTTTTTCCCAGATGCTTCAGAGCCTGATGGCGTGGCCACTGCTGACCTTGGTGTGTCATCCATGCTGCAACTAAAGAGAGCATTGTTGGTTCGTTCAACATGTTTGACAAATTTTGTAATTGAACATTGAGTGCCAGTTCTCTTTCTCAACATCACCAGCTTTTCTGCCTTCTGTTCTGTCATTTATTTTGACACCGTTCATGTTGACAGCGTCAAATGTAAATTTTCGAAGCTACATTTTAACTGAGAGAAATTACAGACAACTGACACCGGCGGTAGGCCTAGTCGGTACGGTTGTGACAGGATGACGACAACAACATTCAACAAACAACATGACATGTAATGATAAACAGTGCCACTGCCAGGTCAGTCACGATGGTTGACAGATGGCTAAGATCCAATCCATAAGTGGACTTCTAAACACTTCACAACAACATGAACAAAACACCTCAATATACATGTACATGCTCTGTACATGCATGTACGCTGTACAAATGTACAGGGATTCCCTGTACATTTTCCTCTAAATTTGTAAAACAAAGTAAACTTTAGAACACCGATTGCAAGGCTTCTAATATGTAGATTATATAGAGGTTAATATTTTTCATAGCTTCAATAGACACTCTTTCTTCGGAATAGAAAGTTGTATATGATGACGTCTGGGATCAAGCCAAAAATTACCTTACTTTGTTTGATATTTCAGCAGAAAATAAGTGACAAGGAGGCCACCATAACAGTTTCAGAACGAGGCTGCCATGGCAACAATAACAAATAGGTCAGGGGTCATCATTTGTAAATATTTAAATTAGCCATGTGCGTACCAGGAAGTACACAATACATGTGGCAAGTGTGCTCTTGTTAATAAACACAAACTACTCAATTTTCCATCCTTTTCACCTGTCGATCAGACAAATCTAAGACTTCTGTTTATTCATGAATATCCACAGAACACAATGGCATACAGATTGTTGATTCATTCCGCAAAACAAGTGGTGTTTGTTGCTAAAAATGGTGAGAAAGTTTTGGTTGGAGATGGCCAGAAAGTAGCCATAATGGAATCGGAAGGGATTGATGGCATAAGCATTGTCATAGACAAGTAAGTTGATAACACCCTCACTCTTATTCCATTGTCCCTACCGTCGTTAGGCCGAGTCGCACAACGTAGTGCGGCACTGATAATGTAGTCATCGTCTATAGGTGGCGCTGCAGGTAACTGATATACATTCAAACTTTCTCGTTCAGGGATCTGTCCCTGGCCCCTGCTTGGTGCACTGAGATCAGCTGAGTGGGGGTTATGAATAGAATATCTGATGAGGTAGACTGCAGCTAACAGCAGATCTGTAGGTACAGTCCAGATGAATACTACCTCTAATACACTGCTGCCAATAGCAATACAGTTACAACTGTTACAGTCAGTGTTTTTCTTGCAGAGAGGGCAACATCAAGGAAATTGGTGAAGACACAGAAATGCAGAAAAAATACTCCCCAGAAGAATTTGATCAGACAATAGATGCAACAGGACTCTGCATTTTGCCAGGTAAAGTAAAGAATGTGCTTGAAAGCTCAGTTCAGCATAATCAATGCTGGTCCTCGTGGACTGTGGACAAAACACAAAGAGACAGTTCCATGAATACCTATTTGCAATATCTTTCAAACAGGAGTTACATTTAGATTTATCCGAGGTAATATTTTCTTTTACCATAGCGTGGACTTTCCTTCCTTAAAAAGCCTCTTGTCAATTATTCTTTCTTTTTTCAGGTTTGGTAGATGGCCACACACATCCAGTTTGGGACGGGGATAGAGTTCATGAATTTGCTATGAAGGTAAATATGAAAATAATCTTATTATTTTGACAAAATACGCAAATTATTGCTAACACATGGCCTCTGACAAGACAAGGCTGCTTATTTATTGTAATAGTGGAAAAGGTTTTACCAAGACAACAACAGGCACTTCAAGATCTTACTGGAAAAGAGGAAACTTCAGCACATATCACTCTGTCAAGGGCGTACACATAATTTCCATTTCATTCGGTCTCTAGATATCATCATCTGGTTCCTAACTCTCTTTAGCTTGCTGGCGCCACCTATATGGATGTCCACAAAGCCGGTGGAGGAATCAACTTCACTGTTGAACGCACCAAAGCAGCCACGGAGGAACAGCTATTCACAAGTTTCAGAGAACGCCTGGACAGGATGCTGGCCGCTGGTACGACCCTTGTGGAGTGTAAGAGCGGATACGGACTGAACTTGGAAACGGAGCTGAAGATGCTACGAGTGATTGAGAGAGCGAAACATGACTTGCCAATTGACGTGTCCTCCACTTATTGTGGCGCCCATTCTGTTCCAAAGTAAGATAATATTCTTTGTCATATCGCTTGTAACCTTGGGTAAATAACTTTACTTCAATTTATAGCTAGTCCTTTAAATGAGATGTAAACCTGTGATGCCTTTTTACTCTAGCCTAATGTGCAAGAATTATTATAATTTTGCAAAACTTACATACAGTCAAACATTGCTATCACCAGCACGGTCTGAACAGCAGAATTATGTCAATCAGGGTTAAGCGATCCCGAAAAGTGTTGTGACATACAGATAGAGGGCATGGAGGAGTGGAGGGAATTCCTCAGGATGTCCTGAATAATGATCCTTTTCTAACATCCCTGGGAATATTTGTCTTTTCAGGGGTTACACAGCCAGTGAAGCTACCGATGACATCATCAATGTTCAAATTCCACATCTCAAGGCTCTTATAGACGGTGGTGAGCTCAGCGTGGACAATATAGATGTATTCTGTGAGAAGGGAGTGTTTGACGTGGACCAATCTAGGAAGATCTTGGTGGCCGGCAAGAAGATTGGATTGAATATCAATTTCCACGGAGAAGAGTTAAACTTATTGAACTCTGCTCAGGTAAAGGAAGCTTACAACAGTCATGACACTTTTTAGCTACTCCTCAAAATATCCTCCCCCTATATATGCAGTCAAAACAGTCCTTGTAATGTACCCCACACCTTAAATCAGAAGTGATGTCCCAATTAGGAACATCCAAATGTTTGTCTCTTGCATCTTGTGTCTTAGGATGTTATTGCACATCCCACTTCTTGATTCCAGATGGGAGCAGAAATTGGTGCCATGGCAATCAGTCATTTAGAGGAAGTGTCCGATGATGGCATAGACGCCATGGCTAAAGCTGGCTGTGTCGCTACGATCCTACCAACTACTGCCTATATCCTGCGTCTGAAGCAACCTCCAGTCAGGAAGATGATAGAGAGAGGGGTACCAGTCGCTCTGGGGACGGATTTTAATCCTAATGCATTTTGTTTGTCATTGGTGAGTATTAGGTCTATTAAATATGTGACTTTAAATATCTGCAAGGTCTAAATTATTACTTACACGCTGACCTGATTACTTATGGCAAAGACAGGTCACAAAAACATCACACAGAAACATCGTTTTTTGCGTCGTGGAGTTGACGTTACGTGAGATGTGACGTCACATGATAGAACGGTGTATTAACAGTCTAGATGTGGAGAGATATCCATCCTAATTTCAGCCACTCGTCATGCACCTCGCCTGTGTGAACCTGCACATGACAATGGATGAGGCTCTGATTGGTGCTACACTGAATGCGGCCGCATCGCTGGGAAAAGCCACCACCCACGGATCCATTGAAGTTGGGAAAGTTGGGGACTTTGTTATTCTTGATGCTCCAAGGCAAGTAAAGTTTGGGTTTATTGTCTGATATCAACTACGGTCGAAGTTTTCATATCACTTCACATTTTAACCCCAGTATATCCTAAAACCTTTCAGCAGAACTCAGATGAGCAGCTCAATGAGGGCAAAGCACCACTGATCAGTACCCATTTATACATGTGGGTAGAGTTAGGCAAGTTAGACATATGTGGGTAGAGTAAGGCAAGTTAGACACATGTGGGTAGAGTAAGGCAAGTTAGACACATGTGGGTAGAGTAAGGCAAGTTAGACACATGTGGGTAGAGTAAGGAAAGTTAGACAAAGAGACCTGTCCAGAAGCTCACCTCGACTGTGGGGTTCAAACTAAGGACCTCTTGATCGCTAGCCAAGTGTCTGAGACACTAGTTAACCCCTGTTTTGATTTTCGAATATTAATATCTCTTCCAGATGGGAGCATTTGATCTACCAAATGGCTGGACACGATCACATCATCAAGTACGTCGTCAAAAATGGGAAAATTGTCAAGGAGCGCAAATGATGGAGCTAGTTCGGAACAGAGTTCTAAGAGAGTTTAGCTTCAGTAGGCTACAAATTGCTATGGTGTGGTCCCCAAGATTTATCTGTATAATACCAGTCTGTCACCCTCCAGAGCAACCCCAGTTGTATGAGCCCAGATATTCATTTTGAGAAAATAGGTGAAAGGGATCTGAAAACTCTACTTTTTTCATTGAATTTAAACTTCTGAATGCATTATCCGATTCTAGGGCTGTTTGTTTCCTTCTATAGGACTTGGCTTACTCTTTCCTTGTGTAAGAGACAATTTGAAATAGTCATAATGCCCGTTTCACTGGTTTTTCACTGGAGGGCAACATATAGGTAGTGAGGAATCATTTGATCTGACTATAAGTTCATATACTGTCGTCTGCAGCTCAATATATTTTGACCATTGAATCTTCCAAGGGCAGTTTTATGTATGTATATGTATGTTTATGTATGAATAAGATTCATTACGAGTGCAGTTAATGTTTGTTCATGTAAACATGATGCAATACCAGATGTAATTATTACTTTTGATTGTTATGAAGATTTTGATATGATCAAATATATTTCCATCATTTCTAAGTTGGTGTCATTACTTTGCTGTTAGTTGTTCGTGATGTAGAACTAAGTTCAGGTCTGCTGTACTGTACCCCAAGTGGCCACTTTGCAAGGAACCACATAGCTTAGTGGTTAACACTGCTCGCTACCACACAAAAACCCTGGGTTCAAACCTCGGGAGAACCCAGGATAGTATATCTGGGTGAACCTGCCTGGCTTTCAAGGCACTGAAATTCCTGGCTCTTCACAACCCTACCTTTGAATATTGGACGGTCTGTCGGATGAGACCAAAACACAGTACACAGGCGAACAACACATCTAGTTCATAGGCAATTTGGACAAATTTATTATTCATTAGCGTCGAACAGACGTATGTACAATCCATTGTTTTAAAGGGATCACCAGACAGTCTAGTCCAGAATCATCATTTGCCACACAACTAGAAACTCAAGTGATATGCACTAGTGAATGAGGAACATCGAGGGAAAGTCATCACTGTCTTGTATTAACTCTTTCCTCAAGTTAGGGTCCATTAGAATACTTTCTTTGACTGGGTTACACTCTGGGATCACGACACATTCAGGTCCAGAATCATCTTCAGTCTCCTCATCTGATAACTCAAACAGCAGGTTGTCATTCTCGTAAGTCGGGAAATAATATCTGAAAATGTAAAGAAAAGTTGAGTCAATATTTTTGAAAATATTTTGGTTTATCAATTGGCAGAGACTATGGAAGTCTGTCACCCTGTGGCTGAAAACCAGTGAAAAACTAGAATTGTCAGTTGAGTCTTAGCAGACTCTGGAGTCTCCGCCTCATATGCACACAGCCATGCATGTTGACAAAAACAAAACAAAAACATCGCACTTTCACTTCAGCGGAGCGATGGTTTATGTGCGTAATACGACTGATCAAGGCAACATAAAGTGTCCAGAAGGGAAGAACAAAATTCTTGAAACTCAGCTGCTTTAATTCACGGCCATTTTTCTTATTTCATAGCCCATAAACTCCAAATATTATATTAGGTATTATAGCAAAATGCTTCGATGGTGTAGACTAGTCCCTGGTCTTTATCCATTACGTTCCTCCATATGTGCAGCCAATATGTAATACACATAACGCGGGGCACCAGTCATCGTGCCGGTATGGCGAGGTTTATTGGTTAAAAATTTACATGTATTGCGCTATGCATGCCCATAGCACTTTCGCGGCTGTAACCCAGATTGACTTCTCAGTTCATGGACACCCTCGTTTTATCGATGTTTTGCAATGCATTGCCGTGTTCATGTACATATGAAGCTTTCACCTGGGGACGAGAGTTTGCTGGAATAATTTCTTGAGGAGAATAATACCCTAGTACAAAAGTCTCAGCCGATGGCGGAGACTAGTTAACTGTGTTTGTCCATATTTGGAACTGGAACATCTGAAGAACCAATTTAGTAAAAACTCTCTGTAAAGGACACCCTTTCGATTGACAAATGCAGTCCGTAATAGAGGTGTCCTGATCACAAAGGTTAAAAACTTACTGGGGTTGGTCCCAAACTTTAACATCTGGCAGCTGTGAAATATGGCCACTGTCCTCAAAATGCCGTAGCAGTTCATCTCTTGATTTGAACTTCGCATCACAGGAGAGACAGGAATTCTGGTATACCTGGAAAGTATGGAGAAAGAAATTATCAGATAGGATGGTATTTTACTTTAAAAGATTACCTCTGCCCTCTGGTCTCTACAAATCCTCTTACCTGGCGTCTAATATAGTTGACTAGTTTAACTTGAAGATAAAAGTTCAATTTCAGGCGTCCCTTTATTGCATGTAGGTCAAAATTGTGTGTGACCTTCATATGCTCCATCAAAAGGTCAGAGGTTGCTGCTTGGCTATCACAGAATAAACACACGGCATGGCTACCAGCTTCTTCCTTCCAGTCGCTCCAGTCACTGAAATATAAGTAATACACACATTTCAAATTGTTATTTATTTATTCATTGCCTCAAAAATTGTCACTAAGCAATGGCACAAGGGTAGACACTTCACTAACTGCATCCTAATACCAAAAATGTATAAGGAAAATACCATGAGCCCAATGAACTAATACTTACTCTTCAACTTCAGAGTCACATTCATCAGGTCCATCAACCTCTGCTTGGATTATCTCCCAATTTTTACCGAGTTCCTGAAAGACGTAAAAGGGAAAAGTTGAGAATGAGATATATTGTCATTGTTGTTATTATCAAAAGTCATTGACAGCATATCAAATTCATCTTGTTTTAATCTTTTACTGGTTTGGTTGTACCTTTATGCCTTTATACAAACTATGAATATAAACTTACCAAGTAATTGACAATATAATACTTGTCATAAACAATATTTTGTGGATTGACTTTCTTGTGCTGTTTCTTCCTCATGTGCTCCTTCAGAGTCCATCTGTCTGTGAAAGTTTTCTCGCAGTACAAACATTGTAATCTGTAAAGAAAATCAAGTAAGCTGTTTATAGTTGGATATTCACAACAATATGTACTTAGTCCTCTTCGTGTCTAGAGGGCACATTAGACTTCATCCACAGCAATAGGGTATGCATCAAAATCATGTCAAAACACACACAACAGTTCAACCCACGATCTTCAGGTTTTCTAGTGCCATATCCATTACCCAACTATTTTGGAATTTGTCTATAAATTACATGTACAATTAATCAAAAAGAGTGAACTTACAATTTAAGTTTCTCTTCCAAAAGGTCTAGAAATTCATCAGTGTAAACTAAAATCAAAAGAAGAAACCATAGTAAGTGAAAAGGAACGATATGTTTGACTCAAGGCAGCTATCATGGCTTTCTTGTTTAGGTGTCCAACTAACTCTCCATCCTAGGATTTTGGGTTTCAAGTTAGACATGTCCTTCACAGGTCCAACTCAAACGAGTGGAGATCTTTGATATGAACTGTCATACAGTAAAGTGCTTTGAGACGGACTCACGTCAGTGAAAGTGCAATATAAATGCTGCAATTATGATGATATTGCTGGTAAAATTGACCAAGTTGGAGCGCATCGATTTCTCACATTAGTCCCTTTTACCTAAATTATCTGCTTGACCAACATTAAAGTTGTGTTTCTTCACCATATGGTCGAAAATCTCCACCCTGTTTGTGTGGAACTCTTCTTTGCAAAACAGACAACCTCGTGAAAATGATTCAGAAGCCCTCTCCCTCTGTTGCTGGGCAAGAACGTCTGCCTGCAGATTGAAAGGAAAGGTAAACAAACAATATGCAATAGAGCAGCAGTGTATTAGAGGCAGTATACATCTGCCTTAAGCTTTTACCTGTTGCGATAGCTCCATGAATCCTGACCAACACCAAACTCATTGCCAGGTGTTACATGAATCTACCTTACTTGAGGAACAAAGATTGACTTGAAATTTTGTGGTCAGATTTTTAGATTAAAAAAATTCTCAACTTCCAATCATTCCAAAAAATCTATATGATGGACATGTCCAATGACTGTTTACTCACCAGCTTTTCCTGCTGAAGTTTCTGCCGCAACTCCTTATCCTCAGGCAACATATCACACAGGAGGTAATACTGCTCCTTGGGACCTGCAATAGTAAGAATGAAAAATTAATTCTCTTAATCTGGCATCAAACAGATTTTTACCCCATAAAGCCTAATCAGTAATCTATGTGGAAGCACCCGAGCATATGTATATAATATCTAACGCAAAACACACCATTGCAAAGCAGAGATGGTCTGAATGATGTATGTCTTGAGACAGTTGGAAATAGTGTTTAAGCAAAGGAGTTTAAGCACAGCAACTGCCTTTCCTCCAATTTTCTCTGAGTTGTATTACCCTGTCTTTTTTCCATCAGTAGCCAAAGCATTTTTATCAGACAGTGCCCTTTTCTGACATGCCATTTTACATTTCTAGCTCACTGGTTCTTAAGGTAGATAAACTCAGAGCAGATAAGTACCAATATCTTCTGGTCTTGTGTTGGTGTTGATAACAGAACAAAACTCAGTGATGGTATTTTGGGTGAATCTCTCCCGCCAATAGTCAACGTACCTGAAATGAAGTAGAAATACTGAGAAGTAAATAGCCGCAGAGGATTAGCAAGAAATGTCAATGACAAATCTACTTTGATCAGGATGATAGCTAAAATTCCAACTTCCCTAAGTTAAATTTTTCACTCCTTCAGTTTTAAAGTTTAAGTTCACACAAAGACATCTTCACACCTTTAGATTGTGGACTAATCATGTCTTACCCAACTTGTTCAAAAGTTGTGAATGTCAGCAAAGGCCTCCTATCCTAACTCAGCCCTCATGAAACAGGCATGGGATTTTTCCCGATGAAAAAGTCCAACTTACTGTTTGAATTCTGCTATTATCTTGACATCAGCAATCACAAATTTGTGAACCTCAAGAAAGTGTTTGAGGATGTCATTACGATTTTTCTGATAATCAAATTCTTCTTCGCAGAAGAGACATTTGATCAGCTTAGTTTGTGAATGCATCTTTGCTGGATAAGTTGAACTGGATGAACTCGCCTCTTCTGGTAGGCTCAGAGGCTGCAAGATGGACTGATCTGAAATAGATAATGACATATTCTATTACAGAAATGCGCCAACCCTGCCTTTTTTCTCAGTTCTCACTGCCCTTTTATTAGCCGATTCAAAAAATCCCTATCCTTTCAAACTTCTGGAAGAAACACTACCAATCAATTTACAATTAAGCCTGTCCCACATGTTTTGAAAAAACTATATTCAGTTCTGTCTGACTGTCTGATGCATGGAATTAGCCTCTTTTCTGATCAGTGCCCTTGGACTTGGTGTGGGTCAGCATCCTTGCAATGCAAGGGGAAACAAAATGAGGGCCCGACTTCAGCAGTCCGCCTCTGACTAGCTTCCCCCCACCCATCTCCCATTTTCTCAATTCTCTGTAGTGTTGTTGGTGAAACTAGGTTTAGGAACCCATGGTCATGGAAATTGGAATGGATTGGATGGTGATAAAATCACCAAAGGTCAGAGATATGTCATGCACGCATGCATGTAATGGCTCATTTTGTTCTGTGGAACCATGGCAATGTGGAGAATTAGTCTTTATGCAGAAATGAATGGGGTAAATTGGAGAAATACACAAATTAAGTTGAATAAAGTTACCAATTTCAGGAAAAAAATTCTGAGAAGCCATTTTTAAAAGTTGATTTCACGGAGTGTGACAGCAGTACCACATAAAAAAGCCAACGACGACCACAACAACGAAGTGTCAACATTGTCTGAAAGTGATCCCATTCTTGCTCCAAAGTTCTCAATTTTCTTCATGAATAGAGCTTCGATTTTTGTTCAAACAATGCGTGCAGTTAGATGAACAAATGCCAAATTACTTACTATTGTTGTTATTGTGTGACAAGAAAAAAGTAATTCATGATGTTGTCAAAGTTTAGTAGCTCCTCATCTGCACAACTTGTCAAAATTTCTAGATTTTTTGGCAAAGGTGTAAATTTACAAGTGCCTTCCTTGAGTTGTGCAACTGTCATCCAGGACTCCAGTGCCAAAGGCTTTGACGACATTCCCGGACCCAAGGGACTACCGCTGTTAGGGACAGTATTGGACTACAGATTTGGTACGATAATTCTTGTTGCAGGTTGTGTTAAATAGCCTAGTCAAGTAGTCCAACACATACCATTTCCACAAAGATTGTTTCGGCACTGACCAATGCGTTTCACCTGGAACAAAGGGTCACAGATGGCATTGTGTCCGAAATTGGCGTAGGCCTTCTGAAGTGTTCTGAGGTTATGCATTTGTCTTGTTCAGGCTCTGGTTTGTCGAAGTCGAAGTTGTCCATTAGAGAGGGTGTCATGGAAGGGAGGGACCATTGTACCTGCATATATCAATGTTGGCAAATTAATATTACCTCCACTAGAAATGTCATGAGGTATTACAATAAAGTAGTTTCGAATACACATGTAAATGGTATCAAATTATTTGAAATAGTTAATAGTTAATAGTTACTATTCAAAACTAAATGGAATATGTAATATGTAGGCTTCACGACCCCTTTAAAACTCCTGCTATAGTCCCTTAAAAAAAGGATATTCCCAGTTGATCACCAGGCATTGTGCTCTATATCAAATTTATTCTGGTGCATGTATTTTGAATTGATATGTGCTGCCAATTGTCCTTTTGCAGGTCACATTACTTGATATAATGATAACCTAAATTGATCGACAACCTTTGGTCATAATCAACTGATATTTCACTTGAAAACTACTTTGTAACATAAATAGTGAGGCTTATAGAGGACAAGGAACCTCCATAAGAAGAACCCTCAACCAGTGGACACTCTGTAATTAAAGGTCACAAATTTTCAATGGTCCTAGGGAGTTTATTTTTGACCCACCCATTTGGATGGGGGCGCCGTCTCGCGGTAAAGTATTGAACTGAAATATTTGTCAAAAACGTTCAGTTCCATGTTTAACTGCGAGATCGCGCCACCGTCGCCCAAACCAATTTGCAATGAAATTGACAATGTTTGATAGGCTTATTGCTATCAATCCTCAATCCAGTTCAGAAGTCAATACAGTATGACTTTAATAGAAATCAGTCTCTAATTGCGGTAAGAATATACCCGGTATATGTAACTTGCATATGTCCATGTTCATTTTAATGAGTTTTTTGCCGTCTCTTTTTCAGGCCCATACAAACCATCGAATTACCACAAGGCCCTCCTTGACCGCCACAAACAATATGGAAAGATATTCAAAGAAACTATTGCCGGCCACACAGTTGTCCATTTGTTTGACCCAGAATTCTTCCGGATCATGTTTCAATCAGAGGACAGGATGCCACATGTCTCGCCACTCTTGGAGACAGTTCAAATGTATCGAAAGAAACGTAATCTGTCTCCAGGATTAGGGAACAGGTAACTTGAATGCTTTTGATGACATTAGCTTCCCCCCACCCCCAGTGTGATTTGGTCCTTTAAGCTTCATTGACTGGCTCAATCCTTATGGTCAGTATTTCATCACTTGGCAATGAATGTTTGAAATTTCTCCTCATCTGTGCTTTAAAGCTATTTGACCAGAGTATAAAAGATTTTTTCTTTGAAAACAAATCACATATTTAAACATTCCGTCTTTTTTCTAGCAATGGTGAGGAATGGTATCGACTCCGAAGTGCCGTTCAACAATTGATGATGCGGCCAAGGGAGGTTGCTGCATTCTTCCACTTGGCTGAGGGGGTCGCCACAGACTTCCTCGAGAGGATCAGAAGAATAAGAGATGACAACCAGGAAGTTGGAGATTTCTTGAATGAGGTGAAGAAATGGACACTTGAAAGTAAGAAAAGTATCTTTTGCTGAATGTTTCCATTGAAATTTTGACCCTTTGTTTGAAAGTTGATGAACGATTGTTTATGATTCACACTCTCACTGCAGGTTCGGCCATGACATGCTTTGAAACAAGACTCGGTGCCATGGAATGCCTACCAGACTCCGATATCCAAAAGACAATCGATGCCAATGCAGCTATCTTTGAACTGTCAACAAAACTATATTTCTCATTACCACTGTTCAAATATTTCCCAACACCATCATGGCAAAAGTTACTCAATAAAGAAGACTTCTTTTATAGGTAGGTTATCAGGAAAGAAGGTCAGAACAATTTAATTTGTTACTTTGGTTTTGCAACTGTCAGTGCAAACCTCGTACCGTCCTGGTCAGGGGTCACCATAAATTTAGTGTTGAAGTGTCTCGCCTCACGTTGATAGCTGCTTAAGTCATAGACACTTGTGACCTTCGTCTGTTTCAGCAAAGGAAAGGAGCTCATCGATGCCACCACCAAGACGATACAGGGTTTGATGGATAAGGGAGAACTAAAGGATGGACAATATGGCTTCATGACATATCTGTTGACAAGAGAAGAATTTGAGTACAAGGATGCTGTGATCATAGCGTTGTCTTTATTCGGGGATGGGCTGAGTACGGTAAATAAGCCTTATATGGTTTGGAAATGTTTTCCCCCACAAATCTGTTCAGTCCACCGGCCAGTCTTGATGAGAAAGGAGGTCATGATGTAACCAGTAACACTAACAGTAACAGTATAAATGGTAATAATGGGTTCCACATTAATTGAACTGTTTGGCCTAGAATTTTTAAATATTGGAACAATAACATGTTGACAAAACATTAACTCTTTGTTGGCTCAAGCCTCTATATAAGGACAACCCTTGGGCCTGCCAAATTTGTTCCTATACTTGATGTTCTGATTGCAGGGTTTGAATTAATGGGAATAACAAATTTATAGCCAAACTTGGTGTCATTGAAAGTGATCGTTTTCCTGGTTCTGATGAATTCCAGAGCCATAGATGTACCTCTCAATAGGGACTCTGTAATTAAAAATTAGTGCCAGCTGAGCAGAATATTACGCTATTTCTTCTTTAACATTTGTGTGTGTGGACCCAGAAGTTTCATTATGGCATTGGATCTTTCAGACTTCACCAACAACAGTAGGACAGCTCTACTGCTTGGCCATGAACCCCGAGAAGCAGGAGAGGCTGTATGAGGAGGTCTGCAGGGAGGCCCCTAAAGGGGAACCACTCACATCTGAAAGGATCAATAGAATGTCCTATCTCAAGGCTTGTGTCAAGGAAGGATTCAGGTACTGTAGACCACAAAATAATCACACCTCCTTAAAGCCCTAAGTGCCACAGGAATTGATCATCCTAAGTGGATTTGGTACGGCCAGGGGCAGTGGCAAAGGTGTTGCAAAAAACCTAAGAGAACTATTACCAGTATGTCAATGGTCTTAGTTTATGTTTCAGGTTCTTTCCGATAGGACCAGATGTAGCAAGAGAGGCCAAGAAAGATATTGTCATCGCTGGATATACGATACCAGAAGGGGTAAGAAGTTGCATTGTTTTTGATAGAAAATTGTGAATTTCTCAAAATATTTTTGACCCCTTTCCCTGTATAATGATTTAATGACCACCCCTTTATAAACCCATATCCCCTGTTTTATTCATTTCAGACGAGGATTGAAATGAACAATTTTGGCCTTCTGCGATCGAGCGAGTATTTCAATGACCCTGACGACTACCTGCCTGAGAGATGGTTACGAGGAGGATCGGCCCATAACATCCACCCCTATCTTCTCACACCATTTGGTCATGGACCACGAATGTGTGCAGGTAAGTTTTATGACTGTAGTCATCACCGATGCTGGGCTTCTGCAAACATCTGTCCAGTTCGAAATAGGTTATCATGGTTATGAAACTTCTACATTGTAAACATTAGAAAAACACTCCCTTTGACACGAAGTTCATGAAAAACCACCAAGCTCAGGTGAATGCAGTTCAAATACTCCACAGCTAGTGTAAGATAAATCAATAAAGGCTTCTGCACCTGGGCAGTTTGACAGTCGGTTCAAAACTCATCTTTCTTTTTCAGGGCGTCGATTTGCTGAACAAGAGATGTACATCCTCATTACGAAACTTATTCAGAATTTCAAAATTCAGTGGAATTCTCAGGAAATCATGTCGCAGAAATTCAACATGTTGTTTGTGCCGGACATAACAGCTAGATTTGGATTTCTGAATCGAGAATAAGACTGGAAAATATTCCATGCCTCGTACTTATAATACAGGGCTGAGATTGCTGCACCCCTGATAAAGAGCAGATATCGGCAGGAGCCAGGGGGCCCAGTGGGTGGTCTCTAGGCAAAGTTAGGAAACTGAGTCTGGTATGATTCGGTGATAAATGTATTCCTTATGCAAGTTCCTTGTACGAATATATTGTCAAAGGGTTGAGACACCTATCAATGACTTTTGTAACTTAATCGGACACACCTGGTTCCTGCCTATAGTCTCCCTTTAAGGTTGATTTTTGGACTTAGTGATGTAGAATGTCCATGCCTTTAGTGGACATGTCTCTAATAAATGTTTATTTAACCAAAGTTGAATTCGTTTGCTTTTCACATTTTTACGCAAATGAAATTACTAATGACACAGAGTAGGATACATATACTTGTACTGCATAAGCTCCAGTGGACGATGAATGCTCTCCTAAAGAGAGTTATGGCGATTGTCGAGGTCAATTCAATGGAAATGCCAAATTCCTAATCAAAGGAGAGGGTCTCTTGCAGAAGTTTCTGGTGAGCAAGGTTCTATTGCGACGAGGATGCCTACATCTCCCCGAGATATCTCCAATGCTCGGATTCTTCTTTAAATGTGGACCAAGGTATTGTCATGCAGCAGCATGCATTGGAAATGGGGTTCACCCATATCAGTTCGTTCATGGGAGGGCATCATAAGCTATCGAAGCTGGGAGACATCCAGATTAAATACCCTTGCCAAATGATGTCATCTGCTCCCAACTTCAGGAACCAATAAAGCATATGAGGACCTCTAACCTGTATGGGGACAGAAGTTTTGCGGCGAGTGCTCTTTTCTTTGGAAGCAGCTGCCCAGCCATCTCAGGATGACAGATAATTCAAATCTTTTAAATGGTTTTCTTGAGAGACAATTTGAGGGGTGGGCGCCAGTGTTAAGACGTGCTGTTTAAACTGTTACGTTATCAATGTTGGTATGAAAATGAAGTCAAACCACAAGCTAAATTGCAACCATTTATTTATCATTGGTAGTTGCACTACTGTCTACAGTAACATCTAAAAGAATGACATTTATCACACTTACATCCTAAAGGATCCTTTGCAGAATTAACTCACACTTACTTAATAGGTTGAAATTTAACAATAGAAAGAGTCAAATGTTTTTGCACTCTTTTTTGAAAGACTTATATATTGGTTCACATCACTTTACATTTACGGTACATTGACCAACTTCTTTGTTATTGAGGGTGGTCAATTCCACTCGGCTCAGAAAACGTCCACTCTCAATGAGGTTATATTTCAGACGCATTTGTATGCACACTTCCAACCCTCACAACAGTAACATAGTCAATGGAGTAGTCCTTCCTGTGACACTGCACAACAATTCTACCATTGGCCACAATGTCTATTAGATGTGAGAATTCTAGCTACTCTAAGAAATTGGGCATACACAGCTCACAAAGTCCATGAGAATTTTCAGTCTCCTACATAGTTGAGAATCCAGAGTCGGACACTCAATGAGCCTCGATGAGATTCCCTAGTCCTCTAAATCCTTTACATCCATGACACTTACGTACGGAAACTCGTGATGTCCGATGTACAACCTGCCGTCGTGCTCAAACACCTCACTGATTCCTCGTATTATCTTCCCGTCTGGATCATGGAAGCTCTTCAAGATGTTGCCGTCTCCGTCAATTTCGAGGAAATAGTTATGGCGGGGGAGGAAGATGCTGTAGGCCCAGAGTGGTGTCAGCTGAAAGTGACAGAGAAAACCTTAAAGCTGATAGAAAACAGAATTTTACAATTGCCTCTGATTCACGTGTCGAAAATACTGCCTTAAATTTCCGATGACAAATATTCAAGTTTTATGGGTATGTGACAACTAGTACTTGTGTTTTACTAATCCAAAAACAGAGAAGGTTTGAGTCAGGTTTCAATTCCTGACACATCATACAGACCTACCTTTGCTATAAGCCTTTTTAGAGCCGGATATGGCCCAATAACATCCAAGAATGGCCGAGCATACTTGAGTATGCCAGCCTTCCTGAATCTTGTCACACCCATGGCCACATGAAAAGTGCCTGATTTCGTTAACTTGATGTTGTCAGGATAGCCGGCCATATTCTCCATAATGACCTCTGAACTGCCAGCTCTCGGCCCCTTCAAGTAATATCTGTGTAGAGAACAAAATCATGTTAGTTTGTTATATCTTAAAAGGATGCTTTGAAATCAATGAATTTAAAGAAGAAGGAACAGAAATGCAATGTGTGAGAATGTAACAATCAGACTTACTTACTTCAATATCCTCATAATACTCATCTCTTGGATAAGGATGTACGACTCATCTTGAGAGAGAGCAATACCATTGGCTAGGTAGAGATTGTCAAGAACCAGGCTCAATGTTTTTGTACGCGGGTCATAGGAGAGCAGACGTCCCAGGTGGTTCGTTTCTATCACCTGAAAATACATAAATTTTGCAAAATGACGCTCAAGAAAGAAAGAAAGGGAAACTGGGTTAGTTAGTTATGTTTGCATGAGGAACAGCTTACGCTTTCTAACATCATCCTCCAGGTTACTGTGGAACTGTAAATTAACTGAAGGCACTACAGTTCAACAAAGAGGACCACATCAGGGACTGTATCTAAAAAGTTGGAGGGCAAGATCTGCCTTGCTGCCAGAAACCAAACAGTACGATGTTCATTAATGTTATGAAAACACTGCAGGGTCGCTGCGATGTCCGCATGGATATGATTACCTCAAATCTGTAATCTTTTCTTGTCCATCGTGTCGTTGAGTCTGTGAAGTAGATAGTCCCATTGCTTGTAATGTCAATGCTGTTCAGAAACATAAAAGGAACACCATTTATCCCTGGTAAAGAGAAGTAACTGTAGTAGAAGTAGAATGTACTTGTACATGTATTTTCAAAAGGCCCGGCTGAAAGATGCATGCAGCGGACATAACAGAAGACACAAAGGTACACATAAAAACAGAATTCATAGTTGTGGAGATGCCGATACAACCTGATTTTGAGGCCAATTTTATAAGCCAACATGCAGATCACATTTCCCACCAATTTCTGCATTAACAAAAATAATTTCACGCAAAAGTTTCAGAAAACTTGACCTTGCCCTCACCTGTCTCACTAGATACCAGCATCTCAATCTCCATTGTCACCAAGTCCATCTTCATCAATCCTTTGTACGCATCAACAAATATCAGGTTCCCATGGCTATCGACCTTCATGCCTTTTGGGCGGCCGCACACAGACTCCATTTCTAAAGAACCACATCTGGTGTCATCAACTCCTGTCCTACCAAGCAGTTGTAAATCGTCTCCCTTGAACCGCCAAAGTTTGCCATCTGCTGAGCCAGTATAGATGTATCCTGGGGAAAAAAGTATAAAATATGTGTTCAGTAAATCAGGATGTCTTAATGATTACTCAAACTTTAATAAAACTTGAATTGCTGTCGTTTGATTTCAAAATACATGCAGCTTTATTTAATCTTAAACTGTGTTTTCAGTAACTGGCACTTTGTTTTTTTGTACCTAATAATGAGCTTTTAAAAACAGACTGCTATCATCATTCCTTATTCAAGCACAGAACCCCAACCCAATACAAATTTGACAGGTCTAACGCCCCTGTCTTGCTCCCACCTTTTTTATCTGCTGTGAATGTCTCTGGTCCTATCACAACATTTTCAAAGATATGCTTTGCTTTCTGTAGCTTGTAGTTGGGCTTTAACGGTCCAATAAGCTCAGGTGGGTAATCACGGAAGCTGCAAAAAGGGGTATGTTAATTTCGACAGCAAGATAAAAGTAAATTGGTAGTTTGGTCTCAGATAAACTCTGTTATTTCAAAAGCAGAATGAATTGGCCCGGCTGTTATAATGGCAAAATGTCACTTGACTCAAACCAGAAAAGTGTGGTATTTTACTCACGTGTATGGTTGAGGGTCAATGGGGCTCGGTATCAGGTAGATACCGATAGATAGGACTGCCACTGTGAAAGGGATTACATAGGCATTCCTGAAAAAGGATGACACTGTCACTGATAAAGCCAATTAATTTGTGGATTAAACCAATATCCATGCATGTTCACAAACATGCACTCAACTGTCAACTTGGGCGAAAATACCATCCGCACAATTGGAGCAATGACGATGTTGTATAGTATTAGTAAGCTCATCGGCATGGGCCACAGGCTATAGTCACTAGTGTGGATAAGGATCGCCGGTCTCTAGTCGGCCTAGGCCTTCTAACGTGTTCTGAGTGTGCGCATTTGATTTGTTTTACTTTTGGTGTTCTCCGAATTGGTCTATGCAGCAGCAGTGAGGGAAAGAGCTTTCTTAAAAAAAGCTATCTGAAAATGCTAGCACTAGGCTACACTAGCAGACAACATCACTAAATCATGCACTGTAGTGTCACTGGCACTGGCACTGCACTGTTGACTGTGTAGTCTGTAGGCCTACATAGAGTCTAAAAAACGGATAACTACACTAACATTTTCAGACGATAGTTGACTTCTGTCTGACCCTTCCCAACTATCTACTAAATATAAATACAAAGTCTTTGATGTCATTATAAAACCATTCTGACACGAAAAATGTGTGGAAAAGTTGAAAAGTTCATCTGCAGGGCATGTGACATGTGTGAGATGACAGACATTTCGTAGCCGTCGATTAGTAATTTAGCCCCAGCAGGTATATTAGGCTAGAACTATCGGTGGCTGCAGCGCCATCTAGCGGTCGCATGTTTCTGTTTACAAATATATCCATCAAAACCTGTTCATAAAACTCTACTTTTCCCCTTATAGGAGACATGAGTACCGATCAAACGCAGGCATTGCTTTCGGTTGAAGCTGAAGCATACGTAGATGCCCTTGAAGTGTATGATTTAAAAGATGTAGGATGTGAAAAGTAAGTGTGAAGTGTGAATCTGTCAAATTTCTTGAAAAATTACAGGGTGATTCCAAAAAATGCCCTGATCCGGCTGATGAACAATATTGTGACAGAAGCTTGTAGAAGAAACTGTGACTGATACAAGCCTCCAGTAGTCGGCCTGGATAAAACCTAGTCCTAGGCGACATGATAAGGGATGACAATGTAATTTTAACTTCCTTCTCTCTCCCTTCTCTACAAAAGGTGGAGCCGCCAACATGAGTACATCGAGAAGTTGAACATGCAAGCTGTGATAAGTGCATCGGCACAGGAAGAAGAATTTGTGAAGGAATATTTGATAACTGCTGCAAAAGTAAGCAAGGGAAGATTGCCAAGTGCATTGAAACTGCTTCTATAATAATATTTGATTGGTTTCCTCCACCGGACCAAATTATGGGTTACAAAACTTTATTCAACCTTATGAAATATATTACTTTGGCATGACAGAATAAATTGAAATTCCGGACAAAATAAAAGGCAACAAGACAAAAGAAGTCTAAATACAAGATGGCACAGGACACAATGTCCAAAACAGCCTTATCAACAAGACCCTGCCTTATATCATGGTATTGGATTGTCTTTCCTCTCTTTTTCAGATACCTCTATTAATCCAGGATCTGTTGTCGGTGGAGATTTGGAAACAGAAAATATTTACAGAATTCTCCAACATTAACTTTCAACCAAAAACTACATTCCCTATATACATGGTGGTGAGTATCATGACCCACAGTACCCAGTTGTTGTTCCTTCATTCCTTGGACTCTTTGCTTGTTTGTGCCCCATTGATAATGGTCTCCCTTCTCAGTAAATCGTCCCTTGTCCTGTGCTCTGATGATGATAGGGTGTTCTTTTCAGCTGTATCATGAAGCCACTGTAGCCAATCTGCTGGAGACTGTGCTATTCCACCGAGAGTCGTGTGAGGTTGCTGAAGACAGCATGTTAGATTTGTTGGACTATTGTTACAGGAAGTTGGCCTATTTAACAGCAAGGTAAGGATGTGACATTGGAAATGTTTCTTCAAAGAGCAGGGTTGTAGACGGTATTCAGTTCACGTACTTAGAGTTTCATAATTCTACTGAATTTAACAAGAATATAATATACCTTTGGAACCCAAAAGTTTGATGGAATCTCTCATTCACTGGAATTCTCACGCACTTGTTGACTAATTTGAGTACTACTATGTTGATTGCTGTTGACTTGTTGCCTGATGTTTTTTTGCAGGTCTGAGGTGATGGATGATGAAGAAGAGGAAACTAAAGCTGATGAAAAGGCTACGAATTTAGAGGCAAGTTTTAAAAAATTGAAAATATTGTTCCTGGAACTGGATTATTATTATAATAATTTCTATGGTGTACCATGTGTTGTATTATTATCATTTCTATCGTGTATCATGTGTTGTTTGTTTTTTTCAGGATCTTCAAAAGCAGAACAAGAAGATGGACTTTGATATTAGTATCAAAGCTGTATCAATTCTCAGATATATAACAGATCATCTATCTACGTAAGTCGTCACACTGCCACAACTGACAAATAAAACTCAGCCTTTTTGATTGTTTCTATATCTTGCACCACCCTAAGCGGTTCTGGTTGCCTTAACATAACCTCTGAAGTCAAGACAACGCTCTGTAGGCGTCATGCTAAAAGTATCTTAACCTTGATATGATTCTGTTTCCAGTCTTCCCCTGAGTGTGATGACACGGCTTCTAAACACACATGACGTTCCTATCTTGCTTGTTCAGTTGGTTGAAAATCCTCCATGGACGAGGGACAGAGGGGGTAGGTGTTTCCATTTCATTCCAATTGTGAAGGACTAAGAATTTGAAAACCTTAGTGATCGGCAATAGTCAAGTCAAGGGCTTATTCCAATATCAAATATGGCTGCCCGGCACTCACTTAACACAGGTGCTCTGTATTGTTTCCCTTGTGATGCAATACGTAGGTAATGACTTCAAAATCACACCATCCTAAATTCTGTGCTTGTTCGGTGGGATTAACTACTCCTTGCGTTTCCTATGTTAGGTGACTTCATGAAGCCGCAAAAGCAAGATGATGCGATATCACTGCTGGTAAGTTGTATCTTAATCAAAGATTGAATGAAATACAAGCATCAGTTTCAACATTATTCCCTGTGTTTCAGGCCACGTGATGAAGTATGTTGACAACAAATGGCAGGAGTTTTCTCATCAAGACAGCATGAAACTATCAAAAATCGAAGGACAGGTAAGGCCACAACACGATTGCTCCAGCCTTTTCAGTCTCTTGCTGCCCGTTGTGCCTCGCCCATGTCAGCCCCATGAGTTTCAGCTCCTCGGACATAGTCCTCCTTTAGGTGACTTTGGGTCGGCCTCGTTTACATGTAGTTGAGCTGATTGGTACTCATTAATTGAACAAAACCAGCTCGAGCTGTTTTCAATCTAGGCGGCAGACATGAAGTCTTTGAAACCGTAATTCCATCCAAGTTTATTTCTTTATTCTAGGTTTGGTTGACGCTGTACCATTTGCTAATGGACCAAGATTGTCAGAGGAAATATGAACTTGATGATCACAAAAAGAATTCGATTCTCAAGGTAAGGAATAAAGTGATTGGATGAACAAAAATGCAAGATAATTGAAATTGCATCATACTTTCTTAAATTTGTAGAGCAGTATTGTCTGATTATTAATATTCTTAGAATCTCACGGGAGTATGAAATGACCAAAAAATGTCCGGAACAAGATTTAGGTTTCCGACTCTATTTAGCTAGAGTATAAAGACGTCTCTTTGCTGTTGAGGAGACAAGGCTTGGTTTTGCTACCAATGCAGAAAATACTCATCTATTTATCATCTGCGTCAAGTCCTTCTCCCAGCTAAATTCTTCTTGTTTGTGACTTCTGATGTCTGATTTCAGTTGCGTCGCTACCTGACGGAAGTGATGCTGGACCAGATACCCGCCCTTGTCGACATGCAGCGGTACCTAGAAACCCTCTCGATGATGGAACCTCCAGTAGCGAAACGGGAGTTAGTTCTAGAACAGGTAAGCTCATAGTGGCAGATTTCGTGTTTCTTGGCAGCGGCTGATTACTGTGTTACTGCCCAGAAAGTTGGTTTGTGCCCTCAAGGGAAACTCAAGTTGTCAAGGTGTTACTACTGTGGTGTCAGATCCTCCACATCCATGTGCATGTATAGTATCCTTTTCAGACCAAAATTGTACATTTTGTCTTCTTCGTTTTCTAGGTGCCGGAGATCCGTGACCGCATCCTGAACCAGTATGCTGGTAAATGGAAGACCATAGCCAAGAAACAAGCCAAGACATTCTTCTCTCCTACAGTTGCTAGTATGAAAGCTCAAGCAGAAAGGTGAGGCCACATGTTTTCTACTTATTGGTTTGCAATGTTGGCCATAAGAAACTTTTGAAAATTACATCGAAAAAAAATGTTACCTAATCTCAGATGAGGTATGTACTGTGATGACCCTAATTCATATGACTTTGTCACCTTTCTCTAGTCAAGGTCCTAGATGATATACATGTATGTAGCTCTTCCCTCTTCATTATACTCTACCCAATTTTGACATTTAATTGTATGCAGCACTGTACATATACATGTACATGTATGTATAATCCATCGAAATGACATGGACATCTAGACCCCCATTGCTGAAACCTCCCACTTGACTTACTCTCGTAGGTGTCAAATGTATGGTATAAATCATTCCTTGGTAAATTGATTTGTCTTTCCTAACGTCAGACTTGCTGCTACCTACAACTTTGACGTGCTGGAAGGATTACTGTCAGAGCCACCGAGATGCGTGGTGTGTGGAGAACAGGCCACCAAGAGATGCTCACGCTGCCGGAATGAATGGTACTGCCGAAGGTAAGCAAAATGTACTTTCTAATGACACACAGCAAAAGCTGAAAATTACCAAAAGAGACCACAGAAAGGGGTGGAAGTTTGACAAATGTCCTCAGTCTAACCACAAGAAAATACTGAGAAAGGTACATGTAGAAGTAGAAATTGTGTTAAAAGTGGCATGTGGCATATAATTGGGACCATGAGCTACAAGTTTTACTCGTGCCTGTTTCTTGTTAACAAGTGATTCGTCACCATTTGTTCTACGCCAATCTTTCACTCTTCATCCGAAACCAAACTTCTTTTGCAGAGAGTGCCAAGTAGGACACTGGCCCAAGCACAAGACTGCCTGCAACTTGGTGCAAGAAACGAATAAGAAAGCTGAAGAGATGGTCAAGAACTCAAGCTGATGAAGAGACTTACAAATCTATTTATATAGAAGCATCCAACCATCCATTTCATACAGGTTCAAAATTGGGTTGAGTTATTGTCATATCTGATGCAATGTACAATATTTGTGCAAGAAATCAATCTACTGAAGTTTAAAACCGTCCATTTTGCCATCTCTGTGTTTAATATGTTTCCGTCCGATTTTGATAATTACTGGGATGTCAAGTGTGTTTTCATATTATAGCTTTTGATAAATAAATTTAAAAGAGAAAGAGAATTTAGTTTGTTTTTAATCTCTTATTCAAAAAATTACATTTGTTGGTACCATTCCTCCTGATCTTCCCCACAGCTTCAACAGTGGAGATATTGCACATCTCCTGCAGTGCAAGGCTATACAGAGGGTGGACACTATACTTCAGAGTAGCTGGTTACTAGGGCCTATACTGTACATACAGCGGGGGATTTTTCACGTCTTCAGTAGTGCAGACACTATAGAGAGAGGAATGAATGTTCCTGGTGGTGAAGTATTGCCACAGGGCTGCCTCTTGAACAAGGGATGTTCCAGGTGGGGAGATCTCAATTCGTGCCGAATCGGAAGTTCCTAATGACAACATATCTATGCAGACACTTAAGAGAGTGATGTGTTTGTCGGTGCGGACATTTACAGAAAGGCATGTTCTTGTTCAATGCGATTGCGACATCCCTTCAGTGCATTTTCAGAGTGTGCAGACGCATCAAGGGGATTTCCTGCTCCTGACATGTTCACTGGCATTACAGCCACCAGCAAGCAGTGAATAGAGATATTCTGCTGGGCAAGCAGTGAATGGGGATGTTCCACTGGAGGCATTTATTAGTGGCAAGCAGTAACAGGGATGTTCCCGCTGTCTATTGGCAAGCAGTGAACAGGGGTGTTCCTTCTGTAGACATATTTACAGGGGATTGGAACAGTAAAGGGATGTGCCTACTGGAGACATATCTTCTGGCCTTTAGTGAACAGGGATGTTCTTGCTGAAGGCATATCTACTGGCCTTAAGTGAACAGGGATGTTCCTGCAGGAGACGTATCTACTTTCAAGCAGTGGACAGGAATGTTCCTGCTGTCAACTGGCAAGCACTGGGGGATGCAGTTCCTGCTGAAGATACACATGTATGGGATCTGTCAAGCAAACCAAGCATGTGGTTCGAAGCTTGCCAGGTTGAGATGGACTGGTTGTTCATTTCTCTGCGGCTGCCTTTTGTGAAATAGGAGTACATCAATTTCTTCCATTATTTCCAGCAGTCATTTCCTGTGCGACATGCACCTGGTTTTGCTTTGGCGGGTCAAATATATCCATTGGCTAGCAGTAGAAGGGGTGTTCGTGCTGGAAACACATCTACTGGCAAGCAGTGAACAAGGATGTTCTTGCCGGAGACATGATTTCTACTGGCAAGCAGTATAAGAAGACCTCCATCCTTGAAAGGGAGTTTTCGATTTCCTGCAGTTGGTAATGCTACCAATGTTAAGGACATGGGTCGTTGATATGACAGAGGGAGGGGTTAAATATCCAGAACAAGGAGTATACCAAGCCAATATCAAAGAGATTGTACATTTCACCCAACGTAGATATGAAAGGTTCAGGAAGTGTATATCATGCTGGGTCCAGGCACAAAATGGCTCAAGAGGTCAAGTAGCACATAAACATCACCACCACGCCAATAAGGATACAGAATACAGCCATTTTGCTGTGATAATCACACTTTATTGTTTTTTAAAAATGTATCGGTACAAAATGACAACACTGAACACATACATTCTGCAATAATACAAATGCAAACACTATAGCTAAAAACTCTGTCAGATTTTGTGTTCTCATTTGCAACTCCCGCAAGTTTATCATCCCAGATATTGGCTTTGTATACTAGATGTTTTAAAATGAAGAAACCTACACTGCACTATCTTTAAAGCCACCAGGGTTATGAAGGATGGGCAACTTGTAATGGTAAAATTTAGAATTTTTTTAAATATATGCATTAAGTGCCTTCAGCTATCTTTTGAAAGCTGATCTTCTTTTTTGTTTACCCCGCCTGGTGAAACTTCATTGATCATTGCAAAGTTCGATTTCCCTTTTTACCCTCGGCACATAAGCCAAAAGTTAGATTTTGGCTGTTTTGAACAGTAAGGAACAGCTAAGTATACGACTCCTCAATCCAAATGCGTTTTCAACTTGTTCACGAAACGTCCATTACCGAGATGAAGTATACAACAAAGAACTGCTGAACAAATTTTCATCTCACAAGATCATACCACTCTTAAATGGAGTACTAATATCTTGATTTCTACGACAAATGCTCAGCAGTCGAAAAAACTTCCACACGAAAAAACCAAGCTGCCATTTTGACACCCCTAAACTTCCACCCCAAATGAACACCGAGGCTGGCCCAATATACACAAACTGACTGTAATTATCCAACAAAATACTGAAATAACAGGAAGAGCATCAGTACACAATTTGGAAGATATGTTCTTTTTTCTAGTTTATCACTGTTACCAAGAATTCATAAATTAAAGACTCGTCTTTATCAATGGTCTGACTTTGGCATTGAGCGAGGGACTGGCAAAAAATGTAGTTCCTCTGTCAGAAAACTTACAGAACAATTCGACAATAAATGATCAAAATAATGTTCAGTGAACAGTAGCGAAAGTAGAAACGGAGTCCAGACAATCCAGTGTCAATTTAAACATCAGTTTATTTACATTTTAACTGAAGCAAAGCAAAGGGGAGCTTCAGACAATTACACAAGATGTTTCAATTGCCAACATTTCAACCAATATTTTCTTTCATGTTGGCGGCATGCAACATGTATGTGATGAAAATTTCCATCACTCATCACCAGAATAAATAAAATGAGGCAAACTAATTGGGACACTTGGATGGACATTGGATTCGAAAATCCCCGCTCAATTTTGATAAAATTACAACATATTTTACAAAGTATTTAGAATCGTAGTGACTCTTGTCACTCTTGTCATTTCCCCTCGTAAAAACGCAACTCAACACTGATCTAAAAGACTGTGCTCTTCTTTTTTTATAAACATGATACAACAAATTAATTTTACACACACATGAAATATCTAGAGTACCGGTAGCACAGTTATCAAATCATAATAGTGTTCATACAATAACCATCTTTTTTCTACACTACCATTTTTGTACCGATGCGGTGGTCCCCAGTGGAGGTTTGGTAGTCCACACTTATCCTTCAAGGAATGTAACAAATATAGGTGGACGTCATTTTTTCCAAGTAACATCGGAGGTCCTTATACTGCCAGTCGCGTAATATCGTCACTGCATTTTCATTGGATATAAGACACAACAAAGAATGCAATATTTATGTCCAATGGCGAAAAAAGGAAGTCCGGCATTAGGATAGAAATTAGAGGAAATATGATACACAAAATTAGTTTATTTTAGGTCGTCTGACCACATCATCATACAAGGAAACATGTTATAACTGCAAAGCTAATCTGAGATCTAATCAAATGGCAAAAGGTTACAATTACTTTGTTAGAATGAACTGTTTTTAACAGTTTTGTAGATATAGGCATGAGATGATCCTGGATATACAATAACAAAATGCAAAGCACAAAAGCACTGTTCAATTATTTCAAGAAATGAATCTGGTCACTATATGCAAGCATGATCCAGACTTAACGCATGGCCACCAGTCAACTTGAAATACACTGCGATGGAACCCCCACCACCTGTTCAAAATCACATCATTCTCAATCTATTATTAAACAAGTGTACATTGTGTTACACACAAGGAGTAATTATAAACGTTTAATAAAACTATTTTCATTCAAAATGTCATTTTGTCACACTGGAAGCATACGACTGAAACGTATCCTACTAGAAACTGAAACCAATGTGACCTGTTCCAAGACCTACCTTTTTCAGATACCAAACCCAGAGCAGAAGCCTAAAAGCAACTGAGTTTTCTGTATACAATAATGTTGACCAGTTGACCGAGATTAATCTCTCGAGGGCAGCCTTCAATTTAGATGAGCATCTCAGAATGAATAGATTTTGACTGGGAATATAAACTACATGTTAATTTGTGCAATGTATCATGCTCAGTTTGTGCAGGTGCTTCCCTTGTGGTGTTGATAACATCATGCGGATGCAGAACAATGAAACAGACAGCCGTCGATTCATGCACCACTGAAAGGATATAATTTCACAATTTGAGCTACTACACTAAGTTATTACTCGTAACAAATACTTCCAAGGAGCACGAGGGCTAAATGCAACAATATTCATCCAACATCTACAATAGCTCGGAGATACGCAATAGCAGTGAGAACATGTATCCAATCTTAAAAGATGACCTGACAAGTGTCGGCCTTGCAATGTATTCCAGTTTTTACAGTAATTCCATACCAATTAGGAATGGGGACAACCAAAAAATAACAACAAATAGTTCAGTAACATCCCACCTAACATGGCTCAACCGTCCTATCAAGATGTTCCTGCCAAAAGGAAACTGTCGCCAAAATAAAGAACTGAATCCCGTGCTAAACTTGGATAAGCTGAGCTTAAACCGGGGTATGTATTTATCATTGGTGCCCGATATTTGTTTGATCACGACATATTGGTAGGCTGCAGAGATGAGAGGAGCAGATGGACAAATCTTCAGTGGCAACATAATCAGAGAATAGGCCTAGTTGCATTGATTATGATTATGAAAAGCAATAGTTTGACAAATTGCTTGTTGCCTGCCTGAAGTTTTTACAATGCAAGTTTGAACTTTTCAGTCTCATCTCTGGGCCTGCTTGTGGCACAATTTCTCCGATCATCTATTCGTCATCACTCTCCATGTCCTCATCATCGTCTTCTTCCTCTTCCTCCTCCTCCTCTTCCTCGGATTCTTCCTCACTCTCCTCATCATCACTGTCTTTGCCGTTCTTCTGCGGGGCTGCCGGTTTAGGCTTTGCTTTCGCTGCCTTAGCCGCAGCTGCTTGCTCCTGAAAGAAAAATAGACCAGTATCAGCATTACAACAGCGAAATGAAACCTATCAGACGGCGGTATGGAGACCACTATTGGCTACTGTCCACCTATGTGGGTTCTTTTACTTGCCCTGGCATAGACAGACACACATTTATTCACTCTATGTCAGAAGTGGTCTGCTGGGGAAGCCAAAATCTGGGTGGACTGGAAAGAGAAAGGGGCCTCAGGGGATAGATCTGATAACTTACCTCATTCCATTTCTTCATGTTTGCTTCATATGCCTTTTTTAATTCTGCAGCTTCCTTAGTAAATGGCTTCTTATCGGCGTCTGTGATCTCCCTCCACTGCTCAGCAGCTGAAACAATATGGTGCAAACAAGTTGTAAATCAAAAAGCCATATTAGACATTCATGTCAGCATAGCAATGATCAAGAAATCCAGTACAGTCCTGAGCACGAAAGGCTTCACCATGATAACTTGTACAAAATAACCAGTCAATTTTAAAACATCTTTAATTCATGAATGTTGAAAAGAAACTGACATGGGCTAAAAACAGATGAACTCGCCTTTTGTAACAAACGTCTAAATACTCCAACATCTTCATTCTATTCTATTCTATTCTATTCTTTTATTCTATTCTATTTTATTCTATGACAACAGATGTGTGAATTAGCAAGGACCAACTCACCCTTGCCTAAGACCTCCTTGTGCTGAACGCCATCTTCTACAAGTTGCTTTCGAACCGAGCCGACAAACAGTAAGAATGGCGTCATTGGCTTCTTAGGCTTTGTCGCGTCCTTGCACGCTGATGGTTTGTAGATTTTCATCTAGGATAGAGAAACATCATCATACTTTCTGTCACTGATAAATGGAGGAAGACAATATGTGATTGCAATCGAGTGTAGATAAACACAAGAGTGCGGCACCTCAGAGCAAGCTCGCACAATATTCATTCACAGGGTTCCAAGTGCAGTGTTGAAGTGGTCAGGGACACGATTGCTCACGCTGAGATGAGACATACCTGTTCTTCGTAGCGTTTCTTGTCGGTGGCCGCGGAGTCGAAGTGCGTTTCCTTGTCTTCTTTTGTAAGACCCCTCCACCTTGCACCGCACTGCTTTGTGAACTCGGAAACCTGAAACAACAGAAATTGGGAATGAAAACAGAGACATGATAGTATTGATAACAGGCTTTTAATGATGCAATTTTGGAAGGCATTGTCTTACCTTCATTCCCTCATGCTCTCCACATGCCCTCTGGTGAAGCACGTAGTAGAAGAAAGCTGTGCATGGTCTCTTAGGTGCATCCTTGTCCTTCTTCTTGCGCTGTTTGCGTTGTTTCTTTTCGGGGGAGCCCTTGGCTGCAGCTTTTACACGACCTGATGAAGAGATTGCATTGAAGAATGTATCAGACTATAGGACTGTTGATGACACTGCTATGTCAACAAACAATATCACTCCATGTAAATCTATATGTACACTCGGGCAGTATTTTTATAACAATATGGCCAATCAGAATAATAGATCTTGGATTTTGAAAATGTGATTGTAACTTGTATTTCGTTTCCCCACAACAACGGTCCACGGGTCATCAGGGGGCTGATTACCAAAGAGGCCAATTGGCCTCTTGCATAAGAACAGTTCCCAGCTATAAAACATATCCTAATTCTTTCAAACTACTTTCAACCTGTTCTATAATATAACTCAATTAGTAACCAAATTGTGCATATTTCATAAATTTAACATTCAGATTCAGATTCAGAATCAAACAAAAGCCAGAGAACCTACAAATTGTTTTTGTCCAGCAAAAATTCATAATTCTCAGACTCCCACATGTCATATTTTCTGTTTTTTCAGTTCTGTTTGGAGGGAAACAAATCAATGACGATTCATATATCCAGCAACCAAAACTAAACAGCCAGCTGGCAAAATAGCTGGAAACATGATATAAATAATGGATGCTTAGAATTAAGTTAAACCTTTTGTTCACTAAATCAGTAAAACGAATTGAGAAAATCAAACTTTTCAGACATTTGTCAATAGGCACTTCATTGAAACCCTTTCCAGTCAAGACAAAGCCTTTTACTTGTGCTCTTTACATCACCAACATTCATCCTCTGCCAAAAATTATAATGTTCACCTTAACTGGCTTCAGTTCATTCAGCATTATTGGACCACTGACTGGCTGAGATTGAATTGTATGAGAAATTAAATATGCAGACAGAACAAAGCCATTTTGCATCTCATTTGTGCAAGTAATTGTCTATTTTGCCAAATAAAACCCTTACCAAAGACATCAAACTATTACGTAACACATTTCTATTGACAAAAGTCATAAGTGAAAACCTTTTGGGAGAAACTGACAACAGCGCCGCAATGAGATAAAAGGCCCCATTTTATTGTGTATCATCATTGAGCACTGTGATGTTGTGCATAAACAGTGCACACAAGAGTGCGGCAAAAACACGCTGACCTCGAAAATTTTCTCGAAAACAACATCAAAATACACAAACTTCCTACTGACAGATTGTCAAAAAAATACTAGCAGTTTTCGCTTCAATATTCAAGGATTCATTTTACTGGTTTTATAGAGAAACTAAGCTTGAAACCTTAGCGCAATGCATAGACCAGTTATTTGGTCTAACAAAGGACTCAGCTATGGCGAACATTGAAAATGGCTTGGGAAAATGCGAAGTTGGGGAGGCCGCGAATAATCACGTTTAGAAATAGGGAAATCGAGGCGCATTAGGAAAAATAAACACTTACCCATGTTTTCTAGTAGTAAATTGGAACGTAAGTTAGCGACAGGATCGTTTCCCGAAAGTCTGGGAGGAAAAAGTTTTGAAGTTCTATTGGTTTATATGGAAAGAACGAAAGGCAAAATGACTTGGTTCCTCGGCAAAGGCAAATGTGAGGGCTGACGCGAGCGGTGTCACGTGATTGAATACTAAACAGTAAAAGCTTTACCTCGTTTTCAGGTTGATTGGAAAATAAAATGCACTACACATACACGGCAGTATAGATTCAATTTTCCTGGACACGAGGTAATAAGCGTGCTGGCGGGAAAGTTGTGAGAAAATGTCTTTGTTTTTGTGATAACTCAAAAAACTGTGAAGACAAGCTGTCACTAATGATAATATAAGCTGACATGACTGAAGTGACGTTTTGTGGAGTTAATCAAATAGCGTCGACTTATTTTGTGAAAGTGTTGACAACATTTTGATTGCTTTGGACCACTGGCCTGGTCCTATAAGCGATGGCTGGCTGTGGTTGTTGGGTGTGGTCTATGCTCTTTCTGTTGTTTAAGTGCAGAAAAATCAATTACATGTACATGTAATTGTCGTTATGGAAAGAAATTAAAAAAACACCCTAATCATTGCATTGTTGCATGAAAGTAAGATATCCATCCCATGGTTTATAATTTCCATGTGTCCGAAATTGGTCTTTTGAGGACAAAGTCACAATCAATGGGGGGACAAGACATCTGCCCTTGTCAGCAGGAAATAACGTAATATGCGCTTTCTCTACAATAAGCAGTCGCTAGATCCTTTTTTATTTCCTATACAGGCATGCACTTGGTACATGGAGGGGTTGATAATGAAAAATGGGAGAAACTGCCGAACAGACAGTATAGGAAGTCACGAAAGGCACATCCTAGCCAGTGAAAGTACCCGGAGGTCATTCGGCGGGGATAGTATTCTATTGCTTATCTTATCACCTAGTGCTGGTTATTATCAATGTCCTAGCAGGATTGATAGTACTTATCATGACGTATAGTTGTTAAAAACAAGTTGGCATCAAATTAATAAATTTCACTTGGCGTTAAGTCTTTAGTACACATCTGAAGAATAGAAGACTACGCCGAATTAGTGATGTATATTGGTAACTTGTTTTGAACGACCTCGACCAGGGAGCAATCTTATCTTCAGGTGAAGATGACAGTCAACCTAAAGGAAATCCATGTAGGGGAATCCAAGGAGCGACACTTTTCCAAGAGAGACAAACAATACTGCCCAGTACGTATGTTATAAATGCATTTATTTACAAAAAGTACCAAAATTACAACTTAAATGTAACTAAAAGGTAAAAGGTTTCGATCACTTGAATATATTTTCTATAAATTATTGTGTACAATCAATTGCCGAGAGTGGCTATAAAAAGTATTCAATTACTTAATACACAGTCATGACACGGTCATTTTCATGACACAATTATACATATCCTCTAAAACATATAAACGTCTTAGCAAGTTACTGCATAAACCATTACATGTGAAGACAATGCTACACTTGCGGATCCTGGAGGTCCATTGGACATGACCCCCCCCCCCCCTCGCCGCCACCACCACCTATTTATATCCGGAAGACATGATCCCCGCCTCCTCCATTCAGCGTATATGATGCATGTTGTGCCAAAAATCGAAACGACACTCGGCCGTCTCGTCCACCCAACTACATGGGACCTATTGGTGCACAGACTATTGTTCGAACTCGGGAAGACTAAGCAAAACTCTGAAAGTGAGAGTGATCGGATCCAGGTCGAGCAGGTTTTCCTTCCTCACACATTCTGCAAACTGACTGTAACAGGCTGCACAGACGCCAAAGGATTTTGTTCATTTTATATACGTGCAATACCGACGGCTGCGCAACCATCAAGCCCAGGCTCAGAATTCGAATGAGTTAGGGTGAGTTGCTTCTCTATGGACCTCTTGAATATGATAACGGCGCTCGAATCTCGAGTTACGGTAACCAAGAAAATTCTACCGTTTGTTCAAACGGCTGATTCCACCGATTTCTGTCCTAATGAGTTTTCAGAGTCGAGAGTAGCATGAGATCTGTACCGTCTGTCATGTACAGATGACCCCGGTCTTCGGCCAACGGTCGACATGGACGACCTGTAGGGCTGAAAGTATAGAACAAATTTAGGATTCAGAAACTGTGGCCAAAATATGTAGTTTAAGACACTTATCTTCTGTTTTCCAAGCCATTTTTACTGATAATAGGAGAGTGTGGGATTCATTGGAAAACTCGTCTACCCGTTTTGTTGGGATTGGTGAGGAAAACTACTATGCATATCTTCCCTCTTTTAGTCTATTGATTGTTATCTTGGGGAGTGCAGGATTGCTGAGAAAACTTACACTAGCCTATCTTTCGTTTTCTTATCCATTGATTGTTACTTTAGGAGAGTGGAGAGTGCGGGATTTGAGGAAACTTACATAACTTCCATTTTCCAGCCCATTGGTACTGTAGGACAGTGCAGGATTGCTGTGACCCGATACAATGGATGGGGTAGAATGGGCTAACGAGGGGTCCTCATAAAACCCGTCCACATAGTCGATAAGTTTTCTATGTTGAACAAGAGCTGGGCCCCAGTCCGCTGTAGGGATGCTGAGGTCACGGAAGCGCTGGAAATACAACGTAAAATACGGTTGGTACATTAAGAATGACGTGTCAACTAAAAAACGTCTGCCATGAGGATGAGGCCGAAGTTACTTGCTATTCGCCACAGCCTCCTTCTCCATGTATTGAGGGAAGTGAACCAGAGGGAGGAAAGAGGACATGTATGGAAATGGAGTGTACAGCAGAAGGAATTATGTGGAACTGACGGGAAGGTGACAAGTATGAAGGTGGGAAGGGGACGTGTATGGAAATGGAGGGGAGCTGAGGCTACAGTCTACAGCTTGTGTCTACAGAAAGAGGGAAGTGTAGAAGATAGAAGGAGGTGACATTGAGAAGGATCGAAGGAGAGGGACAGCTTCTCAGCTTGCACAGGGTCAAGACTGGTCCATTGACGCCCTATGAAAATGCCCCCAATCGAACTTTCCCTTACCTCGCATATTGGTCCTTCTTCCTTGTATAGCCTATAGATTGCTACTCCAATGATACACACTACGGACATACTGGTCATCATCCATCCGATAGCGTCCGCCCACGGTGGGTAGCGATATTCTCCAAACTTTGCCGGAGAGTAGTCGATCCAAGCAAATAGTAGAATAGCCTGGAAATCAATGAAAGAAAATGGAATTGTGGTCTCTCTAAGCAAGAATTCTTCCAGCTATAAAGTCAGGCGGAGGCCGGTGTAAGATGAATAAGTACTTTACATTCGATAGCGAAGCGCGCTTGAAATTAGACGTCGAACAGCCATACAAAAAGATTTAGAATAATTGAAATTGTTTTCTAAATTACGATGTGAACTTCTCCCAATTTAATCTTCGACTATAATATGTGATGCATTTATTTCTAACGAACTCACCAAAATAAGAAAAGGACTTATCCCCTGCCAGCACACCCTCCACCACATGGTCGGTCTTACACCCGTCATAGTCTCGATGTCGCTGAAGAACCTGGGCGACCCATACACCCATCCCAAGGCGATGGCCTCGCAGAAGCCGATGACTAGAAGACCCCATCCTCCAGCGTAGGTGTCCATGAGTTGGAGCCAGTAGCTGCCGCCCTGAAATGAGAAATGTGCCTGCTTATGACGGATACAAAAGGGAGCAACAGAAGGCGAAGCACGATGCTGAGGTTCACATCCGACAAGCAAGCCTTGTAGTAGAGGAGTGAAATCATATCTACATTCTAAACCATTGCATTTGTAGCCACTTCGAATATCTCGATGAAATTTGCTGCTCTTCCTTCACTCGGCCCACAGAAGGCATGATCAAAGCTTCAAACATCAATTGTCCCGGACAAGTTGCCGAATGGCTGTTTCTTTTGGAACGGAGATTCCAGGAAGGCTATCAAAATACATCTTGAAGCTCAGGGTTTAAATGCACACATTTCTGATGTGTTCATTACCAAATGAGCAGAGCATTTCGTAAATGTTAACATTTGATGAGTCAAGATGATCAAATAAGCTCCCATCTATTAAATGGATGTGCCGAGATACCTGTTTTGGAGACTCAGAGACGCCTTGCATCAGGCTTAGTTGTACTGGACAGCTCAGCACTGGATCGTGGTTAAAGGGTAAGTTGCATACGAGAGTTAACTCCTGAGATGCTACTTTGCTACCTTATAGACAGTATAGGCAGACCCTACACCAGAAAAGACGGAGCTATTTGGTTAACTTACGTTGCAGCAAAGCGGTAACCCCAACAGGAAGAATACAATACTGATGATGAGGATAACGATGGATTTCTTTGGACGGAGCAGATCTGGGAATCTGTCAAGGAGGCACGTGACTATAGTCTCAATCAGGGCGAACTGAAAAAGACCAAAAATACAACATCGAAGAACAGTAACATTTACATGTTGGTGCAATATTGTAAAGTTGACGGGACACAAAGGAAAATCTAGTCACTGTCGTTTGAGTCGCGGATTTATTATCAAACGTGTTCGTCAGAGTAACTCTGCTATATCACGTATAATGGTCCATCCATCCATCCAACTGTGTTGAAGTTTATAGTTGTCGATTTGTGACCAACTACCGCAGCCTGAGTCCGGCTACAGCGCTCTAAAATGGTGGTTAACCACGCAGGCGACACTTTCCCCCTGCAAACCCTATAGGAACAGGTACTGTAAAATCGACACGAGCCGTCATGAGTGGAACTTCAATGACGGGAACTGAACACATTTGCTGTAAATTCAGTTTGCGAAATTCCCTATAGGTTCCTACCTGGCTGTCCAGCCCCAGAGTCAGCAGCATGATGAAAAACAGAATGGACCAGAGAGGACTGATGGGCATATATGTCACGGCAGCGGGGTACACGATAAACGCCAAGCCAGACCCTGCGAAGAGAAGAGAATGAGTGGTTAAACACCCTGCTGGTTCGTTGATATTTATGATTACCTGAAACAAAGTTCACGAATGAACCACGAATCTCCCAGAAGAGACATGTCTTAGATCAACGACTGTCAACCACGACTGAGCGATACCAACACGTTACAGCGCCCCGACGTAGCGCTGGTAGCTCCCTTCTCCAAACACGTTCCCATCCTACTGGTTCAACTGATTCGTAACGCCGAACTTACCGCTGTCTACGACCTTGTCCACTGTTGTGCCAAGTTTATTTGCCATGTATCCCAGGTACGAAAAGATGACGAAACCGGCGAAGATACTGGTGGTGCAGTTACCAACGGTTACGATCAAAGAATCCCTGAAAGCAATGGACAAATTATGTCAATGATGAGTCTCGGTGAAGCAGTAATATGTCCCCCTAAAAAAGTGTCCGACTCCCCGATTGTATTCTGACGGATTTTTGTATACGGTTCTTTAGAGATCATGATAGCTATATCTCAGAGATTAAAAGCATATCATAGAATGCTTTTGCCAGTGAACTTACCTCAGTACGTTGTTATGGAACCTGTTGTAGCTCGCCAGTGTGATGAGACCACCCCAACTAGTGGACAGAGAGAAGAAAATCTGGACGGCTGCATCGTTCCACACCTGATATAAGAGGAGGACAAAATAATCTGTTTATGATCATTTTAACTGACTTCTGCTTCACGTTCACCAAGAAACTACATGTAGTTATCTTATGGAAACAAATTGCGTGTCAAATACCTAAAGTATATTTTTGATAAACTTACCTTAGCGTCAAGAAGTCTAGACCACTCTGGGACGACGTAGAAGTAGATCCCATCGCCGGCATGGTCAAGGGTCACTCCACGGAAGAACAAGATCACAAGAACCAAGTAAGGAAAAAGCGCGGTGAAGTAGACGACTTTTCCCGATGATTTTATCCCCCGGATGAGGCAGAAGAAGACTATGACCCAGGCTAGCAAGAGGCAGAGAACTAGATCCCACTGGGGAAGACCAATGTCTTCGATTCCACCACTCATTTTGAGAACCCGGTGTCTGAAAAACAAATCGTAAAGTAGCGTTACAATATTGGCCAAGACGACGTGCTGCCTGATGCGGTATTTTCAATCTTTCTCTCACTTCCAGTTTACCGATAACCCATTCTACCATTAATAGAATTTCGAAGCCATTGGTTTTTATAACCGTGCATCTTAATCTGCCATCGAACACAGAGGGGAACCTTGGAGTAACAAGGAAGAGCTAACTTTACCTTCATGGTGGCAACTGGGGGATTTGGGTTTATTGGTATAGGCTAATCGTCTTACTTGTAATATTCTTCGCTTGGGAGTATCCTCCGCTTCCCCGTCTTGTTGGTGTACAGAGACTCGTTCCACAGGCCTATTGCCTCCCCCAATATGGTGCAAGACCCGTTATCTTGTTGCACTTCCATATTGCCCGTGCAATTTAACTTGGGCAAAAGCAAACTGCAGTCTGAGAATAAATGTTTTGATGTACTTTGAGATAATTAAAAGATGCGGTCGCCTTTTGAGCAGCGACAGAAAAGGGCTAATGGTCAACCCCTTTCTTTTCAGCATCTACTTTCCTCTCAGCAGCGAAGAGTAAATGCTTAGCCTTCCTCCTGCTAAGTAGCGCAGAGCGAATGGTTAACTGCCTTCCTTCTCCTCAATTGCCAAGAGCGAATCAAATTGCTTTGTTACGGCAAAGAATGAATGATATCATGCATGCTGCCTTTTCAGCGGCAAGGGTAATGCTATTCTGCTTGATTTTCAGCAGCAAAGACAAAATGGCCACCTACACTGCCTCTAATAAGCGGCCAAGAACGAGGAGTTTTTTAACGCGACATCAAGGAGCACTATACCTGAAGATACTTACGATCAGTGTTCCACCAGTTAGTACAATCCTGCCACGGCAGATAACTGGTGAAGGAACCAAACAGGTAGTAGATGGCCATCGCGATGATCATGTTGTAATAGATGCCCACTAGGCCGGATACCACCATCATTGCCACGCCCAGACCTAGAACAGATACGACATCAATATGTTTACGGCTTTTCCTTTTCTGCAATAGTACGATGCCAAAGTGAAGGAGTGTATTAACCTTGTTGCGTAAGATCAGCAACTCCGTGCCAGAGCCAATGTTTGTTTTTTTTACATCTTTGGCTGTCAGATGAGAATGTTGAGGGAACGTGTATAGAAAATGAGGTGGCATCAAGGTTCACCGATAATGTTGGCCGGCTGCATCCAATGGTTGCTGCATCATTCCTTGATTAATTTTGATGAGATGTGCTCGCAATGCGACACCTACCTTGAAATATTGGCGCAAACTCCCAGCATGTCAAAGGCCCATTACTGCAGAACTGCCCCAGAGATAGCTCCATAAAGAATAAAGGAATGCCCACGAATGTCAACATAATTATATACGGGATGAAGAAGGCACCTCCGCCGTTTCTGTAGCAGAGGTATGGGAAGCGCCAGACGTTGCCTAATCCTACGGCGTACCCGAGGCAGGAGAGAAGGAAGTCGAGCTTTCCCGTCCAGTTGCCTCTTTCCTTGTTCTCGTCCTCTCCAAAGTGCTGCTTGCCGTCTGATGCCTCGAGAAGTTCGCGCTGCGAGAGAGTGGGTTGAAGAAAATATATTACACTATTCTGAGAGAAGCTGGGGGAGGGGGGGGGGGTAGTTTTATGCCCTCTATGATCATATTCGTGATACATTTAGCCAACCGACCCTTCTGGATTTAAACCCAAATTGCTAGATAAGTGTAGGGTAGCTAACGTGTATGGAGAAGGAGGGGAACCAACCAGGCAAATAATATTTCCACTGTAGTGGCTTTCACAAGATGAAATAACCTTATTTCCTCTTGACCTTATCGAGTCGTCCTGGGTTCGGACTCCTACCTGAGTACATGAAAGGGAACATGTGGAGAAGACGGAGTATCGCCTCAGCCAACAGTATCTTCCCTTTGACCTTGCCTTTCAACCGATAGACTTCATCGCAGAAGTTTGTTCTGTATGTCCGAAGAGGATGTGAGTATGTAGAAGGAAACATGTATGGAGAAGGACGTGCACGAACCAGACAGTTTCTACGAGTCTGTTTACAATATCAATCAGCATTGCACGGCGTCGGTTCATTCCACCGGTCTGTAAGATGAGTATAAGGAAGGGAACATGTTTGGAGAAGGGGGCCTACCGTTGATGTGCCGTGACTGCTTGGAAGGGGCGTATCTCCTGCCGTGGACCCCGTTTTAGAGGGCGTGGACGACCTGTAGCCCCCATTCGGATCATACACAGTGTACACGCCAGGGTCTAGATCAGTATTCACAATCTCATCTCCTTGGTAACCATCGTTAGGGGTCCCATCAAGGTTTGGCCCTTCAATATATTTCTCCTTCCCCTTTTTCTTCTTGAAGAAATTTTTCTTGTCTTTCCGTTTCTTTCTGTCCGCACTTTTATCTGGTTTGTATTCGCCATCAGATTTGTTTTCTGTGGAGTCAGGCTGTAAAGAAATCAACAGGGTATAAAAACTGTCAACAAAGGGAATAGGAGTAAGGATGTCACATAAATATAGGATCACTCTTTTATGTCAAGGGTTATGTGTGTTGTCTGTGGGTTTTGTGGGGACTTATCCATCATCATAAATTGGTCTTCTTATTCTGATATCATTACTCCCTTTTCCTCATACGGTACCTTGCGCTGTAACTGAAGTCTGCGTCAGCAGAGGTGAATATAGTTTTATTAGTTAATTCGAGAATGGAGAAACATGCATAACTCTAAAACGGAGAGGTAGGGATAAATATATAACAAGGAAGGACAAAGCATAACAAAAACAGCAATAACGAAATTGTAGTTAAAATAACGGTGAACAAGGAAATTAATGTTAATTTCGAATTAATGATAAGAAAAAACTCCAAAAAAACATTAGGCAGGTCTTGCAAGCCTTACGGAGAGCTATGAATGACAAAGTATGTTTTTTATTGAAGAAATCCCCGATATTCCGCCAAAAACTGATAAAATACTATAAATAGTATTTTTGCGAGTGATACAGATTGCGAAACCTGCCTAATGGAGAGAATTGCCCAAACCTTACCTCGAGAAGGTCAACCATATCCGAGGAAAACTAGAATAACATAATTGGCGATATGCAAGAAAGACGCTACATGATGCTATGCTTGCAATCTCCCCGCCTTCAAAATATTCGGCTTTCAAGGGGTTAATCAGTAACTGTGATAATTATAGTCTGACCATTTTCTACCTGTAACTATGGGTATAATTATGTTTTTGTGGTCCTTTATTGTCAACCAAGAGCAAATCAAGTCGTTTGCCTTGATTAGAATGTCAATTTGCACAAATGACTTTATCCAATAAATGTATCATTATATTTGCATGAAACAATTATCACTCAGGTTATACGTATATCATATCAAATACTTCTGACAAGCATGTATCGACATGTAAGATATGAAGTATAACATATTTTTGCATGTAAGATAGGTTTAGCTGCACAACATGTACAATACGGATAAGTAGACGTTCGTATATGCGGCTGAAGCACATTTTGTTGTCATAAAAAACTTGCATCGACAGCTGTAGATGTTCGATACTTTGAGCTTGACAGAAAGTAGAACCTCACTGTTAAGGACACCAATACTGTCGTTAATAGGGAGGTGCAAGTATAGATGTCAAATTGCAGCGACCCATTGGGACCGTGTCCCTCGTAGAGGAGGTGTCCTCAACAGAGGTGTCCGCTAAGGGAGGTTCAACTGTAGTTAATCATCAATATGAAATGTAGAGAATTCATGAATATACTCATATTGGGGAACATCCTGCTTCGTGTTGTCATAATAAATCAAGTCACGACTAGCAAATAGCTCTTTTTTGTGGATATTAATCACCTGAAGATGACTGATTTGACCCAATTTAAGCTTCTGCCTAGAAAGCCCGCTTTAAAATTCCTAGTATGATGAATGCGAGTTTATAGGGTGACAGCTGTACAAGCACCATTGCAGCAGCCTGCAAGTTTTTTTAAAGCACTAACAATCGACTGGGCCTTAATTACACATCGTTCTGTTCAGTGAACATTCCGAGTAAAACAAGGCATGGCAAATGTGGTAACTGACTCAACTAAAACACTGATGGCACCGAGCGCAGGGAGCCAAACTCCTGCAGGGGACGAGCAATCTGGGGGCAATTGTTCTCGTTACACCAGTTTTTTCTTTGTTTTACTTGAATATAGGGGTGGTTTCAAAATGGCCACGGGCATTAATTTTTGCAAACGATTGTTCCCCATGTCACATTTCAACAATGAGTCATGGTTTTAGTTCAGTTCAGATGCCAGTAGAATTTGAATAAAAACGGTGGTTTCAAAACGGCCGCGGGTATTTTTCTGCAATTGTTCTCCCATGTCACATTTCAACCATGAGTCATGGTTGCCAGTAGCATTTGAATATATGGGTGGTTTCAAAACGGCCGCGGGTATTTTTTCACCCATTTTTCTCCCATGTCACATTTCAACCATGTCCAGTTGCCAGTGGAATTTGAATATATATGGGTTGTTTCAAAACGGCCACGGGTATTTTCGTAAACGATGTATTGTCTCCAATGTCACATTTCAACCATGTGTCACGGTTAAGTCCAATTGCCAGTGGAATTTGAATTCAAAATTGCCGCGGCCCTGTTTGTGTCCAGGGCCGGAGAAGTTAAGAGAACATTAACCCCGGATTATTTTCTCAGGATGCAACCCATATAAGCTCGGCAAGGTGCCGATCGAGTTGAAAGCTCTAAAGTTCTGGATGGCACTGTCGATGAACCAGCTCAAGGTGCTCTTTCAACTTCCTCGATCAGCTCGGGACTGGAATCAGCTGTTGACCTATATATCTATATGGGACTAAATTACTACTCAAACAAATCACCCCTGGACCAAACATCATCGGAAGAAAAAGACAATGCATAACCTTAGAGAAATTAACCTACCGTCCCATATTCTTCCATTTTTTAATTGCAAGTCCTTCTGATCAGTATCTTTAAATAAGACAAAGTTCCTTCTTGGGCGGATTGTACTATGTGTATATTCACATATTTGCTAATACGTTTTGTGTGTGTGGGACATTTGCTTGTTTCGGTCCAGTAAGCCCTTACAATTTGTCCCACAATAAACGCATACTAATCCTCTTGCCATGTTTTCATATGAATAGCGTCCCACGTAATGTCTCTGAGCATGCGCGATGGCTTTGAGGGAATTCCCACTTTGTGAATAGGATGAATGGGCGTCCACCTGTGGGTCATGGAGATTTAATTTGTAGCTTGCTTGCTCATCATATAAGGGTGGCTGTGTCTGGGGAGTAACACCCTGTTATGACGAATTAAAAAAACAAACTTTGGCGAGGTTTGCACAAAATACTTCGGAAAAAGAAGTGTTCTCCCTAATAGAGCATTATATCTTGAAACTATAGTGACTCCATTTTGCCACTCTAAGAAACACCAAACTCATCCAAAATCCACAAAATCCACAAAATGGTAAAAGTGTTACAAGGAGGACATTGCCACATTTAGTCTTTGTGTCCCCGAACAATATCTTGTCCCGGGGGCGATTTTTCGTGTTTGAAAGAGTTCTGGTGTTCATAAGATGACTTCAATGTGATATCTCTGTTAGGTCATCCCGACTCTCATCATCATCAGCCTCATCCCCATCCTCATCATTACCATCACCATCTTTATCGGTTTTGGCATTGCATGCATTGCGGCATAGCCTTTGCCATTTACTTTGCTGACACATGTGGACTCGCCATGCAAGGGAATGAGGATACAATTCGCCATAAAAAACAACAATACAATCAAAGTCTAAATAAAGGTATTGGATACAGCAGTGTGCTGGCCAGTATCGGATGCAAGCGGGATGATGTTACCGTATCCGGTTTAGGTTCGCAAATTTGAATTTCGCGCTCCCTGACGTCACGATAATATGACTTCGGCGGATAGGAAAGAGTGGCTACCAACAAAGATGGTGGTCAAAAATATTTGCGTGCATTTTTGCGGCATAAAAACGACCGATTTTGTTGTCTAAACAGAGAAAAACACGCCGGCTTGTGGTTCTGTTGATGCATAAGAATCAGTAGTCAAAATACAGCGTTTAAATAGAAACCGTAAGCGCTCGGCGCATGAAAATCTCGAAGAAGAAGGCTCGGCTTTGCCTTCGAAAATGATGGCATCCGGCGATCATCAGCGTTCACATGGTTCAGAAGACATGACGACGGGTGAAGGCCATGCGGCGAATGACGACGAAGATCTGTCCCTGGATGGTGTGGAGCTTGCTCCCTCTGTGGCATTCTCATCGTTAGCTGACCGAGAGGAAGCCGTGATGAAAAAAGAAGGGGTGGAAGAAAATTTTGAAGGGGAAGAAAAGTTGCAGTTATCGGGATCGAATTTGCAGCTATCATCGGATGAGAAGGAAGCTGGGACGGTCACGATGGAACCTGGTGGTGTAGGAACACCATCACCTGTAAAAGATGAAACACTGAGTGAGTTTTACCGCTCGCTGTCTTATGAGAATATGCCCTTCCTTTGCCAGATACGCCGGTACCACCTAGGGTCGTGAAAACAAACTGACTTTACAATATGTTTTTACGGTCAATGACATGGTCTTCAACCATGAAGATCTATTGTAAAAATGGTTTGTTTTCCCGTCCCTAGGTGGTACCGCCGTATCTTGCAAAGGGCCTATAATTGACACAGCACAGTCTTCATTCATTACTTTTACTTCAATCTTCATTTCACCACCACCACATGTTTTTCATAGGCATAGCGCTCTGCACTTGTGATATAACAATCATGCCTTTGACCATTTATCTGAATATCAGACTAAATTGTACCTAAGTTGTGGGACTGAGAAGTGACATCAGTTTTGACAACAATGGCATTTTGCCCTTCGTGGTAGCCTAATAATATGTGAGTGTTGAGGGCAATTATTGCTTCGTTTCATATCAGTCAGTGCTTGTAAACCCAAATACACTCAAATATATTCTTTTTCTTCCTAATTTTTTTCAGTTCTGAAGTCAAGCTGGACACAAACAGAGAAAGATGTTGTAATCACATTGATCGTTGGATCAAAGTTGAAGTCCGAGTACATGGATGTTGCATTCACAGATGATGGTGTTGAGGTCAAGTTAGTGGGTGAGTATCGCTATGGTGTTGAACGATTGGGGGCAGGTGTGTTCACACCCAGGCAAGTTGCATCCCTCTTGCGGTGATTGCCTTGATTGCATCATTGATATATTTTATTTGAGCCTTGATGTTTGGTACAAGACAGTCTGGGCCTGTCCCCCAAGCTCACTGTGCATGTTGTTTGGGGACCAGCCTAGCCCCGTAGACTTCTCTCTAACATCTGATATGGCATCAACCTCCATGATCAGCTATATGAGGTACCAGATTGCAGGGAGAAGTTAACTTTAAAGACAGCTGTCTTTGTTACAGATTTCTAGAGGAATAAAGAAAAATTATGGATGCGTTTTAAGGTTTCTCTGCTCATTTCAGATGGGAGACACTGGGAATGTCAGTTTTATGAGCCAGTTGTGAAACAGATGAGTCGTGTTGCCTTTAAGAATCAAAGCATTATACTCACGGTGATGAAAAGGACTCTGGATGAATGGCCATTGCTACAGCCTGAGGTGGAATCTAAAGCAGAAAGTGGTTAGTATCTATTAAAATGAGTTCATTTTGGGGATCACTTCCTATGTTACACTATACCTTATTTTGTGATTGACTGTAGGGACGAGATTCTGATTGTGCAGTGGGCTAAAAACTCAGCCGAACTTTGAAAAAAATTGTTAAAACTCACGGGAGGTCTTGTTACCTTGAAATCTAGAAATAGTCCACTGACTGTGCTTTATAATTCTGCAAAATCTGCTAATTCTGTTATATCTACAATAGGAATTTAACTGATTGCAGGTAAACCACCCTACAAAATATCGCATGCCAAGAACCAGTGGTATGAGAAAGACCAGGATGTGATTGTGGTGAACATGTATGTCAAACAAGTCATCAAGGAGACCTTATCGGTTGTATTTGATGTGAGAACATTGACCATCCAGTTCCAAACAAGGTTTGTAGAAAAGTTCTCAATAACTTCTGCCATGGAAAGGATGGCTGATATGAATAAAGTCTAGCAAATGCATTTACTTCAATTTTGTACAGAAAGGCCCAGTGTAAATGTACATGGAGTTATAGATAAAAGCATTTGCTAGTCTTTATTAATATCACCCATTATTTCGACTATCAATTCAAAAAATAATCAGATTGGCGGTGTGGATGAAAATTGGTCTGTCCCAGGGGTAGTGGTTTGGTCTTTATGACTTGGCCACTGCACATGGTGTGCCAGGATATATCATGTGATAGAAGACTTGACTCTCAGACTGGATAGGTTTCCTTTGGCCTATCCTGTTTCTTCCACTTTCATTAAAAAGCACCCAAGTTCGTAACAGAACTACAAGGTGTTACTTGTTATTTCATGTTGGACATTATTTTGGTGTTGACCATTGGTGGTTTATCAGATTCTAGCAAATGAATCGGTGATTTCTTTGTTGCTTTTAAAAACTGACTTTCACGGAAGTATTTTCCCTTCAATTTCAGTGATGCAACATTCCTGAAGTTGTACGACCAGACCACCGTGGACACTATGTTTTCCTGGACCCTAGATCTTCGTTACTCAATCGTACCATCAGAATGTAAATACAGATTAACGCCTGCTCTTATAGAGATCACAATGAAGAAAATGGAAACCAAACGTTGGGGAGCGCTGGAGGCTCCGTCTGCTAAAGGTGAGAGACAACATGGTTGGTTCAATGATTGTCATAAACAACATTTCGAGTCAACTGTTTGTGGTCATAGTTTGTGAATGAATTGATTTGAGACTCAAGTTTGGGGTGAAAAATAAAGGAGAAGAATAAAACAATGAAACTGAAAAGAAGATTTGGGTATTTGAAAATTTATCTCAGGAGTGAGGTGTGTTCCTCCCTTCACTAAACAAAAAACTGGCATAGGACTGTAATCTACTAATATTTTTCAGAGGCGGCAAAAACTCCCTCGAACACATGGATGCCAGCATCAAAGACGTCTGAGATGAAAACGTCTGCTTCCTCTTCCACACTTTCCTCTAAAGCGGAGACGACATCATCCAAAGATACCGGTTGCGCCCCTCCAAAACGATCGGCCTCGTCTGATTGGATCCCACTAGACAACAAGGAAAACTCTCAAGTATGCAATTTTCGTCAGAAGGGTCAAGTCATGGGGCAATTTTTATGATTGGGTATTGTAAACATATATAAGAGGAGCTCTTGGTGATATCTTTGGTTCATCTAGCGACTATGACTCTTGCAGGTATCTGTCTTGGCTGCCTTCCTTGGGCTGCTTTCATGTGAGGGATTTTTATTGGAGTTTCTTTTCCAGTGACGATCTCTAGGTCCTGAAGACTCCCCCTGTGGACATGAACTCTGATGTCAATGTCTGTGCTGCTCTCGAATCATGTTAGCAATAATTTGATTAAAAAGTTATCTTTTTCTGTGTCCATTTTCAATGATAATATTCACTTGCATATCTTTGTAGAAGCCAACGGCCAAAGTGTCTCCCCTAAACAAAACAACCAAGGAGAAGCCGAGTCTAGATATTGTGGTTAGCCCGGGGACAACAGGCTTGGATAACTTGGGCAACACCTGCTTCTTGAACAGCGTCCTGCAAGTCCTTGCAAACACGCGAGAGTTGAGAGACTATCTTCTAGGTATGTCAAGAAGAACTTTTTTTCGTTCTACTTCGCTCTGGAGTAAAGAGACCTGACCATCCTTCCTGGTGATTTAGTGTGTTGGTTCATTTGTATGAACTTCTCTATATTTCTAATGTTTCTCTCATCTTGATTTTCAGAATCCCAGTTCCAGAAGGAGATCAACACGGATAACCCGCTTGGCTCTGGTGGAAAGTTGGTGGTGGCCTTTGCTGTTTTGTTACGGGTGTTGTGGTCGGGGAAACATTACTCATATGCTCCCTCAAAATTAAAGGTATGCAGACTTTGGTGAACTCAACATTAGTTTGATCTGAATACTATAGGTGGCAATGCTTTTGAATACTATTTGCCAGTTCAGAGAAAAGTAAGCACTGTTCAGCAATAATTTGATATCCAAACGATTTCAGTTGCGTTGGCGCAGGCTGAAAAATGGCTTTCGCAACAAAAGGGTTAAGTTTGGCACATATTCTGGGCTGAACTTAAAGTGATACTATGATGTGATTTACAACTTTGCGGAAATACGTCCGTTTTTAATTGTTGATCACAAATGTAAAGCTCAAATTTTCCATTTTTAGCTCAGCTGACAAAGTCAGCGGAGCTAGTAGAATAGCTGTTCAAATGGTGTCCGTCCTGCAATCCATCCATCCATCCATCCATCCATCCATCTAGGGACCCATCTGTGGACAAAATTGGACATTTCTGATTGGGAAGGCCTAGCCACTTCGTTGACGGTGCTAAATTAGGAGTTGCCCAAGGTGAACTCAAAACACGAAAAATCAGCGCGATCCGACCTGTATTAAGAGAATGAGGTCATTTCGCGTTTAGATTTCTTTCCCTTTTTACCTCGGTCCACAGAGCAAATATTGTTTTCAAATGTGGCTGAATATTTTTTAATATTTTTTAATTTTTTACTTTTAATGGAATTAATATAGTTTTCACCGCCAGTTGGCGCTGCAGGCACATTGACTGAATTTTGGCGATTTCAAATTTGGCGGTGGCTCAACTTTTTGCAAGCAGTGCCGCTGATTGGCCGAGCGATAGAAGAGATGCCACCATTTAAAAATGGCGGTAGTCGCCGCTTCAATGAAGGTGAGTGAAATTTCTCATGTTCAATCGGTTGATACTCTTTTAATCAACATGACCATGTACCTGAAATTTGTTTAGGTACTGAAAAGAGTCTATATAATTCAGATTTATCGATAGTTTTTTATAATATTGCGGAAATTTTGTGCACAAATTAGCGAAAGTTGGTGCTCGTCTCATGTCATTTTAGAGCGAGAAATTTGTTTCCGTCGATCTCTACCACTGAAAAATCGCTTGCATAGCTTCGAATTTTTGTGAAAATAAGTATCTGAACTTGGTTTCAAATAGTCTAGAGAGTTATCTTTGTGGTGATACATATGGTATGTGATAAATATTTGTCGAATTTGTGAAATTCGGTTTTCAAACGTGCCGATGAAGCAAGCAATCTCGCGTGAATTTTGCAAGTCCTGATATGTCGACCGGGTGTCAAAAATCACTCGCCTAAATTCAATTCAAAGATCAAAAATAATATCTGAACTTAGTTTCAAATAGCCTACGCAATTATCATTTCGGTGATATATAATGCATGCATGTAATAATTGATTAATCTGCCTAAAACGCGCAATTAAAACGGCGAAAGATCGTGATAAACACTCTGGTGGCGGTCGCACTAAATAACGACCGGTAGGGCCCGGCGTCTGGCGGAGAAAAAAAGGTAGCGCCCGGAGTTTGAAACGGGATTTTTATGCACTTTTAACTGTATATATATGTTGTTTGGATGTATTTCTAACTGTTCTGTAACTTTGATGACCAAGCTTGCGCCCAAAGTTGGTAAAATTGATGCTTGTTTATGGACTGCGCTAGCGACCGGAGAATTCGCCGTCGGCCATTTTGGCTACGGTCCCCGAGTTGTTATGGATGGCAATTTTGCAACATATTTCGCCATTTACGTTTGTTTACAATTATTTTGAAAGTCACATTATGACATCGTAGTATGAATCCCACTGCAGTTTCGTTACGCAGCAATGCTCATGTTTTTGGTTTGCAATCCTGTACTGTCTGTACACTGCGCTGTGCATGGCTGTACTGTAGCTGTAAAAAAGACAAAAACCATAGCCAAGCCCTATAGGACAGGCTTAGAGTATAACTCAACAGGCCCTCATGATTCATTTGATGGACACCTTATTTGATAGTACCTCATCATTAAGTCCACTAGATCCTGTTCTGTCACATGTCGTAGACGATAGACAATTTTCAAAATGTAGTACACCACTCGCTCATCTTTAAGCCCAGCTCTCGGCTCACATCAATCATCATGTGGGCACGGTTGGCTGTTGAGTGTTATGGTTCAGTCTGTGAGACTAATTTAAAGAGGTTACACTTTTATTTTGAATTGGAAAACAGCCCACAGGACTGACTTTTCACTGAGTAATAAGTGTGCCCTTCGAAGGTTAAGTCTCTTTCTGGATTTGCTTCCATAGATGCCTTGTTCAGGATATCATCTGACCGATGCCTGATCAAGCACAGACTGTATCCGGTGGTGTACATTTCCCGTCTATGTCACCCTTTTTAGCTCACCTCTTCGCAGAGGTGAGCTTATCCCATACCGTGGCGTCCGTCGTCCGTCGTCGTCGTCGTCGTCCGTCGTCGTCCGTCGTCCGTTAGCAAGGCACGTTTCGTAACTGTTAGAGCTATTGAGTTGAAACTTGGTACACATGTACCCTTATGTAATGACACCTGGGAGACCAAGTTTCGGTCCGATTCGTTTCATGGTTTGGCCACCAGGGGGCCAAACGTTAAAAGTGAAAATATGCAATATCTCCCTTAATAGTAGTCGGGAAATTTTGAAAAAAATATGGTAGGTACTTCTAGCAAAGGTGCATCATATATCCTCCGGGTTTTTGATTTGACCTACTTTTCAAGGTCACAGAGGTCAAATGGTGTAAATTGGCCGTTAGGATGTAACGATGGCACGTTTCTAAACTGCAATGACTATTGATACCAAATTTGGTACACATTTACCCCTTAGTCAGGTGATCTCAGGGACCGAAGTTTGGTCCAATATGATTCACCACTTGACCACCAGGGGGCAAAATCTAAAAACCTTAAAAATGTGATTATTCCTTAACTTCTTGCCCGATTGCCACCAATTTGATATCATGGGTACATCTAACCACCATACAGTATATGTCACACAGGTTTTTAATTTGACCTTCTTGTCAAGGTCACAGAGGTCAAATGGCGTAAATTCGCCGTCAGGCCGTAACTATGGCACGTTTCTTAACTGCAATGACTATTGATCACAAATTTCGTACACATGTACCCCTTGGTCAGGTGATCTCAGGTACCGAAGTTTGGTACGATCTGATTTGCCGTTTGGCCTCCAGGGAGGGGGCCAAATCCTAAATTCTTCAAAATGCCATTATTCCTAGTAATGACTTGCCCGATTGACACCAATTTTATATCATAGGTACACCTAATTCTAACAACCATTCAGTGTGTCACCCGGGTCTTCTTTGATTTGACCTACTTTTCAAGGTCACAGAGGTCGAATGTACTGTAAATTGGCCATTTTGGGGAAATTGTAATTGCTTGGACCTACATCAAACCTAACACTACATGACACAAGACCATGCTCTTTATCCATCTTTCCTCCACATGAGGTGAGCACAATGGCCCTGGCCATTTCATTTATTCAGTCAGTGTTAATTTCTCTTCTCTTTTTTTACAGATCAACTGTTGTTGGTTATTGCAAGAGGAGTCGTTGGCACATTTCAAGTCCAGGAAAGCACTTGCTGTTCCCACATTCAGAGTAAGGTGTGCTTACTCGTTTTACTGCTTTCCATTCCCGGAGAGCGTTATCAAATATCTGCCGCAAGGCGCTTCAAAAATCTGCCGAAAGGCATCAAATATCTGCCGCACCAATAAAGTTCATTTTGTTAACCAACTCTTTATCTTCTTTTCTTCACATACAAAAAAGACCGTCCCAAACATTTGGCTGCATCCACTTCATAAATGTCCAGACAACAGTCGGTTCATTTGACCATTGTAAAGCACCAGGCCCCACCTCACAAAATACACTGTAATAATTATGTACCTTGTGTCCATGTGCATGTTATTAGTTCCACCTATGCTGCATGAAGACAAGGACTCCACTCTTTGACGTCACCACACAACTCCTTGACGTCATCACACACCCCACTACTGCAACGGCAATAGAAATGACTTTACGTCATAATACCAGGGTGACGTCAACTCAGTACTTCAGCATGCACTGATATAGCAAGAAGGTCTTTCGCATCAGCACTTCTGCGTGCTAGACGTTATAGCTTCACGTTGCCTCATAATAACGGTACCGACACACACTTGGCCCTTGCCTTCACCTATCCATTTCAGCTGAGCGCCAGGCCCTTGGGCCTCTTGTTGATTAGATTTATTATAAAATCGCTGAATGTAAACCACCGCGACTGCGAAAATGTTCATGTTGTGACGTCATCAACGAAAACGGCATCGAAGTGAGCCGTCCGGGCGGGATTAAACCATCAATTTCTAGAAAATGTGCATTTCGATTCAAAACCTTACTGATTTATTACTAATTACTCCGTCACTTCCTAATAATATTAGGAAGTGACGGAGTCATTTGCTAAAACATTATAGCTAAAACATTATATGGTGAAATTTGACACGAGTTACCCTTTAACTGGATTCTCATTCATTGCTTGATGTTTCAGAATCTTGTTGCCCTAAAGGCCACACAGTTCACAGGGTTTGCTCAGCATGATGCTCAGGAATTCATGGCCTTCCTCCTTGATGGTCTACATGAGGTAAGACAGATTTTGCATCATTCCTTTTATCTTCACTAGCTCCTAAGTGGTGGTGTAGTGCCAGTGTCTACTTTACATACAATTCTTCCACTCTTTTTACAGGATATCAACAGGGTGAGAGAGAAGCCGTACACAGAGACTGTAGACTCTGATGGTCGGCCTGATGAGGTCGTCGCAAAAGAAGCCTGGGAGGTTTATAGAAAAAGGAATGATTCGTTTATCGTGGACCTTTTCCAGGGACAATACAAGTCCAAGTTAGTTTGTCCTGTTTGTGGAAAGGTAAGAATGTGAAACACGCAATATATTTTTGTTAGAAAAAAATGTTTTCTTCGGTTGTGTGTGCGTGCTACAAACACAAATAGTTTCCATGTACTGTGAGAGAGGAGAGACCTGTATTGTCAAATTCGTTTAATTTAATAGGACTTACCTGGCTCATAGAAGTCCTATCCGTAATCGTCCTTCAATTTTTACATGTCCTATGTAAACAGCATTCAACTAATGTAGTTAGTTCATCAAGTCAGTTGTACTTTTCTGTTTTCAGGTTTCCATAACGTTTGACCCATTCCTCTACCTCTCTGTGCCCTTACCTAAGAAACAGCGCACTCTATCTGTGATTTTTGTAGCCAAAGAGGAGCGTAAACGACCCATTCAATACAATGTCAGGATCCCCACAGATGCGACTGTTGAACACCTGAAGGAAGATATCTTTAAGAAAACAGGGGTCAAGCCCAATGATGTAAGCTGACAGTTTTATTTTCCAATGTTACATTTACACTTCGTCACTACAGAGAGATAGTGACCCGGGCTGTTGCTCTGGTCTTGTTCTCTCTCCTACAGCCGAGACGACCTCAAGCTGGATGGGCAGCCAGTAGCCGATCCCAACCTCGTGAAATCCGTTTGCTCCTACTGGTTGAAAAAATGGCTGCATATGCTCCACATGGAGTAACAGGGTTTAAGTAAACTGTTTCACTCTTCACTTTCTTTCAATCTTCTAACACAACAGGGCTGCTTGATTCTTCCTCAGGCCTGGAAGCGTTCCTTACCTTAAATTATCAAATCAACCTAGTCATAAATTTACCAGCAAGGCAGGAGTGTTTCCACCTTTTTGCTCTGGACCCTTATCATTTGACGAGAATTTCCTTGTAATAATGATCATTTATATTGAAAATGTTCCTTTTGTCGCGATTTCAGCTGCGAGTGTTCGAAGCCTACAGGAGCAAGATCCATAAATTCTTTCCAAAGAATTCAAGTCTCAGTCGCGTCTCAACTGATGACAAGATATTTGTGTAAGTAAACTTCAGTTTAAGGAAAGAAAGTTTGGATTTCCAATATCATTCAAAGTCTTGTAGTCAACCATGACTTTGCATGTCCTTGTTCGAGCCTTATTTTCCTCCTATGACAATACTGTTGGACAAACAGCCTGGTAACTTGATATGATCATTCATTCAAATTTCTAACATTACAGCTTGAAAATGACAATTTGACTTTACAGATATGAAGTCCTCTCCGAAGAGCTGGCTGGGGAACCAGTGTACGAAATCGCAGTTATACAGCGGACAGTCCTACCCAATCAGATGCCGACCAAATGCTCTTATTGCAAACGTCTCACTCCGGAGAACCAAAGTCTCAAACGCTGCATGAAATGTCTCAAAGTCGCGTACTGTGATCAGTAAGTCTAAATACTCTGAATCATTTGCTTTATTCTATTTAGAGGTGCAATTGCTCAGCTGGAGCAAGTTTCATGCTTTTGCTTCATGCAATTTCTTCATCGATCTCTGGTACACAGCTGTCACAGAAATTGTTCTCCGAAAAAAGGCATTGTTAATGTATATTTGTAATAATTACAGATTGTGCCAAAAACAGCACTGGGAGAGCCACCGAATGAACTGCAAGAGGACCCCAGAACCCGTTGGCATGCCGTTCATTATAAGTGTGCCGGAATCTCGGGCAACATTGTCACATCTTATTCGGATCATGGAAGCCTATGCCAGGTAAGGTGAACTCTCTAGCAAAGATATAAGTTCTCAAAGAGCACTGGGAAGCGCTATCAACCTTTGGTCGACCAGGCTCTGGGAAATTGGTTACAGCTTGCTGCAGTTAGAATCATTGTCCTCTAATAGTCTATGTCCAGTGTAATGTGTAGTGAATAATATTGTTCTCCTATGTCATCGCGATAAGAAAGTTATCATTCTTGCCAGAATAATTCAGTTGGGTTGTGTAATGATAATAGTTTCTCTTTCAGAAATTCTGTTGATGTTTTCCAACCGCCTGTCTCAGAGCAAAGTGTACAAAAACTTGGCCAAAAATCTGCATCAGCGACAGCCACCATGTCCTCACAGTGCTCCGCGGAAAGTGGCGATGACCAACAAGACATATGTGATGCCACATCGATGAGCAGCTCGTCAAGTATGACCGAAATGGACGATTTTAGCGAAAGGAAAGTCGGTGATGATGATAAACCGGATGCTGAAACGAGTAGCATCGATAGTGGCCACGCCACAAGTTGTGCATCGTCGGGAAGATCTTGGCAGAGCTTCCCAAGTGAAGAGAAGGAGTTGGCATCCCCTGGCAGTACCATGGGTGATCTGGAATCTCCAACAGGTGATTCTGTGGATGGCATTCCCGATAAGAAGTCCGTCCCGACAACTATGGTGCTCGGAACACCTCAGATGATGGAAAGGCCTCAACCGCTCTTTCATATTCGACCAGTGAACGAGTTTGGGGAGTGTCTGATGGGACCCGAGGGGGAAAGTTTGCCAGAAAAAGGTGAGTGTGCCATCGTCCTATCTTTAATTGATCGGTTTTGTCCATTCAACTTGATGGTGTTATCATTAGAAAATGCACCCATTTGCACAAATAAGTAGATGCTAAAACTTTCGCAGGCATACAGGGCCGTGAGAGAAAATGGTGACCAGTAGTTTTTGTGTCAAGACGGGGAAATCATATTTTCCTGAAAACTTGAAATCTTATTATTATCTCACAAAAGTAGTGCACCATCTCCCTCAGATGTGTGGAGGATGTTTAGGATGTAAAGTTTTAGTTTCTTTTGGCAAAGTTTTGTTGATGAGCACTTTGAAAAAAATCCCCTATTGTGGTAACACCAATTGCAAAAGACTGACTGACCTCACTGAAAGTGAGCCTCTCTCCAACTTGGCTTATTGACCTGATTTTCAGCAGTTTTCAATTCGTATTTTACAGAACACTTAACGTTTTCTTTATTTGCCTGCAGGTAACGAACCTCTGGATCTCTCTGATAAAACATTCCTAGCTATGGATTGGAGGAACAACCCACAAAGGATCAGTCCACGTGTGTTTAGCCCAGAGGTCCTTGTCCGCACAAAAAGCATGGTGAGAAGATATTAGTTGCAATATAATTCTGTTTAAAGATTTGAACAACAGTTCATGAGAATTTTCCGAGACGGTAGTGCTAAAACATGACTCAAAACCCAAAAGAGTATTTGTTTTGTCATCAGGACCTAATATTCTGAATGATCTTTTTCAGTCTCTTGATGAGGATTGTGCGGCTACCAACACCCAAGAAGGCCGCGGTGAGATCACGCTGGACCACTGCCTCAGCCTCTTCACTGAACCTGAAGTCCTTAGTCCAGAAGAAGCTTGGTAAGTTTAACATATTGCCAACTTTGCCCTAAAATATTTCATAACATTTTTGGCCTTGTATAGTTTGTTCTGGTTTGTCATGTTCTCTCCACAAACTATAGATGGTGTTATCACTGCAACGTATGGCAGGGAATACGTGGCCTTGAACGCCAAACCAATGACATTACATAAGTTCATTGGTCCCAAATTGAGTTTAAGAGAAATCAAACCCTTTGAAGAAGTTGACGTAATAGTTTTCACACAGTGCCCCAATAGGGAGGCGACATTTTCTTCCAAGTCAATGATTCATGTACCATTAGTTACTCTGTCAACGAGTCTACCCATTTGTGGAAATTAGTCGACAGTCAATTCAGTAGTTATGTTCATGGAAAGATAAAAATATGTTTGAACAATGTTAAAAAGAGATAGAGTGTCATATTCGTGCAGCGCCATGTCACAGTATCAGTTTAGGAGACTCCTCCTTTCATTCTGAGCATTTTCTCACACGACCGTAAATGTTTTTCAGGTATTGTCCTCGATGTAAAGAGCATCGCGAGGCAACAAAACAAATGACTATTTGGAGTTTACCACACACGCTCATCGTGCAATTGAAACGATTCTCGTTCCGGAATTTCATCTGGCGCGACAAACTGGACAAAATGGTTACCTTCCCAACAAGGTAGGTCGAGTAATTTATACTTTTTATGTTAATTTTTTTCAGCTTAATATAATACGCATGCCTCAGTTCTGAGCTCTAACTGCATGTGCTTATTTCTTCTTAACGCTCCACAGTAGTTGATACGCATATGTAGACGTGTGGTCCCCCCATGGGTCATGTAAATTCTTATGAAAAACAGGCTTGGGATGTCATTACAAATACAATAAAAATGAAATTTTCTATAATGTGTTTCATTGTGGTTTTGAATTCAGGAAATTGGACCTTTCAAAGTACTACATGGGTCCACAACCAACGTCTGAACCGCCACCAATCTATGACTTGTATGGTGTGGTCAACCATTATGGCGGTATACTTGGTGGCCACTACACATCATTCGCTCGATGTGCCGACCCTGTTCTCTGGAATGCCAATGAAATTGGTAAGTGGACCTACTAAATCATTTTTAGACTATCTTTAAAGCCGAAATTTTGAACGGACAAGATGGGATAGCTTGTTGAAAGCAGCAGTGGTGTTGTGAAGCCAGGGAGCCGAATTCGAAACATCCTGGAGGCTATAATTGAACTGAGGGCAGATGGCCTGTGCCTAGCGCAGAGTTTATTGAATAATCTGTTGTTCTTCTTGAATCTAGTTTTGAATGAATGAAATTTTAGGCTTGCCGGTTGTTTTTAATGTGGCTGTTTGATGATGAAATCGTATAAAAAGGCATCCATTCGATCTTCCTTATGGTTTTCTTTCTGCTGCAGGTTGGAGGCAATTCGATGACAGCCATGTCACGTTAACCTCAGAGAACAACGTCATGACACGCGCAGCCTACCTCCTTTTCTATCGTCGACGTAGCCCGGTATTTAATCCTCAGCGCAGCCTTGGTGGAGAAGAGATCCAGGAGGAAGATATTCGAACAATTGAGGAGGAAATTTCTAACTCTGCTCCTGTTCAAAAATTGTCAGCTCCTCTTCCAAAGACGTCTGCTTCTGCTAGACTGTCGTCTGCTGGGAAAGAGGAGTGTTCCGTGGAGTTTGAAAAAAAGAATTTAGGGCAGGAAAATATGGAAACGGACGAGAAGGCAAAGGTATCTACTGAATGTGATATTGATGATGATGAGGAGGAATTCTTTACTGCATCAGACGTGAACACAAAGCTGGATTTATTCGGGGAGAAAGACTGTGATAGTAAGCAGGGTGTTGCTCTCAGATATACGGACATGGATCTTGTGGACTGATGAGTTTGGGCGAGCTTTATTCTTGCATTGACAAAGAAATCAGTTTTTTGCGGAGGTGACTCTTGTTGGGCCCCATCCCTTCCTATAAAAGTAAAAGTAACATGTCAAAAGTGTTAGATGGAGTGTTCTTTTTGAGGAGCGTGTAAAAGTACATGCAGAGCTGCTGAAAATGAATGAATATGAAGTGTTGATTCTTACATTCTTTTTATTATGTGGCTATATGAGGCTGAATTCTAACAAATCAGAAGAACCATGGGAGGGTTTTGAGGAGATCTTTCGATGGGAGGGGCATTCGACATTGACCCTAAGGAAAGAATATTGGTTTCTTTGTCAAAGACTTCATGGCTTCTGCTGCTGTGCCAAGAAACAGTACCAAATGCGGAAAAAGTTGCCTGCCTTCTATTTTTGTGTTTTACTTGTTCACAGATACGTATGCAATCTCAAAAATGTGAGGCCGTGAAGCAATCTATTTGAAGTCACTGTTATCGAGTTGTCAAAATGCAAAAATTGCAATTTCACAAAACCGAAAAATAGAATGACCAGAAATGTTTCAGTATAAATTCAATATTTGTGTACTTCCAGTTGAATGACCAAGCTATTCTTTTTATGGCAAATAGTAATATTTTGGAATAAAATTGTGTATTTCTTCATAACTTCCTCTGACATGTGAGTTCAACAAGCACAGTTGCAAATCAGTTCTTCTACTGCCTGTTAGTGGCATTGCAGATTCATCAGATGATACACTGTGGGGAAGTGATTAATGAGGATGCATGTTTTTGATCTGATCAATAGCATTTGACCAAAGGGACCATGTAGTATTATATTATAGTTTCGCAGGTCTCAATCTCCTCGTTAAACCTTTTAAACCGATTGTAAGGCAATTTATTTCAGAAAAAGAATCAAACAAACATTCTTTTTCAAATCACTGAGTTGTATTCACATGATATGTATATACATGTATATAGGGCAAAAATTAGAACAAATGTACAATTATTTTTAGGTGAACTATTTTGGTCAATTCACTCTACCACTTGTGTGACCTTGTCACAATTGTCATGTGGTGGCGACGCGGACTGATACGACAAATGGCATTATAGAGGGACTACATGTTCTTCCCCAAATCTTGTTCCTAAGTGGACCCTCTAACGTTTACAGTGGTGTCATTAGTTCCACTATTTTGAGTCCAGCACCTAAAATATGTTAACTTTTTTGTTTGATTTAGATTTAGTTACCTGTGTGTGCTGATCACTTTGTGGTCACATTTTCTCACAATGTTCTTGTTTGTTTGTTTTTGACATGTTTAGTTGTTAGTTTGTGCTTCTTGCCAAAGTTTCCTCTCTCCAGAATCAGTTAGCGAATAAAGATGCTGTGGATATAAATACTTCTTATTTCTTGTTTGTTTGCCATTCTATTAACACACCTCGATTGCAATGTGCCGAGAGTGTTAATGTGACCTAAAATCCTTATCACCTTGACTGACCGCACAGACCCCATCCCCTCCAGCCTCCCTCAATGACAAGATTTCTTATACCCAAATATTTAGAAGGTTGATCTGACTCCAAAACCTCATCAACTTGACCACGTTGATTCTCTGTCCTCCAACCTCATCTTTTGAGAGAGACTGAATCATGAAATGATCTCTCCCTAAATGTCTAAGGGTGAATTTGACTTAAAGACCTTATCAATCGGACCGCGCGAACCCTCTCCCACATCATCCTTTTTTAGGGAGACCGAATGACGAGATTTCTTCAACCCAATGCCAAGGCCAGCAAACGATCCCATGTAGAGGGTTAATATACAACCTGCTGTGGTCAGCAGATGATGGAATTGCTGGATATTACAACTAACCGCTCAGATATGAAAGAGTGGTTGCTGTATTGTATAGAGCGAACGCAGGAGATTAAAATGTTCCCCCGCACCAATTCTCGGCACGTTTAGATCAAAGCCACTTGCAAAGAGCAATATCTCTAAAAGAGTGTGTCTCCATTCTCAAAATAAACATCATAAACATATTGCCAACGTTACAAAGGATGCTGAAAAATGTCAATCCTTGTGATGACTTGTGTCTTAAGTTGTCAGCTGGCACTGTAATTAACCCATTGCTGAGTGGGTGGCCGAATTGAAGGCTTCAAAGTGACAAATGTGGACAGTAGGGAACTTGGTTTGACGGCGCTCATATGGATATGCCCCAGTACGGATGGATGATCTCCAACATGGATCAAGCTAAGGTGTTGTTTATAGGCCCCCTTTAAGTTTTCTAACATTATCCATGGAGTCACTGGTCGGCAGTCAGTAACCTGCAGTGATGTTGACTTGTTAAAAATGCTTGAAATAGGTTCATGACCACTTCATCAACATCGTAATTAATCATCGGCTTTTTAATTGTTGGCCAGTGTTTAGCAGTTTCAATTAGATCAAAGTCCCTTAGTTACCAGTGCAATAATCTATAGATAGGCTATCGATTACCAATGGCTTTTCATTAACTCACGACTTTGAACGTTCTTTGATCAGATATTTTACAAAGAAGGATATTAACCTATTGATTTTCTAAACCAAATTGCAATATAAACAGACAGTTTCTTTCTAAAGAAGTTACGTGTAGTAATTACAGTATTACACACCTTTTAACATCTTCAACAATTCTGCCGTCATCAGCCAACATCAAATTACCAAAAACCTGCTTGGGCCAAGCAAAGTTTTCAAACACTGGTAACTGCAGTGGGAAAACACCACAGTCAAATCAGACCTTAGGGTTAATCTAATAATTCAAGCTTCAAATGATCAGGCAGCTTACTGTTACTTTAATCGAAGTGTCTCGATTGAAGTCCATCAATAAACTTGTTCTTATCATTTTCCGCCTAGTTTAGCAATATTCACTTGTTAAATCCACATTAATTTAAACATAAATACTCATCGAGGAGATCCATTAAGGGGCTATTGATCTAGTGCTCATGGTACGTTATGCTTCGTCTCCGATCAACTCGCGTAAAACTAATCTGATGAATGAGGAAAGTGCAGGAAACTCCGCTTGAGTTTCATCAGTCCATGGCTTGGTGCAACCGAGGAATTTCAAATGGGAAAGTGCTTGGGGAGTTATCAGAGTGCTGGTGTTACATTTCGGAGTGTATCCGATTTTGAGTGTTTTCCCTTGTTTGGGAATGCTAAAAGATAGATTGACATGTTGCTCTGTGTTTTCCCTATTAAAAAGTAATGACCTTCAGATATACCTAAAACAGGGAAATATTGATGAATATTCTCATTTGAACCCTTAAGTTGTGATGATGCTTAAGCCCTTAAACCCATATTTCATGATGGTGTTGCATAGAAATTACATGTATGATACAGTGGAACCTCCCTTAGCAGACACCTCTCTAATAAGGATACCCTCTCTATTAGGAACTCTGCAGTGTGTCCCAAATTGGTCATTTCCATTGTATTTGACCTCTGTAATCAGGACACCTTTTGATTAAGGATACCATTCGTCAGTCCCAGGGGTGCCCTTAATACTAATAATAGATAGCCTTAAGGTCCCACTGTACATATTTGAGAATCCACTTTTTAAGAAACACACATTTATCTCCACTGATCTAATCAAAACAACAATTGAAAGTGCACTCTGTTGATGCAGGTTGAGGTCTTCTACTCATGTGACAGGTGCTGTTGGGAATATGATAATCACTTCCCTGGGAGCTTTCTCATAAAGAGAGTGCACTTAAGGAGAATGACTGGCCATGCTTCCGATTCAGCTGGCGTTCGGTGTTATTCCTGTATGCATCTATCTTCGATGAGTGTGTCCTGACCAATCAGATAATGCCCATGTTGTATCAATTCAATGATCTCTCATTACCCGTGATTAGTCCATGGAAGAGAGCACACTTTCTCATCATGAAATCGATGATCAGGAATCGCCCTACACTATGTGTGTTTAAAGGGCAAGGCGAATTATCCCTTCATTATGTTTGTTGCTGTAAGCGTTTGATATAAAAACCATTGGTGAATTGATCCTTCATCGTCAGTGAGCATTTTAGACCCCTTCCCTCAGTGCCCTATCACTGTTCCCCTTTGAAGTAAAGAGCAATTGCAGACCAGTCTTACTACCTTGGGAGAATCGATCCTTTGCCTCCATTGAGCATTTTAGGGCCCCCTTCCTTTTGCTAGCACTACTCCCCCTTTAAAGTAAGAACCAGCATCTGACCACTGCCTCACTACCTTGGGAAAATCGATCCTTACTCCTCATGATTAAACATCGCGTCCTTTCATTCGCCGAACATCAATATTCCAGGAATCGCCATGAGACGAGCGTGTTAAAGCTAATCAGAGCTGGCCTCGAGCAATGCATGATGACATTACGTCACTGATCTCGAGCAAATAGTTTCAAGATCGGCGTGTATGTGATTACTACATATTAAGGAGCGGGTGATTACGGACGTGTTTTAAGTAGCAACAGGAGACATCATTATTTTTTGTGGGATTTAAGCTTGTGACGGAGTAAATTACGGAATGTGCAACAAGGGCGGAGTATGATTTTTATAGATTCACTCACCGAGTAAGGTGATTTTGGATTTAAGGTAGTTCAGCACATGATATTTGAATAGAATCTTTAGTATCATATCAGGGATTTGCATTGGAATCTCGGAGTGGCTTTTGATTTGAGTTATTTGTGGATCTAATATAGTGAGTTAAGTGGTGGGTAGGAGCCAAGGGTTTTGGGGATCTTAAAGACAGTGAAGGAACTTTGATTTTCTACTTTTGATCTTTCGAATTACGCAGAAGTGCAGTGATTTCCGTGTGATGTTTTGTATTTATGAGAGAGGCAACTTAAGGATGTGCAACAGGGGCAGCATGTGATCTTGACGTGATATCATTTTCAAGTGATATTTTGGGATTTAGGATACAAAGGCAACTATAGGCTATTATATTCTTTAGCTTTAACGAAAATGAAGTGATTTGGGGATAGAGAGTAGAGGGGTAAAAATAAAAATTGCTGCAAAGTATGTTTTGTTAAAAAAACGAAAGAAATTTCGTCACCCACCAAGTTTTATCATCACAAAAATAAGAGCAACACGCATTTTCAGTACGTACGTTCCAAATGTTTTGATTGGGAAACTTGGTTTTCGTCTCAGACTGTTGTTATCACGTCAGAACATGACCAAGAGTCTTTATTTACTCATCGAGAGTCAGATGTTATTCATGACATCCTACGTACATACTATGTGCGTGGGGAAGCTAATGAAAGGAGCTATTTAGAATATACGTGATCAGATATCATAAGATTTAATCAGGATTAGGTTCTTCATTGAATGTAACTATTTTGAGATAGCTGCCTTCTGGGTTTTTTTAAGGGTCTAGATGTTTTTTTCTAGGGAAATAGATAGTCAAGTGGGATCATTGGTGTCATTGGTTCTAAGCAGGGGCAGATTCAAGGGAAAATCCTTGCCCATCCCCCTCCCCCAGTGTCAGAAAAATAATTTTAAATTGCCCATGGAATTTGAACATGTTGAAAAAGGCAAGAAGTGACATGTTGCTGTTCACAAAATGGTGTGTATGTTTTAACTTTTATTCATTTTTTCTTCCTCTAATGAAGGAAATTTGTTTCAAGCATCAAATGGTGTGGCTTTAATAAATCGATTGCTGTTGACAAGACCATCCGTTGGAAAAGTATGAAAAACTATAAAAAATGGTCTTCACAATAAGGTTCATCCTGGAAACAACATTCTGTGAATACTAGAGGATGTGGTCTTTCAGCACCAAGTCTTCATCCACATAGATAAAAAGTGACATGATTTCTTGTTCAACATGGTGAGATAAATTTGCTTCCATGTTTTCCATTCAAAATCCTCTTACAGGTGGGTGGTGAATTAACGGGAGTTTCAATAGAAATCTGAAGGCGAATTCTTCAAGGATTAACTCGGTGAATCACATTCAGATGTTTTGATACAGGCTCCCAACAGGGCTCATAAAGTCAAACATTTTCGAGGACAGCACTTGACTTTTATCAATTTTCTCACTTGAGTGTCCTTTCCGTGAGTCTCTTACAACGATTTTAAAGGTGAAAACGCCATGGATTAATCGATCCATTATTCGAAGTTCTGTAACTTTTAAAGGAATACAAAACAAGTCTGCTGAGCATGGGTTCACTTCATAACAATACGTTGACAAAGAAATTGAACATTCATGATTTTCATTTCGGCGGATTATGAAAATTCTTTCAGTTTTTCTAATCAAATCATATTTTTTCGCGATTTTAATTTCCATGAATCAAGCTTTTTTGTGGAATTTACAGAATTGGTTTACAATGTGCTTTAATTTTGTTTGAAACCTTAACAGCAACAGTCAATAAGATTTTTAAAACTGATAAATAGATTACTTTAACTTTTCATTTTAATGAGAAGATCCCTTGAATTCAATAGTAGTTTCTTTCAATGAGTCATTCAGGATTTCTAATATAATTTTTGCAAACGCTTTGGTTTCCATCTCTTGATTAAATAACATGACCTTTAGCTTGGTTTGAATGAATATTGCCTCTGCAGGGTTTCGCCAAGCTTCAATAGAATATCTTGATATATGAACCCTTTGAAGTCGGAGAAACTTTGAATTTTGTGGTATTTGACTTCTTCTATATATTTTGGAAAACCGCAAACTGCTAACTCTCGTGGATTCGAGATAAATGTTGCTGTTGTAAAGGACGTAAAATGCCAAATGTTATGCTGTTTTTGATTGGTTGATTTACTGGTCATTATATGTCTGAGAACTTTGAGATTTGATAGCTTAAGACAAAATGTTCTGAGCTGAGCATCAACAAGACAATATAAATCAAAAATATCAAAAAAATTGGGTATTTCTTAATGTAATGTTGGAGGAAGCCAGGAATTTTGTATTTAATTGGGAGGAAACTTAGCATTTGTAAAGAAATGTAGAAGGAAACCTCTGGTATAATTCGTCTTCCTTCCAAACTTCCTAGTCCAAGACTGAGTAGCAGCAACTTCCATTCGAGCTTGAGAGTCGATACGTTCACTGATGAGGGACCCAGGGAGTCCTCTGCTTCAGGTACCAGCAATGGCAACCCAGCTCCAGGTTCCGGCCCCGGACAGGCCGGTCTACAGAGCATCGATGTGTAAGTGTGTTGTTGACTGGCCTTTCACTGGCAGCCCACTGGCGATTTTGCTCAAGATAGAATGTCTGAAAATCTGAAATATCATTGAAACCATGTGACATTGGTTCTTTACTTCCACATACCCTGGAATATCACTTTTCAACTACCGAGAATCATTGTGTTTAATTTCAAGGCAGGCCCTCCAACTTGCCCCTCCAGCTTGCCCTCGTCTCTTTGAAACAATGTTAATGACACAAACTCCATCTGATGGTTTAGACCTGAACCAAAGGAAGACAATGCGCACATTTAGGGACGCAGTACCGTCATTGTCAGTGTTATCGTCACTGTATGCTCATTACCTTGATGGACTAATTAGTCAAAAGTCTAATTCTGAGGAAAGCAGCTCCCGGGGTCATAATTGGACTCTCCTAGATGTAATAATACACAAATTTCTTTTTGTAGCGTGCACACTTTCTACCGGAATCTGCTAATTAACTTGATGGACTCATTAATCAATTGGGAAAAAAAAAGTCAAAGGAAGTCATTTTGTTTATCAATGAACACCTTAGAGGACATGTTGGGTTCAATAACTTTCAATCTACTCGTTTCTGACGGGTTGTCTTTGAAGAAATTTTGCGTAATTTGGATATTCCTTTGGTGTGCTATTATGGATCTTGCTGATCGTGTGCGACATTCTGCATCTAAGAAAAGCTTCAATTGTTAAAATGTTGTGTTATTTATTGTTGATTTTGCAGGTCATGTGGTATTTGACCAAAGCATGGATGGAATGAAACCGAAACTAATGTAAGTATTGTATTCTTTCTAGAGATGTTGAGATGAATTTCACGACTCTGCATCCCAGCCTTTAAAGAATTTCTCTGCAGCCAATTAGGGATGCAAAAAAACCCAGTCAGAGTACGGAATTCAATTGCTTTAGCATTCACCTATGTCGATAATGACATGGTTTTTCTTCTCCAGACATGCTATGAACCCCCTCCAATTTTCGATACTTTTTGTATACTCACCTGGTACACATTCGTGTAAAACTAGACTACTCGCTCGCATATCTGTGATGATAAAAGGTGAATTATGGGAACAAAGTGAACTCGACTCTCTGACTGAACCCATGCAGGAACTAGATCTTCACTGACGTCTAAGCTTTGAATGGCAGTACAGACTACTGATGATTAACCCTTCAGTGTTTAACCCTTTAAGGAGTCACCTAATGATGGCTCACCCTTTTTCTCTGTCTTAATAGCTTTGACTGAACGTACAGATGATTGATTATCACTTCAGTGGTAGCTCTACATGTATGTATCATTGGAAATTGCATGTTTTTCCACTGACAAGTTTATCACTGATTATTCAAAATTGACTGACAGTCAGTGATAATACTTGTGACTAACCTTTTTGAAAGAAATTTCTGCAAACCTAAAACTATGGGGTTAATTTTATTTCGTGGTTTTGTGAAATTACGAATTTGCTTACTTCTTATTGAAGAGATAAAAACCTAACGCTCATTTAATATTGTCAAGGAACTATCAGCTTGTTCTTGTTTCTCTTGACTACTCTTGAAGATAACGCAATACAACCGTGTAAAAAGTCTTCACTCTGAAGGACCTGTCGATTACTTCTGGTTTGTCTTGAATGCTCCAGTAGGGAACAGTAAATCAAATGAGAAAACAGAAATTCATTCGAATAAAATCATGAATTATTTTGGGCACTCTTCTGACAAAGCACCATCATGGCTATCTCCTGATGGAGGTCAACAGATCGTGGGCACGAACCCCAATTTTGGTACATTGTACTTTGTCCATCTAACTTAAAGGCCTGATTCTACTATTGCAGTTTACCGTCAAATCATTCAAACTTGTGTATTAGCATCGAACAGTTCATACAAGCTTTCCAGGTATTGAGCATTCTTCGGAGAAATTATTGGCAGATTTGAAAATATCGTCCAGTCAGATGGAACACATTTATGTTGAAAATTACCCTGTTAAAAAAGGTAAACCAGGTATACTGGGCTTTCTTGAAAGAAATTACTGGCAGATTCAAACTGCAAGCCGGATTTGATCTACGAGCAACAAGTGATTGGCCGCACGGCATCAATGAATGTTCATCTTGAGTGCATTCAGCATCAGTAGGATGTGGTATTGGGACTATGCTGGGCATCATGCCTCGACTTGAAAGGAACCAAGCAGTGATCCCTCGTTAACCTTCAGGGCCTTTTCTCGGAACGTGATCTGTCAATAGATATCAAGATGGCCGGCAGGTAGGCTAACTTTGTCACAAATTAGGACATGCAAGAAACTCATCATCCTTTATATCCTTTGTCAGGAACTCGCTGCACTAACATATATTTTTTTAAAATTATCATCATTAACATCATCATGTTGGCCTACAGTCATTTGACGGGGAAAGGCAGTACACCTGTCACGATGTCCTGTTATAAAAAAGGTCCCATATGAAATCCGCAATTTGGACAAATTGTAATCCAAGTTTTTGCCCTATTCCCAAACTTTCTTGAATCTCGCTAAAATATGGGTGTCTGTTCCAAAAATCCCAGCGTTTAAGAAACTGTCCTGGAATCCGGAAGAAGACCATACCCCTTTTTTCTTGTCCTTAACACTCAATTAGCCATCAGCATCATCAGTTACATATGTGGACTTTTTAGTCAGAACTTGTAAAGTATTCAAGAGATACACCTGATGGTATTGCCTCCATTACCCCATACAATGAGGGTCAAGATGGAGATACACGATTAAGGGTTACATGATATATGGTAAATTATTTTGGTTTCTCTTCATTCCGAGGTCCCTGTTGCTCCTTAGGCTATATTACCTTGTTCCACAGCTAGTGTAAACAGTTTGTGCGTGGTCATCATTCTTGGAATGCCGAACCATCAGTTAACACCCCGATCAGTCAAGTCTTGTTATCATCCGGGAGAGACTTGGTGTTTTCTATCTCTTGTACCTGTAAATGCTTGTGGGAGCTTTAGTTTACACTATAGATCTGAAGGGGGAACTTCCCTAATTTTGAACTTTGAAAAAGGCTGTATATAGAAAGATTGACATTTAGAATAGATCTTTAAAATTGACCATAATCCCTATGCTCCGCCCTGTGCCTCCTGTCATTTCAACCCTGTATCCACCCCTGGTGACCTAATAGTTCTTTTAGATACCGGTTAAATTCACCTTAAATGAAACTTCTACAGCATTAACAGCCAAGTCAAACACTAAGAAGAAGAAGAAGAAGAAGTTCCCCAAAGTGTTTTATCCAATGATGCACCATTTGGGATGCACACCAATGTTTTGGATCATCTTGACACACAAGGCTCTAAGGTCACGAAGTCTCTGAGGGATAGCCTGATATTTTGGGGGAGATGGTTTTGGATGAGACCTTTTGTGGAACTAGCAAGGGGGAGGGGCAAAACACCACTTGTCGTTCCAAATCTGCAATAGACTTGAGAAGGAGAGTAGCCCCCCTTCCCCCTAGATATGGCCCTACCCCAGACAATTCATCTTAAGAGTGTGTGACGCAGACTGCTCACCGCATAGTCATAAATCAGAAAACGACCCTGTGCAGTTGGACATACTGTGACCCAAGATATAACTGTGCCTCTTCCAAGCAATTCAAGTGGTCCAAATAAAAAATGGGGATTAACGACAAAATATTGGGGTAATGTTGGATTAGTTGTACATATGCTTACATTGTGCTGTCTGGAAAATTTAAGTTAAGTTGGGCCTAAAGCACAATAACATTGATAACGTTTTGATAAATCCCAAAAATACTGACGGAGTAGGCCTAGCTACATGATTTAATACATTCTGGTTAAAAATCAGTAAAGAAAACTACTTGTTTTCAACCGATTAGACAGACTTGACCACGTACCCCGGAACGCATTGGAAATATCGGTTCCAACGTCAACAAACAGATGTCAGCACGTGTCGTGAGTTTGCTTCTCGTTGATATATGAATCACTCCTCCACAGGAACTCGTAGAAGCACATGCTCTACTGTTGCATCCACGATCAATTCTCTGATAGGACTTTCAATATGTTTTACACATAGACGTGAGGATGTTACGATTTGGAGCGATTCTGGGCCCGAGACAGCCCGTTAGGAAGCGGCGCTCGTGGAATTACGATGAACGTTTGAAATAATGACTTAAATGGCTTATTTTCAGTCATTTAGACATGTAGTTAGATGTAGTATTGTTGATTGTTGTTGGGCTAGTTATACATGTACTAACAATTCACGATGTCATTCTCAGAATCTTCAAGTATTATCAACGAGCATGATTGTGACCCGCCCAATCGGGCTCATTCAGCACCCTCTGTAGCCGTCATGGGAACTAGAAATCAAGGTTCGCGTAGCAGCCAGGCTGCGCAATACCAGGCCATGCGCACATTACGCAACGGCTTGGCCGCCACAGTGCCACATAGTTTATTAGCGTATGATATCAATTGCAGCCACCGGCCGAACCGGCGTTACACGCGACGCCAATCGACGCTTCAACAGCACAAGGAAAATATGGAATTACGCTGCTGCCGGATTAACGTACTATTGGTGACGATGCAGACATTCCTTGGAATAACGATAACTGCGCTTGGATTCTACATGCGCACACTGACGCTGTCGCTGCAATACTACGAATGTCCGTTTTGGGCGGGAATCCCGGTAAGTTCGCATTTTACGATATTTTCCCTTTGCAGGTCTCTCATATTGGCGATTGTTTATTATCCAAAGAGTTATGAAGTGAGCTGGACAAAGGGCTCGGTTAACAGAACATTTTTCGAACTCAAAACTCAGTCTGGACCAAAATTGCTGGTCCAGTCAAGTCCAATAGATGCATTTGTTCAATGCTTTTTACTTCCTGCATCAATGCTGTCCATTGTCACTATAATTAATGACTAAATGATATTGATTTATTAACTGTACCATTACACATGGGGACAATAAAAATGACAAAATGGATGATACAAACCAGTGACAATATATTGATACTTGAAGAGGAGTACTTTGCTATCTATTGAATGCATCTTTTGACAAGTCTAATTGGAATCTTAAAGAGCCCGCAAACTAGTGATTCGTGTCCCTGTAACCTGCAACAGTTATCACTGCAATGAGCAATGAAAGATTGCTCATCTGCAGGTTAACCGTTATTAGCTGAGTTTGATGCTGATTGCAAGTCTCAGCAATCATCTATTCTTGTTACAGGTAGCAGCAATGGTCACCGCAAATGAAAGATTTTGGTCACATGCAATCATGATCATATGTCGCGGCAACAAAAATCACTCGTTTGCTTAGCACTTAAGGCAATTTGTAAAGATCCCAATTAACTAAACTGTCAGAGATGAATAGCCTTATCTGTTTTTGAATACGCAATGAATAGAATTTGTCTCCGTTTAGATGACAGTTTGCCAGTTATAGAGATTCATTGCGGCATGGTTTGAACGAAAACAACCATTGAATTTTCCACAGGAGATGTTTCTCTTTCATGTAATTTCTGCATTGATAATGATGTTCTATTGCTCTTTAGGTGAAGGGAATGACAATACATGTACTAGAGTCTAAAGCTGATTAGTCTGCTGTTGTTTCTGTATAGTAATGCTGCTGATAACTCTCGCCACCAATGCAAGTATCAATTCGTGTCTTGTACCCCCCCTCCTCAAGGGTACGACACCTTATCACCCTATAACGACATCTTAAGGCTCAAGCATCACCCTTTTTTCACCAATGCTACTTTTTCTTTCGTCAAGACATCACCATCAACAATATATCAGTTATCACCGTCATATAAAGTAATCAAACTAATTTTACTGGGTAAGGCTGTATGTTCGACAAGACATCGACACATTAGCATCCTTATTCTTTCCAGCTTCGCCAAATTTTCACTAAAGGAAAAATAAATACTACTCAAGCATCGGCAAAGATTAGTGGTGATAGCTTAACTACCCTTGAGGAGGGGGGTACAAGAAACGAATTGATACTTGCATAATAACTCCGGTAGTCCTTTAATGCTTTGCAGTCAGTTTTAATACTTGGTGGAGAACCAAGCAACACCACACCCTCACCAGTTCACAATTTTAGTGTTAAATAGTAAACACCTTGCAGCGTTTACATACTTTCCTCGTTTTACCATCTCTCTGTTTGAAGGTGGATGCTATCCAAACCTCCAGCGCAAATATTGATAGTATTCTGTCTAAATCCATTACCTTTTGCTTGTTTTCATGACCCATACCAAGAGGCTCAACCTCTGTGAGTAGTGGGCAGAGAGATATGTTCAAAGGTTTATGGGGCATGAGATAGCAAGTTGATCATCTTCTGCAGGTTGTACTTCTATTCTGGTCAGTTAAAGGGGGACTATAGATAACTAATTGCACGATGCAATTGTGGATGGCATTGGTAAAAGCATCAGAGCCACATTGCTTGTGACGCCGAGTGGAATGACACAAATTCCCCCACCTAGCGACCTTATGTCACAAAGGATGTGGCTCAGTCACATTTTCTGACATTGTCCACCTTTATGCGATGGAAGTCTTCTAAGGGCAGGAGCCAAAAGGTCGGATTCGTGGTCTTGAGGTGACTAATACAGTCATTCTGGGGATTGGGTCCTGTTCAGGTAGTGTTTTATTGGTTCTGACATGTCTAGATATCAATTATAACAACATATCATTTTGGGTCATTTTTGGATGGATTTTCAGGGCAAACATGAGCGACGCTAAGATGCTGAACATTTTGGAACGTAATGATAGATACATAATCTGATTGATGCTAAAGCGAAATATCAATATCAATGCTAATAACCAAGTATTCTTCCAAATATCACGAAATGACAACTTGGACATGTTCTCAAAATATCAATTTTTAAAAAAAAAATTTACTTAATGACATGGAAGACAATGTCAGTCTGAGTACTGAACCAAGATTTAGGGTGAAAACATCAAAGTCTAGTTGATTGAGAGGGAATATCATTTTCGTGATATTTGGAGAATAACTGCCAAACCAGCATTGATATAAAAATTTCGCTTTAACATCTATCAGATTATGTATCTATCATCAATATCCTGCATTTTCAGCATTATATCACGCACAGTTTGCGGATGCAGACCACTTTAAAAATACCTTGTACCCAGGTCTTACAGGCTTTTCAGTCCTATACATTCATGCTCATGGATGGTCATGTGGGCCCTGGATCCAAGGCCCCTTTTTGAGTTTGATGGTAGAATTTTGCAAAATTTACCAAATTTTTGAAAAACCATGAAGCGGTTCAATTACAACAACATATCATTTTGGGTCATTTTTGGATGGATTTTCAGGGCAAACATGAGCGACGCTAAGATGCTGAACATTTTGGAACGTAATGATAGATACATAATCTGATTGATGCTAAAGCGAAATATCAATATCAATGCTAATTAACCAAGTATTCTTCCAAATATCACGAAATGACAACTTGGACATGTTCTCAAAATATCAACATTTTTTGAAATTTTTCTTGATGACATGGAAGACAATGTCAGTCTGAGTACAGAATCAAGATTTCAGGTGAAAACATCAAAGTCTAGTTGATTGAGAGGGAATATCTTTTTCGTGATATTTTGAAGAATTACTGCCAAACCAAGCAAGTGCTTGCTGGCTAGTTTTACAAAGTGCCGGGCATCAATACTTCAAACCTGTGTCTAACTTCTGTCCAAATAGAAACATTGATCCAAAGAGGAGTTAAAGCAATTTGCACACACTTGCCACGATTTACAAACGTTTGCCAGCTAAATTAATTAGCAGCAACACTTGAATTTGTTCTCGAAACATATATGCAAATTTTACATGAAGGTTCTAAAGAGAACAATCCGTCGTTCGGAAAATATAGATGGCTGCAATTTTCTAGTGTTGATTAGCTTGAATTTTGAAGTGTTGTCTATTTAATTTCACTGTGAGGTTGGTGGATGACAGGTGGTTGTCTATAATTATCCCCAAGTGCGTTGGTGTGTTTAGAGAGGGTGTGACCAAGTCGTGCTAATGAAATGATATTTTAGAATATTATGCTACCAAATGTTCTTGGCCAATAGCGTAACTCGATTCACATCATGTGATTTCAAGTCATCACATCGTATCGGATCCAAAAAAGCAATAACGGATCCAAAAAAATGTCGTAACGGATCCTAAAAGGTTTTAATCCAATCAAAATGAAGTTTACAAATGATCTTGGATGGTATTTTGTATCATAAATTTCAATGCTGTTTACATTTTGTATATTTCATTAAAAACAAATTGTTTCATTATTTTCCTTTGGATTGATTTCTTTGCCAAGACATTTTGTTGCATAATATAGCAAATAGTGGATGTTTAAGGTCGTCCAATATGGAATTTTGCTGGACTCAGAAATGTCATGGCGGACTCATATAAGGCCATGACGTGCTATGCACATCACAATATAAACGGATGCATTCAGAGCACGATATGGGACCAGGTACATGATGTGCTATGCATGTCACCCGCTGCGAAAGGGTTAATCGAAAATGTGCCATTCTAGCTTATTGTGCAATGATTGATTGATTAACAGGTGTTGTCCCTGAATGAACACTCAAATTGCATCTTCTAAAGTAATGAATTGAAATGTCAGTCACCATGAATTTAATTAAAAATTGAAATTAAAAAGGTTTCGAAGCAGCTAGAAGTTCCCAGTTGTTGTTGTTGTTGTTCCATTCTTATTATGTGGTGGTTTTCATTCGGTATCGATTTTTATTAACGGGAAATTTATTGCAGATTCCCCGATGGGTGAATGTAGCTGCTTTGATAGTAGGATTGATATAAATATTGGATTATTGGCTATTAAAATCCAACTGGCGTCTACCCAGTCTGCAGCCTGGGCACGTATGTTCAGGGTATGACACTGTGCAGACAAAAAAGAACCACATAGCCAAATAACTAATTCCTTCGTTTTTTCAAAAATTTGAAAATTGTATTTGAAAATTTCACATTGACGAACAATACACATTGAATAGAGATTTCCAGAATGACATTGTGTCGACAGATACATGTATATACATGTATATAAAAAGTTTAAATACCAAGTTTCCGGAAATTTGCATGCATGTGATAAAAACTGCACTACGGCATTGTGTATTTCCCTTTCCGGAGTGTTTTGGAGCCCCCTTACACAAATTTCAATGGCCTTGACGTTGTGTTTCAGTAGGCCTCTCTTTTGATTATATAGTAATTAAAGAAGTGATCTTAGCTTGGTGAATCTAGAGTATTGACGCAATTGGTCCATATCTGTCATACAATCTCATTTATTTAGTTGCCACGCAATTCCCTATAAAAATGTCAATGGGGAAATATTTGTAGTGACAGATTTAAGCTGGGTCAATTTACTCTGAATGCATCAGTTTATATTGCCAGTCCATTGACAAGAGCATCTGTATATATTCCAATGGTCTGTAGCCCATCTCTCGAGTTCAATGCTCTCCCCAACAAAAAAACCCGTCAATATATAGTGAAGATATGTTGTGACAGATTTTGATCGATTTTTGCGGTGGATGACACCACTTATGATCTATCGTGTAATTGATGGCTTGGTGTCACAAAACATGCACTTCATGCCGTGCAGATTTTAGTGGCAAGTTTTTTCGAATTAAGCCAGCCGCTGAATCATCTCAATGAATCTTAAGTTGTCAACGTGGAACCTTTTCAGAGGAAAGTGGTACATTTTAAAAGCAGATTGTAAATTTGTAAATCTTGTCTGACATAGAGATTCAGAAATCATTTGAAGAGTAAAACAGTTTCGTCTCTCCTTAAATCATGCCGCCATTTTGTTTTTCCCAACCTTTATTGGGTTCAGCCAGCCTCTTGAAGGAGTGTTACTTTAACATTTTGATTGCAGAGTAAAAATGGCATTTCCCAGCCTAACCCTATTTCAGCTCTAACATTTGGGTTAGAACATCAGTCATAGTTATGGTCCTGTATGATATTTTTAGAACTTCCTTCAAAAACATAGAGAATGTTGAATAATTCACGAAACGAAAATTATCATTTGAGGCGAATTCTTGAATCAAAATTTTGGTCCAGGAACCAAAATTAGATATTTGACGTTTGGTCATTATCTGTGCCAGGTGATGATTTCAAAAAATGTCACTGCTTACCTTCGATGACGTTTTCTCCGAAAGCTTGCTTATGAGGTTACCATGGTGACAGGTAATGGCGAAAAACAGCACAGCAGTTGGTGTCATAAGGGTTGATAAAGGTCCCGGACTGGCTGTGAAAAGCGTCAATGCATTTATGTCCTATCTATTCCCTCAGCATTGTGTTTGTGATGTATCAGAAAGTCGTTGACTGTTTCTTACGCATGTCAAGTGGTACCTCCCTTAGTGGACACCTCTCTATCAAGGACAACCTATCTATTAAGGACACTAGTTTTCATCCAAATTGTTTGTTACCATTCAATTTGACCTCTCTAATTAGGACACCTCTCTATTAAGGAGAGCACTTGTCAGTCCTGAGGGTGTCGTTAATAGAGAGGTTCTACTGTACTATAATAAGATCATATCATTATATAAGCTACCTCTGCACCTACACCACCCGAGAGGTTTTTTCTTTGTATTCTCATCTCGACCAATAAAATATTTTCAAACAGTGCGGATGACATAAAGATTAAGGTTATTTTAGGACAGAAAATTGTCATCATTTGAGATAAAATAAAGACAAATCTATAATTGCAACCATTTTAACCTTTATTTTCGTGAGTGTGATTATTACATTCAGGAGTTTGTTGCTTTGTGCCTGCTTTACCTTTGTTTCGATATCGTAGTAATAATTGAACGAGTCTTAGATCATTGAAACTAGAGTATGTTGTTGTGTATTTGCAGCAGTCTGTCCATCATTTTCCTTCATTTCAAATGTCCACATGACATGGCACGATGTCGATTTCATCAACGATGCTGATTTTGCCAATTGGTCACTAATCAAACCAGACTATTATTTGTCGATTTAATCATGGCTTCTTTTCGGAGAATTATTGATGCAATGAACAACGATGGCAACATAAACGAATTCCAATCAATGGCGAACTTTAAATTAGATTGCTGCATCTGATTGACTGTACAATATATCAGTTTGAGGATAATATAGTGACAGGCATGATAAGCTTCCATTAGCAGTATCATGTGGGCACATGGATTTTGTTTCTTTAATTGAGTCGATTTGCCACTTTGATGTTTAAGTTTGGGTCTTTTGTTTGTGGAGTATCTCATCACAGTCTCAAAAAGTGACAGTTTCTTACTCTTTTTAAAGACTGACAAACTGTCAAAGAGTGAGAAAGTGTCACTTTTTGAGACTGTGATGAAAAGTACTCCTGGCTACCATGCAAAAGGGCCTGGATTGTCTTAACATGCCGACCACCACAACAGTTTAAGTGACGTCACTGTTTAGGTGCAGCCTTAAGAGTCACCTGACCTAATGATATCCTATCGACACTGGTGAATGATACCATGTCGATACGTGCAAAAGGTCTAAAATCAACCTTAACCAAAATCCCCCTTCCCAGTTAGCAATAAACCAATTGCTGTTGACAGCTTGTGAACTTTGATATTAGTGTCTTTCCCTTTAGTATTCATTATTCAGACATTTGGGTATTTTGGGAGAACATTTTTATGAAATAATCAATAGTGGCTGTATTTAATTTTAAATGCCGGGGAGATTGGATGACATTTAAAAGGTTCTGGGACATTATTAGACATTTTAACTGTTGCACTTCACTGTCAACATAAACACTGCATGTCAGGCTGTGGCAGTACCACTGGATCAGCCAGGATGGGAAGGGGAGGTGTTCCGAGGCTGTGTTAGACAGAGGTGCATGATTCAGCAATAAATCTACAAAACCCAGCAAGGAAAAAAAGCCTCCCGGCCGTGTACAATCTCAATTTTCCGTTTATGAGTTGCTCTTGCTCCGTCCGATATAACATCTGTTTCCAGCCCGCATGGCACAGGCCATCATCTATCATCTATGACATTGAGATTATCCCAGCTCTCAGGCAGCTGTTCAACAACCAGTGAAAATATCAAGCAAGGTAGGCCTATTGATTTTTTGACAAGAGGTTTATTATATATGCCTGTGGATTGAGGAGTCGAGAATAGGTGGCTATCAGGGTGTTAATAAGAGGTCCCGATGGGCTGTTAATGACACTAGTGCATGAGATCTATCTGAAATTGCATTAGTTTGCAGGCCTACACACTAGATGATTTCGGAATAAGGATGGGATAATCCATCTACTCCTTTAAGGCAATCAAAGATATTGAAGGGATAACCCGTCTACTCCTTTAAAAGGCATGGTTACTGGATGATACCAAATCCAGACCCAGGTTACTGGATGATATAAAGACATTAAGTGAAAATCACAATCACTGATGAATCCTTCACTCAGCCGACTTATCCACCAAGAGGCAGGTAGATTGTTGGTAACCACGGTAACAGCATACACTGTCACCATGGTTACCTAGAGAAGCTGGTTGACGCAGGTTATTGTGTTTGGAGCTAGAAGCCGGCTTCGGCTCTCCCAGTGGAGTTTTGGTTGATACGGCTGGGCTCCATCAGGCAGAGAAAAATAACTTGATGGGGAATGAACACCTTGGTGGGAAAGTACGAAGTGTGTTTTTCAAAAACTTGGTGTTTCTGGTTTGCTGCAACTGATTCAGATTTCTTTTCCAGCTGGTCCAGGTTTGCTAAAGAAAGTCTGGTATGATTCAGGATAATTGCAAAGAACATCATATTCTTATTACATAATGAAGGTCAACCAATTGGATCCCCAAGCTAATGTGTATAGTCCTCTTTTGAAAGGGCCATTCCCTATGTTCAAAAATTTAAAAAATTTGCCAAATTTGAAAATATTTAATTGCGTAAAATATTGTTTATAGAGCCAATAATGTCCTTGTTGATGCTCAAATCTCAGCTCATGTAAAAATGCTATTGTCCCCCTATCCACATAGAAATGTTTAATAATTGAAACCATCATCTCACTTATCCAGATCAACAGCAATTCCCTTCGCTATTTACAGCTCATTGAGATGATAGAACACTGGAACATTAGCCTTTCTAAATATTTCATGAGCTCGACCTGTTAGCTCCGGTAAGACAAGGTGACCTCGGTCATGCCGCCGTATGTGGTGGATGGGGTATAATTGTTGTGTTACGGAAGTCAACTGTCGGATATTAGCGACATTGTCTAACAGTTTCCAGATGTTCGCCTCGGATAAGTCAGACCGGATAAGGAGCTCAGCCCCATCTGAAATCTGGACTGATCTATTCCCTTCTTCATTGGCCATGATCACTGACAAGCCTGTTGAAGTTACCTTCGCCATCTCTCACAATATATTCCTCCTCCCCAGCCCCTTCACAACATTAGATGTCGGCGGTATGTCAGATTATTCTTAATAAACCATCCTCAAAGTGCAGTGGTGAAACATTATTACGATCTCATGTCAGACAAGACGGCATTGCGACGTTCTTCATTTCATTGGATGAATGGTTTTATGAAAAATACCGACAGTATGATTTCAGGCATGAGCAGAATAAGACGAATTCCTTGGTCGAAATATATCTTATCGATTCCAGATAAAAAATTGTCAGTGGAACTCTCTGTGACTTCTGTTTTGAAAAATGCTTTATGGTTTCCTCAGGCCAATGATATCATTAATCAGATTTGTTGGTTCTCAAGTGACCTGCAAACGAGCACTTTTTGTTGCTGCCAAAAATTGCTTATTTGCTGTAGTTATTGCCGGTGATCACAGCAAATTCCATTCTTATTTGCGCAGAATTTCAACATTGGTCCTCAGAGGGTTTATAAGTTGACGCTGATGTATTTGAAGAGTGCTCTATCTATGATATGAAAAATGAATTCGCTGAGATGTTTTGAGTAGATGCAATGGCAATATGAATACTCTGAATGGGGCGGTATTGTTCTAAAAACATGGCCAGCACCTCTCGAGAAAGCTACCGTGTAGATCTCCTTTTGTCTGCAAAGCTGTGGATATGCTTTTTTGAGAGGTTTTTATTGTGGTGATGAGTTTCAGATGTCCATACAGTTTGTTTGGAGCACTTGTTCATATATTATAGGAGGTATAGCATCAATAGCTCGCTAATGTAGTGAGAGCTAGCAAGATTCATCCTAATGTGTACGCAAACACTCTACCAAGGGTTAGCAAACTCCTTCATTTCTGCCACCCTAAAGTTTTGCTGTTTCACCTACCTGACTTCACTCAATCCTACAAATTGAATTTCCCTTAGGTAAGCAGTTTTGCACCTTGAAAGTTGGCATTTCGACCCCCTCTTGTGCAAAACTTGCTGAAATATCAGTCTCAAGAATTTGTTACTGTGACAAAAAATGCCTGTGTGCAGCAAGCCATGGTAACAGCTGGCAGTAGTTGTTGCTGGTACTTTTCCTGTAAAGTTTCTTAACTCATAATGAACACATCAAAGCTTTACAACCATCTGTTCCATGGCTGCTTACGACTCATTAATGACCCTGTTATTCCAGTTAAACGGAATGTGTGTTTTTACGATCGACCCTTACTCGTCCGATTATCTGAGGACTTAGCGAATCACAACCGTCTCGTCAATAATTCTCTAGAGGGAATATTGATCATGATATTATTCTGAGACAAACAAATTAACTGAAAGAAAGTTGCACATTCGACCCTAAAATTTCACAGAGGAGTCTGAAAGTTTGTAGTCAATGAGAGAATGAGATTCGTATCAGTGGTTATGCATTGGAGCAGTTGACTTTGAAGACTTTCAGATGCTGGAAATCTGTTGTTTATCATTTGTCTGAAATTTAACAACAAATCCCCACCAGGGAACAGGAGAACGACGCCTGAAACAAGATGATATGCTATCCTCTTGTTCAGAAAAAACCTGCGTTATTAAATTGCGGTTAACAACCCACCAATCAACTTCTGTTTATTTCATATTATTTGGTATCAGTTGCTAAGGTAACGAGAGTCGATGAAAGCGCAAGGAAAGCCATGGTGATGAGGCATATCCATTAGGGGATGACGTCAAGAGAAATCAGCGAAATAAGGGACACCATTGTGTGCGCTGTAAAGCCTCAGTTGTTTGTTCATAATGATTTGGGAACTTCTTGAGAGTGTAAAAATTACTAAACCACTGATAAGTTGTAGTAGGTGGTAAATTCTCAACAGAGAAACAGTTACGATTAAGTAAAATCCACAGCAGGAGCCCCCTGATTTTTCCCTCAAGTTTTCGATAGATACTTTTTCCACCAAGCCAGAATTGTTTTAATCAATACATGATGTCGTTAGCCTCATAGCATAATTGCCTAACTCATATTAATTTTTAATTTTTAATTTTTAATTAATAGGTTTTGAGAAAAATTAAAGAACCATTTTTTTCGACAACGCTCAGGAAATTTTTATTCGAACTTTAACAAAAACTTATAACAGATGTCTCAACATTTTTAAAACCATTAAATAAGTAAACAATGCTTGAATAACACAGAAAAGTGACATAGACATAAAATTTTCACATTTTGGCCAAAATATGACTTAGGCAATTATACTATGAGGCTAAACGATGTGGCGCTTTGATAAAACAGCTGCCCAACAACAATTTTTATGAATCGACATCGGCCTCTTGTGAATTCTTATCCCATATTTTGTGTCATTTGTATTGTAATGATATTTGTATCCAAAAAAGTATCACTTGGTTGACGCTGTTAAGACAGTTGAGTTGCATCTGTTATGGATTGGCCTGTTACATAAAATCGTCCTTTTTTACAGGCACCTCTCAACTGCCTAATTGTGTTGACACAGTAATTCCGCCAGGAACCCATTCTAGAATCGGTCCTTTCCTAGCTTTATTGATGATATTGCTGTATCCAGTTTCAAGGCTAAGTGAAACTTGGTGGCTTCACATCAAGGCCCATCAAGCGATAATACCAGTCGTGGAAAGCAAAACAAATATTGCCGGCAAATAACAAGTTTTTCGAGAGACGGTGCGAGGCTACGGGATAGGATATGATTGGTTCGCGATTGGCATGCCCCAGGCATTGATACGAGGTGATTGGTATTGTCTGATTCTATCAGGCTTGACCTGATGCAAATGCAACCATGTGGCAGGGGTGGGGGGTGGGGTGGGGGTCGAATCACCTCTTCGTGCACCCCGGTGAAGATATTTTCAGATATGTCTACGGCAAAAATGTGCCTGGACGACTTCTTTGTATGCTTTCTGACATTTTAATCAGCGAGATTGGCCTGAAGCCATCGAGAATGGTCAGCACATCGAGGTTATACAAAATTCCTATTAAGGGTAATATTATCAGTACAAGCAATGTTTAATGTGAAAAAGTGTCTTAGATTATACTCTCAGAGCATCTAGATTTTAAAAAATTCCATCGGGAGGGCCCCCAGACCCCTTCACTGCAAAAACCTGCCCCTTGGCATGCACCTTTGGTCATCACATAGTTTATATAACCACCTCCTCACTAAATTCCTAGATCTGCTAGGCGGCCCCTGCGAAGTTCGACTGGAAATTGTCGGCAAAAGCCATCAATTTCCAGCCCTGGAACTTTAGTGAAAAATAAAGTTCCAGAAAATTCCAACAATTTCCAGCCTATGGTAAAAGTTCCAGCTAATTCCAGCTTTTGCCAGACATTGATTTATATGAAATTTTCTAAATTTCAAAGTGTCAGCTAATTCCAGCTCAGAGCTGGAAATTCCAGCTATTTCCAACAAAATCCAGCTGAACTAAAACTCATTTCGCAGGGGCTGAGGCATGGGGCAGCTAGTCCTTCATGCTGTTGGTTTATAGTATGTCTTTACATCCAACTCTGCCTTCTCATCTGGGAGTATTCCTGTAGTCTTTTGCTGTTCAGCTGATCTCCTGGATCGATTCATTCATAAAGAACCTCATAGGAAGCAGCTGGACTAGCTGAGCTCCTTGCAGAGATTTTGATTGAAATAAACGAGAGAAATGGGATAAGATATTCCACGTCCGATCTGGCATCTAACTCGGTGATTGCCGCACACTGCGTGGTTTGCCAAGCTAATCCGAAAATTGAACCTACTCTAGTTTCACCAATCTAAGACCAATGTAGGCCTAAATCGTTTGCAGTTTGCTTTGGTGACGAGGTCTGGTCGGCTTTTCTCAGTAACTGACAGCACGGCTTCTGACTGATATCCTCCACGTTTTATGATTTTCTGACAAGTTGAACCAAAATGCAGGCACTCTGCATGGAAGCATATCAGCTAAACGGTGAGAAACTGCAAAAAAATGTTATTTGTCCATTGTACAGGGGTGGATAGGGTTGATATCATGGTATTCAAACATGGTCAGAAGTGATATCAACAGCAGCTTTATTTACTCGGCAACAGTAATCAATGGAAGACACTACATGTATTTCGTCTGATAATTGCAGGATTCGAAGTGAGGTCGTTTTTTCTCTGCCAACACTTGTAAAAGGTTTCAGAAATACTGGAAGCAAGGTGGGTCACCACATTTTCCTTTAAAAATTAATTGATTGTAACTTACTTTCTATTAAAGATGGTGAAGGGGTCGACAGCCATTTGCCACTTCACCTTGGGACTAGAGCTAATGGTCAGTGGACCTCCAGCCTTATTAGCTTCAGGACCTCATGCTAATATGATGTGTCCCTATTAACCTACTATTGCAGGTGTCAGTCAGGGAAGCATTATTCTTGCTAATATCTATGTGAGAGTGCATTAGCCTCATGAAATATTGCTGTGCTATCAATTAATCAGGCTGCTCCAGCGGTGTGCTAATTTGTAACGGAAACCATAGCGGTTTGCTACCTTGGTGACCCGACATTGTGAAGGAGTCAGTAGCATGCTGGGTGAAAAGAGACTGAATGGCACAATAAATCTCATCATGTTCACTGTTTATTCAAGTATTCCCTTACACAGAAATAATTAATGGATATGAAATGGATTTAACAGCAAGAGGCAGAAGCCAGGGACGGGCAGTTTGTGGTGTCCACGGTGACTTATGCACAGTTAGGGAAGTTAGACCAAGTCGAAGAAAGTGTCCTCACGCATTTTTCTTACTCACGCGCTTCCCCTTGCACTTATCCTAGATTACTAAGAAAGTGTAGAGACCAGCGCTATGCTACAGACCTGAGCTCTTCAGTATAAAAAATGCAGCCCCTTCCAATTACTCTTACCACTCACATTCATCAGTGTGACACTGACCTAATCCAAAATATCCCAAACAAAGTCAGGGCGGCCTCAAGTGGTGATGCTATACTGAAACATCCAGTCGAGTAGTCTTTTGCTGTGAAAAAAATCAATAGACCTTCGATGTTCTAACACACAAGATGTCCACAGGTTTGTAGCTCAGGGAGGTGCATATCGAGCCTCGGTGATAAATGTCCACCGCAACTGGCTTTAGAAACGCAGATGATGTTTTTGGATAAAGTCTTCAGACATCTGCTCTTCTGCTATACCTTATACCCATTCTCATGCCAGGGGATCAGGAGTATCGCTCCCTATGGCGCGGAATCTGGCCAGTCGGTTGCTGTCATCTTCAAGCTGGGCAGTGATGAATTCCCGTGTTCAATGATACTTAGGAGTGGTGAATTAAGGGCACTGCAAAAGATAAAGGGTTATGCCGTTCGTGATTATTGGTGGGCTTGGAAAATAAAAATGCAGTTCTACCCAATGCCGTAAAGCAGTTATCGTGCATACGAATTTGCCAAAACTTGATATTTATAGTATTGGTATACCTGTCTTCACAACTGTAATGCTGAAATTTACATTTGGTACGTTCAAATATTTAAAGAAATGGACAATACAGGTGGCCAGACTATGTATATCTGTAATGCCCCTGAAACCCGACGCTGAACCTGGAGGTATAACCATCGGTATGACTGTCATGCTCGTACTAAATGTGTAAAGTCACTTTCTGACATGACTTGCATACCTAATGTCAGAATTTCCACGGTTTTCACATGGCTGTTTATTGACAGAAGGAACAGATTGATTGCACGCTATCTTTTTTTGACTCTGTGCACTGAGTGCAGTGTGCAAACTCTGCCTGAGATATATGTCGATTGGTCAATGCAGTGCCAAGGTTACATTTGATTTTGAGCTCACCTGTGTGGAGCATTACACAATACCAAGATGTCCATCAATTGTCAACGTCGTCCGTTTACATCTCGCAACTGCTGGAGCTAGATTGCCGAAACTTGGTGTGATGGTAGATTTGGGCAATATGTCAATACGTTTTTTCTATTCACTTGAGCTACAGAAAAATATAATGAACATGAAGTTCTTTGAGGAGTCTGACTCCAGGTCGTGGGTTCTAATCCTGTTCTGGTCATCGCTTTGTTACCGCCAATGTGAGAACACCCGCCGTGGGCAACAGGGCTGTTAAAATCTTATTGTTCAATGTCTCGAATCTTGCACAAGACCTCTCACCATAGCAAATATGCTCCGATTCAATATCTTAGTGGTTTAACTGGTTTCCATAACGATATGGGTAAACACTCTCGCTGATGTCGGATATTTACTTAGGATGAGTCACCATCTGCCACTACTGTTGTGTGGTGTTGCCTTCCGCAGCACATTTAACCCTGGGAGATGGAAAAACCTGTCTGTCGGTAGCATACTTTTGTTGTGCAAGTGGTGTCAGTCCATTCCAATAGTTAACCTGAGTGACATTGTTCAATTTTTGACAGGTTATAAAAGAGTTTACAAGTTATTGCGAGCCAAAAATTGATTCGAGCGGAACTTTTCTCAAAAATCCTGATTTAAACGAAGTGATGAACCATGTTGGTGGAGGCTAAAATTTAGATGAGGGATTTGATATCAACTTTCAGTGGCCTGATGTGAAAATCTGTTTGCGAGACACTGTAATTTTTATGGCGGTTTATTGCGTATTCCTGTATGCCACGAACGAGGTCCAAGTAATGACAGCATGATTGATTAATTTTATGTTTTTTACATCAGACTAATCTCCGGTACCTGATTATTTGCACAAGGCTTGAAATTGATTTTCCCTGGGCAACATCACATCTCGGCCCAGAGAGAGTTGAGTCGACCGAGAAGATGCGGACTCGATGCGACGAATAAATAACTCACATACTGCCATTTTTTAGCAGTTTATTGCATATATCCATGTGCAACACAAATGATAACATTGTGACTATGACAGGATGATTCATGCGTTTCAGATCTACATTGTGTGGTGCATCCCGTCCAAGCCCTTTCACCATGCATTGTGTCATCAGCCTACGACACTTTGAAGTGGCGTTTCCATCTCCTAATCCTCTCATCATGTTGATGCATCTTGTCCAGAAACCCCTCCTTTCTGCCCACTCTTTCCCTGCATTTACAGCACAGTCCTACCCACCCGACTATTCTTTGCACTTGTCCTCATCCTAATAGATATGCATCTGAACTGGTGATAATAGATTCCATTATGAAAAGAGATGATGACAAGTCATATTGAAATGGGTGGGGTCTATCTCCTCTCCCCAGGTTCCATCAAGTTGATGCTGCTCATCCAGCCCCCTCCCCCCTCCCCCTCCCCCCTGATCACACCCACCAGTTTTAATGCACAGTGTCCCATGCAAACCCTCAAAGAGATTTGTATCTCTGCTGCTGATAATGGATTCCGCAATGAAACAGATGACGAAAAGTAAAATTGAAATAGCTGGGGTCCAGGGCTCTCTCCAGGTGTAATCATGCACTGATGCTGCTCATCCAGCCCCATGCTCTCTCCCCCTGGTCCCACCCACCAGTTTCAATGCACTTGTTCCATGCAATCCCTTAAAGAGATTTGTATCTCTGCTGCTGATAATGGATTCCGTAATGAAACGAACACGACGAATGAAATTGAAATTGACAGATGGATTTCTTTGGCTCAGAACTAATGGAGAGACAAGATAGAGAATTCCTTTTGAGATCCTCTGCAATCCCTCATGATAGATTGGCTCCACTGTATAGATAATGGATCCACTTTTAGTAGGTTCTGCCAAACAGTGCAGAAACAGTTGCTTATGATATCATACAATGTGCTGGCTCTGACCGGTGAATGGACATCATTTGCTGTTACACCGCTTTGGAGGGCGACAGGATGAAGATTTCCTTTTGAGATTCACGTATATTGGTTCGATTGTAGACGATGGCAACTCTTTCCGTTGCTACTGTAGTATAGCAATAGAAACAGGCATGATGTTGCTAATATTGTAGAGTGTACTGGCGTTGGTCGTGGATATCGTTTACTGTTACACTGCTTTGTACAGCGACAGGACCAAGATTTCCTTTTGAGATTCATGGCAATTGGTCATGATAGATTGGCCCCATTTATAGATAATAGGTGCACTTTCAGTGGCTGCTGTGATAAATCGACAGAAATGCTCATGACAGTTGCTAGCCACGTTGCAGTCAGGATAATGAAATTGTCCCCCTGCAGGAAGAATTCCAAGTCAAGCCTGTTGGAGTTCAGCACACACTGTGCCCAGTATAAAGTTTGTGAAGTGTTGTTATGTTTAGGGTTTGTAGGCTTGAGAGCAAGTAATGGCAAATCATCGTAGACAAGCAGAGAGTTTTTCTCCAAGGAAAGTTGAAACCTGCCGCAACAGCAATACCAAGCTGTATATATAGAGCTGTATTTCAAGCAAAATTACTGCAGATTACTACAGTGTTAGACAAAAACATTTCAAATTCACTTTAGCTCCCATCCCGCTGCAGATTAAATACTGACACATTACCCATTAACTCGGTGATTTATAGTGTCAGGGACACGAGAATCGGATTAAAAAACACCATTATGCCGTAAGATAGGAAATTCTCAAAAACGTCAATGAGATTGGTTGATGATGTTGTCGAGTATCGGAGCGGCATGTTTCTAGTTGCGTATGTTTGATTGGGAAATACAGGGTCAGATGTGAGATCTTGGAGGAGAGGTAAGAATCATGATCAGTTTAAGTATAAGTTTGGTATTTTTTCAAAATTCTTGTTCTGTTTCAATAATTGGTATATCTATTGGAAACTTCCGTAGCCACACCTCTGGCAACAAATTGATTCTGGTCAGTATTTGCCATTTCTTTTACATTTTTCCTCTGTAGTCAGGATGCCTCAGTCTCAAGGGGACTACAAAAATGTATGGCTGCAAAAATATTAATTGGAATTACAGGGTTGTCAAAATACTCGCAGTAAAGGTGCGCGGAAGTTGCAAATTCACCCAACGGCAAAAGAAAGTCGGAAAATCATTGCAGTGTTCTATCTTTAGTGTGAGCCGGCACTCTGTCGAATCACTCGTTGCTCTGTAACTATTTTTCAGCAGAATAAAACATGAAGAGTATAAATCTCAGTGTCTAATGGTATGGTTTTCACTTTTAATATTCCCAAAGGGGCTTTTTGTAATTCTTCTCACAAAATGTGGAGTTCTAACTGACATGCTTAAGGCAACCATGATAACTAATGACCATATATGGCTTGTTCTTTCTTAACCACTGAGGCTATGAACATGGAACTTTGTACACCTGAGCCCCTAAGTCAGATGACCTCGAATACTGAATCTCATCTTATTATTGACTCGGCCACAAGGGGGCCAAAACTAAAAACATAAAAAGGACAATATCTTGCTCTGTTTTCTCTAAAACTTTTCTGATAGGTACCCCTTTGCATAGTAATTGGTATTTACAAATGTTGAAAAAGCCAAATGTTGACAAAAATTCTTTTGGCCATAGTCAGTTGCCACACGCCAGGGTTAATGGATATAGATAAAACCAAGACATTTTTATGACAGCTTCCAAAAAGATACATCAACGATGAGCCGAGGTTTCAGCATGATGCGTCATCTGGTTCGCCTCCGTAGCAAAGAGTGTCAAAACTTATTGATCAGCGGCCCTTGTGTTGTGCCAGACTGGCAGTTCGTCCTGTTTCACAGAGCTGATGAGATCTAAATACATCGGTTGGTTGTGTCTTGTTGATAGCTCATTAAGACAATGGACTTGATCAAGATTGTGGGCGAGAGACAATTTGTCTGTGACGTGTCTAGCTGCTTATCTCAAATTGGGTTATGTAACAAGAGAAAGAAGAATAAATCAATCCCTGTGGTTTGGACAGTAGTCTTAAGTTCCAGCATTTAGCGAATATATGGTTTCATAACAGACAGCCTCCTCCTCAACAAAATAAATCGCGGAATCTCGGATGTCCTTATCATGCTGTGTCAACCACCGACCACAGCCTTCCTGGCGACGTGATGCAGAGGAAATGGAAAAGGGCACAAGGGAATGATGAACCTTTATATTGACCAAGATACGTTGCAACCTTTGACATTTTGGGGTTGTTTATGATTTGTAAGAACTAGCTCAGCTGTTGTGGAGTGGATATTCAATTTGTGCTTCAGGCGGAAGTTGAATGGACATCTCCGCACTCTTATTTGGTAGGGTTCAGCGGTTGTTTATAGAAAACATGTATACATGTCAGTAAGAAACAGTATTAAAGTGCATTCCTGCCTATAGTCTTCCTTTAATAATTCATATGATGGAACATTTTCTGATCAGCTATTACTAATTTACTGACTATTACCTCACCGAAATTGACAGGCGACCCAAGAACTTTCCTTTCATTAACCTCAGCAATTGACTATGATGAGTTAAAGTCATAAGCACCTCGAGGTACGATGACTATAGCTTTGCAGACACCGCGTGATGCGAATCCTCTCACCGGCTGTCGGTCATGATTGATGAATGATTCTAGCGATAACGGAGCTCATTTCTGGTCATCTTCTTTGGAGTATGATAGGACTGACTAGATAATAAGTTGTGCTTGCGCTGACAGGGTGCTGTGTTAAAAAAGGTCAAGTGACTTACCCAAGATTGCAAAAAATATTCTATCTTACCAAGCAAAAGTATTCCATGCTGACACCATGCCAATATATCATTGATGTTATCTTCTATCGAGGTGTGAGCTATACAATAGGCTGTGCTAGCCCTGACAGAGGGTGGCAATGAGCAATAAAAAGATTGCTCTTCTGTAAAATCAGTTGTCTAAACAACCTGTGATAAAATGATTTCATGTCACATGCAGCTGTGATAGATGATCCAAGAAGACAGGGAATTATCAACACAAGTGATAAATATTGCATATCACTGCCATGAAATCACTTGTCTGCAGGGAGTTTGAGTCTGATTTTCTATATAACAGCAAGTGAGATAATGTGTCTGCTCTGATCCAACATAAAAAAACCCATTTCCCGGCAAATCTACTTGTAGATTTAAAAATGAGCGTTGGTGATCATGTAGGAAGCTCATCGACTCGCGGCAATGGCTCTACAACAGCACTTGGTGCTTCTGTCGGAAAACATTAGCGTAACAAGGAATCACTGACTTGTTGTTGTGGTTCTTAATGACCGAATTGTACTAACAAGTAGCCGGGGCCTGGCTCTGCGGGAGTCGTTGCCTAATTTCTAGGGCTGCCAGATGTGCGTTGAACGCATTATGGTGGTATTTTGACAGCAAAATAAATGAGAGGCGATGGGGTGACATCCTCATTCAGCAGGGTCTTAAACACCTTTTACCCCCATCTATGCCTTATTCTCCAAACAGTAGCCGTTATTGGTGACATTTTCCCGCCCCATTTTGTGCAGAAAGTCATTCGAATTTATCCCTTTCCAGCCTCAACCAGTAGCCGATTCAAATCTGCCCATCTCTGCCAACTCTCCCCTATCTCCATAGCTACCCGACAGATTAGGGCTTCCCATCTTGCCTTGTGTTCACATCCTTAATCAGAATGGAGGACTGTATTGTCTGGGGGGCATAGACGATTATTGAAGGTGTGCCATGATAGGGCTGTCATATATTGCAGAGATCTGATATTGCCTTCTAGGTATTCACATTGTCAATCTCTCCGTTAACCCGTTTGCTATCAGGGGGGGGGGGGGGGGCGGGGGTATTAACAGGTAGGTATTTACCTTGTAAACAAATTTGCTTTTCTAATTCTATAGGACAGATGAGTGGCAACAATATCGATCTGACTCCAAGAATGGCCCACAAATGAGCAATTGACATCACTGCCCGACCTGCGTTCGTGATCGCATGTAACAAAAATTGCCTGTTTGCGAAGGTCATCGTAGGTGCCTGCAACAAGAATCGGCGATCACACTGACCTGCAATCAATATCAAACCCAGTGATTACCCGCTATACCTGCACACAAGAGATCTTTTGATGCAGCAATTATAATCGTACGTCACAGCGACAAAAATCCCTTGTTTTCTATGAAGATTTGCTTTGTTTTGAATCAACCGATATACTAATTCTTGGTATGACACTTCTTGGTATGACTGTAATTGGCCTTATCCTACAATTGAAAGGAGATGTAAAGTGGCCCTTTAAAGATATCAGTAGTGCTAATCTTGGTTTAGTATATCAGAAAAACATAAATGCTATAGGCCTACTCAAATACGGAAATTGCTATTCTTGTGTGAGGTTGAACTGCACTAGCCACAGGGAGCCAAATATGGCTTTTTCAGAACGTTTTAACTTTCAGCTGAGGAACATTTGAATGTCACGGTGCAACCTGGAGTGTAGATTTCACGTGATGCAACACTAATTTTTTCCCTAGGTAGAAAGTTATAATCTTGAGAATGGTCCACCCATATTGGAGCAGGTCACGTTGCTTTCTGTGTTTTATAAAAAAATATTCGCCAAATGTCTGATAGTACCACATTGAAAGAAAGTTAAGGTAATCAAACCCTGATATTTTTTTGAAAAGCATCTCTCATGTCGAAAACCATTGATTCAAAATCGATAAGATAACATTATTTGGAATCATTTTTGCTGACTGACGCAAATTCGAGACACAGTAGTTTTTAGCCTTTAATTTGTCGTCATCGTGAGATTTTCGATATTCTTGATGATAATTTTCTCATTTGCCTCCCGGCAATTAACGTTCACAAGACTTAACGGAAATTTGGCCTCGGAATGAACAAGTTTTTGCCTATTAATCGCGGGGACGGGAATTAGTTTATTCACGGGTAAGAGGTAGTCCATTAAATGATTATAGCTCTCATGGTAAATAACTAGGTCTCACAAGTATGCTTATGTTTAGTCAATGATACTACTATCTACTCTTGCAAGTACGGTAAGGTGATACAAATATAGCCTTGTTATATAGGGTGTCTCAAAATAATGTAACCAAAAGTATGATCACAGATGAGCCAATCAGTATTTTCAATTTTTTTTACATGACCATGTAACTAGAGTATTTAAGCCGTGTGCACAATATACAGTTTATTATCCAAGGGGAGGAGTTAATCTTCCTGTATTATGACAAAAAGCATGGAAATGGGACAGTGAGATCTGAACAAATCTGGTTTTAGCATTGCCCAACGCCCTTAACCAAGGGCTGCAAGAGCCCAAACAATTGCTCAACCAGTTCCTTCAATTGTACAATATCATCTTATTTTATGTCCCTCAAAAGATTAATCTTGCCATTCCTACCACAAAGGCATTGTCACCATACCTTGAGGGAAAAAATGTGTGAAAGTGTTGTCTGTCACCATGACGACAGTCAACACCTTCTCTGGTAATTTATGCGATAGCATGTTGCGCGTCATTAGGGTCTGCTCTTTAGGTGAACGCGAGAAAACATGCTGGCATAATGAGTGGCGGATATTACATTTGGGAGAGGAAATAAAATAATCTGTGAAAAGACGTGTTTTCAGGTGTCGGGGACATGTCACATGGGCTATGGGCTGTCGGAGTTGGACAGTAGAAACATCAGCGCCTGTTACCTTTTCGGTCTCAGGTTCGATTCCCTTTGAGCTAGAGAGGGGGACTCTCTTTGACAGTGTAGGTTACCCCTGCGGACTCCCTCACAATAGCCCAATATTGTTCATAGAGCTAATGATATTCTAGTTGACGCTCAGCTCTCAACTCAATGTTTTAGATAAATCCTCTCAGTGATTTTCAGCCCGCCCCAACATCATGAAAACGACGACTCTCCATCTTGGACTTTATACTAGTTTAATCTCCTTTCACAAAATCACGATAAGATTTTAAATGAAACATTCACTAAACTACATGACAACCTCACTTTAAATCGCTGATAGTTATCACTGGTAGCTAAACTAAAGTGACGGCTGATTAATTTTCATATTATTTCAGACCTAAGTGGGGCACTGCATGCTATAGTGGCAGATATATGCCTCGCCGGTGATTGTAGCAAATTAATATGGTGCTGGGGAGCAGAATAAGATGAATGAATTGAACGAAGTCAATTTCTCACATGTGACCATGGAATGCTCATTTTGAATCCACTCCCAAAATTCTTTCCAAATTATTTTTTCTGCAACTGCACCCCCAACCTTTCTCTCTGATAATGTGGAGCAGTCCGTCCAATCAACTCGACTGATCACACGCGACAAGCTTAATTAAACACGCGAGGGTCAGAGTCAAATGAGAAGGCAACTCGACTGTGAACCGTGAATCGAACGGAAAAACTTCTTACGGAGAGTTGTGAATGAAAGTACGCTTGATCAGGTCTGATTGGTGGAGGGAGACTGACAGAGTAGCTTGTTGCACTCAAAGTTGTCAGCGTCAGTTGCTAGGTCTGACCCCAGAATGGCCTGACTGGGTCATTATATATTTTGGATAACATGCAGTAAAACATGGTTCTCACGATGATGACTTTGCTTCATCCTAATTAAAATACGTCACTTTCTATCAAAACGTAAATGATAATTCTATTCAGCTTTTCAACTAATGGCATTATTTTGCTTGGGGCGCTGCCATGCTGTGCTGGTTTCACGGAGTCATATTTTTTGCTCTTCTTCAATTACACAAGTCCCATAAAAAAATCCAATACCGAGCATGCAGAACGATAAGCCCAACTTATATGAATAAGCAATTAACAGAATACTCTCTTTGGAGTGACTTCTAGCTATTTGATGAGTACATCAGTCCGTCTTATAAGAAAATTCCAATACAAGCAAAGCCAGCTCTTCACATGCTTTATAATGATTCGCCCACGACAGTTCCAACCAAAATAGATAAGCACACGACTAATACCACTTTGGTGCAAATGGTCCAGAATCTTCGCCGATAATTGACCAGCAAGATCCTATGAAGTCAGTTGTGGCGTGGTTCGATACACATTTGCGTTGTGTCGTCTAATTCACCCGATGTCAAGTGGCAGTACATGCCGACAGATCTGAGTGTAATAACACTACGGCACTTGTTTGTCAAATTTTGCAAATCTATTCAGTCCAGTCCTTCAATTCAACAATTTCTTCCTCTATCCTGAATCCCGATTTTTTGGCAATCCCAGCATCCCAAAAAAGTCTACTTCCCCCATATAATGTTCTAGCCTCATGAAAAGACAACTTGGAGTTATAGTACTTTGGCTTAACCAGTCTGTTTGCCTTAAATCGACAGGCTCCTGGCATTTTGTCAATACTACGCCGTTATCCTGGCATTTTATCAATACCTACACTAGAAGTCAACTTAAAGTCCTCAACTTTTATAATTGACCAATCATTAGCACTTTTGCCTGACACATATTGTTGGCGGGAACGATTTCTCCAACAAAGGTATACCGCGTGGGCGTTTTGAAACTATGCAAAATATCGGTGTATGCAGGAACATTATCTAGGACTAGTAAGTAGCTCTAAGGCTGTTAATTGGTTTTGCCATGGAAGACGTTTTTGAAGCGGCAAATCCTCGATTAACAATGAATTTGAATCGTTGAAGGAATTTAAAGGGGTGCACCGTTTGTATTTAATTGTGGGTCAGAAAAATACACAATGCCGTAGTACAGTTATCATGTATGAAGCTTTGCTGGAACAGGGTGTATAAAGTATTTGTTTATATCTGTATACACACAACAGGACAAACACAATGAGATTGTCCCCAGGAAAAACACGAGCGCTTTGAGCGGCCAGTTAATGGTTGGATACTGCGCGATATAAGACTCGTATTATTATTATTATTATTATCATTCGCCACTGCGACAAAACAGTAAAGACATATGCAAATTAATTGCCAAATCGTAATTATTTCAAAACATCTCTGGAGTTGGTGAAATTTAAGACAGGCTTTGCGCCGAAATTGTTCAAGGTAGATTTACTTGTCATGGTGTCACGATCAACAGTTGTGGTGCTATAATGTGGTGTTATGGCGCTAAATGAACGTCCATGTAAGGACATAAAACAGGTGATAATGTCAGATGATGAGACAGCCTATTATCACAGAGACATCATTACAGAGCCATCTTGGCTGTTTACTGGAAAATTTAATCCTGAGGGGAATGGGGACAATCTCGTTGATGATGACTGTATAGAAATGCTGTCCAATTATTTTGATATATGAATATCATGGGTCAGTGCCTGACTCTGTATCCTAGACCCCCATTCCCCCTTCCCCCTGAGTCAGATACCTTTGGGTTCCGCCTGGGAGGGGGGTTATTTTGAAAAAAATTTAAGTGTCTATCCCTCGAAAGTGATGAACGGTATTCTGTAAAATTCTTGAATTGCACCTTTTCACAAGAGGTGCATTTTCATTCAATGGTGCAGACTGTCATCAAGGTTGCATAAATTGTCAGTCGTGAAACAGTTGTTTTTATGAAGGCATTCTTTGTAAGAGTATTTACAGGAGAAAACATCTCGCTATATTTAGATTTTGCAAGTGCTTAATCTCTAAAGACCTATAGGCTTTTGATGCCTTTGATGATCCTGCTTCAAAGAAAATGGAAAGGTTACTGTAGAAATCATTCTATGTCCATTAAGTGTGCCTGATGCAAAGTAACGAACTTCAACATGAAGGATCATTGGAGGGCTGTTTACAGTTAAAGATTCCTTCCTTTGACAGTTTATGAAGGCCAAATGACAAAGAAATCTTATTTAAACTTTCAACTTTCTCATATAAAGTTCTCTAAGACGGTTTTCTTTTGTCTCGTTACAGCTCTCGTTAACAGGGACAATTGGCATGTATCTTTGTGCAACTGACTTCAAGGCCTATACAGGGAGCACCAAAATGATGGTTGTCAAGGTAAGATCCACATACAAGCAGATTGATAACAGTCTCGTAGGCCAACAAGCACCAATTGATGTTAAGTTGAAGTCAAGAACAGGGTTACCCTTCTAACTTTGTCTGGGTGTCGGCATCCGCTGCTACTAAATTGTGCAAAATTGCAATCTCAGGCTGGGAAGGGTTAACATGTTTTAAACCATTCATCTTCACTTCAGAGTTGGCATCCATTGCATTGTTGTTCACCTTACCAAGACGAATAGAAAAAAGCAGAAGCTAGAGTCTCTATTCCGCAATCGAAACACGGGGATTGAGTTTAAAACATATGTTCGGTTTAGATTTGTTCTTTGAGAAACGCTGTGTCCTATATTCATTGTGAGTTGCTGGTTATTGTTGCAAATCCTATGTGTTTGTAGTTTTTTGCTCTCGCTCAGTTTCTTCTTTAAGGCATTTCAGAGCAAATATAAGGGATTTTAGAATCAGAAAACATCTCAAGAGGGGTCAGTTATCCTATTTTCAAAAGAACAATTTTTTTGAAAATAATCTCCTTTGAATTTTTTGTCTCGCCTCAAGTTAAATCCTTGAGAAATCCCTCCCAGTCGTATCTGTTTTCAAACTTTTATCTTACTTTCCAGGCGGTGTGTTTCACCTTGTCTGCCATCTGTATGTTTGTGGCGATTGTGGCTGCCGTTTTCGTCGGGATTCACGGACATCGCATCGCTTCGTATGACGAATGCAAGTGGTACAACAATTCCAAGAACACGAGCACGTGTGAATGTACCATAGACAAACTGGATCCAGACGCCAGAATTTATATCTACGAGGGCGTCCGGCGTTGCAATTTGATTTTCAGTAGCATAAAAGATTACTTGATATTAGAATGTGCGTTGACCTCAGTAGCTAGCGGTGTATCAGTGTGGTTTGTCATATTGTTATGGAAATCAAGATATCAAAAATTTTCCGGGAGTTTACGACTTTATTCCTATAGTGGTGGACAGACGTCACATCCTGTTGGCCAGAATCCATGTGCATCGTTGAATGCATCTAATGCTGAGGACCCAGAGCGGCGGCATTCCTCATTTCAAGTCCAGGGGGCGCTGCAAAAGAGACTTTTAGAGGAATGCCGGCAGAAGGAACGAGAACAGTTTGGATATAGTCACAATAGTGAGGAAACATGATGTTAGGCCCTTTTGTGTTTAGGGCTATTATGATGTGCTTGGTACGTGGCTGGTTCAGGTATGGCCATAGAGAGAGGTCAAAGGTCGGTGCAATATCAGCATACTACCAGGGTACCATTGGACCCATGACCTTGAAGGTCAAAGTGTTCATCAGTTTTAGTATTAAAACTGTTCTGAAAATGACAGTGGGCCTCTCCTTCAAAAGGAGAAGTTGGACTGAACGGATGACCTTCTTGTTGAAATTATGAATTTGATGAGCTGCAGCTAAAATCAGTTTGTGCAGTTATTTTGCTGTGATCGCAGCAGTAAAGTTTCAGCCTTGAACTTTCAGGGTAATAATTTAGCCTTATAGGTATCAGGTGACCTTGAACTTTTGGACTCTTGGTTTCAACCTTGAAAGAGGCTGGGATGACCTCAACTTCTGACTCTTTTTTCAATGGGAAATGGCTTAGTTTTACTGGATTATGTGGGATCAAAGTAATTTAAAAAACAATTTGTTGGGAATTCTTCATTTCCCAATATTTGATGCTGCTTATCGACTTGTGAGAATATTCACTGATGCTTCAAACTGTTCTGTGATCCATTTGTTATTGTCTCAGGCCACACCAACTTATGTCATGGATAGCAGAGGTGCCCACATCACTGAAAGCGAACAGAATTTGAAATGAAAGCAGAAAGAGCTGGAGTATACACTCTTAAAAATATGAAGGTTTTTTAGGGAAGGGTTTTTGACCAACACAGTTGCGTGTTTTGAGGAAAATGAAAAATCCATTCAGGTTTATAACTCAAAACCTTAAGGAATTTTTCAGTTCTCTAAAAAACTTCTAGGGTGTATATTTTGGTTGGATGAAACTCAAAAATGTCATTTTCAAGACTGTAGTCTGCTGATCTCACATGAATTGGTGCGGCCTCAGGGTCTTTCGTTGTGTTTTGTGAGTCTTTGTGTCTGAAGTGTGAGTTTGATGGGGGATAGCAGTATGTTAACCCCTGGAGATATTTCCCAGACAATTCTGATTGGAAAGCGACTACGAATAACAATCAGTCGTCATGTTGTCATGGCGATGTCGCTGGTCACAGCAACATATATCGCCATTTCGGAAACTCTCAAGGGGGGGGGGTGGATATGTGGTGGACTTTTTATGGCCAAAAAATAGGCCCATTGTTGTGAAATTGTCCGAAAATGATACAGCTTTGACATTAATGAATCTATTTTCTACTATTTTTGTTGTATGTCAATGCATTAGACCCCCCCACCCTAGGTGTAGGTATATTCCCCTGTGGTGTCTCCATCATTTTCTCAGTCATTACCCTGTTAGACCCAAGCATTTACAAAGGAAGAGCCAAACAGTAAAATGAGGTGACTTTGGCTCAAGTGGCCTTGGCATACCAATACACACCACTTTGAATGTTTCTGCTCAGATGCAAAGTTTCCAAAGTGAGGTCGGAATTTTCTTTTTTTTTCAATAAAAGTGAAAGCCCGGGGCGTGGAAGATTAATTAAATACCAAATTTTGTAGTATGTCATGTGATGCTCCAAAGAAAGCAGGTTGAATCGTTTTGGGAGATTGATAGGTAAACACTCTTAAACAACGAGTCAAGTCATCCTGCATGATTTCGACAGTTTCCACCTTTTACTGTAATGTTTTACCACCATCACAATATTTTGTTTGACATCTGATGTAGTTAAATGCACAAAGCAACACAATTGGGTGTTTTTCAAGAGGTGGTGTCATCCCACAAAGCTTTGGCTGTAAACAGAAACTTGGCATATTTTGATCGGATCTGGTTGCAGTACCATATGCAAGCACTCAAGGGAATGTTATCAACGGAGATGCTTCCGGGAAGAAGTGTTTTAGGGAGCGTGTCAAAATCCTTTGGAAGCAAAAAGGCCAACTCTTCATCAAGTTGAAAATGGCATCATGTGATGTAACAGTATGTCATGGTAATGACGTATCTGAAATTACCCATGACGTCAGGGAGCACTTGATTTGCAACGTGTCAGAAGTCGACTGGTCACGCAAATGCAATTTTAGAGTGAAAGACATTGCTTCGGAGGTTAAATGATAGTGGATATTTCCATTTAAGCAGAGATCTGGTGGCACCATCTTTTTTTAGAAGTTGTCCGTTGTGCGTCTTTAATTGTTTTATGTTGATCCTGCTGTTAATTAGCCCTAGGTAAAAAGGGATTAGATAAAAATTATTAACTAAGTATTATTTGCTGCCTCTCAACCACCAGAAGACCAATGAGTGACAGGGGTGGAGAGGGCTACAGGCAGGAGCTATGGGTTATTGTCAGGTGACTAATGCAAGTATCAATTCGTTTCTTGTACCCCCCTCCTCAAGGGTAGTTAAGCTATCACCACAAATCTTTGCCGATGCTTGAGTAGTATTTATTTTTCCTTTAGTGAAAATTTGGCGAAGCTGGAAAGAATAAGGATGCTAATGTGTCGATGTCTTGTCGAACATACAGCCTTACCCAGTAAAATTAGTCCAGTTACTTTATATGATGGTGATAACTGATATATTGTTGATGGTGATGTCTTGACAAAAGAAAACGTAGCATTGGTGAAAAAAGGGTGATGCTTGAGCCTTAAGATGTCGTTATAGGGTGATAAGGTGTCGTACCCTTGAGGAGGGGGGTACAAGACACGAATTGATACTTGCATAAGATGCACTGTAAGTGGACTCGGTCGAGTGTGATTTAGCATCAAATATATTCCAGGTGTCAGATGGAAGATGCCCTCTATTTGTGACATTAGTTACTTAATTTGACCTACCTGGCTCCTTCCTCTAGACTCCCTTTAATTCTTTTTATTTCAACACTGTTGAAGTGTCACTGTTAGATCAATAAAACTGCTAATCCATTTTGCCTGGGACGTCATTTATTACAATATTAGGTGGTCTTCCTTTTATATGTGGACAATTTATTTGTACTTGTATTTCTGTGCTTTTACTGCTGGTTCCTTATTCCCAGAAGGTAAAAAAATAACCTTAACTTGCGCAGGTAATTTCCATTCCAAGCTGCTCTCAATACCTGACTTGCCATTACATCATACTAAGTGCAACAAAAAAGATTATTCACTTTTGAATTTAAAAACTCCTGAAGCACGAATTTAAATTTTAGCTCACTTCCAGTTAGTTAACAACTGGGGCTATTGACTTGAAAGTTATTACATATGTAGGCCTATTATGAAACCTTGCAGACTAAATTTCGGCCCGGTGCGATTCCTATCAAAAACAATATCCTGTCTGCGAGGGAGGTAACCACAATGGCCCTGGCCATTTCATCGCCAAATGTTTTGGTTTACAAAAAGTCTAGTGATGGCAATTACAGCATCCCTGCATAGATTTTTTCATATTGTTCAGAATTTTTGTTTCTCGATAATTACGAGTGTGGTTCCTCTGGTGCTGGCAATGTCTGCCACCTGTAATGATAATAGGAACTGAAATTCCTATGGTGTTGTTAATTTCAGACTTCATACTTGCGGCTACATGAAGTTGTTTATTTTAACAGATTCGGTGATTTAATCCCCACTATTGTTTTCTCTAGAATATCTTTATTTGATGTCATCTTCCAAAAGAAGCAAAACTATAGAATCATATATTCAAAAGGAGATTAAATTTCATTGGTTTCATTGTACTCCATTTGTGTATAATTGTACAGATAGTTTAGTGGTTAACGTAAATGTCCCCTTCAGGAACTCTCTCAGTTATTGTCTGAGAATGTACTCAAGCTTTTATAATAAAAAGACTCTAGTCATCTAATAGTTAATAGATGAAAATCACCCACCCTTTCAGATTAATGGCTATATGCTGCCCATACCATGACTAGACAATAGTTAACAGTTAAGTCTTGTGCCGAAAGTTGAGTACTGTGGAAACCTTGTTGCCTAAAAAATACTTTAATCTTTTTATTGATCGTTGATACCAGTTGTCTGTGCGTGTATGTGTGTGTGAGTTTTCTATGGTTTTAAATGTAAATAAAGTCCCACAGTCTTGTCAAATTTTCATCAGGCTTGTTTTCATTATTTCTTCAGTCTATAAGAACCAGGACATTCTTCCTCAGTCGTTTTGCTTCTGTGCTCCAAAGATGTGAAAAAGGAACGTACTCTTAAAGTACAATTGATAGGCAACGATTCCACACAGAGGGGGTTAATTTTGAGAGAAAAAATGTATATCCATTTCATGAGGCAGAAATTTTGCAAAACAAAATATTCCCACGGTCAGAGCCAAACGGGATGAGAGGGTTAATAGAAACCTTGTTCCTAGGAAAAAGTAAAAAATTTCTTAATACATTACATCTGCAATTTTATGTTTTTGATCCTGTGTACCAGGTTGTTTAGTAACCCTCGCAGCCCGTTTGGCTCGGACCGTGGGAATATTCTTTTTGTAGGAATTTTCATCGTTTGGGAGTGTATTCAACTTTTATGGCGATATTAACCCCATCTGGGCTGGTGGCCTCTACTATACTGTCTGTCAAGAAATGCTGTATTGAGTGACGCAGCATCCTCCTCCTTAGAACCAGGACATTCTTGCTCCATTTGCCTCTGTGCTGCAAGGAACGTCTGCCGGCCTACATCTAGCTTGCGGAGGCAAAGACGTCGACCTGGTACTGAGCCATGTTGACCAGAGGTGACATCTGTTTACATCTTGGTGGTTGTGGCGCAGACAGAGACCAGTGATATCATCTCTGTTGATTTAGCAAGCTCTGGTCTTGGGGAAACTATTGCAAAAAACCTTATTGAGCTATCTCTGTTAGATTTTTTTCCTGGGAGTCTGACAAAGGGTGTTTGGGAGTGAAACTTGGGTGTTGAAAGTGTTAAAAGCTCAACAAATTGAAAAACTGAAGATATTCTATCGAACTGCTTTTTATTCTTTGAAACTAATCTACATGCTGGAAGCATTCAAACATGGCAAAGTTTAGCTGCCCTACAATTATGTGACTACTGTTTCATGTTAGTTTATATGAGGTGTTACTAAATGCTTAATAACCAGCAGAACCTCTCTATTGAGGACACCCTTGACAAATGCTGTCCTGTTTACAGAGGTTGATTGGAATAGAAAAAAAACCTGGGACCAATCACACAGTGATCCACACACACAGCAAGATCATTCTAATCTTCAGATTTTTCTCAAAAAAACCCCCAGAATCCCATATTTCTGCCCTTAAATGTGCCCAAAAAATAAGGTAAAGTGGTCAATTAAAGCCCTGGTATATTTATAGCCTCTGTGTAATTAGTGAGTACAGCGAAAAGTTTACCAAAACTGAGTGTATCCCAGGGTTTTTATATATAATAATCGCACGAGTTAAAAATTCTAATAGTTCTAGTGCTCGAATTCATAGCTAAAAACTTACAAGTAGTAAAAGTCCTTTTGCATTGATACTTATTTTTACAAACAGCAAATCATTCATGACTGGAATACAGAACCTACCTATTAAGGTCACCCCAAGAATAGCGAGGTGTCCTGATTATAGAGGTCAAACTGAATTGAAATGATAAGTTAGTCACCAAAACAATGTCCTCAATCGAGGGGGAATCCTGCTGTAGGTTATACTGTATTTCAATTATAAATGTCAATGGTCACTTTTTATCAAGTAAAAGAACATCTCGTAGAAAATAAAGTGTGACGTGACACACACACAGTGACCTCGCAACGACTGCCGGTTCTATTACACCACCACTGAAAACATTACCCTGTTTTTGTTACCCTGACATTTTTTTACCATAAACATGTGTTGTCACAAAACCCTAAAGACCAAGTTAATAGAGCAAGAGACTGGGAAACATGAATAAAGACAAATAAATGTTTTTACTTCAGTTCTGTCCAAAAATGCCTTGAGTGAAAATGTACATGAGTTTAGAGTAAAAGCATTTACAAGCCATTTATATTCATATCACCCAATATGACCCATTGCTACAACACACTGAATTCCACATGTTCTTACAAACAACTGGTTCTAGATCAGAATACAATGCAGCTTTTAGGCACAGCTGTGGTGTCATCATGAACAAATTCTGCAACACAAATAGCCAATTACCTTCTTATCCCCCCCCCCCCCAATTATTGGTGCAAAACCTGTGCATTCCAACCGTACAAATATAAACATACTTTGATAATTTATTAGCGAAAACTGGCCTAAACAATGTCAGACTAGAAGATTTGATCAGAAGACCTTCCGGCCTTTAAAAGAAACAAGGGTATCCATACTGAATTGTTTCCGCAACCCTCTGGGTGTTTACGCCTTTGGCTCTGTAACTACACATGTTTTTACAGACTACGTTAGTGAAGTCATCAGAGTGTTATTAATTGGAGGGCCAAGTCGATATCATGATATTTGAACACCAAACACCGACTCTGAACACGTGACAAAAATGTGGATGGCACACATCAATGTAAACTTCACACCAGTGACTTTACTGCTTTCAGTCACAAATCTTGTGATAACACACAGTATAATACTTTTTAGTCATATATTACATTGAAACACATCACTATGACATACTTAATCTATGTCAACAAAAAACACTCCTACACTGCCATTATTCATTGTTATTGAGCTTTCTATACAAACATATCAAACTTTATACAAATATATATGACTAAAAAGATAGATGAGAGAGACAGATAGAAAAAGTTAGCTTTTTAAATGTACACAACAGGCTCTTCAGGGATGAGAATAACCTACAGAAATTTGTGAAAATTCACTTTCAATATAATACTTCATGACAACACTGTTCAAAGAGATGTAGAAACTTTCAAGACCAGGAAAATATATTTTGGGCCATAAAAATCCAGAAATCGGGATAATTTCAGAGGATTCTCACCCATGATACTGTCAAAGACATGATCTGCAGTGACTCAAACGTGAGGTATGAGACTAGGAGGATATTGACTTTTTTACTGACTTCATATTGGGGGATGCCCTAGTTATAGCTGAATTACAGTATTACCCGAGAAATCTAGCACCTGTACCCATTTCGATGCGCCCCACCTATTATCATAAACTAGTTGCTGATTAAATAGCACCATAAATACGCTACACGAACTATATAGACAATAACTTAGTCACGATACTCTACCCTTTACTACACTGGCCCCTGAAATAAGCATTTCAAATCTAAGAAAGAGGCGTTTGAAATCTCATTTTGGTCTCTGATTGTTTGTTATCATTTCAAGATGACACAGAAACAGCCCTTGTCATATCAATAACTTAACAGAAGGTGAATAAGGAAATTCCGGTTTGTTCGTTCAAAATTTTATATTTTTTAAAATTGACGTTGAGATTTTCCATTATGCATTGAATATAATTTTTACAGGTGAAAGGACAGGTTTATGATAAGATGATTAAAAGAATCTGTCCTATATATATTTTAGCCCATGACGAAGGAGTCTTCATCGAAGGAATAGATAAAATTTCTTCGACAAAACCAAGCTGCCAGTGTTGAACACATGGATAATGATGACATCACTTGATACGACATACCACGTATGACATCATTTCCTCGTCACTAAAAGCAGCTTCTGTGAACGACGATCTCTGATTTTTTCATAGTCTAACTTTTTATTGTAATGGTTTAACATTATTATCATGTCAACTTCAAAACGGTCAACACTGCCAGTTGACACGCAATTTTCATTTACAGGGATAATTCCCCACGTAAACGTCAACAATGTACAGGCACTGAACAGGCCTTTAAATAGTCACACAAGGAGACACAACACAAGCAATAAGCCACATGAAACCTGAGTTAAGCATAGCACTAAAGGCAAACACACTGAATGCAATTTTACATATGAATGTTCTGTATCCATGCTTGCAGCGTGAAATAAAAAATAACGTGTCAGATGCAAACGCCTATTGCCCAGTTGAGTACATGTATAGCAACTTGCAATGCTTGAGGAGCAAAAAGTCAATGGGCCGGTAGCGTGTGTATTGTTTTAGTACGTAAGGCTGATGTTACATAGGAATGAGCTACTCACGCCACATTTTTCATCGACTCATTTTCACGTGTCACTCCTCATTTGTCACGAGTGACCGCGGCGGTTTACATACAGATCATTTTTCGCTCGTTCATTTGTCACTTGGATTTTCTCGGCGACGCACATGGACTCAGAAGAAGAGATGGCAGCCATGCTGCTCCTGATGGAGAATAGAAAACGAAAGCGGAGGCGACGGACGAGAACAATGTGGTACACAAAAGTGCTGCATTTTTGCATTTTTTGTTTCTCATTTCCAATCGAAATTAGCTATTGTATTAATGTGTAAACTAATGAAAATGCCGAAAAGTAGCTATACTCACAGTTTCGAAGGCGATATCACTACAAATGCACATGGACGTCCACTTTCTTTGCCAGCTCATTTCACAAAGAATGAACATGTCCATTCATCGCCTCACGCGTGAAATGACATGAAATGACGTGAGGCGACGAATGCGGGCAAAACTTACAAAATTCACTTCAATGAGAACAGGTCAATAGGTTTTCCAATGTCCATTCATCAGCTCACGAATGACAAGTGACAAATGAGTCGTGAGTCGATGAAACGTGAGGTCTATGTAACTTCAGCCTTATGTCAGGCCTATCGGGATGCCCCCCCCCCCCCCAGAAATGAACATAAGGCCTCACTGACGGATTTTTTGAATAACCTCAGCTGGGCAATAGGCGTATAAAAATCGTATCCAGTGTGTTCCTATACCCTTCTCAAAATTAAACATATTTTTTCAATAAAAAATATTGAACACATGCAAATGTTTTCTGGATGAATCGCAAGAAACGTTCCATCCTCTATTCATGACAAGAAAGAATGTTAAGATAATAATTTTCAATAATACCGGGTTTCCACCAAAAGAAATGTGTCGAGTAAGCAAAAAATTGAGCACTAGAAGAAATACTGTGTCGATAGGTTTAAGCCAGATGAGTAGAACCTGTCCTACATGGACCTATCATTGTACAGGTGCGCCTTAACTGGCTTAAACCAACTGACACAGTATGTCAGAGAATGTAGCAAATCTGCACAGCAGGCCTACTCTAGGACTGAGAAATGTGAATACAATTGAATACAATATACTAATACATTATCAGCACATAAGGATGACTATAGTACAAATCAGTGAAGATTGTCATGAATGTATTATAGTTAGTTACACAGTTCCAGTATATATTTGGAAACGCCCTCAGAAGAAAGAAGACAGGCTGGATTCCTTACAGGATATGACCGTTGTGACAGATTGTCAAACTGGCGTCAAATCTGTTACAGCTCCTGTGTACAGGGGGCGCAGCAGATAAACACTAATGCGAACACATTAGTGTGTACGATTTCTGGCGTATCTTAGTATTGCCCTCTATACATCAACTCTGTTAATACTATCCATTTTTGAAGGTCTACAATTATTTGCACCATTTTCATTTCAAACAAGTTAATAAATACACAACAAACAAAAAACGAGTCCCACAAGTATGGCAAGCCAAAGCGGAATTTATTCAAGACTTTAGAATAACCATTCAAGAAGTTAAATATAAGTTCAAGAAGGAAATATATGTTCAAGACTAAAATATGTTCAACCTTGAATCAAATGTTTTCAACCTTAAATAAAATATGTTCAACCTTGAACAAAATATGTTCAACCTTGAATAAAATATGTCCAACCTTGAACAAAATATATTCAACCTTGAACAAAATATATTTAACCTTGAACAAAATATATTCAAGACTCACGTGACCATATTCAAGACTCACGTGACCATATTCAAGACGCACGTGACCACAAAATTGATGACGTAGAGCGTAGAATCTGTGGTACTTCTGATGCGTTCTGTTTCACGACGTGATTGATTGCCTGTATAGCCTTAACACTCAAACATGTCAAAAGACAACGAGAATCCTATACAGTGGTATGAAAGGTGAGAGGCATTGCGCATTTTGAACCTATAATTTGCCTGATATGTCTGTGAAACATGTATCGACTCTGACATTCACTCGGCATCCATGTCATGATGTGTAGGATTACAGTACATGTCAGGTGTAGGCGGCTAGGTACGTGTACAACCATGTGTCAAAACCTTCGTGCGAACAATTCGAGCTCCGAAACGCAACACAAGTACCATGGGTTCGGGAAAGTCTGGACGCGGGTTCGGGAAAGTCCGTAAAGCATCAAAACATGAGCAACTACGTCATCAATTTTGTGGTCACGTGCGTCTTGAATATGGTCACGTGAGTCTTGAATATATTTTGTTCAAGGTTGAATATATTTTGTTCAAGGTTGGACATATTTTATTCAAGGTTGAACATATTTTATTCAAGGTTGAAAACATTTGATTCAAGGTTGAACATATTTTAGTCTTGAACATATATTTCCTTCTTGAACTTATATTTAACTTCTTGAATGGTAATTCTAAAGTCTTGAATAAATTCCGCTTTGGCTTGCCATACACAAGGCTGTTCATCCCTTTTTCCTTGTCCAATACATTATTATAAATACAACTTCAGCTGACGCAAGTCATCAATTAATTACAGCCAAACTACCACAGATAAGCCATTTCAAGTCAACAAATTTTAAGCCACTCATTGAAAATGTCCACCTTCTTACAGTTGCTGAACAGCAACAGTCACATTTGAAACTTATCGGAAGCCAATCTTCAAGCAAACCTCGAGGAGAGCTTCTACCAATGAGTTTTCAGAAAGTTGTAATAAATCAAGAGCTGTACCATTATTAACATGGTAAACTAATTAGACTGACAGTACACAATTAGCCTGGCTCATCCGATCAGCTTATACATGCAATAATTCTAAAAATTCACTCCGCTGAAATCGCTCTGATGAAGCCAGCTTGGACGCATCACATCTTTCCCGATATCGCAATGACTGTTGCCAGCAAACTACACGGACCTATGACATCATGGTGTCACCTGCACCCCTTCTGTGATTGGTTATCAATGAACAGTTCTTGTTCCGGGCTCTTAAAGGGCGCCATTTCCACTTTGATGAGAATTGAGGGCTGTTTCGTTGGGATGAATTCGTCACTATCAGTGGATAGTGAGCAATCGTTCGAGTTTTTCATGTTCCACCTGACATCTTTTGGTATATCTGGGGCGACTAACCGTGCAAAACGCTGAAAAGACAAGATAAGAATATGGTCACAATAATATTTTACATGCGGAATAAAACATTCCAGAACATGCCCTATAAAGCATAGTTTTGATTTTTTGAATAGCTACACATGTTTCCATAATTCTGTTTGGGGCAGAAAGTTGGGGAACCACCCAGGGAGTCATGAACAAGCTAGCTGCATTCCACAATGGATGCCTCACAGCAAGAGCCACTGTGGCTGTCCAAGGGCCACGTGGCGCAGAACAATGACATGAGCGACATGGGTAATAGTTGGCTTGAGGTGGCAAAAGACAGAAAGATGTGGAGAGATTGTGTTTTAGCCTTATGTCCCATAAGGAATGAACAGGCATAAGTACATAAGTACATGTTTTGGAAGTTGAAATCACCATTTGTTTACATACAATGTAGTCAGCAAGCTATGATTGTTCAGAATCTTCTGAGAGATCTCACTGGGTGAGTAGTTTAGTGCCAAGTGAAAGGAGAAGCACAAAGGAAGGAAGTAAGCCATGTTTGATGGGCTGTCATATTTTCACAACGGGTCCTCTGAGGGGGTTACATGGGGATGCTGTAAAGACCCTTAGTCCAGAAGAGGGTTTTTTTTATATGCTATAGTATTCAGAAAGAGAGTGTTATTCTATCTAAAAGAAGAAGGACAGATGACAAAAGAAGACTTTTCTTTAGGAGGCTACCTCTTGTAATTTTTCAACATACCCTCAGGAGCTCATGGTCGAGGACCCCCCCCAGAACCTCAGGGTTCAAAGGGAGAAGGAGTAAGAATGCGAGGTAAATGAATACAATTCAACAAGGTAAAATACAAGGTCAATGCAAGCATAACTAATCCCATTGAACGAGCACAAAATTTAAGATGGTGTGATCCGGCCCAAAATCGACGTGGCACATCTCCCTCCCTACCATATCATGCCCGGAAAAACGAAGCTCTTCATTCTGTCTAAGTTCTTCATTCTATTTTAGTCTGATTTTTCATGAAAGGATGTAAGGACATAACCATAATAGTCAGAATTCCTCTAAAATGACATTAATCTACAAACAAGCTAAAAACAAAGCATTTAAACAGCCACGCTGGAAGCGCAAGTTCAAAAGGCTCCGGCACCAGGCATCAGGCACCCAAAACAGAACAGCCTACCTCTGTTAAACGGTTGTCAGAGTTTCTTTACCGTCCATACTCAACAATGCGAGCGGCACAGCATTTGGTGACAGAGAGTGCCGCCTTACTTGCTCGGCTCTCAGGATGGGCAAGAGTAGGTGTTTGAATCTCTGACAATAGAATTCCTCTTGGTCAGGTTTATGTGGCGACAGAATACATCAAAGCCAAAACCCCAAACCCCGGACCAGTATGATTTATATCCCTCACTACCACTGGCACTGGTTAATTAGCATTATGATAAGCATTAAGCAACGCCATAACGTCTTCTTTCTGTACCAAACCAGGCGCAAGTCACCAAGAAGATGAGCAGAAATGACACCAGGAGATAGTGGAAGAAACCGATTCAGATTTCACAAAAGGCAGACAACAGAGAAATGACCCATCAGTCCGTCTCAACCTGCCAAGCTTAGAGCAACAAGTGCCTGGTTTTGTTACAACAGGTCACATATATCAATGTCAGTCGCCCTTTCCCCCTTTCTTCATATGCAATAAGCGCCCACTTCTGCCAGATCAGGGCACATATATGTAAAACCTTTGAGGAACATCTGCCGTTGAATGTACCTTTCACCACAATTAAATAGCAAATGATCATTGTTGGCTACTATATTATTGCTACAACTTACCTCTGTCAAAGTCCCTGGAGTCCGCGCCACCTTGTAGACCAGGTACAGAGGGATCTGAATCATGGACACGGAAGCTAAGCAGATACCTAGGCCCGTCGCCCAAGGTGGGTAGTGGTACGTTTTGTTGTACGTCAAGACTTCAAACTGAATTATGTTGAACATAAAGATGCCCTGAAATAAGAGGTATAGGATTTGACATGTCATCGACTGAGAACTCAGCGAAGTGACAGCAGCTACTTTATACCCCAGCGAGTCTCTGCAGAGACCTAAAACAGTTGTTGTCAGTGAAATGCCCTTTATAAAAACCACCATTATTACACTCAAAGACAAATTTGATAATGGTTTACATTCCGAGCCCCCCAACTGACAGGTATACATCCCGATATGCCATAATCATTTCATTTTTCTTCAGAACAACTTTCAGTGGCTTTCCAGCCCTTTGCATCTGAGAACTCTTCTCATGTTACTGTCATAACAACTGCCCACAGACTTACCACAACAACTAAAGGAGTAAATAGCCACCAACAAATCTTGAGCCAGGGTAAGATAGAATATCCAATCATCAACTCAATATTTTTGTAAAAACGACCAGCACCTAGAAAGAAGAGGATAAAAGTCTTTTAAGTAGGTCATGTGCCACTATAGCAGGCCACCATCAAAATTCTGACAAAATTTATGTCACATCTCTGTCAAAACAAAGCTATACCCAAGTGACTGTTACAGCAATGTTGCAGTGGCCATAGTCTTGCCAGAGTGACTCTGTCCTCAGCTAGATTTGATCAATTACTTAGCTGGCATGTTCAATTTTTACGTCCTTTGGCTGGGATGAAAGGGGTTTCAAAGATCATTGAAATATCTTACCATAAACCCATCCAACGACTAGCACCTCGAAGAAGACTATCCACAGTAAACTCATGCCACTGGCGGCATAGTAATCAAACAGCTGGAAGACATACATGCCCCCCTGAAAAGGATAACAGAATTTTCTCTCTTATTTGTAAAGCTCCTATGAAGCTTCGTCATAACTATTGAAAATAGACGTGATTTTGATGATGAAAAGTATTCATTTTGGTCACTTACATTGGTGATCATGGTTAACCCTCCAAGGAAGGCTACGAAGAAGTAAATAGCTATAAAAATCTCGCGTCTGTATCCTTTCCGCATCTGTTGCGGGAAAAGGTCAAGGACAAATGTGATGAACGCCTCACACATCACAAACTGAAAAATAAACAACAATTTAGTACAAGTGTTGAGAAACAGGGCCTTAAACCCCTCGCCCCAGAATCCAAATCAAACCAAGGTCCCAACCCAAACAGAGTGTGCAGCAGCAGCCAAGTTGCTTTGATTCGTGACTAGCCCATCAGATGGAGTTTGTGTTGTCTACATCGCTTCAACGAGACCGTTGACACAGACAATGGGACCCCTGTCTATGCCATTGGGCACTGAACAGTCAGGCATGATAGACAGAGATCTATGTTGTTGGGCAGCCAAGGTATTCACAGCTGTGCACTTACCTGGCTATCGAGGCCAAGCAAGAGAACCATAAAGAAAAATAGCACCGCCCATAGCGGGGCGACTGGCATCTGGGTGATGGCCTTCGGGTAGGCGATGAATGCCAGACCTGGACCTGCAAGCGAGACAAAACCAGAAAAGGCATAAGTGACAAATTTGACAAGACAGAGCAAATAGAATTGGAAGAATGTTCTCACAACACTCAGAGGCATAAAATCAAAATATCTTGTGTTATAACTTTTGATACGCACCTGACTCTGCGACGTACGCGATGTCAACATTTTGCTCTTTGGCCATAAAGCCTAGCACCGAGAAGATGGCAAAGCCAGAGTACAAGCTTGTGAAGCTGTTCACGCAGCAGATGAAGATGCAATCCCTGCAATGGAATGGGAAAACGATAGAAGAAATCTCACCCATCTCTCTGAGCTCTTCACTGCTTTGGTCAAACATTCAGAGGGTTTTGTATTCATAGTTGGCAGAACATTGCATCTTTATCAATAAAGATGCAATGGCGTTGACAGAATTCTGTGGTCGGGAGCTATTCCAGTGAATCTCCCAGTCACACTATCCACAAGAACACAACTCTCCATCTCAATTGCGCAAAACTTGAACGCTAGGTCTTGTCACGAGGTTTAACGATTGACACTTACTTGTAGCAGTTATTGTTAAATTTGTTGTAGCTACCAAGCGCCGTCAAAGCGCCAAGACCGATTGCATAGGAATAGAATATCTGTGTACCGGCATCAATCCAAACCTGCAAGAATTAGTGAGAGGAGGTGATTAGAGAGGGCGCCACAGTCTCTTCTAGCTGCAACAGACTATGCATAATGATAAACGAGTTTGGAAGTACCAAGAGTAGACATGACAGTGATTGGTCCTTAAAACTTCTTCACTATTTGGCACTAGCAGCCATTCTAAGACACTTCTTCTGTAAATGCAGTATTTTTTGCATGTACTTGATACTTTTATTGCTTGCTGCGTTATATCATCATCACTTCTTTGCTTTATATACTAGTATTTTCTTTGAAAGAAGTAAGAGGGACCAATGCCTTCATGAAAACTTGGGAAATGAAACAAATGCCTAACCATTCAAAAAAATGCATGTCTACCGGGAGTTTGAATTTTTGTTATGCTTTTTATCAAACTATCCAACAGGAAAAAAAAATGTACATTTCTCTTTTCGATGAAATGGGGACTGACAGTCTTATCACTGCAAACTTTCCTTTAAGTTCCCATGTCTTATTTCTGTAGTCTACATCCCCAGGGAAATAAAATTAGTACTGACAAGCGAGTTGTCCTAAGAATTCATAAAAATATATGTAAAAATTGACCATTCTTGTGAATGAACAGAACAGTTTGGGATTTTTGTAGCTTTCGAAATACTTTGTTATTCAGGTGTCAGATGTGGCTCAAGGAAATGGAGGACATATACATTTAAAGCCTAAACTGTTGGGGAATCAATGCAAAAAAACGTCAGGCAATACCTCTTATGGATCTTTCTACTGGTAAAACTGGGCGAATGCAGGCTCTGGGTAGGATATTTCTTAAAAACCTTTGGCACCCAAGGTGTTATGATTTTTTTGAAAATACCAACAATTTTGACTACTTGTAGTTTTACTCACTTCCCCCCAAGAAACACTTTTCAATCCTTTGAACCCTAAGCCAGCATCTTCTTTTCTTAACATGTTCACTAACTCTGCATATCAACCTAAAATAATCAGACAACTTGGCTCATTATCAGCATAGTTCCACAAACTGACACTGGGTGTCTTGTGAAATGTTAATGTCAATATTGGCCGGTACCTGGGATTTCAGGGTGGGGTCTCCCAATGGCCTTATAGCTCAGGGTTCAAAGGGTTAACAAAGCAATAGACATAAAGCGAAGGTAAATTACGTCATGATATCCTGCGAAGGCGAGACTAGGCAACAAGAACGACCCCTGGTGGACGCAGTGCACACCACTCCTGTAACACAAAGATGTAATTTATTGACTGACAGATTCATTGAGCGCAAGGGACCCATTTGCTTGGGGAACCCAAAATACACTATTTCAGAAAAATAGGAAACTGCTGTAAACCCATTCATCTTGGGAGTCAAAATGTAACTTTTTGTGGCAAAAAACTGCTGATATACTGAGGCTGTGCAGATGACGTTTTAACTGAAAAAGACGCCATCTTGGATGTCAAATCTGGTTTACAGAAAACAAAGAAATGTTAGCGCAGGTAGCTTTTCTGAGTCCAGATGCAACTTTAGAAGCGGACGTCAACGCCATAGAATCCACTGCATCAACACTTAAATTCATATCCATAGACGCAATGAAGTTGGATGAGAGATGAGGAGAAATCAACACTTGTGTTCACCGGACCAACAATGGGAATCATGGTGGGTTGGTTCGTCAAGGGAAAGCGTGTGTGATCAGGGGTGACCATAATATTTTCTGTAATACTTCAATACTGTACCCAATTTGTTTTCAACTATGCACAAAAGTTTACCCTTTAGGATCATATAAAATGATTCACATGAGAAAACCACATCTGTAAAAGACAAATTGACATTAGTTGACAGCCCCCAAAAGTAAGAACGGCACTGAGTATGGAATCATCCTGGCCCCTTCCCTTGCAGTGGATAATGTCTTTCAGTTTTCAGTTTCTCTTATCAGTTTTTTCGCCAAAAATTTAGCGGTACAGTACTCTGCCATTGGTATACCAGTTTCATCTCAGGTTATACAAATTCATAAGCCAGCCCGCATCATCCACTAACTTACCTGTGGCTTTCCGAGAAGTGCGAAGTCTGGTTTCAAATAGTATAACACGCCTTCGGCAGCGCCATCTAGGGTGGCACCACGAATCAACAAGATCGTGATCACGACATATGGGAATGTGGCAGTGAAGTAGACCACCTGAAATAAACCATGCCAGTGTCAAGATATCGGAAAACGAAAGAGGCCTCACCAACTCGTCTGCTCTATGACTGAGTTGTATAAAACAGTGTACTAGCATCCCGACAACAGGCCAAGAATGGTCAATGACATCGTTGACTTCATCAAGTGGGCCTACACAGTTGGCACACGTTACAGAGAAGGACACTCCAAATACACAAATACAGCCAAATGTACATGAAGAATTTCGAAATTAATCAGTCTACCATGGGCCACCTCGTGTAATGGAGGGAAAAAAGTCATTTTATTTCAATGCTTTAACAGACTGGGAGAGAAAAGATGGCATAATTGGCTGATTTTTTATTTGATTTCTTCATTACCTTTCCCGTCGACTTGACACCCTTCCAGACACAGAAGTAACAGATAACCCAGGCGACGAACAGCGCTAGAGCTAGCTCCCACACAATGGTACCTGGCTCGTCAATACCAGAGGAGATCTGAAGAATCTTCCTCCTGAAAAGAACACATACATGTACAGGTCGACTCAAGGATATACTGTGACTCATCACAACAAATTGGGTATTAAGTTGCCAGGCCTAGTATTGAGCCATTTCTGACACAAAAAAATATCTTAAATAGGGGGCGTTCTCTATTAGCAGGTAGGGTTACATCAAACCATTTTTAGGGTGGCCTCAAGTCATCATCCTGGACACCGTAAACAAACTTCACGCCTACTTACTCCCAAAACTCAATGACGGGGTCGACTGTCGTCACATTTGCCTTAGCAACATATGAAACATTGACGAGATCTGTGCAGGTCAAGTTCATCGCGCCGCCTCCTTGGGTACAGTTTACGGATGATCGAAATGACACTTTACATCTGCAAGGAAATACAAAACACAAAACTTGGATTGCCACAATATGTAAAATGTGACCCGCTCTACCAAAACTAGGCGCTTGTCGCATCTGAACTTGACAGGTTGATACGGACTTGTTGTTCATTTCCCTATTGTAGACCTTTTGTTGAATGTGACCAAATGTGTTTGTAACAGATTTCACAAAAGGTCAACAATAGGGAAATGAACAACAAGTCCGTATCAACCTGTCAAGTTCAGATGCGACAAGCGCCTAGTTTTGGTAGAGCGAGTCACAAATAACAAAATATTCGGAGAAATAACGGCCGACCAAGATGTTGATTCAAAGCTGCGAAGGAGTAAACACCAGGACCTGGTTGTTCAAAACAAGTTCTGTCGCAAATGCTGATGTTAATTCATTGTTAAGTCCAATGGACTTCACTCTTAACTGATAGAGATAATGTCAAGTTAATTTAACGTCAGCAATGAGACGAAGCCTGGCCCAGTTTGAGAAAAGGTAAATGATATCATTCGTACCTGGGCGTATTCCAACTGTTGTTGCAGTGTGACCAGGGCAACTCGGCCTGGAATGACATGGCGAGGTAATAGAGTGCCCAGGCGAGGATGACGATGTAGTACAAGGTCTCAAGGAACACCAAGACTACGCTGGCTACACCAATACCTGCAATGAGAATCGGTAAAGGTGACTGATGCTGTGTCATTGCCACTAACACCCCAACAGTTGACTTGTATTCATTAATACCCACAGAGGAGTTGACTTTGTATTCATTACCCACAGAGGAGTTGACTTTGTGCCAAAGAGGAGATGACTTTGTATTCATTACCCACAGAGGAGTTAACTTTGTATTCATTTCCCAAAGAGGAGTTGACTTTGTATTCATTACCCACAGCGGAGTTAACTTTGTAATCATTACCCACAGAGGAGTTGACTTTGTACTCATTACCCACAGAGGAGTTGACTTTGTGTTCATTACCCAAAGAGGAGATGACTTCCATCACCCACAGAGCCTTCCAGAGGAGTACCCGTTAGACTTTATATTCATTACCTACAGAGGAGTTGACCATGTAGTCATTTATCAATACCCAGAGGAGTTGACTTTGTAGTCATTTATCATTACCCAGAGGAGTTGACCCTTCGAGGACCTCTAACATGGACAACATAATCGCCACCAACTGTCATTGGTCGCGTAGGAAAGGTTGAAGCAATATTCCCACAACTTGGAACTAAACCAAACTACCCGTAATCACCATTTCTCTCAATCTGTATCAAACATACTTATTCTGACCTAGAAAAATCATTCTGAACAACTCAAGTAAAACTCCCCAATTTATCAAGTAGTCGTTTATACTTATAATTTCCACAATAATAGCCCAATTTAATGTTTATGGATCTATCAATACTGTGGTAGCAATTTACTGTAAACCTTGCCCAGGACGGTGGAACTTTGTGAAAACATTTTTAATGCTAAGGATTTCTATTGTGTCAATAGTAATAATCTAGTTTTTGAAATGTGTGGAGTTGTTCTTGCAAAGCTGAAAAACGATGGGTGGTTCTATTATTACTCCTTTGTAAAGTGGTTAAGTTCTTACCAGAATCACTCTTTCCTAAGAAGTCAAGATAAGTGCATAATTTGACAACTTCATTGCTAACAATATTTTCAATTTGATTTTGTTTTGCAATGCCATACATTGATATGATCACTTCTAAATGCAAAAAATGTGAAATTAAAAGGCAGGTGAATATTTCTGCGTTTTTACGTTACAGTCTATTGTTTGTTTTATAAGCAATTGGCAAAAATACAAAAGTGCTGGTAATTTTCCACACCAGGAATCCATGTCAACAGGATAACGAGATGGCAATTAGTCTGAATCAGACTCCCAAATGATTCGAAATCTGGCCAAAGAGCTAATGTCATTGTCAATCACCATGATCACCATAGTGATTGGTTTTATAATTACACGTGTATCAGCACCAATCCTGACATCCGAGATTTAAGACTCCCTTTTACAGCATTGAAAATCTAAATCTAATTCACTCGCTCCCCCTTTAGAATATTTCATGTATTTTCTTCTAAAAATCCCAGCACAAACTCCTAAAAAATTCGCACTCGAGCTTCAAGTACCAAAAAATGCTCTCTGTGCACACGAAACTCCAACAGTGTACTAAGATTTTTCTGTGCGCAGACAGATAATTTTTAATAAATGTAGCAAAAAAGGAAATGTCACTTGCAGCTGTCGTCAGTTGCGTAAATCTGTAACTCCTGGGAAGCCAATTAGGCCAAGGGAATGATAATCATAGAATACTGTCCCCCCACGGGTGTCCGAAGACTGTCACTTTCGACCAGGGAAATTGGACCAAATGAATGATAAGGAACCATGATAAAAAAGCCTTTTGCACTTAAACCAATTAGGGGGCACTCTGTTACTTTCATTCCCTTGGCCTTACGGTGACATTTGTATCGGCCAATTTGACTGTTCTTGCTGGTGTACAACCAATAAAAGTAAAACACCAAATATACTGATAATTTGGCAAAATAAATACGCATTGATTGATTCCAATAGCCACTCAATTCCTTGGGAAACATGTGGAGAAGGAGAAAGTTCTCAACAAAATACTTGTAGATTGACCTCCTTTGAGTTTGATGTTTCCAGATTAGTTTATGTTTTGTACTTTGACTCCAGTTGCTTATAAAATGTAGCCTGACATTCACACCTCGACGACAACCAACCACAGATAGAGGTTCTCACAGTGCATCAGCCTCATTCATTATGGTACTTGTATGTATTACTCCATGTCCTACTCACCTTGGAAAAGCGGACATATCTTCCACACACCAATTCCTCCCCGACTCATGAACTGTCCCAGAGCGACCTCCATGAAGAAGAGAGGGACTCCAGCTGCCAGGAGACAGATCGCATACGGGATGAGAAAGGCTCCTGAAACGACAGAAGTAGACAGTTGTCAATACGTGCTGAAAGTGAAAGGTCATGACACTGACCACTGATGGTGCTTCAGCCAGAGAATTTAGCAGGTCGCTGTACCACGCCTTTTCTGAATTTTCTCTCAATGCCCTACCTTTTCATTAGTGGCTAATGCATTTTCTATTTACATGTACCTGGGACACTGCACTCTTGTTTTTTTCAGAATGCTCTTTTCAGATCTAAGCTGAAGCACCAACTGATGTGCACAGTGATGGTCAAATATACCGTGCAAGCCGGTTGAGGCGGATTAGTTACACATCAGCTAATTACAGGTAAAAGAAGCCCTTGTACCCTAAACTAGTTACCTTTCAACAGGCCTTAACACCTTTGACAAAGTATTCACAGTGGGGATGGACCAAATCAGGTTTCTATCTGAACATTGATGGTCGATTTGACCTCTAAAGCCCCGTCAGATTCACTTCAAGGTTATGGCAGATGAAGATTGAATTACGGTAGATGTGGATCGAATCACGGTACTCAAACCGAAATCTCAGGCAAAAGGTCAAGAGCATATTTATTTTTGATAACCTAAGAGAATGTTGTTTTGATACATGTACCGAATCTATTTACAATCATCCATCATTCCATGTCATGACAGACTGATTACATTGATTTGACAGCTAGCGCTCTTGCACTTGACATCCATATTTGAAGTTGAATAAGAATTAACTTGTCATAGAAGAGGATTTGAGATTTGAACTCCTCCCACTCAAGTCCTATCAATTTCTAAGTTTAAAAGTCATACGCTTTAGAGTCATCACTGGTGCCTATGGAGTCCATTCAGACTAGTCACCACGAGTCCAAATGGAGTCGATCTGTTCATGAATAATTGTAAAACATGACGACGATTGCAATGCAAATCAACATGATCAACACATTCTTATTCTAATCTACTCTATAGTATCAAGGAAACATTGATTATTTTTGTCAACATCAGTTTCAAGAGCATGGATGTTTATCACCGATCCCAACTTCCACACTTGACCCAAGTTGACATGCCGGATCTCTAACAAACAGATTTTTGACAATTTACTGCACCTAAATGCACTTAATAACATTATTATTTTTATAAACAGAATTGATAGCCGAAATCCCAACTGAAGATTAAAATTGGGGTATTTCATGTAACCTAGTCTACTTTCGTGGCCCCAAAACATTTGGCAAACATCCGCCTTTCTTGGGCTGTAGCCACCTTCTTGAATGAGGTAAAAGTACCATACATTACGAAAAAAACCCCTGTTACCCCTCATGGAAAATGTGTCTCATTTTCACCACGGTAAATCCACAATGCGATGATTTCAAGAAATGTAATTACTCTGGCAGCAACCCTTGGTGTGTATACCCCTAACAATGAGAAAGATACAATACACCACATGACTTTAAGTAGTCCTCATCATAAATTTCCCATCAAAAATGTGATTGCTCCTATTATGATTTTTGGTTGCAATTAGAGGCAATTGTAATTACAGCAGAACGATATCTGTGGCCTATATTTGGAATGCCGCAATAACCCCGATATTAATCTGCCGGAATCAAGCCAAGTTGCCGCTCTTCAAGCCGGCCACAATCCCTTTCAAATTTAAGGCCACTGCAACGAGATTAATTGATGACAAGTTGTCTAACAGGACTGGGTACATCGTTTGAAAGTATCCTATCCAAGACCAAAATTTGTCGCGATTTTTTGTGTGCTATCTTGGAATTCTGATGCCAAAAGTCAAGATGCCTGGTAGTGAAGTTCTTGTCCAAACTACGTTGGAACCAGGTCTAAGTACCGTACTGTAACCTTAGTAAAGGTACACAAACTTCGGCAAATTTCCCCAACAGAAATGATTAAATGGGACATGGAAGCTTGACTAACAGTACACAGAAAAAGAGAGATGGACTCGAGACCCACTGCTGAGATTTGAAGATCAAGACTAGTTCTCTAGTAGAAGTAGCAAAAGTGGGGACATGCTGGCTCTGTTATACTTTATAGCTCAGAATCAGATAGCATAGATTGGTCAGTCACCGTACCATCGGCATATTGAGGACCAAAGACCTAAAGTGTTGTATAAAAGAAAATAAAGTGACGCAAAAGTTACGATATTGTATCACACCGTCATGAGAGGAGTGTGCATTATATTGCCACTTTTTAATGGGAATTAACATCACGACGTAAATGGGGATACAATGCAGAAGTGGCGACACAATATCCGAAATGTTAACATTAATGTGTTTGGTTCTAACGGGCAGACGTACGCCATGCCACACCCATCCAGCCTGTGCGTTGACAGTACCCTAGACTATAGATCCATGCATTTGATTGGGAACAACGTTTACATAACGTAATGTTGGCCGTCGTCACGTCACCATGCATTTTTACATTACTGTGTAACGCGACTTGACGCAATGTCTTCGTAAACATTGTCCCTAATCAAGTGCATCGATCTATAGTATGAAGACCTTGCTTATAGTCAACTTACCTCCTCCATTTTTATAACAGAGATAGGGGAATCTCCACACATTGCCCAAACCGACAGCATAGCCGATACAACTCAAGATAAACTCAGCTTTGTTATTCCATTGCTCGCGTCGAACACCCTCCTCAGAATGGTCAACTTTCACCGTCTCCACCGGTACATCAGCCTGCATCATGTCACCATTGGTCACTAAATTTACAGGCTTATACTTTTCATCCGTCATCATGGATGGTTCAAATTCAAACACAATCCTTGAGGTCTTCAAAATTATCAAAATGTAAACAAACCAAAAAAACACACTGCAATACTATACAAAATGTACAGGGCAGGATAGAAAAGTCGGATTTCACAGTAGCAATAACAAATCGGTTCGTCCCTATTACTGTCACTTGCTGCCTGCTAGGTTTCTTTTGGTGAGTGAAGTGAGGTGGCGACGAAGTTACTTGTTGGTAATGCATGTAAAATTGTTTGATTATAGTTGTTATGATGACGAAAATAGGCCGCAAAATGACTCGACTGAATAACAAGCACAGGTCGATTGAAGGTGAATGGCCATGCCGCATGGAACGAAGCGTTTATAAAATACGGAACGGACCTGGAACTGGCCAAAACACAAGTAGCGACACAGTCGGAATAATCTAAAACGAAATCAGCGCCTCTAGGGTCTCGTTAGAGAGTTTTTCCCGAATGTACGCGATGATGACGTGCCTTTTATGACGGATTCCAAGGTTTTACTAGGACCTGTCTAGGATTGGGGACAGGCAAAGACATACAGAGTTGTGACCTTTGGTGTCAATTCTGAAGCTTAATCTTCTTCAAATGGATTCGAGGGAGAGGATGGTAAAGACAAAGCAACACTTGTGATCAGGAGAAGAATTATAAATCTTTACAGCTGTAACAGACGGCTTAAATTTCTGCGATGAGTGGTATATAAAAAGTCTACCCATTTTCAACTCCCCGTTCTCCAGCGTTCCGGAACAGGCGAACACGTTCCCGAGTTCCCGAATAGTCATTCTCCAAGCGTCGTCAATGGTGATCATCATCTTCCAGTTTTTCTCACTCGACCTACTGACTCTGCCACAGTTGGCTCGCCAGCAAAAGGGGGCAAAATTCAATCAAATTAAATATTTGGCCAAAATTACGGTTGTAAACCCATTTGGCAAACTAAAAGGGCACCGTTACAAAATGGTTCAAATTTTGATCAAATTGATGCTAGAGACAGAGACAATGGCACATCCTATCCAGGCGACTGCATCAATTTTATTCTATCATGTCGTCACAAGTTGGTAAATTTTTGATGATATTTCTTCAGTATTTGCTCTGCACTTTGAGGTGTTATTATTCCGAAGTATTCCTCCTCCAAGGCTGGATATGAGCATCTTACGCGCCACTTCAGATAGACCCCAATCGAGTTTATTTGGGTGGTGACTTCGCCGTCTTCGACAAGTTCGATATGTGATACAATACTAGTATTCGGATTAACGATTATCATGGAGTTAACAGTTTACAACACACGTAAATCCTTGATTTGAAATTCGACCACAAGTTAGTTAAAATGGAATTTAATTACATTCATTTACTAATTCATGAATAAATAGTTAATTAGCAACCAATTAAAAGCCGGGAATTAAGAGCGTAACGCCCCCAAGGAGAACCTCCATTCCAATTATGAGCTGCGGACTCGTCCCAAACATGAACCTTATTATCCTATAGCCCCTAACGCAGTCAGGGTTTTCATAAGAGACAAATCCTTGGTGGTCAAGATGCGTCCCAACCCAAGCTTCAAGTATGCTAATTGATTACAAATATATCAATTAGCTATTTTATTAGGCCAATGACAATTAATTGGACACTGATTAGATTATACCTTACTATGCTAGTCTGCCCAGTCAGTGATTGCTTGTCACGACGAGAATACTAAACAAAGGCGGCAAACAAGATACTATGTACAAGTATACGCGTATTGGAATTTCATTAAAAGCAGAAAAAATATTGACTTTATTGCTATATATTTGTCCCACGCAATGCCTAAGCTTTAATCGAATTCAAGGCACTTTTATTTTGCTCAACTTTGTTGCAACAACTTACAAATGTGATCGTATCGAAGAAATCTTTAATTTTTTGTCTTGTTGAGGTGACCTGAAAGGAATATGAATTAGTCACACAAAACAACGTACATGTAATCTGAAGGTATTTCAGGTCTGTTGAATGGAATGAACTTCGAGTGAGATTCGCTGTGCCCTCCCATGTCTCAACCTGTGTTGTTGGTAACGACAGGCGGAAGCGGAAAATCTCGCCATTGGATACCACACCGTGCTTATGCCCTTTTTAGTAGGCCCTATACGCTCTAATCCAAATCCGTGGATTAAAAGGACAAAAGCGTTGTCCAAATAGCAACCAAAGCTTTGGTAAATTTTGTTGTAAACTCCGGAGACCATTCTAAGCATTTCTCTAGGACGAAGCAGACCGTCTTTTTCTCACTCTCCTACTTTCGTTGCCGAAAACAATCATCAAAATGTCTGACGGCCCAGATATGGAGAATCGTGACCCTAACAGCATCAATGACCATCTTCAGGTAAAAAGTCACATTTTAAAAATAATTCTATGACATTTTCGTCCCGCTTGGTGTAATAAGTCACCTTAGCTACGAGTACATAGTTGATTTATCCCAATCAGGGATTCCAATCCCCAGCCAGGGAGAGGATATCAGAGAGTTTCAGAGAGCGTTACGTTAACTGATGTATATCATCTGTTCCTAAACACTCGTCATCCCAAAACCAACATCATTATTCTTCCGTCAATTTGGCGACCATGCTTATCACGTTGAAGTTAGCGCCACATCTCGCTTCGTGTTTATGCCGTTGCTCAGCACTGAGAGCAAGTCAGTGTAGAAGTAAAAATGTCGCTTGGTTTCGTTGTTTCAAAAGGCGAATAATTTTACTTCAAATTACTTAGCACCTGACAGAATTCTCACCACATTACTTAATTAAATGAAATCGATTTTAAACCAAATTCTTTTCGCCTTCCAGGTCACCTTCGAAGACGTCTTCGCCGAGCCCGACCACGCCCACAGTCTCGACTGCGTGTGGAGGAACTCCTACAAGTGCTTCAACTGCACCAAGAACTGCTGCTACCTCGCCCTCACTACCCTCTGCAGTATCTTCGTAGCCTTCTGCTGGGCCTGCGAGTTTGCCACTCTGACTTTCTACCACGTCTGGTACGTCACACCATGTTTCAAGGTCTGCGAGGTCGAACTCGGCTGCTGCAAGAAATTCTACTCACTCTGCATGCGATGCGCTTTGGATCCTCTTTGTGAAGCATGCGGTTTATTATTTAGTGCCTTCAAGAAATAAACTCAGGAACTGCCAACAGGACAGCTTTAAAGAACAAAATGCCATTTACCATTATGATAACGCTACGACACCATGTTTTTGAAAACATTGGACTCAATTTTCCATTGATCTCTTCAATTTTTTAATTCTGTAGTCATCGTAATTGCGACAATCTTGTCACGTTTTCTGCAATTTGTAAAAGTGCAGGACTGTGAGAGTAGTGAATTTGTAACTGTTTTTGGAACACGTGCTCTTGTCATGCGCAATGAAATGCGCCGAGTTTTAATGATACCGGATTAGTAGACTGGGGTGAATGATGCCAAGAAAAGCAGAAATCTCCAGCCATTTCGGATGTCAATAAGTTACCGTCGATCTTGCGATATTTAAATAAACCCATCGGAGAAATAATGACCAATTCTTTGCTGACGACGACTGCATCACATCATGATGTGATTGTTAAAAGCAAGAGTGATTTATATCCCAACTTGAATAATTTATAACTAATGAAATAAATTATTTATTGTCAACAAAACCTTGCTTCGACTGATTTCTTAAGGAGGTGGTTGCCCGAGAAATGCTAAGTTGTGACGGCCGTATGGGGATAATATGAAAATCTACGTTCTACCATAAAAAAGAACAAAATTGCTGGTATCACTACATATAATTACACAATTTCAACTTTTTATTCAGCGAAGATTCCAAAGCAATTAGACAACAAGGATAAACCCTGGCATTGCACAATCGTAAATTACGTAATATGTAGTGATACCGTTATTGTATCACTTAATGGTTCTATGACCTCGATGCGATTTTCACAGCACTAGATGTGCCTCCGGTTTATCTGTAGCCTATCAAAGTAGGTAGGAACCAATAAGTGCGTGTGGGAATCGCACCTCAAACATTTGGGATCCATCTAGGACCACCAAAACGAAGCTCGGTGAAGAACAAATCGTCCAGTGCTAAAGAGCCTCAATAACATTAGAATTCAGATGTTTACAATGTCGTCTAAGGTTTTAAGTCCGTATTTCTGCGGGCATCTCGTCTCCATGACGTCACGACCAAGAAGTTTATCAAACTGGATGTACTCCTTGCCCATCTTGCTCTCTGCCCACTTAATGATTTCGTCCATGTACGGCGTCAGGACTCCCACGATGTCCGCCATTCCCCGCATCACGACCAGCCCAAGAGGCACATCCACTGTGAGGTGGCCACACATGAAGTCCGGGACGAGCTCAAAGGTCTCCATGTGCCTCATATCATGTTTGATACCAGCACGATCCCAGTCGTTTGCGACAAGAGACCTGATATCAACATCGTTAGACCCGTCAATAACGTGTGCAGATTTGTAAATGTCCTTTACCAGGAGCACTCGAGTCAAGTCAATGTGTGGTTTGAGCCGAGTGATGGCTTTGGAGATGTTGACGGCCTCATCTCCGATTCCCGTGGCAAGCGCCGCAGCGATCTCATCAATGCCTTGGTAAAACAACGGCGCGCTGTCGAGTGGTTCTCCATCCCAGTTGCACCATTGTCCGTACATGATACAAGGGTTGAGAATGGCATCAAGGTTTGTCAGACTGTCTCCTAGGATGTGACCTTTGAGAGACAGCGATGGATGTTCGTAGAGCAGCTGTCCTAAGGTCTTCACGGGGTCCTTCACGAGAAGACCAGGAGTAAAGCCCCCTAATGACGACACCAGGACTGACTCTTTCATTGATGTTACAGCGACACCAAAACCAAAAGAATTGATGTGGCACGTCCACGGACAAGCGTCAAAGTTTATCATAAAGCACTTTCGTAGTTTCTCCCCCAGAACTCCTTCTGCTTGAAAGGAGAACCCACACCCACCGGGCATGCCCACTATGATGCACCCCGGGTCTATGTACGGTTTGATAGCTTGGAAGTACATCTCGTGGTGCGAGACTGGCCCAGTAAAGATGAACATGTTGCAGCCCGGTGCAACCTGCGATGGGTCGTGAGAGACTCTACTTGGTTTCGAGACGAAATGTTTCTCCTTTTTGGCTTCCCAGTTCCGCATTACAACATCGAATCCAACCTCCGTCATCTGTGAATTCCATCGCTCCGCTTCACCGCTAGATTGTGTCAGGACTCGGACGTCCACGTGCCGATGCGATGACATCATGCCGGCAAGAACGTGGGCACAACCTCCAGTGCCAAGGACAAGTAGACGTAAATTGGTGTCGACCATTCTATAACTGTAAGTATAGAGGGAAGATAGATTGTGTTAATAAATGTCTGATATGGACAAAGTACCAGGCGAACAAAAACATGTACTCAGATTGTAACCACGTCCTTACATTTCAGGTGTAATCTTAGAAAATCAAGTTCAGGAATTGATTAGGTTCGACACAGGCCTTATTGCTGCAGCAGGCTTAAAGGTCGGTTGGTAGTCATCTGTTGGTGTGTGTCAGTACTGGCAGATTCACTTTAAAACGGATTTGGGGCATACCTGAACAACTACAGCGCAGAGACTGCGGCAAGAATACCCGACGGGGCTTATTCACAATTCAAAATCTGAACCTCTCTAATGAGGGAATTAAACTTGGTATGTTTCAAGTGATAAACTGTGTATTTTAATTAAATGAACAGACGCCTTGCCAGAGACAAAGATGTACCTACTTTTCAACGCATATCATTTGGCTTACGTAGGCCTAGTTTAACAAGGATGTTTGAAGTTGGACCTATGCGAGGGTAAAAAACTTGCAATGATTGATGATTAGATGGGATTATGGCTCAATGAAAGCAACGATAGATTGCCTGATATATCAAGAAAGAGAGTGAAAGAAGCGCCCAGACACTGTAAGATTTAGCTGTTTACCTGGCTGAACAACAAGGAAACACTTGAACAGGTATCCGACTCGATCTGAAGCATTGATTTTATCAGATGTGCGGTACTTGATAAGTATCGCAGTAGATCTGCCAATGCCCATCCTGAACCTCATGATCTTATTTTCCCTTCAAATGTATAAGGTTTATAACCTTGACAAGATGCAAATACCATGGTGATAAAGTTGGTCCATGCCAAGAAGACCATTATTCAACCAACTGACGAAGGGCCTAACACAACTAAAACTAGTAAAACTAGGAGACATGGCACTATCAGTAGAGGTGGCACAGTCACAATCAGGAATAGTTAAACTAGGAGACATGACACCACCAGTAGAGGTGGCACAGTCATGGCACTATTAGTAGAGGTGGCAGAATCACAACCAGGCATAGTGTAAAACTAGGAGACATGGCACTACCAGTAGAGGTGGCACAGTACAATCAGGCATAGTTTAAAACTCGAAAACATTGCACCACCAGTAGAGTTGGCACAGTCACAACCAGGCATAGTGTAAAACTAGAAGACATGACACCACCAGTAGAGTTGGCACAGTCACAACCAGGCATAGTGTAAAACTAGAAGACATGACACCACCAGTAGAGGTGGCACAGTCACAACCAGGCATAGTGTAAAACTAGAAGACATGACACCACCAGTAGAGGTGGCACAGTCACAACCAGGCATAGTGTAAAACTAGAAGACATGACACCACCAGTAGAGTTGGCACAGTCACAACCAGGTATAGTGTAAATCTAGGAGACATGACACCACCAGTAGTGGTGGCACAGTCATGGCACTACCAGTAGAGGTGGCAGAATCACAACCAGGCATAGTGTAAAACTAGGAGACATGGCACTACCAGTAGAGGTGGCACAGTACAATCAGGCATAGTTTAAAACTAGAAAACATTGCACCACCAGTAGAGTTGGCACAGTCATTATAAGGCATTACCATAAGAGCCATGTCACCACTAGTAGAGGTGATGCAGTTGCAAGTAACCACAGTGTGAAGCCAGATTACAGTGTGACCAAGTGGCAATCAGGCACAGATTATTGATACACCATAACCCACTCAATATTACCAAAAATATATAAGGCTACTCCAGATCTTTGACATTGTAGCAGCTACTGTCATCAGATTGGATGTGACATTGTCTCTACAGGGAGACATAGAAGACATATGACTTCCCAAATCAAATAATTGCTTGATGTGAACTTAAACAGGTTTTTTTTAGGAAGTTGCATGATTCACCACCAAAAAATCCCACACTATCCAATACTAAATATGATGATTCGCCATCTAAAGCTAACCAGAAGCCTTTTCTTCTCACATCCCAGGTGTATTCAAACGATAAATATTTAGACTTGCTTTTTAGGAGCTCTGCATCTCTGCACTGATTCCCAAGCAAGAGTTTTTCTACTTACAATTTCAGTGTAATCACCAGGGTGAACAGTATCTAAAAGTGTTTAGACTTCCGATTTTAGGACACTGCACCTCTGCACTGTTTCCCGAACCAAGATCACAAACACGCCAAACTATTTATAACACCTGCTGGTATGTAAATATATCCAGTTTGCAAAAGATACTTGTGATATCAGGTTCATGAATGTGGCCCAGGTGTGAAGAAATCTGAAACGTTTGGCCAGTTCAAACCAAGAAATCATTCATTCAATGACAACAAGTTTTATAGTTAGCCCCCCCCCCCAAAGTCTCATTTGGTCTTGAACTGATGGCTTCCTCAGTTCCCAGTCTGTATTAATGTTTTCTTTCGCCTACAATTTAGCTCCACCCTCGTGGTGTTTGGTGAGACAACCAATACCTTTTGGCTATTGATTCCTTAAAGGGAACTTATCCTTGCATTCTGGTTGTGACTTTGTCCTCAAAATACCAATTTTGGACCAATGGAAATAAGGCTAGAACTTAACACGACAGAATAAGTTTTCATGCAAAACAGCAGTGGTTAGAATGATTTGTTATGTCTTTCCATAATATGAAGTGATTGGGTACAATTTCATAGCCCAGAAGTGGAATATCTACAGAGGGGAAGAAGATAAAGACACTGAAGCCTGTCTTATATTACCTACCTTGATATATCCACGACTCCTGTTAGAGAAGTTTCATTAACATCGATAGACTAATATAGTGCGGGATACTGAACCCACTTGCTCCGTATCCTGCTTGGCTGCTTCTTCGAGGTATATCATCAAAGATTGAGGCAAGGAGTTCTTAATGGAATGGAATACATTTCATTCCAACCTTGCTTACCCATTTTACCAAGAGAAGCTCTGGGGTGAGGTTGATTCCAGACTCCTGCATCTTCATCAATCAGCTTTATCAGGCGAAGCAAAAGACAGGCGAAATAGGAGGCATACCTGTCATGATTTAAACTTTTATTCAATGGGAAAACAATCTCTAAGGTCTAGTACAAAAAATGAAATAAATAGGCTGGACGGAAAACTTACAGTTACACTCACATTCACATTATACATGAAATCATCAGACTGTCTGTGACCAATTCGCACTCTTGATTGCAAATTTCTATAGATATGATCTAGACTAATCAAGCACTCCAGTCACTATGCATTTGGGTACACTCTGATGCAAAGTTCTGTAGATATCATCCCAACTAATCTAGCGCCATCAATCAATCTGACCAACTTAGCCCCCGCCTTTAGGCTCTCGTTAATTAAAACCCTTTCTGTGCAGAATTACTTAATAGTTTCTCACAAAATAGTTGGAAAAAACATTGCTGAGAAGCCAACTTAAAGGTAGAGAGCTTGGGATGCTACCACTGCAATGGTGCCATCTACAGTTAAGACCATGCAGTAAGGGAGAGATCAGGTCAGGCAAATCGTGTTAATCAGCCGCAAGGAAAGGTTTTTACAGCACTTTTCTGAATTTCACTTTCACAGAGTCATTTCTCCTTTTGTGTAAATGGTGCAATGAGGTCAGGATCGATCAACGACTTCTCCAATGGGACGTCTGTGTTGTAGTCATGAGCCTGTTGGATGTGGCGCATCTTCTTGCTACGCTGTGGGATGGGGAGTTCCGAATGATGGGCAGGGAGCGGCTCAGTGAAGAAGTAGGGGTGTAGTAAAGCCTGGAATGAAAAAGCAGCGAAAGCTAGGAGCTCAGTATGTAATCATTCAACAAGAAAAGAATACTGCACATAGGCCAAATTCTTCCACAGACGGAGAGTACAAGTTTGTTGCAACATATATCACCAGCGGAACCAACTCTTTTAGCTTACAAGCGAAACAAGCAAAGTGATGGTTGAAGCAGCGAGAAACGCTTTCAGAAGATTCACTGATTCAAATCAGGGCAGATAGACTGCACCACAGCAAATAAGACAGGACTGTGGAAATTAGACTGGACCATGGTAATCTGACTGAAACGTGGCAAAAGAGGTTAGACCATGGTGCGTTAGACGAGCAACCACATCGAACTTCATTTGTCTTGATCCCAGTCTGTCAGATTTGCCAGGGTCCTGTCTAGCTAATGATTGGATCTTGGCAAATTATACTGAACAGAGCCAAAAAAGACTGGGCAGTGACTAATAAGGATGGACTTCAGAAATTGGACAGGTTAAGAACTATGGCAAAATGGACTGGATCATCACCACATTGACTTGACCATTGCAGATTACATTTACATCAGACAATGACAAATTGAGTCTGGGCAACAGTAAGTAATACCTGACTATTGTAAGTTAGACTACACCATGGAATAGACCAGACCATGACAAGATAGAATAGACAATGACGAGTTAGACTGGACCACAAAAGTGAGACTGGTCCAAGGCCTGGGAAATAAGACCGGATTGTGGAATAAACTTGCTGAATGATCTTGTGCCCGAGTTAATATATTGATTAAGTGATTTAGTCAATTTCATTAGTTCTAATTTTCTGGATTAATTCTGCAAACATCCATGCACTGAACGGGCCAGCATTGGCAATCAGCTAAAAGGTTCCAAACACTTAAATAGTTAATTTTGAATCGTTTCGGGTTAACTTGAGCGTAATCTGCATTGTCTTTCTGACAGAAACCCCCCAACAAAATGTACATAGCTCCCTGTCCAACATTATCTGAAACCAACTCCAGGAAGATACTGATGAACTGCAATTAACAATGCAACACTGCAGGAATGTACACATAAAATGTATGAAGTTGTATTGAAATGAAGCCTACCTGTTTTGCCGAGAGTCGTTCCTTGGACGGATACACGAGAAATTGCTTTAGGAGATCAAGTGCGATTGGTGATGCGTCTGGAAGGATCTCCTCAAATGGGATTGGTGGGTTCTCTGAGAACATGATCTTGTTGTAGTCAGGCAATTCGGAAAGACCCTGGATGTAAATCGGGATGTAAATGATTAACTGCTTTCAAAGATACAACATTATGGCTATACCCGCCTACCCTGGGAGATGTTTGTTACTGGAAATCTGGAAACAAAAGCATACTGCAGGCAAGTGATTTTATTGCAGATATGTGTAACTTGCAATGAAAGCAAGCTGCGTTGACATTTATTGCAGGTCACAACATGCAGGCTTATGCTAATGGCCAGTCTCTCCCAAGGCAGTTAAGCCATTTCCAATATCATCCTTTATCCTTCATCACATTGTCAATCCTAAGGTGGTTTACTCTCTAATGAAAATAATCCAATTCGGACCTCAACATTATCTCTGTGATATCTCATTAAGGTGGGCTGTCATATTAGTCTGTAATCTTAGATGACCAAGATGGGCTGTCATATTGGTCTGTAATCTCAGATGACCAAGATGTCTGGTCGGAAATTAATCTCTATCGGGAGAAGACATCTCAAGAACTAGTTTCCGCCTGCTCTCTTTCGTAGCATCAGTGGTGTCAGACCTAACACAGACCGCCACAAACTAGACATAGTTTTTCAACCTACCGGCCATATTCTCTCATTTGGTGTACCTAGCACACGAAGGACACTACTCAGCTGCTCAATGTCACTCTCGCCCTAGAAAAAAGAAAAATACAGGCATGTTATTGTTAACAAAACCTAAGAAGAAACCCCCTGAATGCCTGAAGAGTCATCTCAAATGAACAGCACACTCTGCTTCGAAGGGCATAGCTTTGTTCATCTGTTGCTGTTGGTACTGTAAACTGCCAATTTGTTTGCATTTTGTTTTTGCTGATTTTGTGAAAAAATAGTAATTTGCGAATCACAAAGGTGATAAGTAGATAGTTGTACACATCAAGCTATAACTTACCGGGAATAATGGTGAATTGTTCAGCAATTCTCCAAAGATGCAACCAACTGCCCTGGAAAATATAAAAAGATAACAATTTCAATCAAGAGCAAAGAATTTACTCTCTCTTCTTGAAATACCAACAAAACTGATGATCCAAGTTTACTGATTGATGACACTGATGGGGACGATTAACCAGTGATGAGAATAAATGATGTGATGTGGCGTCATGACAGCAACACCTGTTAGAAACTCTGAGTGGTAGGATGCGGGAAAGGAAACCGGTGCAAAAATGGAAGCTGGTGGATCACCTCTATTAGGTGGGAACATGGTTGGTGCCAATAAACTCCTTGACGTTGTAAATTAATAAAGCAAAGTGAGTTGGTACATTCTAAAAGATGATTTTATGCAGTAATAATGCCAAATTTAGCATGGTCATCCTACAAGTTCCAGTATTTACAAAATAATTGCCAATATTCACAAGAATCAGATAATAATTGTATCAACATGCACATGGTTGGAATATTATTGATATTAAAACAGTCAATCTTCTCAAACATATCTCTCCCCTGCTGACAAATGAGTTCTTGACTGCCTACCAGATGTCTCTCTCTGTCACTGTATCTCCGGGGATGATGAGATAGTGGGAGCGAAGACATAAATAATGGTAGCAGTCATTGTGGAGCATTTCCTGTGTCGAGGAAAACATTGTCACAATGTACGATCCAGAATTGAATCAAATGTGGCAATAACCGGTCGCGGGAATCAGAGCGGAAACATTGTAATTCTATAACGATGAATCGCAACAATGGATGCTGAGGAAACAAGGTGGATGAAATATTGCTGTGACAGTTGTCGAATTGTGAACACAGATGATGACAGCTTAAGGATACACGCTCACACGACAGAATCCTATGGTAAAGATGTACAGCTTCAGACTGGCTGGAGCTAAAGCGTGATGCTAGCTTGCTATGTTAGCTGACCATGCTAACGGTAAAGTAAGTGATTTTCTATTCGTATCTTGAATGTGGGATCAATATTTCCTTGGCCAATTTCCATTATCAAAATATCGCAAATAGCGCCGACATTGGAGCTAGCATTTAGCAATCATTTCATCAAATGCTATGGCTACATGTAGACCATCAAGTATGGATTAGAATCTATACATGTGCCATGTGTGCTATCGATGAAGTGTGAATACACACACTAGCTAAATAAAACCTGAAGTGACTGCTTCAGGTAATGAAGTGATATTGGTGTTGGGTGTGGTGCGGTGGGTTATGAGTCTCGGAAAGCATCCCCCCAAAAGCAGGTCATCGTATTGTTACAAACAATCGTTGAACAGTGCAAAGACCTGCTACAGGAGAATGGTGGAAAAGAGGCATGGGCAGTTAAATGCAGAGCATGGTTCCCATTTTTTGCAAAAAGATACGAAATGGGAAAAACAATCAATTAGCATGATTGAGCCCTGTCAATCAATTATTCGAATTGCTTTAGTACGGACAGATAAATCACACCAATTTGTTGATACTTTATCATGATTTCATGTAGCTTACACATTTGTCTACTTTGACTTGACAAAGCTAGCAATCTAAATTTGAACTAAATTTGTTATTGCGCAATTGATACAAAGGCAGTGGTGATCTCCATGTCAAAAATATCTATGTAGATAATTTGATGCGGCGCAAAAAATCAAGGCACGCGCTGATGGAAGCTTTAGGGAGGCTTAGCACAGATCTAACCAGGGAAGCACCTAGGGTGTAACTGTATGACAAAGACCAATGCAAGAAGAGGCTAGGCCTACTTCTCGTCATTCCATCATGGAAGCTGAACTCAACTGATACCCATAACCTCTAGGACACCAGCTAGTCTGCCATGCACACATATAAAGACAAAAGACAGGCAGCGACCAGTGGTACCGTTTCCTGGGGATCAATAAAGGGGCTGTATGGTAGTACAGTAGAACTTCGTGCTATCTAATACAGACACCCTAGGGACTGACAGACACTGTTTTGAGTGTCCTCATAACAGGATTCAAACTGATTGGATATTTAAAATTCTGTGTCCTTAATGGAGAGGTGTTCTGATTAGAGGGAATGCGAGGCTCATAGTAATTTTTGTAGAAGTGATGGTAACCAGAGAGGCGCCAAAGACGCAATTAACAATAAAAATCAATGTGTCAGCATGGTCGCCTATAAACCCACAGCGAATAACCTGATAAGCAATATTCAGATGAAGTTGTCAGTAATATCGCAAAATGCCGGGATCAATTATAGATCGCCGGAAGGAGGATATATGATATTTACTCGTGCTGACCTCCTGCAACCAGAGGCATGAATGACATTACCAAAAGCATCCCATTACCTGCTACCACGAACAAATCACTGTCTATAACTACAGTTGATGACAATAGAACTATGCCACACCTGAATTCTTTGAAAGGCATTTGTAGAAAGTGCTGCCTCCTGCAATTTAAATTGCATGTGATGATAATCGCTTGTTTGCAGTGGTCATTGCAGGAACCGACGACAAGAATCAGAGATTGCAGAGGCTTGTCAAACCCAGCGCTATTACCAATTTTACATGTAGACGAGAGATATTTGTGTCCTACATGCGAAAGATATCCACCCTTGATAAACCCAAACTCATGACCCATTAAGGTAACTTCTAGTTTAGAAGTTGTTGTTCTGGCGGACAAATCTTTTAGAGACAGCTCCAAACTTTGTAAACATTAGGTGATTTTTATCTTCTGAGCTTTACCGTATGTGAAAATGTACTCTCGTACGACTAAAACAGTAGCCCAGGGTATCCGGTCGTTTTATAAACCCCATTCATCATATCTGCAACTTGGAATGAGATAGATCGGCCAACAAATAAGACAAATCCACAATTATCGTAAACGTTATTATTTTGGACAGGGCTTTTAGAGTCAAATAACAGTGGCTAATTTTTTTATATCCAGGCTACATTTCGCGGAAGTATACTCTGCTACCAACACATTATTTGCCATTTATAAAGCCCATCCATCACAGATGTAACTTGGAGTTCGATTGGCAAACAATTTCTTGGTTATTGCCCAAATACGGCAATATTTCTCCATAATGGATTACGGTCGACTTTATGATATTGACTGTTATATATTTTGTGGTATTATCATTGGACAGGCTGACAAATGATCATAGCACTCCCACAGAATTATGTGAGAGTTGTGCAGACATGCGAGTGTTTAAAGTATAGACCAGTCTTAGACTTAGACTTAGTCATTTAGAAGGGATGCTGAGTGCTTAGTTGGATAGCACAGTCTGATGTGACCCATTGCGAGCATGCATTTGGCTCAATTTGTCATGTGGCTGGAAGTTCATCAGTCCCAAAAATGCAATCTTTGGCGCTTTGAGTGGGACTTGAACAGAGCAACAATTCCAAAATGTCGATGGAGGTTCTGGGCCCGTGACCAGCAATTGTAACTGGCTAAAAAGCCAGAAATTGGCAGAAACCTGATGGAAGTTGCTTGAGTAAAATTCGATCTTAGCATTAGTGCTTTTAGCATTAGTGACATCGATTTGCAGAAGACGCATGGGTGGCATTTCTTGTAGATGGTTCTCCTTGGGGTCTGAACTGGCCTCCCAGTTTCATCTCTGTGGAAACACCAAAATGGCAGATCAGTTGGGGTTTGAATCAAGTGTAGCAGAAGTAAAAGCATAAATATTCTCTTATGTCTGAAGGCCAGTGACATGCTAATAGTCAAAGCTTTGATGTTCACCAGTTTCCTCTATCGTGCCATTTCCCTACTGCCTACACATGATTGTTAGGTAACCGGAAAAACGCCGACCGACCGACCGACCGACTGACCGACCGACCGACCGACCGACCGACCGACCTGCCGAAAAACGCTGACCGACCGACCTTCCGACCTACCAACCCAAGGAGTTTCGTAGTTTAGTCACAGGTCTCATAAGTCAATGTGATATATCCAATCCACGATAGCAGGTCATGTGAAATGAAATTGTAAACAAGCGCACGTGCGCTGGTCAAATGACAACAAATGCATGTTGCGCGTTGCAGTTCATGCATTGCATTGGTCGAGACACTCGAGTAGAAAAACTACAGTGCATAGATTAGGCCCAAATCATGTTTTTATATCCACCGACCATGTTGACAAAGCATATCTTTAGAGTATCGTTATCAGTTCCTTACCGCGTGGGCTCGTTTTCCCCTTCGTTTTCCCGGTATAATTGACTGGAGATGCTGCTGTCAGACACGTCGGACTCCATCACGTCCATTGCGCTGGGCACTACACAGATACATGTGCTATAGCGAAGCGAAAGGGATACTGCATATGACGGTAGGTTGGCAGGTCAGTCAGTCGGTCGGTCGGTCGGCGTTTTTCCGGTTACCTGATTGTTAGGCTAATCAAAGGGGTGTCATGCAGCTTGCGCCCAAAGGGTTGTCTGATAGATGTACAAGTTGGACATGCAATAACAGTCAGGGACAATCAGTTACACATACAGACAAACAGGCAATGGTTTCTGCCGTAAATCTGTGACATCTTGATCCTCAATGTATTGGCATTACTCAGCTTTCAGACAAGGTGCGTGAGGTTAGAGCGGCAGTACTGCTTGAAGTTCAGTATGACCTATGATGGCGCATGGTCTAACCCAAATCACATCCGATCTCATATCATAGATTGTATGATGGGAATCCCATTATATATTCTTTGAAGGGAATGCTGCATTTGGAACGAGTTTACAATCCCCGATCACACCCCAAAAAAAGGTCATCGGTTGTCTAACCAAGCACCACTGTTCAATGGATTTATAGTTGAATGCGATCAAACTACGTCATTTCCGATCGGGGATTCTAAAGTTTAGCCCTGCATTTTCTTCACAATAACGTAAATGCATAAAAAATGAGAATATGAAGTACAGAGCCTTCTATTGCTCATAGTGTGCTGCAGTTTCCTCACAATAACGCAAACACATGAAAGAGGCACAATACGAAGTACCAAGCCTTCTAATTCTATTAATCTCGTGTGCTGCAGTTTCCTCACATGATTGCAAAGATCAATAGTCTGATCCCTTGGCATGACCACGCTCGAATACAATATAAATTATCTGTTCCGACTAGGCGATTAACGACTCCTATCTTTCCTTAATTACTGATGAATGCTTTCAGCCATCCAGGCGGTTTTACAGTAACACTAGGAAGTTCATTATGATCACTGGATTCGAATTTCGGGGGGATTGTTAACAGTTACGCCACTGTCCATAAAGGTTTCTTCATGACTGACGCTGTTCATGTCAGATCTCACAACTTTCCCCGATACTTGAGATAAAACTGCAGTGATCCTTTTGAGAGTCGAACCCACAACCTCCTTAGTTATGAGCCTGGTCCTCTAACCACTGTGTCACTGATATCTCATGAAAAGAGGAGTAACATAACTTCTGGCATCTTGACCACCAAGGTTTTCACATCGCATCAATTTCTTTACTTTATGGGAGTATGACATCATGTAAGCCAGGATAAGTATCTGGTGAACCAAGCTTTCACCATAAACCTTTGGTCTCCTGATCTGATATGACCATGTTGCATTTTGTCAATTTGTCAATACGTCTCCATGGAAACGTTTTCTGAGTGAACCAAATCGTCGCACATTTGAGACATATGCGGGGAGGTGGCTAAAACCTGTGATCCTTATTTCATCATTTTTTCTCAAAGCATGTGGAGCTTGCTTTCTGTGGAAAGCTTATGGAAGAGCTTCAGAAATCCAGCAAACATGCAAAGGGACTTCTTTTTAGGAACTTTTCATCAAAAATGTCAGCTTACACTTTGATTTCAGTGCACTTTTAAAATATCTTATTTATGATTTCCCAACCTTGGCTAAATGTTTGATAAACCTGTTAAAGGGGATATCCGGACATGATATTTTGATCAATTAAATGGTGTGTTGCAAATGATGAATGTTTTCATAACTTAAGTATTCATGGGGAGGGGGTGCTATAAAAAAAGTTTTATGTGCACAGTGAAGCCTCTGATAAGGGGACACTCCTGTTGAAAGGACACTCTCTCTTTTACCTATTTCATGTATTAGAGACACCCTCTCCATCACCTATCACATGTAAGGTATTAGGGAGAGGTAAGTTGGTCCCAATAAGTCACTTCTATGCAATCTAACCACCTCCCTACCTATTGAAGACAGCATTTGTCAGCCAAATGTGGAGTAAGTTGGGGTTGGGGTGGATTCTTTCTCTGCACCCTCACTCTCAGTGCCTTGGGGGACAGACTACAAGGGAAGACAATCAGGGATCCATCAACACTGGTCGGAACTAGTCTGTCCCAGCCAAAAGGAATTCTGAACTAAAGCGGCAATAAATAATCCATTAGGAAGTTAAGGATCTCCTTCCTCCAAGCAGATATCAATATTTGGAGGACGAACCAAGTATGAATGAAACCTAGTAAGTGTAGGCCAAGGACGATCCGTGGTGAGGGGGGGGCATCACTACTCAAGTATTTTGTAAGAGTGCCAGGGGTAATTTATGTTGGCCACAGTATCAGGCAATCCCTGCTTTTGTCAACCCCTCGTCACAACTATGTTCAACAAAAACTTTGTCTTTAAGGCCTAGCCACGGTCACTGCGGAATTGGTCAAAATTAAACAAAAGCAAAAAAGTTAGCAGACAGCTTTTTCGAAATCACCAAATTTTCTACCCTAAAAAACGATTTTTCACATTGTTATGAAACTCTCCTGATAGAACAATCACAGTGGATGAACACTGGAATAAAGAAGGTGATCAAATTTGCCACAGAACTTCAACACTTAACTTTTAGGAGCCAGTTTTGTTGGTGAGGAGATGACAGAGACATGTCATGATGCACTTGTTGAGGATGATGCACTTGGAAGTTGCACTGCTGTGCAGTAGACTGACACTAAGTGACAGATGCATGTGTCATAACACAAAGATATGACTTTTTTTATCTGTCGTCCCTTCAAAAATATTCCAAAGGCTCTGTGAATCTACTGCAATGACAACAGCAACATGAAACCAGTGTGCATGTGTGGGAGTGAATTATTCGCTTGGTAATAAATGATGCTGTGCCGATACGGTCTATGATGCAAATGATGATGATGGGAGTTTATATAATCATTATAGTCCGTGCCGGGCTTGACTCGACAATCTCCCTAAATTAATCAATTCGCTTTCCAGATGAGCACCTTCAGCCACGTTAAGCAGGAAGTGGGACACTTTATTTTGCCAACCAATGAGAGATCGAGGCCAAAATCTTGGTCAGTTACAAGTAAACTTATACAGTTAATAACGCAACACAGTATATTGTATAGAAATGTCATATCATCAATAATAGAAGTTGACTTCATGTTGATGACAATAAACAAGTATCTCTTTTAGTAACACCTGGGCCCATTCTAATCTGCCAGATTACCATCTGATACGATGCATGACTTGGTGAATGAATCCGATCACAAATGAACAATACAATTATCAATCATTTTGTTATTTAATCCTAAAGTTGTACGTTCAGGCATGTTCAGATGCAACATGGCAGCAAAATCATTTCTCTGTCTCTTCTTGCTTTTAAAAAACTTACCAAAACATTCCTGATTTGGACTGATATTTCTTCAGAATATTTTCAGAATATTTTCAGAATATTTCTTCATTTAGCAGTGGACCTGCTTGTAAAAACCTTTTGAACAGAATCGTATACTAGGAATATCTTTTCGGCAGATTAGGTAGATTTTCTGAAAAGTTCAAATTTTTGCCTAGTTCAACATGTAGATGCAGTGGCAAAACAATATATCATCATAACGAGATAGTCTCAACAAAATTACGCAAGGGTCTTGCCCTTTTTACTTTTCACGAAATAAGGTTTCACTTTTTTCCAAATAAGAATCACTTCAGGCATCTTTTTTTCTATCATTGCCGTGCCTACTACCACTAAGGACTGCAGAGTACCAACTGAGATTGGAGCTATTAAGCAACATCATTTGGAGAATAATCCATTTACCCTTCCAAGCTGACATTTAAAAGTCAAGAACTTTTACAGTAATATATAAGCGTAATCATACTAAATCTTGCCGCAGAGAAAACATGCCACCAATTTGTGTTGCCATGGTGAAGGAAAACAATCCAATTAAGGCTCCATGTCACAGTGGATTTGGAAATCAAAATATCATTAGCTGTGCTGCCTCAGTTGGGCAAACGAATTGATCCAACCAATCCGGATACAGGTTTTGGAAAAGTGTTCAGGGCACTGAAATTTGCCTGCTGATCAACACAAAAGGGAGGTTTTCTGACTGAAGAGACATGAAACTTGCCTGGCAAAGAATTCAACAAAGTATAGCAGGAATCAGCTGAAAGAGTGAGGGCAAAAGATTCTAGAAATACAACTCAGAGCATGTCCATCTCTTGGTGCAAATAACAGCCAATTGAAACAATGACATGAATGAACCACTCGTGTGGGCTAGGGACACTATACACTGCAAAAACCCTGGGGTATTGAAAGAGTTGATAAAGAGGGTGTCCTTAATAGAGAAGTGTCTGCTAATGGAGGTTCCACAGTTACATTTTCGGTTAAAAGCACCAGTTCCTACTAAGATGGTCAATTTATCAGAGTATAATCTTCTACATTCTGATAAATACATTTCTGATCAATAAACTTCAACATAAAATGCTAGGTGACAAATAGATTGCTGGAAGAGGCGTCCTAGTCACGATAATGGCGAGGCAAAAGATTTATGTTTGAGTGTAACCACTGATTTATGAAGACATAGAACCATAAATATGGATGAGTTAGAATCCTGGTGGATTTCTCGAGATGCTGAGCTGTAGATATTCAAACTTTATTCAAAAGCAGACTTCTCTCGGAAATATACATCAAGAGAGGGTCAAGTCATAGTCCCGGTTTGCAAGAGAATGCTTTGAGGGGTGCATTTGAGTTGGCTGAAACATGCTTAAAAAATTCTCAAAAGCACAAAATACTTTATTTACAAGAGAGCCTTGAATAAGGGCAGCCTACAATAATGTGTTTACCTCTCAGAACACCAGACAAATCTCAACTTGATATTTTGTTATTATCATTATTCTAATGCAAATGAAAACAGGCACCAAAGTGTGACAAATTTTTAAATACCTCATTGAATGAGCAAAAGAGGGCAACTGTCACGGCTGAGAGAACATTTGATAGCATATCTTGGATTCCTTGTACAATACCAGTCCTGAATAGATCTTGAACACGGACGGGACTGTTCGTGTTCTCATTGGTTCCGTGTACACAAGTTCTGTTTTTATCTGGATTACCATTCAAAATCATTCCGTCTTTATTTGAAAATGAAACTGGTAAGAAAGCTCTCTACCCTTCGTTGGTATTAGAATCATCTCTCCCTGTTGCCATCATTACTATTACGTCCACAGTATAGCAATGATCTGGACCAAAAATCGAGCTGGCCCTGCTTGTGCCAGGTATCTTGTATTTATGCTTACAGCTGGTATTATTTTGTCTTTTTCAGACCTTACGAAGTAACCGACAGCCAATCAAAGAGCAAACTTGGGCAACATCTTGCACCATTCCTGATGTTCAGCTGATGAAGAAGGACGTGATACTGTTTGATGCTGACAGCCAAAAAGAGAGTTGGATGAGATAAATTTTGAGAGACAGAATCCACAGATAACGTTGACTGAATGAATAGGATGTAATTCACAGGATTTCTAGAGCCTTCTCTTGCCAATTCCTGAAAGTTGACTATGATCTTTGAACAAGATCCGAGGACATTCCTTGTGCTTGTGAATCGCAAAGACTAAGTCAGCATATAGGAATATTTGGATAAGGAAACACACTTTTTATTCTAAATTCTCCACCTAATAACGGAACTGAATGTGGATATAGCATCAATCAAATATCAAAGGCATTTAAAAACAAGGAGGAGTGTTTTAGTGTGATCTGTTTTTCCACTCTCAGTATTCACTTCCCTTGCTTACCATAACCTCTTTCGGTATTAATCGATGGCTTCCATACCAGCCGCCTATTATCGGTAATTGAGTTCGTCTATCTAATGAACCTAATGAACACTACATATATTGCCAACCACATCAAAACAGTTGGTATCACACAGAGATTTGAAACTACAGTATTCACTGCACTGCATCTAGGAAAGCAACACCATGACCCTATTGCATAATCTACACGTTCTGGATTGAAATAAAACTCTGCACTCTGTCCATAAGAGCAATCATGGCTGTTCATCCAAAGTCACTTGTACTGGTGCTATAAACATACCAGAACAATCCGACGTATCATACACACCGTCGTTAAATTTGATTAAGACAATTCAACGACAGTGATTTCTACAATGAACAGAAGTGACCTCTAACCAATTTGATTCAAAATGGCGACACTACGTCGGTGGTTCACGCACACTTTGTTCTATAGAGGGCGCTCAATGTGTACAATATTCGGTATCATTGTCTGCTTGTGGTTATTCTTTGTGTATGTTTCGATGACATTAACAAACAATCCACACATCGGCCAAGGCGGGATTGCCGTTGACCCAAACAGCCGACATTTCTTGCATGCAGAAATGAAGGCTTGGACAGAATCGGAAGAACTCGATGATGTCGTGCAAGATCTTAACCAGCACGGCAGAAAGGTCAAATTTGTCATTGACAGCTCTGAGCGCGAATCAATCAGGATATTGCTAAAAAAGAAAGGTTTGGAGTTGAGGCTGCCCAGAGATTTTTTTGTCAACCTGACAACTGGAAGTATGTCATCGTCCTATAATGTACTGTTTGGGGTTGAGAAACCCCCACCCGAAAAGAAACTAATGAGGGTAAACTTGCAGCAGGCTTTACCAGAGAAGTTATTTGACACTTGGAAAAGATCTAAGATGGATCGTTGCCAAGGCAATTTCCAGGGTCATGCCAGTGAGTTTGTCCTGTTGAAGGACGTTATTGTCGACCCTTCCTTCTCCACTGGGAAAAAGGGAGGGGAAAGTATAACTGACGTCTTGCAACAGAAGGAGACTCAAGAATATTACAAGTTAAGACGAGGGTTCTTCCAGTTAAAGTGCAATAAAGAGAGCGTCCACAGACGTGACAAAAATCATCCCATATCGTATCGATTTATCTCAAAGAATCATATGAATTCATGGATTAACTCGATCCAGCCTGTGGAAGAGTTAAACAAAAGTACAGACACTGAGGAGGAATTCACACTCGCCATTCAAAGATACGAGTATGCCAACCTTTATCACACTATGACTGACTTTTACAATACATTTCTAATGATGAGGTTTTTTAATCGCACCCCGTCAAATACTAAAATACTCATCATTGACGGCCATCCAAAGGGGTCTTTAGACTCGATTTGGTCAGTTCTTTATGATGATATTCAGAGAGTTGGTCACATAAAGCAACCAACAAAATTCAAGGAGCTTGTCTGGGCGATGCAAAGTTACAACAGCCCGATGGTGCGACACAGGAGTCCTGGTTTGCCTCTTGTGGATGACTTTAGTCAGTTCTTTCTGTCGCGTTATAACGTAATGAGTCGACATACATTGCATTGTGATCATTTAAATGTGCTGTTTGTGTGGAGACGAGACTATGTAAGTCATCCAAGGAATCCAAAGGGTTCGATAACGCGAAAAATCAAAAATGAGGTAGAACTTATAGATACCATCCAATCAAAATATCCGAACTTCACTGTCAGAGGTGTACAGATTGATTTGTTTGAAATGAAAAAACAATTAAAACTCATTGCTAGTACCGATGTCCTCATCGGTATGCATGGTGCTGGTCTAAGTCATACACTGTTCTTACCAAAGCATGCCGGTCTCATTGAATTTTACCCTACCTATTGGTCCGTAGGGAACATACATTTCCGTGCCATGGCAAAGTGGAGGAACCTGCATTACATGAATTGGGTCAACCGTGATCGCAGTAACGAAGGTCCCAAGGGCTATACGAGGATTCCACCAAACATTCTAATTTCTTTCTTCCGTGTGATGGTGGAACGAATTTGTAAGCATAAGAAGCTATAACTGTCCTCTTCTTGAAAAGAAAGGTAGACTGTTGCAGGTCCTTTCTTTCAGAGGGTCAGGCAATGTTACCATTATTGATACTGATGAAATGCCTGATGAGTCAATCAACCAAAGAAGGATGACAAAGTGGGATGCTGTGTTCATCATCTAGAACTGCATTTTTATTCAATGAAATGTAGAGGATCTCTATAACAACCGAGTCAACAGTACTTTGCTTACTTGCGTCCAATGGAATTTCAGGGCGGAGGAATATGGCCTTTCATGCCGAAGGGCTCAGTTGAAAACTGTTATCATATCCTAGAAAGTGTGGCATATCTAAAATATTATGTCTGCTTGTATGCGACAAATTTGTCGAAGCCATTCAGCTGCTTCTTGGCTAGTCTTTTTGCTTGTATTAATGACAAAAGTGCATGAAAGTTTATAAGGGGCTATGTACACATCTGATGGGAGGTGAAAATTTGATCAGCATTTTCAGTATTTGCTTTTATGCATACATTCCACACGGGTGGACCTTTGCAATGGTGCAAGTCTTTTTTGGTTCGAACAATGCTGGATGAGATTTTGTCAGTTGATAAGGGTGGACCATATAGCACCTACGCACCGAGGGGGAGGAGGGTTGGTACCAGAGCGGACGAGGTGTATACTGCCAGGGGGTGATGGGGGGACTATCCCAAAGCGTACATTCGCAACCGAAAGGGTCAACAAAATGTTAAGTGTTAGCAAAAACCAATGGGGTTGAGCATATTTTTAGCTTGTTGAGCAGAGTAAAAATTGGTTTCAAATGTTATCCATGTTATTGAAATATCTTTTCTAAAAAATCTCAAAAACAAGATTGGATGGAAGATTTATCTTTTGTGAATATGAAAACTGCCAGGAGCATTATTGGTTTCTTCTTTAATCTCACTTCTTCCTAATCACCAAGCTAATGGATGTTTCCAATACAACATGATTAAGTTGTATTTAAGATTATTTGAATATGAAGTACAAAAACATGTGTATCCATATACATATTTTGTACACATTTCTGGGGCACAATATTCGATACTTGCATGTCTTGGAGAGGTTTTAGAACCTAAACTGAACTTAAAACATAATTTCTTTAGTCAATAAGAACTACTACATGTACTAGGTAATAAATCAGTTAAAATATTGTAAGCATGTAGTTTGTGATAAAAATCAAGCAAGAGCCAGTTAAAAGAAGTACTAATAGTCATTGAATAAGAGCCAATTTGTCTTGTAAAAGCCCCCTAGTTTCAGAATTTGGTACCAACTAGATACATGTAGGATGCTGACTGTGGTATTGCTTCCACCTTCTTAAACTATTAATTCTTGCTACAGTTCAGTATTTTGCTAGTTTACTTCCTCGCAAATTTTGACCAACATGCATAGTAAAGGTGATGGCAAGAATGTACTTGGACCTGTTGAAGAGGATGGCTTCTATCATTATGTATGTATGTACCATAATGTGATTTGAGACAACTACAAATAGGGATAAAAGCACTAATCCATTTTAAATTCTAAGCTCTGCTTGCCCGCCTGCAGCGGGAGAAGCGTCTTTTCAGGAAATGCCCGAAAACAAGTCTCATAGAATATTTGCATTTGTGAACATGCGGCAAGAGCATGAACATGGCATTTTCCTTCCATTTCTATAATTATTTTTGCAAGAAAATTCCATGACAAGGCTGAACATGACCTGTCCACAGGAGCAGACTTAGACATACATTTACGAGCAAATATGCATTTTCCGGGCACCTGGGGGCTTCTTGGGAGAGGCGCCCTCAATAACTGATACCCCTCTGACAAAAAGGGGGGGGGGGGTGTCTGAGTGTACCTAAATCCGCCACAACAATGATGTTCAATGAACAGCTTTTTAAAATATTCTTTTGAAAAACTCTCATTGCAACTATACACTATACTACACATGTATTGCAGACAGACTGAAAATCAGTAATCAAACTGAAAACGCAACAGAAAACGCAACAGCTCAAGTGAAAAAGATTGTTTTTAGATTAGATCCAGTGGATATACATTTTGTATTTACTAGTATTGTTATGAACGTGTATGTTGTGTTGACGTAATGATTTTAAAAATAAGTTTTAGAAAAATGCATTCCATGACAGTCGACACACGTGTGGGTGTGTGCGTGACAGAGGGGGAGGGGGGGGGGGTCTAAAAGGACCATGCCATTTGAGGGTTTATGGGCAATGACCAGACCCTCAATAAATGAGGTACTTATTTGTCGTTTATTACAACGAAAGGCAAGTTATCAGCCAAGATTGCAAAGAGATTGATGTTTTTGGCAATGAAAATCAAGGATTCATCGGGGTCGTTCTGTTCATTCACTGTTCTTTGTTCTTAGTTTTTTATTCTTCCAATTTGAAATTTTTTAGAGGAAAATGAACCCTTTATTCACTCTTGTTAATTTTCATGAAAAATTAAAATATGCATTTCGAAAATAAGTCTTGTTTGTGATCAGCTCTTAAGTCCTTAGTGATCCGAAGAATTACATTGCTTGAATAATATTTTCATGCAATGGCCTTCAGTAATAGCTACCGTACATTTCAGTGGTTGTCTTACGATCGAGCCCCAGAGAAAGCTCATCATCAAGGAAATCTCTAACCATACCATGCACCACACGCAGTTTTCTTACAACCACCAATTACGACCATGATGTCCACAGAACCTTTCAACACTTACCCTGCAAAGATGTGCTTGAGGGGCAAGACCAAAAGTTCGAAGGGACGGGCAGAATAACAAGTTTTTTTGTTGATGTGCCTCCAGTTCTGGAAATTTGGCATGAATCCTCTGGGTACCCTGGAGTCAACCACTGAATCAACAGACCGAAGCATCCTGATCACTCTTGTGTTAAAGGATCAATTGCATTATTACCAAGTTGTTGACTACCTGGTCACTCTACAGTAGTATTCAATCATCAAATTGCACATAAAAGTTTGAGTTTGAGGCAAAAAATGGAAAAACACAAAACACTTGCAGAACAATAGCTTACTATGAAACATGAAGGAATGATACCATAACTCCTTTAAGAGACACCCCTGGTAGCGATAAATCAATTGTTAATGTATTTATGATTGGGATTCACTGAGAGATATTGGAAGCAGACGGCCGAGACGAGGAAGATGGGAGAAAGACATGTGGACTCGATACATTCAGTATTAATGAAGCGGTCGTTATGGAATGGGCTACATGATGGACAACATAGATAATACAGTGTAAATCGAAATGGAATCCCGCAACCCTTAAGCTATAGCAATGCCCTCTGTAATAAATAGATGAAACAATTCTGGTGCCATTCACATACAGAAAAGAGACACCTCACTGTGTCCATAAAGGGCCTTTGATTAGAAACGCTTAAAGAGGGACGACAGGCAGGAGGTTTAAGTCCATTGATATTAATATATTTTGTAAATATTGTAGTTTGAGAGGAAAAGGGACTAACCAGATGTCTACTCCCTCATCATACTTCCTTGCACTATACAGAAGTTCAGGGGCTCGATACCATCTGAAAAGACACAAGCATCTCATATAAGTTATAGGCGTCCTGCTCAAGGACTCAAGAGAATACAGCCCCTCCGAGGGGATCATTCCAAGAAGACAATCTACGACCTCCTAGTTGAATCAGACTACCCTGCGATTATAGATTGAAAGCAGCATCAATTTTCAACAGTTATAGTCAGAAGAAATCGACATGAGCGATGACCTCTCGCAAAAATGTATTGTCATAATTATACTGTATTTGATCAGGTTTTTTTTAAGCAATTGGTACATTTGTTCACCCTCTTGTTTGGAAAGAGTCGGCCATGAATCAGACTACTCACCGGGTGGCCACCTGGTGGCTATAGAGTCGCTTTTGTTCATCCTGGAACACCCTGGCAAGACCGAAGTCTGCGAGTTTCAGGTGCCCGGTGCGGCTGATCAACAGATTGGCAGGTTTTAAGTCCTGGAAAAGAAAAAGGCTGTTGAGAATGCATCCTACGCCTTAAGGAAGACATGTACGTCTACCATGCCTGATAAAAGATTTAGCCAAAAGATTGGTTGGCACTTTTTTCTCTAATCCCCAACTGTAAACCACCAAATGTTTGCAGAATTTACAAATAACCTCGACTTTGGCGACATTGAGTAACTGAATCTGACCTACCTTTAGTCTCGCTTTAAAGAAGATGGCAACAGACTGACAGTGATTAAAGATACAGTGCTTGGTGAGCTGTTTCTAAAAGTTGGTTTACCTTTAGACTACATTGACGTAATTGATGTTAAAGAATTTGATTTTTAGCGTACAAAAGATAAATAATGCTCTTACCCTGTGCATGATGCTATTGTCGTGCATGAATGCCACGCCTTTTAGCAGCATTAGCATGTAGCTCTTTATCTGAGCCTCGGTTAGCGGCATCTCAGCATTATGGATGACCTCTGATAGATCGGACAACATGTATTCAAAGACGAGCACAAAACCTGTGCCGTGGGGGAACACTTCACGCAACTTGACAACCTGGAAGACAAATTACAAGAAACATTAGCAGCAAGCTGGTAAACTCTGGGAGGTTATCAGTTGCACACAGATGGCACTGACTCTAGTTGTAAGAAAATATTTAATAATTGATGAAACGGCCAGAAGCCATCGGGCTTGCCAGTTGAACAATTGGATAAGACATGAGTCAGTATGATTACCAAAGTCCAACAGCCAATTTATGACATTTGACATACGTCAAGTGCTGCACTCTTACCAACGAATATCAGCTATTGTGAGGAGAGATGGTACAACAAAGAGGAACTCGAGGAAGATGATGACACTTTCTGCTGTTCTTGCATTACTTACATATGGATTGTCCTCAATTTCTTGCAAGGCTTTTATCTCCCTGAAAAAAAATAAGACACAGCTTGAGCCAAGGCTTTTCTTCCTCGCCCAGTTCAGGATTCTGGGGAAAATCACTTTTTGGTAGTACCTTATACAGTGATTTCACTGTTCTCACATTGGAGAAGGTTTCCCATTACTAAAAAGAACATGGTCAGCATGTCGAATACTACATACAGTACATGTACACAATCAAATGACACGACACAACACAACAAATGACACAACTTTCCCATGCAACTAGTTGAAACTCTGACGAGCCATCTCTGAGGTAAATCAGACTGAACTTAGTGTTCTTCTGTAGCCACAGTCATCAGGTAGTGCGTGTATTATTTTCTGTGAAACAACTGTGCAATTAAAAAATCCCAATCAGTATGCCTATTCCCACTCTGCTACCTGTTTTACATGCAATCGTACCTGAGTGCAGTGTTTGGAATACCTTCTTCTAACTTCCTTTGATCTAGTGGAACCTTCTTTAGGGCCACAACACCACCACTCTGAAAAAAATAACTGAACTTAAAACTACACTTCTCCTTAAAAAAATTATGTATAATCCCTGATGAACAGTACATTTTAACTACACAGATGAATTTACGGCAATAACTTCATACAACCTTGCAGCAACATAATGTTAAGACTATGACGCATGAGTATGACGATTTTACTCACTTCGATGTGTTTAGCTTTGAAAACAATACCATGTGCTCCCTCGCCTATCCTACCAAGGATAGTGTACTGCTCCATGGTGGCTTGACCTCAGGTGTTGTTTAATTCATCAGTTTTGGAGCATGCTGTTTTGAGCTGAACTCGAACTGAGAGTGAGAATTATCCATTCATGCCATTCCCCATGACTGAAATTGAAATTGTGTTGTAGGTTAAGATTGAAGAACGATTTTAAGCTGGTAACCAGCATCAAATTAACTTTCCAGCATTGTACTTCACACTTCATGTAATGTAGGCCTAACTACTACGATCAAAGTGTGTTTATAGGTCCTTAAATACATATTTCTTCAAAACCAAATGGAACGTGAACAGCCAACATTTTGTTTCGATCAACCGGAGTCTAACTCTCGGAGCATTGAGGGTTGGTAGAGTAAGCCTAGAGTAGCGCCATGGTAATAGGCCCCTACGCACGTAGTTTGTTTTGGCTTTCTAAGTCCCTTGGTCTATTGTTTGGCTCATCGTTCAGCCCTATTAGACCAATATGTGCATTTGCAAGCCCAAACAATGCCTTATTTGGGCATGTGCGAAGTTGTCTATGGCGCCACCATATTGTTACTACCTGCAGGGTTTTGGGGCCAGAGTTAGCAACCCGAAGGCCGGCCCGAGCATGATATGACCGCATGCACTGATAACTGATATAAACAGTGTTGAGCCCACCAACAGTTACAGTGGTGCCCACAGCCTGTCACACTGACTGGCTTAAGGTAGGTAGGCCTAGCTACAAGGCCTGAAACCGCGTCAACTCTTAAAATCAACTCGGCCACTTGAGGCAAGGGTGTCCGAAAACAGTGTCAAACTCGCACATAAATATGTGGGTGTATGAACACTACAGAGCTGAGCAATCTAATTGTCGGATGAACTGAAGTCCAGCACAACAACTCAATTACACCTGAAACGCAACTGTACTTGAATTAAAATAAACAAATATGTGAATGACGATGGTTAAAGCCCTCTTTTTAACAAATATGGTTTACGGTTCTTGGGAAAGCAATATTTATCATTAAATGTTTACATTTGTTTTGTCCCGAAATTCCAAGACTTTCCTTCCTCCTTCGCTCAAAGTTGTTCGAAGAGTGTCTACGCGCATGCGTGTAACAGCAACAAGCATGGCGAACGAACTTGTGGCACTTTTTACTAGCATCGGTTTAACCGAGCAGAAGTCAAAAGAGACGCTAAAAAATAAAGAAGTTTCAGAACGACTGAAAGATGTTATCAACGAAGTATGTACATGCCGAATTTCACGACGATCGGTTGTGTGGTTGCCAAAATATCGTGCTATTTCTTGGGGTTTCATCATGCATCTCCTTCCTTGGTCTTGGATGGGCTGGGCTGCCAGATTTCATGTCATGCATGAGTTATACTACTGCTCTAGCCCAAAAAACCTAAATATAGGCTCAACGAACAAAAGAACATGTGGTGCCCCCCTCTGAAGTGAAGAGTGACCATCATCATGCGCAATGCTCACACTGAACGATACAGAAGAAGAGAGTCATTCAGTTGGTTTTCTTTCCAGGCAATGAAGCATGCCAGTGGTTCAATTGACAAGTCAACTGGTAATCTTCTTTACCACATTGCCACCAAGCTCAAGTCCCAAATCAGGAACAGAGAACCACTTCTGGTAGGCTATGTGGCAACCAACAAGATCTCTTCGGAGGTACAGCTCAATGGTAAGCATCAAATCAAAGCAGATTGGCTAATGATCCTTGTCCTCTTCAAGAAAAACTTCTGATGAATGAAAGGGCTGCATCTCTGAAGTTCAAAATCAAGTTTACTGAATTAGTTAAATAGTTTAAGTAAGCTTTTTCACACAAAAGGAATCATGTGACATACAAACTTCAACAACTACATGTAGGCCCCCCCATGTCCATTCAACATCACGATCCTTCTCATTGTAGCTGCCATGGAGTATTTACTCCATCATCCGCTTGACCCCTTAGATGTGAAGGCATTGGAGGAGACAGCTGGAGTTGGTGTTGTCATCACACCTGATCAGATTGAAGAAGCGGTAAATATGAACCCTTCCTCTGTTCGGGATGTGCATAGTACGTCAAATGCTCTGCGTTGGCTGACACGGTGAAAAGTGGCTGGCACAGCTAATGGGTAAAAGGAGATTCACCCATGTTCATTATTTTCCAGGATGATTTCTGGGTGGTAACGTACCTCTTGCAGTGTTTTCAGTTGACCCAACTATTGTATTTATGGTATTGAAAGACCTGCCTACTCTTTTTTTCATTTTTAAACCACTCTCCCTCTCTCATGTAGGTAGAGGAAGTAATTAAGAAGCACAAGGCACAGCTGATTGAGAAACGCTATCACTTCAGCACCGGGATCTTACTCGGCGAGGCAAGGCAGAAACTCAAGTTTGCCGACGGGAAAGCCGTCAAACATGAAGTGGACATGCAGGTGCTTGATCTGCTCGGCCCAAAGACTGCAGCTGACATGGAGAAACCTGTCAAACAGAAGGTATGCATTTGACGTCTGCTCAAGTCTTGATTGTAGATTGCAGACAAATGTAGCGCTTTGATATTTCAAAATTTTCTCCACTCATGCTTTTTAAAGGTTTTGTTATGTAAACCAGTCCTGCTAATATGCTTTATTCGTATCTTTTACATTGAGGTATTTGATATTCTGTGCACCTTTGTAAACGGCTCATCTTACTTCTTTAATTCAAACCTTCAAAGGGTACCTTAGAGAGGCCTAATGCATTGAATTATTAGAAGCTTTCAATCTCCACACACTCGATATCTTGAAGAAGTCTTCCCAAATTGATTATATTAAAATCTTTGACCAAATTAACAGGTGTCTATAAAATGTTGCTTTCTCTTTACCAGGGACCCAAAGAAAACAATGAAAAGAAAAAAGAGAAAACCCCTGCAAATGCCAACGAATCTGTGATTAAAACTGATGACGGTAGGTACATACTGCTGTGAAATTTGTATCGTTTTTTCAAAAGGCTCATCAGTAATTGAAAGATTCTGTAATATTTGTTACATAGCATTTCATTATAAGAATAATATAAGAATAATTAGACTGACTTCATTGTTCATTTCAGCAATATCAAGTACTGGAGAAGTAAAGAGTTTTATGGAGCTGATGGGTGAAGCATGCAAGTTCCACAAAGTGGGTAAGTGATAATGATGGTAGTTTTGTGATAAGGCTTGGATCCAAGCAGTTCTGTTACATTTATCCTTCTGACCCATCTGGTGGATGAGACTGAAACTCAACAGATAGCCAGCATTTAGGGTACTGGCTGAATCATTTCAAAAGTATTTCAGCCATGAAGTGGGTTAATGAGAGTCCACTCACCTCATTTATATTCATTTGACAGCTGTCTCCGTACCTGACAATAGAAGATGAAGTCTCAACCAGAATCTTGGGATAAGTTCGCTTCAAAGAAGAGTCTTCATAAATTTTGATTGCGCCTTCAGGATTCTTTCTTTTTCTAACATTGAAAATATTAATGCCAAGAAATTGACTGAAACATGTCTTTATTTGTTCAGGTGAGAACTATAAGACAGATGGCTATGTTATTACACCTAAGACAATGGATATCCTAAAGGAACATGTAAAGGCCATTGGCGGACGTGTGATGACGCGATTCCCTCCGGAGCCCAACGGTATCCTGCATATTGGACATGCCAAGGCTATAAATTTCAATTTTGGATTTGCAAAGGTTGGTATTGCATGTATCTACAGTGTGCAAACTGATCATCCTGTTCTCTACAGTGGTAAATTGATCCATTTGTCCCGTGAGAAGTTTTAAAAACCAATACGTCCTACTCCTGGAGTAGTGGCTTGACCACAGCCGCTCCTTGGGAAATATATCATTAAATCTAGTTTTTCTTGTTTCAGCACATGGGTGGCCTGACTTACCTGAGATATGATGACACAAACCCTGAGAAAGAAGAGGAGAAGTTCTTTGTTGGTATCCGGGAGATGGTCGAGTGGCTAGGTACGCATCCTCCAGGTGTATTGAAGCTCATAGTGCTTTTCCATTGACAGGTCCTTGTTCAAAGTGCTTCATCATCCTAGAGTCTTCCAGGGATGTTTAGAAGCAGCTGCAGAGCACTCACTCTACCTTCAAACTCTGATGGGAATGAACTATAATGCCATGAAAGGGATCTCGCGATTGGGTCCAATTGGGAAGATAAATTGTGCGAAACGACGTCTTCAATTTGTTTGCACCTCTGAATGTCAAATCTAGGATTGTTTGTGAGACTTCCCGTTTTTCTTCTATTTTCTGAAGGTTACAAACCGTTCAAGATCACACACTCGTCCGATAACTTCCAGAGGCTCTACGACCTCGGCGTTGAATTGATCAAGCGTGGCCATGGGTACGTCTGTCATCAAACGGCTGATGAAATCAAAGGATTCAACCCGCCGCCATCACCGTGGAGAAACAGGCCAATTGAGGAGTCACTCAGACTTTTTGAGGTAAAGTATAGGGATTTGAAAGTTTTCTAAATGACCTTCAGATATTTTGTCCAGCTTTTGAAAGTTCAGTCATTATGAAATAATATTTTCACTGGGGTCATTATCACCTCCCGGCTATGCCTTTGTATGACCACTGAAATTCCAACGGCTGCTCCATATTCTTCTATGGGCAGATCATTCGGAGCAGGACCTTGACTTTTCCTTTTCAGTATAATCGACTTTCTCTAATTTGTGTGACCCGATATCATGCCCCAGTACAGTTCTTCACCTTGGACTTTTTGCCGCTTCAGGACATGAGGAAAGGAAAACTAGAGGAAGGGACTGCCACGATGAGGATGAAGACAACCTTGGAGGAAGGAAAACAGGATCCGGTCGCTTTCAGAATCAAATTCACAGCTCATCATAACAGCAAAGATGACTGGTAAGGAACCATTTGTCTTGGCATTGTTGTGGACAAAAAGCACTTCGGGCAAGGATCTGCCTTTTGAAAACCACTATATGAGAAATGGAATATAACTTTAATGGTCTCATTTCAGGTGTGTTTACCCCACATATGACTATACCCATTGCCTCTGTGATTCTATAGAGAACATCACTCACTCCCTCTGTACGAAAGAGTTCCAGTCAAGGTGAGTTGAACAATATCAATGACAAAGTAAAGCGTTCCAATCTTCATTCGGTAATGTTATGTTCTTTATTCATGACACTTTACACAGCGTTTATTAATTTGAATAATTTCTTCCAGGCGTTCTTCCTATTACTGGCTATGCAACGTCCTTGACCTTTACTGTCCAGTCCAGTGGGAATATGGCCGCCTCAATCTCAGCTACACCGTGGTATCGAAGAGGAAGATAGGGAAGCTGATCACGGAGGGAATAGTGAGGTAAGTGGGAATTTCGAACATTTGGATGCTGAGAATTCAGGTGTAATATTCTAAAGGCAGATCCAGCCTAATGATGATAATTTTTGGCGAGTAGAAAACAATGCCTTAAATGATTTGGAGGTGTGCATTTCACCTAGTGTATGCGATATATTTTTGCCAATAGGTGTTCTAATCAAGAAATGTCTTGTCTTGCATTTTGCAACAAAATTCACCATCAGGACTTACTGCCTGTCTATTGCAGATCTTGGGACGACCCTCGATTGTTCACCTTGACGGCGTTGCGTCGACGTGGCTTCCCGCCAGAGGCCATCAATATGTTCTGTGCTAAAGTCGGTGTGACCATGGCCCAGGTCACCCTCGACCCATCCATGTTGGAGGCCTGTGTACGAGATGTGCTCAATTTCAAAGCCCCTCGGTGAGTCATGAGCTTGAACATTGGTTCATTCAGCAAAGCCCAAAATAAATCGTACATTTAGTTTTAAAAACCAACGAAACACATGCAGTATTTGCAATTTCGATTCTAGTTTGCATTTTATTGGTGTTAAATTCTTTCCTTGAGAATGGTTATTTGCAGGATGTGATGTCAACTTGTTACAGATTAGATATCGGTATTGACTAATCAATATTCTGATCATCAAATTTTATATCAACTCATACAGACTACACGACTAAAGAGTGTGAGGCATTTTCTTAGCTGCCCAGTCTCTTCAGGCCGATGGCATGAACCCCTAAAAATAACCTTGCTACTTTCTCTTTCTTCAGGGCTATGGCAGTGCTAGAACCCCTAAAAATAACCATCAAAAACTTCCCCAAAGATCTTAAATCAGTGAAGGTACCAAACTTCCCAGCCGATGAGTCGCGAGGTTTCCATGACGTTGTTATTGGTGCGACGATATTCATTGAACAGTCCGATTTTAGAGAGGTATGTTCACCAAAGAGAACCAGTTGAATGCCAAGACAAAGGACTTGGCCTGTCTCATTTCAAATATCCGGTCGGTCGCGTCGTGCACTTAGACCTAGTGTGAAGAAGCTGTAATACATAAAGTACATCATGTATTTCAAGTGTGACACTCAAATTGTTTGTAAAGTTTCCTCTGATTTCTTGTTGTTTTCAGGTGATGGAGAAGGGTTACAAACGTTTAACACCCGACCAGGCAGTTGGTCTGCGCCATGCTGGGCTTGTTATATCAATAGAGAAAGTTATAAAGGTAAAGGAAAACCCTATTTGCTCATTTCATTGGCACTTTTCATAGTCAATTCATTGAGATAGTGCACTAGTCGAATGGTTTTTAGATTCCTGGATAAGATGTACACCATGTGGTTCTGAAGATGTCGAAGTTTCGAAGTTTTCCAGAATTTTTTTTGATTGATCTCATGTTTCAAAAGACAGTTTACATTTGATTATTTTCCAATTGTAGGATAATAGTGGTAATGTGACTGGACTTGAGGTTAGCTGTAAGAAAGCGTCGGAGTCAGAGAAGCCTAAAGCATTTATCCACTGGGTTGCAGATCCTCTCAAATGTGAGGTCAGGATATATGAACGATTGTAAGTACAACACAGTTAAATAGAATGGTGTAGAGGCCTATTAAATCTGCTAGAAGGTGCCGCGAGTCACATACATTTTTAGGGTTCATACAATGGTTTTTGTGCATGAAAAAAACGTTGATTGAGCTGAAAGGATGTCACTTGATGTCTTTTTGTTCAGTCCAGCGAGCAGATATATTTGTGACAAATTCTTAGTCATTTCCCCTTGATAATTTCCAGATTTATACATAAAAGTCCTGAAGACCCTAAAGTGGTTCCCGGTGGTTTTATCACTGATTGCAATAAGGATACACTGAGAGTGATAGAGAATGCTTTAGTTGACAAGTCGGTCAAGGATGCAAAGGTCTACGATAAGTTCCAGTTTGAGAGGACCGGTTACTTCAGCATCGATCCTGATTCTAAACCTAATAAGGTAAGGCTTAAAGGCCCAGTCCACCAGTAAAACTTGTGCATGCCATGTGGCCCATTGAAAATCTGCACGCGAAGTCCAAGTGTAGTCATTGCACATTGCAGTGTGATGAATTTGATTTTCCTCTGATGCACTGGTGTTTTAGAACGTGCAATGACTTATTTTTGTGGCACTGCAAACAAATCAGTTTTCAAATATCTTCTTCCTCATTCATTTAAAACTTTTAAAGAACTACATCAACTAATGTTGTATTGCTTGTGTTGCAGCTCGTCTTCAATCGAACAGTGACCTTGAAAGAAGACCCTGGCAAAAACTGACAACTGATTGTCCTAATGAAATCAGCCAACACAACAAGTGCCTTCCCTTCCTCATTGAATAGATGCTTTATACCAAACTGTTAAGAGTCTAGGATTATTGATTGGATCCACTTCCAATATGTCTGAAAATTCACTCCTATTCTTTCGGACTATTTCAAGACCTTTGCTGAAGATGTTTGACTTATTGCAACCCAAAGTAAACATTTATCATGACATTGGTACAATACAAAAAGTACTTATCAAGAACTTTCCAACGAATAGTTGGAATATGATTTGGGACATTTATTTGCATCTTGGACTCAGAAACAGATGCCCCATCAGCCATTCACGAGTTCAGAGGACCGGTCCCGTGTATTGTAGTGGCCCACTGAGAGAGACTCTAACTGATCACACAGTTTTCCCCTTTCCAAATCTTGCTCTTAAAATGACGTGGCAGTAACTCCTTGATGAGATACATGAGGGAAGGAACTGTGGTAACTTCAAGGCTTATGCTGATCCTAAACAAGTAGATACAAACAGTAGAACTCCATTAAGGACATCCTTGGGACTGACAAATGCTGTCCTGATAGAGGTGTCCTGATTACAGAGGTCAATTTTAGTGAAAGCAACCAATTTGGTAACAAATGGAGTGTCCTTAAAATAGGAGTTAACTGTAGTTAGTAATGATTCTAAACTATGAAAACCCTGTTACTTTATCTCTAAACAATTTCTAACACATTATGAACTTTCAACTAGGAAGATACCTCACCAAGCCCTGTGTATTCACGTCCTGGCCTGGAAGATTCCGTGTCAACATACTAAAATAACTCAATGGCTGTATAATGAACATGGGTTTGACCAAGATGTGCTTAATAAACTTGATTTATTTATTCAATTCCAATATTGTTATATTTTGTTGTTCAAGAGTTGTTGACGCATTCCCCTGGGTGCAAAAAGGCAAATTATTATGTGTGCTACATCCTTGTTTCCTAGAAATTGTTGTCTTGAAGATTACACCTAGCACACAAACACTTTTACTTGCCATGTTTAGGTCCTCTGTTCAGGCTACTTGTTTGTGCAATTGGTACATGTATTGACCAGCGGTGCAGCTGTCTGGGACCTACCAGATTATATAGGTGTCCCAATTCAAGTAGTACAGAGACAAAGACGTTGCCACAACCTAACTCGGTCTAATTTGTTGGACATACTGTCACAACTGTCTTCTTAATACGGGATGTCTCAGAAAATAGACCATAAAGCCACAACGGCCTGTCATGGTGACATTTTCGCAACCGAGCTCTTTCTGAACTGTTGGGAATACACAATTGGAATCTTCCCCCTTGCCTTGCTTTACTCTCAGAATGTGTCAGAAAAGAATATGAGAGTGCCAGGAACGAGACATGAAGACATTGTCACAGCCTATCTAAGTCAAGCACCTCTCCAGCACCAGTTATGAACATGCAAGCTGTCTTGCAACGCACAGGATGTCTTCGAAAAGGATCTGTAAGGCCTTGTAAACCAAGGGCCCGAGATGGAGCCATCGTCACAACCTATCTCTCCAGCACCAGTTATAAACATACAAGCCGTCTTGCAACGAACAGGATGTCTTCCAAAAGGATCTATGAGGCCGACCTTGTCAACGAAAGTCCCGACATAGAGACATCGTCACAACCTATCTCTCCAGAACCAGTTATGAACATGCAAGCTGTCTTGCAACGCACAGGATGTCTTCGAAAAGGATCTGTTAGGCCTTGTAAACCAAGGGCCCGAGATGGAGACATCGTCACAACCTATCTCTCCAGCACCAGTTATAAACATACAAGCCGTCTTGAAACGAACAGGATGTCTTCCAAAAGGATCTATGAGGCCGACCTTGTCAACGAAAGTCCCGACATAGAGACATCGTCACAACCTATCTCTCCAGAACCAGTTATGAACATGCAAGCTGTCTTGCAACGCACAGGATGTCTTCGAAAAGGATCTGTAAGGCCTTGTAAACCAAGGGCCCGAGATGGAGACATCGTCACAACCTATCTCTCCAGCACTAGTTATGAACATACAAGCTGTCTTGCAACGCACATGATCTCTTCGAAAAGGATCTATGAGGCCGACCTTGTCAACGAAAGTCCCGACATAGAGACACTATGTCTTGCTATATACATGATGTCATAGATGTCTTTGAAAATTATCTGTAAGGCCTTGTAAACCAAGGGCCCGACATCGTCACAACCTATCTCTCCAGCACCAGTTATGAACATACAAGCCGTCTTGCAACGCACAGGATCTCTGCGAAAAGGATCTATGAGGCCGACCTTTTCAACAAAAGTCCCGACATAGAGACACCGTCACAACCTATCTTTCGCGCGCCAATTAGCTAGACAATGGACGCTAGATTACATCTAGATCAAGTGTACTCAAGTGTACGTGGCGAGACATACTGCTTCAATCTGCTTTGCTACAGGATGCCACAGAAAAGGATTCGTAAGTCCTCTTGATAAGAGGCCAACATGAAAACATCGTCCTATCTCTCTCGCAAACATTTAGACATGCATACTGTTGTCAGCCTGCCTTCCAATAACGTATGTCGAAAAGGATCTATAATAGAAGGCTTTTATCCGAAATGGAGACATCGTCATAACCTAGTCTTCTTGCACCAGTTCAAAACATGCAATCTGCCTTGCTATATACAGGGTGTCTCAGAAAGGGATCAATGAGGCGTTGTAAACCAAGAACCCCACCTGAAATGGAGACACTGTCACAATCTATCTCTCTCGCACCAATTATAAACTTACTGTCTGTCTTGTTATATACATGATGTCTTAGAAAAGCATCTGAAGGCCTTGTAAACTCAGGGCCCGACACGGCGACATCGTCACAACCTCTCGCACTAGGTATAAACGTACAATTTGCCTTGCTAAATACAGTATGTATTATTTCGGGACCTATGAGACCTTGTCAACGAAGGTCCCGAAGACATCGTCACAACAATCTCTCTCGTACCAGCTATAAACATTCAAACTGCTTTCCTAAATTCAGCATGTCTTAAAAAGGATACTTAAGCCTAGTGAACCATGGGCCGGACTATGAGACATCATCACAACCAATCTCTCGCACCAGCTTGTGAGACATACCGTGACAATCTTCTTTGCCATACAGTGCAGCACGTTTCAGAGCGTCGAGGGCCAGACATGAAGACAGTGTCACATTCTCTGTAAGACAGGGTCTGGCCTGGGTACATTTTCACAACCTACCTTAATCTGTATCAGTGTTAGGCAAACCGTTAAGATCTGCGCCTTGCCTTGCAATATTCAGGATGTCTCAGAAAAGGATATGTAGAGTGTCAAGGACCAGCATAATCCTCTTTGGACCGATACAGGGATTGAAATGAGGCAGCCTTCTTCACACATCCGTTGGATATGTCGGAGGCATCCAACCTATCTCCCTTGCAGTAAGACACCATTGAAATATGCCTTGCTATACACAGAATGTCTCAGAAATGGACATATAAGACCTTGTAAATCAAGACCCCGACATAGAGACATCGTCACAACCTATCTCATTGCACCAGTGAGACACGCACTGCCTTGCTATATACAGGATGTCTCAGAAAATTATCTATAAAGCTCTGTCGGCCCAACAGTGTCCCACATGGATACATCGCATTTGTCATTGATTCTGAAGAACCTGGTTGTATCATTTGTCTCCGATTCTGAAGAACCTGGTCCTGGCAATTGTCACTGTTTCTGAAGAACCTGTTTTGTCATTTGTCTCCGATTCTGAAGAACCTGGTCCTGGCATTTGTCATTGATTCTGAAGAACCTGTTCGTGTCATTTGTCTTTGATTCTGAAGAACCTGGATGTGTTATTTGTCTCCGATTCGGAGGACCAGGATGTGTTATTTGTCTCTGATTCTGAAGAACCTGGTCTTTGCATTCATCTTTGATTCTGAAGAACCTGGATGTGTTATTTGTCTCTGATTCTGAGGAACCAGGATGTGTTATTTGTCTCTGATTCTGAAGACCCTGGTCCTTGCATTCATCTTTGATTCTGAAGAACCTGGATGTGTTATTTGTCTCTGATTCTGAGGAACCAGGATGTGTTATTTGTCTCTGATTCTGAAGAACCTGGTCTTTGCATTCATCTTTGATTCTGAAGAACCTGGATGTGTTATTTGTCTCTGATTCTGAGGAACCAGGATGTGTTATTTGTCTCTGATTCTGAAGAACCTGGTCCTTGCATTTATCTTTGATTCTGAAGAACCTGGATGTGTTATTTGTCTCTGATTATTTGATTCTGAAGAACCAGGATGTGTTATTTGTCTCCGATTCTGAAGAACCTGGTCTTTGCATTCATCTTTGATTCTGAAGAACCTGGATGTGTTATTTGTCTCTGATTCTGAGGAACCAGGATGTGTTATTTGTCTCTGATTCTGAAGCACCTGGTTGTGTCATCTGTTCATTTGCGAGGGTACAAGACCTACTCTCTCAGGAGGGCGTATATCTAAAAGAAATCAAAACAAAAGTTTTGTTGATGAAGATCAATAAACTCTTTATTGCATCATCCCAAAATTCATCATAAAATGACAATGTGAGAGAGAAAATGTCAAAATGTCAAAATGTTGAGAAAATGCTAACACTCCATTAAAAGGAAGTAAACAGGCCAAGGGGAGGATTAAATTAAAATGCAATATGAGGAATACTGTATTTTTTGTCCCATATCTAAATTCCATATGAAAAAAGTGTGTTCTTGAACTGAAAACTAGAGGTCCTATGATTTTTTTTTGAGAAATTCCTTTTGTAATTAAACCACTCAGTCCTGCAGAATATTGGTGTACTTAAGAGTTTGATTCATATTCTTTTTTTATAATTGTAACTTTACAACGCATAAAAATTCTGATTCATATTTTTCTTGTTTCATGTTCTGACTACTATATCAGACAACAAACTAAATAACAAGAAATTATCTATTTGTGACCAAAATCAGAGAACTTTTAAACTTTTGAATAATTTTGATAAAGTGAATGTTCTCAAAAGCATGATATGAGTATTCCAGTATTCTCATATAGGGTGGTTAGTTTTGACAACAATAAAATTGTAAAACTCCTTAAAATATACTTCTGTCAATTATGGTCCACACTGGAAAAATGTAACAACGAATAATAGTAAAAATTGGATTATAGAGATTTCATGATGAACGGAAATCTCATTTATCCTATAAAATACACACAAATCTCAGTTCACCAACAATTATAGCAGTATTTGCAATCTCAATGGTGGTGTTCCCAGGATAATGGGCCAACAGTCGTAACAATGAATGGGACCTTGAAGATCTGCAAACAGGGTCATCAGATACCAATCTGAGATGCACAACCAGAATCTGTTTCAACAGTAAATAAATAAAGAGTCAGAGAATGGATTGGTCAAAAAAAACACACCTGAAAAGTGGACCTAAAATACACTCCCCTCACACTGTGCGCTTACCACCTCTCGCAGTGTTGGAGTGCCAGCCCAACATTATGCTCCTAATGAATAAGGTCATACTAAACAATTCATTCCTGACTGAAAGATCAACCCTGGTTGTGATCCCATAGTTTGACTTGTGCCAATAAAACACTTTTTCAGGCTTGACCTGCCTGACAAAAGTTTGCACTATTCCTGCTTTTACCTGATATCTCCAAATAAGAAAACATGGCACTAAAACTGTTGGCCAGACTGGAATAAACCATCAGGAGTTCAGACATTTATTCAATGCCTCATTTATCTGATTAAAATTCTGATTAAATATATGCACAATGATCAAAGTGGAAGGATAAAAAAGTGAAAATCTGAAATATTTCAACAACATTGCAAAAGGTAAATGGCAAACTGGTATGTACAGCTTAACATCAGAATATGGTTTAACAATAGTTGCACAAGGTGTTAAAAATATTGTCAAATAAAGCATATAAATATCAAATGAACATTACATTGTTGCATTGGAATCTAGATGGTCTAGAAGAGCTTGGTGGGTAAACTCAAGGAAAGTTAGAAATTTTAGTTTTGTTTCCTTTGGTGTATTGCAATGATTCACTTTATACTCTCTACAGAGAAAATGCCTTTTTAACACCTCGTACAACTTATAATAGCATATTATTTACATAAGCATGCATTCAGCAGTGAAATAGCTACAACTTGAACTTGGAAGAAATGAATTAAAGAGAACATTTTAACATTTTTGTTAGTAAAAATACAGAGAAAACAGGGAAGTAGTAAATGGCAATAAATGCAATAAATCTCATAATGGAGACTAGACTAATCCAGAAACGTCTCCCAACAACTACAGTAATCTCAATAAAATTTCGCCAAGCATGAAATCAGACCTAACGCAGCTTTCCCTAACAAACAGATCTAACCAGGCTGTCCCGCCCTGAGTCGCTGTCTCCTAGCACCAAGAGTCTGAGAAAGGGAGGGCGCCTTAGCGCTTTTTACCATCAATTACAGTCACCCCCTAGTAATGTTCTAGTAGACGCTCAAAATCTGATTGGTCAATCGCACTAACCTACCTTCTGCACCACTTCTGAATGCTGAAATTTTGACTTATTTCAGGTGAAAATAAAGCACAAGAAAAATGTCATCTTTTCTCAGTACCTGGCAACTTTCTCAGGGCAGCAATAATCTGATTTCAAATGTCAGCATCATGTGATCAGAGGGGTTGAGTTCCTCGGGCAACATCATCATTACAGTATGATAAAACTGAGAAAATCTGTTCATAACATCTACGATGCAAACCATGAGAAGAAAAGCTGTGAAGAACATAAGAGGGAGGGCAGGCAACTGGCAGAATGGCCACATTTTGATGAAAATTGAATGATCCAACTTTCGGAATGACTTAGCTATACACTTTGGGCACCTTGCATAACATAAACAACAGTAGCACCCAACAGCTTGAAATATGGCCTGTTTTCTCTCCTTGAGGACAATAATGGATTTCACAGCTGCATAGAGGAATTGGACAATTAAACTGGGAATAACAATAATGTATATGTAAATATATTTGTAAATATCAGCACTGCACTCGCTGCAATCAGGTATATCACAAGTATTTCTGTTACTGCCTGCTACACAGACACCGCATCGACAAGAGGCCCGCGGACCGCAATCATGCGGGCATGTTCGCCCAACTTTTCCATGATATGCAGATTTCGTTGCGTGAACAACGTTTTTGAGTCTCTGCCACAATACGGCGTTGTAATAAAACTTTGTGTAGTGAACTGCATCTCCGCTTCGATTGCACGATAAAACTTTCATGTTGCCTGTAATAAAGGTCCGGTCTGGACGGCTCTCTAGCCCAGGAGTCGGCTGAAAAATTTTGATACAACGTTTTAATAACAGCATTTTCCAAGAAGATTCAAAATTGTCCACACCTTGTTTTGCCATGCAGTTTTGAGGCTACCTCTTTGAAATAATTCTCTGGAACTATTCAAACAATCAGATTGGTATGGCCTTACTTAATTCATGTCTTACTCACATACATTATCAATGTCCTACTCACCATATTACTAAAGGTTAGACCTTCATTGGGATCCTTGCACTGGGCCCAGGCATCATACAGTAGCACCCTCCGCTTCGCACCATGCAGCACATCCCGGGCAACATTCTGACACTTGCTCCAAACCTTTTCATTGGTTAGCACATCCATTGGGCCCTCAAAATCAGGATATGTGTTGAAATCGCCCAGGACTATCACATTTTCCAATTTTTTCTCTGAAGAGTACACGTATAATATAAAATTTACATGAACATAGAGATAGACAAACAACCGGAAAACTTGAAGCCTGTTTTTACTCAGCATGAGGCTGGGAATGACAGTTTACTGCACCTATTTGACTTGGGTCTGTAGTGGGAAAGACAATGCTCAAACCTCAGGCAAAGACATGCAGATCTTAATAATAATATGGAGGCCTGGGGAGGGGAATTTGGTGTACCAAGATATGAACTTGTCATTGTATCATTACACAAAGTCTGGCGCAATTGCAGTCACCAGAATATCAACCTCAAAGATATCAATAATTAGGCCAGGCCAGATGTCACAGGAAAAGTTAGTTTTACATACCTACAACATATTTCTTAAGCTCAGCAGCATTGAGACACTGCTGATGACGATCATAAGAGAAATGTCCTACAGCAATATTGAATATGCCCACAAAATCGACATTGATGGCTGCATGGATCACAACCCGCTTGTTCTTGTCTGGACCTTTTTTGTACGACAATGTCTGGGCTGTTGATTTGATGATCGGATGTCTACTTAAAAGACCAACACCTAAAAGAGAAATGGATGCACCACAATGGTAGGAAATATCTTGGAGGAAGTATGGATCGAAACATCATTTCTAAATTTTCGTTATGTGTTGATTTGCCAATCAGCAGAACTGTAGGACGTATCCTCCAACATGTCCAAGCCCAAAGACAAAGTGCTCCAAAAGCAATTTTCAATCCCTTTCAATTTCATCAAAGAAGACTGTACCTTCTATTTCCCATCCCTTGAGGTAGCTTCCTTGTCTTGGCAGCTCCGACACCTGGCTAGCAATGTGGAAATGCCGCCATTTATACGCTGGCAACAGTGCTTGTAGTTGATGAAGCTGATTCCTCATCCCGCTAATATCTGCTCGGACTTCTTGGAACGCTATCACATCAGGTTTGATCTCTTCTATCTAAACATTAAAAACAAATCAATTCGATTATTAAATTCGTACTATTCAATATGTTAGTTGTTGTAGCTTATCGTTTATTAAAAAAATATTGATACACAGTAGCCTAAATGTCCGGCCTAAGCAATACTCGTATGAGAATGAGGTGAAGCCGGGGGAGAGAAACCTCAGAAACGATGACTTACCATTTCTACAATCCTCAGTTTTCTGACCTCCCAATGGAACATAACGTTCCACAGGTTGTACGTGCTAACAACCAGGCAGCTGACATGGGGCAAAAGACTTAGAGAAGCCCCAACGAAGAGCAAATAATGCAGAAAATTCACATCAGACAACATTTTCATGGCTTTTCACATCGTTCTGTCTTCATCCGGGCAATTGATTTTGTGCTTCTCCAAACTAATGATATGTTGTTGATTTTGATTGGATGTCGAAACATTAAGTAGCCAATCACAAATGAGGTAAGAAACCTGTATGGAATACCACGTCGTGCTCGTGTTGGCCGAAACGGCAAGGCCATTGTGCTCAGCTGTGGTAAAGTCGGGTACCACAGGAGCGAACTTTTTAAGAGCCGAACCCACAACCTCAGTTGATTATGAACCCGGCGCTCTAAACGTTCAAGGACAGTGTCTTGTGAAATGGTGTTTATTTGTCGCATTGTTGGGCTTAGGCATCGCGCAAAGGAGTCAACTTTGTCGCTCAGGCGACCTTCGATTATAGCCGCGGGCCAATGTAATCGCCACGTGCGGCAAAATATCTCTCGTCTGCGCGTAATCGCTGGTTTTGATATCGATCACCGATTCTTATCGCAAGGCACCTGCGATGACCATAGTAAACCCCCGATTTTTGTCGGTCGCAACGACGAAAATCGCTCTGACTTGATTAATTTTGACGCAGTCTTCTGCAATGACGCCAAAACTGGGAATTCCCCCACCATGCGCGCAACAGTACAGACAGCTCCTTCGTGTCGTCAGCGACGACGTTTCCGTTTCTCAAAAGTTCGTTGACATTCCAAGAACACGTGGAACTGTTGTCACTGGATTATTTCAACAAAAAATCCAATACGATTTAAAAGATAGAATGACGATGATGGACCCAAGTAGAGTTGGATCTTGGTATTACAACTATAACGAAGATGACACGCTTCAACACAGATTCTCTGTGTTAAATGAACTTCGTGTGGATCAAAAGTTGTGCGATGCGGTGCTAAAGGTTGGTGGCCATTTATTTCATGTTCACAAGGCAGTGTTGGCCTGTTGCAGCCCATATTTCCGAGCCCTGTTCACGAATGGGATGCAAGAAAGCGGCAAGAACGAATTGGAAATATCGGATGTTGATCCCCGAGCGATGGAAAAAGTCATTCATTACGCGTACACGTTCGAAGTAATAGCAACTGAGTGCAATGTTGAGGTCTTGATGGCAACAGCAGACAAACTGAACGTGACGGGTATTCTGAGGGTTTGCCAGGATGTAATTCAAAAATGTTTGAGCCATGTAAATTGCTTTCATTACTTAGGATTCTCGAGGACATTCAGTTTTCATATTCTAGAACAAAAGATCATCAAATTCATCAAAGTCAACTTCGACCAGATTGGTCTGATGAATGATGAACTTCTTGCATTAGATTTTGAGGAAATTGAACAGTTACTGTCCTGTGATGAGCTTAATGTCCGAAGTGAGGAGTTGGTATTTGAAACGGTCGTCCGATGGATAAGCCACGCCCCTGACAAGAGGATATCTCACCTGCCGCGTCTGTTGAACTGCGTGCGTCTCGGTTTGGTGCCGACTGAATATTTCTTGGAGAAGATTTCAGGACATAAGTATCTGAAAGGCAATGAGGACTGCAAGACAATGCTGAAAAACACATGGGACTTTCTCTACGAATTGGACAGGACGGCGAATAAAGACATAGACTTACAAAACCCCTTGGTGCGACCAAGGATACCACACGAGGTGCTATTTTCCATTGGAGGATGGAGTGGGGGCAACCCCATCACATTCTTTGAGAGCTACGACACCAGAGCGGACCGATGGTACACACATGCTTTCGTCGAAGACAACACACCGCGAGCCTACCATGCAGTTGTTTCACTGGACGCGAAAATCTATATCATCGGTAAGTGATTTTGTCGGCAATCAAAAAATGTCAGAGCCTATTCCATCAGCGAAAGCATATACATTTGCATACAAGAACACATAGAGCTGCTATGTTCCATGTCATTCTGTTCTGATAAGGACACATAATTTTTCGTCTCAGTTGACCGTTTGCAGGCGCGGCCGCAGGTGTAAAAGGAACGACTATCCTTATAGCGAAAGTGTCCGATCTGCCGCATAACAAAATAAAGTTGTAGACTGAGCTTTTATTAAGAGTGATTGGTTTGTACAGCCTGCAGTCGAATTCGATGGTAAAAGGCATGAAAGAAAAATTCTTATGATGGGGTCACTGACGCATTTACGCCGGCACCACACAACCTGTCAAAACCTTGTAATAAAGGACCGTAGACGTCTTTAAAGGGACCAAAAAGAATATTTGCGTTTACAAACCTTGGAGTATGTAATTGATCATGATGATTCTGTGAACAAGGTCTACATTCATTAATCTTCAACAGGGGGGTTCGACGGAACGTCTTATTTCAACAGTATGCGGTGCTTTAACCCTGCGTCGGGAGAATGGTCCGAGGCAGCCCCGATGCATCATCAGCGGTGCTACGTGAGTGCGGCGACCATGGATAGCTTCATCTACGCCTGCGGTAAGTGATCGAGTTACATCCGTGTTAGAACATTGTCAGACTCTTTTGGACTGATTCTGGTTGGAGCTAACTATCGATTAGAAGGGGTATTATATAGGGGTGTCTTGGATAAGTGATGGCAGGTCCGCGATTATACTCATTGCCATCGTTTGTCTCTTGGTACGTCACCGCCTCTTTAGGCCACCAAAGTTTATTTCTTTGTTGCAGGGGGCTATGACGGCCGATGGAGACAGCAGACGTGCGAGAGATATGACCCCAAGGCGAATCAGTGGCACATGATAGCCAAGATGCACCTTCAGCGGAGTGATGCAGGATGTGCCGCCCTTGACGGTAAGTGAGAGTGCCAGGGGGATGAGTCCGGGGAATGTTGGTGCAGAATTTTATCGCTCAATGCACGGTTGTTCACTTGGTGTTAACTTTCGCGCTGCGTTAGGTCTTACGGGCTTACCTGTAACCGAAGGAGAATAATGCCCGTCCAATTTAGTGACCTGCCCAGACAGGCCATATCGACAACCCCTCCATGAGCATGGTAAGTATCATGGTTTTACGTTATGATCCTTTTCCCTTATTGTGCGTATACCATTCTTCTATAGGCGTGTTGTACGTGGCTGGTGGATTCAACGGAGAGGAATGCCTCAACAGCGCGGAAATGTACGACCCCCGAGTGGACGAATGGACCATGATTCGACCCATGGGCAAACCACGCAGCGGCGTCTGCGTGGTTGCCTATGGAGACTGCATATATGCGCTGGGTGGTTTTAATGGCGTCAGGAGACAGGCGTGCGGTAAGGGACCACCAATAAAATCGAAGGGGATATAGACAAAACTGATTCCAGAACCCAAGTTTAAACGTCTTATTTCATTCAAACTTGTTAAATTCGTTACACGGCGCGAGTGTAGGTGGGAAGCGGGTGAGGTATCGCAAGAAGGCGTCAGACGTAGCGCATGCGGGAACATTTTGTTACAAATAACCGCTGGAGCTGAGCGAGGTGTTACCAAAGCGGAGACCGCATCGCAATGACGCTCTTCACTATTATTCACGCGTTGTCAATCTCCGCCATTGGTTTCTTGAGCTAAGCACTTTTCCTTTGTTCCGCAGGAGAAAAGTACGACCCCATTCACAAGACATGGAACCCAATTAGAAAGATGTTCACCCCGAGAAGCAACTTTGCTGCAGTTGTCATGGACAGGATGATCTTCGCAATAGGCGGCTTCAACGGTAGGTTATTGAGCCTTGCTTTGGAAAAATAAGGCTTTAGCGACAGACTAAGCCATGTTCTTCATGACACTACTCCGCCAGCAGTACCAAACATTCTTCTACATATGTCGACAACAACAACTCAAGTGCGGCAAACGACCCTCCTGGGTGTGTTCATGAAATAAAATGAAAATGGTTGCCGTGGCGTCCATTTTACATGTGAGAGGGTTGATTCTTGATATTTGAGGGAACGACACCTTCTGGGTAAACCTTCCCACGACAGGCCAGTGGTGACTATGAAGTGCTGGAGCAAGAGTAATGATCGGAGCAAGGGACGTGTTTTAATGAGGCAGATCAGTCTTAGCTCTACTTCTCTTCTTGCAGGCACGACCACCGTTCCACACATGGAGTGTTACGACTCCGAAGTCGGCGAGTGGTACGATGCCACGGACATGAACATCAACCGCAGTGCCCTCAGCGCATGCGTAGTAGCTGGTCTACCAAACGTCTGCGACTTCACATATCACGGTCACGCGTCAGCAAAACTGATGGATGATGAGCAACTGATGTCAGAAAAAGACCTGTAGATCAGCAACTCTGTCAAGTGGTGCCGCTGTCTGCGAGAATTTGCAACAGATGCCATCTTTTTCTCCACGTCGTAGTAACCATGCAATCCTATCATTATTGTGCGGGATCCTCAGCTTTTGATGACCGCAAGTAGATGGAAGTCTCTATGCACTTTTAGATTCATATGACGGAATAATAATGGGCAACTATAGTACATTCGTAAATGTCCGTCAGATCTAATAATCTGTAACCACTGGTGTAAGAATGCAGACCAGGGTTTTCACCAACTTCAACATCATCATCTTCTCTATTAGTGTATACGGCAGCGCGCGGCACCGGCAGATACTACGAGGTTTCCTAGAGAAGGACAATCATTTCCTCTTAGCTTCAAAATTCAGGCTTTTTACACACGAAAGATGACTCTGTCCCGCGACTGGGAATATTGTCATCGTTAACCTGATCACTCTCACACGTTCTCGGCTGCAGAGCAATGACCGTAGAATCTTTTTGGGACACACTGTACAATATTAGCTGTTGACTAGGAGTACCGCACCCCGATGCGTGGACGGGTTGATCTGATATTGCACGGCGACCGATTTGGTTGCAAGCGATGTGGCAAGGCTTTCTCCAAACCGACCCTTTTTCGACGGAAAACAAATAAGCATCAGCGATGGATAGCAAGAGACGTGACATGCACAAATAGATGTATTGACCTTATAGGATCCTTATAAAGAGCAAGTCATGGACATACTATATGATTAAAAATTTATTGCATTACATCAGTATCACCAAAAAGAAAGTACATGTATAATGCAGGTTTGGGCATTCCTTGCCGTCGATTTGATTATAGGTAGAAACTTCCTATTGAAGGAAATCTTGTCGTTATAAATAGTGAGGATGAATTCAGTAATACATGTATACCAGGACCTATTAGCGGGCGAGAAACATCCAACTCCGCTGTTCCTTTCGCTCGCTAGTAGTGTCTGGTGACAAGTATCCAAGAAGAGCCAGACTTTTAGGCTTGTCAGATATGAAGACTATTTAAATAAAAACTATTGAAACTACCTGAATATTGACCATGCATGCTCAAAAAAAGAGTTTTATCTTTCAGCTTGCACTGTCTTGTTTCAAAGTAACATCAAATTGGTAACATGTTTAAAGCAGCTACTACAACAAACATACTGTATATGCATACTACAGTACAAGTATATGTACATTTCAACACGAAATAAAGCAGAATAGACTTGAGACACAACCGGATGTCGGACTTAAGAAGGTTGGAAGAAGATTGGAAGAAACCAGAAGAAACTGCTTATATTAGGACAGGAGGTACTCCCAAAATATGGCCTTCTGGTTGGCTCAAAGCGAATGAGCGCGCCGTGGTTTTCGTTAATCAGTGTCATACAGATGTCATCAGAAGGATACCAAAGAAGGTTCCGTCTTCTCAAATAATTATTTCGTTTCCAACCGAAAGCTTGTTCGTCCATGTTGCTTGTGGCGCCACCTTTTGGCCGCACCGATCACTGACGCCGTAGAACAGTCCCTCCATCTTGTACCCATCACAGACATTTCGTCGAAGTGTTCTAACGCAATCTCGCGGAGGGATATTCTGAATCAAGTCCGGTCTAGAGACCGGTTCGTCACTTTCGAACCTGCTGATGCTGTCAAGAACATCGGCAACAGTGTAGTCATGAAATGTCTGCGTTTTCTTCTTCAGAGTCGAAATATCCAATTGTTCGCGAACTCGGTTTTTATCTGGTTTGGTACTTGTTACCAGAGGAACCGACTTTACTTTCCGCACCTCCCTTTGGGTTCGACCGGACAGTGGTGACTTCCGGGGCCTGCCAGAGGGACAAGCATCCGAAACTAGCATAGGCGTTGTTTGTTTCGTTTTGTTTCGATCACGTGGGTCACGTGATACACCGTCCAATCGATTCCAGAATTTCGGTACAGAGTTATTGTTGAGATCACGTGGTGTCGCTATGAAGGCGTCATCAGTTGGTGACTTCCGTTTGTCGATTTCATGTTTCTTATAATTCCGTGCCGGAAGTTCCGGTGGTACTTCCGCGATCCGTGCGGCCAGATCAGCAGGAACTGAAACATCGTCACCAGGAATTGTCTCATAAATATGCTCACCATCATAGTGATCAACGTTTGAACGTCCAGGTCTTGGGGTCGAGGTTAACACTGGTGAACCAATGAAAAAGTGTCCCCTTGAATTTTGAATTGGATCATGAGAATCACACTGAATTGTCAAAGAGTCATTCGCAAGATATCGCCACTGCTTTTCCTCAATGCATTGTTCATTTACGTGCATTTGTTTATGTTTATGACTTTTTGACCTTCGTTCTCGATGACCTCTTGTCGTTTCTCTTGCGATTTTGTCACCAGATACGCGCGATTTGCCTTCCCGACGGCCAGTACCATCCATCGTGACACAGTCTAAATTTGCCGTACTTTCGAAACCAGGCCCGCTCCCGGCCCAATGCTCGCCATGATAGCACTCCATGACGAAATAACCGTCCGCTTGTGCTTGTGGTTTACCGCGACGGCTCTCACTAAACGACTTTCTCCGTTTCTCCCTTGAATCATCACTTGTAATCTTCCGCGACGAAACATCAAAAGAGCGCGACCGACGCGTCTTGTTCACTTCACAAGAATCGGTTTCTTTTAGATCCTTTATGATACCACGCATTGAGTGTTTGACTTTAGTTAACTTATAGTTATGCCGATCTAAGCGTTGCTGGCAAACTAAATCGTGTCTACCAGGCCAAGCCCGAAAGTTCGTGGGAACCATTCCTTGACTGGTTTCATGATACCCAGCATCCTTGGATTCATTGTTTAGATTCATGGCAAATACCTTCTCGCTGTGTAAGAGGCTGTCGATTTCATCCTCGCATGTTGGTAAGAAGTCACTTTCGTATCCGCTCGATATGGTAGTTGGAGAACCTCGCTTCCTTTTGCTGACGAAAAACATTTCGCCCATCGGACTTTGCGACCAGTTGCCAGTGTCATAACTAGCAACCGTTGAAATGTACGATTGTTCATATTTAGAATTAAACTCACCACCAAAGAGATTGTTCAATTTAGAAATGTTATGCACTAACTTATCCACGCGTGTTTTGTGAGTTTTGGACTTAGGAGAATTTTCCCGATTCGTGACAAGTTCCTCGTCATCCCGATGAGATATTGCCAAATGGTTTCTCTCTTGCACTAGAATCTGATTGGTCGGCTTGTCGGTCACGTGGCGCTTTCCTTTAGTTTCATTGGTGGAATCGCCAGTCACGTGTTCTTCTGGAAAGGACCGCCGGAGCCATTCGTCTATCGCTGCACTTGGCTTCATTACTGCAAGCAGGTCATCTACAAAGATAGAAAGAGAACGGATAAAGGCGCCATTGCGTTTCCCTTTGATGAATGAGCCGTAGTTCTAGAAATAAGTAACATGAAAGAAATATTGGAAATGAATTTGTGCTTGACATCCAAGAAAGGTGCCGATGACCCGATTTATCATGTTTATGTCAAGTCATGTTTGATTACAGAAGGATGAAAGCCCATAAATACATGGAATAAATGCCTATGAAATAAAGGGGTTAGTTAAGGCAATTTTGTGTGTAATTTGGTCCTTGTTGTGCACCCGTCGTCGTCGAACAAGAGGACAAGAGGACAACATGAGCATGCCATGAAATATGTTGGTTTTTCATGCAAATTTTTTTTTCGCTAGGTTGGATAAAAAGCAATTTTTTAGAAATTTGGCTTCAATGTCCTGTAACGTGACGTAAGTGTTGGCAGTCAAGTAGTGGTACCACACACACACACACACGCACGCACTCACTTGTACAATGTGTGTCAGGATGGTTTTCACAGCGCCAGGCTCCCGATTATAACACTTCACATTTCTGTTGACAAATAACTTATTCGTGCCCTGAAATGAAACTTAGTGGGTTTTTTTCCTCGAAATATCTTCATATCGGAATGCCAGTATAAGTGGACTCGAATTGCCCATTCCGTTAGCGTAACTAGGATCATTGAGTGCGCGTCTGAGTTGTCAAATATTTAACGAACGGAGTTGGCGATCGGTTAATGTGGGATCTATTTTTACGCTTCACCGCCAGTATGGGACAGTCACGAATCGTGTGAGAATGGAGTTTCACACGGTCAGACTTTCATCTGGCCCAGATCTACAGGACATTAATCTCGTCTTTCAATAATCCACCCAAATAGTAAAACAGTAGCAGAATAAATTTATCAATTCATACATTTTAAAACATCGCCCAAGGCTCAAGCAAAGTTAAACATTCTTTGGAAGACTCGGTCTCATAGAGTGGGCCAATCGAGTGGGGTTGTAAGGGGTGGGATAGGCCTGGCTGAGAAACTGGGCTAAGAGTTGGTTCATCATTACCATTGTTTGTTGACGTTGTAAGTGTTGTCATGTAGAAGTGAGGCAAAAGAACTGATGTTACTCCCAATTTTCACATAATTGGCTGCTGAGCAAAACCTATGACCCCCGCCCCACCCTCTTGTGCCCATAGAGTAACTGAACCGGATCGAGATATATCATTTTGATCTCTGTTTTATTGACTTATCGGCCCCTTAGTGCATAGGGTCTAAGGGTGATGGTCATCCCTTTCTCTTGGACCACCCTGTACATGTAAATGCACAGAGTTGATGGCTTTCCAAAATAAAAACGATGTAAGCTATAATCTGTGAAAAGCACACACATGCGTCTTTGACAAGAAAAGTTGTCGAGATATCGAATCTTCTGACCTGGGGTTCATGCCAAGTATACTTCAATAGTTCTCAATGTCAATTTGACAATAATTAATACATGCATTTGACTGATGACGGTCTGACCTGTGGCCACATTTTGAATTTACACAATTTAGCAATTAAGGTCTAAAGCCATCCAGGATTAATGATGCGTGGTCAATATGTCACTAAAGAATGAACTCAAAGCTATCGCCGACCATTGTGGACATACTGATAGCACCTTGCGCCCGATTAATATTTCATGGCTTGGTCAGGTGGGTGTGAAATATCACAATATCGGTCATGAATGCTAAGCCCATTAGCCTTTAGTGTTAAGAGTAGATAAATGCATGCGACGTCGAACGAATTAAAAAAAATATGGATTTGGGATGTTCTCCAATAAGCTTATATCATAAAAATACACATTGGCGAATACAAATTAGCCTGGAAGAGGAGGACAATTCTAAATAACGAAACCTATCCATAAACCACTCAAGTCATTCACCAATTTTATTCAGCAGCCATTTTAGTCTTTCGGTCGTATTTAGCCAATCAAAAGCCCTCATTTATGTAACTGCCCCGAACAAGCATGATACGGGGGTTGTGAAACACATTACACCCGGATTCTGGCAGCCGAAAAAAGCTTTAAATGCAAATTACCGTTATCAAACATAACTTTTACATAAGAGGTTGTTGGCTCAAATCAAGCAGGCCTGCTAGGTCAAGAAGATATATATGATATCAACTAAAAAAGAACAAACACAATGCGGACGAAAAATAGTTGCACTTTGGGTACAATAGTACAAAACTCAAGCATTCTGTAATTCGGTTAAGGGCACTTGGACCAATTCTTTCGAGTGGATGTTTTTCGAAGAAATATTTTCATGATATGTTGTTAATATTAGGAGGGGGGGGGGGGCGTTTTAGGTTTGGACACTACCTGGTTGCTGTCTCTAATGTCCCTTTAAAACAATAGTTGCCAAGTTATCACCTACCTTGCTTATCTCCAGTCACCTTAAATCAACTCATTTTCTACAAATTTTGTCTCACATCCGAGAAATTTTGCAAAACCGCGGGGTTCGTCCGACCCGAATCGCACCTGTGGTTCGACTGATCAGGGCACGGCATTCGTTGAGTTGGATATTTTTAAGGACCCGCGGCATCGAGCTAATAGGTCGAGGCCACAAGTAAGGATTCCACGTTTATCGCTTATTAGTGGCCTCAATTTTTTTGTTAGCCTATTTTAACACTAAATAGGATTTGATATGTTATTCTATTGCTTCCTGTAATAAAAATATCGGCGATGATAAGGGTTTGACCGAGGGATGTCCCAAGGCTCGTGGCATGATTGGGCGATATCAGTGTATTTACTACATGTACATTTACTTCACAGAACATCCTTTGAAAGCATGTCAGAACCTCTCTATATCAAAAGCAAAAGGTAACTCTTCCAAATGATTACGTCGAGCGCGATCGACAAATAAGGTACATGTATGTGACAAGAAACTGGGAAATACGCAACTTTTTCAAACTTTCAAACTGTCATGTCAAATCATACCCACCTCTCCTTTGGAAACCGAAATCCGCTGGATCTATTTTAATCGCGGAGGCACCCCGCCGGGCTAAATAAAGCACTAATTCAACACAAAACGCGGTAAGAGTCATTTTAATCCGCGGCATCGAACAACCGGTGTATAAAATTACACAAATTTCTAAAGCAATTCGGCAGATAACAAAACGAAACCTATCAAATTAAACTTTCTGGTCACTTTGCCCCGGGATTATTACTCCTTGAGAACCCCCCGGAGCGGTATTACGTGTGGGTTAAACCATCTCAAAAACATTCTAAGATTGTTTAATGACGCGGCAATTCTATTTGAATTCTAAATTAGTCAACACGAAATTGGCCCATCTCAGCTTCAGTTTATCGAATTGATGCGGCAATATCAACCAAAACTGCCCAAACAGGTACAGTCGTTAGCAAAAGCACCAAATTGGTTCAACCTGCTTTTATCATTGAATGTAAACTTTGTTGTAATCTCTTGATTTGTATTAAATGTTCAAGATCACGAATCACGAATTGCGCGATATTTTACTGTAACTACACTTTCACCGGCACAAGTTTGGGTATACATTTACATGTAGTTCCTTTACATGGATTATCTCTCATGGTATTCGAAACTTGACAACATATGTAGAAGAAGGTGCAATTTGAAACGAATCAATGTTTACATGTATTTCATGCGAATTATGCATCAGTACTATTATTTTCTTTCCAGCTGCTATAATGTATAATGAATTGCCCTTATGTAGAAATATCAAGCTGGGACAATAATCAAGCTAACTTTAGAAGTTCAAACGATTGCTTACTTTAGCTCTTAATTGATTTAATTTCTGAATCAAATCCAAACACTTGTGAGAACTTTTTCGGCTAACATTTAAAGGATATGCTAATCTGTTTACCTTTGACTAATCTACCTTAATGTGGAACCTAAACTTGAGCTTCTCTCGAAGATTTAAATATTTATCGGCCACTTGAAAATACTTTATACATGTGATTATAGGCAAATATCATTCATAAAGATTATATTTTCTGGGACACCATGTATGGCTCGGCAGTGTGAACTTGATACATATCAGTAGAACTTTTAAAAGTGAGTGCGATTAGAAGATCGGTGTCATTGGGCGATGTCATCAGACTTTTATCGTATACATGTATGTAGGTCAAAAAGCAGTTGTTCAAAACAAGATACCCCGTATAGCCACTTCGCGTGGCGCATGCGTATACATATATGTATGCCAAAGAAAGTTTGTGTTTGAGCAATCCGGCTCACGTGTAATTAAACAAGGTTGGTTCCATCTAGCATGTGAAAAGTAACAAAGATGCGCCACTCTGCTGTTACCTCCGTAACAGTCTAGAACCACTTGGGATGACCCGAAATACACCTCTGTCACCCCACCCCCAGCCGTGGTCAATGCCAACCAGTATTCCCAGGTGTTGGGCTATTAATCGAGGCAGTGTCATCTTTTCATTTCTCTAGGCTATAATGAACGTTTGCCTGAATGGCCGCGGCAGGGAGAGCGGACTCTAAAAACAACCCTGAGAAAACGTTATGGGCCGTACGCTTTCCTGTGATGCCGAAAGGACGCATAAAGACCAAAAAGTGTACTATTAATATTACAGCACGTCATTATGATCATACGCATACGTGCGGTTGTTAAAAAGTCAAATGTACATATACGAGTATTTTATTCAACGATATTAGACTATCGTAACATGAATTTTAAAAGTGAATAAAAGTCGGGTGCACCGAAGTCCATTTACATATTTGTCAAATCCTAAATCAATGTTAAGGCTTGAAATAATGTTCGTTTGCTGTTTGAAACATGCCCATTGAGTGAATGGTTGTTCGCTCTCGGTGGCAAAGTTTGACCCCCGGTCAACCTTCGTCTAGTCACAATGGCCGGGACATTTTTAATGATTGTTTCAGGTTCATGATAAATTGAGTAATTATGTATCGAGTGAAATGGCCTGATATTGTCGGGATGATTAATCCCAGATTTCTTCAGGATGGGTCAGGCGACACATTTATGACGCGCACCATTCCGAAGCTTATCCCAGTCAAAATATCCCGTGGGCTTTATGCGATTTGAAATAAAGTATTTGTCAATAAACTTCGTTCTATGATAACAATGTTGAAAAGTTTTCCAAATATGTCGGGTAAATCCTAAAGAAGCGACATGTCGAGTTTGAACAGCTCCTTCTCTTCACCCATGGAACTATCCATGTTTACAAGGCTGTGTTTTCTTTGCTAATTATCATGGTAAAGCCGTAAAAGCGCAAACTATACGACAGATTTAATCAGGCGGCAAACATTTTCCAGTTGATTAAAACCGTGGACATTGCGCATAATGGCCACGGACAGAAATTACACCGATTTTGCCAATGTTCTCTCTCATGAGACTTTATTTGTCTGGTCCTAAACTTGTATCGCCCGCCATGCGATAGTCGTCATCTGGGGGTGTATTTGCATCTGCAGGTAAAACACGTCACTATCGCTGTGTTTGATATCAATAACTGGTAGCTGCGATCATCGATTCTACTTCCAGGTACCTGTGATGGCCACTTGTAGAGCACTTTAAATTCTTCTTTGGTCGGACCATAAGTCAGTGCAATCGTAATCTCTTTCATAGAACCATCTCACCATCAATCATTTCGATTCCTCACCTCTGAATCCAAGTGAATTTCTCATCAAAATTTGGTATTAATCAAGGCGGTCAGAACCACGATGGGTTCATCCATCTCTATGGTTATAGGTTCTGGTTGTAAGTAAGTTCATAGAATAAACGAACGGTAATGGTAAAACTACGAATGAACTAACCTTGGTCCGGACTGTATAGACTTTGGCCACGTGCTCCTCCGACTCGTAGATATTACTGTGGAGTCGCCTCTATGAGACCCATCGATGTCCAAATTAATGTACGTTCCTACTTGTATACGAATCGAGTGCAAAATGCAACTCTCCATGCGCCACTACATCTATTTACTCGTGAGTCCTTGTTGTTGCAACTCACGGGGGTAAGATAAACTGCCAGAGAATGTACTCGCCGGACCATTAGAGTCCGCGTGCGACTTGACAACACTTCAAAACGCCCGGAAATTTATACAATTATTGCACGAAACTCCAATAATGACAATATTGTCAGATCGCAGTGGCGTTTCCTGGCGTTTCCCGGCGTCCTTGAGTATCAGGACCACAGCACAAACTACAATAACCATACTATATACTTCACCACAATAATGACACTGCGCCTCTGTCGGCAAAGTGTTGCGACATCTGTTTTGAAAAGCGTCCCCCAGGCCCTGGGCGGAAAGCCTTTGATTTTTAAGCGCGAGAGTGTTAAGTAAATTGTTTGGAGAGGTGTAAAGCACTCTGTAAAGTGCAATAATCGCCGCCTTTCCATAGGCCTTTTCTTTGACTAATCAGCTTTTAGAAGTGAACTAGCAATTACTGATTTGTTAAACCCATAGGCCTAATTGTCTTTGTTTTCCTCAGCGTTATGGCCGTGGTCAAGCCGATATACGATCGTACTGATGCGCTGGCCTTGGCTGGTGTCAGCAACTCGAAATTTGCAGATTCCCCCCCCCCCCAATGAAGTTTTTGGGCAAAATGTATCGATCCAAAAGCATTATGGCCGTGGATAACAACAATCTTTGATTAAATTGAATGTTTTATTAACTGTTTTGTAGCTGATACTTCCAAAATGTTGCCACGTATTTATAGCAAGGGCATATTGTAGCACTTGATTTTCTGTTCTAGGTGCATGCAGTAGAATTGGAGAAGTACACTGTGGTGGCCGTTATGACACGTCACAGCAAAACCAGGCGCATTACGCACAGTGGAAGATTAGCCTAAATGACACCAGGAGGTAATGGAAGAAATTGATGTGCTCATATTTCACAAAAGGCAGACAATAGAGAAATGAACAAGCAGTCCGTCTCAACCTGTCAAGCTCAGAGCGACATGCGACACGCGACACGCTGTGACGGGTCACAAATGTTCACTATCGAATGCAATTTTGTCAAATTTAATGGTCAACGATAGAGGTTAGCTACTGTTCAAAATTGGGTCATGATAATCACCGAGCCATGCAAGACTTGTTGTCGTTGCCATGTATCCATGTTGTATTTGTATAGACGAACAAGATGGTTGAACATATTTTATTCAAGGTTGAACATATTTTAGTCTTGAACATATATTTCCTTCTTGAACTTATATTTAACTTCTTGAATGGTAATTCTAAAGTCTTGAATAAATTCCGCTTTGGCTTGCCATAGCTACTGTTCAAAATTGGGTCATGATAATCACCGAGCCGTGCAAGACTTGTTGTCGTTGCCATGTATCCATGTTATCTATGAATGTTGTATTTGTATAGACGAACAAGAATTCTTAACCCCATTAAACGAATTTATTCTTGTAAACCTGGAGCTCCGGCCATATTGAAGTAAGTTCTCTTTTTTTGCTTATGATACAAAATGTACAACTATACATCGATGATAATTCCATTAATCAGTAGCACTCGTTTTTTCTGTAAAATGTGACTGTCATAGCCGGATGATAATACAACAGGGTGTGATATAACTATCACCTTAGATAATTGGTGCCGAAAAGATAATTTGTATCCACACGGTTGGATGGTGCTGCTTGAAGCACAGGGACGAAGAAATAAGAGCTCAATAGCCCTGGATCCACCACTGCATACATTGGCTATTGTAGGTCAATGATATGCAGGACCGACCTGTCCATTATGGAAATGAACTTCATGCGGGGGCATGAGCCGGGGTAGGACCTCATTTGTGCTATCTCCCTTATAAAGAGGTCAACTGAAGGCCGCGGTACCGAACTCGCTGTAACATGAATTGTCACAACATTAGATATCTTATCGGGATATATAGAAGTTCAACGCCTGTCCATATACATTCGAAAATTAATTCATACGACTTCAATATTTGCAGCGTGGGCACATCAGTTACAACATTGTAGGACAACCAAGAAAGAAATGGCATCCAGTAAGTAAAATCGAATATATTATTACGGAGTTTTCGGAGCTTTGTCTCACGGATCACGACTTTCCTGCTCGACCAACTGACATGAAATTTCACCAAGACCTAACTTACATGTTTTATATCCGGATTGCGCACTTTGTTTTTCGTTAAAACTCAGATAAGTGGTACTTTATGCATGTTTTTAGTCATTTTTGGATCAAAATGATGGAAAGAAAATGAAAGTAAATTAACCCAAACCATGTCCGTTTTTGATTGGAAAATAAAGTTATTTATAACCCAAACCATGTCCACTTTGTCACTCTCCGGTGCCACCGGGCATCACTCCTCACAGTTAATCCGGCGTCTTCCATCGAATACTTCACTACAGCGATTTTACCTCTCCATAGATGAACCTTGCCTATAATTAAGTGCTGTACTGCGCACTAAAACAATAACAAGGTAAGTTAATAAGCCCCCCTTTAGGAGGGGCTCTTAAGATACACGTGTGTGCGGGAGTAGATAATGTAATGAATGATGAGAAATAAAGAGAGATTGTATATCCTACAAACAATTTTTTTTGGTATTTTTCTGAATTAACTCCGTTGAGTTTACCGATTTCTCCGCGATCTTCCGGTGGTGGTTGCTATCCCATTGGTTGAAATTAATTTAAATCTTCATGGGAATTCGCTACATCATATGCCTAAGAAATTGGCCAATTATATTAATATTTTTATCAGAGAAATATCCGTCCTAAATAATGACAGAAAAGGGTGGTTTATTTCAATTTTGTGTCGACATGATCGAGGTCACGTGACATAAAAACAAAACAATCGCACACACCCGTCCAAAAAAGGCACTTTAAGAAAAACAAATACGTTTTTCCAGCTTAAAACCACACTGACGACTAAGTAATATTGGTCTACTGCCCAAATCTGAAGTATCAAATTGAATCACAAACTAGAACTAGCTCTATTTAGCTATAGTTGCGTGAAAAATTCGGGTGAGCGACGTACATTCTGTACCCTAGCGGCCAATAATTAAACTACTTTCAGCCGTCTGCTCCGGTCTCGTTAGGGAGTTTTTCCCAAATGTACGCGATGATGACGTGCCCCATTAACAGGACGTAACATCTATTTTAAAATGCGTTTCGAAAGTGAATGCATGAGGACAACCCATTTGTGTCGTATATCACTGGAAACGCCCGATTCCCGTGAATAAGGTCAATCACAATGTATTACATTACCAAAACAAAAATGTGTCGGAAGGAACTATATGGATGGTCCCATCGCACCCCCCCCCCCCTCCAGCAGTATGACACAGAAGGGCTAGTTGACTGTTCACCGGGGGGGGGGGGGGGTTTGGGGGGAGCTTCCCCCCAACGCACTGGTAAAAACCTATGTCGACGGAGGGGGGTTTGGGGGGGTGTCCCCCCATTGTAATAGCTGTAGTTGTTAGAGCTTGCACTTAACATATGCTCGTAGGGGGGTTCGGGGGAGCTCCCCCGACCTAAAGGGGGGCTCACTAAGTTCTTGACTTTACATATTAGCGTTTCATTCAGCATTCCTTGCAAAAGTAAAAGAATACTGTCCAAAAACAACCCAAACCATGTCTGTTGTTTCTTCAATTTGCAAGGGACGAATTCCGCAATGACCGTGGAGCGACCGCAAAGACAATGGATGTGCCAATTGAGACACAGCAATTTGTGCACAATTGAACACATGATTATCAGAAACATTCCATAATAGACCGTGAGAGAAGCAATGTGCCCACAAATTTTGCATATTTAGTTCACTTCTGGTGATAAATAACTATATTTTGTGCTTGGAAAAAAGAAGACATGGTTTGGGTCAGTTTTCGAGGCAAGTCCCATGTGCTCTCGAAGTTTCTTTGTTTTCCCGATTAGACTTCAAATCTCGACTTCTTTTACCTAAAGTTTGCAATGGTAAGCTAATATGTAAAGTCAAGAACTTAGTGAGCCCCCCTTTAGGTCGGGGGAGCTCCCCCGAACCCCCCTACGAGCATATGTTAAGTGTAAGCTCTAACAACTACAGCTGTTACAATGGGGGGACACCCCCCAAACCCCCCTCCGTCGACATAGGTTTTTACCAGTGCGTTGGGGGGAAGCTCCCCCCAAACCCCCCCCCCCCCGGTGGACAGTCAACTAGCCCTTCTGTGTCATACCGCTGGAGCGATGGGACCATCCATATAGTTCCTTCCGACACATTTTTGTTTTGGTATTGTAATACATTGTGATTGACCTTATTCACGGGAATCGGGCGTTTCCAGTGATATACGACACAAATGGGTTGTCCGCATGCATTCACTTTCGAAACGCATTTTAAAATAGATGTTACGTCCTGTTAATGGGGCACGTCATCATCGCGTACATTTGGGAAAAACTCCCTAACGAGACCGGAGCAGACGGCTGAAAGTAGTTTAATTATTGGCCGCTAGGGTACAGAATGTATCATACGTCGCTCACCCGAATTTTTCACGCAACTATAGCTAAATAGAGCTAGTTCTAGTTTGTGATTCAATTTGATACTTCAGATTTGGGCGGTAGACCAATATAACTTAGTCGTCAGTGTGGTTTTAAGCTGGAAAAACGTATTTGTTTTTCTTAAAGTGCCTTTTTTGGACGGGTGTGTGCGATTGTTTTGTTTTTATGTCACGTGACCTCGATCATGTCGACACAAAATTGAAATAAACCACCCTTTTCTGTCATTATTTAGGACGGATATTTCTCTGATAAAAATATTAATATAATTGGCCAATTTCTTAGGCATATGATGTAGCGAATTCCCATGAAGATTTAAATTAATTTCAACCAATGGGATAGCAACCACCACCGGAAGATCGCGGAGAAATCGGTAAACTCAACGGAGTTAATTCAGAAAAATACCAAAAAAAATTGTTTGTAGGATATACAATCTCTCTTTATTTCTCATCATTCATTTACATTATCTACTCCCGCACACACGTGTATCTTAAGAGCCCCTCCTAAAGGGGGGCTTAAAAACTAAGCTCCAACAATACCCCATATCTATCTCTCTTTTACCTTTTACAAACATGACGAAGTCGGCTACATAAACAAATAAATCATCCCCATAAAACGGGATGATGAATTTGACCCAGGCCGGCTGGAGCACATCGCTCCCTCGGATGTGAACTTGCCCTTCATTCTTGAAAGAACTCAATTCCAACTCAGGGTCAGTTACTGTATGACAATAAACAAAGCGCAAGGACAAACCTTTGACAAGCTCGGTATCTTCCTTCCGCAGTCAGTTTTCAGTCACGGACAACTATATGTTGCTTTTTCGAGGGCTAGACGTTTTCAGGACATTACTGTACAAATCAATACAACCACAAAACAAGGATTCCTAGCCGAAGACGCCGTCACACAGGATATAGTTTATCAACAAATACTGTGATCATTTCCGAGGTAAAAACACATATCACTGTTTTTAATGTCTTGACAATGCCCAGGTGACAATGTAACTGTTTACAAACATTCCGCGCGGAGCGCGGGTTATGCTAGTTTAAATATAAATACTAGGGAGGGGACATAAAAATCATCCAAAGGCCGTCATTGCTCATTCTCAGTTCAGCAGAAAAACCCAACTCAAAGTATTCACTTCTAACCGGAAGTTTCGTCAGGAGGACGTCATATATTGGAAAAACACGTGACTTCAAGCGTGTTTTCCCAAGTATACTCGGGGAGGTGGGTTGTAGCGGGCTATATACGCCAGGGTTGAGTTCGAGTGATTAACTTTTTGAATATCTATGTACCAACAAATGTTTGGGGTATGAATTATTATTACAGACTGCAAAAAATCCGCAAACGACATCGACACCATTGACAACGACGCAGTTTTATACATGTATACTACATTGGCCCAGCTCGTTAATGGCTATGATGAATACGGCAACGAAAGGTTCAAGAAGTTCTCAGAACGAGAGTTCAGATCCGATTTCAGCCATGAAGTGGTGAAAGGTCTATGTCACGGTAAGATAATCGGTCATTAATTCATCTTCGGCGATCTAGCTCCTGCAATAGTTCAACATGGTAAAATGCATCAAGTTCCAAGCGTTTGAGAGAGTCACCATTTTGTCATTTAATACCTGACCACCCTTAAGAACTTTACAATTGAAACCTTGTTGACTTCCTAAGATTATACATTACTTTTAAATAAGATGAAGAAATCACCTGAGTGATAATAGTCATGAAGTGTATAGGTCTAGTTTCATCATAAAAAACCGCGGTCGGTTGCACTACTTGCGTTTTTATGAGTCACCCTGTAGAAGCTGTTTTATCATGCAGGAAAATACCGGACGCGATGGTGTGAGGTATCAATGATGAAGGGAGCCACCGATTTGACCACCTACCAGGAGATGTTACAGGAAATCCACCCTCGGACTATCATTGAATTAGGAACGTGGCTCGGGGCAAGTGCTGCTTGGTTCGGGGACTTGGCCAAGGTAGGCGTCGCCAGTAACTTTGGCGCGTGATTTTTTTAAATATTTTCTTTTCGTCCAAACTTTAAAAATCGGAAAGAGGGCATTTTTCATTTTGCTTTTTATTTTAGTTGACTAAAAGTGCCACCCATGTATGATACCCGTGTCACCAGATGTGCCCGATTGTATACTTTGTAGTATCAAGAGTTCATAAAGAGCAGTCTTTATGGGTTCTTGATACTATTGATTCTCTTAAAGCGCAATACTAGGAAAAAAGAATATGTGCACATTGCTTTTGTTCCACACCTATATGAATAATTTTTTTCCAAGGGATCAGAAAAACCCACATTTTATTTCATATAACACCCTATACATGTATCAAGAAATGTAAGTGTTTAAGTTTTTTGAACCACTGGGTCTTGTGGACTTGTCTGGTGAATAACTACTGAAACATTTCATGGAACAGCCAAAATTGGGGAGGGCGGGGACGAGAAGCAATAGTCAATTTTTACCGACCTAATCAACAACTACAGTGTACATGTATACGCTCTTTTTTCAAGATTTTCGGACTAGAATGCCATGTGTATTCCATGGATATCACGAACCCAGATGCCGTAGACAAGAGGTGTCACAGAGATAATGTTAGCTTTCTACATGGGGACTGCAATAAGATTGAAGAAACCTTTACACCCGCGATGTTAAAGGTAAGTCAATGGAAAACTGTCTCACGGTGACTGTATTGGCAGAAGCCACGTTGGTAAGATTGATCAAAAGGCCACTGGTGGAATCAAGTGTCAGTAAGAGTTCAAACTTTATTAAATGGTCGAAGTGGAAGAGGAAGCAAGCTCTCGAAGAGACCGAAAGGTAGGAAACTTCCACCTCATAAGTTTGCCCCCTTTTGTATAGTGCATTTATGTACAGGGGGAATCTTGTGAAGTGATGAAAGTTTTGAATATTCCTCTACCTTTCGGTCCCTTACCTCTGTGGGTTCCTTCTCCTTCTATACTTGAGGACCGGATATATAGTAATTTGATACGTGTGCTATTAATATGGTCGTAGCTATATACTTACCATTTGATCTGCAGGGCCTCCCACACCCCTGGATAGTAATTGACGACGCTCACGTGAACGTGATTCCAGTCTTGGAATACTTCACGGCTCACATGCTCCCCGGAGACTACTTGATCAAGGAGGATGTGTCGTCCAGCCAGCCCAGGAAGCCCGGGATGGGTCTGATCAAGGAAATGGGGTGGGAGCCGACCCAGAGCTCAAACCCGGAATTGCTTGTGAAATTCATGGAACGGAACGCGGACAATTATCGCGTTGATCGCTACTATTGTGATATGTACGGGTAGGTGTGTCTCTATCTATGCAGAAAGGTTTGCCAATGTATAAGAATAAGTACACACAAATAATTCTACTTAAACTACATGTACATTCGCCTCAGGCCTTTCAGTACAATGCTCAAGGTTCCATTTTCTGCTGTAAGATGATATCAAAAAGGCACAAAACAATTTACACAACACAGAAAACCCAATGCAATTTGCCCCATCCATTCAAAAGATATAACCATTGATGTGTTTGGATATGATTGAAATCATTTTAAACTGTTTCCCTTTGCAGCTACAACGGGAATAATAACTGGAATGCATATCTCAAGAGGGTTTAACACCATACCTGGACGGTCTGCAAGAAAGTGTCAGAAGAGTAACAGGAATCAAACAGCTGACAGAAAGTATAAATACTATACGGGGTGTATCTTTTCTATACGACACACTTGCCTTTTTGTTAGGAAGATTTTTTTAAAACGCTGTAACTATGTGAACTTGGTATTTAAAACTGCAACCTTAATGTAACGAATAAAAGTCTATTCATGTACGCATTAAATATTCTAGCTATTAAAGCTGAACTGCATGAACAAAAACAGAAGCGTCCATGTTTTTTAAAAATACCACTGTTGCGAGTCTGCTCAAAGCCTGAGATTAGGCTTTTTTACCCCCACGTCATATAAGTACATGTACATGCATAAGCAAAAGTCGTTATCAAAATAGAACCGAATGTAACCACACAGAAGATTGCCACTTCTATTTGTACACTGTCCAAAGCTGTCACTTCGGTGATTTCATAATACATGTACTACAAAAATACAAAATACATATATTGCAAATGTTCCTTGATCGTGCAGACCTATTACTCGCAGAGACTTTCTGATCGCACACAGCTCGCGGAGGTGCATGCGTTGCATGTGCATGCGTGTGAGCAGCTTTATCTTGGTGGTTGATGCCTAGACTTTACACGCTGCGTTATCATACGTCACCACGGTATCTCCACCCACCTTCCTCTTGTTCACAGCGTAAATGATTGCAAAAACTGCCACCACAAGGACAGCAAAGCCAATGATACCAAAAATGCAAGCAATGGCAATAATGGCAGTGTTATCACCAGGTCCGGCCACGGGCACTTCATCTCCAGCAAAAACAACTGCACCGCCACTTGAGAAGGTCTCGGGAAGTGCTAAAACGACACTGACGATGTTGGAGTATTCCGCGGAATTGCCCGCCTCGTCTGTGCTTCGGATTCGGAAGAAGTGCGTCTGGTGGTTGTGATCAAATAATGACAAGTCAATTTGCCGCGTCTCCACCTCACCTGCGATTTCTGGAGGCTGCAGGGTGATCATGTTAATGCTAGTCGATTGATCCGGTTTGTCTAGGATTTCTTCGTATGAACCAACTCTTAGGTCATAGACGGTTTCTGAATAAAGAAATAAAATGATAAGGGCAATTGTCGCCGAATTCAATGAAATGAAATGAAATGAAATGAAATGAAATATGAAAAAGATTCACGGGGACTGCTTCGAATGGAAACAAATCACAAGGGTAACCATGTGCTTTGCCAATCGGGGGACTTTCTGAAGTCCGTTTCACAATACCAATGAGATCACTAGAAAACATCTCTAACACGGCATATACATGTACATGTAATGCATAAATTCCAATACCCACCATTTCCTCGACTGACGTCATCACCTACGGCAGTCCAGGTCAAGGTCAAAATGGAGTCGTTTAATGTTACCATCGTAACCTTCAGGTCTGTTATTCTTGGGGGTGGTATGACGTCCTTGACCTCAGCCTCATTAATCGGGGGATCGACCTGCATCTCTCCCGCCACAGCCACCCGCTTCATGCTTCCGACGTCTTCGTACTTGACCTCCGAGGGTATAGGATCTGCGTTGATATAATTATACACTTATAGGTTTTGGCAATCTCCAAGCTTCGCCACTGGTAACCGCATCGCTTGCTCGATTTACTAGGAGAGGTACTCGCGCACTTTTCACTCCAATCAAAGGTCGCAAAAAAGCTGCATGGACCAAGCGTCGAATAGAAACAAGCTAGAAAGCCATGTTGTGAAGAAAAAAGACTTCGGCTTGGTGGTTTTTTAACTTGCTAAAACCGCAGAAATATAAATATGTACCATTATTTTAAGGGGAATTATTTTATCCAATTTACTCTGCCACCTGCGCGACCTCGTCACTGTCGTCATGTATTGGCGACGCGGACTTTTCTTTTAAATATGGTGGCGACCAATGACATCAGAAAGACTACTTCCCCAAATCACGTTTCCAGGTTGACCCTAAAGTTGTTACTGACCTGTAATATTCCTCGGAATAGTAAGTGCGCCCGAGCCGCCGCCAGATGTCGCGATCTTTCCTTTGTTTTCTGGATTATCTACGTTAATCTTGACATTATATCTTCCTCCGACGTTAATCAGATGACGGGTGAACATACCAGAGTAGATGCCATCGTCTTTCGTTATGTCGACACCTAAGTGGCATGAAGAATCTCCGATCAATTTATCTGCATGGCCATATTTAGTGAGGGAAGGGGAAGGTGGCTCTACTGCCACCCAGACGTTTCAGGCAGATTTGAATGAAAAGTGGTGTTCTGTCCCCCTCCCCCACCACTCACACTGCCTGCCCCCAGGGACCAAAACGGCCTTGATATGTGCAGTCCGTAAGCAATTAGCTGCTTTCCTTGAAATATTAAGCGTGCTGAATATACATGTACCTCCTTGGATGGTGAGGAACATGATTTTAAAAATTGTAAACATGACGGAATAAGCGGCACCGTTTTCAACATGGTGCATGCATATGGGAAATAATTACCCTTCGATATACCCCGGAATAAAGTAACGAAGGTGAATTTTGTCCGGAGAGAAATGCAACAACAATATGGCACATTTCCTACCTATTCCCTTATCCTGAAGGGGCACAAATATCTTCGTGTTATCACCTTCGATGATGGCGATCACATTTACGCCGATGACTGGGGCGTAGCCACGGGTTACCTAAAATAAAACATCAGTGGTCAGGTAATAAAAAGAACGGGTCTAGGCTGAGTTGTTCAAAACAACGTTAGCTTTAACGGAGTCGTTAAGTCTTGGCACCGGTCACAGTAACGATTTTGGCTGTTCCCCATTTTTCAGTGTTTCCATAGACATTTAATTGGAGAAACCGTGCCTTTTCAATAGCGAGGAAACAGAGCAAAACGTGTCAATCTGTCAGTTAGTGTTCCCTTGCACTGAAACAATGAGGGGAAACACTCCGAAACGTCTCATACGTTATAGCTGACACGAAACTAACGCTCACCGACTCCCATGTGGGGTAACGCGTAAACTTCGGGAAGGAGGCCTATAAATTTCATACGAACCTGTGCAAAAATAGTTAACTGGGCCGCAGCCTCCTCGCCTAGAGTTTTCGCGCCTTTGCCGAAGAATGACTGGACTCTGATCGCGTCTTCTTTGTCGCCCTTTGCCTTGGAGAGAACATGGGCCATCACCGTCGTTTCCTTCTGGGCGGTGATTTCGTACTTCCATTCACCGACCTAAGTTGAAAAAGTGTTCAAACCATCATTTAAAAACAAAATCTCATGTATCTTTTCACATTACATTGTACTTATTGTACTAGACCTTCAGAGGGTGCCCCTTCCCCCAAAAAAATAAAAATGAAAAACTAACTTGGCCGTTACGGGCAATGATTCGTTGCGCCACTTTACAAGCCCTCTGCCACATTCTCAGTCTTGTTCTTGTCTAAATGCACCATATCTTAAGACACAATAATGCTTTGTTACATTTACCTCGGCCGTTGCTGGAACATCGATTTCAATCTGCTTCAACGTTCTATCGTTGCTGTAGTTTGGGCTGTTTTTATCAAAAACGACACCACTTGGGCTTGTGACCTTGACCTCAACCTCAGTGTCAATAAGGTAAGCGTACATCATCTTCGTGTTATTACCAATGGTTGAATCGATAAAGAAGCTACCTTGGGTCGAGTTTGGTGGGCTGACTGTCATGGCCGAACTTTCTACCTGTCCGGAGAAATAGTAATAGTAAAGTCATTAGTATGGGGGAACGTTCCTCCTTCATCCTCACAGTCATATTGAAAAGCAGTGGGATGTCCTGAAAACGGGGAGCGACGATACCAAACGTACCTTTTCTGCTCCCCTTTCTCACCAATTATACATTTTCCTGACCTTTTTTCAAGCCACGGTGATCACTTCATCACAAAGATTTCAAGCTTTGGTAAGACTTCCACAATGAACTTTGATGAACATAGATTCCGAGGGTTGATGCATGTTGACCCTGTGCACGGCTGTGCACGGCTGTGACTACAGTGTGTATTCCGTTAAGAGGCGCATGTATCGCACCGGGGGCGACGGATCGGTAAAACCAGAAACGGTTATCTCCAAAACAAGCGAGAAAAACTTACTGTAACCGGAGCGGTCCGTAGGTCAGACTCGTCGCTTGTCCCAATGGCGTTCATGGCATCGAATAGACCAGTAGAAGCCAGGTCCGATGAAATGAAGAACGACTTCCCTCCAGTGGTCGCGGACATCTCCGAGAGATAGAGGTCAGCCTCGCTACTATACGCGACGGTATCCACCACGATGTTTCGGGGGATAACATCATCTCTCATGATTTCTTCTGCAGACGGCTGCGCTGTTTGCTGGCCATCACTGATCACGATGATTTTAGAACCTTTTGCGCCGTCATTGTTACTCCCACCGTCTGTCAACACCTAAGGCAACCAAACAGAGAAATGAAATTAGGGAAATATTTCTTTTATAACTTGGATGTAAGTTCATCATGTTCGACTAAATCGTTTTCCATCCATGGTGCACTCTGCTTGAGACTGAATGAACAGTGTTTAATTAAATTCCGATCTACCCGGAGGTTCACAGCATGTTTAAAAAGGCAAACTCACAGGAAATTTTGTGGTCAGGCCCAAACAACAGAATTCTCATTATTCCTGGCGATGTATCCTCAAAAGAAGGTATGTATCCTTAAAGGCGTTATCCCATTCAGTTATATCGTTAAAGCTAACGTGGTTTTGAAAAACCCAGCCCTTGTGACTACTATGACAATTATGGAACCCCATTAACTTATTTCATAACAAAATGCAGTATCCAAGCACCTCTGTCACACGGTGCCACAGTATCTTTGCGTGTATGTGGATTGTGTCAAATTGCCTAAAGTGAGGCAGTCTACTGCTTTGAGTGGCGACTGGTGAGGCAATGAGCGCAGAAGAGCGACTAAACCAAAGTAGACAGCCCGGGCCGAAGGTATTACTGAGGCCATCGCTATAGAGTCGGACGCCGAGCTTAACCCACCCCAACTGACTGCAAAAGTCCTGCACCCAACGCCGTCGCATCTGCAGTCTCATTCTTCCGAGGTAGGAACTCCAGCATTGCCTGTCTACTGGCCATGTCCGTGATCTTAATCAGGGGCATCTTGACCACCGCAGCCTTGTCGAATGTGATGACGCTGAGTTGTGTTCCCGCTTCTAGGAGGTCAAGGATGTAGTACCTCGCCGCCTGGATCATCAATGTAATGGGTATCTCCTGAAAAAAAGATATAAAGTAGCCCAGTGTAATAGTTTTCAGAATAAAGTGCCCGGCAAAAAGGCCTCTATGGAACCAAACCTTAATCCTTATTCAATATCAAAAGTATGTTTTTGTGTCACCCCATATATTGTCATATAGTTGTCAATTCTCGACTGCTACGCTTCATTCTACTCACATCAGGTGTAAGCATACTCGTGGACGTATCTAACAGCAGAACCACCCTTTTGGATTTTCTCTGCAGCAGCTGGAAAGATGTAGCGGGAACGCTGACAGTGGCTGGATTGGCTCCTGTAATATGTTGATAACATAGTATATTAATAATGTTGCAAAGATATGTTCGACAAGATTTGAAAAAGTTTAGTTTTGCCTAAAATCACATCCATTGGCCAGTTGGTCATGCGATCAAGGCACTCTACTCTTCAAAAAAGCGTTACGGGGCGAGATGATATTTGCCTGAATTCCAAAATGGTCACCAAAGTCTCAAGATGGCCGCCTAAGAACCTTAAGTTGACATCCTGAAAGTTCCGTTTCGTTTTCTACTGTGATTCACACATTGCGAGCTCGCCCATCGGAAACGTCACTCACCATCTTTAAAGTCCATGTGCTTCCTCATCACCTCCCAGGCGCTCTGACCCCCGCACATTCTGTTCTGCTTGTTTGGGGCCAGGCGGTTGTGGATAATCAACGAATCACCTAGGGTCCCATCATCGCAGAAATCCTGAACCTTGTAAAATCAGACAAGTCCGAACATTACCTTTCATGAAACATATTACATGACTTATATTGGGGGTGCAAACCAGGAAAATCAGGGGATTGTAAAATGTACGAAGACCTTTGCTAAAAACAGGTACGGATCAAAGTTTGGAACATATTTTTCAGTGGAAAACTCCATGAAAGGTCAATAGTTACGCGAAAATAGAGGTGGCGCACGCCTGGCAGTTTCTGATCTAGTTTTCGGTGTTTTATGGGGGATCCTGTTCCAAGGACCATGCCGACTTACAGAGTCAATGAACTGCATGTACATCTGCGACGCCTTGACGCTGTTCTCTTTGAGATCGGGATAAAACCTGCAGTCCTTCTCGACCTGGAGGGTCGCACGGTCGACTTTGCAGCGGTCGAATGTTTTACTGTTCAGCGGCCGGCCACGGACGTCTTCTGTGCATCTGAAAAGCAATAGGGTGCAATCAATGATTTGTGGGTGTATGAATCTTGAGTTGCAAAGAAGCAATGTGTTTTTGATCAATATGTTTAAAGCTCGCATCATGGAAAGAAGATTGCATCAAGAACATACCTGACTGGATTGAGTCGCGTCCCCGTCTGATAAAAATGGCTGTCGCCTTCTTTATCGATAGGATATTCATCAAAAAGACCCCATCGCAGATGGCCCCACTCGTGGACAAGTGACTTATCTGACGAAGAAATACGCGTAGACAACTAATACATTTTGTTCGTGGTGGACATAGAGCACACTATTTCAGAAGGTCTACAATATTTTGTTGTATATATTCTCCATTGATGCATGATATCTGACCAAGGCTAACTTAGAGACCCACTCTGAGTTGAGCGGAAACAATATAACGCTGTGAATTGGAATTCAGGTCTTACATTCAATTTTACCAAAATCGCTATGGTGAAATAACAAATGAACCTGGGCAGGGGCACCATTTTCAAAAACCCTCAATTTCAAATGGTTGTATCAGAACCGGGCCCAGTTGCACGATCGGCGTTGGAGACAAACGCCGCCTTATCTCAAAGAAGTGTAACATGTATCTCCGGTAAATTCAACATTAGCTAACGTCGTTTGAGAATCCAGGTCGTGATTTTAATAAGAGGTAAAGCCCACTCACCCGGTGGCCCCCATCTATATTCCGACGCATTCTTTTTCAGAAGGTACTCCGGCGTAAGATGGATGAATTCTCCCGCCTCTCCGCAGCCCCCGAGCTGCTTGGTGTACGGGTTGTTGCCCCACACCGGGTTAGGCGTGTCAATCCGAACATTAGATGAATCAAAAGTCTGCCCGGACTGCGGGATCTGGTATTCCGGTTTGGGTTGCCACGTATCCGGGATCAGTATGTTGACCGAGTTGAAGTAGACGCGTTGGCGGGTGGCTGTGTGCAGGCGGACGGAGGCTTTGGTGAAGACATCCTATAGAAAAGAGGTCCAGTCATCAATTCTAAAACACTTGGGTTGCAATATGGAGCACTGTTTACAAAGTAAGAGTTGCAGCAAATGCACAGTATATATAGACACTGACAGGGGGTTAATAAGGTATAAAAAAAATATCATGAAGACCTAGATTGTGACTATTTCAAAATGTCTAGTACATGTACTTTGACATGTTATCATTCATTCTTAGCGAGATAACCTTGTATGTCAGTCATTAAAAGTAAATGTGTATATGAAGCTCGGGGCAGACGTACTTTAGAATGGTTTCGATCAATAGTTTGATTATCAACGGCATTTTAAATTCCTTGCCACTTGAACTGGTGAGATTTGAGGGCGTTTTTTTTCAATAACTGCTCTAAAGTTAGATCTATACTCGAGACTCGCCCAGCTCGATGCATCACTGTACGTGCATTTCGTAAGCAAATGCAAACAATGTCAGAGTCGACTAATGTATTGGTACCTGTAATACATATTGGGTTGCCAACACAACGCATCGTCTTTTAATCTCGAATAACTCATTGATGACTTCATATTAAGGTGAAGCGCTTCTTCACTGAAAGCATTTACAGCTTACCTGTATCCTTTTAATGACGTCATCATTCTCTTTGACGTCACTACCGATAGCAACCAAGACTTCTTTGTAGGCATTTTTCTCCAACTTGACTTCGTTCGGAAGCTGTGAGCTCGGTCCAAACAGGACAGCTACGACACTCAGAAGAAGAAAAGGAGCAGCCATTTTGAAAAAGGTGTCACTGTCTCAGATGTCAGTGAATAAACTGCGACCGGTGGCTACTCCAGTTATGGGATCAGTCGAATATGAGGTTATGTTGATAAGATATACTAATTAAAATTTTATAGCAGGTTTGATTGAGGAAGTTTTCGATACTTTCGGACTATTGATGTGAGCGCATGTGACGCAAGGAGTGACGTCTTTTAAGAAGAAGAACAAATAATTGCAAATCTTTCTTTTAACAACTTGCATTACAGTACACCATCCTTGCTTTGAAGTAGGAATAAACTTTAATAAGCGTTCAACTAATAAAGACAAGCCTTTATTGTTGATGTAAAAAACCGATGTCATGATGTTATTGGTCCAAATACTTAAAATATCAACTCCAATAATGGACTATGCTGATTCTTTCTTCTAATTACTTATTCACACTCTATTTTAGAAATTGTGCATTTCACTGCCTACTTGTACATGTATGTACTATTTTGTGAATTTAGCTACAGTGCTTTCTCCTCTATCGATTTCGACCGGATTCCAAAGTTGCCAAGAATAGGAAAATGTAATCGTTGATTACACATCTAAGTCATGATTTGACATTTGCTCTGAGTGTTAACTGATCATATGCAACGGCGACCAAATTTGTGTCAGTGCATCTTGCACGGATGCAATCATGAGGTTATTGCGCTCGCGCGACGAATATCTTTCGCGCTTTCGTGGAGAGTGAGAGAGCACTGTATGAGTTCATCCATCCTCACCTTGAGAACTTTTATTCTTACCACCTTTCACAAACACGTCATCTAAAATGACCAAAACCCAAAAATGCTATTGAATCATCCACGTCTAAATATGTCCATTCTCGGACAATGGAATACCTAACTGACTGGGTGGCATTATTGTGAAGACCCCATGTAACGTTTCAAACATTCTTGATAAGAATGACGATTAAATCACGGCCCATTATCACGAATCAATGAGAAGTTTAAAGGTTTATGTTAGCTTTATCACAAAGGCACCTAGGACTCTTCTCTGAGATAGATAACCCCCTGTGTAGAGTCGTTACGGCTGTGAGGTGGGCGTCAGGGTTTTACGTCGCACCCCATGTAGTCCATGGGCTAGTGGCAGTGCCATGCACACCCCCCCCCCCCAAACTAAACTTGGTTGTTATTTTATAGTTGCCTGGGTACCACTGGTCAAGAAAAATGATGTTAACAGAAAAAAACTCATTCTCAAGGCACCTGCCACGCCCCTTTTTTTATCTCTCCTGTGCTTCACAGCGACGTTAGTTTCCATGGACCGATTTTAGACCTACAAAATGATGATGACGTCATGGATGACGTCAACAGAGGTCAAAAGGTCACCAATTTTCGGGTTTGCCTATCTTGATAGGAAAATTTTGATTTTTATGCGGATTCCCGCTTTATCACCAAAGATTTCCAAACGTTGACACCATTAGCCGAGTCAACGCAATATTGCAATGTTCATATTGGTGATCGATGTATGGTGCAACCCCGGTGTGTTGACAAGAAATATCGTTATGTCTAATGGCAAAATCTAAGTGTTACTTCGCACAACTATCGCAGCATCTAGTTGAAATGATAAATTGTAATAATCACGAAAAATAGGCCCATAGAAGGAACTACCTATGAATGCGATCTATTTTGACGCGATTACCTCCTCCGCCTGAATCGTACCGAAAACATTCCACGATTTGTAACTACCTTTAGTTTGAGCTGACGATCGGTTCAAGTGTGTCGTCGCTCTTGGATTTGATATCATCGTTTGGGTAAACGTCCCTTGTAATAAATGTGGTCAGGTTAAAGATATTGCATTTCGGATATTTTGTCGTATTTCATTACTTAAACCTTTTCGGTGTTCACTTTTCGATTGACACTTCAAGCAGTGTCGCCGGGCATGGCCGCGTTTTGTAAGATACTGCTTCTTTTGGTGGCCTGTGCTGTGACAATGGTTGCATCAAGAGGCCACCACAGGCATGGACACGGTTTTCATCACTTAAAGAAACACTTACACAGACTTCATCTGAAACATCTGAAGGAACAACTGCTGACAACACTCATGCCTTCAACTTCGCAGCCACTACTCGCAACGAAGGAAAACAAAGTCGCTGAGGAATACAAGATTACACCGAGCGTCAGCAACGTGGAGTTCGAACCTACAGCCCGACCAAAACAGCTGTTGGCTGAAGCTGAACTAGACCAGAAACCTGAAACTGACATCTTCGAATCAAATCCGGAAGTGAGTGATTTAAAATCGAAAGTTGAGAAGGAAACGGATGCAGAGACGTCAATCTGGGGGAAACCACTATCAAAACAACCAAAAGAGGAAAAATGGATAAGTTACGATGAGTTAAAAAAGGATTTTAAGTACGACGATAAGTCCACGTTGCCTATATATGATAAGCCTATATATGAGGAGAATGACATCAGTGCGCCAGGACCCCAGACGAAGGGTTTCAGCCCCGTAGCAATGCCTAAAAGATTCGTGTCTTATGATAAAAATAGGGACGGGTTCATCTCCATAAAGGAGCTTCAGAAGGTGACTGGGGCAGTCGAGCATTCCGACCAGGCGTTTAAGGATACGGATAAAAACGGTGAGTCCACTCTGCAACTTGTCGCCTTCCGACTCCTTCTGCTGTTATCTGATATAGCTTTTGTCCCAAACTGGCCACCCCCCCCCCCCGAATGCCTCTGAGAACCTCGTCCTCAAGCGTAGGTCTATACTATACTATAGCGTAATCGTATTCATTGGGAATTTATCATAACACAACCGCTGACCATGCTTGAGGGGACAACTTATTTGGGCAAAGGGGTTTGTGTGGCCGGGAGGATAAAATGTTTTTCGCTCCATTGTGCCCGACTTGTCCCCTTAAGAGAACGTTATACTTTTTCTTTGACTGGTACATGTATTAAGTTTTATGAGAACAGAAGCGTTGTCATTATCATAAGAGTTAGCGTTATGATGTGCTTCCCATTTAAGATAAAATTGTCTATCCGGTTCTTTAGTTAAATCAATTTGGAACACGCTAATGGGTAGTTGTTCCAAGGAGGAAACTGCATATCCTCTCGCGGAAAGAAAAGAGATACATACACGGACACGGTGATGCAGATTACTTTGATGTGTCTTGCAATGGACAGGCACTTGGCATCCTCACAGAATTTGAGAGTTTTATACTACATGTGTAATTGTATGACTAATACGTTTTTGGCTTATGCAATTAACTCAAGAGTATTGCCGATATTGATTCCTTGTCGAAATAAAGCAGTCGTATAGTTGGAAGTTCTTCCCTTCAAGGACTTCGCATGGCTGGCGCTGCATCGTAAAGCAGCGTCGTCGAGGTTTTTCAAGAGGAGAGGAATTTTCTTTCGTATTTAACACACCTTTCTTCTCTCTGATACTGCTATTACAACATAAAATGTCCGTCAGTAGGGGCAAGAATGCCTTTCAAAGATTTGCCAGATAACACATCGTACTTGATACTCCTTGCTAGAACTTATGACGAGATAAGCTTATCGCTGCAACTATGTCTGTCCAGAAGGAGCATGCCTTTGGAGATAATACATACATCGTACCATCTAGGAAATCCCCTTCGCTCCATGACGCTCATCCTGAGATCAGGCTTTTTTACTCCTACATCATGACAAAATATCGCCAGGATGCATGAAGCTAGAATTCACCGCCAGAAACCTGATAAGGTCTGTCAGAAGGAATATCTTGTGCCTTTTGATTCTATAAGACACTCCATTTGTTTGATGTCGCTTGACTAAATGGAGCTATCACGAGATCTTACGGTCGATACCGGGGGATGTTGTAAGATTACTTCTAGGCATTGACAAATTATTTCATCTGGGAGATTCATAGTAAGGCTGGGGTCTAGAGAGGTCTATCGCGTCCGTAAATATGCCGCTGGTTCTGCATCGATATGCAATGGTTGAAAATATTAATAGCTCGGTGAGTTAACGTACTGTTTTGTTTGAGATAATGATTAACAAATTACTCCACGAACTCATCCGCTGTCCACAGAAGCGACCAGCACCCCTCGGAAAAAGATTTTCTCAATTGACCTCTCCTCCTCAATTTTTTTCCCTTTAAAATATCGAGTTTGTAATGAATTTCCATCAGATTCCAGTTTCACCCCCTCTGAACATTCCAAACAGTCCTTTCCATAGATGAAACTCGATATGTTCCGCCTGTCACCATCCGCCACTTTGTAGCTTAAAATCGCAATAAACCTGTATTTCACATGGTGAAAATCATTGTAATCATATTCATTTATTGCGAATTTAAGATAGTTTAGTAATTTGTGGGATTTTTTCCGGAAATGACTGTTGACACATGTGTGATGGCTATGTCTATAGGTTGTGTCAATTATGATAGTGTATGCAACTTAACACTTCACATTCATTGAATAACTAAGGACAGTATGTACTTGTCGTTTTCCCTGGCCAACCCCTCTAACAAGTCTAATTGTAAAAACCTGATATAGATAGTAGCAGTACCACTCATCCCAGTAAGAGGTTCAGAAGTGTCACTCTCTTCTTACGTTATTAGCCTGAGAGCCTGCTAATGAATGCAAGTCTCGCCAGCAAGCACCAACTGCCGGGTGTTCATCTGAACACCACAAGCACCACAGCAGTATAAATCGTCAGGGAAATGTACCCAACATCTAACTGCATGCTTGAATATCAAATGAAATCTAACCAATGCCTCCTTCCTAAATTGTTGAAGAGTTTTTCGATCCGTTTTGCATTTATGATGCTGATCGCAAACAGGACACATGTTTTGATGTTGTACTTTGATAAAGCAGTTTTATAGCACCCGTGATAGGCCTAATTGTTGGAATTTTATAATGGGTTATAGCCTTTCACTCACAACAGCGTATTTTGCCCATTCCTGGCATGATACTCAGGCCAGCATGATATCAAAGTGTTAACAGGCCCGGAATTGTCAGAATATCAATAAAGGCTATATGCAAGAAGTGTACTTAATAGATCACACGTTAAACTATAGAATGAACCTGTCATTTATGTCACCGAAATTCCGATCATTATATGATATGTCCATAATTACTGCTGCTATGATTTCGGAGCGTTCACGAAATGTTTAGACTAGTTAACTGGCAGACACTCTCGCTTATAGACAACAAAAGGCTTTCTGTGTTATTTCTCAGTAATTTTTTTTTCATATGGACGAGACACGTATTCACCACAGGAATACCAATCTGATTGACACGAAACAAAAATGATTTGCCGACATAGCATGTGTGGGTAGATGGTAGTTATGGAAAAAACTGAAAAGTATGCCATCAGACAGTCGGAGACATGATAGAATGCACTGAGGTTTTTTTCGTAGGCCCACTCTGTTCGATGCGTTAAGAAATGACTGCCAAGGACAAGAACATATCATAAAATCTATATCATGCTTACATAGGCCTACATTATGAAGAAGACAAAAAAACGGTGTGACATGTACGTTTTCCATTTCTGACTGGAATTCCCTCATTACTGAATGAATCAACGTGCTTCTCCGTGCTTCCCTGTTAAAAGACCATGGATCTCAACTTGGGTACGAGGAACGTTAAAGAAGTGTTCCTCCGATGTAACATTTGTGGTTGTCCCCCATATTTTTTACTAATTTTATTGTTTCAATACAATAGACATAGAGGGACCAGGACTTTTCAATAAGAGGAAACACAGAAAAACGTGTCAATCTATCTCACAGTCTTCCCAAACAATGTTATCGACAGTGGAATATGAACAAGAACATTGGTGCTGTGAGTGTCCCAATACAGGCTATACAAAATGTCCCAAAAAGTTCGACTTCTTTAGCTCAGTAGCCTCTCCTCTTTTTCAAATTAGCGGTTTATTGACCACTACCTGAAAGCTGTACAAAAAAGTCAAAATATGTCAATATCAGTTCATATTCGTATTAAAAACTCGTTAATCATGTTCAGTCATCTTCATGATCTGGTCACTAATCGGCCAAGGTTGTCTCAATGATATGATAGCCGTTAACTCCAAAGTCTTGTCTAGATTTATATTACAATGTTATATAATTGACTGCATTATCTTTACGTGGACATTGTGGTTCGAGAGGTTTATACATTGGAGTTCGTTTAATATCACATGCTTGGCTGGAGAGCATCGTGCCGGTTCAGCAGTCGAACATATCGCCTGGAAATAGTGTCCGGCCCCATTGTATTATGACGGACTACGGTATATGGTTATTTTGAGATAATGACTGTCTTCAAGATCAGACCTGAAAAGCTCGTGATAGAATCCTTTGTTCTCCGGACTTTTTACCCTAGGATATTTCAAACTTGTACACCTGAACAAACCTCTTAGTCCCAGCCGAAGACAGTCGTGACATTTGAAGGAGGTCGTACTAAAAGTTCTCCGGACTTTTTACCCTAGGATATTTCAAACTTGTACACCTGAACAAACCTCTTAGTCCCAGCCGAAGACAGTCGTGACATTTGAAGGAGGTCATACTAAAAGTTCTCCGGACTTTTTACCCTAGGATATTTCAAACGTGTACACCTAAACAAACCTCTTAGTCCCAGCCGAAGACAGTCGTGACATTTGAAGGAGGTCATACTATAAAAAGTAGATTGCACGAACTGTGCAAATCAATGCATGGGCAAAGACAAGGACATCCTAGGATCATCATAAAGTGTCCAGGAACACATTTATCGTGGGCTTGTGGCGCCTGAGGACTCAATTGGCGCGATCAAAGGCTGAGACAGTCTATACGAAATCCTTCGCCATACATTTTGATAGATGTTCAAACATCGTGAGTCAACTCAAGGTGTGCTGAGTAAGCAACTGCGTTGTTTCTAGAGAGGAAAGTTGTGTATATTGCAAATATACCAGCAGCTCATTACAATCTAAGAATAACAGAACATTAGGTATCACAAAAGATGTACGGGCCAAATTTCTCCATATCCTTTGCACTTCAATTTGTTTTTTAAACAGATGTACATTTTTTATTTTTGCACATTGTTTTAGCATTCCATTATCTTATGTGTTGTTACCTAAAACTTATAGTGCCATTGCATTTCATTTGAAAGATTCAGGGAGAAAAAGCTGATTTACAAATTTGCTGATAAACATGTATTTCTACTGCCAGGTTGGTGTATGCCTGTACACCCCTTCGGTGTAGGATCAGTTGAAGCCATGCACTGGTCAATTTAATGACAATGTTGTGTGAAAACTTTTCCAAGTGCCCTGGCATTGTGAGTTAATAACAGTGATTGTGGTCGAAGTGTAGACAATTTGACTTTGCTGTCTGTTTAATACCGGGAAGTGTACTTGTAGGCTAGTGTTATCTTTACCTAACCAAAACAGTTGGAAGTGCTTTCTGATCTATTGCCCAAAGCTTTTTGGGGATGGGTCTTCAAAAACTTCAACGTTAGTCATCATGTGGACATTATTTTAGTAGGTGAAAAGACATACGTGTGTTGTTTTTTAAACATAGTTCTGATGGGCTATAGGGAAACCCCATGCATAAATCTACTAAGAGTAATGAAAATAAGCTCGTTCTTGGCTTCATCATTGTGTTTTGGACAAATCACAGATGTATATGAATTTATCGTGCAGCATTTCAGCAAATGTGTCTTCAAAACAGCTAAGCATTGATTCAGATCTGTTGCATTCTATATGAGAGATAATGGTAAAGACCGACTGACGCAGAACGACCATCATTGATTCTCGATACTCCCCGCATACCCTTTCAATTGGAGGATATCTCGAATCTCTAAGCTATTTTCCTTTATAATTAAATGTCAACCGCATCCGAACCTCAGGGAGACTATTTTGTCTCAATGAACTGCTGGGCAAATTCAACTTCTTGACGTGATTAGGCTTTTGCCCTGGGGAAGGTTTCCAATGAGGGGAAGTCTAAAGTGGCAGGAATTTAACCTAAAGCCAATTCGACCTAACTTGCACTCGGCTTTTCATTGGAAAGATAGCAATATCCATCGTATACAAATCTGACTTATCCTTTTTTTAATCAAAATGCAGCAGCCATGGGAATATTAAATATTTACTCTGTCTGTTCGCAAATACGTGGTTCTTTAAATAACAAGCGGCCATCGAGTCCGACGGGAGTTGTCCTGAGTTAACTGTTTCATAATAACTGCCTTCGCAAAAAACAGATCTTCTCTGTTCTGACAGATAGTTGTCTTAGCAAACACATACACGTATATTGACAGGAGAAATGACGAGCCGCAAATAGATACATTTATACCAGAAGGACTATTGCCAATATCGAAAAATAATAACGACTGTCTCGGCGGGAATCGCCGACGCATATTGTTCTTGTCAAGGCAAATAATAGGCCAAGGCTTTTTTTCTACCGATGACCTATACTAATTTGACCAAAAAGCAACTCTTTGCAAAACCCTACATTTATAATATATATATAATACATGTTAGTTTATAAGTACTAATAAAACTCTTAGGCTATTTCAAAGGCCTTATGTCCACCCGGTCAAAGCTAAAACATTTACTGTTTACTGTCAAATCTAACCGTAACCGTGTTACTTCACTTTTTCTTTCTCAAATAATATTTCATAAGATAAACGAATTTCTGTTGTTATAACCCAATGATGGTTAACAGGGTCAGCTGATATCAGGCTAATGGCATGGAGATATTAACTTGATGAAATACATGTTATATCAGCCAGACGCAAATCATCAGTGGGAGTCTGCCCCTGCGACGAATTTAAGTTTTTCATAAAATTTTTTCAGTAGCGCTTGAAATTGAAAAGGTTATCTAAAGTCATATCGTTTCTTCGCCGAGTAGACTATACGTCTCATGGTAAAGGCATCTTTGACAGGCAGCACATCAAGGAATTCTCGATCCCATAGTTTTTGTAGTGTAATTTGTCACATTTATATATACCGGTGATGCAGAATTGCCGCTAGTTCAACCAAATATTCGATGGCAGGCATACAGGGTGGCCGAAAAAGAGAATTTGCTCGAATCTCGTGATAATCCCAAATATAGCCCAATACTTCTTTCTACACTGTAGAGTCTATATTGTATAGAGGCTATACGTGGACTACTTTACCTTATATTCTTCAGAGGAACAATTGATCGAACTTCGAAGACACGTTATCAAGCCACTGGCAAAATTCTGCCAAGCTTTCTTTTCTGATCAGCCATCCCTTCCTCGAGGAAAATAGTCTCATTAGCGAAAGTTAAAGGGGCCGTTTCATGTTCCTATATATTTTAGTCACGAGTCTGTCATATCGGCCAACAAAATATCAATCAATGAAGCTTTTCAGACGACCCCCTTGAGGCAAAACATCAAAGTGTTACAACTGGAGGTAACTTAGTTTAGATTCATCGCTTCCCGTGGCTCTTCTAGGGTTTCGAGGGAGAGTGGGCGGAGGCCAGGAGGCAGCCATGCATGTTGAATGCTAATACGGGCAAGCTAAGGACGACAGCTTGTATGTTACCCACCCATAAGGAACGCTTCAGTGGTGTGGCAAAGGATCCGGTGTTAGTACAGGAATAATCAGTTCTCCCAATTTCCGATGACTAAGTTTGACCGGAACTCACCCCAAAGTAGAGCTCACTGGAACATGCCGCAAAGGCGCAGAGCTGCTGCTGCTGCTGCTGTTCTCGTCGTCGTCGTCGTCGTCGTCGTTGTTGTTGTTGTTGTTGCTGCTGCTGCGGTTGTTATAGCGTATAAAGGAAGGTAATGCCTTCCTTCTTCTATAGCCCGGGTCCGTCCTTTAACATATCATCAAACTGCTCAAAGAAGCAGAAACAAGGGAGTGTGTTATCTGTGATTGCTTCTGCTTGAATGGTCATGAGAGAGATGTCTTGTTAATGTCTTACCGCGAGATCATCAGCCTTAGACAATAGGTGATAAACTCACGTTTATATCTTCAACTATCAATATTAACACACTGCTCCAGAAGTAAGAGGAACTTTCAACTGAAGGCTTCCTTGCGCTCTGTACCAAACAAGGCTAAATACCCCCTTCATTCAGATTATCTCGGGACACTAATGTAATGTTTTCGTTGACTATTCTATGTCATCGGAATAGTATTCCAGAGTTTTGGCAGCTTCAAAGTAATACCGTCTAACTTTAGTATGAACTCTTTGTCAAAGGTGGATACGATTTATTTGTGTGTGAGTATCGCAGATGACATGACCTTTCAGAGAAGTGGTGCTTTCTACTCGTTATTTTAGCATTTGCTTTTATTTAAAAAATTCCCATCAGGGTTCTTAGCAGCATAGTGTCGTGAGGAGATGCTTTTCCTCAGAGATGCAGCTCTATCTCGTGTCGCTTTCCAAATCGCATTAGTTTTGAACGTGAGATCGGCACATGATTGTCTCCCCGTCTTCGAAAGCAAGAGGATTAAAAAAAATTACACTTTCATCTCTTTTCCATTAACAATACAAACGAGTAAGGATACAGTCAAGTGAAAGGCTGACTAGCATCTGATTATTCCGTATTCATATCGGAAGGACAGCAAAGCATACGCACATGAATGCGCAATGTCAGAGGACGTGTCAGAGTAACGCTATACCATCGTAGAGATCGACGTCCGAAATGTGATAGCTTATTGTCAGCCTGTCAGCTTGCTTTGATGTGGTCCATCAGCTTGCAAGTTTGCTTAGAAGTGGTACATCTGCTCATCAGCTTGCTTTGATGTGGTACATCAATCAGCTTGTCAGATTGATGTGGTACATCAGCTTGTCAGCTTGCTTTGGTGTGGTGCATGTATATACTGTATATTTCTACCCCGGTCAATCCACTTTCAATGATGAGTGCCACTGAGGGCGACTCCTCTTCTGACAATGGCAGCTCGGGTTTCGCTAATGCGGGGTTTCCGGTTCCGTCCGTCCCTCATTAAACGAAATAAATTATCCCGGAACATGTTTTCTAATATCCGAGTAGATTTGAAATACTTAAACGATGCTATGGAAAGGCAGAATACTTTCACGCTCCGCGCTGTCTCCACCGCTGTAACGTTACCTCCTTTACGGAAATTAACTGGGTGCGTTTTCTTCCGTGGAGGAATTTGCTCTGAAACTGATGAAAGCTAAGCTCAGACTGAGGATGCAAAGGATATTTGAAAACGCAGTTTTTTCTAGGACGCACTGTCTCATCTATCTTACTGCTCAAATAATAATGAGAAGACTATACCACTCTGTACCACTCTTACGATACGAAAAGTATTCTTATCCGCCACTACTGACAGATAACGACGAACGTTTTTTACATTTGAGGACATTCTTTTCCCAAGGGTCAAAAAACCTACTAACCTCTGCCCCCGTCCCTCGCTATCTTTCTCTACTGTTCCACACCACATTCCATTAATACTGAAGTCCCCAGTGGTAGCCAAGTGATTGCCGGTTAAGACTTCGCCTACGCCTCGTGTCCCCATGCCGACACACCGGCAGTGAATGTCAATCCTTATGGATATACGCACAACGACGGTAGATCGGCATGCGTGTCCCTGGCCCCCTCTTCTTCACGCCCAAACGCATCAAAATATCATGATCCAAATCCCAAGATTATTACTAAATGCGAGTGTGATCCTTGGACAAGAACGACGAGACCGAGATTCCATTCATTGATTTGATACGACTGCCTCTCCTCGCCGAGAGTTGCACCTGTGCACATTTTACAATATGCCAATTCTGGTACTACCCGATTACTTCACCAGCCTCTTACTATGGGTTCTAACTGGAAACTCGTTAGCACTGAGCCTTGGTGCCTTTGCCTTTAAAATGTCAAAATGTGTTTGAGTGGCCAGAAATAGTGAAAATCAAATGATGCAAATCTAGTAATATCTTCGATGAGGTTCACGTCCTTTGATATAATTGAATCCTTCCCATGAAGTTGATTATAAAATAGAAATGCTCCCTTGCCAATTACCATCAGTAACGTTACAAAGTCATTCCGCGTTCACGTGTTCTGACGTAATGGAAGTCAGTTTTTCAACTCTCCTAATTTCACTGAATTGGCATCATGTCATAGGGAAATAGCTGTGGACTGATATATGGGTATCATTGCGTTACCAAGGTAATCACGTTCTCTAAATCAGCAAACTAGATTTTCGCGGCATTCGATGAAATATCGTTACATGTTAATCGAAATTATTACTTTACTTTAGGAATCCAACCATGCAGGAGAGTTACAAAATCGAATGAGTTTGAACTGCCGAGAAGGGCCAATGACACTGCATGTCTATACCACTCCTTTAATAGGAATTTAAAGCGAAATGACGTCATTCTATGTGCTTCGAAATTATCCGCGCTTGGAAAAAACGTCCGGAGTTGCATACCTCTCCTGAAAAGGAATTGTTTACTGTTGACTTGAAACCTACCACGTGTAAAATGTGTGGACGTCATAACATTGGAGAATTCATTCTGATCAAGAAATTATCTTTTTTCACAGTGACTAGGTTAGCAGAGTTCGTCTTAAAAGTTCTATCCGTCATTATGTTGAAATCTAGTCACACAAACGCGTTTGACATTTTTTTAGTCATTCACTCTTGACAGTTCAAGACACAATGTTATACAGGTTGTGGAAAAAATTAAAGTGTGTTTTCCAAACAACTTGAGTTCAAGTATTTTAAGTTCAATCATTTGTTGGGACGATTAGATTCCTTGTGGTCATATTGGATAATTGAAAAATTTAATCAACCTGGTGAAGGATAGTTCTCTTTTTTCATTTAAACTTTTTTAGGATCGTGCAAAAAAATACTTTAGGGATAAGAAAAGCTTTTAAAGTTCCCATTAGAACCCTTCTCTGGTCCGCTGGATCGGATGGTGAAGCTGATAGCATGGTCTGAATATCTTGACCTACACATGTATAGCTTAGTGTTGTTCCCCTCTCCGGCTCTGCATTGATACTAGGTCTTCACAGTAGGGACAAACGTTCTTTTATGAAAAATTAATAGCACTGGCAATCGATAAATGTATACGCTTCTGAAATAAACAGCCTTTTCGGCCGGGCCAGCAGCAGCAGCAATCTGAAAGCTGATTTATTTTCTTTTGTTTTTTTTAATATTTGGTTTTCAATACCCGTAAGATGGAAGACTACATGTATTGAAGTTTATCGTTTTCTGCATGCTTATTTAATGGTCGCGCACGCGGTAACTATATCTTTACAAATTACCCACTCTCATCCATATTTCTCATTTGTCATCCGTATAGCTCATCCCCAAGCATGATTAATGAGGTTAAAATCTTCTCACTTTCAAAACGGCTAATTACCCCAATCCCCTGACTTCAGTGTGGTATGCCGGTTCTGCTAATGGTGCTATATCCGTCACCTTCTTCTAGCAGGTGATCGGGCGTGAGTGCTTTACAGGTGATCCTAACATATACATTTTTTTGCTCAGATTATCAGGACCTTCAAGGACTAACAACAGTTACCATTCCTAACCGTCGTCAGGAATTGTGATGGCCTCATTATTACATTATCATTACATCACATTATATAGTGTATCTTTTTTTCTTCCACACCCAGTACGAACTGCTTTTCAGTTTATTGTTCATTTCCTCGAATGAGACAACGTTCAGGCAATAAACCTTTTCATTGCCTCGATTGACTGTAATTACTGCCTGTTATGACCTCTAAGTCAATAAAATATGTACTAGTGGATTACCGGCTCATATAGGACTATCAAAGATAAGTATTACCAGCTGGTATTACAGAGGCTTTCGTCCCTTGACTGCTTGATTCATCGGACTCGCTCATACACTTGGCCGCTGTAACGTTGTTTCCCATCTTTCCTTGTTTCCATGTAGACATCTGGAGAGAACATGGCCTTTCTATAGGGGAAATATAGCAAAAAAACCCGTTTCAATCTGACGTCTCTTAGGTTTCCCAAACAATGAGAGAAAACACTCAAACACATATATAAAAATGTTACCTCTGGTTTCTGTGGTTCCTCTTTAGTTTGAGTTCAACTTTAAAGAAATCTATTTCGATTTCTCTTAGCTCTTAGATTCTACTGACAATTCCATCACACGGTGCAACATACAGGAACAGGTTACAAACTATCGCAATCTCTCCTCAAGACATCTTAATACGTTATACCCCGTGTATATTTCAGCTATAGAACGATAGGTATATTCCACGGGTTTACATTGAGTAGATAAGAACAACTCAGGTACTGGTATAAACACATCATATCAAAATATAGGGTTCTTGGTCTTGTCAGTTCGCTTCTCTACAAGATAGAGTGTAATTCATAGCAGAGGCTGGGGAGATATAAATCATAAAGACAGTACAGCCTACGTAGCCTGTCAGAATCGAGATAGGTAGCAAAAAATACATGTTTTTTCCTGAATTGGTAGCTCCAGTCTAAAAGAAAAAAAATCACGTGGGGAGAGCAGTTAAAGTTAACTTTCTTCATTAGTAATTTTTGCAAAGGTGACCTGGCCTGTTCTTTAATGGCCCCCAGCGAAATCATCCTGAAGCCGCCCAAGGACGTATTTTTTGTACATATGTAGTTATGTAACTGTCTGAAATTTCGTGGTGTCAAATTTTCCATTCATCACAATATGGTCTTTCGAGAGGACAAAGTCACAACCAAAAGGCGGGGATAAGTTCGCTTTAAAGGTTAAAGCAATATACCTATCTATCGTGGTGTAGCAAACATGTCGAACACTTTTCAGCCACCCACGAAATTATTTACAGCTTTATCATGTGTTTTCTAATACCTGCGTGGAAAGAATGAGCTCATATTATATCTTCTTCCCGGATACCGCTAATGGCTCATGAATGAGTGCCGATCTTTTTCTCGGCCACTTCTCAACTAATTTACCTCTGGCATGCATGTCTGGACAAATCGAATTCTTTTTGCCAACTGCCAAGTTGATAAAGGTCGAAGTTACTACCGAGAAGGCTACGACCAAACTGAAAACATGTAACCAAGACACTTCGCAGAGTATCCTATATCGTCATGTACATCCTGTATTACGTCAATGTACAGGACATACCAGATAAATTGGGTCAATTAAAAATTTCTGGCTAATTTCCAAAGGTTAACAAGGTTGGTTGTAAGATTGCTGCAACAGTCGCAATTACGAGATGCGAAAGTAGGACGTCCTCATCGGGAATGTAATTGCTATAAGTGCAAACGAATAAGTATGTGTGTAATTAGCATATGTCCGTGTTGTGACATTGGATTTTATTCTTTCTTTGTCTGGGCTCCTGACCACACTTTCGCTGTCATAGGACCGATACTAAACCCCGAGATCGAGGCCGGCGGACCAGGCTGCTGGTATGAGCCTATCTTTGCATCACTGTGCGCTATAGGTCTATCGACTTAGTGACACCGTGGTTTTCGCCGAACAACAAAAATATCATAGAACACTGTGTCCCTAGATAGTTTTTACAGTAGTTTTCATCACTCACCGCTAAACCAACTCGAATATAGCTCCCTCCAATTTGAACATACCGGCCCATTGCAAGACACTGAGAAAAAGACATCCGTACATCTATCCTTTTTGCTGCCCCAATGCTAGTTACAGACGGACAGACCTTTGAACAAGCGCCCTCTAATCTTACCAGTTTTGAATTTTTTTGATTGGACCATCGAGAACGCTATCATACCATGATTACTGGTGGTAACAAGCTTAATGTTTCCTTAGCCTGGAGTCGGCTCGCTGTCGTCTTCTACAGATTAGGTTAGATTGGTGGTATGAATGTGACATTAAATGATATAAATGTCTCTGCGGACGGTACGGTCATGGCGGGTAGCAGCACTTTAGAAAGACCATGGCAACGTTGGTTGATGGATGGAAATGCATTGACATTGCATGTACATACATGTGGGGAGGCCGTTACATTGGACGGTTAGCACTTTTGAAAAGATGTTCTGACGGCGGCGTGACGGCTGCTCATAAATCTGTATTCATTTCTGTCGCATTTGATAATTTCACCTAATAATGAAAATGTCACAGCAGCCAATAATTCTCGTACGTCGAATAGGGCCACAAAACAAGAAAACTGAGACGCGGACAGCCATAGTAGTACTGCCGATTCACGAATTGGCAAGATCGAAGTACTGCATCGAAACCTGCAACCGCAGTCCCTGCGAACGACAACTGCATGCGCGTGAGGGCTGTTACCGTGACTATACTTCACCTTTTAATATTTCGACAACGAAGACGTTCCCAGCACAATTTTCCTTTGTAAATCAATTCCCGCTATCGCTTTGTCACATTTTCATTTGGTGAGGCACTGAACATCGTTACTAGTTACTTAGCAGGTTTCCTTTCATCAAATCTGGCGGAGCCAAATGATAAAACATCTAATAATGCTTTGGTCTGTTACCCACAAAAAGGTCACGAAATTCATAACGGTCTCTCATTAGTAATCGCGTGAGACCTCGCAAGTCTGATGCCTGAAACATCCCCATTCCGCCGCCGACCTCTCCAGAATATTTTTGTTGAAAGAAAGAACTCAAGTAAGCAAGCTAAGAAGCATGGATACTTATCATTTTCAAATACCAATTCTAAGAAAATACGCCAATCATTAAGACGTTAAAATTTATAAATTCCTGCCGGAGGCAAGCTTTCTTACCGAGAGAAAAAGTTGAAATTGGTTGAAAAGCCGAGGGAGTATCACCAAGCGTTACGGCATCTCAGTAATATCGAATGAGCACTGAGGCACTAAAATGAAATTTACTTGAATGCAAAGTATTCAGTGAATGTTTGGGATTTGATAGGTGTATAAGTAATGAGTATGAAGGCTAATTTTGTGGCTGACTGATTACGCCAAAGTCAACTTTCTGGGTCCATTATACCCAACCCTAATTTGTCATCGACGACAGTGGCCTGTCCGTAAGGGTAACCATTTATTTGCTTCGAGAATTATTCATCGCTCAGCGCGTTTGGCTAGTTCACAAGGAGACTGAGTAAACGCCAAGGTGCGATGATTTATTGATTTCACATTCCTTATAATGAAGAACAAATAAAGACAGTAGTTCATCTTTTCTTGTCTTCAGGGATAAGGTGAATAAAATATTGATTTCGCGACCCTTCTCCACGACGAAGTCTGAAGTACCAGCATGGAGCTAACATATATAAGTGTAGCTTCATGGAAGTACGAAGGTCTGTGGTGTCAGTATTTTTAAAGAGGCCTATAAGTTTGAATGAAAATATTGGCTTATTGCCTTTCCTCGCGGCCTTCGCTTGGTGTACTTAAAGATTTAACATGTTGGGGGATGTAATACTAGTATATACATTTTGTATTTAGTGTCACCAAGAATGCATAGACTTGTCTTTATGCCTTGGTGTCACAGAATGTGCCCAAAATATGAATGTAAAAGTCCAGCAACGCCTACAATCGACTTAGAAACCTATAATTACATGCACCTTTAAACAAACGATTGTCCTTCCATCTCACTGCAGACCTTACAAGTCATACTTTGCCTAAGAGATTTGGTGTCATAGTAATTAAAGAAGCCCCCAACATGGCTAATGGCTACTTCCATTCATTGGATCTAATGTACCCGGAACTACGAAGTGCGTAGAATGACACCTATGGTGGGCTATACACGTACAGTACATGTACTTTCTTTACTTTCGACCGACCAAAGAGTCTAGCATACTGGCCGGTCAATATAGAAACGCTTTAGATATACAATGATGTACATGTACATGTATATGACGGGAAAAATGTCAGATTCTGCTGACCATACATGTAGCTCCCAATTGTATCACTTTATTAAATTTGAAAACCATAAAATAATGGTAAGAGCTGAAGAAAAAAATATCATTTTTATCCCTCAGCAAGTAATTGAAGTCTCTTTTGTCGTTGATAGATAACTTTTGACTAGTTGTTTTTTTAAATCCTGCGAGTAACTCCATCCGACTTTGAGTATTACTAGATAAATGTATTGTAGTGCCGGCACTACTGATAACGCCGTCCCTTGGACATCCTGGCACCAGTGGTTCAAGTTTCAATTTACTCCCCCTCTCGATATTTCCAACTCTTGTGTACGAGGTAGGAATCTCAGGATGTCCCTTGGACCGCTCATCACCATAAACGCCAAAAGCCACATCGTCCACGAAGCAAGTTCTCTTTGAAGCTGCAAAACTACAGAATCCATTAGTACTATTTTTCAGCGGTATTGCCAGTGCATGGACAATGTCAACAACACTTTCTGCTGCCACGACAGAGGTAGATAAACAACTCAAGACATTGCCGTTGTTGACTCAATCTGAATCAGCGATGTCCGACGTGACAAGATGGATTTTTAGTAGCTACGTACAGTGCGGTGATTCATGTGACGTATTAGATATTGTAAGCGGTTCCGGTTGTTTCCGCTTCAGTGGAACACCAATGTTTCATGTTAACTTAGGGAAGGGGCTTGTCTTTACTTCAACCATATCCTGGTGATAAAGACGGTCCGATTTCGATGCAGCAGAATCAAGCGGACCAACATACAATTCGTAGTGTATCATGTGAATCCCCTCGCCGTTCATTGCCAGTATAAGGCACAGCCATGTTGCCACGACTGATCTCTGATTCAGATTGGGTCAACAGCAACAATGTTAGGACTGTCAATAATTGTAGCAGCAGAAAGTGTTGTTGACATTGCCCTGGCAATACTGCCGCAAAAAATAGTACTTCGTGGGTGTTATCTCTCGATCTGTCACATTTGCGACCTCCGATATCAAAATGTGCCGAATGACCCACTCCACTTTTTCTGAGCATTTTTTTCTTCATTTTCATTAGTCATTTGTAGTGTGATTCCAATTGTGTTGTAAAAGATACAAGCATTTACCAGCCATATCACCTATTGCTTCCAGATGGGCGGTCGTACGACGTGAAGTCCCAACAAGTCTTGTCACCTGAGCGCAAGTCGAAAGCCTTGTAAATATACACACTGCGTGCATAGAGATAAACTGACGCAAAACCTATACCAGCCTACTTTATGTCTTCACGTTGGCTTTCCTCCGCCAAGTCGCATTTGTCAACTGGTCTGTCACCGCAGTGCATGGTGTCTAATCGCCCATCATGACACTTGGCTAGATCCCGCTGTAATCCAGCCCATTTATTAAGCTTTACACGGAATAGTTGGTTGACCCAGAGTCTTGACTCTGGTTGACCACCGATTGGCTAATGCATCCTTCGATGAAATAAGCAGCTGAAAGATATCTTACCCAAATAAGCCAGTTAGTTTCTTTGCAGGCAAATTTGTTGAAACTTGCTATTTATATTATCTGGCAATGTGGAAATTTATATTCAGCACGTGTATTACGCAGTTGGAAATTTTCAAATTCAATAACGAATATATATCAATGTTTTACCCAACGGCGTAGACTTTTAAACAACACAATTCCAGGAGAACCACCTCTTAAACAAAAGAAGAAACTCTGTATTCTGCTTGTTTATTGCTTGTGTAATATACATACATAATATTTACTTTTGTGTTCAGTAGGTGGCGCCTCCGGTATTCTAAGGATGACACGTGATCTCATCCAACTTGTCCTATCATGCGCGCCCACTGATTCCCATCAATATCGTGGTAACCGGCCACAGTCACAACCAATGGTGCATCAAATCATATCATGAAGAGCTTCATCTCTCATAATGATGGCCCGCGGATGTCACTTGATGGCCAATTGCTCCCAAATTTCTCCGCTGACCGTATGATCCGCGGCCGATGGCCATGCTGATGTTGTTATGTGAGTGATGGATGCGCCAATCGGAAATCGGTTAACTGTGGGAATGTTCTCTGATTTTGTTGACCGCTTCGCCACGGATGCCTTTTCTAACTTTATAAGCTTACATATAGATGTATTCTCTACTTGACAGTGACATCACGGATGTAGAGCAATCCGTCCTCTACATCCGTGGTGACATCATGCACATTCTTATATGCAAGATATACGTGAAGGTACAGTGTGATAGTACTGCGGTGGTTACCATTCATGAACGCGGTTATATGTAATTATACTTGATGCATGCAACAGGAAGCATGTCATTATACACCGGTCACCGGCAAATAAAGTGACGTCCGTGGACTAGTAGACGTCGTTTTCTGGTAGTATCAGTCCCCTGATTGATGCTTAATTTTACTTCATCGGGCTTAAGGGCCGCGGGGAAGCAGCATAACAACCCTACGCCACAATGCCCATCTTCAAGATTGCTCCAACAATTTAGTTGACGCTCATTTCCGTAATGATGAGAACACTTATTGTAATAATGATGAGGCCACTTCATAATGCCCAGGATCCGGTGAACCATTCATGAGTATAGAATTCTGTGTTACACCCTATCCTTATATGGCTATCAAACATCCCACTGAAACCAATGCTGCATATTGGGTGATCAACTTCCGTCTTCCGTCGAGATCGATTTTGTAATAGGAAGCCGGTCATTACGCACCGGTCATCGGAAATCAATTGGTCTCTAGCAGGTGACATCCGTGGGCTATCATTATTCATGCCATTAGACGTGGTTTTCTGGTAGTATCCCCTGATAACATTTGATGGATCGTTTGACTGCGCGGCTGCGAAAACCAGCGATGGGTATAGTTGACCATTGACTGATTCTTTTGCTGTCGCCATGAAAACACGGAGGACTTCTCCGTGATGAAAACTTGTTGAAAATCAGAACATCTCCTTGACATGATGAGCCTTTTTTTCTTCTCATTCGCTGCATAGACTGGAAGCTCCTGAGTCGATTTTAAACTCAGTAGTCGGTCGGAGCTGGTCTCTGTCTCCATATATATAGCTGGTCGTATCGAAGAAGGTTCCCTCGTGTCCAGTCTCCTTTCGGTCGTTCGTCAGTCTCAGACATCCTCCCAGGATGTGCTCAACAGTCATGGGTCCGTGTCGCATCGATAGCTGGAATACGTTACAACTATCAGTTTGATATCAGCCGCATTTTGGTCATACCTGATAAGCGATGAACATCTATTTGGCATTTGCCAGTCCTAAATCGAAACATGAGACAAGACCACTAATGAATATTCATAGGTTGGAGGGTCGAGGCCTATCAATTAGACGAGTGCATGTTTTTTACTCTCAAGTACATATTTGGAGAGGTATTGAAAAAATATTGGCTGTGGCAAGTCTACAGATATAAAGAAATTATTTGATGAAAAAATTAATTTCGAATTTTGCTAATTGGGTAATAGGGGGCGTGTTTTGAGTTTTTTCTGCCAGTTGGCTGAAAACAGTGGAAATATCAAAGTCTGTCTAATTTGTCGATTATAAAAAAATTTCCGTGGTCAATCACCAATTTCCATCGCACCAGTTACTCGCAAGACTAACCCGTATATCATATCCGAATTTCAGTTTCACTACTTGACGCGTTCTTTGATGCGTCGCTGTCAAACATTGACAATTTAACTGCTAAAAGGCTTAAAAAATCAATTGTGGTCTTGTCTCACATACAAATACCTTATCTTTTCAGGGAACTGGTATACATGTATATTCATTTTCGCAGAAGAGTTTATAGGCGCCAACTCTTTTATCATCCTGGTGCATGTAGCTCTGTTCCAATGGGGTTTTTTTGGCAGACTTTAACGAATTATACCTTTCGTATCGTTTCAGGGGATGGATACATCAGTCCAGAAGAGTTCATGGGCGCCCCCTGGATTCTTGAGGATGACCCGGACCAGAATGCCCAGTTACAGGAAACCAGGTCATTCCTAAAGACCCGGATGCAGGCCTTGGACGGTGAACCGTCCATGGAGGATGACGATGGCGATGCGGACGCGGAAGACTGGTATCCGTTGAACGATGATTAAATAATTTTCCACCTGATGGAGAAAGTGACACCTGAATTGAAATACACCATAAGCAAGAAGAAGGAAGCCAGACTTTTTGCATAGATACTGCGTACAAGCGTACCGGGTTATCCGTCAAGAAGAAGATCACATTCGTTTTGCAGGGTGTTTCAATACATGTATACCATACGAGTACGTTACTTATTGGCTATACGGCTGCGGTATTGAAATATGCACTTGTCCATTCTAAACAATAACAAAGGGCGTAACCATTGGACTGTTCTTCCTGTCTGTACAGCAGGGTATGTTTGTGACGCGCTAATCCATGGTTGATTAATGACCAGAGTCGCTTAGTGTATAAATTGGTCCAAAAAAGAATTCTCAGCAAGTATAAAGCATTGTTTTTCGACATATCGGCCAACGAAAAGTTTTCAATACCTGTGCACTGGACGAATATGCGTGCGCATCCCAAAAAATCGGAGAAGGGCAAATGCCTGACATCTTTACTTCTGGAGGCGGAGTATATTGAAAACAACTGGTGCCAGGACGACTCAGTGAACTGTCATTTAGTGTTGTGTGGATTTGTAAAGATAGAAGGCGACGTTCTTGCCTAATCAGGGAGGAATAGAAATACATTGTACATGAGATATTTATGTCTCTTTTATAAAATGAACATCTATTTGTAAACTGATGATGAATTGATGAACTAGTCTTCTACGTAATTATAGTATCGACAGCCAAAATACCCTTCTTGGTGTCTTGGAGACTATAGATTGGAATATATCTCATAGACTTGTTTAGTTATTACGTCATAGGAAACAAAAATGTACTTGACTTCGATTTTTCATTTCTGCATGTATGTATATATGTGCAGTGCAGCGGCTATATGTATTAGTGTATGTACTGTACGAAAGAAACTTAACTTGGCTGCTTTCTCGGGGTTTTGAATCTGTAGTAACCAACAAAACGACTACCATGACTACAGCAGTTTTGTAAATTCACTGTTCTTCCGTGGTGTACTATTCGACCGTTTGAAAAACTCTGACATGTGATGAAATGTTGGGCGTGTATAATGGGCCCGTTATTTCATGATAGCTGTTGTACACTGGAGCCAGTGTACACTGGTGTACATTTTTATGTAGTCAATGGCACAGTTGATTTCGTCATGCTGCTTTGTAAAATACAATAAAACTTGTTTTTTGTACAAATTATATACATTGAAATCAATAAACTGTTATAGACTCTAACCTGAAATTCATACTACAAGACATTTTACGGCGAATTAAAAAGTTCAAATCATCTTTTCACCAACATTACACGCACACAAGCACACACCTGTATGGGCAGAATGTACCTCCCTACCAAATTTAAATGCCCTCCACTTTGTTGCGTACGAACTAAATAAACTGCCCCAAATAAATGGACCAGTGGGCAAAGAGTTAACATTGTGATTAATAGGGGATTAGGCAACAACTGCAACACTAATCCCCCGGTAATAAAGCCAGCATCCCGCTGTCGTATCACCAATAACAAGTAGGGGCAATTACTGGAGGGACGCCGCGACAAATTACATCCAATCCGAAAATATTGCTTCATTGTCAATTTCCATTAAAGGGATTTGCCAAAGCAATCCTATCCGATAATTGGATCTATTAACTGGTGTCTCAAAAAAGTGTCGATCCATATTTGGAAGTGTCTTGTCCGCTAATCGACTGCTGATAGAGGGGATGAAAGTAGGTATTTCGGCAAGCTATAGAGAAAACGGAGGAAAGAACCCTTCCGCAAACTGTAACTGTGCCTTTGTCACATTGTGAAGCAAGATTGACTAATCAAATGCCATCAACTTTGTTAACAAACCATGCCATGACCGTTTTGAAAGAGTCACCTTCAAAGCGGGGACAGTCCGGGACTTATTTGACCATAGGACCATACTGACACACAGTAAAAACTAATAGATTAAGTAGAGTAAAGCAGTCGTTTATTTTATAAAAACAGGAATTCATGAGTTTTTGATAAAAATACATAATACTGTACATTCTCATAATTATTTGATCAAAATCAGCTGTAAAACCCACGTCATAATATATATGTACATATCATGATATATGATTTCACGTGCAGCTTATGACGATATCGTCATTCATCAGACCAATTATTGTCGCACCAAAGGGCATATAGTACAATGACAAATAGAACAAAACTTAAGGATTATCATTCGAATTAGTGAATTCTTTAGGACAGTTCATATCCACGTACTATCAATATGAACCTTGCTATAAATCTTGCTCTTCGACTACTGGAAACCTTTAATGCAAATTTTCAACAGTACCTTTCTCAAATCTAATGAAAGGGTAAAACTTACTATTTTATTTCTTGCCTTTTAAAATAAGCTAAAGCATAAGCCTATGTAAGCTATGTATAACTTTCCAAAGTTATTCCGAATACTGAAATAATTGACATGTCGCTAAATCCATTATTTCAGACTTTATTCTTAATGATAGCCTTTAACACTAAAGTAAGGGGCGGTTCATATTCCTACGTCTGTGGGGAGGTTAGCAATACATTTGAATAGGCGAAACAGGAATAGGTGAAACAGGAATTAGGCGAAACAGGAAGTAGGCGAATCAGGAATAGGCGAATAAGGAATTAGGCGAAACAGGTATAGGCGGAACAGGAATAGGCGAAACAGGAATACACCATATGTACATATACGTACATAAATCTGCATTCTTAAAGGCCGGAGACTATAATTTCGAGACATTATCATCAGCCCTTTATCCCAGCACCATTTACCTCAGCGTAGTATTCACATTCAACATTTTCGATATTCTAGCGTTCCTTGTATGCATTTTCCACTTCCGACATGTGCTCTCTAGACGAATGCCCCAGGGGATTTTCATTTCATCATAGAATGTTTAACTGGACATGGTGCCCTTTCATAGTAAGTCACCCCAGGAACTTGACCCCAATCTTGTTTTACCACAGTCCTCACTGTTCGATGGGTGTGTATGCACACTGAATTAAGCTTGTTAGTTCGGCGATACATAAATGACGAACAGAGAAACTGTGATTCTTCTAAACAGTTAATTTTGCATTCATTCAACGTCACGTTGTAGTTTATCTTGGAAAGTTCGTCATCTGGGTACAATACGATGCCGTCTTTGATGTCCCAACCGCAGAATCTCTCTGAAATAAAATTTACAATCTTACTATCTCGAGGGAAAAATATCAGCAAAAATTCGAGAGGTGGAGTACATTCGCCATGGACTAACACGTCCGAGGTTTTCATGTTTTCGTGACATTTGGCCAGAGATGAGGATACAGGGACAAGAAGTGAACTGATGGAAGTCACTGACTTGCCACTACACTGTGTTCTTTATAGTGTTTATGGATTGAATCGTCACATGTAATTACCTCGCCGTATGCAACCAGGCGCCTCCATATAATACATCCTTCTCTTCCTAATAAACCTCATCTTCCCCGGTTGCCCTGCTTTCTGTTGAAGGTGACATATCCGCGTCGCACCAATCCAAGAGTTAGGCTGTATAACTTCATAGTGGACAGAGAGACACTGAAATTTCGTCTCCTCAGCACAGCGGACTTTACACTCGATGAAACTTCGTACGCCGATGCCTAGTCCTTCTTGAGGGGGAACGTCGACAAGTAAGCCGTTACCGTAACTCCAACTACAATTTGTCGTGCGTTTTTTATCTGAAATGAAGCACAGCACATATACACTGATATTGTTGCCGTTAAGCCACAAAACATGAAAGTCGTCAAAATAACCTGTACAATTCATGTAAAGCGAGATTTGTTGCCAGATTGCTGAAATGAAGCGTTAAATACCAGTACAATTCGAGCATCTTGTGTCGTTATTGCCTCTGTGGAATAGTGAAAGCATGCAGTTGTAAGGCGCTTCCAGGAAATGGTATCAGTATAAATGCGCGTTGCGTTCATCAAAAGCACTTCGTCCTACCTGATGCTAGGCTTAATGAAAAATGTCTTACCAACAAGTGCCTCGGGAAGAGTCGAACAGGGATTGGACCCTGGACAGACACATTCGCATCTGAAGTTGACAAACCCTGGTGGTTTACACTTGATATTTTTTGGGCAGTCTCCTAAAAGAAATAACGTAAATGCTCGCTTTTACTATCCTTTCAGTCGTTTTTTTCCCCTGTGCTTTGGATATACATGTATATGGGAGCGCATGCGGCCTACTTCGCACCTCCGTGTTAAATTGCCCACCACTCTCTCATTTATTTTGAAACATCCTGTAGCATCTTTACTCATATACTCACTATTACATTTATACATCAGGTTCGCCAGTTTCTTATCTCGGAAGCTCAGCTCCTTTCTTTGGCCCATCAAGTGTTGTTTCCTCGGATCCTTTGCCAGGAGTTCGTCACCTTGAAGAGAACAAAATGGTGGAGAGTCGAATGAGGTCGGTCATCGTTTCTCTGTTCGGGATCGTATATATGAGAACTTTTACATCCATTTATTTCTTAAGTCTTAGACCACTTCTTCGTATTCACGTACATGTACTGTACATGTACAAACATATCGTTTCCTCTTATATTTTGATAATGATGACGGCTGGCCTGAATTATGTCTGTGTTGTTCTTGACACGCATATTAAAAAGAAGATTAACAAAAAACGAAATATTTCTCGTTGCAGATGGCCAATTTAAAATAATGCACTCTTTCGATTGTATAAGCTAGAAATATATTCCACACATCCTCATCGATGACATTATTTTACATTTACATGTAGGGAGACACTTAAGGAGCGTTTTAAATAAAGTAACTAGCCCATTCACCGCTTTCCTCAAGCAGCAATTCGCAACTTCCTGACCAATTGAGGTATTGACCAATCAGAAGAGAGCTATCATGATTGTTCGGCACAGACAGCACGGCTATGATCACATTCGGGCGTTTTAATTGGTCAAAACCTGTCAACTGACAGGAAGTCCAACATGATTTCTGCTTGAGGAGACTGGCGAATTGAAAGTAAAAAATGCAGTACATATATAGGTCTTTCGTATTTACCTATGGCTCTGTACTGCATGATGGACCGGAAGTCGTATGGTACCCCAAAGGTGTTGATCAGCATATTGCTTTTCTTTATGTAATCTTCAGGCTTCACTTTGATTTTTTCCCACTGTATTCTGCAGAGAAAAAAAGGAGGTAGGGAGAAGGGTAAACAATTTACCACGGGCTCACGACAGGCGGGTATATAGGGCCGAAGGAAGGGTTGGCGATATCACACGTTCTGGAGATATTTCGAATCCAGACAATTAAGACGTATTCCTGAGTGTTCCCATAACTCCAAGGGAAGTACCAGGTTCTTAGATCTTGTAAAGACGAGTTTAAAAAGTTTGTTGACCTTTTTGAAAGTCTTTTGTTCATTTCACACCAACGATGTTCCATTGGGATGAATAATTTACATGATCCATTTTGATGAATGACTTACATGACATGTTCATCCCTGTCAGGTCTGTTGTGTTCGTGAATGAACCCCACCGTGTGTCCTAACTCATGAATCATGATTCCGCGAGTCTGAAATGCAAAAAAAGAAAGATTATGTAATTATGTAATCGCAGAAACATCGTATACCTCTTCATAAAAATGACCTGAGACTTACCAGACATTTTGCATTGACAAAAACGTGCTGTTCTCCACCCAGGCAGCCGAGCTGAGCTTCACACCTGAAAAGGGAAACAGGGAAATGTGATTATCACTGAAAAACACCACATCTGCACAGAATGTATCTATTAGCAAAATCTGCTGAGGGTCGCGGCTAATTTTGTAAGCAACTTAAGACTGAAGAACGACTTATTTCCTGGGGGCGTACGGACATATAATGTAAATTCCCCCAAAGTTTCTCATCGCTTTGTACATTACATATTCAGTGTATGAGAACGATAAATATTTTACAACCAATAAAATCAATCCCGAAATCAGAAGTTGGGCTTAATTATCTAACATTTAAGTTATGCTGTCATCTACCCGAAGCAAAAAACCTAAACGTATTGACGGTTGTCTTTGACTGGCTGCATGGTGTTTCTCAAGTGGGAAACCACTTGCTTCTGAATACCCCTCATATCATTCTTTCACGCTACTCCTTACCAGTTATTTGCTTTGATCGACAGAAAGTCTTTCCCATGTTTCGCCTTGTCGTATTGCTCGAACCTGATACAAGTTTCTTTTGACCAGTGCTTCATGGCGGAAAGGATGACATCCTGGCCTGTGGTTGATATATTGGCTGCAATTGTAAAATGTAGATTGAAATGTCTCTATAGAAAAATCGAGGAATAACTGATCAAACTAAATCACCCGTTGCAATTATAGGGTGTCTCCCCAAATGATGCCTTGTGATGGGCTCCTTGGTTTCTCATTACTACGCCAGTGATGAAGGATCCAGAACTCCTAATTGGACACCACCAGAACTCTCACTTGTATTGAATTCGCGTTCGGATTTTTTGAATGGATAGGACAAACTAACTTATAGATGAATATCCTGTAGATTTTTTGTATTTTGAGATATGATATTTGGAAAATACCAGAAGTTAGTGCCAATGTTTTGCTCACATCCTTGTTAATGCTTGCATGTATACTCCGGTTTTACCGATCAAATATTGGTTACAAATCATGGTATAAAGCTTGAAGAGACAGATTTTCTAGTCACCATTTCAGACGAATAGGTCGGTTAGGTAAGAGGTGAGAGAGGATACTTACAAACTGAGCTATCAATGACATATGGAATGATCGCATTGGGCCAGTAGCTTGTTTCGGCTCTCAGCGCCTTCCGCCGAATTCGGGAGAGATGCGGCGATGTCCCGTCCCCAGCATCACCACTGTTGTTACTCGTAAATGAAATCGATGTCAGAGATTGCTCGGTCTGAAAAGAAATTAAGGATTGTATTTGGTTTGCTTATTCTTAGTACATTTCTGATTTGCGTATACTAATCGATTGGTGCGATCGCTTCAGTCACTGGTTTATGTCCGGGGTTATACGCTCGGCACCATTCAATGAAATGAGATTCAAAAGAGGGAAATAATTTATCAGTGTGATTTAGCAAATCCCCGAAACGCCAACGCGAACGCGTTCGACATCATGATCAGGAGCTCGAATTTGGCGTTCGCGTTGGCGGGGGCTTTGCGAAAACTCCCAAAAGACAACCCGTTTATCATATACATGTCAGCAACAGTGACATCTGTTCGTCTGCCGTCTGCCGGGCTTCAGTTGGCTTTTTCACTGCTTTGAGGAGTGAAGAGCGGTCAGTTCGAGTGAGGGATTCTTGGGAGATAGTCGTCAATTGACATATGGCGGAGTAGGTGGAATAAGAAACGATACAAAATAATAAAGCCTTTAGTCCTAAATTCCGAGTAAACAAAAATGACGCACCCAGGATACACGCCTATCGCCCACAATAGTTTAACCGGTGTATTCCTGTTTCGCCTACTTCCTGTTCCGCCTATTCCTGTTCCGCCTATTCCTGTTCCCCCTATTCCTGTTTCCCTATTCCTGATTCGCCTACTTCCTGTTCCGCCTAATTCCTGTTTCGCCTAATCCTGTTTCGCCTATTCAAATGTATTGCTAATGTCCCCACAGACGTAGGAATATGAACCGTCCCTTACTTTAGTGTTAAAGGCTATCATTAAGAATAAAGTCTGAAATAATGGATTTAGCGACATGTCAATTATTTCAGTATTATTCGGAATAACTTTGGAAAATTATACATAGCTTACATAGGCTTATGTTTTAGCTTATTTTAAAAGGCAAGAAATAAAATAGTAAGAAAGTTTTACCCTTTCATTAGATTTGAGAAAGGTACTGTTGAAAATTTGCATTAAAGGTTTCCAGTAGTCGAAGAGCATTGATTTATATGTGGTTTATATTGATACGTTGATATGTACTGTCCTAAAGAATTCACTAATTCGAATGATAATCCTTAAGTTTTGTTCTATTTGTCATTGTACTGTGCCCTTTGGTGCGACAATAATTGGTCTGATGAATGACGATATCTTCATAAGCTGCACGTGAAATCATATATCATGATATGTATTTTCAACCTTGTTTGACTTGATATGTGCTGTACCTACATGTATATTATGACATGGGTTTTACAGCTGATTTTGATCAAATAATTATGAGAATGTACAGTATTATGTATTTTTATCAAAAACTCATGAATTCCTGTTTTTTAAAATAAACGACTGCTTTACTCTACTTAATCTATTAGTTTTTACTGTGTGTCAGTATGGTCCTATGGTCAAATAAGTCCCGGACTGTCCCCGCTTTGAAGGTGACTCTTTCAAAACGGTCATGGCATGGTTTGTTAACAAAGTTGATGGCATTTAATTAGTCAAATTGTCATCAAAATGGACATGCATCCCTAAGGTTCCCCGTGGGAGAGTCGATTTATTGTAGGGGTACTGGAAAGTAGGCGAAACAGGAAGTAGGCGAAACAAGAATAGGCGAAACAGGAAATAGGCCAAACAGGAATTTTGTAGGCGAAACAGGAATAGGCGAAACAGGCATAAACCACTTAACCATGGTGTAACATATTAATTAGGGCCATCGCAATTATGATATTTTAATTAAATATCCTGATCTGACGCTTAATAGGTCAAGACTATGAGTTGATGATATTAGTTTCGTGTATCATAACAATATTAATTGAATGTTGGAACACATTGTAGGCCTACAAGATATCATTTTGTCTATGGTTATTTTGCACAGTGGCAATGTAGCAATGGTATAGAAAGCTACAATTTCTTACTTTTTTAGGACTGACGCGTACAACAACGCATTGAGTGAAAGTTCACACCTATTCTACAAACTTTGCAACCAATCCATAGTTATTCCATTTTTTCCTAATATTCACAGGATATTGTTCTTGAGAGAAGGTTCCTGTCAATTTCCTTGAAAGTGAACTACACTTATAAGCCTAATTTGTATAAGTGTTTTGTTGCTTGTCCATTTCCTTGAACGTGAACTACACCCATATAGCCTAATTTGAAGTGTTTGTTCAAAGAACACTTAACCCTTTCCTTACATTTTGTCTGGTCAGTCTCCATTTCACTTTGAACCAAGGATGAAAATGTGAAAAACCACCCAAGACTCGAGACCCAAGAACTTTATATGCTTTCAAGGTGATTTCGTGATTGCAAAAGTAAGGCACACCCACCAGAACAGTTAGAAAAAAGGCCAAATATACATTAGTAAAGGCAGTCTAGAGGAGAGTGGTGGCCAAAGAGTACGATGGCATCAAGCCAAAGAGGACAAGCGGGGGCGCCTATAGTCCATGCTTCTATGAATATGTCACGTCAATGGCCCAAATTTAATTTGGAGTCAGAGGCGTAAAATTCAGTTTGACTGCTGTGTTATAACAGCAGCACCCGTTGAATGACTTGGATATGTTATGTACTGATATGTCAGTTGTCAGAGCTGAAATACATATTCAAAACTGACCCCTAATTGCCCTTGAAATTTTGTAAAAAAGGCCCCCCCCCGGAAATCCTAAAGCGACGACCATGAATGTTTTAATTTATGGAGGTGACTACTTGGCAAGCCCGGCTTACCAAACAGCGACTTTTTCTTGTCCTGTTTGGCAAGCGGCTCTTCAAACAGGACAAAAAAGATGCCTGTTCGGCGAGCGGCTTGCCAAATAGACCCGGTGTAACATCTGTGGTTGTTTCCCATGTGTCAGTGTTTCCAAACAATAGGCAGCTAGAGAGACCATGACTTTTCAATAGGGGGAAACACAGAAAAACTTGTCAATCTATCTTTTAGCGTTCCCAAACAATGAGGGGAAACACTCAAAAATAAAAACACTCAAAAACATTACACCGGCCTTAATTTATACCAAAAATGCTTCAAAATAGCAAACAACGAACCTGTATCAGCATCAGTATCGCAAATATGAACACACGTATCAATTTGTCCGCCCATGATGATGGGTGCCACGACTCCTCCATCTCAGATAAATCAATGAACATCGAATCGAGTTAATCATCCATTCGATTGATGACTATATTCCAAGATGAGTTCATCTTCCCAACACCAACATGATTATGATTATAAATCTTTATATATCTAAAGGCCTACACTTGACACTTGAGAAGGCGTTCATACTTCGAAGCAGTTGTTATCAGAGGAAGTTAGATGGAAGTACATTGTATAAGTTTAAATTACATCACAAAATGTAGAAGGTCACTAGCGACTGGCGACAGTTTAAGGGTGTATTTTTCATTGCATTATAGTTTTTTTCGAGATGAAGTGAACTAATAACATCTTTATATACATGTAGTTCAGGTTCTTTAAGTGAGCATGGTAGATGCATTGGTCATGTCTAGATTGACCTGATATAAAACTTGTGTCAGAATTGAACGACATGTCATGTGGGGCGCACATTCTTCCATGTATAGAGAAGTTATAATTGACATGAAATTTCGTATAATTTCGATCTTGTCTTAAAAGCCTACTTTGTTCGTTCAAACATGTGAAAATTAAACTCGAATTAGGAAATTTCTAATCGTGTAAATGCGCACTGAATAGAAATTTCATTGATCCCTTTATGCGCAGACACACGTCATACAAAATACAGTGAATACCAAGTTTCAGCGAATTTTGCATGCAGACTAACTGCACTATTACGGCATGGTGTTTATCGTTTTCCTGAGCCACCAGTAAACACACTAAACACACCGAATCGCGTATCCCTTTAAAGGTCTATGCCAAGCCGGAATATGCCGTCACTGATCAGGTAGACTTTGATACTCGAAGTTGATCTGCAGGTATAGGGAGACGAGTACTGCTCCTACCAAACTACCGATTGTATCGATATTTTCTTTACACCTGGCGGAAGATGAGGATATTTTTCGCACGTGCCGAAGATAAAGGTGTTGCTTTGTCCATCTGCATGCTCATCTTTCCATATCCGTCAAACAGTTTCACGGGTTCATGCCGGCCCTAACCAAACTCAAAACAAACTCGGGATTCCACTGTTGGCCTTAGTATTAGTAATATCCGCCGTTGAAAACTTTTTCATTTACAATTGTTTAATTAATTATTGTAGTCTAATCATACGACCAAATTAATTTCACAATTTAATTTAATAAAATATCTTCACCATATAGTCTTGGTGTGCTTTTGTTTACTTGGCGTATTATTATTTCCTACCTCGATCAATTTTGCAAATAGCAGACCATCTAAACCAGGAAAGAAGGCTTTTAATATTAACGATAGAATTGATAAGGGTTCAATAGTTTTATGGGTCACTATTGCTCGGACTTTATAAATAGTTTCCTTGTCCCATCACTTTTATCATTTCCAAATTAGTCAATGAGAAACGATGAAGGCCTGCTTGATTATCGCACTGTTCGCTGGTAAGTAGACGATTTTTGTGAAGTGCGGATGATCCCGGGGATGACCCGTCCCGATACGATTCAGCACTATGTCACTTCGTCGAAAGTGTAACGGCGAAACCATTTTTTTTCCTTCTGATACCCCCTCCAAGCCAAAAAACAAGTATATACTTATCCCTTTCCAAACCAGCCAGCGATCGAGGTAAATATTTGAAAGACTCTGGTTACAGTAAGTTTTAAGAAAACGTTCTTAAATTGCCTTTTCAGTTGGCGTCCTCTGCCTTGTGACGGCAGAAAATCAGGAGTTCACCAAAGATGGCTTGGTGATAACATTCCATAGCGAAAAGCTAAACAGAACTGCCGCAGCTCAAGTGTGCGCGGAGGAGGGTGGGACTCTAGGGAAGATACCAAACAAGGCGATTCAAGGTAGGTAGGACATCTGGAGAGACCATGGCCTTTCAATAGGGGAAACATAGCAAAAAAAAGTTTCAATCTGACGTCTCTTAGGTTTCCCAAACAATGAGGGAAAACACTCAAAACTGAAACACATAAAAATGTTACATCGGTGTAAAAGAAATGCAAGTCCCCCAGAATCTAAGTCCGGTGCTTTTGTTAAAGTGAATAGAGTCGCCGAGTTCCTTTGTTGAAGATTATGTAGCTATTGCCCTAACCAAACCATTAACCACATTCGTTGACAATACACAGCTATTGTATGGGGTCCTGCATTCCTAGGACGTCCATTCCTTTTCCACCTGGTATATACCAGATTTCATCCGCTACTCTATTTTGTGTTCTACATTCTACGTTCTACAAATTTTGTCCTCCTCTACTTTACTCTAGACATCGTTTGTTTTCTCAAGATTTCATATGTCTCCGACTCATTCTTTACTCGAGATTTCATATGTTATTGAATTTTCCACTTCATCTTTTTTCCACTAGATTTCATCTTCGAAAAAGCAAAAGAACTCAAAGCGGCGAGATTCATTAAGAGTAGCTCTCTTTGGTTTGGTTATGACTGCACGGATGAGAGGAAGGCTATTTGGAGCGATGGGGAGGATGTTGATTACAAGTAAGTGCACATCCACATATTGTTGTATCTCACGTGTCTACGCACGTTGAACCTTTTTCTTAGAATTTTTTGACTTGAAAAAACAGAGTTTTGATATTTCCCAATCATATTGATTGGTTAGTGTTAAGAAATTGTAAAGTTTATCAGGTGATATGAAAAATGTTATAGGTGGATCATAAACTTTTGCAAATGACTATTTCACAATAATTGTCAACTTTTTGAACGAACGATGCAGACGACGTGAACTGTATCTATACCTATTGAGGCTGGGCACCAGGGTAGGTTGTATGCTCTTCAGTCGCCACCACATCACACATAAGCTCTGTCGTTGCCAAGCCAGTGAAACTGAAAGGCCCTCGGTGAAGCTCAGGATGAAGGCTGGGTGACATAAAAAGTGAAACATAGAACAACAAGAACAAACTAAACGAACGTGACATGCGAATAGTTCCACGTGACATTTAAACGTGACATGTGACAACATGAATCAGTCAAAAGGCCCCTCTGGCCATTTTTACGGTAATGAGCACATCTGGGCGTTTCATTTAATGGAAGCTCCTTTTTATTTCAGACACTGCGCGAAATGGAGTTGTTATACCAAATGCAGGACTGGAGCCAACAAGTGGATGTTCAGTGTGGTACCTTGCAAGTACAAGACTTGGCTGAATGCCGGCGAATGGTTCCGTGCATGGATCGGTAACACTGCGAGTTTCATCTGCACCCACGACGAAGAGTAGGAAGACAGAGAAGTGGTGAGTTCGCCAAGATATGCAGACAAAATACACCGCCAGTTTGCGGTTTGCTTTGTAAAAAAGGCAAGCTCCGCAACTCCCCCGTCTTCCGAACGAACGGAAGGACGAAGGTCGGTTTTTCACAACCTGTCTTTGAGCGGGCCGCCGAAAGCATTTGCGACAGTCCATGCGGCAGTAAAGAAGGGGGTCTTCTTTCGTCTCAAAAATATCAGAGAATCTTCCCATTTTAATTTACCGATTCTGGTTATAGCCTCACAGTGAATAAATGAAAATAACTTTATAGTATTAATTTAGGGTGACAACTTTCTTAAACTACATATTTAGGCCTAGTCTTTATCAACTATTGATTAATGCACCATATTCAGCATGTAATTCTATTTCAGGATGCAGTGGAATGTAGATTGTGCAGTCCAATTCATTCCTACATCATCCATCTCTATTGGTACGGTATAAATAAAATACTAGAATCGCAAAACGCTGGCGTTATTTTCTTATTCGGTTGACTGTGAAAGAAACCCTGACATATGGCGTTGTTGGATGACTTCTAGTGTCTCTTATAATAAGACCTCGCATGAAATCAAGGTGGAGAAGACTGCACTTAGAATTGTCTTCTTCCTGCATGAATATAATCATAGTCTTTCAAACACAATTTATTTGAAAGACTCTCGATATAATCATGTCTAATTAGACAATCATCTCATCGACACCCCCCTCGAAAAGATCGGTCTTTTTTTATTTACGTGTAAAGAAGCGACCATCTTATGCAAGTATCAATTCGTTTCTTGTACCCCCCCCCCCCCCCCCCCTCCTCAAGGGTAGTTAAGCTATCACCACTAATCTTTGCCGATGCTTGAGTAGTATTTATTTTTCCTTTAGTGAAAATTTGGCAAAGCTGGAAAGAATAAGGATGCTAATGTGTCGATGTCTTGTCGAACATACAGCCTTACCCAGTAAAATTAGTTCGGTTACTTTATATGACGGTGATAACTGATATATTGTTGATGGTGATGTCTTGACGAAAGAAAAAGTAGCATTGGTGAAAAAAGGGTGATGCTTGAGCCTTAAGATGTCGTTATAGGGTGATAAGGTGTCGTACCCTTGAGGAGGGGGGGTACAAGACACGAATTGATATTGCATTAAGAACAACGAAGACACCAAGTGCTGCACCCCTGTGCGGAGATTGCCATCTAAATGTTCCTCTTCTAAATGGGTTTCCATCAGTTTTGATCCATACTCTATTGTCAACTACAAGTGATGGTCACAGGCCAGGAGAACCCCAGGGAACATGGTGGCTGAAGACTTGGAAACTGATTTGCATCCATGTACAGGTTCCAAATTTTTCTAAGCACAATTTGAATTTTAAAACAATTGTTTATTTATCACCTTTACATGACCAATATTACATATTTCATAATAGTACATACTCGGTCATCATTACTACATACATTATTGTACAAGTAATAATTTCATCAAATTTGCGATTACTGCAAACACTACTCCTCTGATCAGTGGCTCAGTGCAAGAACCATGATTTCTACAATGAACTTTGGCAAATGATTAAATTCCCAAATGCTACATGTACCACATAGGTCTCATAGGTCTTCTTTGACAAGGAAGGACATGTACTTTACATTGTGCTTGCCTTCGCACAAATTCCATTGCAAGACTGTTGGTCCAGGTCGGAGATCTCCTAGAGAAAACATAATCACAGTATTGGTCTTTTTTCGAGGACTATTTAAGATCTACTTATCAAATTCAAGGCTTGCTCCTGTTTTACTCCTAAGCATTTATGTTGCTTGATCCTGGAGCTTTGTCTGAATGTTTTGCCACAGCGGACACACCCATATGGTCTTTCACCAGTGTGGGACCTTTTATGTCGCCTCAGATCACTGCTGGATGTAAATGCTTTCGTACAGGATTCAAAATCACACTTATGTGGTCTTTCGCCAGTGTGGACACGCATATGGACAGTCAGGTTCCTCTGGACACCAAAGATCTTCTCACATATTCCACATTTGAAAGGTTTTGCATCAGAATGAACATGTCTGTGGCTGGTGAGATGATTTTTCTTTGAGAAACGACGGCCACACTCCTCACACTCGAAGGGCTTTTCTCCAGTGTGAACCCGCTGGTGTTCCTGCAGATGACCAAGCCGCAAGAATTTACGACCACATAATTCACACTGAAAAGGCCGAGACGCTCCCGAGTGGATTGCTTTATGTGTCTTGAGAGTAAACTTGCATTTGAAGGTAAGCGAGCATTCGTCACACTCGAATGGCCTCTCGTCCGAATGTGATAACTTGTGATGCTGAAGATGCCAGTTGTTAGTAAATGCCTTGTTGCATTCGGGGCAGACAAATTGTCCATTTCCTTCATGAATACGCTTATGTTCCAAGAGGAGATGCCCTCGTGAAAATGTCTTTGCGCACTGGTCGCAGAAAAAAGATTTTTTAGCGTGATGCAAACGGTTATGCCAAACAAGGTGACACCGCAGTTCAAATGATTCATCACACTGGTTACATCTGTGATGCTGGTCTTGCTCCTGGTTACTTTTTCCAGCATCCAATTGTAAAGGACCATCTGGGGACAGACGTTCCTTTTTCTTCTTGTTACCTGATGTCGCCAACTGCGACGGACCATCACAAGACTCGTGCCGGGGTGTAAGACCTGTCGATTCCTTCCTACAGGTCTTGTTTGATCCTAGAGGTCTCTTTGAAGAAACACCCTCTGCTTTCTGCTGTCCTCTTGTACTGATGACCTTGTCTGGTTGTCCCAGACTCCCTTGGGACCCAAGTGCCGTTTGATCTGTCAATCCTTTATTGCCAATCTGGTTCCGAGATGAAACTGCAAGGACGAGTAAGAAAATGATTTAAGGTCAACCAAGACATCTCAAAGGCATGATGCAAGAATAAATATTCCGACCTATTTTGTACCCCAGACATCTGTCAGGAGTAGAGTTTTCTCTGCCCTAATGGGATTTAAAATATTCCTCTCACCTTGTTTTGCGGCCTTGCCACCATTTTTATTGGTTGATCGCTTGGCTAATCGCTTGGCAGACTGCTTGGCAGATTGCTTCGCAGATAGCTTGGTAGATTGCTTAGCAGACTGCTTGGTACATTGCTTTGCAGATTGCCCAACAGTCGATGGATCACGCTGAAAACGTCAACTTTACTTTGTAAAGGCAAGTTGTGACAAAAGTTTCTAACACACCATGTAACATTTTGATATGAAATCGTCTTCAGAAAATAACATGTTGAGGTATAAAGGCAGCATGGGTCAACTAGGAGTACATGTGTAAGTACTGGCACGGTCGGACTCGAGGCGTCATGACAAGGTTTGAATACTAATTTAACTTGTCGAACTCGGCCAACAACTAGCATCAGGATATCACTCATATCAGTAAAGCAAATCAACATCTCCTTCGAAATGTTACTCTTCTATTTAAACAGAAACTTTAAGAGTGTTTGATTTAAAAATTTGAGAACTTACTCTACTGCGAGCTTTCATCTGTTTGTCATCAGCGGAGTTCTTGTCAGTTTCCTCATTAGTTTCTATCCCTGCACTCGGTAGTGGATGCAACAAATCGTCAACTTCAACTTCAAACAGTCCAACATCTACATGTTGACTTTCAGTTGGCCTGGATACACACACCTTGTTGATTTGAAGATTTAATTCATGAGGTAACAAGCAGTTGTCAGCTTCCATCATTTCAGCAATAGCAGACTCTGTTGCTTGGGCATCATTGCTGGCAGATTCACAATTTAGATCAAATGTTGATTTCTCAACTATGCATTCATCGTCAGGCTCAGATTTAATTTGTAACTGCATGCCAGAGACAGAACTACAAGACTCTGGAAGGGACATAATGTTACATCCTAAACCAGTGTTTCCAACAAGTTGACCAAATGTTTCACTTGCATTTTCATGCATGGTCTCACTTGACACTATGACAAGGTTTCTTTCCTCATTCAGACCTCCATGTCCATGCGACCCAACAGTTTTATTTGCTATCGGTATTACATGTATGACATTTACTATATCACATTGTGGCACCTCACTTTCCACAGGTAAAGCAGATTTTTCATTTGCATTAGATAAAGTCTCACTTGATTCGGAAACCAGGCTTGTCTCTGCTTTAATGAGGTGCCCAAAATCAGAATTGACTTGTTGACAAGAAATGTTTGAGTCAATGATTAAATCAGGACTCATCACCACTGGCTCACTCATGCTTGATGAAGTCAGTAGATCGGCTGGCTCTGTCTTCATTGTACCCTCCAACTCCAAGTTCACAACACTATCGTCATACTTGTCCATGATCTGGTTAAATACTGATAACATCAGTTTCTTGGAAACTATCACATCAACAACGACTACTCAGTAGTCAGGCCAACCTGTAAAGATAAGATGTTATGACAATGTGAAAGGAGGCTTTTTTATTTCACAGAATTTTTCTACCATGTTTACCGTACATTCTACATCCAGATTCGTGGTTCAATGCAGAACTAAATGGTCCAAGCCAATCCAATCCAATCCAAATTGGGTTTCCCCCGAGCTTCGCCTGAACCGCATCAATGACAATACGCCTAGGGGGAGTGCATTCGCATACCTTGGAATAGATATGCTGGTGGATAATCAATCACCACTCAATCAATGACATGATCATGATGTAACCCTGCGCCGCAGCCCAGGCTGCTACAGTACAATATGTCGTGAGTATGTCATCACTCACTGTAATGTGACACACTACTGGTAGGCGGAATCACTACGCGTATGAGTGACAGATAGCCTACAATGTCTACTGTCTAGTAGTATTGTGCGTTGGAATTATCAACATCAGAGCATTGAATTTTAAAAACTTTGCATTGAAACAATAAAACATACATTCAACTTCGACGATTTCTAACTAATTTCAGTAATGATTTCTCTGAAAAGTGCGATTTTATTTTGCGTTTAAAAACAAAAAATGAAGAGTTTACCGCCATTTTGTTTGATAAATTGAGCAAGTCTCAAATGTTGACAAAATCTTCAACAGATAAGTGCTATTTGGTTATTAGACATTACTTGTAATGATAAAAACTATAATATGTACAATTATCTTTGCATAAAAAATACAATATTTAGGGTGAAAAAAATTATTTGAGCAATGAGTTATTGCTATGCCCAAATCATCTTTTGCTACACGAAGACTCGTTGTGGTTGTTTCGACAATAACATCAGGTTATTTATCGTTTTGCCTTTTAAAAGGCACTTTAGATCGGTCGTCCAGGCGTTCGTAAGAAGATTTCCTAGGTTGATATTGCGACAGAGCCTATGGTTGTTTATATTTTGCCTAAAACTGTCAAGAGATTGAACTTCAAAAGTGAAAATCCTTATCGGCCGCAGACCTCTCCAGGATGATAACCTTGACCTACTTTAGACCGGTTTGGAATCTTGGACGGCAGTATTCGAGAACGTTTGCAAGCAAAATGGTATGAAATAGCATTTCAATTTCTCAAGTAAAGAGTCCTGATATACATTATGGTGTCTAGATTGTGCTTACCATGAAGATTTGCCAGAATTTGCAGATGAAAGCGCCGAAAATGTCAATGTAAAAAGCTGTCTGCTCATCTTCCACTCTCACTCTGCTGTTTGCCGTGTTGGCTGTTGCTCTAGCCTCTCTCTCGTCTCTTGTTGTCATGCAAATGTGATGTAACATGATGCATAGGGATGTAGGGGCCTACAATGCATGCATGCTGCTGTTGCCACACCCACATGTAACAGGGGGAGGGGGTGCTTGGTGTATAGGCATGGCTTCCCCATAGCCTACTTCACTAGACTTGTACTTGTACTTTTAATGTTCGGAGCTAATACTAGATAGATACCGGTAGTGGCGGTACCGTGGCAGTATGTCAAAGAACAATTGATGGACGAGCGTGTTCAATTGTTATTCCCGATGGAAAAATAGGGGTAATTGGCACCCTGAACAGACTAAAAACAAAACAACGTGAAAATTTACCTTGTGTGCTCACAAGGCAGCAAAATATTTCCACCATGAACCTTATCTCTTTTGGCATTGTATATCAACAATGGATTGGTAATTTCTTGTCTTTGTAGGCAACTGATGCAAAGCGTGCTAAACTCTCAGATGATGAGAGGCTGGGAAAGTTAAAGCCATTGAAGGAAGCTGGATGGACAATGGTGGAGGGAAGGGATGCAATTTACAAAGAATACCTTTTCAAGAATTTCAATCAGGTGAGACCGATGATTCTGTTGGTAATTTTAAGTCTGAATGTTTCATGAGGTTTAGAAATTAACACCACATTGGCAGGTCTCTGTTCTAAACTAAATTTGAGTCTGGATTGGTGTAGCCAGTAGGAAAGGCTCAAACCTGAGGTGCTTTGGCCTAAATTTATCTAGTTTTATCTAGTTCTGCCCTAGTGTACCCTCTGAGTATACGGAAATAAACTCCATCTTGCAGGCATTTGGTTTTATGACTCGCACAGCCATGTTAGCAGAGAAGATGGACCACCACCCTGAATGGTTCAATGTCTACAACAAGGTAATATATTATCCCTCCTCACTTCCACATATGAATAATTTGGAACACTGTTCTTACAAGTCATATCAAATATAGACTTATACAGAACAACCTGTTGTTAAATTGATAAAATGACACCAACTTTAATTCCAAAATGAATCAGTTACATACACTCAGTTGAACCTGTCCTCACCTGGATTTATCTCTGCCAATGATGTGCACAATCAGTTCTCTGTTTAATTTTCATAGTGTTATTATCACCCTCAAGAATCAATTTCTTAGCTTGCGGAAAATCGGGCAGGCCATCAAACTTGCAGAGCTGACCTGCCTTGAGAATGAAAAAGTTTTCAATAATGTCTGGAGAAACAGTGTTGTTGAAGTCTTCCAAGGAAATGATATTGTGTTCATCTGGTAATGATATTGAGTTCATCTGGTAATGATATTGTGTTCATCTGGTAATGATATTGTGTTCATCTAGTAATAAGGTTCTTTGAACATTTTCAAAGGCAGTTTTAGGGCAGTCTTCTCAGTAAGTTGAAAGGGTTGCCTTGAATACTCAAGATTAAGATAAGATTCTCGGTCAGATTGGAAACTGATTATGAAGTCTTACAAATATCTTCTCTATAACAGGTTCAGGTGACTCTCAGTACCCATGACTGCGGTGGTTTGTCCGATAAGGATGTCCGGATGGCAACATTTATGGAAACAGCAGCAGCGGCCGTGCAGTAGATTCTGGGGGAGTCTTCCAGAGATGATGTCTCAGTATTTGAAATATTTGAATGATACAGGGGAGAAAAACAACAACTAAAGGTGTTGCAAGTTTTGTCCAATTGGACATGGATGAAGTCAGAATACTTCCAAGGCTCAGTTCTTTGAAACAGCTGGCTGGAAGTGATTTGAAAGAGTAGAACTTTCTGCTATGACTGGCTAAATTTTCTCAGAGTCTCACACTTACCACAATTATTTGTAAGCTAGCTTTTATTGGCTGGTATCTAGATCTTATAATTTTTACCCGTATGCATTTATAAATCATGTCCAGGTCATCGACAGTTAGTTTCAAGTTAAAGCCAATAATACTTTTCTCATAAAGCTTATACTTCAAAGTTCTGCAAACATGGTTTAATCAGACCTAGTCTTCTATTTTCAAATACTGTGTCATCAAATCTTTCTACAATTCCATAATGTGTGATTTCTAGTCGAAATGCACAACTGCGGCACATAGATGTGCTGATTATTACAAGTAATTTTGATATTAGTCGTAGTTCCACCTATCATAAAACCCCCGTGTTTTTTCAAGACCCGTGTCTTCGCCGTGTGTCAAAAAACCCGGGGCGCACTTACACCTATCAGTGGTGTTAGATAATGGTTAATAGCCCCGGCGACAGGTGCGCTGTAGGTAGGGAGCTCTTCTGTGTTTCTTTCCCGTTTGAGGGGAATTTTGCGTGCCCAATACCGAGGCAACTACACCGCGCCATCTGTCGCCGGGTCTTAGAACTTGCAATTGCCGGGGCTATTCAGATTCCGCCTATCAAAAAACCCGTGTTGAACACGGGTCTAAATTAGCCCCCGATTAGCCCCATCGAGCTCGATGGGGCTAATAGGCACGGGGATTTGACACACGGGTCTATTTAGACACGGCAATTCATAGGTGTAAGCGCAAAAGACACGGGGATTTGATAGGTGGAAGTACGACTATAGTTTTAATCTTTTGTTAGTGTTCTTTAGAAGGTGCATCCTAAGTTGAAGAGTCGGTAAATCGCCTTTGAAATGGTTTGAAATACTGTCTGCCTGTGAGACACTAGGCAAGATCAATCACAGCTGACCAAATCGGTTGATGAAGGGGTAAACATTTTGGCACCAAAAATATGCCTTTGTCTGTCGATTACATTCTCACCATTGGCATTGAACTGATTTTACAGTTAAAATTAGATTATGCTAGCCACTGTGTCACAACACCACCATGATTATATATTTTAGTGTCTTGGCTAGTCCTGCCTTAGGGAAATGTCCAGGCAGATCTGTATGATGAGTGTAAGAGCTCTTGGCGAATTATTTACCGCTGTGAAAATCATGTTACATCCAGATCTATGTTCACAAATGGTACGTGGGCTCAAAAGAACCTGTGTCCATCGTGGCAATTGCCACAGAGAGAAGTCGGTTTGCCACATATAAAGGTCACAAAACTTCAATTGTAAATCCATGGATGTTTGTGAAAGTCCAGAAATGGCCACTGAAGTCATCATGTTGCATTTTTTACAAAAGTTATGTGATAACTTTCGAAATCAATCTTTAAATCTTGATGACCTGCCAGAGCAAACATGGCAATGAAAAAGTTCAAATCATCCCCTGGGGTCCCCCACCCACTTGTACTCACATGTGTACAAAATGGACAACAAATTTTCAAATGCCATCCCCTTTTGTTGCTTACATTCGATATTGACAGCCCCTATGTTGGTGTGATAACTGTTAAGCTTAATCTTATTGTGTTACTCAGCAATATTGTTGCCCAAAATCTTCCAACTTTTCAAATTATATCACTCTGATACATTCCATGACAAGTAGGAGTTTTAATTTAAACTCGGTACCAAAGTCTGTCGTAAAATAGTTGTCCTGTAAGGAGCTCTAGAGCAGATGCCATGCTGATGAGTTACACCATCTCCTCAAAGGTAAAGGAGGTCAAATCCATTCAAGAGTGCTCTGCACCAAGTTTGGAATCATTTGACAGCATTTATAGGGCAGACGAGGTGTAATATACATTGTATGTTATCCGTATATATTTAGGAACGTGTTGTCAAAAACTCAAATAAAGGCACAACAACTTACATTATTTTGAAACTGTTGTTTGTTGTCAATGTACTTCCAAGCCAACCGTTGCAAGTGTCATTGCTGAGAAAAGACACGACAATAAGTCGGGCCTGTCCCTAGCAGTTCTTGCTTTTGGAAGTACAAAAGTATTATCCCCACAACATGAACATGATCTAGTCCTGTCCATAACCTCCTCAGTGCGTTGAGCAGTCTGAAGGACCTCCAAACACCTCGAGCCACCTCTTGGCATCGTCTCTCACCTCTCAAACTGAATGTCCTCATTATGCTGTCACCCTCCAACATCTCGGGCCACCTCTTCAAACGTCTTTGGTCGCCTCTGAATGTGAATCTCCTCCGTCACCTCCGTTGCATCTCAAGCTACCTCTCAACATCTTCTGTTGCCTCTGACAGCGCATGTCCTACTGTCGTCGGTCACCTCCAACATCTCAAGCCACCTTTGAACGTCTTCTGTCGGCCTTGAAAGCGAATGTTCTATGCTGGCATCAGTCAGCACCTAACATCTCTAGCCACCTCTGATTGTCTTCTGTCGCCGCCTAAGGCGAACGTCCTATACTGTCGTTGGTCACCTCCAACATCTCAAGCCACCGTTGAACGTCTTCTGTCGGCCCTGAAAGCGAATGTCTATCGCTGCCGACGGTCAGCTCTAACATCTTTAGCAACCTCTCATTGCCTTCTGTCGCCCCAAAGGCGAATGTCCTATACTGTCTTCGATCACCTCCAACATCTAAAGCCACCTTTGAACGTCTTCTGTCACCCCCGAAGGCGAACGTCCTATAATGTCGTCGGTAACCTCCAACATATCTAGCCACCTCTGATTGTCTTCTATCGCCCCCGAAGGCAGACGTCCTATACTGTCGTCGGTCACCTCCAACATCTCAAGGTACCTTTGAACGTCTTCTGTCGGCCTCGCAGGCGAACGTCCTATACTGTCGTCGGTGACCTCCAACATCTCAAGGTACCTTAGAACGTCTTCTATCGGTCCTGAAAGCCCATGTCCTATGCTGTCGACTGTCACCTCCAACACCGTAAGCCACCACTGAACGTCTTCTGTCGCCCCTAAAGGCAACGTACTAAACTGTCGTCGGTCACCTCCAACATCTCAAGGTACCTCTGAACGTCTTCTGTGGCCCCCAAAGGCGAACGTCCTATACTGTCGTGGGTGACCTCCAACATCTCAAGGTACCTATGAACGTCTTCTGTCGGCCCTGAAAGCGAATGTCCTATGCTGTCATCGGTCAGCGCCTAACATCTATAGCCACCTCTGATTGTCTTCTGTCGCCCCCGAAGACGAATATCCTATGTCCTATGAATGACCTCCAACATCTCAAGCCACCTTTGAACGTCTTCTGTCGGCCCTGAAAGCGAATGTCCTATGCTGTCATCGGTCAGCGCCTAACATCTATAGCCACCTCTGATTGTCTTCTGTCGCCCCCGAAGACGAATATCCTATGTCCTATGAATGACCTCCAACATCTCAAGATACCTTTGCACGTCATTTGTCGGCCCTGAAAGCGAATGGCCTCTGCTGTCATTGGTCAGCATCTAACATCTCTAGCCACCTCTGATTGTCTTCTGTCGCCCCGAAAGGCGAACGTCATATATTGTCGTCGGTCACCTCCAACATCTCAAGCCACCTTTAAACGTCTTCTGTCCGCCCTGAAGGCGAACGTCCTATACTGTCGTCGGTCAGCACCTAATAACTCTAGCCACCTCTGATTGTCTTCTGTCGCCCCGAAAGGCAAACGTCCTATACTGTCGTCGGTCACCTCCAACATCTGAAGCCACTTTTGAACGTCTTCTGTCGGCCGTAAAAGCTAATGGCCTATGCTGGCATCGGTCACCACCTAACATCTCTAGCCACCTCTGAACGTCTTCTGTCGCCCCCGAAGGCGAACATACTTTACCGTATACTCTCGTCTGTCACATCCAACATATCAAGGTACCTTTGAACGTCTTCTGTTGGCCCTAAAAGCCCATGTCCTGTGATGTCGACGGTCACCTTCAACAGCTCTAGCAACCTCTGAACGTCTTCTTTCGCCCCCGAAGGCGAACATACTATACTGTCGTCGGTCACCTCCAATATCTCAAGGTACCTTAGAACGTCTTCTATCGGTCCTGAAAGCCCATGTCCTATGCTGTTAACTGTCACCTCCAACGCCGTAAGTCACCTCTGAACGTCTTCTGTCGCCCCTAAAGGCAACGTACTAAACTGTCGTCGGTCACCTCCAACATCTCAAGGTACCTCTGAACGTCTTCTGTCACCCCCGAAGGCAAATGTACTATACTGTCGTCAGTCACCTCCAACATCTCAAGCCACCTTTAAACGTCTTCTGTCCGCCCTGAAGGCGAATGAACTACACTGTCGTCGGTCACCTCTAACAACTCAAGGTACCTTTGAACGTGTTCTGTCGGCCCTAAAGGCGAATGTCCTATGCAGGCATCGGTCACCACCTTACATCTGTAGCCACCTCTCATTGACTTCTGTCGCCTCCGAAGGCGAACGTCCTATACTGTCGTCGGTAAGCTCAAACATCTCAAGGTACCTTTGAACGTCTTCTGTCGGCCCTAAAAGCGAATGTTCTGCTGCTGTCTTCGGTCAGCACCTAACATCTCTAGCCACCTCTGATTGTCTTCTGTCGCCCCTGAAGGCGAACATCCTATACTGTCGTCGGTCACCTCCAATATCTCAAGGTACCTTTGAACGTCTTCTGTCGGCCCTAAAAGCGAATGTTCTGCTGCTGTCTTCGGTCAGCACCTAACATCTCTAGCCACCTCTGATTGTCTTCCTGCGCCCCTGAAGCCGAGCGTCCTATACTGTCGTCGGTGACCTCCAACATCTCAAGGTACCTTTGATCGTCTTCTGTCGCCCCTCAAAAAGCGAATGTCCTATGCTGTCGACGGTCACCTCCAACATCTTTAGCCACCTCTGAATGATTTCTGTGGCCCCCGAAGGCAAATGTACTATACTGTCGTCGGTCACCTTCGACATCTCAAGGTACCTTTGAACGTCTTCTATCGGCCCTAAAAGCTAATGTCCTATGCTCTCATCGGTTAGCACCTAACATCTCTAGCCACCTGTGATTGTCTTCTGTCGCCCCCGAAGACGAACGTACTATACTGTCGTCGGTCACCTCCAATATCTCAAGGTACCTTTGAACGTCTTCTGTTGGCCCTGAAGGCGAATGTCCTATGCTGTTGAAGGTCACCTCCAACGTCTCTAGCCACCTCTGAACGTCTTCTGTCGCCCCGAAGGCGAACGTACTATACTGTCGTCGGTTACCTCCGACATCACATGCCACCTTTTGAACGTCCTTTGTCGGCCTTGATAGCGAATGGCCTGTGCTGTCTTCGGTCAGCACCTAACATCTCTAGCCACCTCTGATTGTCTTCCGTCGCCCCTGAAGCTGTTGTCGGTCACCTCCAACATCTCAAGGTACCTTTGAACGTCTTCTGTCGGCCCTGAAAGCCCATGTCCTATGCTGTCGACGGTCACCTCCAACATCTCTAGCAACCTCTGATCGTCTTCTTTCGCCCCCGAAGGCGAATGTACTATACTGTCGTCGGTCACCTCTAACAACTCAAGGTACCTTTGAACAGCTTCTGTCGGCCCTGAAAGTGAATGTCCTATGCTGTCGTCGGTCACCTTCGACATCTCAAGCCACCTTTGAACGTCTTCTGTCGGCCCTGAGAGCGAATTGACTGTGCTGTCATCGGTCAGCACCTAACATCTCTGGCCACCTCTGTTTGTCTTCCTGCGCACCTGAAGCCGAACGTCCTATACTGTCGTCGGTCACCTCCAACATCTCAAGGTACCTTTGAACGTCTTCTGCTGGCCCTGAAGGCGAAAGTTCTGTGCTGTCGACGGTCACCTCTAACATCTTTAGCCTCCTCTGAACGTCTTTTGCCGCCCCCGAAGGCGAACGTACTATACTGTCGTCGGTCAACTTTGCCATCTCAAGCAACCTTTTGACGTTTTCTGTCGGCTCTGAAAGCGAATGGCCTGTGCTGGCATCGATCAGTACCTAACACCTGTAGGCATCTCTGATTGTCCTCTGTCGCCCCTGAAGGCGAACGTCCTATACTGCTGTCGGTGACCTCCAACATCTCTAACCACCTTTGAACGTCTACTGTCGGCCCTGAAAGCGAACGTTCGATACTGTCGTCGGTCACCTCCAGCATCTCAAGGTACCTTTGAACGTCTTCTGTATGCCCTGAAAGCAATATTCCTATACTGTCGTCGATTGCCTCCAAAATCTCAAGCCACCTCTGATTGTCTTCTGTCACCCCCAAAGGCGGACGTCCTATGTTGTCATCGGTCGGCACCTAACATATCTAGTCACTTGAGATGTTGGAGGTGACAGACGACAGAAAAGGACATTCGCTTTCAGGGACGACAGAAGACGTTCAAAGATACCTTGAGTTGTTGGAGGTGACCGACCACAGTATAGTACGTTCGCTTTCGGGGGCGACAGATGACAATCAGATGTGCCTAGAGGTGTAAGGTGCTGACCGATGACAGCATAGGACTTACGCTTTCAGGGCCGACAGAAGACGTTCAAAGGTGGCTTAAGATGTTGGAGGTGACCGACGACAGTAAAGGACGTTCGCCTTCGAGGGCGAAAGAAGACGTTCAGAGGTTGCTAGATATGTTACAGCACAGGACATTCGCTATCAGGGCCGACAGAAGACGTTCAGAGGTGGCTTGAGATGTTGGAAGTGACCGACGACAGTATAGGACGTTCGCCTTCAGGGGAGACAGAAGACGATCAGAGGTGGCTTGAGATGTTGGAGGTGACCGACGACAGTATAGGACGTTCGCTTTCGGGGGCGACAGACGACAATCAGAGTTGGCGAGGTTGGAGGTGACCGACGACAGCATAGGACGTTCGCCTGCAGGGTCGACAGAAGACGTTCAAAGGTGCCTTCAGATGTTGGAGGTGACATACGACAGTATAGGTCGTTCGCCTTCGGGGGTGACAGAAGACAATCAGAGTAGGCCAGATATGTTGGAGGTGACCGACGACAGCATAGGACATTCGCCTTCAGGGCCGACAGAAGAGAATCACTGGTGGCTTGAGATGTTGAAGGTGACCGACGACAGCATAGGACATTCGCCTTTAGGGCAGACAGAACACGTTCAAAGATGGCTAGAGATGTTGGAGGTGACCGACGACAGTATAGAAATGTTGCCTTCAGGGGCGACAGAAGACGTTTAGAGATGGCTAGAGATGTTAGGTGGTGACCGATGACAGAATAGGACGTTCGCCTTCAGGGCGGACAGAAGACGTTTAAAGGTGGCTTGAGATGTTGGAGGTGACCAATGACAGTATAGGACGTTTGCCTTCGGGGCCGACAGAAGACGATCAGAGGTGCCTTGAGATGTTGGAGGTGACCAACGACAGTATAGGACGTTTGCCTGCGGGGTGACAGAAGACGATCAGAGGTGGCTAGGTTGGATGTGAACGAAGACGGTATAGGACGTTCGCTTTCAAAGGTGATTGAAGATGTTAAGATGTGGCTTGAGGTGTTTGGAGGTGACCAATGTCAGTATATGACATTCCTTTTCAGAGGCAATAGAAGGTGGCTTGAGATTTTTGGGATGTGACAGAAGATATTGGAGGACATTAGCAATCAAGGGTGACTAAAGAAGTTTTGTGATGGCTTGAGATGTTGAGTAGTGACGGAAGACAGTGGAGGACAATCGCATTCGGGGGTGACAGAACGTTCTGAGGTGGCTGGAACTTTTGGGATGTGACAGAAGGTAGTGGAAATCAAGAGCGACTGAAGAGGTTTTGTGAAGGCTCGAGATGTTGAGAGGTGACAGAAGTAATAAAGATATTCAGATTCAGAGGCGACAGGTGTCGTTCAATGATGGCTAAAAGTGTTGCAGGAGGTGGCATCGATTTTTGCAGGAGGTGACGCAGAGGACATTTGCAGAGAAGATGTTTGATTATGGTTGGGACAGTTATGTCATGTGCATCGATTTTCGCAGGAGGTGTTGCAGAGGACATTTGCACTGCAGAGAAGATGTTTGATTATGGTTGGGACAGTTATGTCACGTGCATCGATTTTTGCAGGAGGTGACGCAGAGGACATTTGCAGAGAAGATGTTTGATTATGGTTGGAGACAGCTATGTCATGTGCATCGATATTTCGAGGCAACAAAAGATGTTTGGAGATGGCTCGAGATGTTTGTAGGAGGCAGAAGACCGTAGAGCACATTCGCATTCAGAGGTGACAGAAGCCGTGGCTCGAGATATTGGGATGGTGTCAGAAGATTTCAAAGATGGTTAAAGATGTTTGCAGGTGAGAGAAGACATGGAGTACATTCGCCTTTAGAGGAAACAGAAGACGATCAGAGATGACTTATGGTGTTAGGTGATAGGTGATCTTAGGTCCCAGGTTAAGGACAGTGTTTTTGTTGTCCGTGCGGTTGCTCATGGTTGTGACAACACGGACTGGCTGATCCTGCTTTGACATCCACTCAGAAGCACCAGATTCAGGAAGGACACTCATACTGGGCTTCGCTTACCAGTATGTCTTTGTCTCCCAAAGAACATTTGATAAGAAAGACAATGAACAAGAAGAATCTTTCATTTCTTGATTTTACAGTCTGAATATATTTCCTTTCATAAATAATTGAAAATGTTGACGTACACAAAACAATCAAGTACATAACATAACAGTTTATACAATATCACTAACATGGTGGGCAAATTCTTCTCATGATCGATGCTAGGCCGATTAGAAAGATTTTGTTTTCATCAACTTTTGCCACTTTTATTCTGCAAAATCCCTAATCCCCCTCAGAATTGGTCAGCAACAATCCTTTTACACTGTTGGGAGTCTCGGGGATCTTGGCAGACTCCTCTTTTTTTAGGACCCACACCATAGTTTTCCCTCAACCCTCTTTTCAACAGCTAATGGACAAATTTGGGTTCAGATGGGATGCTTAACTCTTTTACTAACACAGGGTTTTTTAACAGTGCTGTACCCCTGGCCCACCAGGTACAGACCGGGGGCCACCTGGATCCCAACTTGGCTTAGGAAAAGTTTCATTGCAAAATAGCTTGCATTACCCAATCTTAAGGTAGAGGAGTGCATACAGTTTAAGTGAAGTGTTGTAATCTCTTTTTACAGGTGTAATCAACAAAAGACTGGCCCCAAAAGACTTAAAGGTACAGTGGTTGAACAACAGAAGCTGTACGGATAACTGCTGGCCAGTAGTATACAGATACGGTATATACTGGGTGCGGGATTGAAAGAGTTAACATGAAAATACATTCAGTTAAAGAGTTGGACATCCAAAAATATTATTACATTGGCCAGGAAAATGCCATTCATGCGATTAGTTAATTATACATATACAAACAGTTACTATGCTACTTTCTGTATAGAATTCCCAAGCACAAGGATCAACAAAGTATTTTACATTGCCCAAAAATAACTTATGCGACACAGGATTTAAACCAGGATGGGAACACCTGGGTTCAGCGCTATCATCCAAGCAAAGCAAACTATCGGCTTGGTACTGTGCAGAGGCCATTTCAACAGCTGAGTAAAGGAGGTTGCAAATCGATTGGGAGGCAATGAATTTTTTAATGCCCTTTAATGCATATATATGGTCAAACTTGCTTGACAGGATATAGATAATGACATTCAAAAGAAGACGAACACCCATGGCAAGTTTGATGGCATTTGGACCTGAAACGACGACACAAATTACTATACAACCATATATACGCAATGAAAGTTGCCAACATCTTCATGATGTAGACGTTTATTTACACTACATACATATTCCACGATCGATTTCGGTTCGCTTGAACCCTCATCGGGCGGTATACAAGACTGAATGAGAACCATAGACTGGTGACATACATGTATGTCATCGATCGTTGAATATGTATATAGGGTAAATAAACGTCTACATCATGAAGATGTTAGCAACTTTCATTGCGTATATATGGTTGTATGGCTATCTGGACTCCCTCCCCAAGTTATACAAATTACTATACAAAATCAGGCCTTACCATATTAATAAGGAGGTTACACCAGAAGGGAAGCTACAAGGTTCTTTAGATAACAGGACATAATACTCCCGAGGAGAGAGCTACAGATTCAGACATGTACAGACAAGTTGAAATCAACGTGAGTTAAATTTGAAAGCGACAAAACAGACACCTAGTCCTTTACAACACTGCAAGACAATAGTAAATAGAACCTTCTCTACTCTTCTCTGAATTCAAACATTTTGAGAAGTTCCCCTCGAAGAGTGGGACTGCACCTTACACATTTAGAGTGAAAATACATCTTTTTACAACTGGCGTAAAATTCAACTGAACTGATGCGGAGAGAAGCTGGCAAAGTGTGTAATAGCATCTCACTGCAACCTAGGAACACTTCACATGGACAATAGGGGGCGCAAAGATGATCTTTTTACACAATGTTGAATAAAACAAAATAATGTTGCTTTGCTCTGTCAGATAAAATTAAAAAGTGCATAACAATATCTGATGTTTGAGTTTCCCAAATTAATGAAATGAGGAATACTATCTCTGCGCCGCCCTATTGAGCAGAAAACCTACTATTCTGCACTTTTGATCACTGCTGCTACCAATTTGTGTTCCTGATTGCAGACTGTACAGCAAATAGGCATAATTGGTCTGGAACTGGATCAGGATAGGAAGAAAGCAATGTTTCGTTGCTCTGCGAAAATGAAGCCCTTTAGCTTAAACACTAGAATAATATATCGGATGGCTCTGATGAATCAGTGTGCCTATTGCATCAAGTTACAAAAACATTATGACAATTACGTTCCCGAGTTTAAAAATTAGAACATTTTTAGTATACAGCACACTTTGGAGATTAACTGTGGCCACTAGATCTGCACTTTTCGTTCATTGAGTATGATGGACATTTCAAACTTCCTCCTCAAATGATATTCCTTTTACATGTTAAAGCAGAACTGAACCAAAAAATACCCAATTGATGAACCCAAGATGTTGTATCCCAAACATCTAAATTGCCAAGCAAATACAACCAAGAACAGGTCAAAACTGGTTGCCGAGTTGAGTATTTTGAGCAGGTATAACATGGTCTGAGCCAAAATCACAGAACACAGGATAAAATAGGTTTTGACATAGCTGTTGATTGGTTGGATTTCAAGTGGGTGGATTTAATCTGTCTGGTGTGACCAATTACGACAGACCAGGATGAGTGATTGACAGCGAGGTGAGGATTAGAACTGTAGAGGATGGGCAGTGTTGTTGTTGAGGTTCTGGTTGAGGTTCTGGTTGAGGTTGGGGCTCGTTGAGGATGTCGGATGGAGTAAGCCAATGCGCTGTTTCTGTTTGCGTTGTTCCACCATCTAGAAAGGAAAGAAGACATGGTTACAACAATATATACAGAGGCATTTGACCTTTGGCTTTGACCTTCAAAGGTCATAACACGGTCAAATGGGGTTTGTACCTGTTTAGGCAGGCCATGTCGATTTAGCGGAATCTGTAGGAAAAGGGGAATCGGCAGGAACTGGGCGGAAACAGCCTAAAAACAGCATGAGAATATAAGATGTTAAATATGTCAGTAAAATCTGGAATATATTCACCATGATTTTTTCATGGGCTCTGGCGAATCTATTGTGGCCCATATTTGGTATATTAATTTGAAGAACAACCGTGCATATATTATGTTCCAAAATGTCAACGCTAATCTCGCTGCAATTTCATCAATCAAACTTTTAAAAACACTTTCACAGACAAGACGAAGCTTATGAAACAACGATGATGAGATGGGATGACACTATACAGCAGGGGAAGATACAGTAAATGCTCAGTTACCTCGGGATCAGCCAATTTTTGCAAACACATAATATGAGGCCTTTATGGGGGAGAGAAAGTTGACCACTTATTTCTGGTGACAGCTGTTTCAATAGGTGTTTAAATTAACATGAAGTCAGAACATCATGCTCATTTCGTTTATTCAAGTCAGACCCCTTGGGAGTTCATTGAGTAATAGAATAAAAGTGAATAGGTCGCTCTTGTCTGCATTGGAGTGTATCCTAACACTGAATGAAAAGTCAAAATCAGTCAGCATTAGACAACTCATTACAACACTAAAAAAGACCAAATTTCAACATTGATTGGTGGAATGAGTCTCATGAGCCGAAAAGTCAACACTTTATGACAAATTCAGACTTCTGTTACAAGTCAGTCACTGTCTTCATTGTAATCATGAAACACAATATCCTCTTCCACATCAGACAGTTCATCTTCATCAAGGAGAAGACCTCCTTCCGCCTGAGCATCGGCGTATTGTCCATTTTCACGTGGAATGAGTCCAGCTACTTGGAATCCCCGAATTGCTGCATTGGGACTTACATCAGCCCATGCATGACTTAGAATTCCTAGAACTGATAGGAGAGGGATTTTGTCACACTGTCCATCTGCATTAGTATGCTGGGTTTTCCATTCCTTCCAGTACTTACGGACCAAGGTTTTAAACCCCCTCATGACGGTTAGGTCTAGAGGCTGGGCGAGAGATGTACATCTGGCAGGGATGTCATCAAGTAAAATACCAGCTTCAACCAGAGGCTGGCAGAATTGTTCGGCCTGATGTGGGCGAAATCTGTCTACCAAAAGCAAAATTTCATTTGGATTAAAGTCTCCAACAAAGGGAAAAAAGATTTCTTCCTGCCAGTGCTGCAGTGTTCCTGCATTCTCCCACCCAGACCTTGAAGACGTTACCCTTACATTTTCTGGTATGTCATGCAGGGCTCTGATTTCCCTAACAAAACCGGGTTCCCTGAAAACGACATGAGCTGGAGCTTTCTCTCCATTTGACCCAATTGTAAGTCCAACCGTACAACCCAGTTTTGGGTTCCCCTCGATGTCCGCACATCAATGTTCTTTGACCCCTTTGTTGCAGCAGTATACATTGGCGGAAAATCAAGTTGGGTAAAAGTTTCATTAAAGTTAAAAATAGTGTGGACGTTATTTTCCTGAACAGTAGTCCGTACCTCCTCTTGAAATCTAGCCACCCTCTCCTCAGCATCACGTGGTAATGTGGCAGTATCCTTGGTCTTTCGACGAAACGTGATGCACTTTCTGGCCATGAACCTTGACAACCACCCATCACTAGCAACAAAGTTCACTCTTTCAGGGCGCTGGTGCCTCATTTCATCCTGTCTTTCGACAGGAAGCTCACCCCACCAATTTTCAAAGGCTACAACAGCATCCTGGCGAAGATCAGACCTGGATACAGGCAGAGCTCTCTGCCTCCTCTCAAGAAATGACTGGTGCACGGCATCTTCAACCTCAGGCCATAATCCATCATGATCAATGCGCACCCTTCGACTGTGAGCATTGTGTTCTGCCTGGTCCATGAGGTGGTCAATGTCCTATATCCATCCGCGCAAAGTTGAATTGGCCAATCTATGCCTCCTTGCATACTCTGCGACATTCAAAACCTGACCATGTTCAATAGCATGCTGACAGTCTAATGCATGCCGTAGACGTGCCTCCACAGGGTAGCCATGGAGTCGCCTAGACGTACCAGGACGATGACCTTCCATATCACCCTCACCATCATTAGGCATATCCATGCAGACAACCAAACGTACAAACAACACGAAAAGGTGGATAAAAGTTGTAATCATTGTCACTGGTCAGAGGTCTGCGTATTGAATGACTGAAACCAATTTCACTAAAAAACAAGAAAGGGTTAATTCTTTTTCTCCTACAATAGTATGAAATAGACCCAGGCCTTGGCAAAGGACACGTCTCATTCAAGTCCTCTTTCAGAAAACCAATCAACCATAGGCCTGTACACTTCTATTCACTAAAAAATCAGTGTCACATTTTACATGAATACCCTCTCTGGGCCCCATTTTATACCAAAAACTAAGTTGATCTGAAGTAGGCCTATCCCGAGGTAACTGAGCATTTACTGTATATCTGTGAGGAATAAAATGGGAAAAAGACAACCCAAGAAACTGAATTTTATACTGAATCACGAAAATGGGTTGTACGCACAACTCACTATCAAAAACTTGCAAGGTAACATTTAACAGTCACTACTCAGCCAATTTATAATTCTGCTTGATAAGAGACCAGTCATTTCCACAATGGCACATTACGAAATACACCCATTATGAAACATAGGTTTTTGTTGTTGTTGATCTTGCTGCAGACTAACGAAAGATGAAATAAACTGGGTTTGTAAATATGTTTATATCAAAAGAGTAAATAAAGAGAAAGTGCAAAACTAAGAGGAATGTAAAATAGATTGCAGCATGTATACAAAGCAGTTTGAAAAGCATAGCAGTTTTTTTCGGTCTGATCCAAAAGTTACTTCCACATATGGCTTGACCCAAGCAAAATTCTCACAGGTTAAATTTTTTATCCTACAAGTTTTCATATCGTTTCAAGTTTTTAACTTAGAACAGAATGGTGAAGAAATTAACACATCTATCATGTTAATACCACTAGCACATATTACAAACAAAATGGAAAAATAATAATTGAAAATTACAATAAAGGAAAACAAATGACATGACCAGTGATATATCTACATTTCATGAGATTGTGAAAACACCTTGTCTACTTTCTGCCTGCCAATACTGTGTCAAAGACCAATAAGACGTCTTCCCAGTCATTTTTTCCAAGGTTTTGATTTCCCTTTGAAATCCTTAATATATCACTGGTTCAACCGATTATATTTGGGGTTCTCACTGGCATGTACATTTCACATATAAGTTTACAGTATTTGTGAAAAATACAGCAACTGTCTAAGTGCTGTTCACCAAACAATAGCTCAGTGTAACAGTAACACTAGCCTGCAGTATATGAAAGTCTCGGAACAATTTGCGATGACTTCTATACCTGGGAATAACACTTTCACACTAGAAACATTCTCAACTTATTTCTCGTTTTGTGAGAACCCCAAATGTATATACATATAGACAACCATGCAGTCTCATTATCTACCAGTTAGTAGTGTTAAGCAAGCCGATGCGTTGTTTTTGCTTTCTTTGCTCCATCATCTGAAAAAACACAAGCAATAAGAAAATATAAACCACATCCTAGATCCTTTTTTTCTTTTACAGGGTGACCCAAAAAATACACCCCATGAAACGGTTCCAACCATTTAGGTATCGACAAATTTCGTGCTCACCAACTCCATTCAATAGTCTCTTGCACAATCAGAGTCAAGCCTATGGCTCAATCAGTCTTTTTAGTATGCCCTTTCAAAGAAAATGGCCAATAAGTCAAAACACTTTTTTTGCATCACCCTGTACCCAGTTTATTTTCTTGTCAGAAACTTCTACAGGGTGGGACCACCACCTATACCTCCAACCATAAGACAGAGATGACCAGCCAAAGCAACCAGACAGACTCAACTCCTCGCACAGGCTCCCCACATCGATGATGCTAACTATTGATCAGACATGCTGTTATAAAGTAACCTCATACAAATGTTGCATCCACTTTGGAATCTTACTTTAGACCAATACTGCACTATTTCACCACTCACCTGGTCTTTGAGTTCTGACAGCTGTTGTGATAACGTCTGTACAAGGCCATTCGTACTTTCCAGCTGAGCTTGTAGATTGCGTAGCTCGTTTTGTTCACCCTCGCTATCATCCACTGCAAGCGACATGGCGCGCATACGTGGGAACCAATCCAAATTTTTATCCTGGAGGGAAGAACGAGTAATCATTACACAACTGCCAGAAAATCCAAAATGGGAAATTTTCTTTCCTGATCGTGAGGTCCTGTGATGAAGGAAATGGCTTTATTTTAATTCGAACGCATATAGGAAGGGACGGATGAGTAATAACACTGGTCCTACCTACATGATGCAGCTGACCAGATATCTGACAAGGGCTCATCAAAGCCTTCATCCAGGCATTTGTAGTGGTGTAAGAGGGACACAAACAATGACACATATTGCACTCACCTTAACCATAGCATCAACATAGCTCTCGGGTCCAGTAAACTCGGTGGGATCTTTCACAGTCACTAAGACAATGAAGTAAAGATAATGCCACATGTTGTGCTCCGATTTAATGTGCTCTTCAAACGACACAGACTTGTTGTCGAAAGAGGATCTGTCCAAACCTGAAAATGAAGGTATAAGTTTTCAAAGTCAACATCCCATCCGTCCCAATGCAGCAGCGCATGTGTTTAATGCAGCTCTTGTGGCCCTTCTGGTTTCAATCTTGTTGAGAATCAATGACTGCCATAATCATGGTCATCAAAACTGGATATAAAAGGTCCCCCTTGAAGGCCTTGAACTTTGGACACAAAGACATAGTTGAGAATTCCTCCTGAAGAGGGCACTGCAGACACACTCCCCAGTACAGTGCAGTTCAGTACTTACCACATATAAAGCATGTATTTTTGAGTATCTCCTCTTTCTGCTGCTTTTCACTCCTGAGATCGGCGAAAGTATCGATGATAACACCAAAGATGAGGTTTAACACAATGATAATCACAATGAAGAAGAAGGCAAGGTCGTACAACACCCGCGCAACGAATAAAGGCTCCTGAAACACAAAAACACATCATCATCATTTTAATGGCAAAACACCAAAATACTAAACAGACGCTTTCAAGTCAGTTGTTGGGTATAACTTTAAAAAAGGCCTATCTTGTACTCAAAGCGGATATTTGAAAAATACTGTAATACAGATGGTTATACCTCAATAATTTAGGGCCCAGGGCAACATTTCGTGCTTCTAAGGCACCTTCAGGGGGCTACCTGTGGCCCTTTCCGACATTTCAGTAACCACTCACCGAACTACTTGGTTTCCGCAACACGTCACCGATGCCACCTCCGTTCCGCAGACCCTCATTTAACGTCGTCACAATACACATGACCAACGAATCACAGTGGCGCTCTTTCTCGTCCTCGTCAGGCTTGGCGACGCCCGTATCTGGCGGCAATCCTGCAAAAGGGTCACCGCTGTCATTGAGGCCGAAATCGTTGGCGCTGATGTCTGGAAGTGCAGGACAGGACTTGACACACATGCAGGAGACAGATATACACCACCAAGACAGATAGATAAACAACACAAAGACAGATAGGTAAACAACACAAAGACAGATGGATAGATGGATAAACAACACAAAGACAGATTGGTAAACAACACAAAGACAGATGGGTAAACAACACAAAGACAGATGGGTAAACAACACAAAGACAGATGGATAAACAACACAAAGACAGATGAATAAACAACACAAAGACAGATGGATAAACAACACAAAGACAGATGGATAAACAACACAAATACAGATTGGTAAACAACACAAAGACAGATGGATAAACAACACAAAGACAGATGGATAAACAACACAAATACAGATTGGTAAACAACACAAAGACAGATGGATAAACAACACAAAGACAGATAGATAAACAACACAAAGACAGATAGGTAAACAACACAAAGACAGATGGATAAATAAACAACCAAGAAAGATATCAAAACAATACAGGAAGATATCAGGTAGATAAAAGACATATAAACCCAAGAGATACAAATACCCACGACAACATACGGTACGAGTGATTATTTTCTCGCAGCTTTATATTTCCATAGACTAGTGAACCTTTTTCTTTACAAATTGTCCTTCACACTCTTAACTATAATTTTTGATGGAGTGAGATGATGCTGGTCCTGTGCTACTGCATGGTGCTCTTGAGAGTGCAAGAATCTAGAATCTCATTGCTTTTTAAAGACAACCACATACATGTACATCTCCTCCGAGAAAAAATGAAGTCCCTCTGATTTCATATAGTGATTTACATTTTGAATAAAAATCAGTACAACAAACAGATTGCAACCAAAGTGCTAAGGTGACAAAGTATCTTTATAGTTCTCACAGAGAACTTTGCATTACTTCAACATTTTTTTCGAGTTTCAGAATTTTCCTTACCATCCTGTAATACTTTAGGTACTTCCTGCGTCTGCTTGCAGTCCTTCTCAGACGAACACGTCTGGGGCGGGACAAATTTCGAGCCCAAACCAGCAGCTGCTGCACCTCCTGTGCCGGTCACTACGGTAGCCACAACTTTGACTCCATCTGGAACAAGATGTACCGATAGGTATTGAGTACACAGGGAACACAGCAGAATGATACTTCTCTCACCCTTGGACTGAATTTGAGTCCAAGTTGAACTTTTCTGCCTCACGTTTTCCTGCCATGATAGACAATATCAGGTATGGAGTAATCTCTAATCTCTTCTCGACAATATTCAAGTTCCAGTCTGCGCATGTCTAGGCTTCTATACATTGTGCCTCATTTTTCATAGCACTTTCCCCAATAACCTCATTGACAACTTCTAATGATATATTTTGGGTGGTCCATATCAGTTTTGGTTCTGGAATGGAACCCGGAACCTGCTGCTTGTAAGGCAGACACCAACACCTACCACTGCTTCAAAACATCATATTCGACTCACCCTTATCCATCGTATCGACCTCCATGAGAAAGTCATCTTGGAAGAATATGAACGCAATGATAGAGAAGAGGTATATGAGGATAACGGCCAGCAGTGCGGTCAGAAGGATCGAGCGACCATTTTTCGTCACTGAGCGAATCACGTTCAGGAGGGTCTCTTCTCTGTAGACAACATCCAGAAGCTAGAAAAGAACAATAAAAGATGACTAATTGTAATTGTCAACAGTGCAGTGGCAGCCATCAATCAACCAATTAGCCATCAATCAATCAGTCAGCCATCTGTCAATTAGCCAGCAGTGTTAAAGAGCGAGTACACTGGAAGGGCACTGCTTTTTTATACTGCAATCACAGTGAGCATTTGAAATGACAAAGAAACTTCCCAGCGTCCCATTTATGTTCAGCTGGCCATTCCTGTCAAAAAAACCCACACTAGTCCATGGAGGCCACCATGTCAATCTTGTGACAACACAAAATGTGACCCATCACAGCACAACCAGGCGCATGTCGCACAGAAGATGAGCCAAAGTGACACCAGGAGATAATGAAAGAAATTGATGTGCTCATATTTCACAAAAGGCAGACAATAGAGAATTGATCAAACAGTCCGTCTCAAGCTGCCAAGCTCAGAGCGACATGCGCCTGGTTTTGCTGTGACGGGTCACAAATGGTCTATTAACTCAGACCGACCACAGTTGTGGCAAATTGCAAGTTTGTCGTTCAATTCGCTTACCAGAAGACTAAAGAAGAATTCATGCACAGCAAGTCCAAGGACACACATGACTAGATAAATGAGGTTGTAGTTCAATTCAAAGTTGGTGATGATTTGCCACCAGGTTCTGGTGAGTGTGCCCTGGTTCCCTATTATACTGATCGTGTAGATGAATTTGTTCAAAACCTGAAAGAATTAAGATATGGACAAGATCAAAATATTTTGAAATGAACACTGGCGATAGCCTTTCATTATTTGGGAAGAGAAGATTGATGAGCCTCAGAGCCTAGTGTTAGCACTACTGGCTACAACACAATAGGGCCCTGGTTCAATCCTGGGGCGAACCTGGAACTGTATTTCTGGATGAACCGGCATGGCCTTCGAGGAACTCAAATTCCTGGCTCTTCACAACAAGTTTGAGGCTCATTATAAAAAACCCCACCTTTTTTGTCCATTTGAGGTCACAGGTATAAAATGATTGCGACAGCAACTAAAAATAATGTTAACATCAGTCTCAATCTCGTCTAGTCTTAGGTTACAGATTCCATTCTAAGTCACACTCGGAGAAAGTTTCCTTCTCAATTACATGAGAAAATGAAAAGCTGACGATAAAACTTACATTGAGAACTCCCAGCAAGACTAGAGTCGCCTCCAGACCGAACGAGAAGATAAAGCGGAGTATTGTGGAGGCAATGAGTGTCCTGATGCCTGACGGCCGCGGCAGGGTGATCACAATAGCCAAGGAGATAAACAATGCTGTCCACACTAGGCCCGAGAGACGGGGGTCAAGTTCTGAAACAGAAAGAATGATACATGAAGTCTAAGTAGTTTTGTTTGAATGTTCATAGAATAAAACAAGGACTTAGTTTAATGGCAAATGTTTACTTTGAGCCCTGGTAGAATAGATATCAATACCCTTGTAGAATAGATATCAATACCTCATTGTAAGTCCTTAGTTGTCTATTCAATTTCAAGACCGCTTGGATAGACTTCCAATTACACCCCAAATCCTTGGCTGCTGCCTGGGTTTTGGTCAGCTTTTTTGATCTAATGAGTGGTCAAAATTGGACAATCAAGAGCCCCCAGTTCTGTATCAATTCCTCAAGCACACGATGCAAATACTCAGAATTATCAGGAGAGATATATCCTCGACTTTCTTACCCGATTCTTTGCCTGCTGAGCTGCTGAAGGGATAGAAGAATGCCACCATCAGGTTGATGAGGACAGCCAGGTTGAAGGAAATACTGCTCCACAGAGTCATGTGGCTACTCAACCAGAACAGCACCGGTGAGGCTGGAAAAAACGACAAAGAAATAGATGTAAAGGTAAAAATATTCCTTTCAAGTGTCAAAGTACTAGTAAATTTCAAACCCAAGGCCTTTAGGACTTGCACCCCAAGAAAGTTTTATTATTATTAAAATATTTGTAACACAGGTGAAACTGAATTAACTCTCTGTATGACATACTGAGAGATCATAAAACTTTTCCCAATTTGACATTGTCTCACCTCGCAATTTTTTTTGCCATCTCATCTCCGAATACATATCATCGTGTCGCTCGAAGAAGTCGGACACCTTGCTCCCCTGATCATCACGCTCTGCCGTGACGTAAACTTTGATTTTGGTCTCGGCGGTCAGGTAGGAGCAGATCTCCGGGATGGGGAATACTATCTGCTCCATGGTACGGTCATGTCTCACGATCTAGAATTGATCAATAAATAATGTAGTTTAACTAGAATTAGTTATTAACTAAGGTAGTCAATCAATTTTGTGGCACGTTACGTTGCGATTGTCAGCTACGTCACATACTTCTTTCTTACATCCCCGGGTATGCTACCTGGGAACCAAAATGTTTTTAAAATTCACGCGATGTCAAGACCATTTATTCATGAAGACATAGGGATTTTCTGCACCAATCATACAGTTTATGAATCATTTATTCATCAGTGAAAATTTCATGCTCATGTCTCCAGAAGGGAGAGTAAAAATCCACCAAGAAAGAAATTCTGCATCTAAAAATGAATTCTGAAAATTGATTCCACCTACCTCAATCTGTGCAGTATGACCTGCGTAGTATTCCAACGCTGGTTCTGTGGCCTGATCTTTCAACAACCACGCCAGGTCTTTATTATGTTGTGCAAGCTTAAATTACAAATGAAATATAATAATGCATGTCAATCAAAAGCTGATTTCTAAATTCTTGGCCAAACATCTATTAGGAAAGTTGCGTCAGGGGGATACCTACCTGATGAGAGAGGATGTAGATATTATGGCCGACTTCCCGAGGAGAGACCTCTTCATCCCCATGATCGTCTTCCCTGTCTAGGTCTATGGACTCCATGTCACCGAGGCTGTCCTGGTAGAATGCCTGCTTGGCCACATCCAACTGAAAGAGATTTGATAAAACTTATCAGAGGGCTGTTAAATAATCTAGGTGAAAGGAAGTGATTTACTGCATCTTCATGTCTTTAGACTCCATGTGACTGAGGCTCTCCTGGTAGAACACCTGCTTTTCCACATGCAATGAATTCTCATGTGACTGAGGCTGTCCTGGTAGAACACCTGCTTTTCCACATTCAATGAATTCTCATGTGACTGAGGCTGTCCTGGTAGAACACCTGCTTTGCCACATTCAATGAATTCTCATGTGACTGAGGCTGTCCTGGTAGAACACCTGCTTTTCCACATTCAATGAATTCTCATGTGACTGAGGCTGTCCTAGTAGAACACCTGCTTTTCCACATTCAACTGAAAGAGATTTTATAAAACTTATCAGACAGATGAAAGAAAGATGAAATCAGGTTGATAAGCCTCTCAAAATTAATACTCACCAATTGTTTGGGACTCATGTTGTAAAGGATCCTCTCAGCATTCTCACTGTCATGACGACTCTCCATTATGGCCAGCAGGAGCTTCGAAGCATTATTCTGGAAGAAAAGTAGTATAGTATTTGGATCAAAGTAATGTTCCCCGCGTGGCAAATAACATGTTTACAGAAGCACAGTCCAGGGCCCGGTTTCACAAAGAATCTTAAGTCTGTTTTGGTGACTTAAGTATGAGAATTTCTTAAGTTTTGTCTTAAGTTGATTCACAAAGAATCTGAACTCGCCTAGCCGACTTAAGTACCCCAAAAACTTAAGCACGGTAGCTACCGTACTTAAGTCGGAATGAAGGACACAAGATGCTTTGAGATTCGTACTTAAGTTTTTGACTTGGCTTAGTCAAAATATTATGACTTAAGGCAAACAGTTAAGATTCTTTGAGAAACCGGGCCCAGTGTTGATAAAGCAATATTTGTTAGAACATGTCATTCTAGGCACGTCATCCACACCTGAGGGGACATGTAGTATACCTTGCTTTGCACGTCACCAACAGCAAAAGGGTTGATAATCCATGCAACAAGAAATCATTCTCTTTTGGCCTTACCTTCAATTCAAGTACAAGATCCATCCTGTTCTTTCCCAGTGGGTTGATATCGTTAAGTATCAAAGCTGTGATGATGTCGATGCCATTACTCTCGTGGCTAGAAATCGCATTCTGAAGTGGTACGAAGAAGAGATTTGAAACTATGTGGAATAAACTAGTAACTAATGCTTATGTCTTCAATCAGGCAGCTGTAAATATTTCCTACGTTAAAAGCCTTCTAAAATGCCACCATTTTCAGGGGTTTTTCAGAGATTTGTTTTAAAGCCATCATCATAAGCACAGTAAAACCTCCCTAGAACTACCACCAGACAAGGACTAACCTGGTTATCATGGCAAGGTCCCTGGCAGTATTCAGTCAGACTGTTTAGCGTTTGGTTGATCAAGTTGACGTTTTGTTCGTTGATGTAGAGGCCAAGTAAGCCAAGGCCACCGGTCGTGCTTCCACAAATACAGTCAAGGAATTGTAGCGTCTCACACACAAGGTTGAAGTTGGTCTTATTGTTTTGGTGGCGGAGATATTGCTGTAATGAAGAATTGATAAGCACATGATATAGAGTTAAAAGCTAAAGTACTGGGCTTATAGTCCGATATCAACTACGATGTAGGTAATCTTTAATGCCAGTCTGTCCTGAAACCTTTCAGTAGACCTAATAGATGAGCTATTCAACCAGAGCTACAATGTGAGCATTCTCATCAGTATCCATTAATACACTTGGGTGTAGTGAGGCAAGTTAAACAAAGAGGCCTGCCCAGAGTCTCGTGCCAACAGTGGGGATCGAACCAGGGACCTCTTGATCGCTAGTTTAGAGTCCAGACCACTACAGCACAGCAGCTGATATCGCATGTTTCAAAAAGAAACACTTGGAAACACTTAATGAATAACAAACTTTCGTACTATCCATCACTCACTATAAACATGATAAAGAGTACCAGGAATTAGGAATCCGCCCATCTCCAATTACCTGTAAGTCCCTATTATGGTTCTCACAAAGCAGCTGCAGGAAACGGAGAATCGGCTGCATCATCGCAATCTCCTGTGTCATCCTCTTGTCGTCCTTCTCCTTCGACTTCTCGGCCAGGACGTCGTCGATCGAAGTTGCCGACACGCGGGCGTAGTCCTCCTCATGGTCGTGGGTGCGGTTACGGCGGGCGTGGGCGAAGGCTTTACTGGTGTGTACAGCGGCCTCATCAAGTTGTTCTCTCATTTCGCCATTCAGGACATTCTCGTTGACATGACCTGAAGAATATGTTAAGAAGCGTGACAAAAACCACCGTTTGACGGAAAGATGCTGGAGTTTTATCAGTGTGTTGATAGATGGCAGTCGATACAACTTTGATACAGAACCCAAAGAAGACCACCACAGATGCCGTTTTAATTTCATGATTTGGCAGCCTGGAAGCACGGTGTTGAAAACAGATTGTGTCAAATATCCTTTGAGAACCATCAAATTTTACCACAAATGTTGTAGGATCTGATGACTCGGATCAGACACTTGGGCAACATTCCTATTTTACCAGCTCTAATATGCTACAATGACCTAAAATTCTCGTCAACCAAAATTTCAGTGTTTAAAATTAGCAAGAAATATCAAAGACAAAAGGAGATTTTGAATTCATAGATTTTCCCAGCAGTTTTCTCTCACCTCTCTTCTTAACATCATCTTCTTTCACTACAGGTTCCTCCTTCCTGGTCACCGGCAGACTATCGCCAGTGTTGACCATTCCAGTCGCCTTGATCTCCACCTGGGCCTCTCGCATTCTCTCATAGAACACCTTGAAGAACTTCTCAGAGTTCTTGTCGCACGTCAGGCGTTTCAGGAATGAAATCTGAAATATAGAGAAAAATTAAAAATCGACATGGGTTACCCTATGTTGTATCTTTGTAACCATGGCAATGAGGGTCACTGCCGTTGCGGAAGGTTTCCAGTTCAAACGTCTCCAGGGAGCTGCATTACATACCATCAATGACTATCATGACTGTAGAAGTCTACTCCATGCTTAAATCTTACTTTGCTCTTCAGTGTCAACAAACTTATACTATTCAGGTAAGCAGCTCTATCAAAAGATACATTGATGCTGACATTAACTCTCATTTATTGGGTCATCTCATGCTTTACCCTAAAGGGCTCTTAATCCTGCAGGCAAAGACATTTCTCAAACGCCGTGAAGCTGGGAAGTGCAGTTGCTACTCTCACTAGGATATGGATTTAAACCATTACCTTATCAGACTATCACTGGCAAGAGGACTGAACCAACTCAGCCAGCATTGTCAAAGTCACAGAATGTCACCAATGCAAACACCACTCACCTGTATCGCGCTATTACCACCTTCAAGCAGTGCTATACCCAACTCAACTGTCTCGAGGAAGATGCGGTAACTGCTGTTATTGATGACCAAATCAACCACCAGGTCTGTAGCACCTTCTTTGTCCAAATGACACTGGAAATAATGAATGATTTTGGGTGAAACTTCAAGTTTAGAATAGCATGAAAAAAGTCCATTCAAATTTAAGTTTTCATTACTTTCAACTACAGGCAAAAGTGCACATCACTGCATAGTCGCCATTCACCCCGTTTCTCTGCCACTGACCAATTACAAATCTTTAACACCTTCAGGGCCGGTGTTTCAACCCCCCCCCCCCCCCCCCAACGACCCCTTTTCAGACCCCGAGAAAAAAAATTATAAGAGATGGCTGCATAAGGTCTTTTGCACGTAACTTCTCCAAGACAAGGTTTTCTTGAATCAATAGAGTTATGTTAGCTACACTCCTTTACTATATTTAATTTTTGGTTAAAAAATGAACAAAAATGACCAAAATCACCCCCTTTTCCAACACCCCCGACCCCCTTGACCCCCCTAAAAATTCCCAGTGTCGGAACAGCTTTATTTTGTAATTGGTTTGGTCTTTTCAGTTCCTCCCTTGCCCTGAAGATGGCGATGGCGTAGTTCTTTCATGAAGTCAATGAGACTCCAATAACCAGCTCAGAGGGGGGATTTGGGCCACGGAGATCTGCGTGGTTCGGCCCAGAAGGTGTTATAGAACAAACTGATATCCTGAACATGGGTCAGATTTTTAGCCTGCCGTGACATAGGCATACACGTACAGCAAACTGCAGTGAACAGTGAAGAAACAAGAATATTACTTCATTGAAACAAGTAATAACCCGTCTCATTCAAAATAAGATCTCTTCAACATCCCTTAGCTCAGACTAAAGCAGAAATACATATCAAGCATCGTATTGAAATCCACGTTACACGATTTCAATATACATGTATTCTCTTACCTGGACTTCTGATAATGTCATCTTAGCCCTGCTGACCATAACAGACCCAGGCCCGCTTGGCATGAGTGTCTTATCTGCCACCGGTTTGGGCCGACTGTCCACACCATCGTCCCTCGTCCGTGGGTTTGTGTGACCATAATAGCGAGTCAGAAGACTCTTGCGCAGACTTTCTCCCTGAAAATAACAAAATCAGTTGAGGAACATTCAACGAATTAGGAAATATGGCTTGTTTTACACCATAAAAGCATCTAGATCATATTTTTTACACTCTTTTTAGATTGAAAATCCATGACATTTCATACACTTTCTTTACAAGGGCATTAATATTTGTGTTAATGCAGAAGCCTATAAACTGATATATGGCAGGGAATAGAGCTAGGGCCTCTAGTCTTTATCATTCTTTTGGAATTGTATTATAGGCCATCCATTTGAAATCTTGATTGACGTTACCCTTCCCCTGTTTGTTGTAGACATCAAGTATAATGTCTCCTGAATCCGACTAACCAGTCTTCATGACATACTTATAGATCCTTGCCTTTCAAGGGCCGTACAAGCGTGAATGAGCTACTTTATCTGCCCAGGTCGAGTGTATCTATAGATGCCTTGCCCTGCTTGACTCACTGGCCCTGCTGGCACTACTAACCATCAGAAGACAAAGACCAGGGCATTTCAAGCTTATGCAAAATACAAATGGACAAAATACACCGAACACTACACCCAACAACATGTAAACAATGCAACATAAGACATTTATAGATATAGAAGATAGAAATATTCAGGCAGTAGCTTACTTTTTCATGTTGACACAAGTATATACACTTCCCCAGTTGTGTGATAAGTCGATCCTTTTACAAATACCTCCCAGTCCCCAGTGAAACTGGCCAATTTCATTGCAAACTACTTATCTACGGTAATGTTTAAACCAAAACAGCAGACACCCTCACTATTCTAAGATCAAAACATTCACACTCAACAAATTCCAAAATTCACCCGACAGCCAATCCTATTTTTCTTGAATTTCTGCCATTGAACATGCAAATATAAAATAACAGCAGTGTGTGTAAAAAGCTTAACACAAATGCATATTGTCTTGCTTGAACTGACTTTCTAAAACACCTCAATTACCGGTACAACAAAGCATTGTTTTCAACAAAAGTTGCATTAGGCATCATGCTGGTAGCCCCTGTTTTGATGTCCCAACCACCACTGCTTGGGGTGGTACAAAATATAGAAGCAAATTTCAGTGTTTAATTTGAGTGTTTTAGAATATAAATTGATACTGAACTTCAGGTATTGGTTTTCTCACAAAACACTGCTTGGTAATAACTGTCATTCTGCCCAAACCCTCCAACCAAGATTTAAGCACCACTCTCAAGGCGTTCGGCAAAATAACAATATCTTCAGTCCAATATGAATTCCTTTTACAAAATTCACATGCAGAGACAGGAAATTAATATATGATGCTACAGGTTAACCATGTTATTTTCACATAGGTGTCCCCGTAAAGTGCCAAGTTCTTTTGAAGAAGTCAATGGATGCGTATTAAAACAGTTAAGCCGCAAAAAAATTCAGGTCAAAAACATCAACCATGTGTAGCATGCATACACATTTAAACAAATTCGGAGAGCAAAGATTTGTTCTGGATAGATGAGATGTTTTGAGTTTGAAATGTCAACAAAAATATAGCAAAAAGCAAGCCACAATGCCCATAGAATAATAGTGCATTCAAACACCATCACTGTATAACGGTACATTCAATCAACATTACTGTATAACAGTGCAATCAATCAACATTACTGTATAACGATGCATTCGATCACCATTTATACTGCATAATGGTGCATTCAATCACAATTACTGTGTAATGCAAAGGAAAGGCTGGATACAGCACAGAATAGGAATAAGAAACACCTGCAAAACGCCCTTTGGACAACAAAAAAAATGTTTTTTACTGAAGACTAAGAAAAAAGAAATATAATTAGCCCAAGCTGGGCAGAAACGACAACAAGAATGCCCATGGTACAACATACTATTTCTTTTCTGAACAAACAGCTTTCAGGTCCGGGAGAGACATTTCTGCACACAGAGAATTTTCATGTGTATTTTGATAACTAAAAAATGGTTTGGTTTTCCAGCATTGCATGACAGAGGAGGGCCACTAAGAGGAATGCCCTTGAATTCACTGAACATGCTGAATCTGTATCACGCTACATCTCTTCAAATTGTACTACAACAAGGCCCAATTCCACTTCAGCTTCCCAGCTCTGGTCACAAAAACCTTCCTGGCCTCAGTGGGTATTACAACCGTCTCAAATCAGACCAAACCTGCTACTCTTGGACCATCAACGCTTGCTTCATTAAAACAAATAGTATTGAGAACCACAGACGTAAAGATATACAAAGAATAGATCATAGTCAGCCAATGATATTCATGCACGGTACAATAGTGTCTTACCCTCCTGTGATCATCTAGTTCTTTCTTATTCATTGCTTTAAGGTCAACCTTATGTTGGGAATAATGGGATAATGAGGTGGGTTAGATGTGATGGCAAGCCCTGAGCAGTCTGTACCTTGACAAGTTCCAACACCCATGCCCCCTCCCCCACCTTTTATGAGGTAATGGAAGTTAGATAAAGCATAAAGCCCTTAGCTGCAACCCAAAGTTAATTCTCCGCTTTCCAGATGAGCACCTCTCACGGTGAGGTTGCTGAACTTTGCCAAGTTATGGGGTCAGCCTCTGACGATTTCAACGTCACTAGTGACGTTGTCGCAGAAACACCAGAGGCAGAGTCCATAAGTCGGCCCATTTGTTTCCACACACCAATGCTCCATCACAATTGGGCCCTTGGGTTCGTGTGCTACCCATCACACACCCAAGGGCCTCCTCCATCCAAGAAGCTTTGCTACTTCAAATCATATTTTTACAGAGAGTCAACCCCAACCCCATCCCCCATCCCCCATGCATCAATCCCAAAACATGTGCCAAAATCATAAGCATTTGAATAAAATGGTGCACAATGTCACTATAATGTGGTACAAAACCAAACTTTCTGTTAATCAGAACAATGTGTAAATGACTGAAATCTGTGCCCTGGATTAAAAGCCACATGGTGCATGATTTGAAGGCAAAAATGAACATAATCAGTGGTAGTGTTCTCTACAGTCTTACAAGCAAATTTACACACAGGTAAGCCTTGGCCTATTTGTATGTTTGAATATGCTCCAAAACATTGGCCAAAGACAATGACAGGCTGCCAGGGCAGTCTCAAAATCACTCAGAGGTGTGGCCTCCTGTCTCCCTCCCCAACTCATTCCAAGTCCGAAACAGGGTGACTGACGTGACTGACCAAAGCAACAAGACATCATGCCAGCAGAACTCGAAGCAAAGCAACGTATTGCCATTTCTGTTTTAGTTTTGTACAACCTCATGTAGAGGATTTTAAGTCTTCCGTGTGCATTGAGGTGATTTTCCAAAGGCTTTGATAAGGGGACCCAGGTACAACTGCTTAGAGAGTACTAGACTTTGTCGTTATTGGCTTGCAAGCATAAAATGCCAGACAAGGACCACACTGCTTCTTCCCCAGGCTTCTTTTCTCAACAAATTATAAAGAGTTTCATCGAAAAGGCCCTCACTTAGGACCCCCCCCCCCCGACTCAGTATGGATAAATTGTCCACAATCGATCACTGTCAAAAGTCTGTGATGAATTAGTAGAAATGCCTATCATGAATATTGCCACTCATGTTAGTAGAATTGAAGCTATTTTTTAGTCTGCATACTTCTTTTAGTGAGCCTGCTCAAAATTTTTAGTCAAAGTTACTCAAAACATGTATTTCAAATATTCACTCTCAGCTGGAAAAGCTCTGTGTCAACGACAAGCTTTTATCTCAGTTGAAGGAAGTACTATATGTCAGAGGGGAAGGAACTTGCGGATTGGCTGAATACCAGTCTGGTTCAAGGAAAGTTTGACCAAATACACTTTACCTCAGCGAGAGTTTCGTTCTTGTGTGTCAGAAAGCACGCCATGCTTCCCTACCCCTGCTTTCAAATCTTCCTACTCCATTTCCACCCTTATTTACCTTCTCTCCATAGTCGATGTCCACCGTCATCATCTCCTTCAACGTCTGCAGCACCTTGATACACAGTTTCTCCTCCTTCTCCTCCAGGAGGCGCTCCGTATGCTTTATCAGCCTGGAAGATTGAGAGCGGAAGAATTACAGCGGAACCTTTCATAGCGGACACCTCTGTTAACAGAACACCCTCTATAATAACAAGGACACTGGTTTTAACTTGCAATACTCCAAGAGAGTAGAGCCTGAACCACAAATGTACAGGCCACTAGCTAGGGGTAATGATGTGAAGCACTTTGAGCGACTGTCTCAGTCTCAGTCTCAGTCTCAGTTTTACATTCCATTTAAAGGCAAGGCGCTTGAGGTTAAGTGACTTGAACTCTCTAGCCACTGTGAACTTGGATGCGGTCAAGCTAATGTCCACTTGAAGGGGATCTTTATCAGCCCTGACAGAGTCATCAGGCGCAATGAACCTTGGTTTTAGATCTCATTCAAAAGACTACCTCACCACTGGTTTGATTTGTTGATTCATAGCTTAGTATACCTCGATATAAAGAGATGTGAAGCGCTTTGAGCGACTAAAACCAGTTGGATTTAGCGCTATATAAGTCTCAGTTTTACATTCCATGTAAAGGCAAGGCAATTGAGGTAAAAGTGACTTGAGCTGTCCAGCCACTGTGAACTTGGATGCAGTCAAGCTACTGTCCACTTGGAGAGGATCTTTATCAGCCCTGGCAGAGTCAACAGGTGCAATGAATCTTGGTTCAAGATCTCATTCAAGACTACCTCACCAAGGGTTTGATTTGTTGATTCATAGTTTAGTATACCTCGATATGAAGCCCCCACTCTCGCACTTCCTCCTGGCTTCCGTGTCCACAGGGAAGAGAAGTTCCGGTCTGTGTAGCACATCAACGAGGACCGAAAGCTCAGCCTGCACCAGGGGCTTCAGCTGATCTTCTAATAGAGACACTATATCCTAGAAAATAGATGATAAACATTATTTAAAATCTGTCACATAGTTATATTATGTGCACGTACAAAATAATTTCATGCATACTTTGCGATTTATTTGCTATCAACCGAAAAAACCGATGTGCATTTTTCTTGATATTTGATGCAAATTGTGCTTAAAGAACCTCATTAATACCAGATCAACACAACATTATTCCATTGGAACACTCAAGAACAGTTTTTCAAACATTGAAGAACTTTCTCCTTTCCCAGGACAGGCCAGCTCAGCAAGTTGGAAGGCCTGCCTAATTCTCGGCAGGCTGGGAAACTGACTCTATCCAAATTTACCTGTAAACCTTCAATGATACTCCTGTAGTCCCGTGATATGACCATCATGGAGTCTCGCCGACTAGACCGTGCGCTTAGCCAGGCACGTGTATGCTTCATGACCATCTGCGACTTACTGAACAGCGTGTTCACCTGACTGTCCAGGTCCACTGGGATCGCTATACCACGATTCTTAGCTAGAGAGACAGAAACAGAAACAGAAACGAAGAATGATTTGGCAGTTGTGTCAAAAGTGTGTGTCTGGGGGGAGGGGGGGGGGGCATTCAACTGTTGCTTGTCTTATATCTTCTCAACTGTAGCATATTTCACTTTTCATAGTTAAAGTCACCAGCTAAGCAGATTTTGCCTCTGTGTGGCCCTGACAAGTGTACTTCATCCAGAGGAATATCCATATATTCCATGTCTTTATGGTGAGGAGCTATGAATAACTAAACAAACAGACGCAATTTCGATCCCACTTTAACTACGGCTTCTCAAAGCCTGGAAGTTTACTCCTACTTTCCTACCTATGTTAGAGAGTGTCTTGATACAGTCCTCCACATGGAACTTCTGCTGCCCCGTCAACCAGGGGCAGTGGGAAACACGAAAAGCACCTTGAAGGAGACGAACAAAAACTGGCTGGCGCGTCTGAAAAATAGAAATCAAATACCTACATTTCGAGATAATGTGGAGATAAATCCATATAAATTTGCACAGAAAGTATGAAACTTCACTGTATCACATTCTAATTTGCCGCAAATGATTCAGGCTGTTTTGGCCTTTGCAAGGTTCATACAGACTTTGCAGACTTACCTTTTACTAGGAAGTGAGAATAGCTTTCCAGTCTGTTCCCAAATTACCACATAACATTGCATGAGCATAGTCAAGAAATAGAAAGGAAGGGTCAGGAATAAGAGCCCTGTTCAAGTGTGCCCTCCAATCTGTTCTTGGTAGTACCTTCTGTAAAGTACAATAATAACATCCATCCAATTCTATCGTCACATACCTGAACAGTTGTACTCTGATCCGAAAACGGCGAGCTAAAGAACATGGTCACAATATTCATGATGGTGACGGTCACGTAGTTCTCCAATACCAGATCTGCGTGTCGTCTGTCATGGGTCGCATTGCACACCTGAAAACCAATGAGATAAGACTCAGGTCAATCTCATGCTTTAAGGTTTGTGAACTCTTTTGCTAACTAGCACATGAAACACGACTTGAACTGTCAGACTGGTGCAGCAGAAACAACGCTTTCCTCGAGGTGTCTGGTTTCCTCCTACTTCACATCCAAAATCACCCATTATTGTTCATAGAGCTTATAATGTCCTACTTGACGCTCAGCTCTCAACTCAATATTTTCATAAACGGACACAAAAATAGAAAATGTTACACGAGGCATTTGACTAAACATGCCGAGGTAAAATGAAAACCAGGACTAAGTTTAAGGAAACACACTGTTTTGCTGACATCAAATGCTACATTATTAGGCAATGTTAAGTAGCCTACACCAGTTTCTGACCTGATTAAAAAGTGTGGGCAATGTTCTCACTGCCTCTGAAACCTACCGTTGCCATGTCAACCAAGAAGTTTTCGAAGAGTGTCCACATGTGGTTACTTGTGTATATTTCCTTCATCTCGACCTCAGTGTCCACGTAACAATGGTTCAAGAAGTTGATGTACGCCTCCTTAACCTGAGGGGAAAATGAAAATGATTTACTTCTTTTCTATAAGTTTGAAAATATGTCAGTTTCACTGAGGCACAATGTGTACTAATGTAACCCAGTATGCTGAGTTATACACATTTTGTCTAACACATAATATCTGAGCGTACCACATTCTTAGTAAGTTGAGGCCCAAAGGTCAAACTATTGTGGACTACAACTCAGCTAGTCAGTCTGTGCAAATATACACCTCTTAACAATAAGCTTTTATCAGTAAAAGCCCTTTTAATCGTACCAGTACCATGTAAAGGAGCATGGATCCAGCATCACCATCATCATTTTGTGAGTCGTGCTCAGCCACACAGATCTATAACTCATTGACTTAATGACCCCCTCCTCCCACTTTACCTCAGGAAGACAGTCCGGATGAGTGACGACCCTCACGATGTCATCCAGGGGAAGCAACGAATGACACTTGATCTCCGTGTAGACATTCTTCCCCTCCGTACAGCAGGCGAGCAGCTTGACTAGGTTGATGTGGTACATGAGCGGGCTGCTCTCGTCCATGCGGTGACGTTCAGACTGCATCAGTTCAATCAGCATTTGGAACGAGGCCTTGTCATTGTAGAAGAGCAAAACCTCTTCTCCGACATTCACAAGCTGTAACGGAATATTTGCGTCCATGAAGATTAAAGTGTTTTTGCAGTTTAGCTCTTATTAGGTTAGATATCGCTTTACCTGCACTATGAACCCATTTTAAACCTAGAGATGGACACGGCGTTTCTGGTCCTGCATTCAGGCCAGCTATGATATCAGTTTCAAATGTTTGATGAGTGGACTGTTGGAGAAATTTTAAAGTAATGAGTTTAACATAGATTTTTTTGTGGCTAAAAGATTCAAATTACCTGGAAGTAAAGCATGACAATTATTTTTGCAACTTGGAGGCCATCAGGGTTGAAGGCATTGACTGCATACTTGCTGCAGTGTAACACGAAGTGAATGAAATGATTTAGGAGGTTATTCAAATTTTACTAAGGAGAGTGCTCCCCCAATTGAATAAGATATGTAACTGATGAGTTATGAGACCATCCTACCTCAGCCATGACCATATCCTGGCACTTCCTTATAAAAGAACCCTCCGCTTTCACTATCGTCTGTAAGAATCGTAGATACTGCACATGACGGCCGTGCGTCTCGATACAATGGACAAAATGCTGTACGACCTTTTCCGTGACCTCGTTGCAAAGTTGCACATTGTCCAGGAAGATCGCTCGGGCAGTCTGAGCTTCGAGAAGCTGAAGAAGAAAAATCAAACACTTCAGACAATTTCAGCAATTTTTCAGGACATATCATTTTGAAGGGCATGATGGTGAAATAAAGCATCATGAAACTGCTGAAGGATTTGTGCAACAGACTTTGAGTCAGACAAGAGACTGAGACAACAGCATATGACTCAGCTAAAAGGCTGCTAATTAATGCTAAGTTTCTTGTTTCATGAAGACTATCTTCTTGGGGATGTCCAGCTACAACAACCATAAGCTTCAAAATGCAGGCTTCGTTAGACCCTTACAATATGAAGGCCTTTCAAGGGTCCAAGGTAATCTTTGGAGGGTCCCTCAAAGTAGTTTTGAGAGACATTTACAATTGATACCAAGGGTCTGTATCTTCAATTTATAGGGATAAAGGACATGATTTGGAGTTAATAGAAGCCCTGAAAAGAACCATTCTCAAGCTTCATGACTCCCAACGGAGGACTGGTGCTTATTATTTTAAGAACTCTTTATTCTAAAATGCTTTTCAAGTCACATGTATGTTAGTAAAATTCAATAAAGCGTCACGGGCCAACCTAATTTTTACATATAAGACTATTTACAAAGGTTATCATCAAAATGCCATGGGTAAACACAACGCTTTAGAAAATGGGAATATTTTAGCTATCAGCATGCCAAAAATACTGCTTGATCCAGGCTGTTGAGGCTCGCAAGATTAAACAATCAAATGCAGCATCCAGGATTCAACCTACTACATCTACTTTAAGTGGGACATTAGGAATATCACTACCATCCCAGAGAATCAAACTCTGTAACATTTGCATCATTCTTGTTCCAAAGGCAAAGAATACTGGGTGTAACATAAGAAAGCATGCAAGGTGCCAATTCTGCCAACTGCCAGGAATGGTTTTCGTCATCACCAGATATGAAGTATGAATCTATTCAAATTTGGTGTGCAGGATTTTAAAGCAATAGGCCCGGGAATAATGTGTTCAAGCACCAACAATAAGCAACTTTTCTCAGGATATGGACGTTGGGGCAAAAACATGATGGATATAGGTTTGTTTAATCACCCCTGCATACTCATGTCATAAAAGGGTGCTTAACGGGATGGAATGATGATTCTTGGCGGGAAAGGTAACCTGAATGATCAGATCTTTGGTTCAACTCGAATTCATGCGAAAAATAATGCTATCTGTCACCACTAGAGGGTGCTGTTACTTACATTGTAGAAAGTAGCGACATCGTGTGGTAGATAAGAACTCTAAAGAAAGTTTCACATGATAATGAACACAACTGATAATCAAGCATGGGACTGTAATAATCAACAACCGAATATAGAAAGTCTGAGCTGACATAAAGGCCTGATTCTGTGTTACCAAAATCAAACTTCACCCTGGTCAAATAAATGCATTGCCATTACTAACATCAGAAGTTCCTGCTTGCACTGAAAGTAAACCACTACCTGTCCCATAAACATACCTGACCTTCATGGAAGTTTCATGGGAGCCACTGCCTGACCCTAAACTGACCTTACCACCAAGCCCAAACTATTTTTTGTGTTATGTTTTAGTAAGTGCTTAGACTAGAAGGTTAACGACACCGGTTCCAAGATTGACATTAAAAGTGCACTGAAAGTTACATACACCAAGTTTAAAACTTCCCGAGTGATTCAGAATCGAAGAGTGCAAAGATAATTTTGATTATGCTAGACATTTAGAAAAGGCGATTTATAGGTGTTACTGTTATACATAAGTTCCATATAAAGTCTTACACATAATTCAAGTAGGCCCCTACTGATACCCTTGAGCAGCCAGATAGAGGGCTGCTTCATCAGTGGGGTCTTTGATCCGCCATCTGTCTCACTTTGTCTTGGTACAGAAAGAGGCGTGCCGTGACCCTGTGGATTATAGTTGACAAGTCAGAAAGGGTCTCCATTTACAAAATTATATTCCCAATTGATTATATAAATTGACAGCAGATAGACTGGTGCAATGCCGCTAAAAAAATTACCATCGAGACAGGAGTAAATTTGTGTCACATGACGAAAAGATGGATGGTGCAGTCCTTCTATTGGGTTAAAACAAGCAGTGGTCAGAATGACTTATGGCACATGGGCCTATCATCGTCTTTTTCTTCACTTTGAAATCCCATCGGATTTACTAAGGAATGCACAGCACATATGACTAGGGTGATACCGTCACTCAAATCTCCAGAGCAATTTGTCCACAGCTTTAAAATCTTTCGCTTGGCACTAGTAACCCTGCCGATGAGACAGAATCGAAGAGTGCAAAGATCATGGAAGGCCTGTGAAATATTAAGTGCCCATTGTAACTTGGTTGCCAAATTTTGTGACAAGGTGCTTGTGACAGAGTGAACTCTCTAATAAAACTTTCCAAGAAATGGCCCCCAGACATAGCTACTCACCCCTGGTGTAAGGAACAGATGCAGCGACTTGTGGAGCAAGCTCTGGTTACTATGATTACCCAGGCAGAAACTCTGCAGGAACTCGTGGGCCAGTCTCATCACCTCATGCATACGAGTGTCAGTTGACTGAAGAAAAAAACATCTTTTGCTGAAGACAACAATATTGGTGGACAAGGATTCACCTCCCATTTTGAGTACATGTATCTACACATCACCAAAAACAAAGGTAAGCCTTAGATACTTTTGGTATTACTGAAGACAGAATCATAGATTACTGGCCCTATGTCACTGTGTTGTCAAATTTGCCAAAGGACACCTCTTATGTTCTCCAAAATACATTATGATGTTACTTTCAGTGAAAATATCTCGATAACAGGTATCGGAATGAACAGCAATTAAAGTCTGAATGAACGTTTCCAGTTTGGAAATATTATCAACAGTCACTAACCTTCTCATAAGGTATCTGTAGCAGTTCCAGCACCACACCATGAGCACCCATATTCCTCAGCAGACGTTGCTCATGTTTCCTAGGCTTGCGGCCAGACGTCATATCTTGGACACACAGTTTGGTCAGACGCAGCAAAATCTGAAAGGCAAAGGATCATAGCATGTCACTTTTATATCAAATATAAACGTACGTACCAATATGTAGCTAGAGGGAACCTATTTTTCTCCGTCTGCTTGATGATAATGATGTGACCACTGCTAAACACTTCAAGATTTAGCTGAATAGAAACAATGAGCACAAGCTTTCCGATTAAAAGCTCAATTTCCTACCTCCTTAATCATCTTGTAATTCTTTGCAGCATTCAGATCAATGGAGGGTCCAAGGTCAAGGTCAATGGCTGACCCCTGCTCACCGATGCTGCCCTGAAATTGAGAGATTTCAAAGGATGAGGCACTTGAATTTTCAAGGTCACCAGTCGCAATTGCTTCTTATATCACTCCCACCTACACATTGGGTGATATGAATAAAGACTAGCAAATGCTTTTACTCCGGTTTTGTACAGGAAGGCCTAGTGTAAATGTACATGGAGATTTAGATAAAAGCATTTGCTAGTCTTTATTCATATCACCCATTGACCCAAAAGGTGCAGTGGAGTCGAGTGGAGCCCTTGATTTAGATGAAGAATGAAGAACGAGTAATCAAGAGGCACTTACAAATTCCAAAATTAAGTTCACAATCTTACCAATGTCTGTGGCTTCTTCTTATCCTTGTCTTTGTCTTTGTCCTTCTTTTTTCCATCACCCTGTAGAAAAGAGCACAAGCAGTCCTTAGGAAGTCATTAATTCTTCAGATTCAAATTCTGTAAACTACAAAATTTCGATCTCATAACAATTCTACATTCTCCGAGGTAAGTCTTGTACACCCACAGTTCAGACTTCTCAACCCTCGACCTGAGGTCATCCAGACTCTCAATAATGTTACATCCTTCTCCTGCAACCTACCTTCCCATCTTCACCCGAGTCTCCTTTTTTCTTCTTCTTGCTTCCCCCCTCTCCGAGGTTAGTCTTGTACACCCACAGTTCAGACTTCTCAACCCTAGACCTGAGGTCATCAAGATCTGCTTTGATCTGTTTGTAGTTTTCAACATCACTCGACGAGACCAACAGCTGAACCTGGAGAACATCCAAAAATAATATGTTACAAATTCAAATTTCAAATTCAAAAGTGCAAATTATTTATTTGCACAACTATCACAAGTACAGACAGTATGGCATATACATGCATGAATATTACACAATAAAAGACATTACTTTAAAACATATCATAAGTCACATTGGTAAAATTATATTGTCATTGCTCCTGAAGAGCTGCTTGCCTTTCGTAAAAAGCCCTGGAGATAGAAATAGCAGTCTTGATGATGATGTCGTGATCAGTGTTGCTCAATGTGGAAATAAAATCCGAATTGGACAACACAAAGACTGGACTTACAACTGACACAAAGAAACACTACGTCAGAAAGTCATTTAGTTCCAACAGGCAAATAGCACTGCAGACTTGCTCCAAGATCATTTTCCGATTACATTTTGGGGGGGGCTACGTTACCTGTTTGAATGCCTGGAGGACCTCCTGCCGCTGACTGAAGTGACGAAACAGGAGCTGTAGCGAACCGGACACCAGTGGTGGGTAGTTGTGCATGACCAGGTTGAGGAGGACGCGTAAGAACATGCGGCCACCCTGGCCATCAAGGTCAAGTTCACGGTTCTCGATGCTGAAGCAAAAAGATCATGTTGAAAATCTGAAATATCCATTCTGTTTGCAGTTGTAGCTGTTAGAAAAGCATTGTTCTAAGAAAATGTGACTCACATTCGTCTGCGAATCATTTGATGACTGCAAGAGTTAATGGCCTCATACTATATCTCCTTCTTCAACCAAGGAGGAGAAGTCAAACACGGGCTAGATGGGGTAGTCTGCTTGTCCTGCCAAAGCTTTAGCTTAGGGATACTGGTTGTAAGGCTCTTTCAAAGGGCAGGCCAACTGACGTTATGTATGATTGTCATGTCACTTACTTTCCTCCAAAGATGTCCTCAGCTTGAGCACCAATGCTTTCCAAGTCCAAGCCTGAAGAAGAAATACATGCATAAGCTACCAAAGTTGAACATTCATTCAAGCATTTACTTTAACAAGAAAACTTTCTTTGAAGGTCCGAAATGCAGTATCGGATAGGCAAGTCCGGTACTGCTAAAATAATATGGCCTTGTCCGAAAAGGCAGGAAACTACTACAGCTACTGCTGCCCAATATTGACAAATCTATCTATTTGCAGAAATTGGTTCAGGTGAAATTATATAATGATGTTTGAGTTTTGAGTTTCTGAGATGACCGAATGAGAGATGAAATTTTTCAAAATTAGCGCAAGGAATCATGGCGTTGCTACATGTATGCAGGATGAACATTTCACGCACTGCACAAAAGTGATTTTTTTATTGCATACGGCAATTATTGCATGTTGCTGCAATAAAAAACACCACTGTCTGCATTGCACTTAAGAGACTGTTTTCTAATTAGCTCACTGACCAATCAGATTGAACAACAAGCAAAGAATTGGCACCAAGTACTGAATGGAATAGAACATGCAGAAATCATGCAGGGGTTAAGAAATAAAACCGAAAATACAAAAAAAGTATGAATATACCAAAAACCAGAAAAGTTCACTTGAGATCTACCTTGTGTATACAAAAAGTAAAAAACTAAATATCTCCCCATCCAATTTGAAAATAACTTAAATTAGCGTTCAAATTGTTTCCATTCTCAAAGCTGAAATGTCACCCACCAAAAAAAAGGTGTATACCAAAACCGACCAAAAGCACTCAATGCTCTCCAAAATTGGTTAAAAAGATTTATTTTCTTCTCTTTCATGACAAAACTTTTAATTTCAATCAAGGTTCAATTATCTCAGCTTCAAACAACAACATTAAATGAAAGAAAACTTGCAGATGCAAGTACAACAAAAAAGGCTATAAAATTTGTCGACCACTTGCAACCTGATACAAATTTTTCATTCAGTTCAAGTTTGATATCTCGACAACTTTTCCAACAGGGAAGGATTACTCCAGAAAAACCTTGAAGCAAAAAATACAAAAAAAGTTATCATAAAATCACAAAAGAATGTGTGATTTTATGTGATAGATAATTACCCATCTCCGGAGGAGCTGTGTACGGAACGCACAAAATCGTTATGAGTTCGTAATTCCAACAAAAAATATTTATTATATTTATAACAGGACAATGAGACCAATGCTACTGATGACACAAGACCCTTGAGGGTACAAACGTTTTCCAATTTGACTTTTTCCAATCTTTCTCGTCTAAATCAAAAATTCAGAGTTCCAAAGTCATTCTAAGCGTGAATTGAACTGTGTACCACAACATTTATAAAACATATGTTTTCTCCTCTGACATGAAACTCTGTGAGTGTGCGCTATACTACGGTTTGCCTTAAGTTTTCCAAGAATTGCGTCATTGGTCTCTATACCAACTTATTGGACTCTAAAAGCATCTTGAACTAGCACTGAATCATGAACCTTCACCGACATCCAGTAGCTATAAGTCATGCTTTTAAGATTATCATCCAAAAATGTTTTTTCCGTTCATTCTCATCAACACATTACGGAACTATTTAATGAAAACTTATCGATCTAATCTACTTGCTATGCTGGCAGCTATTAAGTAAAACAGCTTTATGCAACAAAACGGGTCATAACTAAGCTTCGATCTCTCAGCTACACGCGCTCTCTTTGGCAACAGCCACAGGAACATGCCCGAGTGGAATCGGGCCTCAAACACTCCATAACGTGACCCGCCAGACCTCGGCCTATACTGTACGTGTCATTGTTAGCTGAGAGATCAAGGCTTATATCACATGACTGTACGATGTACGACTAACATCCAGATAAAAGAATCGCAAGTTTCAACCTTCATCCGAATGCATCATGCAGTTATCGTCAAACTGCAATTTGAATTTCGACAGGATACTGCAAATGCGATAATCCAAGCGCACATTCAGAAGAAACTGGAATAAACGATGAGAAATTTGGCATAAAACAGTGCAAAAAAATTCATTCCCAAGCCAAGCACACCCTGAGTTCTGACTCATCAAACAGCCACCAGGTCGCACCACTATGTCTATAGCTGCAATGCAATGAGAAGCAGAAGCGGATGAAAATGACTTTTTTTGTTTCGCCTTTTTGTGGAAAGTTCATGGATGAGAAAAGGCAGCGTATTGTGATGAAAACAGCTGGATGACCACTGGCAATGATGAAAACAAAGAGAGGAGAATAGAAGAGAGAATTTGATTGGTAAAGAATAGGTTAAGGTCCAAGAACGGCAAACATCGTTGAATCAATTATGTCAATTTTTAAGGAAGACAAGACATTGTAACGTTTCATTTGATATTTTATCAAGAAATGTCGTGCTTGGATTGCAAAGATTTAGTAATAGGAGAAGGAGAGGATTGGCGAGTTAGGGAAGGAAGGTATTGAGGTGAGTCAGGTAAGGAAGTTATTGAGGCGTGTCAGGTAAGGAAGATATTGAGATGGAATGGGTTGATATGAATGAGCGTCATTTCACAACAGAAGCTAGAAATGAATGACACCATGTGCATTAAAACATTCAAACTCTCCTTAAAAATGAACTTCAGAAGGACATGAGGTTAAACTCAAATATATCATCTGGTATCATTTCAGCCTTCACGACCCATTGCCGTTTCATCAAAAGATACAAATCTTGGATCTCCCGGGAATCGAACCTGGACCCAGTGATGTGGCAGCCAGTAGTATGGCCCACTACATGCTATGAAGCAACCATGATGCTGAGACCTTTAGCTGTGTCTCTCTTTTTCAGGACGGGGCCAAAAGTTTTAAATGGAACTATTCCGACTCCTGAGCGCTAACCACTTCTAGCTTCTATGAGAAATGACAATGCTGTTATGATGATATTGATGAAGGCAGAGGGAGTGATGTCTGTCACAATATGTCGGGTCCAACCCTACCATCGGCGGCCTTGGCTACGTTATTCTCATCGAACTCTTGCTTAAAGATCGACAGCAGACAAGTGATGCGGTAATCGAGACGCACATTCAGGATGAACTGCAAAACAAAGTATAGAGGGCGTTCATTAGTGGGTGCTTGGCATGGGTGAAGTTAACGACTCAGCTGTAAGGATAAAGCTACGCATATAAATGCTGGTTCGACTTCATAAGTTCAGAAATTTGCCAAAACCTACAATTAATCTAGTTACACGGATCTAAGACCGGTTGATTTTATTTTTTTCCTCCTTGCGATATAATTTGACAAATATACTACAAAACACAGAAGATATTGATTATCTTGGAAAAAATCACAAAATTACCTTCCCAATCCATGATGCTATATAACCTTCCATGTTGTAGTTTTAAAATGTGTAGAAAAATGTTAACAAAACAAACAATAAGTTATCACTAATGAGGCCCTTGTTTTTTTTAATTGTCGAGAATACAATGTTGTTGCCAGAATCAAAACAACCCCTGGTGACATTTCAGGTTCTGAAATACCCCTTTTTATCCGAAATCATCAAAACCTCGGAGTGGGGTTACAACCAATTCCTACTGATGTGAACTCACCTGCAGAATTTCTATAATCTTGAGTTTAGTGTCCATGACGAAGACGTCCTCTTTCGCGGGCGTGGCGCTCTGAGCGACCTCTGTCGGCATGACTTGTTTCTTCACCGCCGACGCCTCGCCGGTGTTCGAACCCAGCAGCATGTTGGCCATCACGGCGCCCATCCCACCAATAGGGCGCAGCACTCCTCCACGCGCTGAAACAACAATGAAACAATATCGTTAGATACTCGTATGAAATTTTAATTTTAATTTGCAGGTAAACTGCACGGTTGCGACTGACCAAAGTGATTGAATGTTTGTTTTCTTGAATGTGTATGAGGACGCTCTTATAAACTATGGTATCTGCCCTCACTTTGTAAAGCTTTGCTGGCTTCGAATCTCAAAAATAGATGACTATTTCTCTACATGTAGCCTGCTATCTTGCCAGCATTTCCAATGTTTTTAAGCCTAATCAAAAGTCTCTGACAGGACATAAGCTCGGTGACAACACGTAAAGCATTTCTTCCCTCACCAACATTAATCGCATCAGGACTGAGGGAACACCCCAGGCCCGGTTGTTAGAAAGCATGTTGGCTTCTGACATCATGTTGACATGTTGTTTCATGTACATCAATGCACATGTAACAACACATCAGCATGATGTTATGAGCTAATGTTAGCTTCTGACATCATGTTGACATGTTGTTTCATGTACATCAATGCACATGTAACAACATATCAGCATGATGTTATGAGCTAATGTTAGCTTCTGACATCATGTTGACATGTTGTTTCATGTACATCAATGCACATGTAACAACATATCAGCATGATGTCATGAGCTAACATGCTTTCTAACAACCGGACCCCGAGGATACAAGGGCGTACTGTGTCAAAATGCCCCCGCACATGACTTGAGGATACCACTATGTTCTCAAGATAAAAATGAGCTAAAATACACAGCAGTCCCAGGCAATGCTTTCATTATACTAATTTCTTTTTACTTGATAGTAACTTTAAATGGGTCCGAATTTCAAATACCGGCACATGCAAATCTTGCAATCGCACAGTAACAGTTTCTTTAATCTTGAAATTATCTCGCTCTTCTGTGTCCCCTCAGTCCTACATTGCTTGCAAGCATCATGAATAAAGAAACTGAAAGAAAACTAGTGGCCAATGATTGAATAATCCTGTGAATAAAGAAGCTATATGGCACAACGGGACCATTCCACATTGGATTAGGCATGTTGGAGTTGACGAGGTAAATAGCACCTTAGGCCGAAGTTACCTGTACATAGACCTCATTCGTTCATTTCCCAGGACTCATTTTCCCCTTTTGCTTTCTTTCCCCTGTGAATGCACGGCCTTGTGGCGTGCATTCACCGAGGAATGAAAGAAAAACCCGGAAAGTGACTCGTGGTAAATGAACGAATGAGGTCTATGTAACTTCGGCCTTATGCTCACAAGATTATTAAATCAATGGTCATCTACCTACAATGAAAATTATACTTTTAAACTATTGTGATGCACACTACCGGAATGATAAATGGACGTGTCAAAATGGAATAAAAAGATGACAAAATAACTTCCAAAGGACTAGATTGAATACTGCGACTACAAAAAATAAACCAACATTAAGATGTAAAATGTCACCATTAGCTACTACCATCAAAAGATTGCTTAAACATCAGAACCAAGCAAAGAAATGTTGCCAGGAGCGAGAGAGGAATCATTTTCAGAGGCGATGAAATTATCAGTATGGCCAGTATCCATGGCTGGAAAAAAATTAATCCGCCGCCAGTGAAAATCTCATCTCTCGCGTCTTTGGCTTTTACTCGAAGCAGTCATGAAAAGAGTAAAAGCATGCCCTAAGGCGTCATCAATTGAAACATGCAAAAAATTCAAATAACTTTGCGACAGTCTGAAGGCTTTAACAAACACATTTAACACAAAACCAGCACAAAATACATTTATTTGTATTGTGAAGTTTTCATAAAGAATAATTTTTTGTTATTCTGGGATGTTAGACAATTACATCCTAGTTTAAATATGGACAAGACCTCTAGTACAGGCGTACGGTGCTATACATACCATTGATCATATCCTTTGTATACAGCGTATGTCAATGCAAATTGGGCACATTTTTGTATGGGCTATACATCAGCTGCATTGAAATGAGCACTTTTCCACCCTCATAACAAAGAATGTGTCAACTGGACTTTATGTATAGCAGTGTATGCTTGTGATGTACTTGTCCAGAGTGAATGCTGAATACATTATCATAACGTTTTGTAAAACCTTCGACTGGCCTTCACTAGAACAAGCTAAGAATGAGTTTGATGAAAAAAATAACCTGGTTTCGCAGCTGCAGTAAAAAAATGGTGTAAAAGATTTTAAATATGACATGAAATGATGGAAGATGGGACAGAGGCTATGTCGAGTCAAAGATCTGAAAGAGAGATGCTTGATTAATCAATTTTAATAAGTTGCCGACGGAACTAACTGCGATTGACAATCAGGACACATTTAGGAAGCGCTTGAAGTGTTGGCTGTTCGAGAGGCATTATCAGTGACAATGAGTGGAAATCAACAAATAGCGCTTAAACAGCAATGCGTTCTGAGTAGCGCTATACAAATACTAGACATTATTATTATTATTATTACCAAAAGAGAGATCAACTTTTGCACTTTGTCATTGTAGTGTCAAGTTTTTCAATGCCAACCAACTATAGTTACATTGTTATCCAATACCCGAGTAAAATATCATCAATAACGAAAAATCTGCTCAGTAAAGTTAGTTTTCTGATGCATTCTCATTTACTGTATAAGCCATGTTACTTTTGTCTAAATAAACAAATCGAGAACATGAACATTTGACTTTTATGAGCATTTATGTTCATTCAATAATTCTACTTATGAATACAAGCGACACCACCTCCCAAATACACGTATCATTAAAGCAAGACTAACAGAAGATAACCAATACCCACTAATAGTGTCAACTTTGCATTTCAATTAGTTTCAGTCAAATAAAATACTAAAACATTCCATATAAGTTATTAATTGTACATTTCAATTCTTGATAATTGCATTATATAAATTACGAGGATGGATAAAAAAACAAACATTCCAAAACGAATAGCATTATTACCATAAATGGTGCATGTATAAAACCAGTTACGAAGTAGCTACATATCATGACTAAAGCAGAGCATATTCATAAACTGCACCACTGACTCCACTTGCATACATTAATAAAACATTCCAGCAATCATGAACATCTTCTGGCTGTCCTAATCACCAAAGGTCGTCATTCAGGAGAGAAATTCAATACAAAATGTTTAAAATGCTAAGTCCAACATTTCTAACGAGATACCTGACTCTCCTCACTATTAGAGCTTGGACAAGCTCCTCATTCAGCGTTCAGCCTGAGCATATCCGACCAGCACCCGTGAGCTGTGCTCAAAAATAAGGATTATATCAACAAAATATTGAGTTAGTTGACAAAATCATTCAGTGAACATCAACAGGAATAGAGTGTATTAGATATAACTTTTATACTATCATGCCAGGTTTAAACCAAGTAACACCTAAGCATAGACCAGAACTGTACACAGTCGTGCTTCAGCTAAAAGGTTCTAGCAGGGTACAGCACTCTACCTTTTCTAAACTTTCTTTTTTGCCCTGCCTTTATTCACAAGTGGCTGATGTATTTCTTTTTAAAGCAGGGCACTGCATCCTGCCTTTTCAGATTTCTAGCTGAAACACTCCGCAGGGACCAAAGCTCCATGACGCACAGAGACAGCCTGTGACGTTCTGATCACCAAACTGAATCTGATACGAGTCAGTTTTAACTTAGAAAGATAAACACAGCTAAAAAATGACCAAAATCTTTTTCAATCAAAGCCGTACATGTGGTATTTAGGCAGGTTGTTTGAAATTGACCAATTCCTTCCAATACATGAAAATAATTGAAAATACACAACTTCTGAGAGAAAAAAATCACAGTCAGTCACAGAACTGCCCCAGTGTGTGCACAATTATAAACCGCACTGGGATTATACAAAACGGGTTAAATACTTTGGGGTTCAAATTCATTCCGATACTAAAGTTACATACGATCGTATATATCTCGGCGGAGAAACTCATCATTGGCCAAACTTCCTCGTCTCGATGCTTTGAAAACGGGAATGGAAAGTTAGGAGGGCAAATGTAGCGGTCTTCGAGTGATGACAAGACGGACACCCGATAAGATTTCGTTCTCATCACCATACCTCCTCATAAACAGCTCTCCTTCACATCTCCTGATCTATCTGCCTGACAGACTTTTAGCAGGTAGCAACACATCTAAATCATTTGCATTACTCCATAAAATAGAAACCACCTGGTGTGTGACAGAGATTGAGTACCATACCTCCTTCTTTCTGAAAACAGATCTGAATTTGTTAAAATTTGCTATTCAAACCATCAAAGCTATTCTGATTTGTTCTCTCCCCGCTACTTACCATCATTGTTCACGAGGTTTCCTGATATTGTGAGGGCATTGTCCACGACACAGTCCAAGATGCCCAGGAGAGTCTGGGTAAGACGGAGCAGGTCGCTGAACGTGTAGAAGCCAAAGTAGATCAGCTGTCGAGCAAGATGGACCACCTGGAAGATTGAGAGGCATCAAAATATTGAAAGGAGTGCGGAGATATTTTGCGCTCTCTTGGCAAGCAGCGAGTCATTGTAGAGGGCACCTTCCAAAACACAATCCAAGACGCCCAGTAGAGTCTGTGCAAGGAACAGCAGGTCACTTTCAGAATGTGCAGAAACCTAAGCAGATTAGTTAAAGTGCATGATAATTGAACTCTGCTTCAAGACTCTTATCCTAAACATCAGGTCTCAACAATATGCCAGTTGGAAAGTACCTCTTTCTTAAAAGTCACTTGAGAGATTGAAAGAAAGTTGATGTCAGATAGTCACCCAAAAGATCATTCTATTGAGTCCTACAGGACTAGCTAGCTAGGTCATTCTACTGATGATTTCAATCTCGGAGAGCAAGCAGGTCCTGCAGAGGCTGGCTCCCTCATGAGAAGAATTACCATAATGCCACAGCAACTGGACTAACCTCAAAAGTGAGTTTATTCTGTTCCTTGTCCGATATCGTCCAGGACTGACTGACCACGTTACACAGGTATTCCTCCACAAACTTGATGGTATGTGAGAACTTTGCCTTGACGGCCTCCTTGGTGGGGTCCTTGCTTACGTTGCTCTCATACCTAAAACATAAACATGTAAATGCAAAAGAGGAGGTTGCAGTCATCAGAGGGCCAAAACAGGAGTCTGACTTAACGCTTATCTAGATTCTAGACCCTTCTTCTACTTTTTCTTTAGCATTCTGCCCTTTTGTGAATGCACGTTCCGTACCACAACAGTAGGAGCTGCCTGGCTTAGCCACAAGGCATCTAGGGCTAACAGCATAGTTTAGTGCAGAAGCTTCATGCCTCCCCTTGCTTTCATTGCTGCAGGCCAGTCTTTGGATGAAAAGGGAAGCAGAAGATCACAAGCCTCCCTCTGCCAGAACAAATTCACTTCTTGATGTGCCTTGGTCCAAATTCTAACCAAAACAATGAAAAATGAGTAAAATCAAAATGGTCACCATAGTTTTTTCAAACTCGGGTTAGTGTTCATGAATAACCTACCCCTCTATTGAGATTTGGAGTGGGATTTCCGACCACAGCCGGGCGTATTTGACTGGTGTAACAGTCTCTTGCGGATCCCTGTCAACGTGCATATGCAGCATCAGGCGGCAGAAGGAGGCCCTAAGGTCACACGGCAGACCCTCGTCAGACATACACCTGCAATGCAAACAGGTAAACAATCAAGGCAAGATGAATCGACCTTGTTAAAATTTTCTCAAGGACTTTTCTGCATTTTGAATTGAACCGGCAAAGGGCACTTCCATTTTCATAACTGGATAGGAGAGTGTATGGTCATCTCAAAAGATATGACAACGCTGGTAGAATTGTTTTGATGAATCCAACTCATTCACTGATTGGGAAAAAGACGTAAATGGGACAGTTTCCTCAAGAACATGAGCCACGCTTACCTCAATATAAGATCGATGTCCAGCTGTGGCCCCAACTGGTTAATGGCAAGGTACTGCCGGTCAAGACACATGTGCGCAAACAGGTTCAACTGGTGTCTGAAAAAAAGTTTCAAAGTTATCAAATACTGGTATTTAGTATCATATTCTTTGCATTGTTAAGATAAGTGTGGGTCTGATAGGCCTACTTGACCTGACATAAATCCTCTCTCTCTCCCTCCTCCTGTATTGACTTTTAATACAGGCGCACTGGTCATGTAACTGCGGCTGATGACTTTTCATCCTGTACAAGGAAACAATAGCATTGTTTAGAAACAGGTCCTGCGTACTAGGTTCGCTGGGATTAGAATTGGGGTCGCTGCAAGTGATGACATGAGCATTCTCAAAAGCTAACTTTAGCTGGCTCACCAACGGCATGGTCTTAGTGTCCCTTTGACCACAGCTTTACATACCTGTAGTAGTCCAAAATAGACAAGTCCTCCTTGATCTTCTCATTGGCTCCCATAGCCAGCTCCCTGACACCTTTAGACTTCTCCCCACTGTCCCAGAACAGTACCACCTCTTCCTCCTCCTCTATCGTCACAATGGGCTCTGTGTGATCATCATCGGGGGTCTCAACTTCCATCTCGACTTCAACTTGGGTCTTCACAAGCCTGAAACAGGATGCGAACAATGTTAAAGGCCTTTGCATCATGATAATGATATTTTTTTGTGGTTCTGGTAAATAGAAACAAGCACTCCCAAAGTGCATTTACTATGAACCTAAGTTGCTGACACTTGCAATAGTAGGAGGCTTTTTCCGACTTCTGAACGGTTTCTCAAACTTTTTCCTGATTTATCCGACAAAAGTCAGACACAACAGCATTCAGCACAATTTATATTCATACGTATTTGGAATAAATCTACAGACAATGAAATGATACCTTGTTTCAAAGAGGATGTCTGTGTTATTTTCATTGAGCACTGCCTTGCAGATCAATTCCTGGGTGATCGGGATGGCCACGGTATTGGACACACACAAATCGGAGAGGTAGTCCAGAAACCTACAAAAATAGACGGATCAAATTTACAATTTTGCATCACTGGGAGCAAAATTTACCATTTTGCATCACTGGTGCAAAATATAAGGGCACAATTCTTCTGAGTTCTCAATTTACATCTCTTCAAAAAATGTCAAACTTGAAGTAAAGTGTAGTGCACAGGGACCATACTGGAGCACCTTATGAATCGTGACTAGATACCGGTATCTAGAATCAGCATACAGTAGAAATCCTACCTGCTCTCTCTATTCTTCCTCACAAGTTTGACAAACGTCTCAATCTCCGACGCAGTGATGTGTTTCTCCAGCAGCTTCCGATTATTGTGTAGCAGCGCTGTGATGGTGTCCTCCGCAAGGACGTCATACCCAATCTGCTTCTGCATGAACGGGAACTGTTTGGCGATGTATTCCTGGTTCTTACGATAATTCGACTGGGAGATTTTGAGGGTTCGGTAACAGAGGCGGCAGATTTGTCGGTAGGGAGTGTGCCTTGGGTCGGCGAGCTCTTCCATTCTAAGCATCGGCCCGTCACCACTTTCGGAGAAAGGTGCTTGGAGAATTTTGAAGACCTGAAAGTGAAAGAAGATAAATTGAGGTTTTTGAATGGAAACGAAAAGGCTACAATTGGGGAGATCGTCAGACTAGGTTTGCAAGCGATAATGATGGTCGCGTTTCATGTACAGTGATGTTCTGTGAGTCAACAATAGCCAATATAAATTGCACGCTGTATTCTTCTTCTTTAAGGGTTGGTGCAACAGATCTTTGGTCGATTCCAGCTCAATTACCTGTTTCAAAATGTTCTGTTCACGGAGGAGCTTCTGCCTCTCTCGATCTGGTTTAGGGTCGGTGAGTTCGAGCGGATCAGTATTGGAGTTCTCCATCAAACAAGCAAAAAATATCAGGTCCCCCAAAAGTTGTGTCACAAACCTGTAAAAGAGATTTTCATTCAAATTCAATTGGTCACACTAGCTTTAAAAACTCCGAAATAGATTTTGATGAAAATGTGCCTAAAAGGCCAGAGACATCTTGAAATAAACACCTAATGGTGGGTTTGTTTTTTATGTTCCTGATGTTGAGGATATCCTTGGAGTAAAACTTGTCTATTCAGAAACAGAAAATTTGTTACAATTATTCGGTTGGATCCCAAGAAGACCATACACATCCATCCAAACCATGGCCATGAAGCCGAACGCCTCCAGACTGAAGAAGATTTATATGGGTCATGTACAGATGGCAGGGGTCAAAATATCAAATGAGGTTGGATGAATACTTATTACGTTTATTAGTACAATAAGTAGAGGCAGTTTTCTGCACTTTACGAAGCCTGGTGGCATAGTGGTTAGAAGTCGAGACTTCTCACCATAAGGTCATGGGCTTAAATCACTTCCAGGTCACTCTTTTTTTCCATGTTAGAGTTTATTGGTTAAGTGAAAGTGCTTGGTGGCTGCTTCATATCTCCTAAGGCATTTCATAATGTCGAAGCACTTCAGCAGGGCCAACTCGGAAAAGTTCTTTAAATTATATAAATACAGAACTTCAAATTTTTAACCATTTTGACAGGCTATCTGGGATCGTATTACAGCGATAAAGCATGATTTTGGAACTTTAGGAACAAGCCACAACCAATGGTGTAACTCTCATGAATTACAATTACATATGCGAAATTGAAATTTTTTTATTCACAAGCAAAACTTTGATGGGTGTAAGTTTGGAATGAAAGCTGCATTAGAAAATATACAGAAGCAAAACTGGACAGATCTTTAAAGGGGGACTATAGGCAGGAGCCAGTTGGTCAAACTAATCATCTTCAGATGACTAATAAGCACAGTTAGGGGACTGGGTCACGTTTGATTCGTCATTAAATACATTCCTTGTGGTGTGAATAGCTTTGACGTATGCAAGACTGAAGAGACCCCTATTGGTGATTTTGTGTAACTTAATCTGACAAACCTGGCAGCTACCTATAGACTCCCTTTTATAGAAATAGTACTGATACTGGTATGTGCATATCAAACCAAACTTTTTAGTTTTTTATAGGTTTATGGATCATTTTCACCAAAGTTATAATTGGGATATAACACACTCGGAAAAAGCCTGAAAATGGATGGAAGCTCCTTTTCAGCAAAATTTAATTCTTTTCCTACCAACATAGGCGATCTGTTAAAAAGGACGACGAATGGCCTTGTCTGAAATAACAAGTTTGTGTTCAACGGCAAACACCGAGGAATGAACATCGAATTTCAAACAGAATGGGAAAAATTCCCTTGAGCATTTAGTCTCATAATTAAACTTTGGAAGGAGAAAAATGTGGGAGAATTCCAATGATTTCATCATCTGTACTTAGGGCCTTAGATTGAAAGGGATACGAAGAAAGGTATATAGGTTGTAGAGATAGGAGACAAGTGCCCCAAGGGCACCAAAAAACAAGTTTTTCATTCAGCTTTTTCAGACTGACAGAGGACAAATAAGGTGTGATTTGCCCCCCCCCCCCACCCATGACACCAAAACTAAGCTAGATACAGCCTAATTTATGAACTTCATAATGGCAGACTAACTATAAAGCTCTTTATTGACACCACTACTCTACTTTTTTTCTTATCTGCAAACTTGAATGTCCAATACAGCAGTTTAGTTTGACCTCGCTGCTTTCAAAAGCTGCAAGGACGGGACCTACCTCCTCTCATTCTGTGTGATGGAGCTTTTTTCAAGCTTGCCAGCGATGGAAGCTAAAACTTTACTAGCATCATTGGCGAAATCAAGGTCCCGGACCTCTTGAGCAGAAACCGGCACGATAGCAAAGGCTTCCTTGTCTTCCTTGATAGCAGCACAGCCAACCTGAAAGATTCAAACAAACATGGAAAAAAATCTGAATAATTTTCATCACAGAGGAGCTGTTTATTGCAGACATCAGAGTCACTAGATCATGTCCAGCCAATCTGGTTCACGCAGGTTTCCCTTACCTTGCACATTATTGGTTTGTCTTCGTCCTTGTCTATCGGGATTGACGTGCTGTGTACCCACGTGTTTGTACACAGGTGGCGCAACCGTACAAAGGAGGACCTGGATAAGGAAAAGAGTGATCAAGAGATTTGCGAAATTTAGAATTTTCTGTAAGTGATAATCACTGTATTCAGTTGCAGTCTGTTGCCAGTTATGAGCAGTTACTTCACATTGGGCTTTAACAATTGTCCTCAAATAGGCCCTGACATTTGATTTACCTTGGAACGAGACAATCCCCCCTCATCATCGTCGTCGGGTCCAACTCAAATATGGACGCAATGTCATGGCCGTGGGGCACAGAGACGAGAGAGTACACAGCAGCACCCTGGGTTCCACGCAGTTTGTTCCTCATCTGGTCGGAAGAGGGGTCGTTGTCAACCTAGCAGGAAAGAAAACAGACAACAGTTATGTATTTTTGTGCAACAATAGGTCAAAACATTAACCCACTCTATTTTCTCCAAGAATCCAATCTTACCTCTGCAGCCAAATACTGTCCAGTGGCCAAGTGTTTGAACCGGAACAGACTGTTCCAATGGCCTGCTCCACCACGGCACGGATCGTGCTGCACCACCTCAATTTCCCACAATGCCTTAGAACTCGTTGCCGCAGTCGCCGACGTCCTACCCGTAGTACGGAGGAAAACATATTGTTTTTTCTTGTACTCGTCACCAGTGAGGAATTTCTCTTGTTCAGCGTGGAATAATCGAACGACGTCACCCTGGAATGAGGCAAAATGAAGATATGATATAAATTGGCAAATATTTGACATCATCCTAGATGAATTTAAAATTCACAATCTACCATGGGCCTATCACAGATTCTATAACGGAAACTTTTGCCATAAGTAAGCTCAAAGTATAATTCTGCAATTGCCCACATTCCATCACGCATGTATTATTTGCCATTTATCATGTATCAATTTGGAAAGTATGGGATGAAGGGTTAAGAGAAAGGTCTGTCAATAATATTACAGCACATCAGACTTTGCCTAGAGGAAAACATATAAACTGACATAACCAAGCCTATTAGTTGGATGACATTGGCCTGCTAAACATACATATAAACTCCGAGGCAAACCAGCATTGTTCAAATCAATGTTGGCATATCAGACAAGTTTTGTACACTCATATAAGGTTAGAATAGTTGTCTTTTATAGGAAATGCATAAACGTTTTGGTTTGTCCTAAATCAATCTTCAAATCACCAAGCCTTTATGACACCAAATACAAAACATTTTTCCATAATTTTTTTTCTATTCGATGTAAAATGAAAATAAGTCAACTTATAGTTGGTTTTATTCATCGCAATAAACCACCCTTGCATTGGCAAGAGAATTAAGATTTTCTCTATTCATGGAATGCACTTTAAACTCAAATCTGTTAAGGCAAGCAAAAATGCACACTTGATATTGGTAACTTCTTTTGCAAAAGAACTTAGCTGGATAATAGGGTTTATGTCTATAGGTTTAAATCTACGTTGAAGAATTGTCACACAAAAGAGAGCGACTGCTTGTCATCATTATATAATGGATTTTTTACCCTAACGTCTGAACTCTTCACATGCTTACCCCTTTCAAGACTTCCTCCTGGTTTTCTCGATAATCCATAAACAGTGTGATCTTCCAGCTTGTGTTACAGTTCACCGCATTCACCTGAAAAACACACAAAATATGCTCAGAAAAGATTTTGTCAGGATTTAAAATTTAAAAAAAGTCAAGGGTGATGAAAATGCTTTGAAATCAAAACAAATCTTGAATCAGCCAAGACAGAATTATTTTGCCTTTACTGATCCCCTTAGTGCAATCGCAGGCTAGATATTTTTCGTTAATTTTGAGGTGGGTTCAGAAATGAATAAATAAAGTTCATATCTTTCAGAGCAATACTGCTCTGAATAAAGGTAAAGTATCTGTACCATATGCATGGAATTTTCACACGAGTACAAATTCTCTACAAGGGAGAGTGATCCTGGCCCCAAAGGGTCGTTTCAAACAAACAGACCTCTGCAGTCAGGTCACCTGCGATTATGGACAGCATTTGTCCGTCCCTATACTCCTTGATAGAGAGCTTTCACTGTAGTCTGAATGTATCTTACCTCCTTACAGCCCGAGTTGTCTATCAGGTCATAGTTGCTGGCATGAAGGGGCTGGCCAGCATTTACTGGGTTCAGCACAACTTTGTCTCCTATTACAACCTAAAGATGACACAAAAGATGTAAGAGATTCATGGAAATTATAAAAGTACAGTAGAACCTCTCTATTAAGGACACCCTCTGGACTGACAAGTGCAGTCCTTAATTGAGAGGTGTCCTGATTAGAGAGGTCAAACTGAATGGAAACAACCAATTAGGGACCAAACCTAGTGTCCTTAATTGAGAGGTTGTCCTTAATAGAGAGGTGTCCGCTAAGGGAGGTTCCACTGTAATTCGTATTTTTACTTAAAATTATGAAAACTCTCAATATCTTTCGATAGAAAATTGGTGTTTCTGGAAAAAGGCAAGGCAGGAAGATGTTAGTTTATTATACAGGGTAACCCAATAGCTGCACGGCTGCTAGACAGACAGAGATAGATTTGACACCATGCAGTGTACATATACCACTGATTCTTGCCACTCACATTGTCTCCTGGCGACCTGAGCTTGTAGAATGGGACAATATAGAACCAAGATCCCTCATTGCCGGCGCTGTCCAGAGTCACTCTCATGGCATTCTTCTCCAGCAGGGCGGGGAGACGCTTGTTTACTGTCAGGTATTTATTGCTTTTGAGATGTAACATCTGTGGAAGAGAAAAATAGAACAAATATCAGATTTAAGCTCCTCCGGGGTCTCCGGTTTCCTCCCACATGTACTTTACATTACAAATTGCCCCCATTCAAAGGACTCGGCAAAAGTTATCAAGCTTAGTGACTTGTGCATGGACATTACAAATTGCCCAATATTCTATAAGGAATCATTTAAAGGACTTGGCAATCGAAGCTTAGTGACTTGCCCATGGTCACAATTGCGATATATCTGTGTTTGGTACAGTAGAACCTCTCTATCAAGGACACCCTTGGGACTGACAAGTGCTGAATATTAGAGAGGTGTCCTGATTAGAGAGGTTAAATTGAATGGAAAAAACCTTCTTCTTAGTGTTTGATTTTCTAGACACAACCAGGCCTTTGTCTCTTATAAACCTGGCTGTCGAATGGAAACAACCAAATGTCCTTTATAGAGAGGGTGTCCTTAATAGAGAGGTGTCCGCTAAAAGTGGTTTCACTGTATCAATCTCCAAAGTCTGCCACCAATAGACCATGCCATCCCACCTCGTGATGAGCTTGAAGATTTTGAAAATCACCTGAGCTCACAGCCCCCATAGTAGCATGATATGGCTACCTCTAGTTATGATCTATAAGAACCTTGGCTCAATTCCGTTACCTTGGAAACCAGATTGAGATCACACGATAGTGGGTACATTACATTCATCGCTGTTTACATCAAAATTCATGGCTACTCTTATGACTAAATCAACACGCAAGAAGCAGTCGACACGGCGGTTAAACCAACCTTTAAGTCAGCTACATGTATCTCTTCCCCTAAGTTACATGAAATATAAGTCAATTTCACTACCAATAGAGTGACTTTGATAACTGATGAGAGCAAGTTGGCAATGTTGTTTGCAGAGGCGCGAAGAGCTTCGTTCATTACTGCTTTATCAAGAGCCCCACAATCAAGCAACTTAAATCGCATGTGACAATAATCGCTTGTCTGCAGTGGTCTTTTGGAATAGCGAGTCAATATTAAACCCAGCGATTACTGGTTTTACAGAAAGGGTGGGAGTTTATACCAAACAGACAATTATTCCAATGCGAATCTGAGACGAAGTCCATCTATTTTTAGTCAATCTGATGAGGCGGACTGATCAGAAGGATCGAGATGACACCCAGAGAAAAACCTGTCGTCAGGAGGCAATAAGTGGAGTATGTATAGATATGGTCGTCATGGAAACACAGGTATGAAGAGTGTCACAGAGGATGTGTTATGTGATAACAATCGCTTATCACCACGTCTCAAAAACCTTTGTAGCATGGATGGATGACAATCATGGACAATTATCTTTTGTTGCATAAGGGCAAACATGGCAAACCGCAATTATGTCATAAAAATCATGTGTAGTAGACATGTTGGTTATTCCCTTAAACTATAGTGATAGTACTTCGTAGTAATATATTTTGAATAACGATAATCGGGGACTGGGTTTTCAATTTTGTATTGAAAGCATGGGTTAAATGTTACACAGGCGACATTGATTCAAATCATGTTGAACCTGTAACTAAATACAAAAGTTAACATGATTTGTAAACACGATTATAGAGCTCATACTGACAATTTTCGAAGGAATACTCGAGCTTGGTAATATTGATGATAAAATCAATGACCAGTCCGCAATACCACAGCTTCAAGAAAAACACCACTGGTGATTGTGGGAACCTGCGTAAGACATCTACTACGGGATCTACCACAGTGTTGGTCAAGACTGGACCAGATAAAAGAGTACGTCTGCTGGGATCAGAGTAGCAGACTGGTTCAGAATGACCACAAACATCAACCATTATCTGAACTTCTTATTTGTGTGTTATTTCTTTCCAAAGAGTTTACAGCAAAATGAACCTTTTTTAGATGGCACTGAAAAAGTTCTGATAAGAAAACTACCTTGCGTATTTTGACAACGGCCACCAGTAGAACATTATAACTTACTAGCATTGTACCCGTGGCGCAGGCAGGTTCAAATGGGGGCTCAAATGGGCTATATCTTGAATAGATTGAATTGCAATGAAAATCTAATGCAATATCAAAGGAGCCATACCGAAGAGACAAATTAAACCAACCATTTGTCCACAGACTCGGACCTAGCTGTGGCGTGCTGTATGCGTGCTTATAAAAGTATATCAGTTGGTCCGATAGTGATGATGAGGCAATGCCTCGTTCCTTTAATAGTCAGCAATATGCGCCAGGTCTCGGCCAAGGCACTTACTCGACAGGCAAGCTAGACGTTCAGCACCGTGAGCAGCTCCTTGATAAGGCCATTTCAGGTTCAGCGCGCCTCTTCAGATCAAGTATTGAAAGCTGTGGTGAGCACATAAACAGACCATGGTAACCTTCATTTGAAAATCCCTTCATAATCAAGGGCTAGCTCTGGCTAACACAGCACCCATAAACAATAGACCACCAATTTGACCCCAGCTCCTTACTGCGGGAAAACCCAAGTCCAGCAACCGAAAGTACCAAAAATACATTTTTGTTTACATTTGAACTGCACACATGCGTTTGTTTACAATTTCTTTCCCCGCGAAATCTCGAACATCAGGTGACATGCAATCGTGGATTGAAAATAACATTAACCTTAGTTCAGCAGGTCGACATGTACAGGCTCTTCCAATCATCCCCCTACGGCCAGCTGTTCAACAGGTAAAGTTACCCACCCCACAGGGAGTGCAGGTAATTGATTAAGCCCCTGCATAACTAAACACCTATGACTTGGCTTCTGTGAGTGATAAGGAGAATTGACAGTGTCCGATTCAAAATACCTCATTACTGCTCCGCTGAAGTAAATTTCCGAAAATAAACATGACGTTGCATCAGGATAACATATCACCTGCAAACGTGCAAAATTTCGAGACGAAACACGACCCCCAAATGGCACTTTAGCGAGCCGCCTTATAGTATTATGATATAGATAAGTAAACATGTAAACATGCTTTGTTCTTTAGGCCAACTGGCACTGACTCATGGATGCCTTACGCTCCCTACATTACACAAAGCTATACGTTGCTGATGGTGACTTGGTCCTTCAACACTCAGCACCCAGTAAACAACAGGTTATCTTCGTCAAGTTTTTACGACAGACTGCATACCAAACATAGGAAGTGATTTATGATGATCTGCTACCACCTGGGAGAGTGCACTCCCCCAGGTGCCTGTAAATATTGACAAAAGCTGTTAGGCGGCCTAGAGAGGCCAAGCAACCCTACGGCTTCTTGTTCTCACCTGTACAACGCTTCCATACTGGATGTTGCTCCCCAACAACTTCTTATTCTCCGAGTCATTCTGCTTCTTTTCCAACTCGGATGCATGCTATACGAAAAACAAGAAACGTTTTTTAAGACAGGACAGTGAAATATGCACAGAGGTGTTAAGGTTTTCAAAGCAATTCATTTTGTACATTTCTTGGGAGGATCTTCTTCTACTGCATTCAGCCTCAATAATATTTGCGTAAAACCATTTATAAAAGGTCATTCTGCATAGGATCTCGATTTTCAGCCCTGCCAGCTGAACTCTGCTGACTTGGTTGACTAGAATACAACATATATGTTTCATATCAGATCTTTTCTTCTCACAGCTGGTTGCCTGCGAAGGCCCTACTCAAAGTTCATCACCAATATCCTACTCCTTTTTGACCCCTGTATTATAAGGGTTTGATGTTGGTGTTGTCTTCAGAGGGGAATCTGAGCTACGGATGCTTATACAAGCAATTATTAAAGTGGCTCTACAGAAAATATTGTTTCATTTTCATTTTCAAGGGATTACAATACCAGCATAGAAAAGCCATTACATCTCTCCCACTATAAAAGCAATCAATAAATCCTTCATATCGCCATTCTAATCATACGAGTGAAGTACCGCCAAGGAGCTACTTCAGAATATTGCATTCATGAGGCCAATATGATATCATTATCGCAACTCTTGTAGCCAAGTGCGTCTAAACAGAGGTGGGGAAATACCAAGCATTAGCTCCCTGGTTACAGCACATCATATACATGAGATAGTACATTTGCTATACTGCACAATATAGCATATTTGTTGAGTTATATTATACATATAATCATGTAGCTAAGTGAGATGAATCAAGCTAATTCCGTAGGTAACTTTAACGCAACTCGGTTCTACTGCACTCTCTGAAGTTCATTTGATAGGTGATTCACAAGGAGCAGGATTTTCTCCAAGTGGCTCATCTCATTTCAATTACGGTACCTAGCGGCAATGCTTTTGAACTCTCATAGGCCTAGGCCTACAATTTTAAACAATACAGCATTGTGAAACCAGACTCCTCACCCCTGGCGCTGGGTTCTCTTCTATCTTCCTTCAGGGTTAGATTTTATCAGTGGTGCTCTTGCCGGAGACCACCTCATTTCAGGGCGGGGATTTTTTTATAGTTGTGTGGTTGCGCTACAAGCAACCAGACAGTTCACCTTTCTAACTGAAGGACGATTGGTTTTGTAGAGAAGCTGGTTTGTAGAGAAGACTGGTTTGTTTTCTAATTGGCGGAACCTTATTCACTTTGACTTGACTTACATGGAGTTTCTTGAGTAGGACCGCATCTGTTGCATTTGTTGTGCTCTGCTTGGTCGCCTTCCAGAACTGTTTCTGGGCAGAGTATCGGTTCGTGGGACATAACTTGAACAAACAATCTGAAATGAAACAAAGATTTGCCACATAAAATATAATTTGTTATTCATTAAATGAATAATTGAAATCTCCGGCCCATCCATTTCTGATTGGATACAGTGACCCAAAATTCACATCAGCGAGAGGCCTTTGTTTTTTGACAACATACACCTAGAATTCATCAAAACTTCCTAAATATACAAGTACAAGCTTTTTTATGCCATTTGAGAATAACTTGAGGCCGTGTCCGCTGGAATTAAGGAAGTAAACAGAATTTGAAGTATGTTCACTGTAAACAAATAGACCATGTAACCTAGAATTTATACTGTTGTAGAATGCAGTATACTGAAACAATTTTACAATATTATAAACCATTTCATATTTTACCTTAATGACAATGGCATAATTTGCCATCAATTGCTCTGAACGTGTACATGTTGTTAATTAGCCTTGTAAAAAAATATCATGGTAAAATATCCGATTTGACTGTACATGGCTACAAATGATTGAGGAAAGGAAATCACCGACAAATTTTGGAACACTATCAGCCAAACAGAAGACACGAGGGGGCCAACCAATCTACATGTATAGAATCCCCCCCCCCATGCTACATACAACCTTCATTTATTGTACACTGCCATTCACAACTGTAATACAACAGAGATTATAAACACTCTGCTGGCAATCTGATTATCAATATCTATGGTTGTAAAAAAAGTTTCATTTGATTTGTTTTTCCTAATTTGATATATATCATGGCTGCTTTGGGTAACGGTAGTCACTAGTCAGTGTGGGAAAGTTGTTTGCAGAGCGTGCTTGTATCTGAAATGCTTAACTGCCAACAAACACATTGCTGAGTATTACAATTTGGTTAATTGGCATTGTGACTCCATCTCCAGCCAGAGACGAGATTCATTTAGAGCTGTGTCACTGGACTGGGTCTGTTGTTTGCCGGTATGTTTTGTTTCCTGAACAAATACAATGCTGAAGTAATGATAACCATATGCTGGGGTCATCAGTGTTGATCAAGAAGAAGAGATCCTTGAATGATTTCGAAATGAAAATAGTCAACTTACCCCTGAATTTCTTCGGTGGATTATTGAGGTCGCCTGCATCCGGCTGCACCACACATCTGTCATCAACCAAGCTGAAATACAGAGGAAAAATTTGAGCAAAGTCAGAATTTCAATGATAAAAACATTTTTGGCACAGAATTGGCGGCATCGCCAATCTACGAATAGAGAACAAGGGTTAATGATAATGATCACGAATGTCATCAGAAATTACCATACGATCATCACTCATAGTAAGTCATATCAGTCGGCTTTTTGTGACAATTCACACACATTACTGTGTATTGTCAGGCTACTTTTTATGCCCTTTGTGTAGCAATAGTATTTAGGCATTGTTGACATTGTTAAGTTTAAGTGCATTACAGACCAGCTTGACCCACTAGTTCATCATCAACTTGACAATGAATGTCTGGAGACACAAGGCAGATCGAAATGTTGTTAAGAGAAAATTACCAGACACTAAGATACATTGTAATCCTGTCCTTGTCTTGTCATGCATGTCATATCTTTGGGCCTCATACCAGATTTGGGTGCCCTGTCTGTGTCCTGACTTTGACTTTGGGGCCATAACAGATTTGGATGACTTGTCCCTGTCCTGTCAGTGTCATGTCCAGATCTGGGTGCTCAGTCCCTGTCATGTCTTTGGGACTCATACCAGATCTGACTGTCCTGTCCCTGTCACGTCTTGGGGCTAATACCACTATCTGGGTGCCCTGTCCCTGTCCTGTCTAATTGACCTTGGGGCGCATACCAGATTTGGGTGGCCCTGTCCTGTTATGTCTTTGGGGCTCATATCAGAACTGGGCCCCTTTCCTCTATCCCTTCATGTTCATGTCTTGAGATGTACCAAAATGACAAAGAATGCCATGGGGAATGGACACAAGATCAGACCAACGAGAGTTATGCTCTCAAACTGACACCTACCCTAAAGTGCTGATGAATCCATTGACACTGCCCTCTGCACACAGGGACACAATGTCCCCCATGTGAACGAAGCTCGAGGACAACTCACTTGCAGACATCCTTGATGATAATTAACCCTTTCACTTTACATTCATGTTTTGTATTCCTTATCCAGAACTGCAATGAAAATATACACATCAGATTTAAAAAGTTGTCGGTCATGGCCATCCCATAATCATATTTTATACTACTTTATACTACGTCTTCGGCATGGCATCGCCAGCCCATCATAGGTATGCACAGGCCCCAGGCCCAGGGCAGGCGTAGGCCTACTGAAATATGGCAGCTAGCTTGGCCTGGGACTGGTGGGCTTGACAGCTCTGCTTGAGGTGTGGAGCAAGGAAGAGGGAGATCTTTATCATGACATGAACCACAGTGCATATGCACTACAGGTGATACGAATAACATCAGCTAGGCCTAGTGCAATGAGCGAGTGCATTATCATGTGCAGATGCATGGATGATCATGGAATGATGATATTCTGGTGATGTCATGTTTTGCTTTTTTGAGTGAAATACTTCCTTGTTTTCCCCTAAAGAAACATCCAATAAAAACCGTTTTACATAGTTGGATCGACAATTGCATTATCTGTAGGTACCTGAGGAGTTTTGAGAAGAGAAGTTGTCAGTAATCCGGCATTTTGAAGGAAATTATGGAGCAGTCTGCTAAATTCCTGGATTTCTCTCCTACCCCAATATCCTTGACCTTTGTGACCTTTGACCGCCGGTGATTGACCGCACATTGGCCTATCTTCGTTGAAGTTCATTCTAACTCATTAACACAAATCCTTTCTTATCAACAAGCCCAAACTCCACTCTTTTCCGAATGTCACATCACAAAGTTAAATTAAGTTTAAAAGTTGTCTTAAAAGGACGGTTTTTACAATGTGTTCAAAGATTTGGGTATACTATAAATATATATGCTGCGAGATCACTGGCTGAAGATAACCCAATTTGCAACATTCCTTATTTCGCCAATACTTTGATAAAAGCGATTAAATTGCGTTATAAATTAGAAATGCAGGTTATTTCTCTTTACTAATGCACATGCATAGCTCTTGATAATTATTTCTCTGCTGTTCAATTGACGCTGCACTTTGTTTAGTTTATATACAAATAAAATCTGCACGTTTTCATCCATCTCTCTGTAGCTCAGTTGGTAGAGCGGGGGACTGTAGAAGGTTGAAAATAGTCATCCCTAGGTCACTGGTTCGAATCCGGTCGGAGAGAACTTTTTAATTTTTTTTATCTGTCATTTATATCATTGCTATAATTATTATGCAATACTTTTTTCTCTATTTTCTGTGTGGCAGAATTGAGAAAGAAGTATTTTCAGTTACATCACTTGTTTTTTGTTGTACGCCAGTCAAGTAATAATAACACTCCGCAATCTGGCTAAAAATAGTCTAGATCTTGGTAACATGTCGACCAATGGCAAGCAGCGTCACAACAGTGTGACGATTTCCAGATTCCCTATAGGTCATTCACAGCCCGACTGCATGTTTTATCACCACAGTTATTAAACCTGGGTGGCTAGTTTTGACACGATTACTCACAATCTGATGTCATTGTATACAAGCCCCAAACCTGGGACCCACCTTTGTTTTTTACGGCAAGTCCATTGTTCCCAGTTTTACAGTAGTCTTCCTTCATGTTTTCACTCTGGGTTTACAGTAGTCTCCCTTTAACGTTTTTACTCTGGGTTTACAGTAGTCTCCCCTTACTGTTTCATTCCGGCTTTACAGTAGTCTCCCTTTCACGTTTTCATTCCAGCTTTACAGTTGTCTCCCTGTAATATTTTCATTCTGGGTTTACAGTAGTCTCCCTTTAACGTTTTCACTCTGGGTTTACAGTAGTCTCCCTTTAACGTTTTTACTCTGGGTTTACAGTAGTCTCCCCTTACTGTTTCATTCCGGCTTTACAGTAGTCTCCCTTTCACGTTTTCATTCCAGCTTTACAGTTGTCTCCCTGTAATATTTTCATTCTGGGTTTACAGTAGTCTCCCTTTCACGTTTTCATTCCGGCTTTACAGTAGTCTCCCTGTAACATTTTCATTCTGGGTTTACAGTACCCGGTAGTCTCCCTTTAATGTTTTCATGCCGGCTTTACAGTAGTCTCCCTTTCACGTTTTCATTCCAGCTTTACAGTAGTCTCCTCGTAACATTTTCATTCTGGGTTTACAGTAGTCTCCATTTTCACATCCACCATGATCAAGGGAAAGACAATGAACAAAAGCAAAAATCATTTATGGCTTACTTTGTTTATTATTTAAACCCCCCATCAACATGGGACACAAATATACCTCATCAGATGTACAAAGTTAGGCATACAGTATTCCAAGTTAGGCATACAGTGTACAAAGTTATTGCATTACAACTAATAATAAAACGATATAAATCTTGGCAACCTCTGTACAGCGCTCATTTGCATAATTAGTTAAAGATAGTAAAAGCAAGCATTCCATAACAGAACCCAAACAAAGCCTTAAGTAACACTGTGAAAATATACCACAGAACAACAGGAATTTACAGAAAAAAGACGTTGTTACCACAGATGTCAGGAGATAATAAGCACTGGAGGGATCCAGTATTTGTCGAGAATGGGAGAAATAGAGGTTTATTGGGGTAAGGGTATGTTTCATCTGTGCCCCCCCCCCCCCCCAGACTTGGCAGCCACAACAAGTAGCAAATAAGATGATGAATTGACAGCATATTGTTCGAAAAACATCATGCCCTAGCACATCAAACAACACGACATGACCGACATTCTCTCCCCCCCAAAAAAACACGAACATGAAACTATCTCGGAAGTCAAATCTATTTGAATCTATTTGATTACCAGTGTCTCAAATAATTTAGTACGGTGAGCCACCATAAGACAAATGAAAGCACCACGTAGCAAAGATAACCACATTCAAAAAGTTGCTAGTAGTATCTAAAGTCTATTCTGAAAGAATTATGCAAAGAGCAGCTGGTCACTACGGAGTATGGTTAACTGAAATTATCCAAACTCAAGTATGGGCTTCCAATGGAATCATTCTCACAGCACAAAACGGTGTTAACACTTAATTTAAAGTTCACATTTAAACTGTAGGACCCTGTTTGATACACTGAGCAAATTTCGCAAACCTCAAAGGGAGTGCATGGTTAAGCCATCTCCCTGGTCTGGGGAAAAATGTCTGTCCAAAAAAACAAGTGGTGCCACTAGTACGAGTCTGGGATCCTGATCCACGTTTTTTATGCTTATGATGGGATTGTAACTGAAAGCCAGGGCCAACAGTACCAGGCTGTAAACACTAACTCAATACAATACACAGGCGCACACATCAAATCATTAATTGAGTGGGAACAGCCATATTGACTATCAGTACTGCATAGAATAAAGAGCAAATTTAAGATAATTTACAAGAGTAATTCTAGATATTAAGAATACGTCTGGTATAAACCACGTCTGATAATAATCAGAATACGTCCGATATAAATCGTCTGATATTAATCAGAATATCACATAAATAACTTTTTCACAATTACTGTACTGGTCAGAAAAATCATCTCATGTATGTCATATACAAGACCTTGAAACAGGCTGCAGAATATGTTTTGTTTGACAGGGACATGTTCTATTGAGCAGTACAATGTGCAGTACTTCAAAGAACCTATAATCTTGCTCAACACGCATGCACATACCAAGTAGACTACATCATTGATAATCTCTACACCATGCACATCTCCTGTCATTTCTGTATCGCTGCATCGTACCCCCAGATGGGACCATCAGTGACCTAAACCTATTCCAAGTAAACCTACCCTTTCTCTATGTACACCTGACCTTACTCAAAGTTCTGTAGGGCTGCGTATCCAAGACTGTTCGCTTGCACAGTTTTTTCTTGCTCCATGTTTACTTGTGACCTTGTGACTCCCCCCGTCCACACATGCAAAACTAATTTTTGTTTGGCTTATTTGACATTCTCCTTGGCTGCGCCAGAGAAGTGCAACGGAGACAATAAAACAAGTCCACAAGCTAACAGAATACGCAGCCTACTTCCGAAGAAAGTTTTCAAACCTCAAGAAATGCAGCCAATCTTCAGTTCGGTAACACCTTCCACACACATATTCTAGTCCATAATTTCCTCAATAAAATCCCAATTCATTTCACGTCACAGCATGTATGTTCAATCCGGCAGATCTATATTACAAAAGAAAGCTCATCTTTCTCGTACTACATGCTAATTCTTTGCCGAGAAATAATTTCATTGAATTTTCGTACATTCACAAGGCAAGACAAAAACAGTAAACCTTGAATATACCGGAGACTCCCGTCATAACAATCGTCCAAATTTTCATCGTCCACCTCACGAAAAAAACATTTTTGATGATTTCACACAGAAAATAATCAATCTTCCATGTCCCAGGTCAAAGTTCCTATAGTCCGTTTCATGAAAAAATGGCAATCAGATTGTTGGTTATTTCACATAACCAACCAGAAAATACAGCAGTAAAATGAAATTTCATCTGAAACTTCAAAATCCAAAATACTGGTCGAGTCCAGTATAGGCAAGGTTGACTGTATTCCCACTCTATACACTCGCACACTTAATTACACAATAGATCTTTACAAATTATATATTACATTCAATTAATTACAAATCAGTTTGAAATTGGAGGGCCTAGACTTCACTTCAAAGTATATGCCAAAAAATTACTTTTGAAATTTCAGGGTGAATTCATTGAATAGCAGGATATTTTTTATGTACAACTACATACCTGGAAACACATCAATGCTGATAGATATTGTCAAACATTTTCTATGAAGCCAAATTACCTTTAAACCCACATTTCAACAGTTACTTCATAAATAGATTCATGAATATGCAATTCCAAAATGTAAACAAAGATTATGAGAAGAGATACTTTGAAATGAAGCTACTCTAGTTTCACCGCCCTAAGACCAGTTACTGATTACAATTAAGGCCAAATTGGAACATGAAGTCATGAGCCGAGGACAACTTAATATCACGAGGCACTGTCTATCCAAATCAAACAACCAAGAGCATGATATCCAGCTAGACTTAAATATTCAACAACTGATCTTAGCTCGGTGAAATTAGAGTATGCAGTTTATGATTTCTCAATTGCACCCAAAGTTAACCAGCCAAAACTGGAAACGCGAAAAATACTTTACCAGCTGCAGTAAATACACTGATGAAGCACTCATCAGTAAATGTATGAAATTGTATCTTACATGGTTTCTACAAACAAGCATAAGCAGCAGGAACAACAGGGAGTCCCAATAAGAATGCTGCAATAATGGTAGCCATTATAACTGGGATATTTTTATCAATCAACCAACCCTGCACAAGACTGGTGAAAACTTCTTAGATTGTTGGGTGTTTGAACTTCACCCTTGCTTAGGCCATACAAATTTTATCGTTAGGTTAACGTATTTCCAGCACCTCAAAATGAAGACTGCCAATAACATGTTCATTCAGCCATGGTCAGAGAGTCAGCAGTTGTAAATGAAAGTACAAATAGCTTTTGTTCCACTTTTCTTATTCAGAATTTAATCAATTTAACCAATAGTTTGGACAAATAAGTTAGCACCTGGACAGATTAACGAAGCTTGTAATGGATTTGTGCTTAAAGGCTGAATGAATCAGCCAACAAGTAATTCAGAAATCATCACCAGTCCGATGGTCACGCCTCCTCTGCAGTACTGGCCCAAGTGGCATACAATAAATGAGGTGCACAGCACCATAATCTATACAAGTTTTCTCCAGCAGCGTCTAAAGGTGGCGCTGAGATTCTACAACTGGAATATAAAGATCGCAAAGAGTGCGCCAGGCACTATCATCAGATGTGCGTACAGTGGTGCAAGTGCTGGTTACTGCCATAAAAATCTTCAGAAAAAATTTCAGGACAACTAAATAACTCAATAACCTGCTTGATTCAGGGAAACATTTCAAAAGTTCTCAAATAATTGACCGAAATTACAAAATAAGGTGCAAGACCTAAATTTTGTAATCATGGTTGAAAATTATTTTGGAACAACCTTCCCTCTAACACTTTCAAAGTCTGGCAACACTCATGATATACCAAGGCATAACTCTCAGTAGAGTCTTAACATTTAATTCAATTGCTATTTGTCATGAGCCTATAGTGCTTACATAATACTATGATGTACTACAACGTACAGTTTGTCCCAGAAAAAAAGAAGGCTTTCAAGTTAGTTTGGCACCTATCGACTAGTCTGTTTGCAAATACTCCCAATTTATGAAAACTATCTCAAAGAATTATTTCAATTTTAAGAGACATTTGTCAACCATGTCTCCTGGGTTCATACATTTCATACAAATTCAAACCCAGGATTCAGTCATAAAATATCGCACAACAGAACACCAAAAATGACATAATCCCAATAATTTTCATTATTTGGCACTCTCAGACACTCATAGACCAAGTGGACATTTATTTTGTTGTCATTCATAAATTCCTTGATGTAGGTGCACTTCCCACAGATTTCCAATCAAAATCAACAAAGCCCGAAGGTTGGTACTTCATAAAAGACTACATTGAATTCAGGCATCAGCACTTCCACATCTTACTCACAGATGGCAGCACTCACAAAAGTTCAAAAGTTATAGTCCATGCACTTCAATTGCTCCACGATAGATATTTTTGGGACACACTACCTACATTCATTGGAAGCCTAAGTTAAGAACCCCCTCAAGTGTTTTCGGTCACTTTGGTGAGTTTGCGCCTGAGTTGAGGCGACTTTGCAGGCACCTCTGGTTTCTTCATGAGTGGTGGCTTAATTTTGGCTGGTTTTGGTGGCGGTGGTGGCCCAGGTGAGGGTGCTTGCAAGTTCTCCTCAGAGTTCCGTTTACCATCCAGCGAAGGCACTGGTGAGTCCTTAACCGGTACAGGTGGCAACGGTTTATCTCTACGCGACTGCGGTACGGTGATTGGCTTAATGCGATCAACGTCTGACTTAACCGGGCTAGACATATCTGAAGAGTCTGAAAGTCTCTTAGCTTTATCGTCAACACTTATGCTCCGTTTGACCAACCCTTCGTCCTTAATCAACGGACTTGTCGTAATCGTACTACCAACATTTCTCGGCAACGTAGTACCTTTCAGTTTCTTAATCGTCGACTGGTTCGACTTAGCGAACGTCTCTGCCGCACTGAGGGACAGGCCCGGACTATCCGGGTCACTCCTCTGCTCCGAAGGTGAGGAAGACCCAGACGAAGTACTCGTTGGCAACCCGAGAACCAAATCTGGCGTATGCTTGGGTAGAGTCGATGCGATCTTCTTCTCGGACGATTCTAGATCTTGACGCTGTTGCATCTCGAGCGATTCTAACCCAGACATAACCTCTGCGAGGGCGTTGTCAATATCCAACGACAAATCCTCGGTAGTTTTTTCCTTTTTGTCGATAATGACGCTCGTGTCATCGAGTTTCTCTAATTCGTCCATACTGCCTGTATCCGGGTCCATCTCCTCGCTAGTAGCAGACGCTGAACTCGCCGTCGAGTGGATGCTGCATGACGACGTCTTCCGCTCGGTCAACATCGCGATGTTTGGTTGCGACTGAGACTTGTCCATTTCTTCACCAGCGGAGAGACGTATCTTTGGTTTCATCGGGAGTGACTCTGTCGATCGTCTTTTGTCCTCTAGTGTTCTCGCTTTTCTGTCTTTTTCTCTGCAAATAAATCATGAAATCCTCATTTACTCAGAAAAAAGTCATATTGCAATCAGAATTTTCGTGAAAAGTTGTAGTCTTCAAGGCAATGTTTGTTACAGTACTGGTAGTCATATTTAGCCTTCGTGTCCCAACAAGAAACTGTCTGAAAATGTATCAATTAGATTAGTTGACAATTTTACCAAACACTCCATACAGAAACCAACGAAATTTCACTGGCATTTGCATCTCCCACACTGAAGGTATCATAGGTTTTGCAAAGTGCAACTTTTCATAATTCAAACTAACTTTATGTTTTAAAGCCAGATAGGGGAAAGAGATTACATCATATATGCGCCGCAGTGTTTTGAGAGTGTCCCCAAGGAACGGTTTGCACGAACAAGCGGATAAACAAAGCTTCGAGATTTCTTGAGGTAAATCAGGCACATGGAAGCGACAGACTTCCAGTATCCTCCTTGAGTGAAACAAACCGCTTTGTTATTGGCACGTTAAGAAATTAAAGATGTTGACGCAGTTGGTTATGTTATGTTATTTGATGAGTTCTAATTAGCTAAGTTATTGTTGTTAATCTAGAGAATACGTCGACGAGAAAATGACTAAAAAATTTGTTTAATTAGTTAATTCTATTCAAATAAACTGTGATTTCTTTTGAGGAGCATTGTAGTGTTTGTTACGGCATTTGAGAATTACTGTTTGGACAAAAATGACGTTGGTGGATCAGCAATGCTTTCAGTTCCTGATAATGATGTCCGATCCTGACACTTCCCGTACAGTTCCAGTTTGCGGTTTTAATATCACACAAAGAACGATGATGTCACATCATTTTTTGATGAGGCAACGTCAATTCATCTTAAAACATCAAACCAGGACATCCCTATTGACGGGAATAATATGACAAGAATTTGACAAGTAAGATATAAGAGTCCACATAACTTTCTCCAAAGCTGAGATAGACAGATGATGTTACTTTTAGCCAATGCTGTTTTAAAAGTTGTCAATAGAATTATAAATTGGTTAATGTTAGTTAAATTATTTAAGTAGGGTGGACCTCAGGCTGCAGTGTATCTTTCAAACGCTAGTCGATTCACAAGCCTCACAATTACTTAAACATGTACACCTTTTTTGCCCTTCAATCTTGTTTGGAGACATTTTGCCATAGCAAGCTGTTGAAGTTATTCAAAATTTCAGTGGCCAAAATTTGATGTCCATCTCTGATATTGCAATGTCCATCAGAAAATAACATATTTTGGGATTGCAGGCATTGATATTAAAAATTTAGGGGCAGAATTGAGCATTCTGAGAGGTCACTTATCTCTAATACGATTTAAAAAGTTTTTTTTTAGCTAATTTGGGTACATGAGTTGGCCTCATACACCGTTTGACTGTGCAAAACCATGCTATTGAAAGACCTGTTGAATCCCACTCCATGCACTCAAGAAGATGTTAGTATTAACACATGTAACAAGTCGATTTCAATCATAGATTTTCTTATAAGAATGCAGTGGACAGCAAATATGGCTGTGGACAGAAACAGAGAGGCAACAAAAAAGAGTCATGACTCCACAGTGATATACATCCATGCCATGCAACAGGCCAATTATGATGTGATAGTTTCAAATGCGCATCGATTTCGTATATCAAGACGCTATGATCATACGTATCATCATCATTTTGTTGATGAAACTCTTCAAGGTGTTCTGGATCAGTATGACTAAGGGTATCCTCAACCATAGAGACCACCGGGCCAAAATCATCACAAAATCACAACTGGATTTGAATGCAAGCACCTCTTCTAGATAGACAGCTGCAATCGTCATATTTTGTTATGGTTAAGATATTTCAACACTCAAGCAAATCAAATGTTCATTTGTATATTGACAATTGGAGGTAAACTGGTTAAACCTTTTGTTACTGGAGAATTCTTGAAAATGGCCCTCTTCTAGCCATGTCTGAGATGAGCATCGTTGAGTATCAATTTCTCACAGATGCTGCAAGTTTGGGGCATGTAATATGGGCTGCTTTTGGGCCAGGATGACAAACTTCCTTTTGCTATCGCCACTTTTCCACTGGCTGTTCTGTTTGTGCTAAGGCGAATTTCAAACGAACAACTTTGGACAGGTCGATGGTGCTTTTCAGGGGTGGTGCATTGAAAATGAAACCTTTTCTAGAGTTGCGCCAGGTGCACTCCAAGTGTCGGGATCAGTTGTCTTCCTAAGGACTTTCCTTCTGATACTGGTTTGGACATGCTGTGTCATTCGAGAGTCAACTGGTGGCCAGATATATCAAAAGTTGCTTGATTGGTGTCTGAGAGAGAGAAGCGGAACAAAGGGTCCTTCTTCAATCATCCTGTGATGAAAACATTCCTCCGGTATTCCGTGACGAGTTGTACATTTACAACCAAGACCTGTGTGAGTTCTTCTGAGTTAACGTGCATTGCATAGTACCCTTCTACCAGAGCAGGCGGTCAAGACAATTCCAGTTAAAGCATTCAATTGTTTTGGAAAAGTCAGACCCCTTTTTGTCGCATTCACATTCTTGAGAGTTAGGGAAATTGAAACCATCCTCTGCAAAGCTACGGAATATTAATATGAACAAGACTGGGCCCAGTCACGGCCCAGCTGGGACCCATCCTTATATGAAAAACCAACATATCACATGGCCAACCTGTTGTCCCTTTAAAAGTGCATATATCCATAGCGTTGCAGATTTTGGTTAGCAGCAGATTGTGAGAGAGGTGCATTTAAACTTCAACCAAAATGTAGTCTATACATACATGTGGAACGTTGTGTTGGAATTATTTTTTCAGTACTCTTCAAAGAAGAGGTACTCTTCAACGAAGTGGTACTCTTCAACGAAGTGGTACTCATTATGGAAGACCGGGAGTCTTTTCGACTACTGTAACGTAAATGTTTAGAACAGTTTTTAACTCAGTCGGGGAATGGATAACAGACGAATATTTGGTACCCTCTGAAACGTTTTGGGGCAATAGCCCAAAAATTTAGAACAGTTATGCAAATATGATGCATTAATATGCAAATTCTATGAATGAATACAATAGTGCTGATGATATTGATAGTTTGGTGAGGGTAAGACAGAAATAGGTGAAGAAGGAGAAGTGCAAACTAAGACAGTTGATTTGATTTCAATAAACCATGCAAATTTGAAACAACCCTCACAATGCATCCAGAAAATCATATCATCTCTTGAAATCACAGGCTGGACTGTCCTGTCCCATATTCCAAGATGGCCGCCGGGCAGCCATTGACAATACATGCAGAGCAAATCCTATTCATTGTCATTGGACGTAATTTGCTGATTCTGCTGCCGCGAGACGGCACGTGATGTCATTTTCGTCATCAGCGGGCTAGCATTGTTGCTGCGTTGACACTCAGCTCTCAACTCAATAATTTTTTAAGGGCAACACTTTCCAGCAGATAAAGATTGATGAAATTTTAAAATCCTCATGCACAGCCAAACTGCATCAGAACAACTAATCGATGTACCTCAAAGACAGATGTCAAGGGTAACTCAAACACAGGTACATGTAAACATGCACTTAAACACAAAGCCATTCTCTTGAAGGGATTCCTCTCATTTAGGTGGATAGTACTTTATTGCCAGGATTAAGATATCTATTGGGCTTTTATGAATCTAGGCTTGATGATATGTATAACATTCTTGTGGAAATCAATCGTTCAAATTTGTTTATCATGTCTCAACAGGATTGCTTTTGAAGAGCTATATGGCCTAACTCGTGGTGTATCAGGGTGACAGATTATTTACCTGTTCTGAGACTAAGTCTTGAGTTCAAAACTTAGTACTGAGTCATTTAGGTCAAGAGAGGCTTATTAATTTTAAAGAATACCTCTAAATTTGATGATGTAAAGACAGGAAATCCCTATTTTTGTTCTCATCACCATTACCGGCGTCATAAGCGTATTGGATTTTTGCTGGAGGTATGGAGTCCACTACAGGCTACTCTCCACCTATGTGGGATCTTTTACTTGCCCTGGCATAGACACTCAGGTACAAGGGACCACAGCCTTTAGTCTCAACCGACAGACCCTCATTAATTCATCTCATATGAGCTCCAAACCTGTTGTGAAGAGCCAGGAGCTTAGTTCCTTGCCACGCCGGTTCATCCAGAAATACAATCCTGAGTTCTTTCACGATCTAACCTGGCCCTACTGTGTGGTATCCAGCAGTGTTAACCACTAGGCTACGAGTGTAAATCACTAGACTATGAGGCTCCTCTTCTAAAGTTTCGGTTCTGATATCTCACACTTTGTAAGATGGGAGAAAAGGGAGAAAATGGAATCCTAACACCAGAGCACGAACTTCGGACACTTTTTTCACACGACACATATGACTGAACAAAGACATGACCAACATTTAGTAAGACACCCACAAATTGTGAATGTGCAAAGACAGTGTGGTGGTATTAGATGTGCAGGTGTGAGTTAGCCGGGCTCAAGCTCAAGTTAAACGATTTCTAATTGTATTACCAATCCAAGCGTAATCACAGCTAAGACATTGGAATCCTGCTCGGAACATGGTGTCATACTCAACATTTTCGGCAAGATTAAGTCACACTCAGTCACTGATAGTGATATATGTCTCTATGCAAACCCAAAGGTCCGCGAATATGCTCTTTTTCAATTTGCAGTTGAGTTTATTTTTGCATTTCCTGCCAGAATTTACCAGCACGAAGACCAGAATACCTTCATCACTTTATCAGTCAAACCAAACCCAGCAACTTAACTTTACTTATTCATGTTTGAAAACCACTGACTGGAGCCAAATTTTCGAGTGATGATACATGTAGGTCATTTCGACTGAAGTCAGTGCGACACCCTCGTCCAAACAGAACCACAATATCAAACTGTCCATAACGTGACATACCTTCTTCTTGAGAGAGCACTGGCGGTAAACCATTGGAATGGTGATTATACTGGGGCGATTTGGGGACACTCCTTAAAAGGCACCGGGAAATGTCACCATAGTGGGGTGTCATTAACACCTTCAGCGCCGAACCACGGAGATCTACGTTGCCCAAATCCCCCCTCCCCTTTGAGCTGGTTATCTGAGTCTCATGGACTTCATGAAGAACTACGCCATCGCCATCTTCAGGGCAAGGTAAGAACTGAAACAACCGTAGGAACTCAAGACCGTTTTCAGTTCCTACCTTGCCCTGAAGATGGCGATGGCGTAGTTCTTTCATGAAGTCATTTAAAGTTCTGAACTACGACATCGCCATCTTCAGGGCACGGCAGGAACTGAAAAGACCGTTTTGGTCTTTTCAGTTCCAACCGTGCCCTGAAGATGGCGATGGCGTAGTTCACGAAGTCCATGAGACTCCGATAACCAGCTCCAAGGTGAGGGGGAATTTGGCCACGTAGATCTACGTGGTTCGGCGTTGAAGGTGTTAATACTACAGGAGGTTCTAGACTCCAATGTTAGATGGCCGCACCAGACAGGGAAATCATGACATCATTGGTTTATTTTCAAACCTGATGTGGCGTGATGTCGAAAAGATCACAGATGCGCATTCAACAGCGAATCATGGATCATCCATGATGCTATTTAATTTCCTCAATTGTATCTCAACAATAAGCTAATTGACATCACCTCACATCAAATAGCGTGAAACTTTTACGAGTGACGTCAGGAATTGTACCTGTCGGGCTGCCATGGAATCCCAGCAAAGGAATAGACTTCTTCCGTTACATAAGATTAACTTTTGTTGGAGTTGGAAGGATCAGCCAATACGGCTTTAGTACACAATTTGATGCACGCATTGTCACGTGAGTTAATGCAACACGTGGTTTAATGCATGTGTTGTCATGTGATTTGACACAACACGTGGTTAAATACGTGTGTTCATTGTCACATGATTTGACACAACACGTGGTTAAATACGTGTGTTGTCACATGATTCGATACAACACATGGTTTATTGCACGTGTTGTCATGTGATTTGATGCAACACGTGGTTTGAAGCACGTGTCATGACCCATTTTGGCCGACCCTAAAACTGCAAGAATATCTAGAGGTTGTTTATGAGCTGGGATTGGGAATAGCTTTAGTTGGCTAGAAGAAACACTTCAAGGAGGTTTTCTCAAAGTTATTTCAAGTTAATTGTCTTTGTGGCATTTTTGAGATGATCCCAAGGACTTTCACATTATCCCTCTTGTGATGCTGGTCCACAGGTGGCGTTTGCATAAAGTGCTGTGAGGGTGAGGGCGGTGAGAAGCAGAGCGTTTACCAGATAACAACAATCACAGATAGTTTTGTTTTTATTCTCCCGAGATGTTGAAGGGGCCACAAGTGCATGAATTATCCTAGCCCAAATCGGCCTGTGGAAAGTGTTGTACGAGAGCAAGACGGCTGGGCAGGTGTAGAAGTTGGACCATGATCACTGATCCAGATTTTACACCCACCCATTAGAAGATAGATAGGAGCAGACGCATGCCACATTTTATATTTACCTATGAGGGACTTTGACATATTTGTCGGGTATCAAGCCATCCTTGCCTTGGAAGCTGCCCTCCCACCAGTCATCCGACACCTGGCTGTAGATAGTCAGAACATCACCCTTCTTGAACGATATTTCACGATCAGTGCGGCCCTGGAAGTCGTAGGATGCAGTCACTTCTTTTCCCGCGTCCGCTTCTGCAAAATATCGAAATGTTATATTGATCAGATGAGAGATCTTTGAGTACACATGGTGTGGGGTACACTTTGCCTTTTTTTAAAGATGTCATGGAACATATCTTTCTTGGTGAACAGTTCAACTAGGAAACTTATCAGTTGATCTCAGAATTCTGTCATAGTGTATGAGTTAGGATAATGCTCTCCAGCAGAGGGTTTGAATGCAGTTGAATGTAGCTCGCCGCAGAGTAATTAAACCACAAGTTCAATTTTAACGTCAGAGGTCAGACCTGATGGTTTGAATTTACGTAAAAGATGATCATTTACGGTCAAAATGAAATATTTAATGGAAGAATATAATACTGTCCCAATGGCTTAAAGATTGATATAACATGCAAAATGCGGAACAAAACTGCAGCATGCAAAGATAATACTTTTACTGACAAATACAAATATCTGATCTTCATCTTATCAAACTTTCAAAGTATATATAGGGGTATTCAGTGTAGACTAACAGCAATATAATGGTTATATATTACTTAACAATAAAGTGTCTTAGTTCAATAATTGTTTTGTGAAGAGAACATTTGAACTGATACTCGAGATATGTAAGACCCCACTGAAGCAGAAGCCCAAATGGGCAGACTTTTCTTGTTAAGATATTTCTACCTAATAAGCAAGCAACATATATTAGTAGCACATCTACCACTGAAGCAAGACAATAAAGCGTGTGTAAACAGTGAGCGTGTCATAATCTAGTAGCTTTCACAATCATATCCATCCTGAGGAAATCAGGGGTTATCCATCCTGAGGAAATCAGGGGTTATCCATCCTGAGGAAATCAGGGGTTAATGTTCGGTTCTCCGGCCCTGTACACAAACCCCTGGGACATTCACCCTCACTTGGCTGGAGAAGCCAATATTTACCCCTGAATTCCTCAGGATGACTCATATTGAGACCCTTGAATTCTTGGGCAATGGTATTGGACAAATCAAGAGTCAACTGATGGCCAGTGGTTCTTAGGTTAGTAAAGCACCGTACAAACCAGTGATTTAAATCGCAACAATCTGCGATTATAATCATTGGATGTGCAATACAAAAATTACTCGTCTGCTGGTAAAATCTTCTCAGCAACAATGTAAGTTCAAACGCAAACATGCGATCAAAAACAATTTGACAATGTTCAGTCCAAAAGTAACGTTCCTGACTGCACGCAAGACTATACTCATAACATCATATGTAAAGCATATTTCAGTCATCCCTCTGTCACAATTGTTTAAAAAGATGAAACTGGACCCAAGGACCTCAACTTATGACGAGTTTCTAACCAGAGATGTTGCTTTGCACTCACCAATACATGTTACTTATGGCCAGAACTGTATACACAATAGAAACTTATAGGAAAGATTCTGGTCTATGTTAATCTATCAATATAAGCGATTCAAAAAACTTTCACAAACATCACTGAAAGAGAGAGATTTCTAGTAAAGATGGACAAAAGTTTATGACAAAGCTGGTTCAGCATCTAAAGGAACTCAGAATCAGAAACAGGGGTTAAAATAATCAAGCAAAAACCCCAAATTTGCTTATTTTTTACTCTGTGTAGGTTTAAACAGACGACTCTATACATAAGAGTGAGAACTGAATTTCTCTGAATTCTAACCAGCTTTAACACTATTGGAAATAAACACAATACTAGCAATGACTCGACTCAACATAACGCCAGATACTTGATAGAAACTTTCAAAATTAGTAAACACGACTGCACTGAGAATAATGAGACTTCAAGTCAATCTCGAAGTTAGACTGCTAACAGTTTTGAGCTCCTCCTAGTGGCATGCAAGTTAAGTACCTGTTTCTACCACATTCCACGAGACAGTGGGTCCCGCATGCAATCCTAAATGCAAGATGGAAAATATTCAAATATCAGTGTGAAAACTGCGTCAGAGCTAACCCACATTCACTCATGCTAACCATTTCGCTGCTGATACTTTACTGAGAGTGAGGTCAAAAAGTGAGAACTACTGGTGTTTAATTTTTCATGAGCTAATGCTACAGTGTTTAACTTTCTATGAGGTACATACAATACAGTGTTTAACTTTCTATGAGCTACAATACAGTGATAAACAAGTATTCTAATACAATCTGCTTCTCGGCGATGTTTCTGTTTTGTAGCTAGGCCACACTTTAATGAATTTGTGGATGAAGTGATGAAAATGTGCTTCTCTTTTAACTCATTCACTGCCAAACTTATACGGATACATGTTACAGAACCCATCCTGTTCTTGTTAAACATGAACTGGTAGTGAAAGAGTTAAGCAATGCCTTTGCTGGAGAGCAATCCATCCACCATCTGTCATTCATCATCAAAATGTGGCATAGTGACAACCTCGTGACATGCAGACGACTGTACATATCCTACACATGGCCTCTCCTGTTATCTCTCTATAATTTCACCGCTTTCTTCTGAGGAGGAATCACCTTTAAGTCACTCACAGTCTTTCACAAGTCATGTAGACAAGGCGAATATAGGGTTGTGCTAGCTTTCCCAATAGCATTCCGCGAAGATGACGTCACTGCAGCTGCTGCCCTCTATTTCCCCATTGCTGAATTACAGGCAATGTCGGACAAACATGCGGTTTCGTAATGGATTCAGGCTTTCTAACTAGGGCAGTTAGATTCAATCTGGCACATGTCCGAGTGTTGGAAATACTACATAATTGTTCTGAATATTTCTCTCTCTGACTCTATGGTATCATTCATGCTAAAAACAATGCAGGGTCAAAGACAATTGACTTTGAAATAAGCTCAAATGCGTAGAAATAAGTGTCGATGTCCGACTGTCACGTGACTAAAACGTCATCAATATCTTATGCAAATGACCTTGTGAGCTATAAATAGTAACTTCGCGGAATGCTATTAACTTTTCATTTGAAAATAACACACAAATTTACTTGGCTAGTCCAGCATAACCCTTGTACTTGTAACAATATTACATACAATGCAAAAGTATCATTAAAATTGTGTAAGACAAGCATCAAAAGCATAAACCAGATAGCCGTACAAATTCATCGGAAAGTACAAAACAACACATAGATACGATACTCAAAGACTATTCCAGATAAAAGTACAACATGCAAAAGATAAATTTCTGATATGCTATAACCATGGACTTGAAAGAGTCACATAAAACACAACAAGTGAACCCTAAGGCAACACCCCTACAACAGGCAAAGTTAACTTCTGACAAATTCAAATTTCAGACGAGCCGATTTTCAACATTTCCACTCAAAGTCCCCTCAAAAGACTGGAGATAAGGAACCAAGTAGGTCTACTGACTGATTTTGAAAACACTCTTTTTCATCCAATATTATTCAACATTATATAGGAAAAGGACAGCAATGGCACTTCAAGTGACAATGAGTGATAGAGTAAGAAAGAAAAAAAATCTTCCAACTTTGTTCTTTTTTTGTCAGAAGCTACTCTTTGGTGCAGGGGGTTAACGGACACAAGACATTGCTCAAGACTGATTGAAGAAGTGCCGAGGAGTTTGAAATGAGTACATTCATATTGGATGGCAAAGTTTACCTGACGGGAATTGTAAACGCCCCAGTATCAGATCAATCCAGGAATCAGCTAGCATGCAAAATGGAGGATGCGATTATCAAACAGTCAATACTCAAGGCCAAGGTCAAATGACTTTTGGCACTGAATGTCAAGGTCAAGGGGCTTTTGGCACTCAATGTCAAGGTCAAGTGACTTTTGGCACTTAATTTCAAGGTCAAGAGGCTTTTGGCACTCAATGTCAAGGTCAAGAGACTTTTGGCATTCAATGTCAAGGTCAAATGACCTTTGGCCCTATCTGCATCCAAGTAACACACTCTGAAAATGAGAATCTCACCATATACTGGCATCAAATAATTGTTAGTATTTAGTAGACTGCATTCGACAACTAAAGCATCAGCATGAGTAATAAATAGGGGCAACAGAGGGAGTCGGAGAGCAACAGGACACTGAAGCACTGTCACCCTATGGCGTCTTCAATCTAAGTTTACACGCATCAACAGGACATTCACATACCTGCTGTCGGTAGAGAATGCCCTGACGATCGTCGTTAACTTAGGTTGAAACTTCAGACAAGATGAGCGCTTTGCACTCGGCAAATAAGCTACCAATTCCATCACCGCGACTAAAGCTGCACTATAAAACTACCAATTTCTCAAAGATTCCTAGGGCCCACCTATCTACGCACTCATATCCCGCACCGACATGGATGAAACTTTTCCTAATTTGCACAGGTTAGTATGAAACATTGATGTTTAGCATGCATTGCAGTAATATTCATGCACAGACTGCATGAAGTGCCGTACCTTGCGGCGTCCTTGGTTTCGGTTTCCAGTCTGGTACTTTAAGGGAAACGATAGAGAGCGACAGGTCATAACTTGTTCATGAAAGCAGCACGATATTGCCATCCCCTCCCCAATCTTCGCACACGTAACAGCCAAAAGTAGGATTTATCACAAACAAAAGCAAGCTTTACCAAGTTCAAGTAGAGCAAGGTTTTTGCGCATTGCTCCAAAACTTTGTCTAATGCTGTGAAGATCCAGGGGAATACTTCATGCTGGCCATCCCCTGGTTATAAAAAGCCAAACATTATCATGTCATCTGACGTATTTATAAAAGCCACCCTAGCCCTTAGCTTTCTGTTCGTGTGCATGTTAGTCAAACTTGTCATCCGTGGGGCTAGTTTCATAAGCAGTTTGGGTGTGGGTTCAAACTTACCCCAATTGTGTGGTTCTAAGGGTACTAAAATAAAACTGGCGACTTTAGGTGCAAACTCGCAAATGAGTAAGGAGCATTCCATCAGCCAGCACACACTCTCCATATGTTAAGTTTTCAACAACACAATATATCTATGGCCAATCCGTCACCTGCTAGGCCAAATCATCAATAAATACAATACAAGCATATCAGTGTGAATTTTCTTCGCAGAATTTTTACCCCACAAAGGTCTTGAAATTAAGGCACGACCATTGACAATTCAGGACACTAAATGATGAAGTGATTCGACAGCGCCACAAAATCGAGTATTAAGAGAGGCCTGAAATTCCCCAATCTAAATTAGTCTTTTAGAGACAACGTCACAGCAACAATGGGGGGAAGTTAAATTTAACTGCATAGAACTTCCTTTTCAGTGTACACAAAATAATTCTAAACCAAACAGCTTATACACAAGTACACAAATACACAAATAGCCCCTAATTTCTTGATATCCTGTGTGCTGATTCATACATTTTTGAAGCAAACAAACTCATGTCTACAAACAATCACTGCCCTCCCCTTTTACAAAGATATCAATAAGTGCCAACAATGCTTAGAAATGAGAGTATTACTTCAAGGTCAGACAGAAAGACGCACCAACTTGATTCTGTCACAAGATTAACGAACCAAACTTACCATCATCGCTTGGAGGGAAAATAACTTCCACATCATCTTCGGACAGATTATCTAACTGGTCCATGTTGTCGGTATCACGATCACTGAAGAGAAAATCGAGATAACGATAACTGTCTCTGTTCTGCTGAGATGTATGTATGTTCACTTGACTGAACTCATATTGAGAGTCTACTGAAACAGTTCACAGATTTTCGAATGGCTTTATACAGCCTACCAAGTTTCAATGGCCATACACAGTTCACAGAGTTTCGAATGGTTTCATACAGTTCACCAAGTTAACAATAATTTATACAGTTCACCAAGTTTTGAATGGCTTTATACAGTAAACTGAGTTTGGAGTGGCAAAGCCAAATCGAGGCAAAGGAAAGATGCATCCTGGACAAGAGCCACCATAACCTACCCTTCATCAGACCCTGTGATAAACTTGTCATACACAGGTCCGCCGTCGTTGGGAAAGATCTCTTCCTGGTGCATAAGGATGTTCTTAATGAGATCATTGACGCTGCCATGGAACTGGACTTGGTCCCGATCGGCCGGGATGGGCAGGAGAGTCGGCCCAAAGCAAATGGCAAGGTTGTACGGATCCATCATGTTCTCGTCACTGTATTCAGACAAACTGAAATAAAATAATCCATTTGTTACATGTACATTTATCACCTCAACTGAATGACAAGGTTCACCGAGTTTTGAATAGCTTTATACAACCAACCAAATTTCCAATGGCTTCATAGAGTTAAACGAGTTTCGAAAGGCTTTATACCAGTTCACCAAGTTTGGCACAAGAACAGATTTGATGTTCCCCATTCCGGGATCATAGCCTAATCCTGAATCTTCATGAAAATCAAGCAACTTACTGCGAAAGGAAGGCAAATAGGTATCTCATGACTATCACAATTGAGCGAGGAAGCGTCTGGATTAACTCTTTCACACGGTCCAACCATTCCTGGCGTGATTCTAACTCTGAAACATTATAACATCCTAAGATTAATATTGGATGTGTTCTTATCCAGGAGCAAGCAGAGAAGTCACATAGCTGAGTTGGCTTGGTCACTGAACGAACAAAAATTTACAATGTATAATGATTTTGCGCCTACCGTGCCTTGTTTTGAGAGCTTAAAAGCAACCATAACCGTTGTTCGAAAGCTGTCATAGTGACATTTCATTGTTTAGTTTGGTTGTTTTAGAAAAGAAATTGATTCCTTACTCTTGGTATTGGTTGTCTCACCAAACTGTGGAGCCATCAGTGAGCTCCTCACCGCTCGTCAGAGAACCTGAGCCACTATGCCACCATGGCTCCTAAAGGGTACTTTTATATCAACTAAACTTACTTCCTACTGCTATAAACTCATCGAAGAGGTGAGGTGGGAAGAGGGGCTCCTGAAGCTCCCTGAAGTACGATTTGAGAACCCCAGCGACTGAATTGATATCCTTGGCATCCGCGACCTCCAGTAATGGATCGTCACCTGCAACAAATTCAGAGGAAATCTCTTTCAACGTAAATGCTTACCAATATATTATCATCATGATAATCTAGGTTTGCTATTCATCTTTGCAGTGGTCTGCCATTCACCACACAACATTTTCGTGAGAACCAAATCGACCAATCGAAATAGGAAACCATTAAAGGGGTACATCGTTCTTATTCTAATAGTTGGCTATTGTACAAATTTTCAAATTCAACTACAAATTTTCAAAATTTCAATGGGGTAGGCCTTTAAATGAGTAACAGGGATTACGTCAACAAATTTCTTACCCTTTTCAAACATTCCCTTGAACTCGTTGATCTCAACTTGTGCACCTGATATTCTGAATATCCCCTGGTGATGAAGACCAAACAGGTTGATGATGCGGATGCAACTCTGGATGACCAGCGGGATCTCTTGTCCCGTCATCTCAACGTAGTCCTCGAGATTGCCACCGAACAGTTTGCACTGACTGCCGCCAGGCGTCCGACCTATTCTTCTCTTTTTAGGCTTTGGAGGTAGATTGGGTCTGGAGGGAAAAAATAGCATCATGAATGTCGTGAAGGTAAAACAATTATTGAAATTTCCATTATGACCCAGGGGCAGAGAATCTAGTCAGGCCAGTCTCTATTCAGTATTAAAGGGCTTACTCTCAGGATGCATATCAGCTTCTACTTAAAATCTCTTTTAAATGTTTACACTTCAACTCTGAATCCTTCTTTATCATCACACACAAGAAGACATATTCGGTAGCAGGTTTGGTCCAGGGGGGGCGGAGGCAAAGTGTGTCCTCTTTTTTTGACAAGATCTCAAATTGACCGTGTATTCAAGAAGTTTTTAACTATGTCAAGTGTAATGTAAGGTGAAGGGCTTCCTTTTATAATTCAGGATCAACCTTGAAAAAGTTGCATCACCGAGCATCTACTAGTGGGTTCAATTCTACCTGAACTAACCTTGGTATCTGAGATAACTGTCCTTCCCCAAGTGCGTTCTGAATCGAGCTGAACTTGGCCTGCAGTCTTGCTATCAGGTTATTCCCTATCATATATGTGTGGAATTTCTGAAAGAGGCCAGTATCAAGTCACATTATTAGTTTAAAATTATACGACAATATGACATGGATGGCTATTTCAAACTCCACGTCCAAGATATTACTCACAGAAGATCACCAAGGACCAAATATAGTTGTCCTGATACACAGACAGTATAGCAGCTGCATGAAATTAACCACATGACCGACAACTCAAGCATTCGGCTACAATGGATTTCAGCCTTTTTATGTGCTGTGAATCAAACCTTAGGCAACTCAGATGAGTTTCAACAACTCGACTGGATCAAATCCACAGTGTACCCAAAGCACAGCACTGATGCTTGTAAATTTCAGGTAAAATTGATTGTGGTCTGCATAACACCAAAGGCAAGAGTCACAAGTCTTGTGCCATCAGCGTTGGTAAACCAGTATGGGTAGCGTTGGCACTTTGGAACAACTTGAGGTCAGCAGGAATGTAACTAGTGATCTAGCTCACTTAAGCGAAAGTCAACCTAACTTTATGACTTACAGTTAAATAGTATTCCTCCGTCTCAAACCTGTGTGTCTTTCGTCTCTGTAACTCCTGCTGTGTCTTCATGACAATGCGCTCCTCGTTGAAAAGCTCCGTCATATCAAAGTCCTTCACATTGATCATATCAATCAAGCCCTTCTCAGCCTCCTCTAAAGTCTTCCACGTCTGAAACGGAACAAATAAACCATTTACGTGTTCTTTTTGCCAATGCAAAATCTACATTTGAAGGAATGGTTCCGCCGATTTCCTATCCCTTCAATGATTGGCCAGGTTGTGACCTTCTGTCGACTAAGTCACATCAATTTTTTACGTTACGAGGCCCCGTCATAATGCAAAATCCCTCTGTACGTTTCTACATACAGAATTTCTTTCTTGGTGGATTTGTCCATGTCTTCTGGAGACATTGGCATGACTTTTTCACATATGAATTAAAGATACATAAACTGATTGGAATTTGGAGGTGAACTTCTACTGTGATTTCCCTCACCTCGTCATTTTCTAGTCGTAGAGAGTCGAGTCGACTGCCGAGCTGCTGGTACCTCTGTAACAGATCATCTTGCACTGATGACTGAGCACATATCTGGACAATCTGGAAAAGGAGCGGAATGTTGACATTGAGGATTACGTTCACTTGACTCTCAAGAACTCTTAATGCAATTATGTCCTCTGATAACTTGGTAAATTGATTCAGGTGACGTTCTATTCAACGGATATCCTCCAAATGATGTCATTTAACTTCAAAGTTGGACTGACGTCAATAGCTAGATATTATTCTGATTACGCCATTTGACATCGCTTTAGACTGATGTCAAATAGACTTTCAAATAGACATCAGTCTACTTTTGACATTGGACATCAAATTAGACTGACAATGACATCAAATAGACATCATTCTTGTTATGCGATTTGACATCAAGTTAAACAGATCTCAAATGGACAGATTGACTTCAAATAGACATCATTCTAGTTATGACATTTGACGTCAAAAGTTTGAAGATTGACATTCAGGTTATGCCATGTGATATCACAAACGAATGTAATTAGGTCAATGGCTTCCGTAGCCCAAACCACATCCATCTATTGCAGCTTCACATAATGTGTTCTCATAGATGTCCAAACTACCCAACCGTCAAGTCTAATTCTTTGGTTTATTTACCTCGTCATCCCGGTGTGGCTGGAATTCAAATTTCTTGGGCAGTGAGAACACATGGCTGTTATTGTCAATGTAGTTTTGTTTATCATTCCTGGCGTTTATATCACAAATACTTTTATCCATAAGTTCTACGATTGCTTCGCGAGATTTGACGATATTTTGGTCGATGCTGTTATGCATCATCATGGCTCGGCTGACGGAATTGTGATACCCCACATCCATGCACTGTAAGTGGAAAAAAGATAAACAAATAAGTAAAATAACACCAAGAAATCGTTAGCTGTTGGACAGTATTTATCTTATTGCAGGAGGCTCTTGGGTCTCTTAGGGCCCAAATTTGCACGAAGAACGTGTTTTTCAGTGATGTCTGGGAAACAGTTGTCCCATTAAATACGGCCCTGAGCTTTAACAAATCATCTATTCTCATTTCTGGGCAAATTGTCATGGGACAGGAATTGATTTAAAAGGGTAAAAGAAACCATTTACACCTTTTGCTTTTGCTTTTTTAACTAGGCTTTGTGAATAAACTTGATTTCTATTTTCCTGAACCCGCACTAGTAAATACAAATGGCAGCCCCTCTAATATACTTACATCCATAAGATCTGAGAGATCATCCACGTAATACCTCTGGACAGCAGCATTAGCAGCATCAATGCATAGTAAATAATCATTGCGAGCTTTCAGGGACTTGAGCTTGGCTTCATTGTACTTGGACTGTCTCTGCAAAATGGAGATTGATTTGAGATAATTGAAATATATTTGACAAAAAACTGTTCAAACAGGTGTGTCTTTGCAACACTATCCGATTCCATGATTTTGATGTCCAAGTCATTCCACAATTTAGAGACAGACACGGAAAAGGTCCTACTACCAAACGTGACCAGTTGGAAACTCCGGGTGCTGAGATATCCAAGACCCTCAGATCATAGGCTACACTGTTGTGCATATTCGGGTACTTTGGATTTTACAGGTCATTTGGTTTGCCCTGTGCTCTTCGCTTTAACCTTTCACCCCCATTTTCCTGTATAGACCCGTCAAGTATTATATATAAAATGCACGGGACTGGTCCATAAAGAAAAGTGGGAGTGTAAAGATTAAGAAACATTCACAAATCATACCTTCTCTATCGTCTTCTCCAGGGATTTTAACTTCTTGGGCATGCCCCGTTTTGATTCGGTTTCTATTTTAGTTTTCTCCGCCTCGACCACACGTAGTTTGCCATCCGCCTGCACTGCCTCCGAGTGATACACGTGGTACGATTTCATTGCCTATTAGGAAATAATAAGAAACTTGGATGAAAAGTGATCCAGTGGTACAGGAATCCCAAATTAGCCTACCAGTGTGTTGGTTGGCACTGCAATAGCATACCGGTATTTTAAATCCAAAGCCCGCTATACAGATAACTTGTCAAAATTTAACCACTTCATTCTCCGATGAAGAGGTTACAATGAATTCTTGGGTTTTTAACCTCTTCACACGCTGTATTAACTCCTCACTTCCCACTTCTCCCTGAAGGCTAGCTTATATATTTTTGATATTACTTTACATTTTTAGGTCTCCAATAAATACTTACACTGTATAGTTCATTGAGCACTTGTAATACTTTTTCGTGACTTTCATATCCAATTTCTCGACACTGAAAAATGAAAAAAAGTTTCATAAGTTTTTATGGAAGGATTTAAATATTAACACTACCACTTTCCTCATGGACAACATATACATGTTGTAATTCAAGAGTTATTCCAGGAATACCTTCATCTTATAAACATGGTTCATCACGGTTTAAGAGATCATGTGAAGATCTTCATCTTTCCAAATGGACAAACTATCCAGCTAGCTGGTCACACGTCCACTATTGCCACGTCGATTGAATATCTTATAAACATCGAAACGTACCCTTTTTGATATCATGGTGACATCGTCGTTGATGTCTTGCAATCTCTGCACCATCATATTGCCGTAGATTTCTCCCATCAGGCCATGGTCCTTGCTCAGTTTCCGTGTGCTCGAGAGTAACGTCTGCCAGCAAGTGTATGTAGAAAACAACGGCCATTGATCACGTCTGCAAGGAAACGGAGGTCAAGATGTTGAATTTTTATTGAAATACACAACCTGGCTGCCACAGACAACAACTTGAAACCTTGGTCTTGGGTTTGATTGAAATTTGTGACAAATACTTAGATGTTGATATATTTCTTAACAAAATGAGCCTCTCTGCAAGGATGCAGTATTAAAGCATCAAGCATGAATAGACTAAGGTCGCAGCTGTTATTTTTGCGTTGGGTATAAACCCATGCCGATGTTTAGATGGCAGTCATAAAACAAAAGGCCATTCAGTTAAATACAAGAAATATTACACGACCATCCCTAAAAAAACTGCAGCATATCCAGGACCTGAGTTTATTAGAGCTTCTAATGATCCATTAACAAGATAGCAACAGTTGGTCTTAGAAGCTCTTGACATTTGCCGAGTCCTTTACAACAGTAAATATTGCTATTCCACTAATGCACTCTACGCGTCAACAAACAGGTATCCCTCTTGTGCCTGAAATATCTTTTCGATCTTTATACTACGAGATAAAGCGCTCCAGGAATGAATCGAATCCAACATCCGCATTTACGATTTTCAAACAACAGTTATACTGTTCATGTTAGAGTGCATCATCCCCACCCTTTACCATGTAACACTCAATCTTAATCCAGCACACAGTTTCTGTACCTTCTAAGTGCACTAATACAGCTCCTATCTACAGTAGAACCTCTCGGACCTTATCTCCTATCTACAGTAGAACCTCCTATCTACAGTAGAACCTCTCGAACCTTATCTCCTATCTACAGTAGAACCTCCTATCTACAGTAGAACCTCTTGGACCTTATCTCCTATCTACAGTAGAACCTCCTATCTACAGTAGAACCTCTCTATTAAGGACACTCCTGGGACTGACAAATGGTGTCCTTAATTGAGAGGTCTCCTGATTGGGACCTTATTCAGTGTCCCTAATAGGGAGGGTGTCGTTATTAGAGAGGTGTCTGTTATGGGAGGTCCCACTGTACCAAGAAATCAAGAACAAGTAAAATCTAGTTTATTAATTCTTGGTTCTATCAATGCCAATCAGTGCAAGGTCATAACAATAATTTAGGCCACATCCACAAACCAATTCACGGAATCTTTATTATTTTGACACTTTTTTATGCTGCTGGCACAGGCTGAGACACAAGACCATGTAGAAGAAGGAATCATTTCAGACCACATGCAAAGATGCGGCAACCCTGATACTGAAGGTCATCCACGTTGGTGTCTTCCGGCATGGAACCAGCCAGTTTTCACAACATACCGACTCATTGAGTTCGGCTAAGTATCGAGAGCGGCTGCAGAGCATTGTCCTCACATTGCCAAATATAGCAGATGACGCATCGATAGTCTTCAAGACACGCCAGACTAAGACATGACCAATCATGTATTCTACCTCGCATTAGCCTCGCTAAACCCAATAGCGCTACCCATTTCCTGGAAATTCGTCGACGACATCTACCTCCTTCGTCAACAAATTTCTAAGTTGAGATAAATTCTCAGAATATACTGGTATATCGTGACAATTATTAGGGGGTGATGGTAACGATTTATCGCTCATTTTAACCCTTAGAGATTTACCATGAGTAATTTTGTGGTGGCTACGAATGCACATCTTCCCTGAAAGGGAAAATTCAAGACAAGACTTGCCGCTTTTGTTCACAGCCAAACGACAGCACTCGCTGAGCTGAAAAATCATGTTTTCACGCCAAATCGAGTGTTGAGTGTCATATGGTGTCCTTGCACTTTGGGTGTCCCTTGAGCTTTGGGTTTCCTTGTGTCTGCGGGCTTCACACCCGGCGCTATCACCACTATGACAGAGAAGCATGGTTTGTGGTCTTTGGCAATCACTTGACTTCATTTGCTAAATCATTCCACTTCAATATTTCATCAGGATAAACTAAGGACTCTTACTTTTGTTTCTCTGCCTTGTGTTTCGTCATGATCGTCTTGACTAATCTGTCCATGTTGCGTGAGTATTCTTGTTCGACCTCTGCTCGCCGCCGGTAGAATTCCTGGATCTCCGAGATCATCGCCACCTGCATTTCCAGCTTCTGGTCCAGGAGGCGTAACTGTTCATTGAGCTGCGAGCGGATGTCTGGAACGAGAAATCATAGAAGAAATTTATAATCTTGCTAATTTGTTTTAAAGGACCATTGGCATTATTAAGGGCAATATTAACCAGCTGTCGGCTGCCCAGTCACCTCATTTTCTACATAAGTAGTTTCCATCAACGAATTGCACAAAAAAGGAAAAATTCAAAATTAATTATCATTGATTGGTGCCTACTAAAGTTGACAAATGTACCTCAAAGTAGTCATTGCTGGGCATACCTAAATGCTTGAGGAATAGGTCAGACACATTCAAATTAAAAGCAAGGGAAAACACTGGATATGATTCCCATTAGCAAATGAAGAAGAAGATGAAGCATCACATCATTCAAGGGACTGATGGCAATTTGTGGGCAGCTGAGGAATGGAATGTGACAGTAGGGAGAGTGTACATTGTTCATAACAAACACAAATTTTGCAATGTGGATTGTTTTTGAGGATGTTGATATACAGTACTACAAATAGTCATCATCTACAAAATAAGAAATCATCACCACAAAAGAGGAATAACGTCAAACCAGGAAATGAAAGAAAGCATATGACCTGTGATCGTATTCGATACACAAAGGCCCAAGAAAAGCAACATCCAGCTACGTTTCCATAGCAGTTGACAATCCCGCCCACACATCTCAAAATACTCCACAGAATCCGTTAGCGTTACCATGGTAATCCAATATAGGTCGAAATATCCTTCGAATATTCAGTAAATGAAATGGACAGGGTTTTCAAATGTGGGGTTTGCCAAAAATAGGAATTGGTGCTGGTATGGGGGTTGTTCGGGTATAGAGGATTCGTTGGCAATGACTCAAATAACTCTCAGACCAAGTGGGCAGGAGAAATCAGAATCAAGAGGAAGGGCAACCAGTATGTACCTTTAGACAGGGTAGCCAGCAACAGAGATTAGCCCAATCATAAATCAAAATGGCCAAGTTGGTACAAGAACTGACAACTCAGAAAAAAACTTGAACAAAAATATGAGGTCACGGGATGGCACACAACTACGTACCTTTAGACAGAGGAAGATGCAGATGCATTTTTGACCACGAGTGCTTCATCTCGTGGAGGACATGTGACGATCGTACCAACCAGCCACGAACTAACCAAAATACAACTGTACCCTGAAGCTACAGGGTGTGATTGTGGAGGTCTACTGCATCGCTGTCGTCATCCGTCAATTCCCTTAACGCCCAACTACAGGATGCGTAAGTGACTGAGTCAGCGATATTGATAGGTTTTGCAGTGATCGGTTGATTTGTGGCTTGGCAAGCAGTGGCTGCATACAGGCTTTATATCACCTATCAATGGATGCAATTTTTTCCAGTTTCATTGATCCGATTATACAGTTCTGTGTGGACAAATGTTGGTAATTCATCCACCTTCAGAGTAGTAATAATGGGTGCGGTGGCCCCCTGCTTGTTATTTGTTTGTATTCTCACCAGATGCCACAGGTTTTCCTGGTAGGGAGACCTCACATAGATAAAGCACAGCATTTACATGTATAACTCTAAAACACCTTGGTTACAATGTTACCATTTTGAAATGAATTATGTAATAGCCTCGATTTGACGCCAGAGATTTTGAGATCACCTCTTGGGTTGGTACTAAAGATTTTGTGTCAACTTTGGATTAGGCCTAAAATTTCTGTTTCTAAGATTGATTGACAGATAGCAGAATTAATGGCTGATTGACAGAGTCACATGGGATTGGGACGTGACTAATCAACGATATTTTATCAATTATCATTTTGATCTAAATTCACCATAATCCTATGACTTTGATGGAATTTGTGACATGACTAATAAGCCCTGAAGATGAGGATGATCAGGAAGGACAGATCAATTGAGTAGAGGAATTAATCAAATGATCAGAACCATTGGAACAGTGCATTTGGGGACACAAGTTTTACGATTTATACTCTGAGCCTCAAGAAACAGTAGCAAGATGAAACTATTCAGAGGATGTGACAATAACTAACATATAACTACAGTAACAAAACGAATACGAGGACAAATTGAATTCACCAGACTTGAAGAAATACAGTCCAAGTCACATTTGACCCCCTTTCTGCTTCGAGTTTAAGGGATGTCAATTGTGATTAGGACTGTATCACAAAACGTATAGTCACCTCTGTCACGTTCTGCATGCAAATATTCTCGCTCATTGGGATCACCGGAGACCCAGTAGATCTCGTTTGGTACGATACGATTCTGCGGCACGCAAGTCATAACCATCCTCGTCAGGCTGCTAACAGACATGGTCAAATTCTGACTACCGAAGGTCATCGAGGAGTTTCTACGCAGTGAATTGGCATTGTACAAACAAATTTGACATTATCCTGGATTCAACTGTCTAGTTGTGAAAGATTTTCAGAAAACTTTTATAATATTTTCCACAATATCCAACAGTTTCTGCATTATTCTATGTGTACTCCTGAAGAAGTCAAAGATCACAGATAACCTCTTTCAAATCACGATCAAATTTGAAATGTACCAAAAAACAATCACATTTATAAGTGACTTTCAAGTCATACTCCATACAGCACTCGGAATGAATATATTCAGTCAATGTACTACACCCAAGCACATTACTCACTGCGATATATATATTTCACTCTGGTTGTACGAATAATTTGAGAGACATTGATTTGCTGTTCATCTCACTAAGGTATACACTCTTCAAAATGCGCCGATTCCACAGGGTGTAACCTCATCACACTCAACGAAGTCCAGGACCTAAATCAGTGGACAATCTTCCCTGCCATTATCTTGCTTCAAGTTGATTTGTCTTGTCACTATGATACCAGTAACACCAAGAATTTACAAAGATTAGCATTTGTCAATTCTTGGTATCACTAAAGTTGGGACGGTGTTGTCAGATCCACGGCTCATTCCCATAAGATCACTCAACATGAGACCAAAATCCTCAAATCGAAAACAACACGATAAATTTCAAGGCCCAGAAATCCCAAATCTAGTCTCCTGTGAAAGAAACCAATAACTCCCAAGAGTGACTGCCCTAAATCATAGGAAGATTCTGTTTACGCTCGAGGTTCAGCGCAAGACATTCTGGAATCCAGATACCGAGTAAATTGAGCCCTGCGCCATTGCAGTGAATAAACGACTGAACAAGATGAGAACACATAATTTGATTTCATCACCGATATATTCTCTTTTAGCATTGGGTAAACGTCCACTCTCACCAGCTATTTTGCCATAAAAACAGATTATTAGATTTAGCAACATTATCAGATTTTACTCTCTGATGAAGCTGTATGTAGCTCTCATACTGGTATGCAATAACATCCACAAACATATCAGTCAGGAAAATGGTCTGGTAACAAAATTCTTATTTTTTCCTATTTCTACATCCTGGTTCACACTGTGGGCCAACCACATGATCCTCCCCTTGCATACTGCCAAAACTCAGTGAAAATGATCAGATATGAACTGAGAGATGAAACTCAAGGGCAGCCAACAATCAATATGAATATTAGAATCACAGAGAAAAAGATGAATTTTCAAAACAAGGTGAAATCCAGCTTCTTTAGCATAGATTCACAATACGAAACCAGTGACTCGAAAGGAATCTCATTCACAAATTTGAAGACATCATATTATTTCTTGCATGCATGTATGTAGAAAGATCTTGACGAGGCCACTTGAAGAGCATGTTGCATCCATGATGAACTATTTGCTGAGAGGCTCAATGGAATCATCATCAGAAACAAGTGGTTCCAATTAGATGATTTGAAGGGCTTCTCTCTTGAGTAGCAAGTCATTACTAGTTGATGCTGAGCACTGTTTACATAATCATTATACATGGCATCCCAAAATCAACTTCCATCTGAAACTTAACTGGAGCACACACGGTTGGGAGAAGGTTTTTCACTTGGCTAGACTGAGGTGTAAGGCGTGACAAAGTGTCACCCACTGAAACCATGGTCATGGTGAGGGGTCCGGAGGATCGGCAATTCTGTGATTTGAAAGTTTTCTGACAGTGCTTCCCTCTGATGGTGGAGCACTGAACCACGACAGAAGCAGACAGTGCTTCCATCACATGGTGGAGTGGCAAACTACTTTTGAAGTGGTGTGTAAACAGCAAATTGCATTGTATTGCCTCACGTCTGACTGAGAACTCGATCCATGGGCACATTGTAACGCAATTCTTCATGTCTTCTCTGATTTTGAAAGCAATGTCAAATGGTCAAATATTTGTGGAATGAAAGCATTTGGTTTGTGTTGAGGAATCTGACTTCTAGCCAATGAACACATCGCCAAAGAATGAACCACCTCAACTTGCCTTCACCCCACATACATTTTCACATGGTAGTGTAGGTGGAAATGCATGCAAGTATATCGGTACACTTGGTACTTGCGGTAATCATCTTCCTTCCTACTGTTCTACTGATTGATTTGCCTGGATGGTCAAGTTTGATTGATAGCACTGAATAATCTCTGTACCTGGCATTCCACTGCTTCCAATCAGACACCTGCGGAATCAGAACTTGCCAGTAATTCAAGATCAGGCTCACCTTGAATGAACCATTCAAACCTAAATCACCACGAGATACACCTATGACGTCAGCATGCAGATTACCTGCATTTTGGACGCACTTATCAGAAGTCACTCACTCAGAATCTGTGGCAGTCAATTACTGAGACGAGCCATTTGGACCTCATCTCTCAGTTGAGGCAGCTTTTAGCCCCCATCAGCCAATTCAGTAGCCTTTACTCGCCCCAGCAACCAATCCAATACCCACTTATGTATATGTTTTCCATCAGCTCTGTTCACAGCAAGACTGCCCATATCCTTTTCTTCGGTACCATAAAAAAGTTCCATCCCGAGCTGTAAGCAAAAATCGCTTGATCGATTTCCTTACCAAGTGGCCCCCACTTGATTGTCATGGCCGTCATCGATATTCCCAACATAAGTGAGGGTCGGCCACCACATGAGGGTTTTCATTATGATCCGAGATTGGACTAGATATTCGTACGATTGACGTCGGCCCCTGAAGTATTCACAAGCACCAGTAAGATCCCTCAAGATCTGTTCTGATATCAATATATGCAGATGCGATGGACGAAAATGGTTACCGGGTAGTTGATTTTGAGAGGCAGACACTGCCCAGACCAAGTCTGAGGGAGAGGGGACTCAGAGCAGCCCAGGTATTTCATGTCAAAACCTAAAAATTCCTGTCCGTTCTCAAAGCACTTTTAAATTAGGATCTGCTCCTTGTGGACCATGCAAGCTGTCTTCAAGCAATTCAGAAAAGTCCTTTGCTGTAACCAACCCCAAAATTGAGAGACATACTCGAAGATACTAAATTTAAGACATCGTAGAGTGTCAGAATGGGTTTTTGATGATGGTCAATATGCTTATCTCTTCCACAGCATCCCCAGTTGCGGCTTAAATACACATATGAGACAGGACACTGCATCAATATGAATGATGACTAAAGGTCACGAGTCAATAATCCGGCCCAGCATCGAGTAGCATACCGATGCTGGTCTTCAGTTCCAAGGAGAGATTTGCAAACCAAATTTTGTCGATAGCTGCCTGCCTCTGAATCAATACCGATGTGGTAGTCTATTGGTTATTGAATTTGTCGTATTATTCATCTTGTTTAGTTTTGGCGTTTTTGTGACAGTCCATGTTGTGTGCAGCTCACATGATCTGATTGTAAATAATCCGCTTAGTGCTCTGGAATATCCCAACGTTTGTATAAGAGTTGGCAGTGATAGTGGTAGCCATTGCAGGGCCGTATTTGGGACTTTGGTCATTGGGAGAGGCAGACCCCACCCCCACCCACCCCAGCCAGCTCAATAAGACTGATTGCAGAGGAACATTTAGATGCTAGCTTAGACGTGTTTGATTTACAAGTGGTTGGTTCATCTTCCCTTTTTAGCGAGCCAGGGTGTCCCCAAAATAATGCACAGAAATTATTTAAATATTGAGTCATTAGCAGATGAGCTCTAATGTGGGACTTAATAGGCTCTTTAGAGGAAGATACTGCAAATGTCATCAGAAGACACTGACAATGCTTCAGTTTTTTCGCAACGAGCTCCAAACAGAAGTTGTCATAACAACCCCTTGATCACACCAGAACAACCAGCTTCCACACCACAAACAAGCCACAGAAAATACGATCGTGTGCGCGATCGACTGAAACGTCAAATCACTTGATGAGCGATCGGGATCATGACAGATTAGACTGTCAAGATGATTCTCCATGGAACATCCCGCAGGAAATATCGATTATTCCGTCAAAAATGTCGAAACTCAAGCATTCCAATGCCTGAATGGATTCTCAGCTACAATGCACTGATTTCAGAGAAAACAAATTTCTATTCAGCATTTTTGCAATGGTTTCCTGTATTTAGTACTTTCAATTATATTTTCTTTTTCGTCGCCAGATCTTTTCGTGACTGAATACAAAAATAAAAGCCACGCCATCATCAGTTCGTGTGTACGATTATGTTGGAGACTGTAGCAGGTATCCTTGGTAACTGGTAGGATATCGTAGTCATAAAAATATCAAGATCAAGAAGATGTGAATAAGACTCCATTAAATTACTTGAAGATGATGCTAATTTTTTATCATAACCAGCGTACAGCTCGAGAAGGAGCCTGATATCTACAGGGCAAACGACCCAGGTACCACTGACATGATTTAATGATGCCATCAAACGAAAATGGACACATCAACGAAGGAAGTAGAGCCATTGATTTGCTTAAAAACATACGCTCGTCTAAGACCAAATATTTAGCTGTCATGCACGGCTCAATCAGACAGATCGAAATCTGAACAGACAAACACAGGATTTCACAGACATAAAACGACCAAAACCTATAAAGATGCTCAAAAGAAGGAAAGAGACTCCATTGGTTTACTCAAGAGCGTATGCTTAGATAGGACTATGAACCATAGCTGTCATGAACAGCCTAAAACGGCTGACTGACAGAACTCAGCACAGGTTAAACGCAGGATTTCATGGAATTAAAACACCGAAAACCTGACACATAAGATGTTTTAAAAGAAGGAAAAAGAATCCAGCTGGTTACACGACTGAAGAAAACCCCAGCATTTTACCAGGACTGCAATATCTCAAGAAACCGACTGACTGAAATCGACATTGTACACAACAGACCATGTCACCACACCAAGAGGAACATCTCCATTTTCCGTTAGCAACAGAATAACCTTGATCTACATTCTATCCTCAGAATCAGCACAGATAGATCCTTAGAAAGAATCCTGAAATGAACACGATTACCGCGACGATGTTACAGTTTTCCTTGTCGGTGAAAATTGGTGATTTTACGGCAAATTGTTGAGCTTTCGACACAATGTATGTCGGGATGATTGGTGTGTGTCGGAGTGGCAGTCGGCACACATGGTACCGTAGATCAATAGATGGTGGGCGTATTAGCAACGACAGCAACCTCAATCGTTTGAGCGGAGGAGGTGGCAGAACCCAAGGCAAGATAATGAATCAACAGATTCATTTGATGGATTGAAAATCTTGTCGCACTGAAAAATGTAGTTACAAGAGCAAAGCTATGATGGTTCTAAACTTTCATGATGAAATCTGTATCAAAGCGCTTCAAAGCATTGTCACAATTCTAGAAGGAAGGTCTCCACAGAGGTATTCTGGGGTATCAAGTGACTGAATTTATTTCAGCGCTTAGCTGAGCTCGTCCTGTAAAGGAAAATGTGGCAACATTTGGTTTGAGGGCTGGACACCTAAACCAGTATGCCACCACACTCCACTAAAGCTATGATGGTTCTAAATTTTCATGATGAAATCTGCACTAAGACGCTTCTCAACAACTGTCTCTTTTACAGGTCTCCACAGAGGTACTCTATCTGAGGTATTAACTGGCTGTTGTCATTCCAGCACTTAGCTGAGCTCGACCAGTAAAGGACATGAGGCCAGCAGACCGAGGTTCAAACCTGAGACCCTTGGATTGAGGCTGGGACACCTTGACCAGTGCGCCACCTCCCATACAGAGGGACAAGCATGCAAAAGAAGAGTTCATATGATGAATTACAAATATATTGCGATGCTGACTACGCTAATTGGAAAGATTAGTGACCGCAGCTAGACTGACTTATGACTCCGAAAGAGGTCAAAACTTGATGTTGTAGTAACAAAGGATAATTATCAGCAATCATATCTGTCATCATAATTACTGTATATTGTAGTTTGTGTAAATAGAGATATTATAACATCATGATGATACTTGGACTGTCTACCCCTGGCACATGTATCGAATGATGATTACATTCCAGAGGTATAAGTACATTAGAACCATATCGCACAGAGACACCCAAACATGCTTAGAGGAGTACAAAACAGGTGAAGACACTGTCCATTGCCAAACTTTTCCTCCCCTGATTCGGTTATCAGAAATCCCTGTAGATGGCAGGGCAGAGGCTTTCAAACCTTTGAGCACTGAGCTAACCCAAACCGAGAGCAAAACAGCCATCGCAATGCGGGTGATATGAGCTGCACTAAAATGACGGAAAGACTCTCTGTTAATAACGGTACCCCAGGGTAAGCGAGATGGATAGCCAGCTAGGACACCTCATATTATGGTGTCGGATGACGCATTACTGAATTATTGCAACAGGTTCCAACAATTAGGGTGCACCCCCAACAATTATCTGGAAATCTGCGGCAACAGCCAGCTGAGGCACATCATGGGAGTATACACAGCCATCGGAAGGTCTCAGACAAAACTGATTGCGTCCAGTGGGGTCCCAGGGGATGGAACAGATTTGAATTCAAACAAGCTAATGAATATAGCCTCGTTCATCCCAATATTCCTGGAAAATGGTCTGCTGCAGCTATGTTTGTCAACAAAGTTGAGACAATATCTCAGAATATATTTGTTATATTGTGACAATTTCTAGGGGATGGTAAGATTTATACCTTAGAGATTGACCAGGAGTAATTTTGTGGTGGCTGAGAATGCACAGATACCATTCTGTCCCGTATCCGATAGTGCAATGAAGTGGGAACTTGTCCACTGAAGCAATAGTCTCAGCACATGCATGGCTCAAATTGCACAGTGTATTTCACCGCTGTCGTTATACATCCAGTTAACTGAGGATATTTTATACAGACACAAGTGGACAAGAAACAACCCTTGTATTGTATAGTGCCCCAGTCAACAAGACAATTTTTTCACCTTTCCAGCTCAGCCCACGTTGTGGAAGCCTTCTTTGATGTCATCTTCGTAGATGTATATTTAGAAACGCACGGTCTATTTTTAGATACGCGCCGCCATCCAGTTTATGGATCAAAACTGGTTGGTGTCAAAGCAGCCGATGCTAAAATCTGAAAGATAGGCGACAATTTTTATGACCAACCATGGCATGAAATATGATGCATTGATGTTGATCATGTTCACAGCATATTGGGAAGATTCGCCGGAAAATAAGCAGTCAGATTTTAACACCCAACTCTAACTGACTAACCCTCTATCTTCATTCGCCTCAGTGAGCGGTTGGAGCTAGTTGTCTGATACGTTGTGGAGTACTCCCTTGGGGGGAGGTTGCCTGGCCTCAGATTTTAACACTCGATTTAACAAGATGCAACTCTCCCTAAAGTGAGCAGGCTTCGAGGCTTCTCAAATTTTCTCCAGGTTCTTCCTACACTAATTTCTCAAGAGACCAAACTTGTGAACTGACATCACCCCTTCACCCCTTTTTCACCCTCATCTGTTGCTAGGGACTCTTAATACCATGGTTACAACATGAACCCTGATTAGGATCAATGCCCCTACATCTTACATTCATCTATCAGGAATGTTCATTATGCTCAGACTCCCAGGTGAAATCATGCAACCAATAAACTGAAACATGACCTAAAGTTACCAAATTTTATGCCACACTTAGCTCAAATAAACAGCTTTTGCAGTGTAAACATGATTCAGAGGATGAAACAGCAGGATGAGCAGCAGACTTATTCATTACTGAATAGTGGTATTTATGCCGAGCATCTCGTAAAATCCAAATCGAAATACAAAATTCTCAAACTGCAAGTTGGGATTTTTTAACTGAACAGAAGGTCCTGCTTTTCTTTCTTCCTTCATGAAAATGACATGCCTCAACCCATCTCAAGTCTGATGCTACTTGTCAACAGAAGTCTATGTTTTCCTTTGTGAGTTCACCATTGGCATGATAGTATGAAGAGCCTACATTATGATATCAAACAAACAAACTGGTCAATGCGTGCACATGCACTTTGACAAATAACTTGTGACATATGGTGCGCCTGATGCAGCAGGGACAACAAAAGTTACACTTATTGATCTATTCGATCTATTCACATAACAGGCATGCTGATAATAGTCAGCCATCTATTTCACCACCAGGGGTCACCCTGAGTTTTTTCCTGTCCACCATCCCTATGGAATATTTACCGGCTGATCCCCGTCCCCTCCATCCCTTGCATGTAGGTATGACCATGTAAAATCAGAAAGGTGTTCAAACAAGGCAGTATCACAAAAGGATGAACAGGTTCTATAACCTGCAACGGAGACATCATCCAATCCAAACGAATTTACTTTTCTGCAGACTCACGTTTATGAGTCTCCACATGAACTTGTCATGACCTATGCGGCTATAGCCCTGGGACTGGATCCATCTGTTAGACCCTCAAAGTCAGACCCAGACTCACCAAGTGTCCACATCACTGTGACACAGCTCCTCCCTAGAAACAAAGGTGGTGAATGGACCAGTCCGGTTGTTATCCGGTTACACTTTGTCACCCGGAGGTATCAAAAGATCATAATTATATCAAAACAGCCGCCTAGGTTTGATGTAACAGACAATGTGCGCCGATAATGTTGATATATGACCAGGATGTGTATTCTATGTAAATCAAATATTAAAGCTGTCATCTTTTTTGTAAGGACTGAATGGTATTTTTTTCATAGTTTCTGTAGAGTGCACTTGATTCGGGCCAGTACAGTTCCTGGTAAAGTGTCGTGGTCATCGTCAGTTTTCTCGATCACTTCACGAAAACCATGCACTTGTCTTTCCAAATCTGAACAGCATACAGCCAAGGGCATCACGTGCTGAGCATTTTAGAGACAGTATCCATCTGGCTTGTACCTGCAGATCTGCTAATAGCAGCAATGTTTCCCTGATCAAACAATCTTTTCATAAACCCCTTTCAGTCGATCTCCCCCTTTCAGTCGATCTCCCCCTTTCAGTCGATCTCGCAGTGCACCAAGCAATGTTTACAGTATCAAGCAGCCTCTATTCCGTACGAAACCTCAATACTACCCAAAGCTGTAGCTCATAAGGATGTATGGGGTGACAGGCCAGTTGAATACTGCCTTTTATTAACTGCTGCAGTGATGTAAATCATATACACAGAGAACCACAATAGAAAACCAGTCTGCTCTCCAGCTCCACACTGACACCGAGCAGATTCTCGATCTCTCTGCAACTCATTCAGGCTCCCGGTGGCCCAAAGGACCTTACCGATAATATCCCAGTATACATGGAGGAGCAGTGTGAAGAGCAGTATTGTACAAAGCCAAGATGGTCCAAACCCTGAGAGGCCATGATTATGTGGAAGAGGCACATCTACACAATGCACATCTACACAAAATGAAAAGACAGATTTGCAAGTGAACTCACAAGAATGATGACAACACCACCCTATTGAATGTAGAATATTATTGACATGACTGATGTCATCAGTTTGTCTTTGTCCAAAGTCTGAATAGGACTCGTGCTTAATGAGATTCACGTGGAGTTGAGATCTCATTCCGGTCAGGAATCAGAGCATGAAGTTTCAACATCTGACCATTCCGCCAATGAAATTGGAAAAATATGGAAGAATGCATCCAAGCAGGATGTTTTGGCATACATGTACTCAACTCTTTCAAAACCGGACATGTTTGTGGCATGATATCGCACAGATAGATGTCAACCCCAAAGTAGTTACCACTTCGTGACCAAAGAAAAAATATTGAAGTGTTTCATTCTGATGCAGCCTATAAGGGGCATGCTTCTTCGGATCGCTTTCCGAACTTTAGTGCAAGTACGCCATTGGTGTTGTCACTGGCACCAAAACTACTCATTTTGACCTCGATTAAAAATCTTATTCAAGAAGAAAATCAGCTATAGATAACCTGAGAGAAAAGATACACAAATATCGAAATGCGCAATTATTTTGAGGAGAAGTTTTTTTGGCCTATTCTCTTTATCTCATCACAATCGCCATCTGATGGCCTGATGGTGAAGAGATGCCTTCCGTTGGTCATTTCCTTAATTTGTCTATGTCATGTGGAATCCGCAACTGAAGGCCACAGGAAATCACATAAGATCCGCCAAACTGATAAACAAAAGATTCAAGATGACAACAACTACCGTATTTTCCGGCGTATGACCCGCGGCTTTTTGCCCTCAAACAGGCCCAAAAAGTGGGGGTGCGGGTAATACAAAGGTGCGGGTCTTGCGTGGATTCTGAGAGGGATAAGCCCCAACCCCAAAGAAAAAAAAGGGGACCAAACTGGTTACTTGATAAGGATTTATGTCCATCGTTTTCGCATTGTTTTCAACCAATATTTCCGCCATGATCGCATAGTTTGTGATGTCTCCGCTAGGGAAAATAGTTACGGCCATGCTGGAATTGATCCACTTTGGTTAACAATTAAAAAAAACATGGCGGTTCTAGGATGTCAACATCAATGAATGGCTTACTATTTTTGGAGAATGCGGGTCTTGGAGCAGTGCGGGTCATAATCAGGTGCGGGTCTTGCGTGGCTTTAGGTAATGGTCAAAGGGGGTGCGGGTCATAGGGCAGTGCGGGGGATAATCCGGAAAATACGGTATGTTACTATGGAAACCGGAATCAACTCCTAATTGTTACCATAGCCGAATCGGGTTACAGGAAGCCTGTCCCTTCGAAATCGGATTTAAGATTCTTGTGATCTCTGAACCCAATATCGGTTATTCGTTCTCTACATCTCACAATGTCATGCTGTATCTTAGATCATTTCACCATTCATTGGCAGACATCATGAGTATTTATAGATGCATGACACTATACAAGAATGCACACATGTTCCAGCTGTGTTAGACTGAAAGTGAAACCAATTCGAGATAATCTCTTGTCCTGGAATCATGTACATTCACATCTGATAGCATCTGGGATCCCATGCATGCAGGAAGTACAGAAGCTGGTGTATCAAAGGCTTGTGTGTCAAGATGATATGATACTGGGATGAAATGAACATCAAAGTGGTTTTTTCTTTTACTTCTCTGTTCCGTCCTTTGTAGCCAATGTCAGCACTCTAAGGTTTCAAGCATCAGAAACAAGGCACTCCATGCCACATCAAGGACAGCAAATTGGAGCATCACTTCTTGTCTCTTCTAATTCTTGATCTGGCAAACCAGAACTGGGGGTACATTACACAGCAGGTGTTGGTGCAAATATCTTTGCCAACCACCACCCCCTTCCGCACTTCTACAGGACAGGAAGCACTGTACCACAGAACAGATGGTCAAATCAAATAACATATGTTGCTCCAAACTAACTCAAACATCAATATCACAAAAACTCACAAGACTTAAAGAATTCAAGAGCAAAAACACCATTGGAACACAATGAAAACCACAATCGAAGCGTTCCAAACACCAAATCTGAATGCATCAAGAGGGGATGTCACACTGAGAGAATTAAGCAGGGAATAAGAGATCAGTTTTGTCTTGAAACCACATGAGGTGAACTATGGGGATCCACAACTACTCTGCATCCATTCAACCATTTGAACTAACACTTGAAACAATTTTTTACCACCTTACACGATTCTACAAGACAGGAGATAAGGGCGTACCAAGCTGAAAATAACTCCATTCAACCCAACACTGCTTTGTGGTCACCATTCCCAGACATCTTTTTCAAAGAAGGTGATTTCTAGGTGATCATAAATAAAACTGCATGCGGTCCATTTACAATTCATTCTGTAGGTGGTCTGACATTTGTTTCTGTCGAAGAAGGGGACCTAGGGGAGACTTTTTTGTTCGAAATTCCCGATAGGACAAAATGTATACCCAGTCAGATTTCGGACAAGGATTTCATCCCGGCTCCTGATAGAAATGCAATGCTGGAGGAAACAAGAGCATCATAAAAATTTCACTTCAAGATTTGCATGACCCATTGAAAAAGAAACTTCGCACCTCGACAGCACTGACCTTTTGAGTGTCTGCCAAGTAGGCTTCGAACATACATGTAGGCCCGACAAAATGTTGTGTCAAAAGGCCCTATAGTCAACTGAAGGCCAATACAATATATGTTTATCAGCACTGAGTACTAGTTTGGCATACTACGCAATACAAATACACAATTTTGAAATATTTCTGGCCATGCCCAAGGGTATTCCGCAGTTAAGGTCACAACCTTTGCGGCCACATTAGAAGCAATCATCGTTAACCATTAAACAGACGACAATCTTATCTGAAATGCCAACCAGTTTCTATTCCTGTCTAATCAAATCAATTTCATTAAAACATTTTCAATTTCATTTGTAGAAAGGATGGCCCACAGCTTGTGATAATTGACTTGCAAATGAGACAATCAAATGCAATTTCCTCCAGATAGCATCAAAAGGAAGAATCCTTTATACAAACAAAGGAGGGGCACAAGTCTTGGGATTTCTTATGGTGTGTTCACACTGGATGCGAATTGAAACCGTATTCCGTAGAGCGCTCTCCGGAATACGAATTGGTTAATCCAGTTTCAGAACGGTCGCGTCACACTGGCCCGAATACGCATTCAAATCGGTTTAAAACGCGCCACACTAATGCGTACTAACGACGCGCCATCTATTATCATTATTATTATTATTTATTAACCTCCCATATGGGAGAATAAAATTTACAAGTACAAAATATATAAGTATATGATATCACAGTATCACACAGTCATTATTAACAAGTTAAAATCGCGAAAGGTGCTTGACCATTTCCATCTCCCGGCCATGCCTATTGCCAAAGTTCGGGTCAAAGAGGAGTGTCCTCAGCGAGTCAACACCACCGTCGCTAAATGCGGAGAATCCCGGCCTCGCCCTCGAAAACGAGGCCAAAACCGGGGAAAACCCCGCCGCAACGATGTTGTTGACCAGCGTACCTTTGACCAACGAACCGGCGGCAACATACCTTGCCAGGAAATGAAAATGCAAGTCACGTGCAAGGGAGTTGATTTTTCCCTATTCTATGGCATAACAAAAACGATTTGAGTTAATGAATTTAAATACATCAGTTAACTAGTTCGGAGCACTAGTTCCCGCGGTCAAAGGTCACTTTCCATGCGCCGGGCGCATGCGCAGTGCGATCGAAAACCTTAATTCGTATCAAGCGCGTCACACTTGAAATCTCAATACGGTTTCGTTGATTCGGATTAGCTGATTCGCATTCAATTCGGTTTAAGAACCGTGTTGGTTAAAGCGGATTGAGATCGGTATGAACCGAATTGAGTGTGACGCCCCAATACGTATCAACGTTTTAATTCGAATTCAATTCGTGTTAAAACCCCAGTGTGACCACGGCATTTGAGCAAGACACCTCAACCTTCACTGCTTCACCCAATGATGGACCATCAAATAGATGATGAGCATGACAGAGAGCCGCACGAAGGAGACCTGCATGACGGAGAGCCACATGACACAGAGCCACATGACGCAGCGCTGCATGACGGAGAGCCGCAAGACACAGAGCTGCATCACTTGTGACGTCTGGCAGAACTGCTCTGTCACCTGGTGGAATTTAACTATTTCACCAAATGTCACCAGTGACATGGCTTGGTCACCGCAAATGAGCGATGGTTGATTTAAATTGCAAGTTGCAGCAATTCAAATCACTTGTTTGTACCTTTCCATTGAATATGCTGTATCCTACCAATTTATTTATAGTTGCCTTTGTTGATGTTCATGTAAGTCTCAAGGAAGAAGGAAGGTGAAAAAGAACATCTGGGATAATTTCGTAAGTGCAGAAATAACAAACAGTTTTGCCAAAAGAAATAACCAAACAAACACCATTAAGCAGATTATTTTGCAAATCTTAGCTGTTGGAAACATCCTCCCGCTGCAGGCCTTTGCGTTGTTACTAAAATGCCCTCAATCAAAGTCCAAGTATTAGAAATGATCCCAATGCCTGCTATGGGAGGATGGCTAGAAGGAGTGCTAAACCTATCAAGAGAGTCCAGACATTGCAGCCTGATTTTTTGGGGGCAATACCATTATGTCGGTATCAAGAAAGTACAAGTTACTCTGCCTGAAAGACAGCAGCCAAAGAAAAGACATCAAACAAAGTCATGACTTTTATACAGGCTTGGATCTAATCCCTTTGATGGGATCTTGACATCAGCAGTCTCTGAGATCTCTACGGAATTATCCATGTATCAGCAAGTTTGGAAGAAACAGGATGCAAGATACAGTGTAGAATATGACTAGAAATATTTGGACTCCTGACGCAGGACAAGAAATTATGGGAATACAAAATGACCATTTTTAATATTGATGGGTGAGAGAAACCTGGACTAAGAATGACTCCTGACAACAGGGAGAGAAACTATATTGCTTTGAGACTGGTGTCAGTGCCCTTATTTTAAAGGGAGGTGGCTGACATAGCGACACGATGTGATGCTGCTTTCGACAGTACTGTGGGAATGAATAGAACCTACTTGCCCTCAGGCGTGGATGCTCAAGCCCAGTTTACAAAGGTCAATAGGCCCTTCTGGGGAGGTATACGAGGGTGGGCGGGAGGCCATCGAAGTCTGAAGTGGACCCTCACGCAAGACTAACTTATTGCTCATTCAGGCACCAGGCCTGAACATTCAACAAAATAAATATAGCCTCTTCGACACTCTGGTCTAATAGTTACCTAGTGTCACGAACTCCACCCCATCCAAAACGTTGGTGTAGGTGCGATTTATTTGTACCTTCTCCTCTCTCTTGTCATGATTGGAATAGTTTCCTCATTTACCCTATAGACTTAGACATGAATAATGTAAAATATGAGGCATTATGTCATTATAGAGCAGTCAGTCATGACCTCTATCATCATTATCAGGATGTCATGGGTCAGGATGAGTAAATGCAGATAGACCATTGCCCAATCTGAACTTGAGAATGCATCAAATCTCGCTCAAAGGTCACAGGGGGGTCACCATGCACCAAGGAGACTGTTATCAAAATCCCTGGGCATGGAACTTGAAAGATGCAATTTCCTTCTGGCCCTCGAGTTTAGTGCATAATCAGGCATTCAGTGAGAGATGAGAATTTACTGGCTTCATGCATTTCATCAAGGTTTAACAAGAAAAGATCATCAGGAAGCATGCCCTTGGGTCTCTGAAATACATCGCTTTGATTGAGCCTATTTTAGGACCGATAAAAAGGCTTGCTGTGGGAGGATGCTGACTGTCTACCATCTACCGCTCGCCATCCCGAAACTTTGACTCCCCTTATGAGCCTGCTTACAGTGTGTCGGAAAGTGGGAGGATGCCTAAAGCCATAAGCATTATCCGTGTGATAACCCTGGATCATCCCTGTCTCAAAGGACCTGCTTTTGGGACTTCTTAAACACTCTAATGGCTTTTAAACGGATTATCATTATATAAAGCTTGATTGGTGATATAAGCTGCGCTTACACCACGAAATATTGGTGGACCAATTGCACTTACACCACCACATTGCCGCGACAAATTGGTTCGGCAATCCATTGGCGATACAAATTGCTGAGCGAATTTGTCCCACCAAGCTTGATGGTCCAAATTCGGCTGGCTTGTTAAAAGCTCGGCTTTGTCGTGGTGTACGCGCAAATGGATCGGCAATTAGCTAGTTAGATGGTTCGGCTCCAGGCGGCGCTTTCAAAATGGCGCTTTCTGCTCATGCAATTTATTGTTTGCGCGCCATCTGTAGCCGGATTTTATAACTAGCTGCAGCGCTGGTTGGTGTAAGCGCTTGGTGGATTTTCGATGGTGCGGCATTGGTTCCCGAACCAAGATTGGTGGTCCATTTTCAGGTGGTGTAAGTGCGGCTAATGACAAAGTAACTGTATTTTGAAACTAAGCAGTCATAACCCTGCTTCACTCAAAAATTCAAATGTTCCCCGAACTGATAGCAACTCTGCTTGTTGGGCCCATCTATCCCCAACATCAGACCGCCACAAAAGTGAAGGAAATGGTCTTTTTCGGATCAGATGGTCCACCACCCATAATGACAAATATCGCCCCAGGGATTATCTGGCACCTTTTAACAAGTTTAGATAAGTCGTCAACTCAATGTCAACACTTCATGTGTGATTCACAGAATGGATTGAATTCTGGGTGGGTGATTTAACAGGCAAGTTTCACCTTATCTCATCACTACCCAAGATTCCCTTGGGGGGGGGGGCGCTACTATAGAGATTATACCCTTTGACCTCCCTGGGCTCATCTGTTATCGACCGGGAAGCTGACCTTCTTTGGTTGCTCGGTGGTGCACTTGGTCAAAGTACCTACGGAAGGCCGCTACATTGGTAACTTCTTGCCTCGACTAGTACTGTGAATTGGGATACAGTTCGCATAACACCAGCATTCTAGTATACACTGTGGTATGAATTCGGGAAAAATTGTCCATGATAATAGATACATCAGTCTTTCTTATGTAAATGATATAAACAATGGTTGTACATGTAACTTCACCCTGGTACAATTAATTATGGTCGCTTAATTACCCGGAGGACATGAAGAATGGAGTTGATTATTGCCCTAATTAATTGCCATGATATACTGTTGATCTAATAGAACTATGAACTATTTTCTGTTCACCATGTTTTTTAACCGTCACAACATCACCAGTCATAATATTTCATATAGGTCAATCGAATACAAACACAGACATTCGAATTCCGATAAGATATCTCGACATAGGCACTCCCCTATCAACCGCTGTCTGCATTTACAATCCGGGTCAAAAGATTATCTTTCGACAATTGAGTTAAACCCTGAAAATGTAACATCAGCACACGCAATAATGTTTACTCAGAACTCCAATCAAGACAGGAGCCATCGATAAATTATGTACGCAAGAAATTTGGGATTTTGAACTTGCTAAAGCCCGCAGCACACTAGCCGCCAACTTGGGCGACAAGAAACGTTCAGCTGACGCCTCTCGACGCCAAAGTTGGCGGCCAGCGGATCTCGGTCAGAGCACACCTGCCCAGAATCAGCGTCCAGTAGCGTCTTTTCCGCCACTTTAGGCTGCCATTTTGAAATCATGTGACATCAAGACGCAAGCTGATTGGCCATAGCCTCGCCGCCGACGCCAAGTCAGGCGGCCATCCGTAGCACACCTGGCTTCTTCTTGCATTCAAACGCGGCGACACGCGTCAACAATCAAACATGTTAGATATTTGGCGTTTAGTTGCGGCACGTCGCCTTCGCCGACGCCGTTCGTAGCAGACTAGGGATTTTTAAGGCATTTAGGACTCTTGCGGCAAAAAAAGTTGGCGGCTAGTGTGCAACGGGCTTAATCAGGACACCTCTCTATTATGGACAGCACTTATCAGTCCTGAGAGTGTCCTTAATAGAGAGGTTCTAGTGTATATGCAACTTTGTGGAAATTTATATTCAGTTCTAACATAATCACACAATTGGATATTTTCAAATTCAAGTTAAATTTTCAAATTTTTTAACCAGCAGAGTAGGCCTCTGTAATACTCGATTTGTTTCATACTTACTGGTCTGGAACGAATGGCGTGAGTTACTCCTCCTGACCGATGCTTGTCTTACGAATGCCGACATTTTGCATATAGGTTTCGAAATCCAAAATATCAGAATTAAAATGCAATTTCTGTGTCACTCCACAAGGCCCGTATTATATATGACTCAGAAATCAATCACAAGTTATCCAAAATTTCATTTTCATTTTCATTATCCATTCAATAACTGCAAGTGTTTTTTAATGGAAACTAAGCGTATATAATCAATAGATTAATCTGAAACTGCATTGAAGCAGTGAACCAGGAAATGTTCAACTTGACAATGTCCAATTATTCCTGCAGATTCAGACCTGGGAAATTCACGGAATTATGTCACAGAATTAATATGAAATGGGTCGCCAGGAAGGCAGCAACATGATAATCTGCTCATGTGTTATCCATTTCCCCGCGCTTATTCCTATTAAGAAGTTGCACTTTGAAAACTTTACTTTTAGTCAAAGCTGATCGTCCTTTATAACAATATCTTGCACAATGTGTGTCAACTCATGTGTACATCATCAAGCAACACTCCGAACTGATTATCACAAATTATTTCGCTCTCGGGTGTGAAAATATTGGGTTTTCCAAAGCAATTATCGGTGTCTTGGGGCCATCTATGAAAACCTGAAGATATATCCGCAATATATATAACCCACCACTGGCTTCTGAAGACATTCAATGTAACACTTTGAGCCAAATTCTAACAAAGACTTCTATGTAAACAATGCATCGTCTGCTTGCAGCATTATCATGGCTTCCATGCTCGATGAATCAGGCCGTTTTAATCAAAACTTGCTGAACAAATTTAGAAATCCGAGATGTGTTGTTAAATCCACGGTGAAGAGAATTAATCCAAACTTCCACACAAACTCGCTGATGTTATAGAAATTGAGATACCAAGCGAGGATGGGCAGATCAAATGAGAGATACACTATAACTATCCATGTACTACTGTATGCTCATAACATACTGTATATCCAGTAGATATCCACATAGGCAATTCAAAAGTTGGTCAAGTTTACTCCGAGTGAAATAACTGAATGAAAGTTCCACACCTCTGTACTAAAACTACTCTCGACTCTGCTCGTCATTGAATTGAATGGGCCCTTCACAAAACATGCCTTCCCTCTGCCATGAGAGTGCAGCGAATGTGTGTGTTAAGGTAGACCATTGAGGCTCACTATGGGGGGTTATCAGAGCATGTACGGAGCGAAATTTGACCTCTTCACGTTCAGCGTGTGTTGGAGAATGGGCACTTTACTATCATTGGTGGCATAGAGTAATTGTGGGATTCTTTTAATCGATACGTGGGTTTTGTGAGTTTGAAATGATTAGGTTTTTTATGGAGCAAGAAAAATTGAAGCATCCAAGAGCTGTTGTAGTGTGGTGGTGTAGCGGATAGAGTGTCAGACTCCTGACCAAGAAGTTTGGGGTTTGACCCCCTTCCGATCATCCTCGTTCTTTCTAGACCAGACTTCGTAGGTGAAATGATACCCTTTAAACCAACTGCACACAAGCAATTTTATGGTAGAGAAGCAATATTAGAGCTGCGATGAGCAATAAAAGATTGTCAGTCTGTCAGTCTGCAGTATTGGTCATCGCTAGGCCTCGCCATATTTTTGGAACATCGCAGCAACGACCAAGTTAACTATTTTTAGAGAAAAAATCTTCAACACTGTATTTTGATTCCGTCAAACCAACAGTCAAGGGTTAACACCTGAATCATCAAGCGTCATGCCAGCTGTTGATGATCTTGCACATTATAAATAAACAGTATTTGAATATAAATGTGTACAACCACAAAGATTCATTCAAAGCGACATTATCATGAACGGAATCGGAAATCGGCAGCTGTGCACATTTTCATATTTTCTCTTGTGGAACCCTCTGACCTAAATTTCACATTGTCCAGAAGAGCCTGAAGTACCATCGTGAATGGTCATGTTAGATAACTTAAAAGCCGGTGGCAAAAATGATTATCAATGGCACAAGACTTCATGTGAAGCATCCTTTTGAATGCTTACAAAAATCAATGTAACCAATTTTTAGATAAATCATTTTTTTAGCGATGCTGCCTGAGAGTAGAGTTCTTGTGATGGTAAGGGTGTACTAGCAGGCAAGTAATAGTAGGAGGAAACCAGAGTCGACGCAAGGGGAGCATCAGAAGTCTCGTCCGCTTTGGCAAGGCATTTGCGATTGGTGAGAGTTGGAAACCATCAAATTGGTTAGTTTTGCACCAGACAAACTGATGAATTAATTATTTTCTTGGCCTATTTCCTGAGGCCTTTGCAGAGTTGATTGCCCTAATTTGGACCCATAAACTCCTAAAAGACTGGCAGGGCTAGACAGCATAGGCTATCAGGTCATTTGCTCTTGTCAAGTAGGTAAAAAATTTCATCAGGAGGTCCACAGTTTAACAACTTTTTTCCACTTTGTACAGTGGCTATAAAGTCAGCAGCCAGCAGAAGCCCTAGTTACGTTTGTGAGAAAACACATCGATCTGCTTTTGGTACACCCTGTACAACATATCAAAACATTGAGAAGGCACAAATCTATGCAAAATCAAAGTATGACGGGCCAATTTCCTCTCACTGCGTGAGATGCCACTTGAGTTTGACCTATTACATCCTCGTTAATCAGGCATTCAAGTGCTCCTCTCCTTGCATGTTCCATTACAGACTGGTATGGAAGAGTTGCCTGGCCTTACTTATGCATTTGTGCATGGCATCCCAGCATGTGTAGATTTAATATGTTCAAGTCCCTTTCTAAATCCCTAAATAAACCCAGCCTGAGCCAAAGCGAGACCTCCTGCCGGCTTGGAATTTTGGTCAACCAAAATAGAGATCTCAATAAGAACGTCTGGTAGGCCCTCTTGGAATGAACTGCTGTAAAAATATGTTTCTTTTGCAATTTGGCTGGTTTTGACAAGTGGTCGACTCAATGCTGTAGATTACTATCAAAGCAAAAAGGAAGGAAACAATCTAGACAAAGCCTAGCACTTCACATTAAAGCACAGCTTTCACTTTTAAACAAACAAGCAGTGTTTTTTTTACTTCCCAACGAACATTCGGGCACAATAACTTTATATCCTTTCAACACAAAACCAAAGATAGCTCTGGAAACCATCATTTTATTGACTGTAGGCCCGGATCATATGAGCGTAGCAGATGCACATAGTTGACAAAATTCTTCGAGACTGACCATGATTTGTAGGAAATTGGCGTAAAAACACCTTTTTCTGAGGTGCCCCATTCTTTTCATTAAGACGCCTGGATCAGCCCTCTTTGACAGGCCCTGAACTGACTGCGCTACCAAAGAAGGGTTAATCCTGATTATACCAAACTCATCCTCCCCATCCCAGACATTCACACTTCCTCATCAATACATCTCAATGAAAGCAACTCGAGTGCCATAGGAATAAATAAGTTGATAATACAAATCATGCCAACAGCTGATGGTATGAGTAATTACTTATTGGGGACTATGACGGCTGTCCCAGTATGCAAGAATAAATTGATGTGATGTGTGAGACAGTTGTAGGCCGTTTAAAAGGGCTACATGTGTAGGCGTTCCTCTTGACCGCCAAGGTCAAACTATATATTTAAAGGGAGCTGAAACCATGAAATTCTGGACGCGAGGCTTGTGCATGCAACTAAACAAGGACACGAAAGGGCCCCACTCCAGATATGTCATCCTTGCGATACATGTATGGGGACAAAATCAGTTTCGAGCTACATTCAAAACATTCAGAGGCATACTGCAGCAGGACGGCCAAGTCAGGCAGGGACGGAATGACATCATCAATAACTAGAGTTCCATTCAGGCGCAAGGAGGATGGACGAAAACACGCCACCAACAGACAGGAAACTGGCAAACAATATTTCGTCTCAACAAGCCTCTTAGCACAATTACCAAGCTTCCAGGACATAACCAAAGCGGAACTCACGATTCCGACCATTCTGACGGAACGATTTTATCCAACCAAGATGATGCATGTGCACCTGAACTTATGTCTGCTCAGCCAAATGAAGTACAGCACTTATCGGAAGTAACATCCATCTAGTACATTGCCTTGTGTAGGACAAAGGATCCCACCTCCCACCCGGTTCATAATCAATTATGAGTTAGCGAGAGTTAGAGTGAATGAAATGAAGTATCTTCCCACCCTCCTGAGCCTCAATATTTAGCAGAAACATCTCCACGCCTGTTGGAAAGCTGCAGTAGTTGAAAAATCTTGGCATACTCCCCAGAAACTAATTTTGTGCTCTGCCGATCAGAGCAAACACTCAAAAACCCAATATTTTGTTGAGTCTTGTCAATGGGCTGACAAGTAGGCAAGTTTTCAGCAAAGATAAGATAGATTTTGTATTAGATGTGACAAAATATTAGAGTAAAGTGGCAATTTTAGGCATTAGATTAAACCATTTACAGACTACAGGTTTTTAACTATTTTTACTGCATATAGAGTTTAATGGTGTACTGCCATGAAATTTGGGCTTAGACACCTTCATGCAATAATCCAGTTTGAATGATCCTCCCAAAAACAATTTCTATCGAAGTCCCCTACAGTAAAAAATTGCCTGTCTGTGGTGCTCTTAAGCAACCACATGAGAGAGTATCATGACATTGACACAGAGCCTTAAAACTTTTACACCCAATCCCAGTTCCCGTCAGTCAACGATTCCAATGAAATCAAATAAATTCTATCCTGGTCATAAACTTCAGCATACCGATCATATCAACCATCCTGTTAGAAAGTGACATAAAACCTGCCCTGAAGCCTGTAAACTACAACTTGTGTAAAGTACAGGTGAACGCCTGACAGTTGTAGTGATGGAATTTACCTGCTAGCAAAACCAAAGCACATATTCCAATAATGGAAATTCCTAGAAGGGAAATTGTAGATTGATTTAACACTTTTCAAGTCGGTAATCGATAGCACTGAAATATGCACATATGACGTCATCAGCAACATGATCGGGATATCGATAGTTTGAAAGTTTGAAACTGTGGGATATAAGGTAAGGTAGTACAATATAAGCCCTGGTACAATTATATAGCCTTATCAACACTGACTACTGATAGCAACTAGCTACACACCTGACGTCATGGTTTGTCCAACATAAATGAACACGGGCTGCATCAAACAGTTAGGCCAAGGTTTGGCCAAGGTTCAAATTCAACCCAAATTTCAAAATAGACATGTTGCGTTGCCTGATCTGTTTAGGCTCAACTCGTATGAGCCCCAACCCCTCCCGCTCAGATTAGTGGACATGTCCCATCTGTACTTAAAGTTAAAATTTGTATAATATACGCCCCCCCCCCCCCCACACACACACACACACGTGCCATACGCAAAACACAATAATCTAAAGTAACAATAATTTATTTTGACGGTGCAGCCACCTGGCCACTTTGGTAGAAACAACACAAATTACAATGTAATCAGAGATGATATGGTGCTGCCAGCTGTCCATGATGTTAAGAACTAACATAGGAGTTCCATGCCAGTGAAGACCAGCCGGTTGCCTGTGTTATTTATTCCGCAGGAAATCACTTCCAGTGAAGACAATAGAGTTGTTGACTATTCTGGACAGTATGAGTCCAAACTGTCAGTGTGAAATGAAATACATCTGTCACTTCTATGACAGTTTGGCCGTTTGGGATCCTCAAGCCTCAAATAACCAACAACTCAAGTAGAGACCATTCCCCTCGATGTAAAGGTTCACGATGTTGTATCCATGGAAAGCGTCCAGTTGCTCACCCACATGATCATAAAAACTGGTTCTACAAAACAAGTTAATGCTACTATAGAATCTAATGCTACTATAGTAAGGAGACAGAATTAACAGGAAAACCGTGAATAGATTTTCATATCATACACATGATGGCAGATTCAAACACTTAAGCTTGTTTGAGGTGAATATTTAATATCAAAGCTGTGGTTGATAAAATATGCAAGGGCGTGTTCATCAGCACCTGCTCATGATTTAATAAAAACTTTGGAACATGAAACCAAGTGGAATAATTTGTGCTAAATAACAGGATGCACATAGCATGCATAGAGAAATTAACCCTCCCTTGGCGGAGAAAAAAACTTTTAGAATAAATTTCTACTGAACACAGCACTTTCAAAGGTCTATGCCTTGTGTTAAAAATATAAATTTGTATTCGAATTAGAAAACTTCTGTGTCGTTATTTTGAGAAATTACACAAGTTTGCCATTACTCTTGTCGCGGCATACAGAGACACGACTGGGGAGAGAAGAACATAGGCATGACTGGCATCGTCGAATCAGTCGGTTTGAAAGGTGAAGACCCTCATTGGCCTACACTGCTACAGCTCGCCCACTGGGGATCATTGGCCTACACTGCTACAGCTTGCCCACTGGGGATCATTGGCCTACACTGCTACAGCTCGCCCACTGGGGATCATTGGCCTACACAGCTACAGCTTGCCCACTGGGGATCATTGGCCTACACTGCTACAGCTCGCCCACTGGGGATCATTGGCCTACACTGCTACAGCTCGCCCACTGGGGATCATTGGCCTACACTGCTACAGCTTGCCCACTGGGGATCATTGGCCTACACTGCTACAGCTCGCCCACTGGGGATCATTGGCCTACACTGCTACAGCTCGCCCACTGGGGATCATTGGCCTACACTGCTACAGCTTGCCCACTGGGGATCATTGGCCTACACTGCTACAGCTTGCCCACTGGGGATCATTGGCCTACACTGCTACAGCTTGCCCACTGGGGATCATTGGCCTACACTGCTACAGCTCGCCCACTGGGGATCATTGGCCTACACTGCTACAGCTTGCCCACTGGGGATCATTGGCCTACACTGCTACAGCTTGCCCACTGGGGATCATTGCCTGACTGGTTCAGGAGATGGCCAGCTGTCATTGGGTTAACTGTCATAGGAAACATATCTAGTTGAGGGTTAAAGGTAATCTTTTCTAAGAAACTTCCCATTCCATGGTTCCAGAGCAGACTTAAACCATCAATATCAGACTGGATTCGATCAGGTAGATTGAGAAGTAATGACTTGAGATACCGTGGAATATCTGAAACTGGGCTAACAACTGCACAGTGCTACTAGGTTAGTGTGCTAAAGACGTCAATGATATTTAGTTAGTCTAATCATACCTTTCAGCCTCCCTTACCATGGTGACCTCACACTGTTGATTAAGGTATTTCACTTGCTGTGTTGACCTCTATAACTAATTGGAGGTCACCTTACTCTGATGACCTCTTCTTAATCCTTATGGCCGAAGGTCAATCACACTGTGACCTTGAAAATGTCATGACTGAAAGGTCACGACTTCAACCTAAGTTAAGTCTGCATTATGCAGAATGTGTTAGCAAGTTCACCCAATACACCATTCCCTGGCCAGACTCTAACTCAACATAGGCCTCGTATATCATGAGAGATGCCAGCTGTTTATACATCTACAATGTACAATCTATAGGACAACGATACATATACCTATGATATCAGATATCTGAATCAAACAAATATCAGATTCAAACCCAACCAGTTAAACCCACATATCGGATTTGCTTTCAGGATACCAGCACCAGGCGCAGAAATGTTTCCGTTTACAGTGGGGTCAAAGGTGCCAAGAAAAAAACCCTCAAAATGAGGAGAGTGGGTCGGTCTTTCATATTCTTTGTTCAAGGTCTCAGATAAATTCGACTATGATCACCCAGGATATTCTGAGGGTCATCACTTGATCTGAAGTAGCACCAATTCTTGCTACTGGATTAATGAAGCTTGTTGTGGAGAGCATATTCCCAATATCCTCGTCCAAAAACAAGTAACACTCCTCGCCCATTCTTGTTAAGTATCGGCTTCAGTTCTGAGAGGCAGCATATTCGAGATAATGAGTTGCTGATTGCCGATATACACATATTTAACATCGAACTTATTGCCAAGGAAGTTCACAGCGGAAATCTAAATGTACTCGATGATTGCTCGGTAAAAAACATCCCCTCAAAACAAATCCTGGCGGAAATCAAAGTGGGAAACACAGTATACATCATGTGCTCCCATCTAAATCATTCCAGACTTCACTATAATGATTGAAGTCTGAATGTGTCAAGTCAAAAACTTGAGGGTCAAGTTGCAAATAGGGATGTCACCAGTGTGGAAAGCGAATTCAGTTCCAAGTATTGCCACTATGTGGCAGCACTGACCAACTCAAAGAATTGACACGCCTCAATCAAGAGCTGATAACACATGTATTGTAAACACACCTGATCTCATTTTAAGGCGTTCACGCAAATTTAGATATCATGCACTAACATGCAGCTGCTGACCACATTAGTTTCATTCTCAGTAGTAAAAAAAGAGCATAGTCAAAGTGGGCTAAAAGGCCTACCCAAATGACAGTAGAACACATTTTCTATAGACCAGGAAGAGATGTTCCTCCTCCTCTGATATAAATAGTGCACAACTTGTCAAACGCTTTTATGATATATAGTTGCAAAACACACCGCCGAACAATGATTATTTCTAAATTTGAGGCCACTATATTTATTACAAGATAGAACTGGTGATCAACAACAACACACAATACAATCATTGGGGTCAGATATTTCCATCGACAGCACATGCCCGGGCATTCAATCACCAATAACTAGGCGGCTATTACGTCCTGAATTAAGACATATCAACGCTATTTTCATTTGCTTGTTTGGGGGGAGATTGGAAGCCAACTGCTCCGACACAACCTTCAATCAAGAGTCCGTAAATTCTTACACCACAAGCCTGAGATTTTGATAGTGGTTGAGGGTAAAGATGGGATCCAAAGTTTCAATTCTGGGTTTTTTCAGTTTTAGCCCGAACTGCTTCTACTGAACTTGATATGTTGGGCCGATCACCCAGAATAGGATGACTTAGGAGTGCCATCACTATAACCACAGATCAATGCATGAGCACTGACAAGGACTATTGAGGGAGCCAGGGAGCAAATCCGTTTTTGCTCAATTTGCAGATTGATTTAGGTCAAGAAAGATGTTCTAAAGCCAGAACCTTTATTCTCAGACTATGACCATGAGTTCTAATCACAACTGAATGGCTTTCTCAGGAGTGAGGTCAAGTAGCTAGCCAAAGATCCTGTTGTAACCTGACTCACAACCTTTCCTTCTCCAAGTCAACATCTGATCCCATTAGCTCAATAATCAGTGTGTGGGCAACAGCAGTAATTAAAAACGTCCACCTAGGAAGCCAAGAACACCAATATTCAGGAATCACAACCGTGAGGGAGTGTTTCCCACGGAAGTTAGTTCATGGCAGGTCGAAGACCAAGTACTTTCGGTGTTGGTTTTCTCTGTAAAGCCTCCCACTTGATAAACGGCAGAAAAGTTCTACATGTTCTGTACGTCTGAATACAAATTCTTTAACACATCTTGCGGTACAGGACCTCACAAAATATACAGCAGGATAACTGGCCTAACATCTCATTTTCTTGTAGGTGTACATCCATGATTTCCACCTGTTTTCAACCGTCATTACAAAACAACTCCACAATCAGCATATGTTAAGATCCCTTCACCTGTCTGTTACACTTGGAAACGCTCCATCAATATCCTGCTCCTGAATACTTCTCCTTCTGATGCTCGCTAAATTCTCGAACGCATTCCTCATTAAGAGTATGGTAACTTATTGTTTTTTTACGAATGCCAGCGGAGACTTCTCTGTTGTACACACAGGGATGAAGGCACACATTTTAACAGAGGAAGGTTCAGAAAATGAAAATGAAAAATGTCATACAGGTACCAACGGTGAACTGAGATAGCCCCAGAGCTTTGTACAAAATGAGTAAGGTGTGGCCTTCATCACTCCACTGCACTGCGTGGAGCTGGGCTCAAGCCTTGAGCAAAAGTGGCAAGGCCAGCATTCAAGCAATGTCCACACTGCAATACAATTCTCATCCTCTGCCAACACTGGCCACTGCGCCACCGCAGACTACTTTTTTGGTCAAGACAAGGTGACTTCACTTCAGGTAGAGACTATGACACAGTCACAATCCCAGGCAAGTATTATTGTACTGATACCTTTTTTCGGTGGAAGGCCCAACCTTGAAACCTCACCATTGGTCACCAGCTTTAAAACAATGCGTCATCACCATCCCCATCAATGGATGACAATGGACAGAGTAAGCCACTCACCTGGAACGATAGAAAGACAGAAGATGTTACAAAAGGGAGAATATGCTGTGCTGTTTAGGGGCCCAACGACAGACTGGGACATCATGAAAGGAAATAAGTGTGCTTGTATGGTATCAGTTACAGATCTAGCGCCATTGTAGCACAACCTCCCACAGCACCATTGTAGCACAACCTCCCACAGCACCATTGTGGCACAACCTCCCACAGCACCATTGTAGCACAACCTCCCACAGCACCATTGTGGCACAACCTCCCACAGCACCATTGTAGCACAACCTCCCACAGCACCATTGTGGCACAACCTCCCACAGCACCATTGTGGCACAACCTACCACAGCACCATTGTAGCACAACCTCCCACAGCACCATTGTAGCACAACCTTACCTACCACAGCACCATTGTAGCACAACCTACCACAGCAGGCCATAGTATCGTGAGTAAAATACACTCAAGCAAAGCCCAGATTTGGTGAGAGATCTAGGACACTACATCAGATGTGCATGGATGGATGGTTGTCCATATTTGAGTCAGTTGGGGTTGGGACGAGTTGGGTTGCAGGAGGGGAAATGACCCTCAGGCAGAACTGGTTATCTTGTTTCAGGGTAAACTGATCGATTATTAACCACTTTCTTCAAGCAGGAATAGAGACTTGACAACCTCCATCATACTCTCTTCTGGTTGGTCAAAGGATGTCCCAAATTGATTCATGAGGAGAGTGGTGAATTCCCATCATACATGATAATCACATACCACTAATTGGCACTCGGATAGGATATGTGTTTAAAGCAAATACCACTAAAAAATCAGATGACTATTAAAACAAGTACTCCACACGCAATAATTGATTTGGGAGAATATGTGATTGCGTGGAGTCTACTCAATGTCGGGCACAAGAGCAAACCAACTCCGCAACCAATATAAGTGCTGTGCTGAATAGCACACAGGGTAATTGATTTCTGCAAACCCAAATTTTCAGTTCTACATTGTATTTATAGTACTGGAGAGATGACTGCCAGAATGACTGACATCAAGATAGATATCACTTCAAACAGTGCTGCTTTCACCAACTTCATAGACAAGGCCAAGTCTCCATATAACAACAGCGTACAGCGCACTGCAGACTCCACCAGCACCTGAAGAGACTAGGGCTCAATCCAACTGCTTCCTGCAAATAGGGACCAAACGCCAAGATACAAACGCCCCCCGGCCCCCCAAGCTGGCCCAGGCGCTGGGGTTGAGCATTGCATGAGAATGGCAATGCTATCGAAACCATTCCCATGCAAACTACGGGGTCTTTACCAGCCCATCAACTACAGACAAATCGGACAGAATTTTGAAAAATATTATTCTCTGTTAATACGACCATAACAACAAATTGAGCAGACACTAAAATATCATTACAGTAACCGACGTCAGCCGACAAATTGAATATTTGCGATAATGAGGGCTTAATTGCCTCTGAAGACATTGTACAAAATTGTTTCTAGCGAGCATTTAATTACAGTAGAGTGAGTTATGATGATTTATCTGAACTGACTGCTATGGTGACCCCAAGCACGTGCTCCGTGAAGCTGACAGTCAAACGTCCCTGGCATATTGCAGTGTGAATGGGTTGTGATGAGGAATCATTGCTGCTACCGTCACAACTGCTTCTTCATGTATAATGTGTCTCCTCGTATGATCATCATGGACCAGGCTATGATGTACTACATTTGCGACCAAGTAATCCTATTTCTTGCTTCATTTGGTCCTTTGTGGCGAACTTCTGCTTACAGTATCTGAACAGCACAACATATGGTCAACTGTTAAGTTACTTGTTGTGCTGAGCAGGAACACAATAGTTTAGCAGACCAGCATTAAGCTTGATACCTTGGATGTCAAGGCCAATTTGTTGTCAAAATCCGACAACAGAACACTAGTAGGAAACTTGATGGCAAAATGGTAAATTCATCAAAAGAATCCCAAGGTCTCAGAGATCAGAGGTGGAAAGTATGATTTACGTTGGACGTACTCCGCCAGATGATTGGCTCCATACACCTTGATTACCAATTAGAAACTACGCCAGATGTGATTCGTTGACTTATGCAACCTCCAATCAATACGTAGGTTGACACAAATCCTTTGGTGCAACTCTAATTACATTACTTACTAGTCTTACATAAGATATTGAGATGATGTATCGATTCCTAATTGATTGAAATGGAGCTTTGTGTTGTGGCTCAGGGCTGTAGTCTTTGTTCATCAGATTATCGAGTCTACCATACGTGACAATGAAAAACATGTGGGAAAACCAATTCGTCGATATTGTGACATATTTTTTTGATGCAGATCGTGTTTTTTTGCAACAATAGGATGTATCGCAAAAACGTCAGATCCTCTTGCTCAAACTTGATTTGGCAATTAAATCATGACATCAAGCCATCAAATTGCCAAAATAGTGCATAACGGTCGAGAGGGGGCTTACAGGAAGGTGCCACAGTCAGGTGACAGGAAGGCTGTACACAGGCATGTGAAATAGCTCAATAGCCCTCCACCCCACCCCCTCCCCACTCGACTGACTAACACCCCCCACTGACACCACACACGAAACACAGAAATAAAATTCATAGGTGTTGTCAATGGGGATATGTTTGTCAGTTGAGTTGTTGAGGGCAATAGAGCTCTTACTTCCACATGCTTGCAGGAAGTACCGAACAATTCAATTTCAAGGCAAAAAGTCACGCGATATAGTAGGCCTACCCAATGATATTGTAACCAACATTGTATCCTAATAAGGGGGTGCTGCTGTATCAACTGCTCAATTACATGCAGTGACCTAATTACTCTGCATGTATTAGTCGATTATTTCCGGAATAATTCCTCTTCGTCACCATTATTTCCTATGTGTCAGTTTTTCAGGCCAAAATGGCACTCAATGCCACAAACAATGAACACTGTACTGTGATGCTGGCTCATACTGCACTATCATCAGTGTTTCAGCCATGATTGACTTAAAGGGGAGTACAGGATGTAGTTGGCTATATCGTCAAGATGGGGGTCATTTTAAAAAATATTGGTACAAGCACTGCCCGACCAGCCCTTAGATTTGATGAGTGGATGGGGCGGTTAGAAAACAAGCCGTTGACTGATGCCCATGAAAAGCTAATGTATATCCCTTTCACATCAAATAGGTGCTCAACTTCTGTGCAGCAATGCAATCTAACTTCCAGTAGAAACTACAGTGGAACCTTTCTATTAAGGACACCCTTGGAACTGTCCCTAATTGAGAAGTGTCCTATTTACAGAGATCAACTTCAATGGAAAATACCAATATTGGACCAAATGCAGTGTCCTTAAGAGAGGGTGTCCTTGATAGAAAGGTGCCCACTAAGAGAGGTTCCACACTAATAGCCAGCTTGCTATTAGTTTCTGCTTTCAGAGATACAGCAGAAGCACACCAGAAAAAACAGAACAAGATTAGAAGATAACGTCCAAGCCAGAATGGCAGATTCACTGATGCTACAAGTGATCAGCTGGGACAAACATCAATATGGTGAATCACTAACGATTCGTACCACAGCATTGGGAGGGCGATGGGTCACAATTCTGAGTCAATAATTGATGGAGTAAGGAAGGATTTGGCTGGTGATTCGATCGCAACCAGAAATAGCACCACTGGAGCTTTCTTGGGAAGAGGAGATCAATGGTGGTGTCGTGCTCAAAACCATACTATAAAGCTATCCGAACTTATATTTTGCGCTCCAGATCCCAAAATGATGCGGACAAAACATTTACGAATGTAAGTTAAGTATGGCTACATAAGATGCTTTATTCGGAGTCACTACATTTACACGGAAAAGAGCTCGACTAAAGTGTGGATTGGTTTCTAAGGAAACCTGTTGTCAAGTATGGCCAATCGTTTACATTCAAATATATCAAAACATTGGTGAAAAAAACATGAATCGATGCAAGCGTCGACAGAAACCACTACAGAGTGAATTAATGTCCAATGTCGATTATTTTCTAAAATCACACTGCTGCATTCATACTTTTGGCTACCTGGGAAGCTGGTGGTAGTGTTGTATGAAATGTGGCATTTTGTAGTGAATGTTAGACTGGAGACCATTCACTGGGACTGCATTTGATTATGCTGGTGAAAGCGGTTTTCACCAATCCAAGACATCTCATCTAAATAGCTTCATTTTCTGCTGCTTCTTGGTGACATCTCTTTAAAATAGCTTCATTTTGCTGCCACTGCATTGATACCTTTCAGCACAGCATCATAACGACTGTGAAAGCCTTTTGTGTCAAGATGCTGACAGTGTACCAACCTAACAGGCTACTGTTTTGTGAATTGTTCATGGACCACGAACAACAGAGATTTGAAGGCAGACAGACACTGCACTATGGGAAAGACTCACTGTACCGGTGAGCCCAAAAGCATCATTTGGTGACTAAACCTTTTCCGACTGTGCCAGGCTTTTGCAGGGTTAGGTTCTGAAAACTCGCTGTTTTTTATAACACTCTATAGATTTTAGTTGATGCCTGACCTATGAAAGCAAGAGTGAGATCAGAAACCAGTGACACTCCTGACAGTTGTTGCCTCATGACCCAAGGTGACACAACTCGGTTGCAGCACAACATAATCATGATTCTCTCTCCCAAGTCACAGATGATGACATCATATCAACTCATAGCAAAGATGTAATCACTGCAGCAAATAAACTGGGGTCCTTAGTCTAGAATGCGGGATCGTGTTAGTCATAAAACATTAACCACCTTGGTTTCAGTTGACATTAGACACATTATCTGAGGACTTTTGACCAGATTTTGTTGGCAATGAGGTGATCGGAATGAGCATTTTATCAGTGCAAAACAATATCCATAATTTGAGTTACCATTACAAAAGCTAGCAATACCAGCAAGTTACTTCTCTGAATAAAGGATCCAAAGACGAAGCAAATTTGTTGAGACCCACTGACTCAGTGCATCCAGGCCTCCTATGGCTTTTGGAGCTAATATCCAGTAGAGCAGTCTCGCTGTGTCAAAGACTTTATCAACGCTCATCCTCAGCATCTCATCATCATCATCATCCTCAGCAACGTGATCCTTCGTAAAGTGCATAGAATCGTCAGACTGATTCTCTGAACATCTTTGATGACATCAGCACAGAACAGACGAGGCGGAATATCCCACTGGAGACAACCAACTTCACTGTCTAATTTATTAATTTGATGACGGGACGGAATGTGCCATCACTGATATTCCATTAAGGAAACGTATCCGTCTTGTAGCGTGTTAGCAATTAAAGCTATATTTAATGTCTAGTGGGGAAAGCGAGGCAAGTTGTTGCTAGCTGGTGTTATCGTGGCCAATTCTAATGAACGTTATGGTGCAGTTTGATGAATTTGAATTAATTTGTTGACATCAAGATTGCCAATTACAGCGTTGCTAAAGTAATGTGCAACAGCTCTCTTTATGAGAGAAAACTATGGGAGTTGCCACACCGAACAAGGAATCAGAATGGTAGCATGACCGTGAAATATTTGTTTTGACCAAATGGTTGTAAACATTGATGCTAACTCAAAAATTCCAAAAGCACAAAAAGAAGAAGACCACCCATGACATGCAAGGGCCAAGGTTCCAAAACATGATAGAGGCACAGAAGGCTATTAACAAACAGAACATGATACAATATCGGCAAAACAATTTCGCTCCGGAACGGTCGGTGTTTTTTCTGGCACCAAGATGCGTTGTTGGGATGTTTCCACACGTTACTCATCTGCTGCTCCGGTGGGAAGTGGTTAGCCTCTGACTGACGGAGAGGCTTGTGTGGTAGATTGAGTGAACAGTACAAATAGGAAAACCATCAAAAAGGAATCATTTTTGTCATCGACCGTCTAATGTGTTCAAATTTACCTGAGCCACGTAAATACAATGTACAATGAACACAGACAGCGTCCAATCGTTTTTCGTCTTATTTTACAGGCTTCAAATACACCTTGGCAATGGAAATTATTTCTGATAAGCACTGTAGATATTTCAAAATCTACACTGGCATTCTCATCAATCAATTTGATTCCAATATTTGATGATTCAAAAAGAGAAGCACTTTTCTTTCATTTGCTGATGCAGACCAGACTCGGAAAAGCTATCTCTCCAGGAGCTGAGACGTAATGGCTAGCATTTCTTGAGCACATGGGCAGTTGGTCTTCCTTCAATTGTTTCGTCAGCTGAGTGAAAACGAATCCAATTTGCTAAAGATGGTACGAAATGTTAGTTTGATTCAGCAAAAGTTGAATGAAGTATCGCATGCCTCCGTCTACAGTATCTAATATAAAATGCACAGGCAGTTTCGGCAAATTAAGTTGGAGTTAACTTTCTGTCTAGCACTTGGCCTGTTCCTAGTTCAATACCTACAGTGAAGGTATTTCAGTATTTCTTCAACCAGTGAGAGTTCCGAGTAAAAAATATTCGCCTATAAATACTTCATGACTAAGGTAGTAGAACATGCATGATTTCTTTGCCAAGATTTTTAAAAGATTTTTGCCGGCTCTTAGTGTGGTATGGCTCTCGGCAAATCAGTGCAGATCGGGTAAGAGTGCCAGGCTTGTAATCAGGAGGTCGTGGGTTCAACTCTCAGAAGGATAACCACTGTTTCATCAAAGTACCGGCAGTGTAAATTTAACCAACGCCTTTCCCTACAGATGCAAGGAGCAATAGATACCGTTGTTTATGATCTGTCAGTCAAAGATAAACCAAGTTGTATGAAACATCCAATACTGTCTAGATAACACCAACACAGAACTTTTTAGAGATGTGTATGAGATTGGAACACCACTATATTCACCACTTTACAAGTAGTTCAAGATTCATTCATTCATTGCATGATTAGAACAGTACTGTTCAGAAGTGACATCCCATGTCTTGAAAGTGGACTGCACTGTGGAGAGGACAACTCAATGTCAACTCAGATATATCACTTATCTTTTTTTTATGGTTCAGCTGGGTCAAGAGTAGTCTTACATGTCTAAGATGGTGTAGTGTTGACCTGGGCCCAAGGTAAGCAGTAATGTTGGCGTTAAGTCCTAACGCTAGTTAATCCGAAGGAGCTAACACCGGCATTAGTCTCTAATGCCGATTGAGCACCTGGACCATTTTTTGCATGCCACACCCAACTCCTTTCATCTTGGTAAATCTGTAATCGACAGGGTGTTTTGAGAATACTGGCAAGTCCAAAACGTTATGCCGATCTAATAGCCATTTCTTTAGACTTGGACTTCAAGATGATAAAGGCAAGCTGGACAAGTCATCACTGTAATCCTTCCAAAGCAACTTCCGAAGCTTTCGTCAAGCTCCAATCGCTTGTGACACCAGCATATTCATTGTACAATGTTGACATTTTGTTCAAACAATAGTTTTATAAATATTGAACTTGGTTCAGGATCGACAGCTGAACATTTTGCCAAAGACTTCATCAATCTGTCTCGTTTGATTAGATAGAAGATCAATACACACAACAGAACACAATCACTGCATACCACATGACAAAATATTTATTGCACATATTTCGCACTATGAAAGGCAGTGAATATGAATGATATTAGGCCCGGGCCCTATGATAAGTACAGGAGACGACTCTTAAGCCGAACACGAGTAGAAAAACTCGAATGTATGGACACCCGAAAGCCTGACTCAAAACATTCCTATGTGGTCACAACACTTTTTTTTCCAGTTCAGCTTCAATCAATCAATCCTTTTTGGCTTCTTGCCCCTTTTAGGAGTCAGCTGGAGATTTTAAAGTCCACTATGTACAGGACACACTTTTACCTCCTGTGATGGGTCACTTACTTGCCCGGGCATAGACACTAAGTTACAAGGTCAAGGGCACACAGCTTTTTGTTTCATTTGACTCGAGTTGGTTCTTTTATTGGTTGAGAAGAACCGGGAATATTTGTAGTTCTTCGTATCACTAACAGATGGTCTGTGCCTCCACAACTCTGGATACAGAGTTGGGGACGGACATCCCCTAAGGATGCCCTGGGTTGTTCATAAGATTTTTTTAAGGATCCAAGACGACTCCCTTGTGGCAGGACCACCGTCAGAACGTCCATAAGCATATTGATATTTGATCCAACTATCAACAACTATCACAGGCTCTACACATCCTTCCAGAAGACGGATGAGTAACTCATCATGCTTGTCTATTTCATTACATACTCCTTAACGAAGCAGCTCACGTCTTCGCCAGATAAAGCTGGCCTGACTCAGAGGCAAGCGAATCTATGAGCTGTTGCCTCATACAGTATGTTGGATGGAAAGTTAACTTTAACCCCAAGAGACTTTCAGGCATAAATTGCCAATTCCTAATTTTGTTTTAAGATATTTTGGGTTCTGCAGCGAAAGGGTGAACCTGACTGATAGACTTCCTTTTTTTCAGGCTTTGGCTAAGAATCTGACAGGACTGCCTTGTAATTGTATACAAGTTTACCATCAGGTAACAAAGTATCACCTCACTACATCACGTATGCAACTTGTACAGATCAATTAATAATACTCCATTCGTTAATTAGATCCCCTAAGACAGGAAAGTAATTAGGGAGAACTTATGCTGCCCAAAGTATTTTTCTTGCACATGAGTAAGGGCCAACCTGGGCCAGGTAAACATATGCAGACAACCTGCGTTATGGTTGCACTTGTAAGAAAGTCACTCACAAACGGAAGAGGATATAAGTCAGAATTGGCAATCAATTTGTGAGATCAGACGTTCAGACCTCGCCTCCAGGTTTAGGCAGTTTTGCCAGTCTAACCCACTGAATGAAACAGACCTGGTTAATTTCAGACATAACGTCAATAATCATGAGCGCAATTGTGATGGCCTGGAGTTGAGGAGTCAAGATCACATTTCACTGTTACATGTAAGTTTGAGGTGTTTTAGAACAGAAATTGACACCACACTGCAGATGATACCTCACTGCTGATCGGAGATGTCATTTCACCCAAGGCCTAGGCTGCTGCCTTTTTTTTGGACTACATTTCAGCTCCACCCTCACAAGCAAGCAATAGGCTACCTCCAGTTTTGTATGAATCCCACCACAAGCTATCACCTGAGTTAGATGTTTGTGGGAAAAGATCAGGATTTCTTCGACAGGGTCAGGTTCAGAATAATAAATCAGCAAGCCAGGCATGCAGGGGGATAGCAACCTTTGATACAAGTTTTCCCAAACATGTCATCATAAAATGAATAAAATTTACATTGTACGATACATCTTGGTGACACTTTTATTGTAGAAATTAAAATTAGGCCTATATGTAGTGCAAATACATCCTTATCATTTTTATCAAAATAAATACTTGACACATACAATACATGTAAGACAGACAATAACAGAAATATTCTGCTTCAATATGCATCGGAAATTTGAAATATAATTCAAAGCACGAATCAAAAACCTTCCGGAATTTCATAAAACTGTCTCAACAAGGAACAACAGGAATTAAGGGAAGTAAGTAGAGGTATTTTTTATCTCCAGAGGCCTACAAAACATAAAAGATAGAAAAATACATGACATCCAATGAGAACTTTACAACATGTAGTAACACCACTTGCGCATTAGAGCCGACTATTTAAAATGTTGTGTATTGTCATTTCTGCACAAGACCCTCACAAAGTTTTAATTGTTTGACCCCATGGAAAGTTCATGATCTCATTTCTATCCAACACATTTCAACAGTTCACAAAAAAAGTCAATTCCGGCCGGTATGCTGTAACAAAGTTAAAAGTCATGCTATCAGGAAATGCATGATTTTCTTATGTTGCTTCTGTAAGAGTAATTGTGCGGGCCATTTAATTGTATCAAGTAATTGTCAAGTCATATTTCATACATAGTAGACTATAATGCCATACTATGCCCGGCTTTATATGGGCCAATGACTGGGCTAAAGCACTGTGCCAATGCTATTTATCAGGTTGAGGGACAACTGTCTGCTTGGCCAAGCTTATGTGTAATAGGCCTGTGTTGAACAGACACACCAAACCAGCTTTAGCATCGACACAGTTCTACAGTAGAACCTCTCTATTAAGGATACCCACGGACTGACAACTGCTGTCCTTAATAGAGAGGTGTACTGATTAGAGAGGTCAAATTGAATGGCAACATCCTGTTTAGGACCAAAGCTAGTGTCCTTAATAGAGTGGTGTCAACTTAGGGAGGTTCAAGTGTATTCCCCCTGAAATAAAAGTGCCTGGAAGAAGGTTATGGTGGGGTTGTCGATTCCCAGCTCCCCCTTTGGCGCAACGCATGGCCCCAAGGCCTCACTAAACCAAGAAGTCACACACAATGGCCGGAGTAGGGGAGGGAGGGCCCGCGGGGCTCACTGCGGAGCAACTGCAGAATAACCGGGACACTCTGTGCTAAATGATAGGAATGTGTACATAATGTACAGAGGGACAGAGTGTACATAATGAACAGAGCTACTACTGTCCCGGCTATTCTGCAGTTAGGCCAAGGTATAGACTTAGAGTAACTAATATACATCAGTATGAGTACATTATTGTTATTCCATGAAGGTAGATACATGTATGTACACTTGCTTGTACAAAACCCCTGTACAAATACAAATGTACAGAAGCCAAAACATAGTATTTTGATATTGAAAACTCACCTCTAACTTGAGAATCCAACTCGACCAACGCCTCCTTCTCCTTGCGAGACCTTCTCTCAGACATCATTGCTGTCTTTCAATTGATAAAATCGTTTAGAACCGCATGAGATCAAAGTTTTCCCAATAATAATCCACACCAACCCCTCCACGGAAGTACACAACACACACACTGCATACACACTCGGATGTACAAGCAGGTGTATGTGTTTTCTACATTCGCCATTTGTACGTTAGATGGCGCCAGCAAACGGTGTGGAGGTTTCACTTCGTTTTGCAACTTCGACACTTATTTTAGGCCCATACGAACATTCTTCGATTTCAGAATGAAAAGCAACATTTAAAAAAAAAACCTCCATATAAGAATCTTTTCGATATATATTGTAAGAATTATGACCCATCAAATGTCTAATAATATCTTGAAATTTAAGTTTAAAAGAACAAATAAATATATGCTCCCCTTACTTCTAAACCAAATGATTGAATAAAGTACTTTGGATTGGGTTCGCCCAGTTCCACAATTTGGTTACTCTGGTTTCTCTTCAATCCCACGCATAAATCTTTCGCCTTTTACTAAAGATTTCCGTGGAGAGGAACACTCTAATGAGTCTATAGACATTTTTTGTAGCCCTACTGAAAAGTGGGGTAATACACCAAATAAAAGTAGAAATATGCTCTGGTAAAAGTACTTCGGTTCATTAGGTTTCTAGTTAGGTCTTATGCTTCTAGTGTCAAAGGTCTTAGGTTTCTACAAATGTAGTTGGGTCTTATGTTTCTAGTATCAAGGGTCTTAGGTCTAAGCTTTCTATATGCCAAGGGTAGTCAGTAATGACTCAATATTTCATACCGTTGTTTCTCAGTCGTCCATCTTGATGTCATCGTCGTCAGCCCTCAAGACTTAGTCCCTTCCTCTTTCAAGGAGACTTCAGGAGCCCTGATCTCTCTTTTACTTCAAAAAGCAAGTCACCAAATGATAATTTTGTTTTCCTTCGCACGCTTTTAGTGTGGATACTATGTCAGGGGCAGAGTAAGGGGAACCAATCGGTAGGCTGAGCCTTGAAACCACATCTCATTTGGAAATGATTTCAATTCAGATACAGCAGAACCTACTCATTAAGGACACCTTTGGAACTTACAAAGGGAGGCCCCACTGTAGTTTGCTCTTTATGAAGAAGATCTTTGAAGTCAAATCTGGATGGCTTCAGCCCTATCAAGGGATGACTGCCCCGTCCAAATGAGTCAAGAGCTCCAATAGGCAAAGCTCAGAAACCGAAAGATGAAACAAAAAACAAGTCATAATTAAAAGATACATTGGGTTTATTCATAGAAAAATGCCTGTCAAAACCTAAATGACTCATTGTGACCTAATTTACAAAATATACCCATGACTGTCCTTGCAACTCAATGCCATCTCTTGATGAAGCCCTTTAATTACAATGTGTCAACCAACATACTGAAGTCTGAAACTATTTACAAACCTCATTATGTGGTGCACTTCCTCCTGTTGCATACATTCAAAATAAACTACCCCTCATTCCGAGGCAGGAAAGCACTTAACACATGCACGTTGGACTATCAGGAGATTCTATACACATATCATTTAACCCTTGGCACCTTTTGCCATTTCAGCTCAAATTTTCTGCTCAAAATCGGTAAATACCGGGTGCGGTAGCTAGGGTTAAACACAAATGAGATATATATTCCATTACAACCCTGCAAACTTCCAGGAAACAAACAACTCACTTTCACCATTTCTTTACTCTGTCACACAAAATGCTGTATTCATTCCTCTACAAATGCCAAGATTTTAGATTTTTTAGACATATAAAGCAGTGTTTACATCAAATATGAATGAAGTGAACCTAAAAATGCCAGCAAACCCATCGGGTCACCCTTTCCCAACAAGTGAGCAAAGCAACACTCCTTAGATTTCTCCGGTTTTTGATTTGACACTGATGCAAGAGATTGAACATCAGTCTGAAAACTTAAATAAACAGAGCAACTTGGGTGTGTCCTGGCTCATTCTCACTACAAATTGAACATATCTAGTCCATAGAAGGACTTGGAACCACAAATTTGAAGCTGGAGGCATTCAGTCACAGAGGTTGAACTGTTAGGCATGACTTGGTGTGGTTGCTGTCGATTCCAAGGCAGAGTGAGAGAGAGTCTCCCCAACTTAACTACCCAGGTTTTGATATTTTCATCCCACTGACAACAATTCTGCTGCCCCTAAAGGAAACAATCCTGGGAGTTTTCATCAAAACAACTGAACAATGTTTCTCCCCTTTCAAAAAAGTGACTCTGCTCCTGCATTCATTCACACTTCTACATTCATCAACCAATCAAACACAAGCACACAATCGGTGTTATCAAAATTGAACATTGAGAGTATTATTTTATAAAGTGTGAGGAAAAGTAGAACGAATATGAAGTGGCTTTATAGGGAAGCTATTGGCGGATCAAGCTACATGACATCACAAACAGGGGTCTCTCTCATCTCGAAGTACATTGAAACAATTCACGCTTGATATGATGAAAATATTTTGTCTCCTGACTGCATACTATAGTCTCCCTTAATACGCCTAGTACACATCAGACTCACCAAGCGTCAAAAATAAACAATACAGTAATTTTTTAAGTATATCAGTATTATTGATAACCACTGTGTAGTGGAACTATTGCCCCGTAGACGTTTGAGATTATTTTCAACCATGCTAAAACACAAGGCTAATTTTTTTATACTTGTAAGCTTCCTGTATCATCTTGACCTATCAAAGAGAAAGGATAGTACGTTTTGACGATTTATTCCACTGACGTAGGCATATATCCCCCTCCCCTTCCCCCCCCCCCCCTTTGAGCTGGTTATCGGAGTCTCATGGACTTCATGAGAACTATGCCATCGCCATATTCAGGGCAAGGTAGGAACTGAATAGACCGTAGGAACTGAAGTTTACAGTTCCTACCATGCCCTGAAGATGGCGATGGCGTAGTTCTTTCATGAAGTCATTAAAGTTCTGAACTACGCCATCTTCAGTGCACAGCAGGAACTGAAAAGACCGTTTGGTGTTTACCTTGGTCTTTTCAGTTCCTACCGTGCCCTGAAGATGGCGATGGCGTAGTTCTTCCATGAAGTCCATAAGACTCCGATAACCAGCTCAAAGGGGGGATTTGGGCCACGTCGATCAACGTGGTTCGGCGCTGAAGGTGTTAATAGATCAAGATAACACATGACAAAGTTAGAGATTTTCAAAGTAAATGTACTGCAAACCACCAAATTTTCGCGAGTGTTTTCTTTTCGCAGAATTTTACATGTCATGAAAATCTTTTTGTAGGAAAAACCTTTGAAAAATTCACAGCGAGGCACAAAATTTTGGCAGCTGGCAGTATCTATTAAGAGTATATAACATGTTATGTATCATAAGTACAGGTGTTAAGGAGGAGTGCAAAAATTATTTTTGCAAATAACTATGATTACACTTGGTGTAAAGAGACAATACGTCAATAGGTGGAGACATTAGTCATGGATGACAATCACTACAAAATTTTGATTATTAGATTTGAAATATCTTCTTGAACATAGTCTAAAAATTTGAAAGTTCTGGAACAAAAGGATTCAGGCTGCTTCCAAAATACTACCAAATTTTTACAACATAGTCATGAGGCAGGCTTTTTTCAGTCCAATTTAAAAGGAATGCGGCAGGGTAATTATACATTTGTAGTGTATTTACAAGATACGTACACAGACCTCTAGTTTCAACAATGTAAGAACGTACCTGATCATTCAAGAAATGTACGTAATTAAAGTGATACTATGATGTGTTTTACAACTTTGCGGAAATACGTCAGTTTTTAATTGTTGATCACAAATGTAAAGCTCAAATTTTCCATTTTTGATTAGATTTATTATAAAATCGCTGAATGTAAACCACCGCGACCGCGAAAATGTTCATGTTGTGACATCATCAACGAAAACGTCGTCGGCGTAGCACAATTTCAACGGCATTGAAGCGAGCCATCCGGGTGGGATTAAACCATCAATTTCTAGAAAATGTGCATTTCGATTCGAAAACCTTACCGATTTATGAAAAAGTGACGTAGTCATTTGTCAAAAACAGCTAAAACATTATATGGTGAAATTTGACACGAGTTACCCTTTAAGCACATGGTTGTTTGATGCCATTGAAAATGTCTCAATTTGGATAGACAATGGGTTGGCGAAACTAAGTTGTCAAATGGTCATGACGTCATATTCCAACTTGGGATTTTTATCAATCATTTGATATATGAAGCGGTCTTACTCTTATAAGGGTGAAACTAGAGAATATAGATATATTAGAATAAACAGAAATACTCTCATTGGTGCTAACAGTAAAACAAAATTCCCCTTCAACAAATGGATTTTAAAATGCTCATTGCCAAACAAAACAAATCAGCTTTTCCAATCAACATTTTTTAGAAACCTGATGTGGTACCAATTACATGTATCATTAATCATAAGCAATCTGTCCTCAATTAATCTTTGTGGACCGCTCAACTTTATCAGTGAGTGTCTGCATCACTCACGGACTCAGTTCCGAATCATTTATAGTCGAAACCCAAATAATGATGAAGAAAGGCAAGGCTAGACCAGAATTTAAGATTTTTGTGAAGACAAAAGCTGCACAACACAATCATAGCAACAGCAGTCGTTTTAAAACTAGTCAGAAAAATGCACAGGAATTTGGCATTTTTTTGCTAATGCAAAAGTCACCTCAATGGAAACAACAGAATAAAACACATAGACAAGAATAGTGAAAAGATTGGCACATTTGGATTGGGAAAGATTATCGAAGGAGAACAGTTGTAAGAATGTAAGTATTGTAAGTATTGTAAGAATGAGTATTCTTTTTTCCAAATAACAGAATAGGTTCACAGTAGCTTGACATACCGACAACCCCCCTCCCCCCAAACAAACCAACCAAATGGAATTTTTAAGTTGATGCCGCCTTCACGAGCTACCCATCAATTCATATTATGGCATACGAGGAAAGATCTGTCATCCTCAGTCATAGGATTAGAACACCGAACTGAGAGGGGAGATTCAAGAGGGCCTGATAACACCTTGGCATAGTTTCATATTTTCACAAACAATCACCATGGATTGAGGAATTTACAAAAAGGTGCCAACAGGGGTCTCTCTTAACTCAACACAACTATCAGTCCCAAAAACTGTTTATATAATTCACCTGAGGACAAACAATTTGACCCTGGAGTCTCCCTTTAACAGATCCACCTTTAACAGAAAGCTCACTTGATTTCAGACATGGCATTTATCGTGTTTTGGAACCAAATACTTTCTATTATACAAGTACAACCTTTAGAAGTGAAAATTAGTTGAATATGCCCATACATTTTTAAAACGCTTTATAACTTGTGAAATGATTCTTACTCTCGTCCCTTACATCTTATGAACTTAACAAATACAGCAAACATTCAGAAGTAGTCTGTCTAAAAATATAGTCTGTACAGAAATATACAATTTTAGTATGTAGCATACATGTAGCACATGATACGTGGAACTATGAATCATTTTGGTGCTTTTATTGGTGCTCCATTCAAAGTGAATCAGACATGACAAGACACCATAATCAAATGCCACAGATATAACTCTTAACCCCACAATGTCCCGATGAATTAATGTAAAACACTTTTGAAGACCATATGGTCAAATTAGTCCGGATTTTTTACAGGTCCGGAAATTCATTTTTGGTTTTCAGGACATTTTTTGGAGATTTTTGGACTCAGTGGACACACTGTCATCGGAAAGCACTCTGGAGTGATCGAAAACAACCTGATCCATCAAAACAGGAAAACGGCTGTAGAATTTTCATGCACTCTGGTAATAAACATCTAAATGTACAACAGATATCTCGCTAACTGATGCATATAACGTCATCATCCAAACACACTACATCATCATCATCAACAATGAAAGAGCGCGACACGTTCGACTTGGTCCCAGAAAAGTTCGACTTTGCCCCAGAAAAGTTTGACTTACTCCCGGAATGATTGAACTTTGTACCCGAAAAGCTTGATTTCACCCCAGAGTAGTTTATCCGTGGCAGGGATCGCCGTGACAGAACTGACTGATGACTCTGACTTGGTGGAGTGGTGGGGGGTGTCGGCTGTCCAAATGACTTTGGCGGAGTCACCTGGCTATACGATTTTGGTGGCGTCTTTGGCCGAAGGGAATACTGTGGCGACACCTTCCCACGCATTTGAGGCACATTTCGTGGACTAATATTATTATTATTATTAGTAAACGATTTATTTTTCATGTTATTGTACCAAGCACCTTCAACAGAAGGGACGGATGAAATGCAATTGGTATTCGGTGGACCCTGACCAAGGGTAGGTTCTGAGGATATCCCATAATAAGCTGGGGGATTGGGCATAGAACGTTGACCTGAATCAACACGATCCAACGGTTTTGAGAAATTTGACGTGCGAATCATAGTGGGCGGCTGTCCCATGGCCTCAACCAAGTGAACTTCTCCTTGCGTGTTGTAGTCAACAATATGAATAACTTCCTCCTTATGAACTGTATGGAGATGGTTGTAAATCTTGTTGGTCGCATTCACACTATATTGTTCCTCCAAGCCACACAGATGGCACTTGAATAAGAAGTTATTGTCCTCTACTTTACCACTTTCATGTACACCAAGCTTGGGTAGATTGTCCGTATTGATGTCACCCTGACTGATGCCAGCATTGGAACCACGTCTCAAACCATGACTACTCGTCTTAGCAAAATCGTTCCTTGGCGATGCATGATTGGCAAGGTTGATATTATGAGCTTGCCGCGTACCTAAATTAATCCGTGGATTCATAGCAACATTGTTCTGTGTCGATCTGTTCGGTTGGACACTGGCACATGGCTTCGAGTGATTCATACCAGGATTGTCAAAGGACAGTCTCTTGACTACTTGGCGAGGCTGAACAGCATTGACATTTTGCCTCCCATGGTCCAACCGCGGCATCTTGGCGCTTGGACCCGACATCTCACTCCCCATCAATGGTCGTTTTGTTCTCGAGGGGAGAGGCGCGGTGTTCAACGTAGGAGACGTGTCATCGCAGACAGGCACCATAATCGAGATCTCATCATCAATTTTTTTCTCAATGTGGCGAGTACGACCAGAACGGCGGACCAAATGATTGTTGCTCGCTGACTGCGAAGAAGCATTGTGCGATGGCTGGAAAGGAGGAACAACAGGTTTATTCGACAGTCCTATCTGTCTAGATTGTGATAGCATGGCCTTAGAACGATATGGAGGAAACTGTTGACTTGCGAGGCCCAGCTGACTGCGCGGGACATTCTGATGTGACGTTTGGTTAGTCGAGTTCCTTGGAGCCGACTTCTCGGGACTCAAGCTACTCAGCATTTTCGGAACATACTCTGCTTTTTTCTCTTGCGGTTTCTCTTTCGGCTGACTTTCCATTCCTGGGCTATTAGAAGAAAACACCCAATCATCGTCCGTGCCTTCCATTGCAAGCTTTGCACGTGTCTGTTGTGATGTCGGCAAGGGATTAGGATTTCCCCGCCTCAACAGAGACCTCATAGCAACAAATTGTCCATTAGGTCGACTCGGACCGGATTCACCCTCGGAGTCCTGCATAGCATCTGCAAGAATGGCCTTGTACACAATCACCCTGTTTCGAGTGTGTTCATCAACCTCTTCAGAGTTTTTATCTAGAACGGCCAACCTAGACGGAGTCGCTCCAAGCAGTGATTTAAGATCATAACACTTAACGACAGGGGTAGAGGGGAAGGTGCAAGACAGATCTGGTAGAGAATCTGGACTTGACGACCGCGAACACATTTCAGTTTTCTCCGGAGACAGCGGTGCTGGCAAGAGGGAAACATTTGACTTCTTAGCATCTAGTACACTTTGATGCATCATAAGGCGTTTCAGTACAACGCGACACGGTTTCATATGTTTAAGCCTATCCCGACTCTGACGGTTCAAACCAGTCTTAGCAAGTTCCATGAACTCTCTTGAATCATCTTTTGAGAACCGATATGTGTGATAGAATTTTCTAAAATGTCGCTTGTGTTTGAAAGTAACTGCAGCAAACGAATCACGCTCTCGGAGCCGTTCTTTGAATCGATTTTTAACTGGCGTCCGACAGAATTTTTCGTAGTCATTAATGTTTGGTTTATTGACCTGTTTTATATGACCTTTGATCCTCACACCCAGAGGTGAACTGAAGTCGATTGTCATCAGGGGTGCCTGACAGATATAGTCCTGCCTGCCCAACAGTGAACCATCGGAACTACCCGCGTCGCTGTCATCGTCACTAGACACTAAACAAACTTCTTGTTGCTTACTGATAGAGGGCGTATTGAAAGATATCAACGATTTCGGCGTCCGCGGTGTTGTCGGTGTCCTGGGAGTAATCACAGGCGCCTGATCAACCTCGATCAGATCGCAATCGATCTGACTATCCCGCCTGATTCGATGAGCCAGTTCCATATGTTTTGCTTTCTCAGCTGGTAGCAACCCAAGCGTTGTTACGTACATATTTTTCCTCGGGTCAGCAATATTGACTCTTGGTCGTGACTGTTTGTTCGGTGTGCAGAGATCCTGTAAATGGGCAGGACGCAGCGTGCAGATCTTCTGGTGCGTTTGTAACATGTCTTTGTTTTGGAAGTCCCTCTCACAGAAAAAGCAGACATAAAGCTGTACAACAGGTTTTTCAGCATCTGGAATGAGATATAAATTAAGTCAAATTTTAAGGGCACGTCATTCAATCATGCAAAATGCTTTTATATAAACATTAACCTCCGATTTCTTCAAGATGTCCTTACCTTTTACCTCATACGCATAGCACCAGTCACCATGCATAGCCCTAGTGGTCAAGTTCTGGGTATTACGGAAAGATTTTTGATCAGTGTTACAGCAACACCAGTCACCATGCTTAGGGGTCAAGTTCTCGCAATATAAAGAAAGATTCTAGATCAGTGTTAAAGTACACCAACACTGAGAGATTGGAAGCGGACATCACCCAACGACTTGTTTGAACAGTGTGATCCACTGACCTTTCAAAGAGAGGCCTTGATTTGAGCATAATCTCGGGAGCCCAAATGATATCGAGGGTTAATTTGTCTATCTTACCTTTGAACTGCGGTTGAGATCTAGTCATTCCATTCATTTGGAGGTTCACGTTTTCTTGCAACTAGAAATTTAAGTAAAAGAAGCTATTGTAAAAAGCAATCAGGCAAGTATGGCAAGCCAAAGCGGAATTTATTCAAGACTTTAGAATTACCATTCAAGAAGTTAAATATAAGTTCAAGAAGGAAATATATGTTCAATCAAGACTAAAATATGTTCAACCTTGAATCAAATGTTTTCAACCTTGAATAAAATATGTTCAACCTTGAACAAAATATATTCAACTTTGAACAAAATATATTCAAGACTCACGTGACCATATTCAAGACGCACGTGACCACAAAATTGATGACGTAATTGCTCATGTTTTGATGCTTTACGGACTTTCCCGAACCCGCGTCCGGACTTTCCCGAACCCATGGTACTCGTGTTGCGTTTCGGAGCTCGAATTGTTCGCACGAGGTTTTGACACATGGTTGTACACGTACCTAGCCGCCTACACCTGACATGTACTGTAATCCTACACATCATGACATGGATACCGAGTGAATGTCAGAGTCGATACATGTTTCACAGACATATCAGGCAAATTATAGGTTCAAAATGCGCAATGCCTCTCACCTTTCATTCTTAAGGCCGACACCACTGTATCGGATTCCCGTTGTCTTTTGACATGTTTGAGTGTTTAGGCTATACAGGCAATCAATCATGTCGTGAAACAGAACGCATCAGAAGTACCACAGATTCTACGCTCTACGTCATCAATTTTGTGGTCACGTGCGTCTTGAATATGGTCACGTGAGTCTTGAATATATTTTGTTCAAGGTTGAATATATTTTGTTCAAGGTTGGACATATTTTATTCAAGGTTGAACATATTTTATTCAAGGTTGAAAACATTTGATTCAAGGTTGAACATATTTTAGTCTTGAACATATATTTCCTTCTTGAACTTATATTTAACTTCTTGAATGGTAATTCTAAAGTCTTGAATAAATTCCGCTTTGGCTTGCCATAGGCAAGGTCCAACTGTCTTAGAGAGTTCAACTGTCTTAGAGAATGAGAAAGTGGCATTCTGACACTGATATCAATTATCAGTCAATCTCCTTATGCAGCGGTCAAAGTAATCCCTGTACCCCCCCCCCCCCCCCCCCGTTAGGGTTCACCCTTGCTGCATTAGTGTACATGACCAGTGTGATATGCTTGCGTATCGAGGGTTATTTTCTTTCACAGACACCATTCCTGTAAGACTGAATTTTCCCACTAAGTGAAATACTACAGGTTAAAACATATCGCAGAATAAATCCCATTCATAAAAAATGTCACAATAGTCACCAAATTTGTTGATCATTTTTACATCAATTAGCAAACCCAATCAACATAACCTATTAACAGCATACGTCTGTGTACATTCCCAGCATAATTGTGACTCATCAGTATCACACCAAATCAGGCATAAGTCATAGTTCCACCTATCATAAAACCGCGAGTTTTTTCAAGACCCGTGTCTTCGCCGTGTGTCAAAAAACCTGGAGCGCACTCACACCTATCAGTGGTGTTAGATAATGGTTAATAGCCCCGGCGACAGGTGCGCTGTAGGTAGGGAGCTCTCCTGTCTTTCTTTTCCTGTTGGAGGGGAATTTCGCATGCGCAATACCGAGGCAACTACACCGCGCCATCTGTCGCCGGATCGTAGAACTTGCAATTGCCGTGTCTATTCAGATTCCACCTATCAAAAAACCTGTGTTGAACACGGGTCTAAATAAGCCCCCGATTAGCCCCATCGAGCTCGATGGGGCTAATAGACACGGGGATTTGACACACGGGACCATTTAGACACGGCAATTCATAGGTGTAAGCGCAAAAGACACGGGGATTTGATAGGTGGAAGTACGACTTAAGTATTGAGCCATCATTGACATAAAATCGCCTTATCTAAGTAGGATTTATACATTTTTTACATTTTACATTTTAACTCCCTTTCATTATCAAATATCATCATATTCACAAATATATCACTTTCTCGTTCATAGACAAATCAATTTTAAGATGAAATGGCCAGGGCCATTGTGCTCACCTCATGTGGAGGAAAGATGGATAAAGAGCATGGTATTGTGTCATGTAGTGTTAGGTTTGATGTAGGTCCAAGCAATTACAATTTCCCCAAAATGGCCAATTTACAGTACATTCGACCTCTGTGACCTTGAAAAGTAGGTCAAATCAAAGAAGACCCGGGTGACACATTGAATGGTTGTTAGAATTAGATGTACCTATGATATAAAATTGGTGCCAATCGGGCAAGTCATTACTAGGAATAATGGCATTTTGAAGAATTTAGGATTTGGCCCCCTCCCTGGAGGCCAAACGGCAAATCAGATTGCACCAAACTTCGGTACCTGAGATCACCTGACCAAGGGGTACATGTGTACTTAATTTGTGATCAATAGTCATTGCAGTTAAGAAACGTGCCATAGTTACGGCCTGACGGCGAATTAACGCCATTTGACCTCTGTGACCTTGACAAGAAGGTCAAATTAAAAACCTGTGTGACATATACTGTATGGTGGTTAGATGTACCCATGATATCAAATTGGTGGCAATCGGGCAAGAAGTTAAGGAATAATCACATTTTTAAGGTTTTTGGATTTTGCCCCCTGGTGGTCAAGTGGTGAATCATATTGGACCAAACTTCGGTCCCTGAGATCACCTGACTAAGGGGTAAATGTGTACCAAATTTGGTATCAATAGTCATTGCAGTTTAGAAACGTGCCATCGTTACATCCTAACGGCCAATTTACACCATTTGACCTCTGTGACCTTGAAAAGGAGGTCAAATCAAAAACCCGGAGGATATATGATGCACCTTTGCTAGAAGTACCTACCATATTTTTTTCAAAATTTCCCGACTACTATTAAGGGAGATATTGCATATTTTTACTTTTAACGTTTGGCCCCCTGGTGGCCAAACCATGAAACGAATCGGACCGAAACTTGGTCTCCAAGGTGTCATTACATAAGGGTACATGTGTACCAAGTTTCAACTCAATAGCTCTAACAGTTACGAAACGTGCCCTGCTAACGGACGACGGACGACGACGGACGACGACGACGACGACGACGACGACGACGACGACGACGACGACGACGACGGACGACGGACGCCACGGTATGGGATAAGCTCACCTCTGCTAAGAGGTGAGCTAAAAACCAGTAACTCAGCCTCAGGAGACACATTTTTGATACATTTCCAAAGCACTGCCACGGTGATTAGCTTTGTCTTATACAATAGGCAATTCTAATGTAAATGCTGGCTATTTGTTCGAGACATACCCCAGGGCTGTTACAGTGTATTCCAATTATCGCCGGAGGCTAGTTACTTTCAACCATATATTTACTTTTGTACCTCATGAAAAAGAATCAGAAACTGAATTGGGTTGATTGTTGCTTTTTCTGCTCTTGAAAGAATATATATTACAGTAATAAAATCAAATAGAATAGAATTTATTCCGATTGGACAAAATTTTCCAAATATAAACATGAAAGTAGGCCTACCATGAGGCCCAATTAAAAACAACAGTTCTGTCATGAATAAACCGTCGGAGACAGAACTTCAGAACTCCTAATTCCTCTGAATACACGAAAGAATTGTACTGTCATGACAATTATAAAACGAACAGTACTTGGAAAGGCTAATTCTTAGCCGTCATTACTAGTGACAATCCCATGTTGTAGGCCACTTCTAATATAAGCATTCGTGAGAGCCATCCAAGATACGAAGAATTTATAAAGACTATTCTTATTGATTCTTGAAGATACTGACCTCTTTCCTCTGAATTGGCGGCGAAGAGTGACTAGTTAACGATGTTGACGTCTGCCACCAATCTTGCCGGTTCGTCTTCTCCCACGTGGGAGCCATCCCAGTGAGGTCGACCAACTGTACATCTGGCGTGGTCATCTTCTTTTTGGCAATGTTGGGAAGGTTGCAAGTGCCCGCCAGAGGTTTCGTGTTTTCAGAACCTTCCCTACCCGTTGGTGCCACAGGCATCATGCGGCGGGATAACCTGTAAAGACAGAGAGGAGGCAACGATGAGAAAATCTTGCTCGGACTTCGCCATTTAATCAACATACTGTCATCAAACACCATAATCTGAAAAGAATAATCTTAGGGAGGACTGTCTGGAGAGAACGCTGGGATGTCATTTATCATACAGAGTGCTCTGGTAGAGGCTGCCTCAGATATCCATCCAAAGATCTGAACCAATAGTTGTTAGAACATTTGTGTTCATTCTGTCATGTCTGTGAATACTGCCAAGAACCAATAAAGATTAGTCTTTATTTGTTCTTGATACTGCCTATAGTCATGAAAGTGTGCAATAAGTGCGATGATATTTCGAGGTCCCAATGACCAATCTCAAACCAGAATACAAACCTAAAAGCAAGAAGATATATAGTTGCACAATTTTGAGAACTGAAGAAATTGAGGTGTGCAATACAACCGATTGTTGATAAGCTGAAGAATGTCTTCACGCCACATCAGTGAAACTGAAAGTGAGCATGAAACTAAACATTATTACAAAACCGAAACCCATAAATACACACTGGAAGTTTTAAACAAACCGAAAACAAAAGATATGAATGACATGATATTCCTCAAACAATACCTGCAGTCGGCAAGTGACTATAAGACTGATTCAATAAAACAACAACATAGGTGCTTTCTTTTTACATTTTTGATACTTAACTGATTGTCTGGCCGGACGCGACAGACAATAAACAAGTAGTAATCAGAGTGATAAGTTACAGGGACATTATCCCAAAGTACCAAGATAGTACCAAGTACCAGCAGAATCAGACCAAATGTCTAGACACCAAACAGAATCACCAAGTGTCTAGACAACTAACTATTCAACAAGTGTCTGGACAACTAATCAACGAGTGTCTAGACACCATCACTAACAGAATCATCAACATAGAGCACAGACAGTCAACGAACAAAATCACCAAGTGTCTTCACTGCAGGATCAATGAGTGGCAAAAGAAAACAGTCTCCTATATTGTCTATAGACAACAAACAAAAGCACCAAGCATAGAGACAATAACATGAACCATAAGCAAGTGGTGGGAACAAAACGAGTCCCCAGTGTTGTCTCAACTACTAAACATAATTATCATGTGTCCTAACAACTAACAGAATCATCAGCTCAGACAATATCAATTTATTATAGCAAGGCAAACACCACAACTCAGTATCAGGACAAACTAAATAAAGCATCACATCACAATTATGTTATGCAACATAAACATGTCAATCAAACAAAGCAGCAAATGACGACCAATTGCTCGGCTCCTCGATCCAATATCAAGCATTATATATGAATCCCACAAGTGCTCGTCCAACCCAACCCTGCACAACACAGTCCAATCTACCTTCTTGTCGGAGGAACATGACACACAGCAACAGCTTTCTTCCTTCCTCGGAGCTTCATCACTGATAGCTAGAGCCACACTTTCTTCAAGCCAAGCCACACCTGTCCTTTACGTATAGTAGTGAGCTCAACACTACTGCTTTCCATATAACCACGAGCCTATTCACAGCACAGCAGTGTACAATAGATCCAACCTGATTACAGTACTGGCTGACAGCCAACTTGTGTGGCGTCATAGAATTTTCTGTTGAACTCGGCTCAATCAATGGCTGCCAGTGACGCATACAGCCGTTGAGACGTAGAAGGCTCACATGACAAAGGAACGACTAAATATGGAATGAGCATTGTTGTAAAATGGCTGAAGGTTCAATTTGTGGCTACAGCAAAGGAAATGGGTGAATTTAATGATGTATTTGAAGGTATGCCTGAAACTGCTTACTGAAAAGCAAGAACATTGAATTCACGACTGTGCAATTGACAGACATGGACGTTTCACAACAACAGGCAACAAGGCAGACTGCAAAATGCTGATGAAAAAAAAAATGTGTTAAGCCAAGAGACAGTCTTTGTTCCCCACAGGAATAAATGATGCATGGAATCACTAATTGGGATGATGTCTCAAGTCACTCATACAGGTGTGTGTGGTGTTATGCGTCAAATTACTAATGGGAAAGAAATTTGACTCCACTTGGAAATGGTATGCCGAGTCACTACTTAGTCATGCAAGGTCATTACGGTGTGTGGAGTCACTATTGGAAATGGTATGCGACTTCGGAGTCATCATTTAGTGACTCATCGTGTGTTGAGTCACTATTGGGTAATGGTATGTTGAATCATTACTTACTAACTTAGTAAGGCCATAATGCATGGTTATAACGGTGTGTGGAGTCACTATGGAAATGGTACGTTACTTCCGAGTCACTATTCAGTGATGCATTGTGTGCCGAGACTCCACTTGGAAATGGTATGCCGAGTATACTTCACTATTGGAAAGAGGATGTGGAGTCATTATTGAGTAATGTATGGAATGCTGAGTCACCATTTAGAAATGGTATGTTGACCAACCATTTCGCAATGGTGCACTGTGTGATTATTCGAAAATAGTGTTGAGTTACTGAACTTTTCCTGATCAGTCTATCCTCGGGAAAACAAGCAAGATCAGTTATTGCATTTGGATGTTCTCATCCAAACGCACAGCGATAGAGACCCTTGTAACACATTGTGTTGCCTAGTAACCAGATGACTGGTTTGATGTTTTCATGTGCTAAGGCCTTAACACCATGTAACAGGTTGCTAAGCTACCAAGAGCTTTCACTTTCACATCTTTTGGAATAGCAACCAAGGTAGAAGAGAGAGTAACTACCAATTGCTGTAGCTGTATGGAATTAGCACCAACAATACCCGCTGCAGCTGTGGTGAATGCCTGTTGCAAAGGCTGGCAAGAACTGCCTTTGGTCTTGCCAAGTTTATTGTCATGGGTATTGGCATGCCGACTCACCGGCAGTGAACCTCAGTCCATGTAGTCTCCTCTGGATAGTACGCACAACGCTGGTAGATCGGCATGGGTATTGGTAGCTGTACTTAGGTGCTTGTGACCAAGTTTTTTTGCAGCAAATGGCTGTTGCCTAGTATTACTTCAACTATCAGTCATGCAAAAACTGCAGCCATCAGTTCAGATGCTTCCATTTCAATGCTGACTGCATAGGTACGCAGCTTCCTTTTAGTGTTGCAAAAGTAGCTGGAACACCATTTCTAACTAATTGTAGATGCAAATGTACAGGAACAGGTCGCCCCGCTGAAGCTGCAGCAACCTTCTGCAATGAATGCATCAGCCAAGAATGCTGTACTTATCACAGCAGGGCCAACTACTAAACCGCTGGCATACTTGCTTCGATATGAAGCAGGCATCAGAAATGTGTATGCAAGAACAGCTACATTTATCTGCCTTGTCGCTGTCGATTTCTATCCACTGAACTACAGTTCCACCACAATGCCATTCAGCAATGTTTGTGTGGTCTTACTTATGCTTGGAAATGGGGGCGACAACTGCTCAGAAGGTCGATGACATAGCAGAGCAGTTAATTGCCTCAAATACGCCGCATGATGCAATACGGTTTCCTGCAATTTGCTAACTGCCACGCTAAATTACTAAATAAATATTATTTAACTATAACCAACCAGAATGGGAAATCCTGCCACCACAACTACAATGTACATTTCAAATATATGTACATGTAATTGCAATAACAACTACAATGTACATTTCAAATATATGTATATGTAATTGCAATAACACTTATGACAAGATGATTTTATCTGATAAATCAAAGCAAATTAGGTCTTCTTCAGATTGAACTAATCATCTTTTGTGTCGTCACTTCCTCTCCAGTTAAGCACATATTTTTCTTCGGCAAATCGTTACCTTTACCCACCGTGATGAAGTGCAAACGGAAAATCAGGATGCTTCATCTGCCATCATGATGTCATCAGTATGATTCATCATCCATGAACACAAAACGAGGGTGGTCACTTATGCAACGCTTGGGTCTGCCGCTAGGTAGACAGGTTAGCGGATGATCAGCACAGGAATCATCCTGAGCTTCAGGTTTTTGATACTCCTACGTCCCATACAAAACCCTGAGAAAATCCATTAGAATCGACAGCGAAGGGTGGCTGTTCTGATAACCTGATACACTGTGCGTAATGTATGTATATATAGTGTTTTATATGACAATAAAATGTATATGAATAAAGTTTAAGATAATCCTATCGTTAAATCGTTTTATACTTCATCGATTCTATGCTGTTAAACATTGTGTAGACGTGTAATTGTGTTTTAATTAAGTAATGAAATAAATTTGCAGCGGGTGCGCGCAATACGAAGGAACAGCACTGAAAAATTCAGAATTTTCATAAATACCCGGATGTTCTAAAAATAGCAGCTAATGAAAATACGCGTTTCATGGCGCTGATTGAAATTTAACTAACCTACCTCGGACCCGAGCCCTATGGCGCAAAAGTCTATACAATTGATAGTGCATCTGAGAGCATTAATTCCTGGGTTCGTGGTTTACGAATTTCCGAGACTCAAATACAACCGACGCTCTGATTGGGCGCTTTTTTTTCTACCGCTACAATCCGTCTGAAGGGCATGGATTTCCCCAGGGGTTTGTAATAGCGAGAGCTGGAGCATATGGAAAACCACTGGGTGCCGAGGATGCACAGGAATCAACACAGGAATAAATGGTTGAGGCATGACACAGAAACAGGAACATTTCTGAAGAGAACAAGCAGTTGATTCCATTGTTTGTCATGTATTTTCATGCCTTCTTCATGCAGTTGGTCACACATTTACAGTGAACATGCCACGGGTCTGAAAGGTGAGAAGGTACTAACAATTTACGTAACTTCACAAAGTTTGAAGAGAAAGCAGAGTCGATGGAAGTTGACATGCTTAAAAGATTGGTTGATTTCATTATCGACTGATCAAAAGTTGATACTTAAAAAAATGACTTGCATGTTCACCCTCTAAAGTATTTGGTGCAAACCCACTAAAAACAGGGTACAAGCAAAACAATATTATAAGATAAAAACATCAGCACCAATGAACAAATTCCAACGAAATAACTTGGTACATTCATGAAACAACCACTTGATTATGCAATATTAAAATCAAAATTTTCACATTCCAAGTCACTGTAATTTAAAGAATATAAAAAATCTACGATAACAAATAAACAGACAATAAACATACAACAAGTGTCTTCTGTACTTCAACAACGGGACCAGGCAACAATGACTTCAACAATCAATGGGATTCATTCAACATTAAGTAACACTTTACAACCACCTGCTCATGCTGTGAAAAGGACATTTATCTATTGACGATTGTCATCAGTTCATCACCTTATTGACAAATATCAAACTTACACAAAAGGATTAGTCTCATAACCAGCAAAATTGGCTCAAAATCAAGGTCGACACTTGTGATTTTTGAGTAAATTGAGAATATTTATGACTGTGGGTCAAATCAGTTGGCACTTTCACAAGGGCCGATATTCTGAAACATCTCTCAAATGTTAAGTTCAGCAACTGGAACCTTAGTAGAGTCAATTTATGAAAAATAAGGCCTAACCTCAAAAAAATTGCAAGCAAACGTTTTATGGTTGTTTATTGTAGTATTGGGTCTTGTGAACAACATATCAAAAGTTTACAAAAATTTATGCCCGGGAAAGGGTCAAAAAGTGACGTCAAAAACAAGATGGCCGCCAAATCATAAAAGTGGCTATATCTCACTTCATATTTGACATAGAGTGAAAATATTGGTGCCTAGGTATAGGTTTTAGGGGTCAAGGAATCCATTAAGCCTATTTATGAGGTTGTAGGAGAATTGCATAATGGGAAATCCAAGATGGCCGCCACGACGGCCCCAGATTATGTCTTTGGCCACAACTCAGTTCATACTAAACGAAACTGACAGTTGTGTGGTGTCTTTTCATAGGTTTTAGGGGTCAAGGAATCCATTAAGACTATTTATGAGGTTGTAGAAGAAGTGCATCATTGCAAATCGATGCTGACCGCAATACACCCAAGACTTAAAAATAGCTCAGTTTATGTTATTGGTCATCAAGCGACAAAACATGCATTTTCTCCACGTTGGAGTACGTATGCAACCTAGCCGCTAAGCAAAACATCCCACCAATCGTTACATTCGACCAGCCGCTCTTCTGGAAGGCATCGGAGATCGTAAATGAAGTACCAGACAATAGTCCGATTAGAAATGTTGTGTTGTTACTAGGCAGTTTCCATACCTTCATGAATCTTCTTGGGGCAATAGGAACATTAATGGATGGGAGTGGGCTGAGACAGATCCTAGAAACAGTCTATGGAGAAAACGCGGTTGTGCATATGATGAGTGGTAAATCTGTACAACGTGCATTTCGTGGACATCTTCTTGTGGATCAATGCCTTACGCATCAGATAGTGGCTAAAATCATCAAGGACGAGACTGGTTTTGAAAACGTCTTGAAAGAGCTTGAAACGCTCTACGCTCTTACGGAAACTGGTGAACGAGAGATGGAGTCGTTGCTGAAGTCGGATTGCATCGCAACAATCGCTCATCAGCTCAAATCGAAAGAATGTGAACTATCCAATGATTCAAAGACAAGTAAACTGTGGATAAACTATCAGAAAATGTTGGGAGTTGCACGCGAGCTCATTGAGGCTGATCGCACTGGGTCATGGGAGATGCACCTCCATGCCATCGCAGATTGTTTGCCAATATTTGCAGCAGCTGGACACCCTAACTATCTCAAGTCGGGTTATCTGTATCTACAGAAGATGAACAGCTTAGAAGCTGAAAACCCTACTGTTCATCAGAAGTTTATGAATGGCTTCCATGTCATACGCCGCAGCAACCAATACTGGGCTGGCCTAAGCTCTGATCTTGTTATAGAGCAGACGCTCATGCGTTCTCTTAAAAGCACAGGCGGGCTAACAAGAGGAAGTGGCTTCAGTGAACACCAAAGAACACTTTGGACCATGTCTCGCCCTGTAACCTCAGCCTACAACTATGCCATGCAAGAGTTCAGCCAGATGGTATACACAACAAGTGAACAGCACAAAGAGGCTACGCCTTCAAGGATGAACAGAGATAAAGCAGACGGAGAAAAGCTAATAGAAAAACTTGCAGACTTTTCTCCCTTTACAGGGGATGCCACCTTGCGCAACATTATAACAAGGATAAATGCTAATGAAGATGTGAACGTGCATGATCTTTTCACGGTTGGCAAAAGCGTAGTAAAAGCAATGGAAGGACAGTCTATATTTTCGTATTCGCACAAGAGAAATACTAGAGTGAAGACATTAGCTACTGCCCGGGCCATCAAAATAACTGGCGATCGAACCATCGACCCAGCTCTGTTGTTTCAGAGGTTCTTGGTTGTGTCACAGTCAGGAGAAGATCTTAGTCTAAGTGAGGTGATGGACTATGAACTCAGCCCTCATCCTCCATCGTTATTTGAAGCAAAGCACTGCTTGCGCTAACCAGACAAGGCACAACTGATGGAAGCTATAAGAAACCATGTCACTCCTAAATCCGAGGATGCCGTGCTCGATACAATCCCAGTCACTGATCACTACGTTTTAGACGGGGGCTCACTTTTGCATAGAACGAAATGGACCGAAGGGTCCACATACAGCTCGATCGCCGAGGCATATGCAAAGCTCACTGGTGATTTATACGGACATGCCACAGTTGTCTTTGATGGGTACAGCGGAGGGCCAGGAATTAAGGATAATACTCATCAGCGACGAGGTGCTAACAAGACTGCAAACAAGGTCGATATATCAGATGCTACCAAGTTCGTTGGAAAAAAGGAAGACTTCCTCTCAAATGTGGAAAACAAACAGGCTATGATTGATCTAATCGCAAACTGTTTGCGACAGAAAGGCTGCGATGTCATTCAAGCTGAGGGAGATGCAGACGTGGACATTGTAAAAGCTGCAGTTTCGATGTCTAGGTACAAATCTACAACGCTCATTGGTGAAGATACCGACCTGTTGATTCTCCTCTTGTATCATGCGACAGTTGAGGACAGCCATGAGCTGTACTTCCGTTCAGACAAAAGTGGTAATAAAACAAAACATGTGTACAACATCAGTGTTCTGAAACATATATTAGGTGATGACATATGCACTGATCTGCTGTTTTTGCACGCATTCACGGGTTGTGATACGACTTCAAGAATCTTTGGCATTGGAAAGAAATCCGTGTTCGAAAAGATTCTGAAGGGAGACACCGTGTTACGCTCATGTTCAAAGGTGTTTTGTTCCCCTGACAGAGACAAAAAAACTATCGAAGGTGCTGGCTCTAAAGCAATGATTTCATTGTTTAATGGGAATCAAAGCGAATCTCCTGCAGCCCTTAGGTACAGTTTGCTCTGTAAGAAAGTTTCAAGAGCCAAGGCATTTGTGACACCTGAACGACTTCCACCAACTGCTTCTGCCACCAGATTTCACTCACTTAGGGTGCATTACCAAGTGCTTGTCTGGATGGGCATGAGTGAGGACATGGTTCCAACTGACTGGGGATTCAAAGTCCAAGGGGATACACTCATTCCGATCATGATGGATAATGACCTTGCTCCCGAGGCTCTCCTCAAAATGATCCACTGCAACTGCTCCGCTACATGTAACACACTAAGGTGTACCTGCAAAAAGCATGGGCTTGAGTGCACGAATGCATGCGGATCTTGTCAAGAGGGGAACTGTGACAACATGACTCTGGACCCAATACCAGACGAAGAAGACGTTGATGAAGAACAATGAGATATAGAGGCTATTTCCACAGTGACTAAAAATAAAATATTACTATGTACATATAGTCGTTGCTAAATATAGTTCTTTAATATTCCCAACTTACGCACCATATCTGGTGGCCATCTTAGATTCCCTATCATGCACTTCTTCTACAACCTCATAAATAGTCTTAATGGATTCCTTGACCCCTAAAACCTATGAAATGACACCACACAACTGTCAGTTTCGTTTAGTATGAACTGAGTTGTGGCCAAAGACATAATCTGGGGCCGTCGTGGCGGCCATCTTGGATTTCCCATTATGCAATTCTCCTACAACCTCATAAATAGGCTTAATGGATTCCTTGACCCCTAAAACCTATACCTAGACACCAATATTTTCACTCTATGTCAAATATGAAGTGAGATATAGCCACTTTTATTATTTGGCGGCCATCTTGTTTTTGACGTCACTTTTTGACCCTTTCCGGGACTTAAATTTTTGTAAACTTTTGATATGTTGTTTACAAGACCCAATACTACAATAAACAACCATAAAACGTTTGCTTGCAATTTTTTTGGGGTCAGGTGCTATATTGACTCTACTACCTACCTTATCCTCTTTTTGATAGATCGGCTCCGAAGCCGCAACATTTCTCCAGTCATTTTTAAAAACTCCTCAACAAGTTTTAAGAGCATCGACAATCAGTACAGATGACACACAGCACGTCCCACACACACTGACACAGTGCACTTCTACGGGACAAAGACTTCCGTTAAAAGGAGTTTTATGAAGCACATAACTGTCCTGTACTGCAGTTCAGAATTCTCAATATATGACAAATCACCAACCAAAACAAAAGGGAACCAGAGATAGAAATCTAGAGTATAGGCAGATTTAAATTCCCCTATATATTTAAAGGCAGAATCAGTCAACAGTTTTTCTTTTCCAAACGAAATTGCTCTCGTCTTTGTGCAGCAGTGATGGCCTATGGGTACACAGGCTACAAAAGGTTGAGGCGGGAGCCATTGTCAAACTTGGGTGATCGGTATGCCAACTCTCAAGAAGAGCTGGCGCTCAGCTTAAATTAGGGCAGTCATTGTCACTTTAGGAAGCTTTCGATAGCCTTCGATATGAAAGATTCATTGGTGCCAGGCAAACATTGGGTTGAAATTGACAAGAATTTTATAAGTAGTTTTTTTCTTAATTGGAAAGAGGTAAAATGTGACACCAGAATTTTTAATTTTCTGAGGGCAAATCAGACAACAAGATCATTCTAAAACAGGAACAGGAAGAACAAAGCAGCATTATTTGATAAATTTTGATAAGCACCAGAGGCAAACTCCTATATAAACCTAACCTAAACTTGTTTTTACCAGTATGTGTTGGAATTGATGATATTGATAATTCAATAGTCACTTTTTCTTGATAACACCAACCTTTGTTCCAGAAGTGCTGGATCATGTTCCCCACCCAAGGTCTCTTTATCAACTAAAAAGTATTTTGAACATCATCAGGCCTTTCAAATTCAGTACATGTGTCTAATTCCTATAACACTATCAGAACACAAAACTGAGGTCAACATTTCCCTGACAATGCAATGTGCAATTTGAGCACATATAATTAGTTCACCCACAGACAACGAGCAGCAGCTATGAGATACAAGGCATGGCCAGCAATTTCGGTTTATGCCTGTTTCCCCTATTCCTGTTTCGCCTACAAAATTCCTGTTTCGCCTATTCCTGTTTGGCCTATTTCCTGTTTCGCCTATTTCCTGTTTGGCCTATTCCTGTTTCGCCTACTTTCCAGTACCCCTACAATAAATCGACTCTCCCAGGGGGAACCTTAGGGATGCATGTCCATTTTATGGGGAAAATGTGAGGGGACAATTGGATGATGTTAACGATGTGATGACAATTTGACTAATCAAATGCCATCAACTTTGTTAACAAACCATGCCATGACCGTTTTGAAAGAGTCACCTTGAAAGCGGGGACAGTCCGGGACTTTACTTGACCATAGGACCATACTGACACACAGTAAAAACTAATAGATTAAGTAGAGTAAAGCAGTCGCTTATTTTATAAAAACAGGAATTCATGAGTTTTTGATAAAAATACATTATACTGTACATTCTCATAATTATTTGATCAAAATCAGCTGTAAAACCCATGTCATAATAAAGAACAATGTAGCTATAGGTATCCTTTCTATTAAGAAGCCAGTTACTGACTAATACTACGTTCACACTGAAGGCGAATTCAAACCGTCTTCCGGAGAGCGCTCTCTGGAAAGCGGTTTGTAAAATCCGGTCGCGTCACACTTGGGTCTTAAAGCGCATTCAAATCGGTTTAAAACGGGTCACAATGAATACGCATTAACGATGCGCCATCTATAATTACATGGTTGAACTCACTCACAGTTATGCTGTGGGCATGCGCAGTGCGAACGCACTGCTTAATGCGCATTAAGCGCGCCACACTACGAATTCCAAAGCGGCTTCAATGCGAATTAACCAAAGCGACTTCGTTGATGCGCATTAAAGAACCGTATTTGTTAAAGCGGTTTGAAAACGGTTCAAACCGACCTGAGTGTGAACACCCAATACGTATTAAAGGTTTAAAGCGGATTCAATTCGCTTTATAACCCCAGTGTGAACACAGTTTTAGATAAAAGAAAGAGAATCCAAAATATAAAATGCAGGCCTAAGAAACCTTTCTCAAATCTAATGAAAGGGTAAAACTTTCTTACTATTTTTTTTCTTGCCTTTTAAAATAAGCTAAAACATAAGCCTATGTAAGCTATGTATAATTTTCCAAAGTTATTCCGAATGATACTGAAATAATTGACATGTCGCTAAATCCATTATTTCAGACTTTATTCTTAATGATAGCCTTTAACACTATAGTAAGGGACGGTTCATATTCCTACGTCTGTGGCGAAACAGGAATTAGGTGAAACAGGAAGTAGGCGAATCAGGAATAGGTGAATAAGGAATTAGGCGAAACAGGAATAGGCGGAACAGGAATAGGCGAAACAGGAATACACCGCAATTTCATGCAATGAAAGTCTGATTAGAGTTTTAACCAACCCTGAAAAGAGGATTAGGTTAAACAAATAGTACTAATTCAGATACCTGTTGTCCAAACACTGCAACCATCCAAACTATTCTTTAATTCTCTTGCACCCAGTAAGTCCTTTTATATAGAAAATATCAATTTGACCTTGATTTTTTAATGAATTTGGACATCCTTGAGTGTTCAGCATGGTATGACAAAGGTCATTGCCAGCCGTGCTTGGGTGACCCAAATCATATATATATATGTGACCCATCACACCAAAATGGGATTGTAAATTGCCAGACTAAGTATTGAGCAATCGGAGAAAATATAAAATGTTGCAAATATTAATCGACTTTCAGATTATGAAATAATGAGCCTCATATACACCATATCTACCTAAGTATTTTTTCTGTCAGTCAATTAGGCACAAAATATCATACAAAATAGAGGTAAACTTTTTAAACGTTTAATATTACTTGTATACAAATCCTCTATGCATTATGTCAGAGAGTACGATTTGTAACTTGTAACTTGAATAACGTAAGTTTCTAGAGTAAATCACACGATAAATTCACCTCTCATTCATCAGCAATACTACATCACTAGCATTATACCCGTGGCGCAGGCAGGTTCAAATGGGCTATATCTTGAATAGATTGAATTGCAATGAAAATCTAATGCAATATCAAAGGAGCAATATTGAAGAGGCAAATTAAACCAACCATTTGTCCACAGACTCGGACCTAGCTGTGGCGTGCTGTATGTGTGCATAAAAAGTGTATCAATTGGTCCGATAGAGATGATGAGGCAATGTCAATATGCCTCGTTCCTCAGTCAGCAATATGCCCCTTTTTATACGGAGAAGAAGGAGAACTCAGATAGGCCTTCACATGTCGGCTTCCAAATGTCTCGGGCAAGGCACTTAGTCGAAAGGCAAGCTAGAAGTTCAGCATCGTGAGCAGCTCCTTGATAAGGCCATGCCAAGTTCAGAGTGCCTCTTCAGATACATCAAGTATTGAAAGCTGTGGTGAGCACATAAACAGACCATGGTCACCTTCATTTGAAAATTCCTTCATAATCAAGGGCTAGCTCTGACTAAAACAGCACCCATAAACAATAGACCATCAATTTGACCCCAGCTCCTAACTGCGGGAAAACCCAAGTCCAGCAACCAAAGTACCAAAAATACATTTTTGTTTACATTTGAACTGCACACATGCGTTTGTTTATAATTTCATTTCCCACGAAATCGTGGATTGAAAATAACATTAACCTGGGTTCAGCAGGTCAGCAGGTATAACGGCTGTTCCAATCATCCCCCTACAGCCAGCTGTTCAAAAGGTAATGTTATTCACCCCAGAGGGAGTGCAGATAACATTAACCTGGGTTCAGCAGGTCAGCAGGTATACCGGCTGTTCCAATCATCCCCCTACAGCCAGCTGTTCAAAAGGTAATGTTATTCACCCCAGAGGGAGTGCAGATAATTGATTAAGCCCCTGCATAATTTAACAGCAATGGCTTGGCTTCTGTTAGTGGTAAGGAGAATTGACAGTGTCCGATTAAAAATCCCTCATTACTGCTCCGCTGAAGTATATTTTTGAACAAAACCAAGACGTTGCATCAGGGTAAGTGTCACCACAATTCATGCAAAATTTCAAGGCAATCCAACGCCTCTAAGTGTGACTTTATTCGTCCCCCTTCCAGTATTATTATATAGATTCTTAAATGATATCCCGAATTTGTTAAAGTTGGTTCCGGCATCATCCCATCCCATTCCTCCACTGGATGTCCTCAAACTTTCCGATTAATTCCATGATTTTGGTCCTTCAACCACAAACAAGAAGAAACAGGAAGATGATGATGCCAATGGCTGGGGACAGCAGACAATAAATAAACTGCAAACTTCCGTTTTTATACTGCAAATATTCTCCATGTCCACATGTCAGCATGAGTTCAGAAGATCACAAAGTTGCATTTTTTTATTCCATTTAAAATGTTAACTCCTCAGCACAGCACAGCTCTCTCACTTAATGTTCACCAAGTTAGTGCAATAACAAACCACATCCTGAGAACAAATCACCTTTAGCCAAGATTAAGACTCAACATCTGCATCCTGAACACAAATGTTCACCAAGATAAAAGGACAACTAACCACATTCTGAACACAATTGTACACCAAAATTAAGAATACTAATCAACGATATTAAGAACACAAATGGCACAAAGAATAAGAACATTTAATCAACTAAAACAAGAACAAAACTGCGGGCAACTAATCAATAAAATCATGAACACATGTTCTCCAGGATTAAAGGACAACAAACCAGCCACATCCTGAACACAAATGTTCACAAAGATTAAAGGACAACAAGCCACCAACATTCTGAACACAAATGTGCACAAAAAAAAGAGCAACAAAGTTTTAAACACAAATGTTCAGTCTGAGCCTGCACTAAATGAATGTTCACAAAGATTAAATTGCAATTAATCACCTAAATTATTAACATGGCCATGGGACTATTCAATGACATTCTGAACACCCATCTTCAGCAAAGTTAAGAGCCACCAACAAGCTACACACCGATTTAACTGAACAAAATTTTTTTTTTAATAATAACAAATTTACTAAACTCGGCAGACTACAAATACAAATGTATAACCAATAATTTGTCGAGAACGTGTAACCATATTTCAATTCGATCCTAAACTTACCAATATTCCATAACGCAGCAGGCAATGACATGTCTACCTAACAAATTCCAATACGGCTATGAACACATCTGTCATAACACACCTCTACTTATAGCCTCGACCCAGACAATGCCAGGCACCTTCTTCACCGATTGGCTAACACACATCAGGTCATCCGGCCAACCAATCACAACAGGCAGGCACACAGTCATGCACAACACTCATGACTCACTCATGCTCAGACAAAGCACACCCAGATAGATCCGGTTAGATCTGTCAGGGTTGCCATAGAGACACTGGCAATGTGCCATTAGTCGGGCAATACATCTGCTGCCTAGACTAAACCAATCTTATGCCTCAGCTTTACAGGATATGGAAAAACAGGTATGAGGATATTACAATACACTAAATATAAGCTGTGGATGGTACATGTGATGTAGCTGGCCTTAATTCTGAATTCATTGATGGGGAAAATGTTGTACCAATGCAAGACACACACTGGTATTTCATGAGTCCAACCATGGAGGTACAGGTATTATTAAGAATGCCTCCATGGTCTAACCTACATGTGTTAACTGCATACACTAAGCAAACAATAAAGCCTTGATAAGCCCCAATGGACGTCTATTGTGTAAAGCAAGTGCACCTTGCTTGACCTTTGTGAAGTATGCCAATCCCATGTGCTGTAAATTACCAAACCATTAGTCACCACTCAAAGTTCCATTTACATGTAAGTGTTGAATAGCCAACCCATATAGATAGGTGTACATATGAATAACACACTGGTACTGGGTATTGATCCATTTTACCATAGTGAAGTCATAGCCATATGGGATTGCCATAGGACTGGAAGTGTTATAGAGCGGTATCAGTGTTGAATAAATAAATAAAATGAATAATCTATATGTGTGTGGCTATACTGAATCTATAGTCAAAATCCAAGGTTGGAGTGTTTTGTTCAGTATATATGCCAGCTGTCATCATAAATAACGCATCATGACTATAGGTCCACTAATGAATGTACAAACTCCATAAAAATATACTGACTGTAGGATTACTTATAAAATGAACTCATATTGTAGTGGACTTCATTTTTAAATGAAAAGGCCAGGGGCCATTGTGCTCACCATATAGTTATTTGGTGGTTAGGAATTCATCCTGGTTAAGAAACATGCTACATGTATAGTATATAAATCAAATCAAAGTTGGTATGACATGTGATGTATCCTTGCCAGTAGAACCTACCATAAAAATTTTATCGAAAACGAGTCACTTATAAGAGAGATATAACACTTTTTAGATTTCCACTTTTGAGACCAATCAGGTTTAAAATATGGCCACCCGGCGGCCATCTTGAAAATTTAACTTGCAGCTTATCTTCCCCTAGTGGCCAAGTACAGAATCAGATCGAGCCGAAATTCGACCCGGGGGTCCTTTGTACAAAGTCTTAAGTTCCTAGCTCTGGCAGTTAAACATGCCACAGTTTTTGAAAAAGGATACCGACAACGACGGACGACTGACACACCGGTATTGTACAGACTACCCTACGGTAAGCCAAAAATGTACTGACTGTAGTGTAGGCCTACTTATAAAATGAACTTATGCATATAGTGCAGTACACATACTGACAAAATACACAGTGACTATAATAGGCCTACTACTCATAAAATGAATTTAGAATGTAGTGCACTACTTAAAATATACTGACTGTAGGCCTACTGATAAAATGAACTCATAATGTAGTGCACTACATTACATTTACACATATTGACTATGGGCCTACTCATATAATGAATTTAGAATGGAAATTTAATTTGAATGATTTAAAATGGAATGGCTTTCAGAATATGCAACACATAATATAAGCCGGTGTGAATTTGTGTTTCTTACCTGTACGAAATAAAATACAATATTTTTAAAAGATATGTTAAATACAATACATGATATATTATTTGCATCACATGATGTAGACCACGCCAGTAGTTCTTATACATATTATTCTAATATGCACATAATACACTTACAATTACATGTACATTTCATTACAAACTGACATCATCATTAGGCACACAACACATGAGGTAGGCCAGTGGTTCTTTCACATGCATTAACTGGGATCAAATGGCCACAAAACGTGCCCCCCCCCCCGATTTTGCCCTTTGAATAGTACTTAGTAGGTCGAATCAAAAACCTTCCCTCAGCTAGTGACCAAACCAAGAATCAAATCGGATTGAAAGTTGTTGCGAGCTTTTACAACTTACAATCCAAGACTACATACCGAACCAGTATGTACTCCCAGCGGAACAGAACAGTCCTGCTAACAATAACACAAGCTGTTGGACACCTTCTGACCTTCCTCGGGATGTGAACTTTTAAGGGTTATAGGTACCGCCATCTCGGCTAAAACTTGAAATCCTACAGCAATTAGAACTTTTTCAAAACGTAGTGGATGCTCATTTCAAGGGCGGAAATCCATTCTTCGTTTTCCAGAGAGCAGCCTCCCGGGTTTTAAAAATGAGCGTTCAATACTTGACTTGCCAAACTCAGCTCGACGCCGAACTGCAGCGCCACTCGCGGACAAAGATAAAACAACTCGACATTTTTTTCACCGGTTTTCTCGCTGCGCATGCGTACCAGCGTCATCTTTTGTTGATTTCCGCTGGTACGCATGCGCAGCGAGAAAACCGGTGAAAAAAATGTCGAGTTGTTCTATCTTTGTCCGCGAGTGGCGCTGCAGTTCGGCGTCGAGCTGAGTTTGGCAAGTCAAGTATTCATTATGCATTTGGAAAGAGTTTTTAAAATTGCTTTAGGATTTTGAGGTCTAGCCAAATGGCGGTACCTATGGTCAACCCTTAAAGTGGGCAATCCAACGCAATCACCCAAATTCTGCTTTTGAAAATATTTGAATTATGTACAAACAAAAAACTGACAAGAGAAGTAAAAAATGATCAAAAACAATACTACTTAGATTTATTTAGCTTATTAACTTATGGATGCTTGACAGGACCATGCATGCATATCCAGCTTCATGTACGGACCAGACCGTAAGGCCTCAACAGATTTACACAATTCACCCTTACACATTTTGTCATCGATCGCGCAGTGCACCGAGCATACAATAACAATGCATCATGCCATCAAAGCACATAACACGTAATGGCGGCGGCGCCGTACAAATCGAAGCGGCCGACACGTGCGCGAAAAAAGTTGAGATTACGAGAAATTGGAACATCAGAAATCATTCTAACCTGGAGACACTGTTCTTCAACCACGAAGCTTTGTCAGTCCCAAGTCGGTACTTCGAGCGATGAAAGGGAGCTGAGAAATCGACAGATATTTAGGCCATTTGTCGCGCGTAAGTAAACAACAGAAATCAACATGGCCGCGATAAACGGGCAACATACGGGACAGTGCGCACGGCGAGCGGAGTTGCGGGGTTCGGGCGAGATAAGCGGGCTTGGGTCGCTGCCAACTCTGCTGGAGGAGTGAGGCAAGGTGAATTACTGAGGCCATCATCTGTGCTGTGTTAGCATCCTGACATACAAGGCTCCTAGATCGCAACTCCTTTCTTGGCCAAGTAAAAAAATAAAAATTGGGGGCAGTTTTGATGAGAACGACGGTTATGATAGACGTTAGAGTCAAAATCTTTCAATTCAAGGGATCTGGATGGTTAATTTGCAATGTCACTTGTGCGATATGGCTGAAAAATCTGACTGTCGTTCAATCCGTGCTCCGGGAAAAATGTGTGATTGTAGCCTATCTGTAGCGACCACCCTAAGGACTGCCCTGGCCCGTGGTGTCCTCCAGCTAAAACTTTGGTCTTAAGTAAAACCAGTCGGTGCCATGGCAACTAAGAAGTAAAAAATTGTTATAAAATAGTTATTTTTACTATCAAATTAAGAGTGTAGGGCCGTTTGCACCAGACCAAAAACCCACCCGACCAGACCAGCCCAGACCATGATAACATCGCTCACGGCGTCATCAATGTGACAAGGTTGTCACAGAAATAATATATGTGTGAGTAACGGGTTGGTTTCGTAGGCCCGAAGTAGTCCGAATATATTGACCAGGCCAGATATTCAAAGAGAAAAGTAGATTAATGTCGTGCTAAAGGCGAAGTAAAAATGTGTTGCCAAAAAAGAAATCACCCACTATACACGGGGATTGTTGTGTAATGTGAAAAGGACTCAAACATTTTATATCTTATACCAACTACCACATCCTGATATCAGGTTTTTGATACTTCTAACCCAAATATCGAGGCGAAGTATGCAATTACCATGACAACTACATGTATATTACTAGACAATCCCGACGACGATGAGTGGAGATGAAGTTGCGCCGTGACAGAAGGGTGGCGTGAACGCGGTGCGCGGATAGTTTTTCGCGCCACTGAGGAGTTTTGCGTGGTGAAAATAACAAATAACGCATTTTCTACTCAAAGCGTTGCTCAAACAAATGATTTATATCACTGTGACCTGCGATTAAACTTGCTGATTGAACATAATGTGTGACAAAATCATAGCCTATATCTTGCCTGCGAGTAAAACCCGCAATCACTGGGTTTGATATTGATCGTGATGACCACCGCACCGCAAAATAAAACAGGAAAAGAACAAAAATTTAACGTGTCCGACCCGCAATCAGAATTTTGACACAGGTGTAAAGAACGAAGCGCCCCAACGAGCTGTGACCTGGATCATCGCATGTGACATAATCGCTCGTTTGCCGCGGCATCGCAGTTGCTTTCGACAAGAATTGGTGGAACTCTGTGCAACTCTACCGCAGTACCGGTGCATTCATTCTTGATTTTAACAAATCCACAGGACAATAACAACAAGAAATGTAAGCTTAACTTTTTTTTAATCGAAAACGTCCACCGCCAAACACATAACAAATACATCAAACTCTGGACTCTAATATAGTCGGGGCCAACATGAAAAAACGTGAATGTTCCTTTGTCACGCTTTATCCTGATTGCTTATATCACATAAAAACATTACTGTGTAAATTCTCAGAAAAACGTGATTGCCGAATCACATAAAAGCAGGATTAAGAGTCCAATTACGGTTTAGCTTGAATGACTTGACATTAACTTTTTAATGTCCGGAGTTGTGTGTTTTTTGTTAGTTTGAGGGGACTATTTTACTGATTGATCGAAGAAGAGAATTGATTCGGGATATCGTCATCCGGGACCTCACGGTGTAATGAATCTATGTTGGCAGAGAGAGACAGAGTGTTTCCTTCGATCTGTTTGGAGAATGCGTGGTACTTCTTTACACGGCCACGAAAGTTTTCCATGTGGTGGTTTTCCTGTGCGAATATTTTTTGTTATAAAACGTCTTTAAACAAGGCTTCGGCATGTTGGTAATTTGTTTGAAATGACGGAAATCATCATTTAGAATTTGCATTTGCCTGATTCCGTGAGAAAAACGACCAAAACTGGCCAAGTCAGTGGATCATCATCATCAAAACTAACCAGTGAAACTATAGTACAGTACCAGTCAGAATTGCAAAGTGAACTCTCACAGACTCCGAGTCTTTGGGCCTACTAACTTGTTGTGTTATTATATGTTTTAGAGTTTACACCTGCATGATGATGATTGAGATAGTTTGGCCTCTCGTAGTCATACTGCTAAAACACTCCGTGGGCCATATACTAGGGGGCGGCATGTCAATTGTCATGATGTTGATAACATTTTCCATTTCTTTTTAAGTTTAGATGTCAGGGTTTAAGTTCTTTAGTCCACTTCGTACACCGCACATGAAGAACACCAAGGGAGAGTCACATGACAGAATAAATAAACCAGATAAGGAACTTGAACGAAAAAACATGGGACAGACTGAAAACAAAAAACACGATTCTTCTCCAAAGTCTAAATCAAAGGAAAAACTCGACTTGGATAGAAAATCAACAAAGAGAGTTAAAGGTGGAACTACTGAAAATTTACCAAGAAAGACATCAGAATCTGATGATGGGAGTGGATCGGATACTTCCCGTGTTCCCACAAGTGATGAGGAGATCGAGGGAAGTGAAACAGAGAGTCAGATTGATCGGTCACTTTCACAATTTGCGGACAACCTAAGAGCCAGGCTACATTATCACTCGGAATCAGAAAATGACAGTGAAATCATTCCGATCATGAATTCTCCAAAATTGCGTCAATCACCACGCAAAAAAGGCTCTGGCTCTGTTTCTAATCCCAATTCACCCTCCAAGAAAATGCGTAGCCCTTGTTCTCCGACTAAGGCAATATCTCCGAAGAAGAAATTACGTGAAGTTAAGAAATTGGAGCATGAACTCTCTGAATCTGCAGAGAGTGCTGAATCTGGTGGGGAAGAAGTCCACTATAAAGTGCCTAAACTCCGGTATGTAATTGTATTTGTATATTTTGCAGAAGTTATGACATCAAATACGGGTGGAAATGCACCATTTGGATTGGCACTGCTGTTGTTTTAAATTGTTGACAACAGAATGTTTGTTTCCAGGAGGAATGTCGTGTCAATTGGGTAGCTTGCGACAAGAATATGAGACGATAGTAATAGTAATATGTACCTAGATATATGTGTAAGTAGTGTAAAAACCTAAAATCATCTCACAGATTCAAGTCATAGGCTAAGACATAACATTGTTTGTCCCAGCTATGTTGTACAATGAATTATTTGTTTCCAGAAACCCACCACCTGCAGATTATGTACCTGTCGATTTCAACGAGTACAAACCACTCATCTCTGCAGAAGAGACAAAGTCTGATGATGTGGAGCTAATCTTGATAACAGTTCCTTTCGGTGTAAGTTCTTGCAAAATAGAGTCAAACTGCTGCAGGAGATAATTGACACTCCTAGTGGCTAAAAGTGCTTACTTTCCGTCTCAAATTCTTTCCACAGGCTGTGGGCCAAATCCAAAAATGAGCTTAGTACAATGTATCCACTTGCCTGCAACAACTTTTGTGGGAACTTTTTATCATGTGTTTTTGTCACCCTATTCAACGTGATAGAGCATCTTCACCCTGCCCCCAAAATGTTGTCACAGATTTTTAACAAACAGCATAGGCCTTTAATCAAGCAAAGCAACAGGCTTGGGCATGACAGTATCATAATTCCATAAAACATAATTAATGCAAATGGTGATGTTTCTTCCAGTTTGATATCAATGATCTTGACAACAAGCCCTTGCAGATGGACGGTGCTGGCCTGATTAAAAAGGATAAGGTATGAATTAAAAAATGGATTTCCCATTCTTATATGAAACTGCTGGATATCAAGAAGGTTTCACCTAATCAGTCCGACATTTGTGTTGGTAAAAACTCATATCATACGGACCCTTTCTGTTTTCAGGATGGTGTTTCCTGGAAGTCTCATGCAAGAAAATTGACAAAAGATGATAAGGTGAGTTAGAATATAGGCATGATTACTATATTCCTGCGGTCTGAGTTTCCTAACTGCTGGGATGTGAAGGAAAAAATTGGAAGATTTCTCTTTACTAGTACCGGTACATTATAATTTTCAGTTTATGAATGATATGGTGATCCTTAGATTGGCGCGGGTCTGGCTAACCCTTATTTAATATCACAGTTCTACGTCTTGTTTCTTTGTGCTGAAATATATTATGATTAATTGCACTGCTAGCCTTCAATTTGTGTTCATTGCAGTTGTGCAGGGTTTAACATGTAAAGAAAAAATGTCAAAATTGGAAGTGCATCCCATATTCTGATTACTTAATGTTTTTCCTTTACAGATTCATGAATACATGCCACTCTTGCCGTCCAAGAGGACTGGACAGTTGGTGCCAGGTACGGCTTCACCTCGGTTTATCCATATGCCATCATATCACATCCTACACCATAAACAATGTATAGCATTTCTCCTTGCCGTCTTGCATGCCTCTGCTGGGTTTGGTGAAATCATTCGATATAGTAAATACGATCTATTTTACAATGGTAGTATCAAAATGAAAGTATTTCAATGTGGTCATTATGAACAAAGGGCTTTCTCTGAACATGCTTAAAAGAAAAATAATCCACAGCTTTCTTGAAAATGTTGAAACCGTGTGAAAAATTTACAAGATAGATTTTTTACTCTCTCTACTATCGTTGTGTTTTCAGTGAAACCTTTTTCCCGGCAAGTGACCTTCACAGCAAGCTATGAAATCCCAGCGCTTCAAGCTCCTGCCATTCCACCGGACCCAAGTTTTGAAATCCCTGAGGGGCTGAAGTACAGAAATAAACCCTTTGGGTGCTTGGAAGGTATCAGTATTAATTACAATTATTTCCAATATAAAAGCTCTGATAACGACAACCTTGAATCAAAACATAGGGCATATTACACCCCAGTCTGCACTGCAGACTCTGTTTTCTTAAGGCTTTTGACTTCTAAAATTGCCTCCTAGTGATGGCGTTATTTCTCAAGGACACCAAAGATGAAACGATCGGAATCCTTTGGAAAGTCGAACTCACGACCTCCTGATTATGAGTACTTTATCCACTATGCCACCGATCGCCGGTCACTTATACAATTTCCGTGTCTTACACTCTTGCAGAGGATGACAAGCTTGAGTCGCCGAAAAAGGATACAAAGAGGAGCCCCCTTAAAAAGAAGACTCAACTTGGTGAGTTTCAGTACTATTTCCTTGCCTTAAATGAGTGGATTTAGTGAATGACTTTGATTTCCTCGATATTTTGATCCAATTTTTTCATCAGCAAAGAGCAAATTGTTTTTTCTTTGTTGACATACTGGTAATTGCTGATCCTGGGGGTTGAAACCTTGAGCTACAGACAAACGTATTGAACATTTAACTAGAAAAGTGACAATTTTTGTCTTTCAGATAAAACGTTGTCTCCTGATCATGGTAAAAAGAGACGCCTGGAGTCGGCACAGCAGCACAGTAAGTGTAATATGAAATCAACAACTTTATTCTAAATGTTTATTCATTTAATTGGGTCCACTGTTCACACAGGTTGGTGCTTAGGTGGAAGGCATATTGCTATCATCATTTCGCATTCCGTTTTATCTCGGAATCATCAAGATATTTTGAAGTTTTGAATTGTAACCCAGCTACCTCTTTCTTTCTGCAGATGATATGGAGAAAAAGAAGAGAAGGTCTGAGAAGAAAAGTAAGAAATGAAGGATTTTCTGTTCATTGATGTATTCAAGTAAACGTGAAATTGCATTTGATAAGTCAACACAGGCCACGGAAGTTCGTTTTTGTCACCATCCTCAGGTTGACATGACTTTGACGCATACCGTAGTGAAAATCAGCACAGCATACCCAATTGTGAGAACAATTTTTGCTGCTATAAGAAAATCAAGACTGTAAGTCAGTTGTCATCCAGATCACAAGAACGGTAATTAATTGAGGGAGGAGTCTTTGGATATATTCTTTTTAGTTTTCAAATCAAATACAGTGGTTCTTACTTACGACGCTGTTACCTTCAAATGTTCAACCTTCATGTACTTTTACAGTGTAATAAATGTTCATGCATTGTACAAATGCATGTACGTATAGTGTATTCCCATTGAATAAACTTGTTATTCTATAAAGTAGTTTTCTTCCTATTCACACTATTATAAAACAGAATACATTATGCAAAGCCTCGCATAATTATTTAAGAGGTCAAACTGGGTGACGATATTTGGAGTACGATCTTTTTAGGATTTATTATGAGTATCACAACGCATGTTCAGGAAGATGCACATGTGTTCATGTACAATGCTGAAAAGCAAGTGAAGGTGATCAGGATGCCTCCATGCCGACCGGCAGTGAATGTCATCTTCTGGGTGGTGTCTGTAACCATTGTGAGACAAAGTCCATGAATGTTGTGACATTGTCCCTGGATCAGGCCTTTTGTAGCAGAGAGCTCAAAGGATGTGATCCTGTCCCTCGATTGATTCTTCTCTGGGAGGTGTCTGTGTCCATGTTGAGACCAAGTCCAGGAATGTTGTGACATTGTCCCTGGATCAGGCATGTTGCAGGGGAGAGCTCAAAGGATGTGATCCTGTCCCTGGATTGATTCTTCTCTGGGCTCTTGGAGGTGTCTGTGTCCATGTTGAGACCAAGTCCAGGTAGGTTGTGACATTCTCCCTGGATCAGGCCTGTTGTAGCAGAGAGCTCAATGGTTGTGACCCTGTCTCTGGATTGATCCTTCTAAAGGATGTGTCTAGGTTTATGGGAGGCAAGTGCCAGGTAGGTTGTGACCTTGTCCCTGGATCAGGCCTGTTGTAGCAGAGAGCTCAAAGGTTGTGACCCTGTCTCTGGATTGTTCCTTCTCTGGGAAGTGTCTGTGTCCATGGTGAGACCAAGTCCAGGTAGGTTGTGATATTGTCCCTGGATCAGGCATGTTGCAGGGGATAGCTCAAAGGATGGGACCTTGTCCCTGGATTGATTCTTCTCTGGGAGGTGTCTGCGTCCATGTTGAGACCAAGCTCCAGGTAGGTTGTGACATTGTCCCTGGATCAGGCATGTTGCAGGGGATAGCTCAAAGGATGTGATCTTGTCCCTGGATTGATCCTTCTCTGGGAGGTGTCTGTGTCCATGTTGAGACCAAGTCCAGGTAGGTTGTGACCTTGTCCCTGGATCAGGCCTGTTGTAGCAGAGAGTTCAAAGGTTGTGACCCTGTCTCTGGATTGTTCCTTCTCTGGGAAGTGTCTGTGTCCATGGTGAGACCAAGTCCAGGATGTTGTGACATTGTCCCTGGATTAGGCATGTTGCAGGGGAGAGCTCAAAGGATGTGATCTTGTCCCTCGATTGATTCTTCTCTGGGGGGTGTCTGTGTCCATGTTGAGACCAAGTCCAGGAATGTTGTGACATTGTCCCTGGATCAGGCATGTTGCAGGGGAGAGCTCAAAGGATGTGATCTTGTCCCTCGATTGATTCTTCTCTGGGAGGTGTCTGTGTCCATGTTGAGACCAAGTCCAGGAATGTTGTGACATTGTCCCTGGATCAGGCATGTTGCAGGGGATAGCTCAAAGGATGTGATCTTGTCCCTCGATTGATTCTTCTCTGGGAGGTGTCTGTGTCCATGGTGAGACCAAGTCCAGATAGGTTGTGACATTGTCCCTGGATCAGGCATGTTGCAGGGGATAGCTCAAAGGATGTGATCTTGTCCCTCGATTGATTCTTCTCTGGGAGGTGTCTGTGTCCATGTTGAGACCAAGTCCAGGAATGTTGTGACATTGTCCCTGGATCAGGCATGTTGCAGGGGATAGCTCAAAGGATGGGACCTTGTCCCTGGATTGATCCTTCTCTGGGAGGTGTCTGTGTCCATGTTGAGACCAAGTCCAGGAATGTTGTGACATTGTCCCTGGATCAGGCATGTTGCAGGGGATAGCTCAAAGGATGGGACCTTGTCCCTGGATTGATCCTTCTCTGGGAGGTGTCTGTGTCCATGTTGAGACCAAGCTCAAGGTCGGTTGTGACATCGTCCCTGGATCAGGCCTGTTATAGCAGAGAGTTCAAAGTTTGTGACCCTGTCTCTGGATTGTTCCTTCTCTGGGAAGTGTCTGTGTCCATGGTGAGACAAAGTCCAGGAATGTTGTGACATTGTCCCTGGATCAGGCATGTTGCAGGGGATAGCTCAAAGGATGGGACCTTGTCCCTGGATTGATCCTTCTCTGGGAGGTGTCTGTGTCCATGTTGAGACCAAGTCCAGGAATGTTGTGACATTGTCCCTGGATCAGGCATGTTGCAGGGGATAGCTCAAAGGATGGGACCTTGTCCCTGGATTGATCCTTCTCTGGGAGGTGTCTGTGTCCATGTTGAGACCAAGTCCAGGAATGTTGTGACATTGTCCCTGGATCAGGCATGTTGCAGGGGATAGCTCAAAGGATGGGACCTTGTCCCTGGATTGATCCTTCTCTGGGAGGTGTCTGTGTCCATGTTGAGACCAAGCTCCAGGTCGGTTGTGACATCGTCCCTGGATCAGGCCTGTTGTAGCAGAGAGTTCAAAGTTTGTGACCCAGTCTCTGGATTGATCCTTCTAAAGGATGTGTCTAGGTTTATGGGAGGCCAGGGCCGGGTAGGTTGTGACCTTGTCCCTGGATCAGGCCAGTTGTAGTGGAGAGCTCAAAGGATGGGATCAATTGTTCACAGTGTAATGTTTTCTGGTGAAGAAGTTTAGTGATGTTGTCTTGAAAACTGCTTGCAACAGACTGAAGGACAAAGTTATTGATGTTTTTTGGTGATGCTTTTTACTTCTTGCTTCTTGCTTCCTTTAATCACACATTCTACCGAATCTACCTAAAAAATCAAGCAAAGCAAATCTCATAAAGATAATTTTATTTCCATATAAGAAATATACATTGGTGTTCTTGCAATTTCGCAAAGGAGCAAGAATTGGCAGCAGTCGGCCCTACTAGCAGCACACTATGTTTTACTAGATTTTTGGATTCAGATTAATCACATTCACTGTGGTACCTATGTCCCCCCCCTCTTATTGAAATATGCAAGCATTTCTCCATACATGTCACCGACTTCTTCCTCATTGTACAGTTGGAAGAAGACACCCCCTTCTCCATATATGGCCCCTCCTGTTACTCATTTTACCGGAACATCTGGGTTCAGACAAGTTTAAGGCATCCTCTTTCTCCACTCACATCCCAACTGGAGTGTTTTTTACAATAGGTTTACAGTATGTGTGTAACCAGTCACCAGGCCTATACAAACTGTTTGAGCAAGATGAATTCCTTTAATTTCCCAGGAATTGGCAAACACTGTATCTGCGTGTTAAGGAAATCACCTCTTTTAAAGGAAGAGAAGATTCTTCGCCGTACAGTCAAACGACAAAATGACTGGAGTGATTTACAGTAAAACAGATTACGCAGTGATTGTATCAACGGCTGATTACTTGGTGTATCGCTGTAAAACTCCACTAATTCTGTTTCGGATATGTTGTATCCGCATTCCATCATCATTGAGAGAATTTCATAGTCTTTATTTCCGCATAATGTCAGCAGAATGTCTCGATGAGGAGAGATATGGACGGAACTCCCACAACCAAAAGGGATCAGGACTTTCAAAATATGTCTACAATAAGCATACAAATGCATCAATAATTTCCGGCTTTTGCTATTCTCATTGTCCCAAAGATACCAAGGACAACTTGCATTAAGCAGTGGCAACATTGCGCTGATAACAACAGAGGACGACAATTTACCAAGGGCTAGATAATTATTCAGTAACATCATCAAGGGCGTGTCATCCTTAGTGTCTCGTACATATGTCTCTGCACCAGCCTTGAGCAAAGTCATGACAATTTTAGAATGGCTCTTTTCACAGGCATTATGCAATGGGACACGGCCATGTTTATTGACCAGGTTTACATCAGCGCCACCTTCGACCAAACTTTTAACCAAGTCATTGTCTTCCCACATCAATCTACAAGCATCGTGTAGGGCCGTATTGCCAAATTTATTTGCTACATTTGGATTCGCTCCTTTTGCAAGGAGGAGTTTACAAATTGGCACAGATTTCTTTTGGATAAAACTTAAAGGTGTACTGTTCGTGTTGCCCTCTCTCAGGTTTGGGTCTGCACCAGCTTCAAGTAAAACTGATGTCACGTCCTCCAGACCAAAATGCACAGCCAAATGCAACGGACTAAATGATTTATCAAAGTTACTACCAAACATGTTAACGTTTGCCTCGCTTTCGACTAAAAGTTTCACAACTTCAGGATTATGTGAGCTAATGGCAGTATGAAGTGGAAATCGCTCAGTTCCATTATCAATGTCCGCAGTACATGTACGTCCAATCAAAAGTTTGATAAGACTGAGGTTCCCATTGTAACAAGCATGACAAATAGGAGTCCATCCAACACGGCTCAACTCAGAATCTACTCCATGAATTTTGGTACCGTTATCCAACAGGAACTTTGCAATCTTAGTCTGGCAGCTCTCAGAGTTTACTTGATCAGAATCTGTTTCATGAACACAAAACCCCGAAGAATTTTCTACAAGCATTTCGTCCACATGCTGTAAACTGTGGAAGCTTTTACACTTGCCTTCGCACAGATAATACAGCGCACTCATTCCTTTATTGTCTTCAATGTTAACATCAATGCCTTTTGTCAGACATAAGTATACCAGCTTCATGTTTGCGATTTTACATGCAATATGGAGTAATGTCCTTCCCATTACATCTTGGGAGTTGATATCACACTCTGAATCAAGCAATGTCAGTAGTGTATCTATATCACCTAGAAAAGCACTAAAATGAAGTTTTGAAACAATCTGGCCAATCTCTTCATTTCTTAGTTTGTCAGGCTGTGCCAGGAGACATTTGACAGCACCAAGGTGAAAATTCTGATAACCTATTAGTAAAGGGCTGTGGTTGAAAGTTTCAATATCCATATGGATAACAGCTCCGTAACTTAGCAAGACATCAACTACATCTGTGTGTCCATTCTCCACTGCACAATATAACGGTGTGGAACCCTGCATGTCATTAACATTAACAACAGAATCATACCCAAGAAGTAGTTTGACAATCTGGGTATGGCCGCAAGTGGAAGCCACATGGATTGGACATTTACGATTCGCGTTCCCAAGATTCACATTTGCGCCATAGTCAAGCAATAACTGCACAATCACACTGTTTCCAACAGCACATGCAATGTGCAACGCACTTCTACCAAACTTATCCAAGTTATGTACCGAGGCTCGATGTTTTAAAAGAAGTTTTACAACATCCACGTGTTGTTGCTCTACAGCGTTGAAGAGTACTGGAACTGAGAATCCTTTGAATCGTGTGATGAACCTTGATCGGTCACGCACGTTGATATCAGCGCCATGTTCGATCAACAGCTTCAATTCCTCAATGTTGCCTGAGAGGCAAGCTTTTGACACTGCAATGTCATAGTCTTCGGAATTGTGAAGACTTTCCATTTTCTGAAAAAGAAATTAAAGTGACACAATTATAAATGCCATTTAAAGACTATAAAATGAAGCGTGACCTTTGTATATGATCTACATCTTCTCCTGCAATATTGTCAAGGCTGGGGATAGTGTCATTTTGCAATTTCCTCTTTGCCTTTGGTGAACACACTTCCTGTACATTACATTTTGTACAGAGAGCAAAAAATGACATTTTTTTCTTCATAAAATGCCCCGCCAAATCTTTATTCATTGCTTTATCGTGCTGAAATTTTCACACAAGAAGGTTAAAATGTTGTTGATCATGCTGATGAGTTCTTTATTTAATTCTATGCCCCAGCTTTTATTAATCGTACTTTATTGCAAAAAAATTTCAGACATTTCTATCGTCCACCATATTGTTTATCTTTTCCTAAACGCTGATACAAGACGCTTTCGGATTGGTCAATTTTTCCTGTGACCAATCAGATAATTTCTAACATCAATTATATTTTCTGCGACACACTTGTCACGTGGGTGACAGAAAGTTTCTGCTACTTCCTATTTTTTCCATAATCCTTATTTTCCGGCAACATGTCTCATCAAACTGGGATAAAAGGTACGTTTTAGATTCATGATTTCATAATCATTGACTTCAACGAATAATGTATATTCAGTGACTCAGTTTGGCACTCACTATTGTGTATTTGTTGGTTTCTTTTCGATGAATGCAGTGAATGAAGTGAAGACACACCCTCTACCTCTGCCTCAGTCTACCTCTGGCTGTGGCTCTGCCTGCCCCTGGGCAGGCCTCTTATCTTGGCTCTTCAAGTTCCACTTCCCATCTTTGATATCACAGCATTTCAGAAGCAGGACATTGGAGTGTTGACAGTGCAGTGACTCATGTCAGTGGCTTCCTCCGCCTGGTGTAAAAGGGTCTCTAGGAGAAGGAAGTAACCTAGCGTAATAGTAATAAATCGGAAGAAGAAGATCGTTATAAACCTGGACTGTCACCTGGCTGTCACTGTCAGTGACTAAATCATGACGTCATGCTCGGCAGGGCCTTTACATCATCAATCATGATATTCATCATGGTCATGCCTCGATCACATTCACAGCCACAAGGGTCACTGACTGTCAATGCCAATACTACAATAGTCACTTTCACTCCAGGCAGGGGAGGTCACTGCTGGCCAAAACAAAGAAACATGACGTGGTACTTAATTGTCTAAATTTGTCTTCAAAATTCCAGCCTCTGATGATTTGAAAGGTTTTCTTGGTACAGCCAAAAATGATGGACATGTCCGAGTCATAAAAATAGGAATATCAAATGGTAAGTGTCAGTCTTAAATGACACCAACTATAGTCCTCTGTTATTGGTACCTTCTTTCATGAAAATTGTAGTACTAGTAGAAGTGTTACGACCAGATGCACACAGAATTTGAACTTTGACTTTGAAAATGTCTTTCAAAGAAGTTGTTGTAGGAGCAGTACCACCAGATGCATACATTGTACATCAATTTGAACCTCGTCTTCTGATGTTTTTTTCCACTTCAATTCAATATCTTATCTTTTTCAGAACAATTGGTATTGTGCAGTAGTGCTGATGCGGTTGGTTCATGGGAAGAAGGTATCCTTTAATAAGATACAGAATCATGATCAAATATTCAGATATTAGATACAGACAGGAAGGGATGTCAAGAAACTTACAAAATGATGAAATGGATTGTGTTTTATCAGCATCATATGTAGGCTTCAGTAATTTGCCGCCATTGAGAGGGGAGATCCGAAAGTCCAAGATGGAGGGGTGTTTTTACATCTATTGTCCAAAATTCATACTAATAATCAAAGAATCTTCTCAAATAAGGCAGAGGGGCTCACCCCCTTTATTCGGGCCTGAGTTAATATATTGAAATAAGTTGCTAGAAGTATATAACATGCGAACATCATGCTAAAAATTGGTTGCAAAATGCAACTGAAATTTGCCGAATCAACTTCAAAGCAATGAGTGCAACTTGCATTTTGAAGACTAGCTCTGATAATTCCTTAACTTGGCTCAGACTATGACAGTGTAGTCAAGCCCCTTGTGGATGAAAACCCTTGTTACATGTTCTATAGACTCGACTCGAAGGAAGGAGGTCATGCGTATGATTGGGTTCTGCTTCATTATGCTCCTGATGACTGCAAGGTTAGTGCGTTGTTTCTTTTAATGTACAAAGTTATCTCAAATGAAACCTAATCTAGTTGTTAACTAGTAGGCCAGTATTTGGGTGGTGTCAGTTTCTCTGACAGTAGTATGTCATGAACCGTTGATAAAACACCATAGAGGGTAAATGTACATCAGTTCTCAGGGACTGACTCAATATAACTTTTGTTGCTTATAAGATGCACATAAAGTTTGAGCTTTCTAATCATCGATCCACACCTTGATCAATCTCTAATCTGTTTACGACTTGATCAATCTTTAATCTGTTTACAACTTGATCAATCTCTTATCCGTTTTCTTCTTTCGAATTCAGGTCAGGGATAAAATGTTGTATGCATCGACTAAAGCCACAATGAAACAGGAATTTGGGGGCGGTCTTATAAAAGCTGAAGTGTTTGGAACAGAACCAGTAAGTCTGAACATTTTCTTTGATGTTATTCACTAAGTAATCGTGCCGCAATATTCAGTGAGGGTTCTTAATTCTCAGATAAACAGAAAGCAGCGATATCGGGATGTCAGCTAGGTCTCTTTGCCCAACATGCCTTCCTGTCCATGTGTATATATTAAATTGGTACCGGTCAGAAATGCTCAGGTTGTTGTGCTGATTGAGCCGCTCATGTGAGTTCTCCTGAAAGGTTTCTGGATAGACTGGGGTTAAAGTGAAAGATTGGATGATTTTCTCTACTGTTGTTGATATCAGACTATAAACCCAGAACTTAAACTTTCTTTATGCTTTCAAACCTACATCTACGCTACTTTGTGTTGTAGAAAGACATCCTATTAGAAGGTTACAAGCGTCACAAACTTGCAGAGTCTGCTCCTCCCCCCATGTCAATGGCAGAACTAGAACTTGAAGAAATAAAGAAAAATGAGGTAGGTGTTATACAGTAACATAGGATGTTTTGAAAGAAGATAAAGTTTTATCCCTGATAATGTGATAAAATCAGCTGAAAATAGTTGGTTAGGTATGAAGGGGTCACTTGCAAGTACCCATTAACCAACATTTTGAGCAAAGTGAAGTTATTGTTACCATTTTGTTCGTCAGACTGCCCTTCTTAGTAATGGCTGAAATCAAATTTCAAAAGCATTCCTGTACGTGGTGCCTGGTCTGGTCAGAAGTCACATCTTTGACCAGATTGAAGCATCTAATTGGTGTATAGGAAATTCTCAGTCCAAAAATACTGGCATTTGGGCTACTGACTTATTAGTAATTACTCAGACTCAGAATTACATGTGTGTCAGTATATTTAATCAAGAACTGATAAAGGCTAATTTGTGATATTATCAGATATTCTTTCTTTGATGGTGACCTACTCTTTAGGCGCGGGTATGTTGTGAGTTTCGACTACTCTTATAGGATTCGAATTGTGTTCAAAGTTATATTGACTTGCTTGTGCATGAACAGCTGGTTCTCGAGATTAGTTCAAACTAAAGCTGGGATGTGAGCAGGCACAAGACAAAAAAAACCAAACTATTATGCACATATTTTTGTGGATGTCAAATGGTTTGTGATGGTATAGTATTGAGGTATGAATTGAGGAGAGGGTATTTTCACTAAAAATTAAGATTTTTCATTTCTGCGGCATTAATAATGCGACAAATCCTGTAGTTGTCAGATCTGCAACTAACATGTTGATCATCAGCAAACAAGAGTGTATTTGTCATGCTTAACATAAATATCATTATGGTTGAAAAAGTCGTCTTTATTTGTACCACTGATAATACCATTTATTGTTCTTGGAAAGGACTGTTTATTCACATAATGGATCTGAACTCCCTCTAATCTAGCATGGACTTAGGCTTGTTTCACATGTGAAACTAATTTGTGTCTTTAGAACAGGGTACTCATTTCAAACTTACACATTACAGTTATTGCATGGTCAGCATGTTGTGAACAACTAACGTTACTGGTTGCGTTTTGAATTATTAATATACCGGTATAGCGTTTTGTTTCTCAATATTGAACACTGTTTAGTTCAACTCACTAGTTTAGTGATTAGAAACAAAAAGAAGAAGTTTAGTGATTAGGGGCTCAGCTCAACCCGCAAGTGACAAATGTCAATGGCAGATGGTGGGTAGCATAAGAAATGAGAAAAGACTTTTTGTGATTTGTTGATTTACTGGCAGGTTCAAGCAAGTTACTTCTGATCAAATTATTTTCTGTCACGTTTCCAGGATAGAAGTGAAATCCACACCAACACCAGACAGCAGACATTAACTGGCCTCATGTTTCCCATGGATGATCAAGCTTTAGACAAAATTGACGAGTTTGCTGCGAAAACTATCACCTATGTACAATTTGTAAGTAACTTCTGCAGAGGCTGCGTTACTACCAAACCAGTTTCTTTGCTGGTGATGTTGTCTGGATCATGCGAATTGCATGTTGATTGAATTCGATTGAAAAGACTGAATGTTTTGACCACCATTCAAATATCTTTATGATTGATTAATGCAGTAACTCTATCTTTGATATGTTTTAGATCAAGTGTATTTGTATTTGTTTTTTTCCAGTCCATTGACATTCCTGGGGAGATGATCCGCTTGACTGATGCTGATGATATCGATGCCAAGTCACTGCTGTCCAAGGTGCCAGAAGATTGCGGCAGCTATCACTTGTTTCGCTACAAACATACACATGAAGGAGACTATACGGAAAGTCCAGGTGGGCATTAGGTTTTGTTCTGTTAGGTTCAAAAGTTTGTTTTTATCTAGATTTTTAGAATACATGTGTAATTTATGGCCTCCTAATATTTTTATAACCAAACAATCTGTGGAAGATCAAAGAAAGCTATTTTTACATTGTCATAGGCCTTCTTCAATGCCTAGTTGCATTTCAGTTTATTTTTGTGTAAAGGCCTGTTTCATAAAAGGGACCCATTTACAAATACTTACAATTACAACTTTCAAAGCGAGTTAATGACACTTTATAACTTTCTTTTCAGTGTTTATATACATCGTACCAGGTTATTCCACATCCATTAAAGAGAGGATGCTTTATTCAAGCATTAAAGGTCCACTTACACAGAGTATTCAGGGTCTGATTCAGGAGGACATTGCCAAAATTGTGAGTATCTTTTGATAAGTGATAAAATGATGTGACGAAATCATTCGAGGACTTGGATTAGCGTTCTTCAATCCTCTGGTTTCTTGGATTTATTTGTAGGCTTTCATAATCACTTCGTTTCCTACAACAATCCCGATTCAAGCTCAACTAATAACAAATTGATAAATTTGCCATATTGATGTGAGTGGTACCTAGCATGTTTAGGGCATTAATGACAGAAAAATTGAGTTATATTTCTTTGTATTCCAGATCGAGGTTGACACACCATCCAGTGAACTGACGGAGGAATGTTTGTATGACCAAGTCCATCCCAAGAAAACAATTGTTCGACCAAAATTTGCCAAACCGAAGGGCCCAGCAGGCCGAGCACCGAGGTCGAGAAGACCAGCACCAGAAGAAGAGAGCTGAATGTTATCATGTGTAATTATTATATCTGCAAAATAGACAATTGTATTTTTATGACGTAGTGATTAATTTTCTTGCCTTGTGGAAAGTGGGCTTTAGTTTTGGTCGAGTACCGGTACAGAACTCTTGAACTGTTGGTAACCTACTCATTTTCACTTCTATAAAACCAGTGGACGATTCAAGTTTTCCCCTACAAGTGTCGACTTGTAAAGGTGAACGAGAGTATATTGCATATGGGTACTTGGATGTCCGTTTTCACGTTAGCCTCTTTCTGAGTCTTTCCAAGTTTTTGTGGATCTTCTTGCTATAAATTTAGGTCATTGTATCAAAATAAACTAAAACATATTTGAAAATAGTTCCAAATGTACTGTACTTTATTGGGAACCTGAAGATCTTGATATTCACTCCCATCTGTTGTGGCTTCCTGTTGATCCATAATTTGTGCGTTGGATGTGATTTGATAAAATGTTGTGTAATTATGTTAAAAAAAAGTTTTTTTGCCTTTCAATTGAATGGAGAATTAGACTTCAGGTGCTCAGTGTTGTTCAGATCTCACATCTGCTGTCTGAATTTCCAGATGGCTTTTTTCCGTAAATTTTTGACAGGTGTACTGCATGAGAAAAGGGGAAATCACTTCAAAGAGCCTATACAGTATGAATGTAATGAAAGAATTTTTTGTAGTGGGTCTGATCACAACAGTGTTAAATGTGTAAATATTAGTATATGTAATCGAATTGAATGAAAGTTGATAGAGTGGCCTGTCTGTACTTATGGCTCTTAATCCCTTGTCCGTGGCCAATTATATTCATCTTCCGGGAAAGAACATGTTAGATTTACTCAGTCTGAATTACCAGTCTTGCACGCTTCAGCAATCATATGTGCTTAGGGCCTTCAAAAAGGATGTTTAAATGATGTTCAGATAAGATTTTTGAATAATAATGATTATAAACATCTCTTGGGAATCAGGGTGCTTGATTTATCCGAATTTAGGATGAAGTGATGCTTAATAGCTCCATGAACCCATCAACTCTTGTCATGTTCCCAATATGGTTCTGTTGCAAAGTTCAGCCTTTTTTGACATTTTAGCCAATGAGAGTGCTTGTTAGGTGTAAGAGCTCTTTTGATTGGGTAGAGGGAATTTGTCCACCTCATCCAGCCAAAAACCATCGGTTTACTCCTGGATAAGTTATGTGTGCGAGGGGAGGAGCATACAAATGACCCTGATTTTTAAAGTATGCATGATAGAGAGATGTTGCATTATGCAACGATTTATGACGTCGCATCATTTCGTGATGTCGCTACGTGACTCTGGAACATTGCAATGGAACCTCTCCGTTGAGAGAAACTGGATGGGAATGTGAATGGAATTTGCGGATCACACGCGTTATGCCACAATCATTATATTTCATATGTGTGTATTTTCTATAACCGTGTCTTGTGCAACTGTTAATTTTACACTTAAAATATAATTCACAACATGCAATAGCTCAAATTATGATATGCCAAGTAATCACTGTGGTGTGCCCATCCGGCATGTCCTTCTTTTAAAAACTGGTGTGTCACAACACTGGAGTTTAATTGGAATGAAATTAGAATTGTAATCATGTATCGATATATTGTATTTTTCCAATCTAATCAGTGTATTTTTTTAAGGTTGGATATATCCTGTAAACAAAGTTCCATGACTGCTTAGACTGTACACCTGGAAATCTGGAAATCTAAGCTGGCTGTATGAATTCACTGATTTGGAACTCAACCTGCTACCCATTGAAATAAATATCTCGCATATTACAGTTTAATATTTCCAGAGGACAGCTGGACTCGTAACCAGCCATTAAAAGCACTGATATAAAGCTTTTGTGTTGTATTGACAAATCAGGGATTGAATAGCCATTTCGAAACACTGCTGTATGAAGTAACTGTTTTGGGTTTTACAGATGGCCTCTCCTCTAATCATAGTACATCATACTTAAAATTGGTGCGAGCAGCTTTTGTATTTGCTGAGACGTGCTAAGGACAAGCTGTTGAGAAAATTCATGTTTACAGTGAGGTTTTACATGATATATGTATTTGATGGAAATGCTGTTCTTTGATTCACTCCATAGCATCCATTGCGGGTGTGTCACTATTTGTAATATTGATCAGCCACATTGGTACAGCATGTCGCTTGGATACACTGCCCTCTTTGTCCACTAGTGGATTTCCTGTATCCGTTTGCCTGTAAGGTGTATTAAGTATGGATGGAGGTGTATATCTGGTGCTATACCAGCATGTGGCTATTCACAGTCCATTTCGAAGGTGTTTTTCAGCTCAGGAGATTTTTTTTAATTCGAAAAAAGCTGGAGTTATTCACACACCACTGGCTATGGCTATGCGTTTTCGTCACATAATTTCAAGAGTGGTTTTTCTGACATTTACTTTGGTCAGTGTGAAATATGTGCTAGCCTTCTTAAACATTTTAAAAGTCCATATTCTTTGCTGTAAAAGTATGTGTCAAGCTGCTTAGTTTGAGAAATTCTTTCTAGCTCCCCTGTACCAACATAAAACTGAATAAATAAGTAAAAGACAAGAATGGATAGTATTTGTTTATTATTCATGACAGTATAAGTACTGTTGAATGGGCATCTTGAAACTTCATGCGTTAAAATGCATTCATTTCTCAAATGCTTATCATAAGCAGATCACATTATGTGCTGTCATCTCTTGAGGATCAAATTGTGATTGGTCTCTATCAGTAATTGAATTGGCCATAGTGTCTCCATGCCCAAAATGCTATTAAGGACACTTGTTTTGGTTAGGCCCTTGTGCCTGCGGTATAGAAGAGACGGCCAAGTACGTTGTACCTGTCTTCGCAAGCATGGTGAGATGATTGCTCAGCCTAAGGCAGTAGGCCCTGGTGTGCATGTCATCTAGAACACAGTGAAATGTTAGGTCAGTCCAAGACAGCAGGCCCATGCAGATAACTGCTGTGGGAGAGACCAGGCTGTGAACATCTTCCAGAAAATTGTTGGATGCTAGCTTAGACCAAGTCAGATTATAATGCATTTGCCACATCTACTGGTGGTGTCATGTCTCCTAGTTTAACTCTATGCCTGATTGTGACTGTACCACCTCTACTGGTAGTGCCATGTCTCCAAGTTTTACCCTATGCCTGGTTGTGACTGTGCCACCTCTACTGGTAGTGCCATGTCTCCTAGTTATGCCTGGTTTTGGCTGTGCAACCGCTACTGGTTGTGCCATGTCTCCTAGTTTTACTCAATGCCTGATTGTGACTGTGCCACCTCTACTGGAAGTGCCATGTCTCCTAGTTTTACTCTATGCCTGATTGTGACTGTACCACCTCTACTGGTAGTGCCATGTCTCCAAGTTTTACTCAATGCCTGATTGTGACTGTGCCACCTCTACTGCTAGTGCCACTGCCATGTCTCCTAGTTTTACTCTATGCCTGGTTGTGACTGTGCCACTTCTACTGGAAGTGCAATGTCTCCTAGTTTTACCTTATGCCTGATTGTGACTGTGCCACCTCTACAGCTGGTACCATGTTTCCTATTTTTACTCTATGCCTGATTGTGACTATACAACATCTACAGGAGGTGGTATCATGTCTCACTACTGGTGTCGTGATGTCTGGTACCTAGTTTAATGGATGCCTGATAACTGCATCGGTTCTACTGGTGGTGACAAATCGCCAAGCTCTGTTTCATGCCTGGTTGTGACTGTCCTCGGCATGAATCGTCTGCTCTTGTAGTTCCAAAAACTCCACATAGGTGACAGAATTATGCATGCTATGAATGGCTCTTGTATTTATTGCTGTATGTCCTACCAAAAGACAACGAAATTGGACAGATATTTAGAGTCTAGGCTATAATGATTCATCCATATGCAATGCAGATTTAGAAGCTATTATCAAGTTACATTCAAGAGTGAGAAAGACTCCAATAACAATGATCTGATGCCAGAATAATGCAATATGTTTACACTTCTAAACAGGGGTGGGGTACAAGTGTTAGAAGAGCCCCGATTCAGGCGAATGCAATTTCCCTCTCTGCCAGTTTATTCACAACCTTCGATAACAGCGTTTGGTCACTTGATAATGATTACCACAAGACGGATTTTATTTATTTTATTCGTCTGCCCACTTTGATCAAGCTTTGCATTTTATTGGTAAGATTCCCGATTCTGGCATAGCTATTTTTATGGGTCATCAATTCATCATACTTGACTACACTGTATATCATATATGTATCCCCTTTGCACTACTACCCCCTAGGCCTAAGGCTACTGAGTACTGTACTAACCCAAATTAGGACTATCTCAGTATATGTATCTGCATTATAAATAGTAGTGAAATACAACCGTGAACGAGTGTACTGTAGTGTAGGATAAGGCCAATGAGTGTAGGGATAGTCGGATTTAGATTATTGAAATTAACCTGTCCGTCCCTGAAATCTTCGCATGCCTTTTATTTTCGTGTTTTCAGATATATGGTTGCGAAAAAGAAGATATAATTAAAATCACTGTTGGTATTAGACGGTTGTCAATGCAAAATTTGCTATTTCACGAAACTGCCGAAATAAAGTGGCCGTGAATTTTTCCGATTTTTAATACCAGATGTAGTATAACGTATTGTTAGGGTTGGTAATAGTGTATGTCACTAAAACGTTACTAGTTACTGTATTGAAGTAGGTCGGTACAGTCACTATTTCAATCATATTTGACGACGCGACTGAATCGACGACTTGACTGAGATCCAGACTTAAAATGTAAAAATCTCTGGAAAGCCGTGCATTGAGAGGAGGCTAAAGAGTAGTTCAGTATGTGTTGGCCTATCATCTTGATTATGATCATGTGTGGTGTAATACAGGAAAAATGAGGACAAGGTAATCTGGGGAATGTATGCCATAAAATTGTCTGCTTTCTGTTAACAGATCCTGATCTACCTGAACTCAATGGGAAGAGTCTATCATGTTATAAACCTGAGCTGGTGTGGTTATCAATGGGTTGTGAGTGGAGAGGCCAGTCATGGAGGGTGTAACAAATGGATCCACTGACCTGCCGGTGGCGGAATGGGTCTATCGTGGTGCAGGCAACAGAAACGTCGTCTTTGCCAATGTGAAGGTAAGATTATAACATCTCTAGATATTGTGAATGTAGACATAGATCTACTGGTGAAAAGACATGATAGTTCAATAATTGTGAAGAAGCATAGGATATTCTGAACATTCGTGCTGTGCAACTTCCATCAGATCACACAGCTATTCTCGCAAATATTTCCATATATGTGTCTCCAAATGATTCCCTGCTTTAGTTGAGATAACATTGTGCATTTCAGGAGGGAATGGTGTATCGTCTGATGAAGAGAAAGGTTACAGACAATACAGACACAGATGAAGAGGCAAGCATATTTTTGTTTACAGTAGAACCTCCCTTAGCGGACACCTCTCTATTAGGGACAACCTCTCTATTAAGGACACTAGTTTTGGTCCCAAATTTGTTGTTTCCATTCAATTTGACCTCTCTTATCAGGACACCTCTCTATTAAGGAAAGCTCTAGTCAGTCCCAAGGGTGTCCTTAATAGAGAGGTTCTACTGTATATGATGGAAAATTTTACTTTCCAATATAAACACAGGGTCCAAACTGATCAAAGTGTTTAGGCATTTGGATTTTTTGAGGTAGTTTGATGTGAGGAACATGAAGTCAGATTAGGCAATAGAATGACCAGTACTAAAAATTAATAAAGATTATAGTAGGAAAATAAATACTATGTCTTTATTTCATTTTATATCCTGCCAGTATCTGTGACAACTCCTTAGCCTGTTAAAATGTTTCATGTCTTGACTTGCAACTCGGCAATAATTCTAAAATTCATTATTGTACATATTTTTGGTGTGTAGGAATTTATAATATATTGCAAAGGAAATAAGCTTTTTCTATCACATGATTCACATACATTGTATGCATGATGTCCTAATTTGGAATGAAGAGCACTTGTTGATGTCCTCGATATTTTACTTGAAGAATGCATGTCAATGTCCTCAGCTTACCCAAAGCTATGAATAGCTTTCATTTATCATTCAGCATGGACACTTCTTCTACAGTATTGTGTATTGTCTATGGCTTAATTATGTGTTGGGGGCTTATTCCCCAAGTATTTTATTTCAAGGACCATAGGCCTACATGCATGGCTGAAGGCTGTCATGAATACCTCGTCCTACTTTGAGGTATTGACCTATAATGGTTAATACTATGGTGCAATTTTAATAAATGTACTTGTTTGTCGCAACGTTGGCCTTACTTACATGCATAACCTACATACAGCAGTATGCAGAAAAATGTGTTCTATATTGTTTATGACATTACTAGCTTTTGAAAAATAAATAATCTCTCCAGAAATGAAAATTTCTTTATATTGAAACATATTGTTTATAACACATCTCTTCAACTTGGTAGAAAATGTCTGCCACAGAATTTGAATCGATCCAATGTAATTTTTCAACTTTACAGAGCTGCATGACAATTGCAATAATGTAATATATGTAAGCTTACAGTTTACATTATATGTAAAACACTTCCCAGCCCATCTAGCTTCTCTTCTCTTGTCAATAAAGTTGTAGAGTTCAGCTGCTGTAAATATTCCTGCTGGGTGTACATGTAAATGAAAGGTGTTGCCATTCATTGTAATCTTCTCTTGTGTCCATTCTTGCTGCCCTCACTCGACTAATCTTGCCACTGTTTTTCCAGGGGACTTCAGAACAAGAGAAAGCCCATGAAACTTTGCTCAATATCGAGACATATGTGAACAATGTCGTCAGGTCGAGATTACACTTTGTCCCACCAATGGTGAGTGCCCATTATTCTCCTTCTCAGGACTAAGTGTAATGGGATTATCCCTGTATTGTAAGAACATAGAACTTGATTTACTTTTCATGGTACCATTGGTCAAAGTTTGTAATGACAGTCCTCCATCTTCACCTGAAAACAGAAAATTGGAAATACTGACTATGATGATATCTATGACCTTTCATATAAATTCACTACTGTCTTTTGCTGTCCCATGTGAGCACGATGTCCCTAGGACATTTCATTAAGTTTACTCTGGGAATTTGGAGAAATATGGATTCAAATTTCCATCTTCTGTTGCCATTTGTGATCGGTATTTAAATTATCGTGTATGATGATCGGATGGCGTTGTTTGATACCGTACTTGATGAGCAGGGTATCTGATTCGTCGAATATGAAAGCAGAGCATGATGGGATAGCATTCACGAGAATGCGTTTATACTTCAGATATCAATTATAGGCGAGAGCTTTTGACTGTGACAGATGGTCTGACAACGAACAGTGGGTTGATGTTTCATTATAAGTACATTATAGCATACAAAATAATCATGTGTCCAGCTGGGTATCGACACGTCACTGGTTTGTTGTTGAGATGGTGATTGACCTTGCATCAACCTCGCATTAATTGTGAAATGAATACATGTTTTGATACAAAGTATAATATCATTTTAGTTCTCATAAGACTGTTAATTGATATCTTTATCATCATTAGTTGGCACCTAACCATGGTGACTTGAAACCCCACAAGGTGTGCAAGAAGAGTCCTACTTCCAGATATAAGTTCATGGGCTTGGCAGAAAACTACCATGTCACTGATAGAGTACTTGTTCACCAGTGAATTACCATACCTACCCGGTACATATATACGAACATTTTATATGTCCTCATACTCATTTGTAACAAATGCCCTACATGATCACGCTAATGATCATGTCCCTGCTGTGTAACGATGACCACCTGTTTCAATAAATCTGATTGTGATGTCATAAACTATACCAGGTGTGTAAAGTAATCGTAACAGCCACCATTCCCAGAGGATTGTACTGCATTTTCTCGGGGTTATATTGCACAGGAGTAAAAAAAGTCTGATCTCAGGATGCTCTCCACTGGCACTTTAAATGATACACGATTCTCAGTACATAGGTTTAATATCAGATTTTAATATATTGACTGGATCACCATAACCTCATGCAGAGTGTCATGGGATAAGCATTCTCTTGTCAGTTTCTCCTTCAGCTTGATGGCTGATTGCCATAATTATTTATAGCGTCGGCATTGGAGAGCTATTTCATTGCTGTGACTGAGGCTGTCATCGAAGAAAGGAAAAGGCTTATTATGGATTGTGTATATAGTCCCATGATAAAGATTTATTACAAATGTTATGCCTTTGATATGCCAACAACATGTACATGAGTTTTTATGCATCACGAGGAGTTATTATTTGTACAGTAAAAACTGTATTTTGTATAGTTTATAGCTACGACATGCTTACTGGTAAGCTCTTTAAAATGAGCCATGTTACATTAGACACAGCACCCTGCCCTTATAATCTGCCTGCCTTCTTTAAAAATAACTTACGCATTTCCTATCTAAGAGGGTGCCAGCCCTGCCCCTTTTTAGCTCACCTCTTAGCAGAGGTGAGCTTATCCCATACCGTGGCGTCCGTCGTCCGTCGTCGTCGTCGTCGTCGTCGTCGTCCGTCGTCCGTTAGCAGGGCACGTTTCGTAACTGTTAGAGCTATTGAGTTGAAACTTGGTACACATGTACCCTTATGTAATGACACCTTGGAGACCAAGTTTCGGTCCGATTCGTTTCATGGTTTGGCCACCAGGGGCCAAACGTTAAAAGTGAAAATATGCAATATCTCCCTTAATAGTAGTCGGGGAAATTTTGAAAAAAATATGGTAGGTACTTCTAGCAAAGGTGCATCATATATCCTCCGGGTTTTTGATTTGACCTCCTTTTCAAGGTCACAGAGGTCAAATGGTGTAAATTGGCCGTTAGGATGTAACGATGGCACGTTTCTAAACTGCAATGACTATTGATACCAAATTTGGTACACATTTACCCCTTAGTCAGGTGATTGCAGGGACCGAAGTTTGGTCCAATATGGTTCACCACTTGACCACCAGGGGGCAAAATCCAAAAACCTTAAAAATGTGATTATTCCTTAACTTCTTGCCCGATTGCCACCAATTTGATATCATGGGTACATCTAACCACCATACAGTATATGTCACCCAGGTTTTTAATTTGACCTTCTTGTCAAGGTCACAGGGGTCAAATGGCGTAAATTGGCCGTCAGGCCGTAACTATGGCACGTTTCTTAACTGCAATGACTATTGATCACAAATTAAGTACACATGTACCCCTTGGTCAGGTGATCTCAGGTACCGAAGTTTGGTGCGATCTGATTTGCCGTTTGGCCTCCAGTGAGGGGGCCAAATCCTAAATTCTTCAAAATGCCATTATTCCTAGTAATGACTTGCCCGATTGGCACCAATTTTATATCATAGGTACATCTAATTCTAACAACCATTCAATGTGTCACCCGGGTCTTCTTTGATTTGACCTACTTTTCAAGGTCACAGAGGTCGAATGTACTGTAAATTGGCCATTTTGGGGAAATTGTAATTGCTTGGACCTACATCAAACCTAACACTACATGACACAATACCATGCTCTTTATCCATCTTTCCTCCACATGAGGTGAGCACAATGGCCCTGGCCATTTCATTTCAGTTCACCCTGCCCTTTTTCTGTGCTTATTTTCTTTCTAAAATCCCTCCTCTTCTGAATTTCTGGAAGAGACACTTGCAGTATGCTAGGTGTGATTGTCAACACAATTTTGTACTGCTGATATACTGTTGGCAGAAAGCATAGCCCTAGGTCCCATGGCCCTTTTGAATAAACAAACTTATATTAATCAGCGCATTTTTTCAGGAAGTGGTAAAACTGCCCGATTGTCTTGTCCAGCACATGAATGGTGTCATGCAATCAAGAAAAACAGGTATGTCTTCGATGTTATATTGCCTGGTGTAGCCTTCGCTGTCTCAGGGGATTGCTTCAATATTTTTGTGATTCTGACGCACATCAATGTTTTAACTCTGTAGAGCCTGACAACAGAAAGTAGTCTTTGCATCGAACAGAATGATAGATTTTGTCGAAAACTGACAAACTTTCAATCATATTTCTCACAAGTGCAATGCACCATCTCCCTGTGATAAATAGCTTTGATGCCAGCACACACTTAAGTATTGAGTGTGTTTTCTTATTTTGATGTTCTAGTGATCTTTAAAAAGGAATTCGGGTCAGTAGGTTGTGTTGACTTTGTACATTGTATACCTACTTGTAACTTGTATTTTATCCCACTTAAGGCTATGTAAGGCTGACATTTTAGGTTGTTTCCTTGCCCCGGGTAATTGAGCAGATTAATTGAATTAATCGTATAAAGTCATTAGTGCAATATGTTACAATGATAATCAAACATCGAATTTGTTTTTCAGATCAAAATGATCTTGGTCTTCACATATCTTGCCCGTACGCTCTTAGAATTCCAGATCTCTGCATCTTCCAAACAACTGTCACCGATGGCCGCCCAACGTTTTGTATTGAGCTCAAGGTGAGATGTTAGCCTTTCTCCAGACATCAATATGCACCAATCCCCTTGCTCACCTTCGCAAATCAGCATCTCTGTTCCCTGCAGACACTCCTGCTGTCGTGAAACCAACAAGGCTTTAATTGTCAAACTGCACACTAATTATTTGGCTGTTTGGGAATATCAGTTAGTGCATAATAAGCAATACAGTTTGATCAGTAATATTATCTGCTTTTTGGAGTTTAGTTCTCTAACACACAAATACATCGTCATTGATTGAAAAATCACTATTCTGATCATCTGCTTGACCTTAACACAAGAAAGCTGCATGAACTGACTTGTTTTTTTCTTCTTGCAGCCCAAGTGTGCCTGGAATTATAATCTTTCAACTGTTGAAATGCCCATGTGTCGCTGTTGCCTCCGCCAGGTTGATAAGGTAAGTTGTGTCGACTGTTGTAAACAATGAAATCTTCGCAATCATTTAATTTTTGCAAGGAAGCTGGGGAGCCTGGGGGTCATAACTCTCCAATGGCGGTGTTGTAATGACGTTGTCAGTTGAAAGTAATACTGCAGGGTTGGAGAACCAAGACATTCCTGAGTTTTGTCGAGCGAATCACTTCGGGAAACTTGGTACTCAATGAATTGTTCATAGCAAGTGGCACTGTCTTGTTTTGAGTCACAAAGTAACAGAAATTGTAACTTTATGGTGCCTCTGTATTCAATAAGTAACTTTCTTTGTCCTATCTTCTGCAGGTGACTGATGGAACATATCCGGCCCTATCAGAATATTGTCCAACTGATCTTTTCTCAGGGTAAGCGAAAGGACACCAGTATTATACTGGTTGCATTTACTGTATTAAGTGTGTGTCGAAATAAGTGCTGTTTAGGTTTTAACTTGTGGTCTGAGTTCTTAACTGGCTCTTTTTTGACAGGGTGCAGTATGAAATTTGACTTTAGTACAGCACCCAGTCCAGAGGCCAGCAGTGTCTTCAGTACCAGTGCCTGGAAATCCTTCGGTAATGTCGGGAGAAAAGCTTTCAATGCTAAAGCTATACAGACATGTTGCAAATTGTATCCAACTAGTCCTGATTTTTTTCCTTTCGTTGTGTTTGCAGAACCAAAGAACGAATGAATCGAGCACTTATGTCTTTGTTAAAGACTCCACAGCATAAGATAAGAATATTCAAGGTAAATTATACTGTGATCTGCAAAATTTATTTGGGCGATTTATTTCCAGACTCAGCTCTCTTGAATTCACCACAGAAAAGCTCACCGGAAACGTATATTCACAAAAATAAAAATTGTGGAAAGATATTTCATTTGAAAAAACCAAAAGAAATAATGGTTCTCCCTGCCTCGAATTGAACCCTGGCCCTTTAGATTATGTGCAGTGCCAACAGTAGTCGATGCCTTCAGCCTTAACTGGTTTGGCTAAGTGTAACAGGTAATCAGTGTTATGTCGAATAGAAATTGTCTTGAATGGACCGTGGTGGTGACAGCTTCACTTGCAGATAGATCACATTTGATTTTGATTGTCAGATTTGTTTCCAACCAGTCTTATCCAATCTTGTAGGATGGTGATGTAGTCTATGATGAAAACAGCAGTTCCTTCCCCACTGGCGACCTCTGCAAACATTTTGGAGATGCAGGCTCGCACAAGTAAGTCAGTTCGTGAGAATGAGAGTTCAGGTTTGTTTGAGAACACAACACATTCAAATATCAGCATTTGGAGTTTGGAGTAAGTGATTCTAGTTGGTCATCCATGTTAATTCTGATACCTTCTATTTACAGCGCGAAGGAGTCAGTTGTCGATATCTTACGGAAGGTGCTCATCCATGTTAACTGTGATACCAATGGTGATAATCGTTCCAGAAGAAGAAGTTGCCACAGATTGAATGTGACTTGTGACAGAACTGGTAAGGATAAAGAATAGCATTCCGAGAAGATGACGTCACTGCAGCTGCTGCCCTCTATTTCCCCATCGCTGAATTACAGGCAATGTCGGACAAACATGCGGTTTCGTAATGGAGTCAGGCTTTCTAACTAGGGCAGTTAGATTCAATCTGGCACATGTCCGAATGTTGGAAATACTACATAATTGTTCTGAATATTTCTCTCTCTGACTCTATGGTATCATTCATGCTAAAAACAATGCAGGGTCAAAGATAATTGACTTTGAAATAAGTTCAAATGCGTAGAAATAAGTGTCTATGTCCGCCTGTCATGTGACTAAAACATCATCAATATCTTATGCAAATGACCTTGTGAGCTATAAATAGTAACTTTGCGGGATGCTATTCATTTGTGTTGCTGTATCAATCATAGATGAGCGCTGTCTCAGCAGCACTTTGCTTCCCTGTTGAGTCACTGGAGGCACCTTAGGTAAATCAGAGCTGCTGTAAACCACTTCGAGACCTGATTTAAGTCTGTGTAAAGCTCTGCCTTTGTTATCTGTGTGATCAAAATAATATGAAGACAAATTCTATCTTGCAGGCTCTTGTGATAATACTTGTGATGATGAGCTCCCCGATGGCTGTATTTTGTCTGATCTCTTACATGGTGTGTTTTATACCGGACCAGAAGACATTCGATTAACGTATAAATTGTACAAAAAACTCAGACGACATCTTCAGGACAATCCACAAGATGGGTAAGTCGCATTAAAAGGAGGAATTACTGCAGACGTCACCTATTTTTGGTTACTGAGTACCTGTTATTGCAATGTGGCTTTCGATTTTAGAAATGACATTGAAGGGGAGTAGCTGAGTTGTAAGGGCAGTGGGTTGGTCCTTGGTGGAGGGTACTACAGTGCTAAATTTTGAAAGGCTACAGGACTTCCTATAATATACATATAAGTACATCAACTGGATCTGATCAAATGAACTTCCTGCTTACCGTTTACAGATTTTGTCTCTGTGATTTCAGGACCAATCTCTCCCCTGAAGGACCTTTCACAGACGACTGGGCTTCCATACCAGATGGTGTGGAGGAAGATACACTACAGTATGCGGCTGCCAAGGTCAGTATCATAATTGATATGCAGCATAATTTGATGTTGAAAATCGGGCCCTATGACTGAAGTTTGTGAGATAGAACAAGGTTAATTTCTCTGTGAAAATAAGAGTTGCCAGATTAACCCCAACGGTTGTGAGAATGACCTAATTTCTTGTTGATTTTCTTCAGGTGCGACAATACAGAGTCTTCAATACTATGAGACTTTGCGCTATAATGATCACCCTCCGGCCATTATCTCCAGAGTGAGTATAAGAGAGTGGCAGTCAATGGTTGAATCCGCTGGCTTACCATGACAATGGGCCTGTTTTCTTTCTAAGAAGACAACATGGAATGTCTAGACATACTGTAAATACCATGTTTCAGTGAGTTTGCATAATAATTGTTGCACCACGTCATTGTGTATTTCTATTTTCGTGAGCCAGCACTAAATACAATGAACGCTTGTGGTGTAGGCCTAATCCCTACAACAAGCAGTTGAGAAAATATGGTTATGCCTGAAAGTTTTAGCAAACCAAGAAATGTCATTGATTAACCCCCTCTTTATTTTTTCAGAGAAGCCATGTCAGCGGATGACAGTAGGGACATTGCTTGTGACGACTATGGAAACTACTTTGAATTTCTACGCGGGTTCATCGACTTGGACCCAAAGCCGTGTGCAAAACTCGAAGAGGAGTATCAGTGGTTGAAACGACTCGCAAAGTTAAAATACGGCTACTACAGCTCTTCATCGAAGAAGGGTGAGAAAGTCGCGGCAGAGACCGACAGCTAGCAGTATATGACTTGTTGTTGGCTTGAATCAGTCTCAGCTGTTTCACTACGGGATGGGATGTTCGTAGATGGTATTCGGTTTGCTACGGTTTTTATATGTATATCCAGGTCAAGTTTACTGAATATTAGAATATTAGAATAGAACCTCATTCACTGTTAACATATCTTGATATTGGCAGTAATATTTGACAGTCTGAAGTTGGTGAATCTTCTTTAAAGCATTGTTTTAGCATGTTTCATGCATGAAAACAGTGGAGCAGAAACTCAAAAGATGTCTGCAGATAAAGTTATTACCTTGTTGAATATATTTCAAAGGGCATATGTATTAATTCCACAGATATTTCATGACCAATTCCGGTGAGCTTTTCTGGGGTGAATTCAAAAGAGCTAATCTGTAAATCATGTATCTGATGACTTTGTACATTGTAGTATCAAATATAGATCTCGATTATCTATATTTGTTAATATTTATATATGTATGTTTATATTTTGACCATGACATTCCATTGTACTGCTTGCATATGGTACAATAGCTAGTTAAAACCCATTGTAGTGTACAGTCTGCCGAGAAGGTTTCTTGTCAAGGTTGGTTAGTCCAAGGATTGGGATAATTCTTTTTAACATGCCAGACTGTGTGCTGGTGTTGACAGTTGACGTTAATGGGACTACCCTTCAACTTGTTAACGTCATTGACAGTTCAAAAAGATGTGATGTGTGCTAAGAAAACAAGATTTGCCAAAATATAGCTATTTCGAAGGCTTTTAGCTTTTACATATGATCAAGAAGTTGTAGAGACTAGTTAGATAATTCCAGATGTAATTACTAGTATTTTGTAAATAGATCCTTTCAGCACGTAGTCCGTGTACAGTTGACTTATGTTTGTATACAGATATAGAGAATAGAAATCATGTTAACGATTTGATAAAGTCCATTTTATATGTCTTTTGCCTTCTACATTGTATTGTACAACTTTTTGGCACTTTATTCCTGATAGATACAGGGTGTATCATTATCAATACAACAGCCTCTCCTATCATCTACCGAAATTTCTGTAAAAGGTAAGACTTTGCCTTGGGCATCTGTTTTGCAATTATTGATATACGTTCCTGGGTATGACGGTAAGTCCTGAATTTTCACCTGATGAGGTGTCACATGAGGTGCTACATGATGGGGTCACATTATAACAAGAGTTACACAAAAGTAATGGGACGAATAGTTTTGTTTTAATGAGGTCTACTGAAAAATGTATCAACCTGAAATCCGTAAATGGTGTTTTAACAAATATATTGTATCATGAAGTTGTCAGTTTGCAGTAGCCCTATTTTGCAATCCGTCATGTACCTTGTGTTGATTTTATCCCCATGATTAACCCTCGACTCCCACAACATTTTTGAGTTCAGGAAATCTTGACTGTCAGTTTTGATTTGGGTTTTACACTGTATCAGTTGTGCTTTATAATCATGTAATAATCTCTTATCTGTCCGGCATTTTTGCGCTCAAATTAGCGATACTTTTATCACACTTCCCACACACATGCTCAGTAGGCCTATTCGTAAAGAGATATTACTACTATTGCTTATATACTGTTAATTCATTCTTAATACAATGTAGACAGATCTTGTTTCTTCCAGTATGCCTAAGTGTTGTATAGTGTGATATCAGAGGTTACCTGAAAAGCCTTGAAATAAGCTGTTGTTACACTTTTTCTACTCAAATGAACAATTTAATGCAGATATTTGATTAAAAATAATTTTTTTAATAAAATCAATTTGTTAGATAACTAAAAACAGCAACCTGCTTTTTTGAACTGAAGAAAAAACTGTTGTTACCTTCACACTTGACAATTCAGGACTGCTTTGGTCCAGTTCTTGACATATCGATCAGAATTTGGTCCCATACACAGTCTATAGCCTCCCACACTAACCTAGTGAGATGGTCCAGTCCTCTTGCCTTTATACTATATATTTCTAGTTTTCTGCAACCCATTATTTTGGGATGCGCAATATTTTTTGCAAAAATGTACAAAATGTGTAGGTACATGCCACTGTCTACCTTTGCTGCATTGTTTTCAGTGTAAAAAATGATTCATTGCAATTAGCTAGAGGCAGAGTGTCTCGATTGAAGTAATGCCAGATTTGCACTGTTCGAGTTTAACGACTTCTGTTGTGAAATTTGTGCAGAAAAAACTGCATGTGTAAAAACTTTCTCAGTTGTGATAGAACTGCCCTCAATTGGTCAACTCAGGCATTATCTAGAGACATTTCTCCTTTAACATTTCTAGTTCAGATGAATTTAAAAGGGTTGTATGCTGTTATTAAATAATATCGACTTGTTGAGCAATAATGTTTGCGGTATTCACCTGCATTTTAATGAAGTTATCAAGATTTTATATGGTATATTGTAGCACGGTTCTTGTATTTGGAGCACTGTTTCTTGATAACAGCCGATGTATTTTGCTAAGATACGCAATAAAGTAACTATAAAAATGAATAAAATTTGTTTTGATTTCTGTTAAAGGGAGTCTTAAAAAGTATTAGATCGAATCGCTGGCACCAATGGCAATAAAGTACCTTGTTGGCAGTGGCAAATATGCTGAGGACATGGTCCATGGTTCATTTCATTTTACCTGGTGCAGCCCAGTAAAAACTTGTTTTTCTCGAATTGTTATTAGTTACCCCTTAAAATAGGCCTAAAGTTGTCCAAAGAGTCTTTGGTATCTGATTACAAGATGCATTCATCTCAAATTGGTCTTATGTGGACAAAAATCACAACCAGGCTTTGATACGATCACTTTACTGCTCCTTCCAACCCTGAAAACTAGGGGTCATCCATTTGTGCGCATCGGAGGGTTAAAAAATGTCAGCGTCGCTGTACATTTTTACCATTTGAAGGGAAAGAGGGTCTCCAAACCAAGACTTTAATGCGTATGTACAAAATGGATGGACCCCTACCTCTAGCACTGTCCTATATCACAAGAAATAAGACCAGACTACCCAGGACTTGAAATTGGTGGCTCTAGGAAATTTCGACAGTAATGCTGTCCATACCCACGCCCTCTGGCTGATACGAGTTCTCTGACCATGATAACGGGACTGATACGGCCCAGCTCATAAGATAACATCTAAATATCCTGGACTCAGAAAAATAATAACACAAACACAAATATTTTAATACAAAATAATTTAATTTATTGATATTTTGTGGCCATGTGGTGATGAATAATACACATTTGTTCATCTTCATTATACACGGAGGTCACACAAATATTCAGATAACATTCATGGCCCCAACCCAATATTCAATTGGTATAATTCTGAGCAAATAAACAATATTCCAAACGATGTCAATCCATACTCGGCGATTGTGCAAAAGGGAAAGTAGTGAAATGACACACATTGCTTTTCCAGTAAGCTGGGTTTATCTAGGTCAGACTTCAAGTTCAAGCAACGTTATCAGGTGACCTTATGTGAAAATAACAACACAATCAGCTATCAAGAGTGTGTCCCGTAAAAACACACAGCGGATAATACTGTCACTGACACTGTGGGCAATCTTACACCCATTATAACACAGGAAAGAAGAATCCATTGCCTGGCATCTTTGTTCTTTGGGATGGTCATTTTGAAAAACAATCCACCCCGTAATAAGGTTATATCTCGGCCACATCAGAATGAGCACTTGCTGCCCCTATGTAACAAATGACACAGTTAATGGTCTTTTCCTTCCTGTAACACTACAAGTGTACCTTTGGCCACATTGATTCAGGTTAGAGCATGGGATAACTTTGAGAACCAAGTAAATGGCAACAAGCATTATAAACAGCAATTTTTTGAACTTCTGAATAGTCAGTTCAGGGCCTACAAGCAAAGGTTTTTTGTGGTTTTATACAATGTTAAGGCCTATTGCCTTCGAAGAACCCCCCCCCCCCCCCATCCCCGAGTATTTTGATAACAGATTTGACTGTCCCCAAGATTCATGTAAGCCATTTATGACAATTGCACAATTTTTGATTCAAAACCTTCCTCCATTTACACACACCTAAATATAGAAAGGCTCAAAGACAAAACTTGTGGGATTCCTTAATGGTTAAAGCACTCATATCAGCTTGTCTAATAGCATAAGGAGCAGTAGAACCTCTCTTAGCGGACACCTCTCTATTAAGGACAACCTCTCTATTAAGGACACCGGTTTTGGACCCAAACTAGTTGTTTTCATTCAATTTGACCTCTCTAATCAGGACACCTCTCTTTTAAGGACAGCACTTGTCAGTCCCAAGGGTGTCCTTAATAGAGAGGTTCTACTGTATATTGAAAATATACCCTTGGTATCAGCACCAACCCTTTTCAAAAAGAAATAATCTGAACCAAACAACATCATCACTATGGTTCCTCTTATAGTTGGTTTCCCAGATTGCTGAGAATCAGACAGGCTCCACAACTTCTTCTAGTCTAATCAACCTAAATCACACCTTTTGACCAATTTTGATTGGTTGTAATGCACACATTCTCCCAGGCACTTCCCAGAACACACCAACTGGGTGATTTGGGTGACCTGCCTGAACACACACGATTCTCCGCAAGTTGCTTAACCAATTCTCCAGGGCGTACTGTCATTTTTTGCTCAAAGACTTAGAGGTTTGGTTTGAAAATTGCAACTCACAGCCCTATTAGATACTAAAATTCTGTAATTCACTTTTGCATTTTGAAAAGTGATTACTTCGTGAGCAATTCCTGTGACCTACCTATCCTCACGAGATGACCCCAAAATAATAGCATGTTCGATCACACGTGCCATGCTAGCATGTGCTTTCCCATGTGATATCACAACTAGCATGTGTAGCGCCTGGCTGATATAACCCTCCCACTGAGCAGGTTACATTGGGAAAGTCACATGTTTTTGCAACATGATGACAGGTGATTTTATTTTTGGACGTGAGAAAATCAGTTCTGGTGTGTCCAAATTTGCTATTTTGCAGAAATATGATGAGAAATACAAGAAATGGGTATCGGTCAATTTAATGTAGCACATATGAAGTTTCTGGTCATCACGTGATGATAGTCATATAGGCAAACTCCTGTAGCCTCACACAAATGATACTGATGACTCCATTTGATGTAAAGTCATCATATGATTGATATCATTATCCATACGTGACAAGGTCTCTAGCCAACAAGTGACGACAGAATCCATTCCATGATGCACCTTCCTCATGAAGTCTCCACAAGAGTCCATTCTTCATGTGATCCCTCACTTTATGTCATGAATGTATAAATTGGCACAGATACATAAAAGTATAATAATAAATGCATTCATGTATATCAAAGTTCTAAACTTGGGCTCGACATCTCCTTGGCGGTACCAGTATATCTGGAAAATAATATGAAAATGACTTATATATTCAGTTTTTGTATGAAAAACCAAAACGGCCAGTGGTCATTGTGCTCACATGAAGGAAAATGGCTGGTAGAGGTAGGTGTCATTCATCTGTTGGGTTTCAGAGGTTGTGTGCCTCTACAGATGACAGGCACACCACTTTGAATATTATTGGAGTAACTGCTTTTTACCATGGCGAGTGTATTCTTTCATGAGCTACAGTTAACTTGAATGGCTCAACCCTTTTTCTAACTATGAAGAGTGGAGCCAATTCTTAAGTTATAGTTTTCCTGGATAATTTTGCTATTGACCTTATCCATGAATTTAAGTTACGAAACTAAGTCCATTGCATTATCTTTTTTATGATTCTCTGGAGTGAAGCAATTTTCTCCAATGTTTCGATCACAACATGATATTTGGAAAGAGCGAACTCCAATCATGTGATTTTAACAAGCAATCACAAGGTGGTTGTAATTATGAATGGAATAATGACCTACTCTCAACAAGTATTAAAGGTGGAGTGTCTCGAGTAGAAATGTAGTTTACAGAGTTACCATTAACCATAGAGAGGGCTCAACAGATATTGAGAGGTAAGTGTGCACAAACAGTTTGTTACATGTTTGTGCACATATTCGGATGACTCCTTGATATAACCACCCTCTAACTGAGTAAGCGCTGGCCCTTGACATTTATCACAATCTTGAGACACTCCACCTTTAAGTCCTGGTCTACTATAGGACATACAGGTTTAGATTCATTTGTCAACCTGATTTGCAGTGTTGGTACATGATCCAGAGTTCATACATATGTGTACAATAGAACCTCCCTATTAAGGGCACCCTTGGGACTGACAATTTCTGTCATAAATAGAGAGGAGTCCTGATTAGAGAAATCAAATTGATTGGAAACAATCAATTTGGGTCCGAACTAGTGTCCTTAAAAGAGAAAGATGTCTAGTATTAGGGAGGTTCCAACGTACTATAACTAATAACGACTAAGGCCTAGTATAGATTAGAAAGGGCATTTCCGGTGATCATGACACCTTTTTATACTTACTAAAAGTAAATTTGTTCCACAGAGCAGTAATATACAGACAGAAAAGTATATATTAACACCAACCGGCGGCCACTTCGGAAATACAAAAGAGCACACCAAGGTAACCTGAAAAATAACAACAAATATATAACAGAGTAAAATCGTACCTGGTATTGCTAATTCATGGAAAGTATAAAGAAAGATGATTTTAACTCCTTCAGTCCTCATCTTAGGAAATTTGGTTCTGCAATCAGTTAACAAATCCTCATCTCAGGTATACTCAGTATCCACTCTTAAACATTTTCAAGTCACATTGAGTCCGATCAATGTGAGTTCCTCTTGATCTAGTTAATCTTGAAAACATTAAACTTGAAAATTTTCAAATTTAACTTACTGTCACAGATAATGCCGTGATTCCTCCAACTATGAGGTTGACGATACGATCCTGAAAAGACACAAGGAAACATAACATAACTAAGGGTTTTTAAGGATCCTATACTTTCTATAGAATCGAAGGGTTTGAAATTCATCTCTATTCGCTCTAAATAATCTTAAAACAATTTCAATCTGACATGTATATGTCTGATGAAGGCCTGTCAAGTCAGTCATCTCGTGTTCCTAGTTTTATCGACTACATTTTCAATGTTCTAGAGTCATAGCCGGATAAGTTTATGCTGCTGGAAGAGCTGTGGATGCCGCAGGTATGTCATTTTGAAAGTTAACTCAAGGATGCCAGCATAATCGGCATCTGGTGAACTTTTCATAGGATGCCGCCTAAAAAGTTATGGATGCCGCATGTGGCTCTCGCTGCTGCATTACGTACAACATGGCTGCAATGCAATAGAAAATGAAATAGAAACAGATACTATGAAAACTAAGTAAAATATTTTGACAGCTGCGGCCGGCTACTGAGCCTGTGCCAACTTACCTGAGGCTTGTTCTCCCCAAATAAGGGCTTTTCAGCGCCTATATTCTCGTACCCGTAAGCAGACATCTTCTAAAACAAACTCATGTGAATGAATAGTCAAGTAGTCAACTAGATTTAGAATAATTCCGATCATTTATCAGATAAATCGGTAATGTACTTTTCCTTCCACCTTCTCCATGATGGGACTAATTCCACATAGCTGACACGAAAATTCACTTCCGTGTTCAGATTTTCGCCGATTCAAACTGCAAATTCCAAGTAATTGGGCAGGAAAATGGTACGAAACATAGAGAAAAAACTTGTTACAATTTATTTTAACCCAAAATTTACATTAGTATTAATATTTGATAATTTCCTGATGAGATATTTGCAATTTTCAAAAGAAAAATGGTCTAAAATTTCGTGAAAAGTTGTTCGAAATCAGAGACAGTACCAATTTTACTCGAACGGGCCCGGTCTGACAGAATGGCGATATGTGACATCCTCGATGTACACATCAAGTCGGAGGGACTTCGAAGTTCTTCTGACTGGTGTCGCCACTATAAATTCATGTATTCCTTACGCGGGAAATACGAATGCGCATAGTCAAAGTAGCTGTGCCTGTGGTCATCTGAGGGATGTGGATTCATACTGGTGATAAACCATTAAATGTAAACTCAAGTGACTGTGGTCATCTGAGGAATGTGGATTAAACCATTCAGGCGATAAACCATCAAATGGTATCTCAAGTGGTCATCTGAGGGATAAGGATTCATACTTGAAATTAACCATTCAATGTGGTCGCAGATTTTTTCAGTCATCAGAGGATTAATTGATTCATGCTAGAGTAGTTAAACTATTCAATTTGATCTGTGGTTTATCTCCAATATTAAATCATCCCTCAGATGATCACATTAACTTGGGTTCCCAATTGAATGGTTTATCACCAGTATGAATCCATATCCCTTAGATAACCACCACATTACTTGAGTTCCTATTGAATGATTTATCGAATCCTGGCCAACAGAGGCCCAAGGCTGATGGCAACAACCCCCCCCCCCCCCCCCCCGGACTCCCGTCTTAGTCACAAATCCTATGGCCTGGGGTCACTGACCAGCACCCCTGTCTTCGCGGGTCACTTAAAAACCTATCTCTTTGCTCGGTACAATATAAAGTGTCACTGGTCACTTTAGTGGATACTGGGACTATAAAAACCCTCATTTTGATTGATTGATTGAGCCCTTTTTAAAAAAAATCTAAAAAACATCCAAGTCCCCACGTGCCCATTCGTATTTCCCGCATTAGGAACTGGTGGCGTCACCTGCTATTACGAGAAGAACTCGACATCCCCCGATGTGAACCATCGAGGATGTAACAAATTGCGACAGAATGATAATATCGTGAAAATTATTCTCATTTCAACACCATTTATTGAACTGATCGGACCACTTTGTGACTTTTCATTTCTTCAGCGGTTACTTTGAATGTGATTCTTCTATTCTAAGTAAATAGTTAGTGAAGGTAGGCTTGTGTTTTTTCAGTATTCTCATTCAATGACACTGTGTGAGTTGTTCTTTTTTTCAGAATATTACAGCATAGGGTGGTACAAAAAAAATCATCCTCAACCACATGAACCAAGGGTTTACAGAATAAGGCTCCTAATCATCATTCATGAAATTTTCAAACGGCTCTTTTTGTTTTGTGCGTACAAGCACCGACTTTTCCTACCGGCCTTGATCCGGGCAATGTCTTAAACTCTTAATGAACTTCGGTCCCGCATATGCTGATGATGGTTTGGTTCAATCAACTAACAGAGCCAGCAAATGACGTAAATCATGCATAGTCCGTGTGAAATTCATTTGCTGGTTATGTTGGTTGATTGGTCAGTTATTATGCGCAAACCGTACCATTGTTATTTCCGGGACCGGAGAGTCCGATGGAATTCACCAAAAGCAAGCCTCCTGAAACGAGGCCGGAAGAAAATAAATGCCGCATCCTTAGTGGTAGATTTTTCAGTTGAATGTAAGTTGCCATTGGACGACTGTAATCTACCCTCAAACTTGGATTGAAGTCAGAGTGAGAGACGTAAATGATACGCAACCTCTATATTACCAAGTATGAATTAATCTACACTTGGTATTACTACTATCTAACCTCTTGTGGCTAGATCCATTAATTTTTATTTCCATTAAATGCCACTGCCTGACATTTCATGTCACTAATGCCCTTAGTGTAAGTAGTCACTGTCTCTATGGCTACAGCTTGTTCAAGACCCGTGTTATTTGTAATGCATTTCTTTGTTTACAAATTAGGGATGATTTCTGGCTTTTATCCAGTTGTACCAAGAAACTAGGTTTTCTGATTACATTAATTACAACTGAATCACAGATCGTTTTTTTGGGGGGGACGCCCAAGGGAGTTTCAAGTCCTCATAGGTTATTTCATAAAAGCAGCTCTTCATGAGAGATCTGTCTGGGAGAACGTTTCTGGGAGAGGATACCAACTGAGGGGTATGTCGTCTGGTAAATTGTGTCTTGAAAGCAGCTTTCCAAGAGGGGTCCGTCTGGTAGATTGTTGGGAGAGGATGCCCAAAGGGTATGTCTACTGGTAGATAGTATCGTGTAAGCAGTATTCCATGTTAGATAGTTTCAGGGAGAGGATGCACAAGGGGTAAGTCTGGTAGATAGTGTTTTCAAGCAAACATTTCAAGAGGGATCTGCCTGGTATCATTGGGCGACGATGTCCAAGGGCATGAAGTGGAGTATCTGTGTGAAACACAGGTTTTGGTTGTCCCGGCCCCTTCCTCTGGCTACTGCCCTGATTATGCTTCCACGTATATACTGTTTCTCTTCCTTTTTGTCAAAAGAAAACTTTAGATCTTTTAAAACGGAGGCCGAGACAGGCATGTCTCACGGCACCAGTGCAGAATATCTTCGAAGCAGATGTTGTGGGTGTATGCCTGGGGGCTGGGTGGGTGGGGGAGTAATGAAGACAGGCCCAGGAAGGCATAAATTATTATTGAGGAGAGGTATCTAAGACATAAATATAAAATAAAGATATAAATTGAACACAAGCTGGTTCAACAAGGGCAGTGTCGTCTCAAATGAGGTGAGATTTTCAACGCCTTAAAGTTTCACACAATTAACATTTGTATGCTGATTTTCATTAGCAGAGTGCATGTGTCCTCACACTGCCTTGAATACTTATATGACATTGTTTTGATTCTACTTCTGTTCTGGACATGGTGAATCTTTGGTAAAAGGATTACCTTTTCTTTGATTGATTTCTGAAAGGTACGTGAAATCTTCGCCAAGAAGGTATAGTTATCGGCAAAATTTTGTTGTTTTCTCGTAAGCTCATATTGAGGTTCTATGTACAAAACCTTAAATATGTATGAAGTCTAAGCTCTACGCCGCAGACCGACCTCCTGTTATATGTCGTTTAAACTACAATGTGCAGCCATGTGTAATTTGAGCAGACTAGCATTGTTTTGGTCTTGTGTATTGTGTACACTTGATATTTATTATTGACCTACACACTCTAAATTACTAATTTACAAGTTAGCAAAATTGTCAATATTTTTAACCAATTCCATATGCTGGAAATGCAGTTTTACTCCCACACCACATGTGGCAGTCACAGGGAAGGTTCATTCACGCTCAGTGGTCATATTTTTAATCGCCTTTTGATCAAATGAGTTACTAAGGAAGGGAATTGCCGCTAATTTGTGAGTTGCATACTCTTACGTACAACCCATAAAAGCATCCATGATATCAAGAATTGATAAAGACTAGTCTTTATTTATTCTTGATAATTTTTGTCTTTGTCAGCGTGTTGTGCTGGTCTTTGTGTCAAGGTAGTACCCTAATTGAAACTCTAATGAGATATTTCTTCCCCACTAATGGATCACCATTCCTACTTGTTGATTACAGACTTCAATAGAAGGCTGCTGATATATCTTCTTCTTGAATGGATAACACTATTTCTATTCAAAAATCATCACAGCCTTCCATAGATGACTGCTGATATATCTTCTCTAACTGATCTCACCATTTCCATTTATTCCTTACAGATTTCCAGAGACGGCTGCTGATATATCTTCTCTTAGTTACCTCACTAAGTTTCTACTCATTCATTACAGGCCTCCATAGAAGACTGCTGATATATCTTCTCTTACCGATCTCACCATTTCTACATATTCATTACAGACTTCCATAGAAGACTGCTGAACCAATGCATTCACTGTGAATATCCAATGGCTTCTCAAACAAGCGAACACAATCCCGGTGCCACGATGTCCTCGGCCAAACATACGCTGCTGTATCGTCCATTACCGTGGGTGGCGCGGTTCTACTTCTACGGTATGCACGGCTTCATGGATGAACTCATCTTCACGTCAATTTTCGACTTTTTACAAACGGGCAACTGGCAGCTCAAGGGGCACTCTTCCATCTACTCGTTCTTCATCTACGGGAGCTGCACGTTTTTCGTCGAATATCTCTTCGTTCAGATGTATTACCGACTAAATTTCAAACTGCCACTACGCCTTGTCGTCTACGTCTTATGCATTTATTTCTGGGAGCTCACAAGCGGGTTGATTTTACAACGATTCAGCGCGTGCCCGTGGGACTATAGTCACTACCGTTTCAACTTTATGGGCCTAATTACGCTAGAGTACGCACCTTTTTGGACATTCCTGAGCATTTATCAAGACGTGATTTACAAATATCTGCTGACGCTGCATATAAACACGGAGCACCTCCGGATCAAAGACCACGCCATAATGTTCAAAACGATGTGATGACAATCAAAACTAGGGACAATTTGTACAAACTGTTAGTAGGATTGATAACGATAGGGTATGTTACATGTTTGATTGATGAGAAATGTCCTATTCAGGCCTTTCAGATTGCCCAGTGGGTTCACCATTTTAGATGCTACATTTACAAACTCTAGTTCAATTTTCAAATTTTTGAATGAAGTACATGTATAATTTAATCAATTCATTGTAGTAAGCCCAAATTTGAGACAGGTGAGTGTGTCACAGATTAAGGAATTGAAAGCCGTGCTATTGATGTGTTCTGTTATGGATGTTATTCTCTTGTTGGTGTTAGATTTTGGAGTTGGGCCCAAAACTAGTGTTTTATGCGATATGTGGAGAGGTAAAATACCAGTGCAGAGTTTTGGAGTGTCCTTGGCACTGTGTAAAGTTTTGGGGTGTTTTCAGGTGGTAAATGTCTGAGCAGAAGGTCATTGAAAACTGAACGTCTTGGGAAGCTATCACAACATTTTAGCCTGTATCATATTTTAGGAATTAAAATAGCACTGGCAGGTCTCTATACCAAAATCAAGACCAGGAGGGGAAGCTAAAATGTTGGCTCAAACCCAAGGTGTCTTGGCAGAAGGTTTGGGATGGAACTTGATCGATCTCCAACCGACTAGCCATTTCGCTGTGATGGGTCACATATGTGATCAACATCTCTCTAGTGCTTTAGTCCTAATTAATGCCATCTTGGCACAATAAGTGCGTCCATTGGGAGAGTTAATACTTGTGTCATCTGACATGATCCGATCTGTTCTGTGATGTAGTTGCTTTCTCCTGCTTATAATTTTAACTCTGAACATTTTCCGTAGCATTTTTGATTCAAGAAGAATTCTTTGCTAAAATTCCAACCAAGTACATGTACTTTAAAAGCATTTCATTGTACAGGACTGTTTCACAATTCGTCATTTATTGTCTTAGTTGTAACGAGCTGGCCTAGGAGCTAGTGAAAATTTTCAGAGGCGTTTTATGTGCTCACAGCTGAATTTTTTGTCTCTTAGTCTTGATTTAGTAAAACTGGTTAAATCAGGAAGTGGCTTTTGTATCAATTTTAGATTAGATTCTCAAATCTATATTTGGTACATGTACATTAGAGTGGTAAATATAGACAAAATGGAAAAGTTGAAGTCATCATGTACTTCATTTGACAAAAACGAATTTAGAATTCAAACAATTGAAGATGGGTTAAACATCGAAATGTCAGAGTTATAACTTGTGTTGGTGAAAGCGCAACATTATCAGATGACTGTAATATTTATGCAATATTTTCTCTCAATTAGCGAAAATGTAGCTAAGCGTGCTATGTTACCCAGCACATAGCATCGAATCGAGCATGCTTTTGTGTACATGGTATAGTTTTAACTACAATTGATTTTTTGGTATTTGTGTTAAAGCAGCTTCATCGTGATCAATTATGACTGATGTAAATACCATTTACTTGCTTTACCTCCAGTGAAGGATATTGATTTCAGTTAAAGCCTGTCAGGACGTTATTTAACAGTGTTGCCTCGAAAGCGTGTCTAATGTGATGGTTTTGTTATGAAACGAATTGAGCTCCTTTCTATGGTCAATAAGTCTGGCTTTTCTGGGCTACTTCGGAAGGTGCTGAAACATTGCCAAGGTGACTGACAGATGACTACAAGATATGATGTTTGTTAGGCTTATAAGCGGATAATTGGAAAGTAAATCGAAGTTGACATCATTTTGTATTATCAGTGATTGCTCAATACTAGGCAAGGTGGCTTAGCACCCAAGTTAGTGTGATGGGTCACAGATTATCATCTTGTGATGCATTTCCAGTGCCCAACATTTTAAGAAGCTTTGACCTGGCCGATACCTGGTTCAGAGGTCACTAGGATATCGCCCAGTCTCTGTCCTTTGTTTGGCTCTTAAATGGTTCTACTGACACCTTACCAGATTCACCTCGTTCCCAGGGTAAAATAAGTGCATAAGTGAGGTAATCTATGTACGTTATAGAGGGTCTAACTGGGGACAAGATTAATGGACATGGTCCTCTGAGCCCGAACAATTTGAACTGGAGTACACTGACTCCAGGTCTTAGAGGCACACCAGTTTGTAGGATGGTTCGAAGATTGCATCAAAATTTGAAGATGCCTACTCTAAGTCATTATCTCGCTTCCCATCCAATAGTGAGTGTCACAAAAAACTAATGTAAATAAAATAAATAAATAAATAACGTTTCAATACTCCCTGAGGTATGTGCACCAGATGAGAATGATGTGTTGATCATCTGTCACATTCATTTCTCATGGGTGTGGTTAAATTTATAATGGCACCTGTAGCAATGGCCGAGCTGTGTCTGAGCGCAGCTGAGGTCGTTGCAGTTTGATTTATTTTGCACATGAGGCACTGAATTTTGCCATTAATTTTACGTTAACAGTTTGAGGCTTTGAGGGGCTGCTGCAAACATATTGGAAGAAGAAATTTATCTTTGCCCATAAGGCACAGATTTTGACCGTCATCAATCGACTTATAGGATTAATGCCTCGAACCATAACCTGCTGCCATATTTCAAACCAGAAGTGCACTTTACTCTTCGAGTTCCTCGATAGAAAATTATTTTGAATTCATTTCATTTTCATGCTACAAAATCTACTAAGATCGTGACATAGCTGGGTACTCACTCACATTCATGAATCATTGCATTAATACCAGCACTGCTAAGAAACACCTATTCTCCATCGACGTGTGCCTTGTTTCCATAGCTTCATCATAAAAATATCACAACCGAGTTCATATGCCGTTGTTGGATTTGCAGTAGTTTAATTTTTTTCCAACTGTTCAATAATTAAAAAAGCAATCGCATTAGTTTGATTGCGATGCTGTCAATATAAGCTGTATGGCTATGCGTGCATTGACCATACAAGTACAGGAACAGTAGAACCTCTCTATAATGGACACTGTCGGAACTGACAAGGCAAAGTGCTGTCCTGATTAGGGTGGTGTCCTGATTAGGGAGGTTAAATTGAATGGAAACAACCAATTTGGGACGAAAACCAGTGTCCTTAACAGAGAGGTTGTCCTTAATAGAGAGGTGTCTGCTAAGGGAGGTTCCACTGTATATCCAGGACTGGCATGTTGTTGTATATTGTGAGTGAACATGTTCATCAACTTTGTACCTTTCTTGATGTGCGGTGTTGAATTTCGTCCATTATTTCTTGAGTGGTCTCGAGTACCGTATTGCTCAATCTACTTTTTGTATAGCTTACCAAAAACATATTTGAATCATGAGACCTATCCAAGATTTTCGGAGGGGGGGGGGGGTACTTTTCAAATATAGAATGCTTTCTCATAGTCTGTTTTCAAGAAAAGACCTGTCGGGACTGCACACAGTGTTTGGAATACTGGAGGAACAGGGGCCATTGTCCTTGTCGGAGCCATTGCTCTCCTGATGTTAAAACAAGAACAAGTATTTATTAAGATACTTCTAGAAATTTAGTGAAGTACCCACAAGTGGTGGTGATACCATATATTGTGTTCGTTCCTTTTGATCTCATATTATTTTTTCTGTGATTTAAAAGGGTGTCCAATGAAAATGTCCTCATGTCGAACTGTCCCGGTAGCTGGAGTCAAATTTAAGGATAAGATTAGTGGTTGTTCCCCTTGCATATTGCCTTCGCTTGCCCTTTGTAACTTAGCAGGCTTTTACTAGCTATCTTATCTTCTTCATCTTCAGCATTCAGATCATAGGGCCGTTTAGACGACGCGAAAAAATCCGGATGCGTCCCGAATCCGGATTAATTTTTCGTCGTGTAAACGCAAAAAGATCCGGATCAATGTGGTTGCATCCGGACTAAAAAGGTACCATCGCCTTGGGTGGTTTTAATCCGGATTCATCCAGATTCGATCCGAATGCGGTCTTTTCGCCTGTCGTCTAAACGGCCCTCATGTAACCATCATATCCTCGTTGAAATAGATCAAAGGTGGCGAAAAATGAAATTATTCTTATTGTAGACTGTAGTTTGGAGCCTAAATGTAGAAATGTGGTCATTTTGACTCTCATAACAACGGGACGTTTGCATTAGGATGTTTTGACTGGTAACCTTTAAAAAAGTGATTGAGGGGGTTGCAATCATTGCCCAATGTATGTACATGTACCATATGACTAGTCTAATTATAGTCTTTATTCGTTTTTGGTAATTCCTGTATGGTTCGACTTGTGCATTTTACTTCACATGTACTTTCCTGTTTTAAGTTTATTAAACTTTTTACTTCTAATCCATTCCAAACTTTGAACCAAAAATAAAATTACATAATTAGTAATATCATCATCAAGCCTTGGCAATATATGCTGTGTTTTGAAAATTTTCTCTTTACGAATGTAGTTACTTTTTGTTATGAATTGACCAGATCCTCTTGATGCTTGAAGGGCCTGACACAATCATTTAGCCTAAGTTTGTGCCCACTCTCAATACCAATGTCTCAGCATTGGGCACCGATATGAATATGAGACCATTCTTTCTAGTCTTGTGACAGAGCCAAGAAACTGCACTTATAATTTGACGTGTGGATTAAAATTGTTGATATTGGCATTAGAGCATGTTGCGTAGTTTAATTCTCAAATGTACATTTTTGCTTGGTGCTCCTAGATGCTCAATTGGTGTTGTTCAGTTTCTGACGTTGTGCAGTTCTCCCCTAAATAAGCATGGCGACGTCGCGGTACTCTCAAACAGAAGGTCCTGGGCTTGAACCCTGGTCAGGTCCAATCTTTGTCCTTCACAGGTCGAGCTCAGGTGGGTGCTGCAATGACGTCTGCCACTTGATACCCCAGAGTGCCTCTGTGGAAACGTATGTGACAGTTGTTGTAAAGTGCTTTGGTGCCTCGGTCATAGGAAAGCACTTTATAATAACCGTCAATATCATTTACTGCCTTATATCTTCACTGGGTAAAAGAATATTTAGAAGCAGATGAAAAAAACCCAACTTGATAAGACCTTGGAGTAATTATCTTGATAATTATCAAGATAATTACTCCAAGATAAGACATATTGGATGTACATGTATATCTTTTGTCAAGTTTTCATCATTTTCTGCTCTGTTAAAAGTGTAGGCAACTGGTATTGTAGCTTTTTAAGCTGTTATTGATACACAAGGCTTTAAAAGAGAAGCTTATCGATGCTTTGAGCTATCTTGTTAAATCAATAATTGTTTACGCTTCGGGTTAGTTTGAGTGCTTCCATTGGATTTAAACTCGTGGTATTGGATTTTAAAACTTGCGTTGGCTGTGTTGCCTAATTTTCAAAATTTGTAGTCCTTGTGTCTGAAAATAAATTGAATGTTGTATTTTCTCCATTGAAAATGTAAGCTTGCTTCACAGTGTTCTTTAAATATGATAGACTTATATCATGTGGTACGATACGACAATTTGCTTTACGATAAATTAGGGAGAAAAAAGTGCCAAAATTGTTTCAGTGAGGGACTTCATTGCCAAACGGTGGCAGCATAAGTTACCGTTCCAATTCAATATCAATATAGAACCTTATGTGGATGAAATTGACATGGAGTGGAAATCTAGTGTGTATTAATGGTTTACTGCTGTCGAGAAAAGAAACAATCTCTGGTGAAATTTTTTTGCTGTTGAATCTCACGCTGTTTGCCATATTTAGTTTTAGAATTCGTGCATTTTAAATTACGAGTTCTTGTCTAGGAGTTTTTATGTGCTTTTCGTTGCTTACATCAAAGATGTACTTATTGTTGGCATTTTTTGCGATTGTTTTAAAATAAAGTGTTCGATGTTGAAATATGTAGTCAAATGTATTTGAAAAAACTGTATATATAAGACGCCAAAATGATACAGCATATGTTTTAACATTGATGAGAGTTTATTCTTCTCATGGTCCTGAGCTAGAGAGGATAATTCACGTTTAAAAGTTTGTTAACTGAACAAAATATGAATGATTTGGAAGGGGGTTTGTTAGCTCTACCTATTAGATGCAGACTGATGGTGATTACAGGTGCCAGGATCGAGGAAAGAGCGGTGATGTCACTGGTCACACTCCTGGACCAATCCAATAAGGTCCAAAGGGTGTCTGCTGAACTAGCTGCGGAGGGAATTTTAGATAAAAAGTCTAGCTCTGAAAGAGTTAATCTGATGTACAGTGGAACCTCTCTCAGGTTCTACTGTATTTTGCCTCAACTCACAATTTTAAAAAACTCTCATCGATGTTGTCTTCTAAAATCCATATCATATTACATATATTATTAGTTCTTTTTTCCCTTTTAAAACAATTTGATGTGCATTTTCACTTTTGTTAAGTGTAAGTCTGTGATTAATGTCTTGCCAGTGCAATAAACATTATATGCATTCAGAATATAATCAAAACGAAAAAAAATGTTCTTGTTTTCTTCTGTTGTAATTGTATTCTTGACTGACAGTACTTTCATGGTCCAGCTGGTTTTAGTCCGTCCATCATGTGCTGGTCTCTTATGGAAAAATAGTGTCTGACAGAGACCCTGATTGTGTATGGATGGAAGTTGTGATCCAAGCATCATGGGTTCGACATAGCCCACATAAATGTATCAAACTTGATCTTGGGCAAGTCACTTGCTTCACAGTGTCCTGCAAGTTAGGCAGAACCAAGATTCCTTTCACTTGATGCCTGTGTTGTGACAATGCAATAACCCCATTCTACCAGGGAAACATTGACTGATCCTCCCTGGGGAGGACTGGGGCCCAGTTAGATATGTTAGCTGGTAACATCAGGTTGTTACTTTGCATTGATGTATGTAAAGTGAGATGCCAACATCGTGTGACCATGTGGCCAGTGCTTAAGTGTCCCAGAGTGGGCAGTTCTTGACCATGTGGCCAGTGCTTAAGTGTCCCAGAGTGGGCAGTTCTTGACCATGTGGCCAGTGCAAGTGTCCCAGAGTGGGCAGTTCTTGACCATGTGGCCAGTGCAAGTGTCCCAGAGTGGGCAGTTCTGAAGCGCCTGGTCTGGTGTCAGATCAGTGGGTTGCATTACTGTTTGGACTCAACATTATGATGGAATAAGTTACATCCAGGGGAATAACAGAAGTAAACTTATTTTTACAACAAGAAGACTTTATTTACAAAAAATCTGTACCAAGCCAAATAGACAGCTTTAGATGAAATCATACATGTACAATTGACAAGTAGAACCTAAGGTTTTCCCATTTCATAATGTGATGAAGGCTGTTTATACTCTCCAAATAACAACAGATTCAAAATTTCAGTGCTCGGTCATTCTGTGGTCAGGATTGCTACTCCGTCAGGAGGAGGCTGGCTGCTGAGATGTTGGCAGCATTTTTCTGAGGCTATTTCCCCCCAAAAGGCAGCAAAGGAAGGTCTGGAGCAGACAAATCTGCATAATGAACAAAATTTCTTGCACAGTTCCATTTTATGAAGATGAAAGAGTCTTTTTGACTGAGTGTCAAAGTTTTGTACCGAGTGTCCACTGGATGAGCACATGATTTCCATTTCGATGATGTAGCAATTTCAGATGTTGATGACACGGCTCAACTTCTGGATCCGATTCAAAAGTAAATCTCCCTGTTTGATCGTGGTCTGAAATAGAAACCAGACATTTAGGGAATAAGTTTCAATTGAAGTGCATGCAATAAGCCTACGCAAAAAGGCAAACCAATGCAATGACAAGATTGGACTACAGGGCTTGAAGTGTAACCATATATCAAGTGCTGCCATCTACAGGACACTCACACCAGTTGATGCCTTTTGGAATGGCAGGCCTGGACAAGTATGTTTTCACTGAATCTAGCTCGAAGTTAGATCACTGATAATATATTTGACTGTGAGATCCAATGAACTTGTATGTTGCAGAGTCTGTTTTTACTTACCTGGTATTGGTGATTCTTGCTATCTGGCCTGTTTGTCTCAACAATTCCTCCAACTTTGTCTATTTTCGCATGAAGGCGCCCAGCAGCGATAAACCTGGATAATTCCCTGAAAATGAAATCAGACTTAATATCATTCCCATTGTTATGATGTCTTCACAGGTTTTGAAAAGGTACATGCCTCACTGCGCCATCTACAGGAACTAATCTAATGTCCGCTAGCCCATTTAAACATCTATACTGCGGCACCTATGACTGCACAATATAAGTGCTTTTATGTCATCAGCAAGAGGGCCATAAAATTACTTATATTCTATCATACTGAATTCGAAAAGTAAGAATGTGGTAATGAAGTTATTCTCAGAAGAAATAGATCAACAACTTCTACGTACTGGTCAATTAAGTCCACGCTAACACCAAATGCCTTCGCCATATAGTCAAGTGTCAAACTGCGGTAGGACTCCAGAAGTTGTGAATACGCAAGGATGCGCATCTCTCTGACGTAGTATCGGTAATGTGGTGCCAACAAGCGGTCATGCTTCAGGAACTCTTCAATATTTGCTGGAAAAGTGGAAAATAAAGTCAAGAACCAACACTAGGGGGGCTGTTAGCTGCAGGTCTTCAGCAGTGATGCTGCTTCCGGCCAAATGACCTGTTTCTGTTCATCAAAACCGAGTCCTGCAGAATATACTTAGACATAGATCCTATAGTCCATATTCTCAAGCAGCAGTTATATGGAGCCCTAGTCTTTTCCAAATTTCCAAATGTACCAAAATCAACTTACCCAAAGACTTGAAGAAATCGCCATACTGGCAGTTGTAGAGAGAGAAGAGGAACTGTCTGATTTCTGGCAGGCTGTGTAACACTTCTAATATTTCAGATCCCTTCACGGCCTGTAATCAAAATCAGAACACAAATTCAAAACTGCACAACAAAAATCAAAATTTGCAAGTTTGCATTTCTCTCCTTGACACTCTAATGGAATTTCAAGACAAACACCTTTTTTGTCAATAACAGCACAACACATACCTTTTCTCTGAGTTTGGGTCTTTCCAAAGCAATCATGCTGCATAGGACTGTGTAGGTCACAAACGATGTGTACTCCATGAGTTCATAAGACGTGAATGTCGCCACAGTATCTAGGAAGAGATTTGCTGCGGTTTTGAAGTCACGGATGGCCATACAGTACGTCCCTCGGTAAACTTTCAAACGGTTCCGTCTGTCCCAGTCTCCTCCCTCGTCTATCAAACTAAAATGGAAAATAACCGAAAGTTTTCATGGCAAGGTCACCTTTACTTATCAACAAAGGTTATAACAAATTTGATATGATAAGAACTTTTCTTATAAAAGCCTATAAAACTTCTCATTCTTACCTCTGTGCCTTTTCCAAGTTCCTGGTAACAAGATCATGATCCATGTAGAAGAGACCGAGTCTGATTAAATGGAAGACCGAGTCAAGACGATAACCCAGAGTGGTTGTTTTCTCACCAGTTTTTCTGAACTGAGTCAGTGCTGCTTCCTGAAAGAGATTTCAAACAAGGCGTTCAGTAAAAGTTTAGCATTCAGTTTATAGACCAACAATCACTGTCAGGTTACTGCACCAGCCAGATCCTGAGCAAAAGCCAGATCTTTGATGGGTTTCTAGATTCTAGAATATTTTCGGCTCTTCTCAAAAGTCATGAAATTAGACATGTTAAAGTTGCTGTCCTTTATTGAATATGGTCAACCAAAAAGGTGCGTTGACACGAAGATTTAGCTCAAATACAATGGGCTCTGTGTTGTTTCTGCCACAATTAGGTTTACATGTGGCTGAAAATGCAGAATAACAAACTGAACATTTTGAAGTTAGAGGAAACTTCTCTCTATTTTAATCTTGTACGATTACTAATTAATATTACATTATCATTCCCTATAAGAACCGAAATTGATCCAAACCTTGTCACCAATTTTGGACAGATATTCTGCTTTTCTCATCATTGAATCTCTGACATCCGTTTCACCCAAGTTTTTCTCTGCGTCGGCAATAGCTTCATCTAATTTCTTCAATTCATCCTCGTTGGACTTCTGCATTTTACTCAAGAGGGTTACATCCACTTTCCATTTCAGCTCTTTGCAAATTTCTTCATAAAGAGGGGCCATATCTGAAACAAAACAATGATAGTAAATTCTTAGTGGCCTATGGAGTATTCAGAGCTGACATAAACATGTCAGGGGCCTATCCATTTCAAGTATCCCACCCAATTGTCTTCAGTTGTTGTCATAGTCAACTTTGTACTAGTCCGTTGGACAACTCGGGAGGGGGTTGAGACACAATAAACATAAATTGGTAAGCGACCATAGAGTTATTTGTTTGGAACTTGTTTGTTATGGCTTTCACTCAGCTCTATGATTATGACTGCAGCAGAGTAGCAAATCTGCACAGCAGAGTGAGTTCAAGTAACGTTACGCGATATTGTATCACCACTTCTGCGTTACATTACCATTTACGTCATGACATTATTTCCCATTAAATGGTGGTGATATATCGGACAATTTTTTCACAACGTGGCGATACAATATCATGCAACGTTAGCAGTACGGTAACGGGTAAGTGCAACTTGAAAAGAAATATTTTTGCAATCAAAGGATTTTTTCTTCAGGAATCAGAAGATTAAAGCATGAGGTCCTTGAGTTACATCCTACAGAACTATAAGAAGGCGATAGGCACCTGCAACAGAGACTTGGACAAAAGGTCTGTCCGAAAATGTGATTCATCCGAAATTCGGTAAATAGTGTATTCTCCATGATGAATCAACATTTTTGACAAAGCCGGCACACAAGTTATTGAATTTCAGGACGATTTACGTACTATCTGCCTTAAGGGCTTCCAACAAATCATGCTTAGCCTTTTTGTTGTTGATATTCTTTTCTGTCCCAAGAAGAAATCGCCATTGGGCCAGCTGTAAATTAGGGTTTTTATCGAGTCCCTCTTCTTCTAAATTTTCGACCGGCATTTTGGTTTCTGACGTCACGGTATTTGCGGAACTGTGAATTTAATTCAATTATTGTTTCAATAAAAATATAAAATTTGTTGAATTTGGAGAGATAACTATAAATCATTGACAGAAGATTTTGAAATAGAATTATATCTAATTTATTAAAGAAATCTGGGTGCTTTTTTTCAACGAATCACAGCGTCCCTAAATTATCTCACGGTCAATCGAAAAATGGCTGTACCAAAACATTGACAAGTCGATTTGCATTCAGAAAATCGCTGATAAAATACAAATTTAGTAGCCGATTATCATTTTGAGTCGAAGAACATAAGCATCAATATGCCTGGAATAGAAAAACTACACCTGGAGGATGCATTAGCAGACAGTCCGCAGGTATAACGATGATGTTGTGCCCCACCCCCTTCCATCCTCCTCAGTCCTCTTTCTCAGTTTCTGGCTCTGCCTCTGGCCTGCTCTCTTGGCATAATTTTTGACATTTTTGTGTTCATCCCTGACTGTAACGGTCTCCGTGACGTTCCCATAACAAATAACCAAAACTTCATGTACCGTGAACGCCCTTAATAAACTGCTGTTTGAATACGTAAACTGAAGTATATAGAATTGCACAACCACAAAACATTACAATCACGACCGTCAGGTAGGTAGTGCCACCTGACATTACAAAAAAATCTGAACTAAAATATGCCAAGTGTCTTTACATTGTCACAACCAGAGACAAACTTAGCATGGTCACATCTCTGATACAAAGACATATTTATACATTAAGTTTTTAATGAACAAGCACTGCACTAGCTCACCCTGAACTGTGAAAGAGAGGGGCCTGGGTTCACTGCTTGTGGTGGTGAGTATACATCTGGATTGAATTAGAAGGTAAATTTAGTGTGCTGGATATACATGCAGATTAGGTCCACGAACACTTAAATGTAGACTTAGGGTCCGTAGACTGTGATAACAAAATTCAGTATGCCATGATTGAATTGCTGTCAATTCCCAAAGGCCTGAGTTGGCACCAATTGGAACCCAACAATAGGTCAGACAACATCTGTTGTTGTGTTGTTGTTGCATCAATAGCAGATGTCACAGGTATTTTCTTTGTGCCCATGATTGATATTGATATAAAAACCCAATAGACACCGGACACACTCTTGTTTTTTACAGACGAGGAACTTGCTTGGCGTGTTTGAGAAGGATGCTTGGATGCTGAAGGGCTTCGCTCAGCACTACCATCGTTGTTGTGACAGAGTTCACAGGGCCCAGGTAATCAAATTAAAAAATTCATGTTTCAATCTTTTGCCACATGTATTGGCTGAAAACGAGAATGAGAATGGGAATTTATTGAGATTTGATTACAGTAGTGTTCAGGAGACTACTTTATTGTTCTATTTATAAACTGAATTGGACTGATCTGATTATGACCTAAGCAGGGCAAGTAATTCAACAGATAGTATCAGTACTAACAATAGACAGTGTTAATATATCCGTCAATGGTGAATGGATGCATCATAAACACCTTGACAACCAACATGTAGATGTAGTCGTCTCTCGAACAACACTGTGTAATATGGATATGCCATTCCAATGCATATCACATACATGACATAACCAGACTCTACTTACTTAACAATGCACATCTGAGACTGGTATATTGATTTCTCTACGGGGCGTAATTGATTTTCTTATTGATCCAGTCGTATGGCGCTAAGCTAGTTTCGCTCTCAGATATTTTGATTTGGTTATGTACTCCCTTTCTCTCAAGCAGAGAGTGTTTTCATTGATCTTGGGAACTATAAATAAGTGAGAGACCATCCCTCTGGCAAGGTGGCCACTTTGTAAGAACTAAGAGTTCTTGCCCTGTCCATGTACAGTGGAGCCTCTCTGAGCAAACAGGTCCCTATCAAGGACACCCTCTCTATTAAGGACACTAGTTTTGTTCCCAAATTGATTGTTTCCAATCAATTTGACCTCTCAGTAATCAGGATACCTCCCTTTAAGGACAGTACAAGTCAGACCGGAGGGTGTCCTTATCAGAGAGGTTGTACTGGTATTTAATGTCAAGTTGCAGATCTTACCAAACAAGTTTCAATTGTTTTATTTTCAGTGCGAGTTAAGTGCTGCTACTGCCTCCTTGTCCCACCTACTAAAGACTTATGACATCCAGGTATGCATCATCAACATTTGTCTGTGGAGGGATGAAAGCTTTTACCTGCCAGAAAGAATAAATTTTTGTGCACTAAATAATGAAGACATCACAACCATAATAATGACAGTCCTTTATTATCATAAGATACTCTTATCTCACTCTCAGAAAGTTGACATTGATTCACATTTGTTTCAGAAATTCCCTCTCGACAATGATGATACCATACTCAAAGAGACAATTAAGCAGTTCACTGGTTACCTGGATGAGGTATGTACTTTTCTCTCCACCATGTTTCCGATGATCAAAAGTGGTGCTGTAGCAATATCAGACCTTGTCCTCTTCATAGCTAATATAGAATGCATTGCACTGCAATACGTTTCATTGATGCAAATCAATACGATAAATTGCCAACATTCCTTTACAGATCAGTTCTATGCAGCAGATTTTGGCAACACAACTTGGAGATAGCATGATGTACCCCATCAATAGGTTCTTACAGGCAGACTTAGAAGGTATGTGTTCTCACACATTTTACTAGAAAGTAGGCCTATGTGCATTTACATATTATTTACCAGTAAGGACTTTACCAGTTAGCATCGATATAAAACGTGTTTGTTGCTTTGAATTATGAATTCTTGTTCTTTCTCTTCAGAAATTTCAACCATGTTCGAGATGTTTCAAATCTCAAGCTCTGGTAAGTATAAGATGATGTACCAACTCAAGTGTTATAAATGTCTCGTTTCCGGTCATCCGACAGACTCTGCCATGACCCTACCCCCATTTTCTTTTGTAAAATGACCCCTTGATTCGATTTTTCCACCTCAAAAAGCATATTATGACTTTAGATACAAAAGAAATTTATTTCGAGGAGGCAGGAATCCCCATTATGAACCGGCCCCACACCAACGTTCAGAATACTCCTGTCATCTTGTGTATGTTTTTTTCTTCAGAACATGAAAATGCCATGAATAAATATATGAAGATATCAAAGAAGTCGAGAAACGAAAAAGAGAGAATTGATTCAAATGAAGAACTGTATGTTATGAGGAAGAAGTTTCACCAGGTAAGACAGCTTAATTGTGATATCACCAAAATACACCTCCTCAAGGTTCTTCACCATGCTTTTTGTCCAGGTGCAGCACCTGGAGCACATGGACAAAACAGTTATCACCCGGAAAGATTCATGGCATTGATAATGATTTTACTGTTACTTTTAGATCCTGTCATTGAGTGTTAAACATTTCTTTATCTATCCTTTCAGACCAACCTTCATTACTACTCGTCACTGAATGCACTCCAATACAAGAGGAAGTATGCATTCTTGGAGCCGATGCTAGGTTATATGCACGCACATCGATCGTTCTTTGCCATGTGTCAGGAGGTCATTGTCAAACCTGAGGTGGAGGAATTCTTGGGCAATACAAGTGCTAGTTGTCAAGGGTAGGTGTGACTTCATCGGGTGAATTAACCTAATCAAGATCAGTGTCATTGTGGTCCAGCTGTGTCATAGGGTCATAACATATAATTACATACAGATTAATAGGGGGCGCCTTTTCACCATGTAAACGTGTTCAAAGCGCCAACCCTTCAAAATGTCTCCCACACAGCCATATCTTTAGTGACTGCTTATATGAAATGGTACTTTCTGCCATCCTGATATGGGCCGGCAGCTGGTTCCAAAGAAATGGACTTCTTGTCGAAAAAGCGTCTATCTCCAGATTCGGGTGATGCTACTTGGCCAGTTGAAGATGACCATACAGCAAAAAAGAATCAAAAAATATATTTCATGCATCGGAAAAAATTAAGACGCACGAAAATTTACAAGTTTATTACCGGGTTCTTTTATTGGCAGTGTGCACCAAGAGATGAACCATGAAACGCAAAAGACGGTCGACTTTATTGACGCCCTGGAACAGCAGAGTCATCACCTATACTATGCAGAACCTGTGGGCGATATGCCGTTTATCCCTCCCAATACCACTCTAACTCAGAAAGCGGGATATCTTTTCATACGGAAGTAAGTACGATTACCACTGCTGACATTTAAAGTGCTTCTTTAGAATGTAGACTGTTAGATTAGAACTTGATTGTTGATTAGCTAAGACCTGTGCATTGTTCTACCACTTTGACCAGTAGTGATGCATTCAAAACCAAAGGTGTCTTCTGCCTGTTCGTATAAAGTATATCTATTTTTTCAGGAAGGAGATTCTGAGCCATAAGTGGGAACGGTGCTATTTCTTTATCCAGGGAGGAAACTTAATGATTCAGAACAAAGATGAGGTATGTAGACATTGTGTACGGGTATTAGTTCACATATGATGCAGATCTGTTTTATGACCAAAAGATCTTTTGTGGGGTGGTGTTTCATCAACAAAAAAAGGGGGTTTAGGATTCTGTAGATCACATTCAGAATCTTTTGAAATACAGTTTGCCTTTGAGACACCATCAAGATAAATCACATCTCGACAAATGTTCGTGCCGGAAATAATGCCTTAAGAATGAAATGCATTGGGAAATGAAATGGGTCATTCAAGCGGCAAATGAGGCCAGGTGCTCCAACAGAAAAACTATCACTGACTCCTGACTGAGTGCCGACTTATGTACAGGCGTTAGAATGAAAAAAGTGAGTTTGGCGTGTTTGGAAGACAGCTGATATGTTCCTTCTCTCCCCTCCAGGTGGCAGGCTGTCTGGTGTTGGACCTGAACGAGGAAGGAACTCGAGCTGTACCATGCGAAGCAGACGATCGGAGATTTGTTTTCCAAGTCGTTTCACCTTCAAGCAAAAAGTGAGTTGCCGATGATTTCGATTTCGGAATGCTGCAGTGATTATAATTGTATTATTAAATAGATATATAAGAATAATATTTAGTCCTAATGAACAAATAAAGAAGCAATAAGGACAGCTGTAGAATTACCTTGTGGGTCTGATCATTGGCCTTGAGAACAGACTATCACGTCTTTTCACTTTTACAAACGTTATGTATGCGTTCAATTACTGGCATCTCAGTCTGGGAAGCTTGGATCTCGCGCCTTGAAGTGCCTGCCCACTGCAGCCATTTAATTCCATTCAATTCCTTTTGTTATTTCTTTCACTTCCATTCTAGATCTGTGATACTCCAAGCTGAGAATGATAGAGACAAAGAAGAGGTAAGATTTTCCTTAACTGGCATCGGTTGCGTTGCCAGTTACTCCTGTAATAAAGTCAGCCTGCTGGTGGAGGCTATTGGTTACGTCACACCAGTGTTTCAAATGGGTCATTTCCATTCAACTTGATCTTTGTAATCAGGACACCACTCAATTGAAGACAGCATTACCAGTCCTGAGGGTGTCCTTAATAGAGTGGTCTACTGTACTTTGTACCATAACATAACAAGTTATTTTCATGTTCCAGTGGACATGTACTATAAACAATGTGGTCAAAGAAGGAGGCTATGTCAAGGACAAGACGCCAACTCGCAAGAAGAATAAGCAGAGGCCTACGTCAGTATCGGAAGGTTCCCCACAAATAAAGGGATCCGCTTCAGGGTAGGTTTGGAGATAGTACCCCAAAAACTTTTTTGATGCCAGAAGAAGTGCCCAGTAAATGTGCCAATAAATGATCAGTCATTATCCATTCTAAACAAACTTTGTTGGTCATATAGGATTACAGCTGTTTTAAATTGTAATGCCAGTGGTCCTTGTTGTAAACTACATGAATACCTTGAATAACATTGGGCCACTGCTTAACACAGCTTTTTCTGCGACACCCCAAAAGATACCTACCAGAAGAATGATAATGATAATCTCAGTTAACTTGTATGAAACCTGACCCAGAGATAAGTGCTATGGATTGATCTGATTATCGTTGATTGCAGGGATTCAGCATCGGGTTCATCCAAATCTGGGCCGCCCTCACCACCGACGACTCCAGGTGACGCATTCCTCTCTGACACACCGATACAGTTTGACATGATCTCCCCAAGTGATGAGGGAAAAACCTTCCAACCACCGAAAGATGGACCCCAGAGGTAAGGCGGCGGAATGTTAAAACTGCTTTCAATTCAGCGAATGACCGGCCATATCGTTTTGAAATGAAGTGCAGATCTTGAATACATGTATGTAACTATCTCGCCAACGTGTTGATATTGTATGTGTCTGCATTGTTGACCCTTCAGGGTAAGAGGATTGCATTTTCAATTAAGGTGGTTGGCCAAACGAATGTAGGCAGTTATGGGCCCTCGTGCAAAAAGTTGGTCAAGTCAAGTTTTAAGAAGAATTTGAGGAGTATTTGGGAACTTACTGGAAGATACTTGATAGATTGAGATTTCAATATGAAGAGGTTTTTGCTGGCCTTTGTGGCTCTCTTTCCTTGAAGGGTTAATGATAACGGCTCCTCGTTCATGACACAGCTTACACGATGTTATTGTTTCAGAAGAATCAACCCATTTGATCAAACCACCGATGACATTGTCAATGCGGACAGTTCAACAGAGAATTCAGCCTATTGCCAGACATTTGTTGTCAGGTTCCTTGGTTCTATGGAAGTGAAACTTGACAGAGGTTAGTAGATCCAATCATTTGTTGTCAGGTTCCTTGGTTCTATGGAAGTGAAACTTGACAGAGGTTAGTAGATCCAATCATTTGTTGTCAGGTTTCTTGGTTCTATGGAAGTGAAACTTGACAGAGGTTAGTGGCTCCAATCATTTGTTGTCAGGTTCCTTTGTTCTATGGAAGTGAAACTTGACAGTGGTAAGTGGATCCAAACTTTTGTTGTCGGGTTCCTTGGCTATGTGAAAGTGAAACTTGACAAAAGTTAATGCCTTCATTCAGTCTAACGCCCACCAATTTTAAGTTGAAAATGTTCCCAGAGCTGCCGATGATGAAATCGTGTTCGATTGTCAAAACGAAATTTGATTGAAATATCGTGCTTTTTTCAGGTGAGCAACTTGTCCATGAGACAATCCGACAGATCATGGCAGCGAGAGCAATACATAACATATTCCGCATGACAGAATCTCACCTCATGATCACGAGCGAAAACATGCGACTACTCGACCCAACCAATAAGAGCGTGCGCACAGAATTTGCACTCGAAGATATTTCATTTTGGTCGGCGCATAAGGAGAACAAGAGGTACGAGTCACCAGTTGTATTTTACAAGCTGGTCATGCATCCAATTCAGACTTGATGACCAGGTTGCTCTAACTTCCAGCTCTTTGGCCAACGCACCTCCACTGGGCCATGAAGGAAATCCTCCATGGCCGGCAGGTAAAGTCCTGCCATATAGCTTGGGGAACAGTACAACAAAGGCCTTCAAGAATAATCAGTCAATGATAACTCGGGTTATAGAGTAGTCTGAGTTGAGATTTAGAACGGGGTGATGTAGAGACCGTCTGACAACCTTTAACAAACCAACTTTCTGTTTCAGGTTATTTGCATTCATCACTAGGAATAAGGAAGGGAGTGCCGACGGCCATCCGTCATTTGCGTGTCACGTCTTTGAATGCAACACATCGGGAGAGGAGGTCAGTGAAATACAGTAGAACCTTTCTGTTAAGGACACCCTCGGGACTGACAAGTGCTGTCCTTAAGACAGTGTTTCTAGTGCAATACCATGTAGACCCATCGACTCTGACTGAAGTTTAGGATTCGAAAATCGAAGAAAAGAACAGACAGCTCTAAAATTCTTTACAAATGTTGCAGTGGCTTTCCGCAGCTGGGTACCATGGTGGCCGTATGACCTAAGGTCATGGCTGGGAAAGGAGAGAAAAACGCTGTGAACAGATAGCTGAAATCATTTCTTAATCGTCTTGTCTTCTTTTCAGATATGCCAGGCAATCAGTGCAGCGACCAGGTTGGCTTTCCAGTCACTTATGGTATGTTTTCATCTCCCTCATAACACGTTATCTTTCATTTTATAAATCACATCATTACCATCCATGGCATTCAAAATGGTTTGAAATCGGGGCATAGCGTTTTAAATGTGACCCCGGTACATATCTGAAATCAAGTTGGTTACCCTATGATGTTGTACTGGAGCCCACCAAATCTTAAATCGAATCACATTTTTCTTGAAGTTGTAGGCATCAAACTCAAACAATTCAAATTGATTTGTGTGCCTGTAACGTTGCGCGATATTGTATCGCCACTCCTGCGTTATATCGCCATTTACCTCATGACGATAATTCCCTTCAAAAAGTGGCGATTTTGCGCACACTCCTCTCGCGACGCGGCGATACAATGTGTGCAACGTTAACATATTTGTGACGTGACACCCTTTCTCGTTTCGTTCCATCATTTTCTCTTCTGACCATTTCATTTCCTCTTATTGACAGGACCCGGCATGTGATGAAATAATGGTAGTTAAAACTAAAAATTATCATTTTGTACATATTATGTATTCACAAACGTGTCTTCACAGCTTGTCTTCATTCTATTAAAAGCATGGTGCAGAAAAATGTAAATAAATGTATTTGTTGGCATTGTGTGTCCTATCCGATGTGATTGGAAAATAGAATATGTCATACTAACCAATCTTAGAGACACCAATGCTGATCTGCCTCCAAGTGATTTAGACAAAAGACAGCAGCCATTCTTTAATCGTAATGACTGGCAGCAGTTGATGTTGTTTGATTTTCACCTGTCCCATCACTCACCAAGTGTTTCTGTTGGAAGTAGATAGAGGTAACACATCAGTACAATTTGAAACAAGGCGTGATTTGTACTGGGAACCAGGTCGAGAAAATACGTTTATGATTACTCACTTACCTTCAATCATGACGAATTCGAAGTGCCGGTCAATGATAGTCATAACTTGCTTCCAAGTGAAAAATATTACACTAGCATGAACTGAGTCTACCAGAAATTACTTTTTAAATTTGACAATATATTGAGCTATTGAAACTTACAACAAACATTTCGTTATGGTTTTTGGTTCAATTACATGCACGGCTAGGTAAAATTCTAGGATCAAGATGACATTGATGATGATGATGTTGATGAAAATGTGAACTAAAGTTGATGCCTGCCTGGCAGACCACCGGTGTCCCTGTGTGCTTTCAGAAAGTGTTGTTATCCAGTAGTATATCATAAAGCTCAATTCCTTTCTTGGAAATAAGACTTACTCATGTTGCCGCCACATTTAACTTAAGATTTTTTCCAAACCTTACAAATTCATACCATGCATATTTTTTCTTTGAAGGAGAAAAAGGCAGCGGCAATGGCCATAAGTCAAGGTATTTTATCCGCTCTGAATGTAAATATAGTGGGTATTGGACGCATCAGTGTAGTGGAGCTGGTGTTTTAACTGTAACTCTGTATTAATCGGAAGCAGTGTTTCACTTTCTGTCTCACACTGCCATAGACAGTGGTGCCTTTTCTGTTTTGAGGAAACTGGGTTTTTTTCCTTGGATTTTTTGGGAGAGCATTTTTATACCTACCATACCTTTCCATTGCGTAAATTTGGTCACAGATTCCATTTTTTTCTCACTAATATGGGCACTCTTACTTTGGCTAAGTTAGGTGCATTGTCTGTGTTGTCATTCACGTCAGAAAACTGCCCCTTCACAGTTATTTTTGTTAATTTTCGTGACTTTTAATGGTATTTTATGGCGTTTGAGAGCATTTCTGAGGATTTTTAGCTGCAAAAAACACTTCAGAGCTACTGTGATTTTGATCATGGCTAACGTGACATCAATAAGCTGACCCCATAAGATGGACATTTTTTCTCCCCACTAGTCACTACGGAGCTCCACCAATAGGGTCATTGATCTGGAGAGAGGCAGTTCTTTGCCTGCTGGAGCAACTTTTGCATGACTGTTACCCATCTAGAAAGTTTTTGCGATGTTAGTTAAATTTTAAGTACCTTTTATGAAATATTGTGGCTTTTTGTCCCTTTATATTATCATGGTATATTTATGTCTCAGCTATACAAACCTGTAGTTGTTCTTGTATTGCGCTCATACCCAGCCTCCTCTTACTCGATCATTATCAAATGTCATCTCTATTGAATCATATAATGAATATAATTATGGACTTTCTTTTCATTATGGGTATCATCATAACATGCATGGAGACTAACTCTTTCTAACACTACCAAGTCTAATTGGTGCACAAATCAAATGTCATCTCTATTGAATCGTATAATGAATATAATTATGGATTTTCTTTTCATTATTGTTATCATTATAACATGCATGGAGTCTAACTCTTTATAACACTACCACGTCAAATTGGTGCACACACAGGTTTAAAAATACCACACCAAACATCACCCAAGCGGTGTTTGGGGAAAAAAACAATACTGACATTGAGGTATTGATATTTAAAACAAAAAGTGATCAAGTTTCACTCCACCTTCATGAAAACCCAGCTGACTTAAAAATGTTTAACTTTTTCTCGACATTTGAATGCATGCACCTGAAAAGGTATCCTTCTGTTGCTTACATACATGTATATCCTCTCCCTGTCTTACAATAATGACTTAAGCTAAGTGTGGTCCTGGTCATATCCTGGCTGAAATCATAATCAAGGTTTCAGCAGGATCCTGGCGGAGAAGTCACTACAAGCCCTGATACAAGTGTTATGTCCCTCTGTTTGAGCCTTGTTTTGTGTGTAATAGATTATTTAGACTTTAAAAAGGTTTGGCAGGATCCCTCAGAAGAGAAGCAGCTAAAAGGCCTGATACTAGTGACATATCAGTCATTTGAGGCTTGGTTTGTGTGTAATAGATTATTTAGACTTGAGAACATTGGAAAAAAGGAGGGATGAATACCTTGTTCGTCTCATAATAGTTGTAGGTTGGGGGTCAAGCTGCTGTCATTTTTTTGCTGTTCATGTTGCACACAATTCAGTTTGTTTTTCCAGTAGATTAGCTCACTTAAATGATGGTACTCGCTATTGTCAGCCCTAAGCGACTGTACCACTTCATAAGTCAATCCTTAAATTTAAAGTTTGCTTATTTTTTTAGGAGAAGAAGGCCCAGAGACAACATAGGAAATCAGAGCAGGTATGTTCTTAGTTTTAAAGTTATTTTATCTCTTCTTATGAAAATTTCTAACCTGCGGCACTGACTGGATACCTCCTCTAGAATGTATCCCCATTATGAGCCATTATAAGAACCAGTTCAAATCTACACTTCTTTAGAAAAAGCTACTGAAAATGCATGACTGATACCTGTTTCGTGTTTCAGGAACTCTTGATGTCGAATATAGCAGTTCTCGACGATGAAGACAGCGACACCAGACAGCTTGCCGAGGAACCAACACCTGCGTTAAGTCCCGACGGAAAGTTTCTAATCCTCAGAGACGTGCCTCAAGATTCAGCGGCGCCGCCTAGCAGAAGTGTCGCTGGTGGCGATGAGCGGACGACTGAGGGTGCGGGATGCGAATCAGAGGCTTGAAATAAGTGGATTCCTCTTTCCGTTGGCTCTAAATTTTCCACTGTGAAATTTGTGGCTTTTTTTCTCTGCACGAAAATGCAAGTTTAGTTTTTCTGCGCAGGAAATTTTCCCGTAGGACGTTTCATGTGAGTTCATAAAAGATACATGACTCTCTGCGCCTCCTAGCAAATTAGATTGGCCAATACGCCAATTACTAATTACAGAAATCTGTCTCAAAATTTGTAATGTTTTGCAGAATGTTAAACTTGCCTTTTCTTGCAGTGATTTTACGAATAGGAAAATAACAGCATTGTTGGGTGTTGATCGCCTGGTAATTTATCATGTTTATGCAGGAATATAACTACTTTGTTTAAATGCGGCAGGATATGAAATGAATAAGGAGTTTTGGATGCAGTTGCATCAAGCAATAATGAAAAAATGCGTGTGATTATGGTTTTTGGGATGGGTTTTCAATTTGCTGAATCCTTGGGGAAAATCAAAATATTCAAGTTATGGTCCTTCATTTGTGTTGTTATATACATATTGGTCAGTCATGTCGGTTGAAATATAGTCCAATTTTAATCGGGACTATCAAAAGTGTAAGCTTTGAGCTTGAGCTATGAAGTGTTGGTGGGGGTGCTGCCACCTATTTTGTAAGCAGTGGTCCCTGCACTGTTAACAGTCATAACCGATAGTTTTACTGTTTCCCTTAAGAGGTGTCTATTGCCTTGTTAGATGATGGTGTTGTGTGTCTACTAGATTCTGTGCTATTTGTGTATCATTTGCGTAATTTATGTAATATTCTAATGAATAGACCCAAACATGCAAATATACTGTTTGTTTATACTGTATGACGTTTACTGAACTTCAGATGCAATTATTAAAGATATAGAAAAGTCCATATTTGTACCTGTATGCAGAAAGCCGAATAGAAAGAAGGATGAGAATACCTTGTAATACCTTGTATATAAATATTGTATTATCAAAACCGTGAAAGGTTGTCGTGTCTATGTCATGTATGTCCGTATCAGTTATAAGGATGTAAAGCGCCATGCTTTCTCAGGCCGTGCGTCAGTTCACGTGAGATCGTCTGAAAAGGTTTGACGGAATGTCATAGTTGAATGAATAATAGGCAGGGACTAAAATTCAGGCTGATAAAATTTGCTTGAAATATATTACAGCCGTTGTACGACAATTCAATATTGGTAATTGATTCGTCTGTTTGTGACCAAGTAATGTTGACCGTACTTACTGTACCAGTGTTTCCTTGTTCTTATTAATCATGTTAAAAAAAACGTTGTGTTTCATCTGGTTTGTCCGTTTAGCATGTTGAAAGGTACTATCAGTCTGTACATATGCATGATTGGACAGAAAACCGTATACACTAATCGTTGTACTGCTGATTTCTTTCACGTTTTACTGCTAGGAAACCCCTAACTTATAGCAACACCTTAGCCATAGAATGAGCTAGATTAGGTTCAGTAGTTTGCTGGATAACCTCACAGAGCTAGCCTTGCCTTTTTGATCATTTCTTGTATTACACTCGACATAACTGGAACGCAAGAATTATAAAAGCTTGCACAATACAATAAGATTTTGGGGTGAAGGTTTTAGCAGATGAGGATTATGCCATGCTCGGGACTTAGATTGGTAGCTATTGAGCTGTAAAGTGTAAATAGATGTACATTGTTGCCTTTGTAAAAATGATGAAAATTGGCCAGGAAGACGGCCCTGGCGATGATATGTTGTGATGGTAAGGAGTGGGTAGATAAGGTAAGGTAGTACAATAAAGCCCTAGTCCCAGTTAACACATTTTGTCACTAACCCTGGCATTATAGTTGTACCACTTTTCCCTACAATTTAGATTTGTGATCCGTTTTCGTACAGTCCTGGTCTTGCAAACACTATTGTGTCTGAAGTATGTTTTAGAAGCCATTGGGCTCACAGACAGTAGTCAGTCATTGGCTGTCAATTGATTGGGAGGTTTTGCCTTCCGTAAGCATAGGGATAATGTAGCTCTCATGCAATAAATCCAAGTTTGTAAAATGTCGTGTTGTGCACACTTTGGAGGTATGACCACCATGCTGTAGATGTGTCCATCGCAATCAGCCCTTGCTCTCAGACACAACTCAAAATAATGCATTGGGTGTTGTTTCTTGTGAAGTTATTTGAATAGTCTTATTGATCAAAGTGATTGATTAAAGACGTAATAAAATAATTTCTCATAAACGCCATTTTCTAAAGATGGTGGTTCCTCAGCAGATATTCTTTATTCCAACCACGTTTTTTTCTTTCTCGAACTGACATTTCATGGAAGATGGGATCTTGTTTCCAAAGCTAGGGAAATGCCGTATTACATATCTGACATCCTTTTGAATATCCTTTTTGAATATTTTGAGGTAGCGTACTTTACTAAATAATCTGATTAAAAACTAATAAGAAAAATCTTGCCATTTTTATACCACACATACTTTGAAAAGGTTTATAGATAGGAATATTAAGATGCCCTATCTCTCGTTTACTGTTTCATGTCAATGTCCCTTGTACTATCAAACTTTTTCTATTTTCCTATATGTGTGAACTATTATAATCAGCTGTGCTTATCTTAAAAGACTCCCTGCAAGCTGCAGAGGCAGTGGTTAAAAGATGCAACGACTCTTCAACGAGTGGCCACTTGAACAAGATAATGACATAACACAGCGGGGAGTATCGATAATTAGTTGCTAAAGGGTTAAAAGAGGAATCATTTCTGAAGTCATTGTGTCACCTACTGTCTACATGGATTGGTTCCTTTGTGAAATGCACTTGCAGGCAGTCTTAGTTAACTGAGGTTGAAATTGACAACATAAAATACTTGTACAACTGTGTCAAATTAGGTTTACAATTTCTTTCACCCCAGTCTTCTTATTCTATGAAAGGACCTTGTATCTAACAGGGTGTTTCAAAAAAGTCTGTTTATATCCAGTGGCCACATATTTGTCTTCTCTTATACAAACATGGCCATCCATCAGTTACAAAGACGTGGATTTTCAAAAATCCACAAAAAATTAGGAAAATTCAGTAGCCACACATTTTAGTGGTGAATGCAGCACCTATAGCTACACAATATTCGGACACAACTGCGAGCAAATCTTCCTTGGTCATGAAAGTCATTGTTTGCCAGTGTGTCCATACCATATAGCTTTATGTGGGTGCTGTTTTAGTGTTGATCCATTCTGTGAAGGGCACAGGCATCTAGATGGCCAAACCTTGAAATAGTAACAGGACATTTTCTGAAACACCCTGTAAACTGTTGACTCTTTAGTATTGTTGAATAGATGTTGTTGTATAATTGTTATATTTTACCTTGTAAAGGTGTGCTATTCTCAAGAAGAATACTTACAATGCTTGTGCTGACTTCTACAATATTATTTCTTCTAAATTGAAACTGTTTGAAATTACGTATAGACTCAAATTTATCGTTATTTCAAGATGCCGATTCAGAATTTAGGCAAATTGAAGGCATCATAAAACTGACAGTGTGACGTAACTGATGTTGCACCAATGGCCGTCAAATATTGTATTGCATCTTGTTTTTTATTTTTTGTTTTTGCTTAAGATAGCTTTACCTTTCTTATTCTGTATTTATTTATTTCATGTTGCTCTATCAAATACTTTTTGCTATTTTCTTACTTAGAAACTAAAACTTACTAAGAAAAGGGATTTCATTAGTCACAATTTGATGGATCCTGACAAGGGGAAAAAAATCTTTCCATAATTTTCTTTTGATTTTTGAAGGTTTTGTTACCTGCTAAACTGTTCAGAATATTATACCATGAAATTCCATAAACTTTCACAGAATTGTCAAAAATCTGCTTGTCCTTGTTTCCTCAATCCTTGTGTTCGTCCCATCATTTAAACTTGTATTTTTAGTATTCACCAAAAATGGGTTGAAGTTAAACATCCTTAACATAAGAGTTTCGAAACTTGAGCAAGCACAATCCGTTCTGTTATTTCACGGATCAAACCAACCAATGTTTACTTTATGTACTGGTGGTGTTTGTAAAAATAATATCCATGCCAGTTTAATGCCTGGCCCCATACAGTTTATGTTAGCCTCAGGAAAATTTGTTGACTGGCGTAAACATTTGCCTAGTCTGGTCAATGTTAACCCCTTCTAAACTTAAGGTTGCCGGACTCAGGAAAATACTAACTTGTTTAACCTTTGCGGTATCAAGTAATTTTGAGATGGCCCCTTCGAAGATCCCAGTCTTGGAAGGGTAGGCATGCATTTGTTACGGTACCTAGATTGTAGGTATCTCCTTCCGGTGGCCTGCATATCATTTTGAAGCAAAAAGATTGAGAGAGGACGGCTTCAATCTCAAGATGAAATGATGTTTTTGCTTTTACTCAAAATTGCTTTAATTTGTTATAGTTATACCTTCGTTTCAGCGAGGACCTCTCTCTGTATACATGTATATTTTGTTTGCAAAAATTGCAAGTTATTTACAAAAATTATTTAAAAATTATTTAGTCAAGATTATTCTTTATTATTTTGCAGAATATTTCTTTTGAAGGCAAAGTGATAGTAATGTGAAATCATGAAAAACAAAGGCATGCTAGTGCCAAATGATTGACAGTTGAAATTCGTAGAATAGTTCATTACAGGAATATCAAATTTATTTGATTGAATCTTATGCCAAAGGTAGTCATTTTGTTAGTGATTCTATCAGTATGTAGGCCCTATTGTTAAACAGGTCGAGAAGATGATATTCAAATACCACCACCCGGTATGTATCATGTTGTTGTAAAACATTGTTTCACTGAGTTAGAACTTAAAATACTGATCCCCTTAATTTTCAGGTGTGAAAATAAGGGGGCTTACAGTATAGCTTTTTGATTGTACACTGTTGATGCAATTTATGTATATGGTGGATACCTTGGGTGGACACCCCACATGTGAATAGTTGTACCCCTCACATTGCAAAAAATTGCCTCTGAAAACAAAGGGGTCAGAAATGGTGAGTTAGAGAGAAAGCTTTCGAGTCTTCTTTTACATTTACTGTCTGAATTAACTGTTCACTTGATAGTGATTGTTGGAGATATCATATTGTACAAAGTTGCATGTAAATGTAAAGAAACGCGTGGAAGTAGAGAGTAAATAAATGATTGCTATGAAACTGTTGTTGTCATGTTTCATTTCCTTCAACCATTGATTTGACTGGGCCTATCCACTGAAGACTCCCCAGGCAGTCCATTTTGTCATCCTATACATACTGACAATGTCAAAAAGTGTGAGGGACGAGGCGAGTCCACTGGGTCAGGAGTGTAATCCACTGTACCATCAGACCTTTGTGCAAGCCAGAGACACTTGATTTCCTCAGGATGCATCTTGCCCCCAAAATTCCTACCAACAGGCCTTCTACAGAGATTGTAGGATTAGAAGGGTCGTTGAGTTCTCAGAGCCTTGTGTGTCAAGATGCTGTATTGGCTACTATTATGGATGGGATTGGAATTACAGAAAATGACTTTCAAGGACTAAAAATGATTCCATCTTTAACTGAAGCATTTTCACAGGGGGGCAATTTACCAGGGGGGGGGGGCAATTTGACGAGGGGATTTGATTGGCCGGGGGGCAATTTTCTTGGGTGAATTGTTGTGGGGAGGCAATTGACGGGGGGGGGGGGGGGATTGTCCTAGCACTCTCTGGCCTACAAACGGCCCCTTTGAGACTGTTGAGATGGCCCCCACATAGCAACCTCTGCAGAATGTAAACAACTTCTGTTTCAAAATGGCGACCTGTGGAGCACTTTGACACGCTATCTGCACTGTCAGGTTCGTGCTAATTTACTCGCCCCTGCTATTCTCTAAGGGATTTCACTAATTAACCATGATTTGATTTAGCATGATGGTTTATTATCACGGTCCATTTACTTAATTCGTTGCATCAGGTATTCAGAATTCATCATTTTGTTTGACAGATTTTCGTCCGCTGTCTTCCTATCCTGCTGTACATTTTGTGTACATTTGACAGGAAATGTACAGCGGTCGGAAATGGCTTCATCGGTGTCGCCGATTTCGATGGTAGTTTTCTCCTAATCTAAGCATTGTCTCCTCGGGATAGTCATTTCTAATTATGTAGCAATATCAGGACTTCATGATTGTTAGTACTTATGGCTGATTTTTGCTGTTTTCAGATGTGAGAGACCCTTTTTCTTCTGAGTTTGGTTCGGTCCGTTCTGGGGCAAATCTCAACAATGAGCAACAACAAGACGTTTTTCTTCCAACAGTCGAGCCATCGCAAGACCCCAAAGCGGTATAGGAAAACTCCAGAGGAACTGCCCCAGAGTCTCAGGTTTGCTCATCTGAACCCAAAAGTCGCTGCATATCTAGCCAGCAAAGAAAACAAACTAAAACATCCTGATGATTCTGATTTTACTGATGGGTCATTCTTGGGTTTTGACAGCATTGATGAATCCGCTCAAGGAAGTGTCAGGAAATCCATGCTTCCTGAAATAAGTGAAGCTGTCAGTAATGTCAAAACTCATTTAAATTCGTCGTTTGGAATCATAGCCGATGAACGAACACAACGTTTGCTTTTTGAGGAAAGTAAACTAACCTTGCCCAATATTTTGTTACAATTGGAAAGGCTATTACGTCAAATAGAGTTTGAGTGCATCCGTGTTCACATCCCGAAAAGTATTGAACATAGACTTCTGCAGGGTTATAAGGAATTGACATCCGAGGCAATCTTAATCTATCGTGAGTGGCAAACGATTGAGGCGAAAGTTGCATACGAGAAAGAAATGGCAAGAAGAAGCGAGGAGGAAAAATTGACAGATAAAGATTCATCCCTTTCTGCGATTGATGGTGACAGTGGTAAACATGAAAAAGACGATCACCACCAAAAGAGGAGAAAGTCGGGAAACATTCAGAACAAAGTGCCAAACCCTAAAATTAGTTTACATGATATTTCGGAGGATGAAGAAGCAGGTGAAAATGTCGGACTAAGTACAGATGCTGGGTCCAGCCAACGTAGGGTTGAGCGGTCTGGGTCTGTCATGAGTATTCATCATCATTCTCGTGATTCGGGTTTGAATGTCAAAAAGACGAGACTTGAAAAATTACGCGGGCTTCATGGTGGTGGATTATCTTCAAGTCGGTCCTCGTGTAAGTATTAAGTGTGTGCCAACCCGTAAATGAATAATTGAGTGAGTAATAGTATTCTCCGCACTGCTGTGGGTTTCTGTTGACCGAAGTACTCGCATATATCTATCGCTGCCAAGCAAGTGCGCCATCGGAATTCAATATGGCACTGAAAGAATTTGTTCTAACCTCCAATCACTGTTGGTGTTGGCAATGAGACTTTTGAGTATCCCATCTGTGCCATTGCAATAAGATTTGTGACAATGTTTGGCTCTGGTCGTAGGAAAATGACATGAACTCATTCCTCTTGGCTAGCTGGGCAATGTTTGCTGACATGAAGCAGCAGGGCACTGTTGCGAATCTGTAAATAAAAAAATGAGCATGGCATATTTACTGCAGAGCATCATTTGATGGTGTTTCATAATCCGCATTTATGATTAATGATTACATTTTTCCAGCAAGGGGGTCAAGTAGTGGTACTGGTAGGTACTATTGTGTGCCCCATCTAAACTAATTGGTCCTGTACTTTAAAGATTTACCTTATAATAGATGCATGCTCCAGCATAACAAGAGACTATTAATGAGAACCTCTTGTAGTTGTAGACAGTATTTTTAGTTCTAATAAATGGCGTATGTGAGACTGAGAGGTCATTCTCAAACTAAATCGACATTTGGCATGACTGCTGGTGATGGGCGTGTTATTTTTGCAAAAAGCTACATCATGGTGTGGCCCATGATTTTGTGTTACCATTGGGCTTTGTACCATTAGAACCTCATTCTCTAGACTATCCTAAGTGCATAATGATAATAAAGATTTGATAAAAGGTTGCTGTGGTTACATTAGGATGGCTTTTGGATCAGGAGGTTATCGAAAGCTCGATAACCACAGTGTTGGATTAGAACTAGATATAGACATGATAGAAACATGACATGCTTGGGATTGATTACTTTCTTCTCCTGTAATGGTTTAGTTATAATATAAGACTTGCAAGAGGGCCTGAGCTATGCCTTTTAGGTTTATCGAGCATGTCGGGACTGCCATTACTTCATGCCATTGGTGAAACTACGATAGTTAGTACATAACTTGCAAGTGAATTCAATTACATCAAAGTCAAAGATTCAAGTACTAAATAAATTCTGTAAGTGTAAGCCACGTCAAAAAATGTATTAAGGACGGGTATTGCAGATTTGAAAAGGCCTAAGGTGTTGACGTTTAGTGAGTATTGAACACACAATATCCAATTAAATCCCCTCGTGCAGTTTCAACACTGTATAATAATGATTAGAAGTTTGAAACTCCTGTGGCTAAAGAAGTAATTGCCTTGCTAAGCACGCCAGTGAAGTCATTAGTCTAACTATCTTGAGCCTAAACATTTTTAGTTCAAACAAATAATCCTTAAAAATATTGTGACAGTTTTAGCACTTTCGAAGTTTTTAACCTCTTGAGGATATCCTTGGTTGGTCAACTGTGTTGACTTGTTTTTCTTCCCTGGATGGGGTGTGCTCAAATGGAATGCATAGCGAGAAAAAGTAGATTCTAGCATGACTAACTGCTCTAAGTCCAATATCTAACTTTATCCCAGTCAAACTTCTCAGTCTACCTTAGTTAAACATATTAAAACGGCCGAGACTGTGGGAGGTGCTCATTTCAAATTCATCCAAAAATGGCTTCGGATAGAACAACTTGGGCGGAACTGTCATTTCCCACAAAACCTTGACCGCCGCCTTGGTTTTGGCCAACATTTTAGCACCACCCTTGCGGTGTTTGATGAGACAGCTGACCTCCAGTTCAGTATCAATTTTTAAAACTCCATCATGTGGTGAACATGCTTGTTTTGCCATGACTATGTTTCCATCTGCAGCTTTTCGGTGATGTTTTTAGTAACCATGTCTAGTGACAACACTGTAGTCTTGAACACCTATTGATCTTGATCTCAAATATCATTTGTTTTCCAGTTTCTGACCGGAAATCATCTGTACGAAAAAGTTTTGCTCTAGGAGATGAGTCATCATCTTTGCTAGGGGAGTCAATATCAGAAAGTCAAAAATGTAAGTTTGCGCTGAAATTGCCAGTGTTATTGGTAAATGCTTTGCCAATAATCGGTGGAACACAGCTTAGTAGTCTCTGGCAGTTTTCTGGACTTCCGGTCCAATTTTTTGAGACCCATGGCATGGGATCGCATAAGAAAGAAGAAAAATTGGCTGTGTGTTGTGAAAAAAAGCTACTAGTTGAACTCTTCAATAAGAATCTGAGTGAAAGTTGAAGGCCCTGGGATAAATAACGATGTCTATGCTCGCATATTATGTACCTTCTATAAACTGAAGAAAAATGGTGATTTTTGCCGAGCTGCGTCTTATAAATGTGTTCTCACCATCATAGTGAGAGGGAATGGTGCCCCCTGTGCTCCCCCTATCAATATTCCTACAAATCCTAGTTTGAATGTTTTGTTTTCACTTTCAGCAATCATTCATAGTGGTTATTATGTGCCCGCGATACAGTTTGCATTGTCTTCAAAAGTCTGTGAGGAGAAAGGTAAGAAAGAAAACGATTCATCATTATGGATCATACTTGAAATCTTTCAGCATTCAAATTGCAAGAAAGGGAGGCTCTGATACTTTTGATAGAAAAAACAACCCGGCCTGACAAGTGACATGCCTGGTGTGCCTGAATCGAGCTACTTAGGATTTGTCTAGAGGTGAGCATCTTTAATTTCAAAGACTGATTCAGAGAGTCCTTCTCATCGACATTGCATTTATCTAAATTTAGTAAATATTGTCATTTATGAAAAGTGCTGCATTGCCATCTGTTTTAGGTTGGATTGTTCATGATGACAGGAATGACATTGAGAAAGAAACCATCCTTGAATGGGCGAGGCAGAAGCTACAGTTGACATTGAGAGAATCGTAAGTATTGTAATCCTTTTCCATGGGTAGTCTTCTAACTTCTGACCTGTGGCAAGAATAATCAGTCTTCACAGCAACCTGATCAGATTGCAATTGCCAGTTTTACCTGCAGACACAAGATCTTTTTGTCGCACAAAGCAGCAATTATTAATTGCAGGTCCCAGCGACAAAAACTGATCATTTGTGGGTTGTTTAAATCAGAATGTTGCGACTGCTAATTGTCTTCCTTCTTTCAGACATGCTCAGTATGCTAAGTCGCTGGCGCTTGGTCATGACAAGCCGATTCAGATACGTTACTATGGCGACCAAAAGAAGGAGGCCATGTTGAAATACAATCGGCGGGGTCCTGCCAACGTCCGCCCCCAGACGGCCTTGGTGAAGGGCTTGTATCCCAGAGTACCCTCGCTTCTGGAGCATGACAAACTCAAAAGCAAGGAGACACAAGATTTGTTCTTAGCAGCCATACCTGATGGGACCATGATAGTCCAGTATCCTTTCAAAATCGTTGTGTACTGGTACATTGGAACCTCCCTTAGTGGACACCTATCTATTAAGGACACCCTCTCTATTAAGGACACCCTCTCTATTAAGGACACCCTCTCTATTAAGGACACCCTCTCTATTAAGGACACCCTCTCTATCAAGGACACCCTCTCTATTAAGGACACCCTCTCTATTAAGGACACCCTCTCTATTAAGGACACCCTCTCTATTAAGGACACCCTCTCTATTAAGGACACCAGCTTTGGTCCCAAATTGGTTATTTACATTCAATTTGACCTCTCTTATCAGGACACCTCTCTATCAAAGACACTTGTCAGTCCCGAGGGTAATTCATGTTCCAAAGTCTGTCCAGATGTTTTTAGTGCAAATCTGACTGAATTATCATTTTTGTTGCCGCTTTCATTCTTTAACTCCTCTCAGTTACCCGTCCGGGCGAGTCGCCATTCAGATCAGTTCAGCCGGCATGGAGCGACCAGGATTCTATACGAATGTGTTTGATGACAGTTCCGACAGGCGAGTGCTGGCAAGCTTCACGCCTACGGGGAAGGGATGCTGCTATCATACAAATGGATATGTCAGGTAATTAAGTGGATGCCTGAAAATCATGACTATGGTAACTGACTCAGTCATTCTTTTTCATTGTTAAAAGAGTTTAATGGGACCAACAAAGTTCTGGAGTTGTGCAGTAGCTCGCTACGTTGAGTAAAACTATAATGGTCTTCCTCGGCTAACTGATTATGCGGGTCTCTCCCAATTGAACAAAGATAGCGGTAGTGCGATCTGTCGAGATAAAAAAAAACTTGACTCCAATGGATAAAGGCCTGATTGGCACATTAGCAAAGTCGACATGGCAAATAATACCATACAATAGCAAATTTAATCATTTGATTGGTTTGTAAAAAGGCAGAAGACCATTCAGATTGGCACATTAGCAACTTTTGACATGGAAAAATAACGCCATACAGGGTAGCTGATTGGCTAGTAAAAAGGCGGAAGACCATCCAAAAATTTGACCCTATTTATCTTCTGGTTTCAGGTTTCTCTCGTCAGATAAAGGAGGTAGGATGTCTGAACAAAGTGGTGCTCTCAGCAAGACTTGGAAGTGGCCCGCAAACAATGCTAAACTGCCTGTGACAATCATCATTCACGTAAGTAGACTTGGCAGCGTTTTCTCTAGTTTAAATCCCACATCATCACAGTCACAGGTACATACTGCCTTCTCAACAGGCACCTGGCATTAGGGACATAAGATAATTCTTGCAGGCACTTTCGTTGGGGGGTGACACTGTTGTAAACAAACTTTACTGTTGCAGAAAAATAATTATGTCTGACTATATCTAGAGTGTTTTTCATTTTAGTTGAATGACAACATCACCTTCCGTTGCTCAAACCTCTACCAGATGCAACTGCTCTTCACTTGTCAAAAGGAAACTGCCAAAATCAATGTTAGTGCTGTGAGTGGCGCCGTGGAACCAAATAATCGCGAGGAAATGGTAAGAATTAGATTTTATACCAATATGATGATTGTCCAGTTCGAACACTCCACCTCCTCCTTATTATACTGGCACTCTTAACCACTATGCCATCATTCTCTCTACAAGGAGATCGGCGCCTTTCTTGTCATTCAATCAACAATTAGAACTGTTAACATTCTTTCAATTGCTATCTTCAAGTGCGACCAAAAGGATATCACCAAGAATGATCACAAACTTTTTACTCGAGGTCATATGCATTTATCTTCAGGGCCATCTCCAGACTGGATTGCCATTCACATCCCAAGCAGCCAAAGAATATGCAAAGCCATACCGTCCAAAACCTATGGTCAAAACCGAAAAGAAGAAAAAGAACAAGGACTTGAAGGTGAGATAGAATTCAAATGAGTTCTCTTTCTTTTCATTCTGAGGACTAAACCGAGATGTCGAAAGCAGGAAAATGCGTATTGAATCTAGCAGCGCTTTTCCAAGTCAACTGTTCTCAAAGCACTTCCAGCATCCCAGAATGCTCCAGGAATGTTAAAGAGCAGCTGATATGTGATAAATCACCAATTTGACTCCCTAGATTCCTGCCTATAGTTCTCCTGTCAGCTTCTGTCCCAGATGTGAAACACAGCCCAGACGAATTTTCTATAACTCTTCATCTGAGTACGCTCTCGTGTTTTCAGGATAAATCCAAAGCTCAGCTCACTGAGCTGAAAAGCTTATTGGAGTTGCCTGAAAGTGAAAGACATGACTCGGAAACAGATCGTGATCTTGCGAAAATCCAGAGAAAGATCAGGTAAGAATTGATAAAAGCAGAGAAAAAATTTGTTGAAAAAAAAGATGAAGTCGTCAGGTTTTTACCAAGAGCTGTTTCATTCACCCCATTTATTTCTTTAATGACAGTGTTTAATTTGTTTTCCTATTTCAGAAATGTCGTCGAAGACTGGATGGATCATTACAGAATGTCCCTGGGAATCAGCTCGCCCCATATCCGGAACATGCGAGATGTCCCGGATGTTCGAAAACGTGGCGTGCAGTCGGCCAAATCATCGCCGGGTGAGGTCATCAGTGCGCGGGAGGCTGGAAGTCCATTGCCTGACACTACAGACATGCAGATGAGGTCACCATCTGCACCCCTTAGTAAGTGCTTAGGTGTTTTCCAGGTGGTTAGAAAGTACTGAAATTAGTAGGATATAGCCATCTGTTAACACAGATACGAAAGACCTTCCAGCGGACTAAAGACTTGCTAAAGTTGTTGTGTTTTTTTTCGCAGTGCGAGTGTCGGCTCGTTCGCCCCGTCCCCACACTGCTGCCTCGACCCATCCCTCTTCCGCCTCTGGCGTGAAGTTCGACGAAGAATGTGTGGAAATCGCGTCGCTTGCCAGGAGTACGCCATTCCCACCGTCGTTGATCGGGTATGTAACTTCGTCAGTCTCTCATTTCATCTCACCGTGCATGTTGTTTGTTGTCGTAACACGCATGCCGAATGTTCCATCATAATAACGTCTAAACGAAAAGTTTATCTACTCAGAACTCTGATGTCAATGCTACTTGTTCTCACCGAGTATGTGTATTTCAACAGGCTTGACTTAAGTAGGAGTCCTATGTAATATGCTGCGCGTACAATAGCATGTAAATTTCACTCTGTCCAGTCGTCTAACAATCCTCGTACTAAATAGGACACCGGCAAACCTACCACTGCCACTTTATGGCACTGACAGTCACTAGGGTAATCAATTATTGTGACAGAGATGCGACATCAATTTTGTCTGAATTTTGTGTCTTTGAAGCATACCCAAGTGAAAGTCAGCTCCGCCTATTGGCATGCTGATACCCTATTGTCATCTGACTAACTTACACCTCTTCTTTCCCGCCTTGTACCTTCCTTCCCTTTGCTATCCCTCTCACTGTACTACTGCATGTGAATGTTACTCTCTGCTTTTCCGCTATCTTTAGGGACAAATCAAAGTCGCTAAGCTACACAATGACTAAACCCAAGTGAGTATGCGTGTCCTCCTCCTCCTCAGCTTCTTCCATAACTCAATAAAAGATACTCATTGCTTCCATTTAGAAATATTGCACAAGTTCAGTTTGAAACCTCATGTACACTTAGCTCACAGAAAAGCCAATGTTTTTGCTTGTTATTCCTTTTTCTTTCCCCTCGACTCTTGTCTTGTGAAATTTGGTAAAAAAATCAAAGAGTAGATGCCATTTTGGTGTCTGCTGTTTCTTGTGTGCCTATCAAGAAAAGCTTTTGTTTGCTACATTTACAGAAAACCCTTGCCAACAATTCCGGAGAGGTCAGTTTCATTTCGGGTGCTGTATAGTCATATTGCCTTGCATATTTTGTGTTTTGGTGTTGGTTCGATCCTCGCACGATTATGATTATTAGTAGATCTGCAATGAATTTTCCTACCTATCAGTCGATCAAACATGCCACACACAAACATTGAGAAGGATTTCCTGAGAAAAACATGCTGGTCCTCTATACAGGGCGCGGCTGACTGGATAAAAGAAATGGATTCGTTAAGGCCCTTGTCAAGGCAATTGCTTGGGCATTTTATGGAGTACACAGACAATGACATATTTGGCTAGAGTACTCTCACAAAAAGAAATTTAGGCTGCGTTTCGACAATGTACATAGTATCAGTGTGAAAAAGGGCATTCTAGTATTGGGTTATAGGTGTTTTAGATTTGTTTTGGTGTGGTTTTGGCCCTTAGTCACATGGCCCTTGCAAAGGGAACATCACCAGATCTACAGCATATTCCCTATCAGACGCAGCCACATGCATAAAACACAAAACATGAAACATCAGTAAACCACATTAGTTGGAGAAACAGGTGATGGCTTTTGTGTTTGATTTCAGACTTGATTATCTTCATGTTGATTTGGAAACTGTAGATGCTTTTTGCTAGAATTGCTGTGCAACTATGATCATCTGCCTGGTGTCGTGGGTAGCGTCTGCCCACAAATGAAGACGTCAGTGTTCATGAAAATTCCTCATCGGTATTTTTACAACTTTTCAGATCTGCCGGTAGTCGTTCCTCAAGATCCAGGCAGAGACCAGTGACAGCTGGCCCGGAGTATCTTCCCCTGCCGCCCAAGGGTATTTGTCCCGTCTCCCTACAGAGGGAGCTGCTAGGAGAGGAGCCCTCACTGTGTAAATGCAACCGTTACAAGATCCCATACATAACGGACGTCGAATATGACGAGTTGATCCGAGAATCGCCGGAGAAACAGCTCATCATTGTTTCCGTTGTCTCATCACTGTAAGTACATCAGCTGTAGCTGGAGGCAGCAGATATAAGCACTGTGACACTTCTACTTTTCATGTATACAGTATGCTCTTTGTGAGTATTTTTGCATGCCACTTTGAGTATGGTAGGGCAACAATTAGGTTTATTGCCCTGGTGACTTGTTCTAAGCCAAGTAGCAGGTGTTCTTGCCAAGGCAAAAGCCCCTGCTGGGAGATATCCCTGTTGTGTACTTAAACATATCGTTGGAAGGTTAAGGAAGTCAAAGTAAGGAAACTTGTCCAAGAATACAAGTATGTCCACATCCTGCACCGCATCAAAGATTTTAGATTACGTGTTCACCACCGCGGCTGATAGACCATGCCACTCCCTCAATGACAGGTGAAGTTCTCTTGAAAGTGTATCCATACACAAAATCTAATGTAACTGAAATTGTTTAAATCAATAAATCTTGTGGTTTCAGATTTCCTGATGCTACGTCGGCCGCTCTCACGCTGGAGCAGATGTACAGCGAACGTCACAAGAATCGTACGAGGCCTTGTAACGAATCGAAGCTCGACCCATATAGGATCTTCAAGTATGACGTCGCTACGGCTGCCGAGTACACCAATTACACCCAACCACTTCTTCTGAGGAGGCATAATGTGGTTGCTGGGATGTTTCTGGTAAGTCAGGTGATTTCAAATATGATTATCTCAGGTTTTCCCGAAGAGCTGGTGGCCCATCAAATCTGCTAGGGGGAAATGCTCAATATTCAAAACAGCGAAACAGCTGTGGTCTTTCCGAGAGTCGTACCCATGACCTCCTGATTATGAATATGAGCCTTACGCTCAACCCACTATGTCACTGATATCCACCACAAAGTAAGGTCTCTATTTTCAGATGTACCAGAACAGACGCCTATTGTTCTGTGACCATATCTTCAATGGGTATGGCAATGCCAAGAAGGATTTCAACAAACAGCTCATGAAGACCAGGAAGGATGCTCTGATGGGCTTTAGCCTTCCGCATGATTTCAGGTTCAGGTTAGTAAACCAATCGTTCTCTTTATTTCATCCTGAATGAACCTATTCTTTCAGGAATTTTCAGGTTTGACCTGTTTGTATTGTAATGCCTGAATCTGAAGAACCAGGATCCACTCACTCAGGCACATGGCTTTTACCTCTCTCTGCAGTAAAAACGAGTAAGTAAGTAATTACAAACCTTTCACCCCAGATTTTGTATTAATTACCATCTTTTTTACTCCAGTCCCTCACGTGGTCGCCATGGTATGCGATCAGCTTGGGGAGGTGAGATAGGTGGCGCAGGCGTAGATAGACACGGCAGTCCAGGCATCACTCTTGAATCATCTGTAATCTTCCATCGAACCGAATCCATCTCTTCGAACAGCAGCGACGGCCGTGATTTGCCGTACGCAGATTTCCCAATTAGGTAAAGTTCAGCATTTTGAAATTCAGAACAATTTCGTTTTCTTCTAACACTTTTTGAATCAAGGATAAGGAGTGGAAGTTATTGCCTTGCTGGCACTGATATTGTAAAAAACCAAAAACTATTGATAGGTTCTTGTTTCAACTCTTTGATATTTATACTGAGTTAAGGAGCCGCAGTGGTGTGGTGGTGTGGGTATCTGACTCATGGCTATGAGGTCCCAGGCTGGTCCCCACTGCAGGCATGAGACTCTAGCCAGTTCTCCTTACTCCATCCCCTGTATTAAATGGGTACCGGTTGGAAATGTTCAGGTTGTAGTTCTGATTGAGCAGCTCATCTGAATTCTACTGAAAGTTTTCAGGATATACAGCGAAAAATGAATGTTACACGCTTTGAGAACTGTTAGAGAATCACCCTGATTAGTCGAAGTGGAAGGGGTCTCTGGATGCATGCTTTCTGCATCAAAGAGTCACCCTGTATAGTGGTACCCTGTGACTATCAATATTGCCAGTAAAGTAATAACTTCCACTCCTCCTCCTTTAAGACAGCATGATAAACTGCGAGACCACATCCCTATTAACATGCAAAACTAAATAAGTTTGCTCTTTGCTTTAACTGTTGAAAAAGAGTGCTTAGTTTTCATTCACCGTTTGTCTAATTTGATTTCAGAGATAGAACGTTTCATCACATCCAGCCAATTATTCCTGTGTGTCTTTGAATTCTACTATCATGGAAAATTACCAGGACTAGATAGAGTCTGTTCATCATGCCTACGCTTTGTGTTCCTCTTGTTATGCAATTGCGCGAGTCTTCCCTGAAGCACCGAGTAGATTTCAAAAACACAGTTTGACGTATTTGATGTAACAGATTGATTTCATTTCAGTCGAGCCTGGACTTGGTTACCGAGCATTTACTGACCAAATCCCAAATGCACGGTGTGAAGTATGCTATCATAAAACAATCAGATTTTGTAGATCTACATATGTACAAAATGTCGGAGAAAAGATACCTAAACCTAATTTCAGTAGTTGTTGAAATTGTGTTTGAACATGACTGCATTTTCTCTCGGCTGAATCCTAAGTCCAACTCTGTGAAGTTGGCCCTAAATACTAGTATCCTGAAAACATTTGGCAATACATTTCTCTGACCAGAGGTGTATTGGGCAGGAATCTTTTCTCGACATGCTGTCTTATTCATCTTCTTCAAGCAAACTAGACTGTACAGCATCATAATTTACATCACTCATTCTGTTCATGTTCTTTCAAGCTTTGCATCCATGAAATCTTGGCAAATTCTCTTGAATCTCTTTTTTAGGAAAGGGCTTCATGATTTAGTGCTATCTGAACCTGCTGTGTCCACTTCAAAGGTGTCGCCACTCCCAGGGGTCTTGATATTCAAATGTCTTTGGGAGGAGAAGGATTTCATTTTGATATCCTGGTGACACAAATGCACCCCATGAATGCTTGGAAACAGACAGCTCAACGCACTTACAAAACAGACAGCTTTCGGAGACATCTCTTAATTACCTGGTGCCAGTTTTTCACAAAACTTGTGTTCGAAATTCTATCTTGTTCTTAAACTTTGGTAAAATTCTTTTTATTACACTCTTACAGGGAGGTTTTATTCAAATCATAACCTGCTCATTAGAAAGAACATGTGCTAGACTTCAAACCTGTCCAGTTCTTAGTAACCTTTTCTCCACACAGCCGGCCTATGACCTCGACCCTTATCGCGAAGTACTCTTTTCACATCCAGAGGGAGTTACAGAGGCCTGGTATTCTATGTATGTTCCCAAATTGACTCGACATGCACAATATCACTTTTAATGATTTCATTGCAAGATTACACAAAGTTGATAACATCAATATCTTGAACGATGACAATTTTGAAATTCCTCACCAAAACTAGAGTCCATTCATGTATATGTTTGTCTGCATCATTTTGAGGCTCTGGAGCGCAAACTACTGGTTGGATTTCTTTGAAGTTTGAGTTTTATTGCTCTGAGCTGTGTAACTAGATATAACATATAAAAATTGTTGTTACCATTGTTACTAAATTTGTTTGGCTGTGATTCTTCAGAGAAATCCGACCAATAGTTCCTGGTCCAGAGCCCAACCATCGCAGACAAAACATTTATAATGAACATTAGTCTCTGAAGTTTGCAATACCAATAATTTAAAACCTTTCCCAATTCCAGTGGAAATAACACCCCTCGTACCTCCATCCCAAAGCTTCCCCCGTGCCCATCCCCTCGGAATACGCCCTCTATTGCTGAGTCGCTTAACTCATCGCAATCTAGTGTTGCTGGCCTCGATGGAATGAGCGAGGATTGGCTTCGATATCGCCGCTATACTATCTGCTAGGTGAATCAGTCCTGGTGTGAATACTTAGTTAAATTCAGTGAATTGACGTCTGCTTTCAAATTGCGTGAAACATTTTTTTCGAGGTGGTAGATTTTTGTTTGCTTGGACTACATAATTTGTTCATTTGATTAATATTGATCTATTGAATTCAGTTTTTCACCAAAAGTTCATTGCTGCAATGAACACTGATGAACCTAATTATTGTTTTCATTTATTTTTTAAAATATGAAATATGACACCGTACATGAATGAAACACCGTCTGTGCTCTTTAAAATTATACTTTAACCCAGACTGACCTGTTCGCACAGTGTGGTTTGCTGCACAAACACATATTAGTCCCTTATTTACTGGTAATATGACGGTCTATCTTCTTTGCAATGTTAACCAGATTTTCAATTTCAGTGTTGCATTTATAACAATTGCATATCCTGTGCAACTGTGGAATAAGGTGTTTTTGCTGCTCTGCTACACCTAAAATAAAAGAAGCTGTTGAAATTATCTTGTAGGGCCTACTGATAAATCCATCCATTTGGGAGCAATTGAGGCATAACATTTTGAAATGATTGTGTGATCGATACAAATTTTGGCACCCAAAAGAAGGGAATTTGATAAAATTCCTATAGGTACAGACAAGCTTCCCTTTTGTTTACTATATTCCCTCTCTTCGTTGCAGGAGTGTGACCGCCCACCCGACCTACCGTCAAGCCATACCCGTTCCCATCCTGACGTCTTCGAGGAAGCAGTACCGTGCGGCAACCGCACCAGCGTACAGAATGGTAGTTTTCAGCGACTTCAGGGCAGGCCACACAGCGGCAGTCAAGTAAACAATGACAAACTTTTGAGTGCACTACCGCCAGCACAATTTCCAAGCATGTTAAGGATGACATTTAGAATTTCATGACCAGTCTGTAGGCTCAGCTGTTGGAGATTTTCGCCAGTGCCACTTCACGCTTCATTCAATGAAAATGCAACCTTGGGTGACATAACGAGGCATATTGCTCTGAAACTGATGCAAAATCTGGACATCATCTTACTTCTGCCAATTGTGGTACTGATTCAAAGGCCTCAGAGGAGTTTTGGCCAACACATTAAAAATTGTTTTGATACAATGCCTGTGGACTGCGTATATCGTAGTGATAGCTTATGTGGAGATAAGCCTTACTGTTACATACCACTTGATCGGTGATCACATCAAAGAAAGCATTTTCATTAAGTGTTGCATGACATGACGCATGGAAGAACATCTAATACTTGAGCCTACGGTAAACCAAAGGACCTATGGACAGTTGTCCAATGTGATTCTGAAGGATTTAGAATCATGAAGAAAAAATTCGGTCGTGAGGGATCAAATCTGTTGCAAAGCTTTAGCAAAGATGTCTTGTTCTGTAAAATGTACACCTGCTGCAACGTGCACTGAAATGCACAAAGGAACACTATGCATGTTGTAACATCTTTGTTAAAGCTACTTCACACGATCAAAAAAATGATGATGAAATTTAATCATTCACAAATCGCTTGCAAAAATGCACTTGTACATTATCATGCTTGTAAATAAGAGAGAGGTATTCATGAAGATTTTCAATATACACAATCAGCTAGATAGAGATTTATTTTACTGAAGACTATTATTATTAAGAGATGATTTTTATACATGTAAAGTAAAGGTTTGTTCTTTTGCAATATTGCACATTAGTGAGAAATATACAAGAGGAAAAATTTACAAGTGCCTTTATTTGGAGTACTAAGCATCAGTTGTAAGCCATTATAACAGGTGACCTAAATGTATGTATCAGTTACTTAAATAAGCTTTATAATGGTAGAAGACCAGTGCTACCTATTGTATAAGCAATTAGCTGTTGATTGTCAGATTTTTATCAATTTGTCAAATTAAGGGATAAGACAAATCTGTTTTTAGATTTGGTCGTCTTTTAGTCGTACTACATTTGTAAGTACATGTATAAATAAAAGCTCTCTTTCACATACCCTTGTTTGTTTTCTTTTAAATTGGCATCCAATACTTACGTTAGGAACCAAAGAGGGAACTAGGACGTCATCATTGACGGCGTCATGGTCCATACTTGGACCTCTGTCGTGTCATAAATGAATGTCACAAGACGAGGAATAACTTTCGAATATTGCTTTGTTTTATTACATGATATTACAGAGTTGGATCATGATATTATGCTGCATGCAAGAGCCTTGACTTCAGATCTTGTCCTCGAATGAAAAATTTCCTTGAATATTTTTATTTTGCTTGTTAACTCGCTTTGCTGATTCCCTGCAGTGGTACATTGCTGAAAGTGATGAAGAGCTGATGAACAGCTGATGTAAATGTAACATACGTTGATATTAGATTTCCAACGAGGCCATCAAACCAAATTATTGGCCTGTGAAAATAATTTGAATTGAATTCTGGACCTTTAGAATGTTTCCACGGCCAGCCATGTTGAGGGAAGACCAATGATGAGTCATGCCCGTCTTAACTGACTCAAGAGCCATAGGGGCTTATTGCTTTCTTTTGCCTGTCCCTCCAGCATGGCAGGCGCTTAGATCACGTGAAAGCACTCTTTTCAGGAGGAGCATATTTAACTGTACACTCCTGACAGCAGAATTGAAAGATGCATGTGACGTGCACCTTCTCAAAGAGTACCTTTCACTTACCAAATCTATGGCAACCTTCTGAAATGTTGGTTACTTATGTTAGGTTTTCCTGTTGGTTTTGATGACTTCTCGCTAGTAGTATCTGAAACAATGTTTTAAAGGAATGTTCAGACATGGCAACAGCAGTATAAAAAATATATGAGCCTTATATATTTTTGGTAATATTTTAATGCAAAAGTCTCCAGTCATTCATCACTACAGGGAAGGCCCCAATTTGACTTGTCAGAATCCACCTCCGAAGTCTCAAGTCATTCATCACTACAGGGAAGGCCCCAATTTGACTTGTCAGAATCCACCTCCGAAGTCTCAAGTCATTCATCAGTACAGGGAAGGCTCCAATTTGACTTGTCAGAATCCACCCCCGAAGTCTCAAGTCATTCATCACTACAGGGAAGGCCCCAATTTGACTTGTCAGAATCCACCTCCGAAGTCTCAAGTCATTCATCACTACAGGGAAGGCCCCAATTTGACTTGTCAGAATCCACCTCCGAAGTCTCAAGTCATTCATCAGTACAGGGAAGGCTCCAATTTGACTTGTCAGAATCCACCCCCGAAGTCTCAAGTCATTCATCACTACAGGGAAGGCCCCAATTTGACTTGTCAGAATCCACCTCCGAAGTCTCAAGTCATTCATCACCACAGGGAAGGCCCCAATTTGACTTGTCAGAATCCACCTCTGAAGTCTCAAGTCATTCATCACTACAGGGAAGGCCCCAATTTGACTTGTCAGAATCCACCTCCCAAGTCTCAAGTCATTCATCACTACAGGGAAGGCCCCAATTTGACTTGCCAGAATCCATATCATGATATGTAGGTCACAATGATCAGTCAAGAAAACTGTCCTTCCCAGGGAGATGTCTGGAGGCGTCCACGAAACAGGCAAACTGTATTCTATTGTATACTCACCGCCTTTACCAATCAGCTCGCTAATCCGTGTCTCCATTGAAGCATTGGTTTCAAGCATCTCAAACAGTTCGTCTTCATACTGGTCATTTGCATCTTTGAGACGCTGATTCTCCGCATCGACCTCGTTCAGCTTCTCTAGGAAGCACTCCTTGTGAGCGTGAACGCACTGATACTCCTTCTCAAACTGGATAGTTTTCTCCACAAAATCCTGGCTGTCTTTCTCGAGTTTCTCTTGAAGAGATTTACTCTCATTCTGGTATTTTTCAAGGTCTGCCTGGACCTCTTTCCTGGCAAGGCATTCCTTCATATGGGTCTCACTGAGATGTTTTCTTGTCTTCTCCAATGCCTTTATGTTGACTTGAGCATTTTCAAATTTTTCTTCAGCATCTTGCAACATCTCTTGAAGTTCGGATATCCGATGAATTTGGTTCTGGTGGTCTGTCTGTATGCCTTTGTTCTGGCTGGATAGTTCAGCTGAAAAAGAAATTGCATTTAGTCTGCCATTTTGCTGAGGGAAGTTGCATTTAATGACATTTTGCTAAGTCCCAGACCTACAGCAGCCAACAATCTCTCAACCTTCTGTACCAAATAATATTAAACCTGAATAAGATGAAAAGCTTACCAATTTCTTCCCTCAAGTCTGTGGCATCAAGAGTTTTCAGCTTGACCACCTCTTTAAATTCCTCTATTATCATTTGATCATTCACTCTTTCTTCTGCCATGACACCAATTTCTTGCTCCAACTTTTTCCTCAGTTGTAGTTGAGACCTGAGTTCTTCCCTCAAGTGATTGACGTCAGCAGTACGTTCCATCAATTCTTTCTTCGCAGTCATCAACTCCTTTATTTTCCTCTTGTCCTGTTTCATTTCTTCCTTCATTGTGCCAACCTCTTCCTGTAACTCGCTCCTGAGATTGTGCAGCAACTTCATTTTGTCCTTCTGGCTGGACACTTCACTGGCTATTTGCGTTAACTCCTCCACCTTCCCTTTGTCATATTTTCTTTCCTCTTTCAATGCATCCACCTCTTCCTCCAACTGGTCCCTCAGTTGCTTCTGTGAAATAAGTTCACTCGTCAGGACCTTGACGCTTTTAGTTTGTGCCCTCAACTCTCTTATTTTCATCTTGTCTCTATGCATTTCTTCTTTCATTGTTCTCACCTCGCGCCCTAAAAACTCCTTCTGAAGCGCCAGGGAGCTGTGTTCTTCCCTGAAAGTGCCAACCTGTTTGGTGAGTTCATCGTTCCTCAAAGACAAGCACTGTGTCACTCTGTTTGTCTCCTCAGAAGTGGACGGGTCAGTCCCTGGGGTCGCTTGCCTTGGGCCGAAGAATCTGTTAACTCCAGATTTCATCATGTTCATGAGCCCATATTCTTTTTGCATAGTGGTGAATTTCCCTTGCAGATCATCATATTCGTTCCTCAGTGCCTCTTCCATCTTTTTTGCCTGAAAAAAACTACTATGATCAGCAGTCTTCTCCACATGGCCGTATTTGTCAGGGCTTACCACCCTATCATGGCAGCTTACCGCCCTACATTTGAAGAGCCACCCTCCCTCGCTCTAGAATTTTGTAAAGGGTTTCAAAAGGGCCACTCTCTACCTTATTCTGCTGACCACCCTACCTTGTCCTTGCGTTGCCCACTTGCAAAACTTCTTGGATATCAAGGGAATTACCTTGAGAAAATCCGGTTGAGAACACTTCATCAGGATGAATAACCCATTGGAGCATTTTTGATCCAAAATTTGTTTGATTTGATCTCTCTATCCCCCAGCTGGTACCTTCAAGAAGTTTGATTCATTTGAAAGTTATCCTAACTTTTCAACTCTTGAAATGTTCGCCCCACGTGCATGTAAGAGCAAAAGCAAGTCATAACAAGGCTACGTCTAAAGCCCTACTCACATGTTCTAGGTCACTCTGAGCCTGTGCCAGTTGATTTTTATCACGTTCCCAGCCTTCTTTCGCTTCATCAATGCTGTCAGTCAGTTCTTTCACACGCTTTATTTCTATTCCCAGGTCATTCTCCAAATCCTTCTGTAGCATGTACGCATCCTTTTCACGCTGTTTGATGCCCGCCTCTAAGTCCTTTCGATACCTCGAGGCTCTGTCCAACTCTCTCTTCTGCTGGTAGATTCGTTCTTCAAACTTGCGCCGCAGCTTGATCACATCCTGACCAAAAGTTTCCTTTTCTTTGACGAGTAGCGCAATCTCTTGCTTCTGCTGAGCATTTTTGTGAACCAAATCTTCATTTCGCATCACCAGTGCTTCCAACTCTTCGGTGCGTTCAGCGATGATCTCGTCGAACTCTTCCCTCTGCTTCAAATTCGTCTCACCTAATTCCTCTCTCTGCAGAACAGCTGTGGTGAGTTCATCCATTGACTGTGCCATGGCATCATAGAACTGTTTCTTCTGTTGTTCATTTTCTTGCTCCACTCTTTTATTCTGCTTAACAAATGCATCAAACTCTTCCTGCTTTAGTGTCAAGGCTTCGTCAAGTCCTTTCTTCTGCATCACAAGGGTATCTTCCAATTCTTTCCTCTGAGTTCTTTCTTTGTCCAATTCTTGCAGTTGTAGTTTCTGTTCAGCATTTTCTGTCTCCAGCTTCTTATTTTCCTCAAGCATTTCTTCAAACGTTTTCTTCTGCACATCATTTTCATCAAGCTCTTTTTTCTGTTTGACAACAGTCTTTTCAAGTTCTTCCTTCACTCTACTTAATTCCTTTAACACATCTTTCTGTACAGTCGTTTCTACAACCAGCTCCTTGTTTTGTTCTAGCACAGCATCTAATTCTGCTTTCAAACATTTTCTGCTTTCCTCTTTGATTTCTCCAGCATCCAACTTGGCAACAATCTGCCCCAAGTCTTCCTTTTCCTTGCCCAATTCCTCCAACTCCTGTTCTTGTTTGGTAATTCTTTTGCTCAATTCTTTGTTACGTTCATGCACTTTTTCCAATTCTTCCTGCCATCTTTTGATTTCCTCATCATCACCCAGTCTCTCCAACTCCTGCTTTTGTTGAGCCATTCCTTCATTTAACTTCGTATTCTCCTCGGCCAATGCAGACAATTCCTTCGTCCGTTGCTCAATCTTATCTTCATAGAATTTCAGCTTTACAATCATTTCATCCTGGTCGCGTCTCAAATTCACCAATTTAGACTCTAACTCCAACTTTCCTTGGCAAACCATCTCCAACTCGTCAATTTGTTTTGTAAGTTTCTCATTAAACTCTTCCTTTTCGTTCTGTCGGACGATCTCCAAGTCGTCTCTTTCATTCGTGATTTCAAACAACACTTCTGCCGTATGCTCGTAATCTATTTTCATCTGGGCTAACTCTTCCATTACTTGTTTGAGCTTTGCTTCAAGGCCTTTCATCTGGTCCAAAGCAATGGCGCGTTCCTCGCGCGAGTTTTTATTCAGTTCGTCCACGTGTCGTCTGCTGCTCTCTACCACGGCCTGCAGTTCCTGGACCTCCTCGAGTTTTTCGATCCATGGCTCTGTCTGGATTGACATCTCAACCTTTTGTTTCTTCCGACGGAAAATATTACGGAGGCGTCCTGAAAATGAATGTTAATGCCACATATTGTATATTTCATTGCAATTTGCCTCAGAAATACACAAGGGGTGATCCAGGAAAATGAGATGAAGTCGGTGCTTTGAGTCAACTTGAAGGCAAGTTGAGGCAGCAGCACAAGGCCGCAGGCGGTGGAGGAAGACCGAGGTCGACCTGCTATAAATGGACAACCCGGCCAAAGGGTATGGGGACACTCTTAAAGGTTTTTGAACCACGGGGGAAAAACCTTCGATGGTTTTTCGGCCAAACGCACTTGCACCCCGTTTAGGTTTTTCAGCAAACTCCAGGCGGGTGATCACTTTCAATTAAAGAAAACCTATCACAAGACGCTTGCGGTATATAAAACGGGGGAGTTTTGAACGACACGGTAAAAGGTTCTTATTTGTGAACCTGTCCCCCGAGCAGTTTTGGGGATACCATGGCAGGCACAATACTCAAACTCATTGTTTCATCCTACGAATGGCATCACTATTTTTCATTATTCGATGTACATTGCATCAGCAGTAATGTTATCTGGCGTGGAAAATGCCGCTGAATTTGTTACATTACAGTTCATTCATAGCTATTCTGCATGCAAGTGTCTGCTACGTTACCCATATTTGCGACGTCTAAGCGATAGTTAAAGTCCTCTTTTGCATCAAAAACTGGCGGGCGTGTACTCGCAAACCAGGTGGAAACTTGTGTTTACGAGAAAAGCGTTACCAGGTTACGAACGGAACGACGTAGTGCTAAGGATGCTGGTAGTGCTATGACGTCAGTAGATATGCGTCATGACGTCAACACGACGATCGTATTTCAGAATGCGAAGGATGCTCGACTTGCTGGACGGATTTTAGCCCATTATATAGCCTCGACCCGCGACGCTGTACATCGAAGTGCGAGCTAAGGTGGCTATTAATTCAATAAAATATTCCATGTTTGAAAATCGACGACCAATTTATAATTGGCCAGTTTCGGACCACTCTCTCTTTAATGTATTTTTCAAGAGAGCATCCTGACGTAATCATTGGTTTTAAATAAACTCCGCCTATCGATATTTCAAACGATTCAGGGGTATCAAAAACCTGTATCTCAGGATGTCAAGAGTTGAGTCACTCTAACGATATCTAGAAATTCAGAATTTATAGCTAATGTGGAGGGAGGGAGGGAGGTCTTTGTTGGGAAAGCAAACAAGTCACGTCAGATCTCACGTCTATCACGTGACCTGGTACGCTTGCGCTGATTGACTATTGTTGGCGCAGAGTCCGTAACCAAAGGCATCTCAACATACTGCGGAACAGGCCTATGTTTGGCTATAAATGAAATGGCCAGGGCCATTGTGCTCACCTCATGTGGAGGAAAGGTGGATTAAGAGCATGGTATTGTGTCATGTAGTGTTAGGTTTGATGTAGGTCCAAGCAATTACAATTTCCCCAAAATGGCCAATTTACAGTACATTCGACCTCTGTGACCTTGAAAAGTAGGTCAAATCAAAAAAGATCCGGGTGACACATTGAATGGTTGTTAGAATTAGATGTACTTATGATATAAAATTGGTGCCAATCGGGCAAGTAATTACTAGGAATAATTGCATTTTGAAGAATTTAGGATTTAACCCCCTCCCTGGAGGCCAAACGGCAAATCAGATCGCACCAAACTTCAGTACCTGAGATAACCTGACCAAGGGGTACATGTGTACTTAATTTGTGATCAATAGTCATTGCAGTTAAGAAACGTGCCATAGTTACGGCCTGACGGCCAATTTACGCCATTTGACCTCTGTGACCTTGACAAGAAGGTCAAATCAAAAACCTGTGTGACGTATACTGTATGGTGGTTAGATGTACCCATGATATCAAATTGGTGGCAATCAGGCAAGAAGTTAAGGAATAATCACATTTTTAAGGTTTTTTGGATTTTGCCCCCTGGTGGTCAAGCGGTGAATCATATTGGACCAAACTTCGGTCCCTGAGATCACCTGACTAAGGGGTAAATGTGTACGAAATTTGGAATCAATAGTCATTGCAGTTAAGAAACGTGCCATAGTTACGGCCTGACGGCCAATTTACACCATTTGACCTCTGTGACCTTGAAAAGGAGGTCAAATCAAAAACCCGGAGGATATATGATGCACCTTTGCGAGAAGTACCTACCATATTTTTTTCAAAATTTCCCGACTACTATTAAGGGAGATATTGCATATTTTCACTTTCAACGTTTGGCCCCCTGGTGGCCAAACCATGAAACGAATCGGACCGAAACTTGGTCTCCAAGGTGTCATTACATAAGGGTACATGTGTACCAAGTTTCAACTCAATAGCTCTAACAGTTACGAAACGTGCCCTGCTAACGGACGACGGACGACGACGGACGACGACGACGACGACGACGACGACGACGACGACGACGACGGACGACGGACGCCACGGTATGGGATAAGCTCACCTCTGCTAAGAGGTGAGCTAAAAAGTGGGTTATTTACAATGCGATATCAAAAATATCTTGCATCGCTGGTTTTCCCGCACAGATGAGATTCTTCTCTCCGCGGGGAACTGGCATGTCCGTGGATAGTGGGACACGGATTCGCCAAGTTGAAATGGTACAAGATCAGCTTTTACGGCGGTCACATTTCCCAATAAAAAGTGATTGCGACACCATTCAACCGTGCCGTCACACCCTGGTCACCAAACCATGTTCGTTACAAACAGACCTCGGGTCAACATGCTGCACTCCTCTAGATCTTAGTGATTTTGTGCAAAAGGTGGCACAGAAACAAAATGTCTGTCTCACTGCCTCGCGCGGCCACAAGGTATAATTTTCCCACTTTGCACCGGCATGTTTTAGCTCTGTATCTACCTTGGGAGGGAGTCGAACCCTCGTGCGAAGCCGTGAGGCTGATCATTCTTCCGGTTGTGAATTTGTCTTCAGGCTGAAGATGGGGACAATTGGTTTGTGGCAATCCCCCAATTTCGGCCATACCCTTGTTGATAAATAAATTCTTGTCTCAAGGTAAACATTCAATCTAATTCAATTCAATTTATCTCACAAGGCCTGGACACTTTTATAGGCCTAGGTCAATTTCAAACAGGCCTTGTGTCCATGTAGGAGGTGAATTTCAACCATGCCACGCAATGTACATGTTATTACATCGGTCACAGGAACATTCGTCCCCGAAAAATTCGGCCCTGAGGAAAATTCGTCCCCAGGGTAATTTTGTCCTCAATGAAAGACTAGTAAAATTGTTTTGTTTGTGCTTGCCTATCCAGTGAATTGATTTTGCCATTTTCCGTGAATTGCCACGTAAATTCCGTGAATTAAAAAGTCGTTCTTATATAGCAAAGATAAGGGGTAGCGATCGGCATGTTGAAAATGCTACTGCGTTTTAGCTCTCAATTGTTTTCTTTTGCCATCTTATTAACGAAAAACATAAAAGAACACATAAAATATTTTCCTATTGGCTGTTGCATCATTCGTGACCTTCACTCTGACATAAATGATAAGAATGATTTTGCCTTCAAACCGATTGTGCTGCCGACTTGTCTTTCTGGTTGTGACTTTGTCCTCAGATAAAAGTTGCCCCTAACTTGAATGGGACGACAGTTGGCTGTTGCATCCTCCGTACCCTTGCTGTGAAATGAAAGGAGCCTGTCCCCGAACCAAAAATGCCACCGACTTGTCTTTCTCATTGTGACGTTGTCTTCAGACCGAATATAGACAACTTCATACCAGCCAATCTAAGATTTTATTTTGTCAGCAAACGCACAAGTTGGTCTGCAAATAGGTCTGAACAATGGGCCGATCAAAAGACAAGGTGAGGTAGAAAGCTAAAACAAACTTTGTGTATAGGGGTTTATGCTGCTGACTTGGTGTGGTGCAAGGTCGGTATGTTAAGAAAGATTGAAGAAATTTAGCCATCGCTTCCACCCTGACTCTCCCGTCATACGAATAAAATCTCTGTTCTATTGCAGGAGGAGTTGGTTTTGGCAGGGGCCTTGGTCTCTGATACCGAAGAATAATAAAGATTGGTCTTCTCATATTTTGAAACCTTTTTCGATTTTTATCATTTCAGCTTTGGCCACATAACTTTCCTTGATCCATGATACGAGATGACGGCCGAGGTGTCCATGGTGTAAGAGATGACGGCCGGTGGTCCATGGTGCTTTGAGGTGAAAGGCTCTGTCCAGAAATTCCTCGGTGATCTCAATCATAGCCAGGTGATGGACCATGATCAGCAGTCTGACCAACTATGTTTAATACAAAACCACAATTCCATAATTGCACCGTAAGTAAAAACATTTAAAAGTTGCAAATATAAAGCAATTCACGTTGGCGCTTCGCACATCGTATTGCCTGCAGTGATGGCTATTGCAACACCCAGCTATTTAGGTCTTTCCACTCCTTGTCCAAAGGACGACTGTGCCCAGCTCACTCGATCGTATCGAGTCTTATTTAGCTTGTTCGCAACCAAATCATGCAACCCTGACAAGTTCCTTTGTTTTGTTGTAATGAGTTAGTAAAATTCTCAAACTTTCGTAATTTTGTTTTCCAGGTGGAATTGCGTGCACACCACGTCCCAATGACGTCATCAAGTCACGTGATCTATATACGAGGACGAAGTATCGGTAAAGGAGGTTCTCGCCAAACAACACGTGAACTGTTTCAGGCAAGATCAATTCTTTGTAAAACTGAATGTCGAACACTAGTTACACTTGTCAAAGTTTCGGCTGAAATTAGTTCAAATTGAGTCATATTAGTCCTTTCCAAAGTATGCTTAGAAAACAGGTCAATGAAAACATGTGCCTAAAATCCTGAAAAATGCCCTGATAGTCAGATGAAAGAATTGGCATGATTTCTCATTCATTCATAGGAAGAAGCGAGTGCCTTTCTTTGCTTTTGAGGAAGAATTGGCATGATTTCTTTCATTCATAGGAAGAAGCGAGTGCCTTTCTTTGCTTTTGAGGAAGAAGCGAGTGCCTTTCTTTGCTTTTGAGGAAGAATTGGCATGATTTCTTTCATTCATAGGAAGAAGCGAGTGCCTTTCTTTGCTTTTGAGGAAGAATTGGCATGATTTCTTTCATTCATAGGAAGAAGCGAGTGCCTTTCTTTGCTTTTGAGGAAGAATTGGCATGATTTTTTCATTCATAGGAAGAAGCGAGCGCCTTTCTTTGCTTTTGAGGAAGAATTGGCATGATTTCTTTCATTCACAGGAAGAAGCGAGTGCCTTTCTTTGCTTTTGAGGAAGAATTGGCATGATTTCTTTCATTCACAGGAAGAAGCGAGCGCCTTTCTTTGCTTTTGAGGAAGAATTGGCATGATTTCTTTCATTCACAGGAAGAAGCGAGCGCCTTTCTTTGCTTTTGAGGAAGAATTGGCATGATTTCTTTCATTCACAGGAAGAAGCGAGCGCCTTTCTTTGCTTTTGAGGAAGAATTGGCATGATTTCTTTCATTCACAGGAAGAAGCGAGCGCCTTTCTTTGCTTTTGAGGAAGAATTGGCATGATTTCTTTCATTCACAGGAAGAAGCGAGTGCCTTTCTTTGCTTTTGAGGAAGAATTGGCATGATTTCGAGTCAAATCTGACAGGGCAGCTCCACCGTGTCGCCAAACGGTGAAAGGGAAGACACAGCAACAACCAGAAGAGGCAGCCATATCAAAACCGAATGGGACCTGGCTGTTTCACTGTCTTGTCAATATGGCAAGAGAGATGAGGCAGCCACAACCAAACCGAATCGGACCTGGTTGTCCCATTGTTTTGTCATTGAGATGAGAGACCAGATGTGAGTTTGTAACAACCAGATCATATGGGACCTGGCTACTCCATCTTTTTCCCCAAAAATGTGACCCGCTCTACCAAAAATAGGCGCTTGTCGCATCTGAACTTGACAGGTTGATACGGACTTGTTGTTCATTTCCCTATTGTAGACCTTTTGTGAAATCTATTACAAACTGATTTGGTCACATTTCACAAAAGGTCTACAATAGGGAAATGAACAAGTCCGTATCAACCTGTCAAGTTCAGATGCGACAAGCGCCTAGTTTTGGTAGAGCGGGTCACAAATGTGTTTCGTTGAGAGAGATATGAGACAGTCACAACCTCACGAAGTAAGTTTTCAGTCTTACTATCTTGCCGACAAGGTGAGAGACACCAGACAGTTGCAACAATATTTGCAATCTGCTTATCACTGTTTTGCCAATACTGTGAGAGAGATGAGACAGTCACAACCACACCAAATGGGACCTGGCAATCACTGTTTCATGGACACAGTGAGAGAGATGAGACAGTCACAACCACACCAAATGGGACCTGGCAATCACCGTTTCATGGACACAGTGAGAGAGATGAGACAGTCACAACCACACCAAATGGGACCTGGCAATCACCGTTTCATGGACACAGTGAGAGAGATGAGACAGTCACAACCACACCAAATGGGACCTGGCAATCACTGTTTCATGGACACAGTGAGAGAGATGAGACAGACACAACCTGACCAAACTGTACATGTAGCCAGCAGTCTCACTCTCCTGCCAACATGGTAAGAGAACGCAGCTGCAATGTTAACTGGTCCACATGGAACCTGGTTATTACCTTTACGCCAAATCTGTGAGAGAATTGTGACATTGTAACAAACGATTCCAAATAATACATAACATTTATTTTTTATAATTCTACATAAGTACAAAAGAGTTCAAGTTAGCATTATCTTGCTGCATCAGTTGCAGCCAATCCCAATAAATAAGATGCTATCAAGTAATACAATACTTGTACATTGTAGTTCAGAATTTTGATGACAATATTGATAACAGGTGTATTCAAACACTTGGTGTGAAATTCACATAAAACTCTCGGGTAGATTTCAGGTCACATATGGCTAAAACAGACCCATTTATGTTTTTGAGGTCACTCCCACCAAAAACAACCTGCACTGGTCCATGGAGGCCGCCATGTACATCATGTGAAGAAACACTATCACTGCGGACTGGTGGTCTATTATGTCATGAGCTCTTTCACAGCTTGGTAACACTGCCATCGCAGTGCCCAAGGACCACCGGTGACACTTTGACAATGATCTTGGATTTGAAATGACGAGACGCAACTTTTGCCGACAGAGCAACAACCACACAAGTCTTTTGGACCCGAAGACGTTTGTCTCTTGAACTGCTGCTTTAAATGCTCGATGTATATCAAGTGGCAGTATTTTGTGCAAGGTTTGTTGTCAACCAGTAACAGCAAGGATCATAAGTTTAGAAACGACAAAGTCCGTGCACTGAGTTCAGAAAACATACACAACAATGTTTCCATTGGATTAGATTGCTGCCTTTGTGAAGAATTCATTGTTCGTTCAGTTGTTCTCTTTCATTTGTCGGTCGAACATGTCTCGCAAGAGTTTCGTGGTTTCTTTGTATCGTATTTCATTCACTCGTCCCGCCTCCTTCCAGCTGTAATTAGAAGATAGAAGAGTTGTTTTAGAAGAGGCAGGTTCACTCAATGGTCCCCAAGAACATGCAGCTTAACCACTTCGTATCATCTTTAGTCTCCCTGAGAAAAACTACCAAGCGAGTTATAATTCCCGTTGAAGGGAGTTTGTAGGCAAGAGCCAGGTATGTCAGATTAAGGTGCACAAAGTTGCTAATAGGGGTCTCTTCATCCTCAAAACGTTTGCTGAATGGTCAAGAATCTTCAGGTTATGACACACATGTGGGACTGCGCAGGAATCATAACTGTTATCTTTCAATATTGACCGTAGCAATCATATCATAAGTAAGAGTTGTTACCCAAAGATGCTGGTTTCTTTTCAATTGTCTGAGTAGGCAAAACAAAACCTCACCTCTGTCTAACAGTTTTCCAGTGTTGCATATTACTCAGAAGAAGCTGTTCAGGTGCTGGGGCTGTATCTTGGTCCTGAAAAAAAGAAAACTTGAATGAAATACCTGTCTGCAATGGAGGTACCAGAAAAACCTATTGCTTAAGTTTTTCTCATATTGTTCTGGCCAATGGTACTTAGTTGAACTCAAGAATGTGACCAGACCATTTACCAAAAGATAGTGGTGTTGCATAAAACTAGAGTATCCTCAGAGCAGACCAAACCAATTCTCTTTAATGCAGTCAACTAAAGCCAGTCAACTATGACACTGGCTGCCAAGGTCTGTGTAACATTACATTTTGATAACCCTATAATAGTAACTTCAATCAGCTTTTCGTTTCTGCGGCCATTTGAAAATTAGAGTAGACAGACATTTCCCGGTTTACAGCAGGTAACTTGGAAGACAGACTTACTGCATGGATATTGAGATGCTCAGCAGCCTGTTTGATAGGCTTAGCTATTCTTGGGTCTTTATATCCGCCGATTTTATCAGTTTCAATCGGAATGGGATCAGGGAGTTTACAAACGTCTTTTGGAGAATCCGAATCCTGAAAAGAATGAGGAAAACACTTAGCAATGGAAGCTTTTTCTTTATTTGTTCTTACTTTTAGACAATAGTGCATAACACTGCGGTTTCTAGCAAAGCCAAACATAGCCCAAGGTCCAGAGATTATGGCTCTGGCTTCAGCAGAGAAAGGGTATACTATTCCAACTAGGGAATCAGTTGAGCAAATGTCCATTCATTGTCAGAGCGCTTGCCTCATGACAACGGTACTCACCTCGTCTGAATCTGTGTTTATATCAGCTGGCTCTTGGGTTGCCTCCAGCGGTTTCTGTGGAGCTAAATTCTGATTTAGAGGTTGATTCCTCATCCAGGCTCGACAGATGGGGTACAGTGGGGTGTTGTCTTCAAATTGTGCAAGGTCGACACTGCGGTCGAAGAGTTTCATAACATATGTATCTGAAAATAACAAATAGAAGAAAGATATGAAAGACAAATAAAACGGTGAAATCACTTTGTGGAAGAACAACCCTTTCAAAATATCAGAGGGGACTAGGTATTCTATTGGGGTAACCATAGAAATTTCTAGTAAGGAGGTACTCAAGAGAGCTACTTTTGAAGAAAAAAAAGATTATCATTGTCAACTCACGGTGGTACTGCCCGAATTCTGAGCCAGACAAATCGTCCTTCCGCTTCCTCTTCCTCGACATTTTGGCGGCGGCTTTCCGTGGCGAGACAGACGGAGAAATATCCCTGAATGAAACCAAACAAAAATTCTTTTTCAAAAAGTCCATTTTGATTTCAATGATGATTTCTCAATTCATTTCGTTTATAGGTGTACAACCAGGTGAAAATTGGTGAGATTTACAGTAGTGCGATATCACACATTTTTTTATATGTGTAAAATGTTGTACATATTGGATATTTGAGCATGAGCTAGATCTAGTTATCTTCGTTGAACAAAATGTAAAGCTCTATCAGCCAAAATAGTGGGATACATTGTCAGTTCACTTTTAACTTTCTTCATCCAATCTTTTTCGAAGCCATTTCTCTCTCGAAAAAGTACCCAAATAGCTTAAATGTAAAGTAACAGATCTTTCAAACTTACTTGAGGATGTCCTGGATGACATTTTCATCTCCTGAGTTAACTGGGCTGAAAAAAATGTTGTAGAAAGTTTTTATTGAGCTGGTTTTCAATAATAAATAAATACACCATGAATATTATTCTAATAAATTATCCTGCCTTCACATATGGAAAGACAGTTGAACCTCCCTAAGCAGACACATCTACTAGGAATAGGATTTCGTCATCATATAGCAAATAAAGGACATCAAATTAATCATTTGCCTTTGAAAGAATAACTTTTGTTGATATCTTAGCCACGAAATCCCCTTCAGGGGTTCTATTTATACATTGAATGATTCCTTGCCTGGAGCTACCAGTACCTACCTATCATCTTTTCGTTCAACCAACGTTTGCAGGACTCCATCTAGTTTACTCCTCGCAGTGTGCACCTCTGGAGTTCCTGGAACATAACAAGATGCAAGAATATTGTTAGCTTTAAACACTGTTAGCACCATGACTCACTGACTCCATTCGACTGGATGATTTCATCAACTATAGACAAACCAAAGCCCAAACAAACCAAATCCGTGCACTCGGATCACGTCAAAAGGTCTAACCCAACCTCAGACAATGACATACTGTCACAGGTACTGTCACATTTCGTTCCACTTTCAGGGGTACTGAAATGCATTGAATGCCCAGCACCCAAAACAAACTACTTCGAAAACCATCCATTCTAGTATCATGCTGCTGGAAAGGGGTGTGGCCTGTCAGTTGTTGAAGCTTCTCAGGCACCTGCCCACGTGCCTGCCATTACAGCGTTATGGGCTTTAAAGATCTGTGTACATGGATGTTCATGTACCCCATTGGGATTATTGGAAGTGACCCGAGGACACAATACAGGCACTGGGGACTTTCTTCTGTGTATCGTGCAGGGTGGAACATACAAGGGGCCTGGGGTGAGCACTGGGAACGAGGGTGGTTAGCTTTTAGACCAAGTTTTCAGCTTACCCTGAGGATTTCTGTTCTTTAAACTCATTTTAAATGAGATATTTCTACACAATGAGTAGCGTAGCCTCTTTTTAATCAATGCAGCCGGTGTAACTTTGCCTAAAAAAATCAAATTCGACAATAAACCATGGAATTTCGCTCAGAAATGTTCAAAGACTTCTCCATGCAGCCCGGATGTTCACGGCACTGCTGATTGGCTAAGAAACCCTCAGGCAACCTTGACCCCAAAACGTAAACACGGAAATCGAAAGCAAAATGGTTGAGGTTTCTGTAAAATTTCCTCATTTCTGAGATGTTTTGCCGATTTATTATGATCTGAAAACGAAAATGTAGTTAAACCACACACAAAGAGAAACATCCACATTCAGAGAATCCAGGGAACACAACGATTTCAACGAAGAAACCATCAAAGTATTTTTGATTGAGGGTAAAGAAAGTAGATTATTTACTGCAGTGCAAGACAGTGACAGAAACGCTACAGTACTGCCCAGAAGTAACATCCCTTTACTGTGCTCTTCTATCCATGTTTGGGATGGTGTTGCTCTGGGTCTTCTCTTGCTTGGTGTTTTTGTGGGCTTATCAGGAGAGTATTTACTGCCCTGTACGTGTAAGTGTAAGATTACGGTACTAAATTCTCCTGATGTTGTTGGGTTCCATTGCGGGCAAGTTGATCACCTTTTTTTGTTTTCTGGGATGAAACTGCTCCATTTAATCACGACCCTTATCTCTTTTTTTCTTTCAGACTTTCCTGAGAAGATTTACTAATTCGACCATAAGCGGAGAGCGACACAACTTTACTGTTCGGCTGGCTGGATTTTTTTGTCCAGTGCTTCTTCTGAAGATGAGCAGAGCTGCTGAAGCTGCTGAGAAAGAGAAAGAGGGGAGGTTTGTCCTTGAAATAGTTTATGACTAGAGTTTAGATCTGAAACATTCAGATATTAATCATAACTTAATTAACTTTGGGATATTAATCATAAATTGTCCACCTTTTTTCAGGCCACATGATACACAGCTGTATGTTCCTGTGCAACCATGGCAGTGGCCCATCATATATGCCATCGAATACAACATCAGCTTCCTTGGTTTTGAGAAACTCCATCCGTTTGATGCTGGAAAATGGGGACGAGTGCACGAATTCTTAAAAGGTATCATAAAGGTTCTTCCTAAGATTCAAAATCACAGGTCAATAAGAAAGGACATATCACAACCAAGATGTTGCTTTGTTTTCTTTGAAATCCACTCAATCTATTTGGTGCCAAATTTTGATGGCACGTAAAAAGTTCATCCCAAGCTGAAAATCGATTTATGCAGGGCTAAAATAATCTTCTTTATCATGACTTTCTTGCCCCTTTAGGTCACAGTGGTATACCACAGTGGTATTACCTACAATTGAATGTCACTTTCAACGAAGACTTGAACAGGAATTATATGTAACTGATGCAAAAAATATCATATTGGTCCATTTACTGCTCCTTATGCTTGCCATCTCAACTTTTTCAGAGGAGGGCATGTTGTATGACCATACGACTGTTAAGCCAACGGAGGCATCCCAGGCGGACCTGATGGTGGTTCATCCCAAAAGATACATAGACAGTCTTAAGGTAGCCAGAATCTCTTCCGAGGATCCGCAGTAGTTTTTGTTTCTCTGCTTCATAGATGCTTTTCTTGATGCACGTTAATTGATTGAGGAACAAAAGGGACCAGCTCAAAAGTCACTGCCAAAAACTGCTTTCAATGAGGAAGGTCGTTTTTTCCCACAAGCTTTTTAGTACCAACAACTTATTTGACATTCTCCAATGAATTTTCATTTCACTATAGAAATTAAACTTATGAGTGATTGAGATGGTCCCTAATTGGATTTGAGCTAATCTTATTTTTTTTGTCTTTTTGAAACTCATCTGATATGGTCACTGTCTTGAAACTGATTCGTCCAAATCTAGTTGTGTTAAGTTGGATTTAGTTTGAAAGAAAATGAAGTTGCACCACTGGTTCGAACCTGGGCTGTGGATCAGATGGATCATGTAGCAAATTTATGACGACTCTGTTGGAATTGTGTCTAATTGTATACATGTAAGGCACATCATTGGTTTCTTTCAAATCAATACATGTTAAGTTTCAGATTCCGTACACAGCTGTACACAAATCACTCGCTTTTCACTTGATATACTGATAAAAACAACTTTTGAAGTTTTGTGAATTCACATATCATATGATTGCACATAAATTTTGAGAATAATGCCAGTCATAAGTCAAAGAACTGGTACCTAAAGAAATGTCTGGCCTTCATGCAACCTTTAAGAAAATTTGGTTAGTTTATGGGAACCAATAACAGTTCAGCCATCTCTCTTTTTCTATTAGCTGTGATACAATTCATAAGTTTGGAATCAGTAAAATATCCTTGTTTTCTTGATTGCTGCATGGGTGAGCTTGTGGTGTTGGCAACTGGCGGGTGAAGCCCCCCTCCCCCCACTCACAATCAACCCTGGTACCCGAACCCAACAATGCCTTTAACCCTTGTTTTTGTATTTTCTTGAAGCTGTCGAACATAGTGGAGGGAATACAGAGTATACAGGAGGTATTCAGATATTTTGGTGTCTTTATTTTTTACTGGATCATGGATCGATTTAGCTACTTATAAGATATTTCTGAGCATTCAGTGGTACAACTTGTGTACATGTAGTTTTCTCTCTCGTGTCAACAGTCAAAGGTATTGGGATTTGCTTTTAACAATTTGTGCTTTTGTCAATTTGAAAGTCAGATAGCTGTCAAAAAGATAAATTAATAAGTCGTTGTTGTTTGTGAGATCATGTGATCCATGATTCACTGTTATCTCTTTTGGCATGCAGCATAAAAGGCACAGAGAAAAATTACTTGATTTTGATACTATGCCAAAAATCGCCTTGATTTCAAGCACACTTGTCAAGTTCTATTTTGTTCAAAGGTTTATATCGTGTTGACTTTTTGTTCTTTTTTTATGATGATAGTTTGTTATTGGCCTATTTGAGCTAGGATATAAAGATCCTGTTCAGTAATTTATGGTGTTGTTGAGAATAAGAAATTTGTGAATCATATCTGTTGTAAATGGAGAGTTTGTTTCGGGAAATATATATATTTAACAGTTTCTTGTGTTGGTTTAACGCTTTGCCTCCTGTTTGCTCTGTGATAGAATATAATAAAAATATCCTTGATGAAATTTACTGATTCTGGTGGATATTTAAAACCTTGGGGCATTTCTTTCAGTGGAAATCATCTGGGCCCAAGATTGTTATATCACATAATCCTCCCACTTTCAAAAGATGTTTCCAATAGCCATTATAGCCCAAGGGGTTTAAATTTGTACTCCACAGCTAACGCCAGGGCTGAAATAACCATCATTCTTGTCCAGTAATTGCCTAATTCCAGAAAAGTTCAGGGTATCATCATAAGATATGTCTGCCCCATTGGTTTGCAGTGGTTCCCGTGATTGCCAGTCAGCCAAAAAATCACCATGAATGATTGTCTTAAACTTAATCAAATTCTGTTTATTATCACATCACTGCGCACAGATTTTCAGCACATTTTTGAAAATCACAGACACAGAGATGATGAACATTGAACTTTTTATGCATCAGTTGGTCTCAGTCCGTACTAATTAGGCATTATTTAAGTCCAGATCTTTTCAAATCTATCATTCTAGCATGCATCGCATGTCGGCATCTGAAGGCACTGTGTAAAACTCTTCGTTACAAATCCTATATATCTTAAGTAATTTTTCTCTGTGCACTTAAAAAGATTCTTTGCAACTTATGCATGACTGTATTGCATGTTTTCCTTGCATGAAACTAGTAAAATTATTAGGTGGATGTATATATACTTTCTTACATTTTCTTTTGGTTTGGTTGTGCTGCCTCACAGTGATGATTTGAACTCGACCAGTTGGGGAACCAAGGATAGACTCAGCTGAGACGTGAACCTGCAACCTCTTGATTATGAGGCCAACGCTCTTCCACCACGCTACTGCTGCCCCTGCAATTTTTGTTTTAAGTTTAGTTATGCATTGGCATCGTAAAATTATGATTTTTCAAAAAATTTTGTGAGTGATGTTACATTGTACCTTGTGACTACGTTCAGTAGTGCATTTTCCATGCTACTCTAGTGTGCACTATTGTCAAAGTTTGGTTAGGACAAGTAACCCATTTTGAAAATTGGCCTCAGACATGGCCAGGCTGCCAGGAACGGCAAGCCTATACAAGCCATCTCCATCGAAAGATTTATAGTTAATATCTTTAAGATCTTCACAGATACATGTAGATAATCACAAAATCACTTGGCCCTTATGTTTTGAGAAACGGATTCCCAACCAGTGATAAGAAATTATTCTCAGCTGACGTTGACTTTGTCTATTTCAACTTTGTCTATTCCAGTGGAGCATCAATGTGGCTGGTATCACGGAGGTTCCCCCTGTTGCCCTGCTCCCAAACTTCGTAGTTCAGAGGAAAGTTCTGAGACCATTCCGATATCAAACAGGTGGCACTATACTGGTAAGTTGATATCTTTCTTGAGAGTGAAGATATTTTTCCGGAAATCCTCAGACTGAGGAAGAGGGCCTGTCTCATCCAGCTTGCAACTTTGAAGTCTTAACAAGACTAGGTGAGGGCCACTTTCTGCATGTGCTGGTGCCTGCTGATCTCTGTCAGTGACCCATTCTCGGGCTTAAAAAAAGATCTATTGGCAGCTCTATCAGTCCCAAGAACATTATGGCCACTTCTGGCATTACCCAGAGCCAGAGGAGGTGAAGTTAAAACTTTGCTTGTTGTGTTCTATTAGGAGCCAAAGAATTTCTGCGACAGCATTTTCTCTAGGAAAGTTCAGTAGAACCTCTATGTTAAGGACACTCTCGGGATTGACAAGTGCTGTCCCTAATAGAGCGGTGTCCTAATTAGAGAGGTGTGCACTAAGGGAGGTTCCACTGTATTTTAAAATCTTTGCAGGCCGCCAAACTAGCAGTCGAGCGTGGCTGGGCCATCAACATCGGCGGGGGCTTCCATCACTGTTCAGCCGACAAAGGCGGTGGGTTCTGTGCCTACGCAGACATCACGCTTGCAATCAAATTCCAGATGGAGAGGAACCCAGCGGTTAAGAAAGCCATGATTATCGACCTTGATGCACATCAGGTAAGAGATGTTCTTCAATCAATCATGATCATATCATTACTGGCGTCATAACCCTATTGGATCTTTGCCAGAGTTATGGAGTCCACTTTAGGCCACTGTTCACCTTTGCGGGATCTTTTACCAGACCTTATGGCATAGACACTCGGGTAAGGGACCACAGCTTTTAGTCTCATCCAACAGACCATCAAGTACTTCATATGTTTTGTGTGTTGAACGACCATAGGTGCATCATGGTTACCCTAATAAGAAATTTTGGACCCAGAATACTTTTTTAACAGTAAACTTTTTCTATTCCAGGGGAATGGGCACGAACGGGACTTCATGGGGAATGATGATGTGTACATATTAGATGCCTATAACAGAGGTATCTATCCACATGATGGATACGCCAAAAGTAAGTTATCTGTTTATTTTCACTCCAAAGCAATGGGTACAAAAGTGATTGCATCATTCTGATCTGGGCTGAGGCACCTGCCTGTTTCGAAAAAAAATGACCATGAAATTTTGGAATTTTGAAAAAATCATAGAAGAAATGAACCATACAAATCGAAATGTAGCTGGAAAGTCTTCTCGATTCTGTATGATAGAAGGACTTCTCATGTCTATTTGCAGGAGGTATCAAAAGGAAAGTCGAGCTACCGTTCTATTGTGAGGATGAGCAATATCTCAATCTTATTCGAACGTAAGTCTAGACAAATTTTGGACAAACTTTCTAGTGGGCCGACCAAAAGTCATTTCATGCAGGAAATATGTCAAAAAAGCTGCAAGATCCATAGGAGAATGTGCCTTTATTCCACATCTTTGATGGGCTATCGATTAAATCTCTGGAGTCACTTATGAGATACCAGTGGCCATGGACTCGGTACTTTCAACAGGCCTGCGATGGTCAAGTGTAGTGCAGCATGTGCACTCTTTGGTTTTCACAGAAAAGTGTTTGGATCAGTCTTGGGAAAAATGTAATGCGCTTTGAGATGGTGCAGTTATATCATATCATAACAGCGCTATGTAAAAACCTAACATTTCAAGAACTTTCATTTCATTTCACTTAAGTTTTATTATCTTGATATTTTGAGGTGTAATACAAGCCCGACTGTAGTTTGTGAGCAAATTCCCACTTTGCATTCTCATTCTTTTCATTGCAGCCATGTTGAAGGTGCTTTAAATGAATTCACACCTGATTTGGTTGTTTATAATGCTGGTACAGATATACTTGATGGAGACCCGTTGGGATGTCTTAGTATTTCTCCCGTGGTGAGTTGGGGTTAGAGCGGGCAGACTGAAGAATCCTGGAGGATTAGATTTGACACTAAATCTTATCTGAATACAAGGTATAGCAGTATTCAGCCACATGCATATCTATCTGTTCGGCAGGGGGCCATCCTAACAAGGGATATTTCACCCATTACCGGTGGTCTCATTAAAAGTACCAACCATGTAAAATTCGAACTCGTAAATGTTTTTTTGGGAATTGGCTACCTTCACAAACTCGACTGTCTATCTAGACAAAATTTGACATTGCTTTTGATTTTTCCTCAAAAGCCGGTTGAGGCAGTTGTCACTGATGTAACAAATGGCGGGAGTAAATGTGCATTTCAATTTCCAGGGTATAATCGAGAGAGATCAAATAGTATTTGAACATGTCCGTGCCCGCAATATTCCCATCATGATGGTGACCAGTGGTGGCTACCAGCGGACGACAGCTCGAATCATTGCAGACTCCATCCTGAACCTACGTGCCTTGGGCCTCATACCATGTGAGGAGGCAGTGAATGCACCCCCACCACCAGGTGAGCCTTTCAAATTTCTAATATTAGAAGTAAAAATGGTACCACAACTGTCGTAAACAACAATGTCCACTGGTCCCTTTTGTTTGGCTGTTATGTTACTCCACCGACACATGTTTCTGCCCCTCTAGGCTTCATCAGGATGGCTGGGGTTGACTTGCATCTGTCTTGTTCGAAGTTCAGTTAAATGACATCATGACGCAGTGTGGTTTCTCGATGACGTTGCAATGTTAAAAAATGCTCGTCAGTGGAGCAACACAACCAGGACTGGTGGACATAGCTGTTTACTACAGTTACGGTATCACTTTATAATTTCTACTCGAACTTTTGCTTATCAATGTTTGGGACTAACGTTATCGGCTGCGTCTGTTTTCCCATGATCTTAGGTGAAGTACTAGTTTGTATGTTTATGGGGCTGTACATGTTCATGTACCACTGCCTGCCTCTGGTGACAGGAGGTCATAGGACTTCCATTTGAAAAATAAGAATGGATATTCTCAGAAACTCCTATCCAGTTTATTTTCACTCTTGAAGGGAGACTTTATGCAAGAGCTTAGGTGGTTCAGATTAAGTGACACAAAATAGCTGATAGGTGTCTGTACTATCTCTCTGTACATCAGCACTATTCACGCATTATAAACAAATTCTATCATTACGCCAAACCAGACCCAGTTTCCTATCAATTGTGCAAAAGGCACCCACTTGGAGACCATCAATTGACCCCCTGGCGTTTGCCTGTTGCCACCCTTTAAAATTTAGTTCGTCAAGTATAGATTCCAGACAGAAGACTCTCCATTTGGTCAGCTTTACCTTTCATTTTCATGTACCAGCATTTGGGTTTAGAGGGTACTGTGGCTTATTGTGTCATACGTGTATTATGTTCTTGTACGCTTTTGAAATTGCAGGTCAGAAAAGAGTCTGCAGTGAATTATAGCTCTTGGAATCCCATTTGTTAACAGTTGAGTACTGCGGCCTGTTTGCAAAGTCTTTTGCTTTCAAGGAGAGAATTGTTTTAGGTTGGAACACTTCTCCAATTGGTTCCTTGGGCTTATAAGCATGAGGCCTAGCACACAGCATCTATGTCTTGTCTGGGCTTAGGCATTTAGCTGGACACTACTTTTCCTAACTCATTTACCCCCTGATTAAAGCAAATTTTGGCTTTTGCTGGTCACCAATTTTCATGGTTTGATGAAAATATTAGAAAATGGCTGCACAAAATGCGAAGGGGTGTTTATCAAAACTTTCCACAACCCTTCCCACCCCCCACCCATCCTTGTCCCATGTTTTGGTGGTGGTCTATTCTTTTATCAAACCTTTTCGTTCGCTGCATTGTAAATAAAATTCATCTTCATATGGGCACAGCCAATTTCGATGAAATGGACATGTCGAATAAATTACTTTAGAATTTAGTGTGCATTTTGTTTGATTTTAGATCCACCTGAAAGGAAATTTTTAGGTCGATGTGGCAGTCGAAATCGTGATAAATAAGAGATGTGCATGGTGAGGGTTTTTTCATGTCTTGGTGATGAGAAAAAATAATGCCCTGACTGATTACATGCTTAAGCATAGAATTATACGCTGAGTTACTGGCTCTAACTGAATACATGCTTTCGGCATAGAGTTTACCCTATACTGAGTTACTGGCTCTAACTGAATACATGCTTTCGGCATAGAGTTTACCCAATACTGAGTTACTGGCTCTAACTGAATACATGCTTAGGCATCAAATTATATAGTCTTGCTGAGTTACTAACTCAATTACATGATAAGGCATAGAGGTACACTCTTAATGTGTTAATGTCTCTAACTGTTGACCTAACGTTTCAGCCTGAGCATTTTTGGTAACTAACACATAACAACCTTTAACAAACTTCATGAATTTCCTTTATCAAAATCTTAACATTACTGATGATGATAATTTCGATTTCAAGGAGGTGTGTCTCTGGGTAATGCTGGGCCAGCACTAAACATAATCAGGTTTCCCGGATAGAGCCAGGGCGGTTCTTGGATGCATTGGAAAGTGTACTCATTATTTTCTGCTAACTGTTTGCGTACACTTTTGGATGTATACATGTATATCTGTTAGTGCTGACCTGGCATTGTCTCGAGACACGTCTCCATTAATCATTACATTTCATGAGTGGTGCCCGCGTCTGTATTAGGATTCCATCCCTCTCAATTTCATTTACCCATCAAGTCTCACTTTCAGCGCCATTTGATAAAATATAAAATAGCTCTGGTCTTTGGGATAGACTAAGGTTTTTCTATAAAAAATAATACTTGATGGTACATTTTCCTTGCGACATTATTCATGATGCAAAATTGTAATTAAGCCCTGCTGCACATTTGGTTGCTAGAATGGCACCCAATCTATTCACAAGAAGGCATGATCAAATGAGTGGATTGGGCATGCCTGCCGTATGAACGTCTCAACCAATTGGTGTCTTTTCTGTTTCGTCTGAAATATGGACAAAGTCTTATCATTGATGATTTGATTATCACTTCTTCCAGAATCTCAATTACCGGTGCAATCGCCTCCGACAACTGAGACAAGCGATGGGATGAAACGGAGTAGTAGTGAGGCGACGAGTCTGTGGGCAAAGTTTAAACGGGCTGGAGCGTGCATATCATTTCCGAGGTCACAAACTGTTAACGCTAAACTAGCAGATAAAGCCGCTGTTCAAGACAAGGAAGAGGAGGATGTTAGTGCCAAAGTTGATGTGATAGGTGCTGCGTCTGTTGTGAAAAAGGGGGAAACGGTTGCATCTGGGCAAGGTATGAAAGGAAAGACAACCGAATCTGGGGAGGAAAAAGTGGAGATAGTCGCATCTGGGGATAAAAAAGGGGAAGAAGTTGCATCAAAGGGTACATCTGGGATTGTGAAGGGGGAGACAAATCCAGCTGGAGGTGGGATGGAGGAGACGATTGAATCCGGGGAGCCAAAAGCTGACACTCTTGCATCAAGGGATGTCGATGGGCGGACAGTTACACCTGGGAGTGCGGAGGGAACAGCTGTTTTTGAGGGAGCGGGGGAGGTGATTGTGTCTGGGTGTGTAAAGGGGGAGAAGTTTACGTCTGGGGACAGGGATGGAGAGATTATTGCATCTGGAGGTATGAAAGGACAGACATTCAATGGAGAAAAAGACGAATTATAGCCAGTTTAGACAATGTTCTTGAAAGATCAAGAGTCTTTCATAGTTAACTATAATAGTCGTGGAAGCTCCCTTTACAGACACATGATACATGTCATAGGATACCTCCCTGTTATGACTGGTACGGTAGCAATGTGTTTGTTTTATCATTGATTTTGAACTCCAAACAAATACCTATTTATTTGTTAAGTCAAAAAATGTACCTATTTGTTATTGAAATCAAAAAATTTACCTATGTAGTCAGAAAGTTTAGGACGGCCTAGTTGTGGGTCTCAAGGATGTCTGTAATAGAAAGGCGCAAAGAGGAAATGATGTTATTTCCCCTTGGAGGTACAAATATTCATCCTGCTGTGCTTTAATTTGCAAAATCTTATGTCGGCAATACAAAGAATTCATTTTGGCAGTACATTTCTGTGCAACTTTACTTGATGGTGAGTTTTGCCCATTTCTACCTGGCCCGGCAGTTAACCTAGGTCACAAAGAAGACTGTCACACCCCTGCAAAATGATGGTCATTATTTCTGATGTGTTTTCATGTGTTGTTCCCTTGCCCTTCTTTCTGGTCCTCTCTCCAATGTTTCAAGTATGGTTAGCTAGCATCAGCTTTCTCATCAAAGGATTAAAACAGTATACAAACAAATATCACCAATGGTAAAAGTACAATTAATAATCCTGCTATTCATTGTACTTTAACCTTTTGCTGTAAGCCTGTACTTTTTTTTATGTTATTGCCTCAGACCTGATGAAGACCCACTAGTGTCGAAAGCTTGTCTCAAAAATACAAATAAGTTGATCGCAAAGATGTCGTTACCCCTCAAGTTTTGTATGATAAAAATGATAAATACATGTATGATAAAAATCTAGTTGATTATCATCTATCCCATCATCCATGATGGTACCTGCTGCCAGTTGTGTGTCAAGATGGATTGAGGCTGTGCTGGAGCAGTGTTGGTAACTAAGAGAAGTCCCTATTTCTATCAAACTAACTTTGTTTTGTACAGATTATCATCAAGGATTATCTTGGATTATCATCCCCCAAGTCATGAAAATCAATTGATTCCAGTATCTACTGTCAAACAAGCTTAGGCAATGGTGGCGCTGTCTCGCGGCGGACAGTGGAACTGAAATCATCGCCCAAAATCTTCAGTTCCACATTTTACCGCGAGAGAGCACCACTATCGCCTAAGCCAATTTCCAATGGTATTTTCCTTACGTCCAGCCTTTTTTAAGGCCTTTCGACACAAGTTGGGGGATGGTTTTTTTGGTGGTTCAGACCTCCGGGTGGCGATGTTGGACTGGATGGTTGGTGTTACCCCTCAAGTTTTGTATGATAAAAATGATAATTACATGTATGATAAAAATCTAGTTGATTGTCATCAATCAATCATCCATGATGATATCTGCTGCCAGTTTTGTGTCAAGATGGATTGAGGCTGTGCTGGAGTAGTGTTGGCAACTAAGGGAAGTCCCCATTTCTATCAAACTAACTTTGTTTGGTACAGATTATCATCCCCAGTCATGAAAATCAATTGATTCCTGTATCTACTGTCAAACAAGCTTAGACGATGGTGGCGCTGTCTCGCGGCAGACAGTGGAACTGAAATCATCGCCCAAAATCTTCAGTTCCACATTTTACCGCGAGAGAGCACCACTGTCGCCTAAGTCAATTTTCAATGGTACTTTCCTTATGTCCAGCCTTTTTAAAGGCCTTTCGACACAAGTTGGTGTGGTGATCTGGTAGCTCTTGGTGTGTTGGCCTTAGGCCAGATGGCGCCACCAGTCTCTTCGGAGGCTGCCGGGTGACGGGACCATGATGAGACACCGTAGGAGTGGGGAGGGTGAAGACGGCATGGTTTTAGATGAGATGTGAGGATTCTGTGTCGAAGGAATAAAGGAGTTTTATAGACATGAAGGTATGTTAGCGTGAGTTAATGCCGAGCAAGGAGAAGTACCCCCGACGAAACTTCACACTGGTGACAGCTGTACAGGAATTCTGGACCCGATCGCAGTTAATTTCCCAACTTTGCCGGCCCTATCTGACACTCGCGCTTGCGTGCGGGCTTGTTGTATATACTGCGGCAGTGTATTACGGCCTCTTGTTTTTACGCCGTTCGTTTGTGTGCTACTGTGCTATATTTAATTGAGTTTTGTGTCGGGTGAGCACTGCAGGCATTGCCTAGACACAAGCATTAGTGAGTTGTAGCGCCGTGGTTGGCTTTCATGAACTTTCTGCCTGGATTTTTAGTATAATTATATTGCCAGTCTCGCGCACTGCATGGCTGGTACTGGGCTAGTCCACAAGTGCGAATGTATGGTGGCCTGTTAGGTGTGCTAACGCTCTGTTCTGCATTACCAGTGGTACACGCTCTGTAGTGCCAATCACTATAGTATTGTTCATTAGTTAATGATATTGTGTTTCTATTGCGGTAATTCTGGTCGGCTATTTGTTGTGGTGGGAGAGTATACTTGTTTATTGCATATTCATTAAGTATTATCGAAACTCATAAATATGGCTGAATTCTTTGATGTGGTGACGGATCAGAATTGTAGAACTCCGATAGTGCAGGGGGGTGTGGTCCCGGCCATGGACACCCCACGAGGACCACCGAGGGCTGCTGGAATATGTGCACCACCAGGTCACAACCCTTACCGAAGAGTGGGATTTGAGGACTTCCAGCGTAGTGGTCCCCGTACATTGAACCTGTCCCCGGCATCACCTGGTACACCCGCTTTGAGAGCCAGTAGTACCCCGCTTCCACCAGTGACCCCTGCTGGACAGAGGACACGGGAAGATTTGGATGCTGGTGCAGACAAGGGAGAATTGATGTCATCATTTCTGGACTCGTTTACATCCTTAGTCGAGAGCAGATTGAAACAGGAGGGGACGGCCCGACATTCCTCGGCAAAAGTGCAGGCCCCCAAACCATTTATGGTTAATCAGAGCTTTCGGATATGGCTTGAGCGCTTTAACACCTATGCTGACCTGACAAAAATACCTGTGTCGGAGAGGAGGCAGCAAATTCTATCGCGTCTTGACCATCAAGCATACATGGCTGTAGCAAATTTGCACTTGGCCCCTTCCTTGACGTATGAGGAGTTCTCTAGTGCACTTGAGCATAGATTCCACAATGTGACCCGTGAGGACTATAAACTACAATTAAGGGCACGCACACAGGGAAGCTCTGAATCTTACGAAACATTTGCTGACGTTTTATTGGAATTGGCCCTAAATGCTTATCCAGAAAGTGGGTTTTCCCTACAACAAGATGGCAAAGGACCAGTTTCTGTTGGGAGTGACTGCCACAGAACCTGTTAAGCAACAACTTCTCATGAGTTCCCCAAAATCCGTGGGAGAAGCCATAAGGAAAGTGCGTCAGCTAGAGGCTGCACAGCTCCTTCTCAAACAGGGGACCAGGCAGCGTGAGGATAGGAATGATGGTAGTGCATCATCCGGGAAAGGCAGGTTGGCAAGTGCTACTTCTGTGACCACTGCACCGAAAGCAGATTCGGACATAAGCAAGGTTCTGGACCTGCTGCAGAAGATGGAATCCAGGATAAGCAAGTTGGAATCCACCGGCACAACAAATTCTGAGAGGACGTCTGAGGACATGCGCTGTTGGCGTTGTAAGGAGTGGGGTCACCAGGCCCGTCAGTGCCCAACCATAGAGTGCTATAACTGTCATGGCACTGGACATATGGCCAGGTCTTGCCCCCAGAATGATCAGGAAAACTCCAAGTCGGGGTCGTCACGGGGCGGACGGACCCTCAGACATCAGTAGAAGCTCCAGCTGGCATTTGGTGTGGGAATGAGTCACTGGTTCTCCGAGGTAACGTTCTGGCTACCTCCGAGAATGGCACTGCTCTAGATTTGCCACCTTCTGGCTACATTTCCCCAAATGCTGAGCATGTACGGGTATCTGTCCCTATGGATCACCTGATGACCACCAAAGAGACCATCCATAGAGTCCCAGATGACAACACCATTTCTGGAGGGCGGCATACTGGAGACACCGCTCTGGGTATCTCTAGCACAGAGTCAGTCACCACTCTGGGTAAGACTGAAACACCATTACCATCGACAGGGACCCTAAACCCAGATGCAGTAGAATTTCAGCCATTGGGCGGTACCAACCAAAGGAGACCTCTCTCTATTGGTCAGATTACATTTAAAGACACCAGCTTGTATGTAAATGGAGAATTTGAAGGTACACCAACCACAATGCTCCTTGACACAGGTGCAGCTCTTACTCTAGTGAGTGGCGACCTCTGGAGAAGATGTCCAAGTTCTTCAGGCCGACCACTCCAGGAGGTAGATGCAAGCCTACAGTCTGCAACAGGAGAAGAATTGAAGATTCTTGGGATGGCTGATGTAACATTAGGCCTTGGATCCTCGCAGTTTAGCCACCCAGTTGTGGTCGTTGAGAACCTAGCCCACGAGTGTCTACTGGGAAGTGACTTTCTTCAAGCTCAGGGTTGCAGTATTGACTACAGAACTGCCACCCTTGAGGTGGCTGGGAATGAGGTGCCCCTACGCAACCAACAGGGTGTCCTCAAGGTATGCAGGGTGATCATGGGGAGGAATACAAGAATACCTGCAGGAACGGAGATGATCCTGGCCGGGAAACTGTCTAGGAGCAGGAAGGAAAGCCATCTCACCCCAGGTCTGATAGAAGCTCAAAAGGGCACTATAGGCTTTACAACAGGGAGGTCCCTGGTGTAATCCGACTATGGGAAAATGCCGGTGAGAGTGGCGAATTTCACTGACAAGCCAATTTTTATCAGGGCCTGCAGGACAATCGGTTGGTTCCATCCAGTGGCAGAGGTTGGGTCAGCCGAGAGGATTCTGTCCCCTGGGATGGATGGATCCCCACCGGTAGATAAGGAAGGGGTGCAAAATCTGAATATTTGTTCTGCTGGTAAAACCAAGGTTGAGACTACACCGGAACAGCCAAGTACGCTGGAAGATGAGGCCAGGTTAGGAGCCTTGCTAGAGAAGTTAGAGGTGACTGAGTTGGGCCTTTCAGGACAACAGACAGAGGCAGTGATAGATCTTGTCAGAAGGCATCAAAAGGTATTCTCAATGGGTGACTTTGATCTGGGACAGACGCACATAGCCGAACACACGATCGACACTGAAGGAGCACAACCCATCAAACAGCGCCCGAGGCGAGTGCCACCTCATCAGCAAGAATTTGTAGACAAGACCATCAGGGAGCTCCTGGACCGGAACTTAATTCAAGAGTCACAGAGTCCTTGGAGTGCCCCAATTGTTCTCGCTCGGAAACATGATGGGTCATTTCGCCTTTGTATAGACTACCGCCGATTGAATGCCACCTCAGTAAAGTCTGCACAACCACTGCCAAGGATAGATGAAACTCTAAACAAGCTATCGGGCTCTCAGTTCTTCTCTTGCCTCGATTGTGCAAGCGGGTACTGGCAAGTGGGCATGGCGCCAGGAGACCGGGCCAAGACCTCGGTTGTTTCGGGGGTTAAACAGTATGAATGGCGTGTTATGCCATTTGGTCTCACTGGAGCCCCGGCCACCTTCACTAGGCTGATGAACATCGTCCTTGGGGGCTTGGAGTATTGTCTAGTATACCTGGATGACATAATCGTCCACTCTGAGACATTCGAGCAGCACCTGTCCCGTCTTGAAGAGGTTTTCACTCGTTTGGAATCGGCTAACCTCAAACTGAAGCCATCCAAGTGCAAGCTATTCCGACCACTTGTTAAGTTCCTCGGCCACAAAGTGACGAAGGATGGAATCTGCACCGATGAAGACAAGATTGCCAAAGTAGCTGAATGGCCTACCCCAGCGAATGTGTCGGAGGTTCGTTCGTTCATGGGACTTGCCACTTATTACCAACAGTTTGTGCCAGAGTTTGCCCACATAGCGGCGCCTCTTCACAACCTGACAAGGAAGGAGGTGCCATTCGTGTGGTCCGAGAAATGTGAGATTGCTTTCAGGACATTAAAGGAAAAGTTGATCTCTTCCCCGGTATTAGCTTACCCAGACTTCAGTCCAGAGGCAGGGGAGTTTGTCTTAGACACAGACGCCAGCGACCGGGCAATGGGTGGAGTCTTGTCACAGAAACAGCAAGACGGATCAGAGAAGGTGATTGCTTACGGAAGCAAGGTGTTTCAAGGTGGGGAAACCAATTATTGCACCACGCGTAGAGAAATGCTGGCACTAGTAACATTTGCGGAGCACTTCAGGTACTATTTGCTGGGGAAACGCTTTCGAGTGAGGACTGACAATATGGCTGTCAAATGGCTGTTAAATTTCAAGGAGCCGTCCGGTCAGGTTGCTCGCTGGTTAGAGAGGTTGGCCGAATTTGATTATGAAATAGAACACCGCTCTGGTACAAAGCATGGGAACGCAGACGCTCTGTCAAGGCGACCCAAAAGGATGCGTCGACATGGGGACTGCCCTACGTGTGGTCCCACGGAGGCCAAATCTCAAACCTTACAGGTGAGTGCAATCCAGTCGCCAAGGAAAGCCACCGGACTGAAGACACCCGAATTCATGTGGAACCGGGAAGAAATCCAGCAAGCGCAAAAGGATGACCCTGATTTGAGGTCAGTGTACCTCCACGTGTCGGAAACAACTGACAAGCCACTGGAAGAAGTAATGATGGGATGCAGTAGGACGGAGAGGGCTGTATGGGCCCAGCACCCCAATCTGGTGATCCAGGATGGCATTCTGTACTGCAGGGCTCCAGATAATGACAGGCTTCGCCTAGTACTGCCCTCATCTTTTGTTAACCCAGTGCTGGAGGAGATCCATAGTGGTTTTGCTGGTGCCTATCTAGGAGTGGCCAAGACCCTTGGGAAGGCAAAACAGCGTTGCTGGCGCCCTGGCTTAAAAAGGAATGTGGTCGACTTTGTCAGAACTTGTGAAATCTGCCAAAAATGCAAGGGAGGTAAGCGTAACAAGGCACCCCTTAAGAGCATCCCTGCAGGCCGCCGCAACCAGCGGTTGCATATAGACATCGTTGGGCCGATCAATCCACCTTCCAGGAGAGGCCATCGCTACATCTTGGTGGCACAGGATGCATTTTCAAAATGGCCAGAAGCCTGGGCTCTGAGAAATCAGAAGGCCACCACCTGTGCTAAGGTTCTGGTGAACGACTATGTTTGTCGATTCGGCGCACCAGAGAACCTCCACAGTGATCAAGGGAGGAACTTTGAGTCCACTGTGTTTGCTGAAATGTGCCAGCTGCTGAATGTCCACAAGAGCCGTACCACAGCATACCACCCCCAGTGCAACGGGCAGGTGGAAAACTTCAATGGCACACTAAAGGATATGCTGATGACCATGGTTGACCAAGAGGGATTGGACTGGGATGAACACCTTCCAGCATCGCTTATGGCTTTCCGAAGCAGCATTCAAGCATCCACTCAAGAGACTCCATACTGCATGACATTTGGGGAGGAGATGACAGTTCCGTTGGATCTGGTAATTGGTGCTCCAGAGACACCCTCCATCGAGACAACGGCTCATGTCGCGAAACTCCGTGACCGAATTGACTCTGCCCACAGGAGAGCTCGAGAGAATTTGAAGTTGGCCCAGAGAAGGCAAAGGACACACTATGACTTGAAGACTAAGATGACATCTTTTGGTGCGGGTGATATGGTGTTGCTACGTAACCATCATGTGACGCCAGAGGAAGTGTCAAAGTTCCACAGACGCTGGGAGGGACCTTTTGAGGTACTGAAAAAAATATCTGAGGTGAATTACAGGATAAGACGAGTGCATGGACGTAACCGGCATCCTAAGGTAGTACACCTCAATAACCTCAAGGTTTTTCACTCTCGTGCTGAGGACCCACAGGCTGAACAAGATAGCAACACCGGGACTAGCCCAAAAGCAGGGCAAACTAGAGAAACTCTTCTGCAACCAGTTTTTGACTCAGTACCAACTTCCCCTGTATCTGGTGCCTCTGGTGCAGCGCTCTGCACACCAGAGGTGGTCACTGCTCTAGGTAACCATGACAGCCATTCCGACTCCGAGAATGCCTCCGGTGCAGCGCTCTGCACACCAGAGGTGGTCACTGTTCTAGGTAACCTTGAGAGTAGCTCTGATTCTGCGCCAAGCGTGACAACTGATCCACCACCCAGCCGCAAGTTTCGTCCTAGGGACGATCTAAGAAAACCAGCTCGCTACAGATTGTCCATTGGTTGTTGCGTCAACCATCTGGCCCAGCAGGATCGCATTGCCAGAAGGAAGGCCCTGTGGTTGAAGAAAGGGCGGGAACTCCGTGGAAGTCGACCTACATAATCAAACTTTCTGCTCATTACTTTAAGATAATTTCAGGGCAGGATCTGTAGGAATCTGACTCTTTTCCTACAGCTGGGAGGGGATGAGGGAGGTTGGACTCTTTTTGATCGAGTACATCCGCCGGCAGGATTAAAGTGGGGACCCCTTTCCTAGCGCTCTGCAAAGGATCGGTGGTGGGATCGCTCTGACCCATATGGACCCCTGTCCAAGTGTTGTTTTATATTCTTCCTTGGGCAATTACCGTGTTTAGAAGGACGTTCTCAACTCGGATTTATTTTTGGATATTTGTGTATTTATCATGTTTTGTTTATTCTGAAGTGTCATACTAGAGACATAGCTAATGGACACGTGAAAGACTTGTACAGTGAAATATTATGAGACTGGAGTTTACTGTAAAGGACTGCTGATTTTGGTAGTTTTCATACTCAGTTCTTGATTCTGACTGCTGAGGGCGTGCCGGAAGTGCATTTAATCATTTATTATTTTTGTATCGAAATTTGATAACCATGTATTTTGTTTTGTATGACAATCGTGTATTTCGTTTTGTAACTGCCTGTGTATCGTGCTATGAAGTGTTCGATCCTGAGGCTCGACCAATTTTGGTGGGGATGGTGTGGTGATCTGGTAGCTCTTGGTGTGTTGGCCTTAGGCCAGATGGCGCCACCAGTCTCTTCGGAGGCTGCCGGGTGACGGGACCATGATGAGACACCGTAGGAGTGGGGAGGGTGAAGACGGCATGGTTTTAGATGAGATGTGAGGATTCTGTGTCGAAGGAATAAAGGAGTTTTATAGACATGAAGGTATGTTAGCGTGAGTTAATGCCGAGCAAGGAGAAGTACCCCCGACGAAACTTCACATTGGGGATGTACTAGGCTCGTAAATAAGCATCATAGATCTACCATTTTTATTCATTTCTAACTGCGTTGAACAAACATTCCCTTTTGCATCTCCACTTTTTTGGTGGTTCAGACTTCTGGGTGGCGACGTTGGACTGGATGGTTGGCAAACCACCATCATTCATCAAGCAATTTGACCGCATCAACCTGTGCATTTCAGAATACTAAGGGGCCAGACACGTTTTTCGAGGGGACAGTTTCTCCGTCTGGAGTGTAAATGGGGCATCTGAAGCTAATAATTTGAATTAAGCACTCCAAGCAAATGTATTTACTATTCTCCTACTGCTGTATTAGCAGATTAGAGGGGACTGAGGGCTTCACTTCTCTCCAAGGTAAGATGTCACAACTTTCTCAACACCAGATTGAGCATGGGCTAACCACAGGTTGTGACAATGTCCCCATCAACCTGTTTACAGCATGGTGAACAGAGGGCTACTTATTTAGTATGTGCATTCGGGGGGTGGGGTGGCAGGGACAATATTGAATTTCACCTTGGACATTGTCCCTGTGGCATATATCACACTATTTTATACTCCATGCAAATCTTCATGTCACACCCCAAAACGAATTCGTATCAGATTCAGTAGTGTCCACTGCAGGTTGTGACATTGTCCCAGTCATGCAACCAGATCAAACCAAACTCTTGAGTGGTGAAATTCAAAGACACCTATTCATGAACAATATAGGACCACATTTTCCAGGCATGAGAAAAACAAATCTAAGGCGACATCTCTGTAGATTCTTGAAATGCTATTTTTTTCAGAGCATTACTAGTTTATTCAGAGGAAAGCATTTTCTTCTGCAGCTCTTATCTAACAATGCAACGCCATAGACACTAATAAAGCAAACAAAATGACACTTGCATAGTTTACAATTTTATTCTTAACTGTAATTTACAACAATAACAGGTTGTAGGCCTAAATGGGCCTGCTCGTGGTAAAAAGGAATCACGGAACTGACAAGAGTGATCATGATCTCCAGTAAAAGACCAACATCAGGGAGAATCGTTTCTCCACCCGTTCTTTTTGCCCATGAGATGCAAGGTGAAACGAGCAACACAAATTTATAAATGACACGAAAGAGTAAACAAGGAACAAATGCCACATAACTATCAGGTATTTTCCCTCGAGACTGGTGACAATCAGACTGGCCTGACATTCTCATTACCGACTACCCCTCGGTGAAAAACCATCTAACTAAAATGGGGTCATTGTACACAGTGGTACTGTATTACCCCGATGAGAAGCACTTTCGCGTATGTCCCCCACTCTCAACTAAGATATTTGCGCCTAACGGTTTGACTACAGACGAAGTTGACGATGTGCTCCTAACTGATTATTTTTGTTACATTCAATGGACCCAGTCCTACAATCTCTGGAAGAGCAAAGTCAGCACATAATTACTGTGGTATGCAGATTTGCCGGCGAGGCAGAAAAGACCTGAACATTGCCACTCCTTTAGGAGTGTAGCAACAATATTGCTTCAAAGCAAGAAATGAATCTGCACATATTTACTGGTATGCAGATATGCCAGCAATAAGGCATCAAAACCTCGGTAAGCCCTTAATGAGCAACTAATTTACAAAATTACAAACAGGATTTATCTTACAACTACTGGTATGCAGATATGTCAGCGAGGCAGACAAGACCTGAACACTGCCACTGCTTCACAAGTGTAGCGCGATATTGCTTCAAAGCAAAACTTAAGTCTGCATATAATTACTGGTATGCAGATTTGACCGAGAGGCAGAAAAGACCTGAAGACAGCCACTGCTTTAGGAGTGTAGTAACGATATTGCTTCAAAGCAAAAATGACGTTTGCACATAATTACTGGTATGCAGATGCGTCTGTTCGACAAAAAGACCCTGAACACTACCAAGCAACACTAATTTACAATTGATATGAAAGAATAAACAGTTCAATGGAAAGCCACATAACTATCGGGTATTTTCCCTCTGGACTGGTGACAATCAGACTGGCCTGATGTGCTCATTATCGACCACTCCTCAGTGGAAATGAATCCAACAAAAAATGGGGTCATTGTATACAGTGGTACTGTATTACCCCGATGAGAAGCACTTTACTGATGTCCCCCACTCTCAACTAAGATATTTGTGCGTGTACCGGTTTGACTACGGGCTGAAGTTGACGATGTACTCCTGACGGAGCCATTGGGTGCTTCGCCCGCTCATTGACCGAGGCATGGTGACCTGGAGACAGTGACCGGATTAGCACTAGCTGGTCGAAGGACACTTCACAGGGCGTCAATTCGCAACTTCTCATCATTTTTAAGGCACGACCCATTCACGTGGACCAAGTCTTACCCGTCAACCTACTCCTTACGTAGCGTGGGGTACCAACCCACCGCAGATTCAGGAGTGTGCAATGGTTTTCGAATATCCTACACCCAATTGTGCTGCCCATTCGCAATAGGTTTAACCACCGTCATGCACCCCTGACATCGCCATCTCTCAGACGGTAACAGGAAATGGTGCATTCTGGCTGCAAATTTTTCCCAGAGGGGCGGGATAATGATTATTTCAGATCGATCAGAGTGTCACAAGTTCAGAGTGAAATCACCTGACAGTTATATGGAGTTGCACCAAAATGCAGACTCTTCATTTCATTTGTAAATAGGCATCGATTATTTTTGTTACATTCAATGGACCCAGTCCTACAGAGTCAAGGTTAAATGCGACTAACCCCATGGACTTTCATAACTGAAAACAACTTCATGTAGGTCACTACCTAAGCTACAGTGGCTGCAATACCAAGACGTTGGTTCCTCACTTGAAAAGGTCACCTTCACTGCCGATTCACATCTGTGTCTGTATCCTTCAACAGTGAAAACTAACACTAAAACTAACTAATAAGTAATGTAACTACAGTAGAACCTCCCTTAGCAGACACCTCTCTACGAAGGACAACACTAGTTTTGGTCCCAAATTGGTTGTTTCTATTTAGTTTGACCTCTCTAATCAGGACATCTCTTTATTAAGGACAGCACTTGTCAGTCCAGAGGGTGTCCTTAATAGAGAGGTTCTACTGTACAGTCTTTCTCTGCATCCAGGATGAAATGTTTTCCTTAGGAGCAAGTCAATAGTCCTGACGAATTTAGGTATAACTTCTAAACCTTTAGGCCTACAAAGTCATTCTTAGCTGAAAAAGTAAATCTTCAGGTATTTTCGGCGCCACTCAGTCCTTCGTGATATTCTCGGCGTTCACAATGTCCTGCATGTTCTGTATAACTGGTGAACCAAAGCTGAAATAATGATAAGGACTGAACGTGAGTAAAGGAAAAAGATGTTCAGCACAGTTTTCTGTCAAGTGATTTCAATGATCTCCTCCTTTCCATTTATAACCGTAGTGTTTCCCACGGCCACGTTTAACCCAGGCACGCTGTAAAGCCAAATGGTCTGCACGCGATTGATGATTGAGCTGCTCTAAATCACGGACAGGGACTTTGATCCCAAATGGCCGGTCTTATCAAATACGCTCTACTATTCATTCTTAAACTTTCAATTAACGACAGCCATTAAAAGATGACAATAAAATGATTGTGGACATTGCAATATGACAGAATGCTATCATCAAATATTTAGGTCCTTGGCAAGGAAAGGAAATGTTGTCGCACCATTGTTGAACTCCACTGCTTTCCATTTTTCCCAGCAAAGAAACTGTAGATACCCTTGATCATGTACAAACAAAGATGATAGATGTCTTTTCCAGTCAGTATGGAAGGGGTCCTATCGCGTTCAAGACATTTGAACTTGGTTGATGTGATCCTTGTCCACAACCCAGCTTGTTTACGAGAGATGTCACAGTGATCTACCAGCTTCAATTACCAGTAGTTTTCCCTTTCTGGTGCTGAAAATAAGAAAATAATTCTTTTGATTTTAATGACTTCTTCTACAAAGACAAGAGTTTTTAGAAACAGCTCCATGAAAGGCCTCTGGCTTACTAAGAGAGGGTTGTCAAATGCACAAGGACATCGTACAGTGATTGCAGTTCACTCTGCAACCTTATACGCCAGGAACTTGCCAGCACTACTGACTAACAGCTGGCTAACAGGACAGCACTTGACCAGTGTTATGACTAAAATCTGTTATTAACTTTCTGACTTAGTACTTACCCCTGGAAAACACCACTGATTGACATCTGTGTCTGCAAACTGGTGTGGTCAGCCGATCCCAGTCAATCTTGGCAGTGGTGTTTGGCTGGTTTTCCGGTAGGACAATTATTGTGTGATACCTTGCTTGCATGATCACCTATGCTCTTGTCCAGTCTGGGTCATCAGGTGGAGGTACTGGAAAGGACCGGCATAGTTTTCATTACCAGCACCCCTCCTTTGTATCTGCTGCACCTGTGAAGTATGGATGAAGTAGCCTACACAGCATATACAGTGACACAGTCAGAATCATGGAATGATGCACAGAAAAGTCGAAGTTTTAAAAAGTTTTCAGCTGCATTTTGCAAATTCCAAATATGCCACACCTACATTTTCACCTAAAGTTTGCTGGAAAACAAGAGAAATACAGTCTAACTACTTACCATTGTGTTCTGTAAATTCCGGCACTGTTTACTCTTGGAGGATAGGAGATGGCCCATTTCATGACAGCCATTTTTGCCCTTCATGATGATGTACATGATGATGTCATGATGATGTCATGATGATGCATTGATGGCCAAAAAAAACCAACAGGTCAGAAGCTCGCGGAAAATCGTTGTTAATGGCTGAATTCAAGCTGAAACCAAAAAGAAGGACTTACATTTAAGGAATTGAACCCGAGGCGGAGGACCTTGGTTGAGTTACCAAGACACTCGAGGGTGGAGCTAAAATACAGTCCAAACCCGAGCCGACAGGCGAGGGTTTGGACGAAATTTTAGCTCCACCCGAGAGTGTCTTGGTAACTCAACCAAGGTCCGAAGCCGAGGGTTCAATTTCTATTCTAAAATACCTCAAACTTAAAAAGATAGGCCACGAAATAACTTGAATATGTGCGAATTTGGCAAATTCCATCCATCGCCTGCCCGGAGCGCCGGTAGCGCCGTTGTTTACATTATGTTACGGCAGCCCGTATAGGAAGTCCGGATCGGCTCGCTCAAGTGACGCTAAAATCCGCGCAAATGGGCTATTTGGAGCGTTTTTCTCAGCAAATATGTGTAGTGCTCATTAAAAAACTTAGGGTGGTTGATGCTTCCTTGGCTGATTTGTGTTTGAAGCAGTGTTTTGAGAGCCTCAAACTTCTGAAGTGAGCTGTGTGCATGGTTCCACATTTTAGTGCAACCCGAGGGAACTTTGGTAGAGCATCTTGGTTGCGTGTCCAAAACACTCCACTCTCAGAACGAGGCTTATGCATTTTCCATTTAAAAGTTGACTTTACGGTACCAAGGTATTTTAGAATGACGAATAACATATTTCATGTACTACTTTTCTTAGTTTAGAACGGCCAAACAGTCTGATTCATGATCGAAAACATCGATGAAATCATCAGGACAGTGCGTCGCAGCATTGCGTGCAACAATGTATTCTTCTAGAACACGCAATATCCGCCGAAGTTTCTGGAATTCAAAATCCGATTCCACGCACTCATGTCATATTGTGCTTCGCAATATTCGGTTCTACAGATGTAGAATTACTCATAGAACCTAAAATTCATTATTATTTGTGCTTATTCACTAGGATGATGAAGGATTAGGTCAGTGTTTCACGACCGATTTTTCGTTTTCTCTGAGCAGCGAAGTTGCGCATTGAAAAATTTTGCGCAAAACATCGCCCGAACTTTGCCGACTGAAAAAATAGTGAAGACGTTGACTTAAATCAAGTAAAAGCGATCGTTTACGATCACGAGATCACAAAGAAGAAATTGACATAACATTTTTGATACTTACCCAACAAAAACCGTGTTTAAGGACAAAAAATTTGCACGAAATTTCAAAACTTCGCGAAATGTCTGTTGTCTGCGGGCAACGTGCGCACGTGCGGGAGTCACGTGGATCCGCAATGCGCCGAAATTTGCCCAAATATGGGTCTTTGGAGGGGGTGTTGGGTCAAATCCTCGTATCCTCAAAAAGGTATTTTTGCCTTCACAAACCCAAATATTGGTCCTAAAATTTACCATAGAGATAAAATCATAAAGGCGTTGGCATAAAAACTGCATTCACCCCGTCTTTTTGGTTTTGTGGCCTTTTTAAAATTCCATCCTCTACCTGCCCGCCCCCACCCCCACCCCGTTGGGCGGTTTCATTCTCTCCGTCGTCGGCAAATAGGAAAGTTGTGAAAACGGCCAGGAGCGGTTGCAGCTATATATGCTTGCTTGTCCACTCGGGCGATGAGTATAGCCTCCGCCGCGGAGAAAAAAAGCTATCTTCAATTAAAGGGAGCATATAAAGATTTGTTGATGGCAGCATATTGGGCTTGAGTTAGGTTGAAGGGATACTATTAGAGAATGGCTGTATAGAGACCAATCACAGGATAACTGTGGTAAGACGTTCCAGTCAGTGAAAATATAAAGCCTACTGCTTTCTCTGGTATTAAGATGTATTGCTGTAATTCTAAAGATTAGGCATACACAAGGACCTCTCTATTACTGACCACCGCCTTGGGACTGACAAAATCTGTCCTCAATTGAGAGGTGCGTCTCCTGATTACAGATGTTGAATTCAATGGAAATTGGAAATTTGGGACCAAATGCAGTGTCCTCAATAGTTATCTGCTTAAAAAAGTGGTACTGGTGTGGGTGTTAGCACCAAAAGTGTGTCCATACCAGATGACCGATAGGACATTATTGTCACAACCAGACAGATTAGCGGACACTTTTCAGTTCTACCGTCTGCCGCTAGATGGCAGGTAAGCATAAGATTAGTCATGTGATACATGTGTCCGTACAAAAGTACACAAGTCACAATTCATGTTTATTTCCTGTCATTATCTTTAAATCAACATGATCAATGTCTTATTTCATTGTCATGGGTTAGATCAGAAATGAAAGTGGTGTTTTAGGGATTCACATGGACAATATGGACCAAGGAAACGCTGTCATTGATTATTTCAATGAGAATATTTGGGTAAAGTTTGTCTCAATTTGATTTTCAGACACTAAGTCAGTGAGACAGTCAATTTGAACACTCTCCAAGTATTTTGACAGCTGATTTAGTCTAAATGTGATCCCAATACTTTATTGCAGCACATGATCTAGCTGTCAAGTTGTACTGCAACCTCCTTGGCATAGATCAAGATCGTACATTGATCATGTATTGCCCCCCCCCCCCGGCCCCGGTCAGGTTCTACCCAGGTTGAACTATGTTTCCCTAAATCAGAAGGGTTCTTTGTGTCCCAGATTTTATGCTTCCCACCCACATTCTGTGTTTCCTAGTTGTAAGAGCACTTTCTAACTTGGGCATTTTCGAACAGCCTGACCCTAACCCCAACCTTCTCTGACCACTCATCAGAGACACAAAAAACTAGGGATATTCAAAACCTGAGACACACAGAACCCGGGATGAATAATAAAACTCTAATGTTATCAAAAATAAAACCACAATGTTTGTTTAAATGTTATCAAGAATGATGTTCCAAAAAAACACAGAAATTAACCCAAAATTTGTTGTGAAAACTAATGGAAAAATCACTATAGGTCGATGAAAAATATGTTGGGCACATGATGACTATTAACCTGTTAGGCTAGAATAAAGACTTGTAGGTTTTATCGTAAGTTGCTACAATAGTGGAGTATCTAGACCTAGAGAGTTTTGTCATAGACCCCCCCTAAAGGTTTTGTTCAGGTAGAGTAGAAGTGGAATATCACCATGACTGACTATTTTCTTGCTTTTCTCTTCCAGCTCCCTATCGTGATAGGATGCGTTGGTTTACTTGTGCTGGTATTATTGATCTGGGTCTGTTGTAAAGTCTGTGGCGACGGAAGGTAAGCAGGATATCGAATATTTGGAACGGAGACCAGTGGCATAGGGAGACCAGTGTTTTAACCATTCCATAAAAAAAATTCTGTTGTGCAGACTTGGGGACGAGGTCACAGTCCTCGATCACGGCCCTTGATACAGCCTGACAAAAATCACCATGATTTATTGTTCAATGCGATCGAACTACGTCATTTCTGATCAGGGATTGTAAATTTTAACCCAGACTTTCAAAGCCAAATTTTCCTCGACCACCAGTATTTACGAACGGCATATCCCTTTGAGGAAAATATGCTGTAATATGCACAACAACATGATGATATTATCATAGTTTGATCCTTTTTCCAGGAACCACAGACAGTATGATTACACAGCTCTCGATCAGGAGTTGGGCCTTTCCCACAAAATGGATCTCGAGAGACGGATGCAGAGAAATGCTTTCAGAGGTCAGTCTGTCCTGCGTTTAAATTTGCCCTTCTCTGGCAAAAGTAGGGTCAAAGACAGATATTGAGCTATGTGGGTTTATTTTGCACAAAACTATCTTAAAAATGATATATGCTTGAAAAGTGATTGAGGTATGGACTTCAGAACACATCATTCATTGAACTTTTTTGGAGAAAAACTCACTCAATGGGAAAACCATTTGTAATGTCACCTTATCCACTTGTTATACTCTATTATAATAGCCTCCAGACAGTTCTAGAACAACTAAGAATGTTCATTTGACTTACACAATCGAAAAGAAAAAAAAATTGAGAAAAAGATTTCAAGAAATAGTGTGAAGGAGAATCAAATTTTAAATTCTGCCTGGCCTTATGATATAACCATGTCTACATGTAGGTCAATCAGCAATTCATACGGGTTGGTGTGTGGTCAGACAAGGTCATACAATTGTGTCTGTCTCCAGTAATTAAAATCATAAAATGGGATGCACCAAAAATCCAAATTGGGGTATCATACCTCACCCATGTGACTACCATTCAATTGAGGCATAGTTGGCCAGAAAATAGTTCTATAAAATTGAAATTTCATTGTTGTTCATTTTTTCAGATTCTGCTATAATCAGTGGCCAGTTCTACATGAGGTCGTCAGGAAAATACACATTTGTGGAGCATTTAAATGAGATAGGTTGGTAAAGCACTGATGGCTGAATAATGACTATTCTAAACTCTTGTAGCTCCTGGCATCAGTTTGGAATTTAGAGTTTTACATGATGACAGCACTTTACAAATACATTTCAATCCTTTGTTTGATTTATTGATTGTTATGTTTTAACCAGTGCAGGCACAAAAAGTCTCTGTGAAATCTTATCTTTTATAGAAGTAAGAGAATATCCTGAAAGACGTTTCAAAAAGCTCACACTCACTCCTGTGATGTGTTGTTGATGTCAACGTTGAGTTCTGTCCTTGTTTCTTTCAGGCAGCCGATTGAATCGGAGCTACTTCATGGTGAAGAGTAATCGACACAAGGAAAACGTTCTCTTGACCTTGACCCCAAAGAGTGACAAGTGTCCGCTTGAAATGAGCAACAGTACAAAAAATACTCTGACAGAACTTTTCAATATTTTAAAGGTAAGTGGTATGATTTTTTCGGAGTTCTTTTAGATAAGCTTGAAATATGTTGGCCCTGGAATGTTAGAAGCATGGATGCTATGATGATTATTTTCCATCATATATTCTATGACCATGATGACAAAAGACTTTGGAAGTCTATGGTATTATTGATACAGATTCTTTTTCTTTTCCAGCATCCATACATTTTCCCACTATATGACATTGATTTCACCCAAGGTTCTGACCACGTTGTCTTCACCATGATCTTCAATAGATATGGCTCACTGAAAGATCTCATCTATAAGGTAAATCATTTTTCCTCTATTTAATGGATCATAAATGGTGAAGTACTAATTTGTCTGAAGTAAATCCCTGATGAATTTGAATTACATGGCATTAATTTTAGAGATAATGAGGTAGCAATGTATTACATGAAGAGGGTGGCTTGACTCACATCTAGGGTCCTAAATTGACCTCTGACTGGTTTGTTGATTTGCCTTTCCAAAAGTGAGCTCAATTGAAGAGCAGCCTTGACATTCCAGAGGGTCCTGGGAAGATGTGTGCCAAGTAGATCTACTTTAGACCGATCGAACTCTGTTTAGAAAGCTCCAGCTGTACAAAGCCACAATTTTCTGAATTGATATATTTTTCTTCCAGTCTCGAAGTGAGGATGAATACCAGAACAAGTATGGGACAAAAGGAAAAGGTCTCTCCCTGACAGAGATCAAGACGTTTGGTCTCCAGATACTGACTGGGTTGATGTTCCTGGCGGAGAAAGGCTTTCCCAAGTTCAAGCAATTACACACTGGGAACATCATGGTTCAAAATGGGGTCTGCAGGTGAGAGGGGGTTGAAGTTTTATTGGAAAGCATTCAAAAATTGAAATTTATGCCGCTGTGAGAGTAAATTTACTCCCCCTGGAGAATTAGTCCAAGCCTAAGCAAGGTTCAAGTATTGAAATTCAATTCGACAATAGAATATTCCATTCCAGGACTTTCTCTCCAGGGATCTAACATTCCATTTACACCTCCTTTGACTGCTGACCACTATTTCCTGTCACTTAGTGCCACAGTGGAACCTCCCATTGTCGAACCTCTGTAAGCAGAATGTCCCTCCGTATATAAGGACAGTGATTATGGTTCCAGATGGATAATTTCTATACAGTTTGACCCCTGTAATCAAGACACCTCCCTTGTCTGTCTCAAGGGTGTCCTACAAAGACAGGTTCTACTGTGTTTACTTTCTCTATGTGTCCCTCCATACAGATACTCATTATGTCCATTAAGAAATAAACAACTATTTTCAAACTCATTTCAGGTTGACAGGTTTAGAGAACACATTTTTAGGATTCCAATCAAAGCTACACCCAATCATAAAGAAGAAAATAAAAAGAGACAAAAATGCTGTGGATAGCGTCTGCTTCGGTAAGTTTATAGTCAGATTTGATAGCCAAATACCATAAGACCCCACGTGTGGTCATTTGTCTCTGAGGCCTCCTTGTCTTGTCCATATTCACCTTGTCTTAACGCTGATATCGTTTGTTTTTAGGTCACGTGATGTTTGAGATGGCCGCAGGCTACGAGTTGGATGTCGGTCATCCTCAACCAATTCACCTGATGGACTGCCATAATAATGTTATCAAGGTAGCAAGATCATTTTGAATCTTTGAGAATAAACACAAAATGTATAATGTCAAGTTTTTTAAGGCGCTTTTATACTGACCAGTGCTTGTCGCAACTCAAAAGTGCTTTGCAACAACTGTCAATAATCCTATGTCGCCCCTCGGGGTCTGAGATTTCAAGTGGTAGCTAATTTGGTGCCTACTTGAGTGCAACCTTAAGGACAAGCGGCCACCAGACCAGTGTTAAACAAGACAGTGCCAGTGCTTCTGGGCGTGCATCCAAGAAAGTTACAATATGATGTATCTTTTGACTTGGAGATTAATTAATTTTAGTCTGACGTCATGATATGTTCTTTAAGGTGTTGAATCTGATTTTTGAAGAGGACAACTACCCAACTATAAAAGAGGTAATAACTTTCTTCATACTTCTGCTTTTTTAGCATTTTCCCCACACTTTGATGTGTTTTTCTCGAGGGAGTATTCATTCTAGGCGGAATGAGCATTTGTGTGTGCCACTACAGTTTGGCACCAATTGGGTTTATTGGCCAAGTGACTGAGTCTTTAGCCTGGACTCTTTATACAATCAAGGTCAAAATACAATCTCTAAAATGCACGATCAACTTCCATGCAAAGTCAGACGGTCCACCATTCAGTCATGGGAGCATCCTAAAATGTGGAATCGGGATTGAACGCCCCTTGGCACGGCAGGGATGATGCATATCATGTTTAGTGTGAGAACATTACACCACATGCATTTTCTTGGAAACTGACCACCAAATGACTTGTTACATCCGTGTCTCTCTAAAGCTTGCTTGGACAACCTATTTTTAACTGTGCACATCATATGTCTATCTAAAGATCACACCAATTTCTTTTTATTGGGGTTCCATTACAGATAGCAAACCATGAGTTCTTCAATGATACCAGATTACCGGAACTAAAAGCGTTTAACCCAGCACCAGTGAACTTCACTACCAATATGAAGGCATTACTGAAAGCTGCAAAATCTGGTAAACCAACAAATAGGTAAGGACAGATAAGACTTTATTTTAATTTGTTAACTGATTAGGAAAACCAGTGCAGTTGTTTTGAAATGGGTTGATTGCTTGATTGAATCATTTCAAGGTGAATACTGTTGAGTTTGAACCAGGGACCTATTGACCACTAGCTGAGTCTGAGCCACTAGACCACTACAGCTTCTTAAGTTGTCACTCCAAAACTTTATATCTTTTTGCTTTTATGAGAAAAAAGAGTAGTTCCTTGAAAGGCACCCTTCTAGCAACATTTTTGCACAGCGTTTCAAAGCGGTGTCCCCTGGCCATCCTCTGATCCGGTGAATTCCTCAACAATAATATCGACTGTGACAAGTTTTGATTTGTTTGTTTCTATTTATAGATCAAAGGAGAGAAGAAGATCTAGTCTGATGAGATCAAATTCAGAACTTGACACAGACAGGTAAGCATTACATAATTTTACCCCCCCCACCACCAGCCTAGGTTGTACCAGTACGCCTTTGGGAAATCATATATGTATAGTAGGCATTCGAACAGCTACTTCCTAATTTTGGTTGGGTCTGTATGTAGACAAACTGACAAGAAAGGTACTCTCAGACTTTAATACGACTTAAAGTATGTCAAACTTCTAGGATCTGGGATCCAGGTATTGAGATGGTTCAGGTAGGGCAGGCAGGCAGCGACCTGATTATCTATTTTTAGCATCTTATTGGCAGATGTATTGATGGGGAAGGAGCATCTCATCGTAGTTGATAATCTTTTACCTGACTCAAACTGCAGTTGCCCTTTCTGTCCTTGAAAAACTTGTCCTAACAAAAAATGTTTCTGAAATTATTGTTAAAATCGACCTCAAGTCCTTTGGATTTTTAGGGAAGTTATGATATCTATCAAATAGTCCTGTATAACTGTTTTTAGAACTACTAGAATAGTTGCAGAAGGAAAGGATTTGGAAAAGAAAAACGTTTCTCAAATTTGAGGAATATATGTCAATGTGACTTTTTAACTTTGCCACACCCGAGTTCCAAAAATGCAACTAGTTACAACACTGAGCCAATTATCATTGAACCTAAAATATTCATCTCTGATAGAACCAGCCTTATCAGGTAGATACTGCTGTCGATATAATGTTGAGGTTGCCCCTCAGGTAACGCATGTTTTGTCGAAAAAGATAAAAACTCAGCATCCCATGGAATTTTTGTGGGCGGCCAATCATTTACTGAGCATTCTCTTCATCTACCTGGCGATGTTCACTAAAAGAAAACTCCTGTACATTTTGTACTGAAATGTAGTATCATTACTTAGAGATTTACGTAAAGTTAGGGTGACATCAACTTACTGACAGTTTCAGATCAGTTTGGTCAATATCTCATGTACATTTGTGCATATAAATTTGTGCACTGTAGAGTTCTTTCAGGTCAAGTTAGCTCGGAATCAACTGCAGTAAACATAGTGAACGGGGTGTGATTTTCTCAGCAGATGTACAGTGTACAAACCACTGAGTTTGGCAAGGTTTGAGAATTGACTTCTAAAATTTTCCTCCTAGGACTAAAAGAGGCAGAAAAGCATCAGAGCCTGGAGGTGACAGGTAAGATGCTTGCAGAAAAAGCATTTTCTTTTATTGTTGTATTCCATCATCATAAATGGTGGAAAACAGGAGACAGATAATCAGTCTAACTGCAGAACAGCCGGCAGTGGTAGGCAACATTTAACCTGTGGAGCAGAATTTGAAAAAATGGCGAGTCTCAGCCAGGCTCCGTTCATAATTAGAGTCCAGGAAACTATCATGAAGACACTCAACCCTGATTAGCTTTCTGAGCACATTGTATAGTAAGTTGCTGCCTGTAAGGTAAAGCCAATTGTTTCCATGATAGTTAGGCAAAGCCATCTCCAAGTTGACCCCTAAGCAATTCAAACAATGCCAACCAGGCCAAGCCGATTGTCAAAAGTGTTTTCTATATTCATTTCAGGTCTGCCAAAAAGAAGGCCCCAAAGTTATCATCAAGGTCGCAATCAATGTCGTCTGACATGGCTCAGTCAGCACCAGGTGCCCCTGTGGCGCCCCCTCCACCCCCTGCATCAGCGATCAACGACGTTCCAGAGGTCAAGATCGAGAAAGCAACCGGGCCACGTGCTGCTCTCCTCGGCGAAATTCGAGATGTCCGAACGGTAAAGACGTCACTGAAGCATGTAAAACCGAGCCAAAAGAAGGATAGGAGTAAACCGATGCTGAGACGAAAATAGGACGTGCCAAGTACTGGTGGAGTCCAATAATCATGTTTATATTTTGGTTAAGCCATCCGCCAAGGTTGCGAAATAATAAAATGGACTTGCGCTGTGTATGACTCTTTGATTTCAATCCGCCAGTTTCGACCATTCCCTTGTTTAGAGACAAAGACTTGTCTCCAGGTGGATGTGTTATAACGTGTACATTGCGTGGCATGGTTGAATTTCACTCCCTACCTGGACACAAGGTCTGTTTGAAATTAACCAAGGCCTAGAATAGTAGCCAGGTCATGTGAGACTAAAGTCCATATCAAGCACTGTACATTTAATTGGATGTTTACCTAGGGACAAGAATTTGTTTATCAACAAGGGTATGGCATTAACTGGGGGATTCATTCACGATAACAATAGTAAGGGCTATCTCACAAGGAATTCAAGCCATTAGGACTTTCGAAGGACTATACCAATTTTTCACAAGTAATTTTGTGTCCAAGGGTGTGAAACTATTATAACTGCACGGTCTAATGTCACCAGCAAAAACAGTCACTTTTAGTTTTTTCAAAAGTTGATGTGTTTGGTCTGTAGACGCTCATAACAATTTATGATTATATCAATTGGAGTAACGCAATTCAATATCATACTATATGCTAATACTTAACACAGAAGCTACCGCTTTCAGAAGCTACCGCCTTCAGAAGCTCCTCAAGAGCAGATACCAGGTCATGGGGGGATGTTGTACAGTACATCCAGCTGTTAAGGACACCCTGGGACTGACAAATGCTGTCCTTGAAAGGGGGGTGTTCCGATGGAACGAGTTTACAATCCCTGATCATGGCCCCCCCAAAAGTCATTAATTGATGAAGTAAGTGCTAGTGTTCGATGGATTTATTGTTAAGTGTGATCAAACTACGTCATTACAGCTCGGGGATTGTAAATTTTAACTGTTCATATTGCTGAGGTCGCTTTGTATGTCGTGATGTATAGCAGCGACCCCTTTGATACCAAAATTGTCATCCCTCATAGAGAGGGTGACCTGCTAAAAGAGGTCTTTGTCCCTCCCATCAGGTGCTTTATAGTTGCATGGTACACCATGCTATGTATCGGTAGTTATTTTCACTCACAAGGCAGTGTCATATTTCAAAATTTTGTCACTTAAAAGCAATATACAATGGCTTTTCTAATGTACCAGTATGGCACTGTAATCACTTGTCTCTGCTCAAATGATAATGGCTGATGCATCATACTAGTCAGTACTTTTGATTTTTCTCCAGATTTAATAAGCTTGTAACACATTTGTATTGTACAATAACATTGTATTGTATGGCTCTAGGAAAATTCGTCCCCGGATAATTCGTCCCCGGAAAACTCGTCCCCGGAAAATTCGTCCCCGAGAAAATTCGTCCCTGGAAAATTCGTCCCCGAGGAAAATTCGTCCCCAGATAATTCGTCCCCGTGGATAATTCGTCCCTGGAAAATTCGTCCCTGAGGAAAATTCGTCCCCGGAATATACGTCCCCGAGGATAATTCGTCCCCGGAAAATTTAACAAAAGTTGAAAGTTTCCGACATTACTTTCTAGTAATAACTACTACCTACTCCTTTCGACTTTTCTCATTCAGTGTTATATCTCTATTTACTACCCTACTAGCTAGTTACCTACTCCACTTTTTTCATAGTAGGTAGAGGTAGGCAGGCAAAATAAATTTTTTTTTCAAATAAGTATTTTTACTACGGTAGTCAGAATGAAAGAAAAGCTCTAAATTCTTCCATAAAATATTTTGCCTGCCTACCCTACCTGTTATAAAAATAGTGGGGTAGGTAACTAGCTAGTAGGGTAGTAAAGAGAGATATTACACTGAATGAGAAAAATCGAAAGTAGTAGTTATTACTACAGTCCATTCGACAAGACTTAAGGGTCTTAGAAAGTAAAGTCAGAAACTTTTAACTTTGTAAAATTTTCTGGGGACGAATTATTTTCGGGGACAAATTTTCCCAGGGGACGAATTATCCAGGGACGAATTTTCCTTGGGGACGAATTATCCGGGGACGAATTATCCTCGGGGACGAATTATCCGGGGATGAATTTTCCTAGGGGACGAATTATCCTCGGGGACGAATTATCCGGGGACAAATTTGCGGGGACGAATTTTCCGGGGACGAATTATCCGGGGACGAATTTTCCTGTAACCGTATTGTATTGTTAACACTAAAGCACGAGTTCATGTTAGAAAAATTGATACGACAGGTTTTTTTAATGATCCTGCAGCTACATTCTAATGAGATTCTCTTGTTTCCTAATATTGATGGCAGCATCAATGACCCTGTTGTACTTAACTATTAAACCATCCCCAAAAGTGTAAATTGATCTTTTTGAAAAAGCATTGTCAATAAACAGTTATTGATATAGGCCAATATCAAATGATTTGACAGCTGATCTTAAACTTTATGACCAGCATTTTGGTTTGAATTTGCCAACATAATTCCAGAGACAATTCTACCACCTGTTCTGAGAATGTGGGCTGCCATAGTCATGCTTTTTTACAAATCATGAATATCTTGATTATATTATCTATGTGCTACTTTTATTTATGATAACAAGATGACAGTTAAATTGTAACTGACATTTGAGCGATATATGATTATGTATCTAATACTCACAAAGTTTTGTATACATGGTGTGTTAAGATTAATACTTAAATAAATATTTAAATAGATGTTGATAAGACATAGTGTTTTCTTCCTGCACTAATGGTGCGTGCATGACATGAAGCTATCTGGGTTCATGATTTTCATGATTTCCATGTTGTAATGTAAGAACTGTTGGAAAATGCAGAATGTCTGGGAAAGACGCGACATCACAAACTGCGGTGGGCGTCAGCTGGTGGCGGCAGGCCAGACATTGGGGAACCCACATCAAAATTAGCTAACCAGGCCAAATCTCTGTGGCAACAAACATGGCAGTTATTATTGAAGCAAACTGATGTCCACTCTCTGCACGGTACATTTGACTTGGCAGAACTTATCTCGCTCTCTGTACAGGACTTTGACTTGGCAGAACGAATATATCCCCTCTGCACTATTGACTTGGCAGAACTTATGTAAACTCTCTGCACTTTCGACTTGGGAGAACTTCTGTCCACTCTCTGCACTTCTGACTTGGCAGAACTTACGCACACTCTATGCACTTATATTGCAGAGAAAAAGGAACAATTGTATTTTCATGACAAGTGAATTTTATTGCCATCTCATGAATTCTAACATCAGGAAAATACCTTGGCAATTGTACACAAAATGAATTGAACAGTTTACTCATGATTCAGAGCTTACAACAGTTTTGAGACAGAAGAACACAGGCACGAGTCACTACCTTCGTTTGTATAATTGGTCAGACCTTACAACACCAGGTCACAAATAGTACAAAAAACAGAATTACGAAAGCATACCATATATCAAGTATTCATTAATACTTGCATATATTAACCATTTTTCTTATTTGGACCATACATACCAGTGGGACATCAGTGTGCTGTAAAGCCGGATAGGCCTATATTCACTGCCATTTTATCATACTTTTGCAAAATTGCAACTTTTGCGAATTTAAAATTTAGCGTGTTGACTTCTCCATTACAGTAATTTCAACTAGATTTTCTTTTTCTCACCATGTTTTCCGCGATTATTTGCTAACATGAAAATAAAATTCACACACAAATATTTCTCAATTTACAAATTAGTATTCAGTGAAAACGTCATATATCCAAAAACAATAAGATTCGAGAGAATGGCGAAGATGACATGTACACTCATATTAAAATACAGAAATCTGCTCAAGTCAAATGCAATGAAGCACAAATGTCTTCTTTCAAATGAGCCTTGCCTCATTAATGGAAGTACTGAAAATTGTCTGGGGGCCTCAAAGGTGGGGGTGCTGAAACATTGGGCCTGGGAGGGACAGGCCCAGGAGGTCCCCCTGGGGGGCCACGTGGTGGTCCCGAACCTGGCCAAGGAGGTCTAGGGCTGTGTCCCCCTGGCTGATTATATGAGGGGGACATCGGAGTCTCTTCATACTGCCTGTGGGGGCTAGGGTAGCGCTGTGGGGGAGGCATACCTTGTGGGTGGCCTGGTGGAGGCCCAATATGTGGTGGGGGTACGTTCATTGGAGGAGGATGCATTGGTGGTCCACCGGGTCCACTAGAGAGGGCAACAGAAGGCCGTGGGGGCATTTGGGAGGGTACCATTATGGGCCCTGGCATAGACATCGGGGCTGTGGCGTAACTTATAGGATTCCCAGCATGCGACATGGGGGCATGAAAGGACTGTGGCGGAGCTTGCCTCATTGGAGGTGCATGTGAATGGGATGGGAAAGGCTGAGATACGGAGATTGGGGCAGGCCCTGGTGGTCTCGATTGTTGAAACGAGACCTGGGGATACTGCATCTGCGGAGGCTTGTACTCCTGATGCTGTTGATGCTGAACACCTTGGATCGGTATCGATATCAAATTCGTCCTTGAGGACAAGACAGGAATACTTGAACCTCTAAAAGAGTCTGGTGGAGGTTGTGAATGTGACATTGACGCTGGAGGTGGCACAGGTTGAGGATGCTGCACCATCTGAGGTTGCGGTGGCGGGGCATGCTGAACATACACCTCCTGTGTCTGAGTCTGGTAAGCTTGTTCCGGCCGCGCCATTGAAACCTGCGGTTGCTGCATCGGAGCCTGCGTCTGCACAGGCTGAGAATGCGACACTGCACATACACCAACACTAATCTTCGCCTGTGCTCCTAAATCCGGCAGTGTGATCTTAAATGGATTGCCAGTCGACGCCGTGAGGGACGCACTTGTTGCGGCACCCGGAATTTGTCCCGAACCCGATTTCTTAGCCTTGGCTTCAACAGCCTTTAAATGGCGATGGCCAATATGAGCTTGTAAGTCTCTTGCGGATAGGTAAGTTCTCTTGCAACCTTTTGGCGTGTGTCTGCTTCCACCGAACGCGCAGATGTACACTGTACCGAGAGCCGATTGTTCAATACGTTGCACGGATTCTTCACACCTGTAAGACAGAAATAAAACAGGTCAATATTCGAGGACACTGTTTGACAATGTAGACCTATGTATACGTCCTTCAGCCAACACGGTTGGGCGTGAAAGGCGTAGATCTACGTCATTAGAATTCTCAAAACCTAGATGTATTCACCTGTACTTTGTTGCAAAGCTCTCAATGAGAAATTTCTGCTTTATCAACACATTCCTCTTCTAAAATTCTATTCGGATAAAATCATTTCAATATTATATTCATTTAAGTTGTTTACCTTGGGCAGTTTTTCTCTGTCTTTTTAGCACAGTTGAAGCAGAAGACGTGTTTACAAGGAATCATCCGGCCGTAGATGAGAATGGGAAGGCTGCATGTGTCACAGCTATGAATCATAGGGTCAAGCACTTTCTCTCCAATCAAATTCACCTGAAAGGTGGAAATAATTTAAATACACCAGTCATGCCAGTAGTCATTTTTGACCATCTTCACTATCAAGGTACAGCTTAACAGGACAGGTCTTCTTGGAAAATGGGAATAATGAAAGGGAATGTAACAGCTTATGACGTAAACAGACACATTTTTGTGCCGTTTATTTTTGCGATTCACAAATATTCTTGAAGAAGTTAAAATTTCACGATTTTTAGTTGGACTAATTTGCTAATTTCGTTCAGTTTTCCAATCAAAATTTCTTTAACTTGCGATTTTTATTTATGCGAAACTATGTGGGCATTTGATTATTGAATCGTACCTTGTTGGTCCAAGAGACCGTCTGGGTGGGAGTCCATGGTTCTCGGTCTTTCACCGGCGAGAGTTGAATATTTTCATGGTTGAGCAGTGCATTTTCTCGTTCTCTTTCTCTTTCCCTTTCCCTTTCTCGTTCTGGAACCACCACAAAGAAAGATTTTATATAAGTTAAGTTTCTACCAATTGGAAAACATTGTAACCAAATTATCTTTTTTCTCTCCAACATTCCAAGATGTGATCTTAGAATGAAGTCAGAGCCAGACACAGGAACCATCAGACAATATAGAATGAAACTTTTACTTCTCATTCATGGAAAAGCTGCCATACCACCATCAAATGCTATTTACACAATACTCTTTTTGACTGTATCAAGTCTCAGAATTTGGAATTGTATTGGACTTCATCCGTATCGTAACTGTCCTCTGGAAAACAAAGTCTAGACTCCCAATACCAAATTGGCATTCACTTTGTTTTGAAAGAGTTAGTTGCTTAAGGATTTCAAGTTCTAGCCAAAACGGTGGTGCAAACATTCAACTTATGATGCATACCCTCCTCCATTTCCTCCTCGTCATCATCAGGAGGTGGAGATTCTTGTTTTATCTTCTTGACATTCTTTGCAGCTTTACGCCCTCGACCTTTGCTTTCTGGACGTAACTTTAAGTTGATCGTTTTCCGGACAGATTGCGAAGCTGCACCAGCTGTTCCTTCATTGAGGAGATCAAGATCTGAAAATTAAATGAAATGGCCAGGGCCATTGTGCTCACCTCATGTGGAGGAAAGATGGATAAAGAGCATGGTATTGTGTCATGTAGTGTTAGGTTTGATGTAGGTCCAAGCAATTACAATTTCCCCAAAATGGCCAATTTACAGTACATTCGACCTCTGTGACCTTGAAAAGTAGGTCAAATCAAAGAAGACCCGGGTGACACATTGAATGGTTGTTAGAATTAGATGTACCTATGATATAAAATTGGTGCCAATCGGGCAAGTCATTACTAGGAATAATGGCATTTTGAAGAATTTAGGATTTGGCCCCCTCCCTGGAGGCCAAACGGCAAATCAGATCGCACCAAACTTCGGTACCTGAGATCACCTGACCAAGGGGTACATGTGTACTTAATTTGTGATCAATAGTCATTGCAGTTAAGAAACGTGCCATAGTTACGGCCTGACGGCGAATTTACGCCATTTGACCTCTGTGACCTTGACAAGAAGGTCAAATTAAAAACCTGTGTGACATATACTGTATGGTGGTTAGATGTACCCATGATATCAAATTGGTGGCAATCGGGCAAGAAGTTAAGGAATAATCACATTTTTAAGGTTTTTGGATTTTGCCCCCTGGTGGTCAAGTGGTGAATCATATTGGACCAAACTTCAGTCCCTGAGATCACCTGACTAAGGGGTAAATGTGTACCAAATTTGGTATCAATAGTCATTGCAGTTTAGAAACGTGCCATCGTTACATCCTAACGGCCAATTTACACCATTTGACCTCTGTGACCTTGAAAAGGAGGTCAAATCAAAAACCCGGAGGATATATGATGCACCTTTGCTAGAAGTACCTACCATATTTTTTTCAAAATTTCCCGACTACTATTAAGGGAGATATTGCATATTTTCACTTTTAACGTTTGGCCCCCTGGTGGCCAAACCATGAAACGAATCGGACCGAAACTTGGTCTCCAAGGTGTCATTACATAAGGGTACATGTGTACCAAGTTTCAACTCAATAGCTCTAACAGTTACGAAACGTGCCCTGCTAACGGACGACGACGACGACGACGACGACGACGACGACGACGACGACGACGACGACGACGGACGACGGACGCCACGGTATGGGATAAGCTCACCTCTGCTAAGAGGTGAGCTAAAAAGGAAGTGTTTTAACCAAAAAATGATTGATTGGTCGTTAGAGTTAGACTACTGACATACTGTATTCCAATGATGGTCTGACACGGTATCAGGCTGTTTCGCTACATTGCCAGTTCGCTACAAGTCGTTTCGCTACATGTGGCGGTCGTTTCGCTACATGGTAGGTCGTTTCGCTACATGGGTGGAGTCGTTTCGCTACATGATGGGTATGGTCGTTTCGCTACATGGAGGACGTTTCGCTACATGGATGTAGTCATTATTTTTACTCTATTTTACCCTACTATAATTCCCGGTGGTGACTACAAACCACAGTTTGCCGGTAAAAAAACTTATACGGTTTGATGGCGCGCAAGGGGTTCTTGTCGTCCTGGCCTGGGTTAGGCCACATAAAAAAAAGAGTTGGTGATCGTCCCCGCCCGCCCCTACGAAAAACGCCCGGTCCCATTTTTTGTTAAAATCCTAAAAAAGTTGGTATAATGTTCTCTGCTATAGGGTCAGAATTGCATGGTTGGAATCTCTATGAAATCTCCTTTCAAATGACACCAAACATGTCTGTTTAGGTTTATTTTACCCAGAGATATTTACTTGATTTGAGCGAAAGATTGCTCCTATAGCGCCACTTTGCAAGGCCTTCGCGTTGGCTCGCTCGTCTCCACCCAAGTAGCGAAACGTCCTCCATGTAGCGAAACGACCATACACATCATGTAGCGAAACGACTCCACCCATGTAGCGAAACGACCTACCATGTAGCGAAACGACCGCCACATGTAGCGAAACGACTTGTAGCGAACTGGCAATGTAGCGAAACGACAGTAATTCGTCTGACACTAACCGAGAAATCACTTTGAAACTAGCCTCAAAATGCGCTAAGTAACAGTAGATTTCACTCTACAGGGTGTAAATGTGTTCTTTAATTTTGGCATAGAGAGCACTGCTGCTCCACATTTACATTCCTTTTAAGCTCTGGCTGCCTTTTGACTTTGACAGCAGCGCCTCGAAGACGATGACGACGTCTGCCTAGTAATAGTACTAGGACTAGGGGGGCATCCCGATGAAGATCAGGACGCCCAGTATACAGAAGAAGAACTTATGGTGAAATCTTGGTTTTGATTGCATGCATTTGCATTTATAGGGGGGCTATTGCAACATACATTATACAATGCATTACAATACAATACACGTCACATGCATGGTGAATGACCATGTTTGTTTTGTTTTTTTTATCAGGAAGTAGCCAAATGCATCATCCCCCTGCGCTGAGACTTTATAATCACCCATCCTAGAGGTGGAACACATATCAAAGACTCTCTTGGACGAAGAAAAAAATTAAATCAGTCTGAAATACTCAAGAAAAACGGGAATTTTCAAGCGAAAAAACGAAAATTTGTTACCATCGTCCTCCATGTTGGAAGTCATTCTCCACTGCGCCAGTCCAGTTCAATATATAAAAAATACACGGCGAAGTATGTACTCCGTGCTGAAGAGTAGCAGGTACTGTATTTTTAGGACTACTTAACATTATCAAATACATCAAAGTACGAGTAACTGTAAGAAACGAATGCACATTTATTAAATAAATATATTTTTTCAAATGTTTGAAGTCGTAGAATTACGACAACTATGTGGCAATTGAAATCTATTTTTAGAAAAAGGGGAATCCCAAAATGGCAACCCCTGATTTTGAGTCACTGGACTTTCAACTTCTAATCTATTGAAACTTCATTTTGGGAAAGTACGCAGTTGGATTGTTGCATTTCTGGTGTCTTGGTATTGGTAACATATTGATTGTACTGAGGTAAGTATTGGAACCATATCCAAGTGTTGTTACACATGATAAATGATGAAATAAGATTGGCAATGACACCGTCTCCGACTGATCACTGAGTCGACTGACACTGATCGGGTCTGTTGTTTCATTTCCAGGAGAAAAGGTTAGCCTTTATACAGCAGCTAATGTTGGAGATCCTATTCATCACCATTTCATTGCTGACCTCACATAAGATTATCACTACATTTTCATCAGAAATAGCGTTTTAACATAGATCGCGATAATTTACCTCATTCCTGATTCCAGTATATGGCGCGCGGTAGCGATACGGTAGTAGCCTAGCGGGCGTCATATTTATCATAATAAGTTCATTGGGAATTAGCATCATGACGTAAAACGCAATAATACCGATGACGTGGTGTTGATATGTCTTCCGACGTATTTTTAGTTGGCAGAGCTTCGTTGTTGGGCAACAAAATTGCAGGCTTGTGGAGTCGGCCTTTGATGTTTCTACAAAATGGGACATAACGTAAAACACGGGCCTATCCATCCTAATCTACAATCATTTCGTTGCAGTGAACTGAAAAATGGAACTGAATGGTGACGTTCACTCACCTAGTGATGGGCCTGAGCATATGTCAGATTTCATAGTGCTTGGCCATGGATCGGGGGAGTTTCGGCGAAACAGTGAATCGGAATCGATGGAAGAAGTTGGACTCAGAGTAAGACAGCTCCTGTTGGAGAATAAGGAGTTACGAGGTGAGAAGATATGACAAACTGATAGTTTGACTTCTGAGTCGATGATTTATAGCCTATTTCAAAATTAAACTTAGTCTATTCTACTGTCATACTCCTCAGGCGTCAGATGAGCAATTGTCACCTTCACGCTCCATGGAACGAAAAAATTGAGAATACTGGCCGAGCCCTTCATCTGAACCTAACTTCAGATGTCAAAGTTGGAATTTTAGAGAAAAATATCATAAAATCACAAATGTTAGAATATCAAAACATTTAAAAATATGTTATTGTAATATAATAGCAGGATTGGCAATGATAGCTTTACACTACCTATGACTGAGTATGTCATGTTCATGGAATTCCCCAATGACTAAGTCTACATTTGTAAGGCCTACGACTTCAACGGTATGTAATCTAAATTCGTTTTTCCAACCTAAGTTGGCCCCTGCATTAGTTGTACATTTGTACTTTGTATTGTAGGCCTACAGGTAAGCCATTCTGTTGTATATGGTAGTTACTATAGCTAGTCACTACTGCCTCGATAAGCAAAAAGAAAGTGAAACGAAATGATGCAGATGCTTACCGAATGATGTTGAATGTTCTGTAGATAATATGATATGGCACATTCTCTCATTCTGCACAGGTGCAGGGCCGGAAAAGCGAAAATTAACCCCTGATTACCTCCGAATGCATTCGCTTGAAATTCCACAGATCTTCGACTCGTGCAAGGTTCCGTTATTTCACTAGACTGGTATTTCGGACCAGATTGTCATGACGTGCGCTCCAATATGGACCGAAATACAAGGCCAGTGACGTCATGGTGCTACTACAAAACCTTGCGAAATACACAAAGTTACGTCAGTGACACTGTAACAAGGCTAAGTCAATTGGCATTCACTTTGTAATGAAAGAGTTGTAATTGCTTTAGGATTTTCGGGTTCCAGTCAAAATGGTGTTGCCTATGGTCAAACAGCAACTATACTATACCAAACTAATTTATTTGAATTTATTCCCTATTAGAACATGTTCAGCAGAACACAGAGGCGATGGCCCAGCAGTATGAGGTGCTGAAGCAATGGAAAGAACAAGAGTTGGAGAGGCAGGCAAAGATCAAGACACAGTACAACAATGCAAAAGAGATCATCACAGCACTGAGAGAGGAGAACGCTAGGTTAAAACAAAAACAAGAACACATGGAGAGAGCACCAAGAAATACCGAGGCTAGTATCATGACGGGCAATTGGGATTCAATAGAGGGTTGTCCATAGGTAGGCAACCACCATTTTCGATAGAACTTGAAATCCTGAAGAAATGACTTAGACCTCCTTCAAAATTAAGTGAATGCACATTGGGAGGCAGTTCTCTGGAAAACAAAGGACACACTCTCACCCTTGAAATTGGCATTGACTTCATTTTGAAAGAGTTTTAATTGCTTTCGGATTTTGAGTTCTTGCCAAAATGGTGGTGCCTGTGGTCAACCCTTGTGGTATGAAAGGTACAAATATGATTGGTTGCAAGCCATTCAAAAAAGTGTACGTGTCAAATTTGGAAAACAACGGACCCGGGAACCATCTTGACATATATAGTTGTATCATACCGCATTGGGTAATGAGCTTTGACATGGAAAGTTACTATTTTCTCGCTCTAGTGAGTTAATCTGGGATGGACAATCTGGAAAACACATATATTTTGTTGTATCCTTCACAGGCTGTTACCGCTCAGACTGAAGATGAAAACGTGGAGCAGGAAATGTTGCATCATCAACTTAACCTACTCAAAGTAGAAAATGATGATTTGAAGAAGCAGACGTCAGAGCTGACGCTGTTAAATGAAGAACTGAAACAACTGAAACAAGAAAATGAGGAGTTACAAAAGAAGATGGTGTCTATGAGTCAGTCGGTAAGCAAAAAGAATAAAAGTGATTTCTGGGATGGTGGTACCAGTAGATTCAGACAATTTGACAGACATTTCCTTCATACAAGGAGTTGCCTTTTTAAAAGAAGGTGAAATACAAATGCGGAATAGCCCCCTGGCCAGATATGCAGACACAACCTGAATTTTTGAAAACGAAACATCTTTACAAAAAAAGGTTGCCAGACAGTGCCTTAAGACTAAGAGCCATTGTCTGGTGTCATTGACACGAGGACCTACTGTAATGATAGTTCGTCTTCCCAGCAAAAGGGCTATATTCTATTTGTCACCAAATTTGAATAAACAATTTCAGTCACCGCCACTCAAGAGAATGACGTCATCCAGTATGGAGGTGAATGTAGCATCCCATGAAGCAACAGAAACCCAGACTGAGGCTCCGACTGCAGAATCAAAAACTCGAGAATTAGAAGTTGCCAGAACGCAGGCAAATCAACTAATGCAAGATTTGGAAGCGCTCCAGAAGCTGAAAGATGACATTGAACAACAGAAAGCAAAAGCAGAACAAGAATGCGATAATTTGATGAACAAGATTTACGAAAAGGAAAACATCACATCGAAACTGCTGCGGGAAAAGCGAGAGGTGGGTTTTTCTGAGATATTGTCTCCATAAATCTTAAGTGCCCTGCAAACAAGCAATTTTGATGGCTGTGACATGCGACGATAATTGCTTTGACAAAAAATATTGTGTGCGGGTAAAACTGGTAAACGCTTGCTCATTTGCGGGATGCATTACCTTTAATGTGAAATGTACATAGTAACATAAATCTGTGCTGCAAGAGAAGTGTAGATTAGGAATATCCTTAGGATCAAAACCAGTGATCAGTTATCAGAAACTAGAAGTAAAACTAAGAGTCGGTCAATATTTTCGCCAGGGTTGATTTTTCTGCTTCAGGTTTTCTGTTGCCATGGAAACTCATCTCATTGGGATGAAGGTATTGGTTTCTGGTGCCGTTTTGTTTCATTTCTGGTTTTACTTTGTTTCTAGTTTTGCAGGAGCCCCTTTTAGATAGGAAAGAGATTCCAGACGTCTGGTGCTTTATGGTCGTCTCCTGCCTCTGTCTTGTGTTTTGGAGTGATATAACTCTTTCTCTAATTATCTCATCTGCTTTTTGAATTGTCACAATGAATAAGCCGATGAATATAAAGGTGGAAGAGCTTGTGTTACAGGTACCCGTGTAGATTTACTCCTCGAGATCTACCTTGATTACGTCTTTCTTAACATCCGTACACAATTTTGTGATGGAAATCCTGGATTAATCAGAATACTGATATCATCTATCTTATTCGTCTTTTCTAGGTCGTTGCCATGAATAACCAGCTTAACATTGAGGTGGACCGCCTCATGAAGGAGAACGCACACCTGTGGGAAAATGAGAAGGAAAAGGTCGAGAGCCTAAGGAATTATGACACTGTCCAGGTAGGTTTTCTTAATTAATACACCTCCCTTCAATATAGAGCTTATAAATGCTGGAAAATACACCTCCCACGGGCCTCTATAAAGCTTAGATACATCTCTGCTCTATAGCGCTTAGACATGTTTGAAGATACACCTCCTGTCTATATATATGTATGTTTATTTTCGTACATAATAGTACAGCTACAAAATATTGTGCAAAGTGAATGAACTTATAGCTTAGACATATTAGAAGATCAAAGTAAAACCAAGATTTAACCTATTTCTCCATTATAAACAGGACTTCGGCAGTGAAATGGACCAGTGTGTCGAAGTTGCCCCAATGCCAAGCCTTTCCACCGTTGAGAAGGAAACTGAGGAGAAGACGGGTGATGCGGAGTTGGGGACAACTTCGGGTGCCATTTCAATCAGGTCTGGCGATCTTCACGACAAATCGCAGAAGACTATTCAGGCAATTCTTCTGCAGCTGCAAGAACAGCAGGAAGCAAATCAGATAACTTCGAAAGAAGTCACAACAAAAGCACAACAGGTAAGAAATGATCCATGCTTTAAAGGAAGACTATAGGCCTGGGGGCCAGATGAAGTTAACTGAAGTCGCCAGTAGGTATCTCTACTATCTCACATTTCATTAGAAGTATTCATGCTTGTACGAGGTCTATTTTGATTGCAGAGTCAAATGTAAATATCTTTTTCTTATCTAGATCACCCAGTTACAATCTGAGCTTGACGAACTGAAAAATGCTTTGAAAGGAAAAGATAAAGAGATCGAAGAAGCCAAACAAAATTGTGCGAAAGAAATCGACAATATGGTGTTGATCGGTGTTGAAAAGGAAAACAAAGCTGAGCGACTCGCCAAAGAAGAGAAGCAGAAGTTGGAAGAGAAAATCAACTCGCTTATTGCAGAAGTTACATCAAAGGTGGCGCAGTTGGAGGGACTGAGAAAACATCTGGATAATACCACAGAATCACATCAGAAAGAGGTATTAAAGAGATTGACAAGCTTTTAGTTGATGGGGTTACCTGGATGTTCTCTTGAGAAACCTGGGTTGATCAAAAGTTGCAAATTGCACCGATTAAAATCACCAATTGTTTGCCTTATATTCCAACGGAGCAGAGCGTCGGAGGCGAGGGGTTGGATAAGCGGATTATGGTGTGTTATACAAACACACCGCAATCGTATCAATGGACGGAGCCTGATGCACTGCGTCATGACACAATTTGCCACAACAAGCCTCTCTCACTCACCTCAATCATGACATTCACAAGAAAGAACACCGGTCTTCCTCTAAATATGAAATTGAACCACACTGAGTAGCAAAAATGAGAGACCTATTCACAAAAATTTGAATGCACCCCCCAGGGAATTTGGACTCTTTGACATAGTTTCACCTCCTTTAATCTTTGTTTTCAGATTAGAAGTCTGAATGAAGTTAATGAAAAATGCAAGTCTGAAATTGCTGACCAGACGTCAGTGTTGGCAACACTAAACAACAGCCATCGGCAAAAGATTGAAGAGATGAGGAGAGAAATTCTGCATCTTATGGAGGCTGCTGATGACAAACGGCAGAAGGTAGGAATGATTCTTAAAAAGACGAACAGTGCATTGGATTACTAGCGTGGCGCTTGCAGAGGTAAGCGTCACCGCGTTCTTTCGGGCATTGGTCCTCACCTTGCACTAGGCAGAAGTGGCTACCCTTGCAGTTGGTCACTTTGGAATAAAATGACTGACGAAATTGACTTTTGAGAAAAGATGTCAAAGGACCTGCAAATGCTTCTTTACTCTACAGTTACTTGGGCTAGGTGTGAGAGCGCTTGCATTGAGGCCATACTGGGCATGCACTTCAAGCTGCAAGATCCAATGCTGCCAAAAGCACGGTGCCAGACGCCATAACTGTAAAAGCGGCTGCTGTTACTACCCAAATCGATACATGTAAACTCTAGAAACCCAGCATCACTGCTGTCACTTTCATTTTCCCTTCACATCAAGTCATGGTTCCATAATACATCCTGACTAGATTCAATCAACGTTAATTTGCTTGGCATTTCATTTCCTTTAAAACTGTTGTTCAATTTGAAAAAATTACTCAAAATTTCAGACCATGAGTGAGAGCCATCAAACTGAGCTTCTTCAGGCGCAGGTCAACAGACTGATCACTGATCTCAGGACAGAGTGCAGTAAACTAGAGACAAAGACAAGAATGTAAGTTGGCGATGCACATTGTCTTCAGAAATGCAGCCTTCATGAGGATTTCTGGCTTACATGTTTATTAAAGGGGTGAATTCAATTACAAATTTCAATTTTTTTAACAAACAGCGCACTTCTTTAACTCTTACGTTCCATTTCCGACTTTCATACCAGCATATAATGCCATATGACAAGCTGTGACCAAACTATGGCATATTCACCATAGATACTATGTGGATAATCTTTAGCTGGAGGGGCGCCTCTACAGAAGGCATATCTCATTCGTAATATGCCAATGTGTAAAACAGACGTGCCTCAATCGAGTAAATAGTGTTGAAAAAGTTTCAGATCTGACTTATCACCTGCATACATCGTTGTACAGCAAGAATAAAAAAAGGTTATGTCCAAAAAGTGATATGAATTTCTGTTTCCACTCCAGGTGCAATGATTACAAAGTTGAAGCGGACCGCCTCAGTCTTGAGATCCAGAGAAATCAGACGAAGCACAATGAGAGCGTCGAGGCAATGAGGCTTCAGATTGGCTCCCTCCGGTCCAAACTTCGTGCAGCTGAGATGGAAATTGAGAAAAAGAAGTGAGTCTCCAAGAATGACTAAAAGTGTCGAAATTTCTTCTCTCCAGGGATGAAATTTTAAACACGGATTAGATTTTTTGTATTGTGAAATGTTTTTAATCTCAGTTTGGATCACCATCAATACGTGTAGGCCTATTGGTGCTTTGACAATCTTGAAATTTGAGAGTGCCCCAAGAAGCTGACTCGCAATTTAGAAGCGGAGAGAATAACCCACTGCACGAAATCTGGGGTAACACTCCAGGATTCCAACTCCCGTCAGCAGTCTGTGACCTGGGATTCCCCAGTCTGTGACCTGGGGGCAATGGACCACAGAACTGATGAATTTGCTTGAATACTTGTTCATCACATACACTAAATCCACTTTCCTCAAATTCCTGGTGATTTTGCCTCCTAATTATCCGCTAGCTTCTAGGTCTAGTTCTAAAGTACTTATATGTTTATTTCTTCTTTAAATCAGACAAGATTTTGAAAACATTACAAGAAGTCAAACTCAACTTCTCGCCGATTATCAAGACCTTTTCACCACACACGACAAAACGGTGCAAGAGAAATCAGAAACGGAGACCCAGTTACGACAGAGGATGACTCAGCTTCAATCAGAGAGCATCAACAGACAGGAAGAGGTAAGACTCAAATGACAGGACACATTTAAGTCTCAAGCTTTTTATCCATGCCTCCCACTCTCACAAGAGAATACTGGTATTGGATATTCCATCTCAGCACTTGAAAAGTTCAATTTTCCCAATTTGCTACGACTTGCCAGATGGAGAAATAGTGCCCACAAGGAATGTCCCAGACATTTTTATGCACCTTTTATTTTTGTATTTCCTGATAACCGTGAAAATATGTATATTTATGTATAAAAAACACACAAAGTCACTTGTCTCTGAAGGAGTGAAGTTAGAGGACTATATTTCATCTTCTCTTACAGTGCAAGGCATTGAAAGATGAGGTCAGGATTAAACAGGAGGAAATTCAAGACCTATTCCAGAGGATTCGTACCATGCAAACCGAGAAAGAGGATTCTTCTGTGTATCAAATTCAGGTTAGTTAAATCTTTCCCTGTTAAACTTGAAACTTGTAGTTAACCACAAGGCTGTGTTGAGGGAAACACAGCTGACATATCAGGCTGTCTCTAACCTGCTCTTACACTAGGCTGTTCTGTAAGCTTGATGTGAAATCAAAGAGCCATCATTTGTCAAATTTCGTCATCCAAATTTATGATTGTTCTCCTTCAGGCTGAGGTGTTTAGAGAAGATTTTGGTCGGGAGCGCGAGGCACGTGAAAGAGCTCACGAAGAGCTGGCCGAAGCGCAAACAAAGCTCGATGATCTTCTTCAAGTAAAACAAAGACTAGAAACAGAGCTTCAGCGGTACTCCCAGCAGCAGATTTCACAGATGCAGCAACGGGATGAATATGTTGTTGTACCAAACACGTATCAGCAGCCGTATCCCCAGGTGAGGCAGTATCCACATCCTACTCCAAATAATGAAGGACTTGATGCGTTTGGATACCCACAACCAAATCTGACACCGCCAGCCGGGGTAATTATTTAGCCAATATTTTGTCTTTGGATTTACTTTTAGTAGTACCAGAAACTTATTACTTTGAAGTGATATGTTTGTGGATATTTGGCCAGATTATGTCACTGGTACAATGGGCACATGAATTTCTACATCCATGATATGAGTGGGTTACTATGTAAACAAAGCAGAAATTGATGCACTTGACCTGCTTTATCATGTTAAAACGCATCAGATCTTTTCTGTAAATGTGACAAATTGTATCTTAACCGAAATGTCAGGGTGGTACCCACTTCTAACTATATGTTTCTTATTTCAGCAGGGGCAAAGACCGTCCCCAAGTCGGCAAACACCAGAAAAGCACACCTGCCCCAAGTGCCAACAAGAATTTGATGACCTGGATACACTACAGATTCATTTGTTCGATTGTTTGGACCAATAATAGACAGTGAAAAGTGTTAGGTACACACCATCGTGTTGGTTCTGTGTTCTTCCACCAGGTGGCCTTCACCTGAAGAGGTTGAGACAGATTAACGACAGAGGGTTAACGAAATCTACAATTAGAGTTGTGCTGCTGATACATGATAAATGTACCAAATCTACAATCAGAGTCATTTTGCTGATACATGATACATGTACATACATACTGCCTTACGGGTATATCATCTGAGAGTTGTAAATATGATATGAAAAGTGTGAGTGCATGAAAGTGTTTCAAAAGGCTTCAAATTTGTGTGCATTGCGAAGAGCTTTGGGGGAAAGTGCAAGATGTAATCGAAAAGGAATGGTGTTTTCCGGTTGTTGTTTAATGTCTTATATTTGGTGATGTGTGGGCGTCTGCATTCCATAATTCAATATCAATGTACAAATGTATAATGTGATACAAGTGTGCCATGACAGTACCAATCCAGTTTGCGAACTGTGCGTGTTTAGTTGCTACTAGCCTTGTGTTATGCCTGAATGTGATGCGCTTAAGGTTTGCTTAAATTCGCTTGAAAATAGAATGGAAGCTTTTTAATTTGGATGATATGGGTAGAGCGAATGTCCATTTCATGGGAATATGGCATACACTAAAAAAATGTCTACAATGGCTGGGGAATGTTGTCAGGGTTTCAATTCAAATGGCTCATTCTTTGTGATGCACTGTCCAATTCTGACATCGTAAGTATTTTTAGATACCTCCAATTTTGAAGTTTCAGATAAAATGATAAATTTTGTTCAACTGTTGCATTTTCTGTATGAAATCACCAAATGTCAGCTTGCCATTTTCTAGTGAAATAGGCTATAAACTTGTAGGCTTCAGGTAAAACTATTTGGGATGGTATAAGGCAAGGTGAGGACATGACTTGCTCAAGCAAGATCTAATAGCCTAGTGTAAAATGAATTGTATCTTTTGGTTGAAGATAAGTTCATGGTGAAAAAATCTTTGCTTGAAACTATTACAGCATAGTAAGTCGTAAGATATTCGACATAAATTCATGGTCACCTGCTTTATAGAGGCGCAGATGTTCAAACCGTATATATGGTCCTGTAAATATCAGCACATGTGAAAGAAAATATGTTAGTTCAAAATTGTCTTATGTTAATGTCCATCTGTGATACCAGTTAGTTAGTAGCTGTGAGTTCGTCCAAATTGTTGTTTATGGCTGTTAATTGGATGTCGTTATAGTCTGATATCAACAACAGTAGAGGTTGTCATCCAACTTTACACTTTAACACTGGTCTACCTGAAACCTTTGAGTAGAACTCAGATGGGCTGCATATTCAAAGCCCTGCCTTAAAAGGAGAATGTTCACCAGAGACACATTTGTCATGTCCAAAAACCGACAATGGCTGAAGATTCTAGATATCAATCTATCTAACATTCAGTCAATGATATGAAAGTGACATCGTTAAAATCAAATGTTCATTGAACAAAGAGAACATCATGATACCCTTAAAAACCTGAAATTCAACTGCAAAAATCACAGAAAAAAATGAACAGAATCTCGAATCGACCTTTTCGAAGAACTTTGTTTGGGCCCTAACAATTCATGCGTTTCACCTGGAACAAAGGGACATGTAGTCTGGCGAGTGCAGTTCAGAAAAGCCTAAGAAAAAACCCCAAGTCATGGCTTTTTCTTGTGACAAACCATACTAACCAGACTCATTTTGACAAAAGGTCGGGATGCATGCAACAGGCTCCAATTTGTGTGACACCTTTAGGGCCCTCTCTTAAATGTCGGTTTAAGAGCAGGAAGTTGTATGACTCCATATCCCCTTTAAGGTGGCTCAGGCCTTCCCTTAGTGTGAACATTTGATGTGTTTTTGGCTTTGATTAGTCTTCTTCGAAAAGGCCTATTGAATCTAAGTACTTATCAACTGTGACTGGGTACATCTACGCTGCAGGAAGAAGAGTTGGGAAGGTGAAAGTCCCAAATCATTTGTTTGCTTTCCTCAGCTGTCGTGTTAACTCCAAGGGTCACCCAGGAAATGGCTGCAGCAGGGCTGGTTTTTTTATCCAACTTCAGGCCTACTGACACTGTCCATGGGCATAATCCAAATATCTTCTGCTAGAGCTGTATTACTGCCCAAGGGTGGAGGTTTGAATGTGTGATTGTTTTCCCGTATCCTGCCACATGGGCAGCCAGACTCGGACTTCAGGGGAAGCTAAATTGTATAGTTTATATACCTACCTGAAAATTATATAACTGCAATTACAGATTCATCAGAGGCATTATGAAAATGAAATATTATGAATTTGAGTTTTGGGGAGAAATATTAGGCCTCATGGATTACAAAGGACGTAATATATTGAGTAATCAATAGGCCTAGGTTCCAACAACTGCACATGCCATTAAAAAAGACAGAATATAACAGTCATGTTAAAAATTTCCAGACAATTCAAAACCATGCATGGTTTTTTTGACAAATGTAACCCGTTCTAGCAAAACCAGCTGCATGTCGCACATAAGATGAGCCTAGATGACACCAGGAGATAATAGAAGAAATTGATGTTGTCAGATTTCACAAAAGGCAGACAATAGCGAAATGAACAAACAGTCCGTCTCAACCTGCCAAGCTCAGAGCGACATAAGACTGGTTTTGCTGGAACGTGTCACAAATGTTTTTTGTTGAAGTGCTTTTGAAACCGTCATTTTTCATTTATTTCATTTACAATGTATCATTGGTAATTTCAAGTATGGATAACTTGATTACTTGGTACATACATGTATAAGTAAGCTTCGTGTACAGCTATTTGTATAAATAGGCTAGGTATAACTGATGATTTGGCAACAATTTGACCGGATTCTATGTAATATAGAAGAAATAAAACCCGTTTTATGTTACTGTCACTTCAGTTGTTATCTGCATCTTTATTTATTGATTCCCAGTCGGCATGAAATGCATATTCCTCAGAATGAGAGTGCTCAAGGTCAGCCTCATGAAACTCTCCCAGAACAGCAGAGTCATGATTCAATGATCCCGTCCACTGAGGCATCCCCAAGACAGAGCTGATCTACTTGCCAAAGATTGAAGCCAACAACATCCGGAAGAAACCAGTACCTCTCACAGGGAAGCAAAGACCCTCTGAAAAACGCCCACAGAAATGCCTTGCTGAGAGTAAGCGGTGGTCTCAAAAGCAACATCCTGATATGGACAAGAGGTGACCACCCTTTTGTTCTGGGGACAGGCAAATGCAGACTTGAAGCCCACCTCAAGAGGATGAACATGGCCATGTCCGGAAGGTGCCAGTGCAACACATCATATTAGACGCCAGCATGCATTATGGATTTTCATAACGGGTCACATTGGGCTCACCCAGCTAAGTCCATCATGCACCCGACTTCAAGATCTTGGAATATTTTGGATGGCATTCGCTCCATTTATCATGATAAATCTCAGCCCAAACATTTTTAGCATTTCAGAGGATATGTGGTGGACCATAACCACGTCAGCTCCCGAAGGGGTTTATATGCATAACCTTTCTTCCATCCAATTCACCAGTGAGCCACGAAGGATTTGGCAGGTCCAATGTTTAGGGGAAATCTATCCCCCACTCGTATCGATTTGACACCATAGTCATGCGTGCGAGGATGTGCCCCATCCTGAAGAACTCACAATTTGGCAAAATATAACAAGAACGCCTGGATACTACAACATAAATTCTTTATTTATTTGATTAATATATCAACGACTTCAACTTTGGTTTATACACAACACTTGGACCCATGCTTGGCCTGCTGTGTGTTTGAACATGATAATAAAATTGTTGATGACGAACGAAACAGTATAAACTAATGCTACAACAATATGATAAACATCTCTTGAGGATGTACGATGGGTTCCCCCTTATGCATATATCAATGCATCTTGTACCCCCTCCTCAAGGTAGGAGTACTTAGACCTCTCAATCTTGTAGTAAAGCTACAGTCAAAAACAGGATTGGCAAGTTTTCACCCTCTGCCCAAGTTGACATATACGACACCATTTTATCATGTTTTCATCAACATAGACACACTGTAATGTTGCAACAAGATTTCAACAGCCCGCTGAGACAAATTGCCCCAAAGCTTCAAAATGTTTGTGACATTGTTGCATCATTAGCTTGAGGAGTGTCAGCACAAGGCATGCATTGATACTTGCATACAGCACATATAACATGTATGCTACATTGCAGATGATACAAATTTTATGTTAATTTATGTTAATTTTAAGGCCTTAAGTTTTTATTTGGCTGTTTACTCAACTGTTACAGAAAGAAAATGAAACATAGGGTCTGACCCTTTCAGGATCAGTAGTATTTACATGTGTTGATGAAAACTTTTTCATCAAAAACAGTCGTAAATTTCTAAAGAATTCAGTTGCTTTTATACATTGGGATCAATTGCGCAGAACAAATTCGTCCCATTACTCCAGATCTTGAAGAAGTAGCCCAGCTAGCTGAGCTCAAATTCTTCTCAATGAACACATTGGTAACACACAATTTCACCCAAAACGGAAAAACCTTTTCCACAAACTAACAAAAGTGTGCCGTTATTTTGGCGAAAAGTGTTATGTCCTTAATAAGAAACAAATTTTGAGGCCTGCAGAAGGCCATTGGACACATGTTAACCGTAACCATACTTTACAACCCAAACTAAACCTTCCAGACAACCTCTACTAGTGTTCTCCTAGTATGTTTATAAAGGATCTGTGCAAGGCATGAAGTTGTGTGGGAAATTTCCAAATTCAAAAATTTTGCTGAATTTTCTGCTGAAAATGTACATGAGTTTGGTAATTTCCCACATTCACATTTTTAACATTGAGCTGATAACATTTAAAGACAATGATTTAACATGAAAATTAAATGCATTATGCAGAAAATAAACTTGCAACGTAATCTGAGGTACCAATGTTGTCCCAACACAGGAAAGACAAGAAAAGACGCAATCACATTTAACATTGCACTACTTTCAAGAATTGGCGATTATTTTTCTTTAAAGGCTAAGTGTGAGTTACTGGCCAACATCAAAGTATTACAGATTTCCCCTGTAGAAGGCACCTCAGGACTAAATCAGAAAGCGCTAACAGTTGGTAGATGAGCACATTTTCTGATTCCTGCCAGAACTGCCCTCTATGTAGACTGGGAATTCTGTAATTACATTTGGTATAAATGACCACCAGTAGATACTCACATCCTTGAACTGTGCAACAGAGCGGCTGGGTCGTGAAAAACATCTGGAATGACTTCTGACAAACTACAGACTGAACAGCATACCTGCGATCTTGATCACACTCATCAAAAATCGCCTGTCTGCATTTAAGTCATTGCAGATGCAACGGAGTCATTGCAGCAGTGGAATCATTGTTTTGGTATCTGATCCAACACTGATGACTCCTGATAACATAAACATGACCAGACAAAGATTATCCTTCACCATGTAAACTGGTTGTCATATTAAAGTGTGCTGCAGACTTGAAAAATTTATCGAAGATGCGCGATAAAATCAAACAGGTAGTATATTATTGCATATTGCAGTGACAAATGACTTTGCCACAGGCAAGAATGATAAACCCAAAAGACTAGCAATATTTGTTGTCTGCGATACATATTGCACATCTATGCATATGAAAACTGCTATAGTCTGTCGTGAGTTTTACTAGTAACTGATTTTTGTATGGTGATGACACATTTTGTACAGGTAATCAGTTCTAATTAATGTGAAACGGAGTGTTACAGAACAACATTCGAATACAATTTCAGTTAATTATGATGAAAACAAATAAGCTCAATTCAGTTGATGAGTACATGAAAGTTCGACCTAGTTTCAGGTGCAAACTGACAACTTCCATGTCAGGGCTGAGGCTGGACATTTTACATGGGGAGTCACATCATATGATTTCTGACAAAATCCCATGAGTCTTGTAAAGGTTTCAAGCTAACAATTTCAAAATTGAGGATCCCGGCCAAGTTTCAAGCTTCAAAAGACAATTTTCAGGTGTCATCTCGAGCCCTGAACAGGAATCGGCGATGGATACACAGACCTCAATTCAGGGGCCAAAATACTAGACATCCTGCCTTTAGTTGTTGAACTATGTTGATAAGTACAGACCAGTTGTATGTTATAAAAGAGCCAGATGATAAATGTAATTTGCATGTACACAAGATTTACCCTTCTTTGTGAGTCCAATCTGACATACAATAAACGTGTCTGGTAATAAACATCTCAACTAAGAACAGAAATTCAAAATAAGTACCAAACTTGAACCTTCCAAAAGTTCAAAAGAAAATACAGACACCACAAGACTTGAAATGACGGTTTGTTTCAAATAGCGTAGACCAAAAAATAGGGACTGCCTCTGTCACCTGAAAGACTTACTATCTTCACAGAAGGTTCACAATGTAGCAAGAACCATTTGTTGGAACAATTTCCAATTATCCAAATTTAACCGTTCTTGCAACTAAGTTAGAAAATGCAATGTCGACATCAGTTTTGATGAAAGGACTTTAATAGGTATTATTTATTTGTTGTAAAAAATACTACGTATAGTATTTAAAGTTGAGCCCCTGCGGTAAACCGCTGCGGTCTGCCACTGTAGTAAAATCAAACTTTATGACAATAGGAGCTAATAATGATGTTAAGTCTTTTACATTTTCCCATTATTTGACCTTACATGATGCCACATGGACCATCCAGCACTGGCCACGTTGAGAATATTTGGTATCTTTACAGTTCTTACAGAGCTGGCGTTTTCAACATCCTGATATTTCACCACAAACTGAGTGCAAAGCTCTAATCTGATCCTCAGTGTGAATACATGTGAGTATACAGTCTTTAGAATCCACGAAATACCGATCTTAGAGTTTCATGCTGAAGAATCTTTCGAAAAGCTGTCGATACCTCAGAAAATGCACTTATATTCATTTTAAATCCTCCTCCGGCATGATGTAGCGCATCACTGAACAATCGTGCATGCGGCTTGTGGAGCTGTTGGAACTGATGGGACGCCACTTCAGATTAGTAAAGCCTTTTTTCGAAGCTGCAAAAGAAAATATTAGATTTTATTTGCCATTGAAGTTTGAACAGTGTCACGTTGATGAGAACGTTGATAACCGAATCTGCTCGGGGATGCAGACACCTGTGTACCATTTCACGGCTGATGAGGTTTTGAAGCCAGGATAACAACAAACAGGGTAAGATGATCACGGCGAAACCACAAATTTCCGAATTTTCAAAACCACGGCGAAATTTAATGCGTCACTGTGACCACATTCGCTGGCACCATTGACACCGTGTCAGTTGGCACTGTCGATCCAATATTCGCATGGCCCATGTGCCTTGAAAATGTACCGTACACACCTGCAGCGGATTTCATACGATAAACCACAACCTTTACCATCACCTTTTACCTCTGGGTAGAATATCATATGTACAAAACACTTCAACATTTACAGCATTTTCCAGAAGAAACCCAAAGGAGATACACATGAAAGGGTCTTAGGCTTTTATTCGCCTGGCAATGCTAAAGCTAAGCTTCATACAGTGTGGGGTGAAATGTGGCTAATAGCAAGAAGAGAGGAGTCCCATCTTCTAGAGACAATCATAGAGAAGAGAAGCAAATAAGACAGTAATGTGTCCGGTCAAAACAATTTGTTAAGATAACTCAGAATACTCTTGTCCCATTTTCAAGCAAGAAAACCACAGCAAATGCTGTGAATCTTAACGTTAAACTTAACTCAACAAAAGTCCATGATTATTGTATAGCTAACATGTATTGTTAAATGTGCTAGCTTTGGGCCTGCTAGATCTCATAAGGTGCATAGATTCAGCAGATACACGGCATTTTCTATAAATTAAAGCAAGTATCTACACTTGATTGAAGATACATGGAGGGTTGGCAAAGGACTATGATAGAAAAGCAGTTAGTGAAAGAACTAATGTATTAGAAGCAACAGCATCAAGAGAATCAACTAACGTCCATTCATGAATGTTTTTTACACATCATTTTGGGCTCTGGAGCGCAAACTGCTGGTCATATTTCATTGGTTTTTGAATATGTCAATAAATATGGTTAGATAGTTTTCTATGTGTCAATGATGAGAAATATCCCAAATCAGGCCTCACTGAAAGAACCTTTTCATTTCAGACTACACAGAAGTGTTAGTATGCGAAAAACAATAGAGGAATGAAATATTGGCACCATTCACAAATTTAGTCCCAGGGTTAAAGCAAAATCCCCCCCCCCCCCGCCCAGTCAGTTTGCCAGTTGTAACCTTGCATAGGTATTTGGGAGAGAGTAGGTATTTGGGACAGGGTAGGTATTTAAGACAAGGTAGGTATTCAGGAGAGGGTAGGTATTCAGGAGAGGGTAGGTATTTAGGACAGGGTAGGTATTTGAGAGTGGGGCCCGAGAAGCCAAGATTTGAATTGCTGAGATGTTAATATTGGTGGTCAAGATGAAGGTGCATGTGCTCTTATGTGCTTGAAATAAAGACAATTATATCAATAATAATCCGATTCAACTAGAAAATAATTTCAAGAAATAAAACTGAAAATGTGATTCTCTTGATGTTGCTGTGGTTACATGACTTACAGGACTTAGGTGCAGCCGCACGCATGAATCTTGCTTCCCTACAATGGAAAGATGGACCAATAAGATATGAGCAATGAAACGGCAAACTTACGAATGTAATCCATGAACACCACCCTCTACTTGAGCAGAGACCGTTCGTCTTTCAAACTTCAATTCCCCAGAATACATCATAGATCTGTAAAAGAGACGATTTGATATCAACTGGAAAGGGGATCCATGGCATAGTGGTGAGGAGCTGGGTTTATAACCTGGCAGTCTAAGGTTTGACTCTCAGATGGGTCAGAAATGTTTCATCTTCTTGAGATGCTTAACCCTACTTGTTTCTCTCCATCTAGAAGTGAATGGGAACCTATCTGGTACTGAGGGTCAAATGCAAATGCCAGCTTTTGAGCACTGAATACATGCGACACTCCCCATAGAATTGAGCTAGAACTAGTAAGTCTTGGCCTACAACTGGCGTAATAGCACATCGGAACCCCTCATATAAATCCAACAGCAACTATCAAAATACTGTACCGAGCTTGACCTACCTCAGAATGGACAGACTCTTAGCACCGATATCCTGGCAGCCATGTTGGATTCCAGCAACCAGATATGGAACGAAGCGATGGATAGACCCCTTGTCGACGATATTACCAGAGACACCTTGAGCTACTTTGATCTTGTCATTCTCACTGAAACGATACGAAGAATAAATATGAGGTAAGGCATGTGCTTCCGTGCTTCTCCCAGGTTTTGAAAAGAGTAGAGGATCTTCTCCTTTTGATGGAAAAGAGCATAGGGGCCTTTTTACACTGAATTCAGTGCTTTCCATTGTTTTGAAGGTGCTAATGTTGTGAGCTCAATGTACAACCAGCGTCAGTGCTTACAATACATGCTCAATGTGCAAAAATACTAGTATAAATTGACCTAACATGGTACACTCACTATCAAATAGAATTACACCAAAAGTACTATTTTAACACTATTTTTTTCTGTCATGCATCACCTAGCGGATCAGAGAGTAAACTCTGTTACCAAGACTGAAAGTATTTCGAGAGAAATATTTAAATGAAATGGCCAGGGCCATTGTGCTCACCTCATGTGGAGGAAAGATGGATAAAGAGCATGGTATTGTGTCATGTAGTGTTAGGTTTGATGTAGGTCCAAGCAATTACAATTTCCCCAAAATGGCCAATTTACAGTACATTCGACCTCTGTGACCTTGAAAAGTAGGTCAAATCAAAGAAGACCCGGGTGACACATTGAATGGTTGTTAGAATTAGATGTACCTATGATATAAAATTGGTGCCAATCGGGCAAGTCATTACTAGGAATAATGGCATTTTGAAGAATTTAGGATTTGGCCCCCTCCCTGGAGGCCAAACGGCAAATCAGATCGCACCAAACTTCAGTACCTGAGATCACCTGACCAAGGGGTACATGTGTACTTAATTTGTGATCAATAGTCATTGCAGTTAAGAAACGTGCCATAGTTACGGCCTGACGGCGAATTTACGCCATTTGACCTCTGTGACCTTGACAAGAAGGTCAAATTAAAAACCTGTGTGACATATACTGTATGGTGGTTAGATGTACCCATGATATCAAATTGGTGGCAATCGGGCAAGAAGTTAAGGAATAATCGCATTTTTAAGGTTTTTGGATTTTGCCCCCTGGTGGTCAAGTGGTGAATCATATTGGACCAAACTTCGGTCCCTGAGATCACCTGACCAAGGGGTAAATGTGTACCAAATTTGGTATCAATAGTCATTGCAGTTTAGAAACGTGCCATCGTTACATCCTAACGGCCAATTTACACCATTTGACCTCTGTGACCTTGAAAAGGAGGTCAAATCAAAAACCCGGAGGATATATGATGCACCTTTGCTAGAAGTACCTACCATATTTTTTTCAAAATTTCCCGACTACTATTGAGGGAGATATTGCATATTTTCACTTTTAACGTTTGGCCCCCTGGTGGCCAAACCATGAAACGAATCGGACCGAAACTTGGTCTCCAAGGTGTCATTACATAAGGGTACATGTGTACCAAGTTTCAACTCAATAGCTCTAACAGTTACGAAACGTGCCCTGCTAACGGACGACGGACGACGGACGACGACGACGACGACGACGACGGACGACGGACGCCACGGTATGGGATAAGCTCACCTCTGCTAAGAGGTGAGCTAAAAACAAAACATCGAGAAATTGAGACACTGCTACACTGGGTGTATGGAGCAAACATTACACAGTCACAGATACCGGTATACATCCGATCCTATCTACACATTTCATAAAATTATACTGAGAAATCGTTGCTCCTAGACAATAGCGTGATAAGCGTGACCGGACCTCTGGGACAGCAATTTCCATGCACTATAGAACCAGCTGGCTAGTATGGCTCACGACACTAGCTCACCTCACGGTCATCTCCAAACCAGACTCGCTCGACTTGTGGGAATTTACAGTATCCAAGTCGGGGGACGGTTCGGGAATGCCTGGGTCATTTTCCCAGCCCCAGTTTATGTCTCCAGGAAGGAAGTGACTGTAGGCATCAGACAAAATGATATAACGTAAGTACCATCTTAGCCCTAGTCTTGGGCAATTTGCAACAGCGCTATTAAACTTGTGAATATTCCCCTAGGTGGTACAATTTAGGAAGGTACATGTACATGACAAAAAAACAAATTTCATTGTAGGGTTAGGTTAAATAAGAGTTTTTCAGAACAGACACTATGTTCATGAGCACCATTTTTTAGTGACCTAGCATACCTCGAACAAAAACACACGAAAATGCTTTCAAAACAATAAGCAACTCAAAACGCACTGAAAGAAAAGCGTAAGACATCACATTACACTTTCATTCCAAACAATTTTGAGAGAACTTTACCTGAAATATCTCATCGCACTGGACTTGCTGACCTCCATAGCGTCAAGAGAGCCCATGCCACGGTACTTTTTCAGGCGGACGCCATCGGCGAAGAAATATTCCCCTGGTGCTTCCGAGGTTCCTGCGAGTAGGGAGCCCATCATCACTGAAATGGAAAGTGTTGGAATAACAATCAACTTGCTGGATAACAATGACTCCCTGGAAGAAGTCAGTTTTAAAGCCTGAAGTCATGGGCTATCAGAAAGATAAAGTGGAAAGATCAGGGCCTGAAACCACTGAGGTCCTGGGTTGGATCCCCAAACATTCATGGGACACAGTCTTTGACAGCATACAGTTTAACAAGAACTTACGCCACCTATAATCAATAAGGGCAGAAACTCACCAGTGGATGCCCCGAGTGCAAGACCTTTGATCACATGGCCAACAGTCTGTATACCACCATCAGCTATCACGGGGACACCAAAGCGCCGGGCGTACTCAGCTACTTTATAAACAGCCGTTCCCTGTGGACGTCCAACAGCCATCACTGCAAGAAGAAAACATTTGGAAATGACAAGAGTGAATCACTTGAAAGCCTGACATCTGTTGACAGCATTCAAGTATTTTCGTACTCAGAATAACCAATAGCCGATATTCCTCCATAAATGTTCAGCACTTGACAGGGTGCACCTTTCTCAGGGGAGTCTTTTTCCGTCCCAAGGGTTTCAACTGTTGAACATGTTGAAGTGTACACCAGACCACTGGCAATTACAAATAGGAAGAAGAGCCAGTTATGGAGAAGAGGACTAGTAGACGCACCTTCCTGTGTAATACATATCGAGCCACTTCCCATCCCAACACGTAGAGCATCGACCCCAGCATCAATAAGGTTCTTGGCCTGGGCAGCAGTCACAACTGAAAGACAGAAAGATGACATTAGGACATTTGCAGTACGACTAAATCATTACAATTAGTCACAAAAGCACAAACACCAACAGTACATGCAGCATAATCTGCACACCACTATTCGTGCCCCTGTGTTTCAGTAACCCCTTCGAATCATGCTGAGGACGTGTCTTGAGATTATCAACTGGTAAAAGCTGTTTGAGGTGTAAGGATGCAAGAAAAGCTAGCTTACAATAATTATGGTGGCGATGACAGTTAAAAGTTACACTGCTTCTACCCAGAGAAGAGCCTTTCAAAGCTGAACTTTTAAAAATTTTGGTTAACGAGAATGAAGAGTATTTTGATAAAACCTCGAAGAGATATTTCTCGTTTTTTGTCTCCACATGGGATTAAATACACGAATGTATCAGACCAGTTCTTTTCATCTATTTCTTTCATTTGAATTGAAAGATGGTCGTTTTTAGCATGCTACTGCTACAGAGTATAGAGTGGTTAGTATAGGAAATCGAAAGGTATCACATTTCTTCCACATGCTCCAGCCACGGCAATGTAGGAAGCCATCTTGTGCGCCAATAGTACCCGTCACCACGGCAACCAATGGACACCTGGAAATATTCTTGATCGTTCTCAGTGTTAATTGTGCAGAGTTGTGAGCATTCACACCAATACTATGTAACACCTATCCAAAATGAGTGCACCAAAATCCGTCGAAACACCCATTGTTTTATTATCTATGATAATGAACAGATATATCGTAAACTTGTCTTTACTAGACAATTCATTAGAATATTTGAGTCAGGCAGTTCTAATGCAATCTTGGGAAGTTCTGGCAGGATTGTGGGAAGATGTTGTTAGATCAGCTGGGGAATGTAACTTAAAAGCATTGCAGCAATAAACAGTGACCCCTTGGTCCAGCAACAAAGCAAGATTTTTTAAGCAATCTGTTCCAATTAGTTATATGCACCTCATGACGCGATCTCAAGGTATCAATTTGACCAATACAACAAGTTAAAAATCTTTCTTACAATAAATCTTTCAACTCGTCAGATAGCATACGGTTGGTTAGCTTACCAAAGCTTTTGCAGTAACCCAACTGCTTTGTTAATCATGATCTACACTTCGCATGCAGTTTGATGACCGAGAAAGCTTTGGTCAGCTAATCGACTTCATGAAACATCGTACTTTAGATAAAAGTCTTGACCATGGGATCAGGCAACAGATCTCTTTTATCAAAGTGAAAAAGCAGCTAAAATCTATTTGATGATCAGAATTTCAAATCAAGTTGACAACGAAGTTGGAATCAAGGGAAAGGGACTCTGACTCTGTATCCCACGACAAAGGGTACCTTCCCGGCACATCTGTGGTGGGGTGTTTTTTTTTTGGTCAATGAAGTGAATTCACTTTTCTGTGATATCAAATTCATGGAGCAGTTTCATCTAGCTCTTTAAATGAGTCCACCACCACCATTACTACTGTGCAAAAGCAGCTTTGGTAAAGCGCCCACAAATGAGCAATAAGCACTGTGACCTGCGGTTTGAGTTGCATGCAAAAATCATTGCTTGTTTGCAATGGTCACTACAAGTCACATTGATCTGCAAGTCAATATCAAACCCAGCGACCAACAGTTTTACCTGCAGACAAGAGATCCTTTTGTCATACACAGCAGCGATTATAATTGCAGGTGGCTGCAATTAAAATTGCTCGCTTGCACTCCACTTTACGTTAGGAAACTTGCTTAATTAGTGCAGCCAGAGTCCCTTTCATTGGATTAGATTATTAATTCAACTAATTTGAACATACACTCACCATTCCCTCCAATAATTTGAAGTTCTGGGTATTTTTGTTTGATGAAACGGATCATGTTGATTTGATACGCAGAGTTGCCTTGGGAAGAATCCTAGAAGGTATACATTTATGATCATTTAACATCAGCAGCAAACTTCCACCAACTGAAAATGAACTTTAAGCCTCGCAAACTTTTCACAGGTTACAGTAGCTGGTTTCATTTGGGCTATCATCTGAACCGAAATAAGTGCTCTCTTTACATGAGTCAATTGAATAGGAATCGACAATGTCAGACCAAAATCAAATGTCCTTTTAGGAAGGGTGTCCTGCTAACCCAGACGTCTGCTAATAAACGATGTTAAACTGAACTCGGTATTGTGTAAGCTTACCAATACTATCACATCAACACCGGCTTGAGCTAACGCGTCCAGTCGACCCTTGTCATTTTCATGCGTACTGATGGCACCGCCTACTAATAACTGTTTGCTGCAATGAGAAAACGCAGTGTCAGATCAGAGGGAAACGTTAAAGGCGGGCCGTCCTGGAACAATGCTGAGTCGGCACTAATTAAGTTACAAGAGGTGGATTCTGTGAAGAAAAGAAATCTCCCAATTCATCTCAACTTACTGGTTGTCTTTTGATGCAAGTGGAAATTCTCTATTCTTCTTTAAATCGGTTCTTGAGATGATGGACACTAATTCCCCGCTCTCATTCACTATTGGCAGTTTACCTGAAGCAAGAAGACAGAAATTATGTTGGCTGCATATTACATGTACATGAACATGCAAGACATTTTAGAGTCTCCTGTACTGAGCAAAGCATGAATACTTTCATCTTGACCCTCAAGTTCTGGTTACCATTACGCCAACCCTTCATGAAGGATAGAGCAGGTCAGTTCTGGAGCACACGTTTTGGTGTCTGATCTGATGTGTTGCACTGGCATCTTTTGACTGTTCAAAATTGACAGAAGACAACTCGAACAAAAAAAACAAACTACCAAGAAGAGACTTACCTTTTTTACTTTTCTGCAGTATTTGGTTAGCTTCTTTTAGAGTAATACCAGCTGGTGCGACGACAAGATCTTCTAACTTGGTCATAACCTGCAAGATGAGGAAGAAATTTATTGTCCTGAGAAAGAGAAAGTCCAGTACACATGGTCTTTGAGCGTTTTATATGCCACCATAGTTAGGCCCCAATTGCATTTATGGCCCTGGTGACTTGGTATTCTTGAGTGTTTCACAATGACCGGAGAAATTCAACCTACCTTATATATGAATGTATTGTGTTCTTCTTCTGGTAAGAAATCGATATCTCTCTGTGTGATAAGCCCAACCAGTTTGCTCCCCATTTTCCCATTCTCTGTGATCGGGAATCCAGAGAACCCATGTGCATTTTTGGCTTCTATGACTTGTGCTACCGTTTGTTGAGGGGACATGACGACAGGATCCAATATGAAACCTTGTTCATATTTCTGAAAGAAATTGTTCGAGCATAATGTATTGTCAGTGAGAAATGAAGACCAACACTAAAAGATCACATGTAAAAACAGGCCAGATGTTTTGCAATTCACTCAAACACTTCAAATCTTTAGGTTTGGAATTGAAATGGAAGTAGATACAGGCCAGTAACTGTAGTACCCAATAGGAGCTGAGATTTCTTGTAAAATTGTCAGAATTTGGTACTTAGATCTAGATGACGTAAAGTAATATTGGTTGCTTGCACTTTCTTAGTCTTTATCAATTCTTGATAAAACAGATTGATCTTGTAAGCTCAGATCTCTTATTTCCATACCTTTACTTTTCTCACTTCATTTGCTTGGAACTCGGGTGTACAATTATGATGAACAATACCAATTCCGCCACAGAGCTGGAAAACAAATTGATTTGTTACTTTCGGTATTGATAAGCAAAGAGCCAGTCAAGAAATCAGATTGTTCAAATTCAAAGCAAAGTCCAGGGAAACACCAAATTGCTCTTTTTTTTCGAAGGCAAAGAATGGCACGACAACACTGACTCCTCAACTTTGACTGAGCCCAAAAGCCCGGATGCAACTATTCTTTTTAATCTTTGATAAAGATTCAAGTCAATGTTTTCCAATAGGGTACCAATATCAGTATCGTTTCAAGGCTAGATTATTTTATGGCCTGTCATGTACACGGTATGAAGATAGTCTGTCTGTTTTCCCTGGGATAGAAACGGGGTCAACTTGCATGGGAGCCAGCAGTGTTAACCACTTGGCTATCACCGTATCAGGCTCTTTTACATTGCATACTTACAGCCATTGCTATAGCCATTTTAGACTCTGTGACAGTATCCATAGGGGATGACACAAGGGGAGCATTCAATGTGATTTTCTTCGTCAATGCAGATGTCAGATCCTGGAGAAAAAAATATTTATCAGTGTGCATTACTGGTTGTATTCTTCAAAGTGATTTTTAAAGAGATTATAAAGTCCTTGTCGAAGTTTGATTATAATAAGTTTACCCACAAAATGAATACAGAGCATGCCAGAGGTCGCAGTATACAAACCGAAACTCTGTCTAATTTGAGCTGCATAGGATTCCAGGCTATAGAATTTTTCCCAGCACTGGGAGCAGGTCAAACACTGTTCCATGTGCTGGTACTTATCGATAGCAATTATTGCCAGAGTGCTGATCAAGTTCAACAGAATCCATTAGCAACACAAACAGATCAGGTATTTTCGTATTTTTACTCCATCTGAATGGAAAAAAATTGATAAAAAATCTCAACTGATGAATACAATTCTGATTGATGGGTTGATCAATATCATATCATTTATGAACTGAATGAAAAATCAATCCAATCACTGCCGAGGAAACTGTCAATCATGCCAATTAGTACCACTCCCGTTGTTTCTCATTAAAACGGACGAGGCTCTAAGGATGCTCTCGAGGAAAAAGATTGAGATGGACGACCCCAGTGACCATGGCGACACGTCAGAGTATTCTTCATTAACACACAGAATATCCATCCTGAAGATTTATTGATGGGAGAATTACCAAGACGGTGAGTTCGTCTGGTAAGTTATCATGCTTCTTGCAACAAGAAGATAAGGCAGCATTTGTGTTACTTTTACGTAGCATATCAGTATTCAATACATTTTGGTTCTCAAACCTCAGTTTTTAGCTCAAAACCTTTTTGGCTCACCGTAGGGGAGTCTATGTAATACCGCAGTGTCCGTCGTCCGGCGTCCGTCGTCGTATCCTATTTCAAAAACAGTGGCACGTTTCTTAACCGCTAGGGCTATGAACTTGAAACTTTGTACACAGCACCCCCTAGGTCAGGTGACCTCTGACACTGAATTTCGGTCCGATCTGATTCTCAACTTGGCCACTAGGGGGCCAAATGTTGATATCTAAAAGTGTGATATCTCGCTTATTAGTGACTTGTTTTCGATGAAACTTGTATATTTGCTATGAGTACCTACAACACGTCTTATATCATACGGGTTTTTAATTTGACCTACTTTTCAAGTTCACAGAGGTCATATGGCGTAAATTGGCCGTTAGAGTGTAAACTATGGCACGTTTCTTAACCACTAAAGCTATGAACTTGAAACTTAGTACATATAACCCCCTATATCACATAGCCTCTGGTGCTGAATTTCAGTTTGATCTGATCCTCAACTTCGCCACCAGGGGGCCAAAAGTGGAAATCTAAAAAGTGTGATATCTCGCTTATAAGTGACTTGTTTTCGATAAAATTTTTATGGTAGGTGCTCTTAGGAAGAATACATCACATATCTTACGGGTTTTCAATTTGACCTACTTTTCAAGGTCACAGAGGTCATATGGCGTAAATTGGCCGTTAGAGTGTAAACTATGGCACGTTTCTTAACCACTAAAGCTATGAACTTGAAACTTAGTACATATAACCCCCTATATCACATAGCCTCTGGTGCTAGATTTCAGTTTGATCTGATTCTCAACTTTGCCACCAGGGGGCCAAAAGTGGATATCTAAAAAGTGTGATATCTCGCTTATAAGTGACTTGTTTTCGATAAAATTTTTATGGTAGGTACTCTTAGGAAGAATACATCACATGTCTTACGGGTTTTCAATTTGACCTACTTTTCAAGGTCACAGAGGTCATATGGCGTAAATTGGCCGTTGGAGTGTAAACTATGGCACGTTTCTTAACCAGTAAAGCTATGAACTTGAAACTTGGTGCATATAACCCCCTACATCAGATAACCTTTGATGCCGAATTTTGGCCTGATCTGATTCTTTATTCGGCCACCAGGGGGCCATAATGGAAAAAGAAAGAAGTGCAATATCTTGCTTATTTGAGTGAATTGTTTTCGATAAAATTTTTATGGCAGGGACTTCTAGCAATGATACACCACATGTTGTACGATTTTTGGATTTGACCTCCTTTTCTAGGTCACAGAGGTCAAATGGCGTAAATTGGCCATTGGAGTGTAACTATGGCACGTTTCTTAATTGCTGAAGCTATGAACTTGAAAGTTGGTACATGTAACCCCCTACATCAGATAATCTCGGACACCAAATTTTGGCCTGATCTGATTCTTGATTTGGCCACCAGGGGGTCAAAACTGAAAAAGTAGGACGTGCAATATCTCGCTTATTAACGACTTTTTTTTTCGATGAATTTTTTATTGCAGGGACTCTTAGCAATCACACGATATTGATCTGGTTGATGTCATAGACAATTATTGGTTGGATCATAAACTTATATATACTGCCCTGTCTTATTACTTGACATCAATACACATCTAAAAAAAGTCTTCATGCCTGATTGTGTTCACCATATTCACCTCTAAACTAAGCATGATCCTGCCTACTAAAAGATGTATACGGTGAGCACAATGGCCCCTGGCCGTTTCATTTTTAACAACGCTTCTGGTCATTCCAAACAGAATGATTTTGATCCAAAAATTACTAGTCCATAACATATTATTAAACCAACACTTTCCATTCAATCAACATCCATTTAGATAGTGACCCCAAATTGATGAAAAGAAATATTTTAGGAAGAGGAAATATGGGTCATAGATGGGTCTTTGTAATGGTTTCTAAAGGCAAATCATAGACACTGTCGCTATTCAGATCATTCTATCTAAAAATACGGTGCTTAGATATCTATTTATCCCCCATTGGAATATGTCGATGTTTCAAAGCACGGTCCACTTTTTGACAGTCATACATGTCCTTTGACATATTAGGTTAACAACCCAGACAGAGCCATAATTGAAAAGGAAAGCATTTCAAAGATGCTATTGAAACTAGGGCCAATTACATGTAGCGATTCAAGGGAGAACTGTGTCATATATATGTACTGGTAAGGAATGCCAATCCTTTTCTTGTCTTGTCATGTGGACTTGTCAATGACAGGACAGGTGGTGCTGCAGTCTTCTGACTCCATAAGGCATTCTGAGAGAAATTCTCCTCTGGACTTTTAGTGGTAAATAAACTGTACTTGTTATACACTCTTGGTTCCAGTGTTTCACCTGGTACAAAGGGTCCCAGTGGCTTATGGCATTGTATCAAGTTCGCTTAGGCCTGGCCCTAATGAATTGTTCTGATTGGGCGCATTTGTTTTGTTCGGGCTCTGGTTCGTCTTTGTCCATTGCCCCAAACACACTTACCACTTCAGTGACTGCAAAATCTATGAAACCAGGAAGAATGAGGAAATCACTGAAAAGCAAAAGAAAGATTTTAGACAGACCACATTCAAAAGTCAACCAGCGGTTAACCACCAACTTACATCCCAGATATGCTGAGGGTATGGTTTGCGCATAACTGACCAATCAGCTTACAGAGCCATCAAATGACGTTGTGCACCTGATTATGCATGATTTTAAATTCATTCACTGGCTGTGTTAGCTGATTGGTCTGTTATGCGCAAACGCAAACTGTACCATCGCGATCGCTGCATCGGCATACCCAGTCCAAGTTCTGAAGTGTTGTACCCGTATTGCCCAAAGTCATACCGCCACTAAGTTCGACCATCTGGATCCAGCTGTTACAGAACGTGCTCATTACGATGATTTGCTGATGCCACACCCACAGTGTACCGTGATTTCAACTTCAATCAATGACTAGGCCTAATGAGTGTCAGTTTCATCGAAATCTACGAAATTTTTTTCGCAATTTCACTACGCGAGTCTACGGTAACTTCTCTTAATTTACCGTCGGGAGCCTCCTAATTCTTCTCTATTACTTCTAATGAGCAAATGTAAACAATTTTAAAACAATGACGTCATGTTCAGCCCTTAACTCTCTTCCCCCTGTTCAGACACATGACGTCATCACACAATCCCCACAAATGCATACACTACAGTGTACACTGTACATGCTCGTGTGCAGATAGATCCGGCTATTTTTCATAACACCTCAAAAGTGCAAACTTACTCGTATGTCAGGCCATGACCATCTCCAAATAGAAGGGCACCAGATAAACCATCATCAGGGACATAGCCTGTCCCGCCAGTTATCAAATAATCAGCCATTCTGTAAGATAAATCACGAAGAAATTAGCGCCCCGAAGTGATCACCATAAACCACGCTTCGCAATGGCGTGGTGGACACGCGCCTCGTTCTGACTTCTCAGGCAGCACAGGCGTGACGTCATATGTCAAACTAAAATACAACATTTTCACTAAAAAATTGCCAAAAAGTATAACCATCTCAGGAGGCCGTAATTCAAAGTTTTATATTTGTCTCTCTCTACATTTTCATTAACACTCGTTGTCTTTTCTGTTTTATGATGCGTCACTATATCAACACCCCCTGACCCTCTATCGCAAATGGTGAATCACAATCTGAAAATAGCTTATTGGACTTATTTATTATTAGTAACCAGTCAGTAACATCAGGCCTTACTGGGTTCTGAGAAGCGTATTCAACTTGAACAATGCACCTCACGATACTAGACTCCTGGGGCAGTCCATTGCGTCATCCTATGGTATATCCTTGGGGTGAGGGACGAGGCCGGTCTACTGAGTCCGGAGTGTACACGATACCGACACACCAATCTCCATAGCAGCGATAATACTCAAGCATAAGACCGCCTCATCACACTACTATTACTGCCCAAGGAGTATGTTCGAGGGTATATACCCGGGGCATATTGTAATCACACTGCTGGGTGCAAGGACCCTGATATTCAAGAGTGACTTGACCACTAAAGTATTCCAAAATCTCCCGCCATTTCTTAGATTCCCGGGGCAATCCATTTCGCCTGCTTATGTCCACCGCGTCTGGAGTGTACGGTAAAGACATCTCATGCGTCTGAGACATCGTGAGGCGGACTGTGCGTCTGAGACACCGTTATGCGTCTGAGAGTCAATAATTGCGTGAAGGACATCATATGCGTCCCATGATCAGACGACTAATGCAGTCATATCAAGATCAAATACCTCTGAGTAGAGATATCATTATGCGTCTGAGTGTCCAAGGAATGGTGCCGTAGAGGTATGGAAGCTAACTGGGGGAATAATTTTGCCTTTGGATTCTTTACCTACCGTTTTTCGTACATTGAATGAACATATCCGCTGCTCCTCATATCGGCTGTCTGGTGGCCAACGTGTGGACGCGTTGACGACGACGGAGAGACAACCTCGGGCGGGGGCAGATGCGCATTTATACCACTGCATGCATTTTCACCCATTGTGTCCTCTTGGTTTTCTATCATCGTTTCAATACCGACAGAAACATAACTGGAAAAGAAGACATATGACAACTGCTTGCCAAAATACTTTCCAAGCATTTAAATGTGATCGACTGATAACCAACACTCTTAAATGCGACGGAAGCTCTGCCGTGAATCGGAGAGAAAGCGATGCATATGTGATAACCAATCAGATATCAGGATCTTAGTCTTGTCGAATTGGTTACCGGGCTTTTGTTTTGAGCACGACACGATGTCATCGCGGTAGCAATGACAGCGCATAACACAACCAGCTTATCAGATTAGATTGTAGTTTGTATTTCTCCATGAAATACTTGGTAAAAAATAGACGGCAACGCCCTTATTCATCGTGATATGAGAGACCAAATACTAAATATGATTATTAAACTCCTGAGGCAGACCATTCGTCTTCCTCATACTTTCTTCAGGGCGGAGGGCCGGTCTACTGCGTCCGGAGTGTAGTATGCCGGAAAGTGACCACAATTATAGTTTTAGATTGGGAGTCCTTTTGAGGTATTTTGTACCAATGGCCGTCAGAATATCTCATTCTCGGCTAATTCCTCTTGATGTGGGTAGAGGGTGTTACATAGGTCATTAAGCTCGCCGGTGAGCTGCACTTGGGGTGCCACCTTTACCCCGCTTCTTCTGTTTTTTTCCACCCCAACTTCCAAACCTATATGAGCGGATTCAGCATCAGATGTTGTACCCGCTGAGACAAGGACAGCACATCCAATCAACCGCGGTGGTTAGTCAGAGGTCCCTGGTTCAAATCCGACCGTCGACGTTAACCTATTAGGCAGGTCACTTTGCCTCATGCCTTTCTCTTCCCAGGTGTGAAAATGGTACTGGTCAGAAATGCTCCAAATGGAGCGCCGATTGAGTATATGCATTCCGGACCGGTCTGGTCCTGTCGCATGAAGGAAAGACGACCAGGATGACAAAATGGACTGCATAGGATTCTAATGTATGAGAAGCTCGTCCAAATTCTACTGTATAAACCCGAACATTTAAAAATTTTAGCACTGAATTATTTAATTCCATCTTTAGAAGCACAAGGAAAACTGTCAATGTCGTCAAAATCATCTGCCCTGGCACCAAGCATTTTCGGCTAGAATCCGACACCGAGCTAGGATTCGAACCCCGGGGTTTTGTACCCTGTGCCAAACGCTCGTCATCATGCAATATCAACAACATCATCATTCCTTACACAGCTAAACATCAATAAATGTACATTCAGCGCAAACCCAACAACAAAGACCATACCTCAGCGATCACACAACCACATTTATCGAGTCTCGGGAAGCAAATCAGCTACGAATGCAAACAATTCGCATCAGCAGACGTCATGAATTGGATGTTTTCATTGAAGACGCAACTATGCTACATTCCAAATGCGCTTTTCCGTCTCTGTCCTGACAGTGTGTAATTTGACTGTCATGTGCGAGATCTGCCGAACAGACCTAACCAAATTTAGGTAAGTAGGGTGGATACCGGGATAAAATGATGCTAATCCTGATCAGTTTCTCCGCCAACTCGGCATCACACAACCAATGCATCGACTATGCCACAATCCCACACCCACAACGTCAGAGCAATATCGATTTTTCCTCCAACCGCGTATTCTTACCCCAACCTATCATCCCTTTTGTATTCGAGGAAAATGTTGGTATCATCCACGAGAAAATGACGTTTCGCCACAAATTTCAGCATAATTCATGCAACCTTAGAAGGGAATTCATTGTTGAGTGACCGAGGACCGATGCTGGTATATATCCATAAAAAATAATTACAATACGAAATGATTAGTACATCTTATCAAAAAAATATGCAAGAGTCAGCACTCAGAACCAATTTATGAAAATAGGGGGCTCTTAACAAATAGAGCTCCTGTGCCATAACTGTTTTTAAAACTGGTTGGTTGTGCTTAATTCTTACTTCAAAATGTTCCCCGTAACTGTTGATATTGATTCCAACCGTCTCACTGAATCAGGATGACGAAATAGACTGCCTCGGGAGTCTAAACCGGCAAGGGTGTGGCCAAGAGCCCATAACAAATATTCATTATCTATATATTTGCTACACCCTTGGAGTTTCTCACTAGAGGACCAAGGTTACCCTTTTCAAGGACCCATAACATGTGTTGTCTTTCCTCGTTCTGTGCTCATGGTCGCTCTAGAAAGCGTAAGTGTCGTTGTAGTAGTTGATACATAGTGTAGCTATGGTGATACATAACCCGCCTTCCCAGTTGCCATGGAAATAAAGTGAGCCAGGTAATCATCACGATAATGGTTTTGAGCTGACATTCAGTTGTGTTGCGATCAATTTCGGCCTGTGTCGCTGTTAAAAATGTCATCATATAAAACATGTATTGGTTATTTCTCAAAATAAAATACACTTTGAACTAAACCACGTGCAATCTCGACGACACTTGTGTCCCTGAAAGGACCAATGGCATTATCAAGGGCATTATTACCAAGCTGTCTGGCTGCCCAGTCACCTTCCACTCTTATACAGCAACCGGTCCCGACCCCGCAGTCGATGATAACCGGGAGTGTAATATGTGTTTGCGGCGATCTGTCAACGTCGTCGTCGCAAATTCCGTCAGAGACATCATCATGCGTCCGAGACATCATGATGGGGATGCGACTCTTGACATCAGCGTGACAGCTAAATAAAGACAAAATGTTGTTTCTTAGACATCATTATTCACCAGAGACATTCAACTGCATTATACATAACGGAATTGTCCGTCGTCGCTAACACACCGCTCGTCACGCCATACAGGAAGAATGGCACTCTGGGTGTTAAAATGACTTTGTCTTGTAACTTCCGTCTCGCCATGGGGGTTCTGAGCTAGATGCGCACATCCCTTCAAGTCATGTCAAAGACAGCAGTTGGAAATAAGACAACCTGACTCGCCACACGTTATAACCAAACAAAACATACCACTCGAGTCCATCATGAAGCAATTTGTACAATAGAAATGAAAGCATCCATTAGACAAAAAGAAAAGCAAGAATCAATCAATATTCAGATCGATATCCCTAATCATTACCTGCCGCTGCTTCCAATTACTAAAAGGCTACGATGAGAATTAATCAGCTGACAGAATCTAGAATACTAATCGAGTACACGTACTTGTAAGGTAAGGATGTAAAAATTTAGCCTTGGCGATATAATTGATTTACTGTAAAGTCGGTTCTGTCCCGTCACGTCCAGGCGCGGCTGGTGTCAGGTGAACCAGCTACGCGCGCGCGGTGTACCTTTTCTATATCACCACTAAGTTTAGCCATCCAGATCTACGTGTGGTACTGGGGGAAACACTCGAAAACAAAAACGTTAGAGTCCCACATGGATAGCCAATACCACGCCCAAGCATTTTCCCGCCACGAAAATCAGTCAAGAAAGCACCTGCTAACCCGTTTCCACAATTCGACGTTGGCGGCGCTTTTTCACTCTCTTGTCAATTATCTTGTGGAGGTAAAAATTTCAGAAGCGTCAAAATGGCGGAAGAAGGGCAGAATTCGACGGCAGAAACGGACAAACCGTTCCAAAAGGCCGGTCCAGATGACTATGGTTACTATTTTTACCCGCAAAGAAACGAAGAACAAAGTCAAAAGACTTCATACCTATCAAAATTCTTCAGTTACAATAACGCAAGGCGACACATCAAGTGTGAAATGAACGTCGTGTGGTGTGTGAAAAACAGTAAGTTAGTTTCGCCGTCTAGCGGCAAAAGGAGGAACTGATTTTCACCAAGTAAAATCCAGTGTTCTGGAATGAAATGAGCTGCTGAAATGAAATGAGATGCATGAAATGAGCAGCTTGAAATGAGCTGCTGAATCAATTGAAAGATTTGTTTGAAATAACTATTGATCGATCTGGTTATGTGACCCTATATACTTTTAAGTACCTTCTCAGTTGCAGTGTCTTAAATTAAAAGGGTGTGCCATTCATTATATTTGATCCTGTGAAAGGAAAACAGAATGCACTTGTACACAATCATGACTGACAGTGCCGTCAATCAATGGCAATTCCAATGCAATAGTGGAGACAGCGTAGGCCCTTAAGATGCCAGTAAAGTGGAGCACATGCACAGTCTTCCACAGACAATAATCTACATGCTGATCACAGTGAAGGGGTCTTGTGTCTTTTTATCATAAAATAGGTGATGAATCTTTGATATCTTTTTACTTTCAGATCCATTTGTAAGGCTACTAATGGGAGCAATGAAAAACAGCGGATGGTAGGTTAAACTGTAGATGTCAACACAGTCAACAATTAACATTGAATGGTGGATTGTCCTCAAAGTCATGGATCATGGTTGTGACTACGTCTTCAGAAAAGAGTGTGCCTTTTTCGCCTCATGACCTGCGCTTTGAAAGTTTGTGGCCAACCTGTTTATGAGACAAGAGGGATCAGAGGCTATCTAATCTAAAATATTGGTACTGTGAGACAAAGGAGGTCAGATTGAAAAAGGCTTTCTAAAATGCATTACTGTGTCCTGAATATTTGTTGATCTCGAGGTTCCATGAGTAGGAAGTTTTGCTCATCTCATCATTTTCCATTTTCTGCTTGGTGATTATTGAATGTGTTATACTTCCAGTCCAATAACTCTCAACCGTCATGTATCTTGTGAGAATTGTAAAGGCCGCGTAAATGGTGGATACGACCCCGAAACTAATCAGGTACGGTATTTCAATAAGTCTGTGCATATAAAGTTAGGCATGCCTCTACTTCTGATTAGGTTGGTTATATTTGCCAATACTTCACACACTGAGACCACATCTTAACATGTGCGTTGTGACTAAAGTAGAACTGTGCAGACCTATATAAACTATAACAGTGCATGTTTTCTTCTCTGTCAAACTTTATTCCTGGTGGAAGTCAAGAAAGTTTCATCAAAATCTAATTCAGTATTTTTTTTTCAGGTTGTAGTTTGTCAAAATACCGCCGTGAAATCGAGTACATGTTGTAGTGTACTAGCTCACGAATTTATTCATGCCTTTGATGCATGTCGAGCAAAGATAGATTTTGATAATCTGGAACATTTAGCATGCACAGAAGTAAGTCCGATTTTTGTCAAATAATTAATGGGTTGACAGTCGAACCTCCCTTAGCTGGCACATGTCCATCAGAGATATTCTACTGTACTCGAATAAGCAAAAAGGACAATTTGTAGTCCCAATTGTTTTTTCATTTAAGATTGCCTTAATTATCATTATTTTCTCATTGTTACAGATTCGAGCAGCAAATCTAGTCCATTGTTCGATGTCTACTGCAATTTTTGAAGGGGATGCAGGTTTCAATAATATCAAAGAGGCTCAGAAGGTGAGATGTAATTTAACCCTCTTCAACTCAGGTCTACAGAGAAAACTTATCTGTATACTGGGGCATGTTTTTGGAAATCTTTGGTCAAGAATTTGTGAGAAAATAAATTTGTTAACATAACAGTCAGGTGGTGAGTGTCAGTTACATCACCAACCTTGCTTTTTGCCATCGCTAGGTATGCCCCCTGAGAATTACAATGCTTGGATGTATTGCAAAACCCCTCATTTGAGGAGACATATTCACTGCTTTACTGCAATCGTATAGTTTACTTAGAGTGGATACAGTGGATATCGGAGGCAAGGCATTTTGATATGAGGCTTTTAGAATGGTGTTTCGAAATTAATAGCCCATGCTTTTCCTCTTTTCAGGAATGTGTAAAAAGAAAAGCGATTTTATCAATAATTATGGTCAGGCAGGTGACTGCTGAAAAAGCCCGAAAGGTAGTCGATAAAGTTTTTGATAGGTGCTGGAACGATCTTGAGCCAATTGGACGTAGATGCCGGCGGAAATCTAAGGACCCAGAAATGGCCTATCACGAAGGATATTTATATGGATATACAGATTGATGTACATTATTTAAGGGTGAATATAGGCAAGATACTTTATTAATTTTCAAGAAAAGGCGCTCCAAGTTGGTACCATTGGATCACCATGCCTATTTTCTCCCTTTAAGATTATTTCAAAGATGAGAGTCGAAATGCTGCTAGTTTTATTCTGTTTTATAGGGTCTGAAGTTTATATTCATGTTAAATTTTTGGAACCTGTGAACGTCATCGGGCTTTCAAGTCTGTATGTTCAGCCTACATCGGCTGCAGTATGAAGCTGTGATGAAATAAAGCCACCAGGAAATATAGGTTTCCAGGTTGTGTATGTGTGATTTTGAGATTAAAAATGCATTTTATTTCATCAATAGTGAGTTAGTTGCATTTCTTAGACCTCTATGTATTCTGCTAGAAAATCTCATATCAGTGATGGCTGCAAAAGTATGCAACTTCAGAGCAGCATTATATTACATATCAATGCTTGAGTTTATTACTCCAGGTTAGTGTGTCTCTCTGTGATTAATAAGCTTGAAGGATGGGATACAAGCAATTTCTGATGCCGCTTGGTGCAGATAGGTTCTGTTGCCCAAATGCTCTCTGCTTTATGTCATTTAGCAATAATCATCTCCGTCAATGGATGCTAACACAACGGATAGTTATTAAAACTAATAAATAAACTTTGGCCTTTTTCAAGCCAAATTATCAGCATTGTGGCATTGTGAGTCGGAAGACTTGCGAGTATCCTCCAGCTGGAGTGTGGCATCGATGAGTGAGTGTGCTAGCTAAATTCTTTGTGGCTTTTGACAATCACTCCCCCTCCAATTATCTCCCAAATTAGCCCGCCCCTGCCCCCCTCCTAGCCTCCTCCAACTGGAGTGTGGCATCGATGAGTGAGTGCGCTAGCTAAATTCTTTGTAGCTTTTGGCAATAACCGCCCTCAAATAATCTCCTTAGTTAGCCCGCCCCCGTCCCACTTGATTATATCCCCATCTCCAAAGTAGTGAGTTGTCAAATGAAAAGCCAATCTCCCAGTCTTCGGTCCGTCTGTCGAATGTTAGATGCACCCGCTGAAATTCTCACATAGTCAGTAGGTCGAGTGAGACAGGCTTGACATAGATGATCACCATTGACGACGCTTGGAGAATGATGAAAAGCACGTGGTAAGTGGGCGTGGTTTGTTTACAAAATCTCGCTTTAGTGTCGTTCCGCTAGCACAGAGGGCGCGCGAGATATTGCCAATACGGGCATGCGCATTTGAGAATTGATCGGCGATTTTTACTTCCGCAATTTCAGGAAATTATGGTGGGTGTGATTTCAACTTCAATAAAGTTATGATTTCTCCAATATCGAATGAAAAAACATGATATAAGTCGTTCCTGGTATAATTGCCATTTCAAGGGAACAAACTGATATGACATTCACATTAATCAAGGCTGCTTATTTGCAGTAAACATCGAACGAAGTTGAGCTGTTTTTTTCACTGATCTCTCGCCAGTCATCACTGATATCAGTGCACACTGCATTCCCTCTGATCTGTATAATATACTTCCATGCATGGAACATGTATGAATACATGCTCTGACAAACATGTTAGCAAAGATCAGACTGGTTCATATCGCACGGCCTTGATCACTTAATCTCACGCTATGCAGTTCATGGCATTACTTGCGCGTCAATGCCGTCATGACATGACCTACAAGACGAGTATGAGCTAGCTATCCGTATCGCTTGCGCTGTGCTGTGGTGTTGCATGGTTATTGGCATTTGGGAACAAGTTTACAATCCCCGATCACACCCCAAAAAAGGTCATCGATTGACTAACCAAGCACCACTGTTCAATGGATTTATAGTTGAATGCGATCAAACTACGTCATTTCCGATCGGGGATTCTAAAGTTTAGCCGGCATTTGCTAAAGTATGGAAAATTTAATCTATTTGAACGACTGAACATGGCGAGTTGATAAACTGTTTAGTTTCAGCAACAGTAGACCACAGACACAGTAGACCACCTTCGAAAGTCCACCAACAAACATGGGAATTCAATTGTGGGGCATCTTGACCGAGTCAGAGAATCATGCTGTGCAGACACCTGTTTTACACCGATTTTCGAGTGTGGTCTATGTTACCAAGTTATAATGTTGCTGTAGTGACATTTCTCTGAAACGTGGCATTTTGATGAGATGGCGTACTGTGGATAGGGCCCAGGGGCCCTGGCCTTTGGCCCTTTCAATTCATCCCTTCCGGGGCTTTTTCTTTTTCTCACCCAATTTCCTATCATTTCAGTCTGCCACATTAAAGCCATACTTAACAGCCGTCCGGCACACCCTGACGGCTGCAATGTGCCTAGAAAACTTTTCATCACAAGTTGTAGAACGACATAACAAGCCAGAGGTGGAAGTAAGGCAAGTATCTGTTTCACACCAGTCTATAGCCAAATGTCTCAAGGTACACTCTTGTAGGAAAGTGTAAGACAGCAGATGAATATTGTTGGAAGCACTTGGATATATTGGCTCATACACATGGCATATAAATTTAGTATCAGTGCCACAGTTTCTAGCAATATGCCAAGAAATTGCTTTGCCACAACTTGCCATGTACAGTAGAACCTCTCTATCAAGGACACCCTTGAGACTGACAAGTGCTGTCCTAAAGAGAGAAATGTCCTGATTGATAGAGAGGTCACATTGAATGGAAACAACCAATTTTGAATTAAAAGTATTGTCCTTAAAAGAGAGGTTATCCTTAATAGAGAGGTGTCCGCTTAGGGAGGTTCCACTGTATATCTATAGGTTTCGATAGGTGCTCTGGAATATATTGTCTTCATGAAGCTACAGCTGAAACAATCCTAATTTGAATTTTCATCAATTCTGACGCAATTATATCCCTTGTTTTCAGGAGTAGTAAAGAACTTTTGTTAACACCTGTGGTAGTAAGCAGGAATAGTAAAGAAAAGGTTCTAATAGAAGGCTCCGTTAATTCATTACGATTCAGCATTGCCATCAAACAGGTAAGACTACTATACTATTTACAAAATTAAAGAAATGAAGGTATTATTCCCTCAATTAATTTGTTCATCGCCTGTCTCACTGGTAAATCAATTTTCTAAAAGTGTTTGACGTTTTGTTTCAACTCTTTAAGAGATAGTAAAGACAGAGTTTTTAGTGCGCACAACTCCCAGAATGCTTTTTAAACATCTCTATATGACATCTGCTCTTTCCAGGCCGATGAAATCGAGAAGATCTTATGCAAAAAATTCATGCGGTTTATGATGATGAGGGCAGAAAACTTTATCATTCTCAGGCGAAAACCGGTCGAGGTGAGTGTGATTACCAATAGGACCAACGAGACTGCCCTGTGGTCAGGGTGGTGTCCTTTGGCCAGTATTGCTCTCTATTCTTCATGAGTTGAAGTAGCTCAGTTATTATAGCAAGTATGAAGATGAGAGAGGTATGGTATTGTTTATACTGTCTTCAGTAGAAACCCTTGCAAATTTCTATGGGGTCAATTGCAATTGAGCACTGTCCTATTTAAAAAACCAAATATTAATGGGGATATTTGTAGTGGTTCATTCTTCTCTAATCTAATACTTGATTACATCAAAGAAACAATATCATAAGGACGGCTTGAATAGGTCTACGTTCATAAATTGATGACATGAAAACTTACTCTGCATGGAATATCTTGTTGGGTCTTCTTTTGCCGAACTTTCTGATGGGGAAAAGTGAGGATTGTGTCTTTTATAGTGCAGTAGGCCCCCTAGAGTGTAGCTGATTAATATTCTAGAAAATAGGAACAAAATCGGCAGAGGTCGCCATTCACCCCATGTGTATAATACTGTCGTGGGTGATAAGTTCTTTACTTTGTCACGTTTGTGGGGCATAACTCGGGTAAGTGTGAAGCCCCTGGCCAGAGTGTTCTCTACCCATTGTCCCACCTGGTCTTTATGAATTAGCAGCATCATGCTTCATGTCATTGTTAAGTAATAGTCAACAACCAAGTACACTAGATAACCCCAAAAAATAAAGCGCTCTTTAACAATATGCTGCTTGGATATCTTGGAGAAATCTGGGCCAAAGGTTAGCTCTTCAAAATTAGACACTTAGTTTACCTCTACCTGGAGATGACTGTCTTCGTGGGTTGGAGTTGCCGCCCTGGCCTATGATTGTGGGGGAGGTGTCCCCTTGATGAACACCCCTTGGATGGATCAGTCCTTGCTTGTACACAATTCTCTTGGGAGGTAGCAGTATTTTTAGGATGGGGTCCTTAAAATAGCCAATGAACACATTTTTTATGTGCTCAATTTAAGCACATTTAGTTGTAGATTAGCCTAGACCTTGTTCGAATATTGGTTTTGGGCCCCTTTTCTTAATCCCAAGTCCACTACATATTATTGTAACACTCCCTCCCACAAACTCACAGACTTCTACCAAATATCCGGATTATGCAAACGTGAAGAAATCATGCTGAAATCAAACCTTAATTTGGGAGAGTACAGGGTTTGTCCCGAATTATGGAATTCAAAACTCTTCAGACTTGTGTATTTCATCTCTTTCCAGGGCTATGACATCAGTTTCCTGATCACAAACTTCCACACAGAACAAATGTACAAGCACAAGCTGGTTGATTTCGTGATATCGTTTATGGAAGATATCGACAAGGAAATCAGCAACATGAAACTGGCGCTAAATGCCCGTGCCCGTATATGTGCGGAGGAATTTCTGAAAGAGTTTTAGTTTGAACTGAATTGAAAGGTAAGCGCAACTTGCTTCAGATTTGGTGATAGCCTTTAGGAGTGCGCCAAAACCAGTGATTTGTGGTTACCCTTTGTTCAGATACAGTCCAACAGAATTATTTCACATGTGGTGCTGTACGAATCAATGTCTTTCACTAGATATAAATGACATTATACGGCAAGCAAAATCAGGCGATTAGTAGCTAAAGGGTTAATGTCAGATCCCATCACAGCTAATCTGTCTCTAACAATTTTCTATTCTTTTCCAGACCAAGCTTAGATTCAACAAATGTGGTGTAGAGGACTTCTATATTTCATCAGAAAATCTCAGTCCTGTTGTTCCAAGTCCAGATGTTGATAGCTACACCCATTTTCCTTAGTCGTGAGAAAAGGGATAGATGATATAGAAAATGGATAGGTGCAGTGATAAGATAAACAGGATGAGACATTCAGTCAAGAATTTTCATTAGCCATAACCCCTGAGGATTGAAAGCATGAGCGAAAAATTGTCAAAGCGGAAATTCCAAGATCAACAACTGTTGGTTCAATAGAATCAGATATTTCGACTGTGTTGGGAGTTAGGGTATTCTAAAGTTTCAACAAACCCCCTTACTTCAAAGAGATGGGTTTTTGGTTCCAGACAATTATCTTAATGTAATCTTTCTTACCAAGCAGCATTCCAGAGTGGGTTCAATATCTGACATTTGTTGATTGATTTTGATTGACACTTACTTAATTGATACAGTGTATATAGATAACTGAAGGCTTTTATAATGGGGTGTATAATTATTAGATGCATAACATTTTCTATGATCATGCAGTGGATGAACAGAATAGAGTTCATCCAGTCATGTCAGTATCTCTAACCTGCTATTAGTTGTGACCAAACTTTTTGAGAGCAGATTTCCTGGAACAAGGGTTTTCTTGAGCTAGACCTCTGCCAGGCTGGGAGTTACCCCGTTCCACTATCAAGGTCACCTACTCAAAGTAACCTGTACTTGCATGTCATTGGCTCCTTTTCCTTGGGTGCCAATAACATAAACCAACAACCTAGGTGTTTTCAAATCATTGGCGGATTGTCATTGTCCTGTAAGAGGAAATGCGTTACATCTTGAACTTACTGTGCAGATGCTCTTTGGCTGATTATGAGGGCGTCTGAATAAAAGGCCTATATTATGTGTAATAGGCCAATATGAAACGGACACAACAACACCAGCTCATTAGCGTCAACGCAGTATATTTTCCCTTAACTTCTAGCTAATTGTACATTTAGGAGATATACATACTGTAAAAAGAGTGAAATCTAAGAGGTAGTTCATTCCATTGCAAGTTCTCTAGATATAGACCACGTGTTTGTCGGTTATATTGCACCGATTTTCAATGCTACATGACTCAGTTATGGCAGCAAGCACCTAGGGATGGAAAAAAAACTGAGGTTTGTGACGAAACGACTGTCAATACCTGGATATAGACTTTGAATGAATAGGATAGGACTTAGTGTCAAGAGGGACTAAAGATTGTTTCACACCACAATAATGGAAAAAATAACATATACAAAACTCTTTCGACCTGAAGAATTCGTCATGGGTCAGAATAAAATAGTGTACATCGAAATTTTCTGGCCAACTTGCAATGTAATAAGCTGACACTGATGCATTGATGAGCAGAGTGTGCAGGATTATTGTAATTAGTGGCCCTAGTTATTTGTATGAGAAATGGCACTTGATTGTTTGTCAAACTTTGTCATGTTGATTCTTTTGTATACTATGCTCCTAGGGTATTTGCATTCTTGAAATTGTATTTGTTTTATGAATAGCTGATGAGATAGACATACATTTGTCTGTTCAACTAGATAATTTGGATTTTACACATTCGTACATTATGATGGACATGTATTATATTGAGAGTGCAGCAAGGTCATCTGGCACGATTTGATTCGTAAGTAACCAAGGCTTTGGTTAATGAATATCTCGTTCTGATTTTGACTTTTACATTTTAAAACATGGCCAGGTTTGACATAATCAGGGTGCCACATGACAAAGATTTATGATATCAATAAACTAAACTTATGTAAATAACTACAGTTAGTTCCGATTTCATTTGATATGGAACACATAGCTAGCCTCTCCCACATTTTGGATGATGTGCTGTTGGTCTTTCTGTCTGTCTGGTGTGACCCCTCTGGGGACAACGTGGCTGCATGCCCTGAAGGACCAGTCATGGTAGTCCAAAATCGGACACTGGCCTCCATCTAGAGTGAATGTACAAAGGATTATCTCTTTGTTGTCTCCTCCAGGGACAGTGTTTGAGGCTGTCCATCTTTAGTGTGACTGTGCCATGGTAGATCATGTTTCATGCAGATTTGGGACTAAAAGTGCTGACCTGCCCTTCCATGGACACGGATGTGCATACCCCTTCATTGGAGTGACCCCTCGGGGCCTGTCTTTGCTAGGTTCTGTGCAGGAGACCAGGCAATGACTGCCTGCAGTGTACTAAGGAGGGACAAATAATGTCAGATTCAGATGCTCGTATAGCCGAGGTCATTAATGAAATGAACAAGATTCAGTTCAATGTTATCTTACAAATTTTATTCAACCTGTTAAGCCACACACGGGATAGAGATCACAGATCTTTCAGTATTAGTTCCTGAGGAAATCAGGGGTTAGTGATCACTGGGGCCTTAGAGGCCACACAAAACCCTGACTTCCTCAGGATGCCATTATCAAATTATCAATACGTAGTTTGTATAAACAGGATGTCTCTATTCCCTCGGGATAATAGCAGCAATATGTTGCATACATTGGTTTAAATTACCTTATCAATTACCTAAATAAGTCTCCTGTTAGCTTTTAAAACCTGATACAGAGGTTTCCCATCATTTATGACTCCCACTCTGACTTCAATGATGATTAATAGTTGTTGATTCAACTGAACTGATAAACTTTTTCATATTGACTAAGTATCTTCACTGGCCCAAACATTTTTCAAATTCTGGGTAAGACCTGCTCAAAAGGCAAGAAATAACGAATAAGTTTTCTTTGTTAAATCCTTTTTATGGACAGGTCCAATTTTGAATTTCAAAATTGTACTAGTGCAACTGAAGTATGAAAACTAGTTAGTCAGTTGAATCAAGGATATCACTACATAACATAATCTGACCTCAAAATGGGAACTGCAAGGGTGCACAATCTCTCAGTGCTCCTGGAAGGGAGCTCAGGTTTCATCAGCGGTGACCCGTTATAACCAGTTTCTATGAACGTGCTTAAGTTTCCATAAATTACAAAAAAAGAACTAGCTTTTTCTACCACCTTCTACTAAGTCCAAGACCAAAGATGCAGTCATGCCTACCGGTAACTCCTAATTTGTGTGCATTAAAAAACAACCCTAAGATTTTAACAGTGAAAATTGTCAAGATTTCCCTGATGTTTCAGTTGCTTATGTGGAGCCATCCTGAGGAAATCAGGGGTTGATCTTTGCTTTTCGGGTCAAGGGCGGAGAAGTGAACATTAGCCCCTGATTTCCTCAAGATGGTGTGCAGCATGCTCCGAGAACCTTTTACAAAGATGCAGCAGTGCACCATTCATGATGAATTTGAACGAAAGTCCATTAAACCAGGAAAAATGCACTTCAGCCATTTGACAGAATAATTCAATTGTCCTAAAGCCTCCACTCATCACCAAGTTGGCGCAGCCCAGTTGAGGAATTTCATTGCCAACTCGTAACCAAGGAAACAGGCCTGAAAGAAAGAAAATACAGAACCATTACTTTAAATTAATTTTGAAGAGAAAGACACATTGCAAAAATTAACCCACGCAACAATTTGGCAGTCTGCAGTAGTAAGATAACCTCATCTCAACTGATGAGTTGGACCTCCATGCTGGGGACTACCCCCTTTCTCCAGTACCCCCAAAGAATACTTGAAGCCTAGGTAAAGTCAGTTGGTATTTGTTCAGAACATATAGCCACTACCTACATCAATCCTTACCATGAGATATTTAAATTTTTTTTTTAAATCAGGGGGATGGCTGGGCAAACTCACTTCGGTTCTAAATACGTGATGTGAAAGAAAACATTGCCACCACAAAGAGCCAAGTTGGTACATTTACTGATTCATCATGGGAGTTCCCTCCATTCTGAGCTGTCCCACCCTGACAGTTCCAGTCAGTGTTTACGATCCATTCGGAGACAAACCTAGAATCTTCCAAAACCAGACTGCCTCCCCAAACAGCCATGTTGGTCTAGTCGAAAAACTTCGGCACCGTGAAGAATGCTTAGTGTTCAAAGCTCATGACCGTTTGGTCTAAAAATGTTCCTCTGCCTGCTATGATCCTGTGATATTTTTATGTGGCCGTAATTTTCATCAAACTTGAAACTTAACTCAGTAATTTAGTCTAGTTAATAAACATTGAACAGGACCCCCACACAAAGTATTCATATCCCATGCACGATACGGGCTTACAGTGGAAGTTTATCACACTTCCAAGGTGTCTTTTCATGCCAATGCCACGTGTTTGCCCCATACAGTTTACTGGGCACCTGTGTAAGTGATACTACTGGCAAAGGTGTTGGCGTATGATTTCGGTCACTCCGAATGAGGATATCTTTTTAAGCAGCCCGAGCAGGTGCAGGAAGGGAGCAGCCACAATCCACTCCCCTTTAAATGGGGTGGGGGGGGGATAAACTGGATTATGAGGCATTTGCACCTAACATTGTTGAAAACAAACCCAGGATGCTAATGTGCATCCCGATAGGTTGAGTGACCCCGAGGTGGTTTCCCTCCCCCCCCCCACCATCATAAACAGAAATTTCTACCCTAGCATCGTCCCCAGGAATAAAATATATATAGGTTTCCCTCCCCCCCACCATCATAAACAGAAATTTCTACCTGATACATCCCACCCCACTTACACCCATGTGACATTGTCTACGGCAATACTCTCGAAGCTACTAGTATAATATACAGGAGGTCTAATGGAAAAGCTTACAATAAGTAGATCGAGTATTCTGAAAGGCCTTGGTACGCATTATCAATATTTGTTTTGATTGCAGCAGTCCTTGGCATCGCAAGCAAAGACCATAGAGGTAGCCAAGGACAGCGGAGGTAATTTGTTTGTTGTGCATGGGGTGGGTCTTCTATATTTCTGGGGGACAACAACATCCCGTTTGAGTCCTTGTGTGTGAACTCCCAGGCTTAAAATGTCCCCCACTAAAGTTACGTACTGTTTTATAAACCTAACCAGGGAAATCTCGTGCGTATAAATGGTAATTTACCTCACTTACAAGCAATTTTAAAGTGGCAGGCTATTAAAGGCAGGTGTCAGGCATACCAGATTACATTTTGAGAAGTCACCCCTCCCTCCACTAATGCTTGTACGAGGAATATCATTTTCAAGATAAAACCAGTCCCAGTTGGGTTCCTAAACTGAGGGGTTGGTCCAGGAGTTTTAGCAGACAGGGGTCCTGAATCTTTGTTTCCTGGCATTTCAGCCTGAAGTAACAGTGCACAACAGCTTGAATAGAACACGTCCCATCATTTGAAATCTCACTATGGGGAGAGGGGATGATGTCTGGAACTTCAAGGCCCCCTGGACACAGGCCTCTCCCTCTGCATATTAAGTCACCTGGAGGCCGCCAAGATAGTCCTACTCACTCATTTTCCCCCAACACTGACAATAATAATAATTTTGTAGGTTACCTACCGCATTTGCAGGGAATGCCCTTAGCATAACAGGAGAAAGACCCTTGAACAGGCCAGCTGGGCCCTCAGTCTTCATCATATGGCGAAAGACATCACGTATTCCATTGGGGTAGGTTCCCTCAGGAGCTGTTGAATAATACAAGAAATTTTACAGGAGTAAAAACGACGTGCGTTGACCGCCACGAAAATAAGTTCAATAGATATTCAATTAAAGGGCCATACCAAAAAAAAATGTTCAAGACACTAATTAAGACAATAACTGGTACCAACGTCCACCAGGTTTGCACAAAGTGTACATGTAAAAAGGTACAGCTAAACCTTTCTATCAAGGACACCTTTGGGACTGACCAGGCAAGGCTATCCTTAACAGAGAGGTGTCATGATGACAGAGGTCAATTCAGGGACAGTCTGTGCACAAAACCAGTGTCCTTGATAGAGTGGTGTACGTTATAAGAGGCTCTATTCTACTTACCAGTTTGTAATCTAGATTTGAGAGTATCGGGAGCAATAGCTACGACCCAGTTAGCCATGCCAGCTAAACCACCGGCCAGGAGCGTTCTTAGGGGACCAAGGTCACTTCGACTGAAATCAGAGATGACAGATGAAGGGGAGGAGCCAAGTGGATACAAAACTTTGGGCTACAATGCAATCCTGCTTACATTTAGATCCTGAGAAGGACTCAGATCATTTTATCACTCTGGATCACTTCAACAAACTCAAAAAAGAAAATGCATCTCAACAACGCATTAGATCTTGGGAGGTGTGATTGGTTTACGGCGTGGACATTTCTGCCAATGTTGTTTTTCTGGTATCAAAACCAACCTCCTCATGTGCCCGGAAAAGATACACAAGTGACTGTGCCCCCCAACAGATTCGATTAGCTGCTAGCTCACTGGGATGCTGGAGGCTATTATCCAAATAGGTTATTCCCACTCACCTTTTTCCCTCTGGTGTTAGGATGTTCTGAAGCCATTCATATGATGCAAAATAAGCCCCAGACGCAGGCACATCTGTAGTGGAAGAGGCAAAATAACTATAAGTTAAATATCAATACGCAATTTAGCCATCGTAGGAGCGTTGGTTTTACACAGGCCTATTAGACGTAAGATAGGATATTTGTACAGGCGCACCTCATGTATCCTGCTTCCAGCAAGAACTGCTCAAAACCCCTTGAAGGTTCGCATTAACGTTATATTTTTCTGCACTGGAATGTATCATGCCTTCCTAGGAATAAAGTTATGGTCTGTGAGCTACTATAGCGCCTCACTGCACCTACGTCCATAACTTTTACAAAGATCGTGAAAACGAGTCGGGCAAAGGACGCACCTCTCAACAGTGTAGCAGCAGTTCCCTTGAAGATGTTCCTGACACCACCCTCCTTGTGCAGCTGCTTCACCACATCGACTGGTCCACTATACTTAGGCTTCTGGCTGCCATGCTGAATCTGAATATTGAAGAAACTTTCTCATGTATTCATGAAATCAAATTTAAAGATTACACAGTTTTTATAAGCTCAGTCTCAACTCAAGCCTTCAAGTAATTGATATTTACTTCGTTGACACTACAACTACACGTACACAACACTAACTCTTTTTGTGAAATTTGGTTAAAGATAAAGATGGTTACCTGCAAAAGGCACTTGATTCTCTCTCCAGGGGCCATGATGGCTGTCGTGAAGACACCGGCAAGCATACCAGCTTGGAACAGCTGGATCATACTGAAAATATATAGCAGCATTTAATTTGTATAAGGTAAGTCTCCTGACAAGTACTGTGTGGTATGCAGACAGACCTAGCAGTGTTTCTTACAGAGGTGGCAATATAATGCCCTTCCCACACTTCAGACGGTATCAAAGCAATTTTAAATGCATCATCAAATCATACATAAGTTTCGGAATGGAACTCCAATGTCCACATGTTCATCAGTCCAAAACTAGCTGGACTTTTAAACAGGGAATGAAAATGCAAAAAGTAGGCAGAATCATTGTTCGTGCGCAATCTCTTAAACTTACTTCAGTTTATCATTTTCATTTTTCTGCTGCAGCTTTTTGCCGAGATTGAAACCGAAGAAGCAGATGGCAAAGATTGGAGCAATACCGGTCATAGGAGCTCCCATTCCCTTGTACAGACCTCGGAAACCCTGAAAGAATAGAACTTGTGATTAGAATCGAGTCGCAAATGCAAACAGATCCTTCTTCAAACAAACTGTGCTGTGCCAGTGGTACTATTTTGACTAGAATTTGGAAAAAAAGTATTACTGAGAATTTAGAAAAAAGCCACTATTACATTTTTCAATATTTAATCTAACATTATCACCTGAACTTGTAAATTAAAATAATCTTATCTCCTGAACTGATTTTTCTTAAACTTAAAGTACTAAAAGTTGATTTTGGACACACGCCTTCACCAATGCACGTAAATTGTAGTGATTTTTGCTTCTACACCAGGCATAGGATGGGGATGAAAAATATGCAAGCAAAAGAGGGTGCTGGTTTGAGGTACTGCTGGGTGGGTTTCATTCTTGTTTAGAACCATCCCATAACTTCATTTCTCGGTATAGCAGACACTCCCTAAGCAAGCTGGTTGTTAGATACCTCCAAGAACATACAGAGTGATGACAATGATGTTGTGATGGACTGGGGGGAGGGGGAATTGTTTACATGTGTTGGAGCATGTCCTTATACCCTAAGTGTTTTAGACCACTGGCCACTCACCTCCTTAGCGACAGTTTTCTTTGCACAATCGAAAGTTCCAGTGTAAAGAGGATGTCCTCCTGGACCAGGTTTGGGCATAGTCTGGAGGCGCACCTGAAATGATTCAATTTCAAAGTTGAAAAGAGTTAATCCAATAAAATATATATTTCCTTACTTTTTATACAACTTCTGAAAATAAAAGAATTTTCATCTAACATGCAACAGTTGGAGGTGGCCGTTCAAAGCCAAAACTAACCTAAACATAAGCACAATGCACAAAAGAACACTTGGTATGCGACCAAGCGATCTTTACTTTAGTTTGCAGCAGGTTATTTGTGGCCTTTAACCGCTTCCTCCGACTGATGCGAGGCTATGTACAATGGACCTTTTCAAAAAAGACGAAAACCAGAGCCCAAACAAAACAAATGCGCACCCTCAGAAGGCCTAAGCCTGCATCGGGCATTTGCCATAAGCCACTGTAACCCTTTGTTCCAGGTGAAACTCATGACTAGTCAGCGCCGAAACAAACTTCCCTGAAATCGTACCATGTACCTTGATAGTGTCCAGGGGGTGTCCAGTAAAGACAACACATACTCCTCCAAAACCACCAGCAAAAAAGCTCTTGAAAGGGCTGATTTTATTCTCAGACATCTTCAAATTTTGTAAAAGTTTTCTACAGAAAACATCCGTCTGCCCCTCTGAATGAATATCCTTCACTTAGAAACTTTTCAAACTGGCTGTCCACTCGAATGGTGGTCAGGTGCATTCCCTAATCTCAACTGATAGTGGCAATCATTACATTTATGCTACTAGATCAATGGCACAATTGAAGAAAAAAAAGTTCACCTTGTTCTATAATTCTTTGTTATCACTGCTTGAATTGATTATCTAATGGCAATGATAACTTATCAACTTGGCACGCTTTCTAGAAATGGTGTCAACATTAACACATTTCATTACGAAATAAACCTCGGGAAATACCAAGAGTAACCAGGACGCCAATTTTATCAATAGTGTTTCAATAAAAGGAAAACATTGTTCACCTTGTCCTACTCCTATAAATTCTTTGTCATCACTGTTTGCATAATTGGATTCTTATCGGATATCCAAGGATAACCTAACTACTCTGCACACTCTCTATCATCAATTCAGCAATTCTGGACTATTCCGAGATGGTGTGCGGCCAGTCAGTGGGACCCTTTCTGGAAATTTTGAGGATTCTGTCATGTCACGATATTCATTGCTGGGGCAGACACCATAGACTAGGCCTATTAGATACTGCTACTCAGCTACTGGCCCATTGTTATATGATGTTTCCCTTTCAGAGTTCTTAATACAGTAGAACCTCTCTATTAAGGACACCCTCGGGACTGACAAGTGCTGTCCTTAATAGAGGTGTCCTGATTAGAGGTCAAATTGAATGGAAATAACCAATTTGGGACCAAAACTAGTGTCCTTAATACAGAGGTTGTCCTTATTAGAGAGGTGTCCGCTAAGAGAGGTTCTACTGTATCTCCGATGTTCTCAAAATCGACTGGAATTGCACATGTGCGGATGTGCGCTGTTAACTGTCTTCTCTAGCTCTTTGACTTTTTTGGGGTCTTTATCTTTGTCTTCGAGTCTTTGACTTGACTTGAGACAAGTAAGCTTGAGATTGAGTTTTAACTTTGCCTGGTTTAAATTCTCAATCTATCTTGCTACAGTCTCAAAATCAAATTCTTTTTGACACAGTATTTTGTTATGTACGCGTCGTATGTGTAGCTAGAAATAAAGATAAGGGAGCTTTTCTGCTTGTCTGACATGCAATGTTTAACAGTGGCTATATTTTTGACACACCCTGTATTTTTTTGTATGGTTAATGGTAAAATAATTCGACTTTGAAAAGCTACCTTGATCGTATCCAACGGATGTCCGCATGCAACGAGGCACACGCCACCAAAGCCACCAGCAAAGAAGCTTTTCAACGGGCTGACTTTATTTTCAGACATCTTGACTCGATGTCTTTAGGGTGAGAAAATAAAATGATTTCAATAAATTTCAGCTGGAAATCAGCAATGACCTTGATCTCATTGAGCCAATCAAGAGCAGGCTTGCATCAGCCACTTGGGATGACGTCAATCCCTTACTGACGAAGAATGTGTATTTATTAACAGCTAAGAAAATTACTTTACTCCTTAACCAAATCTCTTGATTCTTAACTCAAAATACATCACTTGACTAAGTTAAAGTGGTAATCAAATGGGTACATTTTTCTAGAAAGCTCTTTTTGTAAAATTCGTCTGCAAACTTTTGGCCAATCAGAAGCAGCCTTACGTCGGCGTTCGAAAACCTTCCGCAATCGGCCTGTCAGTCATCATGGCGGAAGGTGGTCCTCCTGACTACGAATCGCAAAAAACTCAAATATCTGAGCTATTAAAGACTCCTTTGAAGAAAGGAGATGTTTGGTAAGTTCATGAAGTATCAAGGAAAACCAATGATATATATTTCTATCGTTTGATCCTTTTCATTTCCCTCTCTGAGGGTATTTATGGAGGCCTTTTTCCGACTCCTTTATTTTTCCAGAAAAATCATGAAAATGAATGGATGGATGAACCGGCTGGCTGGGAAGTCCAATAACCTCACGATCTAGACCAATGATCTGGTCTCGTATGAATCTGTTCCTTGACCGGAATGGCAGATGAAGTCGGTGAAGGAGCTCATGATAATAATAGTGTTATTTTGTTCCAGCAGATTTCCATCGCCAAACAAGTCATCAAGGCTGTCGCATTCAATCCTGCGATTCCTGATCCTCTTGGCTTGGCCTAGGGCCATCATTGTCTCGTTTTTTGCCACTGTCTTCTCATAATTATTATAAAAGCGTTACTTAGCTGGCCATAATATCCTGATACTACAAGCAGTCATATGACGAGGACCTGCATACATAACTGGCCTTTTCAGTTTCACTTTCAGTTCTTGAGTTCACCAATAAGTGGTTTGCGAAGATACTTGCAAACCCCTTTTCACAGTGATCTGGAGTTAACCTTGACACAAAGGTCATTTTTGAATAAAATTATTATCAAAATCATTCAAAATATCATGAACATCAGAAGACATGGACAAACTACGACGTACGCGTACTGTAATTTGGTTTAATAATTTTGTCTATATTCATATAGTTACTTTTTATGTCATTGTAAACTTACGTTGCCTGTGAAAAGGGAATAACCAGCCATCTACCAGTCCATCATGTCACAGTTTCAAGATTATTACATACATAATGCTCATTATATTTTCATACAGGTACTTGATAGACACAAAATGGTTTAAGCAGTGGAAGAAGTTTGTGGGCTTTGACAGTTGGGACACAAGGGCAGTTGGTGAAGACAATGCCTTCCCTGGTCCAATAGATAATGCCCCATTATTCAAAGGTAAGTCAGTGCTCTTGCCAGGAATTAGAAGGCCAGGGTTATATTCTCCTCTTGAGGAAAACGGGGAGTGAGAGGGCGCAGTTTTGGCCAAAAAAGGGTTGAAAGTTGCGTGATGCAATTTAGCAACTTTATGATAACTATTTTTATCTAAAGTAAAAATGCCAGTAAAAACGATTTCTGGGAGAAGTTGAAAATCATGCAGAAAGCTATAGTTCATGTGTAATTGTAATGGCAAGGCAGTCCTTTGCTAAGTTTTAGTCTTTCTGATTGATGCAGTTTGCGGTTGCCAGCTTTATAACTTGGCTGCAATTGGTGTCCGATTCTAAATGTGCCAGATAAAAAGGTGTGATGCAGTTTTCATCCACTGAAAGTCAGAAATCGAGTAGATTGAATAAAGTATGTTTTGTTTCTCTCTTAGATGGCACAAAAGAACTAAAGGAGCATCTCATTGATGAGTTGGACTACATGCTGGTACCCAGCGAGGCATGGGACAAGTTGCTCGCCTGGTATGGCACAGTAGACGATCAGGTAAAGACTTCAGAGAAATTTGCATGAGGAAAACTGTGCACATTGGAACCTCCCTTTACAGACCCTTCTCTACAAAAGGCACCCTCTCAATTTGGGACTGTGCATTTGGACCCAAAGTGGTCATTTCTGTCCAATTCGGCCTGTGTAATCGGGCACCACTCAATTAAGGACAGAATTTGTTAGTCCCAAGGGTGTCCTTAAGAGAGAGGTTCTACTGTACCTATTTTAACATATTATTTAAAGATGACATGAAACCTAAAAGATCAAAGCAAATTTGGATTGGATTGAGGTTGTTTTACTTCTCTTATCATCATAATCTCGATAGGTTGAGTTTTAAAAATTGAAGGTGATTGTAATGTGTATGATATGAACATTTCTTTCCCTTTGCCTTTACTAAACAAACAGCTGGCAGTGATGAATTGGATTCGATAATATGCAAACTTGCAAGCTTGAAATTCTGTTGTTAAAAATTAAATTTCTGTTCTAACTTTCTCCTAGGAGCCTATCGCGCGGACAGTGATTGAACAGGGTATGTTCGTCAAACAATGCAAGGTTGAGGTTTATCTTATGGACCTGAAACTTTGTCAGAACAAAGAGATGGACAAAGTATTGACCAAACGCTTCAGTCGGGCTGATACAATTGGTGAGTTTGTTGCTACCTGCTGGGCGACTTTTGATGTGGTCTGTAATGAAATTGTAAAAATCGTTTTCTGAAAGTAACTTTGATCTCCTTCACGAAATTGACTGTGTTGCCCTTTAATACCCCATTAATGGCTGTAGTCATTACGAAGAATCAGCTCACCTCGTTTCCTGTACTTCGCCAGGTGAACTGAAATACTTTGCTGGTTATGTGTAGGCGGTGTGTGGACACAGGCAACTATTCAGACAGGTAGCTTCTTGGCCTTCATCCATGTTCTGGGGGTCATCTCAAAAGTGTATATATTTACCAGGATGGTTACTCTAAACAATTTATTCTTCAAGGTATTTTGAGGATGGTTACTTTGAAGGTTATTGTTTTAACTCAATTTGAACAAGCGGACATTTACAGAAGATTTCATGACAGTCTTGAAACTACCGAATCGAATGTCTCCGCCTGGCCTTAGCTTGTTTTCAATAGTCTTGGATACAACACAAACAGTCTGGTCCATACACCACTTGCCTTGAAAAAATCGTTCTCATGTTTATCTATTTTCTATTGCTTGAGTTTTTCAAAATCCTGACATAAAAAATCATTGAGACGCCCCCTCATATATTGTACATAGCCAACATTAATCCAGGTAAATCACTGCACTAAGCATGGCAGCAAATATAATTATCACATAATTTGCCAAAAAATCCTGCAGTTACCATAACAAAGTGCTGTGGTAATGACATGGTGATATAAAACAATGCCCATAGAAAACGCAGTCATATAATTGCTATTTTCTGCACTGGGGCACTGTTTGGTTATTGTAACAACTGACATGTTAAAGTATATCTAGACAATGTACGCCCAAACACAAATTATCAGTCCTGACACTTTCTCAACAGCATTGTATCGAGATCAGACCTCAATGTATTGAATTCATATTCGTATTTGAAAGTGTTAGTCTGATCATGGTTTGAGTATATTTAGCCCTTGATGGAGTTTATCTCATTCTGATCGAGTCGGCTGATGTCTGGGTGCTGAGAGGGGATACTGTGAAGTCTTTACCAGGTGCTAGTACTAATAAGCCTTGGGCTCTTATCCTGTAGTTCTTCATTTCCTGCCATCAGTATCCTGTTTCAGTGGTTCCAATTTATGAGGGTACCATGGTCTGTTGGCTAAATGCTTTCTACCAGTAGGGCTGGGTACACAGTTGTCCCAAAACAACTTCCCCCAAACAATTGCCCTGGCCATGATTTCACTATTCCTGACAATAATTGTCAGAATGAAACCGTTAAAGATTGCTTTTATAGTTTAAAAATCAATCCAATGTAACTCACTAACTGATTCCTTTCAGAACAAATCGAAAAAGAAATGAAGACTCTGTTCAGCATCTCGGATGATAAGGAAGTGCGCCTGTGGAATAAATACATGTCGAATACCTATGAACATTTAAACAAGCCAGAAAATACGCTGCAGGATGCTGGGTTGTATCAGGGACAAATGATTGTAGTCGAACAACAGAACGATGACGGGACATGGCCAAGACAGACAAAGAGGTAGATATCTTGTGACTTTACCCCCGCAATAAGCATAAGGATTCAATAAATGGGCCTGTTTTGATATTGTTCTTCGAGAGATTTTAGTGTGCGACTATCCGTCCCCCAGATTATCTTCTGTCTGCCACCAGTTACAGTGATTTAGTCGATCAGCAATTTGAATATTGAGAAGTTGCTTTTAACTTGTCCCGTCCCAACTATACTGCTCTCCTTCATGTATGCAGTCTGCCTTATATCAAAAACGCTTTTGTTTTTTCCAGCTTATCTTCTTACAGTGCCTCGACGACGAGCATGGACATGAGTTCATCTTATGGCTCCTCTCCCGTCAGGTAAGGACATGGGGTTGTAAAATTCATTCTAACGCAGCGTCTGCTATCAAGCTAACTGCTCGATTCTGCTGCTCGTTCCAATCGGTTTCTTATCAAAGGTTGGGGTGCAAAGTTTTCAATTTACCACCTCCAAGAAGTCATCTGCAAAGCATTGAAGTGTTACAACTTCTGATCTGTATTAGCAAAACCTTAAAGGTCAAGTCCACTTTAATGTCTCCATCTTTTTCCCCCAGGTCTTCAAGTGGATCAACGTTCAACTCGTATTCCAACTCGAACAGCACAAGTGGAATAGGAGGTGGTTCATCGTCATCGTCCTACTATGGCAGTTCATATGACTACAACTCTGGTCGAGGCAGTGTCTCACCCGGTATATGTGGACTTAGCAATCTTGGGAATACGTGCTTCATGAACTCAGCTATACAGGTATGAATCAAGCCAGTGAGAGAATAAACACTTTTTAGCTCACCTCTTAGCAGAGGTGAGCTTATCCCATACCGTGGCGTCCGTCGTCCGTCGTCATCGTCGTCGTCGTCCGTCGTCCGTTAGCAGGGCACGTTTCGTAACTGTTGGAACTATTGAGTTGAAACTTGGGACACATGTACCCTTATGTAATGACACCTTGGAGACTAAGTTTCGGTCCGATTCGTTTCATGGTTTGGCCTCCAGGGGGCCAAACGTTAAAAGTGAAAATATGCAATATCTCCCTTAATAGTAGTCGGGAAATTTTGAAAAAAATATGGTAGGTACTTCTAGCAAAGGTGCATCATATATCCTCCGGGTTTTTGATTTGACCTCCTTTTCAAGGTCACAGAGGTCAAATGGTGTGAATTGGCCGTTAGGATGTAACAATGGCACGTTTCTAAACTGCAATGACTATTGATACCAAATTTGGTACACATTTACCCCTTAGTCAGGTGATCTCAGGGACTGAAGTTTGGTCCAATATGATTCACCACTTGACCACCAGGGGGCAAAATCCAAAAACCTTAAAAATGTGATTATTCCTTAACTTCTTGCCCGATTGCCACCAATTTGATATCATGGGTACATCTAACCACCATACAGTATATGTCACACAGGTTTTTAATTTGACCTTCTTGTCAAGGTCACAGAGGTCAAATGGCGTAAATTCGCCGTCAGGCCGTAACTATGGCACGTTTCTTAACTGCAATGACTATTGATCACAAATTAAGTACACATGTACCCCTTGGTCAGGTGATCTCAGGTACCGAAGTTTGGTGCAATCTGATTTGCCGTTTGGCCTCCAGGGAGGGGGCCAAATCCTAAATTCTTCAAAATGCCATTATTCCTAGTAATGACTTGCCCGATTGGCACCAATTTTATATCATAGGTACATCTAATTCTAACAACCATTCAATGTGTCACCCGGGTCTTCTTTGATTTGACCTCCTTTTCAAGGTCACAGAGGTCGAATGTACTGTAAATTGGCCATTTTGGGGAAATTGTAATTGCTTGGACCTACATCAAACCTAACACTACATGACACAATACCATGCTCTTTATCCATCTTTCCTCCACATGAGGTGAGCACAATGGCCCTGGCCATTTCATTATGGTTTGGACGGAGGGATCGCAAAGTCAGTGATGTTGGAGAAGTTGGACGTATTGACTCGGATCTGCTGCTAAGAATAAAGGAACTCATTTCAAACCAAGTTTTTGGGGATATGGAAAGGCCTTGTTTCCAATACTTTTTGCTGCAGACTCCTTGCTTTAGAACTACTTTTTGGGGTGTTTGCTGATATGAGAAACTTTCACCTCTTCTCTATCACACACCATTCTTCTTTAGCAATGGATTTGTTTAAAGTTTTCAAGGAACCAACGTCAAATCTAACCAATTGTGTTTCAGTGTCTGAGCAATGTTCCGCAGCTAGCCCAGTATTTCTTAGACGACAAGTGGCAGGAGGAGTTGAACTATGACAACCCGCTAGGAATGAAGGGGGAAATTGCCAAAGCTTATGCAGAACTAATCAAAAATATGTGGTCGGGAAAATACAGCTACTGTATGCCGAGGAATTTCAAGGTGAGTAGGAGTGTGAGAGCAGTCTATGATCTGAGAGCAGTTGTAAAGGATTCGAGGGGAACTTTGCGTGGAGCATCCCTTTTCCCCGCTGGTTTGAGTATTCATCAGAGAGGATGGCAGTTACTTAGGAGCCTTAGTGTTAGGAGTAAGTTCACTCAAGATGGTGTGCCTGCACCATTCTGAATGGTGTTGGTCTTTGAAACTGTGTCTGATGTTGATTATTTCATTTTCAGGTTTCTGTTGGGCGATTTGCACCGCAGTTCTCTGGTTACCAGCAGCAGGATGCTCAGGAGTTGATGGCGTTCCTACTGGACGGTTTGCACGAAGACATGAACAGAATCAAGAAAAAGCCTTATATTGAGCTGAAAGAGAATGAGGGCAGACCTGATGCGGTAAGATCGCCGCCAATTTTGAAAACTTTGCCAATGATTTGCCTGATGATTGTAGTTTTGTACTCATTCTCTGCCTGTTGTCAAAGTCACTGAAATTCAAGTATCCCTCTATTTTCAGGAAGTGGCAAGAGAAGCTTTTGAAAATTATAGGAAACGAAACGATTCTGTGATAGTGGACACGTTTCATGGTTTACTCAAGTCGACCCTCGTGTGTCCGCAGTGCTCAAAAATATCCGTGACATTTGACCCGTTCTGTTATCTCTCATTACCTCTGCCAATCAAAAAGGAGCGACAGATCGAGGTGTTCTTCGTTCCGTTGGATCCGATGAAAAAGCTGACTCAGGTGAGTCTTGTGTGTTTTGGATTCTGGGTTGGCTGAATCTTGCGTGGTGCCACATACACATGAACTATTTTTGTGTGCACAGGACATCCGTGTGGTCAAATACATCCGGTGCAAATGACGTAAAGCATGATATTGCCTCTCATAAGTGCACTCCCACAAAGCCTAGATTATAGTTACTTAGTTTCAAGTAGATAAAGGAAGTACACAAAAGACGAGTACATTTGTATAACGATTGCTGAGACCACCTAATTTACATTCGTAGTGGTTGTGAGTCAAGCTTTCTTCTCTTATTTAAGTGGCACATTAAAATATCATTGTTCCTTTCCTTCCAGTATAAACTAACCGTGCCAAAGATGGGTATCGTGCTCGATGTATGCAGAGAACTGTCCAAATTCACTAGTGTACCCGCCGAAAAAATGGTCGTCACTGATGTATATAACCACCGATTTCATAAATTATTCTCATCCAACCAAGGACTTTCCCAAATCATGGACCGGGATGATATCTTCGTGTAAGTACATGAGAAAAACCCTCTTGACACTTGTGTAAGAACTTGTGATATACCCTCTTGTCACTTGGTGTAAGTACATGTAAAATACTACCAGCCTGACAGGTTGCCGTTGCTCTCGACCATGTAACTTGATGCTTATTCCTCGCAATTCAGATATGAGATCCCAACGCCTGCAAACGAAGACGACCAGGATAAGGAACAGTCGTTGATACTAGTCTACATGAGGGAGAAAAGGGTCAGGCAGAGCGTCTACTACTCTCACAGCCACACATCAGCGCAGCTCTTTGGTACACCCCTCCTCGTATCGCTGCCCAAGAAGTCGTGTACTTACGAACAATTGTACAACATACTACTGCATAGAATGTCGTAAGTACTACCTGTCTGTTCACTGCTCTTGGCTTACTCTCACATTATGGGAGATCGGGCCTGCCTTTACTAGATGCAAAGTTCAGCTTGCTGGGAGTGTGGTAAAATCAATCTAGCCATCCGATTTATCACTTGATATTTGTCTTTGTGTCCTTCCAAATCTGATTAGTTTTCATAAGCTAGTCCTGAACATTTCTTTGGAAGTTACAGATCGTGATCTGTTTGTGATTTCAGGCGGTACGTGAGGCCTCCAGATGACAACAACTGGTGGAAAGACGGCAAGGAAGATGCTTCTTCAGAAGAGGGAGATGACAAACAGATAAATGGAGGTAATTATGTTCTCTGAATTCCATCTTACATAGTCAAGAGTAAATTCCAAGGCAAAGACCTTCCTGTATATGATGTTTGGGGGGGGGGGGGTCACTACTATATTTTAAGTTTGATACATCAGATGTCAATGAAATTGGCACAGTAGGTATATATGGAAGCAGTGCAGTGATGATTAATGAGTTATCTGTTGAGTGGCCTTATAAAATGAGTGTCCATGTCTTTTCAACACTTACAGTAACTAGTTTGGTTGCCATGCTGATCAAGGGATATGCCATGCTGTTACATGGCATTGTATTGACCTTCAGTGGTGACCTTTTCTGTTATGCCAAATTCAGAAGTTTGAAAAATCCTGAAGTGTTGGAAGTGTAAGGTTTTCATTCAAGTGTTTGGTGAAAGTTCACGTTGTCTATTTCAGAAGTTGAAATGAACAACGGCGAAGACAATGACGAGAACATGGAGAAGAAATCGGATGAAGATGAGGAAGACAAGGAGGATGCTGATGAGGACGACCATCGTCTGTTCACGCTAAGCATCATCAACTCGTACGGCAGCTCAGAGGTCAACAAGATCAAGGACGATGGAAAACCCATTAGGTTCATCAGTAAGTACAGCTGAACCTCTCTATGAGGGACACCCTTCGACTGACAGATGCCGTCCTTGATAAAGAGGTATCCTTACTTTATGGGACCAAATGCGATGTCCTCATTAGAGAGGGTCGTTAATAGAGAGATATGCACTAAGGGAGGATCCACTGTACTGAGGAGCTTTTGCAGTGCAATGGTCAATGTCAATTCTTACCTAATTTTACATGTCCTGGGTTTTTATTTAGGCCAGGGTATTTTTCAAGGAGGAAAATTGTCAACACTAGTGCTTGTTGGTAAATGGTCCTGAGTTTTAAGTAGGATGCCTGTGTGTTCTTTAAGGTATGCAATTCTAGCTTTTGACTACAGTGGAACCCCGGTAACACGACCACCCAAGGGACTAAGCCGAAGTGGTCGTGTTACCGGGGTGGTCGCGTTAGTGAATTTAAGAATCATAAGTAGGTTTTCCCGCCAAAACATCGTCCTAGCAGATATGCTGTGTGTACATTGACATGCATTAATGACTACGCCACCGGGTGATTCGATAATTTTGTGTGTATATTACGAATAAAAAATCATTTTCTTGAGTGTTTTGCGTTTAATTTACAACTTATGTAAATGAGTAAATAAACTGACGAGAGCTAATTAGACCAAACATTACATTAAAACTTGAGCATGCTAATTAGAGCAAGCATGTTATTCACACCATCGGCAGCTGCCCTTCTTGATGTCAAGCTAATATTCCCGCTAACATTGAGAGAGGTGATGTGAGAAGATGTTGAGAATTCTTCCTGATGTCTTCCTGCTTTAACTTCAGCCAATTTGAACTGGTACTGATTAAATCATCTTTTTAAAAACGTATTTTATCCATTTTACGACGTAGTAAGCATTCTTTACTTTGAGTATTGGTACTCTTACTAATCAACATAATTTATTTGTCCTAAAAACTACGTGTGCATGCCTCTTGACATTATTTAATACTAAATGATGAAAAACAAACCGTGAGTCGAAAAGAAAGTTTATTCTTCATTTTATTTGCGCTTACATTTGATCAAACTCACTTACACATCATTTATTTTCATATGGATTCCCATGGTCATTGTGTTCGAGGTGCTAACTATCAACACGGATTTGCGAGAAGGTGCCAATTGATACGATGCGGTCATGGTTGATTACGGCAATTAGGCCTCATGGTCGCGTTAGCGGGGTTAATTTGCAGTTTGGGACCGACCAAGCTGGTGGTCGCGGTTTGGGTACCGGGGTGGTCGTGTTAGCGAGGGCCAGTTAATGGGAATTAGAGAGAAAACCATTCGGGACCGGAGAATTTTGGTCGTGTTCGCGGGGTGGTCGCGTTACTGAGGTGGTCGCCGACCGGGGTTCCACTGTACCTGTTGCCTGTATTTGTCAAACGAGGCATACATCAAATTAAGTTCTACATTTTGTTTTGCAGATCGTACCTACCTGGCAATGGACTGGAACCACAAGGCCAAGGAGCGCTTCTTCGACGACAAAGTGGCTGAGGAATTCGAAGTTCACGAAACCGTCAACACAGAGCCCATTCAGAAGAAGCAGACCATCCAGCTGAATTCATGTCTGGAGTTGTTCACGACGAAGGAAAAGCTTGGTACCGATGATCTGTGGTAAGTTGGTCGAATCTTTCGCTGGTAGTGTGTATCGTTGGAAGACAAAGGATTGAAATTAACCAGGGAGATTTTGCCTTGTCAATGAAATAGTTTTATTTTCAAAAACCTTGTTGGTACCATCCAGTGGCTCGTGCCTCAGTGGTTTCTGGTGGAGGTGTGCAATTGACTTCAATTGCCACATACTTCTAATTTTCAAGCCAAGTTACCTTGGGTTTGTTGTCAGTGGGAAGCAGAACACCTCGAACAATTGAGAAACTTGAGTAGCTTCCTGGCCAAAGAGCCAATCCAGAGGCAATTTTGTTTCAACTCCTACCGTTCGTGATGCAGATTGAAAGTCCTCAAAGCAGTGTACAACAGCCGCACACAAATGCATGGGAGGAACAAGAAGAAGACTTGACCACCCGATCCCCTCTCTAGCTGACAAAGTCATTCCTTTCAGTTCTTTTTGCCCCTAAATTTCACCAACCACAAAGGATTCCAGCAAGTTTATTGTGGCCGGTAACCAGTATATTAGTAATTTGAATCCCCCAAGCGCTCTTGCAGCGTGCTAAACTTAGATCACTCATATTTTCAGGTATTGCCCAGCGTGTAAAAAGCATCAGCAGGCAACGAAAAAATTTGACATTTGGCAACTTCCCAATGTTCTTGTGATCCATCTGAAGCGCTTCTCATACAATAGATATCTCAGGGACAAGCTGGACGCTTTTGTGGAATTCCCAACAAAGTAAGTGATTGTCAAAGGTTGAAGTAACTTTTTCGCTTTTTCGAGAGGAATTCCAGTCAAAGGACACTGCCTCTGGGCCTCTGTGGCTCAACACTGGAAGAGAGCCGACTTCGTTACTGAAAAGGGACCGACTGTCTGGCACACATCTCAAAAATCCTGAAGAAGAAGAAAGTAACTTTTGCTGTGATGAAAATCACCTTGTTGGAACAATAACAGCTGCCATTTCAACAAGAATATTGCCAAAAACTGGCTTACCGTTGGGCAACCCAGTAAGTGAAAACAAAAGTCTTTCACAAAATGACCTCGATGTTGCTTGCCAGTTTCTGGTATGCATCGTTCAATTGATTCAGTGCTGCAGGCTATTTGCAAGAACGCTTCCAATTCTGTGCTATTTTTGTTGTCACACAACTCACTGATTGTCTTGATCTTGCAGAGGTTTGAACCTGAGGAAACTTGTGATCAACCCAGACCACAGCCCGGCGATGTACGACTTGGTGGCTGTCACAAACCACTATGGCGGTCTGGGCGGCGGGCATTGTAAGTATGTTCTGACTGGTCTGACACCCCTCCTTCAGTGAATGCTCCTTGCTTAGTTCTGGGATGGTGCCATATAGGCCTAGTGACTCAGACTTTCGCTGATTTTATGTCGTACAATGTTTATAAATCAATCGACTGTTAAGTTTATTTATCAGATACGCTTGATAAAGAGATTCTGATTCTTGTACTTTTCAAATAATTCGAAACTTTTTTCATTTGCAGACACTGCGTATGCTAAGAACCGTAATGATAATGAGTGGTACCATTTCGATGACTCAACGACTTCACAATGCAGTGAAGATTCAGTTGTGGTAAGTCTTGCATCTTCGAGTAGAATAAAATGTGGCACATCATCACATCAAAATGGGCGTTAAGTTGCATTTGTTGCATATGAAGTCATCCACATATTCATATAGATGAGGGTGTTGGTGTTGTTTTGATGCCACTCGATCCTAAATTGAAAAATCTTTCTTGTCTTCATCTTCAGACGAAAGCTGCGTACGTGCTTGTCTATCAGAAACGTGAGCCAGTGGACCCAATGGGAAACAACGAAAACCCTCGGCTGATCTCGGCTGCTGCAGGAGCGCCCTCTAAAGAGGATGGATTCAGTAACGGCAACTGCATGAGCGACGATGATATGGAAATCAATTGAAAGCACCATAGCTTAGACATGTGACATGATCGAAGGTGCTGCGTATCTGAGTTGCACCAAAGTGTGTGCAGTGATCTCCGAATAATCGTGAACCCAATCCCCACACAGCTCTGTTTGCGGGATACTCGAGCATTGACTGAACAAAGGCCATTCGGTGCGTTGATTGCACACCCAATTATGTCTATGATGATCCGTCACTGAAAACTTTCAAAGCTATAAAAAGCAAAAAACTAATCTGATATGATCAAGTGTCACACAACCAGATTTGTGATATGGAGAATGGTTGTTTCAGCGGCACACACCAAACACTGGATATTTTTCCGCTCTCCTAGATGATGTGATTTCCACATTTTACATCTTATTGTGCGTTTGCACTGACTGTCTGTTTTTCTGGTCCACCGTAATCTGACAGAATGAATTTTTCAGTATGATTGCACAGAACAGCTGTTTTTGGCTGCTAAGTGGCTGAAATTACACATTTTGTGCATTTGTATACATCCATTTTTAAACATTTTTTAGCCCTTTCTGTTTCAGATTCATTGTTACAAAATTTAGAGTCTTGGCTGACGACAGGTCGTTCCTAATTTGCCTAGCCAATCATATTTCCGAATTTATTTGGGCATTCGAAAGAAATATAAAGCCATAGAATCAAACAATGTCAGAACGGTAGGGGATGCTTTAAATGTATTCAAAAAGGTGATTCTTGCTTGGATGCTTGGGTATAAAAATTTCCAAGGTCTTTTTGTGCTGTGTCAGCATATTTTATCGCATAATGGGTGTTTCACACTAATTTTTTGGTTGTTGAAAGTTTAAAAGTAAAGAAGTAATAATTATTATACGAGTGCAAGCTTGGTCTCCTTTTGCATTGACAACTTGTGTGTTTTCCCCGAAACGTCTAATCACTTTTGCCTGATATGCCAGAGGGCTAGTAAAGCAAGAAGTACTGTATATCTTTGAATCTTGTTCCATTTTCAGATGGGATTTATGAGAAAAAATTTTCCAACTGGCCTGTTAATGGTATGGAAAGACTTGCACTCATTGCTAATTTGAAACACTATGAGTCTCATTATCTCTTTAAAGTAGTGCTGCCTTACATCTCGAGGTGTTAAGAATAATGTAAATAATGTAAAGATGTTGACAAATTTACTGTAAATTATTTCTGTTCAAATTCGAAAGAAGGGCGTTCACTTTAGCTGTGCTGTTAGCGAGTCGTCCAATTTTCGACGCAGTAGTCTTCAGGCTTCGTTAGTGCTCACTTTGGTAATTAGTATAAAAGGTGACTATAATCTTTGAGTATGAACAATGCATGATTCATTTATAATCGTGATTTGGATTTTACTATTAATAAGTGATATGTATAAAAATGTGGAAAAAAAGATGTTTGTACAATTATGCTTATCATGTTACGGTCGGTTAAAAAGCAAGGGTTAGATTTAGGACCATCTTAAAATATACGGATGCCAATTTTTACAAAATTTCCTCAGTTTTGAAGAGCAAGCCTGGCAAAAAACTGAAAAAGACACTATTGTTTGAATTTGGCCGGGTTATTTACTTCTTTGTTGATTGCATTGAAATAAAACAGAAATTGGGATCCAATATTGTCAACTCCCAACTTGTGCAATCGGATCTAATCATTATTATCGGTCTCCTAACCCTATTGAAATTTTTTGCAAGAGGTATGGAGCCAACTTTTGGCGACGGTCCACCTGGGTTTGATCATTTGTTTGCCATGGCATAGACACTCAGTACAAGAGACCACGGCTTTTACTCTCGTCTGAGAGGCTCTCGAATAGTACGTTGTGTCGTGAAGAGCCAGAAGTAAGGTTCTTGGTTTCTCCAGAAATTCTGAGTCGAACCTAGAATTGAACACGGGAGGGGGGAGGGCACTCCTACTCGCTAATTTATTGTGAGGGGGGGGGGGGGGCATCAGTATATTTCGAGGTGGTCCCTTACTGGTTTGTTTCCATTTCAATCCCACTTAAAAACTATACATATATTAATACATATACTTTTCTTACTCGACCTTATGACAAGTCATGGAAAGTTGTACGCAAGACTAAAAGTCTTTGGTGTGATAGGGTTGGTTAACCCTAAGATACTGGGGCTATTTTCCACTTCTGAAGTGTCTTAACTTCAGTTTCAGATTGAGTTCAAATTCGTCTAAGTAATTTTGGATGATGCTCAAAAGGGCTTGATATGGTGACTTTAAAGTTGGGAAATTTCCATTTTATGATTTTAACCATTCTGAAATTCTGAAATCTCTTCATTTAACTTAACAATGAGGCATCCAAAGGTAGCATCAAATCTGTACAAAACTGTTGTATGCTCTTGATGGTTGCAAAAATATAACACTGCACCAGTAAGAATCTGCAGTTTGGCAGAAGTGCTATCTTCAATTTGAGTGTATGGAATGGGAAAGGTTGAAATTGTGTTTTATCAACAACAAGCCTAAAATACTATTTTAGCAACGCTTGCAGTTATTGTAGATAATTCTGGTTTAAAGGCCTACGCCGTTAGTTGAATATTTGAAATTCGTAATTGAATTTGAAAATTTTAAATTGTCTAAATACGTACTGGATAAAAATGTTGACAATGTAATTGTGTAGACATATGTACAATGCTCGAATTACCGAGTTTAAGCAAATTCGTATGCATGATAACTGCACTATGGCATTGTGTAAAACTGCATTTCTATTTTCCTGGACCACCAGTAATTACAAACGGTGTACGCCTTTAATTTTATTTTCTGGAAAACTTTGGTTAAAATCATGACGTCGCAAGATTTCAAATTGTGTCGGAGAAGACAATCAATCTTGAAGAGTTGTCAAAAACTGTGTGTCCTCGTCGACCTTGAATCAAGATACTATCGATATCAAAAACATATATTACTTCAAAGTGATGTGTTTTGTCGATATGTATTTGAGCACGTGACTAATGTTAGGAGCTGCTGACGGACTGTTGTATGGTTTAGGCTTCGGATTTGGGTCGTTTTGACTTGCAGCCCTTCAGAGGTTACATAAATATCAATACATAAATATCAAATAGTTTTCAAGAAAATGTGTTTTGTACCAACATTAAAATTTTTTTGTGTGAAAGAAATATTAGATCGGTGTGGGATGCGGCGCAATTGTGGAGTTTTTCACATTTTACAAATTTATATTAAGTGGCCAATTGAAATTGAATTGAAAGTAGTTATCAAAGAATTTGTTGTGACCCTCATCTTTCGTACATTTGCCTACCTAGAGGTATCTTTCAAAATTCTATGAAAAGCCATGAGAAAGTACTCTTTTTTACTTGTTGTCTAAAACTCCTTGATACAGTTAAAAAACCCAACCAATAGCAAGTTCTTTTCCATTGTTTTTGCCTTCTCTGTGCTCCATTTCTCAATGATTGACCCTTGTTTTATGCCATCTCTATATATTGCCAACATAGCTGAATAAAGCGTTGTATTTTAGGCAAGGAAATCTTCTGTTTATTTGTCTACCGTATTTTGAGCACATAGATTCTAGTTTGAATACATGTAATGGCATATTTGGGGGGGGGGCATAGTATGGAAGAGTGCACAAAGGAGGGCCATGTTAAGCCATCATTACTTTGGGTTGCTGTTTGTGTGGGAAGATGGCCTGTGGCTGTGCTGAACCTGTTTTGACAACTAAAGCAATTCGTTTTATCTATCAAATTCCCTTAGTTTGATACTAATAACCTTCCAAAGGCATGAAAACCAATCCATTACAGGACCCTCAGTATGAAATTGGCTTAGGCGACAGTGGCGTTATCTTGCGGCAGAAAATAGAACTTCATCCAAAACTCTCAGATTCACTTTCTACCGCTAGGTAGCACCACTGTCGCCTAAGTCACTAGTTTTTTTAGGCCTTTTGCATGAATAGATTTTTTGGTATTGCTAATGACATAAGACACTGGGTGGGGCCCTTTAACTAAAGCAAGACGTTATATCTATCAAATTCCCTTGGTTTGATACTGATTACCTTCCAAAGGCATGAGAGAAAAAATCAATTACGGGACCCACAGTATGAAATTGGCTTAGGCGACAGTGGCGCTATTTACGGCAGAAAATAGAACTGAAATCGTCCAAACCTCTCAGTTCCACTTTCTACCGCTAGATAGCACCGCTGTCGCCTAAGTCACTAGTTTTTTTGGCCTTTTGCATGAATATTTTTTGGTATTGCTAATGACATAAGACACAGGATTGGGCCCTTTAGCTGTACATGCATGTACTGGTCTTGCAAATAACCTCGACAGATCTACCATTTTTATTCATTTTCTTCATGTGTTGGACAAAGATTTTAAAATTTTAGGACGATGTCACAACCTACTCAACACCAGCTTATGCATGGGCTAACCACAGGTTGTGGCATTGTCAGTATCAACCAGTTTGCAGCATGGTGAACAGAGAGGGCTACTTATTTAGTGTGTGCATTCTGGGGGGGGGTCAAGATTAAATTTCACCTTGGACATTGTCAGACAACTAGGCCATAGTCACCGGTTGTGACATTGTTGCCGTGGCATATACTCTATGCAAATCTTCATGCTCACGTCACACCCCAAAACGAATCCGAATCAGATTCATTAGTGTCCATTACAGGTTGTGACATTGTCCCAGTCATGCCATCAGATCAAACCAAACTTTAAAGTGGTGAAATTCAAAGACACCTATGCATGAACAATACAGGACCACATTTTCCAGGCATGAGAAAAACAACTCAACTAAATGGGCCTGCTCGTGGTAAAAAGGAATAACGGAACTGACCAGAGTGATCATGGTCACCAGTCAAAGACTAACATCAGGGAGCATCAGCACTCCACCTGACTGTTCTTTCTGCCCATGAGATGCGAGGTAAAACGAGCAACACTATGATTTATAAATGACATGAAAGAGTAAACAGTTTGACGGCATGCCACATAACTATCAGGTAATCGCCCTCTGAACTGGTGACAATCGGACTGGCCTGAAATTCTCATTCATATCGTCCACTCCTCAGTAAAAAAATCCAACTAAAGTGGGGTGTGCATTGTATACAGGGGTGCTGTATTACCCCGATGAGAAGCACTTTAAAAAATGCCCCCCCCCCCCCCCCCCCACTCTCAGCCAAGATATTTGTGCGTACCAGTTTGACTGCAGGCTGAAGTTGACGATGTACTCCTGATGGAGCCATTGGGTTCTTCGCCCGCTCATTGACCGAGGCATGGTGACCTGGAGACAGTGACGGATTAGCACTAGCTGGTTAAAGGACATTTCACAGGGCGTCAATTCGCAACTTCTCATCATTTTTAAGGTACAACCTGTTCACGGGGACCAAGTCTTACCCAGAAACCTCTCCTTACGTAGCGTGGGGTACCAACCCAAAGCAGATTCAGGAGATGTGTGCGTGGTTTCCGAATTATCCTACACCCAATTCTGCCCTATCCCAGATGCATGCCTGATGTATCGTAAGATGGAAAACACACCCAGCGTGCGTAATCATAGGTTTTATAATTGGTTAAATGGGATATCGGCAGCGAGACCAAATCGGGCCTGACTGCTCCAAAGTGTTGCCGACGCAATGCGAGAGATGAGACAGTCACAACATGACCAAATAGAGCTTGAATGCTCAATCGTATTGCCAAGACGGTATGAGAGAAGATTCATTGACAAGAAGACCAAATCGGAAATAGCTGATGCTTCAGTGTTACCAACATAGTGATAAATATGAGACACTAACAACCAGATCGAGTCGGACCTCCTGGCTGCTCAGCCGCGTTCCTAGCTTGGCAAAGGAGAGACGGGACAGTCACAGCCAGACCTAATTGGGTTTCCTCGCTGCTCGACCCTGTATCCAGCAGCACGCGGAGAAAGACGAGATAACCACAACCAAACCAAAGCGGACCTGTCTTCTCCACCGTGTTGCCAGCATGGTAAGACAGATGAGACAGTCAGAGAAAGAGTGATTTGGCCTAGGATGCTCCTCCGTGTTGCCAACACTGTGTTAGCGATGAGACAGTCACAACCTGACCGAATCGGTCAAAACAGCGCCACAACCGTGTGCCAAGACGTTGAGTGAGAGGTGACAACAGCAACAAGACCGAATCGTGCCTGACGGTAGAGGTGTCTGGCGAAATTTAGTCCGGTTGTGACTGTCTGTCCTCTCTTACAGTGTTGCCAAGACGGTGGAGCTGCGAATCCCAATTCGTTCTGGTTGTGACTGTCTCATCTCTCTCTCTCCATGCTGGTAACACTTATATGTTTTTAGATGTTGGGTCACAAATAGTCAGGATGGGTTTTGGGATGGGTACCGACATCTAAAGTGAATATAGGAGGCATATTCCGTGTTTTTTGTGCCGAAACTCGTCAAAAACTGTCGTGTGTCTGGTTATAGAAATAGAACAGGACACTTTTTCCTGAATCATGTTACACTTATTCCCCTGAAGCTGTTTTTTGTACCAGAGTAATTTATCAGGAAGAAATATTTCAAGAAGCGATGTCACTCAACTTGACAGGGACAATTCCCTGTTGTTAACCTTGCAGACGATGTCACAACATGTTTTCACACAAACAAGAAAAGAAAATTCCAGTGACAAGTGTTATGCTTTCACAAAACCAGTTGACCTTCCCAAAGTTCATCTGATTATTGATGGCAATCTTTAATAATCATATCAATAATGAACTCGACACCTTGGCAAATATGATGACCATGTAAACAAACCAGTCGTCTGCTCAAACTGGTCAGTGTTTGTTGTTGCGTTCGAACTAATGCGTCTCGACACAGGGTCAACACAGGAAATATTTACACGTTTCGCTGATTTATCAATTTATGAATATCCATATTTAGCTTTAGATTATGAATGAAAATCATATTTCAAGGAGCATGATTCACGCCGCAGATGGTAACCCTCATGCGAACCCGGGTCGAATTTCGTGGAAATTATGCAAATAAATTTGCTGAAAATATTTTGGTGCCCCTGCCTCCGGACGAGCCTTGCGGCAACGCGGCAAAGTGGTGCGGCAGAAGCGGGTATGGGTCTGCGGAACATTCCGTTACTTCAGCGAAACAACCCAGGTCCAGAGTCTAGACCTAACCTGTCACCTCCTACATATCTAACTTTATTTATCATTGGGATTGAAATTTGTGTAGGCAAACTTTAAAATTCCTGGCGCAAGATAAAAGATACATTTATCAACAAAAGATAAAAGACACATCTATCAAAGTAAATTATAAAATTAATTGAACTTCCATCCACCCTGTCGCCACACCATGACTATGGTTGTTCTTCCGGGTAGGCCTACTTTCCGAAAATTGTTAGTCACTTTCACATTAATTCTAGTTCTGCTGGCACTGCAGCAGTCAATTTGATTCTGGTCATTTTCATTCAAGACAAAATAACTCTTTCCAAACGAAATCTGGAACTATCATTTGCGCGCAAACGTGGGTGGCCATGTTTTTGATTCAGTATAGCAGGCGGGGTCTCACAATAAAACTTGTAAAATGTTTTCAATTTTGTTGATGTAATTATAGAGAGGAATTTGGACAAATTTTCCACAACATGACGTCATCAGCTATTTCAAGCTGTTGGTCAGGGTCATGATGAATCAGTTTTAGATGAAAGGAACCATGGGAACATGGACCCTTTATTCACCAGGTTGTGTGTTGAGGGGTGGTGTCGGAAGTGCTTCTTTTCTTTTCGTTGCATTGTTGAAAAAAGAGAATTAGCATTTGGAAATTACCTATTCATTATTGGGTTTGGCCCCTTATGCATCATTTCCTGCGGATTATCAGAGTGCTGTCATCGGCAGTCGGAAGTTTCGAATGCGTCATCGCCCCTGAAGGGCTATTAGGCTTAGCATGGGCTTAGGCCCTCTTTGCGGCTGGTCCATGGTCACTGGCATAAGTGTATATTATTAGCCAATCCAGAAAGAAGACACGTTCTGAAAGCTGCCTATTGCCCCCTTCCAGCTTAAAAAAAATAACGATACACTAACAGTGTCCAAAATATACACGCATATAATAATTTAATAGATGGTCACATGTTGCAAATTTCAAAAGAATGACGTCATTACGCGTTGAAACACGTCACAGAATTAATTCATGTTACTGTCCCATCTGTAGCTTATTGTTTTATTATTCAGATAATATTTATGTTGTATTTTATCCAGTCGTCGCATCGTCTGCTCCAGCTGTTAATGCGTCCGCCCACTAACAAATAGTTCTGATGACAGAATATTTTAATTAGGTTGTATTGTAACGAAATTTAGGATGGATTTCCATAACGTGGGCAGTGATTCATTACTGAAACAATAGTTTATTGACAGTCACAGACGGCGGCATTGGCGCACCCTTCACTGGAATAGGCCTACTCGTCGGGAATATAATAGCCATTCTACAAATAGTAGTACTTTGTCAAGCATCATGGCCAAAAAAGTGTTTAAAATCGCAAGACTGCTCAGTGATACAAACAGAAAGGAGCCTGGGATAATGCAAGGGGTAGCAACGAGGCAGATCCACTGCGCCTGGAGTGTGAGGCAGGTCATGATCTTCTGGACATGGCTAATTTTCAAGCCCTGGCATCTAGTACTGCGATTGTGATTAGGGTCATCTTGGACAGAAGACATGGGGAAGACCGTGAGACCCCATGGAGAGAGAATAAGAATTATGTGTTGGAAATGGCCCAAGTGTGGTCATGGCTTTGGGGCTAATATCAGATCTGGGTGCTCTGTGCTTGTGCTGTCCTTGGTGCTCATTCCAGATCTAGGTGCCCTGCCCTGTTATGTCTTGGGGAGGGGGGTGGGGTCATACCAGATCTAAGTGTTCTGTCCCTGTCCTGTAATGTCTTTGGGGCTCATACCAGATATAGGTGCCCTGTCCCTGTCCTGTCATATCTTTGGGCTTCACACCAGATCTGAGTGTCCTGTCTGTGTCCTATCATGTCTTTGGGGCTCATACCAGATCTTGGTGCCCTGTCACTGTAATGTCACATGTTGAGAGCACCACACGATGACAAAGGGACATACAAAATAATGCCGAGATATGATATACATTTTCCATTAATTTATTTAATCTCTTACATCGTCATAAATGTTTGACATCAAAATATCTCCTTTTAGCTGCTTTCTCAGCCCAATTCTCATAGCACCAAAACACTATTTTCTGATGAGAATAAACTAGAACTCTGCAAATTGTCACATTTGACTCTCTGAATTTGGTCTTGGATGGCTTCATCAGAAACCAATAATAATTTTTCACACCAAATTTCTGTCAAAAAGTGTCTGAACAGTTTATTCATGATCATAATATTGGAGATACCCAAACACCCCTATATCCTCTCTACATATTGCTATTCTTACAAGCACCTCCCTCAAAACAAGCACGAAAGAAACACACAATTTAAAAGGTTTTTCCTTACAATAATTAATAGCTTTTCATCAAGAGAATGCAGTTCCTTTGTACGGACTATTTTAGTCTTTGTGTAGACAAACTTAAAAAATACACACACTGTGAGTATTGAATAAATGTTGACACATAACTATGACTGCCCGGGTTGCAATGGCAAAACATGTGACTGACCTGGACACTGCCCTCGAACCCATGCATGCCTTTGCAATTATCCAGCCCCCCCCCCCCCCCCGCCACCGCAACAAATTCCATTAATGACACGGTTCATGCCCATTTCGCCTTGTCTTTTTTCGCCTTTTCCCATTTTGCCTTTAAAAAATATACATTTCGCCTTCTCCTATTTCGCCTTTTCCAATTTTGCCTCTTCCCAATCCGCCTTATTCTATCTCGCCTTTGTCTTTTTTCGCCTTTTCATTTTTCGCCTTATGCTATTTTGCCTCTGTTTTATCTTGCCTTATCACAAGTTGCCTTATCCATTCTTGCCTTCGTCTCAGTTTGCCATTGTCTTAATCTGCCTTCTCCTATTTCACCTTGTCCTAATTTACCTTTGTCCTAATTCGCCTTCATCCTATCTCGCCTTTACCCGCCCCGCCTTTGTATTATTTCGCCTTCTTCCCATTTCGCCTTCTTCCTACTTTGCAACAAACTTGGTGTCTTTACCCATGTTTGTTGAGTCAATCTTTCATATGAAAATGTCTTCAACAGTGTTGAAGGGCTTCTAGGGTCCATTCGGGGGTACCCCCAACCAAAACCCGGTGGACATTGCCAAAATTACAAGTGTAGATAACTTCTCAGCCATTATAGTCATATTACATTACATACCATATTACAAAAGACTTTTGAAAGACTTTTGTCTCTTTTACCCATGTTTGTGGGGCCAGTCTTTCATATAAGAGTGTTTCCACGAATTATGTTTTGGTACCCTACCCAAGGCTGTTGCTTAATTACCAATATTTTCAAATCTTCATAACTTCTGAACCATCTACATGTAAGCTTACATGTATCTCCAAAACCAACTTAGTATCTTTACCCATGTTTGTCAAATCTTAGAGTTTTCCAAGTCTTTCATGGAAATATTTTGGCATAGTGTTTTGGCATTCTTTGATGAGTAAGACTTGTGACCTGGTACTATATAGGAGGGATGGGGGTGCTAAGTATTTTATTGATCATTCAAAGTGTGAGTGCTTCTGAAGTTCTTTATTATGGACTATGGTCAATAGGCCTATTCAAATCCAGCAATCTGGAAGATGTATTCCTTTGATCATTGGGGAATTATGAGGCCTTCTCACAGAACGAGTTAGCTCATCTCAAGAACGTCACACGCAGTGTTCCCTTTAGATGGTTTTGGTACGTTTGATGTTCTTCATTCACAGCAATGCTATAACTTAGCATGAGATAATATAAGTACCAAAGTTTTTTTGAACAGAATCATTAAACTACTCAAAACACTGCCCCCCCCCCCCCCCCTGCAAATAATAGACCCCTTGCTTAACGAAGGGGGATTGATAAAAGGCGAGGTGAGATATGGCGAAACGGGAGAAGGCAAAATGGGAAGAAGGCGAATTGACACAAAGGTCAATCAGGAAAAGGCAAGATGAGATAAGGCAGGATGGAACCAAGGCAGAATAGGACAAAGGCGAAATAAGAAAAGGCAAACAAGGATGAGGCAAGATGAGAGGAAGGCGAGTTAGGAAGAAGGCCAATTGGAACAAAGGCGAGATAAGACGATGGCGAAATCGTAGAAGGCGAATTGAGAAAAGGCAAGTTAGGAGAAGGCTAAATGGGAGAAGGCAAAATTGGATAAGGCGAATAAGGTTAAGGCGAAATGGGCAGATACCAATGACACATCAGAGTTTGGTGTACATGATTTCAAAATTGAGACAGCTTCTCATGCACAGTAGTCATCTCCACACCTTCTTTCCCATTTCTGCCAACCTGGTACCCATTTGAGAACACAACCTGTAGCAGAGGTTGACAGAAACGGAACGTGACAATCCTCTCCGAACTTCATATTTTGCAATTATCAGAGCAATTTCTGGCCTGGTTATCGACTTTGATAATTAAACAGATACAAGCTACAATTGAGGCCAAATACACTGACATCATGGTCATATAACCATACAGCATTGGTCCGAATAATTATTGCTTTAATGACAGTACTTATTGCACAAAACCGTGATAAAAAGTGGGGTCATTATCATCTGCCTGATAAATGTCCGACTACACCAGCATAGCCGGCGGTAAACAACAAGTACAAAAAGGTGCCATAAGAAAATAACAATGTCTGCTAGAAAGTTTGCCTTATTTACTCGCAGATGTTGATCCCATTGACCCTTGAACTGAAGTTTGGACAACATTTAGAAAGAGTACTAGCACTTGTAGTACATTTTTGAAAACTGATGAGGTCTTAGCCGTTTTTTTTGTTTGGGTGTGAAAGATTCCAGAATCAAGCTGGTTACAAATACAATGGAGCTGCCAAGTCTTATACTGTTTATGTCCCAGGTGAACTGCACTCATATGGTATCTCTGAGTACATGTACATGTAGTGTATGTCATAATTGCCCGAGGAAGAGAGGAAATACTCTAAATTCATTGATCCAAGACAATTCGAGCAAGATATTGTAGACTGTTGTTGCTCAATGCCATACAAAATGTTCATTATGAATAGTCATTGGGTTGGCAACACCAAGTTGTCTAATGGTTATGACATCATGTTCCAGCTTGGTCTTTGTTTTGATTTGGTAGTAATTAATCAACTAGTCTTAGATCAGTGAAACTAGAGTTTTTGTCTTGTATGTAGAAAGAAGCCTTCAAATGTGTATTATTTTCGAAATTATTTCAAATCAGGAGTTTCAATTCTGCCAAAGAGGGAGGTATCCTGACGTCTTAATTTTTGTGTATTATAGTCTGTCCCTGTAAGGCCGACGGTAGTGCCACTTTTTATAGCCACGCTATTCTGGGCCAATTACTGCCAAGCCAGGCACAGACTCTAGCTTCCGCTAAATACGTGAATTCACACATGTCAAATTAATACTCCCAAGTCGTCGAAATCGTTTTAGATACAAAAATATGTTGAAAACCATTTTTAGAAAATGGCAGGCAATGTCAACCATTTCATCCTAATATTGTTGTTGTATTCAATGCTTTCCTACACACCTGATCAAAAAGGGGGACAAGCTTAGAATGAAATGGGATAAGGTACATGCAAAATGTTATGTATGTGAATTCACACAAGTCTAAATTTTTAGTCCAGATTCGTTAAATTGTTGATATATCCCTGCAAAGCCAGGTGTCCTGTGGACAATGTCATGTTTTATGTAGTATGTCTGTACATGTATGTATGTTACTTATGCAACATATGGTCGAGGGTGCCTATTCTTAAATTAGTGTGTCATTAGTTTAAATGTTTGTTATGAAAACTTATTAGCATGAAATTCAAAGTGATTTTGATACTTGTATGATTCATAGATGAAGCCATCACTGAAGGATTAGAGTCATTCGTATTTTATGAATTAGTTGCTCCCCCCCTTCTACTTATGGTTAAGTTGAAAGATTTTACAAACAATGAAACCTCATATCTGCCGTTGAAACATAACGAAATAAAAACATTTTCACAATTACTTCCAAAAATCATGATTAAAACATAGATTTATCGCACATTACTTAGATTCACATCATCTAAACCAATACCTGGCCTAACTAAAACATCTTACGAATCACATAAAATCATCGAAATATTTCCTATTTCACAAAATTAACTATAGCACTAAAAGATTAAAGAATGTTTCAAGACAGACGCTACTGGATCGACTACCAGTACATCTAGAGAATAGTATAGAACACAGAAACAATAGAACTTTCAATTAAAATATCCTTTAACAGTAATTTCTTTGATAGACACAACAGATAATAATCACGAACAATTCAAGTTTAAAATTCAGTAATTAACAAATTTAAGCACGACAGCATAACAAATAATGCTGACTTGTTCGAGTACTGGCCTTTGCTTAGGCTCAACTAGTGGTTTGGCTATATAGAGGGTCGTTCAAAACTCTCCATTTTTGTAAGCGTTTCGCTACAGGTTTCCTTTAAAAGATCGGTTTGGAAGAAACAGTTTGCGAACTAGCTAACCAAGGAATCGTGTCCAAGTCCCAATTATACACAATTCTAAGATTCTACCAACATTTCCACATGATTTGAGCAAGCCGAACACAACCTTTGAATTGACTGAGCTGAAATGGCTAGCTCCAATATGATTTGTAAGTGGACGCATGGCATAACTAGGGAACACATGCATATCAAGGTGTGTTAATTTCACTGGTTACAAATGCTGAGTGCTTCACGATAAACATTCATTGCATCATCAAGACGAATGACTGTTTCTCCTTCACCGATCTGACTAGCGGCAGTGTCACTGTCAAGAACAGCTACGACGAAATTATCCGATACGCCATTCGATGTCGACGTGAAAGTGTCCTGCACATTTTGATTTTTCAAATCAAACTCAGCCTGGACTGATTTGACCTTTGAGCTTTCAATGTCATCGATATCTGCAGAGAAACTGTAGGTAAATAAATGCTCGGCATCAGAACTGTCGTATGAAAAGTCCAAAACGTCACCTGAGGAATTTGAGCTCATGCTGCCATAGCTATAGCGATTGGTCGGTTCAAATTCACCCGAGTGACGCCCAGCGACATGTTTCTTGAGAATACCACGCCGCCTTACGACGGCCGGCTTACTCGTGTCAACATCCGTAGTTTCACCAATAACATTGAGTGTTGTACAATTAGAGTCTAATGAGTGTTCCGCTGACTTAATTTCAGCACTCCCTTGGGCCGGCTTATCACAAATGTCTGAATTCACGGAACTATTGCATTTTAATTGATCACAGTCAGATTTTGGTCTCGTCGTGGAGTCCAACGCAGCTTCTAAGTCTGTCAGATCAAACTTTTTCGTTTTCTCTGAGATGTTTTCCTCCGTCACACAGCCTTTCTGGCTGCTCTTATTGCTCTGATGATTTTTCAAAATGCCCCGTTTCGGTTTTCTGTTCGAGTCGAATGCAACTGGCGACGTTGCACCGTTAGCCGACTCACACACTTCCACAGCACCATCGGTAAGACTGACACTGGTGACTTTCGTCTTGTCACCTGATTTTGAGCGTTCACTGAGACTAGATCTTCGACGTATTTGGCGTCTTGGTGGCTGGGCATCGTTCTCGTCACTGTCTGACGAGTGCGAGTGGAATGAAGAATAGACCATCGGCGCCTGCAACGCTGCTGGGTGCTTTAGCCCCTCCTCCATTGGAGAGTAGTTGTAGCCAACATTGACCCACCAGTGACAGCTGATATCGGCGATTGTCGCACGCTTCTTCGGATTGACTTGTAACAGGTGTTTGATCAAACTGGATGCATCTGAAATCAACAATACAATACACTGTAAAAACCAACTAATACAGAAATATTTGAAAGCACCATGTTACAGGAGTTCACCAAAGATACTGTAAGCTCCTTTACATAGAGGCCCAATGTTTCAATTTTCCTATCATAATGACTTGACCCTAATTTTCACACCATCAATGTTTTCATTTCAACCCCTTATGCAAAACCTCATGATATCATTTGCCAAGTTATAAGCTCGAAAATATAAAGGGGTTTACAGTATTGAGACCAAACTGTATTGTTGACCAGCATACACATTATTATGTCATTCAGTGACCTTGGAGATTCTCAATAGCTTTGTAAACAAGTATGACAGAGATTGTCAATCACAACTGATGAACTGTCATGAATTATCTCATAGAATCAGGAAACTGGTTCAAGTAGTCATCCAAATCTGACCCACTTTGTGTTGACCATTTTACACTGAACTGCATCATACCTGCACTCTATGTACATTAGTACTGGGTGTTTCAAAATATACTTGACACTTCAAATTTCTACTACACTGACTATCTAACAAGTTATGATGACAACATTTTCTTGGATAGAACTAATTTGGACAGAACTAGAACTTGGTAATTAATATCATCTAATTTAGCAGCAATTAGGGCACAGAAGTGTCATATTTATTAAGGAACACCTAGTACATGGCATACACGGTCCAGGCCTCTTTTAATCGAATAAAGTGAGACTTGAATCCTTACCCGAGGGCCTGGATGGTTCATAGAAGTCTCCCTCCGTGATTTGTCGTCGCAATCGTTTGAAATCGCTCCCGTCAAACGGCATGGCACCATAGACTAGAGTGTAGAGAAGGACGCCAAGGCTCCAGCAATCAACCTGGAAAGAGGAGGCAAGAACCAATTACTTAGAGTGTTGGAATCAAAAACCTTCCTATCAAGACAATCTTGGGATAGAATAATTTTAAGAGGTTTTTCATAACATTATGGAATATAAGATTTCGTCATCAAACTGCAATATCAAACTTCTAATCTATTCAATTGGACCTCTGTAATCAGAACACCTCTCAGGAGAGTACTTGTATCGCACAATGTGGAACCTCTCTATTAAAAACACCATCAGGACTGCCAAGTGCTCTCCTTATAGAGAGGCATCCTGATTAGACAGGTAAAATTGAATGGAGACTACCCAATTTGAGACCAAACTCACGGTCCTTAACAGAAAGGGTGTATTAGTGAGGTGTCTGTAGGGGGTTCCACTTTATAATTTCACATTCTCACGACATCTTTGATTACTTTACTTAGTGATGTTTAATCAAAGTTCTGACGCACATGTAACCATTACTCTGAGACTTGTAAATATGTCTCGTGCTCCACTATTTGATCAAAGAAGCAAAAAGCCGACTTTGCTCAAAGTCTGGTGTCAAAGACCTCAAGGAAGAAACTTATTCTGCAGTGGCTACCATTTCGCCTTTGATGTGGTGCGCTTTCTTAACGCTACCGGGAAATGTGTCATGATCATGTTTTTTCCCTCGAGCATCTTTTTGTGCAACGAGGAAGTTCAAAGTCGGGTTGTTTTGATAAAGAAAAGGGCAGCAGAAGGTAAACAAATTAAAGCCATACTACAGTGGAACCCCTTATAAGGACACCCTTGGGTACTTGACAAAGAGGTGCCCTGATTACAGAGGTCAAATTGAATAGGCACAACAAATTCTGGGCCAAAATTTGAGCGTATTTTTACAAGGGAAGATGTCCTGATTTACAGAGGGGGGTTAAGGGAGGTTCCACTTCACTTTGCCACTTTGTGTGGGCCCTTTTTATGTGAGGCCTCTAAAGCACAATTCTCTGTTTTCTAGGTCTGATCAAATGGGCTCAATGACTCATGTCAAAGCTGAGCTGACACCTACTATGTCCATATGTGACTGACCATATTTGGAAAAGGGAAATATCGGGGCATTCCAGACTGACCAGTATGCCATATTAGGAAAGGATATATCAGGGCTGACCAGTGTACCACATGATAGGAAATTTGACCATATGAGCAAATGATATTAGACAAAATGAAAACTAAATCTATCTTTTTTTTAACTCTGTGAGATGAGACGTATTGTACCAAATTTCATTGACATTACCAGCCTCATAAAACCCGTTTTCCATTTTTTTTCAAAACCACTGCAGAAGTGAACTTATAGCTTACCTCAGGGCCGTGGTATGGCGTACCATTGACTATCTCCGGTGAGGCATACAGAGGGCTACCACAGTATGTGCTCAACAGGCTGTCGTACGTATACATGTTGGAAAGACCAAAGTCTGCTATCTGGAAAGAGGAATAGGGATTTTCATGAATGATATCTTCACAAAGATTCTACTTTGGCCAAGAGACAAATCTGGTTGAATGAATATCAATTCCTTAAGTTATTATACAAAGCTTATTTTCTTTACCAATATTTTTTGGCCACTCGACAACTATTTGCCTGAAGAGACTACAAAATATCGCCACTCAGGGGGGGTCTTCTGCCTGCTAGTCTGTTAGAAGTATACTTTATTCGACGGTTTTAGGGACATAAAGGAAAGTGTTCAGAAATACACCTTGGAACCATCTCTTACCTTGATATTATAATCTTTGTCTAAAACTATATTCTCTAACTTTAAGTCGCGGTGTACAACACCATTCTGAAAAGACACAAAAGGAGACATTTTTCAGCAAATTTCACCTAAGCATCTGATTTTGCAGCAGTTTGCCCTCAAGATTGACAATTCTTCAACCTGCGGGGGTTAAGACTCATAAAGAAGAAAAAGTCATTAAATGGGATTGGTCTTACAAGCTTAACAGGGAATCAGCTCATTGTCTCAAGAGACATCGCCATGACAACCCATTCCTGTGAGTGGTACCTTAATTTATGGCTCCTTGGAGTAGCAATTAAAGGTGGCGTGTGATGAATCTCCTCAGACTAAATGTATAAGGGGGATGTCTGGTCGTTTTGCCCCCAGGCCTTTTTGCCCTATGATCTTGTAGCCCTGTAGGTCTGATGCTTCTGTCAGGGAGGAATGCACCACACCCGGCAGAAAAATTTCTCAAAATTTGTCAAAGACGCAAATCTGTGCATTCGAACACAAATTGCAACATATGGACAACACTGCTGTAAACAAGTGTTGATAAGGAGGGACTGTTGTTTAATTTTATTGATGTGTCAACCGGAACCAGGGGTAGCTAGGCGCCCCCCCGGGAATCAATTAAGTAGGTCTAGCCGTAATAATGACATCATTACGCCTCATGGTAACCATGAGATAGGGCCGACACCTTTTGGCAACAGAACAATCAGGACCACAGAGTACATCAAACTAGGGATTTGGGCAATATTTGAACGCCCTAGGTACAAATCAGTATGGTGGCTTTTTAAGCTGTCAACAGAAGCCATTGATATGATACAAGGATCAATAAACATCAAAGCAATGATCTTATTAGAACTTTTTTCACCGAGCCGATCAGGGCGGGTAAATATGAGCACAGATTCAAAGGCTTCCGCTTGACGTCACGAGACATTTTGTTTCTACAGAGTTGCAACCTTCGTCAAAATAACAAGCGTAATTGTAAACGTCAGCCCCCACAACTTCGTAATTAGTAATCAATAGTTTGGATTATTAGCGGAAGAGATAATACGTTTCATAACGTCATCTGTTTCCTAGCACTTTCAAGTGGGAGTTATTTTCGTTTCAACAGCCAAAGATATGGTATTTTGATCACATCATGACCAATTGATACGCACGTTTTTCATGTTTTTCATGGGGAAGAGATTTTCGTTAGCAAAAAGCAAGCCCGACATTTTGGTGAAATAGAGCGATAAAAAGAGTGCATTTGGCCCCTCTAAAACTCATTAGAGAAAAGATTCGGGCGAATATTGTGGCCTAGGACCGGTATAACCAGAAAAACCTTCACTTTGGCACAGTGAACCAGCAATATTTACATCTGAAGCTTAAAAATCACTTCCAAGTCCAACAATGTCCATGTATATTTGTCTGAACTTAAAACGAGTTTTAAAGTGCTATTTGAATATAGAAGCCCATTCTTGAGACAAGGGTTAGACTGTCGCTATTCTGTTTATCTGATCTCAGATATGGGGTCAAACTTTCCGAAGAAACCATAAATGTGTAATCACAGTGTTCATGCCCTCGCTTAGGTATACATGTACACAGCGATAGTGTTTTGCTGCCCCGAAAACTAACCTTAGAAGAAAAAGATATACGGTTTTCTGTTTGTATGATCTCAAAAGTCGAGTTCAACACTCCCAAGAAACCATAGATGAGTAATCAGGATGTCTTGACCCACTCTTGAGAGTACGGACCTGCTATGAAAAAGACTCTCAAGTTCTACTCAAAACTGACAGTTTTATCCAGATTTTCACATCAAGACATAAGTGGTCGTGCCCGCATGATTGGAAATCAATCCTAGACATGTCAACCTCCTGATAAATATTTGGTTCAGTATGGGTTTTTATCATGCTATTTGATATTTTTTCAAAGACCTTTCACGTCACAACCTAAAAGAAACGCCAGTGTGTAAATTTAGGATCGTGATGCGATTAGGAAAGACACCAGTGTCATCTTGACTAAGTCCCTAAAGACACTAGCGTGTCAGGTGAATTTTATTGGAAAAACGATTGGGCACTTATCCAGTACCGTATAATTTGATCTGACGCCGTGTAAAGTTAGGCCTTAAGTTCTGCCCAGAAAAAGGTCAGAAGGGTTGCACTTTTCAGTTTTCTGCCCAGTAACTTTGGTCATAAGATCATCGAAGTTTGATCGATCCTTGATTTTTTTATTGGCGGCATGCCACAGACGCAAGCTTTAACGACAAACTACACCTTCGAAGAAAGTCAAATTAAATCTGCTCAGTAGAAATTTATACAGTTTTATCTTTTAAGAACAAACTTTTTAAAAACATATGCAACAGACCTTCATAGAATGAACCCCTTGCCTTGGGATTATGCTTGACAATATTTTAAAAGGATTAGTCAACTTTTCATGCAAATTGCACGGGACTTCACCAGAATGCTCTCTTGATCCAACTAAATTTCAAATGAAATTATGTGTGCAAGAAAAGCTGATTAGAAATTTAGCAAAATGACTCGTGAAAATAACAAACACAACGGAAAGAAAATTGTCAAGGTTGTTTGAGTTTCTGGTGAACAACTCTTGTTTGTGTAGGTCGAAAAACGTCCCAGGGTCGAGGGTATGTGTGAGAGTGATTCACTATATTTTTTTAAAGCACCCAAATTGGACTGGGTCACTGGATGAAGGATCTAGGCCCTACTATTTCAGGACAAAAGGCCTACAACATTTTGTGGTTATTTTGGAAAGTGTTCCAGGATGTTCCAGAGAATTTTGATAAAGGGTGCCCGGAATAGCTCAAATGAGACAATAGAGTCATCAAGCTGTGGTTAATTTAAGATCAACAGTGTCACTCTCGATACCAAGTACCCCATTGCTCATAGAAATGAGCATGAAAAGAAACCTTTCCTTTCCCTGGAATAATCTGACCAAGGACGAGGAAAAACATATCATTAGAAAACCTTAATTAATTGCATTCTGAACACTATTATTTGTGAAAATGTTTGCTTTTGGGTGAGCTTTCTTCAAAACAAGGACTTTTACCATAGTCGTTTTTCCCTCAAACAAATATTTTGCAATGAGGTCAACCCATTCTCGGAAAGACAGAACTTTTTGAGGAGAAGACTTATTTTGAATTTACTTTCTGGTTGCATTGTCCCATAGTTTTTTTTAGGGGGGGGGGGCACAACATTGAGACTTTAAGCCAAACTTTGCCTGAAAATGTACTTTAGAGCAAACACTCGTACAGAGTAAACCATATTGTCCAAGAGTACCATAAATAATGTTTATTGCCATATTACAAAAGAACTATCAAACATTTTACAACGATAGTACACTTATCAAATTCACAACAACCTAAACGACTGACATAAATTATGGATATTGTTCAACTTGTCTGACTCCGGCTTTGTCACAAACATGAAAGAGGACATATAGTTCCTCGAACTGACCTTCTTAAACTTCAAGTACATATTTCTCCAAATAAACGAATAAATTAGTTCAATAAATTTCGTCACAATGAGATTCTTGCACCTGACAAAAAGCGGAAACTCTCAACAATGTCTGCTAACTGATGTTTTCCGTTTTGCATGGAAATTGTGACAGAATGTAAACATGAACACTGTTGAACTTTAGCTTCCACGACCAGGATTATCTGAAAGTTGTCTGGGCCCTGGAAAATAGCGCTTTCTTCTGATATGAGTCTGGTTTTGCGTGGGTTGTGCAGTGGGTTGTGTACTATGGTTTAGGGCAGCTGAATCGCAAACAGCGGTTGTTATGTGGGCTTGGGCCCCATGTTTGCATTGTTACAGCTTGGTTTATGATATACACCAGAACATCAAAACACCAGAACGGCAGACAACGACTCATCAAGCTTTGACAAGATAGTGAAATGTGAGCAGCTCTGTGATACTATTAAGTCACACAAAACAAGTGATTTTAGTCACTGCGACCTGCCACAAAGTCATGGAGTGCTTTTTAACAGACGCTTTTGAGAAGCGGCTTCAGATAAAAGTTTCCATAGCCACACCCAAGTGCTGATCACAAACGGAATCAATCAGGGCGTGGTTGACTTGGCCGCACATTTTTCCTCATGAAAACTAGACGTTGCAGTGATCTTACCTGATGGCAGTGGTGGATGGCAGAAACGATTTGACGGAAGAATTTCCTGGCCTCGGTTTCATGTAGTACCTTCTTCTCATTGATGTAGTCATACAACTCGCCACCAGCGGCATACTCCATCACCAGGATGATCTTTTCTTTATTTTCAAACACTGCAAAGAGAAAAACATCAGACTGTGAAGATTCACGCATTCTAGGGGGTAGACTGCAAAAAGAACGGTTTGAGACTCTGCATGAGTTAAGGGATTTTTTTTTCAACCTTCTTCTTGCATCCAGTTCTTTTATTATCTGTAACTTCATTTAAGCGTAAGGGGGTACAATAATAAGAATTGGTTATTGCCCTGACATCAACAGGAAATGACACTATGGCCCAGCTCTCCCGCTGGGCTGAGAAACGACCCCGGGAATGTGACAGGCATAGACTGAGCAACAAAACAACACGAAAAACAAGCACAAACTTAATTTTTGAATTGTTTTCATGCAAGAAGAGAAAAGATTGCTGATTGAATTTTCCAATCGAACAAACTTTTGACAACTTTTCCAAGAAAACTTTTCAGACATTGCGTAAGATTCACGTGGCAGGCCTACATTTACGGCGGCCCTTGACATTTGAAAAATAGAAAAATCATTCAGAAGAGCGGGTTTTAATGGTTCGGAATTGTTGGGCTGGAAAACCAATTTAACTAATGATTAACCCAACCCAGGCAAACACGCTGCTTGGCCCTTCTTGGCGAGACAACATCACGCCATAAAGCAAGGCCTATGTACCCCTTTACCTGCTACACACGCATGACTCCAAAGGTCATGTAAAGGCCCAATAAGACCTTTCCAAACCACAGATGTCTCCAGAAGATACGTTATATAAATTCAGAATTCCTTTTCATACATGTACGTCAACCTGTCCCTCCCCTCAATTCATACAACCTTCTTCCCTTTGTTCCAAGGGGTGGTAAAGGGGACAAAGGGCAATGAGCCAAAGTGTGGAACGGAAATATATTTAAGCATATTTAAGCAACAAATTGCTGGTAAAATTTTAAGGGCAAATGTGTTAACCTCAAGATCCAGGTCACAGTTATAAGCCTCGGTAACTTTATTATAAATATATGACAATGTTACGTTCATAACTCTGAGTTCACCAAAAGTTTGTTTTATAACTAATAACTCGTCAGGCAGGTCCACGTTGGTCGTTCTACCGGTGGGGGAAAACAAACACCAATCACGATCGACTGGTCATCGGGTCCTGGAGAGTCAATACGGAAGATGCCACCGGGGATCTGCCAGGCCATGGGGTTTTTTCATATCAGAGCCAATGATCGAAGAATGCATCCAGGTGGCCAGTGACATGGAGGAATACCAAATCAGGTCCCCAGCATAGTCCAGAATGCTGAGTGTTAGCTTTTAGTATTGGTGCCCTGGCTATTTTGTACTTTTCCAGAAGTGTTTGTGTTGGGTTCTAAGTGAGACTCACCATAAAAGTTTGGTGCATTGCATTGGGTGTATGATCGCAAATCAAATCCGATTCTTGGTAATTTTGGAAAAGAATTTCACAACCAAAGAAAAATATTTTCAGAAGCGTTCAAATACCTGAAATGATCAGTAATTAGTCAGGTGGTTAGTTGTTTTTCTCTTCTGTCCGGGTTCAGGTGGAGAATTGGACACAGGGATTGGGCATGAGTTATTCCGAGATTAATCAAGTGCATTGATTCGAGGAATGAAACGTAGGATTCACTCGTGTCAGCGTAGTGCAGTTCGTCAATTCCTGTACATCTGAGTTCAGGAACGCAAGTGCAGAATGCAAATCAAATACCTCGTGTTCAAATTGTAATTATCTTTTAGTTTTAAAATTCCTTTTTGTAAAAAGCCAATGCACTGTTTTAACTGAATACTTTGGTAATGATCAGTAAACATTACACATTCTGTGGAGTTCTACTGGAAAGCCAAATTCAGGATCTTGAGTCCCTTTGACCTTGAGGGAACCTTCTTTCAGAAAATATGAATGAGGAAACATCCGCTGATTAGCAGGTCCTCTTTTTCACAGCCTGAGGCTCTTGACTAAACCACACTGGAAGGCACCAGCATGTTTTCGGCCAAGGCACCTGAACTTATAACGCTGCCAACAGCTGTATCTATAATCAGCTGTCCTAAAGCTTTCATAATGTTTTTTTATTAGCATTGTACAAGGCAATTCAATAAAAACGTCCACGTCCCCATTTCCAAGGGTGAAGGACTGGCCATTGCGAAGGGTTTTACTTTGAAGGATTGTCAAACCACTTTACAAAGCATGGCCTTCAGGCAGTAAAGTTTTTTTATGATGTAAAGTGGCTTTCGATCTGCCCGCTATGAAGATGATTGCATGGGTTAAATGGTCAAATGAAGTATATACTTTTAACAAAGCGTAATAGTCCTACTGCAATACAGCTGTACATACGAAAACTTACTTTAAAGGCCCTGCAGGTTTTGACAATATTTTTTGTGTGCTAAAACTTTCTGAATGGAAATGAACCTTAAGGAAAGTCAGGGGCATTTTTGAAAACGGAAAAGAAAATTTCCACACTTTCTTGCCAACAAGACTATACTGTACGTTGACCTAGTATGTCTATGGTTGTTATGGGATTTGATAGTGTAATGAAAGAGATATCATTCATTACACCGGCAACTACTGTCTACAAAAGTACACTGCAGTACATCAATCTAATTCTAATTGTATCAATTTGATACGAAGATAGTGCGTGGGTGGGTGGTTGTAAATTTATATCAAATATCGTCATCCACCAAGTTGACCGGAAGAATACAGAAATAAAATGATAGTCTAGTCTACATTTTATCTGAGTTACACCATGTCAAATCCGACCAAACTCAATTTCTAAGTGCCCTTAAACTTTACAAGCTTTGTCATGAATTCCAAGACTGATCGAAGTACAATAATAACACGGATCAGACCAAATTTAGAGAGCTGATTCACAAAATGGACAAAATTTGTGATAAAATTAGACGAAAATGACAGGTATTTCTTCGGTATTTCCTCAACATGTGCGGGCACTAGGGATCTGGTTAAATTTAGCCCCCTTGCCCTCTTAGCGGCTTTCAGGGGCAGATGGCCCCCACTTGAGACCCTGCTGGAACAAAGGGTCTGAGAGGAAGAAATACATGTCAGGAATGCGACCAAATATATCTGGAGGCAAATCACTGTGACCATGTTTCTTGTCCGAAGTTATTTCGAGTGTGGCTGAGAAATGCTAGACCATGAAGTTATGCCAAGTGCCGGAAAAAATGTCTAAAAATTACCCAAGGTTCTCTGGATTTGTGAACGATTCCTAATTGGGTAAGTCTGAGGGAGAAAATAAACTGAATTCAATTACCTTTTGCAGTTGGTGTCACTATAAACACACATTTGATAGTCTATGCATGTACGTGATGTACATTGTAGCTGATAAGTCAAAATCAAACAAACCTATTTATCAATCAGACAAGTTCAACAGTTCAGACATGCAAGATTCTTTGAAAAACAAGAGTCTTCTCTCAACAAATGATGACTATAGACATTTAAAGTTCACAAACAAAATATCCAATAAATTTCTGAGAATACCCAAACACCGATTGTTATTTTGTTCCAACCTAACTTAGCCAGAAATTCTATACATTTCATACACCTCTTTGTACTCATTTAGTTTGTCTAATTAGAAAAAGAAGACACGACGCACTCAGAATCGATCGGGAGTACCGCCAACGCGCCAGCGGCAGAAAATCAGCAGACATTTCCGCGTATCTGCGATCTACATAATTCCACTCTTCATGTGAATGCAAGTTGCGGAAAATCAATATTAGAGCCGTGTACTGACAGATGATAAGCGGCCACACCTTAACGCAATCAATTTCTTTACGAGATAGACTCGAGTTAACTCACTGAAGGCCATGAAGGGCGAGTTGAAAATTGACAGCAGATGGGATAAGGGAGTGGCTCCAGAAGCGAGATTTCCTGCGAGGCCTGGCTACTTAATAATTGCTTGTTGGGCTGTAGATACAATATGGCAAAAGCCAAACAAAAACCAAGCAAATTGTACACTTTCAATTGCCATTCATTGCGACCTCTTGAGCTATGTGAAGGCCCGTTCCCACTAAAGCAGTTTACTGTCGGGATTTCGCCACAAGCTTTTGGGGTCAGTTGCAATTGCCGAGACCATGCGGTTTCCTGTGCTTGGTGCTTTAGTGGAAATGGGCCTTTGCTCTGGTTACTTGACAGAAAGATGCAGTTGTAGAAAATGACTCGAAAAGTGTAACAAATGACAGCGTAGAACTCGAATTTGACTTACCTTCCATGATATTTATGATGTGTGGATGGCGCAGGGATGCCATGACTTTTATTTCACGTTGGATCCGCACCAGATCTTGTTCAGTCTGGATTTTATGTTTTCGGATGTACTTTATGGCAACCTGAAAAATACGAATTTGTTCAAATCTTATAAGTTAAGTCTCATGATGATGATGAACTACTTGAGGTTAATTGTTCAGTTAGGAAAACACTCTGCCTATTCTTTACGAGTAATAATGTCTTAGACCAGACTACTGAAAGATCAAAGAACTATAGTTAGGGGTAACATTTGCGTGAAGTTGGATGATCTGACTTCTAAGTTCTATCGTTGTTGATGTCAGACTATAAACCCAAAACTTTAAACTCTTAATCTTAAGTGTTGGCTATAAACTTCCCAAAAAGAGAAAACAGTGCCTAGATTTGAATTTTTTGTCAACATGGCTGGAAGGAAAATCAGAAATTGAATAGAACACCATATTTTAACTTTCATGTTCATTACCAGATACATGTAATATCGTTCTGATACTCCTGGAAATCAATAAAGCACATACTTATAGTGTTTAAATATGACATACAATGTACTGATATTTGAATGGTGTCCCTGTGAAAATCAATGCAATGAAGTATAAGCCTAGCAAGGGCATTATAATGTATACCTATAGAATATATCAGATCTCAAAAACGACAACTCTAAGAATGAGGTAAAAACACCTCAAAATCAATTGTCTTGTCTTCGCCCAATTTATAAAAAGGATTTTATCAACTGGACAGCAGAAAAGTCCTCCGCTCACTGCTGAGCCTTGTCAAAGGCTTCTGCCTGTCAAACACCTTATTTACGAGATGATGTCTCAGTGAAGCCATACATGAAATCTCAAGCAAAAGGCTACCCACGGGTCGCCCACGCTCCGTCACGAGTCTAATTACAGCTCATGATCATCAAATTGAAGTAGGTTGGGCTTTCAAAAGATGCTGTTGGATCGATACAAGATCTTAACCCTCGCAATGACACGTTTGCGTTCGAGAATTCAACGTGCAATTAATCGGAAGTATCGTACTGTCACGTCTTGAGAGATATCTGTGGTGACTTCTCGATTAGCGAGTAATGTACATTGTATCATCAAGAAAATGAATGATCATGCCGAAGAACCCTTCTTTTCCTTTACATGTACAAGTGCAGAACTTTTCTTCGAAAAGTAGTTTCGTTTTCGTTTTCGACTCACCTACATCTACATGTCTACCACAATCTATGTCGACATATTATTCATACTTGACAACAGCTTTGATATTATGAGGTAGAGCAGGTCTTAACAAGCACATCGACATATTTCTTGTTTATAATCAGATAAAACAAATATGTTCTATAGCTATTCACATCTTGACTTCCTGAGAATGCCTTGATCTCGTTGATTCATAACTGATCATTTCCGGCATTGATATTGCTGAGAAACGAGATAAAATAGTTTATTCTAAAATGAATCCAATTAGTATGTTTCCGGCCAATACCAATTGGCAATGTCCGACAAAAATAAAACTTCAATTTTTGAGAAAGTTAGAAATTTCTTTTGGGTTTTACCTGTCAAAAAATGTTTTCTTGTTTTTTTAACACATTGAAATTAGTAAAACCCGCAGCAATTTGGCCGCATACAGTATCATCGTGATTTACAGAAACATGGCTAATATTCAACAACACAAAGTCATCAAAGAATAGCCCGATAAAATTTCTCGAACAGGTTACCATGGTGACCGCAATATGGCATCGCCCACTCTTATTAATCATCTTGGCGGAAACTGACAATCAATGACAGAATCACTGCTTACAAGATACACGTAAATGCCCGCCATACAGATTCAATCAAGAAGGTCTGATTAGCAATTTGAGTACAATCAGCAGTTAATTAAAGGAAGTATTCCTCTGGCCTATAACCCTATACAATGTACATCCATCATGAGCCGCTTGGTTCTTTCAAGGTTCCATGTAAAATAGCTGCTGCTTGATTATGTGGAGTTTTTTAATCTCTGACCAGGTAGACATTGCTGCTTATCGCAGATCTGCAGGTGTAGAGAGAAGGATACTGCCTCTAGTTTTCTGCTGGTACAATGTAGGGTGGAGGTGCAAACGTTACGAGGTCATTTTACCGATAAATCAGAAGAAGACAACAAATATGCACCCTACTGAGATTGTTTCGCTGACAACATTTGGATCCACACAGTATGATACGACTTTACCTGTACAGCGGTCATGGCGGTGTAGTCTACAAACAGAATATTACGTACTATGTACATATACCTATTTCTAAGACTAAGTTCATCTTCTTAGGGTGAAAAACTTGCGCCAGGTTGTGTCAATCAGTCTTTCAAGCCAGTTCCACCCCCATGTTTTGGCCTACTTACAGTTTTTATGTGGGCATAACTGTATTCATGGTATTGTTAATGTTTGGTCCGACACCCAGGGGATATAAGATTTTGATAATCTTTAGCCAGACCAAAAGTTTGAGTCATACATGGGCTAATTTTTAGTTATTTATAGCATTTGCATTGGTATGGTACGCCTAATTTATATATATACAATGACAAGTGTATTTGGTGGGGATAAAGTTGGATTATCATCGGATTTAACCCAGGGGTTCCGATTAGCTTTATAGTGATCAGACAAACGTCAATTGTCATCATACTGGCAAAGCTTTTTTATACGCCATTAATCGATGACTGAGGATGATAATTACTTGCAATAATTGATTTATTAATTACTCATTCTGGGTTTAAAAAAAAAATTGTTATGGTATGTAGGTCTACCTGAATAAGAATGTAACATCAATTTGTTTCTAATTAGGCAAATTACGAACATTTTATTGCGATAAAAAGAAATCAGTACAGGGTTTGGCTCAATTGCAGCATGCCATGGGTTCTCCAGGTCTGAAATCTGGAAAAAGAGAATGAGAAGATATGAATCGCCAAATTGGTCCATCTGTTGCCAATCCCTGAAAACTATATCAAAGAAGTGTAATTAGTGAATCGTGGAATAAAATATCTCACCATTTCTCCATTGGTCCTGTCGACGGCAAGTTTCACTTTTCCATACGTCCCCTCACCGAGGGTTTTGACGATTTCAAATCGATGTTTTAAATTATGTTTATGGTGATGATGCTTGACAACTGGTTCCTCCAAAGGGGAACTTACTGTCCTTTTTGCCTTCGATTTCGTTGTGGTAGAATGAGGCATCTTTTTAGATTTTCGCGACGAATTTTTCGTGCAAGAAGTTGCGGACGACGTCTCCTCGCTTGAAGATGCTGGAAACGAGTTGTTTCGGTGAACCATAGGTCCTTTTGAAATCAACACAAACTCGGAATTAAAAGTTAAATCCACTGACAGAACAAGCCTTCTGATCTGATGACCGACAGCGTGAAAATGACACAAGTACACTAGCCTCTACAATGTATACCACTATCTGTGAAGTTGTTCGTTTCGTGTTGGTTGGGTTTCTGAGCTCCTATGTCACTCCGCAAGCTTTAAATCTAGGCCCTGATCAATCATAAGTGAAGCCTATTGACACATGTAAGGATTTCCACGAACTCTGCGCTTCTTGACCGAAGTCCTAACGTCCTTCGACCTGTTTGCTCTACCGGCAAATTATTGATGTTGACATTGTGCCAGGCCATTTTATACTTCGATCTCCTATCGGCATATGGTGGAACGAAATTCTCTAATCTCCAAGCGTCGTCAATGGTGATTATTGTTGCTCAGTCTCACTCGATCTACTGACTATGTGAGAAATTCAACGGGTGTATGTAATTTTCGACATTACCAACCGGCGACAGGGAGATTGCTCTCTGATCTTTCTGACCTGTAACGATGCGCGCGGTCTATGTGCAAAATTCTGTAAGCAATTATATTCAAAACTAATATTAATTAGATGTATTTATTACTATATAGTTAAGCTAATGACGTAATTGATAACCGAATAGAGTAAGTCGTTATGAAGTATTGATCATTTTGCTTGAGAGCTATATTTCTGTTGCGGCAGAAAAATCTGAGTGATTTAACCAGGAAATGAAATAATTTCATTCCGACAGCGTTACAACAGTCAAAATTCTTCTAATTTTTCTCAATTTCTGGTCGATCTGATCAACTAAATGACTGGTTCAGCTGGTCAGGGCCAGCCTCAAAGGCAAAAGCCCCGAAATGAGCCATCAGTATTGTTGACAAACGCTGAAAATGGGGTTTTATTTGGTTTGATTGGACACCGCTGTCAGGTACATAACATTGTCACACTGGACTGTCTACAGGATGGCCCAGGACCGTCTCTCTAATTTGACAAAGTTTGGCCTCTTCACCGCATTGCAACAGGTGCTCATCTGGAAAGAGACAAAGTCAAAAGCTCGTTCTTTTGCATTATTCCACATTCTTTCTTCAGTCCCTTGCATCTGCTGTGGTTCAAGTGTATCTGGCTGATCCTCCTAGTCGCAACAAGTGGAATAAAAGATGCTGCGGAGTGGCTGCTTTCATCAAAGACAACGAAATGAAGTCCTACTACATAAGGGTTTACGATATTAGGGTAAGTAGTGGTGTTTTAATATCAAGTAGTTACGGCTGTGATGGGCAAGATTTTCATAGTAACAAAATAATTCATAATTGGTTGTTTTTGTAAGCTGCTTTCATTTCTAATCCAGGCCAAGCAGTTACTTTGGGAGCAAGAACTGTACAACCAATTCAAGTTGAGGTCTCCAAGGCCATACTTCCAAACATTTGACGCTGAGGTAAGAAACTGTAAGACGCTAGCCATTATGAAGTAAACTTACTGCATTTATAGGGAGAACATAGGTGTCGGCCAGATAGGGCTGATTAAGTTACGCAGAGTTAACAATAGGGGTCTCTTTCAACAAATAGAATAAGCGCGGCCTACAGTGCCTTTCCTATGGGAAATTCAACGTTTATTCAAATATTCTCTTTCAGGATTGCCCTGCTGGTCTTAACTTCGCCAACGAAGATGAGGCAGAGTCTTTCAAGAATGCCATTAATGGAAAACTGCAGCAGAGGCAGAACAAAAAGATGGGTAAGCCTAAAAGATGGGTATGACGGAGGACTCTTGAAGCCTAGTGGTTAACACTGCTGCCTACAAGGCAATAGGGCCCGCGCTTGATCCCAGGGAGAATCCAGAATTGTATTTCTGGATGGCCTTCTGGATGAATCCAGAATTGTATTTCTGTGGCTTTCAAGGAACTGAAATTCCTGGCTTTTCATAGTCCTTCAAGTGAGTTAAACCTTGGTTACTTGTATCTGGTGTCTCTGCCAGGGGAAGGAAAAAGACCCCACCAAGTGAGAAACATGCGGAGCTTGCAGGGACTGTATCTCTGGCCGAGGACAGAGTCCCTGGGCCAATAATCCCAATCGGTGCCAAACCGTAGTGGCACGTTAAGAATACTCATCTTGCCTTGTTGACACTCACTTTCTGTCTGATGCCAGGTCAGTTCATGGTCACGCTCTCTATATTCATGTGTCTGACTGCTTTGGGGGTCATGAGGGTGTTTCAGGCCCTCGTGAAGGTCCACCTGTTTGCAGAAGTTATTTGTGATCAGCGCTTTTGAATATACTCTTATTGTCACCGTTTCTTCAAATTTTAGAACGAAGGAAGACAGTCCAAAGACAGAATGCACCTCCTTCATCAGCATCGGCTAACAATGCACCAAGGTCAAATTTGGCGACGTCAACACCCAACTTATCTGGTAAGTGATATGGATATGTACTACTGATGGAATGGTAAATGTCTCTGATACATGTAGCACGTAGATTGGTCAATATTATACTAGCATATAGAATGGTAAATGGTTTGTACTAGCACATAGAATGGCAAATGGTATGTACTAACCAGAGAATGGCAAATGGTACGTTCTTGCATATAGAATGATAAATTGTATGACTAGCATATAGAATGGCAAATGGTATGTACGAGCCTAAGTGGTATGTACTCTGGTAAATGATATGTACCAATAGGTAGATTGGTAAAATCTTCTTTTCTCACCCGGTTTACAATATCGCTTTGTTGTGTGAAAAGTTTTAATCCATAATTTCCAGCTTCCACGACCAGCTTGTCGTCAATGGGTGGAACTATGAAGAAGAACAAAGATAAAGACAAGAAGGGGAAGAAAGTAAAAATAACCAAGGAGGACATTGGCACCCCTACAGATTTCAGGTGAGGGTACTGAAATTATCTGGATGGATCTGCAAGTGTGAGACATTGGCACCCAAAGAAATCTTGCTCTCTTTTGCTTGTCCCCTTGTACTTGCTTGTACTAAAGACCATTCCAAGGAAATGTCTTCCCCTCTTCTTACTGCTCAGTTGGTACCCGAATTTATAGGGCTGCCACCTTGAATTTTTACAGCTAACTGAAATTTTCACTGACAGACAGGAGAAATCACATCTTACTTCAGCTTTGCTAAAGTGTACAAGAAAGCTTTGTTTTGAATTTTGTATAATCGATATTGTATAATAATTTGGTCTTCCTCATTGAAGTCACAGCTCTAGTTTAATCTTAAATTTTTCTTTATTTTCTAGGCATGTGAGTCATGTTGGCTGGGATCCTGAAAGTGGTTACGATGTAGGTATTTTATTGTGCTTATTGTGTTCAGGATGTTTGTTTACTCTTTCACTATTGGCCATTTTGGTCACTTCGATACTGAAAAGAACTTCATATTTTAGGTTCCCGTCTACATTCTACCCAAGTCTCAGTGTGAAATCATGTACCAAATGATAGGCAAGGATCACACTATTTGTTACAAGCTTTGCAACACTCTCAATCAATCGCTTTGTCATTTATATGTATATTTGACCTCCTGTATACCACAAACGTGGTCGTCTGGAGTGAATAAACTTAATTACTTACTATTGTGGGTTTATTAAAGCATACATTATTGGATCATTCTTTTCAGATGAATAATCTTGATCCGAATCTGCGGACATTATTCGATACGATTGGTGTGAATGAATCCCAATTGAAAGACAAGGACACTGCAAAGTTCATCTATGACTTTATCGAGCAGCAGGGAGGTATTGATGCTGTCAAGAAGGAGGTGGAGACTAAGTCACGACCTTTACCGCCGCCCCCTACTGGTAAGTTGAGTAATTACAAGGTTAATTTTTTTAATGCTAATTCATCGGTGTGGTTGATTTCTCCTGCTTCTTCTTCACTGTTTGCTGTGCACTTGGAGGAGTTATTCTACTCCACTTGGAGGAGTTATTCTACTCCACTTGGAGGAGTTATTCTACTCCACGTGGAGGAGTTATTCTACTCCACTTAGAGGAGTTATTCTACTCCACTTGGAGGAGTTTTCGTTTGAACTTGGAGTTATTCTTCAGATAATATTTCTGCTCCAAAGTAGGATGAATGTTTTTGGTTCGACAGGCTGATTTAGTTGATTGTGTCTTGCCAATATTTCTTTGTAGGGACGGTTACCAGTGTAAAAAGCTGTTTGTGAGGATACATCTGGTAATGTTTGATTAATATTAAATTAAGTCATTTCATCCTATCAGAACACTGAGTTTCTGAAAGGGAATGAGTCCATTCATCCATCATTAAACCAAATTTTTTGCCTGACCTGAAGAAATCCTTTTCTTGCTTTTCAGGAGGAGCCCCTCCACCGCCCCCTGCCAGAGGACCACCCCCTGCCAGAGGAGGTCCACCACCACCACCCAGCAGGAATAATGCACCTCCACCCCCTGTCCCTCGAGGTCCGCCACCGCCTGGGCCTAGTAGGGGTATGGGTGCACCACCTCCACCCCCTAACAGAGGTGGCCCGCCTCCACCACCAGTGGGCAGACCCCATGGTGGAGCACCACCTCCGCCCAGTGCCATGGGCGGAGCTCCACCCCCTCCACCACCACCGCCACCACCCATTGGTGGGGGTCCTCCTGCCCCACCACCGCCTCCAATGACAAGTGGCGGCCCCCCGGCACCTCCCCCTGTGAAGCCATCAGGTGGTGGTATGGGCACGGCTCTCATGGACCAGATACATCATGGTAAGAAGCTCAAGACTGTGGATGCGGCCGCCAAGGAAGCTCCTGCACCGGCCAATGAAAGAGACCAGTTGTTATCTCAGATCCGAGGTGGAGCTGCTTTGAAGCCAGTAAGTTAAATCACTTTTGAGGTATATTGCGGTGTATTGCAACCCTGTTAAAAATGCCAAACTGAATTCAAAAAGATTTCATAACCTTTACATCGTACTGCAAAATAGAGAATAGGAATGCATAAACATGAATACTTTAACATCAATAATCTGTTAAGAAGATAGCTCAGTTTCATTTTAAGACACTTAATCAATTGTCATCAATTGTAAACAGAGACAACTGCTGCTACACAACATCATTTTCTTTGTGTCCAATTCATTGTTGTCTGAAATAGGAATATCAAACATGTACTTGCTACTTTTCAGGTATCTGCTAGCTCTTCCTCTCATTCTGTTGCTGATACTCCAAGTGACGATGATTCCGGCATAGCTGGAGCTTTAGCGCGTGCCTTGGCGAGTAGGGGCAAGCATATACAAGCTTCTGGTGAGAGTCAAAACATTCCCTCATTGGTATCAAGTCTTGCCAAGAAGCCCTGATATTTTTCTGGCAAACCTTATGCTTCAGGTTACCTAAGGCCACACAGGGCTCAAACACACTTAGTGTACATCCTTAGCTGTGGGAATTTCAGTATCTGGGTATAAGAAAGATTAAAGATTAAGGAGAAGGTTTTATTATTATGCCTGAACTTGCAAGAGAAATTCAGGTGTGATGAATAGGCTTTTGGCAAAGTATTAAAGGTAATGACGAGTAATGGTTCGTTTTTTGTTGTGGTTTCAGATGAGGAAGACTCTGATGACGATGAGGATGATGAGTTTGAGGACGAAGATTGGGAGGATTAGTGTCGCAGATCAGTTTCTCCAGACATAAACAAGTTATATTCTTAATAAGGTTTAGTTCAATGGCGGAGTGGCGAATTGAATATGTTACAAGGCGCAGTGAGTCATGTGCCTTTTCAAGGCTCATACAGATGTAGAGGAGGTTTTGTAGGCCAGTAAACAACAGATGAGATGCAGTGATAACAATCATGTTTCATGAAATCTCAGAAAATAGAATATTACTGGTTATTTACCCCAGAAAAAGCAACATAAAAAAATGTTTAAAGGCCTACCGGTACTCTGTTCGTTCAAATGTTGCCCCTTTGAAATTGTATTTGAAAAATTTCCAATTGTGTTGGTACGTACCGAATATGAAATTCAACAATGCTGTTGTGTAAATTGATCGACAAATTCTATATAAATGCCGAGTTTCAGCGAATTTGCCTGCCTAATAACTGTACAACTGCTCTTTTTTCCGGAGCCACGAGTAATGTCTTTGTCTTTAAGTCCAAAAGTCCATACATTGAAATTTATTAGCTTGGTGGTGGTGGTAAGTGTACGTCATGAAGTCGAACTTTTCGGGAAAAGTTAAATCAGAAATCATTACTTTAATGTTGATGTTGAAGTGAAATGTGATATTCTAAGGCAAACACTCTGTCCGTGATGCTCAGCCTGCAATTTCTTTAAACTGTTCATTCAAGGTTCTTCTGATTAAAATCATGATATACTTATATACGCCGTTGTTGTTTATGTTAATTGATTACCTCTTATATCTAGCGTACCGGTACAACAATACTCTATCAGGAGGGTTAGTCAGTGCCCCCCCCCCCCCCCCACCCTCTGTAGGGCTAGAACTGACAATTGGACGGGTCGGGGAACAAAATAACATTTTCAAAAGGGTACAAAAAGAGATGTACATCTTAAAGTATGATCTTGGTCTGAACCTGAACTCCCCTGTCGCAGGCCTTTGGTTCATTACTAAAATGAACTGATGTTAGTTACGATACAGGCCTGTTCTGGAGTAGATCAACATGCCCATCCATCCCGGCAGATTGGAGCCTGTTTCAATGGTTTAGTTCTGGAACATCCTGTGCTTCTGAGCCTTTCACTCGGCACTTGCCTAGCTCCAGTAATGAGTGCGAGGGGAGGAGCATCCAGGTGACCCTGGTATAGGAGAATGGATAGTGGAGACATGGATGGCATATTTAACTCTAGGCACAGGTGGGCAGGTATTGGACGATGGTAAGTGGCAACATGGATGGTATGTTTAACTCCAGGCATGAAGCTAACATTGTTAGCGTCGTGCTCTGGACCACTTGCGGGCAGTTATTGGAGAATGGTAAGTGGCCAGATGGATGACATGTTTAACTCTGGATCTCTGGTTGGCAGGTACTTGAGGATGGTTATAGTGGCGACATTGATGGTATATTAACTCTGAACCACTGGTGAGCAGTGGGCAGAGTACGAAAAAACTTCGATTCCCAACGGGGATGTGTAGCACTCGCAGACTCTGGAGTGTGGAGCATCCGAGACGTCGGGAATATCCAGTATCGGAGACTGGGCATGTATGGTCGGCGGATCTGGTTCCCATTTTCATAGCAACCTCTTTCCTTTTAAAAATTGGTGCGCATTCCCTGCATCATAATATTTTCCTGTTACTTCAATAGAAATACAAGTGTGTTTTTTGGGTTTGTTTTATAAGTATTATCTTTCTTTTTATGCATTTTATATTCTTATATGCTTTAATTCTTATGTTTTTGCAAGACTTCATTGATAAAGTAATTAAACTTTAATAGTACAATGAAGTATTGTATTACAATACATATGCTGTACGAGAAAATGTGATCACATGCTTCCCGAAATTGGTGGCTTGCATTGGAACTAACTTTTTCCCCCTTGTCCGTCATTAAAGGCATTCAAGTGTGTCAACCATGACTATCTCCTTTGTCCCTCCACCATAAGACCAAGTTTCCCCTTATGACATCACTATTTCGCACACTCAGCGCCCCATTTCTGGAAAGGTGAATACTAAAAACCTGAATCTCAGGATGGAAGGGTCGGGGTGCAAGTGACCATCAATCACCGCGACCCTTGAGGGGTTTTTTTCCTGGAAAACAACATCCTCTTCAGAAATCCTGACAACACATATCACGAGGGCAAGCTGTGGGATACTTGACTGTTTTTTAACATTCTTGTTCATTTACTCTGGCCTTGCCACTGGTCCCAGTGGAATATCCAGAGGGGCACAAATTTCCCAAAGGGGGCGTGGAGCACCTGAGACTTTGGGATACGTCCTGGTTGTTTGGACAGATTGTGACAAGAAATGACTGTGCTTCGCGCGGGGACTTTTTTCAATATTAAAGCGTGTTTGTCCATTAATTACGGTTATGATTCTTAGCATATCTGTTTTTCCAGATGCTAAAACCAAATTGTTTCTTGGAAGTATTTTATCATTTTAATGATAACTGGCCGCTGGAGGACGGTCCAAGGACAGTAGACTGCAGAGAGGCACATTCTAGCGACGGTTTCTCCTGGCGACTGGGGGACAGTCCGAAGACAGTAAATCATGGCGTATAAGACGCGGTTAATTCTGTCAGAGTCTTTCAAATAAAAAGGAACATTAAGGCGACGGTTTTTCCGCATGCTGCTGGAGGACAGAGGACAGAGGACAATGAGGATGGTAAAGTTTGAGATGAGGTCCATAAAGGCAACAGTTTCTCATGCGGCTGGAAGAGGGTCCGGGGACGGTTGACTGTAGGGAATAAGGCACATTCTGGCGTCAGTGTCTCGAGGGGACTGAATGACAGTCCCAGGGCCGTAGACGTCGGATATGGCCCGTGGCGAGAGTTTTTCGAGGTGACTAAAGGACTGTCCTTGGAATGTGATTGCAGACGGAAATGTACATTCTGGGACAGTTTCTCGAGGCGACTGAAAGACGGTCTCATCTCAGGGCGGTGGACGATAAGGCACGTGGCGACCGTTTGTCGAGGCGACCGCAGGGTCTACTGCCTTAGGCTGAGCTATCATCTCACCATGCTTGTGAAGACAGGTAAAACGTACTTGGCAGTCTCTTCTATACCGTAGGTACAAGGGCCTAAGGAAAAAGATCTTGGATTCGCAATTGTAAAATCAGAATTGTAACAGCTACTGTCTTCAGCTTGGTTGTGACTGTGCCTAGGACGAGTGAAGCCGGTTGGTAACTTCTATTCAGATTTTGGACATTGTAGCAGCTACTGTCATCAGATTGGTTGTGACATTGTCTCTATGGGGAGACATACAAGACATATCCCTTCCCAAACCAAATAATTGTGTGATGTAAATTTAAACAGTTTTTGTAAATCGCTCGCTGATAAATGATCGAGATATGAATTGCACGATCGTGTTGATAATAGCAGAAATCAAAACGTGGAAAAGATTATCCTTCATTACAAGATTGATTGCTATCAGGAAGAATGGGGAACAAACAACCTTCTCTCCCCATCCCCTCCAGTGTAAAACAGGCCAACAAAAGGGCTTGCCCGGGAGTTGAACCCGGGACCTCTCCCATTGGTCTGGGGGGGGGGGGGGGAGATTGAAGTACATTCTGGCGACAGTTTCTCTTGGCGACTGTACGACGGTGACTGTAGACGACAATGTGGTACACATTCTGGCGAGAGTTTCGCCAGGCAACTGGAGAACGGTGAAAGAGGATAAAGTAAATTCTGGCGAGAATTTCTCCAGGCGGCTAGCTCGAGGACGGCAAACTGTTTAATATGGATTATTATGGGGACAGTTTTCCCAACGACTGGAGAACAGTGAAGGAGGTTGACTTTTGAGATGAGGGACATTAAGGCGACACTTTTACCAGGCTATTGTAGGAGGGTCAGACGACAGTAGACGGTTGAGAATACGGCACATTCTGGCGACAGTTGCTCGAGGTGACTGAAGGACGGTTTCAGGGCAGTGGACGCCGGATAAGACAGGTGGCGACAGGTTCTCGAGGTGACTGGAGGACAGTCCAAGGAAGGTGATTGCAGACGAAAATGGTCATCCTGGGACAGTTCCTCCAGGCAACAAGAGGGCAGTCTCAGAACGGCAGACGGTAGTGAGTCGACAAGGTCCATTTCTCCAGCGACTGGAGGGCGTCCCGCAGATGATCGACTATCATCTAAGGTACATATTGGCCGGCTGGCCATCCGTTTTTCGACCCTGCATAAACACAGTGTAAACGTTTTAGTGTTTCCATAAATTAGACAATAGCATTGCTATAGAGACAATAATTGTAAATCGATTGTATTGACAAGCAGGTTTTATTACAGGACTTCTCTTTTGGTTACACCTCTGACAGCAGTGACAGCTGTACTTACAAAGAAGAACTAAAACGTCGGACAGATTGTGATAATTGTAAAATGAGGTTCCAATAGGGGGAAACGTTTGGAACGCTACAATGCAATGTCAACACGAGGAGGGGAAACGCTCAAGAACATCCCACCGGCCTAAGACAGACGACGGTATTGTCTCAATATCAGAGATTTCAGAAAAGTTGGGCCTACCAAAGCGGCACTTGTTGACAGGAAGCCATCGATTTTTGGCACTAATGAACTCCTGAGTATCCATTTCATCAGTGAATTCTACCAGTGCCAAGAATGGAACAGCTAGGATCTCAATCAGAAACTACTAGGAATTAGCGAGATTTGTCTGGTAAATGACAGTTTTATTTCACAGTACTGGCCAGGACATTTAAAAAAATGTTTTTTGATACAGTACTTGTTAGAAGTAACCCATCTTATGTTATTTCACCGTATTGATCACAACCAACATTTCGTCAGTGGTTTCATTGATGCAGTACTAGTCAGAAGTGACTCCTCTCGTTTTATTTCACGTACTGGTCAGAAGTCGGTTACCATTTATTTCTAAAACTGTGCTGATCAAAAGTACCATACTTTGTAGTAACACCCACAAGAACGTCGTTACTAAATGCGATCCACAATTGTACATTGTTATTTCTGAACTGCACCGCGCTGTCAAGTTCCGGGTCTAACGATAATCACTATTCCTATACTTTATTATGAAGGTAACTTCTTTCCCAACTTTTTTAACCACATTTCAAGGAAGGCTCTTTCCAACTACATGTATAATCGACATCAGGGTAAAGGTTCTATCCCTACTATAAACAACATTTTAATGTGAAGGTTCTATTTCAACTATCAGCCATATCTAAGGAATAACGTTCTTCCCAACTATAAACCAAAAACGGGTTCTATCCCGCCTTTAAGCCAAACAAGGAATGGTGCATCGGCTGACGGACGTTGTAGTTGCTCGATCCTGAGCTTCAGTGCGACACTCGGTGCTGGGGGCGGAGCATACGAATGACCGATTCGAGGATGTACTTTCTCCTGCGTCATGGCAGTATTGATCAATATAGTTTCAAGCAAAGATGGTGAAGAGAGTCTTGGTGGTCTTCGAGAAGTTATCAACATCACCATGTATGGCACTAGAGGACTCGCGGGATTCGTATAAAACCGTGAATTCTACCAGTGCCATTAATGGTAACATTGGGAAGAATCCTGCTGCTTGACGACGTTTCGGGAAGGCCTATTGTTTTCCTATGTTGGCCTATAGTTTTCCTATGTTCCCTATTTGAAAAACCCACTCCTGTAATATCACCAACAGGGAAGAGATGGCCTATCCTCTTCCCATTGTCCTCTACAGTCTATCAACTGTATTTTGGGGAACGGAACGACCTACCCCAAATGCTTCACAACCACCCTGAGCTTTCATTTTGGACTGGCCTTTGGCGAAACCAACAGAAAAAATTGCGGCATATAATGAACCGGGAAACCAAAACTGAACAGTAGCATCAACCACCATGCCTAAAAATAATTACAACGGGAACAGTCCCCAACACGGTGTTGTACGCGTATTTGACAGTGTCACAGTCCCCGCAGTTTGGTTATTTCTCCCGTCCCAACGAAAACTAAGTATACGCCTATGTAAGCCATCTGGTGGGAAAACGTCGTGCAGACATCCTTGTGCCGAGTTATCCAGTCTTGGTCGTGGCCCTCCCTCCTCGTCGCGGATCATACCAGACACTGACCACTCGTTGAGCCACCACTCAGCTTGATGTATGAATGCCACGTCCAGTAAATGTCCACAACATGTCTCTGACGGCTATATGTAATCTGGAAAAATACGTAACCATAGAACAATTAGCCTGACGATAAACAGATCAGAGTTTCAATAGATTATGGTAACATGATTGCACACCTTTCGCAACCAGCATGGTTGACAAGCTCTGCACAAAGGACCGATTATTATGGAGTTTTGGCGCCGACATGGACGGCACAATCAAGGCAACAATTCAAATTTTGGGCTTTTTTCGTGTTGTAAACCTTATAGAAGGAGCTAGGGAAAAGTGTCAACATTTTTATGGTCTGCATGGTCTATGCGCACAAGGAACGAACCTCCTTGATGTGTCCAAAGGAGGACAAAACCGATTCCAATAACTTCGTCCTCCGTCTGAGGTCAATCGCCCCGGGTACACGCCGAGTCACTTTTTGCAGAGCCGAAAGAAGGCGTGTCAAAACAAGCGTCGATACGCATTAAGTAATTGGACAAAACAAAGGATGACTTCCAAGATTGGCACGACACTGCTTTTGTTCCAAACTTGGCGGCCGTGACGGGCGTCATAATGGGCAACGCCCTGTTTCAGACTTTTTGTGGGCGACAAACTGCGGCCCAAATTTGCAGTTTCAACCTATATCTATACGTTGGATAAAATGTGCCTTGAAATCTCATCGAACATTGGTTTGACTTTGTTGATGCAAAAACTATTATCACGCAGGGAGAGACACGCAATACGCAAAAGAGGAATGCAAATTATTTGCCAAATACATGAATAAAAGCTTCGTGCTTCGCTCTAAAAGATTCGGCGACGAATGGGACAGAAGCGAGAACCAGGCAAGGTGGAGAAAACGTGGAGCAGAAAAATGATGACACAAAACAAGAAGAGCACTTTACTTACCAGTCGAAGATGTCCTCACACAGAAAGAAAGTCCTAATAGAAAATTCCTTGGCGCCAACGCCCATCATGGTTGCCGCGCCGAATGAACACGTGCTCCACGAACTATCCTCATCTGTGGACGGAGCTAATCTGTCAGGCCAGCGCTTGTGTCCAACGCTTTTTTAATGACCCTCGTCCGTCTTGCATCACTGATTGGTCAGTGGGTGTCCAAATCTTTCCCGCGGTGTCCTCGGATAAGGCAAAGCCAAATTAAAGTATTCGTTTCCGGCACGTTAGGGAGTGTAGATATTTTGTAGTTTCACGTTTTCGTCTCATCTGATGTCACGTGTGCCTTGTTTCTTATCGGTTCTCTCCAAACAACTTTGTCCTTGTGTCATTGTATTGACGGATATCATTAGAACCATTGTCTTAGTTACAAAGTATAATTAACGTTATGTTATCAGGGTACTGTATCATGTTGCATAATTTTGCTGTGATGGACATGACATCATTGCTCCTGATCATGAGTGGTCACTGTAATGCTGGACGTTGTCCTGACAACAGAATGTCTTGTTTTTCAATCAAAGCCAGTACTCGATTCGATCATCATGTATACCATGTAACTTGGTAAAGATGATTTGATGGCAACACAGGTGTATGTAATAATCAAGCACACGTCATGAATTCCTAGCCATGACGCCATCTCCACCTCCTCTGGAGACGCAGTAGCTGACCAATGGCACTGGATATGCGGCGCCACGTTAGAGATTTGAATGTTTATTCTATCATGTGATGCGAATTAAACATTTAAGTTTGTTTCGCCTTGCCAGTCAGCGTAAAAGCTATAGATTAGTATTACGTAAGCTTACTTAAAGGCCAAAGACTATCCGCCTATTGACGGAGATGGGCCCATTCATGTGTGGACCACGGTCCATAGCCCAAAGCACCGGACTAGGGCCCTCAAACAATACAGGTCCAATGAGGTACCCAGTCGAGTGTGGGGTTGCCATTCGGAAGGGTCGTAATTGCTACCCCTTGTAACAAAAAGTTAGCCGAAATGAACCTAAGCGCATTTAACATGACAAAAGTCTGAGCTCCGGGAAAGCGTCCCTGATTTTTTCAGTCGTGTTACGTAACCGGCAATAGTCTTGGACCCAATTTGTAGAAAATGGGCACAGACGCGTCCGAGTTTTGGGAAGTGGGACGTTTTTAGCGCAGAAAACATTTTTCAAGGGTCAAATTTAAAAATAATTTTACAAACAATATCATGGTGTTTCTGATAATCGGGGGGACGCGCGTTTATGTTATTTTGGGAGAAAAGACGCTTCTCTGCTCACTTTTTGAATTAACGGTCCGCGTGGTAGCTAAAAATTCAAAACTCTCGCGCAGATGATTGGATGACTATTTGAAAAGTTGCATCTGACGTTTTTGAATTTTGAACTGCATGTATTTTTATTCGGGAATGCGACTTGCGACGAACACCAATAACAGGCCATATGTAAAAAACGTCGATAAGCCGTATCCTTGTGTGATACGAAATAAAGTCCCACAGGAATCAATGTCTGCACTATTGTTAAATCATCATGAGGGACATGACAAGAGAGACCTTGGACTTTTAGATTACAGGATGACAAAAAGATGTTTTCCTTCTGCCCAGGTGATCATGCAGTCTAACAGCCATCCTCAAATACCAGAGTCAGTCGCATGCTCCTCCCCTCGCACACGCAGGATGTCTTATACAGCATGCGAGTGCCATGATTGTGACGAGGCAAGCTCTTATAGTCTTCGGGACTTCAATGTATCTAACATGGTCGAATGAGAGTTTGGAGCTGTCACCTACCTCCATCGTCACGGATGTCGTGGTAGTAGAATATTCTTTCTCCACGCTCCATCAGACTAACCAACAATCATGATGTCCGAGCATGATGGCCATGCTTCATTATATACAGGCCATGGTACACGCAACCTTTCGATATAACTTGATGTAATCATATCATTTTGTTTGATTGTCCCATCACAATGTCACCATGAATGTGGACCAAACACAAACGATGGAATGTTCCCGCCACAAACGATTGAGACAGATTATGCCATTTTGTCCGGGTCAAAACCAAGACAAAGCAGGAATTCAAAAATGGGCGCGAAAAGCTAATATGGCTCGTGTAACAGCAATCGCTGTCCTTTACGAAAATGGTCCCAATCTATTGTTTGAAGGCGAATTGATGTGTATGATTCCGTTAAATATATATTTAGACGAAGAATATCTCAGAGTAACCTAAACGTTACTCAGAGAGAAGTTTAAGCGTATTGAATCCGCGGTCTTTGATCTTCGAAACCTGTTCGAGGAGATGTTGTATCGGCAGCAGAATGTGCGAGATTGTGACAGGGAGGCGTCCCAATCAATATGAGGAATGGTAATTTTAAAATTGTAAACCATAAATACCTTCAAGGTTTTGAAAAGGGCCTTTTTATGCGTAATGATGACTTTCCAGGGTCATTTAATCAAAGTATATGATTTTCGTGAGACTCAATTAACCCCTCAAATGCAACATCTGCTAGGTGAAAGTGCTACATCAACAAATCAGCTTTTGAGTGTTCCTTCGATTTTTTCAGTTCGTTCAATCGCCCTCTGCCTCATTAACATTTCACGATTCTCATAAAACAACACAGCCCAACTCTAACTCCACACATTTCGTAATAAGCATGAATAAGTAACACCCGTTGTTTGCGGCATGACCAGCGTTTTACGTAGGTCACCATTCGATTGTGACACAGGATGGTGACACAAATTTCGGGGAAAGTTTTGGCAGCTAGTTAATCATGGATCTATTGAAATCTCAGTTCGCGGCTATCGTCATTGTAATTTTGAATTCTTGGGACGCTGGTAAGTTGATGAATAGTAGCACTATGGAGGTAAAATGGCACCAATGGTGTCATCACTGTTACGTTCTTTTTCAGTGTCGTCTGCTTCCTTGTGTGACGTAACTTGTTTTCTTCTTCTTTGGCAACATCCGTTTATTTGAGAACTTGAACAGTAAATTTCTTGCTCTGTGTCATGGTTACGTAAGGTTACGGCATTCCAAGACATCCTGGTCTGAATACTCCGGACGCAGCGGTTCGGCCTCGCCCCTCCATTCGTCCCTTACAAGAAGACTATGTTTAGGATGACAGCCTCGGGAGTGCAGGACTAGGTTGTCCAAAGCAGCAAATATAGAGTTTGTGCATCATTTTAGAGACATTGAGCCTTCATTAGGCTAAACTGAATCGCCTTCTGATCTGACGTCTTCGATTTAACAGAAATATCGATGCAGTACATGCAAGCACAGGCTGTATATAGAAAGAACAACAGTCTGTGATGCACTAAGTATATGACGAAATGCAAAATCCAAAATGGCCGCCTGGCCGCCATTCTAAAATATCTTTTGCTGCTTTAGTTTTAGCTGATCATGATGGCGAAAACTGTTCCCCTTACATTGACTGGCAAGGAAACCCCATCGAACAATTCTGGTGTCCGATGTACTGCTGCGGTTTTCGCGACGACAAGTGGTGCTGTTCCACCCACTGGAACAGGTATTTTGGTGATGATTATGACGAGGCCACGGAAGAACCACCCGCGAAGAACCCCGCAGACGATTCAAATAATGACACTTTTGGTGGTGGGAGCAACTGGCAGTAAGTTTGCTGAGATTTCCAAAAGTATTCGGTGACTTCCTGACATATAAGCCAATCAGAAGCACTAGATTCTGCCTCATCGGCGCTGTTAACCAATCAGACGGGAATTCCTGTAGAATTTGCATATGAAGGGAATGAGCAAAAGCAGTTGCCACTTTACTCAAGAAGGAATATGTGACTTCCTATAACGAACATTTTGCTTGGATCCCAAGGTGTTCGTCAAGCCAGGGACGACTGTATACTTATACGGTTCGGCGGAACAACGCCTGCCTTTCATTTGCTGATGACAAAGACAGAAGGCCTAGCTTTCCGTTGCCAGAACTCCAAAGTTCCTTTTAGTCATTCTGTCAAAAAGTTTGTTTCCTAATCTTATTATTATTCCAGTACCATGAACTCGCTCTACCTAGCTGTCGGAATATTCGCTGGTGTTTTCATGGTCCTTACCATTGCCTACTCCACGTGCCTTTGCTTGAAGAAGGAGAAAAGCCGGACTCGGGCTTTGCGAGAGAGGCAGGCGCAAGGTAAGTTTGGGCAGGGTATAGACTCCTATGCAGGCCCTTTCGTCATCCTTATCGTCCTTCCGGGAGACAGGACGAGGCCGGGCCGCTGCATCCGGAGTGTACGTTAGGGTCGTCAGTTCCATCGATCACCACCTTCTTGAGAAAAAAACATCCTCGTGTTGCATGCCTTTTCAATATTCGCCGCCTCTCGAAATATTTCTGGGGAAACATGTTCACATAACATTCGTAAGCTGTGCACTGTGTTTGGGATGTAATGGCAAAGTAAGTAGTAGTACTGACTTTTCCGTTCACTCCAATGCCTGTGCCTGATTTTTCATGACATCCTTTCTATCTGATTTTCAGGGATCGTTCCCCGCACTGTGGTGGACTACAACAGGGGAGGCAACCAGGTGACAATCCGGGCCCCGATGTCCCAAGAAGGCTACCCCGGAGTTTACTCCGTCCCCTATGGCGATAGCGTTGTCCTGGCCCCGCCCTATCTAGGACCACCACCGGCATATCAGGAGATGACAGTCCAGATTTCGGCGCAGCCCATGGTAGTCGGTGGGGCTACAATGATTACAACCGGGGGCGCCGCTACTGCATGTATGCCCCGAATACCAGCTCCCGTTATGCCACCTACCGTTATGCCACCTACCGTTATGCCGGCTCCCGTTATGCCAGCAGTTGTCGATTAAAAAGATGCTGGTTCTTAATGAAGAAATGAGAACGAAAGCGTCGTACATAGCAGCGCTTTTATTCGTACTTCTGTCTCATTCAAAAAAAGAACTGCTCGAATAAAGAAAGATAATATTGAATCATTTTCGATTGAAATATACCATTCGCAATTTTAACGATGGAGCCATCAACCTTGTTCAAAGTATCTTCACCGGACCAAATAATTGAATTCGACATTGTGTGATCATGTACTCTAGTTTCACTAAATTAAGACTACTTCTGAATATTCAAGTCAAGCAAATGAATAGTGGCGTTCGATGCCATTCAAAATGTTAAATTTGGATAATGTGTATCGGTTTGGCGTGACACCAATTTGTCATCTTGAGAAAATCAGTGGTCAATGTTCGCTTCTCTGGCCCTTAGCAAACATCAGCCTTCTGTCGATGGAAAAGTTTTAGAGCGGTGAACTAGCTTATACATACGGGAATGTTTTTTGCACGTTTAAATTATTTCATTTTCGAGTGTGCAATATATGAATTTACTATATTTTTGTAAAGCAAAATAATAAATTATTATATATCATGATATGAATTCAGTTGTGATTTCTCACCTGTATAGTGAGTTGAAAAGTACCAGTTGAGACGAAGATGGTTCTTTTCTTGACATAAGAGTACGCCATGAATATTACAGGCCCGAGATTACAGGCCATTTTCATACGAAAAGAAACTGGCCATAGGAGCATATATGCCTATCCTCGAAAAACCAGTCAGTTACTAAGCTCGGTCGTTAGTGCCGAGTGTTGGCCTGAAGTTCAGGCCCTGCTTGTTCAAAACAAATTTTGTCACTAATGCTGGCGTTAACTTAAAACTTGGCGTTATCTTTTTCAGTCACGCCAAGTTAAGTTAACGCCAGCATTAGTAAAAGAACTGTTTTGAACGACCGGGCCCAGGATGATATATGCCATGAATATTACAGGCCATTTTCTACTAAACAAACTAACATTGACAGGGGTAGCGTTTTGTCAGCGCCACCACTCAAAAGCAGTTGCCCACCAATTATTATAGAACCACATGCTTTGACCAAAGATTGATATATATTTTTATCAATATCCATCAAAAAGCCATAATAGTGCCAATTTATGGCCAGAACACTTGACATTTACACCAATTTGTAAAGATGAATCAAATCAAATATCTATACTTGATCAAATCAATACAATAATCTTTGAAAATTTCGGGCGAAAGTAGGGCACGTCTTTAACGAGGTCTTTCAAAAGAGTGGCAGCCAGACATGGTCAATTGAGTTCAGCTCGGTATGAACGTATACCAAATTATTGATCTTCAATATTCCTTGGCAAAACATTGCTGGCGATATGAGGGCAATGATTTAAACTCCAGCTATCGACCAACCTAGAAAGATGTGGAAGATATCGAAATCGTTCAACAGGACTGTTACACCCTGGTAAGTTTTTGCTGATTTCGGAGATGTTTCTCAGTTTGAAATGGTCAGTGGTGTTGGCTAAAGACAAGAAAAGAAGGCATACTTTGGTATATTTTTAGGCCATGTCTTTTTTTCAGTTTGAAATATGGATGGTCAATGGTGTCAGCTAAAGACAAGCAAAGAAGTCACACTTTGGTGTATTCTTTAGACCTATCGCGATCGGGAAATGAGGAAGGCACTAAAACGAACAGAACAGGAACTACATCATCACTGCAGGGACATAATGCACGAGCATGATAAATCCTTTCTGTTTCGTAGGTGGCACCCCAAGTATTTCAAGGAGGTGGACGTGATGTCGGAGAGATTGACACAGCGGGGCCTATCTCCTTGTTGGGACGACGCAAAGTGACGTCAAGACTCATTTGTTCCCCTGTGTTCACAAGGAATCACGGAATCCTTTTTCATAAGATATATTACAGTAACCTGTTTCTGACATGCACAGGAAGGCATTGGCGAATTACAAGACACATCTAAATTATATTTAATCAGTGCATTGTTTCCACAGAACCATGAGCGAAATACTGACGATTACTCTGGCCCTATCTGGCACGATACTGGTTGGGACAGTCATCAGCCTGGTCATCATAGCCGCAGTCACCAGAATATGTTATCCGCCCAAAGATGAGGAGAAAAACGAAAAAGGTAAGAAATATATATGTCATGATGTAAACTCTCCTTTTCTACTCCGGTGTTCACTGGTACAATATATCCATACATTACAAGTGTACAACTCGTTGACACTTACAAGGAGCCGATCTTTCGTTCTTTTGTTTTCTTGTCTTCTTCTTCCTCTTCCTCTTGACTGGGGTCAGTCAATACTCTGTGACGGCCATACGGTAAAGTCTTAATTTTGTTATCTACCTCCCTCATATTTCTTTTATAGATTCCAATCAACGGCAGTCCAGGCTGGGAAAAGTAGGCGTGAACAATTCTGAAGATGAGGTAGCAATCGTCGAAGAATCATATGCGCCTGATCGATCGGGTCCTTCGGATTCATTTTCCCCAACGACCACAGTGACCCATGGCGCATCATCATCGTCACCAGTGTAAACAAACATATTCTGGATGACTGGAACGTGACGCACTGCGATTTGTCAGATCTTTTCCAGATGACGAATCAGATTACGTCTTGACAAACAAGGCTCTGAGACAACAGCGTTCTTCAACGAGCTTTTAAAGGGACAAATTGGACATGAGAGATGTTGATTTTTGGGGGGAAATGGCCCCCAGCAGGACTGTGACTTCTCCAAACAGGATCATTGAAAATCATTGAACTGGAATTTAAACACTTCAACGGAAATTATAGGGTCACCAGATATTCGCAAGCCATGTCCAAAATTGCCTCACAACACTTGCGGAAATTATTATTACAGATCAGCATTAGTGTGGCGCTACACGTGGCGGCGCATAGTGGCGAGTTGGCACATTATCCTCCAGGCAGCTTAAATCCAACGCCCAAGTTGTCCCTTTCTGAAAAGATCGCTTCTGGTGCTATCACACGGGCTGCTGTCAAAGACGAAATCGGAACATGTACTGCGCGCCTGTAAAAGGAATCAGACTGGGAGAATATATCATGGGACGGAACAATCTCCTTTTGGACGGTAATCCTGCTACAGCGGTAACGAGTGCAGTGGGCATTTTCATGTCATTGTTTTTTTCAGAAGGAGATGGGGCGGGGGGGGGGGGGGTCTTTACAGTTCTTTTCTGTTACTGCATAGCAAAAAAATCAAGTATAATAAAAGAAGTAAGTTTCTGATGTATAATTACATGTATTGCGATACAGTTCAATATGTGTGTAATTATGATTGTACATAAGTATAGTATATGTTGGCTACATAAATCATTAAATATTATCATTGTCCCATTTATCTTATTTCTTTTATCTTATGTACTTTCGTATCACGAAGTGCGATCTGGCATTTCGTGTTGTTTGGGACATTCACCAAGATTTTGGCCGCCTTCCTACATCTGTAATTTGCGAGAATTCCTGTCAAATTTTACTGTTACATAACAGAGGTGTAACATTTCTTGCCCAGTTATCAAATGTCATCAAATAAATCAAGTTGGAAAAAATAGAATACGCACGTATCGAAACGACAGGAAAAGTCACAATACATATTCGCCCTTCTATGCATGTACCATTAATTGATTTATATAATATTATTAACCATATAATATATTTACTTAAGCAATGGCCTGTTTTACGTAATTAGCACATAACGTTATACGGAACATGAAATCATAACAAAATCGATCAAAACAAAAAGGTACAGCAGCATTGGCGAAACTTTTTCGGAGTGCAGATGCCGTTTTCGTTCACCAGAACCACCGCTGTGTTGACGGGACAAACCCAATGATGGGACAATGGGAATAGGACCGCTGGTAACTTTCGAAGTTACAGGTCAAGTTCTTTTGGTGAGTGAGTATATGCGATATTTTCAAAATATTTTCATCTCAGTTACCTTTTTCAACCACAGTCGAGGAAGCGAAGTCTCCGTCGAGCTCCATGTCACATGGCAAAAAAATGATGATGATAATCCTCCAGAGATGAATGTCATGATAAAACCATTCCAAAGGGAGCGACTGGCCCCCTAATAGTCGTTTGGTGAACCGCTTTTTAGCTCAGTCAACTGGCCACTGCTGTTCATAAACTGACAAATCTTACTTCTGGTAGTTTGACTTCAAAGTTTGTCAGCTTACCAAGGAGTTTGGTCACCAGTTACCTTAAATTGGTCAACTTACCAATTAAGCCATTTTTTTCTCCAGCCACAGTCTCTTTTCTCGCTTCAGCAACAGGAGGCGAATACAGCGCCAATCACGTTGACCAGGGGACATCGGCAAAGACACTTCCACGTACTACTGGGGTGGTGTTGATTACAAGCATGCGCAAGAGCAGCAGACGAACAAAACTTCCACAGCAAAAACAGATCGGGACTATGATGCAAGTTTCGGCAGAGACGTCGAGAATACACAAACGCAAAGATTATCTGCAATGAATAACGATCCTCAGAGAGGTCGCCGGGAATATCTGTAAGTTAAAGTATGATATAAATCATCCTCGGATACCAGGGTCACTTGCATGCGCGGGAGGTTGTTAGTATCGAGTAAAAGGATCAGGATGGATGTAAAGTGGTAAAGCATGTCTTGAGGCAGTTCATAGGCATCCTATATATTATAAGGGGGAGGGAGGAAGCCGATCTATACTGCGTCCGGAGTGTAGGCATCCTTACGTAAAAGGTCCGTCAGGCAGCATCATCATTTGTATTGACCGTAGCAAACCTACATATAACATGCGCGGATTTGGATTTTTCCATGACTCTGATGAATGGTCGTTACGGTCGGTCATTGCCGGCACGTACTGATAAGGAAGTGATGCGAGGTGCGAGATTCCATAATTTGATTTATTTAACATAACGCTCTTTAATTGTTGCATTTTTTCAGCCCCCAGAACACCCTGTATGCTGTGGCCGCCATTTTGGGCGTCATTCTCCTCTTACTCATCCTCGTTTTCATTGCGATGATCTGCTCGAAGAAGCACTCGAGGAGGAGCAGAAATAGAGGTAAGTTTGTTGAAGCTCAGTAATGTATACGTTCTAAGGCTCGAGGGCAAATACGGTGTAACACTACCAGTGTCACCCTGGAATTGTTTCAAACTATTTCGCAGAAAGGGCGCATGTTTGGAGAAGGAGGGATGTTTACTCTACCGAGGAGGGGGCCGTCGGTAATAACTGAATTGTGCGTGTCTAGGCTGTAGGTTGAGTAAACAGAATGGAACATGTATGGAGAAGAAGGACCTGTGAATTAGAATGTCATAGTTCACTCCGTTCGTCAGGCAGTCTGAAATAAGTCCACCTAGAAACACCTTGCTCTGGCGGCTACCTTCGAAAGGAAAACCTAGTACGTCCTGAACTTGCATGGTAAATGTCACAAAATAGCAGCGCAAATGGCAAAGCAGCATTTTTTCTCATACCCAATTGACCTTTTTCTTCCAGGCGCCGTGCATTTTAACCCGCGGCCAAATCGCATCACCATCCATCCACAGACCGGTGCGAGAGGTAGCTACACGGGCATCTACACCTTACCATTAAACCACGGGGACCCTCTCCCATTCCTCCCTCCTTACGCACATTCACCACCACCATACGAAGAAACGGCCGCCGCGGAGGATAGGCAGCGCACTCTTGATGACCATGGGACACCGTCCACGGAAGATAGAATGGACAACAACCTAACTCGCGGGTCTTCCGCGGAAGTTCCGCGGATGATTGTGTCGCACAGGCGGGCAGCGGCAGTCCATAGCCGCCCGCCCCCAATCACCCGCAGTGCATTAGCCAGGGTTCGGCCTCTACGGTCAATGGGACTTGTTCCAGTGCATGTTAGTCAAGAAATGCCAAGTGTGGATTGAACGATAACGATGTGATACTTATCATTAGGACCAAAATTCAAATTTCATTTCTTTGACGATCAGCAGTGTTATATTATAGGCAGCATGTTTCCTACTTCATTTTTTATAAAATAACTCTCGACAGTTTCATAATCTAGGCACAAATCTGATCTCAAATGAAAAGTGCACGAGAGTGCTGCCAAAATCAATGGCATGAATAATTTGATTTATATTATGAAAGATATTGAGCTGAGGTACGAAATGGCGACAATATTATCAAAAGGCTTAGTTTTGGTCGATTTTGTTGCTCATGCTTTGCAAGTGAAAGTTTTCTTAGTGAAACTCTATATTGTAGAAAACGAATTCAATTTTGGTTATCGTGGTATACAATGTATGCACTTACTGGTTATGTTAAATGTATAGTCGGTTAATCTACTTTCGGAAGGGCCTATGAGCAACTAGTTAATTGATCCCTCCTCAATGCAAGCTAAGTTGTGTTGGTGTTTGCTCGGTGACCGACACACTATACTCCAGTGCCCCGAACATTCGCTGTGTGTGGATGCTCTTTGGGGATAATGTGTGTGTGAAGGAATGTAGTCGCCAAAATCAAGATCCGGAGAAGAAATGATGGCCTCACCGCTGGCGGTGATCCTGCTGGTCACTGGGATGTTGTCAATGTCGACTGGTAGGTGTATTTTATAAGATCTTCCACCGGCTATGACAAAAATAGCTTTCCGTCACCTCTCTCCAAACCATGATTGCCTTCATTCCAGCCTTCAGCAGACGACTGCTCAATGACGACGACGATACCCCGAACGAATGCTACGCGTACGAAGATCTCTCCGGGTTGAGGCAGAACGGCTTCGAATGCGGAGTAGACTTCTGCTGCGGCGACGCTACCAACAAGTACTGCTGTTCCGATTCCGACCTTGCCATTTTGGCGCTGGATAACCCGGACCTGGAGGACTGGGATGCTGCCGAGAAGGAAAGTAGGAAGAATATTGACATCAATCCATATGAGTGAGTATGACGTTTTCAGACCTTATTCACGTTCACGAAGGTTTTATGAAATATACTGTTATCGCAAAAGATATTTGGTTTGTCAAAGCAGTGATATTATACTAACATTGAAAATCGTCGTCTCCCTTTCTTTCGGAATCTTCGCCAACACAATCATTTTCTTGATCAGTTCCCATCAACAGTAGGCCTACAACCACCGATCATTGTCGTCGGATGGCCCTTTACCCTGTTATCATAATCTTAATTGTCCACTTCATTCCATTCAGCTACATCATCCCAGTTGTATCTGTCACGGCTTTTGCTGTGGTCGTCATCGTCATCGTACTCTGTATTTGTAATTACAAGAAGAACAGAGGGATAGTCCACGATGCTGATATGATCAAGATGAAAAAGGCTAAGAAAAGCAAAGGTAAGATGGAAAAAATGCACATCAAATCAAAAATATATCAGAGATCACACTTGAAAGAGCACTTACCTTTGTTGGAAAAAACTTTTGCCAACAATGTTCCAGAGTCTGCTTCTGCTCGGTAGGAAAGTTGTTCTTTGTTTTACGTCAGATTCCCTGCAACATGTTGCAATGGTAAAAACGATTGGGAACCTTAGTTGTAAAATAACGATAGCTCACCTTTTGGTTTGTTTGCAGACAAAAAGGAAAAGAAAAAGTTTAACAAGAGGAAGAAGAAGAAGGCACCTATTGACGTGGACTTGCAAGTCAAAGATTCAGACGTACCGCTTCACGAATCGGGCCAGCCTCAAATATACCACATCAGGTATCCTGAAGATGACCCTTACCACCTGCCGCCATTGCCAAGAAAGTTCCAGGCATGCCCGCAAGATGGCGCCAACGGAAACGTCTCGCCATCATCGTCTGCTGTTTGGAACAACACTACTCATCAGGCAGGGGCGCTGCAGATGTATGGTGGGGATCTCTATGGCGATGTTGGCAGCCCACCGCCTTATTCTGTTTCTTTGGCGAGCGGGGGAAAGATCTATTCAAATAGCAACCACATTGATATAAATTCTATGCAATAAAACATTAAAATGTGGCGGTAGACTCTAAGGAGTATTAATTGTAGGGGCACATGCATATCCGTCACACCAGAACAGAGTGATTCCGTTAATTTTTCCGTGGTAATCTCGTATGTGCATCTTAATAGAAAGTCCCATGAGCATAAATCTAATCTTGATATTTCATCTGAGCTTGCTGGCGACAAATTAGTGATTATACAGTGTACTTATATAAATAGTGCAGTGAGACGGAGGAACCTCTTTATTACGATATTCGATATATATCATATTCTAAGATCGAATACGACATGATAGCATTTCGGCCAAAGTGCTCTTGACTGAAGACCGACCAGCTCGCCTGGACTCCCGAGCCAATACGTCATCCTAAACGGGGGAAGGGACGAGGCCTACCCACACGTCCGGAGTGTAAGCACGCCAGGCTAAAGCCACGGTGAAATTTTACGCTCGGAACCTGAATGGTATCTTGCTCTAATGTCATCGAAGATCAATTTAGGGATTAGGCGTTTGGTCGATAGCTCATCATCAGATTATATAAACATGCATTTCGATGATAATGTAGTTGTTCCTGATCAATATCTGGCTAAAGTACGTGAAAGCTATATTTACATTCATAATATAGTAAGATTATGAGTAATAGCAGTTTGCTATGATTGACTGTTGTGGTCGTGACAATGAACGTAGGGTGTCCGGGGGTGTATCTTGCTTGGGAACCTCCGATACGAAGTCTTCATCGTTCTCTGATGGATGGTTCCTGTTCTGCCGCGTGCGGTTGACTCCTTGGCAAGGTGCACCTGGGGACACAGCTAACGGCATAAAGTCACGCGCGTAAATAATTATGCTGGTTACAAACAAAGGAAATAATCATATCGTTGTATATGTCGTATTAGCTGTCCTGTTCTCCTTTCAATGTAGCCTCGTCTAAGTAAAGGGAAATTGTGCAGCGTGAAAAAGAATTATGGATTGGGGTCAGCTGTAATTTCATTTTTCATTGTGATAATTATCAGTTAATGGAGTTGGTCTAATTAGAGTTTTGATAGAAAAGTACACGATAAAATGCTCTCTGTAACATTATGGTAGAAAAACGAATTATCGGGGAGCAATAATGTTGTTTATTACGTTCCGTTGATGCTTTTTCCGTCAAACAATATAGCGAAGCAACAGCTGGGCCACATTTGTAGCTAGGATACCCTTGGGATGCACGAAAGCGGCTTTCTGACAGGGAATAAAGACATCTTTCAGGCTAAAACTAGCATAAAATTATCGATCCCAAAGCAAACACGATACATCTTCACCTGATTATAATTGGTGTTTGTCCGCCTGAATCGGTTGGTTTCAGTGCAAAGTCAACAGTCAACTCTTATCCCCGGGATCCGAGAGGCGGATCAGTGTAACTTTGGTGGAGTGGAATCGCGCATGATTCACCGCTCACCCCGTCGTGCGCAAGGAAAAGCTCATCCCCGTATCCTGCGCGAGCTTCCAAGCGGCTGAAGTATACCAGATGGGCGTCAGCCACTTACGCAACTGTGGGTGTTCTCAAATCTCAAGGATCCAATCGACAGGTAACGCTTCTCCGGGCACTTCTTCAAGCAGACAAGCGAAAACCTCCTCCTTCGCGTAGTACGCTACCGCTACTCATTTGGAACCTTTCCATCGGCCAGGCATCATGGGTTGTTCAGCTCTCCTCCTCGCGGTCCTTCTCACCTCCATCCAACTCTACTCCGTACAAGGATGCTCCGAGCCTGTCAACTACGTGCCTTGGACTGCCCAAAGGAAGACTGCTTTCAGCAAGGTGGTCGTCTTGGCCAAAATAAAAGCGACGTTCGTTGACCCGAAGTTTGACTATGGCGAGGGATCACGGACTTACAACGCGGAGGCAGAGGTGATGTGTGTGTTCAAGGGAGAGACGGCGAGGATACCGGCGCTACTTAATGTCACCGAAGCAGGTGAGTTGGTTTTTATTTAATCACTGGCTTCACTTTTATTCCATTAAGCAATTTGAGTATATGATCTACATTAACGACTTTCTTCGAGTGGCACGTTTTTAGACTTTCTGTCGTCTTGGCTTACCCATGAGCAACGTTCCACCCTGCCGAGGGATCATGATTGGTCAAATATCGTATTTGTCATCTACAACCGGAAGTCCTGCCACGTCAAATGCTGCTGAATAAAGTGACGAATTGATTAAGTATCGATCTTCAAATTTTGGTCAGCACAACCTACGAGTACACCGACTTCTCCTATACTCTTTGTAACGGATATCCAAACCATTAGGGTGTTTTTCTCGGGGAATGTCCACTTTTGATAACATTTCAGAAATGATAAGGTGTAAGAAAGAAACATTTGACTTCAAAAGTCGTGCTCTGGTTCTGAAAGAGAGCGATGGAGGTCATTGCCAAACTATTTTATCAACTCACCTCATGCTACAGGTTGAAAACGGGGCAATTTCGAAAATATTCATGAAGTATACTGTCTGGATTATCTTCGAATTTACATTATAAGTGCACCCCAGAACGATGCATGACATGACCTATCATGTTTTGCTATTGACCTTCAAGAGAGGCCAATAGTGACACGCTGTTCAACTGCATGGCAATTCCTCAAACACCACCAACTACAGACATTCATCGCATCATCGAAATGACGGACGTCTGCTTTCCATTCCAATCACGTACTTTGCCTCTTTACGCGGAGTGGTTGTATTTTCGCAAGCTGACCACTGCATGGGTCGTTCGGTATAAATCTTCTGAGTGCTGCTTTCACATGCCCGACAGAAATATGAGACAGTGGTAACCTGAAGAATGGTTGTTCGGCATAATAATTGGCACCTTACCCTAATTGATGTGCCGGCGAAGTTGGTCATACATACATGTAGAAATGAAACGGCCAGGGGCCATTGTGCTCACCGTATAGATATTTGGTGCTTTGTAATTCATCCAGATTAAGAAACATTGTACATGTATAGTATATAGGTCAAACCAAAGTCGGTATGACATGTGATGTATCGTTGCTTGGAGTAAGTACCATAAGAATATCATCAAAAACAAGACAATAATAAACGAGATATTGCACTTTTTACCTATTTTAGTTTTGGCCTCCTGGTGGCCGAGTTGAGTACCAGATCAGATCGAAATTCGGTGTCCGAGGCTACATGACGTAGGGAGTCATGTGTATCAAATTTCAAGTTCAAAGCTTTAGTGGTTAAGAAACGTGCCATAGTTACAATCAAACGACAAATTTACGCCATTTGACCTCTGTGACCTTGAAAAGCAGGTCAGATCAAAAACTCATATGATATGTGATGTATCCTTGCTAGGAGAACCTACCATAAAAATGTTATTGAAAACGAATCACTAAAAATAAGCAAGATATTGCACTTCTTACTTTTTCCATTATGGCCCCCTGGTGGCCGAATAAAGAATCAGATCGAGCCAAAATTTGGCATCAGAGGTTATCTGATGTAGGGGGTTATATGCACCAAGTTTCAAGTTCATAGCTTTACTGGTTAAGAAACGTGCCATAGTTTACACTCTAACGGCCAATTTACGCCATATGACCTATGTGACCTTGAAAAGTAGGTCAAATTGAAAACCCGTAAGATATGTGATGTATTCTTCCTAAGGGTACCTACCATAAAAATTTTATCGAAAACAAGTCACTTATAAGCGAGATATCACACTTTTTAGATTTCCACTTTTGGCCCCCTGGTGGCAAAGTTGAGAATCAGATCAAACTGAAATTCAGCACCAGAGGCTATGTGATATAGGGGGTTATATGTACCAAGTTTCAAGTTCATAGTTTTAGTGGTTAAGAAACATGCCATAGTTTACACCCTAACGGCCAATTTACGCCATATGACCTCTGTGACCTTGAAAAGTAGGTCAAATTGAAAACCCGTAAGATATGTGATGTATTCTTCCTAAGGGTACCTACCATAAAAATTTTATCGAAAACAAGTCACTTATAAGCGAGATATCACACTTTTTAGATATCCACATTTGGCCCCCTGGTGGCAAAGTTGAGAATCAGATCAAACTGAAATTCAGCACCAGAGGCTATGTGATATAGGGGGTTATATGTACCAAGTTTCAAGTTCATAGCTTTAGTGGTTAAGAAACGTGCCATAGTTTACACTCTAACGGCCAATTTACGCCATATGACCTCTGTGACCTTGAAAAGTAGGTCAAATTAAAAACCCGTATGATATAAGATGTATATCTGCTATGAGTACCTACAACAAAAGTTTCATCGAAAACAAGTCACTAATAAGCGAGATATCACACTTTTTAGATATCCACATTTGGCCCCCTGGTGGCCAAGTAGAGAATCAGATCGGAGAGAAATTTAGTGTCACGGGTCATCTGACCTAGGGGGTCATGTTTACAAAGTTTTAAGTTCATAGGCCTAGCGGTTAAGAAACGTGCCACTGTTTTTGAACTAGGATACGACGGACGACGACGACGACGACGACGACGACGACGACGACGGACGACGACGGACGACGGACACTGCGGTATTGTATAGACTCCCCTACGGTGAGCCAAAAAAGAAGGTAACGTGATGACATCATGTCACGTGGTTTCGTGCTATGTATCAAATCATCATGGCATGCATGAAGATCGGAGTTCAAAATCAGTCCCCGCGATGACATTTATCTGACTACAGCACACATCACTGCCGAATGCCATTGGACGATATCAAATAGTGTTGACGGTGTTGTTATTGATCCTCGGGTGATTTATGGCGATGTTATGCCAGCAATAGTCAGTCCTGCCGACTAAGAACATTAACAATCTTTTCTATAGTGTCGTTTGCTGTTTTAACTATGTGGTGCAGCGACCCGTCAGTATACAACAGCATTTTCTTCTTGAAGACAACGACAGATTTTTGCCATGTGACAGAGTTCGGAAGTTTTACCACTTGTTTCCAGGAATCGCTGCGATAAAAATCGGCGGTCGTCATATTTGGACTTGGCAGTTTCTTCGTTTTGATTTTCGATAGAGAAAAATGACGTCGAGCTCAGCTTATTAGAGTAAATATATACTTTGTATGTCTCGGGAGTCTGGCTATGGTTTGCTGTTATTTCGTACATGTGCTGCGTCAGCATTCGAAAGCGATGAAATGTTATATTGCTAATCATTGGCCAGATCTGGACTTGAATGTGAAAATATGGAGCTAGTATTAAAATGTTATGCGTTTCCGCGAGGTTTTGATGTTTACATGCCAGACAAATTAGCTCGATGATTCCGAAGTGAAACATCATACATCTCATTACAAACCTCATGGGAATAAAACTGACGAGAATGGAACGTGTTACTGCTTTTTTCACTTTCGACTCTCGTATCAGACAGACATTTTGTTAAAGTCAATTATCTATGTATTCAATATCAAATCCCCACCAGTTCAGGGCCCGTTTGTTCAAAACAAAGTTTTATTACTCGTTGGTGTTAACTTTAACTTGACATGAAGTCTAAAGGCTTAACTGCAGGCGATAACCTCAGAGTTAGGGACAAATTTATGTTGAACAACCGAGCCCAGAAGGATGCTGTTGCACAAACGAAATTGATTCGCATTCTGATGCTGTTTTTAAAACAGCATAATGGCACGTTTTATAGAGTCAAAACAAAACAGTATATCAATGGTACGCTCTTAGAGTAATCAGTTCTTCCAAGGTTCGTTTCATCATTCATCATTTTTCATGGTCACTGTGATGTGATGTAGCTCCACTGCACTGACTGCATTCGATTACCGCCAGGCTGAAACCAAGTTCTACCTAAAGACAAGACTAGGCTCTTGGCTTCATGAAAAAAGACCTCACAAATTAGCAAATCACGATACAGTTAATGGAAGCTGGATTGTGTGGCCGGCTTTCAGTTACTTCTGCGTGTCAAAATAAACAGTGATGCAGCATGCAAAAACTAATTAGATTACCTATTGGGCCTCTGGGGAATGCAAGCATGTTTAATTTGTGCTGCAGAGGTGGTTTCATGTTGTCTATGCCTTTGCATCCGAATTTTTCATACCTGTCGTTTCGGAGAGAGTACCGGTATTTGCCAATGAAACGGCGATCTTCTTGGTGGCTGCAAACTACAAATTCAACAATGGTATGGAAATGAAAACATGAAAAGTAACCTACACCACAAGTTCATCTAAAACCCACGTTCCAAGACATAGCTTCTTCTTTTTCGTGGTAATCAACGAAGTGGTTTGCTTGAAACGTGAGCGGGGTAACTTACTCAGTTGAACAACCAACTCAAAATAAATCTTGCATCGCCAAGAGGAAAACAGTGGTAAGAGCGAAACGGAGACTTGTAAAGTGTTGCTCTAGGAAACATCTGATTAGGATCTGTGATGTTGATCTTGAATTGACTACAAGATTCTTGGCGTAGCATTGCCCAACAGACCTTCCTCACCGAATACCAACATACACTATAGTTTTACCTATCTAAGACCGCTTCATTAATTAGGCTTACTACGAAATCAACAGAAAGGCCATGCAAGTCGGAACACGACGTTGTGACCATCGAAAAGATTGATGTCGCCAAGGCTCTGAAAATCGGAATTGTTGCATGGAACCAAACGACCATGAACTCGTTTTGGGGGCTGACTTGAATGTAACAGTCTTGTATCGGTGAAACTATAGTATGTTGGTGGTAAGCTTAGTCTGTACGTGTTGTATTGACAGTAAATACATATTGCGCAGAAGCGGAAGTAGTGATGCTGTTACAATACTCTTTACGCATTCCTACATCGCTCTGAACATGACTTGGAACCACTTTAGACTAATATTTGATTATGATAGATGACTATGATATGTTCTTTTTTGAAGCTAAAGTAAACTTTCTCGGACTGTTTTTTTCAACGTATTTTTCTCTCTCTTGGACTTGGCCCAAATCTCCTTTCTAAATTCCAATATTGATTTGAAATGGTGTTCTTTAGGGTAACGTTATACTATACTTCTTAACAAAATTTCGTTACTTCAAAGAACTAATGAGTTTTTGTTCTTAACAGATGGTGGCTAACTTCTTGCGCACATTCACTTATGTTCCAGGGTCAAAATAGCATTGCCAACCGGTAAAACAGGAGTCGTAAACAGTATCTCTATTGAGATGCTGAATAGCTTGGAGCAAAGCGGAGTAAAAGGAAAGTGATGTTGCCAGTGTCAAAACAACATTACCTTCTGCAGAAACACGAGTCGTAAACACTTTAGTTCTGTTGCAGTTATACAATTCTGACTCGAGATTGATGCTGAAAGCGTGTGCAAAAGTACAAGTTTGTCTAAAACAGTGAAAAAGCTCGACAAGGAAAGCGAAGTAAAAGAAACGTAATGTAGTTGCCTGTGTCAAAACAACATTACCAACTGCAGAAGAAAGACATGAAGAGTCGTAAACATATTTCTGCAGGTCTGTTGCAGCTATGCACGTTTCCGACACGTGATGAATGCGATATAGACGCTGAAAACATGGACGAAGAACAAACAAATTTTGTCGGAGATGCACAATCTGGCACATAAAAATAGTATAACATCACGAGAAATGTTTTCATCAAGGCTTGACTCGAGCTTTTACAAGATAAAACGTCTATCAGTTAAATTACTAACAGGTGCAGACCTTGTTCCCCCTTAACTCAAGCAAGATATCAACTGAGCACCTCGGCATGAACTTGGAGATGTTCGGAAAAATAACATGAGTCAATTGGATTCGGATTTGCTGCTAAACGTGCGTGTGTGGTGGGTTCTAAAACCTCTCGTCAAAAAGCCAACCAGCTACCTGCTAAAGCAATGTATTCATGACCAGCTGCCTTTTATTTACCGATGATGGAACTTTGACTGTTGTAAGGTTATTCACCTCAAACGACTACTCCGAAAGAAACAGAAGGATATCGTTGGTTTTCAATTGAGGGAGAAATAGTTTGAGTGATTTCGATCTCAGATATATCGTAGGCTACACGGATCGTCCGCTGACCGCAAGAGATGCTATATTCACCATCGTTAAGGTTGAAGAAAGTCTATCATGAGGATCAAAAAAGGGGATGAACTTACTGTTGTTGAAGAAATATTTCATCGCTTAGTAGCCGCAGTGCCAAAAACCTCTTTGAGCATATCATCGTCAACATATCTTGGCCAGCATCATGTGTGAGCATATCTTGGCCAACGTGATATGTGAGCATTTCTTGGTCAACATGATACATGTCTGTGAGCATATATTGGTCGATACGATATGTGAGCATATCTTGGTCAACGTGATATGTGAGCATATCTTGGTCAACGTGATATGTGAGCATTTCTTGGTCAATATGACACAATGTCTGTGAGCATATATTGGTCGATATGATATGTGAGCATATCTTGGTCAACATGATATGCAGTTTGCTTGGATTTAGCTCACACATGACATATTAACGCATTTCCAGGAGAGAATCAAAACAATTGTAATTGGAACTGAAAATGCGGGTATCTTTGCTTTTGGATGGCGTCAATTATCCAGCCAAGGTAGAGGTGCTTCGACATTCCTTCAATATGCTTCGGAATCAACCCCGGGGAATCAACATTCAAAAGCTTCTCTTCTTAAAGCCATGTTTGCAAATGAGTTAAATTGGCAACCAGCTGGTCACTAACTGGACGGTATGCTGTTGGTTGGTTCCTTCAGTTCGGGCTTCGCTTTGAGTTAAAAAAGCATTGATCTGAGTGAATCATTTTAGTCTTGCTGGTGATTTATGAAATTGCGCATGAACTGCAGGCCTGCAGTTGGCATCTTTGGCTGTTGGTGGTTTGGTCCATCACTCACCTGCTTTCCAGATGAGGTTTCTTCAATACAGGGTTATTTGAGGTGCTCCTTGCATTCTTGTACAAGTCTTCTGAGTTAACCACCAATGTTTCCCCCAACTTATAGCCTTGGTTGTAATTTGTGGTAACTGGCGGCCAGCTGGTCATTAATTTGTATGCTCTTAGTTCGATCCGACGGCTCTGGCTTCCCCATCCTCTCGCAAACTGGACTGCAGCTTTGTGCATTTTGCCGACGGAATAAGGAAGAAAATATGTATCTCGATCTTATATGCTGAGAAAAAGTTGTTTCTCTAAGGTAGGTGAGTGAAACTGCCTGACAATTTAGGATGTGGCTTACCAGAAATAAAGGTTTTGCCGATGTTGGTTGGTTTGACAGGTAAAAACTAGTCATTGGTGAGATGGGACGAACTAGATTTCCATTGCCTCGCAAGTCGGCGCAGACAGTTGAGATATTGCAATATCTTTTAGACATTTTCCCTTCCCCTTTTCAGGTGAAGTCCCCGGCAAATGCACCAGCATCACGTTGGCACCCGGGAACACCTATATCTTGTATCTCTTTGAAGACATGCCCGGTAAAGGGGTATATATCCACAACGACTTTTTGCCAACGATTGCGGATGATGAGACCATGTCAGCCATCGGAACTTATTGTGGGGTGAAATCAGAAAAGGTTTTAGGTGAGTAATGAACAGTATACGGTTTTTCGCAAATAAAAGATAAAATACATTAACTGCCTCATGATCATAGTTTGCTCATCCGATGTCGTCTGCCCTCCTGAAGTTATTTCCTAAATGACATGGTTTCCAATTGATCTTTCTTCCAGGTGCCTCATCCGATGTCGTCTGCCCTCTAGTGAGTGGTCCAGGCGAGTGTGTTCCATTACCAGTAGAACCGAAGCCACCAGGGCCGAAAGAGGAGAAGATGCGGGATGGAAAACAAGCGAAAGGTAAGCAAAGTTTGGGATTGTGTGCAAAATGAATTGTACATTTTCATCAGACCCAGTGCTACCCCCTTCAGAAATTATAGGAGGGACACATATTTGTTTTTATGGATTGTCAAAACAGTGCTGAGAGTGATCTTAAAGTGACACATTTACGGCGTTATGAATTTATGGCATATGAACGTATCCATTCGAAGTAGTTACACGAAAGTGTATGGTTTTGCATCAACGAGTAGGCCTATGCTTAACCTCTCTCTATGATATAGTCGATGAAACCAATTTGTTTGTTTTACATGTAGCAGACGATCCCGCTCAGATAAAGGACAGCAAAGCCCCTCCGAATGGAGCGTCCAGCCTCCAAACCGTCGCCAGCAGCCTTATCCTACTCCCGATCGCTCTTTTGTGTTACGACTAATAATACGAACATGAACAAGGGCAAGGGCAACTGACTTCAAGGATGGAAATTGAGATTTCTGGTAAACGATCTCAGGAATACACAAGAGCAACGTGGCCAACGAGGGTTTGATAGAATGATTAGCAGATTCAGGAGCATTGGCTGTTTCGTAAAATCATTACAAGAATCACCGAGGTCATTTTCAGTGGTTTCATATTCTAGTGGACCACATTGGACAGACATCCCGTCTTTGTTATAGGGCCAGGCGGACTGAATCCACCGTAAAGTTGGGCAAATGCGAGTTTCCAGTAACTAAATGTATAATGGGTGTGGTATGAGTGCTATACGGATCTCAGGGACTGTCTGAAAGAAACCGGAGGAACTAGGGTGGTCTTATGCAAAATTAACCAAACTAAGATTTAATAAAGACTTGTCTTTATTACTTCTTGACCATCCGATCCCTTTTCAGTCAATTGATGTGTTTGTTTCCTGGTAGGCTCTAAATGATTTCATATTTATACATCAAATTTAAATACTAAATCTTTTTGTAAATAAAATAAATGTATTGATGTAAATAAAGAAAACTAAAAGAAGGTGCTTCAAGCGTGAGAATCAAGTATCATATGATGGACGCCAGCACAGCTTCATGTCCTTGCAGTGAAACTGTCTTTCTTCACACCCCTGCTTGGATGTAGTCTTCACGACCTTGCTTAGATCGACAAGCCAAACCTTACGCAAGACGCACAGCAGATCGGAGCCTATTTCAATGGGCTGTGATACTGTCCACACATCCTAGCTGTGATACAGTCTTCACGTCCTTGCCGTGATATTGTCTACACATCCCAACTAGCATACCGTCAAGTTGTGATGCTATCTTCATATCCCAGTGGAGTTCATGTCTTCACATCCTAGTTGCGAGTGTCTTCACACCCTAGTTTTGATACCGTCTTTACATCCCAACTAGCATACAGTCAAGTTGTGATGCTATCTTCATATCCCAGTGGAGATCATGTCTTCACATCCTAGTTGCGAGTGTCTTCACACCCTAGTTTTGATACCGTCTTTACATCCCAACTAGCATACAGTCAAGTTGTGATGCTATCTTCATATCCCAGTGGAGATCATCATGTCTACACATCCTAGCTGTGAGTGTCTTCACACCCTAGTTGTGAGTGTCTTCACACCCTAGTTTTGATACTGTCTTTACGTCTTGGCTGATAATCATGACTTCACATCCAAGCTAGGATACAGTCTTCATGCCCTTGCTTATTTGACAAAATGGAGGTAAACCAATGTATTGTATATGGTCAGACAAGAACCCATCACACCCTTTCCTATGGGATTAAAGACACAGATTAACTATGATGCATGTGTTTTATCAAGGTATGATTTTTATTGATACAATATAACTGAGTATCAGCGTTCCCACTTGTCAAAGATAAGGAAAGATCATGAACATGTCACAAGACCATCTCGACCAGAATCTTATCATTCAGCCGATACAAAACAAACTGGTTAGTCAGGATGTCACAACACCTGTTCAACTCTTTTTATGTTGTTGCGTCAGAACATAATGGTGTCATTCTAGTGAAGATCTCCTCATTGAAAGTCACAAAGGACGGTAGGATTAGTCACAACCTGTCCTCAAGACAGCAGTGTTTCAATACAAGACAAAGCCTTCCAAAGACAGCACTGTCGCCTGCACTTTCTGTGGCAATGTCTGTCCTAGCTTGTCTGCCAATGACAGCACTTCTTCAAAGTCACCTGTTAGGTGTCCAACAGTATGTCTATCAAAATGAAACAAAATCTTTGCTGGCTATTCGTCCTATTACAGCATCCAATAAAAGACCGACCTCTAGTTCTGGATCTTTCACTTTATAGACCTGGAATACAAATATAAATATGTTTACTTTCTGCACAGAATTCAGTGAATCTTAACACAAGAACTTGAGAGCTTGACAAGATCAGTCTATTTCACTAAATGTGATGTCTGAACATCAAATAAGCACAATCAGTTGAAATATTGACCACAAAGTCAACCAAACTTTCACTCAATGGTTGTGATGGCACCTCATTTGACCCCAAACAGAGAGTGAACCAAGCATATCTGACAAAAGATGACACAGTGTCAGGGTGAACAGATTGACATGATTGAAGCACCTTGAGGATTGTGAGCACACTGCAGAGTGCAGTGGAACTTTCTAATAGCGGACATCTCTCTACTATGGACAGGACAACCTCGCTGTTAAGGACACAAATTGGTTGTTTCCATTCACTTTGACTTCTGTAATCAGGACAACTCTTGATGAAGGACAGTATTGGTTAGTCCTGAGGGTATCCATAATAGATATGTTCTACTGTATTGTCAAGAGATCCCTTTTTTCAGTCTTTGATAATATACCTTTTTTATCAATTTTTCATCTGTATATTTCCCAATGGAGCTCAAATCAGTCTTTCTGCCTTGAATAACCTGTCCTAGTTTTTCACCATCTTCTGCTACGGTGTCGGGAGATGACATAACAGCGAGCAGGATGCTCCTCTGTTGATCGGTGATACCAAACTTTATCAGGGAGTCAGTTATCTAGAAAAAATATTCATACCATAAAAAAGGTGATTTTGTTTTGGGATGAAAGAGTAGCAAGTTACAGTGCATCCATGGAGAAGGTGTTCAACTTGTATGATTTTTGATCACAGAAACACAAATTGCGCGAAAGGTGAAGTAGCACCCAAGCGATTACTTTTAGACATTTAATACACATAAATCTCTGGAGGCTTCCCGGACACTTTTATTCTAATCAAGCTAATAAATTTGAAATGGGCTTCTCTGTCCCCTCAATCACATCATTAAATGTCATCATTCTTACATTCTTGTTGGCTGAGAGCGAGTAGAGAACTTCTGTCTGGAATTTCTTAGTTGTCATTTTGTTGACCGACATGTTGTGGGTTGCTTTCCTTGCGGCCATCAACACTTGGAATGGATGGATGATCTGGAAAAAGGAGATAAACCATTGAGGAACAAAAGAAAATGGATGTAGGTCTCCCTTCTCACGTAGCTGCTGGCTCACTGGGATGGAGTAGCAGGTCTGGAGTTTAGAGATGCTAAGGTAAAGAAAACCCCACTCACCGCATTCGCATGAACGAGTGGCGAAGCCTCCTGTGCCGCACACGATAAAATATAGGCATAAAATACTATTAATACGGAGGCAGAGGGCAAACGCTTGAATTATGAATATCATGTCTGCTTTGGAGAATGGCTAAAGAGTGGTCGCCAACGAGATACTTGGGCCTCAGCCACGCTATGTCCAGCTCCTGGCCTTGGATTTGGAAATGGCACGGCCTTAAGTAGTGCGCGCTCCGCCTGTAAATGCATGTCCTCTGTATAGCCGGGGACGAGGTAAGAAAGCCCAGACAAACTTACCATGGCTGGATTTATCAATATTCCGTCTATTTTTCCATCGACAGCCATTTGTTTCAGTTCTTTGCAGTTTTCTACATCTTCGTATAGAGCTAAAAACACCGACTTCTCATTTGAAACTGCCCACACACCGCTTTTATTGTCCAAAAACTTCATCGAATAAAAGTTTGTCATGGTCGCTGCCATCTTGGAAATGGATCTATTCTACAGAACACCACAGATTTGACATGATTTTAAAAGAATAAAAACTCTTTGTAGCATTTACTTTAATCTTTACAATATTGCAGATTTATTCTTAATTTGAGAATTAAGTATAATTTGCAGCGATCTGTTGATTATTTTGACTAATAAATGCAATTTAGTACAGCAAACTAAATAGGCAGCTTGGTGCCGAGGTAGCGCACGGTTATGACGTTTGAACACCCACTTTCCAGGTTTTCCCGATAGTGGCACTACTGTCTAATCGTGAAAAATGACGGGTCCAACAGTCGTTGTGGTATGCACCGAGCATTATCCGTGAGTTATCTGAAAAAAGTATTCAGATAAAAAAGATGTGCTTTGGCATAAAGAATACAATTCACAAAACATAGCCAACCTTTATCCCCGTTTCAAGGATTTCATTATGTTCTCTCTCCAGGAGAGCAATACTTTTTTAAAGGTTTACTCATTCATATCTTGCATGCATTGTATTGTATTTTTTATGCCAAATTACATCTCTTTTATCAAATTTTTTTTTCATATAACTCACGGCTAATACTCGGTGCATACTACAACGACAGTTGGACTAAGTATTTTCAGCCTTAGACAGTGGCGCCTCTATCGGGAAAGCAGGAAAGTGGGTGTTAAAAAGTCATAACCGTTCCAAGAAGACTTGCCCATCTTGACGCTAGAGGCGCTGATTTCGTTCAATTTTAATTTCGTCACTGTGCGAGTTTGGAAGCCTTAGGGACATTAAAATAGCAGACAACAGTATGGGGGCGGGAACCGAGATTTTTTTCGACATCCTAATTGAATCTCCTTCGCTACCTGGTGACAGGAAGAGGCCATTTGAATGAGCTAAGGCAATGTCTGGGATCGAGACTCCTACCTTTCAGTTTTTTGTCCTTGGCTGGCAATTCCGGTCATCCATCCTTCGGTTGAAGAAGCTTCCGATACCTGAACTCTAGTTAACGTGATGTTCTTCCTCAGCTGAAGTTTCTACTCAGTTTGTACGCCAAGAGGAAGATGCACTCGTACTTTGAACCAAAATGATTGCCATCATGATGGACTTGAATATAATATGTCCGAGTCGGTATCTGGACAACTCTCCCCCGGACAATCCCCCCCCCCCCGATTAATTGCCCCTCGACAATGCCCCCAGAAAAGTGCCCCCAGGCAATCAAATTGCCCCCTTCCCCTGTACGCATATTTTGGACAAAAGATACAGCGCAAATGTACAGGTGTACGCATTTCCCCCAAAATTCCTAGACTCCACCCCCTTCAGTGCGTTTGTACTAAACGGATGGCCCCTTACCTATCACCTGAACTGGACCCTGCTTTTTTCATGAGACAAAATGCATGAATTAAAGGCGCCTGGTTATGCAAGAAAAAGTTACACAAATTGCCAATAGGAGTCACACCTATCTCACGGTATATGGAAACTGTCCACGCTTGCATCAGGAATATATTTATTGCTTAATAAACCATGACCCTGTCCACTAACTGTATAAAGACCACCAACTTGACCTAGTACTCCATTGATTTTGCGAGTTCAAATGCATTGTTTCCAACAATTCTGGCAAGATCCTTATTTGAGAAAATACCTGAAAAGGTCACTTGGTGATTCCCATTGCCTTTGACCTGAATAGACAGTGACCAACTGACCAACTGACTAACTGATAACTTTATTCAACGAGAGAGACGGATTGTTGGCATTTATTAGAAAGAAGTAGCTGAGAGAACACGGAAATGGGATCGTTCTCGAGATACGATTTTGAATTGGATAACGAGCCCAAATATCCTCTTTGAGGTACTTTTGTAACTGCTATGTTTGCCTCGTTCATTGTTACGTGTCATTTCATTTAGCTTTATACTATCTGTTCACCAGCCCTTTGGGATAATAACTCATAGTTTCGATGTTCTTAGACCGGTTGATGTTCTTTATTTTCAGCCTCAGCCAAATGGAATTTCTAATGGTGACCTGATAGAGGATGGAGTGACATTCCGATTAGTAAAATCCCCGAATGATGGCAGCCGGGACAAAAGACGAAACTGTGATCGAAATCAAGGATGGACTATCAAAGATCGAGGAGGAATTCCAATGTAGCCTGTGTCTTGATCGTCTTCAGGAGCCGAAAATCCTGCCGTGTTATCACTCATTCTGTTCAGACTGTCTGGAAGCGTGGCTAAGACATTGTGGCACCAGCTTAGTGTGTCCAGAGTGCCGAAAGGAGACTGTCTGCAACGCGGTATGCTGTCTCCCCGACGACTTCAGAGCAAAGAGCGTCTTGGCGAACCTTCCTGCTACGGATTCCCAGCAGAAAAACCACCAGTGCACGTCTTGCGATTATAAAAACAGTGCAACGTGTGGCTGTTTAGACTGTGATGACTATTTGTGCAAGGAATGCCAGTTCGCGCACCGTCGTCTCAAAATTACGAAAAACCACCAGGTATTGCCGTACAAGGAGTACAATGTTCAATCTAAGCTAATCAACTTTGCAAAAAGCAAGAAACCTAAGGCTTTACTTTTCACATTCGGCGGTTACGGACCAAACATCGGACAGCTTCAGTATCCTACTGCCGCCGCTGTCTACAAGAAAAACATCTTCATCGCTGATCTCAATGGTATTCACGTCTTCGACGAGGACGGACAATTTATATCTGTGACCGGTTTAGATGAGGTCATACCGACATCCTTCTTGCGTCGTCCGTTGATGTGGAATCGTAACTACTGGTTGCTCCACTGTTTGTATCTCGTCCCAGAGATTGTGAACTTGGCATTTTTGTCCGATGGGCGCATGGTGTTTACGACAACATTCCAAGATGGCTACCTGTGTGACTCGGTTCTTTTCAACGCGAAACTTGAACCGGTTAAGTTTGGCAGAAATGTTATGAAACAACCCTGTGGTCTCGCTATCAGCAGCAAAGATGACATCCTTGTCGTTGACTCCTACCTCGGTTGTGTCTTCTGTTTCAATCCTGATGGCACTTACCAAAAAAAGATCTCTTGCAAAGGGAACGGGGAGGGCCAACTTCTGAAACCTGGGTACATCGCCTTGAGCAACCAAGATGAAATATTTGTTAGTGATCTTGTGAAAAATGGTCCTTATTGGTGTCGGTACATAAAGATCTTCGACTTGAGGGGGTATTTTATACGTCAGTTCACAACTTCTCAATTCTTGTTCCAGAATCCTTTTAATTTGTATAAGAACTATTTGATTTGGGAAGCATGTCAGATCAATGTCAGCGACGATAATAAGATCATTCTGATAGATTCTGAGAGTAGGGTGGTGCAGATGTTTGATGACCAAGGGAAATATGTCCGCACGTTGACCAAGAGGGAGGGGCTGAAATATCCCAGGTCTTTGGTCCTGATGGAGGAGAGGCGTTTAATTTGTACAGATGTTGGTGATCACTGTGTCAAAGTGTTTACATTCTGATACCACTACCGCCAATTCCTTTAGGTAAAAACTTTGTGTTTTGGCCTGAACTTCCAATTTGAACTTGAGGTGGTAGGATTCTTATCGAAATAACGAAAGTGACAGCTTTTGTGAGTGTATATTGTGTCAAACTTGTAGATACTGCTATTAACTTATATATGAAACTCTCCAGAGGCCAAATTTAAAAGTGGTTTGACTTTCGGAGCCAGTGACAATGCATGATGAACTTTGCGGGCTATCAGAAATCAGGAAGTGCAAGTGCACGAAGTTTATCTGTGGCAGTGACCAAATTTGCCTTCGGCTGAGTTATGCTGAGAAATGTCAAGGTTTTGGATGAAAACATTGCTTAGAACTTAATCTAATTGTCAAATGGTTCTTAACCTAGTTGCCCTTATCTCAAGTATAGGTTCAGGTTGAGCAATATGTTGGCGAAACTTCAATATTTTGGTGATTGCCAAATTTTCTATGTATTTCCTCATTCCGTATTTGAACAATGTTATAATGTTCTTGACCTTTATGGTGATATCATATTGGCACGTGCGCAAGAGTGATTTGTAATCATCTCTGCGACATAGTCTTCTAATTTGAGCACACTCTGTATCTGAAATATAAGATGTATGAAGTTAACCTCCTCGCAGTGTTAAAGGGAGCTATAGGCAGGAGCTGGGGGATCAAATGGGTATTCTTCAGGTGACTCTGTACATGTACAAGCTTGCATATTTTGCGTTGTACTTTGAGAAAGGGGAGACCCCTATTGGCGACTTTGCGTAACTTTATCTGTCCTACCTCGCTCCTGCCTATAGTATCTCTGGTCGTTGCTGTGATCAATACAAATAAAGTTCATTTTACAATACAGTCATTGCTTTCTCGGTGAAGAATCAGTGGTGATCCTTGGAGTGTCGAATCCACAACCTCCTTATTATGAGCTTGGTACTCTTACCACTTTGACACTGCTGTCCTTTATCAGATGAACTGACATGCTGTCTTGAAATTGCTGTCTGTGGTACTGTCAACCTTTGAGAAATCAACCTACTCTGTCCTTGCACCTTGCATTGCACTACCTACCTTACTATGAGGTAGCTAAATTCGTCTAAACCTATCATTTTAAACCTGTCTGTCGAGGACAGATGTGGGCATTTAAATTGGAAGACAACCTATTCCCATTATTGGAAAACCTAACTATCAAAGTCTGCTGCATAGTCGCACTGAGGGATAGGCAGTCTGAATGGGAGACAATTGAACAACCTATCTTTCAAGGACAGGTGCATCCGTCGACATGGGTATTCAATATTTCAAAATCATAAAGGGCAAGAAAAGTCCAGATTGAGATCCATTCTGTTATCCTTTATTCATTGGGATTATAACAATTGTCAAAAGGTTAAGTTAAACAAAATACAACAAGATTTTCATTCGGACAATAAAGAGTATGGCATCATGATTGTGACATTAATAAATCATGCATTGTACGCAAAAAGGACTGCTACTGATATACATGTATAGAATCAGATAATTTGCCTGTACGGATGGCTTGCTGAAGAGCAATTAAAGTTTTTATACCACTGAAAAGACTGAAGGTAGGCATACAATAGTTAGTACTGTTGATAGGATTGCTCAATAGCAGTAAAAAAGGTTTTTCGCGTTTGATTTTCAAGTCATTCCTATCATCGCCACCAGAGCAACTTGACCAGGGAACAGCACATTTTCACAGCGCTATGAATGAATGACGGCGTGGTCGAGAGTAGCGACGCCCATGCCGCAACCTGTAACGGACTGGCGTCGCGTCTTTCGGGCGACTGGCTCATCCACCCGTCAAGGATAATCAGCGAGCTGACGACGAACACGGCAATGAAAATCATGGTCCTGTAACGGCCCTCTTGCTCATCGTCCTGCTCTTGGCGACGTTTTTTCACATCGCGCGGATTGCCATCGCGAAAGCATACATGCCCGTCCGTCGCCGCCGTCACCATCGAACTCGTCCCAGAAGTGCGACCACCTGTCTTCGAACCCGGCGGTGCAGACTCCGAGCGCGTCACTCGACCGGCGTTTTCCGTTGAGACTCCGCCGACGCCAATGCCCAGCTCCTGCGCCAGCTGATCTTGCTGTCTTAGCAAAGAGTATTCGCCTTTCGTGATATGTTGGGCAGCGTCGACAAATATATCGTGTAAGGCGGAGCTGTCGTCACTTGTGACGGACGAATGTTGTCTTTCGTCCGGTTCGAAGTGACTCTCTGTCTGTGTTGAGACACTCTCGCGTGGAACGATGGTCGAATTGGAGGTCTGTGTTTCGCCGGTCTTTGAATCATGAGTGTCCCGCTGAAAAGCATAGAACTTGGTTACAAATTAGCTAAGACGAACCAAATGCACGGACAGCCACGCATACAACTTATTAGTTTCGAGGCAGAAATAGCATGAGAAAATTTCCTCCGACGCGAAATGAATTTATCATGTTATATTGCGTACGCGATAAAGGCATTATTCAATTTCAATCCATGGTTACCGCTCTGTCAAAAAGTAACACGCATCAATGACAACACTATCATACACCACGTGGGTACAACCTTCAGTCGAAGTGTAACATCGCTTACAACACCATTGCATAGAAAGTATAGTAGTACAGTACGATTTAACGGGTATGCAGGGGTATTCTACACCCCGGACGCAGTGGACCGGCCTCGTCCTGTCGCCCGGTAAGGAAAGGCGATCAGGATGACAAAATGGACTGCATAAGAATCCAGAGGTATTCCTACCAATAAGGATGTCTTCCTGTCGTCGCTATTGAGGTAGCCCTCGATCGCCGAGGACAGGGCGACATTGACGGGAGAGTACCGGGCAAAGTTCTTGGCCTGTACCCGCTTGCGGCACGAGGGGCAGAAGAAGAAGAGGTTGTGGGGGTGGACATTGCGGAACTCCTCTGCACGGTGGTAGACCAGTCTCCAGACGCATCTGTGAACGAACAATCATAAATGTTAAGTTTGTCACAATTATCATTCGGACGTCGTCTTCGGCACCATAGAATTCCATTCGGTTCTTTCTGTCTGGCTGGATACATATCTTTTAAAACAGGAGTTGAAAACATTCGCGATTGTTGAAGTCATTTTCTTCACAAATTGTCTGAAAGAGATATATCAATGGGCTTCACAGCACTCCAATGGAGACTGGAAGACAACTTTTACAGTTTCGCCACCATGCGGCAAGGTAATGAGCTAAACGTCTCTAGCGAGGACGGTGATTTTGACTCGCTTGAGCCGGTCGGTGGTCTCCCTACATGTTCCTAATTGGCTACGATATATCATACATATAAAAAGTCCGCTGAAAAAGTAACTTTTAATAGCATGATAGATGAGACTTTGATAGTACCATTTTACAAAGCAATGGATACGTAACGACATAGGATTACAATGCAAATGAAAATTAAACGATCATGATAGAAATGTGATTGAAAAATACTGAATAAAAAGAAAATCGAACTCACGTCTTGCAAAAAGTGTGTCCACAAGGTAGAACAACCGGCAGACAAAGATAATCGAGACAAACTGGACATTTAAAAGAGCCTGTCCAGTGATCCAAGCCGTGGTTGGACGATCTCTCTGCGGGTGAAATGGGATCACCTTCTTCGGATGTGGATGGCTCCTCCTCCTCCACAGATTGCTCTTGCGAGGCGGTTCTGGAATTTTGTCCAGTATCTAGTATTTCAAATGAATTTGTCACATTGCTGCCATAATAATGTGACAGAATTTCGGCAGGGGATCCAGCTGGGCGTGGACCGCTGTCAAAACTACCCCTGCGACGCTGTCGGACCAACCGCGGAATCGTGTGAGCGGCAAATGGTGCGACAGGCGCAGTTGGCCTATTCTGCATCGGGCTTGGTTGAGGCATACTTTGACCTGGTCGGGTATCCCTCGACATGTTCAAGTTGTTCATACCATGTGGTAGTCTTGGCGGGAGTGGTGGAGGAGGTAACATGATCGGTGGTGGTGGTGGTAGCGGGATCATTGCGGACGATGTCGGTGCAAGTGACCACGGTCTCGGTTGTCCTTGACCTTGCTGCTCCATTCGAATCCGGACTTGTTCCACCAATGTTTCCATCTGCTGGGGGTGACGGGTTTGGTCTGACATTGTAGTATATACAGTATACATACACAATTCTTTGACGAAAAAAAATATTAATTCATTGGAATGGAATAGCGGTTATCTTACTGTCCAAAAGCCATGCCGAGAGATAATTTTTCTTGCAGGCATGGCAGGGACTCGCTGCAACTGTTACGGGGCGTCACGGCGACGTCACGGGGCGCCCTTCGCAGAGTGACGTCAGTACTGCAGATTTTTCAGAGACGTTCATCTCGTCACCCCATTTTCTTCCAAATTTACTGAGCAATATCGAACAACAGGTCGTCCACTGACCGTTAGGGCCTAACGCCAGCATGGGAGACGCGGAAAAAGGCGCCAAAGTCTTCAAACAGAAGTGCGCGCAGTGTCACACCGCCAACAAAGGTGGCAAACACACAACCGGTCCAAACCTTCATGGCATCTTCGGACGGAAAACCGGACAGGCGCCAGGGTTTTCCTACACTGAGGCAAACAAAAATAAAGGAATCTCTTGGGGTGAGGATACGTTGGACATTTACCTTCAGAATCCTAAAAAGTACATCCCGGGGACGAAAATGATCTTCGCAGGAATCAAGAAAGTGAGCGAAAGAAAGGATTTGATTGCGTATCTGAAGGAGGTGACCAGCAGTTAGGGTCAGGCACTGTTGTGAATTCAGAACCTTGACGATTTTAAAGTAAGACACTGTCTTGACGATTTTACAGTAGGATTTTGTTGTGAAACCAAGAACTTGTCGATTTTACAGTAAGAATAAGATATATGGTCAACACGGACAATAGCTGTACAGAATTATATGTTGTCTCCACTCTGATTGTATTTGACTCTTTTGTACGACATGGTTGAACTGATTATGAAGTGATAAAATCTCATGCAATGCAATTATTGGTAATGTTATATCTGTTATCTCCTCATCCCCTCGGCAGCTTTGGTAGATGGTCATTGGTTTCTATAGACATACAGATTTCTAATTTGCTCACGGTTGCCTGTTAGCCATTAGGTGGTCATTTGTTTCAACAATCGAACAAATGACTGATGAAATAAAACCATTGCACAATGACCATGGCTAATAATCACAGTAATTATTGACATGCGACTTAGGACAGATGACGCACATCGACTCCACCCAACTACATGTACTATACAATGCGGTGTCGACATCTAGCGGACGTGATCAAGATCAATCTTATGTCATTACCATACCGAGGCTGAACGCAAGAGTTCAGAGACAGCGTTTGTTATTCGGTGAGTTGTCCGTGTAAAGTGTCATTTCCCTGTTTTGTAAAACGAGAATATTTCTGAAAGTTTTCATAAGTAAATTGGACGTATACATGGATATATATTCACGTTTTGGATGTATAGTATTGAAGGATTATGGAGTTATATCACTTTGAATTGCAGGTTTGAAAAGCATGTATGGCTATGATGCCGTCTGGACCATGTGAGTTGGCTGTGTATTTTGTACAGTAGCTAGTGCTTCTACATTGTATCTGCGTATGGTATTGTGCTTTCGGGAGTTTTGGAGCAGTGGAGGTGTGTCTTCATATCCTATCGTTGAAAACTGCGCTGTTTTGGCTGCTGTGAAGTTTTCTTTGCAGGGTATCTCATGAAACTGGGTACTGTACTGATTGATACCGATGGCTAGTTCATGTCATGACATAAGAGGCATGCCCTGTTCGTCATTTATTTCGGGAACGAATTAAGAGTCCCGGCCGGATCAAATTAGGCCTATGTCATTTCCGTTCGGGGATTATTATTATGGGCCTTTTCGAAGAAGTCGAATCCGAACCCAAGCAAGTCAGATGCGCACACTCGGAACTGGTCGGAAAGCATAAGCCAACTTCGGACAGTGCTATAGTATATAAGCCACTGTACTGACCCTTTTTTCCAAGTGAAACGCTTCGACTGGTCAGCGCCCAAACAAACTTCTTCAAAAAAATGATGGCATTGATGTAGCTTACGTCGTCTTGGGCTCAATCTTGGGCATTAATCACCACTGGGAGAACTTCGATATTGACATGCAGGGTTGTCAATTTGTTGCATACTGATGTAAGACTAAGAGGACATCCTTCTTACATGTCTTATCATTGTTCAAAAAGATGAACAAAAATCAGAGGGCTAAAAGTATCTTAGTTTGGCCTAAAGAAGGTATTTTGGAGATGGGGCCATTTTACCCTGGTGCAGTCGATCTGCTCAGTGTTGATTTTGCAAAAAAGGATGCCCAATGACTTCGGTGCAGTCTCTAGATATATCGATCTCTGCATTGAGGGCCCTGGACAAGTTTTAGCTGCACTGGCCTTCACACTTTTCGACAAATGATTCTGCTAGCTGCCTGATAGATTTACACTTTAAGAGCTCGTTAATGTCACAGGACTAATTACCGCTCATCTTACAATGCTCAAACTAACGATGATTCCCCTTCAAAGAAATCTAACTCCAGGGTGCTAGAAACATCGACATTTACGCTACATTCTCAGCGAGCGTAATCAATATCACCTCACATCTAAAATGTCTTGTAATTAAAAAATGTCCAAACGAACGGAGCTATTACTATTAGCACCCAAAGCGATGTTGTGGAGTGTGTAATGAAACGCTAGCCTATCGTACGTAGATAATGGGATATGAGATACGACAAATCAATCGCAAGGTTCCCTAGGTAGGCTAGCAGGAATCGTGTTCTCTCACGTAGCAACGATAGGTTGATCGAGAGTGCTGCCAGAGACAAGAGAGCTAATGGCTTTGGAACATCATTAAGAAAATCAATGGATCGATATGATATCTTCTCGTTGTTTTTGCTAATGATGGGAGACAACTGATCGATGCTTGGTACAATTGGAGCTTGATGTATCTGTCCAGCCAGGCAGATACCACCCCACATGCCACATGGCCTGCCTGGTGCATTGGACCCAGTGAAAGTAAACTAATCCATCATATCCTGTTTACTCAGTGACCTATTAAAACCTTGGCTCTGCTTGGTGTGCTACCATAACAAACATGAAATATTTCAACAGGAATGTCTCATTTGGTGTCTTAGACTTGATGAAAACATGACAAAACTAAAATGTGTAAGGTTGGTGAACCAATTTATTATCTGAAATATCCAACTAATTAGCACCTGACCTCTGAAGTAGTTATGTGAAAATAATGGCAATTTGTTTGTTGGTATTTATCCCCATGTCATTATTAAACGTTGGACAATAGTCCCCAGATATCTGGTTGTCCACTTAACACATGCCTTGGAAATATTTGTATGATAAATTGACAAATTAGTGCAATTATTTCCTGGCTTTTCATTATATATGGCTCAATTTGCCATACTAATTAGGGTCTGTTTTGACAGGAGCTGGCCACTTGGAGTATAAATTTGAAATAAATATCGACATTGTTTCACTTTTTATCAATCAAGGTGTCCTGGAATTTCGGTGTGATCACAGAGGAAGTTAAATAACTCGCATTGATGCTTTTGCCGTGTCCTTATTGCCGAGTTTTTTTTTGTCCTATACAAATCATGATGTTTGGCTTTGGTGTAACTTCATCCAAGTGTTTATCGAGGCTATTAGAAGAAAATAAACAAAAATTGCAAAATGTATGCCTCAGACACCTCTGGCTGTGTTGAAATGCCTGCACTGTTTGCTTTGGACAGGCCTATACTCTGTGGTAGGTCATTTTAACCCTTTTGGGAGACCAGTGGCATCGTGGTTGGAGAGCTGGGCTCATTATCAGGAGGTCGAGGGTTCGCCTCTCCGATGGATCACTGCAGTATTGTCTTTGTCGTTTGTGTCCTTGAGAAAGACACATTCCTCTCTTGCTTCTTCCTTCGAATAAGATAACTGAGGCTTCTTGTCCCTAGTGTCTTTGCCAGGACAAGAAAAAGGCCCAACCTTTTCTGTCCAAAGACGGAGTCACCAGGCCTAAGTTGTGATGGCAAGTAAATAAAATGCTCAACCTGCTTTGGAGGTGGGTGTTTCGTAACCCAATGGTCTTCATCTGTATATGGGCCCATCATGGCATCTGATTCTATGCTGATTTGCCATTACTTTTAATCAGGCTGTGGGCAAGTTCTGACTTGAATTTAGGTCCCTCATGTCCTACTGTATGTAGTTAGTATAAAAGCAAGTCAATGAACAGTGGTCATGGTAGTCATCTCTGGGAATCTGCACACTTGCAAGATATCTGAAACAAAGTAAGTTGTGGGTGAGATTTTGAAATTGTCATATGGCTTGCCCTTATCACCATCAGAATAATGCATGAAGATAATGTATTTTGATATTGTGCTGTTTATCTTCAAAATATTTTCGCCCAAACGACAGTGGGCAGGCCGGCTGTACGCATTGTACAACGACCCGCATTTCCGCCTACTTCTGTGTGCTACCTGTGTTACTTCGACTGTTCCTTATGCATGGCTGTCCCCGATTTGCATTCATTCATTCATTCATTCATGCTTTGCCTCAATGCACAGTGTGACCAGTGCATGAAATGGGACTCTATTGTTGACAATTCGAAACAAAAATATTTCTGGTATGCCTGTGACCCAAAATGAAATTTGGTGGCTTTTTTTGGACATGTAGGAATAGGATGGGTCGATCTTTTATCTGTGTCTCCCACACCGTTAGTTCTTAGGTCATTTGATGATGTTAGGTTATTAAAGTAGGTCATCTAACTTGGTGTGTTTTTTGTTCCCTGTGAAGATGGTGTATAGATATTAGTGTGGGAGCCGGATCATATCGATCATTGCTCATCAAATGAGTAACAGAGGTTTTTGAATGAGATCAGTTGTTCAAAAACATAGACCGGGTGGGACTTCAGGCCACATGCAGAGATTATTAAACAAAAGACCTCATATTGGGCCTGTAAAATGTAGTGCTGGTAACATGTTTTCCTACATGTATGTTTGTGTACGGGTGATCGAGTGAAAAAGATGGCTGGGAAATTTGTAATGCTTCACTTGGTCTTAAGCCTTTCGTTGCCGGGACAATTTCATGCCTGCGTCACTGTACCCGCATAAAATTTAAAAAGTAAGAGTTGAGTAATTTCTACTATACTCCATACAAATACTGTGAAAAATCTGTTGAAGATCAGAGGGGTACACATAAGGCCTTATTTCACTACGGTTGCACTTGCAGTTGGCAGCAAAAGGGTTAAATCAGGACACTGCTTTTACACCCAACCGCATAACTCAGCAGATTCTGTACACACCATACTAGCAAAGGGTCGCCTACACTATTGGCGATAGTCTTGAAAGATGCAGATCATCGCCCGCCTAAATTTGAGTTAAATCTATTGAAAATTGAATCGATTTCAAAATCTCATTTCTCTAACAGATGATCGGTATGCTATTGCTACATCGACCGTGCGCCGTCTTCCATCCTCGAATTCATCAATTTGAATCTCCTTCGATTTCTTACCCGAGGCATGGAGTTCATGGTACCTGATTAGTCTCAATACCACCCCAAGGTGACCCAAATCAACTGTAGGCACGCACATAGAAAGTATACTTTCACTTCTGTGCCTGAAACTCTAAAATTCAGTTGTCAATAAATAGACCAGCATGCAAAAAATCAATTGCCTTCATGGATATTGCATATCAACCGTCCCATTTTAAATGTTTGATAAATATGTTGATGGAAATTCATGTAAATTTGTTCAGCAGCCGTAATAACTCCACATTTGACTGATCAGAATGTCGTGAATCACATACTCCGTGTTCCCTGCATCAATTTTCTTTGAGAGGGTTGGAGGATGGGGGGGGGGGGGGCAAAGGTGTTACTGCATTTTCATCAAACTTAACCCCATCTCTTGGAATTGAGTCGCTGTTGCAAATGCAATATCATCACAGACCTATCGTGAACTTTATGATCCCTGATGCCGGCAAATCTAATTTTGCACTTTACAAATCGCATTATGAGACATGGCTTTGGTTGGTTTAAATCATGGCAATGAAAAGTGTGTTATATGTGATGAAAAGTGTGTTATATAGTGACCACGTGTTACATGAATAAATAGCACTTGGTTGTAAATTGTTCCTACTCTGCACACTTAACAGATATTATATCAATCGATCTCTTTCTCAAGTTGGTCCTTGAGAAAACAATTGCACCATAATGAATTGACTTCCTGTAGTGAATGTGGCATGGCCTACTTGAAACTGTTTTTTTGCTCATAACATTGGAGATTCAAGAAACAAATCTCACTCTGGATGGTTCAACAATTTAGCTAAAAGGGGTGATAGCAGAAATTTGAAGTTTGATGACCTGTTTTGGCAACTGTTTCACTGTCTGGCCCAATATCTGCCTTTGTTGGCCTAAATATAAAAGCTGTATTGCTGTAAAACCATAAAACATTCATGTAAAACCTGCATGATTTCTGTTTAATTGGCAACTTCTCTTTTACCTTTCTCGGTAATCAAAAATCTCCCCGAGCTATAATTGTAACACTGGTACTTTGTGAAGTCAGATTAAGAGCCCTTATTTGAACAATGGGGGGAAATCTCGTTTGTGTACACAATACCATGAATGTATTTCATCAATATTGCAGTATTTTCAATGCATTATGCCTGCATTAATCCATAATAATATAACTTTTTGATCCTCGTCTAAACCCACTTGTGTGGCTCGAGGCAATCTATAAAAAATTGGCGCTGTCAACAGTATTTCTGTCACACTTCTGTGAATAGGCTTACATTGAGTTGGGCATGTTCTTCTGCCTATGAAGTGCTGGAGTTTTCGCAAGCCATTTTAGTTGCTGTGATCGGCGACAGAGCCAAAACAACGTGACAGGTGATTCATTTTAACCAATCAGCGGCCGCATTCCAACCACAAAGATCATGTTGTCATGCACCGTTGCTGGTGGCAGGAACTGAAATCACTCGTTGGCGTGGCAATCTATACTATAGGAAGTGCAGCTACACATTCTTCACCAAGATGATATATGAGCAAGGAACCTTGTCTATCAATTCCATCATTATCTTGTGTCAATTTATAATGTTACTGCAGCAGATAAAATAAATAATGACAATCGACAATATTGTCCCATGTTATCCTCAGTACATCCTATCCTTTCACTCGAGCCATTCTCCCCATGATCTCTAGGCAATGTTCTTATGCTGGCAAACCGGACGCAAAATTTTTCTAAAACGGAACGATTCTGAATCGATTTCATCATTTGGAAAATAATTAATCCCGGACGCATGTGGTCACCATGGTAGCTTAACGTTTCTTCTGGCGTGCTGTTTGGTTGGAGATAACCTTTGCGGTGGCCACGGTAGTGAGCGAGAAGTACTCCAGTTGATTATTGAGGATTGAACGGTTACTTACACTAGAACCTCCCTTAGTGGACACCTCTCTATTAAGGACAACCTCTCTATTAGGACACTAGTTTTGGACCCAAATTGGTTGTTACCATTCAATTTGACCTCTCCAATCAGGACACCTCTCTATTAAGGACAGTATTTGTCGGACCCGAGAGTGTCCTTACTAGAGAGGTTCTACTGTACTCTGCTTTCAGTACTTTCTGGCTCTGACTGCTTTAGATGAGTTAAGACTGCAGTAAAAGAAATTTGTCACTATCCCAGCAGGGGATCTTAATATATTGTTCCTCTCACAAGAAATGAGTAGATCAAGGGCAAAGTGTCTTACTACATGGTTCTGCAGTGCAGGATCTTAGTTCATCTCCTTAACTGCAAGCATGGCATTGCCAGATCTTGTACAACTGCAACTGCAAGCATGGCACTGTAGGATCTTGTGAAACTGCAATACAAGCATCATAAGCATGGCTTTGCAGGAACTTGTGCAACTGCAATACAAGTATGGCATTGCAGGATCTTGTGAAACTGCAACTGCAAGCATGTCATTGCAGGATCCTGTATACAAATGGCTAGCCCCTATGCAGTATACAAGCTACAAAAAGATGGGGCACTGAGCTTAAACACATCTTATTCAGTGGTAAAGAAATTGAATTGGCTTTCTCACGCACTGTCATCGTAGCAGACTACAAACGAGCGGAGATACACTGAACAGAAAATCTTTGAAAAAAGATCTGTTGCCATTGGTCAGCCTTTGTATCACCTTCTGCACCCATTTCGGAGCATGATCGTCCCAATTACACATCAATAGTCTCCGCTTCTAATCTTAGGCCATGTTTGTTGGTCCTGTTATGTTGTCTGCCGGTGTGGTCATCATTTGGCGTGTCGCCTTATTGCCGACTTTCAAGAAGGGTATATGCTGCACTGCTGCATTGTCTATTTCTGTCTTCCTGTTTTCCCCTTTAAGATGCCAATATTTAGAATGGTTATGTACCCTTATTGCACGATAAAAACTAAAATCTATCATTCATTGTGGTACTGCTAAATCAACTTGACCATACAGACAAGTAATTGATTAATCCCTCTGCCCTTGATTCATTGTTTGAGAGAGATGGTCATCACACAAAACACAGTGCACTTCGCCTGCAACCAAACCAGCAGCCTAAAATGACCTAGTGGCCTGCAGGGAATACTTTGTTTGGGAATGTATCTAGAAAATCTGGCGGTCTGGTTTACACATTATGTACTGTATATTTAGAATAACGTACAATGTATGTAGCATGCAGATGAGAGACAGCTGTGATGTATTCTGAGGTCAACCCAGAACATGTTGATTGCATATGTTGGAAACAGGCCTCATATCCTGTGCCCAAGAAGGGAATAGCCTGCATTGATGGTGATTTGCTGCTGCAGAAGTGTAACGACAAAAAACAACTGAAATTGCATCGAAGCACCAAGCTAATATAATGTTGTTACAGGAGATGTGTTTGGAGTTTTGAAAAAGTTACTGTTATGTTTAGTGATGTATTGGGTTTTGCTGCAAGCGTGGCAAATACCCATTCCTTTGGGAGTGTAAAGCTAGCTGCTTATCTTGGGAGGGCCCCTGGAGGATGTGACTATAGTCCCTGTCACCCAACAACAAGTGTCAGGTGTTAAGGATAATCAATAAGAATTCTAGTGGTTTTATTGTTAATGTTATACTGATTTATTGCTAATGTTATCTAGCTAGCGAAATGCCAAAATCAGTAGTTTTGGCAGTTTTGAAGCTAGCTGCTTTGCATCATAATGAGACTAGAGATAGATCTTGACCACCGAAGGTTCCCAAACATATTGATATAACTAGAAATTACCAAGGCCCTTTCGGGTGGTAATTCTTGCAGTTACATGTGGTTCTTGTTAGAACTTCATTTCTCCTGAAAATATCAAATGAAACTTACATGTATGTGGCACAAACTAGTCAGTTGTCACACATTATCACCAACGTCTTGGGCCATACTGAAGGATTGAATAGTTGCATTTAAACAAATATCTGTGTACGTGTGTAATGACAATAAAAATGTTGTGTGTATGCGTGATAAATTCTCACCATGTGGCAGCCTGTATTGGGTGATACTTTTTCATTAGAACCAGCACAGACATGACAATGAAGTCCTTCATAGCCACATGTGCATGCAAGCTAGGACATGGTTTTGCCACTTGAATTTGAAAGCCATGGAGCTTCGGGTGTTTTTCTTTCCACTTTACAGCCCCTTTTGTGGACCTTTTCCAGTTGTGGGTGGTGAGATTTGTCTTTCTTCTTTGCATTGTAAACCGACTTATTGTCAATTAGATCCAAAGTCAATGTACTTTATAATTTGCTCTCATAATGTATTTACATGTCTGGTTAGCATGGAATGCATTAGTTCTATTGCCATTAGGGGACAATATAAGGGTCACAAGAGGCATCAATCTTTTTCTTTTGTTGTTGTACAGAAAATATCCTTAGGATGAGGACTAAACCATTATCTCCCTTGGAGGTTATGTGTTTTGATTGCCTTGATCTTTGGGATTGTGGGGTTCATGTTAAGCCAAGGGATATGGTATTGTCTGCAGGAAAACTAGGTGATTATTCATATGTCCTTGATATTGGTACAGCTGGGTCAATAAGTATGGGGGTGTTGGTACAGTATGAGTAGGAGCTTGGGGGTCCTTTTCACTTGATATCTAGGTAGCAGTAAAATTTGTCCAAGGGGATCATGTTGTGGACATGAACAAGGATTTATGACCATTCCATCATTGATTGGTGGTAACATGTAGACTCACATGGCTCCAAAATCGCTACGTCCCTTTTGAAGTTTTTAAGGTGGCAAATGAAACTGTTCCTATCCCACTTTGCTAAAGTATGTGTTTTAATTTAAAAAAACGTTTTTGACTCTTTATTACTTCAAACAGCCATGCGAGGAATTGAATCACCACCAACCAAAATGCCTAAATTCAATCACCTTTACACAATCAAAGTGTCCACTTCTCGCATTTGGTCTTTTAGATCCTCCTTATCTAGGAAAGTACCTAAATTGTCTTTGATTAATGAGTGTGTCGCATTGTCGACTTCTGTGACTTCAGGAGTCCTCGAACCATGTTCGACTTGGATAGTCACGGTAATTGACCATAAAGTCATTACCATAAAGTCGCTGAATGAACCCACCATTGAATAAACAGGTAGGCTTGTATGTACACCTCGAGAGGTTCCCAGTGTGTGTGCATGTCGTAAAATGTGAATGAAATAATGCGGTGGTTTACATAGGCCTACATACCATGTATATCAGAGGAAGAAAAGCCTGGTAGAAATCTAACAATGAGACTTGACATTGTTGACCAACTGTTCCTCCAACTGCTTTGGTGAGGAGGTAATGCACCTCACAGTACTATAGGCCCTACTTATCCCCCAGTTAAAGGATGTCATCTTGAGTTACGAAGGTCTCTCTTGTCACATTTGCCTCTTGATCTGGTCGACTCCTTCCTGGAAGTGAGCAGATCAAAGCAGACCCCTAAATGTGAAGGGTTGACCAAAGGTACCACCATTTTGGCAAAAAATTTGAAATTCTGAACTTAAAATGTAATCTGAACTCTTTCAAAGTGATCATGGGTGTTTCATTTTGAAAAGGCCTATGCAGACTTTTCAATACCGGAACAGTCACAACATGCACAACCAGAAAGCATGGCAAATTCCAATGATGTACATTATTTGCATGAACTGAAACAGTGTTTACACGTTAGATTACACTTTGTGATGGGGTGATATCCCAATGATAAGTTTGAACTGGGTCATTTCTAGAAAAAGTTGTGACCCAACAACTCAATGAGACTCCCACTATGTTGACACACATTCCAAAAGCCAGGATAAAAACTTGTCTCTCAAATTTTCGGGTGACCCATTTTTATCCAAATGGTTAGGCTCAAATCTTTTTTCAATTAATTGTGTGATAACCTCTATCCTGAACTACTGGGTAATTATTTGGCTGCTATTAGAAAAATATTGTGGGTTGTTAAAGTTTGTTGAAATAGTGGGGCGGAGATGCACACTGCATGGTTGAGATTCCAAATAGGCTGTCTGTACTATACCAGTACATATTTCCTCAAACTTTTGGTCATGTAACAAGGCATAGCCTGCTCTGTTGAGGGCTTTGAATCAACGCCAAGATTGACAGCAGTTGAAACAAAATTTCCCGATTTTCTATCCCATCACACATTCCTATGAATGAGTACTCCACACTCATAGGTAACCTAGTCCTATACAATATCTGGAACAATTTTGTTTCAACTTACACCAATCGTGTTTCAAAGTCATCAAAGGAGTAGACTTATTCTGTATGATGATTAAAACTGTCGAAAAACGATCGGAGTGAAATGGGCTCAAAGAAAATGACAAGAGGCAACGCCCTCCAAACATTCCCTAAGCAGGACAGTCTTTAGTTAGCTTTCTAGACCACGGAAAGAATTGTACGTTGAGACGATGAAGTTCTAGACTTTCGTTAACTCTTTAGTCTGTGCCAGTTTGAGATGGGCTGGCAGAACTTTTACTCTAAGGAGACGAACAAAGCTTATGCAATTAGTGAAGATAATGAAGTTGTTGCATCTAGCTAAAGGTTTCCTCTGTCTACATCACATAGGCCCACCAAGGTATAAGATTAGATGCTGCTTTCTCTCTTCATGTCTGGTTGTGAAATATGATCTGTGTCAGTTGATAAAAGAAGCAATTCATCATATTCGTCTTTTTAGAAGCTGTGTTTGTGGCTTGTAATTAACCCTTGAAAATGAAACGAATACGATTTTGTGTCATCTTATTGGGTTTGGAAGTGATTTGCTTGCCCTTGAATGATAGTTCCTCGTGGAATCATAGGTTTTAAGTCTTGTTCAGAGGATAGTGGCAAGGACCGTTTACTTGCAGTGCAAAAAAGATGGTCCGATTCGATAGGGTACATCCTGATTGTCTTTTCAATTTCATTTTTCATTGGCATTTACACGCCCCACTACACTTGACCATTTTGCTGTTGTCTAAATCTTTTTCTTGTGTGTCTTTGCAGGTGTGAAGTAGAGACAGCATGACGCCAAAAACCCAAAGATGAAGTCGGAAATTTTTATTCTCACAGCGCTATGGCTGTGCAGGGGCAGCTATTCAAAAAACTATATATCTAACAGGTTTAGATCAACGCACGTGTTTAATCACTCTATCATAGACCGTGTTACGGGAAAAGTGTATATCGGTGCTGTAAATAGGTTATATCAATTATCAGAAAGTCTGGTTGAGGAAAGTGAGTATTTGACCGGACCGAAAAATGACAATCCAAACTGCCCACCCCAGGGGGTGTGCACGTGCGTGCCGGGAGATAACTGTGATCAGTACAGAAAGGTACCAACGGACAGCGTAAACAAGGGATTGGCGATAGATTATGTGTCGAATATCCTCGTGGTGTGTACGAATTTGCTACAGGGTCATTGTGAGAAGCGAAACCTGGGCGAGATTTCCCGCACACCAAATAACATGGGAACAAACTCTATCCAAATTGTCGTCCCTAACGACCCTTCTTCTTCAGCTGTTATTTTCATCGACAAGGGACCTGCCATGTCCCTGACCCCTAAAGGAGTATTATATGTCGGTGCTACTAGGAGTAAACTAAATGGATTGGATGCATACAAAGATTTAGTCCCTGCAGTTGCCAGTCGAAATTTGGACAATTTCGAATTGGCTCACAGGTCATCGTTCTCAGGGAGCACGAAAGTTGAAATAGCCAGTCAACTCCAGGATATCTTCTTTGTGGATTACATATACGGATTTGGATCTGGTGGTTTCAGTTATTTTGTGACAGTTCAGAAAACGGCAACGTCGTCGCAGAAATATGCATCGAGAATGGTCCGGGTTTGCCAAAAGGATCCGGCCTATTACTCATATGCAGAGGTCCCTTTGGAATGCAATCAATCTGGAACTAGTTACAACATCGCTCTTGCGGCATACCTTGGAAAAGCCGGTGAGCATCTCGCTCGCAATATGACAATAACGCCGGCCGTTGAGGACGTCCTCTACGTTCTCTTCGCGAAGAGTCAGCCAAACTCCAAGGTACCCTTGAAGAAGACTGTGCTGTGCATGTACCCCATGAGAAGCGTGCGTAGCCAGTTCACAAAAAACATCCAGAATTGTTTCAAGGGGATAGGCAACACCGGACCAGCGCATATCAACACGCCACAGCCTTGCACACTTTCCGTAAGTTTATTTGAAGTTCTTATAATACAATGAAGTAATTTTTGTATTGTATCAGTAGTATGGTATATAATTTTTTACGAAATAAGTCAATATGTGAGCCAATCATTGAACATGTCATCTGTGAATGATTCTAATAATTCTACCAGCAAACATTCTACAGAATGGATGCAAGCATGATCAAGTACGTCAGGTTCGAAGAGACAACTTCAACATCACCATGTTAGAGGTTACTTCCGATGTTTGGTTCCTGCTACAGACATGCAGAAGTCCATTCTTCGAAGTGGCCTATGAGACAACCTGGTACCTGCTACGCAAAGATCGTCTGCCAAAGTTCCCTTCCCGTGAAGGACTACCCTTCCAAAAAAAAAGGTCCTTCTAAGGACCAAAAAAGGCCTTTCTAAAGGCCACCCCAAATATTGAAAGAGATCAATCTTGCAAGCTTGTAGTAGTATGGGCTGTTGTCACTTCAAAATTTGAATTTCCTACTGAGCTGATTGAAGCGCCCTCTTTTATCTATTTGAGAACTATTTTTTGAATTTCCCGCCTAGAATCTATTATCAGACGAATCCTGAATTTCCCGCCTAAATCATGGATCCACCACACAGATCCACCACATTGGAGCTCGAAAACAACATACTATACTACTTGTATCATTTGAACCTCACAAAATTACAGGACAAGTGCTCATACAGTCCCAACTGCATTAGCTTCCACCATACAGGCTCCATACGAATGCAACCATCTGATTGGTAGCAGCATGCTAAGCCCTCATCCATCAATTTATGTTCAGCTTACGATATTATTACTCCCATTTGTCTCTTTAGAAATTTTATTCCTCACCAAGCTTTCGAACCAGATGGCTACACCTTGCCGATTATCAAGATACATTTGGCGAGATTGAGGAGTCTTTACTTAAATGCAGAAATTTCAAGGTTATGATGGATAATCATGAAAGGCTATAATTTGCCTTCCCTGCAATTCGCCTTCTCTCCAGTTCATCGCCACCCAGTGGCCCTGTTGTGTAGGAAATAAAATGGCTGACCTATGGCATCAGTCTTTGCTCTTTCTGACGTCATATCAGCCATATGTCAGAATCACCAATTCGTTGACCCTGCATCTAAAATGCATTCTACAGGAGTTTTGAGTCGTCTGGGTACTTACTGGTTTTAAATGCCTCGGGGAGGTCTTCCTTTTTCCTGAAGAAAGGTGGCGCTGTTAATGTGTTGGTCCAACATGTTCAAAACTGTCGGGGAAGACCCTGAATTCGAACAAGGTCTTAGGGTCAGCAAAGCGGCTGTTATTTCAGCCCGAAGATGTAGGCGCAATGTTTTTCCTAATGATATCAACACAGCTGAACTCTGCGGCTAGAGTGATTGATCAGCGTTGAAAAAACGGTGTGAAAAGTAATGAAATCTGATGGATGTGGCAGAGAGTGGCGTCGTCGCTGATTCAGCCCTTTGCTTGCCATCTCAAAGTGTCGTCGCATCTGTGACACTGCGCTACTGCCGCAGCATAATTCAATTTCACTGAGTCACTGAGCCGTTGTAGTGGACACTTGATGAATGGTAATGGCAAAAGGGAGCTATGAAAAACCAGAGTGAGATACGTTAGCCTGAGAAAAAGAATGTGCAGATCCATGGCTTTGCTGTGCAGTTGTCAAAAGGTTATCAAATGTATTGGGCTAATCTTCTTTGATGAATGGCTGTTCTTGTTGTAACTCGCTTTCATTGTTATCACTTTCCAGAAAAAGCGATGTAAAAAGTCTATCCAAGGGTTCAGGTTCAACCTACAGTGGTGTATCTTGGTGAAAAGATTTGGCATCTGTGGGTTTGATCAACTTTATGCTTGTCAAGTTGGGCTCAGTGTGGTGGTGTACCCCATGCAGTCTTGGTGTTAAGACATCTGCCTCTTGACCCAAGGATGCTGGGTTTGATGTTGCAGATACAATAAAATGATTATTACTGCACATAAATTCAACTGCACTTTAAGACATCTCCGACTTTCTCTACTTGAACGGTCTTTATAGCTGAAGAGAGGCAGATGTAGAAACAAGATTGTGGCCTATGAGATGTAGACACAGGCCTTCCATGTTGTTCATCTTCGTCTTGATCTCAATCAATGTTGTCTACTATGTGCATGATATTTCATGCTTTGGGCCTCAGGAAGTGGTATGCAGGGGTTTGCACGGTATGCTTGGTGAACTCAAAGACACAACAGAACATGTAACAAGATTATGAGGTTGTTTTACAAAGGTGTTGATCTAGATCATAACCCATCCTAAAGTATCTGTCTGAGTTGGTTACATTCTTCATGTTCTTTGCCCACACCTAGATCCACCTGTCGACATTTCTCTTCCCTCTTGACTCTTTCTGGTAAACACTTCTGACTGTGATGGATCCTTCCCTTGGGTGATGACCGCACTGAACTGAGAAAGATCTAGATTGCCATGTGGTTTTTGGCAGTTCCCTTCTGCCAAATGACAGAGTCCTTTCTGTTCCACTTACTTAGGTACCTTGAGAGAAATGGCAATAATGGGTGCCACCAATGGTCCTTTTTGCTGCCTTCTTAGACTTCATCTTGTAATTCCGTCTGACTTGCGTTGGAGCCTTCCCTTCGGCGATTGTGTATAATGAGGAAAGGTCAAGATTGCTAGTGTAGGTTCTGAACCGAGAAATAATTAGTGGAAGGACTAGGACATGTGGCAGAAGGGAACTGCCAAGAAAGCTTCTGGGGTGTGTTTGAGAAGATCATGTTGCCACCAAAAACATTTGGCTTGCTCTATGACTCCTTATTGGGTAAAGTGATGAGCCTTCCATTGGACGGTCATGCACTGGGATGAAAGTTCAAGAGTGTCGATGAAGTGTTTGCCTGATGTGTCTTACCGAAAAATGTTTTGAAGATCATTTGACCAGTGAACTGCCAAGGAAGATGGTGTGTGTTTGGCAGTGACGTCACCACACAACCCTCGGTCTACCACATGAACCAGCAAGATTTGAGGATGTGTGGTTAGTGCATAGATGTCACAATCATTTTTCGTAGTAATTCTGAAAGGATTTCTGCACTGTCACTTCCCTGCGAACCGACAAAGTGCAGGAATTTGCTGCCGTCTGCTAAGTGGCTTACTCATGCTGTCGTGTGCTGGTTGCAGAGGCGATAACACAAAGTATTTTTACACTCTTCTAGTTCGGAATTTGTCAAAGTGACAAACTCCATACACCGTTTACGGGAGGTTCTGTGACTGTGTTTGAAGTGGCACGAAACTGAAATTAGTGGAAAAACGTTTGGTTGTAAGATAACTGTGTACTGTCACGCACTTGGTTCATTACGATATATTAAAGCATCAGACAGAAAGATAGATTTTTTAACTGTTTATTGGGTTTGATGAATCTGAAGCTGATACAGTGTTTAAAATTGAAAAGTTGGTTTATCTTCATATTCCATATTTGGAATCCACTAAATAGAAGGAATCGACATTGGCAACAAGGTTTTAGTTAGTTTTGAGGTTTTTTACTGGGCTTTTGAAACATGATGAAAGCACACGACTTCTGTAGCTTTGGAAATCGCCCTTTTATAGTCTTACTGCTTCCATGCAACAGAACTGAAAAAAAGAGCCCAATCGTACTGTCTCAACGCTCTTTACATTCATTCCCCAGCCAGAAACCTTCCTGTATACATACTGCGCTACACACTCGGCCATTTCAGGACAGTTGAAAGTACTGATTGGCAGTTGCCTCACCTCTCATCCACGAACTTTCGATCACAAGTCGGACCCTTTTCTACTGCTCCACTGTGCTTCCCCACTGATAGATATTATCATTAGCTGCATGCTGCTTCTGCATCGGAAAGCAAAGGGTTGGTATGAAACTCTTTGTATTGAACATGTCAAAAGATCTTCAGTTGATAAATCTCAAGAAGGTCGGAGATTAACTTTATCAAGATTCATGTGCCATGTTTAGATTTCGAACTGTTGGCAAAAACATGCAATGAAAAATCTATTGGATGTTTCAAGCGAGAAAACAATCTCCAAAAGTAGATTTATATCCGAGTGAGTCTCGTGTTTATATTGCAACAGCCTTGACTCACTTTTGAAGAGTACTTAGCAGTATGAGCTGGCCGACTCTCCTAGGATAAGTTCATGCAAATGTCCAACTCCAACTCCAACTCTGGATAATTTTTAAAGATTACAGCAATCTTCAACACTGAAGTCGAAACTTCAGTGCTTTTTTCACAAGGTAGAATTTCACCATGCCGCTGGAGGGTTTGTTTAGCATGCGATGTTGCTATATCAGAGTCGGGCTTTCAACCGTCTTGACGATATTGATCCATTTGTTGGAAGTGATTCCCTGGGGTACCAACGTTCCCTAAGTGGCCTGATTGCAAACTGCACTGTCAAAACTACATGCAATTTAATTGATTTTAAACAATGCTATGAATTCAAATGTAGGCATGAATAATGATGGCGGATTGATTGAGGAAGTTATAGTATTTGGAATCATTGTTATTGGAGAGATCTATGGAGATTTTTGTTATTTCATGATCAGGTTGATGGAATTGGCTGGATTTGTGTAGGACCGCTTCTTGGAGAGGTGGGAGATAATCAGGAGAGGTTGCTCATGGTGTTATTGTTGCATGACCATTTTGAAAGTCAAGTTTGATAAAGTGAATTGTTATCCCACCTTATAAACTTGTTGTAGCTCAGTCTCCTATCCATCCTCCTGTCCAGGGCTTCTCTCTTTCTGCCTGGCGCCACCATTGCCCTCGCGGTCAGCCAGCGTCATTGTTTACTCTCATGCATTTGGTATAAGATATCACCAGGAGATGGCAAAATCTCTACTCTTGCATAACACTCTAAGTAAACCATCCGTTGATTGCAAGAGCATTCTTTGTTGCATTTTCATGAAATATTCAGCTACCAAACAGAATGCGTGAACAGATTGCTGCCAAGTTTCGGTTCATTCAACAATTTTCGCAACACTGATTGACCGTGACTCATACTCTGTCACCATCGACGGTATCAATAATATACCGTGATTTTTTCCGCGGCTACTGAAATGATTATTATTGCAGCTGGTGTCCGATTACAGATCGCTGAATTCATTGCCTTTCACGTTTCTTTGGACTGTCTTCAAGCGTAGGACTATAAACTGGGCCCTGCTCGTTCTTCCAGCCTCTGCTCCTTCTTTCAGTCTTTGCTCCTTCTTCCAGTCTTTGCTCCTTCTTCCAGTCTTTGCTCCTTCTTCCAGTCTTTGCTCCTTCTTTCAGTCTCTGCTCCATCTTCATGTCTCTGCTCCTTCTTTCAGTCTCTGCTCCTTCTCTAGTATCTGCTCCTTCTTTCCATACATAGCCAAACCAAACTCTCTCTTGTCACTTGTGTAAAACTGTTGACAGTTGAGAGTTTGGTTGTCTGGGACACAATGAGACAGGAATTGGTGATTGGAAAGCTCATTCTGGAGGTTTGATGTGCTTGGCTACTCAACCTTATTACTCCGCCCTTGGTGTTCAGTCAACGTAGTTCACTGGGACAGAATCTTGGTACCATGATACGTTGACTTGCAAATGCATCTGTGTTAGGTTTCCTTATTGCCCTTAAGAGCTTGGCAATAGCCTGCCACTTGTCTGGACGCAATACCGACAAGGCTTTACAATTTGGCCAAACAACTTCTTTGAGAAGTTTTATGTACCGACTGCCTCAACAAGTTTGAATTCGTGTCCTTAGAATGAAGAGTAGACATGAGTGGATAGGATGTCAATATTATTCATAGAATTTTAAACTGTTGTCGATCTTTCATGCTGACACACGCTTATCTGCTAACAACCCTTCATTTGATCTGCATAATGCTGTCAACGAATTCATCTCGTTGGTAGCTGAATTTTGAGTGCAATTTGAAAAATGCAACTGTTTGAAATCAAGTTTATTTTCCTGCAACAGATCTTGGAGGATACACAATTCTTCATGCAGATTGGCCATTGTGGAGACTTTGGTATCTAAATTGTGAAGAAACGACTCTCTGCAGGGACACTTGAAGCTTGTAAAAATGTTCTTTTGCTGATGGTCAAACAGGAGAATAGATTTTTGAGTGGTTATGACAGTGAGAGGTTGGAATTGGAAGCAGACAAAAGTTGTTTTATTGGAAAAAAGGAGATGATGTGGTCTCTGTGTGCAGTAACTAGAGTTTTTGAAGACTTTTAAACTGAATCCTGAAAATTGTTGTGGTTATTGTTTTAAAAAATGGCAGAACTGTTGGCAAGTTCCACAGTGTCAAACACTGGTTTGAGGACTTATTTTGACAATATTGCCAATTATCAATGTCATCAATCTCTGTCTTCGACAGTTCAAGTCGTCGGCATGATCGACATGACTAACAAACCGGCAGCAACATCCCTCCATGCAACAGATTCATCGTGCATGTAGAAACCAATCAGCCCACCACTGTAGGACTTCACGTTCCTTGATATTTGCCTGGGTCAGCTAATTGTTGTTGCGGGCTATTTACTCCATTACAGTTTCGCCACCAGGAGGTAGCTTTTTCATTTCGGTGATTCATATTACAGCTGAAACCTGACGAGGGTATTGATTTCTAATGGCTGTTCTTCCCCACATTGCAGCCGAAATGTAGTCTTTTGGAAAAATTACAGAAATATTATCTTGTGGTGTCATGATGTGTATTTTCCACCTGAAACTTACAAGAGAACTGTTTTCACTTCTGAGTTGGCTTTGATGAGCTGAATCACTCTCCATACAGGACTGTCACTTATCGTATGGAGCGATAACAGCTCTCCAGTTGCAAAGGGTGATTGATGGGAAATCCCCTTACATTCTTCTTCTTATGTTCGATCTCGCGTCTTTCTTATTCCTATCTCAGATATTTAAAAGCTGCGCCGCTAGTAATAAAAAAGGTTCAAGTTACGACTTTCCTACTTGTTGGTTGGTGCGACCAACAGGCTAATAGACATGTCTCGAAAAAGGCCTTGTGAAGAAAGCAGTTGCCAATAGTCGCGTATATGCTGAGTCATCTGGTATCTCATTTGAAGCCCGATCTGAAGAATCTGTTGGTGGATTTTTCTGAGTTTCACGTTTCATGCCAGCCTCCTCATCTCAGATTGAAGACTCTTGTCGTAGGATTATTAGAAATTGAGAGCGGATGAGCTGCATGTTCCCCTGTGTCCTAGAAGGTGAGAAAATTCAATAGATTTTGTTTGTTCGCGATGTGTCGGATTCTTCTTGATAGCATTTTCAAATGATCTGCATTTTTCCCGTTCCAGAATTACAATATCAACGATGACTACTGCGGGACTCACAATTTCAACACACCGATCGGTGGGACTATTCCAGTATCGGCCACCCCTGTCATCAGCTTTGACAACACGCTGCTTACTGCAATAGCAGTGTCGCCGGTAGCTAACTACACCGTGGCATTCTTGGGGACGGAAAATGGACAACTGAAAAAGGTAAATTCTTGACCATTCTTTATCTTTCTATTTTTTCCTCATGTAGGGAAAATAGGTTCATTGGAATGATTCATGAAAACAAATATATTACTATAATATTCATAGTTGTGACTGAACTCATAGAAAAACGTCAATTCTCCAGTTACCAATATTTTGCTACGTGCCAATATGTGCTTCCCGCTCGCTGACTTCGAAAAAGTGCTGCTTCTGCGTGAAAAATTAAACAAAATTGTATAAATGATGGTTGTTTAGTCATCGTATCGTGAATCATACGTGTGCTAAGGAGGCTTTTTCAACAAGTTTCTGCTTCCGATTTGCCAAGATGCGCCTTGATACGGCTAATGAAAGCACATCCCTTTTAACCCTTTCCATTTCTCGATTTGAGAGAAATGGATATAGGGGCCTAAGGTATTAAACACATAGGAATACTCTTTGCTTTCATCTCTCTTTGACAAGCTTTGCAATTACAAATCAGACCATTTGAAATTAATGTAATTTGTCAGATATACCACAAATTTGGTAAGATTTTCTGTCAGAGAATTCACCTGAACATTTTCCATGTCCGGGAAGGAGATTTATAAAGTCAAGATTTTGGGTTTAATTGCAATTGCCCCGAGGGCTGCAGACAGAGGGCTTTGTTAGATTTGGCTTCGGTCTGAAGTCCATGATAAAAAAGTGTAATATGAAACTAAAAAGGAGCTTTGAATGGTTGAATATTTCAATTTCATCTCACAAGGATGAGCATCACATTAGAAAGATGATCAGTTCCCTTTGTAGAAATGCGATAGTTAAATGGGAAAGATGGAAGGTTTTCAGCTTTTGTTCTGAAGAAAGATATTTTGCCTCCCTCGTTCCCACAAGGGCGGAAACCATTTGAAGCGAATTCCGACAATGAAACTTTTGTGAAAAAGCCATACGTGCGTTTTGTTATTTCCCCATGAAAAAAAATCCATACAATAAACAAAGAGGTTTTCGTGATCTGACTAAATGACGAAGGAACATGCTATAAAACTTTTCAATCATGGTTTCTTTGAAATGAATATAATTCTTTTTCTGTTGAGGAAAATGACAAGAGGCATGATTCATGGTTTTCACGTGGAAACTGATCTTGGCACGTGTGGTTGCAGCGATATTTTCAATTCTGATTCTTCCTCACAAAGATGGGTGAAAAATCATAACTCGATGCTGGTATTCGAATTGTGCTTGTGTTGGTTTCGTGACATCTGCCTCATCATCAATCAATCAGTTTGGTTTGATGCTTCTGAAGTAACATCCCTGTTACGTAAAAATCTATAAATATTAAGAAAGAGCTCTTGAAATGGGTAACATAAGCAAGGGTTAAGGTGCCAGAACCAAAATTGAAGAAGGCAGCAAATCCTCAAATAAAACTGAAACACTGGGCTGCAAAATATCATGAAAATGCAGAATCATTTGGGCTTTGAATTCATCAACTTGGCACTGCATGCAGGTACCAGTTTGAGAAAATCTGCTGCGAACTCGGTCCTACTTAATGCCCTCAGTGAGCTGAAACAATACCTATCGTGATAATGTGCAAGCCCTTTGGGAGAGGATCAACATATACTTGAGAGAAAATGATATTAATCTTCCTCAATTCAATATGTCGAATCTATTCCCTGAAGTCCTCGAAGTCTTGAATTTCTGTTGAAAGTGGAAGATCCATTGATCGCTATGAGTATGTGTGACGCGTTGCAACCAAGGAGGTTTTAGTGATTGCTCTTTGGTTACTGTAAATCCAGTTGCACATCATCCAAGTCAGTGACAAAGCAAAGTGCGCAGTTCTTTATGCTGAAACCGCTCGACACATTTCAGGTGTCCCCAGAGAGATACGAGTAAACTTGCATTCCGTCAAAGTTGTGCAGTCACTGGTCATAACAACTGAAGGGGCAGCCCTGTAAGATATTCCTTCATAACTTTTAAAAGCTTTTAAAAGTTTCTCTTCTCGATTAATCCCTAAGGGGCGGGTTAACTCGCATTGGTCATCAACAACTGAGGGCGCAATGATGCCAGATATTCTCTCATACCTTTTAGAAATCATTTTGAACGTTTCTCTTCTGGAACCCCACAAGGGTATAATACACATTCAATCAAGCTTGTTTTGTCATTGGTCACCAACAAGAGGAAGCACCCATGCCCATATTCGTTCAGATAACTTTCCATAATGACGCATTGAAGACGATTCAAACTCACCGTCCTCATCCCGAAGATTTTCCCACCGAATGATTCTGCTTATCATCGCATGACGGTTCAATGCTCGGTATAATACACTGGAGGTCTCCGACTTACGGAGGTGTGAAAATGAATCCGTTAATTCACCACCGCTTCATATTTCTTGGGGTTCATTCTTTCTCCCTATCTGAGAAAATCTGACGTCATCAAATGCACTGGTGGACCCAGCTTTAGAATTTTATAATGAGGTATTTTCTTGGCGTGATACGCATTTTTTCTGGTTCTCTGGTTTCGCTGACACACAATAGTAAACAGACACCTTTCCCATTATTTACAAAAAATACGATCCCGGTGATCTGGAAACTGCCGGGGTTAGGTCCCGTGGGATGCTGTGAGTGAAAGGATGAGGCTCCCCTTGACAATATGTTGGCAAAGCTATCTGAAATTGGACCTCCGGGTCTGTCCCAAGGGTTCTTGGGATAGCTACGATTTAAATCGTGCATGATATAGCCTACCATCGTCAGCCAATTGGAAAAAATGACACCAAACAGCATCATGCTTTACTGAGTGTCAGACTTGACGTGAATCTGAGTTCTGCTGGTATCCTGGTGACAACGGTGTCTCCCACTCTGGGAATATTGGAGGTCACTCAACCTAACATTTCCTTGTGATTGTGAATGGAAAGTGTCACATTCGGGCAGATGGAAATGTTATGAGATGATGGACCCGATAATACCAGAAACTGAATACTAACATTATGATATTGAATGTAAACTCGAGTAATGGAAAAGGAAGGCAGGGCCAGACCCTTCATTGTCAAGCACCCCAATCTCACTGTAGGGTGGTACTCTTGGTATTAAGAAGTTTTGCCAGTGTGCAACACAAGGTAGGGTGGCCAGTAATTTAAGGTAGGGTGGCCCTATATGAACCCTTTACAAAATTCGAGAGCAAGGTCGGGTGGCTCTTCCAAGGTAGGATGAAATGCGCTGACAAATGGCCTTGTGGAGAACACTGGATACACTCATGGCCAGAACTGGGAAGATAAAGTGTTCTTTGTACGAGTTTTTCAGAGGAAGTGAAAGTCTTCCGCTAGCTGTAATAAAATCTAGATCACAGGGTCACCTTGTTCATGCTATAATGAACCTGACAAAAACACTGCCAAGAATTCTGTATTGAGCAGATGGTCATGAGAGCTGCCAACGAACCACGATCACCAGCTAGGCTAGGTCCCTACGATCGTTATTGGAATTACGCATCTTGATGCCCTGCGTGGCGTGATATTAGGTTTAGCCTAGAGATCCTTATCAAATATGTATAAACTGATACCATTAGACACATTGGAAGCAAACGATGCAAGAGAGAGGCACACATTTGTGTCTGAATCATAGCTGTGGGGTGTAGTCCTTCCTGATGATCAATTACTAATTCCCATGGGCATAAAATTCTTTGAAATTGAATGAAAATTTGAAATTAAAAATTTCGTATTCTTTTAAAATTCATTAATATTTCATTGAAATTTTTGATGGGGATGAGAAAGTTCTGATGTATGGCAAATCGAAAGGCTGAATATCTCAGTAACTGGATTTTTGTTTCTTTGATATTTTTTACTTCATTTTGATATGAAATGATTGCACGTAGTCGTCATCCTGTAGTTGTGTTATGTCAGTTTGAGAGCGCTGAAGTGACTTTAGACTTCCTGTTGAATGGGCAACTCTTTCCCTGTGATCTAGAACAGTCCATCCTCACTCTCTTAGGCCATGCAGGGATCCGAGAAATTGGCAGGGAGTGCCATCACATTTGGAGACTTGGACCTGTCAGCAGCCGATGCAGTAGGGCTGAGAACTCCTTTTGGCATGTATGGGAAGAGGGCCAGCATGGATGCCAGAGCCACTACTCATCTGGCGTCATGCAGGACAAGACCTCTCTTGGGCTGCGGTCCTGAAGGGCAGATATCACTGCCACTCACTCAATCAGTCTTATTGCAAATATCATCTTCATGTCTCTTATACTCAAGTATTGCGAAGCACTTTATAAAACACGTTAAATTTGCACACGCAGTCTATTGCTCATGTCCATTTTGTGTCATTCAAACTTACCTATGGAACACTTTTGCATGTTACTCCATTTGGGCTCAAACACAAGAGTATCCCTTTAATTTTCTAAAGGGAGAACTGAGTTAACAGCTCGGCCGCCAGGCGGCGCCCTGACCGATCCCGCGAGATCGCGCCGATCTCATGCCGCCATATTCAGTCTTTACTCTTGTGCTTCTACGAAGCACATCGTTTTTTCAAAGCTGCCGTGAATTCGATTTAAAACCAAATTCAACCAGCCAAGTCTAGACGATTTTTGGGTTCATTCACCTACGGAGTAGACCGCCAAACTAATCTTGGCATTAGTATTGTCCAGTCTATTTAATTATAGACATTTTCTTAGCTAGCTTAGTCGACCCGGCTCCATTATTTTGATCTTGGTAGGGTAGAGTTAAGTAGGCTATTCTCCGCTCTATTGTAATGAACAAGACTCAGATCCATTGCAATAGTGTTTAATTCAAGTAGGCATGTTTTCCTTTCCATTAATTATTGCGTCCTTTCTGGCCTACTTGGGGTTCCCAGTGTTTTTATTGTCATTGGTACCATTTTTTATATGGCGTACCCCTCCGACGGCATCCTTTGTCTCACCACAAAGGAATGCGTCTGGTGGCGGGAAACGGGCAGCGAAGACGCCTAAACCCTCTTCCGGTTCCGTTTCCGGGCATATAACCCGGAGGTCTAGCAAACCTCCCGCCACCACCCCTTCCGTCAGCCGAGTTCCGGTTCCGGCCGCGGCTGCGAAGGATGCGGGATCTGACATTATTAATGTCTGTGGTCCCAAGGGAGACTTACATCCAATAAGTCTCCAAGGGTTTAATATACCCCGGACCTCAGGGAACCTTCCGGTTCCCCTGTCGTCCGCTCCCCCGAGTACAAGCCCTTTGTACCCGCGGGAGCACCCTGCTTCCGGTCCGCCGATTGCAGTTCCGGTTACTGACGCGGGTTCCCGTTTTTCAGTAACCGAAGACTCTACTGGGGGTTTTTCTCAGTCTTTACTGCGAAATAACCCCAGTCCTCACGGACACAGTAGAGTAGGGCCGGACCTTATAACGCCACCTCCGAAACGCCATGCGTCTTCGGTAACAGCGTTTCCGCCCTCCGTACCTCCTTCTAAAAGGGCTTCCGGTAGCTCCATACCGGCGAAGGAGTTACGGGCATTTCCGGTTTCGGACTTCGTCCTACCGGAAATGCAGGCACCTTCCTACGTTGGCCAACCTCTTGGGTGGAACCAACCGGAAGTGCCACCCCCTCCTCGTAGCAGAGGCGTCGTTCCCATGGAACGAGCTACGCAGAGAGGACATCTGAACTCTAGTTCAGAATATGGGCAACTTCCGCTTCCGGAAGACCCATTCGCCCGCACATACGGCTTCCAGGGTTCGCTTATGCGCTCACCCTCGCCTCAACCGCCCGTCGTTGAGAGAAGCCGCACGTCGGGTCCGGAACCCGAGTCGGGACAGCAACTGTCCCAGCTCATCCAGATGGTAGCAGGTCTTTCTGATAGACTCAGCCATCTGGAGCAGGGTTCCGGTTCCTCTGGTGCGCCTGGTCCCATCGGATACCCACCATCCGACTCCTCTATTTTAGAGGAATTTTCTGAGAACGAGAGTTCTCAGCCAGGCTACCGCTCCCCCAATCAGGAGGAGCTGTCACCAGAGGAGGCCAGTATCCTGTCGGATATGAGGACACTCAGATCCTTGATCAGAGCGTACCTCCCGCAGGATCTGTGCCCTACCCCGCCGGAACTGCCAGCCTTGTCAACACCGACCTTTTCACTCTGGGGACAGGAAGTGGATCCCAATCCACAGGTTTCTCAAGGCTCCACTCGGGCACTTGAATTCCTTCCTCCCTCCCCGTCGGTGTTAGCAGTCTCTGAACTTTTGGAGCGTACAATCAGAGACTCACAAGGCGCCCACCAACGTACTTCCATCCCTGTCCTTCCGGCAGTCGGACCGGAAGCTTGGTGTAAACCGGGGAAGTTGTTCACGGCACAACTTCCTCCCGTTAGGCAGTACCGCGCTGACTATTATCGAGTCAGCTCGGCCGGCTGTCCAGCTGCAGCATCGACTTCCATATTAAAGGACGATGTACAGCTGGACCAACTCGTGCCTAGGGTGACCTCCTCCTCGGCTTACCGAGACCTTAGAGCACAAGAGGGTCTGGCCAAAAACACGTTAGCGGTGCTCTCCTACGCAGAGCACACTAACCTGGCCCTAGCCAGATCCCTAAAAGATAATGAGTCACTATCTGATGACACAAAATCGCTTGTGACATCCTTGTCACATTCGATTAGGCACGCTATTGCGCTGTCCGCCAAGACCGCAGCAAATAGCGTCCTACTCCGTAGAGACGCCGCACTGGGCTCTCTCAATGTCATCAGATCCCTCCAGCTGGAAGGGGCCTTAAGAACCGCTCCTATGGACGGTTCTTTCCTGTTCGCAGATTCTGTACAAGAGGCGGCTCAAGCACAGAAAGATTGGGACAAATTATATGCCCCCACTGCGACACAGAGGGCCAAGACCTCTCTACCTAACGCTAGAAAGATAGAGAGGCCCCAGCAGGCATCGGTTTCAATCCCGTACGCCAGGCAGGTCCTGCCTAGGCCTACCCCGCCTAGTCAGCCTGCTCCTGCTGGATCCTTCCGACGGGAAGCGGAGGGTCGCCGGACTGGAAAGAGGAAAAATACTTCCTCTAACCAGGGTGGATCCGGTCCGACTAAGCACTCCTTTCGCCCAAGGGGTGCTGGCCGGAAGAGGTGACTCCCCCCTCCTTTCTCCTCCCGGACGCAAAAAGGAGCCGACTCCGGTAGTCGGGGGCCGTCTGCAAAAATTTGCAGACATTTGGGACGATTGGTGCCCAAAGGGGTCCCCAGTCCCAAACATGTTGAGGTACGGAGTGAAACTAGATTTCAACCGTACCCCCCCCGACTACCATATATCCAACCCCAGTTCAGCCACCGAAGGACCCAGTCAAGGCCTCTGCCCTCCAAGCAGAGGTCGCGACATTACTGGAGAAGCAAGCTATCCAGGTCCTTCAAGATCCATGCTCCCCCGGCTTTTACAGCCACGTTTTCTTGGTTCCCAAGAAAGCAGGGACATGGAGGCTGATCATAGACCTTTCCAGGTTAAACACCTTCTTGAATGTTCCTCATTTCAAGATGGAAACCACCAGGTCTATAGCAACGGCGATACAGCCCAACGATTGGGCGGTATCGATGGATTTAATGGATGCGTACTTACATGTACCGATCCATCCAGACTATCAACACTTCCTTCGATTCCATTACGAAGGAAAGACGTATCAATTCAGGGCCCTGCCGTTCGGTCTGGCATCGGCACCCCTAATTTTTACGATGATAGTCACAGCCTTCGTCGCTCCCTTTCACGTGATGGGGTTCAAGCTCCATCACTACCTAGACGATTGGCTACTCCGTTGCAAATCGCAGGAACTACTACTGCAACAACTTCAGGTTCTAAAGCAAAAAGTAGTTTCCGCAGGTTGGATTATCAACGAAACAAAGTCAGAATTCATACCATCCCAAGACTTCGTTTACGTTGGAGTTCGGTTCCTTACGGCCATAGGGAAAATGCTGCCCCCCCTAGACAGGATAAAGAAAATTCTTCATCTCGTCGCAGAATTCAGAGGAAGGACTCAAGCTCCCGCAAGGCGATGCTTGAGCCTTTTGGGACTTCTGAATTCGGCAGCAGACCAAATCCCCCTTGGCCGTCTATATATGCGTCCCATCCAGATGTTTCTAATGTCTCTATGGAAACCCCACAGGGACCCATTAGACAAGTTGGTATTGATACCTCAATACCTACTCAAGAACGTCTGGAACTTCTGGGAGTCGGAGACTCGTCTCCAAAGCGGTGTAGATCTTGCTCCACCGCCCCCAGAAGTGTCCCTGTTCACAGATGCTTCCCTACTAGGGTGGGGAGCACATCTGAACAACGGGGACATGTCCATAAGAGGTCTATGGACAAGGGAGGAGACCATTCTTCCAATAAATATATTGGAAATGAAGGCTGTCCTTCTGGCCGTGAGGGCTCTTTCCCTTCGCCTGAAGAATCGGAGAGTAACCCTGTTCTCCGACAATTCTACAGTAGTAGCATATGTCAGGAGACAGGGAGGCACAAAGTCCGGCATTCTTTGCCAGCTAACTTGGGAGCTTTACCATCTTTGTGCCGACCTTGGAGTATCGATATGTGCCAGACACATACCGGGCAATCGCAACATCCTTGCCGACGCCCTGTCCCGTCAGAACAAGCTAGTTCAGACAGAGTGGACACTCCATCAGGAGATTGTAGACGACCTTTGTCGCCTTTGGCAATCTCCGAAGGTAGATCTGTTCGCCACCAGGCTGAACAATCGCCTTCCCATCTATTACTCTCCACTTCCGGACGAAGAGGCCCTGGAAGTCGACAGCCTTACAGCCTCTTGGGTCGGGCTGAACGCATATGCGTTTCCACCCCTCCCTCTCATCCAACCAGTCCTGAACAAGATCTTGACCAGCCATCCGGTGAGAATAACTCTCATCGCACCTTGCTGGCCAAATCAGGCCTGGTTCCCAGCCTTGCTGGAGCTCCTGATAGATCACCCCAGGAGTCTTCCTACTTGGAAGCACCTCCTGTGGCACCCCCTGGGGAGATGCTACCACCAGAACCCTGGATTTTTCAAGTTTCACGCCTGGAACTTATCCAGTTGCATCTCCACCAGAGAGGCTTTTCGGACATCGCTGTCAAGCGCATGTCCGCACCTCAAAGGGGGTCTACCCTTGATGTGTATCAAGGAAAGTGGTCTACCTTCACTTCCTGGTGCAGGGAGAACGGAGTTAATCCGATCTCTCCCTCTATATACAGATTAGTTGATTTCCTTATTGAATTATTCACGGAAAGACAACTATCTGTCACGGCTATAAAAGGGTACAAGTCCGCCATCGCTTCTACCCTCCGTGTTTTAAGCACCTGGGATCTTCGTTGGGAGGACCAAATAACCCCTCTTTTCAGAGGAATGTTATTAGAGCGTCCTAGACCGGTTCACAACACCCCTAAATGGGACCTTTCTGTTGTCCTTAAGGTGCTCATGAGGCATCCTTTTGAACCCATGTCTATTTCATCCATGAAATATCTGACACTCAAAACGGTCTTTCTAGTAGCCTTGGCTACCGCCCAACGGAGATCAGAGCTCCATGCACTTTCTTTTAAGAAGCTGGCTTTTAGAGAGGGAGGGGAGGTTATCTTGGCTTTTATACCAGGATTTCTGGCGAAGAACCAGGGACCGGCCGCCTCTCGGCCCCCGGTTACTATTCCCTCTCTGTCAGGAACGATCTCTTATGATCTTCCTGACAGAACTTTATGTCCCGTCAGGGCCCTAAAGTTCTACATAAATAGGACAAAACCTCCCGGTATCCGCCAGGGGAGAGAGCGTTTGTTTTTGTCCTACAAGGAGGGAAATAAACGAGAGATAGCGGCCGCCACTATTTCAAGGTGGATTGTGGAGACTATTCGTCTTTCCTACAACACCTTGAAGACTTCCTCTGATCTTCGTGCGCTAGCTTACATCTCAGCGCACGAAGTTAGAGCACTAGCCACCTCCTGGGCTAACTACCGAGGAGTTGCTCTTCAAGAAGTCGTTTCCGCTGCATGTTGGAGTAATCACTCCACATTCTCTCGTTTCTACCTACGAGACGTTTCTTCCCTCGTAGATGGCATGCACACAATCGGCCCGATTGTGTCTGCGGGGCATGTTGTTTGATCCTGGCTAGATCAAAAAAGGGGGGGGAAGCCCGATTGAAGAGTCAAACGCGCATCTTGCGCCATTTTTGATATGCCCTATCTTCAACATCCAGGCAACCCCTAGTAGACTAGAAAGGACGCAATTTCTTATTGTTGTTTAGCAATAATTCATTCTACACCCTTCAACATGCCTTACTTGCTCTAAGCTCTGTTGCCGGAAAGAAGATGGTTTTATTACGCAATTCTAGCGCTTTCCGGAGAATGGGTCTATTACTCTCTATAATATGATTGTAATACCGAGATCAAAATACCGGTCCTCCGGTTCTCCCCATTTCTTTCCCCTGGCGGTCCTCCTTAGCTAATATGCCGGTGGTGCCTCCTGGATGGAACAACAGCTCAGCCTTAGGTAAGTCCTCGTTTCCCACCTCCAATAGGTTGCTGGGATTCGATGCAAAAGTGTTCCATAGGTAAGTTTGAATGACACAAAATGCCCATTTCCTTACAAGAAATGGCCATTTTGTTAGTTCATACTTACCTATGGAACACGGCCCTCCCGCCGTCCCCACAAACGGGACATACTCTTTATTAACGCTCAAGAGTAAAGACTAAATATGGCGGCATGAGATCGGCGCGATCTCGCGGGATCGGTCAGGGCGCCGCCTGGCGGCCGAGCTGTTAACTCAGTTCTCCCTTTAGAAAATTAAAGGGATACTCTTGTGTTTGAGCCCAAATGGAGTAACATGCAAAAGTGTTCCATAGGTAAGTATGAACTAACAAAATGGCCATTTCTTGTAAGGAAATGGGCATTTTCTGCACAACAGTAGCAGTGCATGATTCTACATCGGATAATCATATCAGACTTTTTTCCCCTTGATAATAGAAGCCCTTCGGCAATGGAAACACTTCGTGTCTCACGAATTAAAGCCTTAATCATTGTCAATAATTGATCTACGAGTCTTTTAGGGAAAACTATGAGATCTACAAATATGAATTATAAATATGTATCAAGTTGTAATTACATATATCTTTTTTAACCCTTTTAACCCTTAGCAAATTCTTGACAAATTTACTTTGTGCTCCAGTTCTATTTTAACATGTGAAGAATCAGAAATTCTGACATCCATTGATGAAATTGTCAATCGACAGTTGTTAAATCCACTATTGTTGCATGCACACAGGGGTTTATTCTCTGCTTGCAATGTAGTAGGCAAAATAATATTTCAATGATGGGCACTGTGCCTTATCAATGTTTGACCACATGTCAAATCTCATTGCTCGCTTATATATCTTTGATGATAATAATGTATTGCTCCACCACAGTCAGATTCCAGAAATCTGACCTCACGGTGTCAATGCTGAAATTAGGGTAGAAATTTGTTGTGATAATTTCATTATGACTGATATTCAGAAGGCAGCCTATGTGTTTGCAAGCTTGTACATTTCATTACCGAGCATTATGTTTCGACTTAGTAATATGCATCTTCTTGGCGCATATCCGGCTCGCGAAGATATCTTGCATGTTTTCATAAGCTGTCGTTCCTCATTCCGTAACCATAGTTTGTATTCCCACTTGAGAAGATTTTGCCTTAAAGCTGAACTGACATATTTATGCAAGGAACTCAGTGGTAAATAATGTTCTTTGCATTACCATGAACATTGCCGCATAGAAATATTCTTGATGGATTTCAGTTTGTTTAGAGTGGATTTCAGAAGGGCATGGTTGCTAGTGTACATGACTGGCATTACTATAAAACTGGAAAGGTTTGTTAATGTTTCAGTTCGGGAATTGATACTAAACTGAAACAAAATTTACATATGAAATTATTGATATTTTATGAACAAAGAAAGTGTGCAGATACAAACAAACCTATCAACCAAGAGAACTTTCCGAATAATGATATAGATGATAATCTTTTGCATAGCTATTAGTATTACTTGTCTCGACTGCTTGTCAAATCAACATATCGCATTGATTCAGTCAGTGTCAACAAATAGAGTTGTATGCTATCGGTAATGACCTATGTCATATTCTACTCAGATTACTTATCCTGTTCAATATCCCAAGTATTCATATGGGCAAAGTGATTACTAGTTAATGCCTGATTAATTAAACCCTGATTAATTTGTTTTAGGCTACTAGCTTTAACCACTTTCCTGCGATGGACTGCCACAGTCTGGCATCGGACTGTCGGCGCTCTGGTGTGCATTGCATGGAGTTCGCCATTTCATGTATTACGTCATAGGCTGCACAAATGTTAATCGTCGCTTATCAAATCATTTCTAAAATGGTCCGTAGCAAAGTGGGAAAGGACCATATGGCACCATTCTATATCAATATTATTTCTCCTGTTTAAAATTGACAAGAAGAGAAATGATGTCAAGCAGGGACATTTTGGCAGATGATAATGGTATTGGTATCATTAGTGAATAGTACAGGGTGTTTGTGCATTCATGTTGACGATTTCATGAAAAAATCTTTCTGTTTCTATTTTGCAGGTTGTTTTGGAATCAAGCTTTCATGCTCAGGAATATGAAACAGTCAGTGTGGATACTACTAAAGTAAACAGCGATCTGCATTTCAGTCCGAACAAGCAGGAATATATATACGTGATGACTAAACAAACGGTAAGTGCGTCTTTATCGAAGCTGAATTTCGTAATGTCACTATCATATTAGATATTAGACAGTGAAACCTCTCTATTGAGGACAACCTCAGGACAGCTGTCCATACTTGAGAGGTGTCCTGGGTATTGAGGTCAAATTCAATTGGAAAGACCAATATTGGACCAAATGCAGTGTCCTCAAAGAGAGGTTTTTGGTTCACCGTCTAGGTGAGTCTATACAATACCACAGTGTCCGTCGTCGTATCCTATCGATGATATTTGTATGGTAGTTACTCCAAGCAACGATACATCACATGTCGTACTACTGTGGTTTGATCTATATACTATATGTGTAGCATGTTTCTTAACCAGGATGAATTCTTTACCACCAAATATCTATACAGTGAGCACAATGGCCCTTGGCCATTTCATCCTTTATGGAGAGGTGTCCGCTATGGGGAGTTCCACTATATCATAGTGTATTGAGGCAAATTGAAATGGAATCAATCCTCCTTGAAAATGGCCCTATGGACTTTAGTTGTTCTCAATTGCCCCCCTCCTTATATCGATCAAAAATCTTTGGGCATTGTTTGCCTCCTGCCCTCTCCCGGCCATGTGTATTGCACCCTGACTGGTAATGAAGGGGATTCTACTAATGGACCAGATGATATTTTGAGCAATCCAACTAGACATCACTCAGAACAAAACCACTCCACTGATGGAATATGTATGCTATCAAAGAAGAAAATGTGTCTTCAAATTTAATATCCTATCTCACACACTCAGCTTCCACAGGTGTCTATTACAAAAGGCAACCCTCCGGCAAATTCCGTCACATCACACTTTCTTGACAACCTTAATTTCATTATCCAGAAGTTTTTCTTTGAAAGCAATAATTTTCTTTCATCTTGTCGGAATGGCCGCCAGTTATAAAAAGTAATATCAAGTCACATTACACTTTATAGAAAATCAAAGTACATATGAGATGATTTTGAAGTGTTTTTCTACCCCGTGGGTACGAACTGATTTAATTGATAGGCAACAGATTTGCGTTTGTGCTGAATTAAAAAACCAATGACTAAATAGATTCAGAGGAAGCTGCATGTTCTGCTGCTTTTTGCTGATTGCCTACTGACATACGCTATCCAACGATAGATTTTGCCTTTGAAAACATGCAAACTATGCAATACTTAATCCGGTATTCTGTCACCAGCTTTAGTCCTAACCTAAGTGTAACCTTGTCACCAGAGCCACATGAACGCCATTACGAACATCAATAAGCTCTTTCAATACCAAATTCACCATTTTAGTATCGTTTTATACCTATTCATATGTAGCCAATGTATTTTCCATACACACCATTAATGCATCCATCAATATCGTCTCAAATGACCGGAATCTATACACTCTGCTTCCTGTATAAAACTGCTGTATTACCAAAGTCTTACCAATCAAATAGGCCTGAATCCTGTTTTCTCTTTTCTCTAGACTGACAGTACATCAATGCATTGCCAACTTCAGCCATCTTAGCATGAAATAATGTCTGAAACAAAATGGTCAAAATCCATCCTGCATCTTGTGTTGAAACTGTACATCAATGGATTAGAAACCATAGTCTTCTTAGCTTGAAATCATCTCCCCTTCTCATAAACAGCCCTTGGGAGAACACTGATTGTGGTGTAATTTGAACTCTATAATTTCCAAATCGAAAATAGCAACTGAAATTGTAATCATTGGTGATATCACTGAACATTTGTAAGGGATAGTGTGTCAAAACATCGTTGTGACTGTGAAGTCAAAAGAAGGGGAGCGTTCCAAAAAATAATTCGAGATGTTGAATACGTAACGTCAAACGGTGATAGATTTTATTGGGTGGAGTCTAAAGATGACATGGTCTCCTTTCTGAAATGTAAATGTATCAATTTTTTTGTGCGAAGAAATACACCGGGTTTAAAAGTTCCTGTTTGGGATGATTTTATAGCATTGAATTTGTAACATGAGCTGTAGTGTTTGGAATGAGACACTGGTGATTTTCTGGTTGGGGTAATTTTGTGAGGGTTGGTGTTGCTATAGAAAATGGAGAAGACGTCTGATTGATTTTAAACTATATTCTTCTGATTATGGGTTTCTAGTTGTATTGGTTAGGATGTGTCAGGGTGACGTGTCTTATTATTTGAGTTGCAGAATGTTCTGGATTAGAAAACAAAATATGTATAATCACAATACTGAATCCCTTTATGGACATTTGCAGAGCAGTTATTTGAGATGTTGGATATCAGGAGTAGAGATGCTATTAAAACATGTTAGATTTTCATACGGTGAATTCTGGCTGCAATATGAACCAAGTCTCATCAACATGCCAATGTCACTCATAGTTCCTGGTACCAATAGTGGCGGATAAGACAAGCTTCAGAAACATCTAATAGCATCCTTTGGCGGATCAGACAAGCTTCAGAAACATCTAACAGCATCCTTGTAAGCAAAGACAGGAAGGAACTGCCTGCTTAAGTCAAAATCAAAAGGAGGTGTCAGTAATTAGCTATGATGTGGGTTTGGTTGAATTTAGCTATACCTTGAATTGCACGTCAGGCTGAGCACACAAGGTTTTAAGTATCGATCCCCTCAGACACATCCAAAAGGCAAACAAGGGTTGCGAAAAAACACATTTCTAAATCTATGAAAAAGATGGCAGCTTGCATCAAAATGAAAAGAAAGTGTCCGTTCTGTCCAATAAACCAATACCAGCCTGCCACTTCTGATACTAACAACTGTCAATTGGGAAGTGATGACACATACAACAGGCAGAACAATCATTCGAGTGCATATGAATGACATGCCAGCTTTAAATCTTTGATTCAAGTTTGTGTTGAGCAAAACCCGAAGCGCAAACGAACTGCCAATTAAAAATTTAGATCAAAAGGGGCTGCCAATTCCCTCGCACAAGTCGATGCTGAATATTGAAAATTGCCTTCTGTTGACTTGGTTGATACGCACCCCACAGCAACAAAATCAGCGGCACAAAAACTAAAACCAATTTGATTGAAAAATGCTGGGATTATTCAATTGTGGAGTCGCTGTGCTTGGAGCTATGGCGCCCGCTAATAGACGCTACTGCTAGCGATGCTATGCTGCATCAATTTGTGTTGACGGGAATGACAACATGAGGCATGGCTCATTTCATCGTCAGATTGAAGCTTGTTGACATGCATTTTTGGGTCGATGAAGGCAAAGCAACAGTAAACGGGTTGGGGTTAGTATTCTAAGTCTTTAGCAAATTTCAAAATTATAGGCGCAATATTTTTCAAGTTTGCAGTATTTCCCTAAAGACGATACCATTTAAATGATATCAGTTTTTGCCGTTGGCATGTTTGGGGATGTGTTACCTGACCTGAAAGGTTCAATATTTCCTTTACTGGCTGTGTAGTTCGCACTTGGATGTGGCCAAGTCATAGCGAGCGCACTGGTACCGGTTGTTGACCGTCAACTGTGAAAACACACATTATACTTACCAGTGTCCACAGAAAAGAAACTTGTGAAAACAAACCACAGGCACCGAGACGAATTAATTTGGAAGTGTTAGGGATTGATAGAAGTATCACTCATACATAGTCCATGTCGTTATTTCATGAAGCGAGGAGGTATCCTCTCTTCTACGCAGATGTCTGTGTTCAGTAGACAATCCTTGCACCATTTGATAGGTTGATGTTGGCAAAGCGCTTTCGGTAGCGAGACCTGCTATCACTGCTTCAGAAGATATTCCACTTCAAACCTTTTGAGATGGAGGTTCTCCTTCTTGTTTGAGCTTTGCCGTACGAAAGAAATCACAGGTTCATAGCTGCTGGCCATTTCTTTCATAATCAAATTGTTGGAGTCTGATGCTTCCTTATTTTCATTTGAGCTAGAGATGCTGTCATAATGGAGTCTGCCATTGTTCGTTATTCCGCCGCTATCTTTCGTCCAGACGTCACAATTCGAAAGATGAGCTGATGCTTTTTTCAAGCCGCGTCTTTCCGATGTTGAAACGAATGCTTTGGTTGCATTTTGGAAGGTTTTCACTCTCAGTGGATGGTAAAATTACAATTTCTTCCCAAGGAATATTGCGTAGCTGTCTGTTATGAAGCCATTACCCAAAGAAAATGAACAGTGTCGGGTGAACAGTGACCGGACTTTAATATCGTTTTGTTTGGTGGCAACACCCCTTGGTTGAAAAACAAGATATTTTCAAAAATGACATTATGTTAAAGAGTTATGAAATTAAACCCATCACGGTGCATAGACCCATTTTTGGAAATCTTGCATTGAAAACAATGTATTTTAAAAAAATGATATGTCGAGGCAGAACACATGCCTCAGTATGAATGTGCAGTTTCAGCTATTAAAGAAAACGCCGGGTATCGTCAAGAAAAACACCCGATATTTTTACAGCCGACCCCAAGGCGGCAGTCTCACTCATCCTGTCTGCCTCTGCTTTTAGAGAAAATGGACCAAATTGATGGCATCCCAACGTTTTATTGTAGCGGTTGTCTTTTAATTGGAACAGCTGATTTCACTCAATCACTAAATTTGCCTCGGGGATATTTGCAGATTTTTTGCCTATTGGTTTGAATAAGCTGTGATAAAGTGTGATTGAACGAATGGGAGGTATGCGGAAGCACTTAGTTTAATGCTCCCTGTCAAATTCTGGAATGAATTTTTCAGGACAGATCCACCAGAACTTTCAAATCAAGCACCTCAGCCCTTCTATTCTAATCTCCCTGAAATACTATCACTGTATGTTTTGCTACCGCCTGGAAGAAACCTCCATCATTATCAGACAATAAGCCTCATAAAAACCAAAGTCGTCTCAGTTATTGGAAGATACTCTAAAAAAAAGACAATTTCCCTCGCGTTAATAGATAGTATAGCTCATGCTAGGCAGGGCAATCACATGATTACGAAAAGATTGGATGCCTCGGTCTGCCTTGTTTGGAAAGCAATAACCATGTCAAACCTCAGAACAGACAAGATTCTACATGAAATGTAAAAAATACGGGTATTGCCATGGTTATTCTTCTTTTTGCCTTGTTGAGTCCGTTGACAAGCAATACAAGGGGATCTGTAACGGCAGGGAAACCAAGGGACCTACAATTTTCTTCTAGGGTTACAACTTTGGTGAGCTGCTCTGTTGCCATATGCAGTAATATCTGCAGATTACAAGAGAAAAAGCCAAGAAGAAACTATGTTGGCGCTAAAAAAAGTAATCGGTGAAGAAAAGGAAACTGTAGCCAAGTCAGCTCACGCAAGGATATTGGATGGTACTGGTGAAGAAGTCGATTTCCTTCAGGGCTTTGTGATGTTGTTTCTTTTTTGGGCAAGGCAAGAACTTGTAGGGAAATTGGTGACTTTCTGACAGTTGCGATGAAACACAGGCATTTTGGCCGCTGTAGGCAAGGCTGGAGCTATAGGCTAGGCACTGGGAGAAAAGAAATGTCTTTCAAAGATCATCGAACATTTCAAGACATCTATTGGGTTCCCTGGTGGTGGGTTGAAAGTATGAAGACGTGCCTTGCCTGAGGAAGGGGGCAGTCATATTGTTGATTAGCAGCACCAAAAACAGATAGCATGGTACAATGGATCTTCGCTTTGCTCAGGCGAAAAATCGTTTTACAAAATTGTTTTATCCAAAGGTTATAAAATGTCACCACTACTTTTTTATTGCCTCTTGAAAAAGTGCAACATACATTATCAGGCTTTATCCCCAGTTTTACCTGAAGCGAGCTTAATCAGCTTCAACACTCCTTTTTGTTGCTGTTTGAAAAAATAGCGACAACATTGAATGCCTGTCACCTCCACCCGATATCGTGGCAGTTATTGGCATGTTACGCCAATCTGTTTGGCGTACCGTATGATGTTGTTGCCTGGTGTGGTTGCGTGCAGGGGTGGTTGTCGTCGCAACAGTAACACACTGCTCCAGTAGTGCTTAGTCCGCTGTGCATATTTAGAAGGGCACTGTACCCTCCCGCTCCTAGGGGGCACCACTGTGTCCTTTTTACCCCCTAAAATGGTCCCAGCCCCCTAGAAACCAAAATAATATTTACTTTTGTGAAAAACCTCTACAGGTGCATATTTGTGTGGGCTCAGAAGCTCATAAGCTTCCTTGAAAAATGACCTAACACTATGAGTTACCGATAACAGCAAGTCATCGTGACCTTTGCGTGATCAAAATTGGGGTGATTCGTGTCAATTTTTTCATTTCAATCTGCTCAACTCCTTGTCAGAGCATGCTTTGAACCTCTGATAAGATATCACTGGCTATGTTGACAAATCCAAGAAAAGTTTTGTGTTATTTGAAGAAAAGCTCTCTAAGAAGATCAATAAATAACAGAGGTTGGAGCCATAGGTGCCATTTCCAGATAAGGAACCTTCTTAAGTGAAAACCTCTATTAAGGACAGTGCTTCTCGGTCCTGAGGGTGTCCTAAATAAAGAGATTCTGCTGTATTCTAATGGGGAAACACCTTGTCAACAACAGTTAAACACTTTTATATAGGAACAGAACGGCTATGAACCATGCTGATGACATTCCTTTTGACCCCCTGCGTCATGCTGACCTACCTATGATGATCCACCTCTGAAAAGTCCCACATCTATACTATAATGCGCGTTGTGGCCGCTAAATAGGAGGCGATTTTTGTTTCAAAATTGGGCCTCGAAAATGCATTGAATTCTTGCAACTTTTGGTTTCGTAGGTGTGGATCATAAGTAAGAGTGTCACTGAGGGTGTCATACGTCGAATATCTTGGTGGTTTTAGAATAAATAACAACTTTTCAGAGAGCACGTCGACTGGAGAGCTCCGCTCATTCTCAAAAGCATACACAAACTTCACGCATATTCTCCCTGCCACATCAGTATTAGCTTCCAGTACGTATGTAGTGCTACACAACCTGGTCCATGGTGCAGGGTATTAGCAGGGAGATTAATGATTAGCCTATTCTATTTTAGTTCTATTCGAGAAACAGTTATGCCAGGATGGACAAAATATGTACAGTGGCCAGCGCTTGCTCTTTGATTTATTCTTTACTGACTGATGTTGTCAGTTTGAATTGTGTTCTGCATCTCTCCATGCACCTGGCTTTGATCCGACAGTGGCATTGGGTACGGGAGTGGGTAGGTGATATGCCTAATATGTCAGGGCCTTATTTGGAACAGGACCTGCTGTCACTGGTCTCAATGCATTGTGTAAAATAGCGTACTCCAATCAATCTATTGGGGGTTGCATGTAGATAGCAGCAATAAGTCCCTAAATGCAGTTCATTGCGTGTTTAACCTTTAATAAAACTTCAGTAACGTTAGAAATTTTTAAAAATGTAGTTCAATCATCGTGCCCATTTAACTAATGTATATTACATTTCAACTTTGCCCGCTCCATGGGTATATGCTAGTTTTATAAATAGAACATGAAACCAAGGCTCGGCTTGAATCTGTATACTTAACCGCCAGACATGTCTCTGCTATAACTGTGCCATCATCGCTAACTTCCTCATGAATTTTTTATCTGTTTGACTCTGGTAGAGAATTGATGGGGAGTGTGTATGCAGATCATATGATGTATGAGTTCTTGCGCTGATATAATATGGTTGGTTATATTTGCCTGTCAGTCTGACATGGAGAAATTGGTCCTGTTCTTGATGGAGAGGGCGGACTTTGATTAAGTGCTGTAGTACCTTTGTTAACTTGAAGTACTGACAGCTGATTAAACCATTCTTTAATATCTCTCTGTCTGAAATTTTTGTGCACTGTATATTTGGGATTATTAACTGCCAATATCTTAAATCTATATTGTTACTGTTGTTTAATTTGCGTTTTGATCTATCTACTTAAGGTAAGTTTGATTTTGAAGTCTCGTAAGACCAGGTAGGCTGTCCAATTCCAATGGTAAATGTGATAAAAATAGCTCCCCCTCACAGAAAGCTTATCTTTTCTTGTTAGAGATTTTGCAAAATGCAACGTATTTTATTTAACCAAACTGGCTAATCCTTGTTCATGTTGTTCTCTGTAATTTCCGCCACAACGAGATTGGAAGCCACAGATGCGAACTTGCATTCTTAAAATGATTTCGTTGAAGAATTTTTATGTAGCTCCGCTAAATGATTGATGAGGTATAAAACGTTGCTGGTACTGGGAGCGTGTTGAGGAAATTAGCAGCGAGGTTTTGTCGCTGGGAAATGGTGTTGGTGGCAGAAGTGGTGCGAGTTGATTGCAACGTGCCGAGAGTGCATTGCCTGTTTCGAGGGGGGAAGGGGGGATATTGAGGCTCATGCTGTATATGGCAACGGGTCTGTTTTCATTTCCTTGAGACTATGTTTTAAATGTCTTAAATGGTTGCATTTCTGATTGGTTTCCTCAAGTCAACATTGATCAGAATACCGTGCATAATACTGCTGCCAACATGGGACCGAATTTCCTTAAATTGGCCATAAGAATTAGAAAAATCAAGATAACGTTTGCTGAAGTTGCGTCACCAGTGGTCATGTGTATGTGTCATACCAACACTGATCACCGGTTCTTGTCATTGGCACTTGCGATGACCGATGCAAACAAGCGATTATTGTCACATGCGATCATGACTGATTGCAGGTCGCAGTGACAAAAATCTCTCGTTTGCGGGCTGCTTTGAAAGTATGCTGAATAGAAGGGACTGATTAGTAACCAGAATCATACCTCCCGCATATTGTTGCTGTTCACGATGCAGCCATATTTTGCGTAGATGTCATTATTAGTTCATCCAATTCCACACCCCAATCTCATATTGCTCAAATGGTTCTCGAGTTCTCTATGGAAATTAGCAATTTGTGCAATATTGCATGCAATCAGTGTTGGATATCTATAGAAATAATCGTTTTCCAGAATCTTGCCGCATCATCAACGCAGAAGCTCGATTTAGCCTCTGAGTTTATATCCACTCTTTCAGGAGATTGTTAGACAGTGTTGTGATTTAGGCATTGCAGTGAAAAACAGAATGGGAAAGTTAATTTGTTGATATATTGTCATCTTCCTGCATAATCGCCATAGCATCTCTTTCTCAGCACCCTTGAGCAAAAGTTATCACCAGTCACATCACGAAAAGACCGATCAGAATCCTTAAATGGAAGATGTACAGCTAATTTGTGAATAATTGTGTTCCATCATGGTGTCTGCAGGATTAATAATTTAAAAGAAATGACTAATTCAATTCAAAATTCAATATTTGGTAATGGATGAAGATTAATGTATCTTAATGCACTATTAATGTGCCACTGTATCATTGGCATGCTGTGTGAAATTTGATTTGATTATGCCTCGTCCAGTCATGCACTAACCTTATCAGCTCATTCTGTTTTCCTTGCGCTCACGTCTCATTAGCAAATTGACTAGGGTACCAGACTAGTAACTTTCACACACTAAAGAGTTCTTTATAGAATTTGGTTATCAGTTATTGGCCCACCCTTGAGATCACATGAAGAATCGTTCAACAACCCGATCCACCTCCACTTCAAATGCCATCTCATATCACCCAAAAACAATATTTCGAAACATCCCTGTGAAGTTTGTTTGATCCTGCCCCCCCCCCCCCCAAGATATCAGTCGGTTTTATGCTACAGTGGTGCATTCATGAATTGTTCATGAGTTTAATGGCTACTTCAGCAGCAGGCAAAGTGAATTATAAAAATGAGATACCAGCAGGATTTGTTACAGGTATTGGTTTCCTCCGGCAGTGTTCAGATGGTTTGTTTCTGTTCGTTGTAAGCAGTGTGAAAGAGAGTTGTTGTCTTTCAATAACTGTATTGTAGAAGCCAAACTTTGTGATACCCCCTGTGATGACTTGATTCATTGTCTATGCATGCCTTGTAGAGACCACATTGCCTTCTGAATATTATTGATGAGGTCGGAGGTACTAGAACAAGCTGTATTGCCATTGCCAACCTCGAAATTTGCTTCCAGATGAGAACTCGGTTATTCCAAGCTGACAAAGTCCACAGATAAGTATCTGTGATCAGGAGCTTCTTCTCATTATCCCTTTGCTAATGGGATGTAGTGTGTGGCTTCTGAGGCAAATGGCAAGTCAGATGTTACACTATCAGATGTGATTATCAGGAAACATTGCTTCAGGTGACATTGAATTGACCTCTTAGGCTAGGTTCTTGTCAAATCTTTGCATTAAACTGCAAGTTCCAAGTATGGTACTACAAGTCACTAACTGTTGGAATAGTTTACTGTTTCTTAGTTTCTAATAGAGATGTTTGCAGATTTTCAAGTGGCTTCTCTGAGTTATCTCGCCCAAAAAATAATGACTGCAAGATAACTTTTTTTACCAATATCCAAATTCAAGTTTAAAGTTTCCACTTAGTTAGGAAAGTTTGGCAATAAGTCTTATGGCTTTTGAGTTAAATTGCTCATTGACATGGAATAATTGATGGTGTTGACATTTCTGGTGAACTCTGGTGTAGAAACCCCATCTGTGATCTTTGCAAAGGATCTGATACACGGAAAAAAAGGTGCTTCATCATCTTGATGAGAGAAAACTTTAGGATTTACGAGAAATCTGTTTTGGCAATTTCGGGCTTTCAAGAGACAAGTTGCTTCCTGTCCTGCACAGTACAAATTGCAGCCTTGGAGTTGAGATTCTAATAATGACTTGGCTCAGCTTGTTACAAGACATCATCAGATCCTCCTCAAACTTTTTTCACAAGAATCGATCCTTTTTTTGAAACAATACAAGTTTTTATGAGAAGAATCCTAAAATCAATCACTTTTAGTTCATCTTTTTACCAGAAAATCCCAGCGTTGTACATCACGGCGACATATCGGATCAAAGCACGGATCCCTTTGCTCCATGCGGATTATTGTAACAGAATTGATGATCATTCCAAACGACCTCCGACCCTGTGTTCCACCACGCGTAATCTAACCATCGATTGCAATATTGACGGGTGACAAATCTAAAAGATGTTGGCTCAGCATCAACATGTTTCTTCAGCACATTTTTTCCAACTTGGACCAAGATAATTATGTACATTTAAGTGTAAGTAATGTGTACAAATCTTTGTATGGTAAGGGTGGAAAATCTCCATCATGTGTTCCACCTGAAGTAGAGCAAGAATCAATGCTTGCGTCTCTACATAATGTACTACTGTCTTAGTTTAGTTAGGGTGAAATCAATTAGAACGTGGCTCTACAAGCTAAGTAGAAGTAAGGACCTGTGCACTAACCCACAGATGACATACGCCACATAGGATTCTGTAAGGGTGAGAAATACGTCACGAGAGGTTCCAAATGAAATTTGCCGATGAAATTTAATCCTAATTACAAGGTTTAACAAGATTGGGGCCTGGAAATATTGGCACTAATTTCATTTGATTGTCATAAATTGATAGATTGGTTATGGGATGTTGCGCCTCTGATATTTACTGAGTGCTTTTGGGGTGTTTTTCCGACCTTAGGTCTGAACTTCACCATTTATAGTTAAACTCGATCATGTAGTTCAAGTTGGTGCTAATTTGGTGTATGCTGGGATTGGTGTTGCTTTAGGTAATTGTCTGGTGTTTATGTTTTGGTAACTTAATTGCCCTATTCTGTCTTAAAGATATCATATACAACTTGTTCATAAAGTAAACGCATCAGGGAACATGGACATTGTGACTTACTGCACTTGAATTTGTCGTGGTATCATGCTTAACTCTGGACCATAGTCTTTGCTTTCTGTTCTGAAGACATCACCCCTTAAGCAGGAAATTAGATTACAGGCATGCCAGCTCGTCTAACGCTTATACAAAGGTGACGTTGAACCAACAGATGGAGCTATTTGCTGACAAGTGTTGCAGCAAATCCTCCTCCCTAAAGATTTTTCACCTTGACCAGGAAATTACATTAAAGATATGACAACTCCTTCTACAAAGGGAACATAGAGCCAGCACATTGAGCTATTGCACCATATCCTCGCTCAGCACAGGATTTATTGTCTGGATCTTCGCTCCTGAAGATTTTACAGCGCAACAAGGAAATGACTCGACACATATGACAATTCACGTGATTCTAACATTATTCCACTATCTTGTGGCGCTGTTGCGCCAGTGACGTCTCTTCCTCTGGCCTTGCGTAGCGTTTTAATCTCCGGCCATATCATCAGGTGTCCATCTTGCCAGGAAATTAGAGCCTTACTTATGTGTGTTTATTTGCGTCAATTCGTGAAGATTGATCACAATGGTAATAATGGTGCTTCATGGACGAGGCGGTTGTACATTTAGTGGATACCATGCACCATCCTGCTGTCTTCGATGCTTATGAAAGAGGTATCATCCTATGAATTCTGGTTCTCATCTCTCATCTCATTCTTCTGTACCATCAGCCTTGATTGTCGTCCCCTCTGGATTTCTAAATCCCTCTGCAAACAAGCGATTTCTGTCACTGCAACTTGCTGCGTAGCCATGCGATTCATTGCATTTTAACCAGTCTATGGCTGCTTTCCAATCACAACCCTCGTGTAGTCAGGTAAGTCTCAGTTCAAAACAAGAAAAGCCACTCGTTTGCAGAGGGCTACGCTTCAATGACAGGAATTTGAGGCGGTTGGGAACTTCAGAAGCAAACGAGATGAACGTTTTGCTCTGCAAATCATTTGAAATCAAATTTTAATCACAATTTTAGTTAAATCACTGAGAATATAGGAAAAGGAAGAAGTAGTTGAGTCAGTAGGACACACCATCTTTGCTCTTTCAAATGATTAAACATGAAAAATTGAGGAAGGAAATAAAGTGACAGAACATGATTAATGAAAATAGAGAAATTTCGATATCATGCATAATTAGATTTCTGATGCAAAATTAAATATTTCATTGTGACATTAGGATAATGGCTATTGTGAAGGCATTGAGTTAGGTGTGTTCAAAATATGCAATGAAAAGTAGTGCTATTGTTCTTGGGCGGTGAATGTTCAATTCAGAAAGTAATTGTTTGATGTTATTTATTATTGAAATTTTAATGGAACTATAAAAATATGTTGCATGAAGTTTTGCTAATTGGCTGTCGAAACCATTAGAAGAACGAAACAAAAAAAAATCAACCAAGTTAATGGAAAGTGTTCAATAAAATTGCTTAGAATGAAAAAGCCTCTGATAACAAATTGAAAATTCTAATGCTCGGCATCAAAAATTTATTTAAATTTTTCTCAAATTAACATTTTCAACGAGTCTGAATTGGTTTGCCTGGGTTGTAACATACAACAATGCCCGTATCAGCATTAATCGCATTTTCTGCCGTATGCATCGAATATTGATCGGCGCCGTCTAGGAGTACGTGGCGTATCGCATTGTGTTATAATGTGCATAGTTTTTGGTTGACGTATGTCATGTATGTGTTTGCTATTATTATAGGTACCTAGTATTCTAGAAAATTCCTTGCAGTGTTTTGTTGCTATCTTAAATAGCTGCTTAAAATATCTATAAAACTCTTTGTGCAGACCAATGTTTTTGTGAAAATTGATTTGTTTTTCCCAGTATGATTATACCAATTCGATAACATCAGTTATCGATGCTTTTCATGTTGCTTGCCCCATGCAGCCTTCAAATGAGACATAAAACTGATGTTTCTTGTATCTTGTATCTATGCAAGGCCAGGCAAAAGACCCCTCCAATTGAGAAACATGATCAGAATTTGTGATGGAGTCTTTCTCTGGGCTCTTGCCAATATGTAAGAGTCATTAAGAAAAACCAATTGGTGCATAATCGTAGTGGCACACTTAAATGCTCAATCTGCCTTGGAAGAGGAACACTCTACAAAAGTGGCCCTCCAGGTGCACTGAAGACGAGAAGAGTGCTTGCCCAAAATCTTCAGTTACATGAAAGGTGTAGCTTTCTTGTTGTTGCTTAGTTTCAGATGCAGCTTCTACAGTTACTGCATCTTATGTTTATGAGCCTTTTTTCGGCCTAGATCGCCAAGACAACTCTTTAGCTTCCTGCCTTGTTTTTGGCTCACCGTAGGGGAGTCTATACAACAGCGCAGTGTCTGTCGTCTGTCGTCGTCTGTCATCGTCGCCCGTCGTCGTCCGTATCCTGTTTCAAAAACAGTGGCACGTTTCTTAACCGCTAAAGCTTATGAACTTGAAACTTTGTGCACAGGGCCCCCCAGGTCAGGCGACCTCTGACAATGAATTTCAGTCTGATCTGATTCTTAACTTGGCCACCAGAGGGCCAGAAGCGGAAACCTAAAAAGTGTGATATCTCTCTTATGAGTGACTCCTTTTCGATAACATTTTTGTGGTAGGTACTCCTAGCAAGGATACATCACATGTCATACCGACTTTGGTTTGACCTATACATTATACATGTAGCATGTTTCTTAACCAGGATGAATTCCTAACTACCAAATATCTATGCGGTGAGCACAATGGTCCCTGGCCGTTTCATTAACAGCATGGCAGGATTTTGCTGACACAAGTTTACTTTAGGTCACGTAAAATGTTGTTTCTCCGGGTCATACAAGTAGGATATCTGTTGATGATTCCTTACATTATGGTAGGTTACATATTTATGAGAGCTACATTGTTAGTTGTTATTGTTTTGTGGACACCTTCTTCAAACATTTGTAGCCTTTTGTAAACACGGTAGCTTGGCGGGTGTTGGATATTTGGCAGTTTTCAATAAATTCAGCATCAAACAGCAACTTGATCGAAAGCACCTTTGGCTATGATATTAAATATAATCCATCCAAAAATAACTTTATGAGCGTTTAATTATAGTCTGTGTAATTTTTTCAAGGTTTTATGTCAATACTATGTGTTATTGTATAATTTGATCATAGTGTCATCAAATATCTTATTTTGATAATAGCACAGTTTCAAAATTTTGTTCTGTGATTAGTTACTTGATTATGCAATTCTTTTTCAAGGTTGGCAAAAAACGATGTATTCTTTATGGAATAATTCGATGTAAAAATTATGATTATGTTTTAATTTGATAAGTGACTCTTTGTCACATCAAACAATCTGTCTAAAACCATTGGCCCAAGAAAATCTCATCTGATCAGTACTTAATTATAAATTTTAATTACTGTTTCCATCTTAACAAACGATGTGCCTCATTACAAAAAATTGTATCTGTGATGGGAATTCACTGAAGTATAAAGGATGAGATAACTGCATTAAAACCGTTAATCATGTTTTAGAAAAAAGTTTTGCTCTTTGTCGAAGCCACAGAAAATACTGGTGTTGTGTTATTTTTGACAAATATTGACGGATATAATGTCCAGATGTAAACCAGTGTTGAGTGCGGTTTGTAGTGATATTTTGAGAAAAAAGTCTTGCTCATTGTTGAAGACCCAGAAAATAATGATGGTGTGCCATTTGTAACAAATATTGCAAGGAAATGAATGTTGAGTTATAAGTGCGATTCTTTATTGTAAACAGCCGTGGGGAAGGTGCATGATTCTCACATGTTTATGAAGAAACATGTATTCCTAGCTCTACTAATCAAGTGGAAGCATCTTCGAGAGCAGCTCCTGGTCTTGAATCAGGAACTGCTATCTGTCAATTTACGATGATGAAATCAATTAGCAGCTAGGTCTGTCAAAACCCTGACTAAAAGCAGCTACGAGTAACTACACATCTACCAGAATTTACTGACAGTGCCTCATGTCTGAGATGTCACCAGACCTCTGTGGGAACAGGCTGGAGGTTCTCTGGCATCTGCAATCAGTCAACATCAATAAATTAGCAAGTAAAATATTTGTCAACAGTGTCAGCAAGAGCATGGTTTTCTTGTTAACATGATGCTGTTGATATAGTAGGGACAACACATGAATGCTGCTCACTATCAACAGACTGCTGATGGCAAACTGTTCACATATCTACTACCATGGGATTCTGTGCGGAATCAAATCCTGCATGTGATCGACTGCTCTTTAGATAAATCCAGAAATCGAAGAATTTAAGCTTTTAAGTAGCAATGTTCGTTGCACATGAATCAGAAAATGAACAAGACATTAATACCATTTTGTTGCTTGTCACTTTCGATCGATGTCAGCTGGAGAACCACTTGACAAATATTTCACTAAGTACAACAGGTGAAAAGCATTGAAATGATTTCACAAGAATATGTACTTGGGCATGCATGCCAGTAAATGAACAGCGATAATCCAGTTGTTGCTGATGTCATAATTCTCTTGCTGTTTCGTTGCTTCAAGGGACCATAATCCAAGGAGAATAGCAAAAGTGTGGCAGTGGGATACACAATTTATTTGTGATTCAAACATGACTTCATATCGGTATGCTGTCGTAATGAAGAATGAATGAGGAAGATTCACATTGTAATAAGTTCATTTTCAAGCTGCATCCAACTCTTTATACTGCCATTGAGAGTTTTTTTATCACGTGGGTGAAAAAACTCAACGCTGTCATCAAATGAAATGAAATAGAAACGTTTCGTGGGCATCATCTGAGAGGACAATGTCATCAAATTGATGAGGCAGGTCCACTCAATAATCATATTGATCGAAAGGATCGCTTTCATGGAGTCTTTTTAGAAAATAATTCATGCAAATTGGGGCGCACGACTGAGGACAATCGGTAATCATCGTGGCGTGTAGTGCTTTTGTTTGTTGTCAAACCAACCCTTGAACGACTCGGCTGGACAAATGCGGCCTTATTGTTCCAGAACGAGTGAACCTGAAGTGCGGAGGCGAAAATTGAATGCGAAAATCTCTCTGGTCATGATTGGAGTGAGAATGGATAAAAAAACATGTATTCTCCCATTTCAGACAAAGCGCCAATTATCGTAAATACTCAATCTGACGTTGAAAAACCTGTCCGAGTGCCTTAGCTGGAAAGCTAAGCGGTATCAAATAATTGCATCATTACAAAGCCATTATTTGCCTTTGTTCACCTGAAATGAGAATCTAACACGCAGATGCGCGATGACTTCACAACTTAGGTGATAATTCGGGAGTTTAATATCACCGAGCTGATTATTGTCACCATTATAGGTGGCTAAAATCTAAGTGACTGAGTTGTTGTGACATCACTGCATAAATTAGCATACGTCAGGCGATGAAATTTGTTACTCAAAAGTGATATATTTCAGTTTTTATTGGATGGATTTTGATGAAACAAAAACTAATTTGATCCTGATGGCATGCTTGACAATTGAAGTTGTTCAAATATTGTCATCAGATGTTGTCAAAATGCCTTTATGGATTTTAAAGTTGCTTTTATAGTTGTCAATTAAATGTTTAGTGTCAAATTATTGAACAGCGGCAACGATACATCATTCTGATATTGAAAACCCATACATGAACTAACTGCTGTTTGAATCTTTTCCAATGTTGGCCCAAACCGACAAAGTCATCAGACAATAGAACAATATTCTGGGAAAAATCGCTCTCAAAGACATATGGCCCAGTATCAGATGGACTTTAGTTTCATCGTATAATGACCCCTTTGGGACTTCAACAGCCATGCCATGCAGTTAAATCATGCTCAGCTGTTGAGTACCGTAGCACCACTTCAGAGACCAAATCGAATACTTTTCCAATGACTTGCTACCTCTCAAATCTCAACTAGAATTTATTTGCGTAAAAGTCTTAACCAGTGCCGCTTAGTGTCAATTTCTGTGAGTAATGTCGCAGAAATTTGATGATGAATTATGCTTCAAAAATTCATTCAAAATCTGAAGTCTCAAAAAGAAAATGTAACCTTGCCGAGCGTATCATTTCTTGAAGGATAGATTTAGCTGTCTTCACAAAAGCATTGCTAAAATTAGTATTTTCAAATTTCTTAAGGGCGTAGGCCTTTAAACTCCGCAAGTGGTCATTCTCACCAATGAGTAATCAACTTTCACCATGTGTATACAATGGCAGTGAGAATTGACCAACAAGATGGTGAGAAAAAGAAATCGATGCTCGGACCGACAGCTGGTCGAGAGTACACATTTATTGGGCGATCAATCTTCCCAACGCCTTTGTGAAAGGTTAGTGGTTGGCAAATACCAGATGATCTATCAAATGATTCCTTGATAAGTGACTTTGATGTGCAAAATAATAGGATTAGATTGGCAATAATGTGACTTATTGAGGCAGTAAGGCTTATAAAGTGAATAGATCAAGGATTGGAGCTAAAGTGGAACACAGAGGACAAACAAAAAATATGAAATTTGCGACAAATGAAGCACATTATCAGATGATAAACATTGAAACATGATGTATTTTCCGTATGTCACCAAATCAAATCTGTTCATGGATTGTCAATCTATTATTAGTATTCTGTTTGTATAACAGATGTTGAATTGGTGATATGAATGAAATGTTTATCGACTGTATTTCTGAGATGTTTTTTTGCATTCCACAAATGGCATGGAGTCTTGATAAAATATATAAATGTAAGGTATTTTCTCTATTTGCAGATTAACTTTGTGGATTTTTAAATCTTGCTTTACACTCAAGTGCACTTTGAAGAATTGATGCTGAGTTTGTCCGAAGAAACTATAAAATATAACAAATAGCCTTTAAAAAGATGTCGTATGGAATAGTTCTGAAGTTTGAAGTTACAATTTCTGCGAATTTTAATCGAGATGCCTTGAGCGATATCTTCTTTTTCACAAAATGGCAATTTACAAATATCATGGAAATCCTTTGTTCCTTGAGGCAGTTGAAGTCACAAACCCACGTGCAAAAACATTTTTCTTTCAGTCTTGTATAATAACTTCCCTTTGCGCACAATTGCCTGCAGATTACTAGATGTTGAATGTAGTGTATTAGGCACTTAAAGTGCCGCGAATGAGAAATGTTCGAGTGATTTCAAGTGATATCTAAGTGAACTCGAGGAAGATTCAAGCACTTATATCGGATGTAATTTTGAAGGATCCTATAGTCTAGTTTATACTTCCCTAATCAGGGCACCTTTCTATTAAGGACAGCACTTGTCAGTCCCGAGGGTGTCCTTAATAGAGAGGTTCTACTGTATATCAATATCTACCTGGCCTACTTGCTGCGAAATCGGCTGTATGGGCGTCAACAACTGAATGGTTTACACTAATTTATAAAAGTTGTACTAGTCATGCTATAGTACAGTGTCGCCAAGAGTACTTCTCCAACATCTGGTGTTAATTACAAACATTTATCAATTGGTTGAGAGTGCACGAGTCCCCTCCACATTTATGTCAAGAGGCCTTGTTCTGTCTCATCTCCATGTACTGCTTGTGGAGGTAAATCGGAGTTGAAGACTGATGAGAAAACTGTACACTACCCAGTGGTGGCTACAACCCGGTGCTAGCCATAACTGCAAAAGCAGCACAGGTAAAATGGCCAAAAAAATGATGGGCCCATATTTGTAACTATGACCAAGTTGTTCCATTATAGATTCTATCATGGAAGCATTTGCCTGTGTGCTCAATCAGTTGTCAATTGAAGGGGAAGCGGATCCAAACAATTCTAAAACAAACAGCAAATATTTGGTCCTGAGTAAGATGACCCTGGTGTGACCACATCAGATGTGATTAAATCGGCTATCTCAGGCCACAGATCAAACGTCCGGAATTTCAATTGAATTTGATTGATTAAACGTCAAACAAGGACATGTGTACATCTCACAGTACAAGTCAATCAATTACACAGATTCTATAGGGACAGATGACACCCAGTGTTCGTCGATCCGATCGGCGCAAGGGCGATTCAAGCCAAGGGGACTACAAGAAGCAACTGGTTAAAGAACGTGAACATTTCACAGTACAACTTAGTTACCGAGATTTAGTTGGTGAATACTTGCTGCAATTGGTCCAATCGGCCTCTTCCATCTATCTTAACATTCCTATCTATATTATGATATCATTGACATGATTGAGTAAGTGATAATTTGAACAAACCAAGAGTCGAAAGCAGAGCGTAATTATCGGAGTTGATGTCTTGATATAAATTGCACCCAGGCAGTGCGGGTACTTGAATCACCCGGAGATGACACTTCTAGTTTCGTGCCCAAACTCGAAATAAGATTACATTTGTTTGGGGCAAACAGATTTAATTAATGCCGTTCCAGGAACAATGGTTGCCTAATATTACGCTATAAATATGATTACGAAAAGGGCAATCATTGGAATGCGCCATTGAAAGATAAACATAACTTTTGTAATCATTGATCAGGATGTGTTGATATGATGAGCTGGGGGTGCTTAATCATCGTTAATCGAATCAGTAATTACCCGCTTTTATAAGGCCAGTGCTTTGAAGTTGCTGGACAGCACTCGAGGGTTATTTTGTTTTATTATTGGCGCCTTGATTAATTTGTCTCAGTTCAAATTTTGCATCATTGCTGACATTATTTTCCTTAAACTCGAACTCATTTGATTAGAACCGGTTTAAAGTCAGCGGAGGCTACGTTTCTGGGCCTGGATGCTTAAATGGCATTAGCAGTAACATTGGTGTTAAATCTTAACGTAACTGAAATAATACTGAAGGAGATGATGCTAGCAGCTAAGTTGAACTAACGCTGGCATTTGTCTATGATGCCAACTGAGCAACTGGGCCCTGATCTATATCACTCAAATAAAACTACCAGTGTGTCTTAGCACTACGATGATTTGAAGGGTACTTTGATTGATTTTGTTCCGGCTTGTCCCTCAATTGGCTGACAAGCTCAAGCAAAAGGTTTTTTCCTAAAGATTTGAATGGTAGTTTGATAGATTTTCTTTGGGTTCGGTTCATCTCTTGATTGGCTGATGAGCTAAAGCAAAAGTCTTTTGTCCCAATCACCTTTGCTGTGCTGCCTTATAACTAATGTCCTTTCATGAGGACGCTGATTCTGAAGATGAAATCAACCGCGGCAAGAATCAGATCATCCGTCCTGCCGCCCGATCGTCCCGATTGAGATCGACAGGAACTCAATCTTGACAACGAGTTAATTGTGTGCCCAGGGTTTATGACAGCTCGTCATCCTGGGGTCAAGACTGACAATGGACCAATTAAATGCAAAAGAATTATTAGATTGGTGAATCTTCATCTTGGATAAAGTCGAAGTCGAGCGTGTCTTGAGTCACCCAGGTGCGTAAAGGGAAATTGCTGATTTCTGAGAGGCTGGGTGATCCAGTTATATCCATCATTGACTTCATCAGCAAAGAAATTCACCGTTTTCATAAATGTTTATTACCAGAGCATTATTGGATAAAGTTGGATCTCATCGTTGTGGACCTGGCACCGAGAGATACCGAGGTGTACAGAACAAAGAAACTACAAAGTTTTTATTGGCACTCCTGCATTTGGTGATCAGATTATGTCCATCTTTGAGTTCATTGGTTCAGAAATCAGTGGAAATTCAATATTCGTCTCATAAGGACAGTTCTACAAAGATTTGAGCACCTACTGAAAGGGTCAAATAAATCTTAATTTGTGTAAAAGTCTTCTAATTTGTGGTTTTCCTGAGTATAGTTCCAGTATCTGTCTCGTTAATTTGGCGAGTTGTATTTGAGTATGGAGTCTTTTCTCTGTTGATGAATACAGTAGTCCACCTGTGATGTGATCACATTTGGAGGACGCTGAGGTTGTAGAAATGAATGAAATAGAATCAGATAAGATTGTTGAGGTTGTAGTAATGAATGGTACAAAATCAGATAAGATTTTTCCAGCCTTCTTCCCAATTAGCAGCGGTTGTCATCTCGTCATACCTTTGTTCAATTGTGAGCTTTGGGAAAAATCATGAATTCTGACTTGTACTCTTGGGACTTCTAAAATGTGTTATCTGATCAAATGTGCCGTTATTGAGGTTCCCAGTCTTTGTCTTCTACCTTCATTAGAGAAGGACATTTGAGCAAATTTCTGCCAATTTTGCTGTGATACTCCTGGGATTGGTTGGATTTCTTTGTATCTGATCTTGGTATTCATGTGGTTCAGTAACATTCACTGTTTAATGAACTGAGTTTCTTCTTTCATACCTTGGTGTTATCCCTGGATTTGTGGTAAATTTTAAGTTACCCCTGGGATTGAATCCTCTCTTCCCATGAAAGTCCCTCTGCTAATTTAGAAATTAAGTGTGGTTTGTCTGATTTTCTACCTATGACTTGTCAATGTCATGCCCAAATGTTTCTGAAGCTAGTCAAATTTAGAAACAAATGGATAACCACTCTGTGACAAGATTCCATCAAGGTTTATGCAGTCACTATCGAAGATTGACTGCTTGCTATCCACCTACTGTAGTCTCACCTCTGCTTGAGACTGTGCAAGACACATCCATCACCTTCAAACTTAATGAAAACCGGAGAAAATATTTGATGTAGTCAATTGGGCTTCTACCAATATTTAACCTGGTCGATGTTGCAATTTGCTGCTCTCGGCCTCGGTATCATCATCATCTAATCACATACCGGCGACATCTATTAAGGTCATATATCACCGTTTGGACAAGTCTGCTGACCCCTCGCTTGCTCTTTCATCGGAATAAGACAATGAAGGCTGCGGGAGCTAATGTTATTGGTGTAGAACTGGGGAAATTAGCCCAGGATTATGACAAGGCATGAACCCAGACAAAGGGATTGACACGTTATGGGCAGGAATTAGCATATAGCTATTTCTGGTAGGAATCGAGACTAAATGTTGAGGAATTGCGATGATTTGACATGTCATTGTCATATTCAGAAGTCATCTTGCCAAATCATTTGACAGGAGAGAATTAAAGGCTAGATAGAGACAGCTAGAGGTGGATGATTCCTTGAACTTATCAATGGCCATTTGAAGAACCTCCATACTCTGGAGGATGGCGCGTCTGCAGGAATTGGGGGCGCATCCTGGGTCGCCAAAATCGCCACTACCACCACTTTGGCTACTTTAACATAAGACTTCGTTCAGGAATCTCAGTAATATCAAGACATCCTTCATCCATGTCCATCCTTTTGATGCCAATGCCGTTTCTTATGACATCTGTGTGAGGGTATGATAGGGTCATCAGTCATCACAACATCGCATGAGCCACCATCACTATCAACAAAGTTACTCGCAACCAATTGAGACCTGCATAGCAGTCAAGGGTAGTTTACGAAATGGTGGAAAAATTCTATCCATTTGGTGTTGAAGTCATAAATTAGGACATCTGTCGCCAGCTGTGCCAGGCTATGACAGCACCATCGGTCATCGCTTGTCCCCCTGGTGTAAATTGCATTAGCATCGCTGACCAATGCTATCTGTCTTGGTATTTTATCAAGTAAATTGGTGTGTCATACAGAAATGATTGCGGGGAATGTGGTGTTGGTGTTCTGGACACATATAAATCATCGCATGCACTCTAATCGTGCGTATGACAAATCGCTCTTCGAACATTTTCTGATTGAATCTAATGCTGATATGAGTTCATGGTCAGTGGACTGCGCTGTCCATGGCACCACCATTTTGATGCCAGTGCCTGCAGTCATATCCAAGGTACTGGTGTTGAAGCTTCGAAGATAGCAGTTCAGCTCTCTAGTATTTGAGGAGGTTGTCTTCATTGCAGTTAAGAGCATGCCTTTGAGATCTCAACTTTACTTAGCAGTATTCGCCTTGGCACTGATAGCCTCTGATCCTATCCACCCAGATTGCTCTCAACCATGTCAGGTGAACATTTTGCAAGAATACATCAACCCTCACTCATTTGGAATTCCTGAACCCAACCTTCTTTTACTTGAGGGTCATCTATTTCTCCCTGATTATCAAGGCAGCGACATATCTTGGAAAATTCCACTTTAAAATCTCACCAACAATAGCATTGGCAAACTGATAGTCAAGGAAAGGACATAAATCAAATAAAACTTTGCATAATTCCGCAATTGGAAAAAGTTAAATAAAACGAAAAGTCATGTTTCCTTCCTGGCAGGAGTCTCCGTGAGTTGATTGATCCATAATTTTTTGTGCATTTTTCAAGTTGCGTTTGATTCTTTCTGCCTTGATTAAGAATTGTCTATTCCCACTGGGACACTTTGTCGTTTGAAAAACAATGCTTCTTGCTAATTGAGCCAAGGAGATAAATCATCGCACAAGAACACCTTGGGTGTTGGCAAAGAACAAATTGGTTTTCGTGCCTTGGTTGGAAAAAGTGGCATGGAAGGTTCGTTTAGATGTGCAAAGAGATCGTTGGGCCGACAATGGTGGAACATCTCCAGTTCCGCTATCTGATTTCGGAACAGCTAGATGAACTAGAGATGTTCTATCATTGTCTACCCAACAATCTCTTCACATCTAGAGTTGATAGTTCAAATGGTTTGCTGAGGACAAGCTAGATCATGATTTAGGACTCTGTATCTCAAGTGTCCTGCCCCTTGTGAGTGACTTGATCCTCTTCAGATCTTGAGCTAGTAGAGCAATCAGTCAGTGGAGTATAGAGAATTGGACGAGATGAGCAGGCTCAAGTGTAGGGTTGCATGTTCCCATCTCCTGCCCCTTCGAAGTATTCTATCCTTCTTCTGAAATCAAAGGAATCTCTTCTGATAGGACTTTGTGTGTTGTAAAGTCAGTCAAAGATCTAAGCTGGATGTGTGTCAAGTATAGATGGTCATGATGAAAAGGGCTACGTTACATCTTACCAGTTCCTCTCTCCTTTTTCAAGTGCCCTCACCAATCTTGCCGGCTTCTTCCTGGTGTCTCTTTTTACTACCATTCTGGTGTCTCAAACGCCAATCATCTTCAATAAAAGCTCTCTTGCCAAGTCCTCCCTCTCGAACCCAAAGCATCCACCATAAAACCTTAACTTGTATTTGAAGCACCCTTGATCAGAGTCTCTCACAGAAGTCTTCTAACATTTCGTATTTTTCAAAGATACAAACTCTAGTTAAAGAATAGACCATGATGAAGGGCCATGTTGCACACGCAGCTTTCCCCTCACCAACGTCGAGCCTCCTTTGCGAGAGCTTTCATCAATGGAATTTAGTAAGCCACAGTCGTGTAATTGGACATCAGCCAAACGAATGTAATTACAGACTAGTGGGTCAGCGGCTAATGAAGATGTGCATGTTGTGAGTCAACGTGTCCAAGGGAACTATTTTCTCTTATTAGGAATCACCATGACAATGTCGTAAAGACTTTGGGATCGTTTTCATCAAGTTTTTTTCCCGCAATGGAGAGTTGTCGTTATTCGTTAAAGGAGACCCTACGGTATAATGGCACATGATGTCTACAGCACCTCCCTCATGTCATCTTGTATTGTTTCTAAATTGAGACTGATGTGAGATGTCTTTGAGTGACGACTGGGTTGATTGGTTGAAAGACTGCAAGAATTCGGACACAGCAGAGTGAAAGTGGTCAACCTCTGGAGTGAATCGGTCAAACTCTTTAGCAAGAAAGGTTGAACTTGGGACTAAAATTGCTTTGACGTGAGATGAGACCATAATATCATTTATGGTAAAATTCTAAGTTGCCTTTCCAAGAACTCTTAGCTGAATTATGGTGCATTGCCTTCTTTCTTAGGTGGGAAGATTTTATGATGTGACGCGTGTGAATTTCGTTGACACAGTATCCGTTTAGGGGTCTCCTGGGCACTTCTGAAGGTTGATGTGTTGCATGCATGGAGAGATTGGTGAGTCAATCAATGTACATGACCATCATACTTCAAGTGTCAAGTAATCCCACTGTCCAATATGAAATATACAGAGGGTCATCAATCATGACACTTCTTCGTGTTCCTGAATGGCTGCATTTCCCGACTTCCAAGATAATCCTATGAAATATCTAAGAGTTGTCCATTCATCACCAAGTATTCCTTTATCGATCCATTTCTCGCCAGATGGCTGCTGGTTTTTGGTCAGATCCAAAACAAATGCTCTTGTCGAAATGGCCAACACTGGTGCCTGCAGAGGACCCCAATTTCCTCGCCAGGAAATCCTTTTGACAGCGACGCAACTAACCACATGCCTTTGAGGCTATTAATGGCTTCCTCTTCTTGATTAAAAAGATGGCCAAGATGATGTTGATTATGGACGAAAACATGCGGCAGTGTCATGTTCTTTGTTTCTGTGTCAGATTATCTTTCTGATGCGGAAGTCATAGCTTGTTTCCTTCCGGTCAGTGCCATTTTGACGAAATTTTTGAAGTTACTGTGGTCCAGTTTAATTGTAGATCGGTGATAAATATCACATTCTTGTACAGCTTCTTCTTATCATACCTTGAGGCATGAAAACCTTGCACCATTCAGGTCAGTTTTGAGGTATGCTAGTAGGAAATGAGGAGAACTTTAGAATCATTTTATCTTCTTGTCATGCATCGTGGCATGAAGCCTTGCACATTTAAGGTCAGTTTGGAGGTATGCTAATTAGGGAAAATTTAATATCCTTTCATCACTATTAGTAGGGCTTCTAGTCTGTCTTGTCTTCTGATGATGTGGGACTGGGTCACTGTATAGGTCAGCGTAATAGGATATGGGACAAAGTGGAGGATCTAGAAAGGAAAATTTGAGGCTTCTTTCTTTTGTCAGTTTCTCTAGTGTCTGAGTGAGTCATATTTTCATTTATTTTTATGGTAGACAGGACATGGATCAAAACTTAAAATACCTCTTCCTTGTCAGTTAGTCTGTTGCGGAAGTGTATCCTTGTCTGTCTGTTGGAAAATTCAAAACTGGTAGTGAGGAAGTCTATGAAGGGTCTTTCTTTGTGTCACTTCCTCTTTTAATGAGAGTGGACCATGTGGTCAGCTTTTAGAGTGTTTGAAAGGAAATGGGCCAGTTACGCATTTATGAGTCACCTTGGGGTGAGGTTCTTATTGAAGATTGAAGATATTTTTTTGACTCGCTTCATCTTTGATATGAAAGTGGACCATTTGGTTAGTTTTACCAAATCTACGAAATCAAAAGTGCTGCTGTCGGGCAGTCAAGATCACACGGCATTGAAGTTTTGATAGAAATATGGTTACAGACAACAATTGAAGTCCATCCATCGAAAGATGAAGCTTCTTTCCTTTGTGTTCAACATTTCTCGTCTCACTCTCGACAGTCGGGTCATCAGTCGTAATCAGTGATGATGGAAAGGTCCAAGGTCCTTCTTTATAAGAGGCGGCCAATAATTGAAGTCCACCTTGTCAATAACTGTGGCTTCTTTTCAATTACGACCGAAGAATGCAATCGACATCAAAGTGAGGTAATAAATTGTAGCGGCATCGCCGCCTGACGTAATCTTTTGTTGAAAAATTGCTATATTTCATGGCGATACCATCAATTTTGCACTGCACAATGGCAATTACTGTCTTGAGAAATGATTTGACTTTCTTGGTCGACATTGCGACGTGGCTTTATACCTTCTGATCGACCTTCCAACAGCAAGATTCCCAAATTTCCTTTGTTATCAAGTTTTGATTAAATAATTCATTATAAATGCATTTTCTCATTAAACAAGGAATTTTTGTGAGATTTTGCACACATGACATGTCACAGTGTATCAGATTTCAAATCTCATATCGCGCAGACAGGTTTCGTCAAAATGATCGATTTTACATGAATAGTTTGACTAAGTTGGCGCCTGTGAGCTGACTTCTAATTTTGACCTAATTAAAGGTAAATGAATCACAGCAGATTTTGCTTCAAGTTGGTATCATTTCAAGTTGACAAATATCATGTACTTTTAAGGAAAAGAACTGGACACAAATCTACATGAATTTTCATCTAGCAGAGATGAATTGAATTTTGCACAGAAGTTTTATAGAATCGGGAATTTGTGTAAGAAGTCACGTCTAATCATTTCCTGTTTCATTCATTGGTTTCAGGTTAAAATTTGCCAGGATGAAAAGCAGTTGATCAAGTATTCTTCCTTCGTTCAATTTTGCTGATTAGGTTTCTGTCATAGTGTTGCCATTATCACGTTTCAATAGAATGCCAATCGGTTGCATTTTTTTGCGTTTTTTCCCTAACAATGGATTATAGAACTTGGGAGTTGTTTCAGGGTAATTGGACTAATGATACTGACCTGCCAGAACCGCCAGACTCTCAGTGTTACGGGCTTGTGTGATGTTTGAACGGTGTCTACCCTGTTTTCCAATAGGTGAATGTATGATGGTTGTGTTCTTTCATTAGCCAGTAAGCCTTCTAAACAATGTTCTGTCTAGAATCTTCTCTATCATTCTATGAGCGAGAACTTTTGATGAAAAAAAAAGAAATGGAATGAAAATGGAAGAGAGGCAATGTTTCTCATGGCCAATACAATTTCTGATAAAGGTCTGTTCTGGATGGCGATATCTTGGAGGTTGTCTGCTTAATTCTTCCAATAGAAAAATACCCTACATTCTTCCAATGGCCAAACCATCAGAACTTGTCCAATGGCGAAGTTGAGTATGATGAAGTGCAGACCTTAGCTGTGATCTTCCAATAAACAAACGTCCAAACTTCAAATGCTTCCAAACCTCATCAACCAATGAAAAACTGTTAGTGTCTTCCAGTGGCCGAATCTCGGAGCTCGTCCAAACCTCGGCTGTGTTTTACTTCCTTTGCAATGGCCGAGCTCAACCATCACCACTACAGAACAATTTCATTTGTCCTGAGTGGCCATCAGTCCGTCTCACCCCAAGTTTAGGTGGAAATAAGGCTTCAAATCTGTGTGAAAGTTGTACAGTTATTCAGGCCAGTTTGATTTGCATCGGACATCCGGTTTTGCTCATGTTTCTTATGGAAGTCCATTAAAATAATTGATTTATTCCCGGCGCTGGATGCTTTTTGGGATTGTGTCGAAGTGACGAGCGTTATTTGATTACCGAAATGTACATCCCATCTTCCCCTAATACAATCTAGTCTCATTTTCTGATAGAGATTGGGTTGCTAGAAAAACACGGATTTTCATGCTTGGGCACGCCTGTGTCCGTGAGGATGGTGCTTGGTTGGCCATTTTGTTTGATTGGCTCCAGGAAAAACATGCGACTTTTGCTCCGTAAATGCCGCCGAGCATAAGCGTTAGGTTTATCTGTCACCTCCGGGGGAAACATTTCTTGTCGGAAAGTTTTCATTGTAAATAGTTTTGGGGCAATCAGGTGATAAAAAGTGATGATAAAATTGGTTTGGGAAATTAAGTGGAGAAGGAAACGACAAATGTTGCGCAGGATTTTTCTTCTGGGATTAGAATCTTATACTTCTTTCTAGTTGTTGCTGTAGACCCTCGTCGGATAATGTTTCTCACTTGTTGATTGTAATCATGACATTGACAAGCCCCCAAGGTCGGAAGAAGAAAATGGGGAAAAAACGTACTGGATTTATTGACCGCATCGAAATCTTTTCAAAGCTAGCTGTTGGTTGCCGTTTTGTCCTCCCCTCCAAATTTAGAAACATAAACAAAAAAGCATCAAAGTTCCCATCCGGCATGTTCAGCAGCGAAGAAGTTGTGAAGTATTTATAGTTTCATGCCTTGAAAAAGAGTTTGATCAAATTAACTTGGCCAGAGTTTTGTTCTTGATGTGTTTAATGGCCTAAGGGAACACGATATGCTGATGCAATCTAGATTTTGTTTAATGTAACTTGGAAAAACGTGGAAAAGTCTCACAATTGGTTGTAATTGGCAAGACTAACTTGCCAAAGGGACATACACCAAGTCTCAGGACATTGCAATCATCTGGGGCTGGCATAAGTTTGAATATATCAGAAATATTTACTGCCAACAAATTAAGTTATGGCTTAGTTGATATCGTTGGGAATTACTGTATGTTTTTAGGAGTCATTGGGTTTTGTCTCTGTTGGTCTTTTGAGAGCGCATTCCTGTCTGCAATCCTTCGTCATTGTTACAGGATTATAGCTTGGAGCATTGCTGAACTCATGTCATGGTGCAACCAGTCTTTGAATTTCTACGGCAGTGAATCCTGAGCAGAAATATCTGAAGAGGTTGACACATCGACAGCAATTGGCAGCGACTGCAAGACACATTGTTTTAGTATACAGCATCTCTGACGAACACGAGACATCCTCTCATCTGCTTTCTGTAGTATAACTGATTCTCTTTGACTTTCTACCTGACTAATCTCAAAGCACTCACAACCGTGCACGTTATTGAGTTAACGATAAGCCAGAAAATGCGTGCAGTATCCTGCGCCGTGCTTTAATCTGCGGCTAGCCTCGATGTGATATCATATGGCGTAAAAGCGATCAATTCCGGTATGCTCTTTGATTCATTACTGAAGCACTTGGTATTGTTTCCATAATTATGGTTTTAGTAGCGCGGCCGGACCCCGCTGATTCTTCAGAAAATACGAGACATAGGGGTGCACAATCATCGAGGGGAAGTTACACTGGAAATGCATTAGGCCATTAAGTTGTGACAAGAAACGTTTTGGCCTTCTTTTCAATTTGTGGGACATGGATTGTCATCTCTTTAAAAGAACTGTAATTAACTTTAGTTTCGTTGAGTTTGTCTCAATCGAAGTTGGTTGAATTTACATCTTTACTAATAAGTAGTTTACTCATTAAAAGTGTAGAGTGGATTTCTGCATTGTCATACCAAAACAAGTTCTTGTGTCCAGTTTGCCCTAACTCTGACCAAAAAGTCAGGATTTTCAAGTTAAGTTGAGGTAAATCTACAGAATCGATACACATGTAATGTGCATGGATGTGTATTTTCATCTGAAGTTGTTCAGCGATTTCCAGTCGGCATATCTGTAACCAGGTCAAATCAATATTTGCCCAACTTTATTCAAAAGTTTGCAAATTTGCCAATATATTGAGTTAAGCTGACTGCAGGTGCACGATATGGTTATTATTCTCGATTAATCAGACACTGATGATATTACTCACTGCATTTGAGACAAGGCTGCGTCTTCATGAATATTTCCTTTGTTGGATCAAAGTGAAAGATGCCTTTCAAATCATCAGTAGACTTCTTCCATTTTGATCTTTTGAAAAGAGAAGCAAAAATCTAGGTTTTGTAGGGTGTTGGGGGTTTTAGGGAATATATGGCTTCGGGTTCTTAACAGTCACTGTCATACTGGATTACCATTGCCCATTAAAGAAGAAAAAAACAATCATTGATAGAAAAAAGGGTTTGCAGGCTAGTGTTACCTTCGAGTACTGTTAAGTCTTAAATATTATTCTCTTAAAAACTTATTATACAAGACAGTAAAAAGTGTGTGAGGCAGCATGACTGCTAAAAAAGGCAGGCTTGCTAGTCCAATACCAATAGGTCTCTTTCTTTGTTTGATAGGAAGGGTTTTGTAACGTGTGTAGACCTTTTTGTTACTGATAACTTGATTGGAAAAACCCATTCTAACTTGTAATCAGGTAAAAGGGTGCTGCATGATTGACCAAAAAACTTCAAATTCAACGAGAACTAGTGTCTCGTAAAAAATAATGTCAATGAGGGAAAAAATGAGATGGCCTTGCTGCTATTGTAACCATTTGTATCCGTGCCCAAATTGTCCTCCCACGTAGAATCTGTTCCATGTGCGTTGACAAGGTCTTTGCTACGCAATGCATACATCACTGTGTAAATGCACAGCAAATCAGTGTAAACCTAGGGTGAGAACTAGCCTGGTTTTCCGCTTAGAAATCCTGAGATGAAAGAGACCCTGAACTTCCTGCACTTAGAGGCTTTGTGTCATTTATGTCATGTGCTACAGCCACTGAGGTGCACGTGGGAATTGGTGTAATTTTGTCGTAATTTGCATTTTGATGTTTTCATTAGTTGCCCTGGAAACACCTTGCTGTGTCAATTTGTATGCAGAGGTCATAAATGGACATGAGAAGATTGAAATGGGGTCTGTATCGTTAACCCTCGTGTTTTACAATCAGAGTAAAAATTATATATTGCGACAAAAGTATTTTCAATTGAGGACAAATCGTCCATTTAAATCTTAAAAATTCATTATTAGTTTTTTCGTAAATGTGAAATGGGCACTTTATGATATGATTTCAAGCTCTGTTATTTATTCTCACTTATAGGCATTGATTAACAAATAGGCATTGATTTTAAACAAATTGCCAGTGCCAATATTTTGTGTGACGAAATGTGATCATGTTCTTCTTTTCTGTCTATTTTGGGTAAGTTGAAAAGTCAAAGGTTTCTCGATAAGTAAGGTAGGAAGAACATTTTTAGATAATTTTGGCTGTCAGAGTGGCAGAATCAAGACCTCTATTCAAAATTACCACTCGTCACCTCTGTGGTCTTGGTTTGACTTCCAGTCAAGGCAGGTCTATGGGTAGAGAGAGAACTTGCATACTTGTACGTATAAGATTAAGTGGTACCATCTCCTCTAAAAAGTGTGAGGTCGGCATGTAGCAGGTTTTTCACCTCAGTGTAGTAGTTAAATATTGAAATTCGCCCATAAATCACTTCCCGTTTAATCCCTTCCCACTTGACACTGGATTGGCGGAAATCACTCTTGTCATGTTTGCAAATCAGTTCAGGTGTTCTCAAGAATGCTGTGATTCACCCTTACAGGAGAGGGAGACGTGTACATTTACGTGTACATGAAGTGTTTGAGTGATGGCAAGTGATTTTGATGAATCGCACTTTGGTTGCTTTTAACAAGTGTAACGCTACAGTGTAAACCTCACTTAGAAAATCTGCCCATCATCCTCCTTAAGTGAAATGTAATACCTTAATGCTACCTCAAGGTATCACAGTGACGAACACTTAAGGGTTAAGTACCAATATCCTTGGCACTATCCATCATTTTTGTGGTAATGCCTCTGACAATGGCCCATCAGTGTGTCTGACATGCTTGCATTGTTCCATGTCCCTCTTCAATCACCTAGGCTAGAGGTGGAAGAAAATGCAGAAGAATCTCGGCATTTCTCTTGTACCATAGATCATTGGTTGCATTGCCTCGTTAGGTTCATGGCTGGCGGTGTTATTGGCGAATGTCAACCATATCCCATATCTTAAGAGTAGTGTCATTTGAAACAGAATGGTTGTGGTATTGATGATATGTTTTCGGCTAGAATTCGATCTATTTTGAAAGATGTTGAAATGGAAGCTGTTTCATGATACAGTCCAATAATCGAGCTGTGCCCTGAAGGGGAATTCTAACTCATACAGGAAATATTCAAATCAGGATTTTTGTAGAAGAGGTTAAAAAAAAGAAGTTGACCTGAGAGGTTTGGAGTGGGGATGGTACCAGCAGGCCTACCCTTCCAGAAAACCAATTGTACTTTCCAGACATTGGGGAGATAAGTACTATAGCATTGAAAAAGCCACAGGAAGTCAATTGTTTCATTCAGACCACGTTACGTAGGATTCAGGAAGCAAGCTCTGTTTCTGGAAGCTATCTTTACCAACTTGAAATGAGGAGTTCGAAGAATTCTGTCTGAAACAGGAAACTACTGCGATATCCGAGGCTGCCCACACGTGTCAGAAGATCCATTTTATCATGTCTAGGCAATTTCGTGGCTCATAGGACTGGTGGGCTATGAGACCCCTGACCTTCTGATTACTTGGATCATAAGACTGATGCTTAGCCACTGTGTCGCCCCCCCACCCTTTCCCAACGTGTCTCCCCTCCCTGTGCCTTTTATGGCAGCGGCTTGAAGTCTAAGATATCTCTAATAGGATCAAAACAAAAGACTTATCGATTCAGCTTGATTCTGAAGATTTTCAAGACTGTGTTCCTTCTGTAGCCTGTGGGAACCTCCAAGCCCCAGGCTACCCCCTCGGTCCTCATGACTATAATGATTATTGTCAACCTTTTCTCATCTTCGAACATGTACTATGCGATATTAAGTGCCTGCAACTCTGTGATACACACTTATCAATAGACTTGTCTCATTCACCTGCTTGAGGGCATATTCGCCATATGCTCAGGGCTTCACACCCCCACACAAGCACTCTCCGGAATGAACATGATGAAAAGCTTCAATGAATGCGTCCCTTCACAATCCCTACTCAGCTCCAACCTTTATTCCTGAGCACAGGAGTTCGTGATCAGATCAGCCTGCGAGTCTCGATACCTTACTACCAACCGAATCCAATTTGTTGAATCAATATGGCATTACGGTGGTAAGCTTATCACGCTGGGCCAGATAGAATCGTCCACTGTTTTAAAGGATTACGATTCTGAACGGGAAGAATATTGCTAAATTGAATGATGGGTTGACCGGATATAAATGCTTGGCTTTTCTGTCCAGTTCTATTCTGGTTCGTTTCGTTCTCCCTGCCTGAATATTGGAGATTTTATTCGTTCGATATGAACTTCAAAGAATTATCGACTATTTTGATTGGATGATGTCTGATGGATTTTGTCCAGTGGTACCACACTGCGTCAGCTCAGCGGCAGCCATGAAATTATTTTGATGATAAGTACAAGTTAGTGGCACTGGACCTACAGTTTGATAGGTGACATTAAAATCCTTTTGGAATTCCTGGTCCAAAATTGTCAAAGATGTCTTACAGCGAACTCCAATATGTGACGCTGTATAAAATTTCAACGGTGGACTCTTTAGCGTGACGAGTATCAACACCTTGGCAATATCATCCATCAATCTCTCATTTACTTTTGTGGTGAAGAAAGCAATTTTCACTCAATCGCTGAAACATTTAGCGGTGGCCGCCGTATCTTTTGAAATGCTGTTGATGGTGGAATGGAAGATCTCTGTCGGAAGTCCCCACGTCGCCCATTATTGCCTCAAATTACCCTTTCACGCCGCCGAGCTTTTCATTGGCAAATCCACAGGTAGTGTGCCATTAGAGCTTGAGAGGTGAAATAGCGAAACAGGGTCTCTTGTGGTTATGTGTAGGCAATAATTGCTGGTTGATGGTCTCTCTGTCTCGTCGATGCTGGGCGTAGAACGAGCTGATGTGAAAAGCAAAGGCTGTCTCGGTGGTGCCTTAAAGCTTTGAATAGCCAAATGCTTTGGTGAAAAGGCAAGCTCAGTTTCTTGTGGTTGTGTGGAGGCAGTTGTAACTGGTTGATGCTGTTTTGGTGAAAAGCAAGCTAAGGGCTTTTGTGGTTTTGTGTTGGCAGTCACTGGTGGAAGAGAGTCACCAAGTCTCAAGGCATTCATTGCTTATTGTTACTCTAGGGCTGATGAAATGGTGAGCCTGTTTCTTTTCAGATACTTTTGTTGGGAACAAGTGTTGCTATTAGATAAACCTGCCTAATGGCATTATATCTTTGTTTGGAGTCTGCACTTTCTTTTATCTTTTTCCTATAAAGGAACCACTCAGAGGTAATTGAATTATTTTCATGGAAATATTAGAAGTTCCGAGATATGACAATCAATACATTGACCACCAGAATACATAGGAACTTGTCCACCAACTGATACCCCTGTCCTTTCCTGTGTGAAGTAGCCTCCCATACCATATGGTGATGACTCCGAATCGTACAACATCCAAGTTGACAGCTTAGCTATTGTGTTGTCACTTACTCACATCGTGACTTCCGATATTGTTGTACACTGTCAAGAATCTCTAAGGTGTACCTAAAATAGGATCTCTTCGCTTCACACAGAATTCTCAATGGGTTCTTGACAGTACTGCCGCTTTTCATATCACAATCCAGCACGCTACTCAAGAAGTGCCCAATACAATGGGTGATCATTCCGTGAGCACACGACGACAGTATGTCACTAGGCAAGACACAATAACGCACAATCTGACATCATGCAGCATCATCAAGCGCTGATGCGGGTCATTGTCAGATATGCAGTCATTATCTTCTTACCTGGTTTAATAAACTCAATATCTGAGGCGTTGGCAATTTTCTGAATGACTCGAGAAATCATCTCTGCAGGAACAGATGAGGTTTCTTCAATAGTGCTGAGGTATCATTGTGTTAAACCTGCTGGGGTCCTTCGATATTAGAGGAATTGAGATATTTGCTGCAAATTGGTTTCTTTCGATGACTCTTTGTCTTTGAATATGTGAATCGAAAAATGATATCTGCAGGACAGCAGGCAGCATCAATGGTGCAAATCATTGTCAAGTCTTGCAGGGGTCCCTCAGGATTGAGATTATCAATATATTTCCTACAAAATACGCAAATTGGAAAATGGGCGCAGAATCTGGTGCTTTCAAGTTTGAAAATCAGTTTTGTGATGTCGTTTGGATTTGCAAAGTAAAGAAACGGAAAAAGGATTTTCAATTTTTTTTTCGCGGGCCCAACATAGAAGCATGACGGTTATCTATGACCGATTAACCCAGACTAGATGAGACCTCCTCAAAAGGCCATCAAGAAAATCTGGATAAAAAATTTGGATCAACTCGTCATTGGCGTATTATTGCAATTTCCCAGGTGATAACGGTATCCCCTTATCCCCATTATGCGTTGTTGACTCACCAACCATTCAACGCCAGGCAGTCGCCAATGGCCGATTTTTCCTAAATACGATAGATTGGTCATGCGACCTTGTAATGAAGATGGACTGGTCGGTTAATCCTGACACAAGAGGGCGGCGTTTTTTAGGTCTGGTACATCTAGTGCCCTGGAGTTGGTTCACGTAGAGTTGGTAATTATGACTGTATATAAAACTCATAATACTGCACATAAATGTACATGGCTAATCAATAAATGTCAGTTGACATGGACATAACATCTTATAAATCCATTAGTACTGTTCGGATAAGGAGTGAGCGTCTTCATATCTTTTGATTCGTACCGTCAGCCGGGATCGCGGTGACATCATCTATTCAGGTCAGCTTCCCGTATGACAATGTGCTTGACCTGGGGATTTGTACGAAGAGCTCAGAAGCCACACTTGGGTATTGTTGTCTTGTTGATGGTGATACTCGCCCCGGAGGTAACGTTGTTAGGGGTAATGGGTGGGAGAAAGTGGGTGAAGAATTGAGAGATGATATTGTAAAGCCACTTAGCATTGTTGGTTGATAAGTCGAGGAAAAACTTTTTCAACATCCAAATGCAGAAGCTAGAATTGTACTTTGGAGGTAATGTTTTAAAGAATGATGGGTGGGTGAAGAAAGAAGGGTCGCTCTCTTAGCTTACATACATAGCCACTTTGCACTGTTGGTTGATAAGACTAAGATAAAAATGCAGAAGCTTCATCACGGTGTTGTTGTTGTTGACGATCAAGCTTTAAAAATAAGGTACTGGGCAATTCCAAAATGCGTTGAACACATCTAACTTTGATGCAACTCAATTTTATCACATATCACAGAAGCATTAAATTCAGTGCTATGAATATTGTGCAATAGAATTCAAACTCTTTGTAATCAAAGTTGTGGAGGCAGTTTTAGTCCCATGTGTATTTTTAGCATGCAGCAAGTGCGGCAGGAATATAATTCAGTTCTTTATGAATTCAGAGCTAGAAATGGGATCTTATAAGTCGCAGTCTGTTCATCTGAAACTACGGATTTATAATATCCACCTGTTTGCATAAAATGCCTGGTTGACAAAAGCAATGAAATTATGTGGCATCTGGATGTGCGATTGTCTAGGGACAACTTGACTCACTTTTAACAAAGGGATGCGATATAATGAATTCATAAATGCAGAATGTAGTCTGCAGAATGCAGAATTAATATTTTGGTGAAGTTGAGTGATTGCAATGCATTGCATCTATTGTAGCATTAAATGTAGCGCAGGGACATTCTAATCAAAGTAAAATAGAGATAGTTTATTTCCCAATCTTGGTAATTTTCTGTCTACAATTCTCATTCTGCTGCTGGGTGCGAATATACAGCTAGAGAACCAACAATGTGCTTAGTTTGAAGTTCCAAAGGGAACATCGGTGGCATTTTCAGAGGGTGTGTTTTATTTTGTACTTCATATCACATTATAGGTTACAGTGTGTGTCAGTTCAAGTTGGGAGGAAATGTCAGTGCATTTTTGTGCACCTCCCTGTACATGATAAAGTGCATCAGCAATCAAACCTCTGAGATGATAGATATAGTTACCCATTAGTGAGTGACATTGAAATTATTTTTGAAATCAGAACAAAAATAATTACAAAGTGTTCTGTCAAAATTCTGTTGGATGGATGTATCCGGTCACAAAAGTAAGAATAACGTTCAAAAAGTTTTGAAATCATTTTATCACTTTTCATCATGAAATTAACATCTGCAGGATTTTTTGGCATAAAAGCTTTTAGATTGTGGCTTATTTGAGCTAATGACTCTAAAGGGGTAAAAACGTTAGCAAGATGACAATTTCAATTAGTGTCATTTTAACGTCTCGAATTACCCGATTGAAATTGAGACTTATGAACTTCAAGGTCGAAGCGGCAGCACAAGATAAAAAAAACTATAGACAATACTTGCTGAATATCCGAGGTTTAGGAATAGTTATTGGTAAATGTTTCTCTCTCAACAGTGGTACAATGTTGTCCTCCAGGGCTAAGGTTTAGTGGTGAAGCTAGGGATGTTAGCCTGGCCCTTGACTACGATCTAGAGAAGGAAGTCTCCGCGGGCTGAGTGGTTTCTTCCCCTGCTCTTGACATGACATTGGTGATTGCCCATGATCTCCCTTCCTTTCCAATACAATGCCGGATGGCGAAATGAGGGAAGGAACACTTTGACAAGGGTTGGACGATTGGTGACGATCTCATGTCCTGATTGTCTGTGCAGTCGGCAGAAGATGCGATGATTGAGTGTCCGCTTTATCGACAGGTTGGGTGTCGCCATGAAATGGCCATTGCAGCTTGATCGTATCAGCGGTGACCAGGATGGTCAGTCAGCAATGACATGATTTGAAAAAAGACAATAGAAGAGACGTTGAATACACCAGTGGTCCCTCTGTCATAATCAAGAAACTGCTGGCATGCTCTACCAACTACTTCCACTGACAACAACGATGAACTCAGAAGACTCAGCGGTGCTTTTCATCAAGTTATTAACTTAGGCAAATCTGGTAAACACAGAGCTTGGAATTCTTATCCTGCCCTACCTTATGAAGCATAGGTTTTTGCAGGAAGCAAGAATCTCCTTCTTTGGAGCATGACACCCTGCCATCCCCTCTGTTGAGGGAACCGAGGACATGCTCTATCAACCACTTCCGCTGACAACAACTAACTCTCAAGACTCAGTGGTGCTTTTCATCAAATTATGAAAGTAAACAACCGCAGTGAATGCTACGTGATTCCATCACAATATAAACACAAATAATCGTGGAGGTGACCAACTTTTGCAATCGGATTATTTGCGAAATGAGGGATTTTAGCATTTCACACGACAGCTTCGGTACGTGATGTCATCAGATTGATCATCAGTTGATTAATTTGAAAGACGAGCTTAGTTTTGATATTTGGTTCTTAGATCATATCTTAGAAGAAGAATGGCTGATAGAAATCATGGTTCAAAATCATATCGAAGGGACTACATTGTCTGCAGTTGATTTAAGTGGGTCACAGATGATGTGGCCACTCTTAGTCACTGAAAGTTTTGAGGGACACTCTTGGTGCCACACAGTACTCTTTGGTTCAGAGAAGAAACATCAGTGTCCTGCCTGGGGAATCTGAATCGGTTTGTGGTGCTACTGAGTGTAGAACCCATGACCTCCGGTTTATGAACCTGGCGGCCTTCTGTTAGGCAAATCTGTTGTCTTGCTGTGTCATTCAAATCCGTAAATCTTATATGGAGGAAAAAAATCTATTGTGTCGAATGTTCCACCATCAACGTTAAACAAAGTTTTTCTTACTCCATTTCCTTTGGTTCTGTTTCAACATATCCTCTTCTGCCTGATTTGAGGGCCTTACCAACCATGTCACTTGTCTCACAGTCGAACGGAGAAATTCACGTCCCGGTTCATTTCTGATAATTACAACTTTCACCCGTGTCGTCCGCCCTGCCCATTGTTTGGGCGTTGGCGCTAAATCAACACATATTCGCCAGGGACCAATGATTCATTTCGCGTTGTCTCTCTGAAACGCGTCGTTTGACGATCCGCTGAGATCGAGGCCATTATCTTGCCGGCAATATTTCATGGCTGTGTGACATCATGCAACGTTTGTCATAGGTCCGCGAGATAACACGCAAGAGTTGTTTCGACTTGTCATAGGTCTCTATGATGTGACACCAGTGCTTCCTTTGTGCTTGACATCTCGTTATTGGAAGGGGCCGGTTTATCTCTTACATCTTTCCACTCCTCTGGTTTGTGGACAGGGAAGTGGCAATTATGGTTCCGTGCAGGGTGGGTCGTGATATGACATGATATGATGGGTTATTGTGATGGTTACTTTGTTTGACGGAAAACTGATAGTAAAACTTTGTGAAGTCTAATTGATTTTCTGCTAATTTTTATTCAGATTGCTGTCAGAAAAAAATGATGCCAGCCTCATTGCATTTGCCTCAATCACTGTCAAATTCACGAGTTCAAAAAAATACAATTGCATTATTTGATGTGGAGGATTTCAAACTTAAGTTCAATTTGTGCTCGGCTAGAAATTTGAATGGTGCTTCTCTGTCAACTTACCACTTGTCAGTTTTAGTGTTCTCTGGTGGAAAAATATGTGTCAGCTTCAATAATTTTCTATCAGGAAACACACCATGTGGCCAATAACTCTTACGAACTTTGTTACCGGTATCACCTTTGATTTGATGGTGCCCGAGGCATAAATACACAAGTATGACACTGATTAAAATCCTAAAAGTTCAAGTTCTCCTCAATAAAAAAAGTATTATGTATAATGAACATTTCTTCATCTATTGGATTGCCATCCAGGCGCAAATACCTGAAAAGTGTGATGCACTTAACTTTTCCAAACTAGTGCAAAAAAGAAATAGCAAAAACGTTATCCTTAATGTCAGAACACCATTATACAAAATGTCAATCACTAGCTTCTGATTCTATTTTTATCCAAGCTGTGCAATGCGCTTGAGAAATCTGTCGTTGGGTGTGGTTGCGAAGCTGTCTCCGATTCCTGGTATCTTTTATGAACCAATCGTCATATTGATCTGTTAGTTGCAACCATCTCGAGTGAGAAAGAATCTTAGCATATTGATTTTTGGAGGAAAAAGAGAAATATATAGTTTTATAGATGATTTGTGGATGGATTTTTTGTGATAGCATATGTCTCAATTGTCGAAAACTGTTACTGAAAACCGAAATGCCTGTAAGGCATTTATTTCTACAACTTAGCAGTTTTCGATGAGGTAAGGTAAAGTGGTACGGTTGCTGTGATACTATTTTAGCACCCACAGTGACCAATTACCTGTACCTGAAAAGGATGAATTACAATTCCTGCAACAACTCCTGCCTGCAAGTATTTTGTTAAAGACTGGAAGAGAATCCATTAGTGTATCCGTAATCTTGTTTTGTCATTGAGTAAGGTGGAGGTGCCATACCAGTCACCCTTGTAAGAACCCTTTAGTCACATCACTGGTCACTGTGGTGTTATCAGGGGGAATAAGCCCTTAACACTGGGTGAGGTGTTGTAATCAGTCCGAGCTAAATGAATGGGTGAACTTTCGACCTGTAATCTTGAGGAAGTTATGTCCAGAACCCCTGCAGCTTTCTGGGCCCTACAAATTAAACCTTTCATTTTCAATGATTGCTTGAATGCCGATGATACAAAAGGGCATTCCTATTCCTATCTTTAGAAAGTAAAATATTTCGAGTTGATCCTGCAATAGGCCACAAGATACCACCCTGACTCAGTAACCTGCACTTCCCTTTGCCTCGAGGCAAAAACGAACACTTGAATCCTCCTTCAATGATGGTTATAGAATGCTGACAGAAAAAGACGTTCTAATCCAAAATATTTGTGGCTGGTGCCCCTCCACGGGTGGTCACCACAAATCATTTTCAATGGGTGGCATGCTTGGATACTGGAAATTTTCTCCGAAGGACCAAAGGAGGGTCATATAATCCGCATCAAGAGATATCTCAGGTTGATAAAATACCAATGGTAGCATTATGATCTGATATGCCACATGGTTCTTGTTGCTGGGTTCTTTCAAATTTATTGAGGACTGTTGGTTCATGTTCGGTTGTAAAGGAGCTGTCTGGGGGCAGTAACTGCAGAAAGAACATGTGGTCTTTTTCTATTCTTCGAACTAAATCGATGTCTGGAAGTTCCGGACTTTAAAAAACAAAGTTAAAAGTTCAAGAGTAACTGTTATCTTCTGATGTCATTCTGTTACAACTGTCACATGCCTTCTAGAAAAAACATATAACCTCGGGTAAAACGTTTAAATCAATTATCCAATCAAAGAAACTGTTCTAATCAAAAGGTCACATGCCCATTATTCTGTTAGCGTCATCTAGTGTATGATTATAACAAAACAAATAAGTTAATTACAGCCAATGTTTCCAAGATTAAAGAATCTAGAGATTAGTCATCCTACTCATTTCATCACATGAAATTTTGCGGCAAAGTCGTGTATTCTAAGATGTTGTTGATCAATAAAACAGTTACAAACCAGACAATGAAAAAATCTGAAGTTCAAAGTGACAACTGGTGGAGAAGGTTCCAGAACATGCGCATCTGGGAGGAGTAGGGGGTGTTGGTGGAAAAACATTGTCATAAAATTAGAAGGGCTTCTTGACTGCTGCAGTAATTGCCAGTTTGATGGCAAAATAAGTTTGCCGTAGTTCAAAGTGCTATTTAGCGCCCAGAGAAAGTTCTAGGATATGCTCGTGCATCTGGGAGGAGTAGGGAGTGGTGATGGAAAATACTATCATAAAATTAGAAGGGCTTCTTGACTGCCATAAAGATAGCAAGTTTAATGGCGAAATATATCTGTAAATAAAAAATCTTGCCAAAGTACTACGTGACTTTTAGTGCACAGCGAAAGTTCTAGTATACTCACGCCCATCTGGGAGGAGACCAGAGGATGTTGATTGCTAAACTCTCTTTGGTTGAGAAGGACCTGTTGTTCATTGCCAAGTCAGCGGCAGACTTTGAGATGCGTCTACAAGAAATCGGTTGGCAGTTTCCATGAGGTGTTGTCTATGAAAAAAGGAAATTTGAATTGACACTTTGGGGAATTCAAATTATTTTCTATACAGGGAAAATTCTTGTCGTCAGTAATGTAGCTAACAGCCATAACATCTCAAAATCCTGACCAAAAAATGATCAATTTACCTCTTAGAGCAGTTGCAAAATTCTGTTTCCTGATTCAATTTAGGTGACATCTCACACCTCGCGTTTAATAGCAGTTCTTCATGAAGCTAAACATGATCACCTCTAGCAAAGCCATCAGGTTACAGCCGAAGCGTTCTACCGCTGCGAGACATGTTCCATGTCGCTACCTAATTGTCTCCTTAACGTGTGTTAACTTCAGTGTAAATGATGTTCAATCAAGCAAGAAGGGGAGTTTTATTAGTTTTATTGCAAATTGCTGCCTTACTTTGGTAGAGATGGTAGTAAATGAAGCGAAAAGATGGTTATGCAATTGCAAATTAGTTTCTTAGTTTAGAAATGGATCTTATGATTCTAATTGACATCTTGCATTTCAGTTCATCAACATCAGTATCTGGTTGTCAATCTGAGCAATTTTTGGTACTTGTCTTTGAAAAGAGGGTGTGAATGTCACTTTTGTTCAGCAGAAATTGTTCCAACTTGACTTAGTTTTAAAGCCTTTCCAGTTCTACATTCCCTTATTTAAGGCAATCCCCCACACACTTTTTGCGGCATTATCTTTATGTCAGAGATCTTAAGTAACATGCCAGGTTGAAGAAAAGTTGGACAGCCATGAAACAGCTTGTGTAACTGCTTGTGCCTCAAGAAGCGGTAATTGGAATTGACATCTTAAATGTTTGGACCAATAACCTCATGTCAGTCGTAAGGAACAAATGTTCTGTTAAATTTGCTGTGTTTCCGTCATAATTGAATCGAACATCATCATTAGCCGCGGTCCATCGGTTACGTCCGATTTGCTTACCGTCTTACTGGAATGAGCTCTCATTAGCCACGGCCGGTCTTAGCTGTCTGTCTAAATGTCCAGTTATGATCGGCGGGAAATGGTGGGTGAAATCTGTTGACGATATGCTTCATTTAGTTGGCAATTACGCAGATTCTGTGGTGATAATTCCATAGCCGATTCGGATTTCCATCTCCCAAACTTGTTGGCGACCAAAGCCAAAGAGGTCAGTCTCCCCCAAGATCAGTGTCTTGATATTGCTTCCCTCCAGGTTCTTGCATATACTGGGTGTGGTCCTGAACCACTGGTGTCGGCTAAAGTATTTCCTTGAGGAGTTTACGAAAGCTCCCCAAATATTTCTCATTCCCAATGGCCCTGACCTTCAAACCTGTCATCTGGACATTCAGTGTCCTCATAATCCTGAAAGTGTTTACATTCTTATGAAGATCCATCTTTCCATTGGAATTCACTTGGCCGCTGGCATATTTGTTCTCATACTTGTGGTTCAGGGTATGAATTTTAATCATTGTGTTGTCAGCTTCTTGAAGGAAATATCCTTATGATATGTATGGAGATAGCCACTCTTGCATTCAGCAGTTTGAATGTTTTTCACTTGTCACCATGTTTACAATTTTTCTGGATTTAAAGGTACTCTTATTTCACCAAACTAAGACAGTTTCTACATATTCAAGCCGGGCCCCCAAAATATGCACATGGTCGTTCAGTGCCATTCAGCATCATTTGGATGGACAGTAGGTTGGTGACACCAATTTGTCCGATGGTTATGACCACATGTTTCAGACTTTATGCTGATCTTGTAGTAGTGAGTGAAGAGGTCTTAGAGCGGTGAAACTAGAGTATATCATTATTGTTTACCAAGAAAACAACCAAAATCATACATCAAATAATGTCTTTTAATCCTGACTTATGAACCTCTTCTTTCTCATTGCAGGTAAGTAAAAGATGATAGTATTTCAAGTCAAAGTAAGGTAATACAACCTTTTGCGAAAGGAAACTTTTAGAATACATTGGTTGCAATGTGCTACTGTTTACAGTGTTTTATGTACCATGCCCCAATTTGGAGGCAGGCGCAAATTATTATTCAGAATCACATTTCGATGTTCAGTTTGATGAGTTTATGTTTCTTGTTCCTTTATGGTTTGACATTGATTATTTGAATCAACAGGCATTATTTGGTGAGGTTTGATTCCCTCATATTTCTAAAAGAGGTCGAATATCAATGCTGCTTCATAATAACAGTATCAATGACTGAACTAAAAACGATACTTTGAGTTCCCTCGAGAATGTTCTAGACTTGCATTATCATAGTCTACTTCAAAAGAAAATGGCACTTGCATCTTTCGTAATTTCTCATAGGAAATGCTGCATTGAACAAAGAGTATTATTTCATCTGAAACTTCAAAGTCGAGTCTATAGATTCTAAGAATACTTAGTTTTCCCGAATCAGACAAAGTGTGATGTGTCCATACATTGTCATAGGGTCAGATGAGAATTCCTGTCCTAATTCTAACATTCTAACAACTAAAACTTTCCATGTCATCATTTGAATATCAAGAAGAATATTCCAGAAAATCGTCACCAGAGGGTTTATCTGACAAGACAAAACTGTACTCTGTAATCATGTTCGGTATTATAAACAGACATCAAACACACTAATGATATTATTGGAATATTCCAGAAGAATCATAAAAAAACATATTATGTGTTTAATACTGACCAAAAGTGGAAATAAAAATACCACTAATATTGATGATATCTGTATTTTCAAAGATGTTCATTTCATTATTAGCTTCGTTATAATTCTAAGTGTGTGTTGATGATACCAAGAATCTATTATGATAAAGACTAGTCATTATTAATTTTTGATCATAGGCACTTCTTAAATGTGTAGTTTATCGCTGCAGTTATGTCCATGGTCGTTCCAAGTCGTATAGTCCTTAGGCAGGGCAACATGAGTACATGATCATTTGATAAAGATCCTGCAAATTCACTCAAATGGGTTTGCTTATTGAGCACATGGTTTCTATTATTGATCGCTGGAATGTTTTGACTAGGAACTGAATGAGTGCAACTGAAAAAAAATCTGTCAGCTAGATTGCTTCATCTACAGAGCCAATATCACCCTTGGCTCTACCATAGCGACATTTAAAACTCAAATCACATAACAAAAGACAGGTTAGTGAATTGTTACAGTTAAATGAAACTTCTACGTCGTATTTCAAAATGTCGTCAGGCATCCAGTGGATATTGTCAGAATTAGCATAGCTAGCGTTCAAATAGCACGCTGGGGATCCGATGCTAAGTGTCGAACCTTATTGCAATTCCTGCTGTTCTTTTCTGTACCTAGCAACACATTAAATTTCATTAAAATCAGTTGCATTGTAGCTAGTCTATAATTCTTGGGCTTTCTATGCGATGCATGCAGTGTAGCTTGGTTCATTTAAATTGAAAAATTATTAGTTGGTAACCTAATATAACTTGAGCACTTCATAAAATTTTCATCGTGTAAAGTGCAGTTTTTGAAAGGCTGGTTAATCAATGTTGCCACTTTTAGTAGCATTTCTGTTCTTCACTCATGAAAACCTAGTGATACTAGTTAAAAAAACCCAACGTGAAATGATTTTCGCTGCATTTGCTGGAGTTAAGAGCAACTATTGGGCAATAATTTGCAGAATTTTATACCAAGGAGATAGTAATGGAAGTGACTGGTGTTTCTTTTTGTGGCAGTCACTTTGAATCAATAACACCCCATTAGACAGTAATCAAATTAGAATTTGATGCCCCAGGACTGATACATGTTCAAGGACATGTCATTCTTTCTAAGTTTGAAGGCCATACGTAATTGATGGCTCTGTCTCACTACATCTTGTAAAAAGAAGGACACCTTTGGCAAAAAACAGTAAATTCTGACAAAAACCAAAGTTTGTTGAAGTAAGTTTTTATTCTAACCAAATGGTAAATAATTTGTGACGTGGAAGGAAAATTTTGAAGGGCAGTTTTGTTACCGTTGGCCTGTTGTACATGGTCACAGACAATGTCGTGAAAGAGCGTCTGTCTACATTAGCTAGAGCCTTGTTGTTGAACACATTTTTTAAACTTTGTAGTCTGAAAAACACACACAATGGGATACTAGCTTTAGTGGTGTCACCAAGGCATTAAAAAAAACAGGTTCATCTGAAGCACAAATTAGGTGAAATATTGATGTGAGTATTCCTCAGAACTGAAAACTAAAAAAAGAATGATCCTAAGGCTGAAGTTACATAGACCTCATTCGTTCATTTCCCACGAGTCACTTTCCAGGTTTTTCTTTCATTCCTCGGTGAATGCACGCCACAAGCCCGTGCATTCACCGAGGAATGAAAGCAAAAGGGGGAAAATGAATCATGGGAAATGAACGAATGAGGTCTATGTAACTTCGGCCTAAGGCACTGATTAGTCCCAAATAATATGCTAAATAAGGAAATAATGAGAAAAACTGACTTCAGGTATGAAGGTTAGCTTGATAATTTTTTTACATTTTATGTCTATTCTTTGGCATGTTAGCCTGATAAAATATTTACATTTGGTTGTTTACCACAACAATTGCCCTAGAGCCGACAACGCAGGTTCCTTCTGTTGGTAATTCTTCTTTATTGGGAGGATAGAGACCTGAGGGTGTGGTTTATGAATGGGTTTGCTTAGAAAGGATATAATCAGCAGGAATAGTTGTTACTGATATCATGGTTTATGAATGGGTTAGCTTGAAAAGGATAAATTCGGCAGGAAGATTTGTAACTGATATCATGGTTTTTGAATGGGTTAGCTTGGAAAGGATATAATCGGCAGGAAAAGTTGTTACTGAAAGAAACCCATCATTGAGGGCATTTTGCAGCCTCTCCTTATTGTTTGGTGTCCGGAAACCCCAGTGATGGGCTATTTCACTATAATCCACTTTCTCATACTTCTAGCAATATTCATGACAGCAAAAACATATTGTTTGTCTTCCCAGTCTGTTTTACCTGGGGCTATGCCGACTCTGCTGATGATAAACCCTGGAAAGACAAAGCTTTGCTGTGTAAATAGGAGAATATCACATTCATATGAGTTTGAACAAAAGGCTAAACAATGGCTTCATCTATAATGCACTACTCATAAATTGTAAGTGGTTTTTTCGACTTGCCTATAATGATGTGAACAAGTTAATGATCTGGTATGTTTTGAAGTCATTTTGAAATAAACATTTTTTTGTTTCATTCATGTAACACTTGTTTCTTCAATGATGACCAGAGCCTTGCAATGAACAAAAAGGACAAACAGATTCAAATTCATGTTGTCATTCCCAAAGTCATGGGACATTTCTTTGAGATTTGGGTATACCACTTAAAAGTAAGCCTGCAGGCATGTTGTCTTAAGAACAAATCAAGTTATGCATCTCATAACTTGTCAGAAAGTTCTATATTTAATATCTATAATTGATATTTCTTTGAAGAAGCTAGATATGGTGGAATGTTCTATCAAAAATTTTATTGAAATTGGAAATTGAAAATTTGAAGAAAAATATTTGTGTGTGAACCACCTAGATCATTTGTTAAAGTATCCAACAATGGTGAGCCAATGTAAAAATCAGATTGTAAAGAATTTTACAGCAATATTGCAACCCATAAAATTTTTGAGGGGGTTTATTTTTGTCGGTTATTCTATAAAAGAAAAATTACACTTCATTGACAAGTCTACATTTCTTGTGCAAGAAGCCAAGAAAAATAAAAATAAGTGCAAAAAAGGATGAAAATATGGATTTGTTTTTAGCTCAGCTGACGAAAGTCAGCAGAACTGGTAAAATAACTATTCAGAATGGTGTCTGTCTATCCATCCATAAACACGATGCACGTTTTGTAACTGTAAGATCTACGAATTTCAACTCTCGCCATGAAGAAGAACAGCTGACGAAAGTCAGCAGAGCTGGTAAAATAATTATTCAGAATGGCATCTGTCCATCCATCCATCAACAGGGTTCACGTTTTGTGACCGTAAGATCTACGAATTTCAACTCTCGCCATGAAGAAGAACAGCTGATGACGAAAGTCAGCAGAGCTGGTAAAATAACTATTCAGAATGGTGTCTGTCCATCCATCCGTCAACATGGTGCACGTTTTGTAACCATAAGATCTACGAACTTCAACTCTGACCATGAAGAAGAACAGCCAAGGAAAAGTCCCCGACAGAAAATGATCACGGTTCCACTAAAATTCTGCTCACCAGGGGGCTAAATGCCTGATAGCGTAGGAGTAATAGCCTGGTAAACAGATATACTGTAACGTATAAAGTAGGAATGAGATTGGAGACCATTACATTGCCAATAAAAGATATCAGAGATCCCTAATGTGCTTACTTTGTTTGAACATAGTGCTTGCTTGCCAAAGGTTATTTTGGGACATGGAAAGATATCATGAGGATGATGTGTGGTTTGATTTTTGAAAGTGAATTTCAATTTCAATTCAAAAGAAGTTGAAATGGTTGTGGACAGATATTATGAGGTTGGTTTGATATTGGGAAGCGAGTTTGAATTTCAATTTGAATTGAAAAAAAATGCCCGAGATATTTGTCACAAACATTTCTCCTGAAAGACCCCTCTTGAATTGCAAAATTGAGAATGGGAATTTCATGCAGTTGATTGCATACACACAAGACAGAGAAAAAGACACGTGTTGAATACTGAGTGGTCTACCACATGTTGATTTTCCATGTCAAGGAGAGAAACTGTGGTATTTCCTATAAATGTATCCTTGTACTAAGTGACTAACAACATAAAAAATATCGAGTTACTATTGTGAGTATTGGTTTGGATGCTTCATAACATTAATGTCAGATTTGTAAAAAAATTGGGTTGGATATTGGAATAGAGTACACATGGGATGAAGATTTAGAAATTTGTTGAATTCCATCTGCTACTGAAAACCAGAATCAGTGTGCTGAATGGTCTTACGAAAAGTGGGTGGGAAATTGGAAAAAGTGGGAAGTGGGAAAATATGCCTCAACTACCCATAATGGATCATGCAACTATGATTGGAAAGAAGCTGTTGAGTAAGCTACAAGAATGGTGGCCTGAGGAAATTGGTCACGCATTCCCGAATATGGTTCTCACAGTGATGATCATAAAACTATATAAATTGCTTCCATTGCTGTTTGGATAATTCATTTCTGCCCAGAGGTCAGTCCATGATATTTTTTTCCTGAAATCTTTGCAAAATTGATTTTGCGAAGACGCTCAAAAATGCTGTTTTCATCTGAAGATATTTGTTCCCATGTCCCACATTCCATCGTTGGCTCAACGAAACTCGCAACCACTTTTATTGGGCAAATTTCTATGTATTCCCACGAGGCCTCTTTTTCTCTGTACGGCACTCCTCAAGTCCTATAATCTGTGGAAGAATTCCAAAAAAGAGATGATCAAGGTATTTGCACACAGTTATCTCCTGCAAACCCCCTCAGGCAAAATCATCAGAAAACTTGCAGCAAATTCTTCAATTGGGAAATCTACATCTATGTTTTGCCATGAGGCCACTTTTGTCTGGCGTCCTCCTCCGATCCCATAATCCAAAAAAACTAAAGAAGTAGATGACCAAAATACTTGCCACAAATTACCATATTGGATATTGGGCCCATGGCCTGTTATTTCATAGCCTCTCTCGATCCCAGATACTTTTCATGATAATCGCTGTAGCTATGTCGGCTTTCTTCATGATCCTGATCCGACGAGGAATTCCTTTTAGGGTATTGGTCAGACTTTGAAGTCTGAGTTGATTGCTGATTCCATCAGCCAGTGGTGATATTGCATTCCTTCGCACTTCATTTCACCACAGCATACTTATTCAAGTGTACATTTTGATATTGCTTTGGATCCAACATGTATGTCTCTTGTGGACACTCTTGGAATGAATACACCTTGACCCCTCTTTTGCCTTGGGATTCACCATCCTCCATCAGCATCATGTCCCTAAGATTTTGGCATTAAATCTGGCATTGAATCCATTGTTCCATGCTGTTGGTAGGCTAATAATTATAAAAAGAGTTATACAATATCAGAAACATTTTCTTGGAAGAAAAATGAACTTGATGATTATTAAAATGGAATCGCACACTTTCCCAGTTGGATATCAAGAATTTGCGAAGTGTATGTTTATCCAGACCTCGGGCACTAACTTGGGTTGTGGGAGTATGTCCATTTATGGGGTGTCAAATGGTTTGCAAATAGATATGCACTAGAACATCTCTTAGCAGATACCTCAATAAATAGGCCACCCTCTCTATTAGGGACACATTTTTTGTCCCAAATTGGTGATTTTCATTAAATTTGACCTCATGAATCAGGACACCTCTCAGTTAAGGATGGGATATGTCAGTCCCAAGGGTGTCCTTATTCAAGAGGTTCTGTTGTAAAATAGATGCATTCCTCTGGGAGAGCAAACAGACCAGTTTGCATTCATGATATCCATAATCAATGAGTTGGAAAGAAACATACTGGTGCATTGTTTACCAGTATGGAAAAACGAGATCTGAGATTGGTGGAATACGTTGCATAAATTGGGAAAAAATTACCCGAGGCAATTAATTATGCATATCTCATGGTATTTGAACCAGTTGAACAAGAAGAGAAACAGTGTACATTATGCACATGACATATACTGGTGTTTTCATTGTAGGAGAAGTGGAATCTTTAGATTCTCATCTCACTGTAACTTGGAGTCTGTTTTCTACTTGTTTTTTGCCTCACAATATACTGAGTCTGCAGTAAAGTTAGAGTGAAAATTGCCACATTTGCGGAGTTCATAATATTCTGTGCTTCTTTCCGCAAAAATTATCGCGTTGCATTCCAGCATTGGGGATTATTCCAACCCAACTAATAGACTGCCTTGAACTTGTACATTTCATGTAGTCAATTGTTTATCAATGGATGCTGTAATTCAATCAATCTATGTAGATACCAACTTGTAGAAAACTTGTGATATTCACAGAAGATGCTTTTTGCCTAAAGGTTTGCAGCATATTGAGATTTGGTTTCAACATATCTGCTCCATGTTCACGCATACATTTATTCTAAAGATATATCATATGAAATACAGTAAACAAGATATTCCCACAAATATTTAATGGATTGTATTGTTAGCTCAGCTGACAAAAGTCAGCAGAGCTGGTAAAATAACTATTCAGAATGGCGTCTCTCCCTCCAGCCGTCAACATGGGTGCACCTTTTTTACCGTAAGACCTAGGCACTTAAAATCTGGCCATGAGGAAGAACAGCCCAGGAAAACTAGCAGAGCTGGTAAAATGACATTTCAGAATGGCATCTCTCCTTCCATCCGACAACATGGGTGCACGTTTTCTAATCGTAAGACCTAGACACTTCCAATCTAGCCATGAGGAATATTTTCCTATAAATATCATGTCCCACTTTCTGATTTTCAAAGAGTGTGGAGGAGACGAAGCCTTGAAAAATATCCCCCCAAGGCCGTTCCTATGTCATCATACCATCATCCCCCCTTGAGTTAATCCGACATCAGGAAGCAGACATAGATTTACAATTCAAAAGCCATCCTTTGACTGTAATTGCAAAATGCCAGACAATAATTGCACCCTTTTTACTTGTAATGAAGATTTTTTTTCTGAACTCCATGTGGTGAATCACAAAACCTGTAATGATGAAGATATTGTCATTCCTAGAGCCATTTGAGCCTATATATCGCCATTACGTTTGACTTCCATGGCATAGGGTGGTCTAATTGCTTCTGTTGAGCTCCAAAAAACATTTAGGATTCGCTTTTTATGGCGCGTAATCCCAAATTTTATACCATCGGAATTGAAATCGGTACCACATTGGGGCCTTGAGTATATATCTGAAATATCTAATTAGTGAAGATGTGAAGGGAAATTGAGTTAACCACTTACTGGCAGCATTTGTGGTGACTTGTAGTGCTATGTGTATCATGTGGCTGCCAAAGATGCATAGTTGTGTGTGCCCTACTACCTTGAGACGCACCTGGGTAAAGCTTGAACCTGACTTTTCCCCACAACTGAGTTTGCTTTGAAAAACATTCTGTCATATTCTACCCTGGTGCAGGCTGTGCATTTACCCAGGGTAATAGGAAACTGCAAGTCATGATGATGATGTAGGAGTACTTTATGAGTGAAGACGCTTATAATGATATTTCATAATGAAGTCAAACACTAGAATTAAAAAGTTTCATTCAGTTAACTACCAAGAAATCTATTACAATTGCCTGCTACTTGGAACACCCATAAATCAGGCAGTGGGAAACTAAGAGTAATGGTCTCTTCATTGAGCTAACTCATTAGGATGTATCCCAAGGGCTGAGACATTTGAAGTGGACATTTATTTCACTTTAGCTCTGGTTCAAACTAGACAGTCATTTTCTTCCTGACACTAATGGTAGCGGTGGTGGTAGGGATAGACAAACTGCTGTGGCAGTGGAGAGATACCATTTCATATGGTTAAACATTGTTGGCAGAAGTTATGACAGCAGAAGCTCATTTGTCTCTGAGATTCTTACTCCAGTCCATCATTTCTCTTTCATTGGGAGTTTCCAACTCCAATCCATCATTTCTCTCTGGAACTCCCCTTCAAACTATACTGAAGGTACAGTCTACAGGCTTGTCAGTAAAACAGCAAAAGGAGAGGCGAAGTTGTATGCCAAATTGTCTTCAAAAGAAACTGGTACCCTTCTTGGCACTGTAATGACCCTGCTGGCTAGGATCATCTTCTTAACCATCTTCTCCTTCGCGGCGTGTCATCCCCCAACAGTCGCCAAGTCTTACCAACAAGAAAAGTTCCACTGTCACCTTGCCTTAAATTTCCATCTCATTGCCAGAAGAAAGGCTGGCATCCCCTTAGACTCTCTGGAGCCAACCATACAAAACGTGGCTTTGGATGTCAACGTTCCCCCGGAGGAACCGACCACTCATCCGCAAGAATCCATTAGGCCAATCACACACTCGGTAGCGTTGCTTCTGGCTTCGCTTTGAACGATGGAACGACCGTCTCATCATGACTCAAAAATGCCCATATCGGCAAATCCTCAGTGTAGCAGCAGCCGCTTAATATCGTTTCATTCACGTTATAGCTCAGGGACAGGCTTGAGTGACGAATGGAAATAGTAGATGTGGATGTACTATTACTTCCTGATTGGTGCTTTAGTGCATTAGAGGTACAAAAGGAAGAAATGATACCATTGTAATGAAAATAGTATCAGAAAGGTGTTTTGAGTCTGAAAGAGAACCTTTTTGATTGTTGTTAACTTCCAGGCATCGGTATGGCGGCTCCAGTGTTGTCATTCTAGTGCAGTTGTAACAAATCTGGCTGCAAAAGATGCTTTAAGAACCTTATATTCTTGTATGATATGTGAAATACGAGGTAAGGCAGGACAAGAACTACCTCATACCTACTGGTTTGACCGTTTGAATGATGTGAAGCTATAAATTCTGTTCCTGTGTGATGTTGTCGATGTTATGTTGGAATTCTTATTTTGAGAATATGTCTACCTTTTGTCTATATACATTTATGTACACATCAGTTTTGGATGAGTCTTAATTATCAAGTCTCGTCCAGAACTGATGTTTGCGTTGCTACGAAGTCGAGATTTGAAGCAATCACTATCCCTACTTATATTTAGACCTTCAAGGTATTCTTTAATTAAGTTATGAGTATCCCTGTATATTCCTTCTACCAACTTCACATTCCCACACTTCTAAAAAACACCTCAGTCATGCTTGACAAAACCTACAAGTGTTCATAAAAAAAACGTCTGAGCTTTTCTCCCTGTGAAAAGTCGTGGAATTTTGTGGCAATTAACTCCATGAACATGCGTAGAAAGCAGCTTATGCCTTACTTGCTTTACTACTTACGTGGTTCTGCACTCTTGATGAGGCTAGTTGTAGCTTACGTTTTTAGCTCAGCTGACAAAGTCAGCGGAGCTAGTAGAATAGCTGTTCAAATGGTGTCCGTCCTGCAATCCATCCATCCATCTAGGGACCCATCTGTGGACAAAATTGGACATTTCTGATTGGGAAGGCCTAGCCACTTCGTTGACGGTGCTAAATTAGGAGTTGCCCAAGGTGAACTCAAAACACGAAAAATCAGCGCGATCCGACCTGTATTAAGAGAATGAGGTCATTTCGCGTTTAGATTTCTTTCCCTTTTTACCTCGGTCCACAGAGCAAATATTGTTTTCAAATGTGGCTGAATATTTTTTAATATTTTTTCATTTTTTACTTTTAATGGAATTGATATAGTTTTCACCGCCAGTTGGCGCTGCAGGCACATTGACTGAATTTTGGCGATTTCAAATTTGGCGGTGGCTCAACTTTTTGCAAGCAGTGCCGCTGATTGGCCGATCGATAGAAGAGATGCCACCATTTAAAAATGGCGGTAGTCGCTGCTTCAATGAAGATGAGTGAACTTTCTCATGTTCAATCGGTTGATACTCTTTTAATCAACATGACCATGTACCTGAAATTTGTTTAGGTACTGAAAAGAGTCTATATAATTCAGATTTATCGATAGTTTTTTATAATATTGCGGAAATTTTGTGCACAAATTAGCGAAAGTTGGTGCTCGTCTCATGTCATTTTAGAGCGAGAAATTTGTTTCCGTCGATCTCTACCACTGAAAAATCGCTTGCATAGCTTCGAATTTTTGTGAAAATAAGTATCTGAACTTGGTTTCAAATAGTCTAGAGAGTTACCTTTGTGGTGATACATATGGTATGTGATAAATATTTGTAGAATTTGTGAAATTCGGTTTTCAAACGTGCCGATGAAGCAAGCGATCTCGCGTGAATTTTGCAAGTCCTGATATGTCGACCGGGTGTCAAAAATCACTCGCCTAAATTCAATTCAAAGATCAAAAATAATATCTGAACTTAGTTTCAAATAGCCTACGCAATTATCATTTCGGTGATATATAATGCATGCATGTAATAATTGATTAATCTGCCTAAAACGCGCAATTAAAACGGCGAAAGATCGTGATAAACACTCTGGTGGCGGTCGCACTAAATAACGACCGGTAGGGCCGGCGTCTGGCGGAGAAAAAAAGGTAGCGCCCGGAGGTTGAAACGGGATTTTTATGCACTTTTAACTGTATATATATGTTGTTTGGATGTATTTCTAACAGTTCTGTAACTTTGATGACCAAGCTTGCGCCCAAAGTTGGTAAAATTGATGCTTGTTTATGGACTGCGCTAGCGACCGGAGAATTCGCCGTCGGCCATTTTGGCTACGGTCCCTGAGTTGTTGTGGATGGCAATTTTGCAACAAATTTCGCCATTTACGTTTGTTTACAATTATTTTGAAAGTCACATTATGACATCGTAGTATGAATCCCACTGCAGTTTCGTTACGCAGCAATGCTCATGTTTTTGGTTTGCAATCCTGTACTGTCTGTACACTGCGCTGTGCATGGCTGTACTGTAGCTGTAAAAAAGACAAAATCCATAGCCTAGCCCTATAGGACAGGCTTAGAGTATAACTCAACAGGCCCTCATGATTCATTTGATGGACACCTTATTTGATAGTACCTCATCATTAAGTCCACTAGATCCTGTTCTGTCACATGTCGTAGACGATAGACAATTTTCAAAATGTAGTACACCACTCGCTCATCTTTAAGCCCAGCTCTCGGCTCACATCATGTGGGCACGGTTGGCTGTTGAGTGTTATGGTTCAGTCTGTGAGACTAATTTAAAGAGGTTACACTTTTATTTTGAATTGGAAAACAGCCCACAGGACTGACTTTTCACTGAGTAATAAGTGTGCCCTTCGAAGGTTAAGTCTCTTTCTGGATTTGCTTCCATAGATGCCTTGTTCAGGATATCATCTGACCGATGCCTGATCAAGCACAGACTGTATCCGGTGGTGTACATTTCCCCGTCTATGTCACCCTTTTTTATTCAGTCAGTGTTAATTTCTCTTCTCTTTTTTTACAGATCAACTGTTGTTGGTTATTGCAAGAGGAGTCGTTGGCACATTTCAAGTCCAGGAAAGCACTTGCTGTTCCCACATTCAGAGTAAGGTGTGCTTACTCGTTTTACTGCTTTCCATTCCCGGAGAGCGTTATCAAATATCTGCCGCAAGGCAACAAATATCTGCCGCAAGGCGCTTCAAATATCTGCCGAAAGGCATCAAATATCTGCCGCACCAATAAAGTTCATTTTGTTAACCAACTCTTTATCTTCTTTTCTTCACATACAAAAAAGACCGTCCCAAACATTTGGCTGCATCCACTTCATCAATGTCCAGACAACAGTCGGTTCATTTGACCATTGTAAAGCACCAGGCCCCACCTCACAAAATACACTGTAATAATTATGTACCTTGTGTCCATGTGCATGTTATTAGTTCCACCTACGCTGCATGAAGACAAGGACTCCACTCTTTGACGTCACCTCACAACTCCTTGACGTCATCACACACCCCACTACTGCAACGGCAATAGAAATGACTTTACGTCATAATACCAGGGTGACGTCAACTCAGTACTTCAGCATGCACTGATATAGCAAGAAGGTCTTTCGCATCAGCACCTCTGCGTGCTAGACGTTATAGCTTCACGTTGCCTCATAATAACGGTACCGACACACACTTGGCCCTTGCCTTCACTTATCCATTTCAGCTGAGCGCCAGGCCCTTGGGCCTCTTGTTGTGAAATGTCAGTCCTCTGGGCGCCGTTGAAGCCGTAGGTATGCAAGGGAGACAATGGTGATGTCTGAGGGCATGGGAGTTGTTTGACTTCTAACTCGATGTCTGAGGACATGAGGGATATTGTTATCTTCCTTCTCATCAGGCTGATTTGCATCGGTGATACAGCAGCTCTATTTCTCTCATATAAAGTTGAATCAAGCCAGGTTTCAGAATATTACCATAAAACATTGTCATGAGTTCGAGATTAGTCTGCCCTTACTGACATGCTTCTATATACTGATTTGGTTCAAGCCTCAAAATTTACTCCTAACCTGGTCATGATTTGAGGGCTCTATTGTGCGAAGGAAGTTAGTTTTGCAAATTGAATATCGGCTACACGCTGTGAACAGATGTCTGCCAAACTGAAATCTTATTTCCCTCTCCTACAACCCAGACACGGTTCCTCAGTGGTTGTTGGTCATGAATATTGAGTCAATTCAATTGAAGTATACATTGCCTGTATGGACCAGAAACTCAGTAACAGCATCAGCGTGACCCAAATCTCTATTAGGCTGGTGTCCATATAGACTGTTCCCTTGTGAACTTGCTGACTTGTGGCGTTGTTTCCAATGTCTCGATTGCATGTTCCCTTGAACAGCCAGTGGAAACGTCTAATAAGGCAAAGGTTCAAATGGTTTGTGGCACGGAACAGGGAACAGGGGGAAAGTGCTCAGGGGAACAGACTATGAATATGTAGACTTCGATTCAATAAAAGGTCCTTGTTTGTAGCTCTCTTTTCTGGCATGAGCAGCACGATTCCGAACAGTGGTCAACCCACCAAAGAGCCATGGCCAACAGTCTCTTTTCTAAGTACCAGAAAACTTGATTGAGTGGTCAAATTATCATCTCTTGCCCACTTCATGAAGATATCATCAGACTGATCGCTTTAATACGTGTAACAGGAGCAGTATGAGCCAGTACTTAAATGGGCGCATGAGCCATGGCTGTGCGGAACAAGTGTCAATTCAAGTGTAACACGAGACCTTCTCGACCGTCTACGTCTCAGTCACGATATTTGAACAAGCTCATTATGTCCCACACCCACTCCTCGTACATTTCACATAAGTCTCTATCTCACATTTCTTACGGTGTTCCATGTCACATTTCTTATGTTTTTTTACGCTGTATGATGCACGGCGTCTCTTGAAGTGTCTCTTGAATGCTGAGCCTTCAGATGCACATGTCAAATTTTTCTCCACAAAACTGCCTCCCTAAGAGACCAAAGTGTCTCTGGAAAAGGTCAGGTGAAAGTTTACGATATTTGAAACACATTGTCCTTTCTTTCCATGTCCACCGTTTGTACATTGTGGATTTCTTCTAAGTCAGCCTGATGTGTACATTTCTTTACTTCAATCTATGCACTGCAGTGAAACGTTCACTGAATTCTAAGCAGTAGAAGCACAAGTTTTGCGTGCGTATGTAGCAAAACTGGATTCCCAGGGGACGTTTCCTGATGCAGCTTTTCCCCAAGCTTTCCATGCGAGGGTAGATGTCTTTGAAGTCATGGGATGCAAATTGCCCAATAAAAAACTTCCTAATGGAAATCAATGCTTGATCCAATTCTGGGCTCATTTGAATTCACAAGCAACTTGACAAATGTTAAAGTTCACTTTGTGTTGATTATTGGGTCCAGATTTTTGAAGTTGGCAGAAACCTTTAAGGGTTGGCAAAGACCAGCTATGCTGTTGTCTACCTCTGAATCTTACTTTGGCAAATATGTATCCCTGGCTGCTCATTCTGTTGGGAGAAAAAAAAAAGAACAGGTCTGACATATCAAAATGCGCCAAGTGCATTTCTTGTGATCCAATTGCCCCAACAACAGCTAATCAGCTGCCACTGTTTGCCCAAAAAAACGGTATTGGCATCCTGTCCGATGCGTTGAATCCGTGATTCATGCCCGCCAAGAGACCGATACTGATCCAAGCGCATTGCTCGTGCCAGTTGAAACAGAAATATTGATAAGCGTACCATGCTTGGGGAATCATTGGAAAATCTTGCAAAATCTACAAGGATCTCGGAGACTAATGGCATGTTTGAGTTTTTTTGCTGAGAATGACTGTGGTTCCTTTGAATCTCTGTGGCGGATCCAATGTTTGTCATTACGTTGATTAGTCGTATTGAGTGGATGAGGCTTTTGAGCATTTTCGTGAGGAAAATTGTTGAAGTTGACTTCCCATGTGGTGTGCAGGAAATTCTTGAAGATCTTGAGGGACCTGCATTGATTTTCAGGATCGTTTATCTGTCAAGGTCAAACATGTCAAATGTTGTTGCATTGATTTTCCATAAGTTGGGGTGCCCCTGTCACGGTAGACAGTCAGTCCGAACTGATCGATGCTGAATGTGTGGCCTGGCATGGCCTCGAAAAACGTCAGAACTGAAATTGGCTGGGAAATCTCTGTAAATAGCTCACTCATTCAACTTAGTGCTCATCTTGGGTCACATAATTTCCTGCCAACTTGGAACTTACTTGCGCTCCTATATAACAAGTATAAACAGATCATTCCACCCTGACCCTATCTATTGTTGTGTCCGGGACATATATTACTTCGCCTCCCCTGTTGTGATACTGATATGTAATTGCTGGCCTGGTGTGTTTAGCCAAGAGAAAGATATTGATAGTGCTACCAATGCTTGGGGATTGCTAGGCAATGGATGACCATGTGGCTAGAGCAAGAGTTATTGCCTCCTATGATAGGATTTTTGGTTGGTTGGAGATAAATTTGTAGTGTAGACTTTATAGGTTGACAGGATTCCTGGGCTTGTTTGAGGGTTATTGGCTTTGGTATTTGACTTCGTAAGTCTTCCAATGCTGGGGGATTGCTAGGCAATTGATGAGATTCTACAGCTAGGGCTTAATACCTCAGATCAGATCAAGATTAATTTGTATGTTTTATGGTGTTCTTCTTGACTGTATAGTGTAGTCTGCCTTCAGCTGGGGAAGAAAAGTGAACCCAAAGCTACTGGTCGCTTGGATGGGGGGGGGAATTCCTGTCCATAAGCTTCATGTACAAGGATCTCACTTTTAACTACTGCAAAGAACGTGGCGATCGTAGGAAAGTGCCTTGCCGAGCGTCACAAGCAATGTCTCTGAGTCTGGTATTATCAAACCATTTATGTTATATCATGAGGAAGATACTTTGCCCATGGTGCACTTTTGGTGAGACCTCGGGGACATTGCCTTGCCCAGAATTACTTATGTAGTGTCTCTTTTTCCATCCTGAGCCATTTCCCAAGAATTATGTCCCAATTAATACTGTATTCTACACCCCAGTCAATAAATAATTCATCTGTATACCATGGACACCTCCATCCCATAATTGGCCCCTCGGATGCCATGTTATTTATTTTTATCCCCTCTCCCTCTTAAATATTGCCACTGCATCTTATCTAGTCATAAAAGTAAGCCAATATGGCTACTGAATCTTATCCAGTCGGCAACTGACATAAACCTGTCAAAATAGATCAGGTTGCGAGTGTCCAGTTGGCAGGTCTGTCCACATTGTCAGGGGTCCTGAGTTAATATTGGTCATAAAACCTTTGATTAGTCCCATTACATGGTCCAGATATGTGCGGTCAGACCAAGGGTAATCCCCGGAATGGGTAATTGGAATGGTGATCGTATGGGTCATCTCAGGCGGGAAATGGCATGTTGATTGAATTTTGCTCCGGTTTTACAAATAATTGTGTGATTCTGATCATGTCAGAGAATAAAGGAAAGATTGTAAACACAGCTTTATTCACTGACATCTGGTCCGAAATGAGAAGCAACTGGGCTTTATGGGAAGCCAGCGTTTTCGTTTACTGTTCATAATTGCGAGGTGATTGGTCCATAAAGTCACCATTGCCCTGTCCTCAACTACAGTTATAGAGTAGGAGTGGGGGGGGGGGGGGGGGCAACCTAACTGGAAGTGTCTGCTTGGCAATGTTGTTGACAAGCATAGGTTCTATTGTATAAACAAAATGTTGTCCTTATCAAAATTTCTCAACGGCACTTCAAAAGCCCATAAATAGCTTTTCTCGTGTATCAGTTGTTAATCAGCAACATACCAATGAACACCGATCTGAAACTGTCCAAATTCAATCTGCAACTCAATGAATTCCATTTCCTCGCTTTGCGAAAAGAAGGCCGCTCGCCTTAATCCACGATCTTATTGCTCGATCTTTCCGCTAATAGAAAAAACTCTATTTCCGTGATATATACCCATTGTATGCTTAGCATACTCAAGCTGCCAGCTTCCAAGCGACATTAAATCAGCAAGCTCCATTGTAAGCAGTTGATAGCCACAATAGTCAATCTTTTCCAGTCATCTGTCTACCCAGTATCTGATTGCATAATCCAATCAAATATTTTATATTAACCTACTACTTCCCAATTGGCCTTGTGCCATCAAAAAAATCTCACAAATAACGTCTTCCACATATTCCTTGATCATGTCTTGTCTAAATCTGGCTTTACCTGCCTCGACAACTGACACAGATATCACGAGGAATCCATCCGGAGCTTCATAACAAGCTGCTGTTCTCATTCCCAATCAACTGTCTGCTTAATCCACTCATTCGATGTCATCTTGCAGTGTTGTTTTCAAGGCTGCCTGTATGATCATGTATTGGTATGGCGGTTTCAGTTCTCACGAGGAAGATTCCGTCATCGTCATCGGATGCTAACATGAAAATATAAACTGTTTCAAGTTGTTGTGAGGGTAATAGAGTTTTTGTGCTACTGTCTTTGGCCTGAAAGATTCAATGCCTGACATTGTGAATTATGCAGACTTCGTACATCATCCTTGTACAAATAGCTTACTCGGCTTATTCAGGGCATCCTTTCTATCAACCCTTTGCTGTGGGTGACATGCATAGCAGGTCATGCTACATGTCCGATCACATGGGTATGACGTGCACTAAGGTTTTAATTCATCAACACGTCTAGGCTGTAACCTCTCTAAACATGATATTTGCCCTCGGGGAAACATTAGTTTGGTCCGAATACTATAGATGATGACACTTTTGACTCGGTGAAGTCCATTTCCTCAGTCAACTAATGGATGGCAACACTCGAACATCAATGATCTTGTTGCAGATACAAAAGAATCCATGCACACATAGTTGCCAACTTGTACCATTCTTTTGCCAAATTCCAGTTGTTTAGAAAAGTTCCCATCAATCTAGATTTACACAAAGGACATCTACGCAGCTTGTGGAAGTAATCCTGTGAATTTTGCAAATCCTCCTGTTGGCATTTTCGAAAAATGTTCAATTTGCATGTTTCTTGTTTTCCCTGTGGAGATTGAGCAGGTAACACAATATGCGACTCAGGACATTTTGAAGTTCTGCAGGTGCAATTCGAATAGAATGGAACATATTTCTTAGCCGCTAGAGAATTGAGACCAAAAGTACATTGTATGCCATTCAAGATGTGGACTTGCCTGGTTTACTATGTTATCGAAAAACTTTTCTGATATTTCTTGATGATTTTTAACATTACCTATCTCGATGTTGTCTGAGGATGTTAAAGCATCAGAAATCATAACCAAAGCACAATGCAACTTCATGTGGTAGGCCAAAGGACAGTCTAAACTCCCATGGTTGGGCAATAAAGATCCATTCTGCCGTAGTAGCCGAAAGCACAATCCAACCTCCTGCATGCGATAGGCCAAAAGCACAACCCAACTACCTGTGGTAGGCCAGTGCACAATCCAACCTTCTGTGGTAGGCCGAAGTACAATCCAACCTCTGTGGTAGGCCAAAGCTCAACCCAACCTCCTGCATGCGGTAGGCCAGAGCACAACCCAACTACCTGTGGTAGGCCAATGCACAATCCAACCTTCTGTGGTAGGCCGAAGTACAATCCAACCTCTGTGGTAGGCCAAAGCTCAACCCAACCTCCTGCATGCGGTAGGCCAAAGCACAACCCAACTACCTGTGGTCAAAGCACAATCCAGCTTCATGTGGTAGGCCAAACACAATCCAGCCTCCTGTGGTAGGTCATTTTGTGTTTTGTAAACCTACTCCATTTGATATCACAATGCCAATAAGCATAAACCACTCCTGTCAATATCTCTCAAGTATCATGTCTGACTTCTTTGATATCATGATCTTTTCTAATACTGAGGCTTTTGTGAACTCTCTCATCTCTTTGTAATTCCTCTGTGGCTTTGTTATTGCAAAACCTCAGTATTCTCCTTTAGCATATCCCTTTTGATTTCCTTGTTTCCCTTGTTGTATTGAGCTTTTCCATTGAAGTTTGTGTTTTTAGACTGGAATGAAATCTGAGAGGCTCTTTGCGCTAAAAATGATTTCATTCTCAATTTCTTTTGTGTTGATATTTGTATAATTTCGAATAGAATTTAGGTGCATTAGGCTTGTCCATAGGCTGTTCATTTGTGCTCTTTCCAAGTACTGTGTTTGCTTTTGACCTTGTGAATCGGGCCACACACGAAAGGAACCGTTGTTTGGCTTATTTGCCGTTCCCAGGAACACACTATTGAAACAATGCAGTCCAGAAGTGAACACTCTATGGATACGCAGCCTTACAGACATATGACTGGTTACAGATTCAGCAGATCTGTGTCTTTCTATCGTTCTTCAAGAGAAGTGTTGCTTTTAAAAAGGATTTTAGCTTGAGATATTTATGAAGCCAACAATAGCCAAACATTCTCTGTCACATCATTGAAGGCACAGCTGTCTCAAAACCAAAGTCACCCTACTTGACAACATGCTCCTTACAAATATTTTGCAATACATCTGATAACAAGAATGTAAAATTCAACCTTGACGAAGCCAAAGAAAGCTGAGCAAACTCTGTCGCATTTTCTCAACATAATGTGCTTCGAGGGACCTTGGGAGTATGGAATTTATTCATCGAGGCGTCCTGATACCCACCTCAAGAAGCCAAAGAAAGCATTGTTGGCTCAGCAGGTCCATTGCCCTGAAGGGTAAGAATACCACGGCCAGTCTTTGTCACATGCCAGGTGAATCTAAAATAGTTTTTCTGTGTCCAGTCACTTGCCATTGGCTATAAGGCGCATGCTCTCATCTGATGAGTTAGTATTAAGATGGCTCTATCTTGGTTCCTTCAAGGACATAGTTCTTCTACTTTGGAGAAAAGGTGATAGGGAATTGCTCCACTTTTCTTGGCTTCATCAAAGCTGACTTTAACAGCTTTTTCTCTGGTTTAGTCATTTTGTGTGTGTTACCATTGTCAGTGATGAGAAGTTGACTACAGTGTCAGGCTCAAACCAGCGCTGGAGGCATTATTGTTGGACGGCGCACTTTGCCTATTCTGAGCAAAATACATTTATACAAAAATATGCATTCGCTACTTCCTTAATGGCTTTTATTTCCATTCATGCTTTCTGCAAAGTAAAAATTACCAACCACTGAGATAATGGAACCGTTTGGAAAAAAACTAAATTCTGCACCGATTGGCAACTTTCTTCAACAACTTGGCAAAATTTACAATAAAACCCTACATCGTTGGTACATACTTTTGTTCCCATTGATGACTCCGAGCAGTTGTGTGGCTGGGAAAAAGTGCAAAACCAGCAAGCTGATACCTTGGCAGTTGTCTACTGGGTCTAATTGCTTGTAGCTAGATGGTATACTGGTAATCGCAAAATTTTCGGGCAAGTTCATTTTTGCTGTTTGCAAAGATTCCTTTTAAAGAATTCTAAATTTAAACTTTAGTTTTTGCGGATTACAACATTTCTGTTAGTTATTCCAATCAACAAATATTTATTTGCGATTTTCATTTTCGTCAATTGGGGTTTGCAAAAGCCGCAAAAATTAAACGCCCACAAAAATGCGGTGGTTTAGCGTACAGAGTAACATCTCCGTTTGCCTACTGTGAAGAATATTACCGTGATGGGAAAATGTTTCCGCACCTTCAGAACAAATTAGTTTATCTTTCTTCGCCCTTGTGAATTGGTTGTTTTCACTGGGCGATTTAGAGTTGTTGGTGAGGAAGTCTGTTGAAGATCAGATTAGCACTCGCTTGGTGTAAATTGTTCTGAAGGTTGTTGGCATTTTGACTAAGAACGTTAGCTGTCTTATGTTATTAGAAATAGATATTTTGAGTTGATGATGACTGAGCACATAGTGCATTGAGCTTTTTGTGTAGTTATTGATGGCAGGTTCCCTTGCCTTGTGTCTGAGTGAAGCACGTTGAAAGAGACTTTGGCAAAATTACTCTTGTAAATTTAACTTGGTGGCCCAGCAGATCTAAAGGTCATTGGTGAAGTCATCCTGAACCTCATGGTCTTATAGGCACACTCCCTTTGAACGTAACTGGGGTAGATGCAAAAACCTTGAAAGATGTCGTAAAGTTGGCTTAGCACACTTGTTGAAACGAGTGACTGCTGTCACACCTGGTGCCAAAATAACTTACGAAAGCATGTTGAGAAGCATTTTTAGGTACTTTAAAAGTTTCAGATGAAATATAACACTTGTTCCACTGCTGCATTTTCTGTGCAAAATTACTAAAAATCGGTGTGCCAGATGCTTGTGAAATGGACTATAGCCATTAGCCATGTCATGTTTGTTGCTGACCTACCAATCCCAGCTGATTTTTCTTTGTAAGAAATTGCTTGCAGCATCAGTTGCTTTTACCTTTCTTGGGATCCATAAAGTATCGAACCTACCATCAGCTATCAGCAGACTATCAACCACCCATCAGCAAATCGGTAACTACCTGTAAACAGTTTCTTGTAGAACACATTTAAAGTGATCTCTACTGGATCATTAGCTTGCTAGCTTGCCAGACTACCTGGGAGGCTGGATAGAGGCTTGTATCATTGTTATCCTTGGCTAGCCTAGCTTGTCTGTGGGCTAGCCAGGTGGGTCGACTTCCTATTTGCTGAAACAGCTTTACTGCCTGCCGCAAGATGTTTTTTCCTTCTGAGTGGTTTTTGATACGGTGATTGTAACCTTGTCTGGTTCTAATGTTACTTGAAGAAAGATCAGCAGGAAACTATAGCTAGGTATTCATTGATCAACAATGAATGGAAAATATAAAGTAGTTCCTCCCTGTAGGCGTTTGCTGAAGTAATGAAGAAGTGGAATCCCTATAGATGATGCAGTGAGCCACATACCTTTTCAGGGCCTGTGCTAACTTTGTATCAACAACGCCAGCAGCTGATGACATTATTGGCATCACCCAACGTCATGCAGATGAGCTAACAGAGCCAGTGAATGACATCACAACTTAAGCCCAACTGTGGTGCGATTTCTTTGTATTCAATTCGCATCTGGTGTTCTGGTCAACACGTCTGTGGCTACGTCTCTGAGGAGTCCTGTTTATTGGTTCATAAAAATGCAAATGGCCGCTTAACGCGGCATCAATTATTGACCACAGATACGTGGCTTGAAAAACCTCGATCATTGTGGATTTTCCACTTCAAAGTCTATCCTTCCCCTGTGGATTGATAAAAGGCAATCTAATCGTTCTAGCTGGTTATTAATTTTGTCCGCAATTGCTCGGTTTTTACACCGAGTGGCTTGGATATTGTTGCTATGGGAAAGATGGCATGCGATGTTGACAATGTGGTTAGGTGGAAATGTGACCGCAAAATAAAAGAAAGCAACATGGTGTATTTGCTGTGTTGCAGGCTAAAGACGACAGATGCAGGTTTCTTTTTGCTAGGAGACAACAGTTCTAAAGATAGCACCAAGGTTGTACGAAAAAGGAAAAGCGCAGTTCTTGCCTGGATGTCTTGTCCAATCATAAAACGTCTTGCCTTGGGGTGGAAAGTTCTTCCCAAAACAGGGCACCTTTCGTCCAAAACATGGCAACTTCTTTTCAAAACAAATGGCAAGGTATTGCCAAAACATGGTAACCTGTTGCCAAAACATGTCAAACTACATGTACTTCCAAAATGTGGCAACCTTTGCCATAATATGACTTCTTCTTGCTAAGGGATTGTAACGATATCCAATAACTGACTCATCTGCAGAAATCGCATTGAAATTCCTCTGATTACGAGCTTGTAAAAATCGATAAAAATCCAAATGTAATTGGGTAAATGGTGGCATGTTAGAACTTCTGAGCACTCATGAGCAGCATAGCGGATCCGCGGTGAATCTGCCATCAAAGTGGAATCGGAATCGTGCCGTCGTCAAAAACAAGGCTGGCTAATCACAGTCGTGTAACCCATCAACAGCAATCAGAAGAGTTTCATGTAGATTTTGATGAATCAGCAAAATTGGTATAATCAGACTTGGATAAGATTTTCCTGACTTGGGTAACTTTGTGGGATTTAGTGGTTATGGTAGGGGAGCATTGTTTGTACGTGTCATGCTCCATTCAGTTTTAGTAGTTGTATGTCGGGAGAGGTACGCCTTCTCCCCCAGTTACATGGGAGGTTCTGCTGAACCCTGCCTGACCAACATCTTAGTTTTGAAGTTGTGAATGAACAGCCCTTGGTCAGCACAGTAGTTGTACAGAGTTTAACTTTAAATTGGAAGTCATTAGTTCAGAATTCCATTGTCATCTTTTAGGTGATTATTTCTCTATCCACTCACCCCAGGAACAATTTTTTGCCAACTTTGCCATTTGGAACGTGCTACTTTCTGCCGAAGTAACCAGATTTACTTAAATCGCACTAACAAGACTAATTCGCTAATAAAATCTGAATTATTCTGCCAGTGTGCTGTGTCGGCATGCAACATCGAGCTCGACATGGAACAAGTCCACATTAGTCACCTAATGCTGGAGCATTTAGCGCAATTTTTCCGCAATCTGTTTAGAGAGATTTGTGAGTGAATCATTGAGATTTAACCATCATTTGATGAGACTTTAGGAGACTGTCAATGACTTATGATAACAATTCACCGCTCTGGCTTTGAAAAGCTACAAAACTCTTGTTCGCGTTTGGTAATGTCGTGGTCAGGTTTCAGACATTTGTTGCCAGTTTTTGATGCCATTCTGATATGATCATTGATGACTCATTGTCAATTTAAACGAGGATATCGGACTTATAATCGCTTGGATCAGTAGTAAACCATTTATGTCACAAAGCCGCTCGATACCAGAACCCTCGGCCTCGGATTTGTTGTTGATCTTGTGTCAGCTGAATCAGATGGTGGTGGAATTTTGTTCAACACAAAGATTTTGTTGATAGTCACAGCTATCTCATTGTCAATGACTAACAGAATTTTTGGCCAGAGAGATACTTGATGGTTTGATTGTTTTGCAATTGCGATTTTGAATGAGTCAACTAATACTGTCAACCAAAAACACAAAAACTAGCCCATTTCTTGTTTCGACGACAGCCCAGCTACAAGATGTATATTTTAGTACAGTGCTCATTAGACATGATTCCCTGTGGCACATGTGATCCTATTTCTTTCCAAGTAGTGATCTGTAGCTATTGTCGCATCATGATCGGCTCAGATCTCGATCCGCTAATGAGGGATGTGGAGGACCGGTCCTGGCGCAGATCGATATTATGGTAAACAAGTAGCTTGTTTGTTGAATCGTCAAGGACGTCGTCCTTTCAAAATGGCAATGGATCATGCTCTTTTCGAGATCTGTATCAAGTAGCGCTTTATTCGTAAAGAAATATGCTAGATGTAAGCTTACTAGGAGGGAATGGTGATGTCGTCCTGGGCAGCCTGTGGTGCAACATGGCAAATTGAGACTTGGAGAATTCCAAGGATTGAAATCAAATTCCGAAAGACACACTTTTGTTTCAGATAACATCATTCAATTAGTTTGTAATTTGATAATTTACTTCTAAAGCACACTCGTTAAGCCACATTTCTTGGTTTGTAACCAAAAGTACTCCTAACCTTTGAGTGCAAATGCCAAGTAAAACCATACCTTGCCAGTAGCAGTTGGGAAAAATCTTACGATTCAACTCATTGATGCAAAGTGAGCATTGATTATACCCTTTAGTCAGAACATCTTTCCAATTGATCTGATTAAGCCATCACAACTACATTGGCTAATTAATGCTGTTGGTCAATCACTTTACCTTTTGAATGAAACCTTCTCCAGTTGTGAATAAAAAAATATTGAACTTATTGGCTCTGACTCAAAAACGACTGATTCAAATTGAACATATTTTAAGTACCATTGGATCAATAACTCTTTCCAATCAATCTGAGGAAGCTATCACTCTGGATGAACTCATCACGTATTGATTTGCTAATATAAGTTGTTGGTCAGCCCATTGATAATTTGCTGCTAATATTGACCCGCTGACTGCTGCCACGTTGTGAATGGAGCACAGACTTCCACCTGGATGAAGGAAGCCTTCTGGCTTCTTGGAGAAAGATACCTTCCACCTGGCAGGTTTGGTTTCAACAAAAGAATGCTGGAATCTGGTATACATTTTGCTTCAGTGATGGATGTCTGAGGCTTGTAAACTTATGACGGAACAGAGTATAGTTCTTGCTATCCTAGCCTACCTTTAGTGCGTGCTTTGATACATCTTGCTACTTCTGTCGTGGGAGACAAAAACAGCATGTTGATCTAGCCTGTGGGTCTGATGCAGCTCTTGTGCCAATGTTGCTACTTAAACACTTTTCCTTCTTCTGATTTTCTGCTATCATGTGCACGATTTTGTCAAGAACTAGGATATTGACAGCTGGAGAAAAAGCATGTTGATGTAGCCTTAGCTCTGGCTCTGCTATAACACACCCTAAATTGCTATCAACCGGATGATTTTGGGTCTTCTGTTGCTCTTCGTTGCTTTCCAATCAGACTGGTAAAGCAACTTGGCGGCTTTTTCCACAGTACAGCATCTTTATTCTTTTCATCTTGGGAACTCGCATACCTGTGGATCAGCACATTGATTTGCTTTCTTCCTCCTCCTTTTGCTGTTGTCACAATAACTTACTTACTTACTTAATTTCCTAGCTCAGTGCATGACAAATTTGGCTGTAGCTTTCATAGCAGGCCTCCATCCCCAACAGTTGAGTAGTGCTACACTGTACAGTGCTATACCATTGATCAGGTTCCCACTCTCTATAAGCTTAAAAATAAATAATGTCCGTATCATCCAGGCACCAAAAGCAAGTTATTCAGTCCTCAGTCACGTCTTGATCGAAGTCCTCAGTCTCTCACACCTCCTGTAGCTCCATACCAAGGTCCCTACCATGTTTTTTCGCCATCCAACTTCTCACCATTGCTATTTGCTGAACTTGACGCCTTCGCTATCGCCATCGTAAGAAGCTATTGACAGCTGATAATCACCTCAAGATCAGCGCCTGATATAACAGATTACTTATAGGGAATCGATAGCCAAGTTTGTCGTGGTAAGATCGCTAGCTCCATCGGGGACAAACGTTGGCCGAGGTTCCTTTGTGACTATGCAATCGCATTGAGGCAACCCTTGGCCCATCTTTGTCCAATGCGGATTACTGTCCGAGGCACTAATGGCACTTTTGATGATGTTTATTAATATTCTTTACAAGTCTTGTATTAATCCTCTGAAGATTGAGAACAGTCAATAATGAGATTGCATCGATGGTTAGAGCTATGAATAGCCACCTCAGCCTCTTGAGTCGCGGTCCTCTTTGGGTCAGCTGACTTTGTGATCCCTTACTTTAAAAGGCTAATGAGAATTTATCCATTAATTGGACTGTTGATTGGACACTGAACTGTCTGTTACGTATCCCCGATTGCCCAACATTGGCCAGTTTGCAAAATTCCTTTTCCCATGGAGACAGGTCACAAGAAAGTGTCCAATCCCTGGAAGGGGTGAGCTATAAATGGAAAGCTGAGGAATTATGCTTGAAGTGAAATATTTCAGTATGATATCTGCTCCAAACTTTAAAAATGCTAGAGCAAGTTTCAGTGATGTCATCCAGCTTTCGAGAACAATCTCTAAACATCCCTCAAGATTTGCTTTCCACTCAGATTGTCAAGAACACAAAGGAAGGCCAACCCACCAATAATATCCACAATTTGCCTTGTAACTTCCTGACATCATGACAAAACATTGCAGAATAGAACACCGAGAAAGGTTTACAGAAAAGTCAACATTTTTCATGGTTTCACTTCAAAAGATAATTAGTCTCGTTGGGGATGTTGCTCCACTCCTAGTTGATAGGAATCATTGTGCATTCTGAGCACAATTGGTCACAATTATATTGAGTTATTTGACACGTTTGAATTGAAAGGGAGCCCGAGAAAGCCCTTAGGAACGAGCCCCGCACGAACATGACCAAGATTGTTGTGCATTTCTTTGAAGGCCAGCGACCATGTAACTTCGTCTTTTCCTGTTACATGTTCCAGAGAAAAGTGGCCATGATTAAGAAGTTTCTTTGAGAGATCACGCAGCTTTCTGAGGTCAGATTATCGCTAATCTTAGCAACTTTCTCATTTCTTTGATGGCGATTGCGATATTTTTCCTCATCTTTTTCGCCACCTATTCCTTTGTGGTGGTGTGTTCCCTTTCCCAGACACTTGTCTGGCTTCGAGTGGTTGGTCAGTTTCTTATCACCAAAAAATGATTGGAAAGGAAGTTTGGCCTCTCGATTGTCTGTTTCATAGTCAGAGTGATTCACTTTAGTGAGAATATTCTTTCTCGCTCAGAGAGTCAGAAGCTTTTCAATTTCTAAGGGGTTTGTGTTCCACTTTACGATTCAGTTCTGATATCTTCAGGTTTTGATACCTCCTTACTTGCGTTTGCTTTTCATTAAGGAGTGAATCACTCTCTGATCCTGCATTAGTATCTTAAAAAAGGGATCTGACTTAGAAATATATGTTTCCTTATTCTACTTAAGAGTTTTCTGAATCAAATCTGGTGTGTCATGCTAGCTTAGGACCCTTTACAGTTCTTTCCAAAGGTTCTCCATCTTCAGAATCTGTCTTGTATTACAAATCAACTTTCTAATAAACATCCTGATAAAAGGCTTGGCTTGTGAATCAACCTAGATACATCAATACGAACCAGATATATCATAATGTAGTTTGTCATAATATGAATAAGATTCACCTGAGGAGCTTTCTTCAGAAGCTGCGCAAAAAATGATTTACTTAGTGTAATAATCTGATTTTGTCAAAGTCACTGACGACCCATGGTTCTAATATCATTGGTTCGCCCGCTCTCCAACTTCATCATGTAGAATTGCTCAACCTTTATCATACAGGTCGATAAAATGAAACCTTGTATTAACTGAGGTGATTTCAATTCTGCACTTATGCTAAGAGAGAAGTGCCTGGTCATGGCAAAATGCTTGGCACCCTATTGGGAGCTGAGAAGTTCCCTGCCGGTAGTGATAAAAACTCCTGTTTAATTGATGGTCATAGTTACAGACGTTGCATAACAATGTCCTCTTTGAGGATGCCAGAGAGCATTTAACCTAATCAAAGACAATCCCTGATCAAACAATGGCAATTTGGCCGAGTCTCGAAAGTCCAGGGGATTAGTCAACGGCCTGTTTGTGCTATCAAGGATGACACGCTAGGGAGCGATTAGAAGGAACGGAGGAGTCTCTTGACCGTTTACAGACACCGTTGTTGACGATGCGATTTTCATTAAACAAGGCCGAGAAATGATGTACATGGTCCATGTGCATTGTACTGAGTGTCCGTTCAGGCTAGGTTGAGATAGATTACAAGTTCAATTTCATGTTTACCTGAGCAAAAATGTTGTACATTGTCTTCTTTTCAAGTAGAGGGTTTTCAGTCTCATTAGGTTGGATTGACATTTCCTCAGAGGGAGGTCAGTTGATCAAGAATTCTATCTGGCGTGTTTTTTATCGCGTTTCTTCTCCGTCCAAGATGTTAATTTCTGTCGTGGTGTGATTGCACCTTGTGAGAACTTGCAGACGTGCCGCAGATTGCCGTCTGTGTGTCCTGAGGGTAATTATTACGGAATATTCCTTTTCATATCTGCGATGCTGCTCGTCTGACTTTTGGGAGTAATTAAAAACGTTCTTCGTGGTTTGGCATAAAGCTTGGTTAGATGCCATTGTCATTTTGAAGCTGTGGCGATCCCCTGCGGTCAGTCATCTGGCCAGTCTCTTCAGTCTGAGAGCAACTTTGAGAGATTGTCCTTTTGATTGGTGCTGATGTCGGGGTCAACCCGTGTATGAGTCAGGTATTTCTAAAAGAATTGTGATTATTTCTTTCTTAAGAAAATGACTTGATTTTGGAATTTCTTATGCACTTTGCTTTGTGTTCCTCCAACAATACGCCAGATGGCCCTGAAAAAATATGGGCATTCTTCAATTCTGTCTGGTCTTAATGAATTAGGCAGAGGTGTAATTGGCGGTATAACATATCTAGAAGCAGATGATTGCCTGTACTGAATTGATGTGAAAAAATTTCCCAGCTGGTAGGCCTAGAATGTCTTTATTTGGTACTAACATGACTAAGGAGCTCATCGCTGCTTACAATGCTCACAATATCAAACTGGATAGCTTTATTAGTCCATAAGACATGTATCTGGTTTCTTACAATCATAATGCACCGATCAGCATGCGTGCCCTGTATTCCAAGATCAATTATTATCCGAATGACCTGCCGACAGGAGAATCGTATTGTTCTTTAATTGACTTGCGCTCCATCCAGGGGGTTGATGGGAGTTGCATTGAGTCAGCACAGATTTCACCGTGGAGACCTAACAGTTATGACCGATGACAGCTATGACCGATAACAGCAGATAAGGTACTTGCTTGGAATACTTCAACGTTTGATCTCAATTTATGTAAAAGAAATTAGAGAGAGGAGCGTTCTAATGTAGACATTGTGACATCAATAAAAGCATTCAAATCTGAGTGTACTGGCCTAATGAAAATGTCAGATTCATAAATGCCATTGTCTCTACTAAATTCATTCAAAATGTCAAGATACTATAGGGACTGGTAGCGATGCAATTGTCTCAGCCTTTCAGATACTTTATGTCAGAAATATTGTATAGTATATCAAAGTGTTTTGATCAGAAAATACACTGTAGAAGTAATGAGAAAGAAAGAAGCCATTCGAAGAATCATAAATGTCATTGTACCTGAAAAGTCCATAAATATGTCATAATTGACGTGTAGGATTTACCAATATCGAAATGTTTTGAGTCCTCATCTAAGTCGAGTGTTAGTCTCAGTGACATAATATATCTTGACAGCTTGAGTTGTGTCATTTGATATTGAGCATAGTCTCATGTGCATTTGGTATGGAGAGGCTTATGAATGTATATGTAATTGTATTTAGTTGGGTGAAATGGATATTTGGATTAACCCGAGTTTTCTATATGGTAGGGCTAGTACTTTTCGAAATAGAAATTTGTAAAATGTATGTGATTTTGTTGCCAACACTTGGTGGGATAGACTCTAGTATTGGAATCATGTCAACTTGAAATAAGTACATATCCATTTTGTACAGGAAATTAATACCAATACATGCAACATTTTGTCTGCTTTGATTGAAACAGAGTGATGAGTGTTTGGATGACTTGAGGTAAATCGTATAAGATGGGTAGCTGCTAATATCTCTTAGTACATCGGATGACTATCATATGTGGATTAATGATGTATCAGATAGGAGGCAAGTGGAGTGATGGAGATGCTGTATCTAAATTCTTAATAACTAGTATGATGATATATGTCTGGGAAGGCATTGGGTTGTCGCAATGTAGCATTGATGGGAATGGATACTTTCAGTTATGATATGACTTATGACAGTGTCTTGGAATGCAAGTGCGGACGTAGACATTTTCCCCAAAAGGTTGACGATTAACCATTAGTTAGGAAGCTCCAGCTAGTACAGTACTTTCTACTGATGGTATGGTATATAATACTGACGTCACTTCAACTTTATTCTGGCATTTTAGGTTTCCTCAAAATAAACAATGAGCAAATGGCAACCTTTGATGTTGTCGACTGCCTGTTCTGAGGAAGTTTGAGAGGGCCAGTGGCTTTGAAATGAGCTGTTGGTTAGCTTTGCAGCTTCTGGAAGCCTTTGAACTACTCCATGTAGCGTGCAGCAATGTTTTCGGTAAACCTTGTGTCAGATGTAGCCTTGTTATTATAAAGCACATTCATAACAGTTTTCAAATGAAAAGGAATAAGCATCACTAAAATATCACCTCTGGCATGTGCTGAGGAAAGGGCTGATCTCAAATCTCCTCTTTACTAAGTAATAGACTCCTCTTCATAAAGCGATAAACCTCTTACATTCATTAGGCAGCAGTGTTCTGTTTAGCCTTTTCAACTTTCTTTTCAACTAATCTTTTTAATTGAATATCTCCATATCATGCCCATTGTCTTGTCTGGCGACCATCGATTTTTAAAGTAAACAATTTCACGCTTTAGTTGATGGGCAGATTACATCCCGAAATTACGCCTCTATGGGAAAATGACGATCTGTCTCTAGCTTGACATGTTTTACCAAACAAAGCATTTCAAAATGACATGATTGTGTTTTGTAATCATTTTTGTCATAATAAAGGGTCTCGCCAAAAGGTATGAAATTCTGAGTGATTTAAACTGACGATGCATGATAAGGGCCAAATGCACTTGTCAGTTCCCTGCATCCTTGACTGAGAATCTTAAAGGTGAGGAATCTCTTGCCTCTTGTGGAAGAGCAGAAACAAATCGGATTGTCAACATTGCCTTAGGAGGTTGCATGATAAAAGGGTCTCTCACCAGCCTAGGGGATTTCCCATCGCAAACACTGAGGTAATCTAAAGAACGAATCGCCAGATGTATCCACTTGATCGGAAAAGTCGCGCCATGTAGCAATTGTTTTAGTTTCTCCATTAGAGTCATTTAGATCATTGTCTCGCGATGGTGTGATTAAGTTGATCGTGCGGAAGACAGGATGAGGATCGTCCATCTCAACTCTTTTGTTTTCACCACGGCGGTGTTCACCCTTCGGTGATTTCACATTTCTAGATCCACTTCTCCTTCGATCTTTTCAGCTTGTTTTAAAAGCATGTTATGTCGATCATTAACACTTGAGGTGTCGCCAGAGTATTTCACAGTGGTATTGACGCAACCTTGGTTATGGTGCAGAAGTTCACTTGTCATTGTGCAGGATGATTTGAGTCTTGGAATTCTGTTTTCTCGAGAATGTCAGGTTCTTTAGTCCTTTCTGTGGTAATGCCTCTGAAGAAAACGGCAATCAAATGTCATAGGAGTGAAGAACCATTTGTTGATGACTGGCACGCAATGTTGCACATCAGATCTAATGGGTTTGTAATGGTGCGATTATCATGAAATGGTACACGAAAAAGGAGGGATGGAACATTTACCCCAATCATGCTAATTGGCCGTGATGTGACATTTCCGATTAGACAGAAACGACAGTTTCCTTCCCTGTATAGTATTCCTTTGAAAGTAGGTCAGTTGATCACTGCCATGACTGCTGGAAGCTGTCGTGGTTGGAACCTGCTCTGTCACTTACCAGGGTGTCATGTGTTGGTACTTTCTCTACATGGTTGGTACCTACTCTGTCACTTACCGAGATATTCTGAGATGAGGCATAACAAATTGTCTGGTCTGCCCCTAGAATTCAATCAACTTGCAAGATCTACAATGTTTACAATTACTCGTGTCATAGAGTGTCTTCTGGTGAACTAATCCCCACTCATCCCAGAGTGTAAGCATCCGCTAACCTAAAAACAACAATGCTGATTGAATGACACATCCTTGTAATCTAGCCAAGGCATGGCCCAAAACAATAACTGCGCCCAAGAGAATACAACAAAATTAGATCAGGCCCCCTGTGGCGAAAAGTTTTTTGTTCGGAACTTGCTAATCCGTCCCAAGGCAAGGACAAATTTCTGTAACTATTTCCAGAGTTTGCTATCTGCAAAAAAGTCACCTTTTCTTTGTACGATTTTCTTCATGCTGGGTTTCCTATTTCCTGATCACTGGTGGTGGCTAATAGGGGTCATGCTCGTCCTCAGGCATGCTGCAGCCTTGGAGAGGGTGATTGATATGGAGATTGCTTTGCAGGAAAACAATTTTGGAAACCAGACAAGTTGTGTGAAAATGGTAGAATTTTTCTGATGCCTTTGGGCATGGCCAATAAAACAATGTCTTTGAACTAAGGGTTAGAACTGGCTACCTAAAGACACAAGGACACACTTGGCACCATTATTTGAGAACTTTAGATATCCTCAAGAGGCTATCAGTGAGTATATTACTCCCCTTCTCGAATATTACACCTGTTTGCATTGTTGCAGAGTTCTCTTTTGTGCTGTCATGGTTATCTCGACAACCACTTACAAGCCCATTATAAGAACGAACCCTTAACTCCTCATGTCTATTTGCATTGCTGCCGTGTTATCATTTTCTGCTGTTGTTATTCTTCGAGACAACCACTTTCATGGCCATTATAAGAATGAGCCCTCAAGTTCTTATGTTTATTTGCATTTGCAATATTGTCACAATGCTATCTGGTTATGGACCATAAATAACATCAACAATACCTCATATTGGGCAAATATTACGCTACATTGAACCGAATGTTGAATGGAATCCATTGTCACAGCTGATGAAGCTTTTCAAATATTTGTATAGCTTTCCCAACGGTGTGGTGACTGGGGTCAATTGTGCGAAAATGGAGGGGCTATCGCAATATGAGGGTTAAGGTTGAATTTATAAAATACAGCCAGAGGGCTATAAAATGTCATCAATTCAGCTCAATATCGTATTCCCAGTAGCGGTTTGTGAGATGAAATATCGGGTAGAAAAGTGTTGGCTTCCTCCATCTAGGGTTCAAGGAACAAGCATATTTCAAAAGACTTCAGCCTTGGCAACCTTGTAAGTTTGTGACAAAAGTTTGCTGAACAATATGTCAAGGTAAACCTTTTGTTGACATTTTTCGAACATTGTTGTTGATAAACATTGTTAAAGAGGTTCATATTTCAAAACATTACTTTTCTGAACTCATGAGTTTGAGTTATGGCATCTTGACAAACAATGTTTTGAGTTGCTGCACATTGCTACCTTTGGACTTGGCGGGGCCTGATGGAATTTGGTATGAAAATATGGGAACAGGCGGCACTGTGTACAGTTCTTTAAAGCATAGATACTTTTAAATAGACCTCCAGATGGAATTTGGACAAGCTCAGTGTTGACATTGCTCATCATTCAAAAGGATGAAGCGTGAATGAACAGGCCCTGCTGATGATGTTTGTGGAAGAGGAAGGGGTACAATAGGCCATGGGCTAAATCCAAAAAAGTAGCTTTAGTTTTGAATTTGTGAAGACATTTTTGGGGCAGAGTGAAGTTGCCCTTATCTGTTCACCTGGTGTGTTCAGATCCAAGTTTATAAATATGTAACCAAGCCCACAATATTTTCTAGTTTGTTTAAAAAACATTGCCCTATAGATTACATTGTTTCCAGGTACAGACAGTCAATTATCTTGGAAATTACACAGGATCCTGGCGACTGACTGCACTGGCTGTCCTCATCTATGACCCACAACTGTCAATCAAACAATCAGAAGTAGAAAAAGGCTAACTTGTTTGCAAACTTGTAACCAACATTTATAATTACCTCCATATCTGTTCAGGATCATGATGGCTGACTGCACTGACTGTCCTTAACTATGACCTGCAACTGTCCATCAAAAAGTCTGAATTAAAAAAATAGCAAAGCCATCAGATGTCAGTTTCCTATGCTGAGAATCACTTCATGGGACATTATTAGTCACAGTGGCAAAACAAACAGAAGTTTGTTTCTGCAAAGATAAAGAATGGGATGCTGGATGCTGCATGCTGTATTTGTGATTATAACTATACCATCCTGGTTGATGAGTGGTGTCATGGGAGACTTTGGTGTAGATTGTTACTTTTAGACAATGTTGGGATGAAGTATCATTCTGTGAGAGCTATTATAGATTAACCGTTGAAGTCTTTTAAAAAAAGGCTTAAATATTCAACCTACTTCCAATACTTCCAATCAACCCTCGAGCGCATTTGCCTCCCTGCTCCCCATTAGTTATGACCCTGTGGTCACCACAAACATAATCCTTATCCAAGGACAGTCATAACACAGCTCATCCACTGTCTGTTCATCTCAGAATATAAAAGCATCCCCCTAATCTCCCCATCTTTTGTTCTCTTTTGCAACAAGGAGCAGAAGTCAGGGTCTTCCTGTCTCAATCAAATGTAAAACATAATAGCTGACCCCTTCATCATCAAAAGTCAAGGATGAACTGAAATCAACCTTATCTGCGTTGAAAAGATAATCTTGTATTTTCTGCATCTCCAATTTTACCATAATCTCATATTTTTTCTCTTATTGCGGGGTCAGTGGCTTCTTTTGTTGTGAGTTCCGTAACATGCGATGGTCTATCGCCATAATACCATATCAAGAGTAAACCATTATCGACTAATCCCAGATAAAAAAAACGGACGCTTTTTCAACGTCAATCTGTCTGGCAGTCTCATATATTTTTCAGTAATGGGGGCAATGGTTTGTACTGCCACAAAATAGCCATTTCCCACTCTGATGTGGCGGGGTTGGTCTTCTATTGGTGACGCTAATTAGCTCAAAGAGTTCCCTGGCCTTTCTAATTAGGCGCACAATGGTGCCAGAATAAATCCAGGCGATGTGTTTCCTGACACGGATCCTGCATTAGTCATGTTAGCCATTCTGTTCATAGTAGGTCGGTCTGTTCTGCACTGAATCTAGAGATTGATAGATCCACTCTCCAGAGAATGTCTGATGACCCTGATGAACGGCTCTATTTAACTTCAAATTGCAGCCATGTTCTTGTATTTACTCCTTGTTGAAGTTGAGATGTATTGTAAGTGCCCCATGAATTCGAGATGTATGGTTACTGCTCCTCAAAGTTGAGATGTGTTCTAACTGGTCCATGAAGTTGAGATGTATTGTAACTGCTCCTTCAAGTTGAGAAGTACTCTTGCGATAACTGCAAACGCCGAGCAATTTTTTGCTTCTGTGCTTTCCTGTGTACACTGTCACATTTGCTGCAAATTACCTCTTGCTCAGGAAGCACTGATCCCATTTTCATGGACTAGACCTTTCTTTATGGATTCTGAGCAAGACAGAGGCATGTTTTAAAACCTTAGACGTGTTGTTATTTTTGTTGCCATGACTAATGATTCCGCAGTCAAAATAACTATGCCGTTGTAAGAAGCTGCCTTCCAGCTGTAATGTGGCTTACTTTTTTCGAAAAATTATTATTTTCTTCCGGTCATGACTTTCTTATTATTTTGTGCGTGCCAGAGGATGTCTGCTATTAGCTATCTGTTGGTCCACCTGGATCTAATGACAAAACTGGCATTGTTTTTAATGCCCAGAAGACGAGATCAAGAAAAAACTGGGACTGGTTACCTGTGGGTTCTTTCAGGGATGATGTTGACGACTTGGTCAGTTATGATGTTGCAGTTATGGTTGCCCTATTGTATTGAAGGTATCATGATGATGTTGGTTTTATAACTGTATTTTTAATATTTCTCCTTTTAGGTAAGTGTGGCATTGAAGTTTTCAACAAGAGGTAGGAAATCGTGCAGCTCGTTTTAAGTGATTTTAGTAACCGTTTGCACCAGAAAAGATGGTTCATGTCCATTATTTGGCGCCATTGTTCCACCATATCTCTCGATAACTCGTGGTTGCAATTAAGAGTTTATAAAACGAAAACATTATTCAAGGTGAATAATGATGTTCAACCATTAACCTAATTCAAAAGGATGGATGGATGATTTAAACAGCTATCATCAGTTTAATGGACCAGTGCAACAGTCCTTTGTGATGTGTAATACCGACATCCCTGCTACATGCCCTTCTGAATATGTCTGTTAGTTGGACCTCGGGGTCACTGGTAGGCCAGCATTGAAACATTTTGTATTCAAATCCATTAATTATACTTCTCATCATACAGAAATTCATAAAATTGACATAGCCACAAAAGAAATGCATAACTCGATGACAACTCATGTATAAATCTTTTGTTTTGAATTGTAGTAATGAGCTCGTATCATGCAATGATATGAAAGGTTTATGTGGTGATCTGTTAGGAGGGTTGTTGATAACTTTATGACAGGTTTAGTGTAGAGGGACATGATAGACGACTTTGTTAACACTTAGGGACGAATAATTGTCAGGCTCAACTTGACAATTGATGCATTTTGGGAGTAAGCTTTGTTGAATTTGATGGTTAGTAACATCTGGAATTGATGAAATCAAATAATGAAAGGTTTTGGGGTAAAAGTTAAGGTCTTCTTGTCAGTATCTGGTACCTCTAGGTGTTTTCAATGTCTAATGCAAGGGGACCTTATAATAGGGAGGTTCAGGTTTGTTCTCTGTCTCAAAATAATCCCTGTCCTGGAGCGCGATGGTTCGAAGGGTTTTGTCTCCCTGAACACATCCTGCCTCTACTTACACATGCTGTAGCTTCTACTTAAACATGTTTTAGCCATTCTGCTTCTATTTATACATGTTTCAGCCATTCGGTCATGTGTTGCTTGGTCATATCAGTATCCAGGGAGCCATCTGAGTGGATTGGATTCTCATTATATGTAGTCTTTGATGATGTTGCTTTGGTCATTCTCCCGGGTGATTAGGAGGGGAGAAAGACTGCAAATCGACGACTCGGCCTGTCTTGTAGTTTGCTCTACTTGCTTGGCTGTGGCTGTACAGTCTGCTACAAGGTTCTTTCCATTTTAGGTTCACTGCCTTGGCCATTTAGTAACCAGGGAGTTAGCTTATTGGATTGCTTTAGTCTTTGATGCAGTCTCTTTGGCCATTCTCCTAATCGGACGCAAGGAGAACCTTTTGAAGTCATCCATACCCACAAACCGTATAACTTGATTATAATCTGTCCGAATGTCACCAAATCACTTCTTTCTTCCCATCCGACAGTGATATCAATATAACGAAAACGATTCCTCCGATCATGAATGCAGCTTTCTAAAGGCATGATAGATTTTGGCAAGTGAATTATGCGCAGTTAGAAGCCGTGCCCACAAGCAGTCAACACGTCTTTGTGAGACTTGGAGAAGTCTGATGAAATTTCCTCCTCAGCCTCAAGAAATCTTAAGCCACTAAAGGAAAGTTGTTCTTGATTTCTCCAGCACTATCGGACATGACAGATGAAAGGCGAGTTGAACTCTCGTCGGTGTGGCGCTAGTTCTCTCGTTTCGTGAGTGGTTCTGCTTGGGTAGTGAGCGTGCAAATGAGTTGAAGGAGGCTGAGGTGCATGTCTAAAGGAACTTATGAGAGAGTAATTCAGGGTGACTGCATCTTGATTCACCAACTCCCAACATCATTCCTTTGCTGGTGGCTAAGCAATGGATTTTGTTATCTTAGAGCCTTGTTTGTGAAGATGACACACCTTTTCAATAAGAAATAGGTGTCTTTTGTAGGTTTTTGGATTTGGAAATCTGTAATCTGGTTTTTGGCTCACCGTAGGGGAGTCTATACAACACTGCTGTGTCTGTCGTCGTCTGTCGTTGTCATCCGTCGTTGTCGTCCATCGTCCATCATTGTCGTCCGTCGTCGTCCCTTCAATATGGTTGTTTTTCTACTCTTTTATAAGTTAGCAGTTTTTTTCTGAAAGTGTGTCCTGAGTCGTGGCAGGGGTTAATTTCAACCAACTGTATAAGAACCGGTATCATGACTTTCAATTACGATATCGTGTTACTATCAATATCATATTTTGCCTGAACCAGTGTGAAGCAATGATAACCTATATCATATTGAGAAAAAAAATTAGGATAACAATACAGATTGGAAAGGTGCTGAGTCAGCATTATTGTAAAATGCGGGTTGTTTTGTTGTTTGTTGGAAATCTGTTGAGATGACTTATCAGCTGTTGGGATTTATTGGAGTTTCCGTGTCGCCTGCAGAGTAGCGAATACTAAATAATAGATTTTACTAAGTGCTAGCCCATGAATTATTTTGACACTATCAAGAACTTATCGACAGTCATGTACAGTCTAGCTCATATAACTATCGTCGCCTATATCAAGCAAATCTCTCAAACTAGTTCACTGTTTTCAAAGCAGTTTTCAGTATAGAATCCTCTGACCGAGAGGTTCTGTGGAATTTCTGGACATGAATCAGTCCTTGGCTACCTCGGGCAAAACTAGACGGACAAAAAGGGTTAAACACCAACTAATCTGATTCCATCACAAGTATGATGCAGAGAGTTTGACAAAATTGAGTGCTTAGTCATACCCTTAGCTTAGCCACTACATCATCCTGATACCCTGGATTCCCATTCCATCATACTGATACCCCTGGGAGCCAGTTGCACTGACCAGTTATGCATACCAATACAGTGCAACTGGCTCGACCCTGGCTATTCAGCCTTGCCCTCTCAGCGACCACTAATGTAAGATAGGAGAGTTGCTGCAAATTGGATTAGGTCCATCGCAAACATGTCAACGCGCATCCATAGCTATCCTATCGGATTCATCAAGAGAAAGATTAGCCCTGATCAATGTCATTTCTATACGCATCATGATTCATCAACGTATATTAGCTATATGAAAACTTCACTAACCAAATTACAGTCACATATGAATTGACGCTTTGCCCCTGAGCAAATGTTGAGGAATCGCAGGCCCTGACCCCCCTAATTTAGAAATTATCACCCTGAAAGTTTGATAAACTAATTTTGACGGGAAAGAAATTGGCCATTATTAGCGGAACTGACTCCTTCATTGGCTTACCCCACCTTAACTTAGGTAAGTGCCTTTCAGTTTGCTAAGGTGACGTCGCTTTATTATTGGGCGATCATAAACAGTGGGGTGACAAGGGACTAGTATTGGTTTGTTGACTTGAAATAATAAATATATCATACTGGAATGTTTTCAGAAAACATTCACATAAGCCGATTTAAAAATAGAGGCAGCGTGGTCAATGTGTTGGTTCAACACATTGACCTGGATAGACACATCGTTTGATTGTGTCCCTGGGCTAGCCACACTCTGATTGCTGTGTTCTTTGAATAGAGAGAAACAAGAGTTGCAAGACATTGAATACTTCTTAGCCCCCCCCCGCCCCACGTCTCCCATTGTACGAAGTTAATGAATTGAAACCAACATGAGAAAAGTGACTGTACAGTAATCCCCACTCCCATCGACAAGTCAATAATATGTTATCATCGTATTGGAGATTCCTCCTCAATGAGTATACAATAAAATATCATAAGAAGTCCATCCTTGCCTGGAGTACGTACCCAAACATGATAACACATACCACCTAATCGATCCAGCTGTTCACGACTAGACCACAGCCACCCGGGATTCTGGCTAAATTACCCAAAATATCAATAATGGCGATAAAAATATCAATAGTGGACATTACATCTCCCTGCGGTCTACCTACTAGTGGTTACTATGCACTGTTGTGGGTTGTTTGGTGATGCAGCAGAGTAGCTTGCTACGATATCTGTCGATATGATCATGGTCGTTGTGCGTTGATTTCGTTCATTTGATGGTGCGATTTGGCTTTGAGATGTTTCGTTACAAAGGGTACTTGCAGTATGAGCCAGTTGGCCTTGGGAATAAGAAGAACATTCAAAGTATCAATAATGGCGTCAAAAACAGCTGGCTACGATATATTGGGTGATAGTGATGTCGTTTTTGCTGGCTTGGTCATACTATGCTGTCTTTGTGTGATGCGGTGGTCAGGATTACCCATCGCATATATCACTGATGATACTGACACGTGCTGGTTTGTGGTGCAATTTGGCTCTGTAATGTCTGGTTTGAATGGGTCCATATGGTATAATTTTCATATGAATTGTGGTTTAAAACTCCAATAAGGAATGGCCTGTGACAACCAATAACCCAGATAACTATCGTAAACAGCCATTCACCAACAGTGTAAAAAATGATCTGTTTTCCAAGGTCACTCAATGGTTGAAACACCTTGCTGCCCTCAGGAGCCAGAAAGATCACGAGTTCCATCTTGTTATTCTTTCAGTTAGTAATGTCAAGCCTCAGCATCAATACGGAGGCCAAACTTCCCTCGTCAAGAGAAAATTATCCGGAAAATTAATGTTCTGTTTTCGACATCGATCTGCGCCATTCTGATACAACTCCTCTATGCAGCTTCTAAAAACCTAATTAAATCCTTTCTCAAAAGTATGCGTTATCTCGATTTTCAATCACGTTTATGACAAAAGGCTGGCATTTGGCTATTCAACATGTATTCTGAGGTATTTTTCAAGATGTTGAGTTTTAATGGATATTTTTTTGCGATGTTGTAAGATCTGACGGATTGTGAAATTGGAATTTTCCTCCTGTCATGTTGATTTCTAAAGATGTCCGCTGCTATTTTGAAGATGAAAAGGTACTCGTAATCTATCTGCAGCAATGCAATTTTCGTGGTAGAAAGAGTCTTTGAAGATATTTATTTGAAGTCTTGCAGTTTCTCCACATAAGAGGAGGCGCAAGGCGGTGGACATCATGTGCTCTGCTGATTTCTGTTGCATCAGCATCCGGTTGATTTGTATGTTGAGACAATATTAACTTTTGAAATATTGGGAGTTTTCGACAAAGTTTTGGATGTTTCCAAACTTGATGGCTGAAATTGTTAAATCGCGGTAATGAAAACTCTTGAGATGTAAATGTTATAAAGAAAGTCATTGCGTTATGGAACTTGCTCATTAAATTTCCTCTAAATACATCTGCTAGCCATATTTTTGAAGGAAAAATGGTTTCTAAGTGAAACTAATTGAAATTGAGGTAAATCCTAATCCAATCAGCACTACACAATCACTGTGTCTCGATTGTTATTGTCAGCTAAACCGCTTTATTTTAAACCAATTTTCGCAAAGCCATCATTAAGTGACCAAAACCACATTGGCAGAACGAAACAAAACCAAAGCTGTTGGAGCAGCCACAGTGAATTCAAAGATGCGACTTGATCAGCCCCCTTTGCCCCTCCCACACACTTGCACTTGATATCTAATTTTGCTTACTTTTGGACCATCTGATGATTTTAATTCTAATCCAGTTTTACTGTATGCAGTCATCTACCCTTGTCAAAAATTTAAGTTACAGTTACTGTATGAGTTGCACCACAGTTTCAACTGAACGAGGTTGGAATAACTCAGCGACTTTGGATATGTTGGCATCGGTAAATTTTGAAGAAGTTGGCTTTGGTGAACTTTAAAACCAGTGTTGTGAAACCACGTCCTACCAAGTTGAGCAAATAAGATTTATTGGTGTAACAAAAGTTAAATCACTTAAATCATTCTGTCATAATGACTCTTGAGATGAGTCATAGTTATTGAAATTCATGAGCAGACGTCGCCTTTTATGTCCATATTAACAACGTTTTGTTTTCGAAATGGCTATGATGATTTCGATGCGTTTGGAATAAAAAATGAGGCTAATCATCTGAGGGAATGGAATATTTGAGAGGAAAATTGCTGCGATGAGATGATTCGATTATTGTGAGGGAATCGTGAAATTAAATATGAGGATCGGTGATTTATTTCAATTTGATGCCAACTTTTTTCTTTGCTGATAAATAGTGGTGCAAGTTTTTACTGTAGGCAAGAATGACGCACCATGATGGACGCACAGTGATTGCTCGTAATTTGACAGAATGGTGATTATTTCGTCCTTTCGACAAATTGGCACTGTCTATTTTGACACTGCAGGAAAATGATAGCGATATTTAGAGGCCAATATGGATATGGCCATCAGTGGGTTGGAAATAATGCACCGATAATGGCAGGAATCGTTATGATTTTAAGACTTCCTTATTCTTATAATACGCTCTTTTTTCACTGACAACTCCCTTTAATCCTCCGTAATGATGCTTGATGTGGGTCACACTCTCAGATATACAGTTCAATTCATTACTGTAAGAAATCAATCTCCCTGATGGACCGTTCCATCAAATGTTCCCCGGCCCTAAAGACCTACAAATTCCTCTCTTCCATTCACGCTTGCACTCTAAGCCATTGCTTACCATTCAAAGAACGCACATAGATGACACTACATTTATCAAACTTGAAACTCAGCATAGAAGAATGTCGCTCGTGGAATTCTCCCTGAGATGCTAACCCTCCAGTGGGAATTCTGTCATCGACATTCTACCTAAATTGGTTATATTTTATGTTTGAAGATTAATTGCGCTTTGAATCAAAGAAGGATTGTCAATGTAGGACAAACTTCTTGGTCTGAGTTTTCTTTGTGATGATGCTTTTTTACCACGAGAGATGTCTTTATTCACCCTTTGACTTTGACAGATCCCCGTGGTTTTGTCATCCTGATATGTCATGTGCCTTTGATTGATCAATCAATCAACCAATCCAGACACTGGCCTCTGCTATCCTTCATCTGCATTTCAATTTTCCAGTTGAACTTCCGAAATCTTGATTTTCTTCCATTTAACGTCATTTTGGCCCTTAGTGACATGCTAAATTGAACCCTTTGTGTTTTCACTGCTAATCTAGCTAGAGAAATGTTTGTGATGATTCAGATGCATCCACGAAATGGCATAAATGTTTCATCTTTTGCAATTGGCTTGCAATGGCATGCGTGCTGGCCATTTAGCATGCAGCTTGAAATCAGATGTCATCGGGATCAAGCAGTAATGTGGGCAAATTGAAAGAGACGCTTACGTGAAGATTTGCGTAACTTGCATGCAAGCATGGACTGAAGACTTAAATTTATATAAAATAACGTTTATGAGAAGAAAAAAAAGTTACTTTATATAAACGTTTGCTTGCACCAGTTAACCTATAAAGAACTGACAAGTTCTATTCCATGATGAGTTCTGAATTGATCGCTACTTAATAAAAAAACTAGATAAAGTTAACCAATACATCCTCGGTTATTATTCCTCACCAAAACACCACTAATGACTACATCATAGCCGTTTAGTTTTGGAGGAAAATTGTTTATGAGAAGAAAAAAAAGTTAGTTTATATAAACGTTTGTTTATGAGAAGAAAAAAAAGTTAGTTTATATAAACGTTTGCTTGCACCAGTTAACCTATAAAGAACTGACAAGTTCTATTCCATGATGAGTTCTGAATTGATCGCTACTTAATAAAAAAACTAGATAAAGTTAACCAATACATCCTCGGTTATTATTCCTCACCAAAACACCACTAATGACTACATCATAGCCGTTTAGTTTTGGAGGAAAATTGATCCGTACCATTTATGGGCCACTTTATTGCGACTCTTGTGATTTAGTGCACAGTAAACATTGATTTTTTTCCAGGGTTTCTGTGGCTCTCCATCAGGGAGCATTCAGCTAAAATAATGGACATTGAAATGGAGAGCGATTCAGATCAAGGCATTACTCTTTTTTGTCTTCGGCCTCTTATGGTTGCACTTATAGCTTTTATAGGAAGAATTTGCATTCAATTTGTTTGTCTTGGATGTCTTTTTCAGGGCACTTTTGATCTGACAGAGAAGCCATTATTGCTGATGAAGCATTTTAGTATTTTTGGTGTAGTATCAAATTTGGATGAGATTATGCATTCTGTAGAAGTAGTCCTTTTAAGTTTAGTGATCTTAGATGTTTTAGTGCTAAAGCTAGCATTGTCTAAAAACAGCTATCTGAGGTTAGTTAGGTTCCGTTGACGTCATAATACCACAGATACTGATTAAAGAAGGTCAAAGTGGTGAACAGAGCTGGGTTTGAAGCCATGCAAACCTTTGATTGAAACTTAGGAAACCTTGTCTTATAACCAATACATCCTCATATTCCAAGTCCAACCCTGCTTGGAAAAAGGTGCCATTTCTAATTCTCTGACCACCTCCATTACATATTTAGCCCTGCTCCAACTATTTCCCCAAAGGGAGGGAACTGAAGGTTAACTGGCAAATTGAAATGAGTTTATCAGGCAAATGTAAGGTGCCATTTCCAATTCCCTGACCACCTTCAATACATGTTCAGCCCTGCCCATGTCCAACTGGTCCCCAAAGGGAGAGATCCTTGAACAGAAAGCTTCGTAAATTGGCAAATTAAAAATCGATACCATCTGACAGGAGCTACTGATGGCGCTACTTAGGTGCCAGCGATCATTACCGTGATATCATCGCCAACAGGTTGCTAACTCTGAAGACTTTGAGAGCCATGCTAGCTCAGGGCTAAGTGCTAAGGTTAAGTGCTAAGTCCAGTTGGGGGAGGGGGGTGCTTTGTTGACATGGTTTGATTTGAGTTACCTTGTAGTGCAACCTCTCTAGTATTAGACTGGCATATGGTGTCCTTGAAGAAAAAGGCTGTCTAATTAGTGAGGTAACATTGAGAGTTATCAATTTGGGACCAAAAGGCGTATCTTCATTGATATCCCACTTCCTTAGCTCGTCTATGTTAAACTGCTGTTTCCATCAACATTGCCACCCGACAAACCTGCAATTACCACTTTTACCCACAGAGAAGCAGTCTTTCTACTGTTCTGATTACAATGAAAATTATCGCAGCAATAAAAATCCCTCGTTTGCTCTGCACTTTGTGCTATCCAGAAAATCTCCAACACTTGCCTCTGACACTCCTCCCAACTCAACTCCTCAGACCTGCTGTTAACTTTAAATTCCCCGAAGCCAACTAATATGAAAAATAGAATTACTAACATTCAGCATATGTAACTTTCTCCTCCCTTCAGGCAAATCAGTTTTTATCAAAGGAATTAGAGGCTTAACATTTTGTTGTTTGAGTTGATTGAATTAATTATGAATGACACCCACACTCACAAGTGGCAGAGCTTGGAGATTTGCCCTCGGCTTCGGTTTCATTATGAATTAAATTATGACCTTGTCGGTTTGAGCACTGCTGGACTGGGTGCACCTGGCCGCTGGCTCTCAGTATCAGTTCAACTTCAGTGTCTGCTGATGGATAGTTCTTAAAAATGGAATTCGGTGCTAGTGAGTCGAGCCACTCTGTCAAGTTTGAAGTTGCTGAAAAGTCATGCTTCTGGAATTTTGAGAGGGGTGGTGATGCCTGGTATTTTAAGCTGTAGGATGCCCTCTGGATGTGCTCAGAGGTACTGCCAGTTTAAGGTGGGATGCCTGAATTGAACACATTGTGGGTACAACGCCTGTCAACCTTTGAAGCTAACCTTCCAGGGCTCAGTTGCTTAATCGGCATCAGCAGTAACTTTGGCTTGAAGACCTTACAGTACTTTTGTAAATGAAATTTACTGAAGGAGATTGTGCTTAGTTGAGACAACACTGGCATTTCGTCTCTACTGGCGATTAAGAAACTTGCTCTTGAAATAAGGAAAGGTACTTTCCTTTATTCACCTCATTGCTTCTATGAGCAGACAATGTTGTCAGTATATCGATCATGAAGTTCGGACCATGATCCGTGATCCTCTCTTTGGAATCATGATCATGATAAAGGCACTTGAGTTGCATGACCCTTAGACCTTGCCAGAGGACCTTCTCCTGCATTCGGTCTCTCAATGAATCAACAAAGAAAAAATCTGCTTGATTTGTCAACCCCAATTAATTTTCTTGCACAGAAATAACTGCCAAAGCACCCTTGACTAAAATGGTCAAAAGTTTTTAGCCTCTGAAGGGTACTTGAAGACTGTGTCTGGTTGATTGGGAGGTCAGGAGCTGGAATTAATGGCCCCTCTCGTCTTTCTAAGTGTGTTACGTAAGTACAGTCCAGGTCTCATTAGACCTGAATTCTGTGTACATCACCCTCTCTAATAGGCGCATTGCACCAGTAAAGTTGGGATGAAATAATGGGTAGATATGGTGATGACTCAAATTCATTTGCTTGCACACCTCATTCAATATCATCCCCGGCGGATATACATTGCCATACTAGGTAACTTTTGAAATAATGAAGAAATCAACGCTAGTTAACAAATAGAGTCCTCCGGGGGACCAGGGAATGGCCAGAGGAAACTGTGAGTGTTCTTGACACATTTGGATGCTCTATAACTTCTGTTCATGCCTTGAGGCGAGTTGGTTGGAAAGTCTCCTCGGCCAGGGGAGAGACACGTCCCGATCGCCCGAAACCCCCGGGGCGATCCTTGTGGCTTCTGTTTCCTATTAGCTGATGATTGAAACCAATTGGCAATTAACGGATGGAGAATTGAGCAGATGGACTAGGCAGGTTTGGACCAAGTCTTCTTGGGTTGTTTCAGCGGCACAATTTTGCTTGATGAAAACTGTTATTTCTAGCATTCTTAAGATGGATTATGTAACTTGTGTGTGGGTTTGTGGGTTTGATGTGGAGATGATGGTGGGGTCCTCTCTTCTCCCTACTTCCTTGACATATCACTTCAAAGTTCTGCCAAAATTGCAGTGTCTTTGGCTAGCAATGCATCTCAAATTTTCTGAGACAGTTTCGCTTCCCCCTGTGTCAAGTTCAAATTTCAACTCTGTTGAGTCCCTGGATTGGTGTCTGCCAGTCAGCCACTCTAAGCTTTATTCCAATCCAGACTGCTAAGTATCAATGCAGTTCAAAATCTCCCTTTTGAAACCTTTGCAAAGAAGAGCAATATAAGATTGCTTTAAATAATTGTTGATCCAGTCTGAAACATTTTCTCATGAAAGTCTCCCTCCATCTCAAAAGGAAATTTCTTCGTTGCATTGATTTTGGCATGCCATCTTGGTTTGCTGTTGTTAGAGAAGGAATTGTTCCCTGTGCCAAATTTCCTGTTAATTACAGCGTCATTGATTGGTACTGAATTCAGAGCGCTTGGCTGAATATGCATGCCGTGTTTTCTGCATTAACCAAGTGGAAAAGGGAAGAAAAGTTGTTCTGATGCTGTTTGGCATTACAGTAAGTCTGAGTCGAGAGTCGTAACTTGGACAGTATCCAAGCCACATTGTTATTCATGGAAAGCAAAAAGAAACAAGATTAGCTGATCTCTGTTACAATGATTTAGGAAATGCAAATTTGTCTTAATGCTGTTTGGCATGCCGTCTGTCAATCTATTTCTCTGACTGTCTGTCTTGAAGTTGGTTAACATAACCAAACTGTATTCCGGCTTTTGTCATTCTGGCAGAGATTTGAAGGGCTCGTCATACATTGCTTCACCAAACGTCTGATCATGGTGACGGGCAACATGGGTCCACTCCCCAACCCTACCTCCTCTATTTGGTTTGAATCAATGATTGGCTTTCTATTCGAGATGATTACCCTTCTTTTCATGAGAAGGTTGCAAGCCTGTTGTGGCTAGTGGTCAAACAAAGCTAAAGATAATCTCTGTGACATTGCCCCTCCATTTGTGCTCCAGGCAGGATTGATGTTGTTTTCAGTCATCATGGGTCATGATAGCAATTCCCCTGGCCCCCATAACTGCTGTCAGTTGGCCAGGATTGACAGCTTTTAGTTATCACAGTCTGGGATGAAATGAAACAAGCACTCTCAATACTCCTAGCCCCCTTTCAACTGTAGCAATCAGAACCAGTGTTACCATTTAGGACTACAACCTTTCTTTCACAACAGCGGTTAGTGGTCAGGGATCAAATAGAACCAATGGCTATCATCTTCAGACACAGCTGCTATCAATACTGGTCATCATCATCATCATTATAGAGGTATCATTGTATCATCACTTGTGATTTTACCATTCTATGATCATGGTGGTCAGAGAGGGCAGTCATCTCAACTGGGCACCTAAAATGTGGCACTAAGCCCTTCAACTTCAAAGGTAATACTATGTTACTCCGGCCAACCGTTGCCTAGTTTTGACTGGGGATAACTTATGTCAAGAGAGGCCATGCCACTGGATGCTTGCTAAAATTGGAGTCAATTAAGCCAAAGTGCCTGCGCCTGGCTTGTGGCAGCAACTGCATTGCCTACCACTTGGTCCATATATTGAACCCTCTCAGCTCCGGAGTGGTAGAAGCCACAAGTATGGTTAGACCTCTTGAGTCTGTTGTGATGTCAGGCTGAGAGAGAGAGCCCTGACCACTTGTGGTGTGGCTCGATAAGATAGGATTGGAACTGGCAGTGTGATTTTGACTTTGTTGCAAGAATGATTAGGCTAATAGCCTGAGAGATGCCTGGCATTCTAGTTCGCCTGAATTTAAGAATGTGTGGACGTTGGTGCTTAGTTTCGAGTTGATAGTCAGTTATGACTGGTGTCTCTCTGGACCTAAGTGAACCACGATTCTTTTTATGATGTTTGCTCTATTTCAATAAACCATTCTTGACGTTAGCAATCGTGAGAACAACTCGCAAAACTGAGAATAGAAAATAACCACAATCATGTGAGAATTCCCTGTGGTCTACTGGTTTGACCAAGCAAGTGACCTGCCGTGGCTTGGACTAATTCTGTTATTGATTTCTAGGAGCAGGTGGTTCTAGAACGACCCGCAGGGTATGCTTTTGCCGTCTAAGACTAAAAGACCCCATCAGCTGATGTTAACAGCATTATCCCCCAAGTCACTCTTGTTAACCCGATGTCAGCTATCGCTTCTTTCACCATCTTGACGTGTCCTTTACTTAGGCTTGAGAGCAAGGAGTAATTTTTTAGTTGTGATAAGCATTTTGTGCTGCCGGCAATAACCTTGAACCTTGAAGTGTTAGCAGCCTTGTGGTAGACAACAACAGGCATCTTCTGCAGATCAGTTCCAATTCTGTATCAATTATAAAAAGGGTCAGCCACTCCGTGATATTCAGTTAAGAAAAATACATGGCTGTCACGGTGGAAAAGAGTATGAAACGTCCAAACAAGGAGCTATCAGCCGCTTGTCATCGAGATTACCATCATTAGGAGAAGAAACGGTCATCCTGTATGAGATGAGCATTCACACCAACATGCGCCAGTTCATGGCAAGGCATAAGCGGGCAAAACGTTCCAAGGTGAGACGTGACGATAAAACATAAAGAAAATGGTCAAGCGATCTTGTGAAAAGAACATTATCGAGTAAGAATATGACAAACTGTTAAAATGATGAGCTCAGTTATGATCACAAGACATAATAGTCTGAATCACTTTGTGCCGCCGTGTGAAAAAAAAGCGGCGGTAATGCATGTCCATTCTCAATGACGCCCAAGAGATGCCAAGTTACTCACGAGAGTTTGGCAAAATGATGTCCGTAAAAAATTCGATTTAACAATGTCCATCGAGTTGACTCTAATCAAATCTCTTGTCATCTGGAGAGTTGGCAGGACTGTCATTGTGCCCATTGGAGTGATCAGTCAATGTCACAAGATTGATGAGCAGTGTTATGACTATTGACAGTGATTCGAAGTGACAGTCAAGTTACATGGGAAACTGGCTACACTTTGCTCTTAAGCCGAACTGCATCGCAACCTGCAATATCTAACCAATTGTATGCATGTGTTTATGATCACCATCCGCTTTGACAAAAATCGATTGTTTGCGGGTTGCTTTTCTGAGAAGTAATAAAATGCTCATGCAAAGTTATGATATTGGTTTTAAGGTTTTGACTGAAGAGGTTGAAATATTTTGAATGAGTCATAAACAAAGTTAACATTCCATGTCGCTAACTTTCCTTCCTGTCATCACCATCAATCCTTTGTCACAAACCATTTCCTTCATATCCCTTACCTCGTAACCCCCCAGGCGACCCGATGGTGAGCCAACTCTGCATCCTGTACCCTCTATTTACTAAAATGATTGTATTCTTCCTAATGGTGTAGTTTTGACTTCTGAAGAACAATAGTCATTTGTCTTGAAGCGATGTTTGTCTGGTGTGTTGACTTGGAGAAGTGTCCTCTGATGATCGCAAAGATGACAGAAGTCTTGGAATATTTGATTATAAGGATGCTAAAACTTATATACCTCCTGAAGGACAGTTGAACCATTAGTTCCTGTCACCTCTGATGTCTTGGGTGCGATTCCAGGAGATGCCTTGCTTTGGCCTCAACTGGAGCGAGGGTGTCATTGCCTGAATGGCGTATGATATAATGCTCTCCAGTTAATTGGGATAGTCATTGTTTTAGTATGTGACTTGACTTCCGTAATCGTGAGATTTATTAAAGTGTCCATATCTAGGGAAATCGGGATTTTATTTGTGGCATTGTTTTGATATGACGCATCAGCGATAAAGCAGATACTCGGGCTGTGAGTTATTGCTAGAATCCTGGATTCTGAGAATAGGCTCTGCTTGCCATAAAAGGTTTACCCCAGAGGCTGAAATCAGTGTGACAGTTTCAGAGGTTTTATGCTAAAAACAGTTTTGCAACCCTTCGTATCAAAACTTTCCAGTCAGCTGTATCCACATGATAATTTCTACACCAACATCATTCCACTTCACACCTCGATGCCCCTGATGACAAATAAAGATCTTGGTTTCTTTCAGAAAGTCACCGGTGAGGCATCAGCCTACACAAATCCAACTTATTGCATCCACAAATACATTTATCACAAGTTGGGGGACTAGCAACTTTTCCTTATTGGATTTAAGTGTTTACTTGTACCTCAGTGGCTGGTTTCACTTAAAGATGGATGAGCAAGTTGTGCAGTATGGTGCTTAGATTAGTACATTGCTCTGTTCTTGTTTGGTTGAAAGTTATTATAACATTGATGCCAACCTTACCATCCTATCTGTACCTGTAGTAAAAAAATGCCCCTTGGGTGTATGAAAAAAACAGGTTTCACATTGAAAGAAGAAGAATCTTTTCACAAGACTACAGCCAGTGTGCATCACTACTAGTCAAGTAAAGTTGAGATGACATGGACACACAAGTAAGAGACTGGACTGGCATTCGATCAGTCCTCATTAAGGGCGCTCTTGAGAAACTTCGATGACTAGTAACCTTATGGCGAAAAGTGGTAATTATACAAATTTATTGACGTTCTCCTAGTTGAGCCAAATCTGAAGAGTTTTCGGAAATTCCTTGTGACGTTGAATGGCCATGGTTCATCGTTGACTGGAGGGGAGAAAGCTGTAGCTCATGTTTTCCAGAATGTGGCGCTGAATCACGAGAAGGGATTGCCCGTTTTGCAACAACGCATTGTGGGTAACCTTTTGAACAAAGCATCATGGGTAACCTTCATTGCTTCCTCGAGAACTGAGACGTCACCCCCTCCCCCATACAATTTCACTGATTAAATTGCTGCATCAGCTATCGAGGTTGATGTTACAACTAAATTGGAGAGTTTCTGAAAGTGTCTTTAATGGGAACTACAAAGGGTAGGATAATTGCAAATTGAGGCCATTGATGAGAACCTTTTAGGACAGTACGCACAATTGTTCGTGTTAATATGCAGGATTGTTCGCAGTTATATGGCAAATTGTCCACGTTAATATGGTGATTCTTCGGCGTAAGTGAGGATTCATGTTGGTGGAAACAACGACATAATATCATTACCGATGTCACACAGAAGGAAATGAAGTTTTGTAACCGATCTCACACCTTTATTTCGGAGCAGTTGGCACTTCCTCTATGGGACTTGGTTTCTTGGTTAACGATAGGGCAACGATAATTCAGTGGTAAACGATATTGTTGATAGAAGTTATTAGTTAATGAGTTCCTTTGATGTAAATATCGTGACTGCTGTAACCCTGAATTGGTGCGCAGTTGGTTGTGGAAATGATAAGGGAGAGATTTCCATGTTTGGAGGACTCGCCACATCAAAAGCCATGAACCCCATCTGAGGAGCGTTCATCAACAGGATGGATATTGAAGATGTCATTTCAGAATCGAGGAGGGGATCGAGGAGGGGATCGTGAATTTAGTCACCTTGTGGGGTATGGCTGTCACCAGTGTGCCTCGTGCACTTGTTTTGAAGTACCCAGTAGATATTGAAGTTTATATGAGACAAGGACAAATGACTCTGAAATCAACAGTTATGAGTTATGACTTAAAATATTGGCAAAGGGAAAGTTTTACACTCGAAATTTTCAGTTTCCTTAACAAGTTCTGCTCCACTCTCCGCTCCCCCCTCCCCAATTTCAAAATAACGATATAAAAATATGGTGATCAATACATCGTTCCTTGATCATTGAAGTACCCATACTAGGCTTTTCACCTTGGGAGTTCAGAAAAATATTTGTTGGTTCAAATTCACTGAGATTTTATTTGACGATAAATCTTTCGATAATTCAGCTATATTTTTGTCTCAAGGAATGATAAAATGGTGAAAACTCGCAATCTGCACCAGCATATCTTAGTCATTGAGTAATGTTAGATTGCCAATTAGTAATCATTAGACATTATTATTTATGGGATAGATTACCACTTATAGTAATCAAGATATTGTTCGCAGTGTCATTTTACGATGAGCTGGTCGCTGATCCTACAGCTCGAGGAACTTTTAGTTGAAAACTTGGTATCACTGACAATACAATTACATGTAATCCCTGGTGATACAATTAATGTAAATGAAATATGTGAACAATAAAATTATCAACCAATATGTGTACATGTGAATTCTGCTTCTCGAACTGATGTATTTTCTATCTGATGAAAACAAAAAACGTATGTATCTTCTGAATTCTATAAACTGTAAAAACAGTGTTTAGTTTGTTACAGATTTTGCATTATATTTGAACGATGAAATGTCCTCAAATTGAGTCAATAAAATACTCATACCTGTGTGATATTTTGAATATCTTTTTGTGTTTTTATTCGTCAGTAACTGTAATTTGGAATGCGATGTTGTGATATCATTGACGCTTTCGATACTTTAATTGTGTAATCTGAGACTAAAATAGGAGTATTGTTTGGACAATTTTATTCTCGATGCTGTAAAGTTAATAAATGTTAGCGTTCTGATGCAGAAATGATGTATTTGCTGATCACACTGAAGATATTTTCCGAAAATTTTGACTGTTTGGCCTTCGCTTCCAGATGTGTAAACCCTTGTGCAGTGAGGTGGCTGTTGACCACAACTTAAAAACAGTGCCCTTGCACCTCCAGGAGGTTTTGGATTCTGGACAACTCAATTTGGCAGTCTTGGTCAGTTTACCAAAGAAAATTACCACCTTTCAAACAAAAAGGAATGAGGCATCCCTCACAAAATTATCTTGTCTGAGATACTTTTACTCTTAACTAGAAGGTAATTAAACTAATTGCCACTGAGTCGTTAAGCTAATTACTCTTTCAAACACAAGAGTGAAAAGGCCTGCTCATTTGTACAAGATGGCAGTATACCACTGTCTGATATTCTTGCTCTTGTTGTAGCTGATTTGCAGCAGACTTGACCGAGAGGTCACACTCCTTAGGCCATTCAAACGATTCTAAGTTTCATACTGATGATATGGGTAACTTGGCTTAAGCGTGCATTATGCTTCTACAGTAATGACATGTTACAGAGGGAGAGGATATGGGTAAAATGGAGGATGCATTTCCAGTGTGTGCTCGTTGTGCTTCAACAGCAACAGTACATTGGTAAAATGGAGGATTTGTTGCCAGTATAGGACTATATATATATATATCATTAAGACAGAAACTAAGCGAAAATAGTTCTTGTCATTGGCAAAAGTAAGCTTGGAGATCACTTTGGTAAGTGCTGTGGACAGAAGCGTACAAAACATTTGCCCTGCCTAACACATTGTTGAGGGGTGTAAGAATTCCTTGGTGGTTTGCTGGTGTTTGGATTGTTATCAAAGACTAGGCTGCAATAACAACCATCCCTCTGTGTATATGAATGATGGCTATCTGACATGTCTGATATATAGGAGTGCATGGCCTACGGTACTGGTCAAAGTAACATCCTTTTGTCTCTTGCAACATTTGTGCAATAGTTTGAGGAATTGATACTGAGCTTGTTATATGGTTTTCTCTCCAACACCAAGGCTGAAATGTTGGTCAAAACTTAGCTGCTTTGCTAGAAATTGCGTGGAATGTCTGCTTCACCCAAGCGATGTCTGGTAAGAGGTGGCAATTTCCACTCTAAATCACCTCTAAACCATTGAAATATGATGTTATTATGATGGGAGAACTATATTGCTGATAGTAGGAACAATAGTTTACTTTACAAAATACCCCTCTCGGTCTTAAATTGCCTTGGCTATCATACTTCTGGCCATTTCCTTCCTACTGCAGTTGCTGCACAGACGGGCAAGTCAGTAAGACATAACTGACTTGCTCCTGATCAGCTTGAGTGTATCCATCCAGCTTCCTATCTCCTTTTATCTTGATATTCCATGTTATATTTGCAATTTACTCTGTACAAGCCAGGTTAGATATTATTTTTTTTAGCAAATTAATGTTTTTTCCACTGATTTGCGGATGTTAGAAAAACATGTTGTTGATATGAGACATCGTTGATGATGCAGCTGTAGGTGTTTCTGAGTTCAGTTAACCCTAAATTGCTGTGAATGAAGTGAAATGGTGGCTCAGTAACACTGCTGGACTACCAAGAAAAACATGCAGCCCAGGGGTCTGTCATAATCCTTTGGGTCTATGGGAACCGGTAGATCCTCTAGCAGAAAGAGGGGTTGCTTTGAAAGCAAAGGAAGCAGTTTCATGTCACTTTTGCCATCTTTCCGTTCTGTTCAAAAGAAACCTCATCTCCGTTTGACCGTTGGTAATCCATGCCATGGATAATAATAGCGAAAGCAGCCATCCCCTCCTTCTTTTCTGCTTACTGACTTCTGAGATCTACCTATTCCTATGCGAAATTTCCCGTCGCCTTTCTGAGGTCTTTATCAACCAAAATAGCATGCCGCTATTCATCTTGTATTGCCATGGTCTTTGACACGGTCTGTATCACAGACGCTAATAGCCTCCAGTTGCTATATTAGCCCTGTGTCACCGTTTCTGCCTCGGGCGTCGGCCACCCAGCTGACAACCAAAGATCATTCACTTATTGGACAATAATTAGCTGATCTTAGAAGTGTTCCTTGACCGCTGCGGGTCTGTCCGCCCGCAGTGCTATGGTTTCTGCCTACAGGCAGGAAATCTGGTGGTGTGGACACGTAATAATGGAAGTAGAGTGGTCTGAGGGGATTAGGATTAGGGTGGGACATTCATATTTCGAGCAATATTTGGCTGCGCAATGGGTGCTGATGTTATTTTAGAACCAGTCATGGGTGGGACTCAGATGGTGTCTTAGAATACAGAGTGTCTGAGGTGATGGGGCACTGTCACTAGGGTGAATAACTCATCTGCTTTATTACATAACCCTCAGTAAAATCAACTGTCGGAAATATTAGGACCTTTCCTCATTGATGTGATGAAGTGATTCAGTGTCTTAATTTTCCCTAATTGTTTTTCGTCATGGTGTCATCTTTGTTTGGAACTAATTTCAAGGTTGTCTTCCTGAATGTCTGTTATGATTATCATCTGGTATCTCTCATCCAGGATGGTCTCTGCAAGCATCCCCTGGGATCTATATGATTCCAAGTTATGTAAGATAAGAAGGGATGTCTAATGACCAATGTACAATGTACAAATGCAGGTTTCTCTGTTTGGTATATTTGGAAGTAATTTCAAGGGTCTCTTCCTCAATTTGCGTCAGATTATGGTTTGATTATGTCTGGGTAGTCATCTGGTTCTCCAACATCACCATCTTTGATTAGGAGTCTGAGTCAGTTTGACCAAATCATTGCACCCCGTCTGGTCCAGGAAGGGCTGATGACCTCATGTTCCCCAGGGATGATTTTGTGTCTCATGGAAGGGTTCGAGGAAATGTGTTGGGTTCTGTGGATGATCTGCCATAGCCATGCAGCCATAGTACTGGTCAGAAGTAATATGTTCCAGCAGTTGCAACATCAAATTCCACAACCCCTTTATGTGTTCACAAGCAGGGATCTTTAACCCAGTTCAACTTCGTAAATATGATCTGTGCACTGAACAAAATGGTTTTCAGATCTTTATTTCATGAACAGTCATAAGGGCTTCTTTCTATAAGTTATAGATTATCACACACAATCATCTCAGAAACTGAGTTACTCATGTTTAATGATTTGTTTTAAAGGATTAAAGATTTAATTAATATCAAAGGTATCACGCTAGTTTCAGCCCTTCAGCCCAATGTTGATAGGGTTCCAGCTCTACTGTTAAATAAGACATGTAAGATATTCACCTATTTTCGATGACACATCTAAGTTATAGATAATGTCACGCACAATCGGATCTTGGAGCGAGTTACTCAAATCTAATGATTTGTTTTAGTTGATTGGTTCTAATGATTGAAGATTTACCGGAGATCAAAGCTCTGCCTCCCTGTGACCTTGGTTTGAAGGGATTCTTTGTGATTCATATCGTGTGACAGTCGCAGTCTGCACCTTCTAGGGCTCAAGTTGATTTAAATAAGATTGTAGATTCCTCTCGGGGGTCTTGTGTTGTGTGATTCAAGAGTTGTAGCGGAGTTCTTCATTCAATACGGGACTTGCCGCTAATAATCAATGCCTGACATCATCCCCTGCAGTGCCAAAAATATATTTTCAGGTCTAGTAGTAGTAAATTTCCAATCACGTGACATATTGAGTGATGTCAGGTACCAAAGCACCAAGTCCCTGACATGTAGCAGATGTCGTTTTGAAAAGAAGTCTGAGGAATTTTGAATAGTCTTAATCTAGTGTTGTCAAATTGTGGAGTTAATCAGCTCAAGCTGATAAATATATATATGAAGACGTCAGCAATGTCATTATCCTGCAAAAGTGGACTTCCGCTGATGTGTTTGTCCAAATTTTTTTCAAATTTTACTTATCGTGTGTTCCTTCTTCTCTTTGTAGATTTCTCGAGTGAAAGTACAAGATTGCGCACAATACTTGACATGTGACAAATGTCTGGCTGCCAAGGACCCCTACTGTGGTTGGTGTGCACTTGAAAACAAGTAAGTGTCATACCAGAGGGCACAGGTGCACCCCTGTCAAACTAGGCTGATTACAAACAGATTTCCCCCGTCTAGCGAATTTCGACTTTAAAATTGCACCTTACAGACGTCTTCAGCAGTCATAGTCAATGCCTGTCGACATCTTTTCTTTAGCTGTATTAAGTCATCCAAAACAAAAACCTAACCTTTACCTTCAGGTGCACAATCCAGGATACATGCCCCAATGCCAACCAAGGGATGCGGTGGCTCCCTTACAGTGGCTACAGATGTACCAACATCACCAATGTCCTTCCAAGACAAGTGCAGATCGACCCCACGAAAACCACAGCGGTAAGTCAGAGAGTGGTTCCTCAGAAAATGTAAATTAATGGAAAGGGTGGTTGCAATTTGATCCCACAACCTCTGGGTCAGGATTGCAGCCCTGGAACCACTCTTTCAATACTACACATCACATTACCCATGGCCACGTGTGACAGAAAAGCTTCCCCAAGGGTTAATAGCTGAACCATATTGGTCAGCGCGGAGATAAGATAAAATACTAGTCCAAACACAAATTCTTGTAAGAAAAAAAAGCCTTGATATTGAGATGATTCTTGTTCAATGGTTGTTGACGAGCATGTTAATGGCTGGTCCGTACCTTTATCACCTAGAATGCATTGATTATTAACCATATAATCTTCTAGAGGCATCTTCTAATCAGTACGCACTGTTATAAAAAAGGACGACCGCAGAGTTATGTGGATACCTGAAAGTACTTTATCAGTTACGTGTTTGGCGTGTGTATTGTGAAGGCTTGCGGTGCGGTATTGGCAGGGCTTACGGTGCGGGCGTGCTGTTAAATAATCATTAAGCACTTTTTACGTCTCAGTTTGCTTTTTCCTGTCACCTGTTCGACTAGATCAGATAGCTTCCATTCTACTTTTCGTTAGGGAATGTTCAGCCTTAAAGGTGAACTATTACCCAATAAGCAGTAGTTCCTTTGGTACTGTTTGTATAGTCTACATCGTGATAAGGTCTTCTCCTTAAACATGATGGGAATGCCGTTTGTACTCACTGGTGGGCCAAGAAAATAGAAATGCAGTTTTACGCATTGCCATAGTGCAGTTATCTTGCATGCAAACCTGCACTTTCTGTCTAGAATGACTTGCAAATGCAGAATCACTTCAAAATTGACTTAGTCTATTCAACGTAGTTGGAGGCGTTTCAACTACATGTTAGATATTGCTATTCCGTGAGCCTTTCTTCAGGAAAGTTCTCATGATATCCCAATTTTTCAACTTCCAGCTCCAGCTGACTGTAGAGAATCTCCCGGGACTGCCGCAAGGTGATCAGTACCACTGTATGTTCAAGGGTTATGATGTCACACGTACAACCTCCGCTACCAAGGACAACGTGACAGTACAGTGTGACACGCCTTATCCAAACCTTCTGCCACCCATTCCAACCGGCAATGGTAAGTTATGGTAGGAGTTGCCTAGGGTGGGATTTGGATATCTTGGTCTCACCATTGGATGCTGCCCTATCCCATGTTAAGCCACTCATAGTTTACATAGTACTGTGACTAGGCACACTCTCTTGGCTTAAAGTCCATCAGCAGTTCATCTGACCTAGCTGTTACTATTAGATTGAGGCCTGTTATACTCCAAGGTGAAAAGAAGAAATTTGGGGGTAAGGAACCTTTCTCAGAGGTTCTAAGGAACAGTGAGTCAGGAGTGTGTCACTTGCGAGGTTCATCTAAACACGCCGTATTTTCTTGGAACTCATCATTACTACCTGAAGCAGTCCTCTGACTTGGTGGGTTGATAACTGATACTTCTTGAAATTCCTCAATCACCAAGGCCTACTACATTCCTGGCTAATTTGTAAAGCGAGCTAGCTCTATTCAGTTTCACTTGTGGGCTTTTGATAACTAATACTTCCAAAAATTCTCTTGTTTCCTTCAGCCACCAAAGCTGACATCTGCGGCTTGGTGGAGCAAACTACCTCCACCAGATCTCTTACTTGTTAGCTTCATTACTAATACTTCCAACAATATTCCCTCCATACCCTCATAACCAAGGCTGACCTTCCTCACTACCCTAAGTGGCGAGGCTAAACAATGCTAGCAACTCAAATTAGCAGTCACAACCACGGTCCCAAATGAGTCTGGTCAATGTTGATCAAATTTTCATCCTGGTGATATGCGAGGTGTTCCGGATCGAGTGCGTGTGTAATGGGGCTTGAGTGTGGCTAGGAATAAGTGGTTTTGCTTCAGAGAAGCCCATGGAATATTTAGAAGTTCGCTTGAATATTTGAAGAAGTTGGAAAGTTTAGTTGGAATGAGATGTGGGAACTTGGGTAATCTTGTATGGGTTTCATCCCCCCTAACATGGCCAGTTCAGCCCACTATCACTTTGCCCAACGGCTGGTTCAGCCCAGTTATATGTCGTAGCGACCTGTGTCACTGATCCTTCTTGTGACTCTATATAGCAACAAAACCAAACAGAATGAAACAAGGCTTAATGTTCTTTATTTGCCACGAAAACAAAGTCAGCTTAACCTACAGTTGTGCAGTGGTTTCGCGGATGGAACAAAGTCCGAATGGAACGTTAATAAATAAGACTCGCTTTGATCCTCCATTACAAAAACAGTTGCAGGAAAATTTCCCAATAATTTACCTTACGTTAAAATGAAGCCAGCTTGATGGTGAAAGAGGAGTTGTCCTTAACCATTATAGTGGGCTATTTTGAATTATCTGCAAACATGACCTGTGCTCGCAAATCAAATCCCAATGAACAGATGTTTAGCTCACCTCTTAGCAGAGGTGAGCTTATCCCATACCGTGGCGTCCGTCGTCCGTCGTCGTCGTCGTCGTCGTCGTTGTCGTCGTCGTCGTCGTCGTCGTCGTCGTCGTCGTCGTCGTAGTCCGTCGTCCGTTAGCAGGGCACGTTTCGTAACTGTTAGAGCTATTGAGTTGAAACTTGGTACACATGTACCCTTATGTAATGACACCTTGGAGACCAAGTTTCGGTCCGATTCGTTTCATGGTTTGGCCACCAGGGGGCCAAACGTTAAAAGTGAAAATATGCAATATCTCCCTTAATAGTAGTCGGGAAATTTTGAAAAAAATATGGTAGGTACTTCTAGCAAAGGTGCATCATATATCCTCCGGGTTTTTGATTTGACCTCCTTTTCAAGGTCACAGAGGTCAAATGGTGTAAATTGGCCGTTAGGATGTAACGATGGCACGTTTCTAAACAGCAATGACTATTGATACCAAATTTGGTACACATTTACCCCTTAGTCAGGTGATCTCAGGGACCGAAGTTTGGTCCAATATGATTCACCACTTGACCACCAGGGGGCAAAATCCAAAAACCTTAAAAATGTGATTATTCCTTAACTTCTTGCCCGATTGCCACCAATTTGATATCATGGGTACATCTAACCACCATACAGTATATGTCACACAGGTTTTTAATTTGACCTTCTTGTCAAGGTCACAGAGGTCAAATGGCGTAAATTCGCCGTCAGGCCGTAACTATGGCACATTTCTTAACTGCAATGACTATTGATCACAAATTAAGTACACATGTACCCCTCGGTCAGGTGATCTCAGGTACCGAAGTTTGGTGCGATCTGATTTGCCGTTTGGCCTCCAGGGAGGGGGCCAAATCCTAAATTCTTCAAAATGCCATTATTCATAGTAATGACTTGCCCGATTGGCACCAATTTTATATCATAGGTACATCTAATTCTAACAACCATTCAATGTGTCACCCGGGTCTTCTTTGATTGACCTACTTTTCAAGGTCACAGAGGTCGAATGTTCCGTAAATTGGCCATTTTGGGGAAATTGTAATTGCTTGGACCTACATCAAACCTAACACTACATGACACAATACCATGCTCTTTATCCATCTTTCCTCCACATGAGGTGAGCACAATGGCCCTGGCCATTTCATTTTGAGTAAAAACCAAAAATGATGAAAATTTTGTCGAACCAAAACCTGATGCGGTAGTAATTTGAGGTTTACCCTATTAGACAACCAAGAACTTAATGCGAGGTATTTATTTCAATTCTAAAAGGGCTCCTAATGAACACTTGCCGTCAAATTTAAACCTAGCAGGCCTTGGTTGCGACACCAAGGACCGACGTAATCATATAAGACTTGACACATTTTCCATTACAAACATTCTGCGACCGAGTCCTTTTAGAATATATCACACTTCATCTTTGTATTGTTTCAGACCATATCAAAATGCAGCTTTCCATTGGATTGAAGGACAAGGAGATCGTCTCGACCAACTTCACTTTCTTCAACTGTGAAGTTCATACATCGTAAGTGTTTCACCTCTACTTCTACTTAGCTACTTTTTTTGGGTTTCATGTCACTCCATGATTAATGTCAATGGATTTGTTAGTAACTGTGACCACTGCACACTGGCACTGGGGCGGATTTCATAAACTTTCATTAACCAATTGAGCATTATGAAATAATCGCACATCAAAGGGAAAGCCCTGACGACCTCCTCGCCAGAATTAACAAACGATTGCAAAAATTCTAATCAGGAAATCGTGATTTGAATCTCATAATATTCGTCGCAATGAGGTTTGCTGTGGGTTTGTAACTTCAAAGTTATTTCAACCAATCACTTCCAAGGTAAAATCCTGCCAAGAAATTTTAAAGGAGCCAGCTATACCAAGCTGGTCTCAATTCTTAAACGATATAAAAATTGACAATGAACGAATGAAAATACATCTGATTGACACCTCGGTCAGTCGTTTTTAGCTCCATAATCATGAAAATTATAGTGAAGTGCTATTGGTCATGTTTCACATTGACTGTAAAATAAGATAGTTTTGTTAAAGGGAGTAATACAAAGGGACACACTGTGAGGTATCTGTAACATCTGTTTGATGAAAAAGATAGTATACCTGACATCAGATACGTCTGTTGAACGTGTGTTTTTATTGGCAATGACATTGCCATAACATTATTAAAAGGCATCCCATTTGAAAAGACGGACCTCATCATTAAGTATAAAAATACTCCTTTGGACATAAAAATCAAAGAGTCTATCGAAATGACAAAGGTTTCGTTTCTTCTTCAAAATACGTCTTGTTTTCAATGATTAATGATATTTTATGTAATTTGACCATTGTGACATTTCTAGAGAAATCTCTGAATCCGAAACTGCCAATTACAATTAAAGTAAGCGACAATGATATTAGTTACAAGTGTGTGTGCGGTATTTTTTGCGATACTTAATGCTGCATACTTCATGTCTTGTAGAATACAATCCCCATAGGGCATGATGAGACTCAAGTGTCGATACAACGTCATAAGAATAATGTTGTTATTATGAAGTCAGCCTTTGACTTATTGGAGATGATATTGCACATTTGGAGAAACATTATCTATGTCCTGTTAGCTCTAAACCCTTCAAATGGCCTGGCTTACCCCACAACCAGAGAACCTGTCAATGAAGGGATGGTAAAAAAGTGTTTGAGGAAAGCACTTTTTAGCTCACCTGGGTGAGGTTATGTCATCACGTCTTGTCTCTCGTTCGTCGTCTGTTTGTCGGGCCGTCATCATGGCTTGTCGATTGTTCATCTGTCCGTCCATCCGCCTGCCGGTCCGCCGGGCCGACCTTCATCCATCCGTCAGTCAACAATAGTGGCACGTACTGTTGAGTCTAGAAAGTTGAAACTTGGTGTGTAGATGTCTTATAACAACATGTCTTGACACACAAAAAATCATGCCATTTGACCTACTTTCTGGGCTCCAGGTGGCCATCTTTGAAAATCTTATTTTGTCAATGTCTCATGAATGCTGATAGCTAAAACCATGAAACTTTTACTGTCAATACTTCTGATGAGACAACATGTGACACTTAATGTCAATTAACCTAAACTTTAAAATGTCAAATATTTCACCAATAACTAAATCACTAAAGTCTACTGCATCTCATCAATTCAAAATTTGACATCTCTTCAATTTCCCATCAAAATTTCGTTCGGTTAAACAAATAATTGATTCATTTGAAAAGTTTCAATCATCAACTTGTCCTGTGTCGAATCACACGAAAAATAACTAAAAAAGTTTAGTTCCATCTTTTTGATAAAAATTCATTGGGCACAAGACAGGTATCTAAAAGTTTAATTATCTCTCCTGGTGAATTAAATTTTAAACTATTACCAGTAATTGGCAGTGTTTTGTGCAGCCACCCATGTGATGAACTTTAAAAAGTATACAACGTCTAAAAGATTTAATATTCTGTGTTTGAGAATCAGTCTCATTAAAAACTTTATTGATTCGCAAACGAGCGATTAAAATCATTGTCACCTACAATCTTGACGGCATGCAACAAAAATCACTCATTTGCATTGGTCATCGCTGGTGTCTGCGACAAGAGTCTGTGATCACAGCAACCTATATACGATCGGTATCAAACACAGCGATTACCGGTTTTACCCACACACAATCCATCTTTTGTCGTACAGAGCAGTGATTATAATCACAGGTCACAGCAATTCAAATCGTTCGTTTGCGCGGCGCTTAAACTTGCGTAATTATTATTAATATAATTTTTTGTGCAACGGAGCTTTAAATCCCGGTGGTAATTAACTCGTGAAAAAATGGATGGAATCGGTGAGCCGTATCCAAACTATTCCATATTCTATATCTACCCGCCGAAGCGTACCGTAGATGATTTATTGCCGTTTTACCACGATTGATTAGCTCGGAAATCTATCATTTTGTAACCAAATGAGTTTGATCTTCCCATGACCTACGGTACTTTGTAAATACGACTTTTTGTCAAGCGGTTGAGATTAATATTATCCTGGCGGTGACTCACGGTGATATCTATCCGCAGTTTGTTTTGTGCAGAATCTGATTTTTACGAAATTGCCAGCATTTTTCTCGAACGGGAGCAGGTGTTTTCTGCGGTTTTTCCATTTCCTGCTTTTCGGGAATGAAAATTGCTTGATGGTCTTTGTGATTGAAACGCTGCGTTGAGAAAAGATACCCATAATATGTTTTTTTCTCTCCATTATCGACATGATTGGCTTGATTCTGCCTGGAAAATGGGATTTTTTTCTATAACGGTAGATTTTTTGGGGCAAGTAGGTCAAATGGCATTCACAACTAGCATAGGATAGTTATACCCATTGGCATTGGACACCCAGAGGCCAAACACTAACTTAGATGAATATTTATGATTCGACTTTGGTAAAAAATTCTATGATATAAAACATCCCTATTGAATCCCACCAGGAGGCCCAGGTGGTGAATTAGCATGCATGGTCAGGAAATGGCGAGCTCGTTAAATTTGATGAAATATATATTAGGAGATGAAACCAAGCAAAATATGTCTTAATTGACCAGACATTTTATATTGATTGATATAGGAAAATGCATAGAACTATCCATTCAAGAAGGGTTGAAACGATGTTAAGTCGTGTTTCAAGTTAAGGCTAAACTTCCTACCTATAATTTTGTACGTGAATGTGCACTTTACTGGAAATTTTATTTGGATAATAGCAAGTATAGAGACTTGATTTTAGTTAGAAATTCATAGAAATATCTAGGGTTGAAACAAATTGGAGCCATGTTTCAAGTTAAGATGACACTTTCTACAGAAGATTTTGTACCCGAGTGGGGATTTTACTACTGAATAAATTTGGTTAGTGTCTAGAATTGAAAAGTGTCAAATTTTCATTTGGGTTGGCTACGAGTTGATTCATACGCTGGTTGTGAGGTTTATATGCAAATAGGAGAATGTTCATCTCTTGTTGGCGGGAGCAAGTGAATAAGATACCGAGACAAAATGCGGCGGGAATACTAATGACGATTCGTTATATGTTGTTAAATGCATACATTGCTTGATTCTCAGGCTGGTAAGATTGTCTATAGATCATTGGCAAGGACGAATCAGTACATGTCCTGTTACCAATTGTGTGTGTGCCATGTATAGCGCTGGTCACTTTGATGTCTGCATCATGGCAGGACATCTTAAACCTAACTTGCATTGAAAGCCAAAAACTTATATCAGAATCCCTATGCATCATTAGTCTCTTTACATACACTTGTTCCATGCCCGCCAACACTCGCTGCCAGTAATCAAGTTCTAAACCAAATATCTTGTTGTAATCATGGGCCTGTGAAGATACACATATATTGTGTGGGGGCTTGTCAATTACTATGTGAATGGTCAATTTAGGTATCTTCACTTGCCTGTGATCACATGGTGCAATAGGAGTCAATTTTGGCGGAGAGAACGTCCTTCGATCTGCTGGGAGAATGACAGGACTGCCACTCGGGTGTGATCCCCCTGTTACACGGCCCCTACCCGCACTCACCACTCACAATAGCTCCAATCGATTCCAAACCAAACCCAGGACACTGCGTATAGATTTCGATTGGATTCGCCATTGAGTAGATCACGTAGTCGATCCTCTAATACCATGACTCGAGAGCGTGACGCTGTAATCGGAAAATCCAATGAGATTTTCCGTGATTCGCTACGATTTTCTGTAGTTCATTGCTAAAGAACAAGCGGGATGAAAACATCACAGGATGAAATGGATAAGTCCATCGATAATGGGCATTAGACAAAAAGCTTCAGAAAAACATGGAGAAGTTCTTTTGGGGAGTTTGAACTGTGAAATTGGTGTATTTCAACTTGAGGGGGTTCTGTGGGATCGTTTGAAACGAGTAGATTATGTGACTTTGTTTAAAGTTAGCAAGGCGTGTCAGTCTGCAATGAATCGCGGAGGAGGAGGCGGTTTTGGCTGAGGATCAATTTTGAATGAATAGAACTGAAAGGCTTGATGATAAATGAAACCGATCATTAGAAATGCGGTGTAGAAAAGATATGTGATTGACTAAATGCTTGTTTGGATCTTTCTTTGAACAAATTGTTTTAGTCACCCAGCAATGGGTTATCAGGCCCTAGAGAGACCCCTCCATAGGAATGCTGTAGACACCTGTCTGTACTGCGGTGACAGCATATAAATGAGCCACACAATGATCCAAACATTTATTCATAAATTCTTGTCACAGGGCAGCGAATAGCTGCACCAGACAGGCGCAATTAATTTCACATTCAAGCAGTGCGGGCATGTCAGATGGTTTTGAAATTGTTGCGCTAATCCATTTTGAGCTGGTAGGCTAGCAATTATCAGGGTATTAAAGTTTTCATCAGCGGTAATCCGCCTGTAAGCTGTTGACAACAATATTTCATAAATTCGACATTCTTGAACAGGATGTGGATCACTTTGTCAAGATTTTGCATTCAGGGTGTTTTTCATTGTGGTCGCTATTGCATTGGTTGAAGTTCATAATTCATAATTGTTAACCCTTTGCCACTGCAGGACCACCAAGATCGTGGCATAGACCTAGAAACATTTGAAATCATGTTAACAGCAGCTTGTAGACGTGTTATCAGATGGTGCTGCCATTTCCACCATATTGGGGACGCCTTCAACATTGTCTTAAGGGCTTTATCTTTGAATTATGATGTAATTTTGATGGTTTAGTTCGACTTTGAGATTTTGGGGGTTGATGGACCCACCATAGGGTGTAACACAAAGAATCCCCCAGCCAAAATGCAATGCCAAACCATGAATAAATCACTGCCCCTTTAAGTTAGATCATGTTTACTTTGTATAAATGATACCCTTATGTGTACTTGTATGAAGCCGTGTGTTCTTGTACGCAACATTTGATGAAAAAGCATCATTTCCGATAAAAATCATGTCTGAGCAATTTATGCTCTTGGAGATTGATAAAAAGCTTTATAAAATTCTCAAAGGTTTTCTCTGCATCTTCTTAGAAACCTCATAAACGTCTGTACCGCCTGGTTTGCTAAGGCAACTTCCTTTCTCTAGCGTTGCTTTCAAAAAAAAAAATTTAAAAAGGATCGTTTTCTTGACTTTGTGGTTCAGCACTCTATGAAATTAAAATTAAAAAATACCTGATGTGCATGTGGATCTGAAGAGAATTTTTCCGCTCCGTTAAAAAAATTGTGAAAGAAAAGTGTGCTCATCTAAAGCCGTGTTGAGTTTTATAAAGAGACTTTCGAAAGTTGCTGTCACTATAAAAGGAAGGAGAAATATTACGAGCATCTGGTGTTAGCAGGGATATGAAATTATCGATCTTGGATGAAATTCAGACTTCTTCCTCTTACTTAGCATTGCTAAGTGCTAAATTTGAAAGCTAGAATAGATAGATTTCTGTATCAACTCTCAGTGATCTTTGAATTAAAAAAATTCCACCAAATAAAAGCATTTTAGAGTTTATCGAATGAAAGGATTTTTGCAAGAAAGAAATTTCAGACCTTTTGCCTTCACTCATTGGCATCCGGGTGTTAGATTTCTTCTAACATTTGAATTTCTTCTTCTTCAAATAGCAAATAGATCCATCACACTGCCGCTTGTCAAATGAGGCTGCTGTGTCAAAATTAAAAAACATAGCAAATTGTAACTTTAAAATCATAGCAATATAACATGTCAGCAAAATATCATGTCAGCATGGCACCCATTTCGATGTGAATAAAATGGATCAGACGCCATTGTCTGAGGTGTCAGCGATGCTACTTCCTATCTCAACAATCTTTGAGATGTCAATGAAATTTAATTTCGACTGACCTTGTTTCTGACCTCTAATATTTGTATCGCTGCATGGTAAAATTCATTGATTTTCTGATTGGCGCTTCTGTTCAATTCGTGACAGTATTATGACAGCTAATTGACACTCTTGTCAGGCAATTAGCAAACATCGATATAACGCTTCAAATTAATGGATGATCCATGGTTTATTTTGGTGACCGAGGGGAACACAGAGTTGCTCAAGAATTTGAAGTGCATGAAACTTAGTTGGTTATAAGTCGTTGATTTCAAATTGTCAAGAGGATGTTCAATTCAATAGGGTATCAGCATCCTGCTAGGTGGTGCTGGCTGTCACTAGGTATGATGGTTTTGTCTTGTGTTATAAATGGCCCGTCTTCAGTGTAAGCAGGCTTCTGTTAACCTATACTAATTACTGATTCGAAATTGCAAAAAAGTAGTTGTCTGTGCTCGTTGCCTGTGGATCTGCTCCTTAGGAAAAGGTGAAGTTGGTACTCTTGATCAATTAGAGCTTCATCAAGGCACATTGCAACAACTTGTCTAAAATATTACTAGGTGCAATTTCACTCCAGGGTATACTTTACTCTCGCTTATTTCATGAACTCTTTAAAACTAAATTGGAAACCACTTAGCCTAGTCGAAACCTTGTCAAAAATGTTGTGAACATTTCGAGTTTGTTTCAGATAATTTCTTGAGGGCACGCCTTGTAAAATACGTTAATTAGACAAAATGGAAGGTGAAATTAACGCTGACATGATATGAAATTGAGACAAATTTAAAAAGGCTTTGATGGGCTCCTTTTGAATTTGACTGGAGTGCAGTTTCAAAGTTAGGTATATTTTCTACTGCAGTGTGTGTACATTGATGTATTAAAAGAAACTACAAGCCAGGTTGGGTTGATATAGAAAATGTAAACATCAAATTGCTAATGGGAGTCTGTCAGTCTCGACTGCGTTGAAAAATGTAATAATTTTGATGCGTCTGTGGCAGAAACGGAACAAATTCATCATATTTGAGTTACCTTGCTTTATACCTCACCAATTCCTTTGAAGTGGTCGAACCACTTGGCGTACTGTCAAACTTTTATCGCGCCCATGATTTCATCGGTAGACAGATCGCCGGCGGTAACGTCATAATTGGCTCATCATCGACATGGACATATTGAAATTCTCACTATTGCGGTGCCTTGAAGCAAGTTGTCAACCGCACACACAAAGTTGCGGTGCGCTCGCTTAGAAAGTTCATATAACTTGTCTGCCCTGAGCAGTTCGGCTTCATTTTGTCTGTTTGTCCTTGGCTACAAAGCAGACGGATGCTTTGACTGCAGTGAGGTAGGATATGAGACTTCCCTTGACGTCGTCTGAAATTGGAAATCACCAGGTATTGCGAAATTTGGTTTGTGGTGATATAATGGGACAATTTGGCTCTTCTTTGCAATTTTTTAGGCCATGTTTGGGCTATTTGCATGTTTGGTTACAAGGCTTTCCATGACAACAACTGATCTGATCTGACATTAGAAATAGCAAGGAAGTCAAAAGCATTTACAAAAAATTTTGATGAAAGGAAAGGATGGCATGTGTGGGCTCTTCCTTTGTACAATGTGGAACTTGTTAGGTTTTTTTGGGCACTTTATGGTGTTGATTATCTTGTGCTCCTGTTTGGGGATATTGAAATTGCCTGGTCAAGAGATACGATGGTGGGCTTCTCTCAAAGTCTCTTCAGATGAGGGGTTGTTGAGAAAAATGGTTATGCCATAAAATATTTTAATACTCTGCAAAGGAGAAGTGGTTTGCATCAGTTTATTTTTTTGGCGGTCCACGAAAATTGCTCGTTTGGCTTCCAAAGTGTCCTCTGATGTGATCGGATATTGGCAATCATGAGTCACCAAAGGCAGACTTATGGAAAGCTTTGCTGGGAAACTTTGCAGTCCGGTGGTTCTGCTTTGTACCAAGGAGGCCCTGTTGATTGTCTCCAGGGAACGTTTTATGGTTATTGACTGTTGCTATCCTTTTTAAGGTAGGATATTGGAATTCGTCAGGTACTTCAGGGAAGCAAAAATTGTTTGATATTGTTTTCAAACATTGCGCTTTCTCCTTACTAATGGTGTCTTCTTATACGTTTTCGCGGCGACCTGGGGTGGTGTTGGCAGATTAGGATCTTTTTCACTTTCCCACTCCAAAATATCTTGAGGTTGACTCTGGTTTTGTTATTGGCAGTTAATGGTTTTCTCATTGTTACAGTTATTGCTTTCCTGTTTGGTGAAATTATTTGCAATAAAACACCGTTTGAATGTTTAGTCATGCTGTCATTACCTGAAACGGTGCCTGTTGAGTCATAATTACACTATTGATGAAAATCATTAGATTCTGTTCCTTTGTAAAAATTCTGCGATATGTCAATCATGGGCTTTATACATCTATTCGCACGGAACTTGCCTACAGAACTGAACTGAGTCATTCTGAACCCTGCATTGAAAACTTCCAGGGTTGAATTTCATGCCCAAGTCGTACAAATGTAACCTTGCTTCAAACGTGTCGGATGCTGTTTCGAGTCTATGTAACATTAGATGCTACTTAATGTCAATCATTAAGCCTCAACCGCATGGAATCTGCGTCAACAGCATTGAGTCATTTCTTTTCTGAAACCTGTAGGTGCGAGTCATTGGATCAGTTCTTTGAGTGTTTGTCATCAGAAAGTTGCGATCAAATTACGTCCTTGCACCACTCACTTCTCAGTATAATCCTCTCCTTGAGAGATGAAGGTGCCTCGCCAGTCAAGTGAAGTAGGTTTCCTCTTACAATCTGGGGTGTCGTTAAAACACTCCACAAACAGGTGGATTTTTCCTCACATCCTCAGCTGGAAGCTGCTATAGCCATTGCCAATGACTGAGGACATCAACGAATTTCTACCATCTTGGGCTAGTTCCCTCCTTGGCTTCTACCAGATGTTGTCCAGCATATCAGAATAGTTGCTCATTTGTGGCAAGAACCTGGAATTGAACCCAATGTAGTGTCTCGGCTTGCTCAAAGGCGATGCGATGCTCACTTCAGCGACAACCGCAGGTTGACCGGTTATGATGCGGCTAATATAAACATTATAATTACTTGGCCAGGTTCACTCGCTGGCGTGGCAGTCCCTGGAGCATTGTGGATGCCAACTCGCCTCAGAGTGCTTACTTTGATGCTCAGATGACTTGCTTGTACCTTGTAACCAATCTCAAATCACTGGAGCGTTTCCGTAAGTCGGAGCCTGACATCAAAGGGGCATTGTGCAACTTGTGAGTTATTTCATGCTCGACGTCCATGAAATCATCTAAGCTGTTCTTTTCTGATGAAGTTTGTTCTTGTTACCGTTATTGTAAAACAGTGTACAAACTAGCGTTATCAGTTGCTGCGACCTGCGATGGAACAGTCGTGACAGTCGTGGTTTGAGTGCTATCCTTCATGGCTCCACCACAGCTTGCAGTGACGAAAATCACCTGTTTGTGCAGTGCTTCATAAGACTTAGTTCACTAGCATAGTGATGATGCCGATGAGGTTAGATGGTAGAATTCCATGTGGCCCATGAGGAGAGATGTTTTGCTGGCCAGGACATCCCCTGACCTCTTAACCACATAAATATCTTTCTTCTCACTTCGATGGAAGTGATTTCATGGTCCCTGATCCTATCATCGAAAGCGACTGTTTCCTAACTTCATAGTTATATGTTCTATCATTTTGTCCTGATTAATATAATCATTTTGTGATTTATGGAGCTATTGTCGCTCTCCCCAATTCAATCAGACCGAAAACAATCGGAGCTTATCTTGTTCATCTGAAGAAATCATTTCATGGTTCGTGACGGTGAAACTATTGGCAATTATTCTTTTGTAACCTAATACACGTTTATCTAGTTACCACAGGTGTCAGATTTACCAAAAGGGGTCAGATTGTCCAAAAGGGGGTGATAGTAGGTCTCTAAGCCAAAATGAGATAGTGCTGTAGTCATATCCGTCTTTGAGAGAAGCATGTAGGTTGATTCATGTGTGGTTGATTCCCTTGTGTTCTCAGGCAGGCCACTTGGCTTGATCTCCACTATATTCAACTGAAACGGTAGAGACAAGGGTGAAAGTTATCATGACAAAGATCCTTGATCTTTCAAAGGTCTTGTAATACCCTGTCTCTGTCAATTTGTCCATTTGACAACTGGACAGCAGCTACCTAAACATCTTAAAACCTTCAGCATTTTAACCGAAAAGACATTCCGACTGTTATTCATTACTGCCATACACACAAGATTTCGATTCCCCTTTCCTCGACTATGCTGCCTGACCACACTTCAGTACCAATTATCATAAATCGTCAACTCTTTAATGCAGGAACCTGTAACATTTGGCCTTTACCACTGCTTCTTAATTACCAATTAACAACTCGCCTGACAATGTAGAAAAAAACCTATGCCTTTCTGCTTCTCGAAAATGTCGGTCCCCTGAAGTGAGCGGGCATTATTGAAAGAACTAGACCAAAACCTGCTAAAAATTCAACAAACAATTCATCCAAATAGCTTTATTGTCACTATCACCGCAGGGACCTCATAGACCACATGTGTTCCTGACGTGAAAAATATTGCGCTGAAATTTAAGCTGAGATATCGCTTCCCGTAGTCTCCAGACAATTTTCTCCCCATCTTTCGTATGCAGAGTCATGCACGGAAGCTGTCACAAGGATGTATAGAGGTATCTTCGTAACGCGATCGCTTCAGACCTGTTAGCAAGAGAATTTATAGTAGATTAAAACGAGACAGTTTGAATCCAGAAAAGGATTTATTTCACCCCTCATGAATCCCTGGAGCCCCTTCAGGAGATTGTGCCTTGACATGGCTACATATACTGAATTGTTGGAGGAGCTCTTTAGCGTCGAAAATCGAGAATTCATCTAATGAGGATTTATAAGGTTTTGCGTTTCAATAGATGCTGGTCCCCAAGAAGGACCCGTCGTTTTAATGTTTAGCTTTTGATGGGGAAGGGTAGTAGTCAAGGTCATCGGATTCCAGTCAATGTGGATTAAGGAAATTGATGGATTTTCTTGCCTGAAAGGTGTAGGGAGGATGTCGTAAGTGCCTCTTGGTCCAGATTATTACCCTCGTTCAGTTTGAAGTTGAACTCAATGTGACTTGTTATTTGAGAAGTCGTCTCTTCATGTCATCCATGGCGTTTGAAGTCAACAGAAACTGACCCCATAACTGGACAGAGTCCACCCATTTCACCATGTTTACCCCAAGAAATGCTTCTTTTCTGGAAAGAGGCAAATGTTGTCTTCTGCAACATTCTGCTTCTCTGTTGATTGGTGATAGGTTTTAACCTGGCATGACTGATATTGGGTCTGGTGTGGCCATAGTCATGCAGAATCAAATATATTATGTTCTAATAACTGTTTGCTCCTGCATTATGATATTTCGACTTTGCTGCTTAACTTTGGCGAACTATGTATGAATGGTGTCATCTCAACCTCCTCCTAAACATATCCTCACAATTGCTTCTTTTTGAAACAAGGAAGCTGATAAGGGATCTGAGGTCACACCGGCGATGGATTACCACCGGTCGGTTGTTGATGACACCGCTAGTCAATAAACCATATTAACCTCACCGTCCATGATGGACAATTTGTTTGATTTACTACCCGATGCTGATGTAGAAATAATGGAATAGAACTAACGGTCTGGATCCAGGACAGACCATTCATCATGGTATTACCATTGTCCGCAGCTGAAGATGGCACTCGCTATCTAAGAAACAATGGCTGAATGGTGGCAAACGCTTATCATGAAATTGGTTCAGATTGGCCAAAGTTGCTTATTTGGGTTTCTCTTCCAGGGTAAATGATGATGTGAAACCTTATACGGAAGGGCTGCTCCGTGACAAAGGTTGAAATAGGTACTGCTGTTGTTTAGCAAAGAGGACAGCAACAACAGTCACAACAATCACAACAATAGGATATGGCAGTGATGCCAGAAGAAACATTTCAACAAGAACTTTTAAGTACCACATGACATAATAAACAAACCAAACAAAAGAAGTTAAACTTTTGTGAGTGTGCTCATCTGCCGTCTTAGTCGCCTTTAAAGAAACTGCCACATCTTAGAACATCTCTGCAAGTGAATCATGCGACTTCTTTGGAACCCCACTTGTTGTTGGGAAAAAATATCTCTTTGATTGATAGTCACGATAAGATTAATATGTGCGGCCAGATCAGCCCGTTGTGACCAAAACTCCCACTCTAATTAGCCAAATGGACACAAGTAGAGCTTCAAGACTGGTCAGAATGTTCCAATCCATGTCAACTCGGTTACATACCCACGTGGTCAGCTTTGTGTCACTGCCTTGCTCAATTTGGCAAACCCTAGCGAAATTGCTGCTTGAAAAAGGAGGTATAGTTATGGGAACCTTTAGTTAGATGGGCAATGTATATTGATGGCGGCTTAATGCTGGTGCTTTGATACTGTGATGGTATTTCTTACACTGTGGTCGTTTGATGTTTTAGTTGCTTTTGAATGTCAAAAAAAGGATGTTCACTCTGCTTAGCTTTAGCGGGTGAATACTTTGTGCAGAATAGCACCACCAAGTGCAGAGAAAATGATTGAGGGAGGCGACAAGTGACTCACTCAGATGCCACCTCATCCTGGCAGAGGTGTGAAAAGGTGTGAAAAATGCCTTTGCAAACAGCTGTAATGCTTTACCACATAGCTCTCTTAGGAGCTACTACCTGGATTTAAGACTAGTTTGATTAGAGGCTAACTATGAACTCTCTTATGGTGAATGATGATCTACTTTGAAGATGGATGCTTCTTTTGTCCCTTGCAGGATGCGGGATGTTCATTTCAGAAAGTGACACACGGCCTTATCAGGCTTTGCTGCATCACTGACTGTTTTCATCTTCTCGGCCGCAGACCATCACGCCCGATTCAGCCATTGTTCTTCCACCATTCGTACAATCATTTCACGCGTTGTGAGCAGACGCATTGAGCCACGAATTCGTTATCATTTCTGTCGGGTGAACTCAGTGTCTTGCCGCTAGCCAGCCCAGCTTTGTCTTGTTGTAGGAGTGGAAAGTCTGGAAGGTTCCTATGATGTTCAAACGTAAAGAATATTGTAACCGCAGATATTTATGTGCTTTCGAAGTAAATGTGTGAGAAAATTTCCAACTATTACCCATTTATATGCCTTGGTGGAGTGAGGCAAGTTAGACAAAGATACCTGCATGGAGTCTAGCGCTGACATTGGGGTTCAAGCCAGGGACCTCTTGACTGCTAGCCGAGAGTACAAGTCACTTGTCCACACGGTATGTCCTTTAGATTTTACAAACACGTTATTTTTTGAACTTGGCTGCTAGGGGACCCAACTTTGCTAAGGTTTTCAGGGTCTTGGCATAATAGAACAGGCAGGGTATTCTCTAGGACAGCAAAATTGAATGCAAATCTGATCGGTGAAGTGATTTCATTCTTATCGTCTTCCCTAGATTAACATCTAAATTTACCAACAAACCTTCTGCTGCAGCTTAATTTAGCCACCTGATGCCATATTTTGGGGCAAGAGAGACTCGCTGTGACATCCGGCCACATTTAATTCACAGATTAGCCATGATATTGTCACATGAAGCTCATGTCCCCGGGCAAAGGTGGAAGTCAGCATGGCCATTTCTCACACTGGGTGATAAATGGCCGGGTGATATTGGCAAGAGATGTTCTGACCCTGTCCCCCTCAGGGTGGTTTCCTCCATGATTCTGCTTATCTGTGGCAAGTTATTGAGAAACAGTGACTTTGTGGTTTGCTAAAACTTTGCTCCAGGCATTAAGGTTGAAATTTATAGGTTAAATGTGGAATATTTCAGTACAGGGAATCATTAAAACCAATTAGGAGACCTGCTTATTTGTGGTTATTTATTGAGAACTGTGTATTGTGGTTTGGTTAAATGTCGTTTCTGGTATTAGGCTGGTAAAGAAGATTAAAAGGTTTGAAATATCAGGTTTGGTGATTATTTTGAAATTTCACACAAAAATCAAGACATTTGAGGATTTATCTCATTTTGACAGTAAGGTTTTAGGCACTGGGGTCATATCCGTGGTAAAGTTTCATTCAGGAAAGTGCCCACTGAAATGCTCCCATAATTTTGCCTCTGAAGTCAGCTTTCATCCACCAGTTGCTTTGCGTCTCGAGAAAAAAACAAGTTCTGAGGTTTCCCCATTTACAACCACATCCTTCAACTTGTGTAAAAAATAGTAATACTCTCCATTCAGTAGAAGCCGTCTCTTCTCACGATTCCGTACCACAATCAGGAGAGGATTACTAAACAAAGAAAAGCGCCAAGCGATCTCCTGTGACAGCGTCATGAGTACACCAACTTCAGCCGAGAGAAACGTGATCAAAGGTTCAGCTCACTTCGCTGCCGCATCAAGTACTTTGCAACGTGAGCAAAGCGGATGCCACGCTCTCTCTCAAAGCAGCCTAATTGACGCGGTCTTTCATTACCCGCTCTTGGAGCCTCTTATTCATGGCTGAGATTTCCGATCCTTGCCAATACTTAACAAGATGCGAGTCGTCCAATTAAAACAGCAACAAGCGTGCGTGTGAGTTCTTTTCCTCCTTGCAGCCAAGTCTGCGTGAGTTGTTATCAAGAAGAATTGTGTGTCACAATTTTTGCGTTGGCCACATTGTACTCGTATGTCGAGGCTTTCAGGCTGTTGCTGTGTTAGTTCTGTGCTGATGCTTTCCATTAGCTCTTTCATTGAAAATGAGCAAATTTGCCAATTTTTAGCATTGCGAAAGTTTCATGGTTAAAAGTACACCGAGTTGAACTTCTGACTGCATAAGAGTGCAATATGCCAATAGCTCTCGGTGGTACATGCTGATGCGCTCCAATACAAGTTGAGATATATGTCATTATAGCATGGCACGAAACTCCCTCGATTCGATAAAAAGGGCTACTCAGCTGATTCCTATCCAACCAAAGGCAGCCACACCTGAATAGCGCAAAAGAAGGGTCAAAGTGCCACCTCGTCATGAAGGTCACTCCTAATGAGATGTCCAACACATGCAACAACATCATGCCTGTCTTTATCCATGCTCTGAATACAATATATGACCGCTCAATACCGCTTTTGTTCCTTTACTCTGCCTGATTAGCGGAATTAACACTTTGCGCAACTAGACTTCCTGCAATAGCATAATGAAAACATCGGACAATGAGCTAGCTGGCGCCATTCTGGCATAATGACAGGCTCGCATGCAAAGAGCAGTTCTGTTATATCTTATGTATGTGATATGACAGGTGTAAGACATGCAGGGTGTGACATGCAGGGGTGTGTCTGAACCAGTAGTGAGGGTACGAGTTGTCCAATTACAGACTTACAAAATGTGTGGTACCGTACTGGACCAGAAGTGACGGTCCGAGGTTTTCAATTGCATTACTGACTTACAAAACTATCACTACTGTCCTGGACCAGTAGTAAGGGTCAGACTTTTTCAATTAAGTTACAGACTTCAGTGATACCGTACAACATAAATGTTCATGTCAACACGATTCGGAATGATGCCAAAGTTCGAGTCCCAATTCAGAATCACATTGTAAAAGTTGCTCATCGCAGATTTTGGGTGTGTGAACTGTTATCATGGATGAGTTGTTTAAAACAGTGGAGAGGACCTTAAAGATGAAATCTACATGCCTCAGTTCAACACACAACATAACCCAGGTATTCACATGCCTGGTGTGGATTAATACAAGAATCAAACAAAATGAAACAAAATCTCCAAGAGGGCCATTTGATTTGGCATGTCTCAGTCACTGATGAATTCACCAAGTGACCGCAGGGAGACGACTTATCAAATAGAATAATTCTGTCTAAGATGACTCCACCGAGGGATCCTAATCAAGAAAGACCCACTGATGAAATATGGATAGACAAGTTTGTTTATTGGCGGATATGGAATACAGAACTTCTGGAGATGACTGAGCCAATCTGCATGTATCATTGGATGTCTGTGGTCTTGATACTGAGACGCAACCAGTGAAACACCAGCCTGACTTAAACATGTTAAAAAACAAAAGATTTGTTTATCAATGTACACAACGTGAAGCTTTTTAACAAAGTGGTGCCAGGTGGCAAAAAAATGACTGCAATATCCCTGGTATGGTAACTTATTTGTAACATTTCCAATACACCACGAAGAGGATACATCTTCTCAGGTGGCAAGTTTTTTTCAAGCTGCTACTTGTTTGAAACAACACAGAGTTGGTTTTAATTATTTCTGAGACAGCATAAAGTAAGTAAGTCAAGTGGTCAGACTTCACCAGGTTAACCATTTCTGAGTTCTTTCTTCTGCAGTGTTTGGATCTGGTATTCCCTGACTTCATGGAAAAAGAAGCCCTCTTTGGCCTGCCCCCGGCCCCCTCCCCGTTACAGCGTTGCGTCAGTGGCACCAGAGTATTTTAGCAGGGTGCGTTAGTTTCCCCTCCGGTGGCAGCACCTGATTGCGAGTTGCCTGTGAGAAAATATATTTCTTTCCGCTGTCAGCCTGACTTTCTATTGTGTACGCAAGATAAGTTACTTTATAGTATCATGAGAAACAATGCAGGATATGTTGAAAGTTGTTACGGTTTATCTCACCTGAGATACTCATGGGTAGACAAGACAATTGTATTGTGGCAACAAGCGTACTATGAAGATCTTTGTTACTGATAAAACCCGGAGCATTGTGAAATGAAGTGAATTTTAAAATTGCAGTGATGCTGCTGTGCATTTGATGATCATACAATTATTGTATGATATCATACAAATTTCCCAACATTCGATAAGTCTAGATAGTGGCTTCACAAAGCAACAAAAAAAAAATTTTCTGGAAGCGTCTCAAAACTGTTTCCTGCTCAGCAAGTTTCGACTTGTTGCTCAAAGTATGTCATGGGCCTATTGTTTGTTTATCAAAGACAATCGAAGTTAATCAGAACCAGCAGGCCTGCCAACTCAGGTCACCCAGATGTAAGACGTATTTTGGATGATGATGCAACTTATCGTTTGGGTGGCATGATGTTGCTATGCGAAATCGTAATTGCATTCATTGTCAATGACAAAAAAGTTATTAATTTTCATTTCAGGATGAAAAAATTATCCCCTTCTTCTCCCTCAACATATTTTCCAGTGGTTTGCATCAACAAGCCATAATTGAAATTAATCAAAAGTCTACTGCCCCGTCTCTGTATGCAGTAGTGACCTCTAGCTTTTGTCTTCAGAACTGAATCTTGTATCACTGAGGCCTTTGAAGCCCGCCTGTTGACTACACGCTGTGACTCAAGAACGTTGCCCCAAATAGAAGACATACAATATTTAAAGACTGTTACCTGGTATTTAAGATGCAAAACAAAACTAGAAAAATTTTTGTAACCCTAATCATATGTTCAGCTGCCTCAAATTAGAAGTGATGGTCGCTTGGGTTTTGGAGTGGAGGGTTTTGATGAAAAAAGCTATTAGTTTATAAAGTTGAGATACAATGTTTTCCTTGACGTATCACTTCTCACCTTGCTTGATCTAGCTTGTAACAACCAAAGCCGGAGATATCACTCTAAATGTGACAGAAACAACTCAATTTTGTGTTGTATGGATAAAAAACCCATCAGAAATTGAAAGAGATTACAACAGAGGTGCTAGAGTAGTTTTAGCTCTCTATAAGCGTGCGTCCCTAAATAAGATTACCTCAGAACTCAAACATCATTATGCTAGCTGCACGCAGTCGCATCTGGCCAATTTACAATTGCTGTTGATGCGTGTTCATTTCGTTATTTCATCAAAGGAAATCGCAATGAAATGAAACGCGTTGACTCCACAATAATCATGGCTCAAACGCAATTTTAAAGACGGATAAACACATTTCGTGTCTCTAATGAGTTTCTTGAGTTTGGTGGTTTTCATTCTGATCCTTAAAATCGATTGTTTTTAGCTCAGCTGACGAAAGTCATCAGCAGAGCTTGTAAAATAACTATTCAGAATGGTGTCTGTCCCTCCATCGTCAACATGGATACACATTTTGTAACCGTAAGACCAAGGCACTTCAAATATGGCCATGAGGAAGAACAGCCAAGGTAATGCCCCTGTCAGAAATTTTAGCACGGTTCGACAGAAAATTCTTCTCACCATGGGGCTAAAGGCATACATTACAAAGACATTTTTTGTCGCTTTATTCAAATAGATACATGTAGAGGTTTCTTTGTCCGGAGATAGCAATATCAAATTACCATTCTTTTTTTGACTCCCGATTTCATTATCTGATTGGTCGGAAATTAGTGTACATTGTATGATGATCTCCATTACTTGATTACGGACAATAATGTCATAAAATCGTATAAATTTCATTAATTTCCGTCATGGCAGACGCCTTATTGTGGTTTCACTTGGTGAACGAATTGACATGGAAACAACCAATTATTCACAGACAATTTTCAAATCGAATGTTCAGACCTTTTTTTTGAGGGAGGAATAGGCCTCCTTGTGGAAACTTTGTTTGTAATTATGCCTCTAGACTTCGTAAGAATTTCTTATCAGATTCTAACCGGCAATGATTTCTTTCTGGCACAACAGCGGTGCCATTAGGTTATTTTTTACCCCTGCCTCCGGTCTAAAGTGATTTGTGTCAAACAATGACAGCTTGACTATTGCTAATGGAATTATGACACCTATTGTAATATTTCGTGAAACTAAAAACAGATGATATGATTTGATAATGCAAGATTAACTCCGTGTCCATCCAGATTGTTTTCAGTGTTTCTTTTGAAACATGATATTTCCAAAAAAGATGGCCTAAAGCCAATCTTACAAGTCAATTAATACAGCAATTTTTTCCCCCCAGTGTCAAGGTCTGGTCTGGTCCCCCGGGTGCTTGACTAGTTCAGATTTCGTCCCAGTCGTTAAGTAATGTGAAGTGCCTTACCTAACGAGTCGCTAATCAAAGGTGACAGTCTGCGTCAGCTGACCTGGTTCTGTGGTGGACCTCGGGCATCGTCATCCTGTCACCGTCAGTCTGCCACTGAGTCATATACATGACAGACACCCATTAAAAATCCTGTCAGAATATTAAAAATCATGTCAAAAGCTTTCTGTCATAACTTTTTGAGACGTTAATGAGTGTAATGTTGTTTGATTTTAAACCAGGTTTTTTTTCGATTGTCTGGTTCTTTTGATTGGCGATTCTGCCTGATGACATCATCTTTCATTGTTGCTTTGATTGAGCACATCCTTCAGAATATCTGTTTGATTTTAGAAAAAGTATTTTTTGGTACCTCTATACTCAGACCTTAATTTTTAGACATCTTCTTAGAAGTCCTCTTGTGGCAAAAATACCGATCTTTTGTAAAAGAAAACTAGCAATGTACTTTTGTAAAAAAGTTTCATGAAGGGGTTAGTTTGAATATTTTTTTGAAAAAGAATGTGATGGGAAAAATCTCTCTTTATTTCAATTAAGTTGAGTTGGTGGAGTAGAGGATTTCTGTTTTTTTTCCTCCTTAAAAAGGTTAAGTTGACAACAGAATTGGAAAGACCTTTTCTTGAGTTCTCTGTTGCGTTTTTGGATTATTTAAATCAAACCATAAAAAGGCATTTTGGAGCAATATTTTTCCAAGTATATGTAAATGCAGTTCTAAAGATGACATGTTGACACAAAAATATTTTCCGTTGTTTTGCTTCGTCTCATCGCTGATTCATGTAGGAATTTGATTCGAAAAGATATATACTTTTTTAGCTCACCTCTTAGCAGAGGTGAGCTTATCCCATACCGTGGCGTCCGTCGTCCGTCGTCGTCGTCGTCGTCGTCGTCGTCGTCGTCGTCGTCGTCGTCCGTCGTCCGTTAGCAGGGCACGTTTTGTAACTGTTAGAGCTATTGAGTTGAAACTTGGTACACATGTACCCTTATGTAATGACACCTGGGAGACCAAGTTTCGGTCCGATTCGTTTCATGGTTTGGCCACCAGGGGGCCAAACGTTAAAAGTGAAAATATGCAATATCTCCCTTAATAGTAGTCGGGAAATTTTGAAAAAAATATGGTAGGTACTTCTAGCAAAGGTGCATCATATATCCTCCGGGTTTTTGATTTGACCTCCTTTTCAAGGTCACAGAGGTCAAATGGTGTAAATTGGCCGTTAGGATGTAATGATGGCACGTTTCTAAACTGCAATGACTATTGATACCAAATTTGGTACACATTTACCCCTTAGTCAGGTGATCTCAGGGACCGAAGTTTGGTCCAATATGATTCACCACTTGACCACCAGGGGCAAAATCCAAAAACCTTAAAAATGTGATTATTCCTTAACTTCTTGCCCGATTGCCACCAATTTGATATCATGGGTACATCTAACCACCATACAGTATATGTCACACAGGTTTTTAATTTGACCTTCTTGTCAAGGTCACAGAGGTCAAATGGCGTAAATTCGCCGTCGGGCCGTAACTATGGCACGTTTCTTAACTGCAATGACTATTGATCACAAATTAAGTACACATGTACCCCTTGGTCAGGTGATCTCAGGTACCGAAGTTTGGTGCGATCTGATTTGCCGTTTGGCCTCCAGGGAGGGGGCCAAATCCTAAATTCTTCAAAATGCCATTATTCCTAGTAATGACTTGCCCGATTGGCACCAATTTTATATCATAGGAACATCTAATTCTAACAACCATTCAATGTGTCACCCGGGTCTTCTATGATTTGACCTACTTTTCAAGGTCACAGAGGTCGAATGTACTGTAAATTGGCCATTTTGGGGAAATTGTAATCGCTTGGACCTACATCAAACCTAACACTACATGACACAAGACCATGCTCTTTATCCATCTTTCCTCCACATGAGGTGAGCACAATGGCCCTGGCCATTTCATTTTAGTCAGGCACCCGAATAGTACTCTGAATTATAGATTAATTCCAAATATCACCAAGGCTTAACAATATATTTTTATATAAGTACCGTATATTGTTTGTCTTGGATAGAAATGACAATCCTTCCAACTGATATATTTCGAAGTCCCCAGGGTTACCCTGGATACAAATTGATTTCATTATTAAATCATGCTATTAAAATGATTACATAGTATCAGAGAAAAAACACATTGTTCAACTTTGTATCGCAGAGAAATAAAAATCGGACAATTGTCGTTCGTTCATTTGCAAATTGATTAGTTTACTTTTATACCTACATGTACAACGAGAATAGCAAAACTTGGAAAATATGAATATGTGTGTTTGAATAAAAGTACAGTAGAACCTCTCTTAGCGGACACCTGTCTAGTAAGGACAACCTCTCTAGTAAGGACATTAGCTTTGGTCCCAAATTGGTTGTTTCCATTCAATTTGACCCCTCTAATCAGGACACCTCTCTATTAAAGACAGCACTTGTCAGTCCCAAGGGTGTCCTGAATAGAGAGGTTCTACTGTACATGTAAGGTTACGTGTCAGTAAGTTTTCATCCTTTGATACCGAACTTAAGGTATTGGTTGTGTCACCAAATAACGCGAGGGTGGAGCTAAAATATAGAGCAAAACCAAGGTGGCAGCTGAGGTTTTGGGCGAAATGGCAGCGCCAACTGATCTGATGGTGATGTAATTTCTTAAATAACGTGTGATTTATTAGTTTTCCTACTTTTGCAGAACAGATCTGAAAAATGAATGAATATTTCAATCATAGCGTCGATGTTGTATGTAGAGGGTTAAAAGCATTTGGGGCGTAATCAGAAATGATTACACATATCATTTTCAATAATGCCCCATATCAAAAGGAAAATTGGTAAAAAATATGTTTTTGTTCGTAATGAGCTGTGATTAAAGTTGGTAAATTCTGCTGCAGGGTGAGCCCTGAGCAATGGAAATAGTCCCTGCAATCGCTTTATTCAAATTAGTGCAGAGCTATAAAAAGCCATTGCGCATAGTCTTGTACTAGTTCTTACGAAGATTAAACGCTGTGGTATCTTACGATTAAAAGCAAGCATTCTGATTGGTTGGTTGATATTGTTCCCTGCGGCTGGTCATCAGCAGGTAAATTGGCGATAATCGTCTGTTTTATCACTCTTATTATGCCATTATGAAGAAAGGGAAGGTATGTTTCACTCTGAGAGACATGTGAAATTTGCCGTTTAGAAATCGCCTTTTCTAGATGGTTTTAGAAATGAGATTGGTAATTATTGATAGTAGGAGTTTAAAGTCTTTGAACCAGTGAGGAAGACATGTTGGGCTTTTCCTGAGGGGATTTTGTCGAAACCTGAAGAATCCAAGTCCTTCTTAGGATTGATAGGCTACTTTGCGCTCCAGGACTGAGATAAGGATGACAGTATCAGAGGTAAATGCCTCTCTTTGACCTGTCTTATTGCCTTCTCTATCGCATGCTGCATTGACACTGTTCTTCTTTATTTGTCTCTGAGAGTCTATATGAGAACTTTCTTTTGGCAAACATCTCAATTGACAGAACAGCCCATAGTCTTATCAGCTTCTCCAGCTTCCCATTGTCTCCGAACCATCCCTGTCATCTTCTAGAACTCTTTCCTGTTTTCTGGTTCGAATCATTCACACGCTTTGTCACGAAATGCGCCCAAATGCACAAAATGTGAAGAAGTGGAAACAAACAATGGAATCATCATTGTGCGCCAGGATGCGTTCTCTCCTGTTGTGTTTTTAGTCTGTTTCAAACTGTCTTGGTGGAATTCGTGTACAAGTTGTAGTGCATTATGTGCACTGCACGTAGGCTAAGTCAAGTTGGAATTGACTGCGGTGAAAGTGCGAGTGGTGTTGCTATATCCTCCAGCTAATGGAATGCCTTTATTTACCTATTGTTCCCTAACAATACTTGAGTTCTTTTCTTGCCTCTTGTGTGTTTAGTTTTTTCTACCCATCCGGATTAACTGTGCAAATTACTTAGCTGCGTATTGGGGGTGATTTTGCCATTATATGGCGAGGAATAAGCTTTGTATTGCCTTGTTGAAAAATGATGTAAGGATGATAATGTGAAAGGAGGTAGATGAAAAAAGGCGTGTCGGAATGTGAAAGCCTTGTGGTCTCAGAATATGAACTACTTAACTTGATGCATTTGCTATCTTGCAAAAATCATCCTCTCTTTCGTACCTTTGGAGTACCGAAACTGAAAAAATCCATTCTTAAAAATTTGTTGATGTAAAGACAGATTTCACTGGGAGTCTTTCATTCAGTTTGGTATGTGTTTCAAAAATGTGCATGCCTCAAAATGAAAGACTAATGTTCAGAGTAATTGAACTTGTTCTTAATAGCCCTTCCAAATTTGGGACCCCTGCAATAGATAACGGGGGGGGGGGGGGGCTGTGAAGCTCTGTACAAGGCCCCGTCCCAATTCCCAATAAGCAACTTCAACCGAATCCCAATGTAGTGATCTACGCTGCTCAAATCCTGCTAAAATGTGGGATATTTAGCCCAATTCCCAATAGTAATTTTCAAACAATCCAAGCATCCCATGGAAGACCATTCCCTTGGGAAAAACTTTCAGGTTAACTTTCTGTTTTGCTGTTGTACACCACAAGAATGAATTGCTGCAATAAAACCACCTACTCCGCCCCAGCGCTGATTGCAACTTTTTCACCAAAAGCTTTATTGCCGTAGATTGGTTTCGTTAAGCCGTAACTGCCAGTAACCAATACACTACTCCTTTTTCAACAGAGTTCTTCCGTTGTTTGAGAACATTACCGTTGCCGGTGATGGCCATTTCTTGCACGCGACTCATGGCAAGTGACGTCTTCAGTGTCGGTTTTACTGCAGATGCCGTGAGTCACGTGTGTGAAATGGCCATCCACGTGAATGTCCTGCGGCTGGGGTAAATGGTGTCTACTTAGGTCTAATGTTCTATTTGCCTAAGTGTGACAAAACACAGCGTCTACACTACCTGGTTTAAATGAAAGATTTTCTAGTTGGAAGAATGGTTTCGTAGCAAATGTATGATAATGTGGTCGATTATATGTGAATATCCGGTCATGCAAAAGTCACATGTTGTAGGCCCTTAAGCTTCTCTCAAAGTATATGTGCTGAAAAATTGTGTATGCAATATTTTTGCACAATCTTGTGTAAAATAGAAGTTCGATGAGTTGGATTCTTTATTTGGCAAGATGTTATTCAGATCAGTCATTGGGCCATTCACAATGATGAAGCCCAGGGGGAAAGTGTTTTGGTAAGAAATAGCCCATGGAACCTTTGTCAGTTGCTGCCTCATTGTTTTAGTTGAGAAAAAAGAATCCACTGCAGTGCGCAAAGGTAAAAACAAATACTCAAGTCACCAATCTAAGACCATTTCTGAAATTTCCAGTCAATGCTGATTGTCATGCTCATCGTCTTTTGATGGCTTTCAGCATGTTCAATTCGGATTGACAATGGATTGGCGACACCAACTTGCCTGATGGCCAGAGCTTCATGTTCCGGCTTGCCCCTTCAACTTCGAATTAATTTAATAACCAGTCTTGGATCTGTGAAGCTAGAGTATCTCTTTTTAGGTATAGTGGGCTGATTCCTGCAAAATTGTTCTTTGTTTGTTGTTTTTTGTAACCATTCTTGCATGCAGAGAGGTGAACAGAGAATAGGATACCGAACCAAGGAAATGGCACAGAGCACTAAAACTGGAACGCACGCTGGAAAAAGGAGCTGTCCACTTATGAAAGAACGATTTTCATTACCTTCCCATAATGGCTTAGCCATATCAAGGAAATAGAAGCTTTCTGTGGTGCCTAACTTTAAAAATAAGTCCACCTCTTTGCTTCGCTCATGATTGGCAATTTTCATCTCTGAGGGTGGTAAGAGGATTGTATGGTTATCATGCAAAAAGAGTAATCTTCTTGTGTTGGTGGCATTTGTGTGGGGGGTAGAAACTGACTATTATTTTCAGAGCTGCTCTCGTTCAGGTTGGAACTTCCTCTACCGAATATCAAATTTGTTTGTTTCATACCAAGTTGACATGGAAGTAAACATGAGTTTAAGTATTGATGGAATAAGAAGTGTTGAAAAGTTATTCATGTTTGCACGTTAGGTTCAGACTACAGTGATATGCAGAAGCAAGAAATATTGTGTCCTTTGGATCATAAGGAGAATTTTTCTGTGCCAAAACTGCACATTAGTTAACAACTGCACTGATGTGCTCAAGAACTGACTTGATGTACACAAGAGCTGACTCAACATTTCGTCAGTCAAGCAATTTTTTTTCAGAGAGGTGAAACTACAAGGCAGAATTGGCTATAGCTGCGTGAATGACGTAAACCACATCTCTCATCTCATTCTATCGATCAAGCATGCCCTCACATCAGATCAAAAATAGCAAAAAGTTGCTACTCTTGCATGAAATGTTGCTTGTTTGGCTCACCTACTGCGTTGCTAATCAAAGGGAGTGTCAGGCCATTGTCCTTACCCAGCGACAAAATTGCTTCGCACACCATTGTGCAGAAACGTTATGAGAATGTTGTTCGGTATTGCCAGAACACGCAATCTCTGTCAGTTGACGTTGGGCAACAAGACCGCATCACTCGTGTTATAAAACTAATGAAAGAACATGGCACGGCGATAAATTGCATCTTTTGAAGTTTGTTGTGCCTTGTGTTGTGATGGACAGGTTTGTGGTGTATGATCGCACTTCTCAAAAGAAGTGGCTGCTGCGGAGGGAATCGATTGAAAATTTGGCCGTTTTGTGGTGATTGGTTTCACCACGACGAAGCACGCTCCTTGTATTGCTAAAGATCGCTGCTGTAACCGCCCTCTCTAAAGATTGAAGTGTGTTCAATTTCAGATCTGTTCATTTTGTGGTGATTGGTGTTGGTGTTTGCTGTCAGTGTGAACCAAAATCTGGCACCTATCTGATTTGAAAAAGGGGTTCAGATCATCATTCGAATCAAGTGGAAACTGCAATGATATACACCATCACCAATCTGATGGTCAGTTATTAACTGACCAAATTTGTTTCTCTATGTGTAGAAGCCATTAACCAACCAAGCAACCAATGAAACTCGTCAACCCAACCAAGTAAACAACCAACATATTGTGAGGAAGCAACCAACCTGACAACCCAACCAATCAAGCAACCAATATGTTAGGAAGCAAGCAAGCAAGCAACCCATCAACCAACCATCCCATCAACCCAATCAACCAAACAACCAACCAACCATCCATATGTTGGCTAAAAGATTGCACCAAGTGCTGATGAGGGGACCCCGGTGATGTTGGCAGCATGATTGTGCAGTGATCAATAATATCTCACTCAGTACCTTGTAAGCAAAGCCAATTAGCCAAAGAGATGGACTTGATGTCATCCCAAGATAACTGAAATCCAAAATACATTGATGTACACTTAATACAGATGTCATTCTAACAAACTTAGTTTGAATCCGTCAAAGCAAGTTGGGTGTGAAAGATGAAGCTCACATCGCCTTACAACATCCCGTGACATTTTGCCTGATATGTCTCTATCCCTTGTATTGACATCATCATTAGCGACTCATTCGATATCGTAATCAGTGTGCATCGACCGTTACTTGATTTGGGAGCACTTTGAAGATCTGATGATGTCCCAAAACTCTAATGGAAATCATTGATTGAAATGGAAAATAAACAATCTTGTAGATAATCGTTAAGAAGTTATTGTTTTCCTTTTTGGCCAATAATTGGGGGAAATTAAAGTAACAGAGTTGCTGCAACAGAATAAAGCAAAGTAACAGAGATAACAGATAATTTAGTTTGTATCAGCTTTCAGCCAGCTTCACCCTGGATCATGGTGACAGGTCACAATGAATATACCGATTGCAGGCCAAGGTATAGAACGACCAGAACTTTCTGTGATAGATGAAGATGAGGGGTGAAAAAGGAGTGCATTTCTTAGTAAGCAGTTGAAAGACACTGTTCAGATGTAACAAGAAAAAAGGAACTTTTTTTCAAATCTTCTCAGTGTATGGCCTAAAGCGATTTGATCAAGATCCCCAAGTCATCAGTCTCTTCACTGTGTCTGAACCGTGTTGAAGCCGTTAGTAGGGCTGCCACTAGGGTCATCATGGTTCGCTTTCAACCGTAACCCAACCTTCAAATCGAGAAATTTCACGCATGAGAAGAAGTGACTTCTGACATGTTTGCCATTTGATCCAACTGATGTCAAACGAGCGACGACTTTCAGATAATTATTCAAACAATGCACAAAAATTAATTGTTATTTGATCCTGTCATCGTTAACAATGGGAATCCCATAGCTTGATAATTAGTCCAATCAGTTAGGTTTTAGAATCCTCAGAGTTCGAGGTCTGGATTTGTTCTCATTAAATGTGGTGATTAAAACGGACAATGAGATCCAAGAAGGATCTCTGAACTTGTTTCGTTTCAAATTCCACGATTAAAAAACAAGTGAAGATATTGTCTGGATGATGTCATGCAATTTTCTGTTTTCTTTAAGATGTCTTGAAAGGGCAATGCTGTCTAGACTTTGCCCTTGAAATAACCAGCTGGGACCTAACTCACTAGTTGTGGTGGCAATGGCTACTGGCAAGTCTCAGGCGTTCAACATCTAGGTCATAAGGCTGATGCCAAAACCATATCTCAGCCATCTCTAACTTTGAGTCTGCATGCTTCTTTTACTCTTGCATCCTCTGTAAAATGGCTTTTTGCTGGGATGATAAACTTTGTCAACAAAGCCTTAGATGATCTGAAGAAAACTTCAATCATAATTGGTTCCATCTTCTGGCTTCAAAAAAGCCTTTGTCATTTTCTCCCTGTTGAAAAAAGGTGCTTGCGGCAGTTTTATCCGACTTTAGTGTTCAAGAGGCTGCTAAGTTGGCGATCGGAAAGGTCGCCAGATGTACCGGTGATCGTGTCTCATTAGGGGTTTTTGATCCGGAGCTGATCAGGTGCGTACGATGTTAAGTATTTGCTAGTGATTACCGTTCATTCCAATGTCACCTGGATCTCGCAACTGTTGAAAGGAATAAGGGGACTCACTGTTCGTCTTTTATCTCTCGTTCACTATCAAAAGGAATTCTTGGCAATTGATCCTGGTTGATGTATTTTAGTTCAGAAGTGTTGCCTATGTCCTATTAACAAAATGAGATGCTGTTTGTGTCCCAGTAAAATGAGGTTCTGTTTGTGTCTTATCAAAATGAGGTGCTGTTTGTGTCCTATCAAAATGAGGTGCTGTTTGTGTCTTATCAAAATGAGGTGCTGTTTGTGTCCTATCAAAATGAGGTTCTGTTTGTGTCTTATCAAAATGAGGTGCTGTTTGTGTCCTATCAAAATGAGGTGCTGTTTGTGTCGTATCAAAAGAAGATGCTGTTTGTGTCCTATCAAAATGAGGTGCTGTTTGTGTCCTATCAAAATGAGGTGCTGTTTGTGTCCTATCAAAATGAGGAGCTGTAAAATGAGATGCTGTTTGTGTTCTAACATAATGAGATGCTGTTTGCGTCCTGACAAAATGTGACGCTGTTTGTGCTTCCGTTTATAGAAAAATGAGAAGGGTATCATAATTCCTCTTTATTAAATCCCAGGATCTATTTCAAAATGTCTGATCATATTTCTATGTGACCATCCTCCCTAATATCCTATCATAATTCATTTCAACAAAAGACAAACTTTCAACCTCAGCAATCCAGCGTTGCGTGCCAGTGGTGACATCCTGGCAATTCCGCATTTTATGAGTCACCAGCTGAGTGAATAGCCGGGACCAGATGCGTTTTGAAATTGTTACAAAAGTGACAAAAAAGGTTCAAAAATTGATTTCCTATCGTGCTGTTTAGTGAGGTTTTTGTTGAGGGATCATCACCGGTTATTGAGGTCTGCAACTGTTGTTGACAACATCGGGTGATGTTGTTCTAAACTGAAAGCCACTCTTAGTCAGCGAGTTGTTATTTTTACCAGTGAGTGGAACCCTTTTTTTCCAGGTTGATAAAAGAGGGCAGCAGTAAATAGTTGGCAGTCTAGGTATTCCTAATGACACAATTACAACTTACACATTCATGAGTATTGGTACCGAGATAATCAGCTTTTTCTGCCAATTGTGCATGAAGTTGGTGTGCAGGGATCCACCTGACACTGGTCCAGCCAGACAGGCACTCAGACTGAAGATTTTCTGACCATGAATATTATTACTGAAAAATAGGCTGAAATGACCCCCAGCTTGTTTGAAACATGCCAACACTGCAGCCATCTTGGATATAACCGTCCTACGTCACTATACAAAAACTGCGATGCCTCTGAGCTTGAAATATGTTTTGAATTAGCACAAAGTAGCTAGAGAAAAAAATCTAATCTAATATGCACAGCACATAACATAAACTATTCAGTCCTTTATCACCCCAAAAATCAAAATGAATTTTGTAAAAGTAGGATTCTAAGATTAATTATTCAAACACACACACCAATTACAAGATTAATTTCGCTTCCACCTGCTCTATAATTACCTAATTTAAAAATGATTGCAAAATTTGCCGCTCAGGAAAAAGTCATGAACAAACCATGCAGTTCTAAATCTCGACATGCTGTCGCCGTGAGTCGCAATAATTTTCCGAGCGGTCGATCTTGTGTTTGTTATCTTTCCAACTCAGGCCAGACGTGACGGTCTTTGCGCCATTAATGATCATTATGCAAATTGGACGATCTTGTTTCTCGTGAAAATCTCAAATCGAGAGGTTTATGGCCCGTTATCATTTGTGCGTCCATTTTGGAGCATGAGCGGTTTAGGTAATCAGTTGTTTAAAACATACATGAGGGAGATTATCGGGCAGATCCTTTGAAAACACCCCATTTAGGAGCTGATTAACCCTTTATTGTCAGTTTGGCCTCTTCTTTTATTTACACTTGATTGTAGTCTGATTTATTAACCCGTTGATTACGGGTGACGTGAAAGGAAAGTTTACCTTAAAGTAGCAGTTCAATCTCTGACTTCAGTGAGGTCATCTTTTATACCACTTCCATTGTATCCCAACTATCACCAACCACAGATTGGGGGTAAAAAACCCGCTAAGCTTCTGACCAACTATGATTGAATAAATGAGGTGAAAAGCGTGCCAAGATCCCCTGCTATTTTATACGGATCATTTACCGCAATCGGCATAAAATGTCCCGATTTGCCTGATTATCTCTAGCGGCCATTGTCCGTTAAGACGGTACACTCAAGAAAAATAATGAGATCCTCCGTTAAGTCAGGTGAAGAGCTTAATGCTCGTTAAGATTGAGATAATGAGTGATTCATTGCTCGGTGACTTTGGTTCTGAATTCGGTTGGGTTGGTTGTTTAACAACCGGGCAAAATGGCTCACCTCAAAAAGTCTGCAAGAGGACAGTCTGTGCTGATGACTAATAGATGACAGCACTGTCTTTTCGCTACTTGCAATACAAAAAGCTCCTCTGAGGAAATTCGTGTGGTTTTATTCTACTCTTCATCTGTTACATGGTGCGGTGAAAATGTTAAACAATTATCGCTGATGCAATAAACAGCCTTCTTGAAGGCAGCACCCTCTTGCTGTCAAGACGAAGCTTTCTCTTTCCAATTGATTCGCGGCCGGCCACAATGATCATTTCCAAAATGAAAATGCTGTCAGATAAATACTTATTATTAGATCAGTAATCTTATTGTTTTGACAGCAATATCTCCTATATCTGTCAAAATTGAGTTCAGAATACTGAGTAGTTTGCCTTTGTCGATAATTTTCCCAATCAGGACTGTCAGGTCCTATAAGATACAACAGGCAAGGACAATCTTATGATATTTTACCATATTACTCTGATATTACCAAAATGATTTTATTACTTTCCTAATAGTTGTTTGTCTTCTAGACGCTGCTTGTTCCTGAGATAAGGAAATCGTGCAGTTTTCCATTTTGCTTTTCCTTCTTATCCCTTGACATCAGACATTTTCTCCATAATCTACTTGAACTCGAGGTTGCCCATTTTTCTCCCCATTTCCAACCTCTTGAACTCAATCATTTCCATTGTCTCATGCAAACTTCAGCCTGACAAATTATTCCACCGTGGACATCAACAGTGAAACTTTTTCTGACTAGAAGACCTCTTCACATCCCATCATATTCTTCTCGAGTTCAAAACTAATTGACTCCAAAGTCAATTCTTTTGTCTCTGCCATTTAATACATCCTAATAAAAAAGTGGTAAAGACTCAGTGAGGTGATTTCTGCTTGGCACTTATGTCACAGCATGGGTTCTGACAAGGTTCTAATCCAAGCTTTTAATGGACAATGGCTTGGTCAAGATCTTTTGTCTTGGGCCTTTTTCCACCCGACTTATAATTTGTAAAAAACAGCAGTTATTTCCTGGTCCATTTGCACATTACTGGTCATAGTTTTGAAGATCCTATCTTAAGCTCCTCTCCACTGCTCTAATGCCAAATTGAGTGCAGTCTCTCTGCTCGTGGACATTGAGTTTCTGACACAAATGCCAAATAAAACAGCAATGAACATCCTGAATCATGTCACCATGTCAGAATGCTGACCATACTCGTAATTTCGATGATGTTGTCTAATCGTTGAATGTTCTCATTGTCCTAGCAGACTAACTTCTGCCTACTTCTGAGCAGAAGCTTCCTGTATTATTTTGGCTAAAAAACTAAATACATCAAGAATTGTTTTATACATGCGCTGTCTGTATAGACAACAATGACCGAAATGGCATGTGTCTGTTGTAACTGATGGCCGTACAGGGATTTCCTATATCATCTGTCTATGATTTTCAATAGGAATTCAGTATTGGTTGTCTAAGTATCAGCTGCTTTTGTCGTCTCTTGTCCTTTTGCCATGATGCAATTTTTTCTATCTGGGACATCCTACTTTTTAGGGGTGATTATGTCATTGTAATGACGAGGCCTCAAGGGGGTGTTAATTCATCAGATATTCAATGCCCAAACAATCATTTTGTCATCAAGTCTTCTACTGTCCGATCCAACAAGATGTCTCCTGTCGTTTTTTCATCCAAAAAACCCTCGTAATACGCCACGAATTGGTTCCGCGATGACTAAACGCCGTCTAAGATTAGTCGTGGATATTTCGTTCAGTTAATGACTTCATGGCCATTGTTCTAGTCCATTTGTTTCCAGCCTAAGCCCCTTGTCTTGTCAGTTTGCGACAGGATTTGTGCTGTCAAATGAAGCAGGTCATTAAACAAGCATCCCTCGAAAAAATCACTCCAAGTTCAGCTCGACTCAAATTGGTTTCCAGCTGGTAGATATTTTGTATTTAGAAATGCATTAGTAGAGGCTTTTGGATGAAGTTAGCACTGAAATGGCTTCATCCAAGTTTCATTTTAATGTGCATTGCCTCGAAATAGGGTATATTTCGAATCAGGCATTTTACTATTAGAGATAAGGCATTGTTAGGATGAAATTCAACTTTCTCCGGGTTCCTTAATTCGGCTTCATTACCGAGGAGTCGCTGTTACTTCTTAAGATGTCACGCTTTAGGAGCTCCCAGTTTGATAATGGTTTTTGTGTAAATACGCCAGGAGTGGATCAGGGTTTGATTTAACTTTGATTAATGGGGTGAATCGAGAGGTCGTCTGTGTACCTGATTTGCAGCGATTTAACTCGTAATGGGGTAAAGTTCATTCTAAATTGTCAGGAAATGTGCACAAAGTCACACCGGTTTGTCTTAATTTGTACTAAGAATTCCGACCTTGTCGAATTGGCACCAACTTGGTATCAAAACGAAATAGGATTACAAGTCTCGCCCTCCAAATCGGGTTTAAACTCCCCTGAACTTTTGATTAGCTCGGCTCTCGAAAGAATTTGATGAAATTCGCCCAATAGCGTCTTGAGTATGGCTAATTTGAATCTGATTGGCGTCGGAACCCGGTTTTGAAATTCCATTTCGAGTTTCGGATTTTCTGTATTTGTTTGAACGCGAATGAATCAGAAACTGAATCAGTTCGTGGATTTATTTGATTTGATTGTTATTTTCTGATGATGACACCTCATCACGTCCTGCGAAGGTGATTTTGAAAATGAGAGCTAGAATACAAAAAGAGTTTTCGCCTGTCAATTTTTCACTGTTAAAGCTGATTAGAAGTAGAAGAAATGCCAGGTTTCAATGGTTTGATGATGTGCTTCCCTTGAACTGCACTTTCTCTTGAAAAAACAGGAAAACCTGTACTGGCTTTTCCCATCTTCTGTCCCTACAAGATTTTATATATGTGATGAAGCAAAACTTGACAACAGATTTATAAGTCGGGGAAGATGTGGTTAAATCTTCTCTTATGATCGAGACGAGACCCTGCACTATTCTGCTGTACTCGAGACTTTCCACGAACAAAAAAGCTTTCCTTACAAAAGTTCCTTTGATGTTGAGATCTTGTCATCAGGTAAAGGGCTTCAGACTTAAGAAAAAGTATGTGTAATCTTTGCCCTAATCCTAAAAAAATGGTATTTGCTGATGTGATCTCAAAGTTATATGGAAGATACTCTATCTGGTGCTCCTCTTCTTTCTGTTTTACCTGTTAAAGGGACTTATTTGGGGTGAGATATGTTGGTTTTTGATAGAAAAGTAGCTTCTAGCAGGACATAGACTTCTCCAAACAGGATAATTGAAAAAACATCAAGCTGCAATGCACTACACTAGAACAGGACGTAACCGTAGGCCTGCCTGAAATTCAGAAGCCATGTCCTAATCTGCCTCGGCAACACTGGCGAAAATCATTGTTAGAGATCAGCATTACTGTGATGGGGGCACATGGTGACAAGCAGGAATATTTTCCTGGTCAGATAAGCCCCATGCCCAAGTTGCCACTTTAATAATCTTCATGTTGGGCTACTCGCACTTTGATAAAATAATTTGCTTCATCGCGGGAGGCAAAAAAGAATTCGCTCATTTTGGCATTGATTACTTGGTATGAAAAAGAAGGTGTTGCTTACACTTCGTCAAAACATTTTGTATCAGTTAGTTCCGTGAATTTCTCCTTCTGATCCAGTTTTCAATTATTCTGCATCGTCATTAGATTATTCTGGCAGTAATAGAAGTAATTTTCAATTTGTTACGCTCGTTCCTGAATTTGCGCTCTGCTAATCGCATCTTCTACAAAGGCTACCGAGGCAATGGGGCCCTAACAATTTGTCCAGATGAAAGTTGCGCCTATTTCTTTTAGATAATCATGTACCCATATTGACTGTCTCTATAACTGATTGGCCGAGATGCAGTTATTGTGGAGGATGATGGTTCCCCAGAGCGACACGTGTTGCTAAAGGTGGGAAAATTAGATCAGCCACCGGACTGGAAGGTCAATCTTGTCCCAAGCTGTACAATCAAGTACACCATGCATGTATAGCTCTGTTGGAGAACAGCACTCTGTGACGAGGTTTACAAAGTTAGTTACGTAGAGGGATGGTTCTATTTTGTTTAGAAATTTCAATATCCCCAAAAATCATTGGCGAATTTTTTCATGAAATGTAGTATAGGGGACCATAACATGGTGTGATGGTTTCTTTGGTCTATTTTTGCCCAGGCACATTATTTTTGCGTTCTGATGAAAACTGTTTCAAACAAACTCAAAATTACAGAGAACTGTCTATGTCTGTCAGTAGTGACTCATGTGGACCACTAGTATGGCTTTAGTCAAGTTGGAGTACAACACATCCAGATTTCCATTTTCGCTCAGAGTAAGACCACGACTACTCTTTTGGTGCACTGATGTCGGTGAATGTTAAACCTGCTCTGATTGGATTCGCATTCCTGTCACAGCGTGGCTCATATTTTATAAAGATAAATGGAAATACAATAAGGAGCCTATGCATAACTCAAATAACCAACGCAACAAGAAATGCCACTAAATCCTCGGGCACTGCACTGATTTGCATTCATGTCCAACAAGCTTTTACATAAAATCGTTGTGTCAGTAGAAAAGGAGAGTCTTCAGTTGTTCTTATCGTGTATGCTTCATTGTCTTTCTGATACATGTACTTTGTGATATAGGAATGTGTCTCTTGTCGGATACTTTTGAGAGTCTATCAATATTCTGTCAGTATAAGTTGGTGTTTAATATTCCTTTGTCATCAGATGTTTCGTCGCCTCTGATAACAAGTTGACAGTACCTGGGTTGGACGTTTTAAAAATGTTGGCAAAAACCATTTCTGTTTTGTTAAAGCAACAACTGATTGGTTCTCTCCACCTAGGAGTAAATTGATACGGACAAGCCCATGAGTAAATCATTGCGGGATTGGGCAACGCTAGGATATGTTTGAGGCAAATTGTAAAATTTATAAGCTGGGATCATGGCTTGGGTCGTTTTACAACTTTTCTTTGTCTTAGAAAAAAAGAGCATATGGGTAGTTGACTGCAGGCAAGCCTCAAAGTCTCATTGTTCTTAATCGTTACTATACCCTAGGGCTGGTTGAACATGGCATTTGATTTTATTCCCCATCACCGCAATAGCGTACTGTCTGACATCTGCCATCATACAGTCAGTGTTTTCTTAATAACGTATTACTTTATTTGCTCAGACAAGTCAAATATTTGCAGAATTTTATTGAATATCTTTGGGTACAATCAGAACTTGTCGCTTGGGTAAAAGTATTTACTTTAGCTTGCTTACTAAATATGCGTCTGTGTATTTCATACGGTCTTTGGTCAGTGAAGTGAATTCATTACCTTGTTGATCTGGTCAATGGACCAGCATTCCCCTCTTCGTCGGTGTTGACTGCGATTGTGTATACTCTAGTTCATGACCACAAATTCATAATCTGAGTAGCCTGACTGATTTTTGCACTCTGGCCTTTCTCTTTGTGATGTATATCTTGGAATATTGATGTTGTAATTGTTACCGCTCTTACTTGGCACTTTATTCGGACTTTGTTTCCCTCTCAATGCCCTTGATAGAAACTGTCCAATGCATTTTCAGTCAAATTCCAAATTTAAAATGAGATATGTCTCGTATTTTTGCGATGAAACTTCACATGTTACCCAGTATACCACTTTGGGAAGTCATAAGAAATATTTGTGGTCACATGTTAAGATGAGAGTCTAGTCTGACTCCACCAGTCTCATTGTGGCTAATTTCTTGACAACTGGACACACCGTTCCATCGTAAACATATTAGGTGCCGGATTAGGACCATGTTATGAAGAGTACCGTCTAAATAATGAAAGAAATAACTCTCCTAAATAGGAGATGGGAATGTTCTGGCGATGTGGCGACGACCAGATAAGAGGATCTTGCAAAGTGGTGAATCATTAACGAGTTTCCTTGATTCGCCATTCTTATGCTAATGGTTCCAATTTATCATCCTGTAGAAATCCTCAAACTCGTCCATCTCGTTCAGAAATGACTTCCCAAAGTTACCTGTAATTTCGTTGCGGACTTACCAAATTGTCTAAAGCTGCAACGTGGTGCGATAAGTTCATCTCCATCGAAAGCTTTTGGGATGTTTCACTGATTGTTGTACTAGGAATGTACAGGTAATTTAAGTTAACTATCATGGAACCAATACCAAGATTTGCTAGGTTGATTTTTCTTGACTTTCCGTTATATTATGTACAGTTAATGTACAAGGAATTTGACTCAGTTTCAGTAGAACTAAACCCCAGCTTCTCATTCTACAATTTCTATATGAGCGTAAGTACTGAGATTACGCAAATTACAGTCCTCGTTACTTTGTCTGATTTATTTACTGAGCATCGCACAAACTAACACTGATGAATCTGCCGCCTAAGGTCGCAAAGAAACGAGGATTAGCTGCGATTGCCCCCTGATTAATGTGTACAGCAAATGATTCTTCCCCGGGAAAAATCGGGCGCTAATTGCAAAACTTCATACTGGGAGTTATTAGCGGAGGAAAAAGTCTGTTGCTGCCTGATAGGTTTGTGCTATAACATGACGTATAATCTCATTCTTCTAAAACCTCGAATATCTGAGGCTAATTTCAACATAAGTCAATTCAGATTGCCCTTAAATAATTTTTCTTTGCTTTTGTACAAACTTTTTAAGAGATTTAGGCAACTTTGAAATTAACTTTATAATTACGTTTAGAAGAAATGTTAATTTCAATCCTGGAAGGAAAGGTTTATTTTTGGACTCTGTTGATTGTGATGGAGACATGCTGTAAGCTTATCTGTCACTTTTGCTTTGTGTTCGATATTATCAAAGCATTGTTGAGGCAAGAATGGCAGTTTCTTATGTGATTAAAAATTATAAGTGCCCCAAACAAACCATATTTGTCGTTGTGATCTGAAATCACAATTTTAATGTCCATGACTCTTCAGAGGAAAAAAACGAAGAATACTTTTGACCTTGTTCACAAAAGTTTCTCCATAAATCATCCTATTCCACCTGTTGAACACGCGGCTGCCTTTCATCTGGACATTACGTATATTCCTGCCGCCAGTTGATGAGATTTGCGGTCGACCTCCATCGTCGATTCCTATTTACCAATCAGTCGGCCGAGAACGTAATATTGCCATACCATTACATGCTTCGGTTGGCACGGATTGGCCATCAGTCAAAATCAGCCTGTTGGACATCTGAGTATGGGTTATTGGTTTACTTTCCTTCGTAGGAGTTGTCAGTTGGTTGTTATCGGTGGTGATTTGCCTTGATCCTTTCCGAGAATATCGTGGGTACGTCATCATGATGATCTTCCGACTTGGTGTAGAAGTTGACAAAGGCAGCTTTAAGCTTCAGCAGGTCCAGCATGTTTCTACACTTCTCTGGCGGTAAACTGAAATTTAACTGATCCGCTGTTTGAGAAAGTGATCAAGGTTTACAGCAATCTCCTTCAAAAATACCTTGAATAGGTTGGAATCTGTACCATTCCTGTAGACTTCGATGAACATTTGTTGCAACGCCCTTGCAAATATCTGGTGACAACACTGAATTGCTTACTCAAAATCTAACATGCCACATCTGCCTTCTCATCTCCAGACCACCTTAATATCAATTTCTTTAAAACTGTTTGGCCTGAAATTAGATCGTCTGTAGAAAATATCTTCTCAAATTGATTCAATGCAGCAGACCTAACAATTCTCCAAGCTGACGTATCCATTCTCCGTGCAGACATTTGGATCTACAAGCAGACGTAGGCATTCTCCAACCTCTCAGTTTCCTTTTCATTATTTTGAGCACGTCATCACTGCACCATGAATGTCATGTTCTCAACTTGTGTGGATTCTGCTTTTGAAGAGTTTTTCTCAAGGTGTTTTGAGTCTTCCTTCCCACTCTAACTGGGACATCTTGTGCATTTTTCTGATGTGCCGGTTGTGAAGTTGGAAAATTATTGGTCTATTTGTAGTACATTGTGGGTGTATGATAGAAATAGTCCTCCAGTTTTGGCGCAATAGAATCATGTTCTTTGTTGATATCAGCGGCATGTTAAACTACGACATTGAAGATGTTGGTAATAAGTTGTGCAGTTCTGCAGTTTAGATGAGAATAAAAGATATTGACTCCCTTCCCTCGTATCAAGGACACCAAATCATGCAATAGCTGCTTACAAGAAAACAAATATACTTGATTCCCACCGTGTAGCTGTAGGATATCGCATGCAAGGATGGACTATCAGGCAATAAGTCTGCAGTTACCCAGTTAACATGAGAATTAAACCTTCCTTTAGCTTCCAAGGTCATCAAATCACAAAGTGTCTTTTGAGAATACAAATATTTTAAAATCCCCATGCAGCTACAGCAGCACCCTCAAGGACAAAGTATCAGGCCATAACTCAGCAGTCATGCTCTTAACGTAAGAGATCAACCTTGCCCAAATAAATGAGAACATATTGTCCCTGCATGGTTGACCATCAGGTTTTGAAACTGCAAGCTAGCATATTTTTATATCAGGCAATGAGTGTGCAGTTATGCAGTTACCATTTGAAACCAACCTTGCCTTTAGCTCCCAAGGGCATTGAAACACGCAATAACAACAGGGAATCCTCATGGCCAGCATTCAAGGAGCATGCCTACAAGCTTAGACATCTATTATTGGACAATAAAGAGATGGTAACATGCTTATATTGTGCAGCTATTGGACATCACATGCAACGAATTATCCACTGGGGAATCATACTGCAGTTACACCGTTCACACGTCAAGAAATCAACTTGCCGTATGCTCCCAAGGGCATTGAATCACGCAATAACAATAGTAAAGCGTATCCACCACGGTCAACTATCGGATATAAAAGCTCGGACATCTCGATATTGGGCTATAATGAGATGGTTACATGCTTACTCGGCTAAATAGTCAATATAGACATTGCTACTGTTCTCCCTGGGATATTCAGTTGCGGAGTAGCATGCTAACTGTCTATATTGGTAATATTTTGCATCAGGTCTGCAGTAACTCAGTTAACATGCAGTGGTCAAGATGGACATTGGAGAGAATTGGATGGTGAGGGATGGGGAAATTGGGTTTAGTAGGTGTGGTGCATCAGATCTTGCGACTATCGCATACTGATCTAGGAACAAAATGTGGGCAGGAATAATGATGATTGTCTCTCATTACCCTGGGGGCAAGAGCAAAGCAAGTAAGGTTAAGTTATTTGCTCAAGAACATGTCATTCTTGAGAGCATTACTTTTTGGGAATGGATCCTACAGTTGATAAGATGGAAAAGGAGGACATTATTATTCGAATGTGGACTATAAGTCAGTCACGAGTAATGTTCTTTACTCAGTGTCAATATGGTCACTGGTCCCTACTCTAAGTGGAACACACTATGAAAATGTGGCTAACACAATGAACTGATGGCTGCATTTAAGGAAATCTAGCCTCGGGACTGGAGGTTGTGACTCGACAATAGACCTATCATGACCATTCCTGAGGCATGGTGCAATTGTGTCTGACACAGCTGCCCCCTCGGAGGATTGTCCATTGCATCTGCATAGCCCTGAGGCACACTCACAAAAAGTTGGCGCATACTGATGTTTTTTTTACTGGATCAATATTGGCATAAAAGAAAAGTTTGTAACATCTGTCGGTGCACCTTTTGTGCTATTAGGTACTTAGTCATTTCTTTAGACATTTGGTTGAGTTTATTTGCAGTTTTTGACAGTGAGTGAAAACCTGATCATACCCTGAATTTGATGTTTAAGTTCACAGTGTGAACTCAAGGAGATGCCAGAACAAATTCTAGTCAAACATGTCAAAGGTAGCACTTCAAGAATGTAAAGCATAACAAGGGATTATACTTCTGACTTCAACCATGAATGGGCATATCTCCATATCCTGAGAAAAGGCAATCGACAACCCAGCAAGCGACAACAGCCGGACCCTCTACTGCCCATTTCAAGGCGATAATCCACACCATGGTGACAATACAGCACACCATAATTGGCAATCATACCAGTCTTGACCATGTCGTGCACCGACATCAAATGGCCGTAACAATGTCAGATGACGGGTGGCCATTGTACGTCTGTCGGGCACCGATGATAAATACTTCCTGTCAGCGGCTGTAACGGAAATAAATCGAGCCGAATATAGCAACATTGAAATCAATACAATTGTTACCAAGCTGACTGAGTTCGACTGTTCATTTCAGTCAGCAGCCATTTTACTGCGACTGTAACACAATAATCATCCGGACAAGTGTTGATATGGTCAAGTAAGTTATTTTCTGTAACAAGTTACGAACAATTTAAGTATTCTCCTTATCAGAACCTTCTAAATATCCTGTTTTAGTAAAGTAAACCCAGCAGGACCTATCTTGAATTTAGGGTTTTTGCAATTGATCCTAATCATACTGGTATATAATGGAATTTATATCCAATGTAGTCTCAAAATACAAAATAAATCCAGGGGCAAATGTCCACATCACTATCCCAATTCAGACTTTAATACCAAACTCCCAGCCGAACGTACTCAACTGATCCTCAAGAGGAAATCTACAGCCAGGCTTCCTGCGAGGACTGGCTCAACTTTGGACTGAAATGGATACTTCATTTCCGTAGTGGACTTATTCGAGTGATTTATGAGGAAATGGAAGTATTTTTAGTTTTGTGTGTTCTTTCTCTTGTTGACAATGGTATCAGAAGTTCTATGCAGATTCTGCGGCCGATGGGATTTGGTCGCCATGATTACATTGTGTGGTTTCCAGAAATTAAGTGATACGGTGGAAAGAAGTCGGAGATGCTGAGGGCTATATTCCTCTTGTGCGGAAAAAGGAATGGATGGACATGTCCATTGATGACTTTTATAAATATTTCAATAACAACATTTATTAGAACAGAAAGCTGCAAAGTAAGACGAGTTGACTGCGGTTTGACTGCATGCCAACTTCCAAGCTTTTTAAAGCTTTTAAAAAAATTACTCAAATACTGATATTGGGATGTTGGCTTGAAGTCACGTGATTAAACTAGGATTGACTCCTTGGTGAATACGTGGATACTAAAGCTTAGTGTCTTCGAAAAAATCTCAATACTTCAACTAAGCAGCAAAGACTGGGCACAGATCCCTACTCCATCACACCATGGAATCAAGTCAAAGTTAAACCTTATTCTGAAATAAAGAGCATTGCTTGGCCCTCCTCAGTCCTCAAAAAGTAAATTCTATCATGATCTAGTCAGTCAGGGCTGGGAATACTTCGAAAGTAAAGCTGGTCAGGGCTTGGTTTAGCTCTGAAGAAAAACTGGTTAGAGATAGGCTTAGCTCTTAAGTGAAGACAATGCACAACCCCCACTCTGCTATCCATGGATTGATCCCCAACCTGCCTTCCATGGAGCTGCTAACGTTGATTGATTGAAGTCGAGTGATTGATTGTCCAACGTTGGCGACCGATATGAGGTTTGAAAACAAACAGATTCCCTTCCGATTGGATGCATCACGCAAGTATGAAATTCCATTGGTACTGAAGGAATTCCAACAGACACTGGTTGATGGAGTGGTCTTCTTCGGTGTACAGTTATGGTCAGGAGTAACATCATATCTTGTTGGTCTTCTCTGTAAAGTTGGCATCAATCTGTAGAAGAAAGTAGTCTTTCTTACTAAACGAATGTTTAGGCTTAACTTGACAACAAACTTCACTGGAATGCAGGCTTTCTTACTGAAACTACTGCGAGCCTGGAATACTTGGATTTGACTTTTGCTTGCTAAGCTAGCTTTCCAATGAAAGTACCTCAACATGCAGATAGCATACTTCATGATATCATAAAAACAACAAAGCTTCTCCTTTTTCCATCCCTTTGAATCACGTCCTTCTTGACCTGTGCCATTTGCCTCCTGTCGTCTGCCGATGGGTATTGTCGTCTGCTCTTGGCTAATCCCCTTTCCGAGCTGACGAAAACAAATTACCATCTTCTTTCACCAGATTGCAGACATGCACATTTTTGTATGGGACGAGATTAGAAACGTGGGCCAGAGCTGTATTAGGTTAGGTGGAACACTAAGGGGCTGACACAATTGTCGGTCGTGTCGTTATGATATTTGCTATGGGTCGTTCTGGCTTCGGGAGGTGGGGCTAATTTAGCCTCAATGTCTTATGGCTGGACTGTAGATTTATGGTTGTGACGTGACATAACAAATGCATTTCGTTATTGGCGAGTTCTTATTTCAGAACATACTCTATCTTTGTGTTGTCGTCGTGATCCATTAAGGTTAAATCAATTCTGTGTTCTTTTCGCTAGGTGAACGTAATCTGTCAATATCACATTCATGAATTTTCAAGATCATCCCTGGATTGTCTGATGGTTATACTACGTCCTACTTATAATACAATCTTCTTGAGTTTCTTAAGAAACTTCCTTGCTGGCCTGTTCTTCAGGCAAAGATTGGACAGACATCCCAACTTAATTTGCCTGAACATTATGTATACTGCTGTCCTTCCACATTTGCAGTAACACAGTTACATGTGGTCTTATTGATGTGAAACAGACTTGTCCTGCTTGTCACATATTATCACTTTGCCCTCCCAGCTTGGTTCCCTCTCGCCTTTGTCCTACCATACTTTGTTGATCGACTTCTAAGAGCTCTTGTGTCACAAAGACGTACCACCATCAGCCGTTTTATGTCGCGCATTCCCAAGGTCTGTGCGTGCTATTTCAAGATGGAGAAATCACTTGGGGGTTGGTTCTTTCTTGTTGAAAGTATACTAGTCTTTATCGTTGAAAAATCTTTCCTGTTGAAAGACGCTATGGTGTATTGGAAATTGGATCACCTGGTGTTGGCTCTTCTTTGAAGACTTATTAAACAATTCCTTGCTTGTTGCACAACACGTATTGGGACTGACAAAAACCAGTTCAGACAATGAATGCATCTTGAGCATCAGAAGAGCTCAAGTTGGCATACATGGTGTTGCTAGAGGTTTGGGATGAAAATATTGAGTTATTTTGCCTTCTTCAGTTAGGCACTCAAAAAAATGCCAAGGTTTTTTTTGCTTATGGTCAAGGTTCTATAATCAAGTCTTCAGAAATGCCTTGCCTTAAGATTGTGTTGCTTGGGTGTGTTTACTTTCTTGGTTCTATGATTATAAATACTGGTGATCGTGCAGATCAAAATGTGACATTGGTCCAATCTCTTAAGATATCTACAAATATTGGCAATATCACTGATTGTATTTGTAAGGATGCTACACCGCTGATCTCGAATGGATGGACGGTCACACTCTCTTCTACTCTGAAGTTCTCCCATCATTGCCTTGTCTCCTCTCGCAAATCAGTCACTTTATTCATTGCGTTGAATCTTTGAGATTCCCGGCTACTTCATCTTGATAACCGTTCTTTATTTGCCGGATTCCGCTGTTGAGTGTCCTTAGCCGCGTCCTGATAACATGTTTTGTACCTCTCTAAAATACATCAGGATTGACTGCTTTATTACAAAAGGAAAAAAGATCAAAACTCTATCATAATCTTGACGAAATGTACCGAAATTACCATCTGAAGCTGGTCAGTGTCTTTCAATAGAGGCAACACATTCCAGCACTTCGGTATCTAAATTCCATCCCCAATCCTAATGCCCCAGTATCATATATCCTATTACAAGTACTTTTAGAATATTGGTTTTTCGTACTCTATATGCATGGAATAGTTTGATCCAGTTTTGAGGAGCTCATCACGGAATATTTTACTGTGGCGCTTCATCGTCGATGGTACTCTTCTTATCTTCTTCGAACACTGTCAAGAATTACGCCATATATTGGCATTTCCACATGAAAGACTCATCCATTTCACTGAAAATATCAATACTTGTTTGGCAGTAATCATGCATTTATCGGTTCTGGTTTGCCTGAATTATGCGACGCATACCGCACGGCCAATAATTCCTACTTGTGAATATATGGCTAGATACCATGAATATAAATGGAGATGGGTTTTTTTTCAAGAGCATTTGAAGTCAAGTATGTGTCTCTTGGGTCCAGAAGTGTTGAGGATGAGACTATGATGGATGGTAGAGAGAACATTTAACTTTTCATTGATGCAGTCGTTTACAGTTGAACCTCTCTTAGCGGACAGCTCTGTTTGCCAGACACCCTATCTATTAAGTTAAGGACACTGGTTTTGTTACCAAACTTGTCATTTCAGTTGAAATTGACCTCCGTTATCAGGACACCTCTCTTTTAAGAACCGCACTTGTCAATCCAAAGGGTCTCCATAATAGAGAGGTTCTGGTGTATCATTCAACGACTGCAAATATCCTAAATGGCTAATAATTGCCTACCACAAGTTATCCATAACTAGTTGCAGTTCCTTGTAAGCAATTACAAACCCTCGCTATCTTAGGCTTGCAGCAGATCCTAGCTGCCCTACTAGGTAATCAAGCAGCTCGTAGCGATAGCTCAGAGATAATCGATCACTTGGATGAACCGTTCATGCCTGACTGCAGAGGATGGTCGGGATTCATCAAATATAGAATTGAACTCGCACAGATTATTGATATGCGGGACAAGTAGCTTAGGTGCCATCGGAATTAATTTTCCACCGCAGATCGACAGAACTTAGCTTTTGCGGCAATCAGAAGTAATTCTCTGCCGCAAATTGTCAGGACTCAGACGTGATGACTTTTGCTATTATTTTCATAAAGACGAGCGTAGGATGATGTGCGTCTTTAGTGGGGGATGATTATTGAGGTGGATGCATCTGATGTAAGTGATTTTCTTCTGGTCTTTGGTGAAAGACGGCAAGGGTCCCACTCTGTCATGTTATAAGCCACTCTGACAGTTTGGACTCATTCTCTCAGGAATAGTCCAACTCTAATGGTTATCTACTTCTTGCTTTGGATGCAAATTATCATTAGTCAAACAGGATGCGTTTTTCTTCCATTGTTGATGATGAGGATGATGAAGATTCTGTATGTCTTATCTCTCTGATATGGTCCAATGACTATCAGTCATCATAGATGGCCTTTTGGGATGAATGAACCCAAAATTGTCTTTGGTCAAATCCATTTTGTCGGACTTTAAAGTTGGTATGCACTGACTTCAGGTACCTCTCGATTCATTGCTTCCACTACACAGTTCTTGTTTTTATGTGAAGGATTCCTAATTTGTATTTCTTAGTCAAGCTTTCGTGATTTGGACTTTGGAGTGCCAATTTGGACTCTCAGAGTGTCTGAAGTCGGAAATGATTCTGAATTTGGACCTGTCCAGTATTGTTCTATATCTGCATTCTACCACTGGCTCTACAATCAGTTATGACCACTGGCTGGTGTCGACTTGATCAAAAACCGCCAGAGGTACCTGTTACTATATCAGAAGAGTCACGCCGTAAGATAACAAAACCAATATGTAGCGCGGTAATTGCGCGTCGCATTCCCACACACCAGCGATATATCATCAAGTGCGTTAGTAAAGTATTAGCGGGTATTGGTATTCGTAACGGTAACCTGGGGCGAAGTGTAACTTTGAGAAGAATGGTAAATTAGAAGCTAAATGGTGATTATCCACTGATATGATGTGCTCGAGGATGTTCCTTCACCCAGAGTGATGAGTTTCCCATTGTTCCTGGCCAACTGGCCGGATATTATTGACTGAGGGGAGAGATATGACTTTAAATGTGAATAAGTTTTCCAAGTTTCTGTTTGGATTGGCAGAGATGAACGAGTTGTCCCGAGAATAGTCCTGACTACAAATGGTCGTTTGGAACGAGTTGCTCTGAGAAGTTTATTGGTTAGTTCTAACTACAAATATTCCTTTGACACAAAGTAGCTTCACAAGAGGTAAAAATCCGTAGTTAGCAATTGTTCAGACATAATATGACCATCGTTGGAGAGTCCTCACTCAGTAGACTTTCTCAAGATTGTGGCCATTGATTGAATTGTTTATCGTGGATACTGGCCGGGACAACTCGTCACCATCCATCTTTATACTTTTGACGGTCAACGACATTCTATTGCAAATTTTATCAGGCAATTTGTTGTAATGTCCGTGCTAGTAATGATGCTATGTGCCTCCGACAAATTGGTTGAGCCTTCTTGCCTCTTGATTAGGCTAAACATGCTCGATCTCCATGACAGTAGTTCACGGGTTTGATAAATAACTTAACCCCTAAGTTCATTCTGTAGAAGGAAATTGACAATTTACATTCGTCCTGCAGTCATTACCAACCCCAACACCAAAACTGATAACAATTTTGCAACAATTAGACACCCTATTTCCTGGATGTTATTTTGTCAGTTTATTGACGAGTGCAAAACTTCTTGTATGGTCTTCTTATGGAGTTTTATATCTTCTCTTTCCAGATGTACCTCTTGTACCCAGAGTGACTACCCATGTAACTGGTGCATTCAGAACCATAGGTGTGTCTACCATCGGGAAGTCTGTGGAAAGGGCGAGGTGCTGGTCACTGGAAAAAATGTAAGTTTTTCTGAATTCTTGCTAATCAGATGCAAATTTGATGAAGATAGTTAATGCTGTACTGGTAACAGAAATGATTGAAGGGAGTGTGGTCCAAAGGTACCTGGCTTACATATGGCCATGGTTGCATCGTCATTCTAAACTTTGTGCCGCTTTGGTCCAGTGAAAACAAGGCACACAGACTCGACAGACCTTTGGTCTCCTCTTTGTGATCCTCAGCATCCGTGATAGATGGCTCTTGACCACTCTCTTGCTCCACGACTTGTCTATATTTCTTTTCAGACACCTGGAACCAGCGACAGGGTCGGGCCTGGAATGTGTCCACGGATAGAGTCCAGCGACACAAAGATCCTCGTACCATCTGGACATGAGGAAAACATCATCGTTACCGCAGTCAATCTCAAGGTAAAGAAAAAGCAAACTCGCTGAATACGCTTCTTGGTCGGAAAAGCATATTGCCATTTCTCTGCCTCTGTTTCTCTGTGCAATAGTTCCTACCAGTTGTTGTAACCTCCAACGTATGAGCTGCGTTTGTTTGCAGTTGTAGGCAAGTTATTCTCCTCTGGACTGCTGGTGTCTAGGGCCAAGTCAAAGCAAAATGTTTTTCATTTAGACATCTTTCCAGGGTGTGCTTCAAGGTTATTGGTTGTGTGATGCTGGTCCAGCATGGGTGAGACAATTATAGCCTAACCAATATAACTTAATTTCTTAAATGTTCTTGCTTTTATTTCAGGACTTTCAAATTGATCTCCGTTGTTACTTCAACATTGACGGCGGTGTAGAGGTGAATGCTCGTCTGGTCGTTTCAAACACAGGTGGAATCAAGACCATCAAATGTGATCCAACGAGGGTAGGTTCTTAATAGGAAGTTATGAATGAATTGACTTGGGCTCATACAAACCAGGGATTGGCTTTATCATTGAAGTGACCAGTTCAGCTAAATTTTGATGGGCACCACCACCAAATTGTGAGAGTCTATCACCATCATCCAGAACTCTTGTTTAGGGTGATTCTGATGCTGCTCAAGTTATAAAAAAAGTGCTGATTTTGCAAATCTCCCATTTCAGTTTTCTTACCCTGAGGATACAGGTGTGCGCAATGTTCCCTTCAAGATAACCTGGGGGACTGCAGGCAAGGCAATTGACAACCCGACAGGCATACAGGGTAGGTTATCAAGCGTCTGCTGTTCATTCTTCCAGGACATAACATTATGATATGAACTTGCTATAGATTTACGCTCTTGCATTGTCCTTTATCACCTGTGCCAGAAGTATTGAAATCTTTACTTTGGGGGAAATTCCACAAATTTTTCATACAGATCAGGGACCAGCTCTGGTCGTTGGGTTGCTATTACAAAAACCATGCAGTCATCTCTGCTGGAGTTTTTTGGAGAGGGGGGATGGGGTTTGACTATGATGGTGTTAAAAATGTTGGGAACTCACTTGGTGAGCTTGGACTTTGTTGCCCTAAGTTACACACATCTTCTCAATCTTGTGGATTCTTCTGGCAGTAAACTCGAGGCACAAAATAAACAATTCTCTTGTTACGGGAAAAACTTTTGTAAAATGTGACATATCCAAGGATAAGTGCAATGCAGAACTGATGATGTTGTAATGAGGTACACGAGAGGACCTTTTCAGCTACGTTTCTGATATAGATGTTAGACCACAGGTGTTAAAGGGACTGTGTTTGCTTATAATCGTACCAGATCCAATCCTTCACATTTTCTCTTTCCTTTTCCATCACTCTTTCTCTCCTCGACATTTCTAGGGACTGGGCGCTCACGAGAAATAGCGACACGTAAATAGCTACTATACGCGTCACTGTTTGCACGATCTGTCAGTAGATGGTGCTCTATGTTAGACTAGCCCTTATGATATATGGGACCATGTGTATTGTGTTTCGTATTGGTGATGTAGTTCTTTGTGTTCTTATTCAATCGGATAATTTTTACCCAGTTAACCCTGCTAAGTTGTTTTGAAATTTATTCGAAAATTATTCGAACAAAATTATATTATGAAAATCCAATATACGTTGGAGGTTAGGAGTTTCGTCTACATTAAGATAGAGGAATTTCTTGCCCTATCCCATATGCTGTCCAAAACGGACATGAAAGTCTGTGGAAACCCACCACCAAAGGGTTCTCAGTGAGGGACCCTTCCTAATTCACTGAGAATTCTTGTCCTTTACATTTTATCCATGGTATATGCCATACCCAAGAACAAAAGTTTTGAGAGAAGTTGCCTTCTTGCCTTTTAGACAAAGGCACTGTCCGTGTGGCAGCCTGACTGAATAAACAGTTCCTTTCCTGATATGTTTGAGGGGGAGAAAACTCTTCTAGCATTGGCTTCTCGCCAATGGTCAGATGCTTCCTAAACTTTTCCCCAGAAGAAATCATTTTCCATTGTCAAACACCTCTCCTTTCCACCATCAGAATCCTGCAAGGTGCTTGAGACGACAGAACACAGAGTGACTTTACAATTCACTGCCACTTCCTGAATAATACATAAGTGCATGCATTCAGCCTCATTTTGCTTGACAAATGTTAAAGGCATTAATCATCAGAGCCAAAAGGGGCAGCGACTCCTATACAGTCAGGCGCAGACTATACAAACCTATCTCTGACACCACCCTCTTTAAACCCACCAACTCCATTATCAAAGCTTTCTTTACTCCAAATGTTCTCTCTTTTTACGCATTTTTTCCCTTAAAAAGTTCATGTACCTGTAATTTACCTTTCTCTCTTCCTTGCCAGGCATGGGTGAGTTTGACTGGGTGTTTTGGTCCAGCCCTTGTTGATTTGGTAACATGTCAATGACCTTGACCTTCAGAGGTCATAGTTTAACTCTTCAAGGTCGAGGACATATTCTTTTCAAGTTATCTTGGCATCTTGGCTATGCCCTTGTCACCCAAAAGGAAACTGCATGACATATTTTCACCCCGAGAATATGTCAAGAGGAAATGACGTATCGAATACTGTGTGACCATTGAAGGTTAAATGCGGCATTGACATGTCCCGTTCAAGTTCTGACGACAAGGGCTGTGCTGTTGTATGGTCCCCCACGCTAGTCCTATGCTTGAGTATACGTATCATGGTCCTGAATGTTCGAGTGTAGTTGAAAAAATATTCATGTTAGCAATACAAGCATTCTTGTCCACATTTGAATAAGGTAAAATGGTATAATTATAGAAATGATGTGTTGTGTCAGCTGTGTAGGTTCATAATTGTACCACTTTACTTCACAAGGCAAGAAGTTTTCGGATCCTGTTTTGCGACGCACCACCCGGTTGACTGAATCTGCACTGTCTTGCTTGCACCAAGTTACACCGTATTGATATGTTAGCGAGGCCAGTCATTCATCATGTTCATGAATTCTAAACAAATACATGTATACATCATTATACATTTCATAGCATGTCAGGTGTTCAGCCCAATTGACGTAATTGACATACTTTACGAGTAATTCCTGAGGCACACCTTCTCTGAATCTTGGTTTTGGCTGCAAATAGAACATTTTCAAAGGCTTTATGTAAATGACCTTTAAAAGGTGATGAAACTTAATGGTGTACAGTTTCTCAAATATATGAATTGTCAAAAACTTGTCCTCTCAAAAATGCTTGCAACTTTCCAGGATTCTCCATTACTCCATTGGAAGTTCAGCTAATGGATCATCATATTTCTATTCAGTTAACATCTACGGGGAACCTGCCTTGCCAAACAATATCAAGTTGACTCCATTTGCTGTTTAAATTAATGAAATAGCGTATCAAATTTCATTGAATTTTCAAATATTTTCTAAAGCTGTCACTAAGGTTCCTTTCATCTTTTGACAAAGCTGATGTGATGTTGCTGACAAATGAGATGAGATGATGGTTTTTTTTCCCCTTCCGAGTTGCTGATGTTGCATCGGGATAATCGGAAATTAAAACCACTTGCTTTGTTCTCTGCTAGTCACTTCTTATATTGGTCTCCAGTGACTTTTAAAATTGGTACTGAAACAATACGATATGCTGATAAGATTAAATCCTTTGTTTTGCTGTGTGTGACACTTAATCCATTAGAGACAAACGAAATGTTATAAAATCATGTTTAAAAAAATGACATAATGCGCAATTTGTATCCTTCAATTTGGTTTTTGGTTACTTGTGTGGAGCGCAGTAGCGTATCTTCTGGTTATAGGCCTATGTCTAACTCTCAATCCAAGGGTTGTAGGTTTGGACATCAGTCTTGTCATCTCTTAGGCCTTCACAGGTCAAGCTGAAATGAAGGCATTCACTTGATACCCCACCGTACAAGAATTGTCAGTACAATTAAAAGGCTTTGTCCTGTTAAAGTTTCAATCATAATTTTGATAATAATGAATTTAAACTCATTTGAGAATGTTCATGACATTATTGCCCTGGTAGTGTATGTTGAATGTATGTTGAGTGTGTGTGGTGTGATATGTATAGTTTTGAGATAGCCTCTATGTTGTCATGTGTACTTGCATGGATGTTGTGGTCACACTTGGCAGTGTCAATCAGTCTCCATTATATTAGTGTTAGAAATGTTGAGAATTATGGTATAGTTCCCTATGCCATGTCATCTTTGATTTTTTGGGGTGAGTTTGTTGTCTTAAATATGTTTGAGATGAATTAAAACTCGCTCACCAAGTAGTAATGATTAGTAATTGCCTCAAAAAGTCTGAAGCCTATCTCATCAAGTGTACCTACTGATGTCATTTGGAGTTGTTGAAAGAAACTCCCAGAAAATATACTCCGATCGTGATTGACTAACGCGCATCAGAACTGGTTGCAACCTAGAGCATCTGACAAGTGGCCTCATTAGACTTCCAGGGTCACATTCTACGACCGGTTGATCGAGCCAACCTAATATCCTCCCTACCTAATATTGTCATTAGTCGATGATTGCCTCGGAAAAAGTCTCCCAAATGAATAGAAAACAATGACCCATCAGAAGGGATTGGTTTGTTTTTCTACGATGGCTTCTCTCGTTAGGTAAATATCTTGGTTGATTGGGAAGTTTTGATGATCGGTTGTGACGTCTGTGGCAGATCAACATGGTCAAGGTCATAGTGTTCAAACATTTCGCCTTACGAATGGTCGAGTATGATTCGATAAGTTATAGATTTCCTAGTTTGTTCCAGTTTAAGGTTACTGTGGTCTTGTTACAATAAAACGTACAATGATTTTATAACTGTATCAGTTTTTCTTGCTCCACCATTCTTGGGTTGTCAGGGCTTTCCAGCTTCTCCTCCACTCCAACCATTGTTGAAGGTCTGCTGTGAAAGACGCACTAAGACCCTACCTTCTTTGGAATCGATTGTAAGCAACACTAAAACTAATAAAACCAACAAGGGAGATTTTGAGGCTGAAATAAACTTGTAGATACTCATTTCCAATGTGTTTGGTGGGTTAGATATGATAAGGAAGTCACGAAATCCGAAATAACTTTCTAAAAGTTTTTCTGCCAGGCTATTAGGGGCAGCCTCTAGGACAGCCTGGCAGTTTTCTTCTGCTATCGGTTCAGCCTGGCAACCACAACAGGCTACTGATAGAAGTTGGAAAGCCTGATGTTGTGTTTCTGATTGTTTGTTGCATGTGGATGGCTGTGTTGTGATTTTCATTATGCATGACTTTTTGATGCTGTTTGGTATAGTCACCTAAGTTATTGCTTGGACTCTACTCCATCATCACATTTCAAACCCTTGAAGTACCAGGGTCTTTGTCTCTGAACTAATGTAAGAGAATGTTCTGTCTAGACTTTTAGTCATTTGAGTGTGATGACTAGAACTAACGGCCACGAGATTTATCACAATTTCTCCTTCATCAGCTTTTCACCTTTTATGGCAACTCTGCACTAATTATCACTATCATGATCATCATATTTGAATGTAAAAAAGACATGTGCAGTAACATGTACTAAATTGCCCGCAAATAAGAGATTTAAATCGCATGCGACAATAATCGCCTGTAAGTGGTGGTTGTCACAGGTCAGTCCATATCAAACCCAACTATGACTGGTTTTACCCACAGATGAGAGATCCTTTTGTTGCACAGTGATTATAATCACTTGTTTGTGCATCGTTTACTTACAGTCACACTGACAGAATCTTTGAATTAAAGGAATGTCACAATGTACTCCTTACACAAAGAAACCCACATTTCCAGAAATTCACCAATCTAGGTTGGCTTCTTTTGCTCATCTTACAAAAGAAATTAATACATGAAGATACCTCAAAGATGTCCTTTCCTCTGCCCAATTTTTCTGTCTCGCAATGCACAGCTATCTCTCAAATCTGCAGTCATCTGAACATGAGACCACTGCACCTGCAAGATCTAGGCACACATTTAAAGAGTCAAAATGTTGTCCTAGCAGCTTTACCTCAGCTGTTGGATCAGACATGCCATATAACGTGTTTATCAGCTCAACCTCAGCTGTTGGATCAGACATGCCATATAACGTGTTTATCAGCTCAACCTCAGCTGTTGGATCAGACATACCATATAACATGTTTATCAGCTCAACCTCAGCTGTTGGATCAGACATGCCATATAACGTGTTTATCAACTGATCCTCAGCGGTTGGATCAGACATACCATATAACGTGTTTATCCGCTTAATCTCAGCTGTTGGATCAGACATGCCATATAACGTGTTTAACAACACCACAAGTTAAAATTTTTCAACTCTTACCGATTTCCTCCCTTTTCCAGTTGAGGTATACAAGTGCTCCGCCCTGGCTGACAACTGTGGTAGCTGCCTCATTCTCGACTCTAAGTACGGCTGTGGATGGTGCGTGAACTTTGGCTGTAACATCCGTGGCAAATGTGCTAGGGAGTGGCTGTCGAGTTCGTCAACTTGTCCAAATCCTCAGATATTCAGGGTAAGTTCAGAGCTCATAGATGTTTTGAAATGATTCCGGCCTGTGTAAGGATGGTTTAGGCAGCCCTTGCAAGTTAGACAAAGATACCTGCCAAGACCTGCCGCCCTTGGAGATCAACCAGGCACCTATTGACCGTTAGTTGAAAGGGTTAGCAACTAAACCACACTCTGTTCAAAGATTCATATCTCTTCTTTCTTGTTGCAGTTCTACCCCACATCAGGCCCCAAGGAGGGTGGTACCAACATCACCATCGAGGGAGCCAACCTGGGAAAGAAACAGGAGGACATCAAGGATGGCATCAGTGTTGCTGGCGAACCGTGTAAACCATACTACTTCTCTCAAGCAAGAATGTAAGTGTTTATTCAAGAGAGGTTTCGTTTAGAAATTAGGTATGGGGGGAACCTGGGCAGGAAGCCGGAGGACATCATGGTAGGGGTCAATGTGGTGGACATCTCATGTAAGCCGTACTATTTCTCACAGGCGAGGATGCAAAAATTTAGCTTCTGAAAGAATTCTGTGGTGTTTAGTACGTTACAACTTCAGTTGTGGAAAAAGATACCTTGCGGTGGCTTTGCAAGTCGACTTATTGATAGGTCTGCAACAAAAGTATCATTCCCCAGTCTTTGAGCTTACAAGCTAGCTTAAATTGTTACAGATGGACACCATCTCCGACAGAAATGTTACCTCCATTCTTGATTCAGTCAACTTCTGCCAGCAATTGATGCAAATATACCTGTACCTTAATTTGTAACATGAAATGAAATGTAGAGTTGATGCATGTTCATTTCTTTCAGTATCAAATGTGTGACTGGAGCAAGCCCCAGCGAGCAATTTGGCCGGGTCAAGATCGTTGTAAACACGAACTACATTGCAGAGTCGACAACTGATTTTCACTATGTGGTGAGCTTTCTTCAAAGTGTTTTAGCATCTCCACAGGCTGAAGAATAGAAAAATCAGCCAGATCAGTCATGTGGATTAAGAGTCATTTTGTGCTCAATTTTCATATTAGTTGACCTCAATTACCTGGGAAGAAATTGCACCAATATCGTAACAGTTTGTGGCGGACTAATGCGCTCCTTGTCAAAAAATTGCAGTTTAAACCTTTCACTGCAAGCCTTGGCATTATTGTAGAGTCCTTGGATATTGAGATGAGAGGTGAGGTCAGTGCTGGGCATTTGATGTAGAAGGAAACTGAAGACCCTAGAGAAGACTTTGGTTGGTATCTGAGAGAGAGAGACCATATAAGTCAAATGAGGAAATAATCTGAACATGGATTAGACCCACCATCTGAGAGCTGTTGGCACTCTTTATTCACTCGACTACCTGACAGTCCAATCGTAGAGTGGCGCCAGTTCTGTGTGGTTTAGTTTTCAATAATCTCTCTCTTCCAGGAACCGGTTATCTTGAACATCAACCCGACTTTTGGCCTTGTTTCTGGCGGCACCAAATTAAAAATCATTGGAAAATATATGAATGCGGGAAGTCATATTATGGCAATGGTGGGTGGACTACCATGTGAGGTCATCAGGTAAGTCAACTTCAGGCCAGTTTCAGATTGTTTCATGTTGATGTGTCTGTTCAATACTTCGTCTGGTGTGTCATACTTCCATATAATCATGATCAGTCGCCTCTTTACAGATGAAGCCTCTTGTGGTTGAGTGGTCAAACTTGGCCAAGTTGTGGGGTCAGCCTCTATGGAGTCTGACATCAGTGCCACGTGTTGTAAGGCTGGCCCAACAAGTTGACCATCATGTCGCCCCATGACAGCGGTCAGGAAAGACGTTAATCACTAGAAGTCAGCCATTTTAGGAGGACCTATGTAGAACAAGTCCAATATTTTGATGCATTGATTTCACATTTTCCAGCAAAAACGAGAACACTGCTGAGTGCATCACGTCTGCTTCAGACAAAGTGAAAAACGGCAGCATCATGATGAAATTTGACCGTGCAGAGGTCCGGTTTGACAGACAGCTATACTCGTACGTGCCAAACCCGACAGTGACCAGCGTCGACCCAGAGAAGGGAATCTTGAGTGGTGGTGTCATGTTGAAGGTCAGAGGAACTGGGCTGGGAGCTGTGCAGGACCCTATGATGTTTGCTCGTGTATACGGCGTTGACTATATCAGTGTAAGTTTCATAAGTTCAGGGCTCGAAGTTCACATAGGCAATGGAGGCAAATCCCTTGGGGCTTTCCTCCATTGCCTTGGTGAACATTCTTTCTTCATGAAGGCAGCTTTTTTAAAAGGCATGGAAATTTTCTGGTAAGGGTAGTTGCCCTCCAGTTTTAGTAGTGTGGTTGGATCTTCAGTTGACATGATAAAGACACAAGACTATTTCATTTCACCCTTTGCAAATTCTCTTGACTTGATTGCAGAGTCGGTCAAAATTGGTGCCGAAACAGCCATTAGAAATTTGATGATATAGCAGAGGTAAATGATGATAAGTATTGTATACCTTTCAGGATTGCAACGTCACCTCATATACAACAATGAAGTGTTTTTCCCCTGACGTCAACGCCTCCGGACTTGTCACGAATGCCAACGAACCAAAGCAGATTCCATACGGTTTCATCATGCAGAAAGTGCGGGTCACGAGGAACAACAGTAATCAGGGGACCGGAGTGCCAAAGTTTTCGATTTATCCGAATCCGCAGTTTATGCCTTTCAAAGGTGGTGTTATGTTTTTCCAGAGCAAGAGTGACTACCTAACAATTGACGTAAGTGATGAGAGGCAAAGTTGTGTTTATCTTCAGAATTCTGCCCATCCTACTAACTTCTTCCACTTTTTTGACTGTAATCTGTCTCGATAAGGGGCAACTTTTAAGTATAAAACTGAAACTAATCAAAGCCAGACACAATATGCTTTATGTTCATTATCTCTTTTTGCTTTCAATTCAGGGCAACAATTTGAACCATGCGCTGAAGGAGTCTGACATCATCGTCAGGATCGGCACGGGTTATTGTAACGTGACGTCTATTGGAATGCGACAGCTCAACTGTAAACCACCAAGCAGGCAGCCAAGCCAGAATGGGGGAAGCAGTCCTAATGTCTTTGTAAGTAATAGATAGGAGTCTCAGATGTTTCTCCAACCCATCAACTTCACCCTTTCTTTCCTTACTAAATTTCTAGTTCTGTTTGAGAAACTGGGACTAGCCTGTTTGAGACATGCTGCTGTCCCAAGTTGGGGCCTGTCACGTCAAATTCTAATGACCTCTGAGCAGTTGGGCTGGGGTTCGTGCAGGACATGAGACAACATTGGCCATCTTTGCTTTGTGACGTTTTGCAGGTACACGTCGGTAATCTGACCTTCCCCATCGGACGCATCAACTTTGAGGAACCAGCGGGAACGCTCCCAATCGCTGTTATCATCGGTGTAAGTGTCGCAATCGGCATCGCTGTTATCATCATCGTCATCATCTTCATGGCGTACTGCCGTAAATCTCAGGAGAGCGACCGCGTCATGAAACGGATGCAGACCCAGATGGACGTGTTGGAAAGTCGTGTCGCAAAGGAGTGCAAGGAAGGCAAGTATTTTGATTATCTCCATTTTCTTGCTGAATATATCTTCTAACATTGGCATGTAATGCATATATATAGTTTGCTGGTCAATTTTGCCTCTGATAGGGCCAAACCAAACAAATGCTGTGGTTCCTCAAACTTTTTCTTTGCCACCTAGGCCGAGAATCATGAAATATTTCACCAATGTCCCCTAAGTTTAGAATGACATAATTATCTGTCTAACCAGCAAACCATTTCGGGGAGGGAGGCTGATATACTGGAAATCCTGACATACACTGTGTTTTCACAGACACGTTTTCAGGGCCCGAAAACTTGTCTTTGTAAAACAGTATATGTGAGTTTTACCTGTATATCTCAGTATTGAAAGTCTATTCATGATAATCAGTGTGGTCCCTCGGCTTTTTTGTGGGGTTTAATAAATATATTCTGGGAATTTCCCCCGTTCCTCCAATCCAACAATTTTTCCTGCACTCAAACTAACCAGTCTCCTATTAAAATCCCGCTGCAGTCTTGTATGAGGCAGACTTATATCGGATGTCCCTGGGTAGGCAAACACCTCTTTATGGCAGTGACAGGGGTTCTTCCATACCGGAACACCACTATGATGTCATTGATGAACTTGGTAGGAACCACATGATTTTTTTATTTTGGCCAGCATCTCTGTTGTGTGTCGGCTGAATAGAATTTGCCCACGTCAGTCTAGTCTCGTTATGGAGTTTTGTCAGTTCGTCCGTCATGTTAAGAAGTTCGTTAGTCGGGTAGTTCGAAAGAATTGGGAATTCGTAGTGGTTTCTTAGACTGGTTCCTAGTATCTGCCGTTTTGTTGGAATTGGGAACCGGTCTAATTTTAGATCTCTTGTTGTTGGCTTATGTCATGCATTTCAATTATTCCTAAAGGGACAATGGCTTTGTCTTTATCCTGATGCAGATGCAGTCTTGGCAGTGTCAATCAAAGAATGACATGGATGTGCTTGTCATATACCATTGCAAAGAAGATTTCTGAGGCTGTTCTGCTTGGGCCTAAAAGCATATGGTCCCTTTAAGATCTTTTTTTTATCTTCTGTACTTAATGTATTGCACCCAATTTACAATAAACATATATCAGGTTGCCCTGTGAAGATTGTTTTTTAAATCCAGGATTGATATACCATGTTTGATGGTCAGATTTTGTATCCATTTATTTCTGCGGATGTGTACATTTTCCAATGATTAGACAATGTAGTTAAACATTTTTGTGCCCCTAACGTTCCCCCTCTAGCAGAAAAAATCGCAGAAATATTAGGCTCGCGAAAATAAAGTAGTTGCAGTATACTGACAATTCTAGGGTATTTTATATGATTAATGTGTAACAGAAAAATTTATGAAAATTATAAAAACACAGAAATCAACAAGAAATTTTGATACAGTTAAATCGTTGCTGTGAAATGTACCAGTATAATAAAAGGCTGGTGTACATTGCCTTGTATCAAATGTAACAAATAGCTTAAATAAATCCTACAAATCTTGTCTCTACCAAATCCTTCACTAATTCCCTCTCCTATCCACTGGGCACAAATCCTATCTATTCCATGATTTCCTCTCTCATACACTTACAATGTAAGGTAAACTGGTACAATTATTGCCCCAGTTCACTTTTCACCACTGCAGTGTAGGAAGCAGCTGGGAGTACACGTTAATGCACACAGAGGCTATCGTTGTACCAATTTACCTTACCTACATATGTAAAAATATTGGAAAATTCCATATTCATATTGTAAAACCAGAAATAAAATATATTCTACAATTTGAATTCAGATGTTATAGGCTTTGCATGGCTGTGTAAAATGTCTCATACTCCTTTCACAAATTTTGATGTTAGATATCTTTTGAGATTTTGATGTGTTCGAAACATGAAGGGTTTTTATCCACTTTGTTTTTTTCTTGTGATTGTGCTGTTAATTAAACAATTTATTGCAATTCAGTTGAGTACATTTGTTTATAAGCTTCAGTAATTCAACATTTGCTGAATTTTGGCCTCAGTTGGTTGGATTTGTAAAGGTTGTACATATATTTTTTTGTCAAATTTATTTTCTTACTGAATAAATTTTGCAAGAAATGTTCCAGTTTGCACCACTTGGCTATCTTTCCAGTTTTATCCCTCAGTCACTCTATGGACATGTCAATTTCGTCGGTTTGACTGCTTTTGATACATCTTATTGGAGAGACAGAGTGGAGCCAAGTTGAGCATAAAATGTCCAAACATTTTGCAAAATTTATTTCTAACTTTATTTTTTTTGTCATTTTGATATCTATTTCAATATTTTTACCGCTCCTCTACTTTCTGTTTCTTTAAGATTGCACCATCTATCATTACACATTTCTTGACCCATTCACTGCTACATTGAGATCGTAAATCTGATATCTTGAAATGAAATAACAGTACCGCACAACTATCAGCTGAGTGCAAGCCCACATGCCTCTTGTTCCCCATCTCACATCTTTATGATGGTTAATGCCTGCAATAACATTACCTCTGACATTAAAGACGTGGAGCGGCGATAATTAAAAGAAATCAACAATGCCGTAGCACAAAGACTGCACTCCTGGTGTCACATAGGAAGCTTATTAAAACATACCTCAAAGACGTATAAGAGAGATCGCAGGAATGCCTGTGCCGGAAGAAAGAGAATGTCTCAGCTCACTGGGAGTCTTAAATTACAAACTAGAGTCATATTCGACTTGGGGTATTCTTTTCCAACTTGGCTTCTTTTTTTCTTCTAAATACCCCATTTGTACTTTGTATGTTGCCATGGCAATCTCATTTTAGCCTGTCAAACCTAATCATATCTTTCAAATTTCGTTTAGACTTGTGGCGTGCTGCGCTAAAAAAGGACGACAAAAAATGATGCGCTAATGTGATTTAGTGATTGAGCTTGATAGCGATAGAATTGAATTTTTGAAGCAGAGAATTCGCAAAGAAAAAAGCGTAATACTATAAAGATAGAAACGAGTTTCATGTTACGTGATTTAGGTTTTAAACTGTGCTGTTATATTCTCAGCAACCTTCTTAAATTTGGAATTTTCAGAAAAATTTGAAAAGTAAGGTTACAATCCAAAAGCAAAACACTCTTACAAGATATAAGCAAAACACACTTACAAGATATAAGCAAAACACACTTACAAGATACAAGCAAAACACACTTACAAGCTATAAGCAAAACACACTTACAAGCTATAAGCAAAACACACTTACAAGATATAAGCAAAACACACTTACAGACATAAACAAAACACGCTTACAAGATATAAACAAACCTCCCTTACAAGATATAAGCAAAACACCCTTACAAGATATAAACACAACATGCTTACAACATCTAATCAAAACGCAATTCACACAAGATTTTAACAAAACACACTTACAACATATAAAGAAAATACACTTACAACATATGCAAGAAACGAACAAGATTTAGATTTAAAACTGTGTGCATGGCTGTTTTTCCGTTCAATTTGAATTGGCGTCATGTGGTTGTATTTGTCCTATTTCAGCATTTGCCGATTTGCAGTCGATTTTGCCTGAACTAGGCCTGGTAAATGGCCTGCATGGTTCGTACTAACCCTAAATTGCATCCATGGCACCAGAGATTTTATGTTCAGATTATGCTAATCAGTGTTACTTACTTTTCGATGATTTTGGTGTTTGGCTCAAATAGCATTGGATAGGGATTTTATTTTGTAGCTTGGTGTGGGGCTGGTTTGTCATCTAAATGCAAAATTTAAGTAGCTTCCTATTAGTGTACTTCATTATGCTGTTTATCTACCGCTCTATTCCGCTATTGGTCGCTTAATATAACCAATTTTGGTTTGTTTTCGAGTTTACCCACATATACGTAATAGGACGTCAGCCACTGCTGAGCACGTAAAAACGCTGCGTCTATACACGTCATCCATCCTAAAAAAGTTAACCGTGAATTCTTTAGTGGCTTAACTTAGAATTTGATCTGTTTCAAGATGACAAACCAGCCCCTGAACATCCTTTTTCATATTTGTGCCCAACCATTGATGTCTCTATATTTTGACTTCAGCCTTAATTTCAGCGCCTCACTTCCCAAAACACCGTCAAGCCTCCTTTCATAGAAACCACATTCGTTTCTTTCTCCTCTTTTTCGTCGCATTCACTTCCTGTGCGAATCCACAACTTCCTGTTTAAAGTGCTTCGGCTCTTAAGATGCATTATGGGATTGTTGGTGTTGTTTTTTGTCGTAGCATAGCATTGTTGTCGCTTTCGGTGTCGTGTCAAGGTGTTGAATATTGGATATTCCATGCCTTGTTGATTTCAGTTTTTGCTTTTATTGGGTTGAGGTATCAGGTTTTATTTTCTCATTCTTTTGAAAATGTTACATAATACTTTAAGCCACTTAGAATTCCCTTATATAATCATTTCACATTTAAAACAATACATTGGGGTCCTGCATACATTGTAAAACAACATAACTCGCTGCCTGCTTTGTTGACGTGTTCGGTTTGTGCAGCCTGGTACTGCCGGCCTCAGCATTCAGACATCAACATGATCAGTCAGGACCCCAGACTCACACTAGTGGCATCGCCTTTTTTTCGGACAGACATATTTTCCATGTGGCCAGGGAAAAGGCTTAACCATGCACCCCTTTAAAGCTCTTGAATAATACCAGGCATTGAGATGACACTTAATCGTTTTGAAATTTTGTGAATCACAGACGTGTATTTTTCAGTTGACATCAGAACTTTTAATGCTGAAGTACTACAAAGTTGAGACCATCTTGTGCCCATGGGCTCATACCATTTTTCCTAATGTGATTCCTGGAACACCAGACATCAATGTCAAGATGGCTGTCTTTGTCTTTGAAAAGTAGACTACTGTTCAGATGTTTTGATCAAAAACTAAAGTCCAACAAAGTGTAGACCCATATTTGCCCATTGATACGTGACTTTACTTCTTGTTAGTAATTCCTTGATGTTGCGGCATCAATGTTGTCAAACCCCAATCTTTGTCTTTGAAAATTTAGTCATTTCTTCCTTTAAACATAAAAATGTATTGATTGCTTTGAACATTTGCAAAATTGCTGACAAAAGGCTGAATTCTTCAAATGAATCTGGTCTCTGTTGAGAGGCACCAATTTGAAAGAGCAGATGAGCTCATTCTCGTGGACTGGTTCTGTTAGAACTCAGGAATCCAGATTCAGACATGTCAGTGACAAATTTTATTCAACCTAAGGTTACTGGAATCATATGTACATCCGTGTATGTCAATGCATTAGTTTTGATGTCATCTCAGTTTGAAAAGACATTGCGCTGGTTGCAATAGGGACACTCATTAAAACGAAGAAAGTCGGGAATTTTAATTCCAATTTGCTTCAAAAGTCTTTGTCTTTCAACATTGTTCAACAAAATTAATGAATACAAAGTCAAACGGTTTCATCTTGCCTCATTAGTGTGATCAAGCTAACGAGAGAATTTTTTTGTCATTTCTGGGTAACGAGTTTGAGCAAAGTGAACACAATCAACCTGGAATTGAATTGGACACATAAAAGTTAAATGAGACAAACCGAATTCACTCATAATTTCATCCCAGTCCTGCTAACCGTAGCTTAATCATGGACGTTATCGTTAGCTTAACTGCGTTTTGGTTTTCGCACGATTCGAGCCGGTTGAGAGGGGTTGTCTAATGTAGCTGGATGAAGGGGGTGCAGGAATGAAAATCGGGGCATTGGTGCGCTTGATGGTTTTCTTGCCTTGGGTATGGTAAGGCAAATTATGAAGTTTGTTCGGAATCCTTGGCTCGATGAAGTTCAATAGTTTGAAACGGCCCTCGTCATCTCTGAATGGTACTAACCGTCTGTTTAGACTTTCATATCTAGGAAAAATGGTGGTCTTTATTCTCGTTTCCTCAGGTTGTTTCAAAATGCCTGACAACAGATTTGGTTTGTCACTTCTTGGACAAAATTTCAAACCGAACATTTTCTCGTCCATTCTAACCTTCAGTGTCTCTCTTGCAGCATTTGCCGAGCTCCAGACGGATATGACAGAGCTGACTCAAGACATGGCGAGCATTGGTGGCATCCCATTTCTCGACTACCGAAGTTTCTGCATGCGTGTGCTGTTCCCAACCATGGACGAGTGTGACCATCCAGTCTGCAGGGCACTTGAGGTAGGATTTGTTGAATCGATTGATTGATTGGACAGTATCTTTAAATACCAGAGTCCTGTTTTTGGTCCCTTGCAAAATGGTGTTACCACCAGGCTCTCTGGTGTAGCCGAGGACTGGAACCCCTCGGCCACTTAAGTGCAGGAGGCTACTTTCTTGCCAGTTGAGCAGTGACTGTTTTGTAAGCATTTTTCCACTTAACTTTGTTGAACGTACATGTATTCTTGTTCTTTCATTCTCCAGGTTGACCTCAACCGTAAGGAAACCATAGAGAAGGGACTTCGTCTGTTTGATGCTCTGATCGGCAACAAGACTTTCCTTCTCGTGTTCATTCGTACGCTAGAGGGCAACAAGAACTTCTCCATGAGAGACAGGGTGAATGTCGCATCACTTTTGTCGGTTACGCTGCAAGGAAGAATGGAGTATCATACTGAGTGAGTTTTTCTCATGCTTTACGAAAAAGCCTGTCTGTCTCCCTAACAGAGCTTCTCAGCTTGAGTTGATAGAGATGCTGACCTAGAAGGAGGCAAACTTAATGGACCTGACAGTTACATCACTCAGTCTGTCTCATCTGTTGTGTTAAAATAGGCTTTGGCAAGTCAGAAAGAGTCTCCTCTACAGGGGGTGGCTCTACCACCACAGTTATGCAGTTTGTCCCAGTTTTGGTTGGCAAAGGGTGCTTGCCTACATGGCGGCCCGCGTCGGCAGTCAAAGCCCTCTTTCAGTGGAGCGTTCCCTGCAAAACCCCTTGGAATCACTTAACCACGGTATGTTGTGCTTGTGCCTTCTTTTGAAGTGACCCCCTCCCCGGGTCTCCTACACCCTTGTCTGTCCCCTCTGAGGCCTCGTCTAATCTTCTTTATCTCCCTTCAGCATCCTCAAGACATTGCTGGCAGAGCTCATAGAGAAGACTGTTGAGAGTAAAAACAATCCCAAGTTACTGTTGAGAAGGACGGAGTCTGTGGCGGAGAAAATGCTCACAAACTGGTTCACATTCCTACTTTTCAAGTTCCTCAAGGTAAAGATAGGGGGCTTTATCGTTTAGGGATTAAACTGGTATCCATGTACAGTACCTTAATAAGCCAAAACTGGCAGTGCCTGTCTAATGTTAAATAGTTGCATGGTTCTGTTAATCGCCACTCGCTGTTCCAGAAGACTGCACCCCGATTTGAAACGATCGATGCTCATTTCATTTTGATCACACCCAGTCGATTTATATTAAGAAAGCGACAATGTTTTATCTTTCGGGGACCGGAGGATGTGGGATTAATTGAGTGAACACTGATTGTCAGGAGCATGGAGGTTTGCTGTCTGCATCTTTGTCGGTTTTGTTAACCCTTTATCTAAAAAATTGACAAATGCTGTCTTAATTACAGAAGCAACGATTGTTAAATTTATCTTTCGTTTATCCTTTCTTGCAGGAGTGTGCCGGTGAACCCCTCTTCATGCTGTTCACGGCCATAAAGGCACAAGTGTCAAAGGGACCAGTCGATGCAGTCACATCCGAGGCCAAATATTCACTATCAGAAGACAAGCTGATTAGACAACAAATAGATTATAGAACTATTGTAAGTATTGAAGGTTGAACTATAGAGATAGATTTCAGTTACTATGCATGTAGAGATGTACTACTGAACTGTAAAAACTGTAAATAGAACATTTATTACAGAACTACAGAAATGAACTACAGAAAAATTAAAATGAGCAACAGAAACATAAAAAACTATAGAAAAGGACAACAGTAATATAAAAATAGATCACAAAACTATAGCAGTAGACTACAAAACTATAGAAATGGACAACGACCTACAAAACTTTAAAAGAAGCTGTATTTTGTGTTGAGGACAAAATCTTAGAGGTACTGTTACATGGAATTATAACCATTGTTTCTCTTGCAGACGTTGAACGTGATAGAATATGATGCTACATATGGTGTCCAGGAACATCCGGTGCGGGTGTTGGATTGTGACACGATATCTCAGGTCAAGGACAAGATCTTAGATATAATGTACCGTAACTCACCCTTCAGTAATTCCAATCGTCCTCGCAGGGATGCACTTGATCTTGGTGAGTTGGTTTGACGTTAGTTTTACTATCGTTTATGAATTGAATAAAAGAGTAGTAGGTGAAGAGTGTTGATTGTGTGGTATTGAAAAATTTAGTGTAACAGTGACCTTTCATTGCTGCTGTTGTGTTGCTCTATGCAGCTAGTGAGTTGCATTATGCAACCTACTATACTCCTGCAGTTGCCTAATGAATCTGGCTGTGCTTTATGCAACTAGGTACACTCCTACAGATGCTATTATAGCTAGCTGCAGTTGCTTCATGCTTTATGCAACTAGCTACGGTTGCTTAATCACTGTTAAGGCAATTGGATAGACTAGTTAATGCAATCAGCTACTGTTGCTTCATGCAACTAGCAGAAATGCTGCCTTATGCAGTGTGTTTGACAGTGCCTGGATTTGGAACAAAAGAAAGAAAGTCGCCAGCCCTCACTTGAGAAGCTGATTATGCTTCTGGGGGCCTTTCAGATGAAGATAATTGACTCGAATGATAGATTGATTGATTGATCAGGATGTTTTTGAAAAGTCTGTGTCGGTGCTGCTATCTGGTTTATCAAAAAGAAACTAGCAGCCCAGGGAGTTGAGGCCTAATCTCTGTTTTTGGTCTTGGCAAATCTTCAATAAACTTCCTCGACTCATAGTCATCCTTCAGAGTGATCATGAAGAAAACTTGTGGATAATAGAAACATCTGTTTGAATAGTTTAAACCGTCTCCTCCAGGGTATTTTCGAGTTCAACAAAAACCTTTAGTTACTCAGAAGAATCGTGAGTAAAATGACACAAAGTTCGTGGTGGGCTTAACAAAAGCACTAACTGAAAGAAGTGGATCAATCGTACTAACGCATGATTGGGAGGTTATAATGGGCATGAAAAGTCTCTCACTGCTGAGTGGCTGTGAATGAAAATTAATATCTGGACTGGGTTATGTGGAGAGCACGATTCTTTGTAAAGTGAATGTACAGAAGACTCTTCTGTGTAAAGTGAATGTGCAGAAGACTCTTCTGTGTAAAGTGAATGTACAGAAGACTCTTCTGTGTAAAGTGAATGTACAGAAGACTCTTCTGTGTGAAGTGAATGTACAGAAGACTCTTCTGTGTAAAGTGAATGTACAGAAGACTCCAGGCCCGATTCCCCTGGTACATTTTTCCGCTGCAGTCACGATGTTGATATCTCGGCTAGTGTTTGGTGGGATGCGGGAGTATCATCAAAAGATGCCAACATCTGTCGATTAAATGAAATGATGGGGTCGGCTTAGTTTTCCATTGATGATGACTGGGTGGGAAAATGTTCTTGTGGAATTAGGCCTTCACTCTGATTCATCAATTTCATTAAAATTTTCTCGTTGCGTTTCCAGAATGGGTCACGGGCGTCCAGGGTCGCATCGTCCTCCAAGACGAGGACGTCACGTCAAAAACCGAGGGAGATTATAAACAGGTCAACACACTGCAACATTACAAGGTGCCAGACGGTGCTAAAGTCTCGCTTATTCCACGCCAATCCTCGAGCAGTTATAACCTGTCGCTGCTTTCGGACAGGAGTGCTTATTCACATCGATATGGTAAGCATCGCTTCTAAATCTGATATTGTCTAAAAGACAAGAACATCTTGTTGCATTTGACATCTTTTCACCTGTGTCAACAGTTGCTGAATAGCTCGAGAAATCAGCTGTTGTGTGTGGCAGTGTCACAGTTGCTAGCATTTGGTCATTACACTGCATGGTCAACCTGCAGTGTTGCTGGACGCAAGTGTACCTCTGGTCTTCCTGTGGTAACTGAGCATTTGTTACTGCAAGTTAGTGCTACGCTGACTGGTTCAGATCAATGTGATATATGACTGAAAAGGTGCTGCCTGAAACAAAATTGATCTAGATTCCGAGCCAGTATGCTTTTGTTTGTTACAAATGTTCAATTCTAATCCGAAAAAAATTCATGAAACCAGTGTTTTCCATATGACTTCATATTGACAAGATTATTTTACTGAAAGTGTCTAAAAATGGTATAAATATGAAAATACCGCTTGTTTATCAAAACAGATTATGTAGTGAGACGAGCTATAGATTTATGGCGTAAGTATATTGCACACGGAAACTTCTCTAGGTGTGAGTTGTCTGCAGGCTGTCGGATTTACTTTCAGTCGTATGGTTGTGTTTTATAGCCCTTTTACCCTTTCCAAAAAAACATACAAGAGTTAGTTTATGGCCCGAGGTCTCGCTGGGTTACCTTGGGGTGTCGGTTTGGTGTAGGACTTCGTGATGCCACAGAGCAGTAGCTTTGCATGGCTGTACAAGTTAACCCTTTTGCTGCCGCAGGGTTTTAAATTTTTTGCCATTTTCAGTGAAAAAATCGTAAAACGGTTATTCATTTGAATTAAGTGTAGCTTTATGGATCAAGTATTAGCTACATTTAGACACAAATTAGAGTCACTTTGCAATTTCTAAGTGGTTTCAACCTTAGGCGGTAAATACCGAGTGCAGTAGCAAAAGGGTTAAAGGAGAAGGGTCTCGAGATAATTTCAGTCCGACACTAATTTGGTTTACGGAGTTCATGTGGACTAATGTGCACGACAACATTTCAGTATGTCGGTGCAAAATTTCGGATGTATATCTGTCATTACCTTGAGGCACTTCTCCTTTAAGATTTTCTGGTGTATATGGTGTTAGGTGTCTCAGAATTGATTTCCTGCCAGAAATTTGATTTGTGCTCTTGGCATCCCTGGTCATTCAAATGGGAGGTGGTTCCGAGGTGACATGAATATTTTGGCATCATCATGCAGTTTGAAAATAAAAGTGGGCTGCCATATCTAGATTTTTTGAACAACTGCAGGCTGTGGAACACAGAATTCAGAACTTTATACTTGGCTTTTTCAATGGTTTGAGGAGCTTTTACAAGAAATCTATACTTCCTGATCATTGATTATTCTTGATTTCTAGGTTGCTTTAATTACTTTGATCATTTGGTTTGGGAATCTCGTATTAATTTTTGTTTATGTTTCTTTTGATTTTCAATTTTTGTTTGACCTCAGGTCCGCCACGTGCCATTCTCCACCTGGGTCCAGGGCCAGGTAAAACATGGCAATTACCATTGCAACATTTCAGAAAGTCCAGTTCACAACCTAACAATGCAACATGTCAAGTTTTGATTTATATTCTGAAACACCTTGGTTACAATGAACCATTGTTTGCAGTGTATAATGCACTGTGCCTGGTTTTGGTGTCAGCGGTTGTGGTTAGGCTACCATACCGTTAACTGCTCGAGTTGGAAGCAGTCAAACATCAGTCACGATCGCATTTCGATGTTTGGTTTGATGTGATTTACAATAAAAATTGATACCTCACCGTCTGTTTTGGTTGTCTCGCCAAATACTGCCTGGGTGGAGTTACGACTTTGCCCAAAACCTTGGGAAGGCACCTCGGTTCGGCCTACATTTTTGTTCTGTGCCTAGTTCTTGTTCTTTGCTGAGACAACAAGTACCTCTAGTTCAGCATCAATTCCTTAAACATGTTACATGAGAGACTTTCTTAAGTGTTCTGGTTACTGTATATCGCAAAATTATTGCGCCTATAATTTTGGTAATTTGCGAAATCACGAAGTAGCGAGTGACATTAAACCACCAATATCCTGGGTGTTTGGTAGACACGGTAGACCTTACCAACTTCTATCTGCAATTCCCTACCGTTCTATAACCCAACTGAGCTAGAGTGACCCAGCCTTGACATGTAAATAGCCATGAACCTCACCCATCCGCTATGAAATTTCTGAAATGTAACAGGATATTTTTCATCAGTGTGCAAACGGCATCATAAAAGCCTTAAATGCTACAGCGTAACAACAATTCTCCACCTGCGAGGCTTTTTAACTAAAGTTCTGCTAGAGCTTTTGAGAGACTCAATGTTTATTTGTGTCACCACGGTAATGGTCAAGATGGTGGACGCACAATCAAAACAAAGAGGCCCAGGTTGTGTGGGTGTTAATGTCACACAACCTCAAATTTTTCGTCACTCGATAGACTATTAGACAACTCCAATACTCGAATGTACATGTAGCCATTGCATTATGAAACCACTCAAATTCAAGTTTAAAACCTTTGTGAAAAATGTGCAGAGAAACTGTACGGCCGTAGCAGACATATCTTACAAATGCTGTCCTTAATAGAGAGATGTCCGAATTAGTGAGGTGTTCTTCTTAGAGAGGTCAGATTGAACAGAAACAACCAATTTGGGTCCAAAACTTGTGTCCTAAATTAAAGAGGGATTCCTCAATAGAGAGGTGCCGTGGTTCAACTTGACAATGTTGTCTAATGTCTAATAACCAAAAAGAAAATTGTGAGGTGACTCAAAACTAACCAATTTGTTTTGTTTTTGTTGATTTCTGATGCTGATTATCTAATTCCTCGTTGTTCTTTCAGAAAATGCATCCTATTTCGCTGGTAGTCCTCAGCTCAGTCGGTCCATATCACCCAACACCATTAGTATTGACTTGGAGAACAGTGGTGTCAAATTTTATCATCTGGTAAGTGAATAGGGGGTTCGAATTCTATTGTTTGATACAGAACCTCTTGAGGCTGGTTCTTGGATAAAGATCAAGTTGAATACAGTCATGAACCTGTCACTGTCAGGCGTCCTTGAAACTGCTCAGTATGACAGGGGTGGAGAGATTTGACGGAAGTTTTTCCCGGGATTTAGTAACTGTCGGCACGTCGTTGATTCCTGAGGAGGTTTTCTTTGTGATTTTAGGTCAAGCAACACGACGTGAATGACAACAAGGAAGGTGACCGCGGTAACAAGATGGTCAGCGAGATCTACCTCACACGATTATTAGCCACCAAGGTAAGAGATCACGAGGGTTTCCTGCCAACAAGCGCGTTTCGCCATTTTGGGTGTTAAATTTGTTCATTTTCACACCATGGTGGACTTTGTCATCTGTGCAGCAATGTGGCAAAGTTAGCCAAGACGTTAACTTACGTCTGTCAGCAAGGTCAAGGACACGGATTACCGTCCAAAATGGATGCCCAAATGATGCACTTTGCCATTCATCTTCCACAATTTAAATTCAACCGATTCCAACCGATTTCATTTATTCCAAGATCCCTAGTGCAATGCTGAGTGTGAGTACTTCACCGCCCCCTCCGCATATTTACGTGCTCTGGGTTTGTATGTCATAATATAAGCATGCGCCCCTAGAGACTCGCTAAGGAACCTCTACACGTGTGTCGCTACTGTAGAGCCGCACATAGAGAGACGAGTGATGACCTGGACCCGGAGAATTCGCTAGCGGTACCGATGAGAAGAGGAGAAACTCCAAGCACTTGAATCTTTCCTTGAGTTTTCGTCTGAAGTTTGCTGCACATTGAATCTGTTCTACCACACCTCAGGAGCAGGTGACGCGAGCTTATCTTGTTGGAAAAGAAGCAAATAAGTACCCTTCTATGGTTATACTGAGACAATAGCAGGTTACAGCCAATCAAAAAGTCTCTCCTGCTCTTTAAATGGAGCGAAAATAGACATTTGATATAACGCTACCGATATAACTGGCGAGAAATTGAAATGTTTTAATTGTCAGACAATTGATTTACATGTGCAGCAAACTTGAGGTTATTTTCTACTAATTCCCTGAGACATTTCGAGTGCTGTTATAGAATGCATTCACAAGTGTGTTTTTCGCCCATTAAGTTATCGCTCCACCCCATTTTGTTTAGTCATCTGTTTCAGTTCCCGCTATTTACCACGGCCATTCCTTGAAAGAGTTCTGCTACTTGTTTTATTTCAGATTGTCCGTGGAGTTTGGAATGATCTCAAAACTAATGCAACATTTTCATACTTTTCAGTTTTTCCCCATCACTAATGCTCATAAAACATTATTACAATCTCTTCATCATGTTCATTGTATTATGGCTCAGTTGTGTGATGCACTGACTATTAAGTACTGAATACTAAGGCATGTGTATTTCAACAATCTCTTTCTATTGCTGTATACTTACTGAAATGACACAACCGTTACACTGTAAATTATTAAGCTTTTGATACAGTGACTTTTGAAAATTAACAGCAATTCTAAGTTAAATGCATGTAATTTCTGTCTTGACAGATTGCAACTCTTAACCAAAGGATGCACCTTTTTGCCTGTTGTTTTAAAAACTGATGCCAGTTTAACTTAATAGTACGAAATACATTGCAGCAAAATTTTGCAGAAAGGGGAGACCTCTTTGAAATCAAACATGTAATATCATGAAGAAAAAGGAATTTTGTAAAAGATTTTACTGGAGATGGCATTTTAGATGATTATTCAATCTCAGTTTTGTCAGTGATTACTAGAATTTCAACTTCTTGGTAAGAGTAATGTTTTTAAATCAGATTCTTTTCCAAACCACTGTTTATCTTTCAGAAGTATAGTCAATGCCATTTTATCTCAACTGCGACCTGAGGCAACCACAGATGAGTTGCTGTCTTGTCAGAAAATTAGTGTACCTCCTGCAATGTTAACTAAGAAACAAAATCTTCAACAAACATTTCACATTCTGATAACTTTTCTTCTTTGCACTTGACAGGGTACGTTACAGCAGTACGTGGATGACCTCTTCGAGACCATCTTCAGCACCGCCCACCGGGGAAGCGCACTCCCTCTCGCCATCAAGTATATGTTTGATTTCCTGGACGACCAGGCACTGCATCATGCCATAACTGACCCAGAAACAGTGCACACTTGGAAAAGTAATAGGTATGTACAGAAGATGTGTCAGCAGCTTAGTTCGGGCGCGGATCAGGGGGGGGCAATCATGGCTAGGGGCCCTTTCCTTACTAACTGAAGTCTAAAGAACCTTCAAAACAAAAGGCAGAACCACTTGACAATAATTGACACCGGGTACAAGCTGCATTGATACACTTAAGTGTAAGAAAATTATAATTGTCAATAAGTCGACAATTTCTATCAGTGCTCTCAGCCATTCAGTCGAAAATCCGAACACGTCCTTGTACATCTTAGCCCTTCTTAAAAAAATCTAACAGCATCTTTTCCTTTTAGTCTTCCACTGCGATTCTGGGTCAACGTGATAAAGAACCCCGATTTTGTGTTCGATTCCCACAAGTCCAACATCGTCGATTCCTGCCTCTCGGTCATTGCTCAAACCTTCATGGACAGCTGCTCGATGAAGGAACACCGCCTGGGGAAGGACTCGCCCTCCAGCAAGCTCTTGTACGCCAAGGATATTCCCAAGTATAAGAAATGGGTGGAGCGGTATTATCAAGACATCAAGATGATGCCCGCCATATCTGATCAGGACATGGGTGCCCTCTTGAGTGAGGAGAGTAGGGTGAGTGACGCATTTGTTTAGGGAAGTCAATATCTGATGCTGGCTAGACTGGTTGCTGACCATAGCTTCGGAGCAGTCACCACAGTCTCCCCTGAGATAGCTTTAGTGATTTGAGGTTGATAATTATGAATATTTCAGAGTTGAAATCTCCCAATTTGTTATTTCTGAAAATTCTATAACTTTTGTCTATTCGTCTATTTCCAGCATCAAAAGGAATTCAATGTGTCCGCCGCTTTGAATGAACTCTACAATTACGTTATCAAATACAACGACCAGTTACTCCAGAATCTGGAGGAGGATGAATTTGCCCGGACTTATAAACTTGCTTACAAACTAGAACAAGTCCATGGGTGCATGGAGAGTGAAGTATGAGACTGCATGGAGAGTGAAGTATGGAACTGGATCGTGCCATGCACCAAAAATATGTCTGTTTTCAATGCCTGGATTTCAATGCAATGTTCAGTGACTGATGTTCATGTACGTGTTATGTTCTGGTGTATAATAAGCTTGGTGTAGAAGTGCATTCAACAGGACACATTCGGCCGAACTTGCTCCCATCGAGATTTGCCAAGGAATGAGAGATTTTCTTTGGGCGTTATTCAGGATGTATACTTCAGAGACAGATTTTTACAGAGACCAGACATTCTTCATTTTAGCTGTGATCATGTGACATATATAATGCAGACGTCATGACAACGGAGACAATTCTTGGCAGAACTTTTATAATTTGTGCTTTCCCTTAAAGGGGCTGTGGGCTTACTAGCTTGCAGTAGTGTTAGTCCGGAGCTCCTTTAAGTTTGAGTGATGTTTCTTAGGTCAGGTTATAAGCAAACTTTTGAAGTGATAAAACAACATACTAAGTTGCTGTGTATTCTGCTTGCCATTTAATCATCATTATGTTATAGGTCTAATCAATATCAGCTTTTTTGCCAATTAGTGATAAATCCCTTGACGCTTATGATTATGAATCTCAGTTTAAGGGGAGACCATACATTGTATTAAGAGGTATAATGCAAAAGCTATAATGGTTTGCAATGAAATGCTTTGGTTTTCAGATCCGGGGAACTGTCAGCTTCATTTCACCATATAGTTATCTCAATTTTGTTCAGAATGGCTTAGCAGCTTTTTCACGGAACTCTTGAGTGTCAAAGGTGTTATCATTATCAGTAATAGGCTGCCAGCAAACTGATGGCCACCGCTACGTGACAATTACAATGTCTGAGATGATGCCATTTTCACGCATACTCTAGTGAAATCAGTGCTGTCTATTGGGTTTTACAGAAATAGTTTGATATAAAGCTCGAGTTGCACAATTTTATTCACGTTTGCTCAGCTGTGTCGATAAAATGATTTATTTTTGTGAACGTTTTGCGCCTTCTGGTCTGACTTCTTGACAACGACATGTTCGTAGCGTGAAATCTGCATGTTGTTAATATGTATGTGTTCATATTTCTCAACTGGTGCTGAGATTTTCCGCATGTTTACTGTAAAATGGGGTGAATTTGGCCCAGGGGGTAAAATTGCCCTAATTTCCAAGAAGATTGGCTGTAGTATTCTGGTTACAACTTTCATGTTGTCGAATTATAAGACATATCTCGTATATAAGGGTCAAGGCCGAGTCTACTTACTTTGTCAGGAAAAACTAGACAGATCATCCAAAATTAGTCAAATTTATCGTAATACTGTAAAATCAGAAAACATTTGCTCTGACCTATTTAATTTTGCAAGTCGTAGAAATTTCAGAATTTTCTTTCATTTTTGTGGATAAATAAGTTCCCCTTTCAAATTTCGCAGTTTCATTTTCACCATTAATATGATTACCGGTAGCAAAATGAAAAAAATAAAATGTCCATTTGGCAGTTTGCAGTAATAAATGCTAGATTTGACTGATTTAGGGTGAGGTTATACCATGACAATTTTGCTTGTATCGACATAATCTTGTTGATGTGGTCAGAGTTTCATGATAAGCTGTTAATGTAACATGTCATTACATATCATTAGTTCATCAAAATCTCTAATAAAGATTTCATAATCAAACCGCTAATTCTGAAGCAAAGCAATGCTTTCTGAGTATTTCCACTGAACAGTTTTGTAAACAAAAATTCCGACACATTGCCTTACAACTTCTAAGCTTTGAATGTTGTATTGAAATGAGACTTCCACAAGATTTACATCTTTCAATTCAGAAAGTCAGGTCGATCGATCATGGAGCTGCTATATGCAACTTAACCCCTTGTAATCTGGGCGCTCAATAGCTCAACAAGCGCAACTGCACAATCTATGTTAAAGCTTAATAGTTAGGCCTAGAAATTTTGTTCTTACACATGTTTCATTTCTTACGGTTAAATCATTATTTCTGCATGCCATTATGAATTAGTTTAGGTTTATTTAATAACGTCCTGTTTGTGTGATGAAATATTGATGCGAGACATTCTCTACTATGAGTCCTTCCATGGCTTTTGAGTCTGGGTATGAATAATTTAGGGCGGGTTTAACCGAACATCTCCTGCAGACAGTTCCGAGAGCTTTTCCATTTAGCAGGACTCCTTGTGACGTCAGTCCTGCCATGCACGAGGTCTATAAACCTACATGTATAAAGACGACTACATTATATGACGCATATCTTTGATCGGCTGTGACAGTCTTCGCTGGCTCTGAATGACTCGAATAACTTTATAAGTAAAATTTGTTTATTTTATTGTAACCGCTAATGAAAGGCCCAGTCGTATAACTCTTTCATCTCTTATACCTCGAATGCCAGGCTCCTGGAAAGGAGGCAGTTTGTACCATATTTCTAATTAACTGGTGACGAACTAACCAGCTTATTCAGAAAGAGCTACCAATGGGGTTTGAACCTTCAACCTTCCATTCAAGAGGCGGATAACTCGACTACTGGGCCATCGGGATTGGTATGTAAACTATCATATACCTTATAGGCATGTAAATCCTTTAACACATCACTGTCCACTGTATAATTTGAGATATAGATAATACGACACTCTAACTCCATCAGTCCTCATCAACACATATGAAATTGACAAGGTGTTACTTTCAAAATGTGGCCTACACTGTTACCTTTTAACTCACAAAAAAATGGCAGAAAATCTTATCATGTATTCTTTATTCATGGCAAAATATGTTTACTACCTTTGTGGCTCCATATTATATCTTAACCCGAAAGATGGCCTTCTTCAAGTATTAGCCCTCGCTTTCAGTATTGTATACCAAGTTGGACGCACCCTTTTTCGGTTGAAGTTGGGCCAACCCCATATATAAGTGCATATATATAATAAACAAACTTTACTATAAGTGCATTCACAAACTCGTAGGATTTTTTCAAATGACACAACAAAGCATTCTTTACTTCTGTCAAGATTCGGAGACACTGCATCTTTTACTCTTTATTGATGGCGATATTCCACTCAATGCAGACGTACTGTGTCGATGCTATTAAGATGACTTGGGCATGTCTCTAATGCATAGGTCTATTACACATAAGATAGGTCTTTTGTGAAGGCACCTCTGAGCTGGCTACATAGCATCGACACAGTTTTTTTTTACACAGTGTTGTTTTTTCCTCGAGAGCTTGTACCAGTTGATATTGATTCACCAAATTCCAGATTTTCGATGTTGTTATTAAAGAATTTGATGTCAGATGTAAAATAAAGGTGTGTAAAGTTGTCATGTGGAGAACTGGCCATTCAAAATTCACTCGTGTTCTCCGTTAAGGTGACTTTTTAAGAGCTACGTATTACAAGCGTTCAACTTCATGCATTCATCAATAGCTTTATATAATTTTGTACAAATTTCAAAGTTTTCCAGTGTTTTTTCCAAGTGCAAATAAACTTTGTTTATTTACGTAGGAGCTGATTATTTTCAAAGTATCTCCTCTTTCTTGTAAACGTTTCAATTTCCTATGAATGTATAATTTTACATCAAAGATTTTACATCAGTGTAAAAATAGAGGTTTTACCGATGTGCACATGTATAAGAAAACTCCTATTACATGTGAATCTTCAGTTTTGCATGTGGCCCATTTATTTTCCAGTAAGTTATTTTTACTTGTGACCCTCTTTTTATTTGCATGTGAGCTCTTGAAATTTACATGTGCATTCACCTCATTTAGTTACATGTGAATCTCGGGTTCACATTGATAATGTGAATTTTTTACAATGTGAATTATTAGATTTTACCTGCAATGTATGACCGGTCATACACTGCTGGTTTTACATGTAAAATTTTACAGGAAAATAGTAGATTTACATGTGAATGTGCATGTTTCTGCTGGGATATATATATACAACGTGTACTTTGTGCTGTTGTGGGGATGATTTTGATATGAATAAATTGATGATCGGATTAAAATGGCTTTGAATGATCAGCAGCGTCTTCATGCATTGATGATAAATTGTTTTTGATTAAAAGAAATGTTTACCTACTTCCCGAGGGTTTTTACAAAAACTTTATCGAAGCTTTTATTTATTTTAATGTAGTGCTGGATACCACTTTGGCCTACGAAAATGTCACAAACAAAACAAGCGAAATGGTGAACAAATGATGCACTTATCACTCATAGCATCTCCATGTACAGAATTTGTGTCCTTAGGCTATGCACTTCATCATCATTGTAGATGTTCCATGATTGCATCCGTCGTGGGATCGACCTAGTATGGTTACACGTTTTTTATTTCAATGCAACAACAAAACCAGCTCTTAGAAAGCTGGTACATTTATGTTACGAAAGTCGTCCCGAGAGTTTTGGATGTTCTAGGGCGTTTTTTTTCTTCAAAATGACGATAAGTGTATTTTTCTGATTGACAGATTTGTGTTTTATGATTAATGTTAAGAAGGCCTATTTGCGCTGGAGATTTTGATATTTGCAGTATTTTTATCAAGCGTTAAATCGATGTGGCAGTTACAAATGTACCTAAGTTAGGAAGAATTTGTATTTTCCTTAAATGGAGTATTTCCTTTTCTGTGAATACTTGTAAATATGGTGAGTGTCTGAATGTCCAAATTACCCATGGTGGAATTTAAGATCATTGCCTAGTTGTTTGATCTAAATCATAAGCACTAATCATTCATAATGTTGATTCAGCAGGACCTCTCTATTACGGACACTCAGGAGACTGACAATGCTGTCCTTAATTAAGAAGCGTCCTGATTACAGAGGTTGTACTCAGTGAAAATTACCAATTTGGGACAAAATGCAGTGTCCTTAATAGGGTGGGTTTTCCTCACAGTGGCACTAAGAGAGGTTTCACTGTAGGGTTTTTTCTACGAACTGATTACGGGGGGGGGGTGCACTGTTTAAGAAGAAATTATGAATAATGACGTCATCCTCCAATGGATGGTCTGTCGTAAAATAATTGATGTACTGAGAGCTATAGCCCACAAGTCCATTTGTTCAGAGAAGGTCTTATGGGATTTTAGTTCTCAGCACTTGAATCAAAGGAAATAATGCATTTCAATTCTGCGAGGTCACTTGTGTCTGCTTGTGTAGGATGCAGTGCAGCTTGTGTATGAATGGTTAATTGGAAGTCTAAATGAAAGTGGAAGTCTAAATGAAAGTCTAACTGTCTAACATAGAATTTATATGGATCGTAGCGTTGTTAACTATAAAGTACCCCGGTTAAGAGGTAGTTCTCAGATTCTCCTATGGTGTCGCCTGTGGTGTTTTACCAATAGAATGGCCTGTAATTCGTTCATATAGTGTGTTCAATGTATGCATTCATTTTTTGCCAGAGAAACATTGTAAAAAGGCAACAATTTTGTTAGAATGATTATGCATGTTCTAATTTTGAGATTATTACAAATTCTGGATGTGCTTTAGAAAATACTCCAATTTAAAAATGTTCATGACTATTCGAGCGAACTGTGTACAGTCCAAATCACAATTGTCATCCCTAACTTCGTGATATTAGCGTGACATTGACGCGCTACCGCACACAATTTACGTGAAACATAGAGAGATAAGCATGTCACTGGTGCGTCATTGACGTGCAACTCGGGTCATAACTAGCGCGTACGTTGCGTGTCAGTGACGTGCACCAGCATGAATATCATTTGTGATTTGGACTGTTAACTGTGAAATTAAATGAGCGATATTTAAAATCACTGCTGCAACCAGGGATTATGATTGCTGGGTGCAAAAAGATGGGGATAAGGTTTCAGAATGGGGTACAATTAGTCACAAATAGAGATTTGGGCAACCTTAACAAATCAATATAACATCCATACATGCATGTACAATGTACATATCAATATCTGGGCAATTAAGATTAAATGGGTCAGGTGACCAAAAATTCACAACACGTAGAATCAGTGTAACGAATAATTGAATTTTTTCATGCAATTTCTTATGATATGATGTCAAAATTGTTCATACATTGTGCATTTACTTGAGTCTGCTTGGCGAAATCTTTCCTTCACTTCACTAGTGTAAAAATTGTACAAAGATTTCTGTCGATAACTTTTGTAAATTTGTATTTCGCCAAGTGGGGATTTTGAAATATGGAGTGCTGCCAAACAATTTGACACTTATCCATGCCTGTTTTGTCTTGTCCGTATTTGTGAACATGTGAAGACACCTATTGTGAAAATTGTAAACTACCGTAGCTTCACCTGATAAAAGTTTGGTATTTGAAATTGATTTTTGTGTGAAAAATAGTTGTGGCTTCTTTTCACGATTTTAGTGTACTGGTATTACAAAATCACACTTTGATGGGATTTGACGGAAATTGGCGGGGTATCTGAGCTGTTGGCAGGAAGTTCTAAAATTGCATTGGGGTTAATGGTCAGAGCAAGGTTGAAATTTTATTTTTAAAGGCAGACTTTATAGAGTCAGCTATTAAAGGGAGAGTATAGGCAGGAGGTAGGGTTGGTCAGATTAAGTTTAGTACACAAAGTCACTGACGGGGGTCTCTCGTATCTCGCAGTACATCAAAACTGTTCACCGTTGTATAAGTAACATGATTATCACTGAATCAAAGACAAACCCGACTCCAAAATTTGCATACTAGCCACCTGATGACTGCTAATTTCACCCCGTAGCCCCTGCCGATACTCCCCCTTTAAAAATAACTTTTTTGGTCTGACAGCCACTTCAATTCCGGTGTTTTAAAAATGAACTAAAACTTGAACATAACTGGACTAGTCAAATTTTGAACAGAGCAACACTTTGACAGTCCCAGATGGGCTGCTGTTTAAAAGCTGTTTTAACAATATTTTTTCCCAACCAAGTGCCCCACCAGATTTTCAACTGGGTAAACTGTGCAAAATACGCACTGAAACTGGGCTAACCCTGGGTATCCACAGAATCCTCAAACTGTTGGTCACATTTCTATTAGTGTCGTGTTTCATTTGCTGATGTTTTAGAAACAGTATTATAAATACTTATGTATTTCGAGGTTTTCATGTGTACATGCTTTCAGTGTGTGAAATTCACTTTATAAAGATGCGATGTTGTTTTCTCAGATATCAAATAGCAGTAGAACCGCTCTTTAACAACACCCTTAGGACAGAAAAATGCTGTCCTTAATATATAGAGGTGTCCTCATAACAGAGGTCAAATTCAATGGAAATTACGAATTTGGGACCAAATGCATTGTCCTTGGTAGAGACTGTTTACCTAAAAAAGAGCTGACCCTTGAGGGAGGTTCTACTGTATCTAAAAAGTAATGACATTGGTATGGTCATTGTCATTCTCACAGAGATTTTCACCAACCCCACTGACATACACATACATGTACATGTACTGATGAGATTTGAAACAGCAGAATATTTTGTCAAAATAGTCAAAAATATGGGTAATGTAACTCTCAGTCCTTGGATTCTTCAGTTCATATAGCTCCTTACCCCTTGCTTTAATGGGGTGTCGTCTGTTTTTAGTGTGTGTACATTTTCGCTGCAAACAGTCAACATGTCAGATTTCATAAAAAAGATATTTTGTACTTAAGAAGAAAATAAATAAAGAATAAAAGATTAAATGCATATAGAATTAGGGATTCTTCATTTCTTTTTAAACACCATTTTGACGAGTTGCCACTGAAAGGTCTTTGTGAAGTCTTGGCAAGTTACTTTGTGCCACATTGATCTGACACAGTCTTTTGTTTAGAACTGCTATGGCCTAAAGGTTATCACCTCTGCCTGACAAGCAACAGGAACTGTCTACTCACAGCATCCTCCTCCTTAGAACCAGGACATTCTTCCTCTTATTTGCTTCTGTGGTCCAAAGATGTGAAAGAGGAACAACGATTCCACAAAGAGGGGGTTAAGTTTGAGAGAAATGAAATGGCCAGGGCCATTGTGCTCACCTCATGTGGAGGAAAGATGGATAAAGAGCATGGTATTGTGTCATGTAGTGTTAGGTTTGATGTAGGTCCAAGCAATTACAATTTCCCCAAAATGGCCAATTTACAGTACATTCGACCTCTGTGACCTTGAAAAGTTGGTCAAATCAAAGAAGACCCGGGTGATACATTGAATGGTTGTTAGAATTAGATGTACCTATGATATAAAATTGGTGCCAATCGGGTACTAGGAATAATGGCATTTTGATGAATTTAGGATATGGCCCCTCCCTGGAGGCCAAACGGCAAATCAGATCGCACCAAACTTCGGTACCTGAGATCACCTGACCAAAGGGTACATGTGTACTTAATTTGTGATCAATAGTCATTGCAGTTAAGAAACGTGCCATAGTTACGTCCTGACGGCGAATTTACGTCATTTGACCTCTGTGACCTTGACAAGAAGGTCAAATTAAAAACCTGTGTGACATATACTGTATGGTGGTTAGATGTACCCATGATATCAAATTGGTGGCAATCGGGCAAGAAGTTAAGGAATTATCACATTTTTAAGGTTTTTGGATTTTGCCCCCTGGTGGTCAAGTGGTGAATCATATTGGACCAAACTTCGGTCCCTGAGATCACCTGACTAAGGGGTAAATGTGTATCAAATTTGGTATCAATAGTCATTGCAGTTTAGAAACGTGCCATCGTTACATCCTAACGGCCAATTTACACCATTTGACCTCTGTGACCTTGAAAAGGAGGTCAAATCAAAAACCCGGAGGATATATGATGCACCTTTGCTAGAAGTACCTACCATATTTTTTTCAAAATTTCCCGACTACTATTAAGGGAGATATGGCATATTTTCACTTTTAACGTTTGGCCCCCTGGTGGCCAAACCATGAAACGAATCGGACTGAAACTTGGTCTCCAAGGTGTCATTACATAAGGGTACATGTGTACCAAGTTTCAACTCAATAGCTCTAACAGTTACGAAACGTGCCCTGCTAACGGACGACGGACGACGACGACGACGACGACGACGACGACGACGACGACACGGTATGGGATAAGCTCACCTCTGCTAAGAGGTGAGCTAAAAAGGTATATACATTTCATGAGGCAGAAATTATGCCAAAACATAATATTCCCACGGGCGGAGCCAGACAGGATGAGAGGGGGTTAATGGAGACCTTGTTCCTAGGAAAAAGTTTAAAATTTCTTGATACATTACACCTGCAATTTTAATTTTTTGATCCTGGGTACAAGGTTGTTTATTAACCCTTGCAGCCCGTTTGGCTCAGACCGTGGGAATATTTTTTTGTAGGAATTGTCATTGTTTGGGAGTATTTAACTTTTATGGCAATATTAACCCCATCTGGGCTGGTGGTCTCTACTGTACTGTCTGTCAAGAATTGCTGCATTGAGTGACCCCTTACAAAAAATATGTCTCAATTTCACCATGGTACAGTGAGACGAGATTCTCACAACTAGGTGCACTTCCTGGCTGCTCCACTGTATCGCCAACACAAAAGAGAGACAAGACAGCCACAACCAGACCAAAACAGGCCGGACTGCTCCGACATGGTAAGAGATGAGATTGTCACAACCAGGCTAATTCAGACCTTGGGACGGAAACCAAACTTTGAAGTTTAGATTATAAGACACCTATGCATGATAATTACAGGGGAGCCCATTTTTCAGGTATTCTACACCCAAACTGAAAGGCGTGTCCAAGTGGTGAATTTTTACATGGAAAGCACTACTAACGCACTCAAAGTACATGCAGAGATCAGTCCCTACAAATGATTTCTTCTGTTTCTTCTGCAGCTCCAACCAACCCTTGTAAATGCCATATTCACTAAAGCTAACAAAATTACACTTGCAAAATTCTAATCCGATTATTAACAATACAACTCTTTAAATTGAATACAGAGTTACATTTGATATATACTCTAGACTCACCGATCTAAGATCGGTTTCATTAATTTGAGGCATGACCGCCCCAAGTGTGATATTCATTAAACAGGCCAAGGTCCCTTCATACTGATTGGCTCACACTTGTTGGTCTATTATGAAATTGATGCAAGGGCGACAGGTACAACCATTGAACATTATTTTTGGATTGCATATCCAGAAACAGTGTTAGTGGCGAGTCTGGAGTATACACAGGTTGAAAGCCTACATGGGCCTACGTGTGGGAAGATTGAATCAAGGGAACTATCTTGTAGCAAGTATGATCTCAAGGCAAATACAAACTTCAGGGAACATCATAACTCCAACCGACTGTTCTTTCTGCCCATTACAATAGCCAATGAATGCGACATGCAACTAGCAACGCTAATTTCCAAACAACATGAAAGAGTATACAGTTCAATGGAAAGCCACATAACTATCAGGTATTTTCCCTCTGGACTGGTGACCATCAAACTGGCCTGATGTTCTCATTATCGACCACTCCTCAGTGGAAATGAATCCAACAAAAAATGGGGTCATTGTATACAGTGGTACTGTATTACCCCGATGAGAAGCACTTTACTGATGTCCCCCACTCTCAACTAAGATATTTGTGCGTGTACCGGTTTGACTACGGGCTGAAGTTGACGATGTACTCCTGACGGAGCCATTGGGTGCTTCGCCCGCTCATTGACCGAGGCATGGTGACCTGGAGACAGTGACCGGATTAGCACTAGCTGGTCGAAGGACACTTCACAGGGCGTCAATTCGCAACTTCTCATCATTTTTAAGGCACGACCCATTCACGTGGACCAAGTCTTACCCGTCAACCTACTCCTTACGTAGCGTGGGGTACCAACCCACCGCAGATTCAGGAGTGTGCAATGGTTTTCGAATATCCTACACCCAATTGTGCTGCCCATTCGCAATAGGTTTAACCACCGTCATGCACCCCTGACATCGCCTTCTCTCAGACGGTTACAGGAAATGGTGCAATCTGGCTGCAAATTTTTCCCAGAGGGGCGGGATAATGATTATTTCAGATCGATCAGAGTGTCACAAGTTCAGAGTGAAATCACCACAGTTATATGGAGTTGCACCAAAATGCAGACTCTTCATTTCATTTGTAAATAGGCATCGATTATTTTTGTTACATTCAATGGACCCAGTCCTACAGAGTCAAGGTTAAATGCAACTAACCCCATGGACTTCCATAACTGAAAACAACTTCATGTAGGTCACTATACTACCTAAGCTACAGTGGCTGCAATACCAAGACGTTGGTTCCTCACTTGAAAAGGTCACCTTCACTGCCGATTCACATCTGTGTCTGTATCCTTCAACAGTGAAAACTAACACTAAAACTAACTAATAAGTAATGTAACTACAGTAGAACCTCCCTTAGGAGACACCTCTCTACTAAGGAAAACACTTGTTTTGGTCCCAAATTGGTTGTTTCCATTTCATTTGACCTCTCTAATCAGGACATCTCTTTATTAAGGACAGCACTTGTCAGTCCCGAGGGTGTCCTTAATAGAGAGGTTCTACTGTACACTCTTTCTCTGCATCCAAGATGAAATGTTTTCCAGACTACCTTAGGAGTAAGTCGATAGTCCTGAGGAATTTAGGTATAACTTCTAAACCTTTAGGCCTACAAAGTCATTCTTAGCTGAAAAAGTAAATCTTCAGGTATTTTCGGCACCACTCAGTTCTTCGTGATATTCTCGGTGTTCACAATGTCCTGCATATTCTGTATAACTGGTGAACCAAAGCTGAAATAATGATAAGCACGGAACGTGAGTAAAGGAAAAAGATGTTCAGCACAGTTTTCTGTCAAGCGATTTCAATGATCTCCTCCTTTCCATTTATAACCGTAGTGTTTCCCACGGCAATGTTTAACCCAGGCACGCTGTAAAGCCAAATGGTCTGCACGCGATTGATGATTGAGCTGCTCTCAATCACGGACAGGGACTTTGATCCCAAATGGCCGGTCTTATCAAATACGCTCTACAATTAACGACAGTCATCAAAAGATGACAATAAAATGATTGTGGACATTGCAATATGACGGAATGATATCATCAAATATTTAGGTCCTTGGCAAGGACAGGAAATGTTGTCACACCATTGTTGAACTCCACTGCTTTCCATTTTTCCCAGCAAAGAAACTGTAGATACCCTTGATCATGTACTAACCAAAGATGACAGATGTCTTTTCCAGTCAGTATGGAAGGGGCCCTATCGTGTTCAAGACATTTGAACTTGGTTGATGTGATCCTTGTCCATAACCCAGCTTGTTTACGAGAGATGTCACGGTGATCTACCAGCTTCAATTACCAGTGGTTTTCCTTTTGAGGTGCTGAAAATAAGAAAATAATTCTTTTGATTTTAATGAATTCTTCTACAAAGACAAGAGTTTTTAGAAACAGCTCCATGAAAGGCCTCTGGCTTACTAAGAGGGGGTTGTCAAATGCACAAGGACATTGTACAGTGATTGCAGTTCACTCTGCAACCTTATCCGCCAGGAACTTGCCAGCACTACTAACAGCTATTTAGAATGTAAAAATTTCTGTTAAAGGAACACAACAGGACAGCACTTGACCAGTGTTATGACTAAAATCTGTTCTTAACTTTCTGACTTATTACTTACCCCTGGAAAACACCACTGATTGTCATCTGTGTCTGCAAACTGGTGTGGTCAGCCGATCCCAGTCAATCTTGGCAGTGGTGTTTGGCTTGTTTTCCGGTAGGACAATTGTATGATACCTTGCTTGCATGATCACCTATGCTCTTGTCCAGTCTGGGTCATCAGGTGGAGGCACTGGGGAGGACCATAGTTTTCATTAAATTTTTTTTATTCTAGATGATAAATTCAGCTAACGTCACCATTGCGTCACTTGCCAGATTTATGATGTCGCACTGCCAAAATTATGATGTCGTTTGCACATGCCATGAAAATGGCTTCTCGGGAGGACCCATTAAAATTATGGGACGCCTTTTTAGAGAGCGCGGAAAAGTATCTATCTTGGAGCCTATCTATCACAGCCAAAATAGAACTGATAATGATGCACCAGTTTTTATCCAGGCGAGATGATAAACGTGCTTGATATGGCACATTTAGCAAAACGTGGCGAATGAACAGACCCCCTAAAATGAAACAAAAACTGATCACGGTCGCCACAGAAGCAGTGATTATTTCAAACGACAACTGCATCGCGGTACTACCAATCAGGCCATGCTTGTGTACCGTGACGCTCAATATTCGGTCTTCATATATATCTAAATTAAGCCATGTATTGGTGGCTTATATGGTAAAGATGAGCCTTAGACTAAGGCAACATGAATGATCGAAAGATCAAGGAAATCGCATCGTCATGACGTTGTCCGACATCATGAATCTGGTGAGTGACGCAATGGTGACATTAGTTATCAATTTTCCAAAGATGATGTCACCAGGAATGAAGATTTTTTTATTCAGCCAGGTCCACAGACATTCCTCTCACTTCAAGCTGCACAGGATTGCATATTACTGCTGACCTGGAAGAATTTTTCCACCCACAAAACTTCTTCATGTAAAATCTAGGGCCACAGATTCTTGTTCAATTCATATGCATTGAAAAGGCAAGCAGGTCAGCAGGGGCTCAACAAAATACTATTTTCTTGCACCAAATGATGATCATGAAAGTCAAGTGCTGTTTACAGTTTTTTTTGACTAGCTTAGGGCCTACAATAATCATTTACCGTACCAGAAATATTCTCGCCTGGAGCAGTTCTCTGCCCTGCTCTTCTTAAACTGTGCAGCTGTGTACAGACAGACACTCCCATGTTTTTATGTTGCGTCTACCCATCTCATCTTTTTGGAAACCATGTTGGCTAAAAAATAACTTAAATTAGAACACATTTGTAACCAGATAATATTGATTTTTGGTGAAATTTCTGCTTCTTACATTTTGAAGTGTTCTTAATATTGTTCCTGTGGTGGCAAGGTATCACTCTCTCAAGTCCAATGCCTGGCATTGCTGTTTCAGCAGCAGTATCACTGTGCCTTAGATCACAGGCACGAAATCATTTCAAACTGACTGCTGAATTTATCACTCAACAAGCTGACATTTAACTCCATGTCTCGGAGGCACATAAGTCGCCACCCCCTTTTTGACAGTGTGTCGGTGGATACTTAGCCATGCCAAACCAAACCGCTGCATCTTTTTCTTCTGTAATATTTTGTCGGATCTCTCTTGGACAGCTGAGTGACATCAAAGTCCCTAATCTTGAAACAGTCTGAAAAAGAACTCGAAGTATTAGAATTGTAGTAGATGTAAATTATAGGCAAACCACAGGCAAGATCCTTTGACCAAAGATGGTGCCTACCTTACCAGAATGAGATCTACACTTCTATTGGAAATACACCCTTGACCATAATCAAATCTGTTTTAAATTACAAGGATTTTTCGTGGACCTACAGAAGGTAAACAATTAAGACTAGCAGTGGCACCTCCCTTAGTGGACACCTCTCTATTATGGACAACCTCTCTATCAAAGACAACCTCTCTGTTAAGGACATGAGTTCTTGTCCCCAAATTGGTTGTTTCACTTCAATTCAACCTCTCCAATCAGGACACCTCTCTATTAAGGACAGCATTTGTCTGTCCCAAGGGTGTCCTTAATAATGATAGAGGTTCTACTGTATTACTTTTGGAGCTTCCAAAGTTGAGCTCGCCTAGAACCAGAATATGACACTATAGGGCACAGGAATCCCGATTTCCCAAGGACCACATGGGAAAGGAGGACTACAGCCTCATTGAGTGAGATGAGTCTTTCTTTTGGTCAGGAAAATACCAAGAGAAATGGAGAGATGCATTGAGGCCGTTTGTCCCACGATGGATGGAGCATGGTCTTTCCAAAAACTGTGGGGAAGATGTTCACATACAGCTCACAAAGTTCACCAAGTTGTCAATGCGAACCAAAGCAATACCCTACCAGAGATGCTTGGCCTTAGTCTCTCAACAGTTGTCCACACCGCAGCTTGGATGCCACCATCTCAGCCAGTCACTGTTTTCATCCCTCCTCTTGTGCGTTCATCTTCAATGCTGATCCTGCAGAAGTAGACCATTTTGTTTATTACAAGGAATTGAACAACTTGATTTTCAACTACAGGGGCCGACACCCACAGGCAACAGCCCAGTGATGGGCAGTGTCTTTGTCCTTTTTTATCCAAATCCATCTGGCACAAGGCTAACCACCTCAGTTTGTAAACAGATGTGGTATTCCTCTGCTTGTAAAGCATGGTCTTCTACTCTTTTCCCATTTTGTATTTGGTGGCAACTGGAAGACACCTGCATCCTCAGTTTCTTTGGACACAACACAGATCTCATCTTTGTCGATCATCACCTTGTATTTGTTATTTTCCTTTGCAGTATCATCAAGGCATCAGCAGACAGAGCTACACCCACATAATGAGATATGTAGGTACGATAACAGGAACAAGGCCATTACTCCAGGCTTGTTATTGAAAGAACAGTAAATTTTCACAGCCCACAAAAATTTACATTTTATTTAAGAAGGGAGAAAAGACACTTTTAAATTTGTTACCTCCATTTGTTCACATGTAAATTGATCCTTCCTAGGAATGGGGAAGACGGTTAGGTGAAGTGCATCCATAGCTCAGGACTTATCATCATACAAGGAGAAACATCTTTGGCCAGCCAGTCTGCAATAAAACAATTCAAAATTTTAAGTTGAACATTGAAATAATTTTTGGCAAAACACCGAGTTACTTGGCCAATAAACCCAATTGGCGTGGCATAAAAAAGCGTGCATCCCGCCTCTGAAGGAAGAGGAATACTCCCAGGAAAATAAACTCTCAAAGTCCTGAGCGAAAACTAAAGACAAAGAAGAACATTCTGAAGCTCCTTCATGTCCATCTCTCTATTCTATGGGTGTATACATTTCTTTATATAATGTACCTAGTCTTGTCTTTGGAACCAAGTGCACAGTTCTCCTTAGGTACAATTTTTCATCACCCTTTTATACAAAGTCTGTCTTTGACACCCAACAACTGGGAAGGAGGCAAGGATTCAATTTTGAATCAATTGAAGTTTTACCTCACTATTCTCTAGATTGGGTCCTGCTTTTAATTCTCGGACATTGGAATGGTATTGGAAGTGAATGAATCCATAGTTCAATACTTGTAATTACACTTGCTTGAGAAACATCTTTAGGCTGTCTGCAATTAAAAATATAAATTCTATTTTAAAAAAATGAATAACAAAGTGTATCTCACAATGCAGTGGAAACATGCAGAAATTTTTGCAGCATGCAATAGTTAAAGGAATCCCTTTGCACCAATTTAGAGAATCGCACGATCATCCCAAGGGACATCTTAAATCTGAACACCAGAGATCTTTCTGGTTGTGACATTAGCCTGTCTTCAGAAGACAATAGAAACCTGAACATCAGAGATATTTCTGGTTGTGACATTGACCTGTCTTGAAGGGACAACTGAAATCTGAGCACCTATGTGTGTTTGTGAGCCTGTCTTAAAGGAACATCTCAACACTGAAATCTATTGGTGGTTGTGACATTGACTGAACTTATAGGGACATCTGAAATCTGTACAGAGATATATTTGTTGTTGTGACATTGACCTGCCTTCAAGGGACATCTAAAATCTGAAAACGGAGATCTTTCTGGTTGTGACATTGACCTGTCTTCAAGGAACAACTGAAATATGAACACCTATTATTTTGTGGTTGTGAGCCCGTCTTAAAGATACATCTCAACACTGAAATCTATTGGTGGCTGTACAGATATATATTCATTGTTGTGACATCGACCTGCCTTCAAGGGACATCTAAAATCTGAACACCAGAGATCTTTCTGGTTGTGACATTGACCTATATTCAAGCGACAACTGAAATCTGAACACCTATTGGTTTCTTCGAGCCTGTCTTAAAGGTACATCTCAACACTGAAATCTATTGGCTAGTCTTCATGGGACATATGAAATCTGTACAGATATATATTTGTTGTTGCGACATTGACCTGCTTTCAAGGGACATCTAAAATCTGTACACCAGAGATCTTTCTGGTTGTGACATTGACCCGTCTTCAAGGGACAACTGAAATCTGAACACCTATTTGTGGTGATGAGCCTATCTTTTAAGATAGGCTCATCACCAATGTCGATTTCAGTGTTGAGATCGACCCAAACTCCAAGGGACATCTGAAATCTGTACAGATATATTTGTTGTTGTGACACTGACCTTTCTTCAAAGGACACCTAAAATCGGAACACCAGAGATCTTTCTGGTTGTGACATTGACCTGTCTTCAAGGACAACTGAAATCTGAACACATATTTGAGGTTATGAGCCGGTCTTAAGAGATACCTTAACACTGAAATCTATTGGTGGTTGTGACATTGACCCAAACTCCAAGGGACATCTGAAATCTGTACAGAGATATATTTTGTTGTTGTGACATAGACCTTTCTTCAAAGGACACCTAAAATCGGAACACCAGAGATCTTTCTGGTTGTGACATCTATTCGTGTTTGTGAGCCAGTCTTAAAGGCTCATCTTAACACTGAAATCTATTGGTGGTTGTGACATTGACCCAAACTCCAAGGGACATCTGAAATCTGTACAGAGATGTTTGTTGTTGTGACATTGACCTGTTTTCAAGAGACATCTAAAATCTGAACACCTGAGATCTTTCTGGTTGTGACATTGACAAGTCTTCAAGAGACAACTGAAATCAGAACACATATATGTTGTGGTTGTGAGCCCGTCTTAAAGGTACACCTCAGAACGAAATCTATTGGTGGCTGTACGGAGATATATTTATTGTTGTGACAATGGGTGATATGAATAAAGAGTAGCAAATGCTTTTACTCCGGTTTTGTTTAGGAAGGCCTAGTGTAAATGTACATGAAGATTTAGATAAAAGCATTTGCTAGTCTTTATTCATATCACCCATTGACTGGTCTTCAAGGGACATCTGAAATCTGAACACCTGAGATCTTTCTGGTTGTGACATTGACCTGTCTTCAAGAGACAACTGAAATCAGAACATATAGATTTGTTGTGGTTGTGAGCCTGTCTTAAAGGCACATCTCAGCACTGAAATCTATTGGTTGTTGTGACAATGGGTGATATGAATAAAGACTAGCAAATGCTTTTTTCTAAAACTCCGCGTACATTTACACTAGGCCTTTCTGTACAAAATTGAAGTAAAAGCATTCGCTAGCCTTTATTCATATCACCCATTGACTGGTCTTCAAGGCACATCTGAAAACTGTACAGAGATATATTTGTTGTTGTGACATTGACCCTCAAGGTAAAAGAAAAATCTGAACACCAGAGATCTTTCTGGTTGTGACATTGTCCCGCCTTCAAGGGACAACTGAAATCTGAACACCTATTTGTGATGATGAGCCTATCTTAAAGGCACATCTCAACACTGAAATCTATTGGTGGTTGTGACATTGACCCAACTTCAAGGGGCATCTGCAAACCGCTCAAATATTTGTTGTTGTGACATTGACCTGTCTTCAAGGTACATCTAAGATCTGAACGCTCGAGATCTTTCTGGTTATGACATTGACCCGTCTACAAGGGACAACTGAAATCTGAGCACCTTTTTGTGGTTGTGAGCCTGTCTTAAAGGTACATCTCAATACTGAAATCTATTGGTGGCTGTACAGAGATATATTTATTGTTTTGACATTGACTGGTCTTCAAGGGACATCTGAAATCTGTACAGAAATATATTTGTTGTGACATCAACCTGTCTTCAAGGGACATCTGAAATCTGAACACCTGTTTGTGCTTTTGAGTCTGTCTTAAAGAAACACCTTAACACCGAACTCTATGGTGGTTGTGAAATGAGCCAACTTCAAGGGACATCTGAAATCCATACAGAGATATATTGGGGTTATGACATTGACCTGTCATCAAGGGACATCTGAAACCTGAACACCTATTTGTGTGTGTGAGCCTGTCTAAAAGGGACATCTGAACACCAAAATTTATTGGTGGTTGTGACAATTGACCCATATCCATCTTCAAGAGACATCTGAAATCCGTACTGAGATATATTTGTGGTTGTGACATAGACCTGTCAACCTGTACACCAGAATTGATTTCTGGTTGTGACATTGACCTAGGAACATCAGAAATATGAGCACCTATTTGTGGTTGTGACTGTGAGACCAAGGTACATCTGAAATCTGACCAAACTCTATTTTCTGTGGCGTCTGTAGTCCTCCGCAAGAAACAGTCCTTCCCTGCTAGATTCCACGAAAATCAAATGCCTCGCATTCATGCATTGCATGTCATTCATGCACACAGCGAATACACGGCACATGGTTAGCTGTGGCCTGTGCACGCAAAATGGCTACCGACACATTGTATTCAGTTATCGCACTGGACTGGTCAGTTTCAATACGATTTTCACTAAAATATATGATCAATATCTCCACATACTTCAGTTTATCAGATGCAGAATTACATTTAGAACATGAATATCTGGCTTAGGCACTCTGATGAGAATCATGGAACACTGAATCGATGTTTTTTTTTATGAAAAAATCTTCGCGCAGCAGCTGCAACGCTGCAATCACTTTGCCGAAATCATCTGCAGAAAACTCCTTATTATTACCCCGATAACGCAAAAAACCTAAAAAAATCGGAATATAGATGAGCTTCGATATCTAATCGATGAACTTACCTTCCATAATATGTCTTTATTCACGAAATAGAAGTAAAATGAAGGACTAAAAGAGAAGTTTTGAACCCGCCGCATCGCTGAATCTTCCACGTGTGTTGGTCAGACGACGGCGTGATGACCGGATTGGACCAGATGACGTCATCATAATGAGTAATATTTGGCGCCAAATCTTCATTAAAAAAATGCCGCCCGGGTACATGTACCAACCCGCCCGGGTAGTAATACTTGGCCTCAGATCAGACTCCTTCCCCTGGTAATTTATCTCTATCACCTCTCAGGAGTCAGGATATTCAGAAATATCTTTCTGAGAGTATCTGTCACCGTCTGTTTGTCTTCTTAGTGTGACGAATAGTTGGTTGTGACAATGTCTTTCATGACAGGCATGAGAGTAGCTCTCTTTTTGGTCTTAGGGGAGGTGGAATGGGGGGGGGGGGGGGGGGGGGGGCGGCGGCAAAGCGGCAAAGAGGCACATTTGAAGTTCTATTCCCTTCGAAAAGCGACCTGGTGGTGATAGAGATTAGACAGAAGGAAGCAGACCGAATGTGACCCGTCATAGCAAAACGAGGCGCATATCGCACAAAAGGTGAGCCTAAATGACACCAGGAGATAATGAAAGAAACATTGCGTGCGGTCATACTCAAATTTCACAGAAGCAGACAACAGTAAAATGAACAAAGAGTCAGTCTCAACCCCAGGGTCCAGGGCCGTATTTAACTTTTTTGTCCAGGGGGGGCAGTGGGATAGATCGCCGGAGGCGATCTGCATGCGCCGCAGGCGCATCCGAACGGGGGGGGGGGGGTCTGGGGGCCCTCCCCCGGAAAAATTTGAAAATAAAAGGTCTGAAATGGCATTTTCCTGGCATTTGGAAGTGTGAATCAATAGTACTTCTACTCTAAAAAAGTACCACTTTTATGAGAAAGAAGACTAGGGATTTTACTATATGACTTGTATGAAACTCCTCTGTCAGAATAGAAGACTAGGGTCAGGGCACTGGACTGGTCAGATTATAAGGGTTGCACCTGAGTTGATGACATCTGCTATCCATATGCTGCTATCATGCTGGTAAAGCAATGGCTAAGATTAGTTTGTTTTTTTATAGCTGTCTGAAATTTTTTTTTCAACATTTATTCCACAGGGGGGGCAGCTGCCCCCCCTGCCCCCCCTCTAAATACGGCCCTGGGGTCTCAACCTGTCAAGCTCAGAGCGACATGCGCCTGCTGGTTTTGCTGTGACTAGCCACGAATTGGGGGCCTGGCAGCTCCAGAGCGTCCTGCTCATTCGGTGAGGGAGATGAGACAACCAAGGTCTTGGCTCTCCCTTTGTCTTGTGAACATAGAAAAAACGACGAGACATCCACAATCGGACATTTGCTTTGCCATCATGGTGATAGAAATAAGAGAGTCGCAAGCAGCCCTGACAGCGCCAATACCACGCAAAACGAATCTCTCTTGGGTGCTGCGCCATGTCGTCGACACGGGGAGAAAGATGAGACAGTCACAATCATAAGGACCGAATCAGACCTAGCTCAGTGCCCCACCGTGTTGCCATGAAAGAGACAGATGAGACAGATGAAACAGCTACAATCAGACCAAATCAGTGCTTCATCGTGTTGCACTGTGAGAGACGAGACAGCATCAACCACACCGAATGGGGCTGGGACAGCTCCACCGTACGCGTTTTGCCAACATGGCGAGAGAGGTGAGGTAGTCCTAATCGCACCGACCAAACCGGACCTGGCTGCTCAACTCTTTTGCTAACATGGTGATGGAGATGAGATAGTCCCAGGCAGACCGAATGGGGCCTGACGTCTTGCCAACACGGCTTAGAGACAATCAAACCGAAAATTTTTAACTTGCTACGCCATTTCGTTGTCACGGGGGAGAGAGCGATAGTCATAACCATGAAGACCGACCCAAACCTATAGCTACTCCGTCATGTGACAGAGAGACAGTCACAAACAGACCAAATTAGGCCAGGGTGGTTCATCGTGTTGCAAAAACTGCAAAAGACGCGACAGCATCAACCAAACCGAATGGAGCCTGGCAAATCCACCGCCTTGCCGACTCGGGGAGAGAGATGAGACAGCAATAGACACCTGGAATCGGACCTGGCAGCTCAACTTTTTTATCAACACGGTGAGAGAGATGATGGGACAGTCACAACCACACCGAACCGAATCGGGCTTGGTTACCTCATCGTGTCGCTGAAACAACTATGAGATTGACGAGCTGAGACAGCATCGACTAGGCCAAATGGGGCCTAGAGCTACAACATGGTGAGACAGCCACAACCAGCTGGAATCGGATATTGGATCTCAATTGATTTGCAAGACGGTAGCAGAGATGTGACAGACACAACCAGACTGAATTTGTCCTGTCTGCTCCACCGCTTGCTAACATGGTGAAAGTGGTGAAACAGTCACAATCACCAAGACGAATCGGACCTGGCCGCTCGACTGTTTTGCAAACATATTGAGAGAGATGGAGCAGTCACAACCAGACGGAATCGGGCCTAGCAGCACAACTCTTTGCCAACAAAGTGTGTGATATGACACTGTCGACCAAATCGTCGGGCCTGGCAGCTTCATCGTGTTGCTGTCTCGTCCCTCCCACATTTGTTTCGGCAATACGACGAAGCAGCCATGCCTGATGAGGTATGGTGTTGACCTTCTCTACTCTCTCACGACTTCTGTCAGGCCCGATTCGGTGCGGCAGTCTCATCTCTCTCATATCGTGGAGGTGCCACGACCAATTCCTTGTGGCTGTGACTGTCTCTCCCCATCTCTGAGTTGCCAGCTGCGATTCAGTCTGCGTGATTGTGGTCGTCTTATCTCTTTCACTGTGTTGGCTAAACAGTGGCGTTCCGAGGACCAATTCCGTCTGGTTGCAGCTGCCCGATCACCTCCCTCCCTAAACGACGGCCGCCAAGCCCATTTTTTAGTGTGCAGTCCGATCTCTCTTATCGTGGTAGCAATTAGACTATGCAGTTGTCAGGTCCTATTCGGTATGGTTGAAGCTGTCGCATATATCTCTCTAATAGTTTCGGCTAACCATTCCTGATTCGTTTAGGTTGTGATGTTCCATACGTCTCACAATGTCGGCAACACGATGAAGCAGTCAGGCCAGATTTGGCCTGGGTTGTGAATATCGCATCCCTTTTACCCTGTTGCCAGCGCAATGGAGCTGCCAGGTCCGATTTTTTACTTCTGGCTCTGACTGTCTCATGCGTCGGCAACACAGCGGAGCAGCCAAGTCCAGTTGGGTCTGTATGATTGTGAAAGTCTTATCTCTTTCACCATGTTGGCAAGACGGTACTGTGAGATAAGACAGCCACACCCAATCGGGCTGGGCTGCCGTTGAGTCAACACGGTATGAGAGATAAGACAGCCAAATCCAGATGGAATTGGACCTCGCAGCTCCTCTATTTTGCCAACAGGTTGGATGAGATGAGACAGTCACAACCAGACAGAGTCCGACCTGGCAGCTGCACTGTTAGACCAACATAACATAAGAGATATGACAGTCACAACCATGCGGACCAAATCGCAGTTGGCTTCTCCGTAATGTTACTGAGACTGTGAGACAGTCACAACCAGACCGGAATTGCACAGTCACAGCCAGACGGAATCGGACCAGGCTGCCCAACTGTTCTGTCAACATGGTGAATGAGATGAGAGACTCACAACCAGACCGAATCTGACCTTGCTGTTCATCCGACATGGTTGGACATTCACAGCCTGACTAGATCGGGAATGGCTCCTCCATCATGTATCCAAAACTGTCAGAGAGTTGAGAGTGCATTAATCAGGCCGAATGGACAGCTCCATGGTCTTGCCAACATAGTTAGAGAGATATAACAGACGGCCACACCAATTTGGGCTTGGGTACATGGTACTGTTGTACCAACACAGTGAGAGACAGAGGAGACAGTCATAATCAGGTGGAATTGGACCTGGTAGCTCCACTGAGAAAGAGATAGGACAGTCACAACCAGGCCAAATTGAACATGACTGCTCAACAGTGTTTTGGACACGACAGAGAGATAAAGCTGCCACAACCAGACGGAATCAGGCCTGGCAGCTCAGCTGTTTTGCCAAAATTATGAAAGAGACTGTCACAACCTGATGAAATTGAACCTGGCTGCTCTACCATCGTGTGGACAATGTGAGAGAGATGAAACAGCCACAATAAGAATGAATCGGACCTGGCAGCTCCATTGTTTTGCCAATACCATAAAAGAGACAGGCACAACCTGATCAAATTGAACCTAGCTGCTCTACCATGTTGTGGACACTGTGAGAGATGAGATAGCCACAAGATAGAATCAGACTTGGCAGCTCCATTGTTTTGCCAATACCATAAAAGAGACTGGCACAACCTGATCAAATTGACCCTGGTTGCTCTACTGTGAGAGAGCTGAGACAGGCAGAAACAGATGGAATCTCCCTGGGAGTTCACTGTTTTGCCAACATGGCGCGAGATGTATGCTGTCACAACCACATTGAATCAGATTGTGACCAGACACATCGGATTTTTGGAAAATTCGCCAGTGTGCAGATCTTGTTGGATTTTGACTTATTCAATTATGAAAATTTTGGACAAAAATGGACAAAGACAATGGATGTGAAAATGAGTGCATATATAATTAACATATTCTCAGAATGAATATTAACAACACGATAATAGTAATTTTGATAACAATAGCACATATTTGGCATCATCTTATTTAACAACTGTTGCCACATAAAGTGGAAATGCCGACGGGCCATTAAAGGGAGGCTTGAAGGGACAAATGAAAGCAAGTTTGAAGGCCAGTGTTTCTGTAGTGTAAATAATTACATTTCGTTCGATATGCCATTTTAAGGCTGACAGGTAAAATTTACCCTCCCTTGTGTTGTCTGACATGCAGATACAGTGTAACCTTTCTTAGTGGATATTTCTCTATCAAGGATACGCTCTCTTTTATTTTTAAAGACACTGAATTTTCTTGAACTGACCTCTGTAATCAGGATGGCTCTCGATTAATTTTGGACAGTCAGCAATGTCAGTCACAAGGGTGTCCTTAATAGAGAAGTGCAGTGAAATGGATGACAATACATTAAAATAAAGGCTAAAATACCCAAAGAATTTTAGCTTACAATGAACACATGCTATTGGGAGGGCCTACATTTCTCCCTATATGATTCAAATGCTAAGGTGTACTGTACCAGAAAGACTTAGCCAAGATCTTGCCAAAAGGATGTAAGATTCCTAGGTCAATGTAACTAATGGATAAAAATTTGTTTTGTGATTACACATAAGTACATTCTGTACGCTGTTGACGCTTCTTTAGCTGGTTTAGATGCGTCTCTTACACCTAGGCCTATTACAGGTAGGCATTTTGTACAGAGGTCCCTTAACTAGGTTAATAGCAATTGACACAGTGTATGTATTTAGAAACTCTTCAAGATTATTATCACAGGATATAACTAATAAAAACATGCAAAGATCAGGAAACAGTGATGAGTAATACGATTTCAGCAACATTCAAAAGATATTTTCTCCTTTGGCTTTTAGACCACCTAACACAGAAAGACAAAGTAAGTGTTCCCAATAAATAAATAAATTACATCTCACTATCTCATCAACAACACTGAGTCCACCAAATAACTTTCCATGTCCATCTTGTAACTTCCAAAACAAACTGACTTTGAAACCAACTAAACCGAGTCACTCGGGTATTACTCTCAAGCCAGTCATAAAATAGAGTAAGTTTTACTGTACATCTGAATAAGTCCTTTAAACAACTCCTAAATCTAGTCCAGCTTTTAGTTGGTTTTGTGAAATATGCTTAAATCTAATTGAGGCTTTAGCTGGCTTTGTGAAATATATATTGTGTTGATATTTCCAGCTAATCTTGCATCAAAAAAGCTTTAGTTGGCTTTGTGAAATATAAATTATGCTAATATTCCTAGCTCGCCTCGTGAAACATGTAATTTTCTAACCATCTAAACCAAGCCCCTCTAGTAAGTCCTCAATAAGGTTGAGTTTGTGGTTTGCTTCAGCAGTGTCGCTGTACGACTGGATGAAATTGGTGATGTAGAATCTGATGTCGTCGATGATTGGGATCGAATCGCAGTCCTCACGGCCATCGACGCTGGCTGCATCCTGCTGGATGAGGTCTGCGAAGCCTTCCTGCTCAATAACCTAGGAAGAAATGATGTAAGAAATAAAATACTGTGTCCGAGGCAAATTATCAAGAACAGTACCTTATTAGCTCTTCATAAATCAATGGGGGCAATATGCGGTAGTTTGGGTGAAAGCACTAACTATACCTCACAAGAGGCACTCAACCATACCATATTTAGAATCTCAGCCAATGGTCACAGCATCAATAACTTGAAAAATACCTTACTCTTTTATACTGAAAGCAGTCAGCACTTTTTCTTCTTCTCATTTTATAGGCTGGGTATTTCTCTATTAGAACTGAATATTCATCAGTTTTAATTTTCAACCATAATGTTTAAGAAAAATTGATTAGCTCTAAACATTCTTGATCTGCTCTAAGCAATCAAATGCTTACTGCATCCAAATTGTTTGCCACAAACTCGGCACAAGCATCCTCTAGTCGTGGGAGAGTGAATAATTGTGCAATACGCAGGAATTCAACCACGCAGTCCACGTCGATATATTTTGCAATTTCTGCGCCACACTGCTTCTTTAGACCAGGAAGGAGGTAAAGGTCGGCAAAAAAAAGCACATCATGGACATTTTCTAGGGTGATCTGTAAGAAAGAATGACATCTTCTAAAATACTTCATTTGAAAATACCCTGCCTCCCTTGTCAGATACCTTAGAGGCCATGTGCCAATCCTTTTGACAGGGGGGTCATTTTAGAGAATGGGTACAAGCACTGTCCACCCTTAAGTTTGCAGAGTAGGGGAACTGTGGAGAAATGTCAAATCTTCTTATCGGCATTTGCTTTGGGGAGTTTGCTTTTGCTCCTACATTTAGAGACCAATTGGCATTGGCCTCAAGTGACTCTGTACCCTAGCTGGTGGATGACTCCACCGTCGTACTCATGTTCTCACATAGATGGCATTTGTTTGCCTTGACAAAACATTCCAAGCTACAAAGAATGTCCATTTCATGTCAGATTCAAAGGCTATTGCAACTAAAGTAACGTGGCTTGGCCACGACAACCAGCGACGTGTCATTGTCACATATAAACCAAAACCTGATTGCGGCCCTGTTAGGTTCATAGCAATTTTGGGTTCCAGGGAACGCACCTCGCATCTGTTCCGATAGATATAGAAGATGATCTGAATGAATGTGTCAGGTGTGATATCGTGGACTGTCACAACCGGGTTGTTCTTGCCAGTAATCGCTGTCTCTCCAAACGGGTCCTTGATCATTGTCTTGAAGTAGTCACTTCGACCACAGAAAAAAGCCTGAAAAGAGTTCTCAGTCAGTTAGAATGACATCTATTGGAGGACAAAAGTTACAAGGATGCAGACATGTTGTTATATGTGCATTGATGAAAACGAAACAACATGTCAATATGATGTTATGCGCTAACATGCTTTCTAACAAACGGACCCAGGTTGAAATTGTCTTGTTCAAAACCAAGGCAGACATTTTCTTGTGCAGAGTCATTTCGATAGGTGCTTGAAATGATGACTACGTTTGAAGAGTTCAGATGAAACCTAACCACAACTAATGCCGCTAAAATGAGGCACAGCACATTATACATGTAAACAGAGGTACATCACAGCCAAGGTGTTGTATAATTCTGGATTTAGCAGGTATGGACCAACTCCATTTCTCATGATATTTGTTTACAAACCTGGTGACACCAGAACTGGTATCCCTCCACAATAAAACAGACGTCGGGAGAAACTTGTTCACTTTCTGGTTGGAATGGCAGTTGGCTGAACTGAATAAAGAAACAATCAAATCATCATTTCACGTCAACAGCACCAATGATATGTAGGAAATGTTAGGCAATTCTCTCACACAGTGTTTAAGGCTGGATAATCACATCTGGCTTCATGCATAATAAATGTGTGCAAGAAAACTGCCATGCCAATTCTGTATTAAGTGATTAAGTCTAAAAAGTGGTTACCGGTACTGTAAAATACACCAAGAGTTACATGGAGTCGTTATAAAGACTTCTTCGATCGCAGTACATTGTCTGTACAGTAATAAAATATTTCATGACAAGGCCATTTTAAAACTTTTAAAGGAACTTTTATGTCATAAAACATCATAATCTCGTTATTGTTAACCAAAGGACTTTTTCACTTACAAATGATCCAGGCAGTTCCTCAGGCAATGAGTTGACCGCCAGCTGTTCAAAATTGCCCTCAAGCTTGGAGTCACTGGCACTCTCCACGATACTAATGACGGTCACACTGATGCTCGGCTTTTCCGTCTCTGCAAAGACAGTAACAGCAGAGAGATAATCATCAATATTTCTTCTTCTTCAGCATTTCCTCTGCATTTGGAGGAGTTATTCTCCAGGGAGTATTCCTCCTCCAATGCAGGATGAGCGTACTTTACGTGTCACTACAGTTGTACAGTCCACAATTGGGTTTATTGGCCTAGTTACACAGTCTTTGGCTCGAGATGGAGTCCACTCAAGTTACTCATGTTTCTCACTCAGTGGCAACTTCTGCTGGCCATGGCGGAGACACCCGATTCAAGGAACCTTGAAATTGAACCTTGGCAATATTTAATACATGGTAGCCAGCTGTGTCAACCACGAGGCTGTGAGGCTCCTCATAATCCTGCGTAGTGATATTTTGGGCAGGATATGAACTCACCAAATTGATAGATCTTCCTCATCTCCTTTTCCAGCATTTCCAGCAAGTTCATGAGTTGGCACTGACGAGCCAAACGGATGCAGTCCTCGACATGGTCCAGGTGAACCTCCATACGACCTGTAATGAAAAAGAGTGGCAAAGATTATATTTCACTCTTCACTTGATCTGTATTTGAAGCTGGTGAGGTTGGTTGCTGTTGTTTCTTATTCTAGGACAGGGTCAAATTGACCAAGAGACTCAGAAACTAGAACAGCCTGTCATGGCAGCTGCTAAAAAATAGATGCCTTCATAAGGCAGCTCGCAGGCAGATCTTAGATGCTCAGTGCCTTTTGCTTGCATTATCCTGCACAACCAAACCTTGCTTGCCAATGCAAAGGAACTCTGGCAGAAATAGTCTGTTTCATGTCACATTCAAAAGACTATCAAGAGTGCAGGAACTTCTTGAAATCCACACAGGTTTTTACTGACCTGTGTAGAGATATTGGAGAATCAACTTGAATGCTTCTGGCTGCACCTGGAAAATGATTGAAAATGGTGGTAAGTCACACAGATGAGATCACTTTCAATGGAGTTGTGATTCATGTAGAGTCAGGCAGGAGTCGGGGGTAAAATTGCTTGTCTTAAGGTGACTAGTATGCACTTAATCTGACCTACTTGGCTCCTGCCTATAGCCTCCCTTTAAAGGACTGAAACCCAGTATACACTATATTTCTACCAACATCAACATACCAACTTATGCGTCAAATGAATTTCATCCTTTCCATTCCACTTATTCTGAAGCATGTCGGCAAAGTATGCCGATCGAACATGAAGAATGCATCGGTGGGCTGTAAATATATACCCGTGCACAATGAAAGTAATATCCTCATGATTCCCTCTCTCCAGGAGCCTAAATTAAAAAATAAAGAAAAGAGAACATTTAAGAGTAAATGTGATCATTCTCAATAGAAACAAAATCAGATCACATCCGAGGAAGTAAACGAGCTACGTGTACTGCTAAACAATTGGACGGCGACTCTCTCTGACAGCATAGATTTCATCTGGGGTATCCGGTTTCCTCCTATGTTTCATTTCAAATCACTCAATATACTGCTGATAAAACAAGGTGTGGTGGCCCGGCGTCCATACCAAGTGATTTTCATTCCCTTTAGCTTTGACCTGAATGCGAGCTTGTCAGTGATGTTGAGTGTTATTGGGAAATCTGCGTACTGCATGCAATGCGGGGGGGGGGGGAGCGAGCTGTCTGTGAATTCATATGATGCGACTTACTTCCTCAGAAATTCTTGATATAGCCCTCTCTGCTTGGTGTTTGTGGGCAACACCTTGAAATTCTTCAGTGTGTTTCTGATCTTATCTGTTAGTGCTCCATAGATGCAGCGCTCCCCATCAAATGTATTGGGTTCACACTTGGCTCCTGTTCGAAAGATATAATTAGCCTCGTGAGTTGTTGCTCAGGCATAATTGACCCCTCCCAAAAATTATCCTTGTGGTTGAAGCTGACAAGTGAGCCTCAGTTATTAAAAGCTGAACAAGTTTCTAGCAGGTTTTCATTGATGAGTGATACATGTAACATGCAAGAAGCGAATGGGATTTATGTATAAATGCCGAGAAAAAAAAGAGGAAAATATTGCGATATACCATATTTCAGACCTTCTCACCTTTTTCAAGGAGGTACTTGACTAACTCTTCATGTCCACACAAACAGGCATAGTACCTGGAAAAATATATATGTAGTTCTAACTTTTTCTCTTATGGTTTTAAAAAAATTACACCTCTTAGTCATAATATTATCAAATACAATGTAATACAGTAGAACCTCTCTATTAAGGTGACCCTTGGGACTGGAAAAAACGTGTCCGTAATTGAGAAGTGTCCTGATACACTGGTCAAATTCAATGAAAATGACAAACTTGGGACGAAGTCAGTGTCGGTAATATAGTGTCCTTATTAGAGAGGTGTCCGCTATGGGAGGTTCTGTAATCGAATTCTAATTCGACACTGAGAATTCTGATGCCGTCTACCGTTACCTCAAGCAAGTCATCTACTAAATGACAAGGTGAACATTAATTAAAGATTCATTCCAAGTTACTCTCTATTCCAAATGATTGACTATCGGTGTCCTGAATGTAACTTACAGCGGGGTGCTGTCCCACTGATCTCTCACATTGAGATCGACCTCCTTCTGCTCGACAAGATTCCTGAAAAAGGCAATTTTAGCTGATGTAATGATCAAATGACTGAGATTGAGAAAGCTTCCCAATACTACACTAGTACTGTAGTACTAGTAGGCCTACAGGACCATTGTGATTTTAGACATCTCCCTTGGCCTTATCTTACAGCACCGAAATGTCATAAAATTTTCAGGAGATGTGTTGAATGGTGTACTTATTTCGTTTATGGCTGCTAATTTTTATTTTGATGACTTTATACCTGACTTTAAACCTGGTGGAAGATGGTGGGCGCTGTTGAGGATGCATGACAGCATTTTTGGGTGGAGGAAGGAAAAAAGTTGCGAAATAAACTTACTGCACGCGGGCCAAATCTCCTCGGCAACAATTGATAAATATCTCCTGTGTGTTCATTATGTCGCAAAGAATATTGATACATTGAATATGTCGAAATTGCAATTAGCCAAATGCAAATATTTGGACAAACTTTGGCGAGATTTTGAGGAACAAACCACTTCGTTGTCACTGGAAAAATTCCTTTTGGGGCCTACGCCAATAGCCACAATAAACAAAACTTTCTGCAATAAATTGCCGGAAATTATTCCACTGTATAATGTAGAATAAACAGATCGATATAAAAAAATAATACATTAAGTGATAAAGTCATTTATCGAGGAGTAAATGCCAAAAAAGTATATTTTATTTTGTATGCTGTAAGCGATATCCATATTATACGTATTAGGCAAAGGTCAAGGTCATATGTTCATGTTGACATTTTCAGATTTTCTCAAATTTATTTGCTCCCCATTCACCCAAAAAAAGTCCATTATGTTCAGCAGAAAACAAAGAATTAGAGAGGCAGTTTATATATTCACTAGATACCCAGAACCAGGAAAATGTAAAACGCGGTTAGTCCCAATGTTGGGAGAGAAAGGAGCTGCAAGGGTCCAGATGTTGATGGTGAGATTTTGACAGTGACACTTCAATGATTTCATGATAACAAAAACATTCCTTTGCTAACCTGAGATGATGTAGGCCTATCCTGATGCAGCGCGTGGCCTGGCTTGTCTTATGTTTCACCTAAATAAGCAAAAAATGTCGCAGTGACCTTGTGGTCTTTGGCATTGCCTGAATCCGAAGTAAATTTGTCCTTGTTTAGGCCTCCCTGCTGAAGTTTTTGAGTGAAGTGAAGGCATTTGACATTTGGGCTCTGCATGATTTTACCTTTGTCGAACCAGAATATTCTGTTGCCTTGCAAGTCAAAGACAGATGTAGTCATGCAATATGGTCCTGAGTGGAGACTAAGAGTAGGCTATGGACATTTCATGGGTATAGTTCATAGTTGTATTGTATTGTATTGTAAGAGTCTTACACATTTGCCACTTTGCAATTGCATCATTCAGAGATTATTAGCAACAACCAGCATTTGCGACAATGACGGTTTTTGCTGCCGCTAGCTGTTACTGACCGTGACACTCCATAATTGTATTTATTCGGTTTTTGGTCTTTAAAATTGTTAATTTCATATTCGTATTCAGACATTAGTCTTATTGCCATTTCTCAACTATGCTTTCCTTTATATTCAGACTGAGCATATTCTTGGACAAGTCCTTGAGCTAAAGAATGCCAAGCCTGATCTTCATGTCGTCGTCTACTTCAGTGGAACGAACGAGAAGACCATGCATTATTGGATTGATAGGAAATATGCCAACCACAAACTTCTGCTGAAGCCACAGAGGGGTGATGACCTGGGAGAGAAACTGATGAACGCTTGCCTTGATAGCTTCCATAGTGGTGTTGAGAGGTTGATCATTGTTGGTATGTACATGTATGTGATGCCTGTAATATAAGAAATCATTGTCAGTCAAAAGAGGCCAACAGACAGGTTCACTCTTTCCAAAAGCAGGAACTGCTTCTACAAAATGTAAAGTGGACATCTATACATAGTCTAAACCGAAACAGGGAGTTGTAAGTAAACACAGGAAAGTTTTTTCACCCTGCTACATGTAAGAAAAGGTGGTACTGTCATACAGCTACAGCGTCTGTCCACATAAATATGTGTACTGCCAGCTATTTTCTACACAGTATAGCCATAGGCTATAATTGTACAACTTTACCTTATGTTGTTTCTTTTTAAGGCTGTGACATTCCTGGGATCAACCACGGTATACTAGAAGATGCATTCAGTATGTTAAAGTGGGATGATTGTGACCTCGTGATAGGCCCAGCAGAAGATGGCGGTTACTACCTGCTCGGAACCAATAGACGCATTGGAGTTAATACAATAGGTAGTATATCCCAGCAGTGTTCTCTACTTAATTTTGGTGGTAGGAATTGACAAGAAAGGACAAGCAAAAAACCCCACCAAGTGAAAAAGATGTGTACCTGTAGCTTGCGATGGATTCTATTTCTGGCCGAAGACTAAGGTTAGCAGGCCAATGCACCCACTTGGCTCCTAACCTTAGTGGCATTTATCAAAATGCTCATCATCCCACTTTGGAGGAGGAATACTAGAGAATGATGCCTCCAAGTGCAGAGCAGATGCTGAAGAAGAAGTCCCCAAGGGTGCCCTACTATATTGCTGTATGATCTTTTTCAGAATCCCTCTTCAAGGGTATCGAATGGGGTACGAGTAAAGTCTTCGAACAGCAGGTAGAAGCTGCGGAATTCCTCGGAATGAAGGCAGCTAAACTTGACCAGACGCTTCGCGATGTGGACACACCAGAGGATATAGGAGTCTTTGAGCAGGAATTGGGTGTCCGAACGAAAGAGGTTACCTCACCGATGTGGTCAATTATTATTCCATGCTTGAATGAAGTTGATGAGATTGAAAACTGTTTACAGAGTGCTATTCTGGTAATTATGCTCTTGAACTCTGCGTTTGGTTTTGTGTATATACTTTAAATGTTTTCTGAGACGAGAAAAATATTTAATGCCTATTTTGGGGCCATTATCTATGCTGGATCAAAGTTGTGCGGGTGTCTTCAGACAGGGATGTTTGTGTCAAGAAGGCAACAATACTTGTTAAGCTTTGCTGCGTTAATGTGATTTATGTCCTTTATTTTCAGAGCTGCAGTGAGCCGAGTAAAGTCGAGCTGATTATCTGTGATGGTGGAAGTGATGATGGGTCGGTTGAAAAGGTCAAGGAGGTCCTGACCGATCGGGGTGTCCTATGGAAGCTTATCCACAGTCCTGCTGGTATGTATGTTGTTGTTCTAGTCTTTTAGAAAATGAAGGCGCTCTTTTTTGAGCAGCTAAATTTCTCAAGGTGTTCACTTCATGTGGACCTTTCAAAGAAGATTTTTAAATGAGACTCTAAGGCCACAGCTCATACTTGCTTTGACTAGAACTTGTTTTGCTGACGCAATTAGGATGTTGTTGAGGGTCAGTTTGGAACAGAGCCTTCAGCTTGTCTGTCTGACGATGTCATGCTGTAAATCCAAAAATCTCGACAAACTCAGTGAATTTCCCATTGTTACATGTACTCTGTTATCTGGTTGTATATCTTTGAATGTCGGTCTCAGTTGGTCAGTTCATTTATTAAAGGTCTATGTTTATAATAAAACTTTCAGATTAAACAAGTTACTACTGAATGGAATTGGAAAATCAACTAACAAGATATTCATGGATTTCAATTTTTATCAGTTATGACGTTTTTCATCAATTTTAATTATGTAACAAAAGGCTAAATTAATTACTGGAACCATGAGTACTGACCTAGTTTTATGTCGATTGATATATTAGTTTAGAGGTTCGGGTGTGTCTTTACTTCTAGGGAAGGATGAGCCCACTGCATCTGGTGTTATGGAGGGCACTGGTGAAAGTTTTTGTTATCTTTTGGTCAATGCTACTGTGAACCACTAAATTTTCTGGGCATTTTATTTTCATGGATTATGCAAATTACCTAGATTTGCAAAAATAAAAAAGTGTGAAGAAGTGTTTTTATTTTAGAAACCAAAGGAATTTTCTTAACCTGCCAAAGTAAAAATTGTAAAGAGTTAAACTTTTTATCAGAAATTTTCAGAAATTACAAAAAAGGTGTGAAAATGTGGTGGTTTACAGTTGCTTCTGAGGCTGGTTGCACTTGGTTTCTGAATTCTGGAGGAAAAACATAACCATGTACTATACCATTCACAATGAAAGAACTATGCTGCAGTATGTCCAGTCCCATAGGAAAACTTAATCCGTTTCAAATTTGTATGAAACTCTAGTGGAACCTCCCTCAACAGACATCTCTCTCACTTTGTCGAAATAGACAATGCATTACCAAGAATGAGCAGTTTAAAGCATGTTTTTCTCAGCCAGATTCTAGGCTTTTTTGGTGCAGTACCTGCCATTTATGAAATTCCTCCAGAATCACTATTAACTTGGCTTTAACTTATTCCTAAAACTAGGCATGTGAAGTATGATATTCCCCCTGTATTACTTTTGAAACTTTTAACGGGATATTTTTCTGATATCTGCATTGCACTTAGAATTGGTGTATGTGTGTGGAGGTACCAATACTTTAAGGCTTCTAGCTTATTTGCCTATTATATGGATGGAATCAGACTAGGCAACAGCCTGTCATGGAATTTTGGGTTTGATGATCTTGACGGATTCAGTCGCTTTGCACTGCAAGAGACTCCAGGAAATTTCAATCCCATTTTCCCGTTGCGTGAAACTGACTTCTTATTTTGTTATCCTTTTGTCACAGCCAAAAGTGGTTAAGCTATTTTTGCACTTGATAACTCAGCATGATTTCTTCATTCAGATTCATTTATCGGTATTTCCATGGCATTGGATAGTTACAAACTTTTATTCACAATATGTATATTTTGATACAATTCTTGGTAAATACAAATATGATGTTGTCATGTAAAATTCAAATTTAACTCTGGCGATCTTCAAATGCTCATTCCTCTTTGCACGAAATCAACACCTCAGGGATCGTTTTTGCAAGCACCCATGGTCGGGCACTTTGTGAATAGTGGCCTCCGTCTTTTGCAGAAATGGCCAATGAAACATAATGGGCTGATATGCAACCTGAAATCCTCTCAAAATATTCTGGCTTGTTTCAAATGCTTTATGTGACTATTGTAATGAAAACCAGGCATGTGAAAGTTGAAGTAACACAGTAGGCTGTTAAATATGGTCCGAAGACCAGATACCGTGGCCAGTATGTAATGAAAGGCAGTGTAGTTCCAATCTACTTTATATGTTTTTCTTGGAATCCAAATACCCCATTGCACTTTCGTCCGTAGATTCTAACCACCCAAGATTTTTTTCCAGGTCGTGGACGACAGATGGTCGCAGGGGCGTCCGAGAGTTCCGGAGACAACCTTCTCTTCCTTCATGTCGATAGTCGACTTCCACAGAACTTTGACCAACATGCTGAAGACTGTCTATGGATCCCAGGGATTGTGGCGGGAGCCTTCCGGTTCCAACTGGATTTTGAGCCAGGGAAAGTGGAGTAAGTTGAGTCATAAAATATACCCTTAAGGTATTCCTGCGGGTGGGAAAATGTGATCATGTTTGTAGATAAAGTGGTATTCACTCAGAGTATAGTCCATTACTTTATCTTCAAAAGCACTCTGACTCCCATTGTTCTTGCTTTCTCAAACTTTGACTTGTATTTTGGGGAGTGTCCAGAGGACGCCGTGGGGGTCAAAATGGTTGAACAGGGTTCAAACTGGCGGGTTGGCATGGCACAAGCACTCAGGTTTGGTCATCTATAATGGGGATACATAACATTTGTGTTCATAATGTATGAATTTTCTGCAAGCCTTGACCTTAGATTGTAACACTTTTCTTGGGGACAACCAATCTAGGATGAGCTCTCCTGTCCATTCTGAATATCTTCCATTCGTTACAGCCCTAAGGCTAGTCCCCGTGCTAGTCCAACTCCTACTCCTGATGATGCGCCGGGCCCGGTGTATGTATCAATTTCATGAATATATCTCTACCTGTCGTGTTTGTCTTAACCTCTTTATGGTCTAAGGTCATTTAAGAAAGAGTCGAAAGAAAAAGTTTGAAAGTTCTCGGCAAGCTGGGGAATCGATTCTCCAGGGTGTGATGAAAAAAGTGTTACATGTGATTTTGTCAGCAAGCTGGGGAATCGATTCTCCAGGGTGTGATGAAAAAAGTGTTACATGTGATTTTGTCGGCAAGCTGGGGAATCGATTCTCCAGGGTGTGATGAAAAAAGTGTTACATGTGATTTTGTCAGCAAGCTGGGGAATCGATTCTCCAGGGTGAGATGAAAAAAAGTGTTACATGTGATTTTGTCAGCAAGCTGGGGAATCGATTCTCCAGGGTGAGATGAAAAAAAGTGTTACATGTGATTTTGTCAGCAAGCAGGGGAATCGATTCTCCAGGGTGTGATGAAAAAAGTGTTACATGTGATTTTGTCAGCAAGCTGGGGAATCGATTCTCCAAGGTTTGATGAAAAAAGTGTTACATGTGATTTTGTCAGCAAGCAGGGGAATCGATTCTCCAGGGTGTGATGAAAAAAGTGTTACATGTGATTTTGTCAGCAAGCTGGGGAATCGATTCTCCAGGGTGTGATGAAAAAAGTGTTACATGTGATTTTGTCGGCAAGTGGGGAATCGATTCTCCAGGGTGAGATGAAAAAAGTGTTACATGTGATAATGTTGTCTTGAAACAATATTTTTTTAGAGCTGAATGCTCTCTAAACAGTCATGTCATAGGTGTTAGCTTAGATTGTCCATCCTCATGTTAGATTTGTCCTGAAACGAAGTCAAGAAAGTGTTATACATGTATGAAAAGGATATAACCAAATCACTCATTTGATTTATTGTCGCACAAGTTTCTGAGCTGGCTTTTGCTATGTCTCCATTTTACCTTCTTGCTAGATTTATATCATTTTGTGTGTGTCAAACATAAATCTAAAATCATACCTGTGCCTGGGGTCAGCTTATGACCTAATGGAGTGGTCGTTTTTGGTAAGTTTGTAATTGATTAGAACCGTCGGACTAAAATATTTTGAGGTTTATGTGAGAATCATTTCTTGTTTCTTCATGTCCTTTTCTATGATCAGGTTATTGGTCTATCAGGGCTGAAATTTCACTTATTGTCATGTGTTGCTAGTCGAGTGTCAGCTGGGACCTTCAGTCACTTGGTACTTCGTATTTTAAAACTACCTGTATTATGTAGGTCGGTACAAATCCGTCTGAAGGAAAGCTGAAAGGGTGTCTGTAGGCAGAAGTCAGGGAGGTCAGATTATGTTACACAAAGTAGCCGATATAGGGGTATCTCCCATGAGCGATAGGAAATATTATCATTGCCAAATCAAACATAACCCAGGCCCCCCTGCCTGCTAGATCCAAAGACTACCAATTTGACCACCTAGCTCCTACCTATAGTCCCCCTTCAACACGGCAAAGAATCCGACCACAACTTATTGTGTTGCACCACACGGACTGTCTGAAAGCTTGACCATGGCCATCACAACAATGCTTGTTGTTTGTCTTGTAAATCTAATGGTGACGTAGTGAAGGAAATTTAAGGACTAGTTTTTTTTTAACCTGCAGCACACTGAGGAATACTTAAGGGAAATATCCCTTGTGACCAGATTCCTTTTTTTAAAAGACACCCTGATGCTGGTATATCTCTCATGTCTCTTTCCATCTCCAGCCCAGAAACTGGCAAGACTTCCAAGTTGAGCAAGTTCCAAGCACGACTTTTAGAATGGGGTGCAAACATAAGGTCGAAATACGGAGGTATGGTATGAATAAATCTTGGTGGTCTTTTGACCTTTTCTGGGTGCGAATTTGAGAAAAATCATTCTTTCAGCTAGTTAGGAATGAAAACAAAATTTTGAATAGCAATAATGGTCGCCACCGGATAAAACAATACACAAGATGATAACAGTTGATACCTCAGGTCAAATTGCAATAGTGTCAGTTTGTGATAAGGGTTAAATTTCTATTGCAGAGCTTCCCTATGGTGACCAAGCTATATTCCTGAGGAAGAAGATTTACCTCCAGGTCGGTGGTATGCCAGGGTACCCCCTCTTTGAAGATTTTGCTTTGGTAAGTGCGTCATCATCATTGCCAATCATCATCATCATTACCTTTTTCGTAGTCAGACGTTGTATAATGTCCTTCTTCTTTCTTTCAGATTGAAAAATTAAAGTCACTTGGCCATATTGGTATCGTCGAGGGCGAGCCTTGCTTGACGTCTGCTCGGCGCTGGGAGAAACATGGCTATTATAAGGTACAGTTCTGTTTGATTGGCAAAAAGGTTATTTGTCTCAAGCAAGTCCCAAGCAAGTCCTTAGCAATCTGAACCACAGCAGATGCCGAATTTACCCTACCACCGACGAAAAATAGGCCAGTTTCCCAAGTTTGATCGTTGCCAGCTTAAATAGTGCATGGTATATAAATGTTTCATTCATAGACTACGACTTCTTTTAGTACAGTGATGAAGGTTGTCCTTATGGTGTTACCTGATGGCCATCTGGGTTGTCAGGGCATTCCAACTTCTCCACCCTCATGCCTCCTAGCTCCTAAAATCCATGAAATTCACAATTCAGGTAACTGGTATGAACTCCATGATGGTGGCTGCCTACATGTGCGGTGTTTCACCAGACCGCCTCGCCTCGTGGTACCAAGCCGGAAGAAAAGAGAAGAAGCCCGGCACCTCGGAAAGTGCAGAGAACAGCTCGACACACGATGACATGAGCGATTTAACGACACCTGCAAGCGATGGCGCAGATCGGGTCGAACCAGTCGAGACGCCGCCATATTGAAACGAAAAATGTGCAATGACTATTCCGGATGCTGAAATGATTGCCGGGAGAGCTGACGAAAAATGGGTGTGTGCCTTCGGGCTTGTTTGTAAGCCTCGCTAGGCAAACAGGGCCCTTCTTGCTGTGTTTCGATGTGAGAACTAGTATTGAATGGACGGTCTAAAACTGCAGATTCTGAGTAAATTTTTTGTGGAAATGTGTGACGATATATCATTATAAGGATTTGCATTTGTCAAAATGCGTGTTGAAGTGTCGATTGACAATATCCCAATGTAATGTTTCGCATTTTAGGTTGATTGACCCAGGTTTCTCTTGACAAGATAGCACCTTTAATGAAAACTAATTTCTGTGTTTCAAACCGAAAAATGTGCTCTCACGTTAACGCCATTTATCTATTGATTTGGCAGTTTCTGTGTTTTATATGTAACATGAGGCTCTGAACCTGCCTTTTCAATGATATATTGAAATGATTCCAAAAATATCCTGCCCAAACCTTATAATATATTTCGACAAGCATTTAAAATCAATCGATATGTGCATTTTGTTATTCCAGTACCACTTGTGTGTGTTGAGAGAAGATCAGACTTTTCGCTAGATTTTCTTGATTGGGGAGTCGATTTAGACATTTATGAAAATTGTGGGATGGGGTTTGATGCAATTGACTTCAAAGTCCAGAGCTTTGAACTGCGGGCCATTTCCAAATTTCATGCTTCAACAGGAATTTTTTAGGGTTGATGAAAGGTCTGGTAGATTCTGTCAAATAATTTTGGCGCAGTTTCAGACTTAGTGCTGTGTAGTCATTTATACATGTTATAGTTTTTTTAAACATTTATTTGGTTGCATTAACTTCTACTTGGTGTGATTCATCAGCTTATTACTTATTACTTATTCTAATATTGATATACATGTACATGTACATTTACATAACGCCTGATGAAGCCGCTATCCCACCGAACACCATTTTTGAACAAGCGCGCTAGGTACAATTTTTAAAGTTGGGAGAAGGGGGGAACTCTTCAGCCTGCACTGGAGAACATGCTGAGATGATGAACCTCACCGCAACAAAGGTTGTTATGACATACTATACAATCTGGTGATGTCATACCATATAAATGGCAGCCTGCATAGACCAGTGCAGGTTTTTTTGCGAGAATGGCCAGCCAAACATGAATGGGCCCATTAGTAGCCACATGTGACCTGATTATCCTCTCAAAAGTTATATTCTCACTGTGGAGCTCTGATCTACTTACTCTTTAAAAACTAGAAACCACCAGGAGGACTCCCTTCTCAAGGATACCTTCCCTTTCTTGACTCCTAGACTCACCGCGTCTATGGAACACTTTGTTGCTACAAGCAATGTCAAATTCTATGTTTTATCTTTATTATACCATAGATAATTACGATTATTGTGTATATATTGTTATATTTTACAAATGAGTGATATTTACCTTATATTATCATACAAACCTTGGGTAGAATTAGTGAGATTTTAAGATTAAGATGTTGTCGAGTTTAGTACTTGGACAAACTGCAGGACTTAGCTGATCTAATGCACCTTGGCATTTGCCCAGTTGATGGAGGTTTACTCCAATGCTGCTTGAGCAACAGGGCCTAGACCAACCTACCATGGTTTCACAGGCAGGGAGAGTTCCTCAATCGGCTGTAACTTTTCCGTTAAGTCCCATTGCTACTATTGTAAATGAAATCCACCGAACAAGACAACTATTAGTTGAGCTCATACTGGCATTTGTCTCCAGTGTGTGAGAAATTGGGCCCTGACCTATCAAGTGCCTCCAATGAAACATTTTCCTTCTACTATGGTTGAACATAGTGAAATTCTTCAGCGATTGCCTCCGACTGTGTTATATTGGGTTGCATAATCCTGAATTCCATGAGTGTAGAAGACGTTTTTGCTTTTGCTATACTTTGCATCACCAGGTATCGATACTTCATCATGACTCTATATGTGTCTAAAAAACTGACAAGTACTCCATATATCAATGTGATTCATAAAATATATTGTTATCAGATTAAATAAATGTTACAAATATCAAGTATTCATATGAATACTTGCAAATATATATATATATACATGTGTTGATGTACATATGATGTTTGAATGTAAATATTGCGGAGAAAACAATACTTCAAATATATGTTCCAATGTTTATGGTTACAACCGTCTTCTTTTTTACTTTGACATGTTTGATAAGGAGAAACCTATTGCACTTTAAAGGTCTACTCTGTCCATTAAAAATTTAAAAATTGAACTTGAAAATTTGCAAAAAACTGTGTAAACATGTTCTGAATGTAAACTTCAATAACGCCATTGTGTAAATATGCAAATACTCCGAATGCCAAGTTTCAATGAATTTGCATGCATAGCAATTGAAATATGGCAATTTCTATTTACCTGAGCCACATGAAAATACTTTTAACACAAACAGAAAAGGCCTTTAAGTGGACAAATCAGTTTTATTTCTTGCAAATTAAAATTTTCTGCAAGGTGAGATGATGCGAAAGACTAGAGTGACATCTTTGGAGAAAGTTCACAAGGTCTATGCTGATCACGACGACACTGTCTCTTTGATAGTCTTTGTCAATTTCGTGAGGGCTTCAGCTGTTTGTGTTTCCGGATGGTCCTTGAGTATCGTCTGACCTTTTTCACAGCACATCACAAAATGCTGAAATTCGAATTTTTAAAAACTATTATGATTGGTGTGATGATTTATAGAAGGAGAAGAAATTCATCTTAAGATTATGTATGCTTTGCCCACAGTCCTTCTGAAATAGAGTATACCCTCCCTTACAGACATCTCTGTAAGCAGGCCACTCTCATAAGAGGATGCTGAATTTGGTCCCAAGTTGGTCACTCGAAATCAATTTGACTATCAAGACATCTCTCTATTCTCTCTATTAAGGACAAGTTGGCATGTTTCAAGCATTTAATCTTGGCTGGTCTTTATATCTTATTATTTATTCTGAATTATTACTGCTTCATGCTCACCTTGTCCAAAGGAATCTTCCCCAAATACTTCAACTTGAATTCTTCGCAGAGTTTTTCCACACTCCCAGCAGAGTTGAATATATCGGTGATCTCCTGAAGAAAATGGAAAGTGAAAGTGAAAGCAAAGAAGATTTGTGGCAACAGCATTGCATTTGGTACCAAGCCTGGAGTCCTTGTGTCCAAAATGTCTCAATGGTCATGAGAACAGTTTTACCAAAAACCTCTCGACTACCAATTGTATGTCAACATTATCCCAACAGTTCTTTAGTGTTACGACCTTTGAAACTTTGGGGACAACTGATTTCTGGTTTCACTTTATTTTAGGGGTTTCTTTACTTACTCCACAACATGGACAAGCATATCCACTCATATTTTCGACAATCCCAAGAATTTTCAATCCCATCTTCCTGCAGAAGTTAATCTCTTTCCGAATCGTTCCTAAGGCCACTTTCTGTGGAGTGGTTACTATCACAGCACCATCAGGTTTGGTATTCTTAAGGGCTTTCACCACTGTCAGGTGTTCGTCACTGGTGCCTGGGGGCGTATCTAGGAAAAGGAAAACATATGGGTTAACATGGTTAAGATTACTTTGAAGACTATGATTATCTTAGTCAATTTGGGTTGGCCAGGGCCTTCTGATGAGTTGTCTGTGGAGTGACACGAAAGAGAATTTCTGTTATGAGGACATATGGTGGGTTGCAGGCCTAGCCATTGGCTCACTGATGAATATCTAGCCTAACTCAATCTTCATTTGAGGTAATTCATTTCACTTTGACTAGGCCTTAAAGAAACAAGAGAGGCGAATGACCTAACTCAAACATCTGCCAAAAGCATTCAATGCCCTTACCAACTATCAAGTAGTCTAATCGTCCCCAAAAGGTATCCTTTATAAGTTGCATGATGAGTCGCGTCTTTCTTGGACCTCTGAATGTAATGGAACTATCGCTGGATTCTAATAGTGATCCTACAGACATCACTTTCACATTTCCATGCGGGGACCTGAGATATGACAAAGAAATTAGGAAATGGCAGAATGAGTTGGCAAAATGTGGATGTTAGTCATCAACTGGGCACCTGTATAACTTTGAGGCAACGTGGAGAGAGGTGTTGAGGCCAAGCTATGGTAATAATGGAATTCAGTTTGAGACTGAATCAAATCAGCTCTCTCTCTCGCTCTCTATCCATTATCATATCATCCTCTTCCAACAGTACATCAAAAACTTCTTTGGTCACATCACTTGGTAACAAAGAAAGATAGAAATATGCCATCATTGCATAGATTTTAATGGAAATAATTTCTGCTCACACTAATGCTTTCCAACCATACTCCGTGCTGACCACTTGCTGCCCAGCCACCCCCATCAAATTTGGTACGCTTGGCCCACATATATCGAGATCCAGTAGTGCTGTCTTCTGTGTGTCTAGTCCAAGAGCTATAGCTAATGATGTGGCTATGCTGGACTTTCCAACTCCTAAAACAGAGGAATATAGAACATATATAAATCAGTATTTAAAGGGAGTCCATAGGCAGAAGCCAAGTGGATGCATTTAAGATAAACCAAGTCCCTGATAGGGGTCTCTCTTATCACAGAAACTATTTGTACAGCAAAACTATTTACGCTAGTGCCAATTGCCAAAGTGAACATGATAAGGTCCCATGAAGCCAAGCATAGTCACCTGAAGACCACCAATTTGACCCCCTATCTCCTGCCAAGCTTTAAGGCAATGAAATTATCTACTTAGACTTTGCCCCGACGCATCTATTTTCTTCTGAATGTCCTAAAAGTAACGCTTTCTATTCATCAATCCCTCTGTGGGATGCAAAAACAATGGAATAGTTCGCATCGTACAGGACACCACAAGTTAATCCTTACCCCCTTTTCCCGAAAGCACCAAGATTTTGTGCTTTATGGCATTCATCCTGAGATCAATCATACCTTGGTCTGGGTCTTCAGCCCCTGAATGATAAAATATAAATGAGTGGCTACTTTAGGATCACCCCTGTTTTGTCTAGTTGTGTCCTTGAGCAAGACATTCAATCCTTAATTACTTAATTCTTTGAAGCTCCTTGTCACTGGTGTCGTTGTTGGCGCCGAGTCTACCTGTAATTCCACACTCAACAATAAATTTCATGAGCTCAATCAACTAACAAACATTACCGCCTTGTCATACATACTATATTATAAATCTCTGGAATACCACTTCAGTGCTTTCTGCATGCATCCTCATTTTGATATTTATCACAGTGATCAGAGTCATAATCAGACTGATGATGTGAACAACATTTTGCGACAGTCAACTTTACCTTGGGATTTGCATAGTGCTTGACCTGGACAGCCCTCACACATGCTGGCTCGACCAGCTTGCTCCTGCAATTAAGATTGTATCACATTTACTGAATGATAAAACATGAGCAAAAAGTTAAAGAAAGAAAGAGGACTGAATTCATTAATAGGCCTTGTGTATCCATTGTGTGAGGGAAAATAATTCTGGGCCACCCTGAATTTTCTTGCAAAAAAATGACTTGTGATGACTTATCAAAAAGTTTCTCTGAAAGTGATCACCAGCTTTACCGATTCTGCCGGACAACCTCTAGTAGTAGATGACATATTATTAGACAGTTCTTTACTGTATTTAACTTCTGTAGACATTTTTTCACTTAGAAAACACAATTTGAAAATGAGGTAAAATCAGGCAATTTTGAAGTCACTTTTGACCATGCTTAATTGTTTACTTCCGCTTAGTTCTGAGCGTGCGCAGTTGTGTCTAAACTTGTTAGCGCATGCGTACTGAGAACAAACCTACCGCCGTTTTTAAAACCGAACTATTTCAAGTTGGAGTCGATTAACTCTCTTTTATTCTGTATTTGTGGCAAACTTCAAGTTAAGAAAATGGGTACTGTACTTGTAAGTATATGTGGACATGATATCACCCAAGAAGCATAACTAATTTGTTTAAATGAAGCTTATTTTCAGATGTTTTGCTACGAGATTTTTGTGGGGTCTATTTTCGGACATCACTTATAGATTTTCTGTACACTTTAATATACACATTTAGATCGTTATCATTTTCCGGATAATCAAATTTGAAAAACTCCCCTTTGCAAGTGTAAAATCTCTATGAATCGGAGCCTAACTAACTAAATCAAATATTGCACTCGAACTGAAAGAAGAAGAACAAAGAAGTGTGGTGGCGGCATTCACAGTAAGGGCCTATAGTACTAACTTAGGGCCTAACTGGTAGGCGTATTCGTAGCGGTAACTCAGTAGTACTGTACGTCAAACATTCATTCTCAAGATTTTTCTCAACCGCAGGCAGAAAATGAAAATTCAATACGACAGTTCAGAATGACGATGGTACGGTTTGCGCATAACTGACCAATCGGCTAACAAAACCAGCAAATGAAGTGAATCATCTGATTATGCATGATTTACCCATACATCATTTGCTTGCTCCATTAGCTGATCGGTCAGTTATGCACAACCTGTAGCTGGGACCAAAGTTCTGAACTGTCATATTTGTCCAGAAACGTTTCTTTGTTAACACAGTCATAATGTTAGGCTTCATTGTCACTTCTTTGTTTTCAGGAGGATCCTACCTTGGAGCGCCATTTTAGAGGACATAGAGACACTATCACAAGTCTTGATTTTAACCCAAATATGAAGCAAATAGGCAAGTACTTTACATTTCATAAATAACTCGGTTGTAAAATTTTTAAAAGTCATCTTGTCATTCCAGTATTTCTAGATTATAGATACAAAATACGTGTTGATGTAGATACGAATAATTAAAACAGGCTCAGTTTGATCTGCCCCAGAAGGTGGCGGCCTCGTCTCAACTGCTGTTGGATTTTTTCATTATTTGAAAAAAAAATTTTGCAGCCTCTGGTTCCATGGACTCGTCATTGATGATTTGGCACTTCAAGCCGCAGATGCGAGCGTACCGATTTGTCGGCCACAAAGATGCTGTGATGTCGGTTCGCTTCTCACCATCAGGGCATCTGGTTGCCTCTGCTTCAAGAGACAAGACAGTCAGACTTTGGATACCAAGTGTGTAAGTAATTGGCCTTGAGAGGTGTGGGGAGAATAATTTTCACATGTTCTCCAGTGCACCAAAGATCTGAATCCCTTTCTGATGCCATTGTGGCCAATGGGGTCGATGTATGTCCATGGCTGTTTGCACTACCGCGACATGGTCTGAACTTGAAAAGTCAAAAAAGTCTTGAGAAATGTTTTTTTCATCCATACAACTTTTACACTAAGCGTTCTTCTTTTTGTCTTTTAAAATCAAATTTGTCTTCTGCTTTCAGGAAAGGTGAATCGACTGTCTTCAAAGCACACACAGCTACAGTAAGAAGCGTAGACTTCTCAAGTGATGGCCAGCACCTGTGCAGCACCTCAGATGACAAAACTGTCAAGGTCTGGACAGTGCATCGGCAGAAGTTTTTGTTCTCCCTGACACAGCACATGAATTGGGTTCGATGTGCTAAGTAAGTTCATTCTGTTGAAGTTATTCATCCTGTTGAAGGGATCTTAGCATGCTTGTTTAAATATTGGTAAAGAATGTTATTTTCACTTGTTTTATAGACGAGTCTACCTTTTGTGCAAGAAAATAAGCCTGAAGTCCCAACTGGCCATGTCATGTGTTTGTTGTAGAAATGAATTTACTTGTTGCGTTTATTTATACTTTGAATATTCAATTTGCAGGTTTTCTCCAGACAGTCGATTGATAGTGTCCGGCAGTGATGATAAAACAGTCAAACTCTGGGACAAACAGAACAAGGAATGTGTCCATACATTCTTTGAACATGGAGGGTGAGTGATAAACCATCCAAATCAATAAAGGGGCTTGAGTTTGTGACAGAATCTTGGTAGCAGAGTAGAAATGCTCTTATTGTGACAGGCAAGGTGAACTTGTTGGTCTTATGCCTTGGAGCTGAAGCTAGGGTTTGAGGGGCAGGACATCACTAAATGGGGAACCGGCTGTTCAAAGTAGATACCTACCCGGTTGTAGATAGTTTAAAAGAAACAGATTCGAATCTTCCTTCAGGTTTGTGAATGACGTTGCCTTCCACCCCAGTGGTACTTGTATTGCTGCTGCTTCCACCGATAGCACTGTGAAAGTCTGGGACATCAGAATGAATAAATTGCTTCAACATTACACAGGTAAATTCTGAAAAGTTTAGTTTTTAATGCCAGTTGTTGAGGTGTGTGCGTTAAGTTAGTTAAGAGTTAAGATGAGAAGAAAATAGAGTTACCAGACCAATAAACCTATTTGGCACCTTATTATTGTGGCTTGCAAAAGTGCTCTTCCCATCTTCGAGGAGAAATACTGATGCTCCTCCCGCCTTGGAGGAGAAATTCTGGTACTATTTGGGGTTGAGTGTAAGTGATGAGTTGCATACTGGAGCAGACATCTCGTTTGACGTCTGCTTCCTGACCTCGTTCCTAATGGGAGCACCTGGAGACTGGAACAAGTGCACAGGGGCCATCTGATACACTCAATCAACCTCAAAGTTTATAACCTGAACGCATCAAAATATTTCTCATAGTTGTAGCTGTTAAGTGGAAAGTTAAAAAACTAGAACACTTCACGGTACTGTTGTTCTTTTTCAGTCCACACAGCCCCAGTGAACAGCCTATCCTTCCATGCCAGTGGTAACTACCTTATAACAGCCTCAGATGATTCCACGTTGAAAATACTGGATTTATTAGAGGGACGATTGTTTTACACGCTACACGGACATCAGGTAACTGTGATACCAGAGTTCTTATATATACCAGAGAAAGTTCATGCATGATTCTCAATTGGTGTTAAGAGAGAACAGCCAGTTTCTGTATTACTAGCTGTGATATCCAACAATCAAATGTTGATTAATTGTTTTTTTCTCAATGAGAATTGAGTGTAAGTGATGAGTTGCATCCTGGGGCAGACGTCTCGTTTGACATCTGCTTCCTGACCTCGTTCCTAATGGGAGCACCTGGAGACTCGAACAAGTGCACAGGGGCCATCTGATACACTCAAAAGCTTATCATTTTCATAAAAAACTTCTCTGTAGAAATCAGTGATCCGATGCCACGTTGTACTGTCAATTGAGAAAGGTTTCTCATAATCAATATATGGATCTTCTGACTGAACTTGCTCTCAGCGGATTTTTTCTATTCACATTTTTACATGTAAGTCTGTTGCACGTTATGTACCGGTAGTCAACTGGCTAAATTAGCGTTTATACAGTATTTCTTAGACTACGACAAGCTATTCCTATATTGCAGGGTCCATCAACAGCTGTTGCGTTCTCCCGGTCCGGCGACTACTTCGCATCGGGAGGTTCAGACGAGCAAGTTTTGGTGTGGAAGACAAACTTTGACCAAGTCGACTACAATGAGGTATTGCAGTCTCACCGCGCCAGGCAGGCAGGGGAGGAAAAGCCCACCGTCCATGACATTCCCCCGAGGTCACCACATTATAGGTCGCCCGCAAGGGGCTCACCTTGCCAGGTTGGTTGACTGTGAACCTGTTTGAATCATGATGAATATAGGTTGCTAATGCTGGCTCATGTAAAGAAAGATTGAAATTAGTACAGAAAGTCAAGTTGCCTTGAAATGAAATGAAATTGTATGTGGTCCACTATAATGAGTTAAATGAATGTGAAATGTCTCACTTGGCTCTGAAGATTGTGTCACTAAGTATAGAAAGTCGCTCAGTTGGTAGAGCAATAAACCTCCAATTGATTTTTCTGTACTAATTTCATTCTTTGTTTGAGTTTTTCCATTCTACAGAACTATTTCCCTTGCTCCTTGCTTACAGTACTTTTCCAATATCTATTCCTATTTTGGTGGTGGGTAATCCTGGTTTTTTTTTAATGGCAAATCTCTCCCTATCAATCAATGTTAGTACTTCCAAATTTTATGCTGTCAATAATATCAATGTAGAATTGAATGAATACATGTATGTGTGCATGCAATAAAAATATACCGGTGCTTCAATTTGCAGCTTGATGCCCGAAGTGAGCTGAGAAGTATGACAGACACTGACCCCGGTATCACTGATATTGGTCCCGCTTTGTTCTCACACCCTCAGGTACAAATTGAATTCGTCACTTTTAGTCTTCAGGCTTCTACTTACGGTAAACTGTCTTTTCTTTCGACGGCATCTGGCTAGTTTTAGTCCAAGTCCTTAAGGATGTGGCACATGTTTTTACTTCCTTACCCACCACCAATTGCTTGTATACAATGTTTGCCTGTGCTTAGGTAGTATTATTTGTGTAAGTTAATATTTGCATGAATATGAAATTAAACCTCTGACATGTTAATGGCCTCTGGCATATTTTATGAATGGTTTAAAGTTTGGTCCGAGCATGACAATCGATGGTGCACTGAGCACTGCACACTGCTTGTTGAGTAGTATTAAAAAAGTTGTATACCGCTATCGGAGAGTCCGAGTCAATACTCCACTGCAGCCCCATATCTAACGTATTATTTACACTTCTATTTTCTTTAGCCGACCAGTACCACTAATGGAAGTATGAGGGACCTAGGCGCCACATCGGGTGACCGTGCTTCGCGAGCTTACCAGGAGAGGGAGGATGAGTCAGTCCCGACCAAGCAGCCACTGGAAGCCAAATCAGTCTCCCCGGAGTTGGCCAATACGCTTGAACATATTGTTGGACAATTAGATATCATCACACAGGTAGGTGCAATCATGGCACATTGGAGAGTATTTGTTACAAATTAGGTATTGGAAGAAAATTTCCACACTGACTTGAAAAATCTAAATGCAACTCTGCGATTTATTTAATATGACCTGTCCTGAACTTTATTACAAATGCTGTCATCAAAGCGATTTATTTTTAAGTTAACTTCAAAAATTTATATTGTGATCAAAAATTTACTTTAAAAAATATTTCCTTTTTAGACGGTGTCCATCCTTGAGCAACGCCTCACCATGACGGAGAACAAGCTGCGTGAATGTCTTGACAACCAGCAGAAAATCACACTGCAGATTAGGCCGACCGATTGAGAATTTGAAATTGCTAGAGACTAGTTTAAAAAACCAATATTCGTTGGTATATCGGACTTAAGAGTGTGTTCTTGATTCAACGGGCTTGTGTGTGGTGTACGAAAATCAAGGATATGGACCTAAATGTGTTGATATTACTGGTCTGTATCTTTATAGCAAGAGATATGGTTGTGAGAGGATTCAAAAGATATTTGTCAGTGCTGGGATGCTTCAGTTTAAAAAAGCCCCTTGAAAAAAAAAAACTGGCCTAACATTGAAACCCGTCATATCACATGATTCTTTTCCCTTCTGGATTGTTAAGAGAACATGTAGCTTGGAGCTAGAGAGATTGCCCTGAATATACATAGGCCTAATGAATTCAGAACTCTTGCTTCTATGCCGTGCTTGGGGGATGAGTCCGACAAGAGAGCCACCTTTTAGTTCGAATTGTTGTAATGTGTTCATCAGTGTGTCATAATGACATGAAGTGTTGATGTCAGTCTGATGTGTTCATGCATGAAGGGACGCTCATGGATATTGTGTGTTATTCATGAATGGTACCGGTATTCATAAAGGTATTGTGTTCGTGTGTTCATGGATATATGTTTGCTGGTGTTCTTACATATGTAAGTCTGTGTTCATATGTTCAGGAAACACCTTGGCTGGTGTTTATAGAAGTCTGTTTTATTCTGTTTGTATAATGTCACTATAATTATCATGGGTGATATCAGTGCTGCTGGACAGTATTATGAATGAGTATGTAAGCATTTAGCCAACCTTGAGCACCACTTGATGGTAATTTTGTCTCCGAGATTAACCCTTTAACTGAACAAACCGTCATGGTCATGTTTCAGAGATGAGCTTCAGAACTTCGTATAACATGTTTAGTAAACCTCCCAGCATGTCCTAAGGCTTATCTCAGTATTTTTGCTTTTAGAGAATAGAATTTTAGTTTGCTGCAGTTATTGGACCGTTGCATTTATAGTTGTGTATGATGATGGTAGAAATCATGCTGGTTGTGATGGGAAATATTGTTCAATCTTATTTTATTTTTGTCTCGCTGTAGTGATAGTGGTCATGAATGTGCGCTTTGGGTAGTACAGTAGAACCTCTCTCTTGAGGACACCCTTGTGACTCTGACAAAAGCTGCCTGTAATAGAGAGGTGTCCCGACTAGAGAGGTCAAAATGAATGGAAACAACCAATTTGAGACTAAAGCCAGTGTCCTTTATAAAGAGGGTGTCCTTAATAGAGGGGTGTCTGCTAAACGAGGTTCCACTGTAATTAATTTCGTATTGGTATGTTCTGGTAATTCAGATGTCGAGGAAAACATTTCCTTTTTACCTTTGTATAGTGTACAGGAATATTTTCCAATAAAGATTTTAAATATGATTCCATATTACACATCTAATTGCTTACATAACTGTCAATATTGCAGTCAATGATGACTATTACAACAGCAGAGGTCAGAAGACAGGCCTGACAACACATACTATTAGGACTTTGGACAATATTCAGAGCTCAGATGGAGCTAAAATGTTGGCCACTCGGTTTTGGTCTACATTTTAGCTCCAACCCTGCATTTTCGGTGAGACAACCAATACCTCCAGATCGGTATCATTTCCTTAATCAATATATTCATCATTAAAAAAATAAAAAGCTAGGGACGAAAGTTTGGCCGTTACACCTAGCGGCCAAACATAGAACCAAAACTTTTAATGTTGTGACGATTGTCTCATCTGTCGTGATTGTGACATCGTTTATGCAGGATAAGCCAGCCGATCCCCCCAAAAAACATGTTTTGACGATTGTCTCATTTTTTGCGATTGTGACATCGTTCATGCAGGATAAGCCAGCCGATCCCCCGAAACATGTTGTGACGATTGTCTCATCTGTCGTGATTGTGACATCGTTTATACAGGACAAGCCGGTCAATCCCTCCAAAGCGTTTTTTTATATTTGTCCGAGGTGATGGTGCCGTTGCTCCCACAGAAGAAGCTGGCTGATCTCCTCATTCTGTTGAAATTGTCTATGGTGATTATGCCGTTACAATATATTCATATATTCCTTCCATTCCATGTGTTATTGTGCTGCAGTCCTATTATCGATACAGAGCGATTTTTTTCTCCTATTGGAGATGAAATGGGAAAAGTTTGGATAATCATTGATCTAGCAGAACCATTACAGTCTCAAATGATAATGTCAAATCATGGATGTTTATCTGCAGCTCGTTCAGAATCAGGTTAATAATTTGTTGACTTGATTTACACAGAGTGGCGGCTCGAACGGTTGGAGACAATGCAGAAGGGGCAAGATTTCAACACATCCCTTCTTTCATTTATTTGACCCGCTGTTTCCGTTGGAATATGCTGTGTAGAGGCTGTTTAACCGGTTTTGGTACGGCTGTTTCACAAAGACCTGTTGCACGTTACATAGGCCTTGTGTACAGGCGCCTTTCAGCTGGCTTAATAGCGTCTACTCGTATTTCTGCGTCAATTATGATGTGAATTAGGATCATTGCCTGAACATATCATGGCTAAGACACCCAAGGCAGTCCACTCACCATCCTCACCGGCCTTCCTTTTAGGATGGGAGGGGCCCGAGCCACTACGTCCTGAGTGTACCTTGGCTGTAGTCACAGCAACGTCACGAAAACGACGTATAATCGTACAGCTTCTCAAGCTGTCCCACTTAGAACGCCGTGATTGGTCCACGAAGTAGAACTCGGTGGTTGTGATTTGACAACAGACGAGATCACATCCCCTCAATGATTGGTTGATTTCTAATCAGGATTCTGTGTTTCTGATTTGACAATCTCATCAGATGCAGACTTGGAGTTCACTTCATTGGCTGGCAATATAGGGAGAACCCAGGATGTAAATAAATTCCTGAGCCCTGCTGTGAATCAAGCTGTGAATCAGTTTGAATATGGATGGGACGACATTTGCACAACCCCACGATGATGGGATATCTCAAGAAGAAGAGAGAATACTTTCTGCGGTGTTGCTAATTGTGAACGAAATTCTCACACCGGCCGTTATAGTGCTCGGTTTATTCGGGAACATTTTGTCCATCATCATCCTCGGTCAGCCCCAGCATGCTAAACTGACAACATGCTTCTATATGCGCGTATTATCAGCGTTTGACTCAACAATTCTACTGACTCAAGTCCTTGTCCGATGCGTTGTCAACTTTCACCCAAATCTTATGTTTGAAAAAGGACCAATCATGTGCCCTGTAATGTTTTTCACGGGTGGTGCAGTCGGTCTTTCTAATTGGACAATCGCGGCCATGACCTTTGACCGTTTCTTAGCTGTGCGGTGTCCTCTGAATGCTGCCAGTTGGTGTACGAAAAGGCGCTGTAAGATAACAGTTTGTGTTATCATTGTGTCTTTTTTGGCCATGTCAGTACCATTTAGCATGCGTAATTTCAATCCCAAAGCTAACGTAATAAAAGAAATGTGCGGATTCGACCCGATAATGTTTCCTGAATGGTATTATCCCATGATACACGTTTTTTACTCAACATGTTTGATGACCGTTCCCTTTTTCGTAATTTTAATCTTCAACATTACAATCATTTTGACCCTAATAGAACAGCAAGTCCGCAGTGCAAAGTCTCAGCTACACAACCAAGCAATAAAGAAGAAAGACGGCCATGTCACCGTCCTACTTTTCGCTGTGACCATCACCTTCTTCATCACGAATATCCCATGGACCGTCGACCAATGGGTCTGGGAGGTCTCTCCACTCGACCAGAGCTCACGCCTGAAAAGGATTAGGAAGGTCGTGTATGAAATAGAATTGCTTTTGATGTATCTCAACCCGTCTGTTAACTTCTACGTTTACTGTCTCGCTTGTGGGAAATTCAGAGACGACGTTCGATCATTGTTCGTCAGTAAACCAATCAATGGTGGGAAGGGGATTGAGTTGAAGAGTTGAGCATCAACTGGTACAGCGTCTGTAAACAATATCGTGCGATTTGTAATATAATGTAGAAGGAACCAAAGATCTCGTAGGAAACCTATAGGCACAGAATGCAGAGAGAGTCGCCCTGGTTGTATACAACATCATGGAGAGAGGTCCCGACTGCGAGTTCGGCCGCAGAGGTGACAGATGCCGATGTTACAAAATTTCGAACATCGCATCGATACCACTGTGCCACTCATCGATACCACTGCGCCACTCTGACAGTCCCGTTCGACAGTCAAATATCTTGGACAAAGTCACTCTGAATAAACCATACATCGTAAAAAGCAAAAATCAGGAAGGCGGACGTGAAGGACTTCCAATTTCCGCCCGAGGGGTTCTTGATGCAAGGCTTATTTGTTCTCTCAAATTACAAGTAGTTGAAATATATGCATATTTAGCTGAATTGATCATCGCCAATAATTACCAAACCGCTGTGAAGATATGACACCCGCAATCAATGTAAATTATTAAGCTGCAGCGCATGCTCCAGACACGAGTGTTGTAAATACATTTTTGTGTAGTTGTTTTTCGAGAGCCAACGAACAGTAAGATGTGCCTCCTCTAGCATTTTGTGCTGAAATCTCAGAGAATATTATTTACACGATTCACTCTTTTCAACTTTACAAAGAAAAACTGATCCGGAAAATATAGTCATAAGATTTGTGGAGTCCTGGACGCATTCGCATTGTTTTGAATGGGTAATACGGCAGGAAGTCTGTTAATTGTGTTGTCAGTCAGAGTTTCCGTCGTTTTTGTGGTACGTTCCCAGACAACGGTGCAAAATATGGAATCAGGCGAAATCAAATTTCGATGTTAGGTTTGAGATGTTTTTGAATAGCAATTGATACCGAGCTGGAGGTATTTGTTGTCTCCAAACACTCATACTGACTAATACTGGCGGTGTGCGTCAATCATAAAGTCTCCTCCTCATTCTGAAGGTGGATACGCACAACGCTGGTAGATCGCCGGGCATGCCAACACAGTCAACCCGCTTGGATGGAGCTGTCGTTTCGCTCATATCATCGGCGAGACGTCTCGGTCTTCATAAGTCCACTAAAAGTGGCCCCATGTGCTACACTGTGCATCTTGAAGTGGGACAGGCCAATTTAATCTCCATTCCCGCGTTGTTTGGCGAGGCAACCAATTATTACTTACCTCTAGTTCGGTATTTAATGATATGATTATTATCCGAAGATAATCCATGAAGATAAGCATTGACGAAACGATGGATTTCACGATCGCGCCCCCTCTCAATGGTGAAATATCTCCAGAAGAAGAGAGAATATTTTCTGGGTTATTACTAACAATTAACAAAATTCTCACACCGGCCGTTATAGTGCTCGGTTTATTCGGAAACATTTTGTCCATCATCATTCTCGGTCAGCCCCAGCATGCTAAAGTAACAACATGCTTCTACATGCGCGTCTTATCCGCGTTTGACTCAACAATTCTACTGACTCAAGTCCTAGTCCGATGTGTTGTCAACTATCACCCAAATCTCGTGATCGAATACGGAAGTTTCTTTTGTCCAATGATGCTTTTTACGGGTGGTACATTCGGTCTTTCTAATCTGACAATCGCCGCCATGACACTGGATAGGTTTTTAGCTGTGCGATTTCCTCTAAAAGTTGCCAGCTGGTGCACGAAGAGACGATGTAAGATAACAGTTGCTACGATCAGCATTTTCTGTTTGGTTGTGACAATACCATTTAGCATGCGGACTTTCAACCCTAAAGCTTTAGTCCTCAAAGATATCTGTGGATTTGATCGCGCAATGTTTCCCGAATGGTACCCTCAAATGATACACGTTCTTCACTCGACATGCATGCTGACCGCCCCCTTTTCCCTTATTCTTATCTTCAACATCACAATTGTGTTAACCCTAATAGGCCAGCGAGTCTGCAACACAAAATCACAGCTACACAACCAAGGATCCAAGAAGTCAGATAGCCACGTCACCGTTCTACTTTTCGCAGTCACAATCACATTCTTCGTTACCAACATCCCTTGGACCGTTGACCAATGGCTGTGGGATATATTGCTTGTTGTTCATGATAACACTAAGCGGCTAAGAATGGTAAGGAAGGTTGTTTACGAATTCGAACTTCTCTTACTTTTCGTCAACCCCTCTGTTAATTTCTACGTGTATTGCCTAGCCTGCCGTAAATTCAGAGAAGATGTGGGAGTATTACTTTGTCAATACCGGCAAATGTAGACCAAGATCTCCAGGCATGTAGCATGGAGGTTGCATAGAGGTTGCAGGGAGGGGGAGTGGCGCAACCCAAAAAATATCGAATCTAAAACAATTATGTTAAAGCAACTACCGCACAGAGGCGTGGCAGTCGCTTTTGTTGTTCTTGTGGTTGAAATGGACGCCCTTGCGTTTAAAACTGAATAAGGCAAGGGCCTCCATTTCACAACGACAAAAAATCCAGGAGGAATTCAGGAGGTTGGGTGTTACAGTAGAAAACTTTAAGACATTTCAATATCCCAAAATCATTGCCTGGTCTCTGTTTCTGTTTCATCTTTGAAGATATATGAAGATATATGATATATGATAAAAGAGGGCTGGACTTTTTTACTGATACAAACTACGAAGAACGATTTGCGGATGTCGTCGGCAGTATCTGTGTGATTCCCATTGTCAAGTAATTGCGGAGAACAATAACGCACGATGGAGGCAGGCAGGCGGACCAGTCTGGTTGCAAACGCTCTAGTTGCGCTAATGATTGTGGAGGAAACGCGATCATCCGGGCATGGAAAGGAGCGGCGAAGGTTGGAGCCAGTTAAGCAAAAATACTGCATGACGAAGAGAGCCGTGTTTCAAGTTGTCAACATTATTTAGAAAACTATAGACGATACGCTAGTATATGAATGTAATATCTTTGTTTAGACATGATGTTTCGTCTTGTTGCCATTATGCTTTATATGGCAAACAAAGCATAACGAAAGATAGCCGTTGATGTGTTTTCCTTGACCACTTGTAATTACGAACGGTGTACCCCTTTAAAGCGTGACTGACTCCCACTTACACATCAGTTAAAATGATTTGAGGATTGAGTCGTAGAACTTCATTTCATCTACATGTACGTGTATTTTTGTTCCTTTTCGGTTTATTAGATGACCGTGGGATTCTCAAATATCAAACCCTGAAGCAATATTTTTTTCTCTCGTGACCTGTAAGTCATCTGGAAGTCTGATTTGATATGGATGCATGCATTAGTAATTGACAATGCAGCACCCCGGCTATTAGCAGGCTCATTTGGCATGACAATCTATGAAGGTTACGTGCACCATCCAATTTTGAAAATACTCTTGGAGGTACATTTGTAATTAATTGTCTTGTTGACCAACAAGGCAATTATACTCCAATGTTCTAGAACCTTCGAAAAACTGTAATTCGCATCGTATTAAACATGCGTTTGACCACCGGAAACTATCACGTCACCCCTGAGATCACCACTGATGACCACAAACCCGGATTGGCTGGATGCAGGGCGTGCCAAGGCAATCTCCCAATGAGAGGAATAGCTGCCATTTGCTGCCTCTTGAACCGGAAGAGACCAACTGGAAGAGGTCAAATGTACGCTAGTAAACGGTGCTAGTATCACTAAGCACCGCTGCCAATGGCCAGGCTGGGATATTGCGTGATCTTTAACGTCGCAATCATACTAACACTTGTAAAACAGCGAGTCCGCAGTGCCGAGTCTCAGCTACATTTCCAAGGAACCAAGAAGAAAGACGGCCATGTCACCGTCCTACTTTTCGCTGTGACCATCACCTTCTTCATCACGAATATCCCATGGACCGTCGACCAATGGGTCTAGGAGGTCTCTCCACTCGACCAGAGCTCACGCCTGAAAAGGATCAGGAAGGTCGTGTATGAAATAGAATTGCTTTTGATGTATCTCAACCCGTCTGTTAACTTCTACGTTTACTGTCTCGCTTGTGGGAAATTCAGAGACGACGTTAGAATATATGTATTGTGGTGGTAGGAATCTAGGTAATTCTAAGCTATTTTAACAAAAGCCCTTACAGGCCTTTTTGTCTCAAATTAGCTTAGAAACCCCTAAGAACCAGACACCACAATACATATATTCTATCATTCATTAGATTCCCAGTGAAGCGTTGCAATGAAATGGTCAGTGAAGCGTTGCAGTGAAATGGTAAGGGAATACTAGAGTTCAATGGGTTAATGTAATCATGACTTACTGTATTCCAACAGAAAGTACACGTCAATAGCTTTTTTCCGTGCATTTTACCTGATATATGATGTTGGCACTGTTCACTGCATGTACATAATTTTACTAGTAAATAAATAGAAAATGGCAACAGGATATTTATTAAATACCGAAAGGGCACATAAGATTCCACTTGGTTTAAAAGCTGAGAGGCAGCATCATATCATTACTCATAACCCATCATCTGCTAACCCCAAAGAAACACTGTATGTTAGAATACCGGCATTGCGAGAGAATACATTCTTTGTACCTAAATCTCTTTATCTGTCTGCTGATGTAACCATTTCTGGTAATTCTAAAAATAGTGTTGTAAATAATCTTGGTAGAAACCTGATTTCAAAGATGGTGGTTAAGTGGGGAACAGAGCAGATATTTGACCTTGACGAATACAGTCATTATTCTACATTTAAAGATCTGTGGTTTACAGAAGAAGAAAGAAATGATAGAGTTTTTCAGGGTATTCAGTCAAAAAATCTTAGAGAATTAAGATCAGGAGTCGCTGAAGCTGATGTCACTGGAGAAACAGCTAATGAAAAGACTTTAAAGAAAGTGTTTGACAAGAAGTACAAAATACCATTAGATTTTGAACTATTCCATCATCATGCTCCATTTTACAAGTTTCCAATTCAAGAAGATGTGATTATTGAAATAACTTTAGCACCAAAGGAGGAAATCATAGTCACCACAACCACAGCTAGCATGGGCTACAAACTAGAGAATATTTGTTTTGAATATGATACCGTAACCAACAAAATGATTGCTAGTCAATTGAGTAACAAGTACAACTCTGGATTCTCAATATTTTATGATTGGGTAGACCATTTTAAGACAGTCAATGTTACTGCTAATGAAACACTAATTAATGAGAACATCAACTTTCCAAGAATGTCTATTAAAGGATTATTATTACTATTTGTGTCTGACTATGTAGATGGAGCTAGAGATTCAGAGAAGTTTGAAAACCCTAACATAAGTAAAGTGCAGATCACAATAGAGGGTGTTGCCAATCAGGTGTTCCCAGAAGGAATGAGAATGATGGATCAATGGGAGGAGATCAAGAAACATTTTATGTCTGAAGATTTGAAGAAAACTCATGACTGTAACATGACCATGGAAAAATACTATGGTGATTCTAATCACTATGGTTTATGGTTGGACCTGAGAACTTCTGAGGATAATCGTCTTCACGGATCAGGAAAGAAGCTCCAGAACACAAAAGATGGTATTCAATTATCTATTACAAAGAAATCTGGAAAGGGACCATACAAAATGCACATATTCGTGGTTTCTGACGCCCAGGTAAACATCCAGAATTCTCAGATTGCTTCACTCCAGCACTGAGGTGCTGCAAGAACAGAGTTCGCTCCAACACTGAAACAAAGTTCGTACAACACTAAATTAAATACTGAATACTAGATAAATGAGTTTTACTAGTGATTTTCTAAGTAATTAAATGGATACACCAGGAAAGAAAGATATCATAAATACACTGTATCAAAGTTTACTGTTGGCATCAACAACAATTGGTTACTCTATGTTACTGAAAAGGTTCTTGAGAATCAATATTGGTCCCCCAAGTCAGGCCAACCTAGAGGAAATTCTTAAACTGGGAGGAACTGTAGCTATTAGTAATGGAACATTAGAGTACCTTTACGATCAAGGAATCCTACCCAGAAATATTATGAAGTAAGAATAATTTACTTATTTGATAAAAGGTAAATTTGAAAACGAAAATTTGCTTAAGTAAATGGTTACTGTAATGAACATAGATTCAAGTGACTATTCAGATCAGAGTTCAAGTGATTTAACAGTCAATCTCAAGACTGAAATTCAGGATGCATGTAGCATCACTTTAACTTTTGCAGTAATACCTTGTACATTCTACAACATAAGTGCAGCCAGGGAGAATAACCGAATCAAAGTTAAGGGGTTTGATGTGGCAGAGATTACGCTACCAGATGGTCTCTATGACCTACAGAGCTTTTCAAAAGTATTTGCGGATAAGTTGAAAGAAAATAGTATGAGTAGAGGTGCTGTCAGATTTGACCTTGAAGAACCAACAGGTAAGGCCATCTTACACTTCCTAAAGAGAAAAAATGAGGCGCATTATCAGATCTATTTTATTGGTAAAAGTAATGAATTATTTGGCATGAAATCAGAATGGCCTTACCCTTTAGACAATAAAAGTAAGGATGATGTTGTAAGCGAGAAACCCATCAATTTTAGACCAATTAACCATTTTGTTTTTCACTGTGACATAATCGAATCTAATAGTGTATTAAGTAATGGTGAAGCATCTGATGTGCTAACCACAAGACCAATAAAGGAAGCTAATTTTGGGGATTTAATAGCATACACATTTGAGAAACCAATAGCAATTCCCTGTAAACCAAGATTCAATAAGCTGAATATTCGCTTAACTGATGAAAAAGGTGAAATCATCGATCTTAATGGTCATAATGTACAGTACCAATTGGTATTAACTCGAGCTATGCTCTCAGGGACACATCATTGAAATTAAAATTCATTGGAATTAAATGGCTGGCATTGGCATGTTATTTGGATCTGCAATAATCAATGGATTAGCATTCACTGGATCCGGTTACCTTTTTAAAAAACTAGACAAGAATGGCTATGAGACTGAAGTGAAAAGACATGATTTGGCTCAGGAGCAATTACAAAAAGCTTCAACCGAATGGGAGGAGCATAGGAAAAGTACCATTGACTTCGTTAACCTTGAATTAAAGAGAGAAAGAGACGCTTCTATTGATTTTAACAATACTGATTCAGCACTTACTGTTTACAATCATTTACATCCAGAAAGAACTATTGTACTACCTCAGCGACCACAATTAAGTGATTACTACCAACCTAATGATGAAATGAAGAAATACGAGTACCTATGGATTATCCTAGGACTTAGTGGTTTAGGGTTAATAATTTATTATTTTACTAGGGTTAGAAAGACTAAGACAACTGATCGGACACAGTCCTGATGATCGGGCACAGTCCTGATGATCGGACACAGTCCTGATGATGAGAAGCGGGACTAAGATTTTTGATGTGAAAGAGTAAATCCAAATGGATGTTGTAGTCTAATGATCAGTTTTGATCCTTTTTTCATCTTAAGTTCTTCTATGTAGTACTGTCTTTTCTCCTTAGGAATAACACTGTTTTCTTCTAAGGCATCTTTCATGGCTGATTCATCCTTATTAAAAAATAATACTAAAATTCTTATGTTCTCTCTGTAGTCCTTGACAACTGAATTGTACTTCTGAACTAGTAACCAAACAGTGAGATTGTAGTGCCTGCCGGAAAAGGCAAGATTACATAACTCGGACACCTTCTTTTTTGTGTCTCTCAAATTAGCACAGTCATCAATGAGGAATAATGTGTTAGAACCAGCAAAGGTCAGAGTAGCAAACTGAAGCACAAGGTCCAAATTACTGGCCACAGCTTCGGGATTAACTATGTAGACGTTCTTGTCTTGGTAAATCCATTTCCTTTCATATGTCTTATTGTTGAAATATGTTGGACAGAAAATGACTATGTTCTGGAACTTGTGCCGATACTCCTTTTCTAAGAGGTCAAGGGCAAAATATGTCTTACCACAATTGGTAACACCAGAAATTAACATATTGTGTGGCTCGTAAATAAATACTTCACTCATTTAAATGAATGTAAAGGATGACACACAGCAGTATCTAAGGGATTTGTACTACAACCCCGAGAGTCCCGTGGCTTACAGTTCTTTGAGTAAAATCTGGAAACAGGTCAAGGAAGATATGACTTCGTCACGAGAGCAGAGCACAACTTCGTTGTTAGGGACAAAGTCCCGCTCAGGAAAACTTATTAAAAAAAAAGAAGTGAAAGAATTTCTAGAAACACTGCCAACTCACCAACTACACAAACCGGCCATTAAGAAATTCACCTTCAGGAAGACAATGGTATCGTACATCGATCAACAATGGCAAGCAGATCTGGTTGACATGCAGAAATTCGAGAAACAAAATAAAGGCAACAGATTCATTTTAACAGTCATAGATCTATTTAGTCGTTTTTCTTGGGCTCTAGCAGTTAAGAGTAAGAGGGGAGAAGAAATCAGAGATGCATTTAAAGTGATATTTGAGGAAGCAAAACCAACGAAAATCCAGTTTGATGACGGTAAAGAATTTTACAACAAACACTTCAAGGAACTCTTAACAGAAAATGACATAGAATGGTTCTCCACAAAATCTGATAAGAAGGCAGCAGTAGTAGAGAGATTCAATAGAACCCTTAAAGAAAAAATGTGGCGTTATTTCACCGCTAAGGAGACTGACAAGTGGATTGACGTTCTGGATGACCTGGTCAGCGGCTACAATAACACATTTCACTCATCAATAGGTATGAAACCTGTAGACGCCAGAAAGATGGAAAACGAAGGAACAGTGTGGTACAATCTTTACGGTCTTCACCTCAAAGAGACATTTGGTGATCCAAAGTACAAAGTAGGTGACAGTGTAAGAATTTCAAAGTACAAGTCCATTTTCGGTAAAGGTTACATGCCCAACTACACTGAGGAGGTGTTCCAAATCAAACAGATCATATTTACTCACCCTATCGTCTACCAGCTTGAGGATTACCACAAAGAAGAAATTCAAGGATATTTCTATGAAGAGGAATTGAGCTATGTTCCTAATCCTGACCAGCTAGAGTACAAGATCGAGAAAATCCTAAGGTACAAGACCAGTAAAGGCAAGAAATACGGATTAGTGAAGTGGAAGGGTTACAGTGATAAGTTCAATGAATGGTTACCAGTTTCTGATATCAAATCATTGAAATGAAATAAAGTCTCTAAAGTGACTTAAGTCACAAGAACAAGTTCGAAAAACGTAATTTAAAAAAAAAATGTCCTACTAAATAAAGAAAGAAATGGATGGAGCAATATTTAATGCTACTGTCAATGTGTATCAGCAACAACCTATGTATCAGCAGCAACCTATGTTTCAGCAGCAACCTATGTATCAGCAACAACCAGTAATTTCAGGACCTACAATTTATTGTGTTAAGTGCTGTGAAAAGAAACCTGAAATTAATTTTGAAAAGAACAGGCGTAATACAAGGCGTAATAAACTACTTGATTACTGTAAAGAATGTGGTTCAAGTAAAATCAAGGGATGTAATAAATGTTATGAAAATAAATTACTAAGTGATGGTGAATTTGGTAAAGACGGAAATAGAGGTAACTGCAGATCATGTTTTAATTCATATTACAAAAAGGATTACCTTGACCAAAATGGTAATAGAGACAGACACAAAATTAGAGTTGGTCTAAACCGCATTTCTAAGGGAGAGTGTACCGGTAATTCATCATTCAATCTAGGATGTACAGACAGTTTCTTCTCACAGTGGTTAGAGTACCAGAGGAGTCTATCTCCAATAGGACAAAGTCCCGAGAACAGAGTTCGAATAGTAGAAGAAGAGTTGGATCATGTCTTACCAATCAAGGAATTCAAAGATAAACCTGAACTGTGCTTTGCTTGGTTTAACATTAGACCAATGTCTAAAACACAAAACAGACAGAAGAGTGCTAAAGTAGACTACACACTATTTAAGGATCAATTGGATAGGTCAATGGATTTCATGGTAAAAATGAGAAGTGAAAACTGGTTTGTCTTTCGAGACCAGGATGTAATACCAAATTGGAAAATAGTGATATCACAGCATTTCGGGGATTATCTTCGTGATGAAAATATGATTCTGCTTGATAGATTATCGAATTTAAATAATAACATGAGAATGAACCAGAACATTAACATATGTAGTCAGACAGAAATCATAAACGAGATGATTAAGTTGAATAATAGACTTGAAAGAAATTTACTCTTTGCAGTGAATTGATTTTATTTTACTTAATTAAATGAATAGAACTTGGGGTTACACAAAACGACCACGTAATTGGAAAGAAAGATTAGAACGATTTCATAGAGAATTAGAGGCAGAAGTAGAGTCAAAGTTGGAGCCTGCCCTCACCGAAAGGCAGTGCACTGAAAATGACTGCATCACACTGCTTTTGACTGAAACCCCCACTGCATATGACTGTCTTAGGCATATCATTTTTTCTTAATGTTTTAAAACCACTGATTTTGACTGAAAGACCACTGCAAAGCACTGCCACTTGCATATCTTTATGAACGACGTATTTCAAAAACACTGCCTATGACTGAAAGACCACTGATTTCCACTTCTCCAACTCTGATCGAACCCGTGGCATTTTCAACATGACTGAAAACCACTGCTTTATGACTGGTGAGATTAAGACTTGATGGCAGTGTAAAGCAGTGGTAATTGCAGTCAAATTCAGTGTTAAATATCACCCATAATTCAACCTGAGACAGGAAGCTAGTAAGTTTGAATTTGATAGTCAAACATTCAAGGAATCATGGTAGCTCTTCATATTTCTCGATATTTACCCGAATTTCAATATGAGAAGAGGGGAGTTTTAGTCAGTTTGAATTGGAACACATAAGGAGCCAAATGAATGCAAAAAGGGTAATCTAGACAGACACTGAAGTTGTATTTTCAGCAAATCAAGAAGGCTGTAGGCCCTATAGGTGTTGTAATGCATGCATACACTGCAAATTATCTGCATGGGAGCTCAATACACATCAATCAGTTAGATCATTATTCTACAGGCCGCGTGCAGTTACTTTATTTGGACGTCAATTTGATCTAGCTTTAATCCCTGACATCACTGACAGTAGCTATGTGCTATGTGTCGTTTCAATTGTCTAGTAACCCATCTGACCACTGTCATTATGACAAAGTTTGCAATGACGTAGGTCAAGGACGTGAATTTGTCATCTTTTTACTGTGTCACGTCATCATGCAATGGCGATGTCCTCTATTTGTGCAGATGACGTCATCACTGCCATATTGGACGCAAACACACCGTCTAAAATAGGACAGCAAAAGTAACAGTTCGCTAGAAGTTTTTGCTTTTTCGAACAATTTCTTTGGTTGTCATCAGTACAGGAGGTCACGTCCCCCAAACCTCTCTCGGCATCCGTGCCTGCATGCCATTAAATAAATTATTCATATTAACACTGAAAATGACTGCTCCCTCCAAGAGGTTTTGGAAATCGCAGTCAAAATCAGTGGTGTTTCAGTGTGGATTCAGTGTGCTGCGAAATATTTAAATTAACACTGAACCCCACTGCCAGCCCTGTGCATGATGCATAGTGGGGAGTCATTTTCAGTGTCAAAAGCAGTGGAAATCAGTCAGCCTAAATATTTAAATGAGCACTGCTTTTGACTGCCTTACCACTGATTTTGACTGTCTTACCACTGCTTATGACTCCCTAACCTCTATTTTTGATTGCTGTATAACTGTATGCTTTGGTATTGCGTGACTGAAAAACACTCCCTATGACTGCTTTCCACTGATTTCAACACTGCCATAAATATGTGAGGTAACACTGCAACCTGACTGAATCCTGACTGATATCACACTGCCTTTCGGTGAGGGTGGTCCCGAAAAACCTTTAAAACCTGCTGTGCCTGCTGGGACAGAAAAACCTGTTGGGTCAGAAAAACCTTTAAAATTTAATGTACTTCAAAAACCTGTAGTGTCTGTAGGATCAACACTAAACACTAGAAATGACAGAACAACTGATTCTAGTTATTCCCACTAATTAAATGGATGGAGACAATAAGGTTTATCCAGATTTAAGTAATTTAAACTCTGAAAGTCATTTGAACTATGAAAGGTCTGAAAAGCATACAGAAAGTAACCCTCAGGCTTTCAGACTACAACAAATATGTGAGGTTAAGAGTTTCTTAGAAAGCGAGATTGAATTTAGAAGAAAGATATTTTCAAAGTACAAAAAAGCATTTAGCGTAATTACTGGCATTAGCCATTTCCTTAATTTAACTAGCGTAGCAGCCGGATCTGTTGGTGTTTCCGCTCTAGCTGGTGTCATGAAGGCACCGATAGGCTTAGCTTTGGGTGGCGTAACAATAGGTAGTGCCATTATTTCATCAGCCTTAGGCTGGGAGAAAAAGAATATTCTAAGGAAAATTGAAAAGCATGAGAATATCAGAATGTTGGCAATTTCAAAACTGAACACAATCAATGATTTGGTTAGTAAAGCCTTAACCGATTCTCACATATCTACAGATGAGTTTACTTTGATTCTCAAGGAGAAGGAGAAATACATTTCGATGAAAAATGCCATTAGGAAAAAACAAAGGGAGGCAAGTTCAGCTGTTGATGTAGAGTCTTTAAAGAAGACTTTTTTAGAAGAAGGAAAAAAACTAGCACAGACAGAGATGCTAGAAAAACTAAAAGTTCAGTAAATCAAACAGGACCCGGACTACGTCCTAATCCTAATGTGGTGTATCACTATCACTATTATCATGACTTCGGTGTTAGGGATGAATTTCACCAAGTAACACTACCATCAGCACCACCCTATTCATTAATTTAATCGAACTTTGTTCTCTGGACGTAGTCCGACTCAAGCGAAGTTTGAATCGCTGTAATCTATGTAGCCTTCATAATACATTCCAAATGGTAAGGTGCTTATTCCATCTTCAAGTATGAACCTCTTGTCATCAAAAGGACTGAGGCTTTTTTTGTCAACTTCTTCCAAATAGATTTGGTGTTTATCTGATCTTAAGTGTCTCATCTTGTGGTAAAATGACCTACTTTTTTCAAGACAATCAACATAGTCATCAAATGAGATATTTCTCCTTACTACATTCTTGGCAATACCCTTCAATTTCTTAGAATCGTAATCTTTTGTCGATCCTTGCTCTCCAGACATAGTCTTGGTCCTGTAAGCGTACATCTTACTTCTCAGGGCAATGAATTCAGTCATCTCTACTCCTCCTAGCTCATCCTTAAAGTAGCCTGGTACCTTCTTCTTACTGGTATCATAGAGTGGATGATCTTTTGGATAATTACTGAAGTCAAAATAGTGTTTCAACTCCTTTAAGTCTTTAGTTAAGTCATCAGTATTAATGTTAAGTACAAAGGAATCTGTATCTAGATACAGTAGTTCAATATTTTTCTCACCAAAGTACGGTTGAAGAACTTCATAATAGAATTCATACATTAATAATTTAGACAATTCAAGTACTGAAGCTCCTATGTAGATTGGTTTGTTGAATTTCATTGATGTTTTCCTCATGCTAATAGCAGCATTATGTTCGTCAAATACGCATATCGATGAAAACCTGGGATTGGCCATTACATTCCTGGCTCTCTCCCCGTCCGATACAAATTCAATTTCAACCCTGTTCCTTACATTCTCACAAGTTTTTCCATAGAACGCATTGTTCATCAGTTTAAAATAGTCTTTCTCAAAATCAGTCTTAGAATCCATACGTCTTTTAGTGTTAAAATCAATGTATGGTGCTAACCACTTTGATTGTTTAAAGCTTATCACTGAATGAACCCTCTTAAGTACCATTCCGTGCTTGAGGTAAAATTGTAGCATTCTGTAATGCACTATGTAATTAGTTTTATCCTTTTGTGTTAGTATTAGTTTCTCTACATTTGATCTTTTATCATCGCCCAGTAACTCTCTCTGGTAAGGACTTAATTCATCATCTTCAATAAAGAGAGATTCGGGACAGAATGGAAAGTTCCTTGACTTAAATTTAATATTTCCTGGATACTCCAAATCAACCTCTAAGAAGTAGCCTACTTCACTATCACTTGGAATTGCCATAATCTGCTCTTTACTGATAAAATTCATGTTAAGTCGAGCTTTGCTCTCTGGACTTTGTCCTAGTCGGACTTTGTCCTGAGAGCATAGCTCGAGTGGATCAATATCTATCATTTCAAAACTACCATAGGGTTGAGGTTCCATCATGGACCAGCCGTAGAGATTATTTGCGTCTACGTAGAGTAGTTTGTGGTGTTCATCTGCCTTGACATGTCTTGTTCCCATAACACCCGAAATTCCACCTCGTATTGCTTTCTCAAAAGTAAGTAAGATGTTGGTATCAGTCAGTAGTTCTAGGTTTATTCCTGTGTACATGTACTTCAAACCAGCTTGCCAGGTTAGGCCTGGTGCCGAGTAACAGTGACAGGGATCTATCTGAAAGTAGTTCAAATTGACATCCCTGAATTTCTCAAATAAATCAGCTAAAAGGATCACATCAGTTTTGAGGTAGAGGTCAATGAACTCACCGTGATTCCTGATCTTGAAATGATCCCATATTACCTTAGCCTCATCATAGGCAGAATCAGGTGCCATTTCATTTTTCAATTCGTCAAAAAACATAGACTTTTCTAGGTAAGTAACATTGTAGCTTTCATGTGATGTGTAAAAAGAGTAAGGTACTGAACCCTTCTTCCTCAATAGCTTAAAGTCAGTGGTATTTGGGAACAGCTGTCTGGTAATTTTAAAATCATCATCCAACATTGATTTGGTTATGTTGTCTAAACTGGACTGCAGGAATCTGTACGAGTCCAAAAACCTGAAACAACCGAACTGAAATGAAATGTATTCCTCTGATGTTTTGGCAAGTATTTTCAGTTTCTTGTACTTCGGTAGCTTATTCATTAATTCTTTAATAAATAAGTGAGAATCGTAATTACTGAGATTGTGAAAAAACACTGGAACAAACATAGCTTTCTTTTCATTCAAATTACACGAGTTGTGAGCAGCACCTCGATATCTACCACAGTAGTGATCATGATCCTTGACCTTGTCATATCCCAAAGGTTGATTACAATAGTAACAATGTGTTTCTAATTGATATTTATGCCAGTCTTCATCTGTCATTGTTAGAGGAAAGTTACAGTTCAATAAATTAGAGAATTGTTCTTCCATCCTGATTAACCAATTACAGAACACATCTACAACATCAGCACCCCTGTGAGACACATACTGGCTACTGTAAAGGTGTGTGTAGTCTGAGTGAACATAAACACCAACAGCTGATGCATTTTGTTTAAAAAGTTTCTTTGAACTCGGTTCTTTCATCATAGGTGGCTCTACTGATACTACTGGTATGTTGCCTTCGGCAGAAGAACAAGGTTCGCTTATCGCTTCGAAATCAGCATAGATCACAAACGGAACTCTATTTTTGAATGAGTGTTTTTCAAATTTAATTTGTGACCATTTACTGTTAGGTGGAGGCAAAGTAATCTTACAGTAATCGTGTTCTCCACATTTCTTTTTATGTTTATCTAGTGTTGACTTCCTGTAAAAGTAATTCATGCATCTCCTGCAAAGATACACTCTATGAGCTAGTGTCCACAAGAAAAGATTGATGTCTCTTATGTACATGAAATGGTCCTTGAAATAGAGCAGATCAATGACATCATCATCATCATAATTCTTGGACAGGTAGAGAGGTTCTAGTTTTGCCTCACAGGTGCTCTTAGCCCATTCGTTCTCTAACTTGAACACATTAATCTTGAGATTATTATCACTCTCTATCTTAGGGATATCCTTTTGAATACATACAGGAAATGATTTGATTTTGATATCAGTAGTTTTCGAACTCTGTTCTCGTGACGAAGTCATTTGTAGCATATCGGTAGTGATATTGAATGTACTCTCGAGCTCTGCTCTCAGGACAAAGTCCGTCTCTGGATTTTCTTTCAGATATTTAGCGGCCAATAAAGACCAGAGAAAACATTTATTGTCATTTGATTCCACATTTATTACTGCTTTTGTTTTAAATGGTAATTTAGTGTAATGACCACCTTTACACCTCTTGTAAGAACAGATGGTCATGTTACAAGACTCTATTTTATTTAAAGTAAGTCCAGAACCTTGAAAGTACCTTTCCTCAATCTGTGTCTTAATGTAGTTTAACTGGTTGGTTATGGCATAAATTGCCTGGTTCCTTGAAATTATGCTTTCCATTGGAGACTGTATGGGGTGTGTTACACTTTCACCCTGACGATCAAACTGAGCAAATACTGATATGCTAATTTTGTGATGGTAATCATTGAGTTGAAATGATACCTCCTCTAATTTATCTCTGTATTCATACACTTGTTTAGCTTCTCTGTCAATCTTCAAACTAATGGTGACTACAGGCTTGCCAAATTGTTTTACTATTTCTATTCCACTCACTTTCTTTATGCCATCTAGCTCATTTTCCTCAAATGCAAGTTTCTTATCCATAGTTTTAGGGATCAGTGATGGGGCTCGGGGTTGAGCAATAGGGACATAATCCGGATTTAATTTACTTAAGTGACCTTTGGTTCTCCTGTGAATAGCCATATTATTGTAGGATATGTACTTGTCACATGTAGTGCAAAGTATTTTCTGATTCTTATCAGTCATTCTATTTATTAGATTAAAATTTATTAAATTCAATAAATATCTTGAATTAAATAGAAATGGACTTCATAATCAATGAACAAGAATGTAATGAAGCCAAATTTGAGTACTACTTAACAGACCAATTAGACATAAAATCCATTACTTTGAAATCGATAACCTTTTACAATTCATGGTGGACAGGTGATTTTCTACCAGAGGGAGTAAGGATTTTCTCATTTCTAGTCGAAATAACCAGAATTACAAAACATGAGCCCTTAGATAAAAAATTATGGTGTAGGACATTATTTGCTCCTGGACTTGAAACAGATACACTTGAAAAGGAAGTCATGAAAATTTGCGAACGGCATTTGGAAAATGATTCTACCACAACTAAAGACACCATTACTCAATACACATTTCCATACTCTCGACATTTTAGTTTAAGTGAGTTTTGTGAGGTATGGCAAAAATACATAAAAGAAATTGGAATAAGCCATGTGAAAATTTACTGTGATAACAATAATTACATAACCCTTGAACTTACAGAGGATAAAGAGTACCCTCTGAAAGTAGACAAGTTAGATAAAAATGAAAAAATCAAGATTGAGAGAAACACAGAAGGTTTTCAAATAAGCAAAACCATAAGAGAGGTGATAGAAAAACAGCTCACAGTGGTGAATGAGTGGTTTGGCTTTAAGCAAACTAAATTCACCAAGAAAGGAAAATACTACTCCACAAGACCACTCAACTTTTACAGGAAATATCTATTCCTGCAAGCTAATTTGGTTGACAAAGCTAAGACCCTCTACAACAATAAACCATCTAACATTTTCTGCATCATACCTGTAGAAGATGGTGACCAAATAAAAATGCAGCGATACGAACCGAATTGTAAGAAAACGATAAATAAGTGTACTAATCACATAAAATTCGAAATCACTGATGAGAATGGTAAGCTAGTTAATTTCAGAGGAACAGAGGTTTCTTTAGAGTTAAGAATCGAGCTTTGCTCTCAAGACGAAGTCTGACTGAGACAAGGTCCAGAGAACAAAGTTCGACTCGAGCAGAGCTCTCAAGACGAAGTCGGACCACCTGATGAGATCATTCCATTAAAGGAATAGTACATTTCTTCTCTTTAACTACAGGTTTAACAAGAGGGTTAATTGATCCCTTCATGACTGCTTCATTCGGACTACGTCCAGAGAACAAAGTTCGATTCAAGCCTGATCGCTGCTCTTTACTTACTTTTTTAGGAAGTTTCTTAAACATGATAAATGATGCTAAAATAATTGCACCTAAACCTAGTACATAGACATAAGTATTACTACTAGATTCACGCAGTGATACATCAGTATTTTGAGATTGTGGTTCTTCTTCCTCTAATTCTTCTTCCTCCTTTTCCACAACTCTGTTGTTTGGTGAGGAGTCCTGTACTTTAAATGTCGTCTTATCCTTTTTTATCCTCTTAAATTCCTTAGATCTTCTACCCAGTTCTCTAGACCATGCTAATTGTTTCTCTGATCGAGGTTTCTTAGACACTGAAACTTTAGTAGTATCAGTTACAGTTTCAAGTTCCGTTTATCTCGGCCGAATTTAATTCGAACTATGTTCTCATAACCAGGTTAATTTAGTCTTCTTTATCATCACTACCTGTGATATCTAGACTTTCATCTATTGATTTGTCACATTCAGAGACAGTCATATTTGGTGTATTCATATTTGATGCAGTCATACTCGATGTATTCATAGATGATTCCTCATGACAATGACCTAAAGTAATAAGTGTTGTTGAGGCAAGTGCAGTTAGTGCACCCATTCTCAAACTCAACCATCCAAGCCATTTATCCAACTCGTTAGTTATCAAATAATCATTTCTAAGATCATGATAAAGATTATCTTCATCATCTATTGGTAATAACCACCTTGATAATTTAGTGTAAGCTTTAATTACTGTCTTACCCAAAGAATCATTAAGTCTGGCAGCCATCTTTGTTTCATACATTCTTTTTCAGTCATATTATCTAAGTCATTAAAAGTTATTTGTTTATTAAGGAAATCCTTGCTTTTACCAGTTGCAACTAGAATCTCTAAGTCTTGTTTGGCTTTAAGGCCACTATCAGTCAAATAGTTCAAATTTTGTTGATTGCTAGTTGAGCCTTGTTGATTGTTAGTTAATCCTAGTTGGCAACTAGAATTGACTATTCCTTGACTGGGATTAACTATTCCTTGACTAGGATTAACTAAATTTGAACTATTCAACTGCTTGTTTGAAACTTGTTGATTTGTAGAGCAGTTCTGTTGAAAGTTAGTTCTGTTTTGTTGGTAACTACCAGTGTTCTGTTGGTTAGAAGCCCCAACTCGAGCTAAGCTCTCAGGACTCATAACACCAATCTGTTTCATCTGTTGTTCAATCACTGCAGATGTCTGACTATTCATTTGCTGATTATTCATTTAAAATTATGGAAAAATGACTGTTAAGTGCAAAATGCTGTTTTCACAACTTTATTGCATCTTAACACTAGCTCGAGCTGTGCTCTCAGGACGAAGTCCAGCTCGAGCTGTGCTCTCAGGACGAAGTCCGGCTGGTGTAAACTTAATATTACTGATGCAGTTAATGTCTCGACCTGCACTGGCACTCAGTAAAACGTCAAACTGCTTGTCAATATCCTGGTCATATTCCTTCTCAACCTTGTAATTCTGGAAGAAAATACTTTGAGTGAAATCATACCATAATCTCTCCAAATCATTTACTCGCTCCTTGTTGGTTAAAAAAGGTGTAAATATTACATAATCAATTTTCAGCGTTTTAAAGGCTTGGTGTAAAAATACCTTGTAGTTAATGGTGACCTTCACACCACAGTAATGCAGAAATCTAAGGAAAGCATAGTACACTAGTCTAAGGTCAGTGATATTCTCATCGGTTAATTGCGGTTTACCAATTGCCCTGTTAATAAATTCAATGGCAAGAAACCAATCATATTCCCCACAGTGAAATTTAAAAAGCATGGCTTCACCATGTAACCCTTGGTTACATAACTTAGAGGGGAGAGTGTTAATACCCATTTTTAGGGCTGACTGAAGAGTACTTTCATATCTCTGCTTACTAAGACATTTTCTGTGACTTGAAAAGTAGCAATGTAAATACCCTTCCACAAAGTCCTTTAAATACTTAACTGCCGATTCGGACAGCCGACTCCATCCAAGTTTCCTTAGAATACTGTCAAAGTAACGTGTCTTGTTGTCAATATTGATCTCAAGAGTTTTAAAATCATCGTCGTAAGTAGTCGAATTGCAATTGGTGCAGAATTGATACTTCACAGTTTTAGCTGCGTACCTTGCTGAATTCAAGTTTTTTTGATACTCAAAAAGTGTCCACCTTTTACAATTACGGCAGAATTGAGCATTAGTGTTGGTACTGACGTCATATTCTTTCATTCTTGGCAGGACTACTTTGATTGTCTCAGTCGAGCTTTGCTCTCTGGACTTTGTCCTAGTCAGACTTCGTCCTGAGAGCTCTGCTCGATCCATAACCCTAGGACGAATGTATCCTTTAAGATTCTCATTGTTCCACTCACTAGAATAATAGTCTTTTAATGAGATGTATTTATTCATATTTACATAATAATTATTTTTTAAACATTGTTTTGATAGAAGGTCACCTAAGACCTTTTACGTGATTTTACTGTTTTACGTGATTTTAAGGCTTTAACACCCCCAATTAAACCATAAATTATGGAACTAACAATAGCAATAACTGCTATGATCAGATGTTCGGCTAGAAAGCCAACAACTGCACCAATTGTTTTCAGGAGAAATGATACGATAGAACCGATGATTCCCGGTAAAGCCGCAGCTGATTTCTTGGCTAGTTCTTTTAGCCATTCAGCAAACTTCTTGAGACCTTCTTTTACTTTATCTGGTATTGATGGTTTTGGTCCAGGTTCTGGTGTAGGTCCTGGAGTTGGGTCTGGTCCTGGAGATGGTCCTGGTCCTGGAGTTGGTTTTACAGATTTATTGACACCACTTAAAGCACTACTGATACTAAGACCTAGAGTTGTAAATGTCATTACAACAGCTGTTATTATGGCGCTAATAGTTACACCATACGTCTTAAAAAGTAACTTTATTCTGTCCTTCAGAGGAATAGTTGAATCTGGTTTCTTTAGAACATCAACAATTAAACGTTTAATTCTTCTAGTTTGTGACTCCCTGTCATTGTCTAACCTCCATACCTTTGACTGTTCCTCATGCAATTTGTCATTTAGTTCATCTATTTGCTTTTTCAACTCCCCCGTGTCTTTAGAATCTTCTTCTACAGACTTTACATAGTCTCTTGTTAAATTATGAAGTTGATTTTCTAGTTCTTGTATTTGCATGTCCTTATCCCTCTTTACTGCAGCTAGTTTATCACCAGCCTGTTTTAACCCTCTAAGTTCTCTCAAGGCATATTCAGTAAAACCCAGTGATTTAAGTTCATCATCATTAGAATCTATCAGTTTATCTATTGGTTTGTTTGAACTGTTTACCTCATTAATTACTGCCTGTGTTTCAGGGGTTACTAATGTAGGTTCCCTTACTGGTGGGTCAGGTGCAATCATACCTCTAATCATGTCAACAAATCTAGTACCAAACTTAGTCTTTAATGTGCCTTCAGCATAGAAGCTTCCATTATCCTTAGTTAAAGGAATTAACTTGATAATAATGGTTTTATCCTTATTACGCCAGTCAAATAAATTTTCGTTTTCAAGTTTACCTTTTATCAAATCAACTTCATACTTTGTTTTCGGATTGTAATAAAGTTTGTTTCCATTGTAACTAATGTGTGGTGAAAGATTACTCAATTTTTTCTTGTCATAATTCCAGTTTGATCCTCCCAATGCTGTATCAAGTTTATCCTCTATTGTATCGTAACTTAACTCCTTTTCCATCAATTCAGGGACAATACCTCTTACTCTTTCTGGTGTACTGAATGAAGTTTCAGTAGTAAGATTTCCACCTCCTGTGTTGTATGTTGTGCCGTCATCTTGAAAAGTTCTATTGGTTTCACTTGTATTAGGATCTATCTCATCCATTTGGATATATTCACCTCCTGTGTTGTATGTTGTGCCGTCATCTGGATAAGGGAGATTCTTTCTCATTTCTAGAATTTGTTCAAAAGTTCCTGATGATGATGATGATGATGATGATGATTGTGGATCATTTCATAATTTTCACCTCCTTCAGCCATAATTACTTATTTATCTAACCATAAAAACAATCAATGTACCAACAACTGAGTAAAGCATGAATTTAATTGTTTTATGAGTATCATCCACCTTCTCAACTTTGGTGTCAAGTTTAGTAGTAGTAGGAGTATTCTTTGAGGTTTCAGTTGTTTTTGGTGTATCAACATTACTATTTGGTTTATGACTGGTCTCGAGCTTTGCTCTCAGGACGAAGTCCGTCATTGATGTACCAACGCTACTCTTAACTCTTATTTTCTTAGAACTATTTCCTTCCATCAGTGGTGGTGGTAAGGTCTTTTTGTGGTTAATGTCATTCTTACCGGGTTTAGCATTTTTTGGTGCTATTAAAATGTTATTATTGTAGTTATCCAGCTTACCAATAACGAGTACCATATTTGATCCTATGACATACAATCCTGGTGATATTACATAATCTAGTCTTGTATGAGTGTCACTCACTGCTTTTTGATATCTTTGAATTGAAGTGGGAATATCAGGATGTTGATTAATCGAGTCCTTTAATAGTTTGTTAAATTCCTTCTGAGCATCCAATTCTGTACCCGGTACTCCAATTATTGGTGTTCTGGTCAACGCCTGAGCACCCAGAATACAGTAAACATATGTTCTTATTGTGTCATTCAACCTCTCTATTCCAGGATTAGAGAAACCATTTGATTTAAATATCATGAATTGTTGATAGGTTTGACATTCATTTTGTGTAATTACATCAAATACATTCTTGTGTCTCCTGACATGATCCTTGATGAAAATATCTGGATATTTGAAATTAGCCATTCCAGCATCCCAGTCTTTACTGAACATCGGTGGCATTCTATTTTCATGAACTTGCATGAGGAAGAAATTGATTTTAGAATCATTGATGTAATATCCGGGATCAGTTATGTTCGGGTTGTAATCCGGTACACTCCATGACCTCCAACCACCGTTATTTTCAAACACCGAGAAATCGTACTCGTCTTTTAAACCAAATTCACTCAATAACCCTCCTAGTTTCCTATGGTTAATGTTATTGTTTGTCTCATTAAAATCACTTTCACCTGGAATTGGTATCTCTAGATTCTTCATGATCTTCAATATTTGATAGTAAACATGAAACCTGTAAATTGACCTTAACAATGGGTCACTGCGATTCAAGTGATCGTCTATTGAAATACCACAACCTGTTGTAGCAAACCAAACAGCCATGTTAAATTGGTTCTGGTAAAACGATAATGGATTCTTTTCCAGTCGCAGACAGTCTTTCTTATTTTTCAGGCTCAAAAACCCAGGTGTTATCTTAGTTTCTTGTAGGCGGAAGAAGTTATTAGTATTAACAGTTACTTCTAAATTAAAGAAGTCATAGGTGAATTTACTTTTATGTTGATTTGCTATTGGATAATACATTTAATTTACTTGAATTTTTTCCTTGAATTTTGGTTAATGAAGACAGTAAAAAGGCCATTTATTTTAATGGAATAATCTCACCAGATGGAGAAAGTGTGACGTTAACATCATGTCTCCATGGACAGAATAACATTTGCCTTTAAACCATAGTGATATTCAGTTGTACAATGACCATATCAGATGTTGCAATCATTAATTATTTGTGCTTGCAAATTACAATGGCCATATCAGATGTTGCAGTCATTAATTATTTTTGCTTGTCAAAGACATGAAAAGGCCTATTGTGTCTTAATGCGTTTATCCGACAGAATTTTCGAAAAATATTTTCAGCGCTGAAAATTATTTTTGCGTCGTTAAAATAATGTCTCGAAATTCTGTCGGATAAACGCATTAACGAACAATAGACCTTTTGTAATACTTTGGGACGTGAGTATTGTTTGGTAACATATGTTACCATGTACATGCAGACTCTGTCAACAATATTTTAAATAGATTCAAGCAACAATGATTAATCACTGTAACAGCTGTCTTGTAGGCCTACAGCATTTATTGGAATACGCTGGGACTGTCAAGATGTGCGAACTTCAAGGGTTCATTTCTCTGCTAGTTTTTAACGGATATTTGCAATGATGTATCCTTGGAAAGCTATTGACGTGTACTTTCTGTTGGAATACAGTAAGTCATGATTACATTAACCCATTGAACTCTAGTATTCCCTTACCATTTCACTGCAACGCTTCACTGACCATTTCATTGCAACGCTTCACTGGGAATCTAATGAATGATAGAATATATGTATTGTGGTGTCTGGTTCTTAGGGGTTTCTAAGCTAATTTGAGACAAAAAGGCCTGTAAGGGCTTTTGTTAAAATAGCTTAGAATTACCTAGATTCCTACCACCACAATACATATATTCTGACGTTCGATCATTGTTCGTCAGTAAGCCAATCAATAGTGGGAAGGGGATTGAGTTGAAGAGTTGAGCATCAACTGGTACAGCGTCTGTAAACAATATCGTGCGATTTGTAATATAATGTAGAAGGAACCAAAGATCTCGGAGGAAACCTATAGGCACAGAATGCAGAGAGAGAGTCGCCCTGGTTGTATACAACATCATGGAGAGAGGTCCCGACTGCGAGTTCGGCCGCAGAGGTGACAGATGCCGATGTTACAAAATTTCGAACATCGCATCGATACCACTGTGCCACTCATCGATACCACTGCGCCACTCTGACGGTCCTGTTCTACAGTCAAATATCTTGGACAAAGTCACTCTGAATAAACCATACATCGTAAAAAGCAAAAATCAGGCAGGCGGACGTGAAGGACTTCCGATTTCCGCCCGAGGGGTTCTTGATGCAAGGGGTTCTCTCAAATTACAAGTAGTTGAAATATATGCATATTTAGCTGAATTGATCATCGCCAATAATTACCAAACCGCGGTGAAGATATGATGGTTTAGAATGACACCCGCAATCAATGTAAATTATTAAGCTGCAGCGCATGCTCCAGATATGAGTGTTGTAAATACATTTTTGTGTAGTTGTTTTTCGAGAGCCAACGAACAGTAAAAAGTGCCTCCTCTAGCATTTTGTGCTGAAATCTCAGAGAATATTATTTACACGATTCACTCTTTTCAACTTACAGAGAAAAACTGATCCGGAAAATATAGTCATGCGATTTGTAGAGTCCTGGACGCTTTCGCATTGTTTTGAATGGGCAGTACGGCAGGAAGTCTGTTAATTGTGTTGTCAGTCAGAGTTTCCGTCGTTTTTGTGGTACGTTCCCAGACAACGGTGCAAAATATGGAATCAGGCGAAATCAAATTTCGATGTTAGGTTTGAGATGTTTTTGAATAGTAATTGATACCGAGCTGGAGGTATTTGTTGCCTCCAAACACTCATACCGACTAATACTGGCGGTGTGCGTCAATCATAAAGTCTCCTCCTCATTCTGAAGGTGGATACGCACAACGCTGGTAGATCGCCGGGCATGCCAACACAGTCAACCCGCTTGGATGGAGCTGTCATTTCGCTCATATCATCGGCGAGACGTCTCGGTCTTCAAAAGTCCACTAAAAGTGGCCCCCATGTGCTACACTGTGCATCCTGAAGTGGGACAGACCAATTTAATCTCCATTCCCGCGTTGTTTGGCGAGGCAACCAATTATTACTTACCTCTAGTTCGGTATTTAATTATTATCCGAAGATAATCCATGAAGATAAGCATTGACGAAACGATGGATTTCACGATCGCGCCCCCTCTCGATGGTGGAATATCTCCAGAAGAAGAGAGAATATTTTCTGCGTTATTACTAACAATTAACAAAATTCTCACACCGGCCGTTATAGTGCTCGGTTTGTTCGGAAATATTTTGTCCATCATCATCCTCGGTCAGCCCCAGCATGCTAAACTAACAACATGCTTCTACATGCGCATCTTATCCGCGTTTGACTCAACAATTCTACTGACTCAAGTCCTAGTCCGATGTGTTGTCAACTATCACCCAAATCTCGTGATCGAATACGGAATTTTCTTTTGTCCAATGAGGTTTTTTACGGGTGGTACATTCGGTCTTTCTAATCTGACAATCGCCGCCATGACACTGGATAGATTTTTAGCTGTGCGATTTCCTCTAAAAGTTGCCAGTTGGTGCACGAAGAGACGATGTAAGATAACAGTTGCTACGATCAGCATTTTCTGTTTGGTTGTGACAATACCATTTAGCATGCGGACTTTCAACCCTAAAGCTTTAGTCCTCAAAGATATCTGTGGATTTGATGGCGCAATGTTTCCCAAATGGTACACTCAAATGATACACGTTCTTCACTCGACATGCATGCTGACTGCCCCCTTTTCCCTTATTCTTTTCTTCAACATCACAATTGTGTTAACCCTAATAGGCCAGCGAGTCCGCAACACAAAATCACAGCTACACAACCAAGGATACAAGAAGTCAGATAGCCACGTCAACGCCTTACTTTTCGCAGTCACAATCACATTCTTCGTTACCAACATCCCTTGGACCGTTGACCAATGGTTGTGGGATATATTGCTTGTTGTTCATGAGAACACTAAGCGGCTAAGAATGTTAAGGAAGGTTGTTTACGAATTCGAAGTTCTCTTACTTTTCGTCAACCCCTCTGTTAATTTCTACGTGTATTGCCTAGCCTGCCGTAAATTCAGAGAAGATGTGGGAGTATTGCTTTGTCAATACCGGCAAATGTAGACCAGGATCTCCAGGCATGTAGCATGGAGGTTGCAGGGAGGGGGAGGGGCGTAACGCAAAAAATATCGAACCTGAAAATTATGTTAAAGCAGCTACCGCACAGGGGCGTGGCAGTCGCTTTTGTTGCTGTTCTTGTTGTTGAAATGGACGCCCTTGCGTTCAAACTGAATAATGCAGGCGTACAAAAAATGGTTGGGTGTTCAGTAGAAAACTGTAAGACATTTCAATATCCCAAAATCATTGCCTGGTCTCTGTTTCTGTTTCATCTTTGAAGATATATGATGTATGATAGAAGAGGGGTGGACTTTGTTTACTGATACAGACTTCGAAGAACGATTTACGGATGTCGTCGGCAGTATCTGTGTGATTCACATTGTCAAGTAATTGCGGAGAACAATAATGCACGATGGAGGCAGGCGGGGCATATACACATACCAGTCTGGTTCCAAACTTTACTGCTATATTTTCGCTAATGATTGTGGAGGAAACGCGATCATCCGGGCATGGCAACGAGCGGCGAAGGTTGGAGCCGGTTAAGCAAAAAATACTGCATGGCGAAGAGAGCCGTGTTTCAAGTTGTCAACATTATTTAGAAAACTATAGACGATACACTATAATATATGAATGTAATATCTTTGTTTAGACATGATGTTTCGTCTTGTTGCCATTATGCTTTATATGGCCAACAAAGCATAACGAAAGATAGCCGTTGATGTGTTTTCCTTGACCACTTGTAATTACGAACGGTGTACCCCTTTAAAGCGTGACTGACTCCCACTTACACATCAGTTAAAATGATTTGAGGATTGAGTCGTAGAACTTCATTTCATCTACATGTATTTTTGTTCCTTTTCGGTTTATTAGATGACCGTGGGATTCTCAAATATCAAACCCTGAAGCAATATTTTTTTCTCTCGTGACCTGTAAGTCATCTGGAAGTCTGATTTGATATGGATGCATGCATTAGTAATTGACAATGCAGCACCCCGGCTATTAGCAGGCTCATTTGGCATGACAATCTATGAAGGTTACGTGCACCATCCAATTTTGAAAATACTCTTGGAGGTACATTTGTAATTAATTGTCTTGTTGACCAACAAGGCAATTATACTCCAATGTTCTAGAACCTTCGAAAAACTGTAATTCGCATCATATTAAACATGCGTTTGACCACCGGAAACTATCACGTCACCCCTGAGATCACCACTGATGACCACAAACCCTGATTGGCTGGATGCAGGGCGTGCCAAGGCAATCTCCCAATGAGAGGAATAGCTGCCATTTGCTGCCTCTTGAACCGGAAGGGACCAACTGGAAGAGGTCAATTGTACGCTAGTAAACGGTGCTAGTATCACTAAGCACCGCTGCCAATGGCCAGGCTGGGATATTGCGTGATCTTTAACGTCGCAATCATACTAACACTTGTAAAACAGCGAGTCCGCAGTGCCGAGTCTCAGCTACATTTCCAAGGAACCAAGAAGAAAGACGGCCATGTCACCGTCCTTCTTTTCGCTGTGACCATCACCTTCTTCATCACGAATATCCCATGGACCGTCGACCAATGGGTCTAGGAGGTCTCTCCACTCGACCAGAGCTCACGCCTGAAAAGGATTAGGAAGGTCGTGTATGAAATAGAATTGCTTTTGATGTATCTCAACCCGTCTGTTAACTTCTACGTTTACTGTCTCGCTTGTGGGAAATTCAGAGACGACGTTCGATCATTGTTCGTCAGTAAGCCAATCAATAGTGGGAAGGGGATTGAGTTGAAGAGTTGAGCATCAACTGGTACAGCGTCTGTAAACAATATCGTGCGATTTGTAATATAATGTAGAAGGAACCAAAGATCTCGGAGGAAACCTATAGGCACAGAATGCAGAGAGAGTCGCCCTGGTTGTATACAACATCATGGAGAGAGGTCCCGACTGCGAGTTCGGCCGCAGAGGTGACAGATGCCGATGTTACAAAATTTCGAACATCGCATCGATACCACTGTACCACTCATCGATACCATTGCGCCACTCTGACGGTCCTGTTCTACAGTCAAATATCTTGGACAAAGTCACTCTGAATAAACCATACATCGAAAAAAGCAAAAATCAGGCAGGCGGACGTGAAGGACTTCCGATTTCCGCCCGAGGAGTTCTTGATGCAAGGCTTATTTGTTCTCTCAAATTACAAGTACATGTAGTTGAAATATATGCATATTTAGCTGAATAGATCATCGCCAATAATTACCAAACCGCTGTGAAGATATATATGGTTTAGAATGACACCCGCAATCAATGTAAATTATTTAGCTGCAGCGCATGCTCCAGATATGAGTGTTGTAAATACATTTTTGTGTAGTTGTTTTTCGAGAGCCAACGAACAGTAAAAAGTGCCTCCTCTAGCATTTTGTGCTGAAATCTCAGAGAATATTATTTACACGATTCACTCTTTTCAACTTTACAAAGAAAAACTGATCCGGAAAATATAGTCATAAGATTTGTAGAGTCCTGGACGCATTCGCATTGTTTTGAATGGGCAATACGGCAGGAAGTCTGTTAATTGTGTTATCAGTCGGAGTTTCCGTCGTTTTTGTGGTACGTTCCCAGACAACGGTGCAAAATATGGAATCAGTCGAAATCACATTTCGATGTTAGGTTTGAGATGTTTTTGAATAGCAATTGATACCGAGCTGGAGGTATTTGTTGCCTCCAAACACTCATACCGACTTACTGGCGGTGTACTTCAATCCTGAAGTCTCCTCCTCACCCTGAAGGTGGATACGCACAACGCTGGTAGATCGCCGGGCATGCCAACACAGTCAACCCGACCGCTTGGATGAAGCTGTCATTTCGCTCATATCATCGGCGAGACGTTTCGGTCTTCATAAGTCCACTAAAAGTGGCCCCATGTGCTACACTGTGCATCTTGAAGTGGGACAGGCCAATTTAATCTCCATTCCCGCGTTGTTTGGCGAGGCAACCAATTATTACTTACCTCTAGTTCGGTATTTAATGATATGATTATTATCCGAAAATAATCCATGAAGATAAGCATTGACGAAACGATGGATTTCACGATCGCGCCCCCTCTCGATGGTGGAATTTCTCCAGAAGAAGAGAGAATATTTTCTGGGTTATTACTAACAATTAACAAAATTCTCACACCGGCCGTTATAGTGCTCGGTTTATTCGGAAATATTTTGTCCATCATCATCCTCGGTCAGCCCCAGCATGCTAAACTAACAACATGCTTCTACATGCGCGTCTTATCCGCGTTTGACTCAACAATTCTACTGACTCAAGTCCTAGTCCGATGTGTTGTCAACTATCACCCAAATCTCGTGATCGAATACGGAATTTTCTTTTGTCCAATGATGCTTTTTACGGGTGGTACATTCGGTCTTTCTAATCTGACAATCGCCGCCATGACACTGGATAGATTTTTAGCTGTGCGATTTCCTCTAAAAGTTGCCAGTTGGTGCACGAAGAGACGATGTAAGATAACAGTTGCTACGATCAGCATTTTCTGTTTGGTTGTGACAATACCATTTAGCATGCGGACTTTCTACCCTAAAGCTTTAGTCCTCAAAGATATATGTGGATTTGATCGCGCAATGTTTCCCGAATGGTACCCTCAAATGATACACGTTCTTCACTCGACATGCATGCTGACTGCCCCCTTTTCCCTTATTCTTTTCTTCAACATCACAATTGTGTTAACCCTAATAGGCCAGCGAGTCTGCAACACAAAATCACAGCTACACAACCAAGGATCCAAGAAGTCAGATAGCCATGTCACCGTTCTACTTTTCGCAGTCACAATCACATTCTTCGTTACCAACATCCCTTGGACCGTTGACCAATGGCTGTGGGATATATTGCTTGTTGTTCATGAGAACACTAAGTGGCTAAGAATGGTAAGGAAGGTTGTTTACGAATTCGAAGTTCTCTTACTTTTCGTCAACCCCTCTGTTAATTTCTACGTGTATTGCCTAGCCTGCCGTAAATTCAGAGAAGATGTGGGAGTATTGCTTTGTCAATACCGGCAAATGTAGACCAAGATCTCCAGGCATGTAGCATGGAGGTTGCATGGAGGTTGCAGGGAGGGGGAGGGGCGCAACCCAAAAAATATCGAATCTAAAAAAATTATGTTAAAGCAACTTCCGCACAGAGGCGTGGCAGTCGCTTTTGTTGTTCTTGTGGTTGAAATGGACGCCCTTGCGTTTAAAACTGAATAAGGCAAGGGCCTCCATTTCACTACGACAAAAAATCCAGGAGGAATTCAGGAGGTTGGGTGTTACAGTAGAAAACTTTAAGACATTTCAATATCCCAAAATCATTGCCTGGTCTCTGTTTCTGTTTCATCTTTGAAGATATATGAAGATATATGATATATGATAAAAGAGGGCTGGACTTTTTTACTGATACAAACTACGAAGAACGATTTGCGGATGTCGTCGGCAGTATCTGTGTGATTCCCATTGTCAAGTAATTGCGGAGAACAATAACGCACGATGGAGGCAGGCAGGCGGACCAGTCTGGTTGCAAACGCTCTAGTTGCGCTAATGATTGTGGAGGAAACGCGATCATCCGGGCATGGAAAGGAGCGGCGAAGGTTGGAGCCAGTTAAGCAAAAATACTGCATGACGAAGAGAGCCGTGTTTCAAGTTGTCAACATTATTTAGAAAACTATAGACGATACGCTAGTATATGAATGTAATATCTTTGTTTAGACATGATGTTTCGTCTTGTTGCCATTATGCTTTATATGGCCAACAAAGCATAACGAAAGATAGCCGTTGATGTGTTTTCCTTGACCACTTGTAATTACGAACGGTGTACCCCTTTAAAGCGTGGCTGACTCCCACTTACACATCAGTTAAAATGATTTGAGGATTGAGTCGTAGAACTTCATTTCATCTACATGTATTTTTGTTCCTTTTCGGTTTTTTTGATGACCGTGGGATTCTCAAATATCAAACCCTGAAGCAATATTTTTAACTCTCGTGACCTGTAAGTCATCTAGAAGGTTGATTTGATGTATGTATGTATGTATGTATAAACCATGTTTAAATTTAAGCGCCCTTTTCAGATTAAATCCGTTCAAAGGCGCTTTACAATATTTATAACAAAATTACGATCGAAAAAAGATGGGTCTTGAGCATCGTTTGAAATGATGCAAGGCTCTTTGCCTGCCGGACCTCAAAAGGGAGCCCATTCCACAAAACAGCTGCGGAGAATGAGAAGCAGCGCTCCCCATATTTGCTCCGGGCCCTTGGAAGTACTAGTCTATTGTCATCAGCCGACCGAAGGTCTCTTCCTGGCCTATAGATATTGACCAGGTTTGACAAGTAGCCAGGCGCTATTCCATGCACACATTTGAAAACGTGCATGAGGATTTTATAGTTCACCCTCTGCTCAACCGGCAACCAGTGGAGCTCACGTAGTACAGGGGAGATGTGGTCTCGACGCTTGGTGCGCGTGATGATGCGGGCCGCCACGTTCTGCACCCTCTGCAACTTGTTCATAAGGTCTTTTGAAATGCCATAGAGCGGTGAATTGCAGTAATCCAGCCTTGATGTGACTAGGCCACACGCTAGTGAACGGGTTGCAGAAGTGTTGAGATACTGACGGATCAGTCCAATATTCCTTAGTTGGGCGTAGGCCGACCTACAGACAGCATTCATCTTTGCCTCCATGTTCATTTTCTTGTCAAACATCACCCCCAAATTTCTTACGCATGCCACAGAGTCAATGATAGAGTCACCAACATTCACCGAAACGTGATCCAGGGTCTTGGAACGATGAATGGATGCAAAGAGTGCCACCTCCGTCTTGTCGTCGTTCTTTTTCAGCAAGTTCTCCTTCAACCAGGAACCATGGTCAGTAATGCATAAGTCAAGACAGTCAAGTGTAACTTCCTGTGCTTGTGGGATCCCCGGATTAAAAGAGTCATAAAGCTGTGCATCATCTGCATAAAAATGATGACCTGGGCCATGGTTTCTTGTTATGTTGCCGAGTGGTTTTGTGTACATGCAGTACATTTTTGGGCCCAACACCGACCCCTGCGGAACACCATGTTTTAAGAGAACGGACGTAGATCTTTGACGATCAATAACGACAGTCTGATACCTGTCATCAAGATATGATGCAATCCAGGCAAGAGCAGAGCCAGTGATGCCAAATAACTGTTCAAACCTTTTTAGAAGGATCTTATGGTCAATGGTATCGAAGGCTGCAGAGAGGCCGATCATGACAAGCACTGTCACATCACCCCTGTCCAAACTACCAAGGATGTCGCTCTGAACCCCATTTGATATGGATGCACGCATTAGTAATTGACAATGCAGCACCCCGGCTATTAGCAGGCTCATTTGGCATGACAATCTATGAAGGTTACGTGCACCATCCAATTTTGAAAATACTCTTGGAGGTACATTTGTAATTAATTGTCTTGTTGACCAACAAGGCAATTATACTCCAATGTTCTAGAACCTTCGAAAAACTGTGGGTAATTCGTATCGTATTAAACGTGCGTTTGACCACCGGAAACTATCACGTCACCTCTGAGATCACAACTGATGACCACAAACCCTGATTGGCTGGATGCAGGGCGTGCCAAGGCAATCTCCCAATGAGAGGAATAGCTGCCATTTGCTGCAAGAGGCCAACCGGAAGAGGCCAAATGTACGCTAGTAAACGGTGCCAGTATCACTAAGCACCGTTACCAATGGACAGGCTGGGATATTGCGTGCCAAGGGTGTGACGCAAGACTACCCTCTGCTCGCCATCTTAATACCGGGCCCTGCATATGTCTGAGTGAAACCAACAGCTTTTATAAAGAAATATCACTGGAGTGAGCTATTTTGGGCCACCGGATATAACATAAAGAATGAACCAATTCCAAGGGGACAGGTCGTACCACGACACAATCCTCAAGTCGTGGATAGCAAAGGTGGGAGCAGGGTGGCAACGGCGTAATCAGATCGAGTCTATAAGTTGACGATGGCCGGAAATCACATCTATGTCACTAAAACGTACCTCGTTCAAAAATGGTCCATGTATTTTGGGCCATGACGAATTCTCAGCACTGGTTATCGGCATTCTGAGGAAATCAGGGGTTTAATATACGCTCGGGTGCAGGGCCGGAGAAGCGAACAAGAACCCCTGATTCCCTCAGGATGGTTATCGGTCGCTTAGCCCGTGTCGCTTGGTCTCTCCTACCACAGCCGAACGCAAGACTCAGTCCCGTTTCTATGCGAGAAACTCCCAATTTAACGAAGCAGATTGGTGCGTCGAACGCTGCATCATGGGCGATCATAATAACTGAACCTTGCGCAACACTCATCGGGTCTTAAATCAACAGGATATCACATGTGGTAAGGTTGTACACAATCTGCCAAATTCGCCCCACGGATTCTTGCTGATCTCCTCTGCAGTTTGAGTGACTTACTAGTAGTACTAACAAGAGCGACCACGCAGGCACTTGAATTTGACAAGTTCTGCTGTACGTAGATTATATGTCGCTCGGTCAATTCTACCATGGCTCGACCAACCTGATCCGTCACGCTGCTGTACAATTGTATTAGAAAAGCCCCATCATCTTAGGAACCTAGTCATCGTTTTTGGTACCGATGAGTTGACAAAACAGTGCTCTAACGTCTTCTCTGAATTTTTGGCAGGCCATGCAATAAACGTAGAAATTAACAGAAGGGTTGAGATACAACAAGAAAATTTCGATCTCATATACGATCTTTTTTATCATCTGCAGGCGTGGGGACATGTCTATGACTAAGATCTCCCAAACCCATTGGTCAACGGTCCATGGGATATTCGTGATGAAGAAGGTGATGGTCACAGCGAAAAGTAGGACGGTGACATGGCCGTCTTTCTTCTTGGTTCCTTGGAAATGTAGCTGAGACTCGGCACTGCAGACTCGCTGTTTTACAAGTGTTAGTATGATTGCGACGTTAAAGATCAAAATTAGGAAAAATGGCGCAGTCAACATACAAGTGGAGTGAATAACCTCTATCGTTTGTGGGTACCACTCTGGAAACAACTCGGGATCGAATCCGCAAATATCTTTGAGAACAGCACCAGGCCTGGGGTTAAAGGTCCTCATGCTCAACGGTATTGTAAGTCCAAGACAAAATAAGATGATGACACCCGATGTTATCTTGCAGCGCTTCTTCGTGCACCAACTGGCAACTTTCAGAGGAAATCGCACAGCTAAAAATCTATCCAGTGTCATGGCGGCGATTGTCAGATTAGAAAGACCGAATGTACCACCTGTAAAGAGCATCATTGGACAAAAGAAAATTCCGTATTCGATCACGAGATTTGGGTGATAGTTGACAACACATCGGACTAGGACTTGAGTCAGTAGAATTGTTGAGTCAAACGCGGATAAGACGCGCATGTAGAAGCATGTTGTTAGTTTAGCATGCCGAGGCTGACCGAGAATGATGATGGACAAAATATTTCCGAATAAACCGAGCACTATGACGGCCGGTGTGAGAATTTTGTTAATTGTTAGTAATAACCCAGAAAATATTCTTTCTTCTTCTGGAGATATTCCACCATCTCGATGGGTCGAAATGGTACCGCTCATTTTTGGGCTGTTATTTTTATGACTTCCAAGCCGATTTACGACCAGAGAATTGCTACACACCTGAGCGCCAACACCAAACGTGAATACATGTACTATCATTAATAGTCTTTTCTCTCTCAAAAAGCCCTTTTTACCAACCGATGTACGATGTTGTCCTTTCTGAACCTATAGTTGCATCGTTTCAAATTCGATTGCCAATTTCAAATTCTTAACGAATGGCGTAGTCCTTCAATCTTTCTTATACGTGCAGTTGATTATAATGTTTTACCTGCGATGACGACACGCCAATCTGTTCTTATATATACTGTACATATAGTTGATCATAATGTTTTACCTGCCTCAGTTCTGGAAACGTCCTAGTTCGGAAGCGCTTCCGAAATCGGACTCGGATTCCGAAAAAGGAAGCCATGGGCTTCCGAAATCGGAAACGCTTCCGAAAAAGAACGTTTCCAGAACTGTGCGTGCGATGACGACACGGCAATCTTTCTTACAGTTGACCATACCTGCGATAAAACACGGCACTAAATGAGAGGGTATATATCCTAGGAAATAAAAAGTATATATCCTAGGAAATAAATTTAAATAAATCGATTACGGCGGGATACGTACGTAAGCCCAGCTGGCAGAATTTCGAATTTCGATTTTTAAATGAGCCTTCCGATCTCAAACTTCGTAGATACGAGATATTGCCTTCCAATATAATTTTACGAAAAATTCTACAGAACATTTCGTAGGAAAAAAATGTATCGTGTGCGACGGACTGTTAGTGGTGATATCCTAAAATTTTCATCAAGTTGTCGTGGATATCTTAGAAAATAAAAGATCTACTTTTGTTGGGGTATTAAAATTGCCAGTCCGTTTTGAATTCATTGCACCGCACCTCAATCGTAATATGCGGTAGCATGACGTACATGTAGCCTTTGTTCCTCCAAATCTTGCGGAGTTGGTCTGAGTTGTCACCAGTTGTCCACTGCAACACCGATGTTGAATGCCCGAAGCGATTGCATGTAATCTTAGACTATAATGATTTGTCAGCAGTATCGCTTTTTTGTCACTCGGCGCAGCCATGCAACCGACAATTTGGACGTACAGTACGTGTATATGCTGAATTCTATAGCCAAAGGTACTTTCATCAAGATTACGCCTGCATGCTTGGGAACTACGGATTAGTGTCACCCTCTCCACCAGGTTACTGACCTTTATGGTAACGTTATATCACACACTATACTCCATCGACACACATCTATATATAGCTCAGTAAGTTCATAAATAATGTTTGTAGATGCTTTTAAGGTTTGAACAGGTTGTTCGAATAGAGCTCAAAAGAAATACATTTTGGCGCCAGTGACGAGTAGAAGTTGCGAGTGCGTCATAGACGATCAACAGACCCGGATCCGGCAGAACACAAAATCCGCTCATTTGGGATATGCATTATGTTATTTTGCCCCTGACATGAACCCTTGTTCCACTGTCTCATTGAAAGGTTATCAGGGCACCTCTTGACAACATCGACACCCACGAACATTTCACGATAGGCCAAAACCGGCAACGGCTAAGTAAACGAAAGATGATATATGTCTCCTAAAAAATAGCCTGAACACGAATATTCAAACCAAAAATATGAGGTTTTTGCTTTGAAATTACATTTATATAGAATCGAGAAATAAAACGATTTGGATGATGATAAATGACATTAGATGAGTGCGTTTCGCCACATAAAGCATATTCATATAATAATATAATTGGTACTTCAGCAGTCAGCTTATGGTTTTTGTATCACAGATCAACTGAGTCTGGCTGGTCTCCCTTGTGTATAGGTAATGTCATTTTGATATATGGGACGTAGCTTGGCGATATAAGTCCAGGAAGATAGATGTTCATGTTTCAACAAGCACCACGACTATTTCGGTTAATAGTTGATATTGACAATTTGTTCGGAATAAGCAGAAGCAATTTGGTGACCCTGGTCTGATATGGGGGGGGGGGGGCAGTGTAGATATGATAATTTTGTGAGAAACCTAAATACATGTACATCACTTATGGCCAAGGCCCCTTTAGAGGCGGGTATTCGTAGTTGTGTTAGTTGTCCCGGTAGATGGCGCCCTGGATGACGTCGTTGTGACGTCACGCCACATTACAAAGATCCGTTTGTTAAAACCAAATGCAAGTCCAATAAATACACCTTGTAGACTATTTAAGATGACGAACAAGTACCACATTACGACATTGTCCGTGAATGTTCCTATGAATCCGAAAATCCAAGTGAATCCCATCAACAGAGAGAGCTTCAAGTAGAGAAGGAACTCTAACCTTTGTCCACTGACACCTTTCGCCTTTGCCCCTAGCTTCTTGGTTCTCGCTATCGATACGCTCGCCACTATAAAGAGTATAGCGTTCATTGCTATGATAAGAGCTAAGGGAACGACAAAGGCGTAGATGAGGCCCTGTTCCTTTGTGAACCAACACGCTCCTTCTTCGTTAAGGTCAGGTCCGTAGCCTATCCGGACATTGCCAAGTTTGTCCAAAAGGCCACACGTAATGACGACGACTGCAGGTACACCGTAAGCATAGGCGGAGTATTTCAGAATCTTCGTGCGCAAATTGTCGGTAGTCGCCACCATTGCTTTCATTCCTCCGGCAAAGGTCAAGGTCAAATTCATAGCAATGGCGTTCATCCAGAAAAATGTTGCCAACCAGAAGTAATGATTGACCATGGCCATTATCTGACATGATAACCTGTCGGAGATAAGACTGACAGCTGTGATGAAAAGTAACTGTGCCACGAGTAGGTTCGCGCAGAGGTTCATCAGCATCATGCCCGGCAGAGTCCGCAGGCTTTTGTGGACAAGATGCGTGACTAGAGTCATGACCAAGAAGAGAAGCGAAAGCGCCACACCTGCAAATGTAAGGGACGGAGGCACTTTTGATGTGTAAAGAAAAATCAAGAATCCATCCCGGATACAAATGTAAACTTTTTCGTCACCGATGACGTGCTCCAGTGACATAAGTTCCCCAGTTTTGAGATATGTCAATTCGCCAGTATCATTATTTTGTCTGAATGAACTCCGGTTATATGAAACTATCTCACAGCCGTCGAACTTGGATGCAAATACGTCACAGAGTATGAAGTTTAATGTCTCATTATCAAGCAATTCTAGGACAATTTGTCGGTTAAAAACGTCAGCATCGACATGTTGCAGGTATCCTTTTAAATTATAATCGTAGGGTACCCTAACGAAGTCGCCCTGGCTACACTTTAGAGGTAGGGACACCGCATGGCTATAAACTCTAAACGAAGAGAGAAACCCCCTACCGAAGAATTTATTTTCAACTCGATTCAAGAATGACACGATGTTTAACATTTCCATGGTGACATTTTTATTATTTTTCAGTTTTAGAAAGGAAATATCGATTAGTGTATCTGAACCGAAGGTTAGCTCCTTTCCGCCGATTAAGGGAAATTCTGTCAAATTTGTTTCGTCAAATTGTACGGTTATGTTGGCAACGTCCATCGGCGCTACAAACAAATACGATGATAAAGCAGAGCGGAAGTCTTCACTGGCAGTGTCGCGGTATGATGTATTGCCCGATGTGATGATTTTTAAACCTGTGATCCTCACCTGTAATTCCACTGCGATAAAACCATCAGGCCCCAGAATGGGCGTGGTGTAGGCTCGATCAAAAGGGTCTCTGAGGCACGTCTCGTTCCACTCCACGTGACTCATGTCACACCGCCGGGTTTCCCTGCAGGAGCGAGTGAGCGGGTCGTAGACGCGAGTCCGATCCGAACCTGGGGCTGAGGAACACGCGTACTCTGACACAGGTTTCCGCATCAGAATCTCGTAGCTTAAATCAGTACTTTTAGTTATAAACGCAGGGGATGTTATGGTGGTAGGTATTGGCTTAAAGCCAGGGGTTCTGGTTGGAGACATTGCCGAGCCATCAGAGAGTCTGCTTTTGAATTCATCGTCACAAGTTAGAAGGAAGCGCATTCCATTACAACGCGCACAGAACTCATTCCTGAATCCAAAAAGCTTGTCATTGAAAAAAGCAACAACGGGGATTGATAAGAACCTGCATTGCTCCGCGTCTTTGGAGCTGTTCGGATCCAGTTCGCGCAGCGAAAACGGTACTTCAGTGGCATTGCAACCCTCGACAATTTGAATAGTAAACTTAGACAGCATTGCCGATAATGAAGAATCACATTTCCTCAACAAAAATCCTGGTCGCTCTGCCGGAACCACAGCGCAATACCTTTCACCACTAAATAAGGTAGAATAAACGATGTTCAAATCCAGTGTGAAATCTATGCTTTGGTAATAACAGTTCTTGATTCGCCAATAGGGGGACTCGGAGAGCGAAACGTTGTGACATTGAGCGCAATATACATTCCGAAAAGGAGTTCCTTGATACATTACGGGAATTCGATCGTACAAGGATGTAGAACTAGTTTTGTTGGATTCACAATTTCTTTTCACATAGTCGTTTGCTTCCTTTGGGCAGCGCGAAACCATCAGGTAATGTGGGGTATCCGGCCCCACTTCTACACAAGACGTAAACGAACGATGCACTGATAAAGTTATATTCATACTCCTTTGAATGCAATTCGTGTAACCTTTACAACAATCTGCAAACGTTTCACAATATTCATCACAGTAGCAAACGTCACCTTGCACAGTCACGTGACCTAGACACTTCGCTCCGGAAGAACAAGATACATCCGGGCACGTGAACAACCTCGATCCGCTATCCTGCATGAATTTAAAATTCAAATAGTCCATGATGTCCCGTCGTTTTCTCGGCCGGCTGATTTCACCGGGGAACGACTGCTTTAGCAGATCACCATGGCGAACTTTAGTTCGAAATACTTGTCCTTCGGACGATTTAAGCTTTCTGTCGTTACGGGCATGGGTTCCAATGTAATGTTTACCAAGCGGCCCGTGGTCCGGCCTAACATGTTCGAAGATCGAGACAATGGCAATGCCTGCAAAAGCAAACAAAAAAAAATGTCTGAATATTTGCCAAAACTTGGCGGGGAATGCTAATCATTGTGATATACCTTAAAGGGGAACTATAGGAAGAAGTTATGGGGCCAATTTTGCAGGCTTTCAAGGGCCTGTTGTGGCTGATTCAGCGAAATACATTTTAATCATACAAGTATGCATAGTTTCGATATACTTTAGGTAGGAGAGACCCCTGTCGGCCACTTTATGTAATTGTAGAAGCCTACCTGAGTCCCTTTAATCATGATAGAAAGCAAAAGTACCCAAGTTCATGAAACAGCATTGTTGTCATGATGTACATGTGTGATGCACTGCACATGGAGAGAGACGAAGAAAAAACCCACTGACGTGCAGGCAAGGCACGAAAAATACAAGTGACATAAAACTCTTGACAACTTACCAAGCAGCAGACAGTGAGTTTTCATGCTGAATCGTTCTTCATCAATGATCCCATAGTATGATATGACAGCTACATCCCGATGGCTGATTGCCCTTGTAATTGTTGTCCAATGTAAAATTGCTTATGTTAATACTATAGGGTGGCCCAGAATTATTTTCCCTTGCACAATAAAATTGTAGCATACCAGACACTTTATTTTATAGTGTCCAACTCTCGTCGTAGGACAGCTGTGTGTTTTGTTGTTCAATTAATATTGCTCGAATGATGCCGTTTCATTCGCCAGGCCGAAAGTAAACAACTTTATCGCATCAATTATTTCCACGCACATTATTTTGCCGATTCGAAAATAACATAGGACATGCATACGGTGAACGTCTGGTCATCGCTAAAAATAGCGCTGGGATAGCCTGGTCATCCTCCAAACAGCTATCCTGAAAAACAGCTCCACGCACGGCCGTTAGAATGTCTGTCGTGTTTCGAAAGCGCGAGCCTCGGAGGACTTACTGGAGAAAAGCAGCAAAAATGCAAATGAGCGGCTCGGCAATAACCAACAAATGGGTATGGAGCTACATGTATCAACTGCAATAAGTGAACTGAATTCGACGTTGAGATAAAAATTGTATTTTATTGACAAATTAAGGGCGAACCATTAGTGTTCATTCCATTAGTGTTCATTACCTGACAAACAGGAGCCTGTTTTCATTGAATTTGATGTAGATATCTAAGTTACTTGTAAATGTTAATCCCATCGGGGCTTCAAAATAAATATTTATAACTGTATACATTCGCGCGTAAAAGCAATTAGTGATCCCTGGAACATTGTCATGATAATTGTCCTACGCTAGCTTATTGAAGTTGTATTAGCATTAAGCTACATGTCACTATGGTCGGTTAGAGGCGTCTAGGACGATTCGTTCCATGAACACTTTTGTTTATAATTAAGCATGAATCGAATCCTAGAAGTCCATTAATTGGCCATCATCTTAACAAATTCTGAAAATAGAGGTAAGGGTTAGTAGCAAATATGGTTACCTATGTTCGAGTTATGCGAAATCGGCAGTAATCCGTTATAGGTTCTTTGTTCTCCGGCAAAGTTTGTTGGTGATCATTCTCCAAGCAGACACTCGAAAGATATTCTCTCTGCCAGTACTGACGCCATTACACCGCAGTCAAGAATGTTGCACAGGCATGGGATGATATCGGAATCCACAGATCAAAAGCGATCGATCAGTCCCCACTACTAACATAACCCTTGACATAAAAGAGTGAACCAATAGTGTCGTGGGTACGCGTATTATTTTTCCGATTGTGTGTATCAGTAAATTCGGTGTTCATCAAATTCGATGATTTTGGTAGGCCTATCTTCACGCGCCTGTACTGTGATCTACTCCCCAAGAAGTATAGCGGATTCAAAATGGAAACAAACAGTTAGCGCTTGTCAATACAGGTACATGTACATGTAAAAAGGCATGATCGATGCCATGGAGTTCGGAAAACCACCCCAACATTTATTATCCCTGGTCGGCATCATCCGGCATGTTTCCTGGTTACCCACCGTCATAGTTGATTTGGCCATCCCCATCCAAGTCCGCCTCTTTGATCATCTCGTCCACCTCCTCCTCAGTTAACTTCTCCCCCAGTTTGGTCATGACATGCCTCAACTCCGCGGCGCATATGAAACCATTGCCATCTCCGTCGAAGACTTGGAAGGCCTGCCTCAGTTCCTCTTCGTTTTCGGTGTTGCGACATTTCTCGGCCATGAGTGCCAAGAATTCGGGGAAGCTGATGTTACTGTTGCCTGAAGATAAGAGAATGTGATTTCTGTTTGCCCTGCTATTTGGCACACATTATATGGGTATACACTTATTTATGTATACAGTATGGAATAGAACCCCTGGGCAAATACAAAGTTTGGTGGATATCGGTTCAGTACTTTGGTGGCAATTGGCCTGTTTGTGTAATTCTGTCTTCTTGACCTAGACTTGTGACCTTGACCTCGTCGTCTCTTGTCACATTCGGATCAATCTGGCTTAACATAAGTTTTCAGAATGACCCGATATGGAACCAATAGAAGCCCTACTGTGTCCGTGCCACATTCGTTGACAAAACGAATACAAAAACATATGACTTGGCTGCGTAGGGTGTTCCTTTGCGAGTTTGTGGCCTCGTGGAATTGTTCCCAGTGTCTGCGTAGCATGTTCCCTAGTACAACCAATGGGAATGTAAACCAAAGGTTCGTTTTGTGTGTGACGCGTCACAAGGTCACAAGGTCACATGCGAACACAGAACACAGAAAAACGCCACAAGCGAACAGTCTACCGCCTTTTGGTGGCGAGGTGACTCCTGTCATTAGCAAGTTAAAATGGCCACATACCACATTCGTCAGCCTCGCCGATCATTTCCTGAAGCTCAGCTTCGGTAGGATTCTGACCTAATGACCGCATCACTGTTCCCAACTGTTTGGTCGTAATGCTACCATCACCATCTTTATCAAAGAGGGAGAACGCCTCCTGAAAAGCTACAATGAGACACACACACACACATATATATATATAACATTATTAAATGGAGAATCCATGTATAGCAAGGAGACCACGTCCTCTGACCAGCTTCGGTAAGATTCAACGAACGATCCTGGCCTTAAAATATGATTTAAAGCAAGAAAAAAAATGACTGAAGAGGTTGATACAACAAGTCGTATCCTTGTACAGGTGCACGGACGACCCCACAAAACCTAAGCATTCACAGGTGAACCATCCGGTACTGGCTTGGCGAATTCCATTTCTTGTCATCAGATGGCCCTGAAAACATTAAAGGCGTTTTCCGGAACAAAAGTTTCCTCGCCAGAAAAACTCATAAATCTACTGAGAAACATAAAAAATTCTATGCCAGACAGTTCTTGAAGTGATAACATAATAGACATTCGTACGTCGTTGGGTGTAAATTAGCTATTGCAAAATAAACTGGAAAACAATTTACATGGCATTGAAGATGTTGTGCTTTCTGCAAAATGCGACCAGGCAACTCATAAGGCCTATCTCCACATAATGCTTCACGCCGCCTATCACGAAATCACGAACGGATAACAAAGATCGTGCATGTGATACGGCGCAAACGCAACGGTGGAGACAGGTCTTTAGTGTTATCTTTACATTTTATCATGCATCAATTCTAGTCTACCAACCAGTTATTTCGTCTTCTGTCAGTAGCTCCGCCTGAAGACAAAGAAGAGAGTACACTAGTGTACCGCAGTTGATAACGAACAAGAAGTTAAGGAGAAGGTATGGTGGAGTTTTCAAACATTCAGAAAAAACGTTATTGGAATTTTAAAACTTCTTTGTAATAAGGCTTGAGTCTGTTTGTTTAGCGGAAATATCACACGAGTGGATGTCTTGTCCGGTGGCAAAGACGACTGACAACTATTTCAATACGTTGGTTTGTAGCATGGCTAGCTTCCACTCAAGAAAGTAGTATCTAGGTCCAGTCCTTCTTTGAAAGTCTTTCTGAAATCCACTTCTGGAGATGCAAATCCGATGGTAACCAGAATTGAAATTAGAGAAGTCATGAGGTCTTCATGTGGGTTGGATTCATAAAAATAACCCCTATGCTAAAGTAAGAGCTCATTCATGCATGTAAATCGACGATACACTTACATTTTGTAAAAACTCGTCCTTGTTTTTAAATTTGCAGAATTAACAGTCACTCACCATAGTATGTTAGCTTCCTTTTCGAAGACAAATCCAGGACAGAGCCATGCAATAATATTATATTATTATAAAAGCATGTGCACGTATTTTGGTTTTAATCTGGATAGATAAACTAATATTTCTTGTGTGAGCCTTCGGCCCTTTCTTAATACGAATTTAAAGACAATTTTAGGAAGGCTTACCCGCCTAGTTTTTTTAGGAGGCGTTGTGATGACGTCATAACACGTGATTTCATACCTTCGTGTGCGTGTGAATGTATTCCGAGTTACTCGTAATCGGCCTTATGATTTATTTGGCCCTGGCATCATCACAATACACCATGCTCCTGTGGGTGTCATCTCTGAGGACGGACACAAGGATTTTATGATCATCCAGGGATATTAGTGATTTATCCGTAATCCGATTATTAAAAGCGATACATAAGCTTCGGACAGACACACAGCGGGCAGTTTAGAAGACATATCTACTTTTTAAAGGGATAACTCGAGCGTAGTATTCAGCTGACTACGAGCTTTCCCATGCTCGCCACTATGTGTCGCCACTGAATTGATATCAAATTAATTGTTTTCGCTTGTGTTACTTGGCGGATTTCAAGTAAGACTATTGCTGTTTTCCGTTCAAGTGTGTCTGGGGGGGGGGGGGGGGGGGGGGTTATTGCAGTTTACTGATGATCCTGTTTGGAGGACGGTCCAGTTATAAGCATTTTTTCGCACGAAAAAACAAAATATCTCATTCCCAAATTTATCAGTCCTTTAATAACAAAAGTGAATATTTTGCAATAACTCCTGTGAACACCTGGGGTCTTGAATCCCTATTACACCAGCAAAGGGAACTGCCAATATAACTGAAACTTCTATGCCAATAACTTGATTCAAGGAAATAATTTAAGAACAGATCATAAAATATCGTCGCGTCAAGCTACATATCATTATGGAATCGATTGCTTTTCTATTAGCGATACGTTGTCTTTTTTGAGCCAGAACTAGTTTAATCGTCAATTCCCGTCAAGATGCCTCAATATGTGTTGCATTATTTCAATATGATGGGGCTGGCCGAGCCCATCCGTTTGGCCTTCGCCCTCGCGGGGGTGGAGTACGAGGACAAGCGATATTCAGGTGACGAATGGAAGCAGTTCAAACCAAGTAAGTCGTGCAGACATGCCAAGTAATAACCTGGTTAGGTGTAGTCAGTAAACTACACTGGTGTGTATCATAGTCCTATACACACAGGGCTAAGCTTTTAATGATATTTTTCCAGTTAAAATTTATATTTTATTGGTATGTATTTTAGTTTTGACACCATACTCTTTCAAACATTGACACTAATTGGTCGCCTTTGAATTTCGCCGCAATTTTAAGACTTTTGGCCAAAATCTAATAACGATTAAAGGCGTGGTTCTGACTCCTCACGGTCCCTTCCCCTCATATCAGCAGCCAAAACATTGAAAATATACTGCATAAGGCCTTGATAATGGACATGTCAAGCTATCGGTGTTGTGCGACAATATCCCTCCTTCACCGCCGATTTCATCTCCAAGATAAGGCGTCAGGACGCCTGTTGTATCCCCACTCTCTTGGAAATAAAGATTTCTTACACAAATATGCACCGGGAAGAGGTTTATCAGATTCTGCAAAGTCATCATTTCCAAGAGGGCAGACTACCAGATGAGGAGGCGACTTAAGAATGCTCGCACACCGCCGGTAAATCTAAATGGGTACTGGACGGCCCTGTACAAGTAAGCCCCTCACGGGTATCAAGGAAGTTTAGTGTGTTTGTTAAAACACGGATGTACACATTTTGTATTTACTTCCATTTTTACACATCGTATAATATACCGGTATACAAATAGAATCTGTGTGTAGTTATTTCGCCGTGTCGACTTACGGTCATCGATTGCCGTTGCTGGCTTTCACAAAGCGCATGCCTGAACCTCGAGAAGAAAATTACGGTTGGGTGTGTCGATCAAATCGGGTCTAGTTTCTGCAACAATTACTTACACGTTTTGTGCAGGTATTTTGCAGATGATTTTAGGTCAGGTTAGGGAGAAATAAAATCGGGAAGTGGATGCTGTGTTTTGCATGTTGAGATAAATATAGTCCGTTTAGAATCACGTAGCATGGAAATAGACCCGGTAAAAGAGCATGATTTGAATTTTCAATAACTTTTTTGTGTTCCAGGTACCCCAGTTGGTCAGATGCCTGTCCTCGAGGTCGATGGAAAGATGCTGAGTCAAAGTGGCGCCATCTTGCGGTATGTTGGCAGCGAGTATGGTACGTGTCAAATCTGGCCTGCCAAAATAACCTGTTTCGCTTTTTCGCAATTTCATCTACAACGCAATTCATTTCGGCAATGCCGCTGTGTGTAGACAGATATAGAATTACTAGAGATAACAAGTTTGCGTAAATAACTGTACAACGGCATTTTGTATAACTGCATCTCTATTTTCCTGGACCACCATTGATTACGAACGGCGTGCCCCTTGAAATGAAGTTTGTATGTAATTGTTTCACCTTATTGCAGGTTTGTCTGGCAAAGACATTTGGGAGAAAGCTAAAGTGGACGAAGCGTTAGGTATCATCGACGACATTGTGATCGAGATGGTAAAAATGAGATTTGCAAAAGACGCGGCTATAAAGGTAATGAGTGTTCTTTTAATTGTCGATATGAATCGCGATTTAAAGTATTGTGTATGTACGTGGAGTTCTTCACAACATTGCAACTGTTTCTTTCAGGAACAAGCCAGGAAGTCATTTCTAGAGAAGGCGCCACCTCTACTGAAAGCCTTAGAGAAGCTGCTGGAGGTGAATGGTTCTGGCTTCTACGCTGGACCAGAGGTACGTAAACGCCCTCAATTTTAAAGACCTACGCCGTTCGTTAAATATTTGAAATTGTAATTGAATTTGAAAAATACGTACTGAATAAAAACTTCGACAATCCCGTTGTGTAGATAGATATACATGAAAGTACGAACGGTGTGCGAGTTTGATTGACAGAGCTCTTCGACGTCTTCATCGGCTATTACTCCTTACGACCTCTCTCACAGCTCGATCCTTACGCCTCCTGTTTCTTCTACATGTAGGTGACGATTGCGGACCTCAAAGCCTTCCATATCTTGCGCATGGTGACTGATGGCAATGCCGATCTTCTTGCCGACATGCCAAAGGTAGCGGAAAATATAACAAAAGTTGGTACTTTGCCCAATATCAAAGAATGGGTAGAGAAGCGACCACCAACTGTTATGTAATACACGCCTTAGATGAATGTTGTGCAGCGTGTGCTGTCGCTGTTCAGTTAGAACAAAGTTGAAATGAAACACCTGCTTAAGTCGCTGATAGAAAGTAACGTTGCACGTATGAGACGTCTGAAAATACAGGGTGAAATAATACTTCTAATGGTTTCTTAAAGTGGAGTGACTAAATGGTATTGAAGTTGAATATTGTTAGAAGTGTTTCCTTTTGAAATGAATGGTTGCGGCAGCGAAAACTAGATCAAAGCGGTAAGATTCGTGTTTTCTTTTCAACGAATATTTCATCTGATATTGCCCGATCGCCTCTACAGGATTATTTCCCCTCACACAATGGATAGCCTACACAAGGGAATTCTATTGTGCAAGGGAAAATAATTCTGGGCCACCCTGTAGTTTTCATTTCAAGCAACTGCTTTAGAAATATCGCATTTTGAAAACGTTATTCTGCTTGAAACCCGGTGCAAAGACTTTTTTACACCCTGTAGTTATATTATAGCAACTGTTTATGTTGTGTGATGACCGACACTCATCGGTGCGTGTCGCAGAGGATATGGGAATCGCCCTGCTAACCTTTTCCACGAAATTAACAACGAAATGGCATTCATTTACATCATTTATTTAACTAGAAAATAATGTCATCTATCAAAATTTGATGACTTCCGAATATCTTGGTGAAGCAATGACGGTAAATGAATGATGACGACTATGGTGACATCCTGACCGTCGATGCCCAAGGTTGAGTTTTAATGGTGGGCATTTGCTATCCTGCCCGAGGACCACTCCACTGAGAACGTTTCTCGTTCCCGTCCCCTTATCGGGAATACAATAGAGACGTCCGGATTTTGAAATTTTGGAGTCGTCATCATACCCACTCAATCAATTTTGTATTGTTGCTACTCAGTTCATCGTGTAAACGAGTGCATTTACTGCAATTTGCCATTCTGGAAGTCAAGGCTTGATTTACGGAATGTGGTTTCTAGCTCGAGAACACATGCCCAAAATGATGACGTCATACACGAGAGCAGGTCATTCTCGTTGGATCGGTTCTCGGAACGGGATAGCGAAAGCTCATTTATACGAACGATAACGGGATTGCCTTTAACAGCGCTAATGTACTACCCTTCCCTATTTTGTTGTTGTATACTGTGTACAGTAGTTCCGCAATCGCAGTAAGCGACATTTCTAACAATAAATTAACTACTTGATTCGCTTACTCGACTCGGACTCTTTCCTTTCCCAAATCATCATCGGAAAAACTACATGTATCGTGTCTGTGGAAAGGATTGGAGTCAAGAGGACACAGGGATGACGTACAGTTGGGTTACGCGCAGGCCATATAGGCCTACGGACATCGCATGTAAAGAGACAACAAGGGGTTGGCCTTGCACTGAATGATTGGGTTCTGACGTCATACGAGTATTTTTGCCACCGCAAGGACTGATGGTTGAACGTGAATGGTCGCGTCCGTTATCTCCAGATCTCGCGTTGCCTACTCCAGGAGGGTTTCACTTTTCACATAATCCTCACCCCGGTTCCTCATCGCCGTCCTAAAAGCTTTGTTTTGAAAATAGTAAACAAACGGAAAACACGCAACCTGTGCATAGGATATCCACGTTGAAATGACAATGAATACATGAGGGGCAGCTTGCCTAATGTCAAACATATTCCAGGCGACCATGATGACGTATGGCGCCCAGAATGCGACGAAGCAACACGTGATTGTGACGTATAACTGCGTCAGACGCTCATTTTTATAAGTCTGCATTTGATGCAATCTGTATGTAGCGACCTGTGGTTGGTTTCGGAGGCCTACGACTGCAGGGTGTGGAGGCCCTGCTCCGAATCCCTGAAGCCAGTTAGTGATTGCTTGGCCAGTAGCGCCGGGGCCGAAGAAGGTCCAGTTGTGACTCCGAGCTGGTGTCACCCCGATTGGTCGCATTTTCCTATGTTTGCGCATGAATACGAATATTCTTGAATAAATGGTTAAGATACACCCTAATGAAAGAAGGAAGATTAACATGAAGCCCAATGTGTCATTGTCTCTAAAATATTTGTACTCTAATGTACATTGAGCTTGCAATGGAATGAATTTGTAAGTTCCGAAACCGAAGACTGGGGGTACTGCCATCAGCATCGCGAAGCCCCAACCTACCCCGGAAACATACAGACATTTTATCCCACGGAACTTCCTCGTATGAAAATGGCTATGGACTACGTTCATATGGCGATCAACAGCGAGAACAAACAATGCAAACAACGCGCCGAATGTCAGGAAGGTATTTGCCAAGGCGAATATCGTACAAAAAGCCTGGCTGTAGCGCCATGTTGAATCTTGAACGACAGTGGCGACGACTAGCGGATAACACAGAATTGCTTTTCCCATGTCCGCCGCGGATAGGCTGATCATGTAATAAAATGGTGGCCGATGGAATCGTTTATTTTTTACAATGGTATAAATAACTAGGAAATTTGTCGTTATCGCGACAAGACAGATGACAATGAGAGACGCAGCCTTTCCGGCGATGGTGGCGCTACTGTCCGAAGGTGTCGGGTGCACGTAACTAACTGTGTCATCCTCCAATTCCAAGTCACATGACCCGTTTGCGCAGGCGTCATGGTCGGAGTCAGAGTGTGGGTGTTGCATCTGTCCTGCATTATTTCCCCAAGCGCACTATGATAACGTGTATAGCTCCGTCATGAAAACATGTTTTCCTTGCATATCCATTACGAAATGACGCAGATGTGCTCTTTCAATACCATAACCAAGCAGAATGTTCTATTCGATTAGACCAGGTAGGCAATACTCATATTATTTCCTTCACCCGAACTATACCATTTCCTCGTTTATAAGTCAATTTTCTCCTTCCTTAGAAATCGTTATCAAGGTCACTTCAGAATATTCACCAGTGACAATCAATCTCTCAGCAATCAAAACAAGATTGAATCAACAAACATTCGGCAGACTATAATCACGGCCATTTTGAATCGGCAAATGACGTCACATCATTCAAGAGAAGAAGTTTTTTCTATTCGATCAATATTGAAGAAGTTAAAGTCCCGGGAATTAATTTCCGATCATCTATTTCTTATTCAAATACATCGCCTGCGATTCAATGGATTGCTTTCTGAGAATCTCTGATCGTGTGATGGGCATCAGAAGATCGGCCGTCGTGTTCCGCAGACGTCAAGTTGTTTTCCTAGCTATTGGGTCTGAAACGATAAGAAATATTGATGGATTGAAAATATGTTGCTATTCGAACTAGTCGGGGACTATCTCAAAAAGGTATCAAAATACAATCGGTGATGCCAAATATTACTTTACCAAGTTAGTGTAGGGCCGAATTGAGTTGACAAACGTTAGGCAGGGCAAAACTAAAATGGTATATTTTCGTTTCGTCGTAGGTTTCTGGAAGAAGCGATAGTGGTTTGGTATCTTTTAGCATCATGATGCGTAGGCTTTTTGAGATAGATGTGTGTACATGTACACTGTATCTATAAAGACAGGGGCAGATCGGTGTTAAGTGCAGGCAATGATGTGGCCAAAGACCCGAAACATCCTGCTCTCGTGTTGCATTCTGAAAGAATTAGAGAACTGCAATTAATGGAAGACGTATTGTGAAAGATTGCACCAAACCGCGTTAACTAGGTTCGACATTGACTTCCGGCCGCAGGCTGTCCAGTCGAAAGTGTCAAATCAGCATCACCGCAGCATCATGGAGTGGTCGACAGTTCATTCGTTCAGTAGGCTCATAAACGTGTCTAGATAACGCATCCAGCAGAGCAATAGCTGAAGCAAATAAGTATTATCTCACTCTAATAACGCTTAACGTAAGGAACTTAACATCTCTGCTAATTCTAGAGACTCAAGAAATGGCGTCTCAGACGGTTCATCGCGTTCATTCGCTCAGACGGCTAATGAACTTGTCTAATCAATGCATTCTATAGGAACAATACCAGGAGAAAATTGTTTCCTCATTAGGAGTCGGGGACGTGATTCGACTTTATAATGAGGGGACACGTTCAAAATTGGCCGGTAATTGGAGCGGTCGTGTGTTCTTGTCAATACATTTCCTAACATTTTTCTATCTGTTCTTCTTGCTTATGCAAATTATGTTGCCATCAATTGGATTTAGCTAGTGTCCATATCAAAATACACCAATAACAGTACATCAATTCATAAGGACGCTCTTATGTCGGCCGTTCTTCTGTCTATCCCAAAGGCCAATGTCATGTCAGTCGGTGGTAGAGCATTTTCAATTGGAGCCCCTCAGCTGTGGAACAAACTTCCTTCAACTGTTAGGAACTGCAGCTCTCTGTTATCTTTCAAGGGACAACTTAAACATTTGCTTTTTAAAGAGGCCTATCAAGCGCTTTGAGCGGCCAGTTAATGGTTGGATACTGCGCTATATAAGACTCGTATTATTATATTATATTACCACTTTTCAGATAAGGTTCCGTCCGAATGTTCTAATTTCTATTTCAAAATGCTTAAAATTCAACTGACATCATAAAGGTGAAGGTAGAGTATACTGTTATTAGAAGTCTGAAGAAGGCAGGAGATCCCAATTGCCATAGCGCGGTCGCGGGCTAATAACCATCTGGACATGGTAATGAAATAAGGGGGGAATCAGTAACGTGGAAGGGATAATATATGACGGCCAATCTCAAAGCAATTTGCAGGACAATCTTTCACTCTATTTTCCATCACTTGACTACCAGCGACCATTGCCAATCACATTGCATATGCTCATCGTGTCCTTGTCGTTCATTTCTCGACTATGATACAACACAGAAGCATGCGAGTCCACTGCTGAGAAAATTGCACAAGATTGCTTTCACAGGTTGATAACCATCTTGGCATTGCAATCGAGATGATAGGGTTGGCAAATCAGTACAAGAGGAAGGATTTGTCAGGATTACTGACACTAAAGACATTTTCCACTCTGTACGGTTTATTTCTCGACCCATCGGAGTGAAATCATTAGGTTGTGACTTTTTCTCGTCCTTCTATATAATGGGCCAAATATGAATATTAGAAATATCGTACCCGGAATCAAAATATGGCCTATCCAGGTGACCCCCCAATGACCATTGAGCTTCGCTGAGGATATTTTTAATTTCAATATTTTAAATTTCTGCGCAGCCCTGCAGTCACGTTCCCTAAAAGTCCTGTTTGGCTTTGAACTCGAAATAAAAAACAAACTTTAAAGAAATCCGACCAATAATTAGCGCTCCAAAGCCCCAAACGATGCGGACATAACGATAACGAATGGGCTATAGTATATCAGTGTAAGAATCTAACTACCTTCTTCCTGTTCTGTTTTTACTCCGCACTTCGAAGAGTTGTAATTCATTCCTCATAATAGTATTTCTCCTCCAAGGCGCGATGAGAGGTTCTGCGTGGCATACGGTTCGCGCCAATTGGATTTGTTGGCCGTGCTGCTACCAAATCTCAAGGTAATATGCGGGACAATCTGTAGTTCCATTTTCAATCATCTCGCTATCAGCGACCACTGCCAACCACCCTTTAAATTCTTGTGATCATGTCGCCAAGTTCTTAACCATTATGCGCTGATGAATCACTGAGAAGCTTGCGAGTCCTGTAGAAGGCAGGAGATTACCACTGCGATCGCGGGCTAATCATCTGCAGACACAGCAATAGGGATGCGAGGCGAATACAAATAAATGAGGAAGGGCTGATATGACAACCAATCTAAAAGCAATCTAGGGACAATCTGCCGCTTATCTGCTAGCTTCTGTCGGGCTATGTCAGCAAGACAAAGAACATTGAGGCGCCCGTATAACGTGAATGTTATTTGGACATACATGAGGCACCCTGACCACAATGTTAAACTCAGTTTTAAATGTTGTGCACATATGCGTCTCGGCCATGCACATGCGCAGTGATACTTGTAGTGAAATATAAAACGATCGAGCTCCATCAAAAGCGATTTCAAGGCAGATTTTCAATAACTTTTATCATCAAAACAAAATGTCTAAAAGTTGATGGAACTGACATGATGTTCCAAATGGCCGTTAATATAAAAAAACATATAAAACCACGACAGACGTAGTAAGTTGCCACAAGTTCGCAAATCATAGAGGTCTTTATGAATACTTGATACCACTGATATCACGTTACCTTAAACTGAGATATAATGATGTAATGACGGCAACCAAAACTAAACGACACCCGCTTCGCATCGATTACGATTCGATGGACGCTAAAACTCTAATGATTGATAGACGCAGATACTAACGATGGATAATTATATTAAACGCTCCTGATAGACGCTTATGCTGCAACATCCTGGCCATGGCATGATATACTCCGCCTGACGATATTTTAAGCCTGATCTCAGGACGATGCTGCAGTGGCAATGGATACTACGATAACTATTAAACATTCAACGAAGAGGACGAGCGTATTTTGGCCTGACCTCCAACACCTCGTCCGATTTATCCTATGCCCTTTTATCGGCGGTGAATATCAGTCCTAAAGATGGTTATACGCACAACGACAGTGGATCGGCATGATTTATCCCAGTTTTTGGTATATACCTTCATTCTAAGTATTCGTCTGAAAGGCCGTTTAAAACCGACTCGCATCGAAAGTTTGAATCTTTTTAGATGTTTGCAATAAAATTGCGATTATGGTAGAATGAAATATGTTCGCCTAAAGGAATCCAAAATTGCGATCATGGTCGAGTGAAATATGTCCGCCTAAGGGAATCTTTTGGCAAGCAGAAATCTGTGGTTATATCTAAGGATATATGATAGAATAAAATAGTATAGCCACTTGTTTCAGCCGTCCAAATATATTGGCCCATAGCCGTTTATTGATGAATTGTTATATTAAGTATCTGGTTACCAAATGAGAGGCCGAGTTAAATATTCGTACATACGTTTATTGTAGAGATATGCCCGTTCTGAGAAGTTCACCCACATGCATGTTACTGTGATGCAGGCCTTCATTGCTTTGACAGCAATGAATATTGTGGTTTAAGGAGGTGATATCGAACTGGCGGTCCTTGGTTGTCAAGACCGCTGCCACAACGGCAGCCGCGGGTTGCGGTTGAATTTGACAACGACTCCAGCGGTCCTGATTCGACACAGTCAAGGACCTACAGTGAGGTATTGATACTAAAAGGGCACATACTGAACTTTTTTTCATCAAACCAAGCTGTCTTTGGTTGCGAAACCAAGGACCGCGATCAAATATATAGAGAATTCTTTTTGCTACATTGCTGTAAAAAACGACCCTTTCAGTAAATCGCACTGCAGCTAATTCGTGTGTGGCGATAAGGACACCGAGAGGGACAAATGGCACTATCTGCTCTTGACACAGCGATGCCCCCTCTTTCCTTAAATGCTTCCATAACCCAAGATGGCGTCGCCCCCAAATGGATGACTGAATTAACAGACTATGTCATCAGATGGTGGATTGTCCTGACCATCGTTGGCATCCCAGGGAATGCCATGTCCCTCTTGATTACATTAAAAAAGGATAACCGTAGAATTAGCACATGTACGTACATGACTGCTTTAGCGCTAGTTGATACAGCTGTGGTGATGCTGGGAGGTACACATAAGTTACTCATCATCCATGGTTTGGCTGCAGAATTGATGTCCAGCAAAGCATTTCTCAGGTAGGTTAAATTTCGGAAACTTTTGTCTTCCAAATTCATTGATTACTAGGGCTTGATTGCTAGATTGACAACAATCTGATTTAAAACCGATGCAACTTTGTTGTTAATTTAACCCGCAGTTTCATCTGGTATGCTGACGCTGTCGCCGCCATTAGCTCGGGCCTCTTTCTCGCCGAGATGAGTATAGACCGGGCCATCGCGGTCAGCTTCCCCATGAAGGCCGTAACCATCTGCACGACCTCCAGAGCAACCAAGGTCATCATAGCTACATTCGTATTTGAGGTAATCGTCCATAGCCAGGCTTTCCACATGTACACGTTGCCAGACCCTCCGAATGGCATCATCCGGCGAGAGCTGCCCGGACATTTGGAGTGGGCGTTGACCCTATTTAACACGTATATGCTCCTTTTGGGCACCATAATACCGTTCGCGATTCTGACTGTTTCTAACATAATAATCATCATCAGACTCCGCCGAGCCGCCACCGAAAGGAAGAAGCTTGAATCTCGCCCCACGAAACAGAATCCGACGCAACAACCGCATATAACCAGGATGCTCCTCTTAACGTCCACAGCGTTCCTCTTCTGCTCCTGCCCGAAACGAATCTGGGAAACATTTTCCTCTCAGTACGATTTGAGCAACACATATTGGTCAACACGCTATTGGTTGGAGTTCTGGATTTTTACGAAATTGTGGGAAACCAATTTTGCAATTAACTTCTATATCTACTTTTTAGGAGGTGGGCGTAAATTTCGTAACGATGCCAAAGAGGTATTGACAAGATGTTGTAAGAAATCGACCTGAAACACATTCAAGTAATATATATAACTCTAAACTCTCCTGTAAAATTGAAATGGCACAGATTTTTCCGAGCAACTCTCTTGTGAAATGGAGAGTCGCAAAAGTGATCTAGCCCAACCTTCCCTTGTGAAAGGGAGATGCCACCAATATAATCTAGCCGGGTCCAAGGCGCTCCTGACACCTAAGAAATTGCGATGCCACCAATATATCGGGTACAACTTCTTCCTGTGCTATTAATATATCACAAATACTATCTAGCACAAATGTCGCCTTTGAAAGTGAGATGCCATCAATATTACATCTAGCCCAACTCTCTTCACAGATAATTCATAACAGACTGAGTGGAAAAGTATGTCATCTAATGAAAGTAAATTGGGATTAGTCTCAGGTGAGTTTCACATATTCCTCGATCATAATCATGTAAATCCCGTACTCCAATTATCTTTTTCACATAAACCGACAACTCACCACGTTTCTGTCACCAATTTCTCATGGTACTCCAACTGAAGCTGAATGATCACCCAACAAAATTTGATACCATTCCCTCGAGTTCAATAGCAATAGATAATTCATAACAGAATGAGTGGAGAAGGTTGTCAAGTAATCAAGCGGGTACCTCGGATATTGTTCACAACTGCATGCTTGCTGAATGTTCGACCAGGCGATGATATTTCCATATACATGTATCGGGATCGACGCTTGGACTTGCTGGATATCTCGTAGATGGTGATGCGCAGGCGCTTACAGTGCTCAGCGATGGGTTCACCTTTGTCGAGACTTCCTACCAGCAAAGTGCGCATGTGGGTTGTCCAAAACAACCGATCGACGTGAGGCTGGGGGAAGATGCAGTTGTTATTGGAGCAAAGCTGGCGGTAGTCAGCCCAGTTCTTAAACCCGATCTAGCTTTTCGAGAAGTGCTGGTGTTGTGACATCTTTAATCTATGTAAGACTTGGAGGAAAAGCACAGTCTTTTAAAAAAGTGATATTTTATCGGTTTGGAGGGAATGTGGAAATAATACTTCAATCAATTTGCGGCTACTTTCATGGCATACCCTAAAAAGCCAAAGCCTGTCTTATTGTATCATTCACAGATCGTCAGTGTTTCGCAATTCAAAAATACTGAGTTGAGAGTGGAGCGTCGAATGGGACATTAATATATCTATGACAAATATCAGGCGATTGTAATGTAAAGGAGGAAACCGGAGTAGCCACGGAGGAAACCTACGCTGTCGCCTCTCTATCGTATGAGTGTACCCGGACCGACCGGGAATCGAACCCAAGGCCTCAGAGATGACAGGTGCATTTGTTTCGCAATTTCTGAGCGCTGGTGTGATTTACCAATTGATTAATTTGATAATAACTACAATTACGGATACAATGAAGACATTATCAATTTCTCAGGCAATGTTTCTCCCTATTATGTTGAAATCATCCGTGACTTGACACTGATAGGCCGTGAGTCTCTTGTTACACACATATGTGTCTTCCAACTATTCGCTGATACGATACAGGGAATCCGTCACCGTAACTGATGGTGATTAAGTGATGGTTTGTCTGAAAGGCCTGCAACCCCCCCTGAGAGATACCCTATTTGCATGGCTGATTGGTAAAGTGGTCTGACACAACGCGGGGGCCATCCATCTAGGCCAACGACGCCTTCGGGAACCGTGAAGGAACACCAAGGAGAGTTTCAGAAGAAAATAGAAGATAAGTTAGCCGCCAAAATCGCGTGACAAAGCTAGTTCCTAAAAATTCTACGTTCATCAGGGTTCCATAACAGAGATGGATCAAATGGAAATTTTAACAAACCACAACAAACATTTTGTATGCCTGTTGTGTTGTGAACATCACATCTGAAAGTGAAATTGATGTGGTCATTAGAATGCCCGCGTCCACTAACATTGTAGTATGGACTTGATTGCACGACTCCAGCTCATACAGGAGTCATGTTCTGAAGGTGTAGAGACGATTTTTCCGGACAGAGATACAGCGAGACAGATCCACAACCATAACAACAAAAATACATCGAGAAAAGTAGAAAATACATCACATCATTTACTCCATGACTCTGACAGCACCTTGGGTTCCACTTCTCAAACAAATGAGAACAGTAATGAAAACCCGTCAAAATCCCATAGTTTATGTTTCTTAGAAAATGCCGCCTAAGTACCATGTTGGCAATGCCAAGAGACAGATTAATTACCAAGACCATCCTTTTCTTGATAGCTGGCGTAATATGTCACTTTATCATTGGTGGCTTAGCTGCAGTAATACATGTAGGTAGTAAATGCTTCGAGATGGCAAGTTACACGCGAACAATAGGTGTGAAACAATTTACAAAGGTGCTCTTGCGAGCCGAGCCACATGGAAGACTTCCGCCGGCGTTCCTGAAGTACATGCACATGTACATCGTATGTACATTTGGTTTCTAAAAGTTGATGTGGAATTGACATGATGTTCTAAATGGCCGTTAATATAAAAAAACATATAAAACAACGACAGAGGTGGTAAGTTTCCACAAGTTCGCAATTCATAAAGGTCTTTATGAAAACTTGATACCACTGATATCTCGTTACCTTAATCTGATATATAATGATGTAATGACGGCTGCCAAGACTAAACGGGTAAACGACACCCGCTTCGCATCGATTACGATTCGATGGACGCTAAAACTCTAATGATTGATAGACGCAGATACTAACGATGGATAATTATATTAAACGCTCCTGATAGACGCTTATGCTGCAACATCCTGGCCATGGCATGATATACTCCGCCTGACGATGTTTTAAGCCTGATCTCAGGATGATGCTGCAGTGGCAATGGACACTACGATAACTATTAAACGTTAAACGAAGAGGACGAGCGTATTTTGGCCTGACCTCCAACACCTCGTCCGATTTATCCTATGCCCTTTTATCGGCGGTGAATATCAGTCCTAAAGATGGTTATACGCACAACGACAGTGGATCGGCATGATTTATCCCAGTTTTTGGTATATACCTTCATTCTAAGTATTCGTCTGAAAGGCCGTTTAAAACCGACTCGCATCGAATGTTTGTGTCTTTTTAGATGTTTGCAATAAAATTGCGATCATGGTAGAATGAAATATGTCCGCCTAAAGGAATCCAAAATTGCGATCATGGTAGAGTGAAATATGTCCGCCTAAGGGAATCTTTTGGCAGGCAGAAATCTGTGGTTATATCTAAGGATATATGATAGAATAAAATAGTATAGCCACTTGTTCCAGACGTCCAAATATATTAGCCCATAGCCGGTTATTAATGAATTGTTATATTAAGTATCTGGTTACCAAATGAGAGGCCGAGTTAAATATTCGTACATACGTTTATTGTAGAGATATGCCCGTTCTGAGAAGTTCACCCACATGCATGTTACTGTGATGCAGGCCTTCATTGCTTTGACAGCAATGGATATTGTGGATTAAGGAGGTGATATCGAACTGGCGGTCCTTGGTTGTCAAGACCGCTGCCACAACGGCAGCCGCGGGTGCAGGCGGTTGAATTTGACGACGACTCCAGCGGTCCTGATTAGACATACAGTTAATGACCTACAGTGAGGTATTGATATATATTCTACTAAAAGGGCACAATACTGAACTTTTTTTTCTGCGATCAAATAATATAAATAATTGTTTTTGCTACATTGCTGTAAAAAACGATCCCTTTAGTAAATCGCACTGCAGCTAATTCGTGTGTGGCGATAAGGACACCGAGAGGGACAAATGGCACTATCTGCTCTTGACACAGCGATGCCCCCTCTTACCTTAAATGCTTCCATAACCCAAGATGGCGTCGCCCCCAAATGGATGACTGAATTAACAAACTATGTCATCAGATGGTGGATTGTCCTGACCATCATTGGCATCCCAGGGAATGCCATGTCCCTCTTGATTACATTAAAAAAGGATAACCGTAGAATTAGCACATGTACGTACATGACTGCTTTAGCGCTAGTTGATACAGCTGTGGTGATGCTGGGAGGTACACATAAGTTACTCATCATCCATGGTTTGGCTGCAGAATTGATGTTCAGCAAAGCATATCTCAGGTGGGTTCAATTTCGGAAACTTTCATCTTCCAAATTCATTGATTACTAGGGCTTGATTGCTAGATTGACAACAATCTGATTTAAAACCGATGCAACTTTGTTGTTAATTTTACCCGCAGTTTCAACTGGTATGCTGCCTCTGTCGCCGCCATTAGCTCGGGCCTCTTTCTCGCCGAGATGAGTATAGACCGGGCCATCGCGGTCAGCTTCCCCATGAAGGCCGTAACCATCTGCACGACCTCCAAAGCAACCAAGGTCATCATAGCTACATTCGTATTTGAGGTAATCGTCCATAGCCAGGCTTTCCACATGTACACGTTGCCAGACCCTCCGAATGGCATCATCCGGCGAGAGCTGCCCGGACATTTGGAGTGGGCGTTGACCCTATTTAACACGTATATGCTCCTTTGGGGCACCATTATACCGTTCGCGATTCTGACTGTTTCTAACATAATAATCATCATCAAACTCCGCCGAGCCGCCACCGAAAGGAAGAAGCTTGAATCTCGCCCCACGAAACAGAATCCGACGCAACAGCCGCATATAACTAGAATGCTCCTCTTAACGTCCACAGCGTTCCTCTTCTGCTCTTGCCCGAAACGAATCTGGGAAACATTTTCCTCTCAGTACGATTTGAGCAACACATATTGGTCAACCCGCTATTTGTTGGAGTTCTGGATTTTTACGAAATTGTGGGAAACCAATTTTGCAATTAATTTCTATATCTACTTTTTAGGAGGTGGGCGTAAATTTCGTAACGATGCCAAAGAGGTATTGACAAGATGTTGTAAGAAATCGACCTGAAACACATTCAAGAAATATTTATAACTCTAAACTCTCCTGTAAAATTGAAATGGCACAGATTTTTCCGAGGAACTCTCTTGTGAAATGGAGATGTCACAAAAGTGATCTAGCCCAACCCTCCCTTGTGAAAGGGAGATGCCACCAATATAATCTAGCCGGGTCCAAGGCGCTCCTGACACCTAAGAAATTGCGATGCCACCAATATATCTGGTACAACTTCTTCCTGTGATATTAAGATACAATGTATCACAAATACTATCTAGCCCAAATGTCGCCTGTGAAAGTGGGATGCCATCAATATTACATCTAGCCCAACTCTCTTCACAGATAATTCATAACAGACTGAGTGGAAAAGTATGTCATCTAATGAAAGTAAATTGGGATTAGTCTCAGGTGAGTTTCACATATTCCTCGATCACAATCATGTAAATCCCGTATTCCAATTACATGTATCTTTTTCACATAAACCGACAACTCACCACGTTTCTGTCACCAATTTCTCATGGTACTCCAACTGAAGCTGAATGATCACCCAACAAAATTTGATACCATTCCCTCGAGTTCAATAGCAATAGATAATTCATAACAGAATGAGTGGAGAAGGTTGTCAAGTAATCAGGCGGGTACCTAGAGATTATCTTGGGAATCTCGAATATTGTTCACAACTTCTTTCTGAATGTTCGACCAGGCGATGATATTTCTATAGATCGGGATCGACGCTTGGACTTGCTGGATATCTCGTAGACGGTAATGCGCAGGCGCTCACAGCGTTCAGCGATGGGTTCACCTTTAAGCCTGCAGCACACTAGCCGCCAACTTTGGCTACAATGAGCGTTCAGCTGACGCCTCTCGACGCCGAAGTTGGCGGCCAGTGGATCCCGGTCAGAGCACACCTGCCCAGAATCGGCGTCCAGTAGCGTCTTTTCCGCAACTTTAGGCTGCCATTTTGAAATCATGTGACATCAAGACGCATACTGATTGGCCATAGCCTCGCCGCCGACGCCAATTCAGGCGGCAATCCGTAGCACACCTGGCTTCTTCTTGCGTTCAAACGCGGCGACACGCGTCAAAAATCAAACATGTTAGATATTTGGCGTTTAGTTGCGGCAAGTGGCGGCAAGTTGCGTTCGCCGACGCCGTTCGTAGCAGACTAGGGATTTTTCAGGCGTTCAGGACTCTTGCGGCAAAAAACGCCTGTGAACGCCGAAGTTGGCGGCTAGTGTGCTGCGGGCTTTATCGACACGTCCACCCAGCAAAGTGCGCATGTGGGTTGTCCAAAACAACGGATCGACGTGAGGCTGGGGGAAGATGAAGTTGTTATTGGAGCAAAGCTGGCGGTAGTCAGCCCAGTTCGTAAACCCGATGTAGCTTTTCGAGAAGTGCTGGTGTTGTGACATCTTTAATCTATGTAAGACTTGGAGAATAAGCACAATCTTTTAAAAAAGTGATATTTTATCGGTTTGGTGGGAATGTGGAAATCATAGTTCAATCAATTTGCGGCTACTTTCATGGCATATCCTAAAAAGCCAAAGCCTGTCTTATTGTATCATTCACATATCGCATGTGTTTCGCAATTCAAAAATACTGAGTTGAGAGTGGAGCGTCGAATGGGACATTAATATATCTATGACAAATATCAGGCGATTGTAAATGTCAAGGAGGAAACAGGAGTAGCCACGGAGGAAACCTACGCTGTCGCCTCTCTATCGTATGAGTGTACCCGGACCGACCGGGAATCGAACCCAAGGCTCAGAGATGACAGGTGCATTTGTTTCGCAATTTCTGAGCGCTGGTGTGATTTACCAATTGATTAATTTGATAAAATCTACAATTACGGATACAATGAAGACATTATCAATTTCTTAGGCAATGTTCTCCCTATTATGTTGAAATCATCCGTGACTTGACACTGATAGGCCGTGAGTCTCTTGTTACACATATATGTATCTTCCAACATTCGCTGATAAGATACAGGGAATCCGTCACCGTAACTGATGGTGATTAAGTGATGGTTTGTCTGAAAGGCCTGCAACCCCCCTGAGAGATACCCTATTTGCACGGCTGATTGGTAAAGTGGTCTGACACAACGCGGGGGCCATCCATCTGGGCCAACGACGCCTTCGGGAACCGTGAAGGAACACCAAGGAGAGTTTCAGAAGAAAATAGAAGATATGTTAGCCGCCAAAATCGCGTGACAAAGCTAGTTCCTAAAAATTCTACGTTCATCAGGGTTCCATAACAGCGATGGATCAAATGGAAATTTTAACAAACCACAACAAACATTTTGTATGCCTGTTGTGTTGTGAACGTCGCATCTGAAAGTGAAATTGATGAGGTCATTAGAATGCCCGCGTCCACAAACATTGTAGTAGGGACTTGATTGCACGACTCCAGCTCATACAGGAGTCATGTTCTGAAGGTGTAGAGACGATTTTTCCGGACAGAGATACAGCGAGACAGATCCACAACCATAACAACAAAAATACATCGAGAAAAGTAGAAAATACATCACATTATTTACTCCATGACCCTGACAGTACCTTGGGTTCCACTTCTCAAAGAAATGAGAACAGTAATGAAAACCGTCAAAATCCCATGGTTTATGTTTCTTAGAAAATGCCGCCTAAGTACCTTGTTGGCAGTACCAAGAGACAGATTAATTACCAAGACCATCCTTTTCTTGATAGCTGGCGTAATATGTCACTTTACCATTGGTGCCTTAGCTGCAGTAATAGGTAGTAAATGCTTCGAGATGGCAAGTTACAAGCGAATAATAGGTGTGATACAATTTACAAAGGTGCTATTGCGAGCCGGGCCACATGGAAGACTTCCGCCGGCATTCCTGAAGTACATGCATAATGTACATCCCTCGTATGTACATTTGGTTTTAACATATTGGTGCAATCACTTGCAGACATTTAGGAACATAACATTTCGTCTTAATTTTTCTAGGATATCTCATTTATTTGCGAAGATGCTACATATGGGGCATTGATACATTTATACATCTATACAGCAATGCCATTACAGCCGCATTTATAGGTCGTCTACTACGTAATGTACATGAACGTTGTTCGACTGAACATAGGCCATTTTTTTCTTCGCCCTCCCCGTTGGTGATAAACCGATTGATCAATTTGGAAAGATGGTTCGACAGTAATACGATCAAAAGGACATTTTCTTTTTAAACGACGCGAACCCGAGGCAGCCAAATGTGCTTAAGGCCAAATTCCCCATAAATACGATGTTATAGCAAAATGTCTTTACAGCAGGGAGGTGTCAAGTGATTTGAAGTCTTTTCATCTTGACGCGGCCATATCTCATTACGCGCAACTATCAGGTTATATCAAAGTCTAGAGTTGAAATCCTATCAACTTGACGCGGGCGCATCTTATTACGTACAACCGACTTACACCAATAACCACCCTTGGCATTGACGTTAAAGGCATTCGCCAGTCCGTAAAAAAAAAGGATATTTGTAATTGAATTTGAAAATTTCTAATTGCATGAACACGTGCTTAATATATATTCATTGTCGTTGTTTAGACAGATATACAAATACTATACACATCAAGTTTCATCAAATTCGTATACATGATAAATGCACTATACGGCAGTACTCAATTACGAACGGTGTATACCCCTTTCAGATAAAATGTTCAAAAGGCTGAAATTTAAAAATTTTTTGGTCTTCTCCATAGATATTCCCGGAGGAATTTATAACGGTACCATCACAACAGGCCACAACTGCACCAGCGCTAAGTTAATGACATCCATCCATCCTAGATCGGAGCTAACAAGCTTTCGCAAACCCCCCGAAAACGTCGACGTAAATGCCTATCCCATTGTTTACCTTCGTTTTCAGGAGGTCAAACAATGAGATAGGCGTTAACGTTGGCATTTCGGGGGATTTGCGAAAATTCCATATATTTAGTATACTTGCATGTGAAGTTAGGCCAAGGTATATGTCCAATAAAGTAACGCTGAAAGGGTGGATGTCGTCCTGGGTGCCGACAAATGGTACCCAGGTTCGAGATCGACTGGACAATAAGCACCCTTGGTGCCATTACACTAGACAAATAGCACCCAGCTTCTTTTTGCCTGGCTTACTGATCTTAGGGACGAGGACGTTTCTTGCAATCTCGTTTTATCTCGCGCCGTGGTACTTGTGGTATTAGCAGTGCGCGAAATAAAAAGAACAGATAAACAGAAAAAACGGATGATTTATTCAGAAAAAGTATATAGGAGGGATATATCCGAAATGTGCTTTCAAAGCCCTATAGGCCTAAACGCGTTTTTTTCGGTTTATCTGTTCTTTTTATTTCGAGCACTGCTATTGCCGCACGTACCACGGCGCGAGATTGCAAGAAACGTCCTCCCTCAGATCCGTAAGCCAGGCAAAAAGAAGCTGGGTGCTGTTTGCCTAGTGTAATGGCACCCAGGGTGTTTATTGTCCAGTCGATCTCGAACCTGGGTACCATTTGTCGGCACCCAGGACGACATCCACCCTTTCAGCATAAGTAACTGGGTCGAGTCAAACCAATACATTCTCCATTGCCCCGACAGCTACAGACGAGAGAGAAAGAGGTCGATATCATCCCATCAAGGAACAAAACAGGTTCCCATTTTGTAACACCTCGTAGCATAAGATAATTGCATCTCTAGCCTACCTGGAAATGCTTGCCCACTCATTGATAATATACATCAGGTCGGCAACCATTTAGGTTCCAGAATTCCAATATCGTTACTAATCCGGCCATTTATGTCCTGCACCGTCCCGTGGGCTAAGATAACGGGCAAGACCATTATCCGTGTATTTACTCCGCTTCCCTTCAGCCCTGGAGCCGCTCCTGCAAGAAGGCGATATCGCTAGTTAGATAGGCAATATTCTCCCCAATTACAGGAGGCAATCCAAGCCGAACAACCCGCGTAGATATACAGGGATGGTATGCTTAACAATGATCGGGCTTGGAGTAACGAAATCTTGCTTGTGAAGGGAAGTGCAGTGTGTATCTGGATTCAAAAATCTGCACTGAAATAGCTTTTGCGTAAAGACACTTCGCGTGAGCAGGAAGATGCGTGCGTGTACATTAAAATAAATGGGTAACGGTGGTCAACCTGCCTCAGGTCTGTACACATACCTGTCACGTGATGGGCAGACTTGAAGCCAATTTTGACGTCAATAGTCGGAACACGGGACGTATAACGACTTGGTACATGTTGATATTTCTTACGGCGGCCATTTTCTCTACACATTGATCACAGGATGGACAGGATGGACAGGATGGACAGAATGGACTGTAAGTCCCTACCGTAGACAATTATCCGGCTGGAGGCTGATCCAGTGTTATACATGTATGCCATGTATGTCATGTACATGTATGTATGGACTTAAATAATGGTCTTTATACCACTTGCAAATGAGATTTTACGGGACGTGATACAGATAGAAGCTCATGCTGTACATTACAGGTACATTGTATATACTAAATGCTCACATAAAATGCCACCGTTGGAATCCCAGCTCAGGATGGCTTATTCAGGCAAGAACACTGCAATAAAACCTGTTTCGAGTGTGGTTAAGTTGCTATCCTCTTGTTGTATCTGCAAGTGTCAGAATCAGTATTCTGAATCAACAACCAAAGACGCCAACAATATGATTATCAGCACCATTTTCACTGCCACAGCTATTTCTATCAGACAACGGATACGTTCCAGTCTCGCCTCGAGTCCTTAACTGTTGCATGTTGAAGCATACTTAATTTTTTGCGGATGAAACTTGAATCACACTTACAATTTCATCCTTCTGTGAACACTATTCAAACTTCGCCGCGATCAGTAAGTCATCAACTCGCGGCGAACAAATTGACACGAAATGGGAAGCAATCTGCTTTCCCTTCAATCGCTTCTGAGAAAGATTATATTTAACTTCACTCAATATTCGCGAAACGATAATGATATTGACTATACTTGATGAGCAAACAGAAGACTTGGAACAGTACGCGTCGCGAGCGGACAATTATTCGTAAGGAAGTAATGTGGAGTATCTTCTGGGAAACAATCGACTTTTGTGGTTGTTGTGTTCGATCGAAGTGTTTTGTCCTTTAAATGGATCCTGGGAGGAACTGTTTAAAGAGAAATGCATTCATTTCTTTAGCGAATTGTAATCAATTTTCCTAAGAATTTCATCCAACCTTGAGAGCATTTCCTTGCAGTCTTCGCTGAATAGTTCATTGGAATGATGCCCTAACAGTAACATGCCTCATATGTGTTGTTGGTATTTTAAGAGGTTAAGAAGTGCATACCTACGGTGTTAAATGTAGTTAGGCAAGTGTCCGTCACCCCCAACTTTATAATCACGGACATGTAGTTGATTAGGTGGAAACGAAGATTTCTCGCGTTTTTGATTAGTTTTGCAGAATCTCCCCAGAAATAAGTAATTGCTTTTTTTGTAAATCGACATATGAGCAAAACATATACATAATGCAAATGCATTTTTATCATGCAAGCTGTCACGATCGATGCACAGTTTAGCAGAAAACTACTTAGTATTTCACGTTGCACAAGGTTAATTTACCTCTCATAAATTAACCCCAGTCTTGAAACTATCAGTGCTACAACCTGTCTAATCGCTCTATTTATATACGTACATCTGAACTTTGTTGTTCAAAACCATCAGTTTTGTCACTATCGCTGGTGCTAACTTAACATGGCGTTTAAGTTCATTAAACTCAAAGCCAAAGTAATCTTAGCGCAAGCGTTGGTTTAAAAAAATTCTTTGAACAACCAGGTCCGAGACTGAGGAAAGTAGGACTAGGAGACCTGCCACAGGTCACACGCCGACTAGGTGAGCCTGGGGGTTCCAAACTGTGATCTCTTGGTCACTAGCCGATGGTCCTAGTCACTAGACTGTCAGGGAACTGAAAAGTGGCACATATTCAATCAGGCCAGTATATCAGATTGATATTTTCTTCATTGAATATACTGGGTAGACGCTATCTAGCCGGTTGAAGAGCGACTGAACACAAAACCTACATTACGTGTAATAGGTCTATATGTGAAACAGACGCACTTAACCCGGGCAAGTAGCGTCTGGACAGTATCCTTTTTGAAATAGTATTTTTGAGAGGCTTATACATGTACATGTATATTTATGTACGGAACAATCGAACTGTAAATCAGCGGCTGAGTTTGTGAAGACAGCCTCGATAAGTCATTATCAATTGTCTGACATCGACGGTTACCATAACAAATTCAAAACCATTCTCGTAGTACTTGCCAATATCGGGTTGAGTTAAGCTACAAGAAGTAAAATCACGGTGAAGTATCATTGAGGGCCAACCCTTCGTTGATCTGCTATGCACTAGGTAACACAAGAAGGAATACAAGTATATAGGGCAGTGACATGTATTCATCCACGACCAGAAGTTTCGCACAGACAAATAGAGCTGCTGGGATCAAGGTGGCATTAATTCTCAATCTGTGGTTGATTTAGCGACGACTGATTGGCCCTAGAGGTACATTTTTACCGAAACGTATGTACAGTAATGTACACGTATTGCACACAGTGTCAAACACAGGGATCTGGCCTATACTTTTGACTTTACCTGACTCCCGTAATACGGGAGTCTAGTCATGATAATCAGATTTAGTAAACTTCGACCAAAGGTAGCTGAGATCGATAATCTTGGTTTTTAGTTTGTTTGATCTCATTACTTGCTTTAGTTATTACGTGTATTTAAAAAGTATTTCAACTTTTTGAGACTTCTGCCGACGGGGATGTTTAATCGGGTGTTGTTGTTCACCGATCAAACTCTTGTGGTGGAAGCTTGGACGTTTTGCTCACTCTTTGCCGGATCAACCACAATCTTCAGAATAGCTAGGCAACCCAAAGAATTTCAGAAGAGTATAACATGCTTTCTTTGTGCAACCTACGTGTAAGTAGGTAGTTAAGAGTTACTTTGTTGCCGAATTTGCCAAACAAACCTCTTCCTACAAAATGTAAAAAAATACCAGAATTGCAGGAGGCTGTGAAGACACGTACGTTACGCCAATGTTCTTGGGGTCCCCAGTAATCTTGACTCTGCATCTGTTTAAACGGTTTTTCCACGCGGCAACTTTCCCGTTTACTTCTCCTGAATCAAGGAATTCCCTGCTGTATATCAGAAGTTGTTCATATTACCTACCTAAGATAAATTGATTTCACACCAAAGTATTTCTTTGAGTTTGTAAGCTATGTTGTTCGTAATTCTGGCTTGTGCTTCATTAGAGTAACTAACTCTTCGGTTTTTCAAACCTTGATGTTAACGGTTATTTCTGTCAGTCTCCGGTATTTCCTCTCCGTTTTGAGCTGAATCGGTTTGAACTGTACAATATCACCGTTCATGCGAACAATAAAGTTATGGCAACCTTCAAAATCAATTTTTGTCGAATATTGTTCTCTATCAGTTAAATTGATGTTGAGCATTTTGGCCCCATTCAATACAACTATCAAAGATTCTTTCACCAAGAACGCATCAGTGATGAAGACGTAGTCTTCATATTGAAATTCTAGCTTTCTTTGCCGGAAACGCCTAGACATCGGATCGTAATATGACAAAATAAAGTAATGGGATGTTTTCAGTATCTTATGGGTAACAAAAACGAAAAAGTCGGCGTGAAACGTATACTTCATGTCATGATTAAATGGCCTTATGACATGACCACATTTGGCAACAACATTGAGATACGGTCGCCTATTTTTCAAAACGTTATTCTCAACAACGTTGCATTGTGTTAAGGTCTTATGGCCCCTCTTGCTATTTATTTCGACAATCATCGTCATACTTTGTTCATAGAACCACGCTCCGCCGATCGTTTGTCCAGATGGTAATCTTGTTCTCAGCCTAATATAAATGTAGCCTTTAGGCCTGAGTTCCAGGTCACTTAGAATCTTAGTCCTAAACTTAAAACTCTCGCGATCTAAAATGATAAAGCTCCTATATTCTCCACTATAGTAAATCAGGTTAGTTTTGACGCTCCTGACAATCGATGGATATTCAATGTCACTTTTTGAAAAGTTCAAGAAATGGAAAACGGCCTGCTTCAAATTCGCTACATCGATGAAAAGGAGAATATCAATTTTGACGAGGTAGAAGAAGTGGCTGAATTTTATGAGGTGGCCATTGAAAGAAATTCGACTCCGAATGTAACTGCCTTGCGGCCTGTGAACCTAAATACATGTACAATGTATATGTTAAGGTGCATACGTGTTCCGTATGGTAACAAACCAAGGGGGGGGGGGGTCTATGTGTTACTGGTTATACTTGTCCTCAAATCAAAAGAGATGTGTCCTGGGTTGTAATAATTCGTGCCAGGTGCGATGTTGGAGGGTTTGTTGAAAGGTAGGGTAATATAAATTCTTAATATCATTTCAACTGGCTATATACTTGCGGAAAGGATAGTCAACCCGAACCACAACGCAACACGGACCCGAATCTTCCCATACAACCTGGGACTGGACACATATATATCGTATATGAAAATCCAGTGATGAAGTAGAATATGTCCCCGTGGAAAAAGCCTTCGACACAATAGTATCCAATATCCCAGAGATTTAAAAAGCGCATGACAGAATCACTTGTTCCCGGACATTCCATTTTATGACATTTCGAACTTCTACACCGGCAGGAACCCACTATACATGCAGCAATTCATTACTTTATGCGTTACTATTTTTTTTCTTTAGGGAAGCTATTTCTCGCCGTCTTCTTAACAGATCTTGAATATATCTGGCGTCCATTTTTTCTGCCGTAAATCTGATGACCTGCATCAGTGCTGCTGAGTTTACACAACTCCGTTGACGTATCAAACTCGAATGTCTGGCATCGTGGATTGTCATTACAAACTGAGGAACACTCAAGCAAAGACCCCACCCGGCAATTCCCTAGATTCGACCTTAAAATAGATAGATCAACCTGAACTCGTTTGAACGAGGCTGACATTCTGAACGCCAATGGTGTTTTCTGGATGCCAAATGATAGCCACGAGAAGCATTTAAGCAAAATTATTGCAGTTACTTTGCTAAAATCGAAGGAAGCTTTGATGAAAACTTGATAATTAAAGCCGTTGTCCAAGAACAAACTCTGAAATGGATGACCTGGAATTGATCGAAGCCACCCGTTAGTGTTAGGCCCGGAAGGTGACATTACCAACCCATCATATCAACGTAGATGGTATCAACACCGTAACTGTTAACATTATGATCGTGTCAGCGGTTCTAGCTGTCGACAGGATACAAATTATAAGTAGGAGAGTCATTCAACATGGCTGTCGTAGTTCTGACCTTGCCTAGGTGCACCTGCTTGTGTAACTCTGTGGCTCCTACGCCGGTGGCAGCCCCGGCTCCTTGAAGGTCCAACCACGTCGCACAGATCTAATAGGCGAGCGACCAGACCAACGTTGGATCCAAGTGTTGGCGATAAGGCTTAAAGGAGGCGGCTCCTGCGCAAGTACGGGGACAACAACTTATTCCGTCGCTATACACAGTTACAGAAACGAGAACCAGAATTATTGGAATGTGTACGAGGCAGCAACATTCACATGTAGCTGGTCTTGGCGAATACTTGATGATAGTTGCCAGTGACAGAAGGCAATGTCGAAGGTCCCTCGCACTTTTAACGGCTTCAACCATCAAGTAACTATCGGGTTTTGGCATCGCCCTTTCAAATACATGCAGGTTTATTGAAAACAATACTGAATAGTATATACATGTAATCGATTATTGTCGCATCAACATTTTTTTGTGTCAATCCTTTGTTGACTTTCACAATATCGATTATGAGTAAAAGCGTTACAAGTAAAAGCGGGGATTGCGAATCAAGAAGATAATTTATGAAGGTTGCCAATATACCAACAATTCGCTTTCATTTACATCTAAATTTGGTACAGATTTCTTCCATCTTCTGGTCACATTGATGATCGAAATGTATTGATTGATTGTACATTATATCTTCCAAGCTCTCGGCTATCGATAGGTAGCTGTATTTAGCTGGGATCGATACTCAATTAGCCGACTGGATCCAGTTTTTACTCATACATGCCCGGCTGAGCAGCCAAAAGCGAGCAGACACTCCATTTCGCTGTCCCACTGCACCTCCGGTGCGGAAAATTAATAGATAAACATTTTCCTCGAATGGATACAGTGATCCAGGGTTGAAATGTAAAGTTTGAACTTGGTTTCAGGGGCAGGCAACCAAGAGCTCAGCGCATTTGTCCTGAAATACTAAATTTAATCGAAATCATTCATTTTATTATGGTAAAAGGGAACCTCTTCAGTATATTGTCTGTGATATCATCAAAAGAGCAGAATGACTCAAGATTTATTTTCTTTGTTTTCGGTCGTCATCTTATCTACCTGTACCTGGAACCCAACAGTCCGCTGAAAATCCGATTAAACCAAATTCATTCTTGACAAGAATGTTTGGTTCCGAATGACATCGAGATGTACAGGGTGTGAGCAAACACTTACAGAAACCAAGAAAGATAAAGTTCTCTTAACTCTCACTAGAAAATATCACCGTCCAGAAGTTTGGTTTTTAGTATATAAGGTATTGACAGGCTGGAAGATGCGGCCAAGCGACGAATTGCTACACATTAAAGGTTATTTGACGGGTTGATGTATCGGTAACGAAATATTGGGCTGGCGAATACCTTTGTTGGCTACGAGATGATTCAAAGAGAATATACGTTTCAATGTTCAGTTTTGTAACGATTTCTTCGTACAATGTCGCGTTGTTGCAGCTGAATGACATCCATTACACGGAGCCTAAAGGTATCGTCTGGCTCGCCTAAGAAAAATATACGTGCTTACTTGGAGAGGAAATGACGACACAAAAGCAACATACAAAAGACTAGTTCATTTTGAGGGGTGTAAAGCCCGCATTAAGTAATTTTATCCGATTGTACCCCGCCAACACGGTAATGGGAGGGCCTTGTTTCTATTGTACCGTGCATTACACCATTCTTGTAAAGAATGACAGGAATACAGATGCCGTATACCTTCTCAGTAAAAGAAACTCCAGTCACAATAAAAAAATATTATTCAGCAAGTGACATAGATTACGACTATCTTGCTCTGGGGGCCATAGTGCGACCTTTTTATATTTGCGATGGGTTTATTAGGAAATGGTTCAGAGGCCACCAGGGGGATACTCTCATTTCTGCGCGACTGATTGCTGGTGTTCCGGAGACTGCAAATGCTAGATTGACCGCCGGGGGACGGAATTGTAACGTGACAGTTGTAATGAACCTGCGATAAATGTACCAGAGGTAACAAATTTGTGGAAGGGGATGTTATAGAACGCGTAGTGTCTCACTCCTGGTACAATTTTGTTGATCTATATCACTAGTATCAGTATAGGTACAATGCATTTAATGATATTACCATTGCAAGTCTTATATTATAACTGAGTCAGGTCAAGAAACCGAACTGCCACAAATTATTTAAAAATATCCGAGGAGAGAAATAGTCAGTTTGATAACTCATTTTTCTTTCCTAGAGCGATCTAATCATGCATTCCAGTACATAGTTTGCCTATTATTATTCACTGTCCGTCCTTATGATATCAACCTGTACATGCACGTCATTTCACGCAGCGATATTGAGCATTGATTGCAAATTTGCGGGTAAAAATATTTCATCATGAACTCGTCAAAATATCGTGGAATATTCTGCAAGAAAACGATCCCTTTTGTCAACTACATCATGAGAGTGATTGACAAAAACAGCTTCTTGAAAATTGCTCTGCAGAGAAATCACCAAATCTTCCGAGGTCGACCAGAGAAAATTGCAAAGCAGAAAAAGAGATCCTTGCGTCTTGATTGATTCAAGGTATGCGAATTTGCTTCACATGGTATAAAAAGGTTTGACAAGGTTCGGAAGAAAAAACCCTACGAACCTTGATGGGAAATTGGTTTCCGTTGTGAGGTCGGTACAAGATATCGGGAAGTTAAGTATCATGCAATGGTAAATTTATAATGATTTCTTCGCATGTTTCTACGTTATCGGAACTAGATGGAGGATTGGATTACCTAGAAGACCTGAATTATTAACTATCTGGTGATTACTTTTGCATCTGACTTGACTATTTTGCCCGGTCTAACGCTGAATACAATTGGCAAAATTAATGGTGACAAAGAGCGTTCCACTCGTAGTCTGCAATGCGCCCTGAACTTATCGACTGGACTACGTGACAGATTTATAATGGACTGTCCGATGACCGGTATCACGTTTTCTTTTCTTATTGTTTGGGAACGCTGAAAGATAGATTGACACGTTTTTCTTTGTTTTCTCCTATTGAGAGGTCATGGTCTCTCTTAAGGTCGATTGAATGGAAACACTGAAATATGGGGACATCCTCATATGTTACATCCGTCGGCAGTTTCCACTAACACTTACAGTATCAAACAACTGGGATGATTTTTATAGAAGAATCCCATTACCTGTCATCAAGCTGAAATTTGCATTTGATAATGATGAAGTTAAATGGGAGACTGAAAGTTCAAAAAACGATAAAATGCAAACCGTCGCATTCCAAAGACAAAGAGCGTTCCGCAGCTATGCATTGGTGAATGATGTCGAATTACGGGCTGCGCAAGAGCCACTCCAAATTCGCTGCTTGGCCATTCTACAAACGACGAAAAGCTAGATTGACAACATTTTATCGGTTGGGAACATGCTGCGGTAATACCTCATAAATTCTGGTCAACGATCCCTCAATCTCCGGGAAAGTCGTTTGTTTCCCATTTGCCTTCCCATGATAATGATTTGCTGAACTGGTAAGTGTGGCGGATCTTTTGTTAGTGTCCGCGATTGGAATTTTCCGGACGGTTTCTTACTCCAAGAGTAAGATAAATGTTTGTATGCTATTGCAAAAAGAGTAATGCTGGTCAACCTGCCTCGGGTCAGTCCATATATCAGTCACGTGGCGGGCGGACCTGAAGCCTTTAAGTCGTAAGTCAATTAACTTCCCAACGCAAATCACTCCCCCAGCGCATTTAAACGTGGCTCATACTTACTCCATTTTCGCGTGCGATAATTGTCCAGATCGTTTTATCCCCGAAGCAATATATCCTCGTGTCACGGCTCACAGCCCAACTATCCTGTGATACGCCGCACATCAACATCATGATCTGCGAATATTTCATCAAAGTGCCGCGATCAAGTAAATCATTGATAAATATTCATGAAATATAACTGCGTCAATTTATCCAACAGTATGGGCCAAATAAGATCTCAAAATCATGATTGTCCGCTAATACTTTTGGCTCGGCATTTTCGATATCGCTTAATTACGTTGTGAAAAATATGACGCGCGGTGGGATTTGGAGTTATCTGTCAGTGACAAAATAGTCGCAAGCCCAATGAGGATCTGTGCTGGCATCGGAGAGCGCTTAGGCCAAACTTGTTGACATCCTTGGTATTGGCAGACTCTTTCAAATAAAGACCCTGGTATCGGCACCCTCACAGCATCAGAATCCCACAAAATTTGCGTCACATATCTGTCACAGCAAAACTATACCCAATAAACAGTCAGCGCCACTAGCGGCGGTCGTAATTTTTTTCTTGTGCCAGCACGGATAATATTATGATATGATTTCCAGAACTGATCACGCTGACACATATTACACACACATATTTAGACCAAGTACATTTTAGATTGTCTTTTGAATGAAATAAAACTTTTCAGGAGAATATCAGCAGATAATTCCGAATAAAAAAACATATGAGCCGCATAAGTTATTATCCAAGGTGCGTAATCCTCGTGTAGACGGGAGTAAAGAAAAAAAACTGAAACTTACGCTTTTTATTGTGAGACAAATAATCGGATCAAGCCAGCAACAACTATCGGATTAAAATTCATTTGCAACTTTCGAATTTTTAAAAAGAAATCCTGAGAGCAAACTGTCATTTTGAATTACGACTTGAAGTTGAAAATAATTAGTTTAAAATCAAATATTTTTCTTCTAAGTGTTTTTGATGGGTGTGTGCGTGCGTGGGTGGTGCGTGCGTCTCTGTGTGAGTGTTGGAGGGGGAGATAAAAAAAAATCTGTATGCGGGTTAATCTTTCTGAATTATGAATGACATAATGTATATACTGCGTCGAAGTAAGGGGCGCCAGTATACAACAGGCCAATTTTAGGCCGGCAATGCATGTGTAACTGACACGTTTCATAGTTTCATACGGCAGATCGACACAGTAATATTTCATTTATGTGTCAAAAAATTCCATCGCAGCCTCAGGAGGCTTATGAGACACTTAACAATAAATTCTTTGAGATTGTATCAGGCGAAATATTCTTTTTGGTTCTTAATGAGTGTTTTTATGATTTTAACACATGGAGAGAGACGAAACAGCAAATTAAAATCACGCCGAGCGTTCTTTAATGTTACACATGGTGATCAACTACGCATGCACGCCGTAATTTAAAAAAATTATACCATCGCACAGAATTCTGATCGTGCAAAATGAATATGCATGAATTCTTGTCAAAATGTTGCATCTTTTTATGGTCCCTGGAGTCCACAGTTGACTCGAATTTTCGACAAGTAGTTTTTAGAGAAATGATTATAAAAGCCGTCAATAACCCCAGAAACATCTCGTCCTCCTAAATCAGAAAATAATTATACCCCACGCAGCGACAAATGAAGAACATTTACATCATTCAAGCGGAAGTATCTCCTCTTCATCCTGTAATATTTTGATTAGGATTTCATGCAACAGTTCGGGAAATCTTATTTACGGGCTCGTTTCCGAAGTTAGAAAAAGTCCCGATTTGACAGGTTATATTGCAAGGCAAGGCAACACTACATGGCATGTTCTCCGATCCTGTTCAATATTCAAATGACCTGTAATGTGCCTGTAAGTGGTAACTTTTCGAAATCTTAATTCGTGTCCTGCTGCCATGCACGCAGATGATGGTTAATGCAAAACATCAAACGTTTCTTCAGCCACTCTTCATTTAACACATTGAATTTTTATAAAATTTCAGAACTAGGCCCGGCCTATTTTTTGAAGAAGATCTGCATCGTTGTTAGAAGCTTATCTGGTGCCGTGATCCACTCAAAAAATCAGGGAATTGATCAGACAAAGTCATTTTCAAATGCAGACACCATGTTTCGAATCAAAACTCAAATCAGATTCAATCAGAAATAAACTTTGGATTCAGAGAAACTACCCAAAAATCAGAACGGACGCCATAATTCGGCAACATATCCAAATATTTAAGTTTCCCGGACTCGAAACTTACTTCGCGAGATAAACGACATCACTTGACTCAATAGATTAGACAAGCAGAACCTAATGAGATTCATGTCAACAAATTCTGTAGAAATTAACGATAATGCATTACATTATGTTCTTTCAGATTTTATGCTTGGCTGATAGCATGTCTAGCAAAGTGCCATTACTTTTGCATCAACTTTGCATTTCAATTCATTTTCAGTTTAATTCGAAGCAATAAATATAAGTTAGATATGCATGTATAGCTGTTGACGCGGTGCTCCATAACTAAAAGTGGTAAACATATTCTGTTTTAATTTCATTAGTGAGCTTACTAATATCATACATTCAGATAATTGTATGACTTTTGGCATGTTTTTTGCATGAAGTTTTCAGTTCTTGTCCCGCTCTTCTCGCCCTATCTGGGGGCTTATTCATGAAGCATTCGTAACTTTGCGAGGACGCTAACCTTTTGTTTGACAGACAGTACACAATAGGGCAACCGCAAGTTAACAATAAACTGCGCACTGCGTAAAGTTGCGAGGGCTTTGTGAATACGGTCCCTGGTCGTCTTCGTCAATATCGGTATCGGGTGCCATTTTGAAGAGACCTCTTGGGGTGCCATATATTGCATGTATTATAATTGGCTATTTATACTCCATGAACGGTGTTATTTAAATGTTATTGTATGCACAGGTCGTCACAGTCATTGGGTAAAGATCTGTATGCCACGCCAGCGGATATTTCTAACGTCTTCTTAGTCAATGTTCCAGGGTGGAATGGGAAGCGGTGCTTTGCAGATATTGATGACAATAAAGGCCGGACCAGGGCCTACTTAGTCATACTGGTACCCTTTTGTGGACCTCCAAATTGTATGGTTCTACTTTTTATAGTACAGAAAGGATAGGCTACCGGTATTCACGAGGACATCCCATATACGATTTACATGCCGAAGAAGTGCTTTCAGGACGCATGATGATGGCAACAAGGCAAAGAAACAGTCCCAAAAATTAAACTGAAAATTGTAAGAACCATTGATAGTTGTGTGAACGCTGAGTGCAGAGTGTGGTATACATGCTACTAGCCAGTTTTCAGCAACACCAACCCATACTGGCGAGCGTCCGTTGGCCAAGTTGATAGAGCTATCAAATATCCGCTAACCGTGACGCGGCTGTCATCGGAACCGGAGATATGTCTTAAAGCGCCAGCGGATCAATGTCCAAGCCAACAAGACGCGACAACTTCAATGTCCTAGCTGAGCTATTTCAGCCTTCAAATTTCCTGGAGCTAACTCGCGTCTTCCGAGGTAATGACACGGATTATTTACTTGCCTTAACGGATCCAGTACACCGTCGGATCAAATTCTGCAATTTCAGATTACACTGATGCTTAGCCGGTAAATTGAATGAAGAAATCGTTAATAGGCGATATTGAAACTCGGAAAGGCACTCAGCTTGATCAGGGGTTGTAGTTTCGGATGGATTCTTTGCATTAGTCTTGCCTCATGTTCTGCATGCCGATCGAGTTCGATTGAGGGTGATTGAAATTGTCAGGAAGCGATCGGAATTCAATTTAAATGACCATCTGAATATTGGGTTTATTGGGACGTTTCATGACAGTGGGTACTTGTATAAAAAATATTTGTCCAAGCAAAAGGCCATAGGCCTATCGCGCTGGGGCAAATTATCGTAACAATTGAATAATCGTTACAATATATTACAATGTTTTCTGGTGATGTGCAATGATTGCAGTGAGATTGTGAGAATTACTATGGTGTGATTTACATGATTAATATACTTACAAGAAAGCAAGTCTATATTATCGATCAAAATTGGGTCTAATATGGCATGGAAATGAGGATGGAACTGCATTTTGCTTTATCCCTGGACCGCCAGTAACTACGAACGGCGTACCCGTTGAACAGCTGAATAAAAAAGGGACTTGACCACTTAATTCGTACACTAAGAAATTGAATTGCCGTACGCGAGTCCCACGCGATTCCCAATACTTAAAAACCGCCCCAAGTAGATTGCAATACAATGTAAGCTAATAGTGAGTAACATGAACCCTTTGAAATTTCCCTTTGCATGTCTCCGTGTCTATTCTGTAATATTCTACAGCACGATACATCCTTATAAAAAATCCTTTACAACTTTTCAGTGAGAAGAATAATGTTTTCTTCGCCGGCACGAATGATGCGTTTCTGTTCCCATTAGAAGCAAAAAAAGTTGCAGAGCTCCGCTTATAGGCTCAATAATTAATGAAATTGCCTGAAGACAATTAGCGTCAATCATTGCAGCAATTAAGCCATAGTTAAATGATGCGATGAGGCTCTTAGCATGCTTATTACGGATGTAAGCTGCTTTCAATCTGAGAACAACGTTCGTGAATTTAAAGCAAAAAATACAAAAACAAAAAAAACACGAAAAGGAAAAGGGTACTATATACTTCAAGAAGCGTTGCTGTAATGTTAATTTCTCACCTCCATACCGTTCATTCCGCCAGAAATTAACATGGATTGTGAAAAAAACACGTCTGCTCATATTTTATTCGTCCCCTCGATTGTTTCATCCAAAATAATTACTATACCAGTATGTATTTCAGACTCCACAGCATTCGCCTGATCAAAGTAATAAAGAGTAAAAGAATGCACCCACAGGCGCCATATGTGATGTAATTGTAATCTAGCATGTCTCGGGTGTCATCAGTATGCTACTTACAGCATGTAATCACCCCATTACATGTCAGAATCCGCCCCATCCCATCCAACTTGTGGCTTACCGCAATGTTGGCAATTTGAAATAATTTGGATTACAACGCCGCTTTCCCCTTCGCTCTGGTCGTATATATTAGCCATTCACTTATCTTACGCTACCATATTTTCCACCTTTCGAACAGATTAAACTTTCTCATTTAATGCCTTCTGTGGAGAGATCTTCTTTTAAATTGACCACTTAGAAAATTATCCAGTTGTAACATCGCCTGTCGCCGACAAAACACATCATTGAAAACTGTTTTGTCAGCAGTCTTGCATTGTATCTGACGCTTTTTATCTGGTTGTTGCGCGTACTGAACAGTTCATCTACGTTCTACTGAAAGGTTTCAGGACAAGGACGAGATAATTCTAGCACAACTTTCCTCGAGGTTACTACAACTCGTCTATCTATTGCCAGAAAACTTGATTGGCGCACAATATTGAACATCATAGTATGGCCTTAATGCATAACCGTGATAACGGAAGATCTGTCAAGTGTAGTGTGTGCTATCATAGTATTCTCACAATCATAGCCATGGAGATAGAGGAATAAGGCTTTACTGTTGTCATGCGAGAACTGGGCGCTATCTTGATTTTTAATGGAGTAGAAAAGGTAGGCTGAGATGTACAAAGAGATGTACACAAACACGTACACATTGTCGCATCTACCTGGCAACCAAGAGAGCAAAAATAAAATAATTTTCCGACGTGATATATGATGGGAAAACGTCTCTTATCAGAAGCTTACAACTAAAACAGTTCGTGTCCACTTTTAACGTCTTTAATGCCACCCATACCTAGATTTCCTAAGAAAATCCAGGAGTAATTGAACCACATTTTTGACAAGAACCCACTCCGAAAGAGGGCCCGGTGAGTGGAAGGATTTTAAGGCGTGTCTTTCGATTGATTGCGGGTGGGTTTTATCAGATTATTCAAGCAAGTTAACCATGCGAATGTCCAGTTGATAAACGACCACCAGATCATCATCCATCCTTGTTACTTAAGACAGCGCAATATTCAAGTCTCGTCACAAAAATACGAATGGGTAGAGCCAACAATCTGGGATGGAAACCATGCACATATTGCTAAGTATACTCTTATAATGATTAATGACCACGAGATGGACATCTTTCTCCATTCTTGTGACTGAACTGGCTAAAGTATTCAGGTATCCACCAAGGGCGACCTCGGAGTTGTGATGTCCACCCAAGCATCCGAGAAAGCACTTCTCACGTCTCGTCCAGCTAGACCCCGTACGCCCTGATACATTATGGATGGCCTCGTTACTGTTGGACACAAATTGGGTTCCCCCAACCGTCCAATATAACAGATTATTCATAATTTCGTGATGGCGCAAATATCATCGTTATTTCCAAGTCAGGAGTCAGTGGAGAGCCGTAAATAATCTGTAGCGCTTTGTGACTGGAGTAACGCGTTTTACATTAGGAGAGGCTGTTAACTTTATCGAATCATTCGCAAGATCGACGCGCGGGCTCGTTGGAAAATGGCTAATACCCTTTCAGCAATGACAGCCACGTTAATGGGTTTGGTTGTGATAGTTATATGTAAGCTGGAGATGGGTCCAGAGATATGCTTCGGCGAAATATGATTTGAGCCTACATTTATTAGGACCGTGTTTTTTGTGATACTCGACAAATGCCGGTGATCATATATTGCTCTACACGGTTAAGATGCTGATCCTAAGTTGTCTGGTTGGGGGCCAAATCGTCTCTCAACGGTATAACATATGTCAAAATTCTGCCAAATGTTTTACAGACAATGCGTTTGTGGTGCTATATCCCTTTTGTATGAGTAGGTTAACACTGCATGCATGCGAGAATGCATTGTTATGTTACACTGCACCGCACCCTAACAAAGGAGAAATTCATGTGGAATCGTATGAAGTGTATTGTAACAATGTACAAGGCTGATAGGCTGTAGAATTATTAAGGTAACGCGCACTGGTTCCGTGTGAACGTTGAAAACTTCACCCACAAGTGGAATTGCCTTGAGTTGTCATGGTTATTCGAAGTTCTGTCAAAGATGATACTTTCACTCTGCAGACAAGTGATTGGTGTATCTAGAAGACTTAAAACATACTTTAGTTTGAAGCTCCTGTTTGTATCCGTCATTCAGCATGACGTGCTCTTCTCATCGATTCTTTAACCCCATTGATCCCCTATCATTTCTCATGTAAAATTTGTAATTTTTACATCTTTTCACAGCCAAAGAAAAATTGTGGTTGGCTATCCCTAATATAAGGCCTCTTGGAGGCCTGACGACACGGTAGTTTCGAAAACCAGTCCCAAAAATATTTCAGTTGATTTACGAAAAATTGACGTGTTATCACGTACCGGTACTTTCGTTCTGATATTATTCATCTTGATCAACAGGCAACACCTTCTTAATGACTGAAAGGATGTCATCTTAAGCCATCCGATTAACGTTGAGCTGAAGAAAGAGGATTTTCTGCATCCATGGCAATGCACTCTGATGCCAGAATTTTTAAAGGTAAAAGTTAAGACAGACAAGCAGATTATTAGTACATGTAATGCAGTCTCCATTAGATGACAACCGTACTTTTGATCTGTCTCATTAGACTGTGAGGCAATACGAATTGCCGTTTTATTTTACAGATAACGGTATTTTTCTATGTAAACTGAAATGAAAGTACAGCAATACGACACGTCTCAGATAAGAATCACGACTAAAAACACCAATCTAAAGAAGTGAACGTACAGTGTAGGGAGGTTTTGGCCTGCTGCCTTTCGTGCTGCAGATAGGATGCTTCCTCTGATGAGCTTCTTGCATGATAGCTACGTTCTGACAAGAGTCCATTGGAGAACATACTTGATGAGCTACATGTATCGACAGGCTGCGTCAAGAAAAAGTAATTAATATGCCACCGAGTATGTTATCTGAAAAAAGGACATCTCCGTTGTGCTGATTGCAAGGTTGTATTTGAGAATACGTCTGCTTGGAATCCTGTAGCACATTTAGTTGTGTAGTGCTTAAGACAACATTTTGTAACTCTCTGACATGATGTTACTTAACACGGACATAGATATTCAATTAAATGTAGCAACTGCGACAGGCCGCCACCGGAACTCCTCTGTAGTCAAAGACAAGTGGGGGGGGGGGGGGGGGGGGGGAGTATGGTTTTTGTAAAAAAATCGCCCGGGCGAGGAGTTTAAAATTTCAAGAAAGGTTATGATCCAGGTGATTAAAAGATAACTAATCAGACCTACCCTTTCCCGTTCTTGGGGGTTACCACTCCTATATTCCTCAATCGCAGTTCATTTGATCTGCAATAAAAGAAATGTGATGCTTAACATCAAAGAGAGGTAATTTAGAGGTGTCGGATGCCAAAGGTTTCGAAGACATGAGTAGGTGTTTTAGCATAGCTGTTGACTTTGACTCATCATTCATCATCGTACCATGGTTGTTTCATCTTACGGTTTTTACCTTCTCCGTATTAGCAAATGATTCCCGACCCATCTTACGGCTATCGACCATCTTTGGGTACGATTCTGCACTGTGTGCGTGCGTGACTTCATCGCAGACACTACCGAAATACGGATTGAAAATCTATATTCTCAAATTCAGAAATTCCCTTGAGCAGTCGTTTTCAATTAAATCCTAGTTCCAGATTTCTAATGGCATAATTATCCGTTTGTCCTTGTTAATTAGACAACCCCAGGCAACGAGTCGTGTTAAAAGAAGAAATACATGTAATTACCAACAGAGAGGAACTCGATATGTCGGGGACATATTACCATAACCAATTAGAGCAGAATTCGGAAGAAACCCCCGAGTTTCTGTTGGTAATGTCCATTTATCATACAAATTATAATGACAACGACTAATATTGACCTACGCGGAACTTTTAGGAGACGGAACTGTGGATTTCAAATGCGAAATTCTGTTTTGGATTTGGGAAAATCCGAGTGGAGTGAAAATATTGACAGTAACATTTATAAAAAAAGACATTAGTGGGGTACCGTTGTGGTTAAAGTAGTGTATTGCCCACATTTGGATTGTAGCTGCAGTGTAGCTCTTCTATTTACAGCTGTGTTTCTAACTGTCTGATTCTAGCTAGCTGCAGCATTTTGTTGTTTCACACTGGTTGTGAACGCCGACAAGCGTTATTTCCAACCAGGCGTAACACATGTTACCAGGGAACCGCAGTCTGCAAGATATTAATGAAACACTTCCCAAACATCCGCCGCGAGCAATTCTGAGTTGATCACACGATTTGGCGTCTTCCCATCAGTGACACACTCCGTACTATAGGGTTTCCAATTCTTTGGGCTATTTGAAAAATAAGCATTAGCGAACTGGCAAGAAAGTGCCTGCTTCTTTGTACTCTAACTCTTAGAAGCCTGCAATGCACTTAGTAGTTCTTATGGTTGCATGCCGCTTTTGTGAACTGCAGGGAATCTTGCGAAAAACTTAGAACAATATTCAACACTGCTTACACTAAAATATGCGGAATACGAACCCAGATGGATTTCTTTTCCTTCAGTAACCCCGTCCATACTGTTGGGTTCTTTATTCTGAGTGCTATTTGAAAAAAAGCAATAGCGAACACGCTAAGGAAAACAAACTTTGTCAAGAAGGAGTAGGCGTACCATTGTTATGTCAACCGGTTGTCAGCATCTCTGCTTGTCTAAGTCCAAACTAAAATCACGAATCAATCCTTTCACTGAATTTTTCTGTCGCTGATGCATCAAACTAGCACGTGTCTGTTCGCCGTGTCATTAGATAGTTGAAAGTACATGGCAATTTGGAGAATACGGATTGACGATTAGGCACGTAATGCTTACAGTTTTTATTCGGGATTGGCATGTCGTCTGCATTAATGCCACTTGTGCTGCTAATGGAGACATCACTAATCAAATGGCTTCCAGCAGCGAAGGGTATGTTCTTAATTTTCACGCATTAATGTAGAGAGATATAGAACATATTTCTACTACAACCTTCCATGCTGTCATATATTGACATATTGTCGTGTTTCTTCTGGCCTGTTAAAGAACCGGACTAACTGGAAGTACATGTACTGTTTATCTTACCAAATACCGCGAGGGTGGAGCTAAAATGTTGGCCAGAACAGAGGCGACAGTCTATGTTTTGGCGAAATGTTAGCAACAACCTAGCGGTGATTCCAGACAACCAGTACCGAAAACCAATACCGACAGTAAGGCATTTTCTAAAACAAATATTTTCTAAAACAAATCTAACTTGATATGTTTTGGGAATGATATACGGAGAATCAGCCTTTTCTCTCATTTTATACCAACCCAAGAGGTAACAGCTTGATTTGCAGTCACTAAAAGACATTTGGCCAACTATAAAGTGCTTTGTGGAGATGCCATCGTTCGTTCCTTAAGTTGTGTTAAGTTCTGGCTTCATCATCAGGGGTTAATGCTCGCTGTATCTGGGATTATGTCTGACATGCTCTCTACATCATCTCTGGCAGTTAGACGGTAAGCCCCTGAGCCAACAGTAATGGCTCCCCAGTCTGACACTGATCACATAATTCCAAGAGACGGATGTCGAAGATGCAATCTCGTCATATGATCATCTATCGCACACTAAGGCACTGGAGTAATGCCTCCTTAATGTCCCTTGAAACGAGGTTGGATCAAGGCGGATAGATCGTCTGCAGAATTGATGGATGAAAAAAGGCGTCCGATGGGGGATGGCGGTGATCTTCTGACAATGTGGGGGAAATAATAAGGCCAATCTTTTATCGTTTTCTAGGGAGTCTGTGGGCGGCTTTCCTTCGTATGACAATTTTGATAGAAACAAAACAGTTTGACTCAATTTGGTGGAAAATATATAAGGGTGACTTACCAGTTAGAAAATCTGAGACAAGTTTCGACCTTTTTTGAAGGTAGGCCGAGAAAGGGACATGGTTTGGCCAGAAGATGAGGAAGTGATTAATTACCAATATTTGGGGGACCAAAAGCAATCATACGTCGACTGATGCTCTTCAAATCTATGACCGGTGTAACAGTTTTAAATGTGCTTAGATAGAGTGTGCTCGAGACAAAGGATTCTATTGTGCGCTTCGAACCTATGATTCACTGAAGGTTATGTATCTCGACAGAACCTTGCCATATCCGTCACCATATCAAAGGGAAGGACATATTTTCTAGGATGGACATTTACGACTTTTACACCGGTCTTTGTACCTAAACTTCTGTTGAACAAGAAAAAGATGAAAACGACAAAATGACGAAGAAATAATTCCTTCCCCCTTTAGTCTGTCGTAGATAATCTGTCTGCGTCTCTAACCTATTTGCGGAGGACCGCTTTTCTTTCAACGCCAAATGCTGCAAAAAAAGTCACACTGTACGAGGCGACTGTCGACTGTATATTGCAAGCTTATAATGTATCATACGACTTATAGCATGTAAAGACAGACGCCAATTTATCTATTTGGTCCCAACCGGATATACCAGCACATCAGCCATCTGCCCAAACACGATATGCTACTGAAGGGTTGGTACCCTTCTGTGCGCTCTATCACAAGTAGATGTACAATGATAAAGTGTTTGGTAGAGAGTTATAGGTAGAGTATAGGAAGGGGTAGGAGCGGTGAGATCGATGACTGCAGGTTGATCAAAAGGGGTATGAGCTATCCCGTACTCTCTGTCACGCTGTCAGTCCTGAACGAGCTCCTTTTCTACGCATGTTGGTCAACTCCTGCCTCTTCTAGTACCACCCCCCCCTAACCACATTAACCATGTCTTTCGTTATAGCAAAAAATGGTGCTGTTGTGCTGGGGTGGGTGTGTTATTAGTGGATGTTCTTCCTCACTGACAGCAGTTATAATAACCCTGCTTAGCCTACGATTCGACATGTTTTACAATGTGTCCTACTATGTATCTGAATAATGGATTGCAAAGGATATAGTTGAAGGACTAGGAATTAGCGGGATCGGGCATTTCTTTACCCATCGGACTTTTAAAGAATCGCTTTAAGAATGCTTGGAGATGATACTCATTTATCACCGCCGTTGCCAAGCCAGCATCCCTAATAACTGACTCTCTTCGCAGCCAAGTCTTTGTTGGAGTTAATCTTGGGGTTGGTGTTCAACAATGAAGGATGTCACGCCAAGATGAGATTGATCGATTTTTCGGGGAATATTTTGAATAATACCGCGGATAATGTGGCGCTTACCTGTCAATTCATCATAGCAATGTCAATTTGCGCTATAAACCCTGCTCTGGTTTCATTATTGGTCGTGTCGAATTATTCGAAAGGGTTCGACTCAATGTACATGTACACGCATAATGGCTAATGAAATAAGATATGTTCATAAATGGAAATATTTTATTGATATTTTGCGTCGTTTACGACGACAACGATGATTGACGCGCTGAGAGGCAAAACTTGTAAGTGTGGCCTTATTATAAAACAATAACAAGTTCATAACTGATGTAAGTTGTCAGCGTTCATCTATTCAACTGTATTCAGTTGATACGAAATAATGCTCTATTTGAACTTCATAACGGCCATTCGCAATGGCATAACCATTGCATCCATTTGGACATTTTGACAACCAATTTGGTTATGTCGTTATATGATAAAGGTAACAAGTTCACCATTGCTATAACATGTCAAGAGTTCATCAGCGGTCTCAGACACATTCGGGTAATGTGATTTCCAGTCCCTCCTGCGGACAATGCCCAACCAAGTTTCCTAAATCATGGGAGAGAAGCACGGAAATTGGATCTCGTTTCTGCAAGGGGAGGGATCTCTGTTGGTTTAGGCATCGCATGTCCGTCTCTGTGGGCAAACTAAATACTTTAGCACGGTTTGTTTGATATCCTTTGGCTTGAGACGCGAGACGAGTATTGATATTGTTCGCGTGATGAATGTAACTTGGGGGATTTGTCAGGATTATTATGCGGATCATTATTGCTGGGACGGAATAAATTCGTAAGTCAGTTTGAATTTACCTTAATTGACCAGACATTCAAAGCCATCGGTTTCACCTATCTTGGACCCGTTCTGAATACTATAAACAAAGTATTTAATTCACCAAGCTAAATATTATGCATATCCGATTCCATTCAAAGTTGGCAGTAACATCAACAACCATTGTTTTATTGTCTTATCAAGGGGTTTGATAACAACTAACTAACGTTACAGCTTTCATGGGGACAAGGAAGGTAAGGATTGTTAAATCTTCTCTTTACTAGGCACTATATTACGTCGATAAGAAGATCAACGCCGCTGGAAAATGTTGAAATCATCGCTAAAAAGAAAATGATTGCCTTTGAAAGATTGTGAAGAATTGGTAAAACGCGCTCCTCTACTAGAAGCCGCATTTAATCATACCTCTGACAACAACACCAATCAGTCATCAGATTGAAGTGATTCTAATCACCTCTTCATCTTCCACACCCGCACCAAAACACCATTGATCATCGCTTCACAATGACTGACAAAATCTGATTTCACGCCATCTTGAGCATGAGAAAATAATTTCCTGCTTGCTAAGGAGAATAATTCAAGTTCCCCCATCATCAAAAGTTGTTTTTTATCTATTGGGACTGGCGTGAAGAACTAATTCATCCATGAAACAGCACTTTGCACTATCATATGAATTCGACATGAAGTGTTTTGTGAATGGCTGTTACGCTGTACTTTCTACAATGTCTAAATGTACAAGAAAGTTCTACGTTATACTGGAATGAAGTCATAATGCAAAACGAGGGATTAATCGTAGCCACATGTACCTGCGATTATTAAAGCCGGTGATCACTGGGTTTTGGTATTGACTCGCTGCGATCTGCGATGACCACCGCTATCGCGGTTCCGTCATTTTATGATCCGCTGCACCCAGACCGACCCAACAAAGCTTTTGCTTTGCGATCGCATACGCTTCGCGATTCAAACAAAATCGCATTCCAGTCAGCGTAAACCTACCATAACATTGTGTAACAAGGCCATTACCACCAGTGCAGCTTTGAATCAAATCCTCTCCTATCGACTTAAACTAGCTCCAATTTCATATCCCAGGCAACGTCGGAAGTCGTGTTTCCTCTACTGATTAAAATAAAAACCTAGTGACAAGCCAATCTATATGGATCCGCTCTCAGAACGCGAGTTTCCGTTCTTCCACGCCAGCTGACGACATATGAAATCTTACCCTGAGGGCCGTAGCGGAGCCGAAGAAAGAAATCCACCCAATAACTGCTAGTAAACGATTGATTTTCCGCGGAGAGTCGGCAATGTATCCGTTGAGTAACATATGAAATGCATTAACCATGTAGATCGCTGTCTTGAGGGGGCAATAAACAAAATATACCAATAAATGTTGTGCTCTTGTAGTGTTCCATGATATGGCCCACTGTTATTGATGCAGTTGTAATAATTCTCTAGATAAGATTCGTATCTTCCGGCGTTTGAGAAAGTTTATATCACGAATTGACGACAGCAGCTGCTGAAGATCTCCTGATAGCAGGAGACTTTTACAAAATCAGGTTGGGACTTGCCGCGTTGCGAGGGTGATCCGAGTCGCATATGTTTGGATTTATTCAGCGTTAAAAGTATTTATACGTTCTTTTGTCACCTGGTATAACTCTGCCCAGCTGAATTTCCTCCTTCTAACTTGCTTACGTTTAGTATTTCGCATTGGCAGCCCCGGGAATAATTTTGTCATGATAGTGCAGCTGGGATCGAAGCAGTTACTGAGGGCATCTAATAAATATTGTTAAGAGTTCTGTCTCAAACGCGGCCTGGCATGACGTACACTTGCTCAGCGTAGTTTACATAGCAAAGCATCTTTGGAACCTCTGCACATTTTTCAAAATGGGCACATTTTGTCTCTGTAAGTATAAATTACTGAGTAATTCAACAGCAGAGCATCATTAAAGGAAAATATTACTCTCTTTTATGAGGCCAATTGAACACTCTCATACAAATTTCACTTAAGTAAGATTGAAATTTTCATCAGCAACGCTAGACCTAAGATCCTTTAGTGGCACGTTTAAGAGATAGAGTGATGATATATTTCATCCAGAGCATGAAGCAATTCGGATAAGCAGGATTAGACTCAAGCTTAATAACAGGGATCAGAGCCGGTACTGCCTTATGTGTACAACCGGATTATTCAATCAGACAATTCGTTTCCCTGCATATACTCATTACATCAGAAGACACATTTGAGGGTGCATGGCGAAACGTTGTGTGCACAGCAAAACACTCGGAGTTCCATTCATGAAATTATGGAACATAAACGCAAGAACCCCAAACTATTTTATTTTGTGTAGAAAGATGGGAGGTCGAAACGTTTCATTTACCTGTCAAAGTGAAAAGTCGTCATATCAGCGTATACACCGTCTCGATATAGCCTTGCTTGAATGAGAAATCAATCGATTTGTATCAAAATATCAAACGAAATTAGATAAAACGCCCGACTACGCAGATGTGATGACTTTAGCTGTGTATTTAATTGGATGGAAGTAATTAGCTGAAACTTATCCTACACGTTATTGATTGTTCCTGCATTCAAGTTCGCGCTATTTTGCCACGTCGATGTTGAATTGCTTGTTACACAGATCGGGGTGTCTGATATGTGAGTTGAATGATGTACGCATCTCCAAACTTAGAATTTTGATAAAGTGGAAACGACAAACTATTTCATGACAAAAATCCAATTGAATTGACATTTCAAAACTGATTGGGTCAAAGTAATCCTGAAGATATCAGGGTTCATGTTGGCTTTTCGTACCCAACGGAATATTGCCTCTGAATTCCGCAGGTTTTGTCCAAGTGGTGTGAGAGAAATAGATCTCTGCCTTAAAAGTCAACCACGAACCAACTTATGTTATGGCCATTTGCATGAAGCATTAAAATGTCATTCTTTTCGATATTTCTTCCTTAAGGCGAAGGGCCCTGAACACAATCCATTGGCAACCGCTACGCCAAGCTCCATTTTTAGTGTTTCCGATAAAAAAACCTTACATCAAGTAATCTTCGTTACCAGGGGATTTGGAATTCGAATTTTCCGTGAATATGCCGTATCCAATGTAAATTGACATCAGTCAGAGTCATCCTATCCATTTAAAGGCATGTGCGTTCGCCAAAAGCTTATAGGTTTTAATAGAAGTTTAACTAGAAGTTCGAAATATATGATTCACCAACTGTTCTGTGAACAACTGTGCATGCCAGATTTAATCGCGCTGACGTGTATAAGTACTGTACTACGGCCATGTGTATGTTCAAGCGATCCACAATCATAAACCATACGTATTTTTGAACGAGCATTGCCTTTAACTAAAGGCGTGGATGGATAATTTTATTTTAGCGCAGTTTGATTATTGAATTCGGATATAAGAACCACATCGGCGCAATTGTGAACATTTTTATATCAAATTTCTCCCGGTTTCTGCCCGGCTTACCACCAGGACGAAGATCGAAACTGACATAGCTGAATATGGCGGCGAATGCCGAGTAATTCTGCACGCGTTTATCAGACATCCAGGCTATTTAGATGCTAATTTTCCCAATCACTATCAGATATGGATCGTAGATGCGAAGGTGATGGAAGATCCATAGGGATTCATATTTCTAGAACCACGTACCAGCGTTTGAGGCAGCGTGTCGATCTTTTCGGTCCAAATGAGACGATTGGTTATATTCCAAAGGAGTATACCAGTATGTGGGGATCTATTTACATACAGAAGCTTTCTGAGATGTGATTGACCGGGAAAATCTTCGAGGGTATACGAATTCCATTGTACATTCACTTGGCTGTGTTAACAATCCCGGTATAGAAGATTGTTCTAGGCATATGAATATTCTTATTCAGATTCGTATATATACGCGATTCACATTCTGGCGTAGATTCTTGAAAAACATGGTTTAAGATCTCAACTAAACAAGACTCTTAAATGCAAAGGCACTGTACATGCTCATGTATTAACGACCCTGAATATAATTCAACTGCATGTATTTATAACAATCAATTTAAGAAAATAATCGGGATTTCGAGCTTGATACGTTGGTGAATAAAAGTGTCATGAAAACGTACCTTTTGCAGGAAAATACGTTGTCAATGTCACCAGAAGGTGTTCACACAACGCAATATTATCATCAACTGACAACTTGGAAGAGAGGAGCGAGTGGGACTTGCTAAACACGTCCTTCGCAATATCCGTATTGGCCGGGAGCCCCTGCTACTCTAATTAGCGGTCTCTGGCCTTGGTTGCGTGCAATCAAATCAAAGACTGCTTGAGGGAGTCAAGGCAATTGTCGTCGACCTTTGAATAGCGATTTATCGTGGATGGAATACCGTGCAGACCGATACATTTCTTACAATATGGCAAGTGCTGCAAATTACAAATCAATAACTCCGTTATAATGGTAGATTTGACTTAATGTTCTTAATAAAAAGAACGAATTTCCTCTGATGCAGGTTAACCTTGAAGGACCAATTAAGCATTATTCAGTGCGTTACCAAACTATGGCGTGCACTCTGCAGTAGCAGTTCCCATCAAATTGCGCCAAAAATTAAGGTCTGACTGAATTATCACCCAATTCCAATTTTAATCCCAACAGGACCGGAGTGAGCCTTCCGCGCAGCGATCGTCTTCGTGCGAGCTGCGCGGAAGGTTTTTCGCACAAGGAGTTGTGCGCGCGAGGAAAAATTTCGAACGACGCTTTCCTGTAACAAACCTGTTAGTTCGCAGCTGAGCTGGGGAATCGAGGCTATGCATACTTATATAGTATATATAATATGCAAACGCAATGCATTGGCGGAATGCACTGCGCCTCCACTCCCCTACCACTCTATTCTAACCTTAGAAGGTGTCATGACCGATTCGTCCGAGAATTCCCCGGGTATTGTAGCCATCCTTGTTGCACTTAGCAGGACCAGGTAAAACAAAAGTTCCTGAAACTAATATTGACAATGCACACTGCAATGCATTATAGGCAAACAGACTGCGTATTGAAATATTCTCCAACCACTCTTCTGATGATCTTCTGATGACCTTGACGGTGTGTCATGTCGGATTCGTTTTTAAATGCCCCCGGGTATATTGTAGCCAACCTTTTAGTACTTCGCTGGGCCAGGGAGGAAAGGCGGTATTGAGGCAAACATTGACTTTTGACCTTCTGCATGAACAAAATGAACGCAATGCACTGGCCGCTGTCCCTTTCTTCCTGGCGCTCGCCTGACCTTGGTGTAATATCCAATTCGATTTATTCCTAGGACAGTTTAAGCCATTGCTCTTATGCTTTTAGTACCATTATGGGTCAGCTTCTGGTAACCCAATAATCCCATTAGGGTTATTGGTTTGCCAAAGGAAAGTGGAACGCGATCGTTAGTGCTCTGTGAACTCAGTCTATATGTGTCTAGTATATAATGCATATTTTGGTAGTATAATCAAATATATCAAAATACCTGTAGTTAGTATGTGGGATACGCATTGCATGTGTCATTTAATGCTCATTCTTCGGTGTCATTAAAGTATGGCAGAGCCGGATCCATGATTTCGCGAAAAAAGGGGGAGGGGTTTTCTTCTCGTCTTGTCTTTTCATTGGGAAGTGTTAAAACCTGGTAAAACATAATTGTTCTGCCAATGAAATGGGGGGCTGGGGGCATGGGTATACGAAGTCACAACATCCATATTGGCACAATCCATTTGGGAGCTGATATTCTGTCCGGAAGGACACAGTGCAGGCGATGCACAAAATCTGACTTGAACATGGACAGAACGTTAAGGATTGAAAGAAAACATCATCCTATAACGAACACAAAACGTGTCGATAGAATTAATTCACGCCCACTGTTATAGCGATCTCATACGTGGACATAACGATCATCTCACGACGTTCCCAGTTGGAAACGCATACGTGATATTAGTTCTGTGTTCGTAGCTTTGATGTTAATACCGTACGTGATCAATTAATTACCAGCAAGACATAGGAATCGATGCAAGAACCTTTAACAATACGCGGTCATTAGATGAGAAGCTTATAGAACGTTGTATCAAATTACATTGGCAGAGCTCATGTATCATAAATGATATTGAACGCCCTCATGGCGAGATGTATTTTTGTGGTCCGATGGTGCTTTATATGTAATGGCTTTTTCCAACTAAGGTATCTTTGTACAGCACTCGACCTGTGAAGCCCGGAGCGGTTCGAACCGACGACTCTTGTATGACAGATAGGGTTATTGGAAAGCAGTGGAAACATCAGCGCCTGTGGCCTCTGAGATATCTGGTTCGATTCCCGGTCGGTCCCGATACACTCATGTGATAGAGGGCGACTCTCTTCGACAACATACGCTTTCTCCGAGGTATCTGGTATAAAGTAGTTCTGCCTGAAATTTATTACTGGTACAGTGAAAGCAATCTACAGAGAACAGAATACTTAGAATTTACACTGATGACACATAATTTAGCGGTTCCCATGTCTACTTTTAATGCATTTGAAGAACATAGATTAGAAAAAGCAGGTTCCCTGGGTAGTAGTGCAGTAATAAATATAACTATTCGTTGTTTTTTTGGAAAAGCATTTAGATGTATCGGTCCATGTATATCCAACAGTAAATTTGCAGTCTGTACAGTACGGAGGGTGTTATTCGTAAACCTTAAGAAAAATGACTACTGTATAAACGCCTTTTGTTCCTAAAAATGTTGATGATGAGCAAAGGTAGTAAGTATCTGAGACTAGTAAATTTCACGTAGTTTTTCTATGAAACTAACAAGATGTATATCCGACAAAACAAAAAGTAAATTGTAACATATCAAATCACGTTATTAAAAATATAGAGGTAGTGCAGTTTATTTTATAACTTGATTCTGCACAATGCGAATTATTATAAAAAAATATATTTTTGTTTTTCTGCACTCTGCGTTTCCACAGACTGTTGGCTTGAATGCGCAGTTTTTCCTCGTTCCGAGTTCGCTTGTGACACAAAATGACCATTTCCTTTGACTCTTCGGATGTTCCCATTGTTTGTGATAGGGACATGATATGTAGACAATGAAATCAACACCACAACTACACACGTTCATGCATCCGCAGCCTAAAATGAACAGTTTCCCACGTGTCCCCAAGAGAGGGAAGATTTTCCTGTCTTTTGCACAAAACTTAATCAAATGTAGAATGTAGCCGATTTTACTCCTATGTTCATGTTCCCACACACTGTTATTGTATTACGAGTGACATTCATCAACAGCCACTTTACCAGTTTTGCATGTGATGCACGCCACTTTCTCACTTTGTATATGGGTCATACGAGGAATGTTCATCAATAACAATGTTACCAGATCATCCTGTAATGCACACGACTTTCCTACACATTGTGTATGTGTCATACAAAGGGTGTTCATCAACGGTAATGTTACCAGATCCTCTTATGATGCGCACGACTTTCCTACACATTGTGTATGCGTCATACAAAGGGTGTTCATCAACAGAAATGTTACCAGATCTTCCTGTAATGTACAGGATTTTCCTACACTTTGCATATCGATCATACAAGGGATGTTCATCAACAATAATGTTACCCGATTTTCCTGTAATGCACAGCACCTTTCCACACACTGTGCATGTTATCTACAGGTTAACATCAATGATACCAAATTTTCCTGTGATACATAGCACTTTCCCACTCATTGTGTATGCGTTACAAGATATGTTCACCAACAGCAATGTTACCCGAGTCAATAACACAAGTGCAGTTACAGTGTGACTTGGAGCATAGACATTCTATTACATACTACATGAATACATGCCAACTCAACTTAACCAGTAAATGCCGATTTCGGCAAATTTCGTCTGATGCTAGTTGCTACTACTGCAAAATCAGGAAAACGGTCATCGTTCCAGTTACGCCATTACAATTGATGAAAGATTTTGAAAGTTGTTGAACAAATAATCATTAGTAACCAACCCTTAACAGGAGTTGGCCTAAAATAGAAACTGGAATGCCAGATTTGAATACGGAAAACACTTCTAAAAGCATCCAATGCAAGACGAAAAGCTGCGGAGAAGAAAAAAACTAGTTTCATTATTTCCTAAGTTGCCACTCGTTCTACTTCAAAGTTTTCTCCTATCAGTGACATTATGTATACCATACATTTATACCCCCCCCCCCCGAAACACTAATAACTATAGCTGAAACAAAAATAAGAAGAAAACGACAAGATTAAACAACGGACTCACCTATTTTGTTCGAACTCACGTCACGACTGAACTATAGATCCAAAGAATCAGTTCTGGTGCTATGACCAAATCTGACCTTTGTTTATATCAAGCAGACGACCGTGACGCATGCGCAGAAGAGCTACCTGTGGTATCGCGGTGATAAGTCGAGATCACCTTTGCATATCGTGGAGTAAGGAGGGTATCCGTAATTTCCTTGCGAAGAATTCCATAAATGACAATGCTGTTGGTACGGATGGCAATTTTGCTTCTCTGCGCCAAGGCCGGCTCTGGCAGCGAAGCGGCTAAGACGACTAGCCGGCAGTAACTCTCCTAATGGCCATATAGTGCGCCGAGCGACGCTGCAATAATAACTCAGATGAATCGTGCGCGTTTATTGCATCTCCGTATACCGTATGGAGAAAGTTGCGGAATAGGATAATGAATGTTTGCCATTTATTTCCATTGCTTTCGAGTCTGGCGTCCGTTTAGGGGCTATAAATTTTATTTCTGAAACCTCTATGGTCGAAGAGAAGGATTTGGAAACAACTGGAGACATGGTATTAGGTGACGTGGTATGACAAAAGAATTTCCGTTTAGAATTTATTCAAGAATTGAAGTAACGAGAAGTGGTCCTCAGTTTGTTTGCCGTGCAACCTAAAGGTTACTTTTGACGTTACTGTGCCAATGACAAACCACTGTACAGTTCTATACAACATCTATTACAAATTTTGCGTAAGCTAAAGAATTTGCATAATGCTTGAGAACTGCTGTTATCCGATGCACCACTAAATGTACTACGAACACCTTACAAGTATGAAAAACACTGGTCATGGATCGTCGTAAAAATCAGTCAATGGGTTATTTTCCGAAGGTTCTAAAAACCTTTATCTACAGCGCCTGCGAGAAATACATTTTCTTGTTGCATGCGGATTGTACATGTAGTGCACGAATGCATTATAAATGTCAGTTGACCTTGCCAACTTGTCATATGTGCCATGTGTAAAGGAAACAAAAAAAACAACAAAAAAACAAAACAAAAAACATGTATGCGTGAGTGAAATGAGTGGAGTATGTTAAGGAAAATGCAAACGTGCGCTGAAGGAGTTTATGAAACCTTTTCTGACTGTATATACTGTAGTTGAAATGTACTACATGAGGTACAGGTGAAGTCATGTTTATTTTCATCTAGCTCGAAACGTAGTTTTTTTCAGCAGAGATAGCCATAATTACGTATGTAATGCTAATCTCATATATCATGGTAACTAATAAAACCCCTCAAAACTACAGTTTCGTTCTTAGATGCTTTACAACTAACTGACTATAAGGAAACAACATGTATACGGACCAATCGTAATACGTTCCGTATTTCATGCCTCTATCCATGCAATTGGCGTCTGACAGCAATCCCATTTTAAACTATCAAATTATAGGATGCATTTTGCAAATGGTTTTAATCTTGCCAGTTCGGTGATGAATGACAGAGGTTTATTTCAATTAAGTTAATGCATAACTGCCTTGAATTAATGTATAAACTTTGAAAAGCTTCGATACATTAGATATATCATTTTTTGCCGGTTGTCAACATGTAAATTAACAATTCATGTTTTTTGATATTTTGTCATTACAGTACTGTAATAATTATTTCGCGTTCACGCTTGAAAATCTTAGTCATATATCATCATAGAAACAACAAAAAAACAAAAGGAAAATAGATCTTGTGGACGTTTAAAGGGATAAGTGCAATCGACGATAAGAGCGCGCAATGACCCTTTAGAATAAAGTTACTACTGACTCTACAGATGCAATGAAAGCTACATATGAAGTTTCTCGATATTCGAGTATACATGTCCAGGGCGTGTATCTCTTTTAACAGATATCATGCACTTGTCGTATCGCAACTGGCAGTTGCACACCAGGCGAATAGTGCAACTCACGCGGGTAAAATGTGTTCAGTTGCACAGAATCACTTAGTATGCGGCGACCGTAGCGGTTGTGACATGCCCATAACCTGTTTCTCGAATTCAGCAAATCTGAATGAATTGACGGAGTGCCCGACTTCTTCGTAATACGTGACTGAAAATCAATCAGTCGGGACATATTCAGAATTTCTGCCCATCAGATTAATTAACAAGTTTTTCTCGTGTCATGTGACTTCAAATCATCCAATCACACGGGCTACGTTATTTTTGTATATACATGACTGTATACATTGGGAGGGAGATTGTCAAGAATATAGTCCATTTGAACTGGACCCAGATGCGCCCGTTGATTCGGTCGTATCAATGGATCAGTCGCAAAGGGCTAACATCACATTTTCCGCCAATCTCCAAGTGAAGACACTTTTACCAAGGGGTCATTGTGGGCCCGGTAGAAAGAGAGGATTTTAGAGGATTCAAGAAATTCAACGAAATGGGCTAAAACATTATGTCCCCAATTCCCAAACGTTGATTTCAGCCAACCATTTATTGTACATGTTGTTAAATACTGCAATACGGTCACGTTCTAAAACAGTAGCTTGGTATTGCAAAATCTGACCATTATTTCGTATTATGAAATTATGACGACCTGGAAAATTAGCTCTGTACATATCTCTAGCGGTAACTTGGTGAGCCCACTTGCTCTGTCTTACTTTATTGAAGTCGACGTTAACCATTTCCGACCCATCGCGGATGAATAATAACCTGTTGTTGGTTTCATCAAATAAAATATCCGTGATGACACCTTCCGATTCTGGAATATTGAAAACTTTCTGGTCTAACGTGCTGGTATTCCTGTTATGAATATACAACTTAATTTGACCGCCCTTTTCAGGAAGATTTTTACAAATCACGAAGTCGCCTAGGCCATTGGAAGCCGTGAGCCAGCCTGCACTGAAATATTGGTGTAAAACTTGATCAAAATTAAGATTAAGAATAATCTTTTTATTTTTATTCTTTTTCATCACATGACCAAACAAAATCTTGCCCTTACTAGAGTCTTCTAAAGAAGGGCAATTAACAAGAACCCTATTCCCGTCCAAAACAATCGAAGACCTGGCGCACTGAAACGATGCGGCGTGAACAAATTTCAAATGCACTACCCCCGCCACGTTTCCATCCAGATCTAAAAGTGCCATCCCTTTCTCCCAATGAACCATAATTGTGTCAGCATATTCCCCAAATATAGCGAATTTGCCTTTAAGTATTAAGTGTTCTTCTAAATGCAAAATCCCTAAACTCATCCTGAATTCATATAGGTGAAATGTAGTTTTTAAGGTGTCTTCCAGTTCGAAGTTGGTTACAATAATTTTATCTTTTTTCCTGAAGTAGTAGACCTCATCGTTGTATTTTACGAAATGTTTCATGGTTAGCACGTTTCTTTTGTAGTAGGACAGTTGAACCTGAAAGGAAACGCATGGTGACCGTACCAAAGTTGGGAGTTCAAGTAAAACAGAGATGTAAAAACCTTGAACCTGAAAGGATACACTAATCATCGTCGTCATGCTCTTGTACCGATGACGCAGATAGTGGTGTCCCTTGCCTAACTCGGGCACATCACCACCCACATGTCTCTGTAAGTGAAGTTTGATGAGCTGCAAAATACTTTTTTTAGTAATATCCTTCATAGGGAGGTCAACGTAGAGAGAATGTTGCAGTAGGAGCTATCGAGGCCGCACTTTTATTTACTAAAGTAAAATACTTTCAAGTACACATTGTATAGAATTATGCGTCGTACAGTCGTGCTTTTGAACAGCATTTACACGCCGATTTTGCAGCTCAAGACGTCAGAGCAGAAAGATTAACACATAAATGCAACTGTTTCGACTTGGCCGTTCTTGCAGACTTGGTCTGCCATCCACATTCCTGGCTGAGCAAACCTAGTGACAACTCCCTATAGCCATCTGCGAGTGAGTTCCTTCGCCTTCACTCTGTTCTCGCGTGAGTGATATTAAAATCGTTATAACGCTACGACAGACACGCTCTCTCATACTCTACCTAAAAATTATACACCTGAAATTATTGGTTGTGATGGTAACTCTGGTGTTGGATTTCAGTAACGACACCAACGGCCTAGTAACCAAACAACCCTGAATTGTCATCCATCCAATTTTATAATTCAAAAACCGACATTTTCAGTAAATATCAACTTTTAGGTCTGTTATACGTTCACCAATACTCTCTTTAACGCTTAAGTAATCTATGTATTATTTGACCATTTTATTACTTAGTGCTCTCTTTTATCCTCTTTCTCTATTGGCACAGCACACAATGTTGATTTTGTTCAACTTATGTTGATTTTTTTCACCTTATGCAAAATGTAAATTTTATACGGATTCAATAAACGTTTTGAAATTGTAATCTGTAATTCCGTTCGATGTCACCAACATCAAGCGAACAATGACTGTTTGAATACAGGGTGTGAAAAATGACTTGCGCCGGATTTGCGCTTGCATCACAATGCAGTAAATGGAATCAGAATCTTCAAACAAGAGGCTCATGGATCTGGCGCTCAGCTGAAATACATGGGTACAATGTACAAACCTTGGAAAGCACCTGGTAGGTTTCTTTCAACCTCAATTTTGTAAACATATTCATATGCCTATAGCACGCATACATACCAAAGTAAAAAGACTCTTGGACAAATAATGACGAAACGTGCCACTTATTAGTGAAATTTAAGAACCTGACCTCTATGACATTAGACAGTTGACTTCCATCGGCTGAGCTAATAATAATGAGAAATTCTGATGGAAACAAATTGCCTTCTCTCTCCTTTTTTAATTCCTTCAGCAGAAAATGTTACACAGAAGTTTTTCGAACATTTTCACCTAAGGCATTGGAAAAAAGAGTAATGCAGGTCTTTTTTATTTTTCAACATGATACATAATTGTAGCTTAACTCCTGCACACTTTTCTTGTAAACCTCAACTGCTTGCCATATAATGGTCACAGGCATAAGAGGCGAATGACTTCCCAGTGCGTAGTACCTGCATGGAAATCCTTCGCCAGATGTCCCATAAGAAAACCAACTGCCGTCAGTTTTTTAAGTGCGTACCTTTTATTGATGTGATCTTTATACGGGTACCTCGTGTGATTACCATTGCCATGCTTACACAGGCACATGATCGCGGATATATATTTTCCATGCCTGCAACCACAAACATACTTGCTTTGACCAGCGTGAGTACATCAAACTTCCCACTGCCGTCTCCAAGAGTAAAATACCAGCTTTCAATCGGCTGATCTGGCAAACTTTCTGTTTCCTGACGAAATTGAACGTCTGACATTTGGGGTCACTTTTACAGTGTGAAGAACATTCGAGAATGGAATCAACCTCCGGAAGAGTTTCGTCGGGGGAGGCAATAGAGACGTCTGGTCGATTCGTTTTGAACAACGCCGACAACCCAGTGCTTGACGTGAAGAAAGACGCCGGTAACATCACAAGCACTATCGAGTAGGCCATTGCCATCGTTCCTACAGATTACTCGCAACCTGCTTCAGATATTAACATCGATAGGAAATTTAGACATGGGGAATATCAAATATTGACCCTAAATATTCTGGCGTCACATTTGCATTGAACTCCGATCAGCTTTCATGGACGAATGCAGCGACATTTTACATGTTGCCTAAGTTTGGGTACTGATTCTATCCCGTCACTCGACCCCATTCGTTTGATTTCGGTTCGTCGTGATAGTGTTCTGGTTCGGATAAATCATGACTATCAAGAAGTACCTCATTGATTGCTATAGGTATTCCAGGACAGTGACGATATCTCTTCAACTCAGACGGTGAGTAGTTTTCCTGACCAGCTTTAGTCGCAAACCGGCCTCTTGCCGCCATTATTTTGCCAATTTCGTCGCAGTTGAGAAGGATTCAAACCTTAGCCCAATGCACTGTCCATTTTCTTTAAAAAAAAGCCATGGATCCAATAACTGATGACATAATCTTTCTCGGAGTGCTGCTAACTAAGTTGCGGGCCTGTTGGTGCCCTCAATATAAATTTTGACTCTAATTTAAACAACGCTGTAGCTCAATCTCCGCAGTGTCCTTCAAAATGAAACGGCAATCAACGCGTGGATCAAATGGGTGAGGAGTCTCAAAACGCTGCTCACTGAAGCCGTTGGATGCCCCGTTGGTTCGTTCTAAGTCAGGTCGCGCTCGTTCATGGTAGTAGAGATGACATCGCACAATCTCATGATGACCAGCTCCTGAATGTGTATGTTACCACTTCATATCAACGTCGGCATATCTACACGCATTGCCATTGAGAAGCATAGTATCCATGACGAATGTGTCTGGAAGCTTGTAACAAAAACGTGCACCATGGTAGTTATCTCATCAGTCTCTGTCACCAGAACTTCGATGTGCAGAATAAACATCTCTTTTGAAGAGGCATTCCGTATAATTCATTGTTATGTCTACAAATGGTTTTTGAAAGGGCCTGTGTATCAATGGATCTCGTCGCATAATGGATACAATGGTGTTTTGTTTCAAACGATTGAATAGGGAGAGGTTTCTAACCTTGAAAAATATGTATTATTCTTCACCAAGGTCGAGCCAACTTCAACAAAATTGTTATCATTTCATCTCAACTGAAAATACGGGATGTCCTCGTGAATACCGGTAGCCTATCCTTTCTGTACTATAAAAGTAGGACCATACATTTCGGAGGTCCACAAAAGAGTACCAGTAGGACTAAGTAGGCCCTTGTCCCGCCTTTATTGTAACTTGTCATGCACAATCTGCAAAGCACCGCTTCCCATACCGCCCTGGAACATTGACGAACAGAACATACCCGCTATGGTGTGGCTTACAGATAATTAGCCAATAACTGTGACGACCTGTGCATACAATAACATTTGAATAACACTGTTCATGGAGTATAAATAGCCAATTATAATACATGCAATATGTGGCACCCCAAGAGGCCTCTTCAAAATGGCACCCGATACCGGTATTCACGAGGACGACCTGTATTTATGTATTGTAAGAAGTACATCAAGCGCAACCTTTCAGTGCATTTCCAAGCTGCAACCAATGGTCATATTATTACAGTACAATGATTGTATATATACGTTTATCAAGACCATTAATTGATTAGACCCTGTAAAAAAGAGTGAAAACCAATTTTTTTCGTACGCTGGTTACAAATTGAAAATAATTTTCACCACCAATTTTTTTCCAGACTACCATCACCAGGGCAGGGGTTTTTCGAGTTATTAAGCTTTGATTGCCACATAAATGTTCTTCTGAGGGGAAAAGTTAAGCAGAAATTCAACAATTTTTCAGAAGAGCCTTCTGTACTTCCCTCGAAAGTATCGCAATGCTCCAAATTGTGTTAACTTAACACAAAGAAAACATGTTTCGCTAAAAATTAAAAGTACACCAAGGCATACACAAGTTGCCGGGCAACAGTGACTTCAACAACTCAATTTGATTTTTTCTCTTTTTAGCTATGCCACTGCAATTTGCACAAGATTATTTGCAATACATATCTTCAAGACAACCCCGACCACGGTTCACATACTACATCATCTTCCTTGCAAATGACCGACCTTTAGTTATTGATGACGTAGTTCCGTCCCTGCTTGAACTGGCCACCTTTGCTCCCAATGGCCTTGACAAAGCCATCTCATTATCATAAGATTTTATGGCCTCTAGTCACCCGAAAGTTTGCCACCTGGTTAAAGTAATATATCAAAACATTTTGGTTGACGCTGTCTTATTTTAGATGCCATACGTTTTTGTGATTTTATCTATACGTATAGGCCCCCGCCAGGTGGCCAGTGTGTAACCACTATTAGCCGTTTCCGGGCTGCTCTCTGTAATGTTACCAAGAGAGTGGTTGAGTCACTCTATCGACAGATGTTCAGAATTTATAGCTTATGTGGAGGGAGGGAGGTCGTCGTGGGGAAAGCAAACAAGTGACGTCAGGTCTCACGTTCTAACACGTGACCTGGTACGCATGCGCTGTTTGACTAATGTTGGCGCAGAGTCAGTAACCAGAGGTATGTCAACATACTGCGGTACAGGCCTATGTTTGGCTATGAAAATCGAGGTATTTACAAATACGATATCAAAAATCTCTTGCATCGCTGGTTTTCCCGCACAGATGAGATTCTTCTCTCCGCGGAGAACTGGCATGTCATTCGCCAAGGTGAACCGTGCTGTCACCGTGTACACAATATAATTCTGTTGTCCAAAGGAAAATAATTATGGGCCACCCCCGAGTTTGAACCAACTGCCTTTCGATGCAAGGTGCCTTGTGATTCTTAAAGCAGGACCCACGAAAAAGCCCCTGACGTCAATGAAAAACATCGTTTTCGAGACAGTGTATTTTCTGCAATTTAAGGTAAAGATGTTAATTTCCTGTATAATCAGCATAATTTGACGAACGATTTCTGCCATCGCAATGAAGCGCTTGCCCTTGGCTCCCTCAAGACTATACTTGTATCATTGTCTCTGTATTCAATAGTAAAATTGTACTAGATTATTTGGTACTAAACAAATACATATATGTATAGATCTACAGATTGATTTTTTTCAAGGTGGAGTTTGAAGCTAGACATTAGTTGTCAATATATACCCCTAGCAACCACTGACAACATAACGTCATTATATACCATGCGTTTTTGACTTATTTGGGGGTCAGGGAGATGAGATACAGCCAAAACAAAAGTGTTTTTTTTTAGAACATGTCTTCCCCCTTAAGTTGAGGTGAAATTACTGTGAATAACAACCATGTTGAAGTTTGCTCGACCTTTATAGAATGATGTATTTCAACTTCTTCCTATTGATTAATTCAAGAAAAAACACCATTGTATCAATTGGTGATGTTATCAATTGATATCTGGGCCTTTTCAGAAATTCATTGTAGATATAACAATAAATTCAATTGCATTATTTTCAAATGAGATGTTCATTCTACTTATTAAAGTACTGATCACAGAATCCGATGAGCTAACTACCATGGTGCACGTTTTTATCTTAAGCATCCAGACACATTCGTCAGGGATACTATCCTTCTCAATCGCAATGTGTGTACTACTTTCAAGAGCTGAGCTGACGTGATGATGTCGTCATAACACTTCTTTATTGAACGAGTGCGCCCTGACTCCGAAGGAAACAACGACGCTTGACTTTCTGCTACTTACGAAATTAAGGGGCGTCCACTGGCCACACATTGGCTCCATAGACGAACGTCGTCGACTGCTTACCGCGGTGGAACCACGAGTGAAAATGTGGGGCATGCCCTCAGGCTCGAAAGATTAGCAATCTGAGACTGGCTCATCGACAGGTGGCTAAAAATTTGCTAAAGAACAATGAGCATCTCGACTCGACTTCGTAATGCGCAACATCATCGAGCGCTGACACTTTTGCACCAAGCTGTCCAACATCGTTTAGCAATATTGAATGCTTGGTTAATCCAGCAAGCCGTGTTGTTTGCCTCCGGTGTCTTTCTTTCTCTAATTTGTGATATCCGTTACCGCTACCTAAATCAAACGAGTTCCACTTTAGTGAGTTGTCTTTGAGTCGTAGTTTTTGATAGAACTTGGCTATTAAAGAAGCGTTGGTTTGAACGTCGTGAAGCAAAAATCATGAATTATATTCGTCATCGGTCAAAAGATACGTCAAGTGTCCGGTTTGCGATTTGAGCTGGATAACAAAATTGCCTATCGTCTGGGCGAAGGAGATATCGGCACCGTCCTGGAATACCTCGATGAGGTACTTCATGATAGTCATGACGTTTCCGAACTAGTCCACTGACACGACGACCCAAGAATCAAACGAATGGGATCGAGTGACGTCACTTTCGACCAATGACCAATATTTACGTGGAATTGATGTTGTCATAAGATGACTGTAATTCTAACTCTGAAAAGCAGCATCGTAGAGTGGAATTTACTACCCAGCAACGTCAGCGACGCAGAGAACAAACAAAGATGCCGTAACTTGCTAGACATAAGATGTCGCTGTACCCGTCCGTGTGAGCTCGGTATAAAGAAAGAGCAAGACTTGAGGGTCAAGGTGTGATTTGCCCCTTGTCCTAATTTATGAAAGCGGTTTATGAATATCTAAGCAGGTTGTTGCAAGCATTCAATCTGTAGGAAAGACAAATGAAAGATGGAAGAGGTCTACTCTATAGTGCTTGTGTTGTTACCTGCGTCTTTCTTTACGTCAACTACTGGCTTCTCGGCATTGTTCAAGACGAATCGACCAGACGTCTCTATTGTTTTACCCGACGAAAATCTTCCGGAGGTTGATTCCATTCTCGAATGTTCTTCGCACTGTAACAGCGATCCAAAGTGTCTGACGTTTAATTTCGACAGGAAAAAGAATTTTTGCCAGATCAGCCGATTGAAAGCTGGTATTTTACTCTTGGGGACTGCAGTGGGAAGTTTGATGTACTCTCGGGCATCGAAACAGGTATGTTTGCAGTTGCATGCATTGAAATCTTACCGGAGTCATCTCTGCCTGTGTATTGTGACAGAGTCAGGCAAGGAACACCACCACCGCCGCCGCCATACGAAAATGCGAGGAAGTAAGGACGTCTGGCCGATGCCATCACGTCATGCACTCACGTTTGCGTTTCAGAGATTTTCGAAAACTCCCTAGTGTAGTTCTACATCCGGCTGCAGATTCGACGTGATTTTGGCCCAGTGTGTTGAATCCGTTGAATTCTCTGTTTCGACGTGGCCTGCAAAAGTGCCGAAAGGCTAGGCTTGGAGACGAAATGATGTGTATTAGCCCTCTGCGTCTAGACCAACGTTACGCACCCGAATCAACGGGCGTATCAGGGTCCGGTTCCAATGGACTATATTCACGACAATCTCCCTCCTACGTCGTTGTGATTGGATGATGAAGTCACCTGACACGAGAAAAACTATAGGGCTGGCAGATATTTGGAATACATGTAGGTCATGATTGCACGTACACATCACACAAAACAGTCGGGCACTCTGTCAGTCTCCTCAATCTGATTTGCTAGAAATCCTTAGGAATTAAATTAAAATTTTAGGTATTCGGACTAGAAAATATTAAGGCCATGCCGTCACTACCACTATGGTCGCCGCATACCAAATTATTAGTGCAACCAGAGTCTTTAAAATAAGTAAATAATTTGAAAGACACTGTTGCAACTTATTGCATCTCGGGCTGATAGGCTGAAATTCGGATTATGTCCTGACTAAATGATTTCCAGTCACATATTATGAAGAGGTCGGGCTCTCCGGCAATTCATTCGATTTGCTGAATTCCAGGTTATGGGCGTGTCGCAAACAATATGGTCGCCGCATAGCAAGTGTTTCGGTGCAACTGAATACATTTTAGCCAATTGAGTTGCACGATTCGCTTGGTGTGCAGCTGCCAGTTGCGATGGATCGCAGCCAGTTGCAAAAAGTTAGCAACAAGTACATTGCTGTACATTCCATCTGTACATTCCATCTGTACATTCCATCTGCACATTCCGTCTGTAAATTTCAACTGTACATTTCATCTGTACATTTCATCAGTACCTCTCATTACGTCTATAGCCTATCAGTACCTGGGTTTCGAAGAATTGCTCCGAATGAAATTTGGTTGCGACATTTATCTTGCCATGCCAACCGGGAGTTTTTCCGAAGCCCTCAACACAAAAGCCCTCGGAATCACTAACGCCAACGCCAACTTTTTTGTATCTCATTGTCACGGTGGTGGCATGGTTCACATTGCTAGCCACGGGCCACTACAAATTCGCCGGTATATTTTGTCAAAGTGTTCTTAAAGCAGCCTAAGGCACTCCTCTCAGTTCCCTTCGCCCCTCAATTTCACCAGCAACAGAGGAGTCCGGCGAGTTGATGTTGGCTTTGGTGACGCCGTATTCACCAATATGAGCACAGGCACGAGGAAATAAGAGCTCAACATCCCTAATCGACTGACAACCACCCCCTTCTGAGCTCTTCACGTGCCTGTGGTAGGTGTGACGTAATTGAGTGGTATTCACATGAAGGGTCACTTTGAGTGTTTGGTTCACACCTCATTAACCACTTCAATTTGACCTTTGATCTTTATTGTCCCATTTTTCCATGGTATTTTTCACAGTTTTTAAAAGTTGGCTTACCAGGAAAAAGTCAGACAATGTCGGACTTTTTTGAGAACAATTAGGAAAAACCTGAGAAACCGTTAAGAAGTCGGAAAAAAACATCCTGCTAGTGATTGCTCGATTTCCTTTCAGGTTCAATTATCCTATTATGAAAGAAGCGTGCTGGAAATGAAGCCTGTCGTAAAATACAACTTAGATATATACTATCACAGGAAAAATGATACCATTATCATAAGCAGTTTCGAAGAGGTTAAAAACACCATCAAAACAAAATATCACATGTACAAATTCCGGCAGAGTTTAGGGATATTGTACCCAGGAAAACGTTTTGAATGCGACGGACAAGTAGTAGTGCATGGGGAATATGATGACACCTTGATAGTTTCATATAAAAGGAAAATATACCTTTTTTGCCTGAGTGGAATTTCAGCAGAGAGGGTGCACCAAATTTTCCTAAAAAGAGCGTCATTTGCGTGCGCCAGTAAATCATCCTATGTTTTGGATGGAAATAGGGTATTTCGTCATTGCAGTAAATCCCATGGTACTTCTATGGGCGAGATTTACAAATGGTTGACGGAAATCAACGTTTGGGACCTGGATTTGTAGGTCAAACATTCACAACGTCGGCGGACATTTCCATGTCACCTGCTGGATATTTTTTCTGACGAGACGAAACCGCCATGAGGTTGGAGGGTACAAGCTGTCGATTAGAAGGAGCATCTTTTTTATCTTTAGGTATCTATTATTGGACTTGTATATATTGAAAGAAATACGTTCGGGTATAACCTAAGACAAAACCCGAAAAGATCATTGATTTTTTAGATTCGAAAATTAGTCATTTTATGGTTCAGCTGGCAGTTTATCAGTCGACGTGTTTCGCACTGAAATCAGCAGAATGTTTCTGAAATCCTGAATTTTCACAAAAATCGGCCCATTTTACTTGAAATCTAAAGGTGGTGGTGACCTCACTGACATTTACTTGTTAATAAAATTGCGTCCAAAGTAAGACTTTGTGATGCACCAACGCGGCAAATGAAGAGTTTGTTTGCGGTGAGACTTTTAACCAGCCGACTACACGAACTCCATCTTTTCATCACCCTGATCGATTGCGAGGGCATGGTAAGGTGAATCTCTCAGAGAAATAAATTCCATAAAGCTATAACGAGGTCAGGGATCGAGGTAAAATGCAGCCCAGAACGAGATCGTTTTTTTAAAACACGTCTTCCCACTTGTTATTCAACCTCAGTGACATTGGTTACTAAACTCACAGATAGTAATAATCCAACTGATGACGGTTGAGCGTATAAAAGTGGTGTAACATGGTCATTTTGTCTAACCATAGTCTTTGTGATACACCAACAGAACTCCAAAGAAACATGGATGCATTATGTTGTGGTCTGAGAGTGTGGCTGGTCAGCAAGGACATGCCATTACATCTACTCGGGTGCAGAAGTATCCCAAACTATGCCTGTGACAACAAAACTGATGCAGGTGATGCTTTGCAAAAAACTGAAAGCAAAAAGGTATTGATCTCAGCTATATGTGGCAGAAATATGGTAAATATCAGATCAATGCTATGGGAGTACTTCAATATCAAAAGTATGCTTTTTTTGTACCACCCAGTACACATAATGGAAAAAAGACCGTATTTTTATTCAATAGTAAAATTGTACTAGATTATTTTATCCTAAATATACCTTCGGGTTGATTTTTTTCAAGGTGGAGTCTGAAGGTAGACATGAGTTGTCAATACATATCCCTAGCAACCACTGACAACTTAACATCATTATATACCATGCGTTTTGGACTTATTTGAGGGTCAGGGAGATGAGATACAGCCAAAACAAAAGTGGTTTTTAGAACATGTCTTCCCCCTTTAAGTTGAGGTGAAATTACTGTGAATAACAACCATGTTGAAGTTTGCTCGACCTTTATAGAATGATGTATTTCAACTTCTTCCTATTGATTAATTCAAGAAAAAACACAATTGTATCAATTGGTGATGTTATCAATTGATATCAGCCCTTTTCAGAAATTTATTGTAGATATAACAATAAATTCAATTGCATTATTTTCAAATGAGATGTTCATTCTGCTTATTAAAGTACTGATCACAGAATCCGATGAGCCAGCTACCATGGTGCACGTTTTTATCTCAAGCATCCAGACACATTCGTCAGGGATACTATCCTTCTCAATCGCAATGTGTGTACTACTTCCAAGAGCTGAGCTGACGTGATGATGTCGTCATAACACTTCTTTACTGAACGAGTGCGCCCTGACTCCGTAGGAAACAACGACGCTTGACTTTGTGCTACTTACGAAATTAAGGGGCGTCCATTGGCCAAACATTGGCTCCATAGGCGAACGTCGTCGACTGCTTACTGCGGTGGAACCACGAGTGAAAATGTGGGGCATGCCCTCAGGCTCGAAAGATTAGCAATCCGAGACTGGCTCATCGACAGGTGACTAAAAATTTGCTAAAGAACAGTCAGCATCGCGACTCGACTTCGTAATGCGCAACATCATCGAGCGCTGACACTTTTGCACCAAGCTGTCCAACATCGTTTAGCAATATTGAATGCTTGGTTAATCCAGCAAGCCGTGTTGTTTGCCTCCGGTGTCTTTCTTTCTCTAATTTGTTATATTAGTACCGCTACCTAAATCAAACGAGTTCCACTTTAGTGAGTTGTCTTTGAGTCGTAGTTATTGATAGAACTTGGCTATTAAAGAAGCGTTGATTTGAACGTCGTGAAGCGAAAATCATGAATTATATTGATTTCGTCATTGGTCAAAAGATACGTCAAGTGTCCGGTTTGCGATTTGAGCTGGATAACAAAATTGCCTATCGTCTGGGCTAAGGAGATATCGGCACCGTCCTGGAATACCTCGATGAGGTACTTCATGATAGTCATGACGTTTCCGAACTAGTCCGTTGACACGACGACCCAAGGATCAAACGAATGGGATCGAGTGACGTCACTTTCGACCAATGACCAATATTTACGTGGAATTGATGTTGTGATAAGATGACTGTAATTCTAACTCTGAAAAGCAGCATCGTAGAGTGGAATTTACTACCTAGCAACGTCAGCGACGCAGAGAACAAACAAAGATGCCGTAACTTGCTAGACATAAGATGTCGCTGTACCCGTCCGTGTGAGCTCGGTATAAAGAAAAGGCAAGACTTGAGGGTCCAGGTGTAATTTGCCCCTTGTCCTAATTTATAAAAGCGGTTTATGAATATCTAAAGCAGGTTGTTGCAAGCATTCAATCTGTAGGAAAGACAAATGAAAGATGGAAGAGGTCTACTCTATAGTGCTTGTGTTGTTACCTGCGCCTTTCTTTACGTCAACTACTGGCTTCTCGGCATTGTTCAAGACGAATCGACCAGACGTCTCTATTGTTTTACCCGACGAAAATCTTCCAAGGGTTGATTCCATTCTCGAATGTTCTTCGCACTGTAACAGCGATCCAAAGTGTCTGACGTTTAATTTCGACAGGAAAAAGAATTTTTGCCAGATCAGCCGATTGAAAGCTGGTATTTTACTCTTGGGGACTGCAGTGGGAAGTTTGATGTACTCTCGGGCATCGAAACAGATATGTTTGCAGTTGCATGCATTGGAATCTTACCGGAGTCATCTCTGCCTGTGTATTGTGACAGAGTCAGGCAAGGAACACCACCTCCGCCGCCGCCTTACGAAAATGCGAGGAAGTAAGGAGGTCTGGCCGATGCCATCACATCATGCATTCACGTTGGCGTTCCAGAGATTTGCGAAAACTCCCTAGTGTAGTTCTACATCCGGCTGCAGAATCGACGTGATTTTGGCCCAGTGTGTTGAATCCGTTGAATTCTCTGTTTCGACGTGGCCTGCAAAAGTGCCGAAAGGCTAGGCTTGGAGACGAAATGATGTGTATTAGCCCTCTGCGTCTAGACCAACGTTACGCACCCGAATCAACGGGCGTATCAGGGTCCGGTTCCAATGGACTATATTCCCGACAATCTCCCTCCTACGTCGTTGTGATTGGATGATGAAGTCACATGACACGAGAAAAACTATAGGGCTGGCAGATATTTGGAATACATGTAGGTCATGATTGCACGTACACATCACACAAAACAGTCGGGCACTCTGTCAGTCTCCTCAATCTGATTTGCTAGAAATCCTTAGGAATTAAATTAAAATTTTAGGTATTCGGAATAGAAAATATTAAGGCCATGCCGTCACTACCACTATGGTCGCCGCATACCAAATTATTAGTGCAACCAGAGTCTTTAAAATAAATAAATAATTTGAAAGACTCTGTTGCAACTCATTGCATCTCGGGCTGATAGGCTGAAATTCGGAATATGTCCTGACTAAATGATTTCCAGTCACATATTATGAAGAGGTCGGGCACTCCGGCAATTCATTCGATTTGCTGAATTCCAGGTTATGGGCGTGTCACAAAAAATACGGTCGCCGCATAGCAAGTGATTCGGTGCAACTGAATACATTTTAGCCAATTGAGTTGCACGATTCGCTTGGTGAGCAGCTGCCAGTTGCGATGGATCGCAGCCAGTTGCAAAAAGTTAGCAACAAGTACATTGCTGTACATTCCATCTGTACATTCCATCTGCACATTCCGTCTGTAAATTTCAACTGTACATTTCATCTGTACATTTCATCAGTACCTCTCATTACGTCTATAGCCTATCAGTACCTGGGTTTCGAAGAATTGCTCCGAATGAAATTTGGTTGCGACATTTATCTTGCCATGCCAACCGGGAGTTTTTCCGAAGCCCTCAACACAAAAGCCCTCGGAATCACTAACGCCAACGCCAACTTTTTTGTATCTCATTGTCACGGTGGAGACATGGTTCACATTGCTGGCCACGGGCCACTACAAATTCGCCGGTATATTTTGTCAAAGTGTTCTTAAAGCAGCCTAAGGCACTCCTCTCAGTTCCCTTCGCCCCTCAATTTCACCAGCCACAGAGGAGTCCGGCGAGTCGATGTTGGCTTTGGTGACGCCGTATTCACCAATATGAGCACAGGCACGAGGAAATAAGAGCTCAACATCCCCAAATCGACTGACAACCACCCCTTCTGAGCTCTTCACGTGCCTGTGGTAGGTGTGACATAATTGAGTGGTATTCACATGAAGGGTCACTTTGAGTGTTTGGTTCACACCTCATTAACCCATTCAATTTGACATTTGATCTTTATTGTCCCATTTTTCCCTGGTATTTTTCACAGTTTTTAAAAGTTGACCTACCAGGAAAAAGTCGGGCAATGTCGGACTTTTTTGAGACAAATTTGGAAAAACCTGAGAAATAGTTAAGAAGTCGGAAAAACCTCCTGCTAGCGATTGCTCGATTTCCTTTCAGGTTCAATTATCCTATTATAAAAGAAGCGTGCTGGAAATGAAGCCGGCCGTAAAATACAACTTTGATATATACTACCACAGGAAAAATGATACCATTATCATAAGCCGTTTCGAAGAGGTTAAAAACACCATCAAAACGAAATATCACTTGTACAAATTCCGGCAGAGTTTAGGGATATTGTACCCAGGAAGACGTTTTGAATGCGACGGACAAGCAGTAGTGCATGGGGAATATGATGACACCTTGATAGTTTCATATAAAAGGAAAATGTACCTTTTTTGCCTGAGTGGAATTTCAGCAGAGAGAGTGCACCAAATCTTCCTAAACAGAGCATCATTTGCGTGCGCCAGTAAATCATCCTATGTTTTGGACGGAAAGAGGGTATTTCATCATTGCAGTAAATCCCATGGTACTTCCATGGGCGAGATTTTCAGTGGCCATGTGGTGAAAAAAGTAATCAAGGGGAAGAAAAGGGAACGTCTTACTTTTGCCTTTAAAAACGTTTTACACCACTATTTCAGTAAAGATTCATGGATATTTGCTTCCAGTAGCCTGGGCGATTTCGTGACTTGTAATAAACTTCCTGAAGACGGCACTAAGGTGAGATTGTATGTTTATAACAGGAACACCAACAGCTTAGACCAGAAGGTTTTCCATCTTCCGAAATCGAAAAGTGTCATCACGGATATTTTATTAGATGAAACCCACAGCAGGTTAATATTCATCCTGGATGGGTCAAAAATGGTTAACATTGACTCAAATAGAGTAAAGCAGAGCAAATACACGTATGACCTAGTTATCGATGAAAGTATGTTGAAGACAAGTTTTCCAGGTCGTCATAATTTCATTATGCGAAAAAATGGTCAACTCATGCAATATGAGGCTAATGTTTTGGAACGTGACTGTCCTACAGCACGAAAGAATTATTACTAGAAATGGTTGACGGAAATCAACGTTTGGGACCTAAATGATTTGTAGGTCAAAACATTCACAACGTCGGCGGACATTTCCATGTCACCTGCTGGAAATCCTTTCTGACGAGACGAAACCGCCATGAGGTTGGAGGGCTCAAGCTGTCGATTAGAAGGAGCATCTTTTTTATCTTTAGGTATCTATTATTGGACTTGTATATATTGAAGGAAATGCGTTGGGCTATAACCTAAGACAAAACCCGAAAAATCATTGATTTTTTAGATTCGAAAATTAGTCATTTTATGGTTCAGCTGGCAGTTTATCAGTCGACGTGTTTCGCACTGAAATCAGCAGAATGTTTCTGAAATCCTGAATTTTCACAAAAATTGGCCCATTTTACTTGAAATCTAAAGGTGGTGGTGACCTCACTGACATTTACTTGTTAATAAAATTGCGTCCAAAGTAAGACTTTGTGATGCACCAACGCGGCAAATGAAGAGTTTGTTTGCGGTGAGACTATTAACCAGCCGACTACACGAACTCCATCTTTTCATCACCCTGCATCGAGGCTTCATCTGGAAGGCATTTTGCTTTTACGCTGTGATTGAAAATCGATTGCGTGGGCATGGTAAGGTGAATCTCTCAGAGAAATAAATTCCATAAAGCTATAACGAGGTACCGCCTCCACGCCCTGGAGGCTCCACTGCAGAGCGTTTGGTGTAGACAAAAAGGTCACTTGACCTTGAAAGATTAAAAAAACTAAGATAGAAAATTAGAATTAATCGTTAACCTTGTGTGAAGTCCATTCTGGAACGTGGGGAACGGTAATCAAGTGTTCATGCATGTGCCAATAAGAAAGATATAAATAAATTTTTCTATTTTTCAAAAATCTAAAATGGCGTTTTTGAATCCTTTGAGGTCAGGGATCGAGGTAAAATGCAGCCCAAAACGAGATCGTTTTTTTAAAACACGTCTTCCCACTTGTTATTCAACCTCAGTGACATTGGTTACTAAACTCACAGAAAGTAATAATCCAACTGATGATGGTTGAGCGTATAAGAGTGGTGTAACATGGTCATTTTGTCTAACCATAGTCTTTGTGATACACCAACAGAACTCCAAAGAAACATGGATGCATTATGTTGTGGTCTGAGAGTGTGGCTGGTCAGCAATGACATGCCATTACATCTACTCGGGTGCAGAAGTATCCCAAACTATGCCTGTGACTACAAAACTGATGCAGGTAATGCTGTGCAAAAAACTGAAAGCAAAAAGGTATTGATCTCAGCTACATGTGGCAGAAATATGGTAAATATCAGATCAATGCTATGGGAGAACTTCAATATCAAAAGTATGCTTTTTTTGTACCACCCAGTACACATAATGGAAAAAAGACCGTATTTTTATTCAATAGTAAAATTGTACTAGATTATTTTATCCTAGATAAATATACCTTCGGATTGATTTTTTTCAAGGTGGAGTTTGAAGCTAGACATGAGTTGTCAATACATATCCCTAGCAACCACTGACAACTTAACATCATTATATACCATGCGTTTTGGACTTATTTGAGGGTCAGGGAGATGAGATACAGCCAAAACAAAAGTGTTTTTTAGAACATGTCGTCCCCCTTAAGTTGAGGTGAAATTATTGTGAATAACAACCATGTTGAAGTTTGCTCGACCTTTATAGAATGATGTATTTCAACTTCTTCCTATTGATTATTTCAAGAAAAAACACCATTGTATCAATTGGTGATGTTATCAATTGATATCTAGGCCTTTTCAGAAATTTATTGTAGATATAACAATGAATTCAATTGCATTATTTTCAAATGAGATGTTCATTCTGCTTATTAAAGTACTGATCACAGAATCCGATGAGCCAGCTACCATGGTGCACGTTTTTATCTCAAGCATCCAGACACATTCGTCAGGGATACTATCCTTCTCAATCGCAATGTGTGTAATACTTCCAAGAGCTGAGCTGACGTGATGATGTCGTCATAACACTTCTTTATTGAACGAGTGCGCCCTGTCAGACTCCGAAGGAAACAACGACGCTTGACTTTCTGCTACTTACGAAATTAAGGGGCGTCCACTGACCACACATTGGCTCCATAGACGAACGTCGTCGACTGCTTACCGCGGTGGAACCACGAGTGAAAATGTGGGGCATGCCCTCAGGCTCGAAAGATTAGCAATCCGAGACTGGCTCATCGACAGGTGGCTAAAAATTTGCTAAAGAACAATGAGCATCTTGACTCGACTTCGTAATGCGCAACATCATCGAGCGCTGACACTTTTGCACCAAGCTGTCCAACATCGTTTAGCAATATTGAATGCTTGGTTAATCCAGCAAGCCGTGTTGTTTGCCTTCGGTGTCTTTCTTTCTCTAATTTGTGATATCCGTTACCGCTACCTAAATCAAACGAGTTCCACTTTAGTGAGTTGTCTTTGAGTCCTAGTTTTTGATAGAACTTGGCTATTAAAGAAGCGTTGGTTTGAACGTCGTGAAGCGAAAATCATGAATTATATTCGTCATTGGTCAAAAGATACGTCAAGTGTCCGGTTTGCGATTTGAGCTGGATAACAAAATTGCCTATCGTCTGGGCGAAGGAGATATCGGCACCGTCCTGGAATACCTCGATGAGGTACTTCATGATAGTCATGACGTTTCCGAACTAGTCCACTGACACGACGACCCAAGAATCAAACGAATGGGATCGAGTGACGTCACTTTCGACCAATGACCAATATTTACGTGGAATTGATGTTGTCATAAGATGACTGTAATTCTAACTCTGAAAAGCAGCATCGTAGAGTGGAATTTACTACCCAGCAACGTCAGCGACGCAGAGAACAAACAAAGATGCCGTAACTTGCTAGACATAAGATGTCGCTGTACCCGTCCGTGTGAGCTCGGTATGAAGAAAAGGCAAGACTTGAGGGTCAAGGTGTGATTTGCCCCTTGTCCTAATTTATGAAAGCGGTTTTTATGACTATTTAAAGCAGGTTGTTGCAAGCATTCGATCTGTACGAAAGACAAATGAAAGATGGAAGTGGCCTACTCTATAGTGCTTGTGTTGTTACCTGCGTCTTTCTTTACGACAACTACTGGCTTCTCGGCATTGTTCAAGACGAATCGACCAGACGTCTCTATTGTTTTACCCGACGAAAATCTTCCGGAGGTTGATTCCATTCTCGAATGTTCTTCGCACTGTAACAGCGATCCAAAGTGTCTGACGTTTAATTTCGACAGGAAAAAGAATTTTTGCCAGATCAGCCGATTGAAAGCTGGTATTTTACTCTTGGGGACTGCAGTGGGAAGTTTGATGTACTCTCGGGCATCGAAACAGGTATGTTTGCAGTTGCATGCATTGAAATCTTACCGGAGTCATCTATGCCTGTGTATTGTGACAGAGTCAGGCAAGGAACACCACCTCCGCCGCCGCCTTACGAAAATGCGAGGAAGTAAGGAGGTCTGGCCGATGCCATCACGTCATGCATTCACGTTGGCGTTTCAGAGATTTGCGAAAACTCCCAAGTGTAGTTCTACATCCGGCTGCAGAATCGACGTGATTTTGGCCCAGTGTGTTGAATCCGTTTAATTCTCTGTTTCGACGTGGCCTGCAAAAGTGCCGAAAGGCTAGGCTTGGAGACGAAATGATGTGTACTAGCCCTCTGCGTCTAGACCAACGTTACGCACCCGAATCAACGGGCGTATCAGGGTCCGGTTCCAATGGACTATATTCCCGACAATCTCCCTCCTACGTCGTTTTGATTGGATGATGAAGTCACATGACACGAGAAAAACTATAGGGCTGGCAGATATTTGGAATACATGTAGGTCATGATTGCACGTACACATCACACAAAACAGTCGGACACTCTGTCAGTCTCCTCAATCTGATTTGCTAGAAATCCTTAGGAATTAAATTAAAATTTTAGGTATTCGGACTAGAAAATATTAAGGCCATGCCGTCACTACCACTATGGTCGCCGCATTCCAAATTATTAGTGCAACCAGAGTCTTTAAAATAAATACATTGTAAATAATTTGAAAGACTCTGTTGCAACTTATTGCATCTCGGGCTGATAGGCTGAAATTCGGAATATGTCCTGACTAAATGCTTTCCAGTCACATATTATGAAGAGGTCGGGCACTCCGGCAATTCATCGATTTGCTGAATTCCAGTAAAAGGTTATGGGCGTGTCACAAACAATATGGTCGCCGCATAGCAAGTGATTCGGTGCAACTGAATACATTTTTGCCAATTGAGTTGCACGATTCGCTTGGTGTGCAGCTGCCAGTTGCGATGGATCGCAGCCAGTTGCAAAAAAATAGCAACAAGTACATTGCTGTACATTCCATCTGTACATTCCATCTGCACATTCCGTCTGTAAATTTCAACTGTACATTTCATCTGTACATTTCATCAGTACCTCTCATTACGTCTATAGCCTATCAGTACCTGGGTTTCGAAGAATTGCTCCGAATGAAATTTGGTTGCGACATTTATCTTGCCATGCCAACCGGGAGTTTTTCCGAAGCCCTCAACACAAAAGCCCTCGGAATCACTAACGCCAACGCCAACTTTTTTGTATCTCATTGTGACGGTGGAGGCCACTACAAATTCGCCGGTATATTTTGTCAAAGTGTTCTTAAAGCAGCCTAAGGCACTCCTCTCAGTTCCCTTCGCCCCTCAATTTCACCAGCCACAGAGGAGTCCGGCGAGTCGATGTTGGCTTTGGTGACGCCGTATTCACCAATATGAGCACAGGCACGAGGAAATAAGAGCTCAACATCTCCAAATCGACTGACAACCACCCCCTTCTGAGCTCTTCACGTGCCTGTGGTAGGTGTGACATAATTGAGTGGTATTCACATGAAGGGTCACTTTGAGTGTTTGGTTCACACCTCATTAACCCATTCAATTTGACATTTGATCTTTATTGTCCCATTTTTCCCTGGTATTTTTCACAGTTTTTAAAAGTTGACCTACCAGGAAAAAGTCGGGCAATGTCGGACTTTTTTGAGACAAATTTGGAAAAACCTGAGAAATAGTTAAGAAGTCGGAAAAACCTCCTGCTAGTCATTGCTCGATTTCCTTTCAGGTTCAATTATCCTATTATAAAAGAAGCATGCTGGAAATGAAGCCGGCCGTAAAATACAACTTTGATATATACTACCACAGGAAAAATGATACCATTATCATAAGCCGTTTCGAAGAGGTTAAAAACACCATCAAAACGAAATATCACTTGTACAAATTCCGGCAGAGTTTAGGGATATTGTACCCAGGAAGACGTTTTGAATGCGACGGACAAGCAGTAGTGCATGGGGAATATGATGACACCTTGATAGTTTCATATAAAAGGAAAATGTACCTTTTTTGCCTGAGTGGAATTTCAGCAGAGAGAGTGCACCAAATCTTCCTAAACAGAGCATCATTTGCGTGCGCCAGTAAATCATCCTATGTTTTGGACGGAAATAGGGTATTTCATCATTGCAGTAAATCCCATGGTACTTCTATGGGCGAGATTTTCAGTGGCCATGTGGTGAAAAAAGTAATCAAGGGGAAGAAAAGGGAACGTCTTACTTTTGCCTTTAAAAACGTTTTACACCACTATTTCAGTAAAGATTCATGGATATTTGCTTCCAGTAGCCTGGGCGATTTCGTGACTTGTAATAAACTTCCTGAAGACGGCACTAAGGTGAGATTGTATGTTTATAACAGGAACACCAACAGCTTAGACCAGAAGGTTTTCCATCTTCCGAAATCGAAAAGTGTCATCACGGATATTTTATTAGATGAAACCCACAGCAGGTTAATATTCATCCTGGATGGGTCAAAAATGGTTAACATTGACTCAAATAGAGTAAAGCAGAGCAAATACACGTATGAACTAGTTATCGATGAAAGTATGTTGAAGACAAGTTTTCCAGGTCGTCATAATTTCATTATGCGAAAAAATGGTCAACTCATGCAATATGAAGCTAATGTTTTGGAACGTGACTGTCCTACAGCACTAAAGAATTATTACTACAAATGGTTGACGGAAATCAACGTTTGGGACCTAAATGATTTGTAGGTCAAAACATTCACAACGTCGGCGGACATTTCCATGTCACCTGCTGGAAATCCTTTCTGACGAGATGAAACCGCCATGAGGTTGGAGGGCACAAGCTGTCGATTAGAAGGAGCATCTTTTTTACCTTTAGGTGTCTATTATTGGACTTGTATATATTGAAAGAAATACGTTGGGGTATAACCTAAGACAAAACCCGAAAAGATCAATGATTTTTTAGATTCGAAAATTAGTCATATTATATTTCAGCTGGCAGTTTATCAGTCGATGTGTTTCGCACTGAAATCAGCAGAATGTTTCTGAAATCCTGAATTTTCACAAATCGGCCCATTTTACTTGAAATCTAAAGGTGGTGGTGACCTCACTGACATTTACTTGTTAATAAAATTCCATCCAAAGTAAGACTTTGTGATGCACCAACGGGCAAATGAAGAGTTTTGTTGCGGTGAGACTATCAACCAGCCGACTACACGAACTCCATCTTTTCATCACCCTGCATCGTGGCTTCATCTGGAAGGCATTTTGCTTTTACGCTGTGATTGAAAATCGATTGCGTGGGCATGGTAAGGTGAATCTCTCAGAGAAATAAATTCCATAAAGCTATAACGAGGTACCGCCTCCACGCCCTGGAGGCTCCACTACAGAGCGTTTGGTGTAGACAAAAAGGTCACTTGACCTTGAAAGATTAAAAAAACATAAATAGAAAATTAGAATTAATCGTTAACCTTGTGTGAAGTCCATTCTGGAACGTGGGGAGGGGTAATCACGTGTTCATGCATGTGCCAATAAGAAAGATATAAATTAATTTTTCTATTTTTCAAAAATCTAGAATGGCGTTTTTGAATCCTTTGAGGTCAGGGATCGAGGTAAAATGCAGCCCAAAACGAGATCGTTTTTTTAAAACACGTCTTCCCACTTGTTATTCAACATCAGTGATATTGGTTACTAAACTCACAGATAGTAATAATCCAACTGATGATGGTTGAGCGTATAAAAGTGGTGTAACATGGTCATTTTGTCTAACCATAGTCTTTGTGATACACCAACAGAACTCCAAAGAAACATGGATGCATTATGTTGTGGTCTGAGAGTGTGGCTGGTCAGCAATGACATGCCATTACATCTACTCGGGTGCAGAAGTATCCCAAACTGTGCCTGTGACTACAAAACTGATGCAGGTAATGCTGTGCAAAAAACTGAAAGCAAAAGGTATTGATCTCAGCTACATTGTGGCAGAAATATGGTAAATATCAGATCTATGCTATGGGAGTACTTCAATATCAAAAGTATGCTTTTTTTGTACCACCTAGTACACATAATAGTAAAAAGACCGTATTTTTATTCGATAGTAAAATTGTACTAGATTATTTAATCCTAGATAAATATACCTTCGGGTTGATATTTTTCAAGGTGGAGTTTGAAGCTAGACATTAGTTGTCAATACATATACCTAACAACCACTGACAACATAGCGTCAATATTCCATGTTCACGGAGAGGTCGGAAATGTTTTCCCGGTTTCCTTGGTAACCGATTTCTGTAATCTGCGAATCTGCTGTACAGGTGTACGACTAGTTGCAACAAATGGTTCACACGGATAATATTCTCGATTAAATCCGTCCTTAATCAGCATAAGTGTCAATTTAGATATGTTTTGCTCATTTGTAGGTGAGGTTTAGTCTGTTGGATTTTGCCTTCTCGAATACGACACACCCTTAACACGTGATAGTAATGAAAATGAGGTGATAATTCGTTTTACGTCACCAGGAAGGTGTAAGGTGTATCCTATCATAGATGGATTCGTTCAATGTGAGATCATGCACATACGAGATTGAACTGCATATAATGGTTTTGAAAAGCCGGTGAATGATAATATTCCAGTCCCGCGGATGGGATACATTAATGAGGTAAGATCTTAATTTTGAAATAGGGAAATCTAGTTGTTTTGTCAGTTGCGTTATCGCCTACCTTTTCGTTTTTGCGTCCATTCTTATCCATTAAGACCGTATAAGGAGACACTATGACGAATTCCACACGCAAATTCTTTAGGAAGTGACCACTTGGCAAGCCCGGCTTACCAAACAGCGACTTTTTCTTGTCCTGAATGGAGAGCCGAACTCATTAATATTAAAGTAAAGTCTCCAGCTCGCCAAACAGGGTAGATTTTTTACCTGTTTGGCAAGCCCGGCTGGCCGAACAGGGTGGCTTTTTAGTGCTGTTTGGCAAGCGGCTCTCCAAACAGGACAAAAAAAAGATGCCTGTTCGGCGAGCGGCTGTCCAAATAGACCCGGCCAATTCTTTAATACCGACCTTCTCGAGTTCATTTTCAATTACGGATACTGATAAATTGATCAAAGGATTATAGTTAGGATGGTACACGAGTGATTTAGTAATTTCGTTTTTACTTTGAAGTTATTGCCTTAGCCAAATTATCCATTTCGGTAGTTGTTGGAGCACTGCAATTCTTACGATAAAACAATGCAACGTCTCCAAGTTGTAATGGGGTACCGGTGATACTTGTTTATCCTAGAGTCTTGTTTATCGTAGAGCACTTTCAATATTATTCTGTAGCATTTGCAAGAAAAACAATTATCGTGGCACTGCCCGTGACCCTGAACCTGACCAATGTGTTTCAGCCATCAACAAAATCTATAAACATATTGACCACAAATTGTTTTCTTAACAAAAAATCGACGCCCTTCTGTCCGAAACCATGGCAACGGAATCAGCATTTGGACGGTTGCTATGGATACGTTAATATACCATGTCAGGACTAAATATCGTCCATTGTCTTCTTGGTGATTTTCTTGAACGAGATTTCTCCTCATGTTGCGTGAGGACGAGGCGCGGTACTGTTTCACGACTCCTCACGATTCAAGATTCAATGATCAAACAAAAACAATCTCTCGATCATCACCATACGCTCGGGCGTGCTAGTCATCGACAGAGGTTTTTTTTGGTTTTCTTGGGGGAAGAAAACATTGGCTGTTCAGGTACCACCACTTTGGCTAGAACTTGAAGTCCTAAAGCAATTAGAACTTATTCAAAATTAGGTGAATGCCTATTTAAAACATGGGAGACTGTGCTCTGGGAAGCAAAGAACAGACTCCCACCCTTAAAATTGGCATTCACATCGTTTTGAAAGAGTTCTAAATGCTTGAGGTCAAGTTCTCGCCAAAAGGGTGGTGCCTATGGTCAACCCTTAACATAGTATGATTTCCTTATTCCGCCAATTTCTATCTTAGCACTAAAATTAAAAATTATTAATTTTTAGAGTTTTACAAAATCAAAGAACAGGTTTATATCCGACTATGGTTTCTATGACCCACCAATTTCCATCTCTAAACACTATTATCTAATTATGGCCTTTTTTACAAATGTATCAAGGATTTCCATAAACCATTCTATGTTACTTTTTGATGTGCATTTTTACAAAGTAAGAACAGAGGCAAAGCGATGGGGCATGTGATTATGAATCAGGCTTACGAAGTGAGGAGTCCATCATATAAAAAGCAACATTCTGTTTAACGTGTCACACGAGTTGTTTCGGTTGGATTCCACTATGATTTTCCAGTTGGAGATAAAAGCATGCGATGGTCCTCCCGCCAGTGAAATAATGTAGCGATTGTTATTGCCTGGTCATGGCGCTGCCGTGTCCCCCCTCTGACAATCTCGTCTGTTTATTCCTCCCTCGCAAGGCCGCCGCGGGATATCGCTAACAATCCCCATGAAGAAAAAGCATGCGTGATGCTGCGATGTGAATACAAGTAATGGATCTCCTTCACCAATAATTGATCAATAATCGGTTGTTTACACATTGCAAACCTCAGTCTCGCGTGATTGGAAGTAAAAAACGCGATTGTAAGCCGCTTCAAAGGTAAAACATATTGAGACGCCGAGATGAAAACTAAGTAGACAATTTTTGACTGATGACTTGCATGAAGTGGCCCAAAATTGATAAATGCCTCGATCATAGCGCACTCTTAAAATATCAACAAGTAAAAATATGATTTTATGGTAATTCTTTACTACTGTCCCTGTTGCACCTGCAGTGAAATCTGAGTTATTTTTTCACAATCGAAATAGGAATTCTTAACAATTTTAATGGTTATTTTTTAACCACTGAAAGCTAGAACTACTGATTAATGGTTAGTTTCACTGCTATTTTAACTAAGAAGTGCGGTAAAATTTGATTGGAAATTCAAGAAGAAATTTCTTTATAGTGTATTGTTCCTGCTGACAGGGGGCTGGGGCATTTACTTCTGTTAATGATTCAGGAAGCATCCCCAAATGGTGTTAAATATGCAGGTACTCAACGTTATTTTTTTCATAATTATCTTATTTTCAGATGACCCTATTGCAAGGTTTCTTCGCATACGCAGCAGTATTATTCTCCTTAAACGTCCACGTTGCCAGCCAACAAGGTAAGCTGACAGAATACGGATCCATTTGCCAAATCAAATGACATAAGCTACTAGGATTATTTCTGACCTAGTGGGTAGGAATTGCGGTCGTTTCGCTGGTGGTTTTGCATCAGAGCCAACATTTAGGACAAGTGACACGCTGGCACTTGTCGTATAACCTCGAAAGTAAAAATATTATATCAGTGGTAGCCCGGGCTTTCTCCCCTACCCCACTTGTCTAGCTTCAAAACCATCCCTAAGCTCCAAGGAGCGAAACGACTACGATTTGGAGCGAAACAACTGGGGCGAAAAGGTCATGGAGCGAAACGACCGGCTACCAGTGGGTAAGGGCAATTAAATCACAATTAAATCTATAGTTGCAAGGCATATCTAGACCAATTATCAAAGAAAACCATGAGTAGCAAATGATTGAGGTTCAATAAATATTAATCATTTTTTGAGACACCCTGTGTATAGATAAATCCTGGAGGAATCATGTTTAAAGGACACGCCCGCCCGCCCATAAATTAGTGCTTTTGATGTGATGTATTTTTGAGGTAATCTATCACAAAGCGTAAATGCATAGGAAATGAAACAATTCGATATCCATGGTAATTTTTGATTTCGGTGCTAAATATATAGCCTGAGAGTAACCAACGCCGGTTACTCTTAGGTTAAATGAAGTTCATGGGACCCCAGCCTGCGATAGCCTGTTAGAAGTTGTCCTCTGAAACCCTAATTTCTTGCATAATTCATGGATCGTAAGTATCAATGAAGACTCAGTGGGCGGTGCTCGTTCCACTCAGAAGGAAATGCTATTCAAAGTTTGTTGGTCTTGAGTTTAACTGAGTTCATCCCCGGTTGCACGCTTAACTTTTTTTTCGCAGGAAGCTCTTCGTCAGAAATATTATACTACTTATGTTCGAAGGGAAAACCATGTGAGATGTCATATTCAATATCATAAACTGTTCCGGGAATACCTGGATTCTTTTGTTTTGATTAATTAGTAACTCGAATCGGTTTCCCCCTGAATTAGTGTATCAATTACGCAAGATTTGATGAGAACAAGTGTGAAATGGGATACAAGTTTTGTCACCTCAGGCGGTTTTTGGACTCTTTATGACGCCAGGGATATAATTTCGTCTCCATCACGAAACAAACACGACTGATAAGGTCAAAATACCACGAATGAGAAGGTTCATAACGTCAGGACAATTATTTCATGCGAAGACAAGATAATAATTGGCAAAATCATGGGGCTCATGACGATTAGGGTCAAAATAAAACAATGTTGTCGCCCACATTTCTCTTTGTCATCAAAGTGTACCAATACCAATCAAATGTCTAACTAATTGCAGTAATGGCACTGTGAAACTGCTTGGAGCCATGCATTTTTGTAATTGATTATGAAAATGTAGTTTCCTACCGAGAACTGAACAGTCAATTGCCATTAGCCAACATGAACGCCCAAGCTTACATCTCAGGCTCTGATGTAAAATATTGCCTGATACGGCGAAGAAATTGGTTGTTTCCCCGCCTATAAATCCACATTTACCCATTTTTCTTAGAGTTATTTTGCCTATACATATTGATACGTTTTTTTTCTTTCACTTTGGGAATGCTTCAGCAAATCCTCCCATTTATCCTTAGGCTGGAGCCGTGAAGTAGCATTCATGCTATGCTTCCACGAGGAATATACTATTTAGTGCAGTGTCAACACCCGTGCAGTCCCTTAACTGTAAAAAAGATCAGTCAGACAAAATATCTAACATGTCTTATTCACCCTAACTCCTGCCTGGTAGTCCCCCTTTGATGTACTGTCTTATGGTTTTATACTGATTGTTTCAGGTGCCTTTAACCCATGTGAATTTCCTTACAATCCCTGTAGACACCCTGATGCAACATGCATTCCCCTACCGTATGCATATTACAACTGCACGTGTCCCACGGGTTACCGAAAAGTGGGCGAAGACGGCAACAAACGATGTGAAGGTAGGCGGAAATCGTTTGAAAAACTCGTGTTCTATCATAAACACGACTACTGTCAACATTTTTTGCGATGCCGAAATGTATGCTGGCGATAAGTCCTTATAGGATTTGCCCGAAGTCCTCTCGATAACAGTTGACTAGGTCAACAGTAGAAAACCGACCGCGCCCAGTCACCGTCATCAATCATGTCAATCTGTCGCTATCAATTAATCGGTAATGGGTTTCGTAATTTATTGTACTGTCTGTTATTTTTCGAACAAAAGGGGATTTGCTCTGTTGCCGGCTGATGGTTCAAATTTCATGCCCAGCCTTCAAAGCGAGAGGAGTTTGCTTTGCCTTCAGAGAATATTTGAAGGGGCGTCTTGCATATGCTCAATATGAGAAAATCCTAGGGCTTTTTGTAAATATCTTTAATGATTGTATAAATACTGAACATGAAAATACGATTATAAACAAGATTCGTTCGAGACTCATGTTGTTCATACCGTCAAGCGGAGAAAGAAAAGTGCGCAGAAGGAATAGTTACGATTTATTTGGCATCTCCCGATATCTAAAACGACGAACCCAAAGGAAACGAAAACGAAATGGTTTTCGAAATGTTTTGCTACACCTAGGCTGGATTGTTCAGAACCACGCCAGCTTTTACCGAATCGAAAGTCTTAAATGAAAAGGTTAAGTGGAATAAACTAAAAGCACATATCGTCTCGGCCGGACACTTTTTCCATGGGGACATTTTCTACTTCTCAACCGGCTACGAACCTAACACCTTATCTTATTGGTATCATCTGTTGCTTATCAAGTTACAAACCTGACATTTGATAGTTTTATAATTGGTATCACCTGTTGCTTATCAAGTTACAAACTAACATTTGATGTTTTTCTAATATTGGTGTTTTCTGTTGCTATCAGGCTACATGTACCAATAAAACATAGCATCTGATTATTCTTGGTATTTTCTGTTGCTTATCAGGCAAGAACCTGGCATTTGATTGCTTTTTAATTGTTGCTTATCAGACATCGATGAATGTGCCCAAACAACGAACCTATGCAAAGTAGACCAGAATGGAGTAATGGTCAATGTAACTGGTGTGATAGGCTGTGAGAATCGACAGGGGTACTATAAGTGCGTGTGTGAGAATGGCTACCGACGGCAGGACAATACTACTTGTGTTGGTAAGTATAAAAGTGACAATATACAGTATATAATTAATTATATTGTGTACTATGAGACGGAAGGTATTTTAAATCAAACATGTACCTGAAAAGTTAGGTGTTTATTGAGCTTGGCGAACAGACTATATATAATATTTAAGTTTGCGTGCACTGTCTGTTCCCAACTTGAAAAACAAATTCAGGGCAAATATATTTTACGCTCTGCGTACATACATTTTTTGACATACTACATATTTGCCTTCACACTTTGTAATAATTAAGTGCGAAGTACAGGTCGTCCTCGTGAATATCGGTATCGGGTGCCATTTTTAAGAGGCCTCTTGGGGTGCCATATATTGCATGTATTATAATTGGCTATTTATACTCCATGGACAGTGTTATTTAAATGTTGTTGCATGCACAGGTCATCACAGTCATTGGGTAATTATCTGTAAGTCAGACCAGCGGGTATATCTAATGTGTTGTTAGTCAATGTTCCAGGGCGGTATGGGAAACGGCGCTTTGCAGACAGTGCATGAAAAGTCACAATAAAGGTGGGACCAGGGCCTACTTAGTCCTACTGGTTCCCTGTTGTGGACCTCCGAAATGTATGGTCCTACTTTAATAGTACAGAAAGGATAGGCTATTGGTATTCACGAGGACATCCCGTATTACCACGAAATATCCACAAATTTAATGTGACCTACTTTTACTGCAAGTAGTTCACTGAAAAAGAGTTCTGAACAGATAAATTAATAAACGTTTAATTAAAAAAAATTCAGCAATAAATTTTTTCTTTATAGACATCAACGAATGTCAGGAGACGAATTGGAAAAAGACACCCTCCTGTCATCCGACTCGTTCAGTTTGCATCAATACTGTGGGTTCCTCAAGGTGCGAGTGCAAGAAGCCTTTCAAGGGAGACGGGAAAACTTGTTCAGGTGTGTATTTTTTGAACGATGCTCGGGTGAGTGAATATCACCACCTGCCCCATTTCTGGCATGTCTGATATGAGTATCAGTTTGTGATATCTTAAAGGCACTATCAGTCGACGATTCTGATGATGAAGAAGTTACAGTGTTCTGACCGAAAGGTTCAAAGCTCTTCCGAGTCGCATTGTTCTCTCCGCGTAAGAGTTCAACGGTTAAGTGTATGCGCTTGGCAGCTGTGGTCATTATCACCCTGAGGAGCACTCCGGGAGAACTGACGGAAGCTCGTTGACTAGGGTTGACTAGGAAAAGCGCTATGAGTAGCCGAGCTTTCTAACTTCGTTTCATGACTTACAAAAGCATATTTCTGCAGTTACAGTCGTCAATTTCAGTTCTTTTGATTTTTACAGATACTCTAACAGCTCAAAACCTGACTGGCTACAGCAAAGTTGTCTACGATGAGAATGTCCCTAGATTGATTTTCACAACATTTTCGGTTCCTGTTGGTCCAAGGAGATTTCCCTCGTTCTACGTGAGTTACTCCAAGTCATAATCATTCTAAATTTATTTTAAAGTAAAAAGATTTGGGGAGCGAAATAATTACCTCAAAAGTAGTAGAAATTGAAGTACAAAACATTGAGTAGAACAATTTAACTTTGAACTTCGTGTGTTTATTCGAGGTAAATCTTACGAAGATTTAGTTTAGATACATTGTAAGTAATATCTTATTACGGCAGTTACAACAAAAATCATATTAATCATAAACCTAATCATATTATGATGAATATGCTTCTCTGGACGCAAGGGCCCAACGCGCCGCGTAGCGGCAAAAAAGCGAAGCTGGCGAAACATTTATAACGGGTCACCGTCACTTATTATTGGACTTATAGCGCATTTACGGGGTTGCAACTATTTTGCTTTATAGTGTCACCAGGAAAGAAAAGCATGCGACCTAACGCCGATCTATTTGTATAAAGTGATAATTGGAAGGTATATAGTAGGAAATATCAATAAAATAATCATTCCATGTCGTCTTTTGAGGGCATTTTTGATTGTAAAAAATATATGTGTACGTCACCGTAGTCTCTGCAATGATAATTTTATCAGAGCAGTCTCGCGCAAGTAGAAGTTCTTTACCTACTAGTTCTTCACTTATTAGTCTCAACGTCTGGCGCAAAGCCAGACGTTTTCCATTACGATTTCACTACGATGTTTGACAATAAGGAGCAGTGCGCGAGATATGCTAATGAGCAGACTTCCCTCGCTTGAGTTTCTGAAGAATGTTCCATATCGCGCTAAGCTCATCACTGCTGATTATGACAGGCGTGCAGCGGTAGGTATCTGCTCCCCAACTTCCACCCTAATACGGTACAATAAGTTACCATTTGATGAGAATGGGACAATGCCCTCACTGTGTATGGAGTCATAGGGATAAGAAGACATTATTCATTAGTGTTGGTACAAGTGATTTTGCCCAAAAAGCATGCGCATTCAAAAAACAAAATATGCAAGGTATCACGTACATGTAACATGACCATGACGACGTGCAGAAAGTGCACTGGCCATTGCATACCCTATGGCTATGTATAGTAAACATGGTAAACATGAACAACATCATTATTCATCGGCAGTTCATTTTACTCCGAGCTTTTCCTGAAACATATTGCCATGATGATTAGGCCTACCATGTACCATGACCAATAACGGCACTAGATCATGTAGATGTCAACAAGTTCACATGAACCGTATAATCCCGCATAATCCCGCATGGCGCATGTGGGGCATGCGTCTAAACCAAAGCCCCAAAATCACTTGTTTTGGTCTATTTCACTTGTGTTTCCCCCGTCTCCCAGTCCATAATACATTTACAGTTTACAATCCCCGATCATGGCCCAACAAAAGGTCATCGGTTGACTAAAGCCAAGGAACACAACTGTTCAATGGATTTATAGTTGAATGCGATCAAACTACATCTTTTCAATCGTGGATTGTAAATTTAACCCCATGGGCCTAGGGAAGGCCCTATAACAATACTTTCGACACAGTTATTATCTCCGCTGCCTCCACCATGTTACACACAGTGCTCACTGCTGATTCTAAAATGCGCCACCTAGTCGATTGCACTATCGTCATCACCTCATCATACTTCATTGACATTACAGGCACACATTGACATAGACCACTGTTGCAATCAATGACACAGTCGCTATCCAAGTAGCATTATAGAGGTAATTATCATTATCATACCTCATTAGCATGTGAACCAATCGCGTCGCGTCCTTTGCGATCACGGCAAAGCCTCATGGAATAATGTCTTTCAACGTTGAATAATTTTTCATATTCCATGCCTACAACTTCAATTTCTTCATAATCCATGGCTAGAAGTTCAATACTAATATAATATCCAAGATAAAGTTACAAGAAGTAGTCAATAGGGGTCTCTCACCTCTCACTGTATGTCCACACTATTCACGCTTGTACGAGGAATACATTCAATGCTGAATCTAACAACACCCAGTGCCCTTACTCTGTATATTAGTCACTGGAAGATGGCCCATTTCACTCCTTGCTTCTACTTCACCTATAGTCTCATTGCAAACGCCTCAGTTCTATGATATCACATTCACTTTCAGCTGTCATGCAACGCAACAACTGTGCTATCTGCCATCGCACATCAACGAAGAAGTGCAGCCGCCCACATTCCACCTCACGTCTGTCCGACCAGCTGCAATCCTCGAGGACGCCCCACTGTACCACGATTTCACTACGATGTTTGACAAGAAGGAGCAGTGCGCGAGATAGGCTAATGAGCAGACTTCCCTCGCTTGAGTTTCGGAAGAATGTTCCATATCGCGCTAAGCTGACCACTGCTGACCATGACAGGCGTGCATTGGACTGGTACTGGTTGGAACTGAACATTGAATATGCTGGTGGTGACGCTTTCTGATGAGAAGTTGGTCGTGACTGATGCAGTATCCTTGGACTTGTCCACAGCATCGTTCAATCATTGCTCTCTGAGCTGCCTTGATTCTGTACCCAAATACTAAGACCAAATGCCTGTTGACTGTGCTTTAAGAGAGACTGGCGCCATGCCTAGAGATATGACTGACCCCTATTGGCAAATTTGTATGACTTTATCTTGCCTACGTAGCTGCTGCCTATAGTCTCCCTTTAACTGCGGAACACTTCAAAGTCGATAAAATGCCATGTTCCACCTTTTAATGTGTTCAGACTGCCATTTTCAAAATAATCAAGTCAGGACACTGCCTTCTAGTCTCATAATAAATTTTGCTTTCCTCAATATATAATAACATTTCTTCTTCTTCAATGCTTTCATCATTCCAAACTTCTCCTCCTCTGACTTTTACAGGGGTACAGTCATGGCAATCAAAACCCAAATACTGAGACCAAATGCCTGTTGACTGTGCTTTAAGAGAGACTGGCGCCATGCCTAGTCTCTCTTAAAGCACAGTCAACAGACACCAACCCCCTCCGACTCAGAAACCACAAACGCCCAACCCTTCCTGCTACCCTAATACTTCTGGGTTGGTGTCATGTCACTAGACCACCACACCTAGCTAGGGACTCGTATCTACCCCCTGGAGTTACATATAATCTACAATACAGCGGATGAAATTATTATAACACGTATTACCTTTCTACAGTTCGAAGCATCCAGGCGAAAATTAAATGCTGTGGGGCCGAAACGACTGGACACAGATCTTTGTTCTTTTCTGACAGTTCCTTTGTTGTGGGCTCTTCCAGATTTCCAAGGATGGTGCAGTAGTCTTCACGGGCGTGCCACCTGCCGGGGGCAAACGCTGGCGACAGCAGTACAAGAACTACATGTTACGAGACCCGTGCCCAGATGGCATTAACAAAGACATGTCCTTTAAGGCGGATATCGCCATCTTTGCACCGTATTGGTCTGCCATGACCCGGAATACGGGGAGCGCAGATGATTTGGTATGTCTTTTACCTTATTTCACTTGACATGTGTCTGTTGATTCAAAGTCGGACCTTTTTCCTATGGGCTGTTTTCATGATATAGAAACAAAACAGCGTGACCTTTCCTGGAGAGGGGAAGGCGTTTTCTACCTTCATACATGATAAATCGCTCAGTTATAGGTATTCTAGTGCGTTGGTATTAATTGGCAGAATAAATTACAGATGTCTCAATAGAAATATAATGTTCTCAAAACATTATCCACATCACCAATCACAAGGATTGTTAAATATCGTAAAACTTTTTCAGGCTGGTGAAGTATTTTACAATGTGTATAATGAGCTAACTGAGGCCGATGTCAAGCAGCAGCTGAATCTCCATGACCCTGGTTCAAATACCGACATACTGTCCCTGTTATCCACAAGTTTTGACTACAAAGCGGGTACAGGCGCTCCGTGCAGCTCTTCATTGGCGCCCAAGTACACGCTCATAGACGTCCAGTGGGAGAAAGTCACCCATTTTGACAGTGAGGGTTATTTCCTCGATTTCGTTGATGGTCAGACGGTCAAATCAAGTTTTTATGTAAGTCTACGATAATCTGCTTCACGTTAAACCCGGACCAACAATAATAACTGGATTCTGGTCGTGATACAAGCCATCTCGAAAGATCAAGTAGTCTAATCAGAGTAGATCTAGTTTAGTCATTGTCTATTTCATCCATTTTAACACGATACTCTTAAAAATGAAGGATTTTTTAGCTTGTAAAAGACCGTACGTAAAAGTCGTATATTTGTGTTGACTGAAAAATCCTGAAAGGTTTATGACGTGCTCGAAATATTTTATTTTTAAGAGTGTAGTGGTTGTGCAGCTTAAGAAAACGTCGTTAATTCGTAGGAAATCATTTGCAGGGCGCTACATTCCGCCTTCGCCTCCTGACCAATTACTTGGAGACTGTCGCTATCTACTCTTACGGCGACGGTGACATGATGTGGGATTTCACATACGACTCAAAGTACCAGCCGCTATTCCCGGTTGCCCGTGGTAAGTTGCCGTAAACTATCTCTAACATAAAAGTCGGATGTGGCAGGTTTTTTAATGGTTAACCCAGCAAATAGTAGAAATTTTTTGTGTAACTACATGTACTCGATTGAAGACGACCCAATAGATAATCAAAATGCATTTGAACCTAATCAATGACATGTTAATTAGCACACACCCCAGACCCTGGTTGCTAATCTGACCTCGACCGCCATTCTTACGGCAAAGGGTTTTTCTTCCTTAAAGAACCTCGCCCTTCTTTCTGTTCTGTTTTCTTTGTTGCAAATCTTTTAAAAAATTGCCGGTAGTTGTCAATCTCGTTTTAAGAATAAAGTTGGTACTTGTACCAGGTAATTATTTGTTTACAAACATAAGGTCAGAGGTCTATCAAGCTACTTGTTGCACCCTGGTGATTTCAATGGTGTTTATTTGATGTTTACCACTTTTTCTCCATTGACCATGGTTCACATCGTACATCGATTATCGGTTATGTTAAGCCTGCAGCACACTAGCCGCCAACTTCGGCGTTCTCAGGCGTTTTTTGCCGCATGAGTCCTGAACGCCTGAAAAATCCCTAGTCTGCTACGAACGGCGTCGGCGAACGCGACTTGACGCCACTTACCGCAACTAAACGCCAAATATCTAACATGTTTCATTTTTGACGCGTGTCGCCGCGCTTGAACGCAAGAAGAAGCCAGGTTTGCTACGGATGGCCGCCTGATATGGCGTCGGCGAGGCTATGGCCAATCAGCTTCCGTCTTGATGTCACATGATTTCAAAATGGCAGCCTAAAGTGGCGGAAAAAACGCTACTGGACGCCAATTCTGGGCAGGTGTGCTCTGACCGGGATCCACTGGCCGCCAACTTTGGCGTCGAGAGGCGTCAGCCGAACGCTTCTTGTCGCCAAAGTTGGCGGCTAGTGTGCTGCAGGCCAGTGGATCCCGGTCAGAGCACACCTGCCCAGAATTGGCGTCTAGTAGCGTCTTTTCCGCCACTTTAACCCATCCTGGGCCATGCAGCGCGAAATCATGTGACATCAAGACGCAAGCTGATTGGCCATAGCCTCGCCGCCGACGCCAAGTCAGGCGGCCATCCGTAGCACACCTGGCTTCTTCTTGCGTTCAAACGCGGCGACACGCGTCAAAAATCAAACATGTTAGATATTTCGCGTTTAGTTGCGGCAAGTGGCGTCAAGTCGCGTTCGCCGACGCCGTTCGTAGCAGACTAGGGATTTTTCAGGCGTTCAGGACTCTTGCGGCTAAAAACGCCTGTGAACGCCGAAGTTTGCGGCTAGTGTGCTGCAGGCTTTAGCGACGTGTGATGTGAAACTCTCAAAAGAAATGTAAGTACTGAAAGGAAATGGGAAGACACAAGCTTACTTGTCTGTAATTCTTTTGAATTTTTTTCAGGGTTTTATGCCAGCGTCTCCGGCGGCGTACCATATATTCATATGGATGGAAGCTCATGTCCTAACCTTGGTGATATCAAAAACAACGCCAACGTAACAAACATAAAACATATCGACAAACGGATATTCAAATTAGCTGAGGGTACGGAATGTATGCTGGTGTCTGATTCGTCAAAGACTGCATGTCATCATCCGGATATTCAGTGTAAGGCCTGGATTACAGAGCAAGAGAACATCTTTTCGGGGCCAAAGCAGATCATTCAAAGTGATACTGAAAAGTGTCCTTGTCACAAGACGTTGCTTAATACGGCAGATTACACAGAATTTTACCAAGCCGGGACTACTTCTTGTTGGAGAGAGAAGACTGCGCATCGTGATGCCACTGACACTGCTCCCCACAATATTTTATTCTACCTACAGTGTTGCTACATGGAAGACATGCTTGTAACTAATCCATTCCTCGTCGAAGGCAGAAATCTTTATTTGGTTCAGAGGGAAAATTCTCGAACTAAGATTATCAATGATTACAAGTACCTCGAAACCTTTGACTTTTGCTGCTCTAGTACCAGAATAGAACACGGAGAAGCCAGTCAGGAACAATGTTCTCGTTTTCTAAAAGCCCGTCCCGTGTCCAATTGTGATTCATTTACGCCAAGTGGAGGTAAGAAATCATTCGATGCAAGAGCAATATGGTGCTTAGAATCTTGGTTAAACCAATACCCAATTATAAAGCTTCAGTGTAAGATAGACAGTACGATTTTGAAATAATGTTTATGAAATAAACTACCTTAAAATACACGGACACTATTTTTCTCATAAAACTTGTGCATCGCCTGTAGCGTATTTAACAAATTGTTTGATTGGCTCTCACTTTGCGATAGGTTGCTCTTTTTTTTGTTTCGTAACAGTAACAAGAATAACTGAAATTGTTGTGTCATGTATCTCTAAGTCCAAAGCGTCTAAACCACCTGATATTGGAGCAGGGACATTTTCCGACCGTATACAGTCATGTGCAGTGGGAACGCTACTGTACAGACGTGACGTCACCATAAGGACCAAACAGTTTTTCAGGAGAGAATGTGATATTTCATTGGTAAATATGCTTTTGATTCGAATATTTGCAGTGCAAGTACCGTACAGATTAAACGTGCTTAAACTTGTATTTTCAGCCATAAGTAATTCGCCGCCTAGATTCACCTCGAATGATATTATCATACGCCTACACTACAAGATGGTCGAAGCCAGTCTGCTGACCATCAACGTCACAGATCCAGAAGGTGACCCCGTGACCTTCGCAATTGACGGTCCTGATTGGATGACAATCGACAGTACTACAGGGGTCATTTCCGTTACCCAGGTCCCATTGATGCCAGCTGCCAGCATGCCCATAAGGATTGTTGCTACTGATAGTAAAAATATGTCCTCAGTCTTGATCCCAACAGTGACATTTTGCTCGTGCCAGTCCGTAAGCATCAAGTATTTTTTCAATAACAAAAAATGATAGGGATTATTTCTATTTTATTTTTGGCCGGGTCTATTTGGCAAGCCACTTGCCGAACAGGCTTCTTTTTTTGTCCTGTTTGGAGAGCCGCTTGCCAAACAGCACTAAAAAACCCACCCTGTTCGGCCAGCCGGGCTTGCCAAACAGGTAAAAAATCTACCCTGTTTGGCGAGCTGGAGACTTTACTTTAATATTAATGAGTTCGGCTCTCCATTCAGGACAAGAAAAAATCGCTGTTTGGTAAGCCGGGCTTGCCAAGTAGTCACCTCCTTTATTTTTTAGCTGATGGTATAGATAAGAGCTGAGTCGTCATGTACCTGAGTGTGAGGGTATGAGAACTTCACAACAGTGTTAACGGCGATGACATCTAAACCTTTGGGAATTAAAATAATTGAACAGTTTAACTCTCACGCTGTTTCGACGAAAAATAGTTTTTAACTAATACAGAAATTCCAATCCCCTTTTAGCATCCCACAAACATTTATGTATGCCATGTCATTGATAGATATGTGACAATATTCTAATCTTTCATCTGCGCTTTGAGACAGTAGATAATACAGTGAAAAGCGCTATGCAAGAACTCACAATTCTGATATCCGTCATAATGTGTTTCCATTTTATTTCCAGTCAATTGGTCAATGTGATTATCGAATCACATACGTCTTGCCGTTCACTAAAGTGTCCTGTGTATGTGATAACATAAGACAAGATGGGGAGTCTTGTAAGAAGATATTTAGCATGTGCAAGACGAATATATGTTATCCGTCGTCTAGTTGTTCTGAAGGAGGTACGGGAAAGGTCAAATGTGGAACCTGTCCTAACGGCATGATCAATGAGAACCTAGATGAATCTGGGATGCCTTGTATAAGTACGTATATAAATCGTGTTGAGAAAATTCTATTAAAACATCTATTTGATGTAAGGAATTATATGATATTGTACAGTCTTAAAGAAATTTTTTTGGAGCTTTTGAAAAATATTTCAAGGTTTTGCGGCAAACACAACTATGCACCCCGAAGAGTTTTTTCGGTGAAATTATAAACCCCTATTGGGTTTTGAGATACTGGAAGACATCTTTCATTATTTGACTTCGCTTATAGAATTAATTTGAATTCCTCTGACGAATTTGATCATATTTCATCTCCGGGTTTTAATCATGCCGTACTTTTTACCATTTATAGGGCCGGACAGGTGTGGTCGCTCCCTCCCGTGCGGGGGCTTTGCTCAATATAGGTACACTGCCCCATCATATCGTTGTCGCTGTTCAAGCCAAGGGCCAGGGAATTTTTACGACCATATTACGAGAACGTGTAAAGGTACGAACTCAACATTCGAGACCAACAATTAGTCAAGATATAGCATACGTTTTGTATATCCGGGTACTGCGACATGGTATGCGACTGAGCAACATGGTTTAAAAGACGAAATGAATGCAATTTTCAACCGAAAAACATTCTTTCGTTCTTATAAATTTCAACAGAGTTACATTTTCAATAGTTACATGTACACAATACGTAGTATAAATGAAATACAGGTCGTCCTCGTGAATATCGGTATCGGGTGCCATTTTGAAGAGGCCTCTTGGGGTGCCATATATTGCATGTATTGTAATTGGCTATTTATACTCCATGAACAGTGTTATTTAAATGTTATTGTATGCACAGGTCGTCACAGTCATTGGCTAAAGATCTGTAAGCCACACCAGCGGGTATTTCTAATATGTTGTTAGTCAATGTTCCAGGGCAGTATGGGAAGCGGAACCAAGGCCTACTTAGTCCTACTGGTACCCGTTTGTGGACCTTCGAAATGTATATGGTCCTACTTTTATAGCACAGAAAGGATAGGCTACCGGTATTCACGAGGACATCTCGTTTAAAAGTACATACGAAAAAGTATTGTAGAATTTATTGTACATGTACTTCCATATTTCTCGTACAACGCTATTGATAGTACAATTACAGTGATTTATAGCTGTTCAAAAGAGCTATTTTTTGCTTTTATTTCCTCTAATTGTTTTAATGTTACCAAAAGGTTGCTGTAGTCGACATGTTTCAGTATAAAATCAAATGCTATTTATCCCAAAATCAAACTAAATAAACGCATCCTTGCAGATATAGACGAATGTATATCTGGTGATGCCACGTGTAGTGAGGACAGGGGAACCGTATGTACGAATGAGAAATACACCTCAGTGCATAAGACGCATTCGTGTGCATGCAAGCCAGGATTCGCCATTACAGAGACTACAGATCCAAAGAAGTGCGAAGGTACGTACGGCCCGGGGACAGAAGATGTAATGTCATTTATTTTTTCGGACACATTAAGTGCATCTTAAATGAGCAACTGTAAGGGCACTTAAATGGAAAAGGATGGCGTTATGACGTTGTCGCGGGGTTTATGCCTTACCACAAACTACTTTTTCATGCACTTTGAGTTATCACGAGTTTATTGCGGTCTCGATGATTTATTTCGCTCTAATTTCATCCTGGTGTGGTAAGTAAGTAAGTAAAACCACAGCAACCTATGGTCATTATGATGTTATAGAAATACTTGAGGTAGGGGGGGGGGGGGGGGGCATAGTCATTGCGGTAGTGTCATGATACCAACAGTGCCTTTAAAAATCTCTGCTTTCAAATATTCGGAAGGATTTTATAAATTTGCGTCTGAGTCCCTTATCTCCCTTAACGCATATGAGCATAAGCAATTGCATTGTGTATTACAATTCACCAACTGATTTTTTTAATCAGAATTGTCTATGGCAAGAACAATGATATAATGCAATTCAAAAGTCAATTTTGAGATAAAAAATGTACAGTGACTATTTTTTATGTCTGATGTTCAAAAGTTCGTTATTTCATGATCATCTTTCTTCTGTCCTTTTTTCGATAATATTACAAATGCCTGCAGCTACCGTTTTTTTATGTTTTAGACATTGACGAATGCACCAAAGTACCGCCCGTATGCCCAACAAATAGCTGGTGTTTGAACACCCCGGGAAGTTACACATGTCATTGTAATCAGGGCTTCAGGATGAACCATGACACAAAGCAATGTGAAGGTAAATATAAATTCACTTTGGGCGATATGTTTCTAGTAAGAGTAGAATGCTCTCAAGTGCCACCTGATGCTCAGCCAAGAGTCGGTGTTTGACCTACTTCAACTGGCACGTATTTCCTTTTTATTACTGTTTAAAATTTCTTTGGTGTCATATCAGAACCTGAGAAAAGCACTCAGTTGCACTGAATGATGGTTCATGTACACACGTTCAGGCCCTCTTTTCTCAAAGAACGAGCAGAAAATTATTACACTGTAACTGATATGAGTTAAATGACGAATTCTATAAAACTAAAACAATGAGCAGAATTCACGATCCTCTTTTTCGTGGCGCCCCAGGTCCGATTCAAAATGGATGACGGTAACCAATAAGTTATCAGATATCATCAGTTAACTTCTATGTGGCTGACTTGGAAATATACTTCAAAGTGATGTAAACATGATGTAAAATTATCTAAATTTTGTCAAAACACGAAGTCACATGGAACATAAAGACTCTCCGTAACGCCTCGATATAATCAACAAATTATAGAAAGGCATGATAAGGATAGAAAATTTCCCAATGTGCGTTCCACCTCAGTGTAATGAAAAGTAATAGAAAAGTGCATCTTAAAAATAACCTTTTGTTTTTCAAAATTACAGCTGACTTATGTTGTTTTGTGATTCAGAGTTTAATCTATGTGATATTCAACACAACTGCTCCCAGGTTTGCCGAAAGGGTAACAAGGGGACGTACGGAACCTACTCTTGTAGATGCGACAATGCCAATGCGTTTAGCCCGCAGAGTGATGCTGTTACTTGCAAACCGAAAGGTAATGTAAAAAAAGCTCAAAAAGCTCATTTCTACGAGTAGAGCAAAAATGAACTTGAGATCTTTGACAACATTTTATTGACTAGATAAAATGAATTATCTTTGTCAATGATGAACCGATGGAACAGCTTTAGATATGAGCCTTATTCATAGGATTGTTTACTGATGAGAGTCTCTGTGACTGTGACCGGATAGAATAAATTTCATCTCTTTTTTTTCTTTAGCTCAGTATGAATGTGACTCCTCTGAAAAAGCCTTATGCGATGGTGGGAATGCCCGGTCCATTTGCATCAAGGACGATAAGAACGGCGGCATCTCATGTCGATGTCCCAGGGGTTTCCATTCAAAGAGGGATAACAGTGGAACTTACACCTGTTCAGGTAATTGTATAGGCCTACTAGTATATTGCGTACCATTACTCTCGCCGATATATCAATATGGGGCGATGGAGAAACAATGAGTTACACAACTGAACAAAAAACGGGTAAAAGATCTTCGTTCCAATTTAGACATTAATTGTCATAAGTTTTGAAGCCATTTTTGTTTCTTCAATTTGATATCTGTAAACTATTGACTTTATTCGGGAAACTGTGTAATCGGCTTTGAGGGAGGTGTACACATGTTATTTTGAAAACATATAAAAAATGATGAGGTAATTGCCTTTGTTATGGGAGCAGACACAACACTGAAACACATCTATCGTAAAAGAATATTGTAGAGCATTGTTTGACTTGTCATATACAACAATGAGACTTGAAATTAATCATGGATACGACCTCCGCCTTTAAAAAAATACCAAAAAGTGCCACCTTCGAACCACCGGCGGGACTCGAACCCGCAATCCTCGGCTTAGGAGGCCGATGCCTTATCCATTGGGCCACGGTGGCGGTTGAACACTGCTCGCTCATATGAAATTATATTCTCATTCAAGCTGACAGTCGTGAATACCATATATCATTTAATTGATCGATACTGCATACAGTGTTCAACAAACAGATGTTGATACCTGCCCGAGCAACCGGTACTGCAATCATCTGTTGTTCGTAGCACACAGCTGTTTGAACCAGACGGCAAGACAGTCGTCCATACCGCGATATCTGTTCACACTTGCCACCATTTGTCATGCGATATACAAATATTCATGCGATCATCTTTGCATCTATTGTAAATTTGTCTCCTAGGATGCTCTAATGAGTTTTGAGAGGGCCACTTACATACATGAAGATTATTGTTGGTACTGCATTATCATAGAGTTGGATTTTGATGAGTCTTAAGCGGAGAAATGTCATTATACGTCTGCAGGCAATAATCTAGCCTAACTCTTACGAGGAACTTTTCAGATATGGACGAGTGTCTTTCCTCACCATGCGATGTCCGAACAAGCGATTGCAAGAACACTGTCGGAAGTTTCGAGTGTGTGTGTAAGACTGGCTACGAGTCAGCGCTGAGCAAGCGTTTGTGTCTAGGTAAGGCTTCGACTAAGATGTTCTAAAATGAAATTGCCACCAAAGACAAAAACCTCACAAATAAAACATCAGTTGCAGCGCCCTGTTTCACCTGGTCTGACTTTTGGGTTACAATTGCAATCTGGTTAGATCGACGTGGAACTACACCAAACGTAAGCAATGGTAAATAACGGCCAGGTTGTGTCCCTTTATTTACCAATATTTATTTCGGCGGAATTCTTAGAAGTTATCCTTTGTCGTTTGAGAGATTTCTGGCAGTAGCCTATGTTCGAGCCCCGTCATGTTGTGATTTCGCACTTGGGCCAATAAAGGATTGTGGTGACTCTGTGATGAATTCACAGTGTCCTACATGGATTGCCCATGGGTTGCTACATCAGCAGGCTTACAAACATATGTTACATGAGGAACCGGTATGGCTTACGGCGTGCGTGGTAAGTTATGATTGTTTTCTTTTTCTTCAGATATTGACGAGTGTGCCAAGGGTACCCACAACTGTAATGCGTCATCTGTATGTGTGAACAGTCCTGGAGGATTCTATTGCAAGTGTCCGGATGGATCAAATATGGAGGGAAATATATGTGAAGGTAAAAACGAATAGGAGGCCTTTCGAGAAATTATAGCATTTGCCGGTCTTCTAAACTTCCACTTAACCGCCTACCAGCGGAGCTCGATGGGGTTAAGTTAGACACGGCAATGCCGCGGAAAGCAATCCCGAAATGATTTTGACACGCCGTAGACGCGGCAATTAACAGATCGGATAAAATCACCATAAAAAAGGAGTTGGGCAGATGGAAGCACGATCATAGAATGCCAGTGCCTCTTTTTCAATCCCAACACCATCTTCCAGATCTGAGGAAGTCATCAGCTGTTTAAATTTTCCCGTTTACTGATTGGCTGATACTTAGTCAGAAGTTTATACTTTGCTGATTGATGATTGGTTGACGACATGTATTCTTCCGCAGATATAAACGAGTGCATATCTGATTGGACGAACAAATGCGACAAAGAAAATGGCGTCTGTGAGAACAAGTCACCGGGGTACTCGTGTAAATGCAAGGATGGTTTTGATGGGAATGGCCTACTATGTACAGGTAGGTTCTCTTGTTGTCGCCATTGAGGCTGCATGCATGCAATGACCTCGTAAAAATTAGTTTGTTTTATTTATCATCGTATTTACTAGTGAACATATTGTGGGATTGGCATGATTGTTTTCTTTTTTTCAATTTCAGGTGTCGAAACATGTAATATGGATGAAAGAAAAGCCTGCCCTCCATATTCCGCTTGCACGAAAAGTCCTGGAGATTTAAAGCCAACGTGCACTTGCTACAGGGGATATAGGATGAGCTTTGGAAATTGCACCGGTACGAAAACGATTGAGGTCAACTATTTATCGTTGAAAACATATATTTTTACATCACTTCTCACTGTGGTAAAAGTTTGAAAATGTCATCGATAGAATGTCCGGAAAAACAAACGATTCTAATATGCGCTTTTAAATATTCGAGGTACGCCATGAACTCTTTAGAACCATTTACCATAATTCGTCAGTACACAATTAAAGTCGGGATATTTTCGACTGTTACACCGGACCTGCATGTGTGCAAGTACTTTACATTTGCTGAATTTGATTTCGAGAATTTGGCACTTTGGGTTACTTACATCAATTACATAGGAGCTGCAGCAATTCACGTTACAGTAACCATTTTAGCACGACCTGAAAGGAACAAAAAATATAAAACAATGCATTCAAATGTACATTTCTTGCCTGATGACAACTGTTTTCTTTAGATATTGACGAATGTTCAGAACCAGGTACACCGTGCGTGAACCAACTCGCTACATGTAGAAACCTGGTACCGGGGTTTGAATGCATCTGTAAGACAGGATACACGGGCAATGGTGTGATTTGTGAAGGTGAGGTTGATAAAGTAGAGAATTGGGTTGTTGTATGAGTCCATATTGATATTTACAGTTGAACTATCAGCTTTCAGAAAAACTCTGATTATATCTATGACCAAATAAGACATCGTCAGTCCTTTTCTGGGGTTAAAATCGCATTCTAACCGGTTTCCTCCCTTGCAGATATCAATGAATGCCAAACAGGGACCCACGAGTGCGATAAGCGGCCAGCCCAAGCATTCGTCACCGAGCCCAGGGCCAGTTGTCACAACACCAATGGAAGCTACGTGTGTACTTGTTACCCCGGCTTCAAACAGGGAACGGACGGGAAAACATGCAATGGTAGGGTTGATGTAGCTTCGAAGGTCGTGAAAGAAACATACGGGATGTCCTCAGCCTATTCTTTCTGTACTATACATTTCGGAGATCCACAAAAGGGTACCAGTAGGACTAAGTAGGCCCTGGTCCCGCCTTTATTGTGATTTGTCATGCAAAGTCTGCAAAGCGCCGTTTCCCATACCGTCCTGGAACATTGACTAACATAACATTTGAAATACTCGTCGGTGTGGCTTACATATCTTTAGCCAATGACTGTGACGACCTGTGCATACAATAACATTTAAATAACACTGTTCATGGAGTATAAATAGCCAATTATAATACATGCAATATATTGCACCCCAAGAGGCCTCTTAAAAATGGCACCCGATACCGATATTCACGAGTTACAGTAACTGTATCCTGATTTTAAAGAACATTAAGTGGATTCCGATCGACTAGTGCTGATGTATCATAGGATGGATCATGTCAGAACGGTTTTTTATGTTGACGTGCAACGCGACGTATCAGAAATTGACAGACTCGATACGGTTTGAGGTGAAAAGAAATTACCATTTGTGCGGAAACAGTGAATCTTCTATGAGACCTAAACTGCCAGCAGAATCATTCCATGTGCCATTGCTTCTTTGTCTCTGTCAGGGTCATATCCTAGCAAGACCGTTAAGAAATACACCGATAAACTAAATAAACAAAATTAGCAAACACATCGGGTGAGACTCTATTACATGTATGTCCAGCTTCTTTTAGAGTCTGAGTTTTTTTCGCCATTAATTTTTTTATCGTTCCAGATATTGACGAATGCCAACAGGGAATACACAACTGCAGCTACGGGTGTGAGAATACGGAAGGATCGTATAAGTGTACCTGCCCGAATGGACTACTCCTTGACAGGGACATGAGATCTTGTTTCGGTAAGTAAAGTATCTGTCCTTACAGAGATCAGTCGTTAGAAATTATATTGGTAAGACTATGGTTAAACATGGTAAGATACGTCTTACCATTAACTTATATCAATAGTAAAAAGAGAAGCGCACGATCATGACAAGAAAATAACTGTGGTAATAGACATACATGCTTAGGCGTAGCCATGATTTCCAAAGGGGGGCAATTTTCGAAATTTATGAAATATACACATGTATAATTCAACAAAGGGATTGTCGTGGTCAAATCCAACGATTTTCCCAAAAGGAATCCCCTTCCTTTAAGGTATGCGGTATCTATGACCATAAAACTATATGCTGAGAAATATAGCTAGATTCTTAGTATTTCACTCAAGACATACATTTCTTAAGAAAGAGTTGCTTAAACGTTACTAGATTATGATAGGAATCTTTTTAGTAACTTTTAGGGTAACCAATTTAACATTATTTCCCTATTATTATAGTTGATAAGCCATGTGTTTTACGAAAAGACTGTGAGCACATTTGTGTAAAGGTGAATGGTCAGGAGAAGTGCCAGTGTCCGGCGGGTTTCACCATAGCTACAGATGACAAGTCATGCAGAAGTAAGTTATTTCACAATATACTAAAAAAAGATTTCTAATTGGCTAGGGAGCGTTCAAATAAGGCGAATAAACCCTAAAAAAGATACATACTATGTAGTTCAACACTTTACCTCGATAACCTTGTATTATAATCTGAAGTATTTCTAATTCTATTTCTAATCCAGATATAGACGAGTGCGTAGAATTCCAGTCTACAAACGGGCCTTGTGATGATATACAAGGAGTCTGCGAGGATACGACAGGGTCGTTTAAATGTTCGTGCCGGAGTCAACACCAACTCGGTCCAAATAATGAGTGCAAAGGTAGGGCTACAAGACGATCCTTTTGGAGTTCTGCCTCAGACCCCAAGCGTACATTTCCATATCTGAGAAGTGTGCTCTATATAGTCTAACATAATTATTCTCAAGTTCGAAGTATTGTCATACCCCGAAATATGCTAACATTACATGCTTTCGAAACTTCCTCGAGAAATTGGGAGTAACCTTACGGATTTCCCCTCAATCATGTAATGTCAGACCCAGTGCTACCTATAAAGACACCACCGAAGCCAGAATGGTGGTGAATTCGAAATAGGCCGAGGGTAGGTCAGCTTGCTTCTTTAGATCTCATGCTTTGCCTCGTGCTCTTGCATGCCATGTTTCGTTTACACGCCACCGTTACTGGCTGCCACAGCAACATTGACTGACAAGCAGGCTGTGATCACACTAATTGCTCAAGATCAGGCATCGCATGATGCATTGGGCTGAACCGACCAGTTCAGATTCTTCCTGTTTAACCATAAGGTTGTCCCCGTCTTCAGATCGCGACGGCAGTTGGACCGAATGGGCGATCTGGTCACCATGCTCCGGTGGGTGTCATGGCTCCAGAACACGAAAGAGACTGTGTATAAATCCACGCCCAGCGGGAAAAGGGGCACCATGCCCGGGATCAGGCACAGAGAAAAAACCGTGTCAGAATACGTGCACTTGTAAGTATATAATAGGAAGTTTCATCACCATCACCATCTTCATCGTTTATTGGACTTTATGTAATAGCATCTTTACGCTAAGTAATTCTTAATCAAGCACACGTATATGCACATGTTAAAGTAGTAAAAGATACAGATGACTCTCATTCCAGATAAATCGTACAGTTCAAAGGCGCTCCTGATGAAATTCGAAACTGCCGCCAAGGTTACTCCTTATATGGTAAGCTTAAAGGTTCAACCATCACGTTCCTCTGTTAATCTTATCCAAAATAGTATTACCATCTCAGCTTGTCGTACACTAAGTGAAATGATGCTGTACTAATAGACTGATGTAAGGTAAATGCACTAAGTGTGATTATGCTGTACTAATAGACTAATTCAACGTAAATGTTCAGTCCTATGGTAAAACCTTTCGTTATTTTATCAGCCACAGAATCTTTATCGGATCGGGCTTTATTATTGGCGTTCCTGCTCATTTTTTGACACCAAACAGTTTCAAATGCAAGCGAAAAACTCCTGTTGCTCAACTAGACATTTCTGATATCGTTGCAGTGGAGCTGTTGCATAGCAAGTGCCCTTCGTCACACAGTCTCCGAAGCTGTCCGTAAGTGGTGCGACACCGACGTAGCAACGGGGTGTAAAAAGCCGAATCAAATGTAAGTTCCGTAAAGTACTTCATTTTGGTTTGTCAATACGCCTCTAGAAATTCAGCAGACACAACATGCGTATAGTCTGCCAAGTAAACTGAACTTCATCAAAGTCTTGGTACGATATCCGTGCTTTTATTTTGCTTTTATTCTTCGATGCTTTGTCGAAATGGCCAATCTGTTTTTGTCTCCTTAAGGATGACGCTGTTTGAAGAAAAACTTGCGACTGGATGACTTAAATGTTCTTATCAATACATGTATGTGAAATATACTAGAAGTTATTCATACTTGGGTTGTTGAAATAACAATATTTTGAAAGCAGATTTTGACCGGCATATCAAGGTATATTCTATCTTTAATATCGAAGTGGGATTATAGTAATTCCGAAAGAAAATTGTCATCGTCTCCAATGGAATAGAGTTCAGGTTATTGCTGGGACAGGATGTAAAGATTTATATGAAGTAGGCTTAGTAAAATTCGTAGAAAACTTATGAAATGAGAGCAATATGAAAAGTGTCTTCACATTTAGAAACATGCGTTACTAATAGCTTACATACGTTTTAGAGCCCCGAAAAAGGAATACAAACGAACGATCTATTTGGATCCGATCGCGGGTTTTCCTGTCTTCGGTGACAAAAAATTGGAGGTTGGATTTACCGTGAGTGTCAAAGGAACTTACGCCGAGTGTTTCTCAAGTACGAGTATGGCTTCGACCGATTCTACAAAGTCGCTCTCGTATGAAGAGATGTTTGGTTTACTGAACGATGAAAAAAGGTAATAATTAGAATAAAACAAATGTCATGTCAAGTACATTTTATTACAAGCACTCGTTTTCTGTGCTTAACCTGAAGGTGACAGGGGTCAAACATTTTCTATTGGCATTTTCTCTTTCCTTTACAAAAAGGTCAATACAAACTCGAAGGATACCCAATGACGCTGAAACCATTTGGTTCTAAAAATCATTTGTGATGTGTTTTTTCTTCTCGAAAACTAATAATAGCTTGATTACGAGTTTAATGGCGGATGATGGCCGCCTCTACATAAGACACCCTGATAACTTGACAGCCTACAAATGAACCAGAGATCTTATGCAGCCAAATAATGTCACCGAAACAAGGATTCGTATGGGGATATCTAGAGGTTACTTTCGCAATTAACTACCGTGGCTATTATGGGGTAATTTACCTATGTATGGTCATAATTACACAAATTGTCAGTGATAGTGGCTGAAGCCATAGAAGAATGAACGAACATTAAGGAAGGTCTTTTTCACATGTCTTATAAGATACAGTTGCTGTAACTCGTGAATATCGGTATCGGGTGCCATTTTGAAGAGCCCTCTTGGGGTGCCATATATTGCATGTATTATAATTGGCTATTTATACTTCATGAACAGCGTTATTTAAATGTTATTGTATGCACAGGTCGTCACAGTCATTGGGTAAAGATCTGTAAGCTACACCAGCGGGTATATCTATTGTTTTATTAGTCAATGTTCCAGGGCGGTATGGGAAGCGGCGTTTTGCATATTGTGCATGACAAGTCACAATAAAGGCGGGACCAGGGCCTACTTTGTCCTACTGGTACCTTTTTGTGGACCTCCGAAATGTATGGTCCTACTTTTATAGTATAGAAAGGATAGGCTACCGGTATTCACGAGCACATCCCGTATCTCAAGAAGCGAGTAAAAAATCTGGTCTAGATAAGTGCATAAAGTAATACGTCATTCTCTTCGCCGTTGCAGCAAGAGCAATTTAATGACGGCGACAATGGCATCTCTAAAAAATGCTCTCAAGACAAACTTTGACCTGAAGCTTACTAGCGTAGGCCGGATCTGGACTCCTGCTACTTCACCGCTAGATACCACGCCTGCGCCGACTACAGACGATGTAGGTATTCCAAGACCCATTCCACAATCCGCGTTAGCCTACCCAATTACTGGTAAAATTTGTCTTTGCGTAAAGAAGCGTTTCTCAACCGCTACAAGCGCTGTTTTAATTGCGTCGACACAGTACAATCACTACGTCATTTTAAAAACCCTTAACAGAAATTTGTTTTTTTATTTCAAAAACCTCAGTACGAATCAAAGGTAACACAACAAAGAAAGACATTTTGCCCAGAGTTGAAATTCCGCGGTGATCGTGTTCTCCAGCAGATTTTATAATAGGTTCGGGTTACTGATATACGATTTGCAGAGACTGACCTTGTGCACTTATTATTTAGTACCGTTCACCCAGTTTCATTTTTTACACCAGCCCACGAAGAAAACTGATAACATCCTGTATATTGCAATCGGAGCTGCTGTTGGTGGAGTGGTTCTCATCGTCATCATCATTGTTTTGTCATGCAAATACTGTGGCAGGAAGGGAAGGTAGGTCAGTTGTGTGTCGATAGGTGGCAGGGTTAGATTGGTTAGTTTTGTACTTTCACATGGTAATGGTGGCACGTAACCAAGTCAAGATATCTTTAGTTTTGGTGGGGATTCATGCAACGCGTTGTTTATTCAAAACAATATCTATATCAATATTACATGATCACATCGCAAGAAATTATTTGTAATAAATAGAGGACAAATCTGAAGCAAACTTTATCCAGAATCTAGAATCCTAGTTGGTCAAACGATCAGCCTAGATGAGTTAAGCTTATGCTCATCATGGAGTTCACAAACGCTCCAACTTTTTATCGTTTTAAGTCTAAAATTCAATATGCATATAATGATGACTCCCTTGGTCCATGATTTCCAATGTAGTCGACCCCTTAGATGATTTGGTCTTGACCTACTTCTGTATCCTTATTCAAGCATGCAGTAAATACACCGTACCCACCCAACCCATCGCATGACAAAGCATGGTAATTATACGTTAGTTGATAGCGTGATGTGATGGTTCATTGTAAGTTGTAGTTGCCTTTATATGTATCTGGTGTGAGGTTAATAGAAATCGAGATGGAAAATATCATTTTGTCACACAAGGGTTCGAGATATCAACATTCTTTGTACCATCTCTTGCACTGCTCTTCGATATGGACTAGCATAAAAACGTAATATTTCATGTGTTATGTAGATGAATCTGTCACAGATATCAGAATGGTTGAAATCTGTTCATTAAAAGATAACCAAACGTTTTTCTTTCTTCTCAATATAACTCTTTGTGATTAAGGTTATTGAAGGTTTAGTATTATCGAATATCTACATGAGCATGATAAAATGTGAAGCAAACCCTTGTAAAATGGCAATCGCCTTATATACCTAGTGTGTTCGTGTTCGAGGTGACTCCAACTATAAGCTAATAATGCATCGCACAGTGCAGTGCAGTGTAAACTGTTCACCAACTCAAGATTTGCTTTTGGAAATTTCGCAAGATGTAAAGACATAAAAGCCATTTTCTCCACGCAACAACCTTGTGCTGATCGAGGAGAGTAGTAAAACCATGCTTACCTACCATGATAGTGTCTGCCTCGGCGGTTCGGGTCGGACTACCATTGCAAAGTTGCAAATCTAACCCTCTAGCCCTGCCACACCTATCATGTCTTGATTATGTATTTGTACCTGAAATGGAATGCCGTAGGACGGTGAGAGAGTGTCACATAAGTACAGAAAGGTCTCTGGATTCGGCTGGGGATTGAATGTAAAGCGTATTGAGGCAGTAAAGTTGTATAATTTGCCCTTTCCCATCAGTTTCTGCCAGACTTAAAATGACACTGCTGCTTTCCTTCTTTTATATGGACATCCAAACGAAAGTCTTAGAACTAATCCCTGTAGCAATTGACATTGAAGTTGTCAATTGCATTTTGGTGAACTTTTTGAAGGTCCCTTTTCGTGGTACATATACAGTAGAACCTCTCTATTAAGGACATCCATGGGACTGAGAAGTGCTGCCCTTAATAGAGAGGTGTCCTGATGAGAGAGGTCAAATTCAGTGGAAACGCAACCTATTTGGGACAAAACTAGTGTCCTTATTAGAGACGTGTCCGCGAAGGGAGGTTCTACTGTAATTCTTCTTCATTGAATAATTGGCGATATCAAGTTTTACATGGGTTTACTAAAACTAAATGTCTTTGACAATACTATTTCTAACAGGAAGCCTGATAGCGAATGAGAGGTCTGAATCAACATGTCTCAGGCGACTGGCTACAGCTTTCTGAAATATACCATGGGACGAGGAGAAAACAGAAGTGGTGCCATGGAATCCGAGAGCTGATAATCCAAAGAGACTGACAATATGAAAAAATGGCATGGCCGGTCCGGTCATCATCAGAAACGAGCGAATTATAAACTATGATGTTATTCGGTTGAGAAGCTGCTGATGTTGTTACCGAAATATTTAAACGGTTGCAATGAAATAGACTTTTTTGTTGTTAAATTGCTTGAACTGGCGAATTTGCGACACGACTATGTTTTGAAGGATGCAAAAAACGAATGCACAAATGCCAAATGCACTAACAAGTATTAGTTGTTAGGGTGTTAACCCGACAATACCAATATCAGTATTATTGCAATTTTCGTATGTCATGTATGCTGTGATGATGTATACAGCGTAACTATTACAAATTATTTTCTAATCATTTTGAGAATATCTTTGTCAGCAATTCATATGTAGGTAGTGTCATACACTTAGTGAAAGATGTAAAGATATTTTAATGTTTTCTCATCCACAGAATGCACAATGATGAAGGCAGAGTTATACAGTCTCCAATTTTTTTGTAGTGCAATTTAGTCTTGACAGTAACGTTGTATTATTGTACTTATTCGGTCCAAAACGCCGAAAGCAAAAATGAATGCAGTTTACCCGTCCTTCTCATGAACGATTTTCTGAAGGGGTAATTCAAATTTTAACAAATTGAACAGTGATCGAGATTTTGGTACTAATTTTGATTCAGTATTTGTGATAATGAATGTTTTATATGCTATGTTATAGAGTATGTCAGAAAAAGCCATGTGATGCTAAACATGTATACTGGGTGTCTGAAAAAAACATTTTATACCTTTCGTTTGTATAACTCATAATACAAGGGAGCATCTCTATTAACCTCCCTAGTAAACATATTAGGGTGCTGAAGTGTTGAAAAATGAAAAATGACTATTGCGCCAAAATTAATAACACAGTTGTCATGGTTGTTGAGATCAAATAAACAAAAGGTATATATTGATATAAGCTTCATTTGATCGAAGTTTATTAAGTCTATGCTTGATGTTATTGGAGTTATTCGAATTAAGAAGTATACCAACATTTTCGTCTCCCCTCGTACATGTAATGATATTATAGACGTATAGTAGCTGCCTCACATCAGATACATTATTAGAAATACATGTGATAATAAAGTTCATGTCGTTTTGCACGACTTATCTTCATTGTGTGAATTCATGTCGTTGGATGTTCACCGTTATTGGTTTATTTTCTACTTTACCATCCCCCCGCCCACCCCCTCGGATTCCGCTTCCCGTCACTGTTGCCTGGAACTTCATTGACAATGAAATCTGCTTGATGCGTTGAATTTTGAAAGACTGGCTCTTTCTCAATATTAGGAGTGTCGTGACAAGAATATTCAGTCATTTTACTCTTAGAAATATAAGTAACGTGTTTAAGAATATTGTCTCCATCTGCAAGCAAGTCTGTTCCTGATGGATAACTTATTTTTACGTCAATGCTATATCAGATAAGACAATCGCCTCGGTTTTGGTTTACATTTTAGCTCGTCTCTCGCGGTTTTGGTGAGACAACCAATACCTCCTGTTCGGTATCACTTCTTTTAACCAAACAGGCACACGTGTAACCAGTATATGTGCACCAAAAACACAGCCTTGCATTTAACGAATCGTCATCGTCATATGTTTCAGCAATTCTGTGAACCCAGCAGCAAGTGCAGATGGTAGTGAGCGGTATGATCGATCCGAAATGTCACATGGTCCGTCCACACAAGTGTTATCAGTCGATGAAAAGTCATCACCAATGCCTCCTGAGATGAAGGATTGCAAAAGTTCGGGGCAAACACTGCAGGTGATTCCGACGACTCCCCATCCAGAGGAACATAATGGGTTGCCGAGAGTTGACGTCACAACTCCTGGGGGCCATATAGCCTTGCAGGAGATGAACGGTAAATAAGAACTGACAAAAAATGTCAGTCGCGTTGTTTTGTCGGATAGAGTACGTGTGAAAGTATCGAAAACGTGAGTGAAGAACGCCCGTACGTTAACCTTGCTCAGTAAAGTCAGAGTCTTTCAAAGACTGGTAAAGTGAAAGAACTTATACTGAGCGGAACCTTTGTTTTGATTACGATTCTAAGGAACGGCCGGGAGGGAGCTGTTGGCAGACGAAAACTGCCAGAAAGATGTAGAGGATGTAAAGGGCGATATTATTTTCGTATGCACAGAAATGTTCGAAAATGCCTTAAGGTAGTAGACTTTTGAATAAGAACAAAACCATAACATTTATGGAACTGGCGTTGTCTTGGAAATCTGTTTTGGTGATTCCGTCCTAGGTATGGAGGTTGAGATCAGGGACATATCACGGATCCTTATACGTGTACGGATAGAATTGTACAATAATTTCGTCCTCTTTCTACGGAGTTTTATCCGCATTACGTAAACTTGCTGCTTTCAACTTCTCCCTATTAAAACGCTGGCGCACCAGCATGTGATAATATAGACCAATACGTTCCACACACTTGTTGTCAAAAGCCGTCCATTCAGATTCAAATCTGTTACTCTTATGAAAATATAGCACTATCTCATCGAGTTTTTTTCCCATTGGATAAAGCCTTGTTGTTGAGGAAAATAGAACACAATAGTTACATGTACGTAACAATTCGTCGCAAGCTAAAACAGCGTTTACGAGAGCTTTGGGCGAGTCGTAGTGGCACTGGTAGAGCTTGCGAAAGGTTACTCTCTTTGACCTTACTCACTATCAGATTGGTTTCTTGGTTTCAATTCTTTCTCGGATCAAAATCGGAACCATTATATCATCAGTTCAGTTTGTGTCTTCCTCAAAATCCCTTCAAGTTGAATAGTCAAATATTAACACGCTCTTCCTGTCAGAACTGTTATGCATAAATAATACTTGTTCGTGTATGTCTGTCTATAATGTCAATAAAGATTTTATACGTGTTGTTAAGTGTGTTTTTTGTAAAATGATCCGTGTATAGTTTTCAAGGGGAAATGCAACATTCAGGCTATCACATGAACAGTTTCTCTAATTGAACAGTGAAGAAAAAATCGGCACATACTTGAATATAAAGTTGTTGGAGAATTTGAAAAATAGTGGAATCTTCCGGATATTCGTTGCAAAACCTCGAATTTTGCTAGTCTACTATGGCAAGCCAAAGCGGAATTTATTCAAGACCGTGGAATTACTATTCAAGAAGTTAAATATATGTTCAAGACCAAAATATGTTCAATCCTGAATCAAATATTGTCAACCTTGAATCAAATATTGTCAACCTTGAATCAAATATTGTCAACCTTGAACAAAATATATTCAACCTTGAACAAAATATATTCAACCTTGAACAAAATATATTCAAGACTCACGTGACCATATTCAAGACGCACGTGACCACAAAAATTGATGACGTAGTTGCTCATGTTTTGATGCTTTACGGACTTTCCCGAACCCGCGTCCGGACTTTCCCGAACCCATGGTACTTGTGTTGCGTTTCGGAGCTCGAATTGTTCGCACGAGGTTTTGACACATGGTTGTACACGTACCTAGCCGCCTACACCTGACATGTACTGTAATCCTACACATCATGACATGGATGCCGAGTGAATGTCAGAGTCGATACATGTTTCACAGACATATCAGGCAAATTATAGGTTCAAAATGCGCAATGCCTGTCGTGAAACAGAACGCATCGGAAGTACCACAGATTCTACGCTCTACGTCATCAATTTTGTGGTCACGTGCGTCTTGAATATGGTCACGTGAGTCTTGAATATATTTTGTTCAAGGTTGAATATATTTTGTTCAAGGTTGGACATATTTTATTCAAGGTTGAACATATTTTATTCAAGGTTGAACATATTTTATTCAAGGTTGAAAACATTTGATTCAAGGTTGAACATATTTTAGTCTTGAACATATATTTCCTTCTTGAACTTATATTTAACTTCTTGAATGGTAATTCTAAAGTCTTGAATAAATTCCGCTTTGGCTTGCCATAGTCTACAGAGACACTCCAAAGTCGTGCAACGAACATCTCGCTGCGATATTTTGTTTCACTTCTCTCCCAAGAAAATCGCCCCTCTTGGTGAGTGTTCGCAATGTTTTCGCAATGCTCCAGAAATGCAAAGAAAACAAATAAAAAATCAGGTGGATGCATATCTCATTGTTCAATTCTGCCCCGTCATCAGAAGATCGAACAATTGGATAGGTAATCACGTTGGCGTTTCGGTTATTTTTGCCAAAAAATCCCTGTAGCAATGCCCCGAATTCTCCAACGAATGGATATGCACACCCATAGTTATTCATTTTACTATCATATAAATGCACAAAGTGCGTTTTGCTATTATATATACGAAGTTTCGTGTGTCATGAAATACTAGTCGCCGTTATTATCACAGTCATGATCATAATCTCTACAATTATCACTCAAAGTGCCAGAGGATCAAGCCAGATTGATTGCAGCAATTACGGGTTACAGTATCATGTTAACGGATTTGGTTGCGGTTATATAAATGATAGGTACTTACTAAATCTGGATCAGTCCTTCGTCGATATGATTATAGAGTATAACGTTGGTTACTCAAAGACATGATCCAGTTGGAAGGGCATTTCATTTACAGGATAACACCACCGATTGTAAGGATCAAGGTGCATTTTTCGAGATTCAACCCTAGGATTGTCGTCGCTTTTACGAGGCTAAGTGTTGTTGTGACAACAAGCAAGGCAAAGTACTTTGTGTTCACGACAAAAACGATGATGAACGAGATTTGTACGAGGTTCCCCCTCTGATTGTAGGTCAATTCGGTGGCACACGATTTTTAACCCGAATTCTGGAAACAGCAGCTGATGTATGTGGACCGTACCTTGATTAGAAGCGCATAATAGAGCAACACTTATTCTGCCTGCTTTGCGAGATTACGTTCAACAAACTGATCCATTGCACCAGGCCTCGCAACTGCAGCGAGATTTGCATGACTAACAGTCTGGAAGGAGATGTATTTTTACACCTGTCCAGTCAGTTTGGTATGAATATCGAAACGAAGAAGGGCAAGTCAACCGAGTTAACAATGAATAAGTCCCTCCACAGGCAGAATCATTTCAAAAATCATATCTAAAGTTGGAAATTATCAAGCTAATGAGTAAGCCACATACCATGGCATGGCTTTCCATATACAATCTTAAAGCTTTCCATACTTGGTACTTGGTTTGTACTAGTATGGACATCTACACTTTGATAATCACATGGCAATGATAATTCAAAATGACGAATGCCATGTATATGGATTGTATTTAAAGAATGTTAGATATCGAAATCCATCCCCTTCCAGACTGATGAAAGACGGGAATTCACCACTTGGATTTGTGCTACGATGCCGCTGCAATAAGGTGAGGTCAGTCCTTTTTTGGTCACCAACAGTCGCCCGGGGACCGCTTGCACTGGTGAATGATATCGTAATCTGCATAGCTGCTGCTAACGGTATACCCGGTAAAACCATTAGCTGCAAAACAAGAATCATATCGCATCATCCCTATCTGAAGCCCACCGTACCCAGTCTCAAGCCAAATCAACAATATGGTGGGTCCCCGCTTTTCTTACAGGTACTGTACGTATATGTCGTATTTCACAGTTCCTCTAATCGGACCTTGGATACCGACACGGTGCTGATATTCGAAACAAATAAAGATGGTTGAATTATTACTGCTTACCACATCCAATGCGACGACACTAGAGGCAACATCCAAAAGATGTATTTACTGGATGCACCACCGAGGTATCGTAACTGTCGACGATATGACAAGATACATTCTTTTCTTTCCCTTGGCAATAGTTGCTGGGGTTGTTGGCCTCCTTGGCAACAGTCTCGCATACATTGTCATCGGGCTAGAGAGACCATTTACGTCTACATCGATGTTACTCCGGGCGCTTGCCCTTGCGGACAATCTCTCACTAGTTGCATTCATATTCTTGCGGACTCCCGTAACCATCGTCGACTCCACCGCGGGTAATTTCGACTTTTATTTGGAATTTTTTCATCTGTCCTTTGGCTATCTGTGGACCATACGTTGGCTATGTAAGACTATTTCTATATACATGACTGTCGTTGTGGCAGTAGAACGGTATATTGCCGTCTGCAAACCGTTTAAAGCAGCGTCCATTTGTACCTTGAGGAACGCCCGAATCGCCGTTGCTTTAGTCGTTTTACTATCTTTAGCCTGCCAGTTTCCGCAATTCTTTTACATAACTTACAAGTACACATATGATCCCTGCACCGACCGCAAACGGCCGTACTTGACTTATAACACAGAACTCATGAGGAATCCGATATATATGATCGGATATATCTACGTCTTTGACATGATTCTGATGTCCATTTTCCCGACGTGTGCCCTAACATTCCTCGCCTATGCGCTGATCTCAACGTTAAGACAAGCTGCCCAGAATAGCCTTTCGTCAGGGGACGGCCCAAGTCGTTCAGACAACACAAAGCCTATAACCATCAGAGTAATAGGCATAGTTCTCATCTTTATCATACTGGAAACACCGGGGGGACTCGTGCAGATAGTTTTAATGCTTTACCATTTCTTGGAAGTTTTGGGGTATATTGACATCTCTATCCTTTATTCTGTTCAGAGTGCATCTTATTTTCTCAGTGTTTTGAACAATGTGGCCAACTTTTACGTCTACTGTCTCACTGGACGACGATTTAGGAAATCGTTCAAGCGGATTTTTTCGGTCCAAAAGTTGCGACAACTAATGATAGGGCAGAAAAAGTACTGATGTTGAAAAATCGGCTGAGTTTGATTCTTGATTTGGCTACCAGGGGGCCAAAAGAAAAAACACACAAAGTGTTAGAACTCGCTTAATATTCGTCTGATCTTTACCATATTATTATGGTAGACTAAGCTAATAAAGGTCGCATGATTTCATGCTTCAACCATCAAAAGTTTTTTGGTTTCTCAACATAGACCCTCCGACTCAGATTAATTCCTGAAACATAAGATTATCCTGGAGGTAAATAAAATCAGCCGGTCAGCAAATGTCATTGCGAGTTTGTAAATTCTCTGCAGGATTGAAAAAAGAAACGTTTGAAAATGGAAACGGCATTTTTTATTGTGCGCACATGATCGTTCGCAGTGATGACTATTAACGCAGTGATGACTTATATACAGGGTGTTAAAAAACACTTTTACTTTTTGAAATCTTAATAACTTTTTTATCAATTATTTTATGCAGAAAACAACTTCAGATATTGAAAGTAGAGGCTATGAGAATTTTTTGGGGGATATAATGTGTGACCCGTCACAACAAAACCAGGCGCAAGTCGCTCCGAGCTTGGGAGGTTGAGACGGACTGTTCGTTCATTTCACTATTGTCTTCCTTTTGTGAAATATGAGCACATCATTTCTTCCATTATCTCCTGGTGTCATTTAGCTCATCTTCTGTACTCGACATGCGCCTGGTTTTGCTGTGACGGGTCACATGTGTACTGTTGTGATAAGTGGTTGTTACGCAATGGACCTCTGAAAAGAAGGCAATTTCTTAAACAACCGATTTTCAACTCACAGTTTAAAATCGATAGCTTTCAACCCGGCAACCTCCGATTGCAATGCAACGTCGCATTCTGGACAAGACGGCATGGGAGGTTGAGTTCAGCTTTTCCCTGAAGTTGGTACTGTTCCGTATGGAAGTTGTTGAAATAATTCCGGACCATTTGGCTTTAAATGGGTTTATGTATCCTCTAGAAAGTGCTCTCAGTGTTTGAATTAGACTCCGGTTATTTGAAAAAAATGAAATCACAACAAAAAATCGTTGCTCAGCAGAATATGGCACCTTGTCACCGTGAATACCATAGAGAGTATGTCCTTTGCCGTGTTGCAAGACTTTTAGGTGAAGTCATGCATTAATGTGCATTAATAGGTGAGCTATGAAATATCTACCCTTCATATTTCATGATGGCATTGTCCACTTGTTGTTTACTGCCCAGGTTGAAGAAAATGACATGTGGATGGCTTATTACGTAGTAACTATAATTGAACCTAAAGAACCATGTGTCATGCGTGATTTTAGGAGCTAGTATCTTGTACTCAGAAAAGTTTCGATAGCACCAGACAGATTATCGTCTAAATCGAAATTATGACAACAAGTGTAAAATAGATAAATTTATTTATTTTTCAATAATTACATACAGTGAGTGATTGAATATTTACAGTTGTTAAAGCTGTACACGTGCCATTAAAATCTTACATTTAGTGCAAAGGGACCAACAAAGACATTGTATATTTCATGTAAAAAGTCAGATACACCAAGCAAACTCCACACTAGAATGGCCGTTTACCAATCAGCATGTCATCATACAATTTCTTAACGTACTGTTCGTTAGTGGTAATGTTCTTTTCTCGTCCGTCACAAAGATGCACTTGGTGAAGTTTCACGGATTTGAAAAAGCACCAGTGTCAAAGTAGGCCAGCTCTCCCACCACACAACAGAAATGGCGCCGGTTTTCACTGAGGTAATTAAAATCAGCCAGTCTGTTGTGACCGAGAAAAGATTCAAAAAGGAACGTGAAAATTTTTCGGACATGGAACAACGCTTTTTGATCCGCGCAACATAGCTGCATGATAGTTCACGCTGATGACTTTATTAAAGAACTATATCTATCAGCCACGGACATTGAAGCTATGGAATTTTTATATAAGTATGGCCGCACAAAGAGAAGGCACAGGACTTATCTTAATATGTACAGACAAATGCATTTGGTTGACACGATTGGTAAAGGTATAGATTTGCCTTGTTAACGCTATACCTATTTACCTAGAAAAGAAACGACGTAACATTAAAAGAAATAGACAAAAAAAACTAGAAATTCATTTTGAGGGGGGTAAAATGCCCGTACGTCTTAATTTAATTCCATTTATACTCCTCCAAGACTGTGATAGGAGGGCCTTGCCTCTATTTTGTTACTGAGGAAAACCTATACCTTTACCAACCGTGGCTGATTCCGAATCACGTACGTATGACGGAAAATACACTACGACTTTGATAGTCTTCCATCTCAATACAAACCGAAGAGGAAAACGGCACGCCTACTCCATGTGGACTGAATTATGAGGCACAGCTGATCTTTGCACCTGATGGTCATGTTGGTTAACACACAGGGCATTCCCTGTTTTCATGATGCACTGAGACCGCGTATTGCATCCTAGGTCCATATGGTGAATGGAATAAGTCCACATAGTGTTTGACCTATATTCGCAAGTGCATGACGATCTGCACTGTGATAAAATTACATGGGTACATAACATTACATGTTCATTTATCACAGTGTACAGTGATATCTTGATTGCTCTACTGAGAAATGACCGAATATCGCATCGTCTCTTACATTAATCCAACAAAAGGAGAACCTGCTCTGTAGGGAGTTGACCATGCGAGATGATGAAATTCCGTTGTAAGATTGGCCGAGGCGACTGATATACTTCGCCACGTCGTCCAAAATTGCATGCACTGTGATCGACCAATCTCGTCAGAATTCACTATATAATGACACATCCAACAATGAAAGTTCTCCATCCATACCGTATCACGCTGCACAAATTCCACCAAGGGAATTATTGACTGATCAAAATAGAAATGATTGTCGGAAAATTGATGAAAAGCTAGAACTGCCATCGTCACGGAGTCAACTGATGTCATTGAGGGGAGCATACTTTTCGGATGATCTGGGGAAACTTTTCTTTCCCCGGGATGTGCCCCCCAATTTCATTTCATGGTCGATAATGTGAAAAAAAATTAGAAAATGCATTTCCCCTGATAATTGCCTTCAAATGCATTTTTTTCTTAAATTCAAAAACCGATGATGTCCGTTTTTGCATCTAAGCTCTCCAACTTTCTTGTTTCTAGACCAGTCACTCTCGCAAGTGAAAGCTATCCAACTGGAATGAGCACGCACGCGTACATGTACGTCTAGGGTTTTTAAAGACTATGCCCATTCGCGTCAAATGACGCTGATGAGTACCTCTTGCTCCGCGGAGCACACGACATCGCTGCCATGTTTGATCCGATGATTATCAACATTATTTGCACTTAATGAACAACATGTATCACGTGATGTAATTTGAAAGGAAAATCATAGTTAGTATTGATGAGATGTAAAGTAAACATCCGCATTTAAAATGTGATGCAATGTTTAGCTGTTTTAGTGGCATATCTTTACCGTTTGTTTCTAAAATTGTCAGTTTAGGATTTGGTGTACTCGGCTTTGGCTGGGTGTATTTCCTTTTGGCTGGTTTAAGAACTGAAAAAAAAAGGAATAATGAACTGTTATTGCCGGAAAATTCAAAGATACTTTGATACAAGCAGGTATCAAACAAGACGCCAAGACAATGAAGATAAAAAGAAAACTCGTTTAACCTTATTTTTTGCCTGTATTCTCGACGTAACATTTCAGCGATGGTGTTATGATAGTTACTTTTTCATATCAGATACAGGTTGACCTGGTATGAACCGTTGGTTATTCGAAAACGATTTTGAAGATACCGCAGATGATAAGTCATGTAAATACAGATTGCAAATTACCTTTTAAAGTCACTTCTTTAACTGCTGGGTCGCCGCGGCCACCGTCAGATAAGGCATAAACGTATATCCTGTAGGCACTACCAGACTGCAGTCGTATCAAGGTAGTTCGATATGTCGATGCTGGTAGCACTGGCCCCGTTATCCGAGGGCCAAGAGACATTTTACCCTCAACTGAAAAATTCAACCTATACAATGAACTTAAGATACGGAAATGGTCTTGACAAGATGCGTCTGCATGCCCATGTAGTGTTTGAGCATATGGGAAGATGGAGTTCATCGATAGGCAAAAACAGAATAGTGCTGATATGTTTTACAGTTGTCTCCCATGGTGGAACATCGTTCATTTCTGTCGTTGTTTACTTGTTAACCAAGATCTGTGTAGCGAGATAAGAGTTTTTTTACTTCAAAGGGAACTCTTGTCAGTGCGGTTGTTGTCATTTTCTGAGCGAATGCATCTCAGGCACAGGGCAACGCTTGGTCAAATCATCCAAGTCTACGTGAGTAAAGAATATTCCACTCCGCCATGACCAACTACCAAAGTAACATATTTACGAAGCCAGGTTTACTAAGAAATCGCAGTTTCTCAAATTTCGAAACATTTACAACCTCCCCATGCAAGCCACTAATCATATCCTTCGTCACTCATTTTTTGCTATAGTCTATTACTTACATATTCTATATACATATTGGTAGCCCGTCACTACACTATTTTTGGTTTTCGGAGGTCGCCACACAAGTTTTAGTGACGTATTGCTCATTTGTAGAGCATCTAATCTTTCCACTGGCCCGGGGACTGAAAAAAAGATTTATAAAAAAGTTTATGAATGTTGGGAAGAATTTACTCTGCATAATTGGCCAAGAGCGTAAAGTACGTGTAAGTTCAACGTAGATAATAAAAAGTTAACAAACCGGGAAAAACCGCTTTACAGCATGTTGTACGTTTCAGTCAATCGACTGCTCTGACAAAAATCCTTCCGCCAGCAACATGTCAGCGAACTTTGTACAGCCGAGCAGTTGTCCCGATTATTTTCGAGGATACATTCCGGCACGTGAATGTTGCTGTCTTTCCACAAAAGCGGTACCAAGTAGATCGCATCTCCACTACCAGAGATGTAAGATTCTTCCCTGGTATTTTATGTAATAATGCAGACACATGGATCATAATATTCACACCAGATAGATTACGATAATAGCAAAACTATCCAACAGGTTACTTGCCGGCACAACCTGTCGGTGTTGTCACAACCGGCGTCACAACTGGCGCCACAACCACGTACTACAATCACCACGACATACCCTTGCTTGACGTTGGTAAATGTAACGGCAATGCATGCAGTACCACATTCCAAAAAGTACCTGTCAGAGAGCGTGAATCGCATGATGGTGACTCGAACACGTACATCTTTTCATGCTGTAGTCAGTAATTTTTTTTGGCCCGCTATAGCCTAAAATGGACATAGGGAGTTTGTGGGGTTCGGTTGCCTTGTTGGATACATCTACTCACCCCCTTCTGCTGTTTTAAAGAATATATTATTACTAGGCGGACCCGAATGTCTGTTGTTCAACACTGATACGTATGCCTTATAGGATGTGTTTGGGATGAGATCTCTGGCGACTGCTGCCACGGCGGACGGGTTGGAAGTGAACTCCCTGTTTCGTGACATGAGGATGTCCACCTGGCGGAGCTTTTTGTTGTCTAAATCTTCTAGCATTATCTGAAAATATGGACAGAATCAATCAATAGTCTCAAGAAGGCAACTGAAAAAAAAGAGAAAGAGGTCTTTGTGAGGAAGTCACGAGGTAATGAAGAGGTCTGTAAATATGGTGAAGGCAATAGCGATTGCCTCCTAATGGTAATTTTTAAGGGATATTGCAACGCCTACGCTACCTCGCCATACACTGCCATGAGCGGATTTTGTCATGTGTTGGAGTTAAAGCAATGGATACATCTGGCAGACGACACTGAGTTATGGAACCTGGATAGACTTTCTAGAAAGTTGCCAGGGGTAATTTTGGAGCGTGGGTTAACCAATCACCGGTTATTGCGCCGTCAAAATGGTCAATAAACACAACAGTAGACCTATGTGCCGCGGCAATAAATGGAGTCAGACAAATAAAAAAACAAACAAAACTGGTAAGTTATCACGTCATTTGACTCATCTTGAAACCTGAAGCACGTACTAGACATTTTAATATAGATTCAAGAGGGTTATTCGGAAGCATTCGGCGACATTTTCTTATTAATTGCATCTGGTATGTCGCAATATAAGACTGGTATCTACGATATGAAATGTCGATAACTATTAAAGTTCGTTCTGACATCATTCGTGTAAATCCAAAAGTTCGCCTCACAATTTCTAGAACAAATAAAATATTCTACAACTATTGAATAAGTATTTTTGAAGAACAATTATCTTAGATACTTGGACATTCATCATTATTATTATACCAGGCAGCGGTGGCCTTGAACGTCATTTTTATCTTAAACCTGTATCCTGCTGTCGTGGTATCATTAATCAGAATCCCATTGCCGGTTAAAACTTCGCGAAGCCCTCTGCCTGTCACCTGCTATCAAACACCAGACGCCAGCGCAGCGCAAACTGCCTGCCCTCGTTTAATCGTCTATGGCGATATATCAATGTGCCAGGGAGTCCCCTGAGGGCAACGGAGACTAAGCATATTACACATAAACATATATATGTAGATACACTTGTCAATAAGTCGTATTTATGGCCATCATCAGTTACAAACTGATTTATCAGATACATGTACATGATGTGCGTAAGGATGTGTAACGATGGGGAAGGACATCATGGTAGGGCATGGTCTACAGAGCATGCAGTGGGGAGACGTGCATCCTGAGTTGCAGTTTTTTTCACTCCTTCCTCGACATAACCCTGGGAAAAAGCAATAAAACCCACTTCACCCTATGTCGCACCATCTGCCCGTTTTAAAGCAAGAAAATGTGGCGAATTTTTAAGAAATAATGGCTCCGAAATTGTGAAGAAATCTCCTTGGCCGGGTTGCTCAAAACCGGATCGAGTTTGTCACTAACGCCGGCGTTGACTTATGGACTAGACTGAGATAACGCCAAGATAAGTTAACATCAGCTAGTTTTGAACAACCACGCCCTGGGCTTGTAGGCCTACTACATTTAGCTAGCCGCGCTCCTTTAATTCAGCCAACTTACTTGGTTCCAGATGAAACCAAATCTGCCCTACAGTTCAAGTGTAAAGTTCTCGAATTAATCGTTCCCACGAGATGTTTGCAGACTGTGATTATTCGAGTTTAAAAATTCAATCTCTGTCGGTTGAATCGATCGATTAAACCTAAGAGTGATGCCGACAACTCGGCAGTTGAGAAGACCGCGTGGGGAAATGAGGAAGGAAAGAAAGGAGTACATACATACGAATGAACCATTAGCGGATCGTAACTTAACCTTGCCTGAAGTTGGTGTAATGATGTTTACCATAAAGGAAATTCATTAAAATGGATGTCAGCCAAATTAAAGGAAATTGGTCCAAAACAGGAGGTATCAACTTAGCAAAAAAGAAAAAGTGATTTCGACTGCTTTTTGACTGCCTCCATATTTTGCACCAACCCAAGGGGTCATGGTTGTGCCTCTACCATCAGCTTTGAAATTATTGATTCCACTATGCCTTGTTCCACATGTCACATTAGTCATCATAAAACAGTTGAAAATAACATGTTTACCCGATAGCCTTTGAACTCTCCAAGTATCGTTGCAGGTGATTCGGCCACTGAGAGCCAAAAGAATCGCACTAGTTTATAATCCACCGCGTCCTCGTTCACATTCGGCTCGAGTCGGAACTTTGTTGGATTTTCTAAAGGGACTGAAAAAGATAAACGAAAGTGCGTAGTTATACATAGCTGAAGGCACCTGTACAAAATGCCTATAATACGAGTAAGAGTCCTATATGTAAGAGACGCATCAACACCGGCTAAATATTGTCCTCACGGTACATGTAGAAACGTCACAGCTTGTCGAAACGTACGGGCTGGCCTCTGCCGCATAGGACGAGAGAATCATGCACGTCCAGCGGCCGGTCGAAATTTTCCATGTCGCACGGCAGGGCCACAGTCACAAAATCAAACCAAGTCGTTACGAAGAACAATTTACGGCATTCCTAGGTTTTATGATACATGTATATATAAGCAAGAATTTATAACAAATTGATGCGTTAAAACACCTCAAATGGATCATGATAGAACACCGACCGCAAATACGAGTATCTTGTCTTCAGACAATATTACGACCGACCACAATCTGTAGATTTGATCGGGGAACATACCACTAATGTGTACCCGTCAAATGCACTAATACATGTACACATTTTGCTGCCTTATATAAAAAGAATAATATCTGAGCGGGCACCATTTCGCTACTATGTTTTTCCTAGACCCGACAGATGATTTTTCTCATTTGGCTGCCTTATAAGAAAATATATTTCAGTGGGGAATATATTGCTTTTTTCCCGTTGCTCTGCAGTATCTATAAGATATTTAATATTTTTTAACAATGCGTTAACACTGGAACAGTCATCCTTCCCTCATTAGACGTCAGACTTTTTTCTTGGTGCGAAAGACCTGCAACAAGAGGATTGGGTTGCTCGGACTTTCAGGGTCGATGAAATTAATTGGTCTTTGCATTACGTTTCTAGAGACCTTGATCCCAATTCGGTTTATATGTTATCTTCCCACAAGATCGTCCATTGTTTCCGACCAAAGCGTGAGCCTAATTCCTCAACCCTAAACCAAGGAGGATTCCGCGGTGACGTCACGGCATTTCCAAGATGGCGCTGCATATTGTAAACAAACTCGATCCACGGCCAAGGGAAAATCAAGTCATCAAATAAAGTTAGATTTTTCGCATCAAATCAGAGTTATTAGTACTTTTCTGCTATGAAATAAGTCTTCAGACAATAAGTTATCATTTGAATAATGAAAAGTGCTGTTTTGATGGGGAAAAATAGGGTTTTTAAAACCAAATAGCCGGGCACCGATCTTCCAAAATTAGCGATGGTTTCAAAACAGTCTCCCAGATATGGGGCAATCTCTTCATTATCATAATGTTTACAGATTTTACAAGTTCGAGACCTGTAGGACCTAAAACTCGCATAGATCTCCATAGATCCCCTCTATTTGTCGAGTTAGCGCCCCTGTAAGATGCATTTTCGGACACTAGAACGAAATCTTCCTGCGGATATCGCGGTTTCGGCGATGCTTTAAGGAGAAATTGACTGTTCTAGACAGAAATGAGTTCATACTTCATGAATACATGAATTTATTATGATATGGGCGGGCTTCTAAGTCAAAACAATAACAAACTCAACTGCATCTCTACCGTGTATCGCATAGTGCATTGCCTAGTGTATTTCGTAGTGTATTTTAGCGGAGACATTATTTCCGCACTTTGACCAAGCCAAACGTCTTTTTTATTCGTGGAAGTTAATCTGCTCTGTAAATTTTATTTTACACAGGAAGAATCCATACTAGGTATTGCAATATTTCATGTCTATTGGTGTTTTGTGTAAAGGAGCGCACCACGCAGTGAGACGTGGAGATGTGTTCAGTGCTGGTGCTGTCAGTAGACTGAATCTGATTGGCCATAGCGATCAGTAATATGGGTCGTGATGTGATCACGTGAGGTGACGTCACCGCGTCACCAAGGAAGCTATTCCATAGATCAGCCGCCCTCCCTATTACAAATCAACAGAGGGAGCGGGTCCTTCATGTTGAGGATATGGGTCACTGCTGCTTTGTGTGATTATTACATAACCAGATGTGTATAAACAATGCAGTCTGTGTCACCCCAGGTAGAGATTAAATAATAGTATATATACTATGCTTAATATATAGATCATTGTTTAGTGTAGCTAGGACTACTATGACTGGAAGCATGGTTGATTTTTGAAAATAGTGACTGTGATGAACAAAAATTTTACAAAGATTGTAAACGTTATTTTGTTCTTAGGACGCTTTATATTTGGGCTAATTTTGATGGAACTTTGACAAACTGATTATAAGGTCTGTGACTACATGAATATATGAGCAGTTTTTACAGTGAACTGTCTCATCTTACAAAAAGAGAGGATTTGTAAGCACTCTCTTTGTATTAATCTACAAAATATAATGTTTCAATATTGGCCGAAGTCTTGCCTAAATATTTGTTGAAACCACTGATCACTTTGATCGCTGGAACAAGAATATATGTGCTATTTTGCCTAGAGATAATTTATCTTTGTAGACAAAATGGTTTTATAAACCCAACTTTCACAAAGAAACCTCAAAAACTAGTGAAATGTCACAAACGTTATTCTGAGGACGCTTTGTGTTTGGACTAATTTTGTGCAAACTTTGACTGACTGATGATTGGGTTTGTGTGAACATGAATATATGAGCAGGCAATAACGAGGTGTTGGTCCTGCACAAAATAGGGGTAATTTTTTTAAAAGACATATCAACTGGCATTACTTATGATGCCTTATGTGGTTTCTACACAGAATGAAATCAATGAAATCACTTCTAAAGGCTTTACTGCTAAGAAAATACAGAAAGAAATTGACAGCACAATTGAGCGCATATGCAATACGTGTCAACACTTGCGACACTAAACGCTGCTGGATTTGTAGCTCATTTGGTTCCCGATTTGACAGCAATATTTTCCAGAGAACAATGCGAATGACATATGGTGAACAAAGAACAAGATAGGTAGTTGTAACGACCATGACCATCAACATCACTACCCGGTCTTCCTTATTGGCCACGGTGGATGATAAATTCGCCATTTTGTTTTTCCGGTCGCTAAGGCGATAAAAAATTGACACATTGAAAAACAGAAGCAGAAAAAACGGTATAATGAAATGCATGATTGTATCGATAAGATCATACGCAGCCCGTGCTTCTTTACTCATGTTGTAAACGCACATAACTGCACTTGCAGCATCATCTAGACCATCGCCAGGTACAGTTCCGTATACGAGATCCGGGAGGCCCCAGGCAAAAGACGCCATTGTTATCGAAAAGATGAGGTGCCGTGTCGTTTTTAAACTTGTCCATATATTTGCCTTCATCGGAAACATCACCGCGATAAAGCGCGTGAAGGTTAAAGCGATGAGTATCCACGAAGACATGGCAGGAGCAAAATGCGATGTGAACAGGATTAGAGCGCAGAAAGGTCGTTTTAGGACATCTACAGCCTTAGCCATTAAGAAGCCGCCACGTGTCATTACTATACCTATACCAATCAGATTCATGCTGTCGCATATTGCCAAAACCCGAAGGTAGAGGCAGCTGACATGCGTTCTTTGCCTCATGATGATTAGGACAAGGATGTTGTTCACACAGCCGAATATTACGATTGATGGGATGATGTAATCGCCGGACACGAAAAGAATTGCCGAAAGAATGTATGTTTGTCTCTGAAGAACTTTGAAAACTGTGACAGGCGTCATTGCTTCCACTAGATGATGATGAACTAATTAACTATTGTATATGGTAGGCGTGAAATATGTATAAATCATCAGCAACGACGGCTTGGAATATCACTGAGTGGTCCAATTGAATTTTGCCATCTTCGTTGAGCACTGCATGAACGTGTGACACTGCAGAAGATAACAAATGCCTGGTGCAGACATGCCTCATCGCAGAACAAAGGTATCTTCATGTACCGTGATACGAGAGCATCGTCAATTAATAGACTATAATGTCTGGTGTTTTATAATTAACCAAAAAAGAAGCGAAACCTTTTACAACCGAGATCTTGTTGACTTCTGTATTTTTAGTCGCGCTTTGTTTCAGTACGTATAATACAACATGTACATGCCGATTGTGTAACAGGTAAAGCATCGGGGAATATGCTGAGGTCGGATAATGTATCAGCGGATCATTCCGAGAAAGACTTCTGATGACCATGTAACACACGATTTTTAATGAGGACATCCGGTCACAGTGCCAGGATGTAATGACCGATGTGCAATAGATTGTTCTCTACATTTTCCATTTGCATCTCGAAATCGTTTACCCGCGAATCAAATACGCAAACCTTGGTAGAAGATTATCTTCAAATGATATTGACATTGCCCTGAATGGGAAGTCGATCATCTTTAACCGAGTTCCACTGGATACCACAATACTTCCTCTCTATTAAAGTTAAACGTTAGTGCTATTTAGATCAAAAACTTACGATTGCCAAAGATTGAATAAGTAAATCATATGGGAATATACCAAAGTCGCACGATATCTCCCCTACCACAGCAATTTGGTCAATCCTTACGCGTCAAATATAAAAAAAAACATTTGGGGAATAAGAACTACGATTGCTCGATAAACAAATACACACATTTCTTGAGGTAAACCAAATTCAATTGATCTACTCGGTATCTCATCAATTTAATGTCCCCTCCTGGACGCACAAGGACTTTTTCTGCAAGATCTGTCTTCGAGAAAAAAGCTGCAAAGAATGGCATTCGGTACGCCCATCAGTCCTCCGGATTGGACATCGGTGAACATTTTGCCCGCCCCTTTCTCGGTAGCGCCATGTTCATTTTCAGGAAGCCAACTGGATCGTACATGCTTGCTTTGGTACATCCAGTATAGATGATAAATACTTGAGGTTAAATATTCTAGTACGCAACATACTGTTATCCAAGATAATTTGAATCCAGACAAAAGAAAAAATAGGCCAACTACTTGTTTTTCCTCTTATGCACTTTACATTTAACGCTAGCTCAATCTCCTCATAAAATCACGAGCTAATTTATCATATTTCCTGTCTAAGAAACCCTCTGATAAGGTGATTTTGTATTCTCATCAGATTTTGAGTCAAGTCTTCCTATATCTTTTGCATAAACACATGTAGATGTTCATGAGAATTTCTTGCGAAGTCGGTGTTTAATGGTTCTGACCCGTGACAATCGTATCGATGATGCGGCACTTGGGAGGTAGTCACATGCCGCGAAGGCTCAAGGAAGATTTACTTCAGGGCTCCCTAGGTACTCAATGAATGGTCTGATATCAATGCGTTCTGAGCTGTAGCTTTATGAATGTGCTTTCGTTGCCATCGGGTCGATTCGCCAAGGACATCACATGAACAGCTCACAGTATACATTAATTTGCTAACTTTGCGACCTAAAACAAGATGTTGCGGCAGCGTGCTTCTGACAAAGCATGGTGGACAATGGCTAAACGTGAAGAACTTATTGTAGCTGCGGCATGCCATTTGCATACTATACCACAGCTGCCTCATAGTTTCTTAATATATCATTGCTTGATTACAGATTCTGTAGCGTATTTTTTTCTGCCTGCAAAATTATTAGGTCAGTGATTCTACTACCCCAAGTTGCTGCTGCATTGACAACAGTATAGATCTGAAAATCCCATCTGTATAATGCCCGGACCGGGATTTGCGGAGCCACTGTGGTCTAGTGGCGCGCTGATGTTCGGCTAGCAGTCAAGAGGCCCTGATTCAAACCCCACCGTTGGCGTGAGACTCCTGACAGGTATCCCTGTCTTACTTTCCTACCTCAACCCAACGGAATAAATGGGTCAGAAAGAAGTCGGATGAAAACTTCAGTTGTGATTGACATCCGACTATAAAGCAAAAACCAACACTTTAAACTTGAACAAGATGGCTGAAAAATAATGCTGTTCACTCATCAAAGTTAGTAAACTTTTCGTGTATTTGCTTGAGATTTTAGGTTGTTGCATGTCAGAGATAACTATCATAGAAAATAAAAGCTATCTTCTAACCCAAGCCTTTCGTACATGCAAGTCGATACTACAAACGTTGCGCATATGCCCACATAAAATCCCTTAGGAAGCTTGCTCTTAAAGAAATCTCCTAATGGCTTGATGCGATCAAACATATTGACATTTGGCTTAAGTCTTACGTTTGGAAATGTCACCCGCTGTCGTACGTCGCGCCAATCTGGTTTCTATCCTGGCTGCCATGCTGCAGATACGCACACATGCAATGTACGTATATCGTATGCACGTAACTGTCAACGTACAGCGTAGGGCATCCAGTCGACCGACAGTTTATGCTTAATAGAACTTTGGGTTAGAACTTCAATACTTTAAAGAATTTACACAAAAATATCGACTGCCAATAATGGTTGGTATAACCAAAGTCCTTCTGCAATATAATTTTGTGTTATATTGAAAGACTGGTATAACTCGAACGGAAAAAGTCTAAAAAACATTTTTGTAAGCAGAATGTACAATGAACTCAGCGGGCGTGACGGAGTGTCCTTTGTATCTGCCAGGGCAGCAAAAAAAAACACCCTAGACGTATGCAAAGTATGCTGTTTGTCTTACCTCCTTCTCCTGAGAATCCTATGTATTTATCAGGTACGATGACAGCGGGCCCGATGGCGTTATACGCCTGGACGATGATGTCGTATTTTGTATAAGTCTTTAAGCCGCTCACGATGTAACTGTTCAAGGGATATTGAACCTCCGCCGATTGCCATTTTTCGTGATTAGAATGTCGCCGCCATTTTACTACGTATTTGAATCCTGGGCCGTTGTGGTCCACTGGTGGCATCGACTAAAAGAAAAGGATACATAAACCTTTGATGCGTAAAGATGATTTGGCTACCCGGGTCGAAAATCCAGCTGAGCTTCTTATAAGCTTGTTAGTTTCGTGTTCATCCGCTACAAGATTTGTGTAGAATCTCAGTTAAAATCTTAACTTAGAATTTTAGAAAAAATTCAAAACCAGTGCACGTGCACATGTACACGGAACTGAATAAGAATCTTATAAGACACTTATCTGGGTTTTCGAACTGGGTCAGGTGGTGGCTGTGGCGTTAGGTCTTTCGAAGTTGTCGAGAAGAGTTTCTCAAAATTGAGAACTGGTTCAATAAATCAAGTGAGGATGTTGTGTTTGGTCAGAAAGTTGAGCTTATTCTTTACCAGATTACAATCCAACTTTTTCATCCAATTCAAATTCTAAAGCCCTGCGTAAACTATCGGATTCAGATAACCAGACGACAGATTATGTCTCCCATTTAATGGGTTTAACGATGTTACCACAATTTAGGGTTGCTCACTACCGTGGTTACAAGCTGATGTTATTGGCAAAAGGATTAGAAGATATCAATATTTTAATAGTTTGATGAAAAATAAAGAAGAATTAGTTTTAAAGATAGGCATTAAACACGAGACAGAATGGCCTTATGGGGCTTCTACATGTAACCGCGTCTAAAGCGAACAAGGAGCATTTGCCTCGAGATGTATCGAAATAACTGTTATATACAGGTGTGACGGGGATCACAGATAAGTGTCCGATCTAACAACTTGCTATTTTGCTACTTTATTGGTGGGTGACTCTCTAGCTAAAAACCCCTCAACGATCCGATCCGTTAAAACCGAGGGCACGAGTTCTGTTTGACCGGTGCTCGTATCTACATTCACGTTTGGAGTTTATGAAAAATACAACCTTGTTGCGCAGTGTATACCCAACAAAATTCTAATTCTGTTCCATTTCATCTTAAAGTAAAGTCTGCTAGTAACAATCTGACCTCTTTCTTAACAGCGGCCAGGAAATATCCTTAGTTCTAAAATATGGTTCTAACAAGAGCCTGGGGACAATGGCGTATCCCAATGACGATATCAGGAGATCAGGATGGGGTTACTCATTAAGAATGTACTAAGCAAAGCCCGGAAAAGCTGGCCCAAGAGAGTGCTATGCCATGGATATGATAATAAATGTCCCGCTTTGCTGTAGTGCTAGTACGTTCACTGTGTCTTGGATGAAGGTTTACATTAGCAAATGACAGGGAATATGCTCGACAAGAGCTATCCTGTTGTACACATTCTCACATATCAAGCCTGCATCTTGTATCTTACCTACCTCCCATGATATGACCATATTTCTTTCCGAGGTTCCTCTCCCGACCGGATCTTTGGGGTTGCGATCAGGCCGCACGGGCGGGACACTACACGTGGACTCCGTCATTCCCGGGAGGCTCCACCCTACCGCATTGTGCGCTGACACGCGGAGACGAACATCCGCATTCCCAGGCAGCTTCAAAAGAAACAAGAAAGATCAGAAATACATTGGAACCTCACATAGCGGACACATCTCTAGAAGGGACACCCTCTCTATTAAGGACACTGCAGTTGGTCCCAAACGGGTCGTTTCCATTGCATTCGAGATCTATAATCAGAACACCTCTCAATTAAGGAGAGCATTTGTCAGTTCCAAGGGTGTCCTTAATAGAGAGGTCCTAATGTATGTTCTAAAAGATCAAAGACGAACAAATATAATAGTTTGTTTAAAGTATGGCTCTATCAAGAAAATCCATGTTGCCATGGCCGTACCCTCTCACGGTTTCGTACACCATAATACTTGTTGCCTTTCTTGTCACACCTGGTCAAATCCCTTCTGCCGCTTCACTAACCTGAATAGATGCCTTAGTCTGCGTTCCGCCTACTGTCTGAGCATCATACCATTCCGCAGGGTTGACGGACGTGCTGTACTGTATTCTGTAGATCATGAGGAGGTGTCCTGGTTTCTTTGGATGGTTCCATTGCAGTCTCGCACGCCGCTCTCCGCATTTTGTGATACGGACGTTACGGGGTGGGCCAGGCAACTCTGTAAAAATTCATCGAAAATAGTGTTGGATTAATAGGTGCTTTTGTAAGACCAGATGCTGTCAAAGTGGAAATGGAAGGGTGGTCGATGAACAGACGTTCTGATCTTGGTGTCTTTGGGAGATGGTTCCACTGCAAACTGGTACACCGCTCTCTTAGCGTCCATTTCTAAGATATACAACTTTAGAAGATACTAGAGACAGTTTTTTTCTGAATAACCCGATATGTGGTGAAACCATACCAGTTTAACATTCAATGACAAAGATCTCGTTTTAGCTATCCGGTTAGCTTTTAGTTCAATAAACATAAACCTGTGATGTGAGCTGTAAATAAATTGGCGTTTGAAAACGATGCATGCATGTGACTTTACAAGGTCTTTGGCTCGATGATTGCTCGAAGTCCAAACCTGCCCACGTTTATGATAGAGTACATTGTGCACTGATTGAGATAGGATTTCTTCTACGACTGAACTCCTCTTTGCAACTCTAAAAGCTTAATCCATCGTTCCGTTAGCCGAGTGTGTATTCGACACATGGTTTGAATGAGCGGACAAGAACCATAATGGCACAAATCGAATTACAACAAGCCAGTATGAACCTACCCACTCTACCAACTGAAAGTAGCCTCGATCAAGGGAAGTGCATTTACAAGAAGGTATACGCGGATGTTTTCTATCTCTACACATGTGCAATCACCCCTGTTGTCTTCATAGGAATAATGCTAAACATCTCGAACTTTGTCGTTCTTCGTACCATGCATAATGTCGCCAAGACGTCAGTTTATCTTCTGAAGGCACTCGCAGTATGCGATCTATTCTTTCTTACCATTTGCTTAATATATTTCTTTATACGTCACATGGTCGTGTATTTTACCAACAGGATTGAACTTTTCGCAAGGCCTGACAACCGTATTGGTGTAGTCATAGCCTTCGCAACAGCCCCGTTGTATTACGCCTCTCTCATGAGCAGGAACTGGTTGGTCGTCCTGATCACTTCAGAGAGGTTTGTTAACATCGTGTTTCCACTCTGGGCAAGAAGGAATTGCGACGAGGGTAAGTTAGGCAAGATAGCGGTTGGTATTGGAGTGGCCTCTTTTGCCTGTTATGGTCAGCGGTACTGGTACCATTATCTAGCTGTAGGAATCAACCCGTGTACCCATGACACTGAGGTTGTCATGCATCTTCGCCCAATCAACACGCCGTTAATAGATAAAATAACCTATATGGTCGGACTTTATCTAACCCCTGTTATCCTCATTTACTCAATGAATATTATACTCGTCATTTCCGTGAGAAATTCGATGAAGAGACGCCTTAAAATGAATGATACCCATAGTCAGACCGAGAAGGCTCAAACTCAGGCCACTGTCACGATTTTAGCTTTAATAGGTCTATTTACAATTTGCGAGACACTACCTATCGTTGATCGACTCATAGCAACCGCTGGCGTCAAATTCGCCGCTGACAGCCCGTTTTACAACTACGGGAGAAAGATAGGCTTGCTTCTCATCGTGTGCGATTCAGCTCTGAACTTCGTCGCTTACTGCATATCCAACAGAATATTCCGAGAGAATTTCATCAAATTCCTTAAATCAAAGTAGACACATTGCGTCATCGTCTACATTATTCACTTACAGATGTACACATTTAGCTGCTAGAACAATCTTTTTTGTCGCCTGACCCCGATAGTTCCGCGTGTACGCATATCATGAAATGTATTCCAGGATTGAATTGGCGGACGCGGAGTCAGACCGAATAGACCCAAAGCCTGATGTCACTCTGAAAAAGCGGCGAGATCGTTAACTCAGGCACTGCCGACATGGACGACAGGAGATTCATGTTTCTTCGCATCCTCGGTTCGGTGCTTACTCAGGCTTGAATACGATAAATCACGTGTGGCCTATGGTTTGCTTTTTATCATTCGATTCATACCCAAGAGACACAGGATTTCTGTAATTGCACTCGTGACGCATTTTCCATACGTCAGACCAATCGGACAAGAGTGCCAACAACTGCGAAAAAAGCCCTTTTCCGGATCAAAAATTCACTGATTAAAAAATGAAATCGCATTTGCAGGTTGTGATGTGATAGATTGAACTAAATGAGGCTTAAGGCGAAAGGTAAAAACAAGTGAGTCGTTTCATCATTGGATCACCTAAGGTAAAAAATCTTACATAGATACTGCTTGCAGGAAACTCATCGATGGGGTGGTGTTGAAACCATGAGGGTGCTTCCTGCATCAACCTGGTCACAAATCGTGCTTAGGTTGAATACGATAGACCACATCTGGCCTGCGTTAACTATTCTGCATTCGATTTCGATACCCAAGTGACTCCTGGTTTCAGTAACTCTTGACACGTTTGGTCTGAAATAAGCCAGGTCAATCGGATCAGACTCCAAACCAGTGTGGCAAAGCCTTTTTCCGGATTAGCTTTTCAATACTTGCAGACGGCAAATAGTTAGCAGTGTGCCGAATTAAATTAGATCGAGGATGTTTTGTGGGAACAGAGTTGACATTTTATGGCTGATATCTAGGACATCGGCAAGGAACAGCGAATCCAAGAGTACATCATGGCTACGAATGCACAAATAAAGAACTGAAAATAATCGAATCAGTTTAATAGCGTGGCCATCCTTTAAGACGAAAAGCAACGCTCTTAACCTCATCAAGTATCAGAGTTGAGAAGGATAAGGTCCAACTGTGATCGTCTGAAGTTATGTAGTCGAACCCCGGCACAATAATTAGCAACGTCATCCACGCTGCATTCACAACCAGTAAGCCAGAAACACTAGTCAGAACCGCAAGTTGTTTCGAGCGAGATCGGCAAACATACGGAAAATAGAATTCTTCAGGAGTATCATGATATCATGTTCTGAATAACTCCTAGTTGTACTATGAGCAAAGTGGTAAATTGATAATTGCCGAGACAAGAGTCTTAGAACATCAAATATTCTCATGCCATTTCGTCTCAGACTAACGAAATCTCGTGACTGGTTTAATCAATCCACGAGAGACGGTGATAATTTCTCTATATTCTAACCGCAAACAACACTCTAACAGTATCAAATTCAACACGTTCATCTTTTCATGGTATCTCGCGTTACAATATATGTCATCCGTCTGATGTGATAATTCTTGATAGCAACTGCTGTGAGACCAATGCGACTCTAACTTACTTGAATAATTTAACACTGCGGTGGCTTTGGGTTACGCCTAATAACCCTAGAGGCAGTCAGTGTCATTTTGACTCTCTCTCATCCTACAAACGAGTTTTGAAATTAGAGAGTCGACCGGCGCCTCGCAGGGATTAACTCCAGACGATGGCTACACCACAAATTTACGAGAGTTGTTCGTTCCCTACACAGTTCAATTGAATTGCCTAATCTTTAGCCCCTTTTATTGACAACTTCCAAGCTGTAAACGATGTTCCTTTGCATCCACTTGACATCATATAGGCAAAGAACTCATTCTTGCCGTTTACGTCTAATTGTACAAAGATGTAAGAAACTCAGTCGACACATTTAGATTCTTCTGAAACATATTCAACAACTTGTTATTTTGCGTCGACGAAGACACTCAGAAACAATTTTACATGTCGATCTACCATCGTTGCGCGTATTTTCCATCTTGAAAGGAGGAGACATCAGGATTGATGTTCCCGACGATAAGTCGGTATGCAGTTTTACAAATGAATTCACAATTATTCACAAATGAATTAATCATTACTTTAATCCTAATGGATTGTTCAAGTTCATTCTAATTTCCCCACGCCGTGGTACAGATTGTAAACCATCTATAATTGTTTCTTATAAAAGGAACGTCAACCCGCAGTCTGATCATCTCTTCGCTCGTTCGCACCATTCGTGCTTTGAAGAGATTTTTAAATGAAAAATGGTGGCATATTGGAATTGAATGGTTTTTAATCCAGTTGAATTTTTATCGGAATCCAATCTACAGGGAATGGAAGTGAAATGCTCCATGATCATGCATCTTGCAGACAAACAAAACACCTCTTAAGGACATCATGATCCCACGGCTTTGGCATCGCTCTACCCTCTACACCATAGAGGTACAAATAAAACGCAAAAAAATGTTACTTTTTAAGTAATAGGTTTTTCACAGGAGTGTTAAAAGTAATGGCATCCAGGATTACCTTCCACGCTTTCTCGAGACGTTGGTAAGCGGTAATCCATTAGAATGGGATGGTTTTTCATCAAGTAAATTTCGGATGGTCAGAGGATCATTAAGTTGTGATGGTTTTTCATCTGGTTAGTTTCGGATAGTAATCGGATCAAATGAAGTAAAATGCCCATTTATCATTCACATCAGTTCAAAAGACATCATCGGACCCCTCGGCTTTGACATTAATTTACTCTCTCTGCTCCCGGGAACGGTACAACCAGAGTCTTAAAAGACTCTGGTACAACTAAAAATAATACAAGTGAGGACAGAAGAAGGTTTGAGTTATTGGTTTTGAGGCTTTTCAGGTAACGTAAGTATGAAAGTAAAATGACTGACTTCCACGGTCGTAATCTTTGTGTGTGATTTGACACATGGTGAACATGGAATATGCAAAATTTCATGAATGAATTTTACCACCAATCCATCTGTGGTAACTGAAATAATATCAAAAATAGATTCAAGTTAAGTGCAAGCCTCTTAATGACAACGAAAAAAGATTTGGCCAAACATTCAGAGGCATGTGTCCTTCATGGATAGTATGAAAAAAAATCCTGTTGACCCTGGTATGCATACAGACACACTGTACATCCTTGTCCGTGCTAGATAATCGCTCGTAAAGACCTGGCGAAGATTTGCTAATGTAACATAATTGTCCGTGGCTAATTTCTCTTATCACAGTATTCAAGAAGAATGCGACACCCAATGATATATTCTTCCCCGCGTCCGATACCATCTTAGATCATCATACTCCCTTTATTAGCTAATTACTCGCATCGTTATTAGCCGCTAATGACAATTAGATAGACATCGAATGGGCACAGCGCATGCCAGCAAACAAAATTACCAATAATACGACCATAGAATGTCTTTATGCCAGAATAATGGACAGTGCTATCACCATGGTTTTTATACTAATGATTATTCCTTTGAGATATCATGTTAGTATCCTCTAATTGTATTTTCGATCATATGTATTTTCGATCAGTTTTTTCTGAATAACCCGATATGTAGTGAATCCATACCAGTTTAACATTCAATGACAAAGATCTCGTTTTAGCTTTCTGGTTAGCTTTTAGTTCAATAACCATAAACCTGTGATGTGAGCTGTAAATAAATTGGCGTTTGAAAACGATGCATGCATGTGACTTTACAAGGTCTTTGGCTCGATGATTGCTCGAAGTCCAAACCTGCCCACGTTTATGATAGAGTACATTGTGCACTGATTGAGATAGGATTTCTTCTACAGCTGAACTCCTCTTTGCAACTTTAAAAGCTTAATCCATCGTTAGCCAAGTGTGTATTCGACACATGGTTTGAATGAGCGGACAAGAACCATAATGGCACAAATCGAATTACAACAAGCCAGTATGAACCTACCCACTCTACCAACTGAAAGTAGCCTCGATCAAGGGAAGTGCATTTACAAGAAGGTATACGCGGATGTTTTCTATCTCTACACATGCGCAATCACCCCTGTTGTCTTCATAGGAATAATGCTAAACATATCGAACTTTGTCGTTCTTCGTACCATGCATAATGTCGCCAAGACGTCAGTTTATCTCCTGAAGGCACTCGCAGTATGCGATCTATTCTTTCTTACCATTTGCTTAATATATTTCTTTATTCGTCACATGGTCGTGTATTTTACCAACAGGATTGAACTTTTCGCAAGGCCTGACAACCGTATTGGTGTAGTCATAGCCTTCGCAACAGCCCCGTTGTATTACGCCTCTCTCATGAGCAGGAACTGGTTGGTCGTCCTGATCACTTCAGAGAGGTTTGTTAACATCGTGTTTCCACTCTGGGCAAGAAGGAATTGCGACGAGGGTAAGTTAGGCAAGATAGCGGTTGGTATTGGAGTGATCTCTTTTGCCTGTTATGGTCTGCGGTACTGGCACCATTATCTAGCTGTAGGAATCAACCCGTGTACCCATGACACTGAGGTTGTCATGCATCTTCGCCCAATCAACTGGCCATTAATAGATACCATAACCTATATGGTCGGACTTTATCTAACCCCTGTTATCCTCATTTACTCAATGAATATTATCCTCGTCATTTCCGTAAGAAACTCGATGAAGAGACGCCTTAAAATGAATGATACCCACAGTCAGACCGAGAAGGCTCAAACTCAGGCCACTGTCACGATTTTAGCTTTAATATGTCTATTTACGATTTGCGAGACACTACCTATCGTTGATCGACTCATAGCAACCGCTGGCGTCAAATTCGCCGATGACAGCCCGTTTTACAACTACGGAAGAAAGATAGGCTTGCTTCTCATCGTGTGCGATTCAGCTCTGAACTTCGTCGCTTACTGCATATCCAACAGAATATTCCGAGAGAATTTCATCAAATTCCTTAAATCAAAGTAGACACATTGCGTCATCGTCTACATTATTCACTTACAGATGTACACATTTAGCTGCTAGAACAATCTTTTTTGTCGCCTGACCCCGATAGTTCCGCGTGTACGCATATCATGAAATGTATTCCAGGATTGAATTGGCGGACGTGGAGTCAGACCGAAAAGACCCAAACCCAGCCTGATGTCACTCTGAAAAAGTGGCGAGATCGCTAACTCAGGCACTGCTGACATGGGCGACAGGAGATTCATGTTTTTTGCATCCTCAGTTTAGTGCTTACTCAGGCTTGAATACGATAGATCACGTGTGGCCTATGGTTTGCTTTTTATCATTCGATTCATACCCAAGAGACAACGGATTTCTGTAATTGCACTCGTGACGCATTTTCCATACGTCAGACCAATCGGACAAGAGTGCCAACAACTGCGAAAAAAGCCCTTTTCCGGATCAAAAATTCACTGATTAAAAAATGAAATCGCATTTGCAGGTTGTGATGTGATAGATTGAACAAAATGACGCTTTACGCGAACATTAAAAACAAGTGAGTCGTTTTATCATTGGATCACCTAAGGTAAAAAAATCTTACATAGATACTGCTTGCAGGGAACTCATCGGTGGGGTGGTGTTGAAACCATGAGGGTGCTTCCTGCATCAACCTGGTCACAAATCGTGCTTAGGTTGAATACGATAGACCACATCTGGCCTGCGTTAACTATTCTTCATTCGATTTCAATACCCAAGTGACTCCTGGGTTCAGTAATTGCACTCTTGACACGTTTGGTCTGACATAAGCCAGGTCAATCGGATCAGACTCCAAACCAGTGTGGCAAAGCCTTTTTCCGGATTAGCTTTTCAATACTTGCAGACGGCAAATAGTTAGCAGTGTGCCGAATTTAATTAGATCGAGGATGTTTTGTGGGAACATAGTTGACATTTTATGGCTGATATCTAGGACATCGGCAAGGAACAGCGAATCCGAGAGTACATCATGGCTACGAATGCACAAATAAAGAACTGAAAATAATCGAATCAGTTTAATAGCGTGGCCATCCTTAAAGACGAAAAGCAACGCTCTTAACCTCATCAAGTATCAGAGTTGAGAAGGATAAGGTCCAACTGTGGTCGCCTGAAGTTTTGTAGTCGAACCCCGGTGTAACATCTGTGGTTGTTCCCCATGTGTCAGTGTTTCCAAACAATAGGCAGCTAGAGAGACCACGACTTTTCAATAGGGGGGATACACAGAAAAACTTGTCAATCTATTTTTGAGCGTTCCCAAACAATGAGGGGAAACACTCACACACGGGAAACACTCACATATATTACACCTGCACCATAATTAGCAACGTCAACCACGCTGCATTCACAACCAGTAAGCCAAGAACACTAGTCAGAACCGCAAGTTGTTTAGAGCGAGATCTGCAAACATACGGAAAATAGAATTCTTCAGGAGTATCATGATATCATGTTCTGAATAACTCCTAGTTGTACTATGAGCAAAGTGGTAAATTGATAATTGCCGAGACAAGAGTCTTAGAACATCAAATATTCTCATGCCATTTCGTCTCAGACTAACGAAATCTCGTGACTGGTTTAATCAATCCACGAGAGACGGTGATAATTCCTCTATTCTAACCGCAAACAACACTCTAACAGTATCAAATTCAACACGTTCATCTTTTCATGGTATCTCGCGTTACAATATATGTCATCCGTCTGATGTGATAATTCTTGATAGCAACTGCTGTGAGACCAATGCGACTCTAACTTACTTGAATAATTTAACACTGCGGTGGCTTTGGGTTACGCCTAATAACCCTAGAGGCAGTCAGTGTCATTTTGACTCTCTCTCATCCTACAAACGAGTTTTGAAATTAGAGAGTCGACCGGCGCCTCGCAGGGATTAACTCCAGACGATGGCTACACCACAAATTTACGAGAGTTGTTCGTTCCCTACACGGTTCAATTGAATTGCCAATCTTTAGCCCCTTTTATTGACAACTTTCAAGCTGTAAACGATGTTCCTTTGCATCCACTTGACATCATGTAGGCAAAGAACTCATTCTTGCCGTTTACGTCTAATTGCACAAAGATGTAAGAAACTCAGTCGACACATTTAGATTCTCCTGAAACATATTCAACAACTTGTTATTTTGCGTCGACGAAGACACTCCGAAACAGTTTTACATGCCGATCTACCGTCGTTGTGGGTATTTTCCATCTTGAAAGGAGGAGACATCAGGATTGATGTTCCCCGACGATAAGTCGGTATGCAGTTTTACAAATGAATTCACAATTATTCACAAATGAATTAATCATTACTTTAATCCTAATGGATTGTTCAAGTTCATTCTAATTTCCCCACGCCGTGGTACAGATTGTAAACCATCTATAATTGTTTCTTATAAAAGGAACGTCAACCCGCAGTCTGATCATCTCTTTGCTCGTTCACACCATTCGTGCTTTGAAGAGATTTTTAAATGAAAAATGGTGGCATATTGGAATTGAATGGTTTTTAATCCAGTTGAATTTTTATTGGAATCCAATCTACAGGGAATGGAAGTGAAATGCTCCATGATCATGCATGTTGCGGACAAACAAAACACCTCTTAAGGACATCTTGACCCCACGGCTTTGGCATCGCTCTACCCTCCACACCATAGAGGTACAAATAAAACGCAAAAAAATGTTACTTTTTAAGTAATAGGTTTTTCACAGGAGTGTTAAAAGTAATGGCATCCAGGATTACCTTCCACGCTTTCTCGAGACGTTGGTAAGCGGTAATCCATTAGAATGGGATGGTTTTTCATCAAGTAAATTTCGGATGGTAAGAGGATCATTAAGTTGTGATGGTTTTTCATCTGGTTAGTTTCGGATAGTAATCGGATCAAATGAAGTAAAATGCCCATTTATCATTCACATCAGTTCAAAAGACATGATCGGACCCCTCGGCTTTGACATCAATTTACTCTCTCTGCTCCCGGGAACGGTACAACCAGAGTCTTAAAAGACTCTGGTACAACTAAAACTAATACAAGTGAGGACAGAAGAAGGTTTGAGTTATTGGTTTTGAGGCTTTTCAGGTAACGTAAGTATGAAAGTAAAATGACTGACTGCCACGGTCGTAATCTTTGTGTGTGATTTGCCGCATGGTGAATATGGAATATGCAAAACTTCATGAATGAATTTTACCACCAATCCATCTGTGGTAACTGAAATAATATCAAAAATAGATTCAAGTTCAGTGCAAGCCTCTTAATGACAACGAAAAAAGATTTGGCCAAACATTCAGAGGCATGTGTCCTTCATGGATAGTATGAAAAAAAATCCTGTTGACCCTGGTATGCATACAGACACACTGTACATCCTTGTCCGTGCTAGATAATCGCTCGTAAAGACCTGGCGAAGATTTGCTAATGTAACATAATCGTCCGTGGCTAATTTCTCTTATCACAGTATTCAAGAAGAATGCGACACCCAATGATATATTCTTTTCCGCGTCCGATACCATCTCAGATCATCATACTCCCTTTATTAGCTAATTACTCGCATCGTTATTAGCCGCTAATGACAATTAGATAGACATCGAATGGGCGCAGCGCATGCCAGCAAACAAAATTACCAATAATACGACCATAGAATGTCTTTATGCCAGAATAATGGACAGTGCTATCACCATGGTTTTTATACTAATGATTATTCCTTTGAGATATCATGTTAGCATCCTCTAATTGTATTTTCGATCATATTTCTGGATACTGTTTAAGGATGTCCAGGCCGAGCCTGACATTAAAAGAAAGAAGTGTAGTGTCAGAATCTATGACCATAAATGTGCGATGGTATAAATATAGGTCACACATTTCCTCTTGGCTGTTTTCATGCGACATCTGAGCATAAGCAGTAAAGCGGAAGCAAATTTATTTTGTTTAAATCTCAACATGATGGTTTATCTGATACCATGATTTTGACCAGCAGATTCAATTGCACCACCAAACCTGGCCCTATACTAGAAGGTAATCATAGTCATCACCAAGCCGTACAAGCAATGTCATGACTAAGTGACCAGCTAGCTAGTCTCCATGCGTCTGCCCTTTCAGGAGGTGTCGGCAGATGGATGACCAATCCATCCAGTAATTCCGCTCTAGGTGGAGCCGAAATGGATTTCGACAGGTGGTGTAGGGTCATTGACACATAAATATAATGGGATATTGGGATGAAGGTATATTTATTTCCTTTGGAGTATGGCTATGATTATTTGGCTACAGGTTATTTTGAGAGAGGTAATGTAAAGCGGCGTTTAAACAGGCCACAAACCTTGCCCAATAGTCAGAAGTTTGAATGATCCCATACGTCCTGTGTGCCTGGTGCGAACGGACCGGTGTAACATCTGTGGTTGTTTCCCATGTGTCAGTGTTTCCAAACAATAGGCAGCTAGAGAGACCACGACTTTTCAATAGGGGGGATACACAGAAAAACTTGTCAATCTATTTTTGAGCGTTCCCAAACAATGAGGGGAAACACTCAAAAACAGAAACACTCAAAAACATTACGCCGGCTACACATCAGGCCAATGAATGTAATACTTTCGCCCTGCATTTGTGTCTTGCTGAGGGTTCTATATCTCGCAAAGCTTGTCCCTGAAGGTGAGTTTAGCATCAACACTTGCCAGGTGACCACGTCTGTTGTGTCTGTCCGTTCCTTTACACCCCTCGATGGTAAAGAGTGGGAATCTCCTCCTTTAAAAAGTCTACAAGAATGAATTTATTTCTTACTTACGTCTGTTTGTGGTTGCAGCAAAAGACAGAACAAGAACTATTCCACAATACCGCCACATCCTCCTTTAGTTAACCTGAAATGACAGGAAGGAACAATAGTTTCATTAGGAAGTCATCGTGTCCTTTCATTTGATGAAGATTAAAAACTGGATAAGTCCCCACACTTAACTTGCCAAAGCAATGTTCTGCTGACTTCTGATGAAAATTTCGGATGATGCGGATAGTGGGGTACTATGACCATCCGGACATGCAGATACGGGTTAGGTTTTACTTGCAAATCTAATACTTCATGAAATTCATATCAGTCTGCAAGTAATTACGTGTTATGTCCGCAAGTGTACCTTAAACCTCTGAGGTGAACACAAATGATAAGGCAACCGTACCCGAAATTGGCCAAGTCTTTCATGGTCTAACAACATTTAATAATCGGCATTGTCAGTGTGTTTTAACATTTCAAGATTCGGAAAGTGTTAAGTACAGCTGCTACCAACTTCCATTGGGATCCTCTCAGTCGTTCCTCAAAGCCCAGTTCATACCACCTGCTTTGACCACTAGCCAGCAGCAGCAGCCTTTATTAATTAGCCCAAAAGGGTGTTTGATCTAAGGTCATTAGGAAACAGCTTTTATCATACACCTTTCGCCTTATTGCTATTAAGATGAAAGAATCCCCAGGTCAGTTGGCTGCCGACTGAGTGCGAGATGATCCATAGCACCTCCGTCTGTGTCATGGGCATCGTAAACACGTTTGATGATCACGATGTATAGTTGATTTAATCTGCCTGTTGTTCTAGAAGCAGATGCGGCTTTGTATGGCAGCCTGGAATCGTTGATTTACGGCAATGTGCGTGCGAGCAAAAATATAGCTCGCCTTATATGGGATGTCCTCGTGAATACCGGTGGCCTATCCTTTCTGTACTTTAAAAGTAGGACCATTCATTTCGGAGGTCCACAGAAGAGCACCAGTATGACTAAGTAGGCCCTGGTCCCGCCTATGCATACCCGCCTTTGCCATGCATAATCTGCAAAGCGCCGCTTACTGATCTTTAGCCAATGACTGTGACGACCTGTGCATACGATAACACTGTTCATGGAGTATAAATAGCCAATTATAATACATGCAATATATGGCACCCCAAGAGGAGACAAGACCACAATTGATTTTTTAAGCCTTTTAGCAGTTAAATTGTCAATGTTTGACCGCGACGCATCAAAGAATGCGTCAACTAGTGAAACTGAAATTCGGATATGATATACGGGTTAGTCTTGCGAGTAACTGGTGCGATTTAAATTGGTGATTGACCACGGAAATTTTTTTTTAATCGACAAATTAGACAGACTTTGATATTTCCACTCTTTTCAGCCAACTGGCAGAAAAAACTCAAAACACGCCCCCTATTACCCAATTAGCAAAATTCGAAATTAATTTTTTCATCAAATAATTTCTTTATATCTGTAGACTTGCCACAGCAAATATTTTTTCAATACCTCTCCAAATATGTACTTGAGAGTAAAAAACATGCACTCGTCTAATATATAGGCCTCGACCCTCCAACCTATGAATATTCATCAGTGGTCTTGTCTCAGAGGCCTCTTCAAAATGGCACCCGATACCGATATTCACGAGGACGAGCTGTGTATTTTTGGTGCGAGCTACTATGATTGGGCAAGCATGGTCACAGCGCCAATCAACACCAAATCATGGTATTTCAGGGAACATTTGCTCAAATATCGATTTGTCATAAACTTTCCTTCATCTTTCTTGGTATTATCTTTTTCATCTGTGGTTCTCGTAGCAAATGTTACCCCGGTAACCTCGATACTGAGTGCCCAAACGGGTCATTTTCATATTTTTCGGCTGAGTTGGCGCCAGCTTGAAGCTGATGATGGACTCATGTACAATTTTGGCCAATTCTTTCTACAATGTGTGCCTCTATGTGTCTTGGTTGGTTCGGTGTACTTACAGGAGATATGACTTTTTGTTAAAACTACAGCACCGGATCTAAATTGGCATGGTCGCATAGATATTAGTTGTTTTTTTAAATCTTGATATTTCAGAAATGGCAACATCCTAAAGAAGGAACTAGCAGTAATACAGCCACGTTATCTAAAACTTGCACTAAAGGTTCACCTCTGTATATTCTAGCTTAACCGGATGTGTTTTCTGTACCAATTGCTCTCTGTCGTGACAGCAAGGAAATGAGAAACTACGTAATGTGTTGCTAGTGGTGTCCATTGCCGCAAGTCTGTTATAAAATGGGGGTCGAAAGTGGAAACCATTATGCCTCAAACTACCCTCTGATGTAGATCAAATATTTTCTTCGTACTCTAGAACAATGGCACTATTGGTAATAAAAGAATCTGCCTGGAGTGGTTAGCAGAACATAAAACGAATGATGTAAATATGGCAGTATCTTCCGGCATCAACGTATGGAACGCTTGCCACGAATGTTGTTTTATCCCATTTGTGAAGTTAAACTTTCGTATTATATAAATAGAAACCAACAAATTGTTTGCAATGCTTCAAAATGGCGAAATCAGTGTCTCTTACACAATAAAGCACGATAGATTCATGATGTCTTGTAAAGTACCGCCCTGCAAGTGGTAATTGTGTAGGAGGTTTCTCGCCTGTTTCCTAAATCGACAAGCTAAGCCGAAATAGATAATCAACGTTTAAAGGACGAAATGGTGACGATAGACTTAAGGGGTGACTATAGCCAGGAGCTAGGTAAAACGTCTTCTCAGGTGTAATATACTAATATTAAGAAATAATAAAGACCGGCATAATTAGGGAACTGGGTGTGGTTTGACGTTGTAAAGATTCCTCTCACAATCGTGAATTATGACGATGTACGTGGAGATTGTACATACACTTATCGGCGACCACATGAAACATCGCCTGACAGGCCACCTGGCCCCTACTTGCAGCCTCCCTTCAAGTACGCTGATTCGGAGAAAGAAACAAGCACAATATACAGGTCGTCCTCGTGAGTATCGGTATCGGGTGCCGTTTTGAAGAGACCTCTTGGGGTGCCATATATGGCATGTATTATAATTGGCTATTTATACTCCATGAACAGTGTTATGTTATTGTATGCACAGGTCGTCACAGTCATTGGGTAAATATCTGTAAGGCACACCAGCGGGTATTTTTAATGTTTTGTTAGTCAATGTTCCAGGGCGGTATGGGAAGCAGCGCTTTGCAGATTGTGCATGAAAAGTCACAATAAAGGCGGCACCAGGGCCAGGGCCTCCGAAATGTATGGTCCTGTTTTTATAGTACAAAAAGGAAAGCCTACCGGTATTCATGAGGACATCCCGTATATACATGCACATGTGCTGTGTCTACTCGTGTGGTAGATTTATTCAAGATGACGCGTTCAACCCCACCGCGACGACCTTAATTGTACATCTATACCCATCAACTTTAACCATGCCATTTTTTAAAAAGACACTGATCGATATTTTGGTGATCTTCGATAAGCTGTGCACCGTGCTCTTTTGATCGCCAAAAAAAGCTAGCATGGTGGGTCCATGCCGCCGAGCGTCTGGTGTTCTATCTCAAATTGCAATCTTGCTAGTTTAATTGAAATCCATCATTTGACTTCGCTGAACAGTGTGCAAATAGTTCTTGTTAGGTTGGCAGATGTTGGCAAACATTCCGACTGCTATCTGGCAATCACCTTCTATCGTGTTTGCATCTTAGGTTTTGATCAATAACATTTTGAAAAATTCTGTTTAGATACGCTCAACATGTCAGTACTGTTTGGCGCGATGTAAGTTATTTCTAACATCGATAAGCCATGTTTCTGTCATGCCAGAAATGACATAGCGTCCAGGGAGAATTTCCACTTTCATGAGGTTGGGTTTTAAATCGATTTGAAATGCCCGTCAGGTATAGACAGGGTATGAGATCACTTTCCTATTGAAGTGGTGGCTCTGAATGTTATGAAGAAAATCATTTTAAAGGGGCACGCCGTTCGTATCTAATTGTGGTTCAGGAAAATAGAAATGCACTCATACACAATGCCGTAATGCCGTATGAAGTTATCATGCAACTTTGCTGAACTTAGTGTTTGTATATCGACGGAAATTCCAAGTCAGCACGAATTCACACAATTGCAATTTTTCAAATTTCATTACAAATTATGTTTTTTAACCAACGGCGTAGGGTTTTAAGATAAATTGTCACTAGGATAGTAACAAGTGACACTTGCCATTCAATTAAGAATTGCTTAGTGATGCAGAACGCCTGGTGGCAAATCCAGTGTAGCGAATATTTCACGGTGAATATTTTGAGACACCCGGTAGAACGCGGCTCGGTTAAAGATGCGATACAACACTAAGTCGTTAACATTTTTTTTCGGGGAGAGAAAATATCACAGCAGAGCCGCCGTGCCGCTTATTCATTCAGAAACATACATGAGCCTTGAAATGTACGCAGGAAGACCTATCACGCACCCATGATAGATATGATTCTAATGTACCATAAGACCACGGAAGATGAAGGAGCGGACTAATATTTGTTTTCGGCCTTTAAGTAAAATGAATCGGAAAATGATGGTTGAGAATAAAACAATCAACAGTGACGCGTGTTGCTAGCGCTATATCAGCACATTTACCGCCAAGGAAAATTCTTGGCGTGGTGGTACGTGTGGGGAAAGGGGAATACAGCTCTCAGGTCGTGTGTGAAATGAGTAAATATAACCGACGTCTAGTACCCAAGGCAAGACTAAAATGTGTGCAATCCGTGATTTTGAGAGTAATTCGGGATTCCTGCTAAAGCTTGCGTGTCCGTACTTCACTGGATTCAGTAGTTAATGAAGACACGCGCATGTAAATAATGTCAAATTGCCTCAAACTTAAAAAAAGGAATTCGATGTGTGATTTAATGCAAAGAAATATTATCAATACTCACGGAAAATCCGATCAAATACGAATTTACCAAGCAAAAATACGTCTTTTTAGAACGATATCATGAATTAATCACGTGTAAAAAGCCACAAATACACAGTACAGGAAGAACACTTTAGGCGTAACAGCCGCTATGAGAAGGAGCCGATCGAGGACAGACTGTCGGGACATCTGAGGACAACCTAAGGGACAAGTTTCTCTAGGACCACACAGACACAAAGTCCAAAGTCCCTCTTCAACACTCTCTGATGCTGTCTATATATAGAGTCAATGGTATTTGAGATTCCACCCGTCTAGCCGCGGCGAGACATCCAGTGGGACAGTATGATGACCTTTATTTGAAATCCCAGATCTATTCCATGACCAGTCGGGTTTGAAGGAGACATTACAAATATGCATTCCGCATAACATACCATTCAGCACATACAAACAAGTGAAAATTCTGATAGTCAATTGCGATGCAGGATATATAACGACTAGGCATAATTCACCAAGAATCCGCCACCGACACATTTCATTCCAAATCAAGGGTTATCTCACCAAGGGCTCTGTTGTCAAAAGCTAATACGTATCCATCATAAAAATGAATCACTGGAACGCAGGTGTTTTATATCAAGAGTCATAAGGCGTCAACACGGGGACATGCATCAAAACTAACAGCTCTATCTATAGAATTTATACGGCTCTATAATATTGGCGTTGTCAATACCACAATAAAGACATGAAATGTATCTGTCAGTGGTAATAAAGACCTATATATCTAGTCGCATCATCCTGGAGAAGCGACAATTCCTAAGTCATGTCCTTCCGGAGTTCGCTCAACTCGTTTGACGGCTGTCACGGTGGGTAGACACCCCAATCCCGCGACTGTCAGGGGATCGTCATCAATTGTTGAAATGCGTCTGAGAGGGGATCGTTTATTGAAGGAGCTTTCAGAATGCATGCAGAATGAGAGGTTCGGTAATAGTCTTCGATTGTTCCCGACATTATTAATACCATTCTGGGCTATCAGAAAGTCAAAAAGAAATTTATGGCATGTGAATAAACTTAAGTTTAGTCTTTGAAAACTATTCTTAACTTTCTAGATCATTCAAGTCGAGCCATGAACAAATTACAATAATTAAAAGTTCTGTTGTCACGCAACTGTTTCATAATTACCTTAATTCAGGATATTCCATGGAACCAACATCAATTCATAATTTAAACATTTAATATGTATGATTACTGGTAACTTGGCAAACTATCAAGGAGACAATTTCACACCTTACATCAGATTGCCATTCATTCTTGCTTTTCAAGTAAGGCACGTAACGTAAGTAACACCAATGATAGATAAGTCTATCCCGTAACACTTAATTTACCACGAAGCTTAGCCTAAACGAAATATCATAGCGTGATATTACTCTATAATGCAAATACTATGCATTTATTCATAACATTAAAATGGAAATGTGTGATAAATTGATTGCTTTTGTTGTCACATAATTGCATGGAGATGTCCTATGCACGCTCGAATCAAACAAACCTTCCTCCTATATGAATGGTTTTCTGAATCTCTCAAGAACGACATGATAACTGACAAAATATTCTATTATACGCTTAAAGCCATTGGTCTCAACAGCCATAGGCCTTACTCTATCACCGAACAGGACACGACGATACATGTATAGTATGTCCAGGGGGGACAGCTATTCCTTTATTAAACACTGAGGACATGTTACCAACAGGGTTCTCAGATGATAACACATGTTCTCAAAAAGCGACCTTGTTCATGGCTACCTTTAAAATATCTGGGCTCAAATACCACGACGGGATGTTCTCGTGAATACCGGTAGCCTATCCTTTCTGTACTATAAAAGTAGGACCGTACATTTCGAAGGTCCACAAAAGGGTACCAGCAGGACCAAGTAGGCCGTGTTGCCGCCTTTGTTGTGACGTGTCATGCACAATTTGCAAAGCGCCGCTACCCACACCGCCAAAACATTAGAAATACCCACTGGTGTGGCTTACAGATATTTACCCAATGACTGTGACGACCTGTGCATACAACAACATTTAAATAACACTTTTCATGAAGTATAAATTGCCAATTATAATACATGCAATATATGGCACCCCAAGAGGTATCTTCAAAACGGCACCTAATACCGGTTTTCACGAGGACGACCTGTATATCAAAAACGCTACTTAGGTTTTTGAAAGATCGCCCACTTCATAAGGCCAAGAAGACGTGAAGCGCACGAGACACTCCCAGCCACCGTGAAAAGCAAGAAGCTCAACTTATTTTGGGCGCGTTTGGTGCAATCTTATTGGGAATGCATTAATACTGCTATCAGCTGCCATGGCACCCCTACGGCGCCATGGCCTTGGTAGTAGTAGTGGCGGCAGTAACCTTCTTCTGTTCTACATGTAGATAATACAAATTGGATGTTTTCCCCTTGAAAATATTTCGTGCAATGACGATATTTTTGGTGACTTGTTTACCGTGCAGGATAATGGCAGCCTTTGTCTGCGGCATGCCATTATCATCTTTTTCTGGCTGAGAAAAGAACACTGGCGTCCATTTTCACTTTCGCTACTTTTCACTGCGCTTCCTGCAATGTCACTCTTTGATCATGCCCTTGGCAGCCAATAGGCAATGTGTTATTCATCCCTTTTCCACCAAACCACAAAATTGCGTCTCATAACGTAAAGCGAACTGTGATATGACGGCGTGACACCAAAGCCCAAGCGGAATAGATTTGAATACAATCACCACTAAATGTCCGCATGAGAGACTTCGCCTCAAGCAACGTGTTTGATCTGTACGGGGATGATGATGATGTGACACTCAAAGTCACGTCCCAATAAACGCTTTTCCTGGTGGCTTCCCTCAACTGATAGACAGTATGCAAAAGGGTGGGCACACATGACTGCGCAGCATGGGACGATTTTGTTTCGATCATTTTGTTGGTGGCAGTTTCTTTTTTGTAAGTAAGTGATTTTTTTTGTCTATCATAATCGTTATCTGACCTTTGTTGTCTTGCCTCAAGATTAGTGAGTACGGTAAGCTGAAACAGAAATTCACTGATGGTCCGTTATGTTTCTTGGTGTCACAAGCAAAAGTAGATAGAATCTATGACGGAGTTAAACCATCATAGATTCCATCATGGATCCATTATTGGTTCTTTGATGACCTGTGATGGAATCTGTCATAGATTTTTTGACGGGCCATCAAATAATTAATATTGGTTTGAGTGAACTATTCTTATTTTTTAGAATTTTGAAGTCAGTTCCTTTATGGCTTTATAAATGTAGTTGCTTTACGTGCATTGTGATGGGACCCAGTGGGTCATCAAAGAATCTAGGATGGCCCATCAAAAAATACATATGATGGGATCCGTTATAAAACTTGGCTTGCGATACTCATCACTGATTCAACCATGGGCCCATCAATGATTCTGTGACGGAAACTCTCTCATGCGGTAACTGGCATTCACTACTGATAATATGTATTTGCCCAACATCTATGTCTAGCCCGATACAGTACGCCCAAATGAAAATGTAAGGAATCCAATAACCAAACGACCATACGTTCATACATTCGTCGCTTCAACCAATAAAAATATATAACGGCAGGCGATCTTTGCCCTGGTTTCTGGTACCCTCGTTCAAGTGCCTCACAAAAACACTTCACTGCAGACCAAATATCTGCGCGCTTTTGTCGCACTGGATAAGAGCTCTTGAGCTGGACGCGATACCATAATGTCTTACAAAAGTTTATTGGCTGTACGCTTGTTTTGAATTGGCTGCTGTCATTTGAAAAACTAACTGGATGCAATGAAGAGAGGTTGGATCCAAGCGGGTGAAGTTGTACTCTTATACTGGGTTAACCAAAAAATGGCCACACAATTACTGATCTCAGAAAGCTTGCCTCGCTTGCCTTCCTTACATATACTAGTATGGTTATAAAGTAGATTTTTTGCCATTATAATCAATAGCATAATGGGCCATATCATTTATGGCCCAAAACGCAATTCACCGCACTCCTCTGTATATTTATGAGATGGTTATTTCGGGGGATAACGTGCTGACTGACATCACATCAAATTATCAGGATTAAATTCGGTTTTTACAAATGCACGCTATGACTGTGAAAATTTTGTCACGATATCACGTGTTTTATCGTCATACCGTATCAGTCTTTGCACTAAATTGATAGGTGTACGGATTCGTGATGGAATCTGCAGTTCCGACCACGCCCTGACTTCTTTGGCAAGAGTCGGATGGAGATGGACGATAAGTAATTAATCATGATTGCAAACAACGCTAATTCAGTCTCGGTTTGCTTAATTGTATACTGGTAGGAACACGCTGCTTCTTATTGTTAATAATCACAAGGAGGTTTTACATGGATAAGAGTAATTAGGGTAAGCCGCACATGAATCTCGAAAATGAGTCCTGCGATTTTCACATCTTCCACATGAAGCTTAAAGTACAAGATAATGTCTTTTCGTTTTAAAATCGATTTCTTCGAAAGCATTACGAGCGATAGCACCTAGCCTCCATGATACCTAAGGCAAATTTAAAACATCATTCAAAGGTAATTTTTGCTGCGATATCCGCGATTAGAAGCAGCAGGTGCATGGTAGCATTTCTTTTGTGGCTAGCCGTGCCCGCTTATCATCAAATCGACATGTGTAAATGGCGAACGTATATCTGACAAGAACCATTGTGAATGAAGCGCGTACAGCGATTCTAATTGCACATAGCGTGTAATTAGTTAGCCAATGTTTCCCTGCCCCCGGGCACTCGGCACCTGAGGCTCCCATTACCACTTCTGTGGGGGAGTTCGGCTTTAACAGTAGAAGCGTTCAAAGAGGCATCGAATGTCAATTTCAGAGTCTTAGCGACCTTACCATAACCAGTGCGAACAACAGAACCGTTGTAGTGATTTAAATGTCTCCAGTGGAAAAGGTGTCCTACTGTATTTTATGGTGACCGATTAAGGTACTAATGTTTTACAGAGACCTAAGATTCTTTATCCCGAATACTCTATCCTTGGTAAGATTGATTGTCTTTACCAGACCGGCATCATAGGGCGGTGTCAAAATGTCGGCAAGTACAAGTACAATATTGTCAACTGGTCCATTGTCAACCTTCCAGAGGTTTGAGGAAACGGGCATCGCCTCTGTATGCTTTAACCAACACACCGAAACAACCCACTGAACCAAGGATAACAAAATTAGAAAGATCGTTATCGGACAGCACCAGGAACTAATGCTGAGCTGGAGGTCCATGGTTGTACAAGTATAATCAAGACCGCCTGGGTGTACTAAAAATGCTGATCAATTGGACTTTCTAGCTGTCTTTTGCATGGAAACATTGAAATATGGGAAACAACGATAATAAAGTGTTACACCGGATCTAGTTCATCTCAAAATACGCCATACACTGCTGCTAATATCCATATAACAGAAGACACTGGTCTGAATCGGACTTTTGGTCAAGCGAAAAAGGATATAGTGACTAAAAGAAAAAAACGCAAGCAAAATACGCCATACACTGCTGCTAATATCCATATAACAGAAGACACTGGTCTGAATCGGACTTTTGGTCAAGCGAAAAAGGATATAGTGACTAAAAGAAAAAAACGCAAGCAAAGTAGCTCATGTTCATTTCGAACACAGACATCAAATGCATGTATCTACACATTGATCAGAATGCATCCTTCATAATTACCCGATTCTCATTTGATTGAAGAACGACTACCAATCCAATAACACCCGGCCAATTGATTTCTTCTCCGACGACAGACAATCGTTCAAATGACCTTTCATCTCAATAGTATGACGATAGTATTAGGTTCCTCATTTCCGAACGCTGGGTGAGTCTTCTTAACGTGATTAAAAATCAAAGTGCGGTAAATTGATCGAAAGTGTCTTTGACAGCTGCGGCGGTATAAAAGGAATCGCATTCCAAAGGACAGAGTTTCAGGTTCCGTTACAGAAGGTTCCCAGCGAAGGTTTCGGTCTGTGTACTGTAATAAACTTCTCCAAGCAGAAATCGGGTTGTTGTGTGGAAATACGCACACTTATTTCTGCTTGGATCAGGGTTCTGGGACAATCGTCGAACTCCCTCAAATACCAAAGTGTCTTGTTCGACTTCGGACTATAATATTGTTCCAATAACTTACCCTATCATTTCGTTTTGTTTCGTGTTTTAACTTGCCGAGTATTATGATAGTAGTACAGACCTGTTTTTTATGACTGTGTTTCATTTGTTTTAATGATCTCTGAATGAAATTTGGGAAACCCATCAAGTAGTGATCGAGTGGACTTATAATTTTTTATAAGCCCCACTAGTCCTTGTTTTTATTCAGTATATAAATTTGGCCTGTGAGAACTTTAGCCAGCAACCAATAAAGCCGCCCGAATGTTAACAGTATAACAGTGTGCAGGCATTCCAACAATAACATCATCTCATCAATAACAAGGTCTGTCAGATAGTGTTGGATGCTTGAAATGATCCAAATGTGCAGCCAAAGGTGCCGAAGACATTTTGCCATCACCAGGGACTCGATACAAGATGCCCAGTGGTGAACACGATCCATATGGCCACAGAAGTGACTGACTTGCAGCTGCAGCTGCCGCTAGCAGAAATATACAATCTACTCGTGAACCCATAAGCTGACCATTCCGTTATAAACAGGCTTGAGAATCACACATGTTCATTTCCTTTTCGCGTTCATCGTTTAGTCGTCGTCGTCGTCGTCGTCGTCTCCTCCTCCTCCTCCTCCTTCACAACTTCTTCGTCGCCTTGTTCGCCGTCAGCGTCGTGTTCCTCTTCGTCTTATTCCTCGTCGTCGACTTCAACCTCTTCTCTTCCGTCTCTCTAATTCTTCTTTCTCCTCCTAGCCTTCTATTTTGTTCTTCCTTTGATTAGTGGTAAACCTTTGGCCAAGGCGCACCACTGCAGCTTTAGGTACGACAACGCTAGTACACGACAGGTTATGTTTTTCATGACAAAAAACAGACCGGGAAAAAAATCCAGACAGCCAATGCTCCTGTTGTCCGCAGGTAGTAATACGCACTTCCAATATTTCATCAAAATTACAAGTGCCTACATATTATTCCCCCGTTGCGGTAGTCATTTCCGTGTTGAATAAAACATCATCACTTCTTGCATTATTCACTTATTCATATGGAAGGCTAAATCCCTTTGTTATTCGTGTTGTCTCCAGGTATTATTTGCAGAAGATTAAAGGAAAATTTGGGATAAAATATCATCTTCGCCGCAGCTCAATAATGCAAAGCAGAGGAGTTCTGTAAAATCAAAGTTGCTGTACATTAGTCTGTCATATTTGCGTACATTCAGTGTATAGTGACAGTACATACATTTTTTCCTGATACCAATCCAATTTATTGCTTCCTAGCTGTCTCACGTTTTTAATATCATCTTTTTTCCCGTTCACTAGCTTTTCTATCTGACACGGTCGCATTTGGTTGCACTGCTGCACCGTGGTTATAGGAGCGCATAGTGCCTCTGTCTTCAGCATGCTATTTAAGTTATAGCAGCGGAGAGTGGATTGGTGAGCGCTAGGGCGTTTCCACACGCCTACTTCTACACGGGCCTGCACACAGCACCGTTCAGGTTCCAATCTATACCGAAATCCCCATAGGTCGACCTGGAGCCGCAAGATATCTAATGTATCTAGTTACTGTCAGCCAACAGAACAGGACACGGCACACGGTGAAGTATTGATAAAGGAGAGGCTACTGGCAAACGATGGAATTCTATTTCCGACCCTTTTCAGCCAAATGCCAGCCAGCGGCAGCAGCTAAATACGAGAATCGTGGCGCTTCTTCACTATACGCTATTCTAAGCACTACGTGTGTCACTCCACTCTGTGGCTAACCAACGCCGCCCACTTGTCGCCAATAATAATTCTTGTAGTTAAGTTGCAATGAAATTCTATTCTTACCTCAATTTGCAGTGATGAAAATCTGCTTGGTCCGAATTTATTTGCCAAGTGTTTCAGCAGCCAGTTTATATATAAAAAACCTTACTCTACCAAATGCATTATCAAACAACCTCCACTACATGTACATGTATATCCTTGGAAAATCAACATTATGATAAATCGGCGAATAATCGTTTACCTTGAAATTTTAGACTCGAAATATTTACTTAATCCGTGAACAAACGAAATAGAATCCCGTTCAAATAAACATCGCATCTGGCGAGATTCAATTCCGAGCATGCCTGTTCGATTTCGCTGTGGTCCCGGAGCCCCGGAAAACCGCGTCAATCTTACGTGATACTTTCATCGCATCGCTGGGGAGACGTTACGCTTTTAACTTGACAATTTAATCTAAGTTTCCACATACCGGTATGGAGTTTATTCGTAATGTTCTGATAGTCTGAAGCTGTAGGCAGCCATTCATATGACAGTCGCAGATCAGACGGGAGAGGCTTTTCACTCTTTTTCACGGTCTTCGATCAACGTAAACATTCGTCTTAATCATTCTCCACTTTCCTCAAGCAGCAATGTGGGAGTTCCTGACAGATACTGACCAATCAGAAGAGAGCTCTCATGCTTGTGCGGCACAGACAGCACGGCCATGATCACGCATGGGGTTTAATATTGGTTGGTCAAAACCTATCCTGACGTGAAGTCCTAGTACATGATTTCTGCTTCAGGAAAGTGGCGAATGCTTGAATGAATGTTATTGAAACATGTTCAAATGTAGTCTTTGTCAGCTAGCGAATCTATCTTTCAGGTCTGTTGCTGGATCTGTCTAATTCATATGTTGAAAACAACTTGACTGGATAATCAGTAAAACTAGTATGATTTATTCGACCACAAACCTGTCATGTCGGTAGAACAACATCTGAACAGTTCTTGATGTTTTTTGACTGAAATGACTTGAGACCTTTGCCTATACACGGCATTTTAATAATGTTTATATGAAGCACAAAATGTCACTGTTCAACTACTTGAAATTAGATGACTTTCAAAATATAAATATCAACTGAAATGGATTTGTTTATCAAAACAAATCATCACAAGGATGGGCTCTTAAATAATGAGAAACCCAATACCTATTACTAACTGAAACACACTGTTGAATAAAGGTTGTTCAGCCCTGGATGCACATGCGTAATCCATCATCCGAGTACATTTCAGAGCATCTCTCTGTAATCCACAGTGATTTAAATAACCCAGAACTGTTCATCCTTTTACCAATTTAATAAAGTGACATTCCATGTCGAGCTCTTTTGTGAGCTTTTTAAACGAGTCTGTCTTCACACAAAACTCCAGCTGTTCAACATCTATAGGCTAATTATTGCCAAAGTACCTCTAGCATGCTGTGGTGCTTAATTGACAATAGGGAGAATAATTACTTAGTGAACTGATGATTGCGGTGCTGGAAGTATGCCGCAGTACCATACCATATTTTAATCATGGCGCAATTTGCTGAGATTCGGTACTTCGTTTGTGTACCGCTAAGATTTTTGTGACCGGCAGCCATTTTGGTTCGAATTTTACGTAGTGATAGGTGGAATATTTCTTATAATTTCTCTCTTTTGCATTGCTTTTCCACTTCAATACCCCGATACACTAAATCAAAGAGCATGGGAGGTATATGCTTACATACAGGTCGTCCTCGTGAATACCGGTATCGGGTGCCATACCGGTATGGGGTGCCATATATTGCATGTATTATAATTGGCTATTTATACTCCATGCACAGTGTTATTTAAATGTTATTGTATGCACAGGTCGTCACAATCATTGGCTAAAGCCACACCAGCGGGTATTTCTAATGTTTTGTTCGTCAATGTTCCAAGGCGGTATGGGAAGCGGAATTGTGCATGACAAGTCACAATAAAGGCGAAACGAGGGCCTACTTAGTTCTACTGGTACCCTTTTGTGGACATCCGAAATGTATGGTCCTACGTTTATAGTACAGAAGGGGGGGGGCTACCAGTATTAGCGAGGACATCCTGTAGTTTGGATTAAAATTTGGCTTTAGAGACAAAGGTTAAAAAATGCTAGTCGTAAAACAGAACATGTAGTTCGGTAATTTTTTTCTCACGTTCAATTGGATGTTTCTTTTTTCATTCACCATCATTGGATTCCCAAGCTACCGTCAAGAATAAGTTGGACACGCGATTAGCGAAAGAAACGTCGAAAAGTCAACTGCAGGCTACCTTGGTGGCCACTCAGTACGGTTCAGCATTTATTTATATCAGTATCCACGTACCACAGGGTACAATTCACTGCAATTGTTGATTAACACAACCCGCCATTCTCCTCAGTTGGATACGGAACAGGAAACAACATTAGATTAATCCCGCAGAGGACAGTACATTGCGACCTCATTGGCCAATTAATATTCTTTTATTGTCCAATTGGCGTTCATTAGGTTGGTTGTATCCCTGAGATGACCATTGGATAGCGATGATGAGTTTATTTGGTCAGAAAGTGCATTCAGAAAACTATATTATTTTGGGAGTTCTTGAGTAATGTTGCGGAGCGTGTGGTGTGCTTGTTGATTAGGCGATGGCAGCCACACATTCTTCACTTGTAAGATATATGAACGGCATCCTTAACATTCAAGGGAGTACTGTTTTTGTGTTTCACGGAAATAGCATGATATCATTGCGTCAGTCCAGCATTGGTCTCCTTTCCGTAGCAGACATGGCATTTTATACCGTAATGAATAAAGTCAGCAATGAAAGTGGTGTAACTTGCTTCACGTTCTCAATACCATGATGTTCCTAGAATGGTCACCTGGTGAAATGAATTAATTATACGCCTTGACAATACAAATGTAGAAGAAACGACGTGTCAATGCGTGTACGTAACATGCTTAATATGTGAATGTAACACTAAAATGGCTAGATGTACAGTATCGGAACTGGACGGAGCACTCGAGATTTCAAAGACAGTGAATTGTGCAATCACGGACTTTTAGAAGTTTATGGTGCAATCAAACGAAAGTGCATTATTGATGTCTATCATGGCTGGTGCCGGACGGGGAATGGGCGCCATGGCCGATGAAATAATATGGCCATAAAACTCTGCAATGATCAATAATGTTCTCAATTGTGTAATATTTCTGCGATACGATGTATTCTAAGGACGATAAGACACTCATCGCAGTCCATTCTGTCATTGAAATACATGTACTGTGAATACACATTGTATTATTCGATTCAACGCTTGAGTGAAAGGTTTAAAGTCAAAATAAAAAAACAGGAGAGACTTTTTTAATTAGAAACTTTAGCGTTAAATGTATTTTGGCATTGTCATCAAACTGCCAAAACAGTTCTGAGAAATTAACTGTAGGAAGAACTGAAATATCTGCCATTTTCATGAACCATCCACCTTCCTGAATACGAATATCATATACATGTAGTGTGAATGTTTTAGTGAATGCTGTCGAGAAGAAAAAAATTTAGTTACACCATCATACCTGCTTACGCATGTAGGCAACACTGACGATGTACACTCTCATTCGAGCGCGAGTTAATTCCGCAGCCCGCTTCAAATAATTAATTTTCTCTACACGAATCAAATAAAAATTGGTTCCCAGAACTGATAAAAATGTAGTCAGGGACATTATCTGCTATGAAGAGACGATGTACACGCAAACTTAGCTTTTATAGACTATCAGCAACTCGTTACAACTTTCCTCGTGTTATCTTTGCTGTCCAGGCACACTCAAATTCTGCGACGAAAATAAAGGTTATGGTAATGATAACACTGGCGATGTTTCAATCCGGCTTCTTGGTGTACTTAAACAACGTATTGATAAAGTGGACAAGAGAAAAGATAATACTCCCATTTAATGGAAGTACCCCTCACTGGTAACCACAAAAATCTAGGAAAGGGCACATTCCTCCGAGATTATTCTGGATTGTCCGTGAAAATCTGAAATACCCGTGATTCATCCGTGATCTTCCTAAAACTGGAAACCATCTAAAATTCTATGAGCTACACTGCACAGGACCACCAGAGGAACAAAGGAACTTCAAATGAGGCATAAATCACGGATATTTCAGATTTTTCACGAACAATCAAGAAAAATCACGGAAAATGTGTCTTTTCCTAGATTTTTGTGGTTACCAGTGCCTCGATATATTCAGAGCGAATTTGAAAGTGTATGACCTCTGGACCACAAAACCACTAAGAAAAATTGACTGGAAAAAATTAGCTGTTCTTTGGCTTAGCCCTGTCTGAGAAAGCTATGGCCTAGATAGACTGACGGGAAAAAATTGCCTACTCGAAGGATAAGATGAAATAGAGTTTTTACAAATTTTGATTAGGGACCAAAGAAGAAATGCACTGAATTTATCTAATAACTCTTCCAATTCTCTTGAAATAAACCACAGTATTATCTATATCGATTATCAAATTAACCTAATATGAGGCGAAGGCTTTTGAAGTTGGGGCCCGCTCATTTTACTGCAATTTATGCCATAATTTGTAAGTGGAGTCCTCCTTTGATCGTATCATCTTGCACTTTAACACTCCTATCCTGTTGAAAATTATTTAACCCTACGTGACCCTGAATGGCGCGGTATGACCACCACTTGATGGGTTAAAAAAGAAAAATTATTCATAAATTTACACATAACTAGAAAATCAGTTCTTTAGACATGCATTATCATTTGGCCAATTAGAACTCACAGAAAAACGAAATGATAGTGTATATGTATTGGAACTACATGTACATGTATTGTAGTCCAAAGTCGAACGAAAATACTGTCAAGCAGATGTAGAGTTTGTCTGCGAACGTGTACGTGTGCGTACTTCAACAAAACGAGCCGATTCTGCTTGGAGACGTTTATGACACAGACCGAAACCTTCGCTGGGAGCCTAACAGAACCTGAAACTCTATCCTTTGGAATACGATTTCTTTCATACTGCCGCAGCTGTCAAAGACACTCTCGATCAATTTACCGCACTTTTACTTTTAATTCGTTAAGAAGACTCACCCAGCATTCGGAAATGAGCAACCTGATATTATCGTCACACTATTGAGATGAAAGGTCATTTGAACGATTGTCTGTCGTCGGCGAAGAAATCAATTGGCCGGGTGTTATTGGATTGGTAGTCGTTCTACAATCAAAAGAGAATCGGGTGATTATAGAAGGATGCATTCCGATTAATGCATAGATACTACTCTGTTTGAAATAAGGATTGGCTACTATGCTTGCGTTTTTTTCTTTTCTTTATATCCGTTTTGAGATGAACTAGACCCGGTGTAGCTGTTGTACACCGACCGGGTACACCGATTGCACCATGTTCGGTCAGATCAAAGGACGTAAATTCAAAGACGTTGGTAGCTGCAGAAGTGGAAAATAAGGAGCCACATCATCGGCTCCTTGGATGGATTTTTCCGTCACTTCCGATTTTGTGTTGATCTCACGCATTGTTGCTGCTTTACACAGGTCGCACCATTTCCACGAGATCAAAGGTTGATTGAAAGACGTCGGTTGACTGTGCGCTAAACTAGAAAATACGGAGCCCGTTCACCACAATATCAGTTTTTTTGGGCAGATTTGTCCTTTATCACCTTCGATTTTGTATTAATGTCACGCCTTTCGCTTGCTGCGGTACACAGACCGTACCATGTTAGGTCAGATCTATTTCAATCCCCGAGATCAAGGACTGAAATGCAGTGGCGTCGGATGACTGCGCAACCAACACGAAACGAAGCAATTGCATTCACCACAATAATATTTAGATTTTTCATCGCATTCGATTTTGTATTGATATCACGGCATCCGCACGCTGCGGTACATAGACCACACCATGTTCTGCAAATCCCTTCCGCTGCGATGAGTAAAACATCCTGGCATTATTACGAAAAACGAGCTTGTGATTTTTTCTGAACAAAATCTTCAGCTCATTTTTCCACGTTAGTAATCAGGCTTCGTGCAGTTGATATCTTAGCCGAGGGAGTCCAGTGAACCGACCCCAACGTGATTCGAAATTCGTTATGTTTAAAAATGTTTGAAGAACGGAAACACTGGAATTTATGACGCGAAATAGGTCGCACACCTGTAATAAGGTTTGAAGCCATTTTCTGTGAGACTTTTCTGTGAGACTATTCTGTATTTCAGAACAGTAGGGTAAATTATCTTTTAAATCCATGTAACTTCTAAGACACAAATGTACAAGACACTTCCAATTTGATTTCCAATAAATTTGTGAAGCATCTCCGAAATGGCTTCCCTGTGATCAGTTCTTCTGGGACACTGACCGAGTTCCTCGCCGTGTTTATCCAAGCATTGCTTCGTAACAAGCCAATCGATACGCGCACAACAGACGATTTCCAGCCAGTTAAACAAGGGTCCCATGTGTCAAATATTGCCAGAACCATATCACCAAGCCTGATATGATTGCCTACATTGTATGTTCTCTGCCTGTACATGAGAATGTATCCGTCCACAGTATATCGACGTCTCAGTATTAGTCTCAGTTCTTGGCCGTAACTTGGTAATCTTCTCCTTAATGTGGCTGATTTTTGAATGGACGTTCCTGGCGAGGTTCCTGGTGATGTTAGGTTACTGGAAGATGTAATTGTGGCGTCATTGGATAGCGGCATGCGGTCCCGAATCAAACTAGGGTAACGGAGGGGTCCTCTGATTTGATATGGGGAGTACCTTGATTTGATACGGGAGTTCAACTGACATAGTCAGTTTGCCCGATGGTCGGTGAAGTCAAGAATTAAGGGGCGATTGATCTCGAGTCTGATAATTTGGCGGGTAAGGGGTTTTATTCTGTATTCAATTTGCCTCGCGGGGTGGTGATTCGTGATTGACCGGGTGCGACGCAAGGAAGCACAATCATTTCGATAGTGTGGTATGTTTTCAAAATGCGGCCGGGCCTTGATCCCTGTACGGTTGAAGTAGTTCCTACTTAGGAGGAAAACACCATCTTGTTCAACTCGCGGAGAAGTCAGCATTGCCAGGTAACAGGGAAAAGTAAAGAAATGAGTAGGGAATTCACTCTTCGTGAGCGTCAAGTCTATACGTCTGCCAAAATGACTACATTAATTCTCTTGTAGTGAAGTCAAAAAATGACCGACAATGGAAAAAATAAGAAGATTATCTTGCCGCTGCCAACACACAATTTGAAATTTGTAACTAAATTTGATGATTTTCAATTGCGCTCATAATAACTGAATATTAATTTACCATTGCCGTTGTGTAAACAGACACATGAATATTATCTTCAACAAGTTGCAGACACGTTGCTTGCATGATAACTGCTCGGCCGGCATTGTGTTTGATAGCATGTATATATCTTCCGGCACCACACCAGTAATATCAAACGGCGTAACATACAATAGATGTTAAGTAAGGTATCGGACGCCTATTAGGGGATTTGGCAACATCGTTCTAGCACCTCAACTGTGCACTTCAGACAAGCAAAAGTCCATCTCGAAATCGTTCAGATTTGACGTCACGTTACGTATTTCGGATGTGAATGGTCAATTTTATACACACTTTATAAATTTCCGCCTTGAAGTGTTCATGCCTGTATTGACGGGCACATTCAGACGATCTCTTATCATCCGGCATTGATCCAGGGTTCATCTATCTTGTAGAGTCGGAATTTGCCGGCCGATCTATCTTATTTTTGTTGCCGTACATACAAGTAGAGATTAGACTGGTTGTTAAGGTCCATAGGCGCAGATTCGCATCGCTAGCAGGCTTATAGTCAATTGATCAGGACAATTTTCTTCAACTTTTGAAAGAGTACATTGTAATCTTTTGCTTGAAAGAGAAGTGAGACTCCCTTAAAGGGGGACTAATATTGTTGATAGTCAGGAGCTAGGGATTCTAGCATGCACAGTTAGGGGACTATGATGTTTGATTCAGTAATGATTGTATTCCTTCTATGTACTGTAAGATAGTAGAGACTCCTATCGACTGCTTCGTTTAACTCAATCAGGCCTATCTGACTCCTGCCAACAGTCTCTCATGAGAAGAAGGCAGTAGTTGCCTGATTCGTTTTATTTAGAAAACCTTTCGTACGCCTTACCGTACGCCTTACAGCTTTGACAAATAATTGATGAGTATGTGAACTTAAGCATTGCACGAGCGGGTCACTGTATAAACAAATCGTAGCCACACTGGACCTTTAGCATCATTGATCATTCCTTTATTGAAGAAGCGCGAGGGACCTTCTCTGCTGTCTTGTTATCAGAGGAGTAATACCCAGATGGCTCGAAATGTTTACTTATGTAACAGACGGGGCATGTGGGACGAAGATATCATCCGATTTGGAGCGACCTCTCCGATTACTGGTTTGATGTCTATGATATATCATGGAGTGACCTCATATGCCAGCATGACATCCCACTGAGAAGCCCAAATTGACCGATTCTTATCCTTATATAAATACGGGAAAATGACACGAATTTTGTTGATTTTAGTTGGCCATACATCATACACGAATCAGACTCTCAACAGCGTTAACTGACGAAGGAGACGTTCCGAAGGGGAAATTAACTTGGGAAGAACGGTGGCACCAACTACACTCAGCAATGATGCATTCGCCACTGAGATATACGAAGCAATTATGATTCGTCACTAAATGTAGCCGCTTGCCTAAATCAATTACGAAAGCTCAATAGACATGCCCTTAAGGCCTCCAACTTGTTTCACCAGTTAAGGAAGTCTTCAACATATCAATAACGGAGCACGAACGGCAAGTGGTGTCAAAAGCTTCGACTTCGTATAATTCGGCTTAGTCGAAGTAATGAATGACGCAACTGCGACATTTCAAGCCACTTATCTTGGAAATACTTAGCCTCGGTGCAGGATGTAAAGCAGGAATCGGAAATCAGTTCTTATCTGCTGCGCCTGTATCATTTTACTATTCGAGTTTTCAATTCGAGTGTGTCTTATGCGACGTTAAATTAAAGCATCTACATGTACGTCCGGATCTCTATCGACTACTTACAGTAATACTTCAATGTTAACCTTTCGACTAGGAAGCCTTTTAATGAATAATTCCGAGCGAGCAACATGTAGGCTACTGGTTAAGGGTAAGGCGTTAAAAAGTGTTTCAGGACGAAGAAACCCAACATCAAAAGCACAGAAATGTCAAAGCTTTTTTTATTTAGTCTTCACGTTTCCGACTCACCTTTTTCTTACTCTCAAAACTCGGATTACTATCGTTTTGAAAGCTTAGCTGGTTATTTTTTAAAAACACAACATCTAAGTTAAAATGAGGTTAAAAACTTTCTATGATCATGTTTTAATCAGGGAACACACCTGGTAGAAACACACCTTCTTTATCTTTGACTTGAGGTATTTTTAGGATGGATTTTATCAAAATCAACACTTTTTAATTAACCAGTGATTGTTTCATCTCAAGATGGTTTTATCAAGATTCAACAAGCGAAAGTTCAAATTTGAGAGTTTTTATGCTGTGTTTCTTCAATGTTTTAAAAAAAAGATATTTTTACAATTTTAATCAAAGCAGTTAATGACATTAAGTTTCAAGATTAATTTCATCAAAGAGAACATGATGTTTTTTTGCCAATGAAATTTACAAAAGTAACATCTCAAACTTAGCCGATGTTATATAAAGAGAAACAACCGCTTTCCATGTCACGTCGATTTTAGTTTTTATTCATTTTCACTTTTCAGCTAATAATAGGACGTGATGATGTGGGATAACAGTGATATTACACATCAAAGGTTATACGTCAGTTCGATTCCAATGAAACAATGCCAATACTTAGAAAAGATATGAGAATCTGCTTGAGAGAATGGCATAGTATTTTGAGATATTGCTAATAGCAGTGATACTGGATAGATTTTTTGGACAACACCTTGTAATTTCGTTTTCATCAGGCATAGTCATTATTGATACGCGTGACGGTTTAGCTGCAGCTTCACTCCACCCAAAAGTAAGGGACCATCTAAGAAATTTCTCGGAGCCAACGAAGTAAAATATATTTCACTTCGGATTCAGTTTTCGCCACCTCTTTTCCTCTGAAGTGAAACTTAATTAAACGGCCGCTTCTTTCAAGGGTTGAACATTACACACCATAAGGTGTACGTCAGAAAAAAACTGTTTTGGGCTCAGGAGCGCAAACTGGTTGGATTTCTTTGAAGTTTTTAATGGATTTCTGCTTCTACCAAATAGAGTTCAGCAATGTCAGTGCAGAAACTTAAGAAAACCTCTTATTATTTGACTCTACACGTAACTGCCAACGAAACAAAGCACTCTTAAATAGTACATTTATATTTACTGGGGAAAAAAGATCTATCAAACCAGTATTTTGATATAATGGAAATAGTGTCGCTCTTTCCCTTCCAGATAATCACTTCTTTGGCGTTACAATATTTGTGAGATGGTCCCAAAGAAATAAAATCAATTGGACTATTCATTATATTACTTTTAGAGACTAAGACAGGAAGATCAAAGGTTGAGGATCATTTTTTCATCCCATTAAAGTGATCTTATCCCATCGTACAAAATCTCAAAATACGTTTTATTTGACAGCGATTAGAGTGCTGCCACCTACTTCCTTTTCCTTCAATTGCTGGAAACGCATGATTACCTAACCTTCATAGTGCTGTGTTGGTTGGAAAGAAATTCTGTTCAGCGAAATTTTGATACGAATTCACGGGTACACCTACTTGGTCTTATGGGGCCAAATTCACAATCAGTACATCGGAATGAGATCACTTTAAGGCACTATTCGTGTTCCTTTTTCCATCAGAAATAAATCTGAGGCAATGCGTTTTCGTAACATTTGTCTAGAAACATACACGACAGGACCCGGTGACAGGACATAAATCAGTCCATCCGTTCTTTACCAACGCATAACATGTACATTCACAAGTATATATTTCATGTATATATTACATCCCATGTGAATGTTTTGGGCAAGCTGTCTTTTCGCGTAGAATCCAATCTCGCCAAGAGACAAACTGAGCTCATTTAGTATCAAGCTCTGCGTCAAACTGTTGGCAGCAACATAATCCGCCGGGAAAGTAATGCATTCTTAAAGCTGTGTCGAGAATAATCATGGAGCGCTGCGCTGTGATAACATTAAGATAACATTTTAAAAATTAACGGCATTTTTTCATCTGTTTTTTTATGCCCTAAATACAAAACAAATATATTTTTGTAATTACCCCATTTTTACGGTGGCTGGGAAAGGACATCATTCAATTTAATTTTTTCAAAATAATCTCGGAATTCCGACCTTTTATCTCGGAATTCCGGCATTTTATCTCATAATGCAATTCTATTTTTTCAAAATAAAAGTCGGAATTCCGAGATAAAAAGTCGGGAATTCTGAGATTATTTTGAAAAAATAAAATTGCATGATGTCCTTTCCCAGCCACTGTACGTTTTAAACACACTGTACCATAAAGTATTTATGTAGTTTTGCATCGGTTTTTTCTTACTTTCTTTGCTCGATAAACAAGCTATTGGAATACTCTTAGAATGATACAACTTTGGACTTTAAGCTGTCTCTTTTATAGAGATGGGTATCTTTTCACTTGCATCAGCCACAATAGATTCTGAAGAAGATGCAAATATTGATGTTTGTGGAAGTATGCACATTGATATGGATGCACTTCCTAACAGCAATTTTGCAACAATTTACATGTTTTATGCAGGGCCGTGGAGAGCAATGTACTGCACACAGCATAGATATTGTGTTCGATGACACCTTCAACCCTTCCTGTCAATGGCCGGTAAAGCAATTAGACTTGCGGAGTCAAAGGCAGCTTTTGGAACAATGCTAAAAGCACACCTTTTTCGAGTGTATTTCAAAGGCGCCTGAGAGTTGGTGAAATTTTTCACCAAATTTGGGCGCTTTAGAAATGTCATATTTGATTGATTGATTGATTGATAAAGTATTTATCTGGTTGAAGTAGCGAAAACAATATTGAGTCGTTGAACAGCTCTAAGCAACAATCATTAGTAAGCTGATGAATTCGTGACACAGTGAAAGCTAGCTTTTATCGCAGACTGTGGGCGTTGGTGAGGTGAAAACGGGAGGGGCTTTTACATGTATCGTAATGGAAATAAAAAATGTTAATTAACCAAATTACTATGATAGTGATTACACAGTTCAAAAAGTTTTATGAAATACAAAAATACTCTAGATTGTTCAGCAGAGTGTTTTTTGGCTTTCAAAATAGAGAAATAGAAGAAATTCCATTGATGTTTATTGCTATTTGTAAGATAATCCATTGTCTTTGGCAGTAGATCCAAGCTTTGATCACGCGTTCGAAAATCAATTGTAACATTAGTGGTGACAAACTATAAACATCAATATCTTACGACCAAATTTCATATAACATTAGAATTAAGTCCAGGGGCATCGACTGACCTTTTCAACATTTTTAATGCTTATGAGGTCTGTTGATATCTTGTCATCATGGGTACGCAAACTAATTTGCACGATTGTCTCAAAACTCTTCAGTCATGTCAGTGTAGAAGCTTGATGTGTTTAGGGTATAATTACAAGGCACTTGGAGGCTGATACGAATTTTGTGAAACATTGCAGGCAAAATTTAGGCTTACCCTTTATGTGAATTTCTAAACTGATTCCAAAGTACATGTGTAACAGTAACGTCAATTGAAGCCACTGATTAGACCAAATAAAAAAGAGCGGAAACCAATGTTTCTCGCATGCTGGTTACGAAGTCAGAGAAATTTCACCACAACATGTAAGTGGAGCTCGACTGCCAACACCAGGGCACTTTTTCACATTTTGACGTTATATTACATTACATCACTTATTGAATTTTAATTGGCAAATAAGTGTCCTTTTGAAAGGTTTTTATTCTATTAATTGCTAAAACTGCACTTTTTCAAAAAGAGGCTACTGTACTGCCTGTATTACAATTATACACTGAGATGCCATTGCAAATAATTAGATAGCAATTGACGCTAAAAGCAAAGTGGCGGGCGACATAACACAAAAATACACATCAATGTCTAATGAGCTAAAGTAAAAATTATGACAAATGACATCAGTTGAGACACGTACAGCCAAGAAAGGTCGGTCATCCTTCTGAAAAAAAGTTTCGTTTGTCGCGAACTTTGTTTCAACTTATGAGTAATGTGTCATAAAAAGTTTTAAATCCTTATATAGACAGTCATGGCCTACCCTCAACCTATTCTCAGTCCACGGAAAGCGAATATTACAATTACAGTGGATCTCTGCCGGTGATACCAGCGGGCACCTTTGAACTTTATGTTTTTCTAGGTGGAGTATAATTAAATGAGATATGGTATAATTTTACTTTTGTGTGACATGATATATTACTAAAAGATGTTTACATAAGTGCCAATACGACTACGCCCTGTAATCTATTACCACACGAACACTTATTTATATGTATGTCAAAAAGTGGCGGTTTTAGGTTTCTGTAAACTCCATCAGACACATTGTTTTCACAAAAAGTTCATGTTTTTTTAGTAAAGAAAAAGAAATCCATATTTAACGATCGACGGAGTCGCAAGTCATCGATGTAGGAGGCGATAATAAAGATAACTTTACTGATTACCATGTACAAGAATTAAAGGAGTTTTTGTTTTATTCCTTCAATATATATGTTTGTTCTCCTCTTGTTTCGACAGCATGCGATTTTTCCGAAAGGATTTTGTTTTCTTCCGATTTTGTTTCAACTCTTATAGATAGTAGAAAAACATTTTATTTTTATGGAGAAGCTAATGGAAAATCTATTCATATCGTATTATGACGATTCCTGGGGCCTACAACACTAGCCAACTTTCAGAAAGTTTTGAATTATCCACGGTGAGATGTTCGGCTTTTTATTACTGCGTACATTTTCCTATCAACGAGTTTCAGAGCAAACCTACGAAAGAGCAGGGGTTTTTTTCTCGACGAGTTGCCCTTGGGTTTCACTGGTTAATGTCGTTGGTATCCTAATAAACCTGCGCACCCCAAAACATAAATAAAGCGGTCTTACCCTTACTATCTTCTATACTGTCTTCACTGACTGTAAGATTATGCATGATCGCGTCGGGTTTCATAAAATTCTAAATTTAAATATCTGTTGCACTAATTGACCTGTTTAATTGAAGGAGGCATTTGCATACTGTTGTTAACACTCTAAAATTAAGATGACTTCATAATATTTCTCCAATGGTAAGGCAGAAAGTGATTAGCACATCTGATTCCATTTTCGGCCCCTCGCAAGAAAATCTAGAGTGCATGCCACCTCTTGGCTCACCCAAGGCATATGGTATATGCTAGGTGGGAGGCGTGACCTACTCGTACATGTAATGTTAGTATAAGGATTTCAATATAATAGCATAAGCAACTCTAACTGAGAGAGCGGGCTCTAAAACAGAAACCAATAACTACAAATTGTTTCATAGAAGTAGTGGACGAGTTCGTGGGGAAAAGTCACGCTGACTCGGTTTGTTTCAATGGCGCTACATGTATATGATATTGGCCATCGTTCTTTCATTAAGAGAAAGGATCCAATCGGATGAGTTCCCCCAATGTGTCAGCAGTTACTGAAGATGACTTGGGCAGAGAAGGCATCACTGCGCTCTCCCCCACTCGCCATAGGAACAAAGCCTCCTTCAGAGTATATGCATCATACAATATTGGTCAATATACAGTGATTGAGAGGGGAGACTCCTTCAAGAGCAACGCACTCAACCAACACAACAAGTTTACACGATTCCTTTATGAATCTGTCAAGTTTGACCTTGACCCCGTGATATTAGCATGGTTGTTGACATTTGCATTTCTGTCACAAGAGGGGCTGATCATCAGACAACGGATACGGGAGAGGACTAAGTATTTCGAGTGCGTTATCCAGTTTCTGACATGAACAATATATTGATTTCTCTCAGAAGCCTAACACAGATTTCATATATAATCTGTCAACCGAAAAAGGCTACATTAGCCTACCCATGGTACCGGTGTACGTCTAATTCTGTGATTGCTTCCCACGGTGCTGGTCTCATCAGTTACAGAATATGGTAGAAGAAGGGATTAGCTGAGCCGTAACCTTTACCTTTACCTTCGGTGGTCGTTCTGGCTTCTCTTTATCCTGCTTTACAGATTAGGTACATGTGCATGGCCTGGCTCTTTGTAGGGAGATCATTGATTTGAATGCTTTTGATTGGCCCATCCGACATTATCAGGAACTTTCGAGGAAAATGATGACTTTCCATTTCTGTGACACGATTTTAATCAACACAGGCACGGCATCTCAAACGGTTTCTATCCGAGGACGTGTCAGACAGAATTATGGGCAAAGTCAATAGCGCTCATCGAAGCTGAACTAACGTTGAAATCCTATCAACTCTGAGCTGTAGCTTTCGATCTGTTTCATCATAAACTGGACTGAAATAGCTGATAAGTCTGTCAGAAGGCAGCTGACACATTATGTCTGTTAACTGTGAATGTTACATATATGTATCAGCCCTCTTGGATTGAAATTGATAAAGGACAGTTTCATCGCATTGAGTACTGTATATTCCTGTACATAACGATGCACATCAAGCACGCTTTAATTTAAATTCTATCTACTAGTACATTCAGGCTGATTCGAGCCAGTTGTGATTGAAACCTCCATTATTGATACATGCAAATATCCGTTAAAATCACTAGATCAGTGGCGGATCACTTGACACATCCCGTTTCTTTGCTTGACTGGCTTCGGAGTTCATAACGCGAATCCTAATACGCAGTTTGACTTATCTATTGGGTCGTACAGTATCGCCTTTTTGTTGATGCGAAATCTCTTGGAATATGCAAAGCGGCAGCAGATGAAAGTTGTACTGAAGCAGCTACGCGCTTTGACTTTTATAAGACAGCCACGGAGTGTAAACGCGCAAATCACGACAGGTCATGTATAGGTATTCCCTTTTTTCTTAATAATAACAGCTTTTAAAAATTCTTCAATTTTTTTGTAAGAATGATTACCACATTTTGTTTTGCGGGAAATGTCTGCTATGGGGTTGTTATAAAATAGGTCAAGCAGAAGCAATCCGACAAGTAAATGGTAACGTATTATAAGTATCATTACAGGCATGCAAAATATATTATGTATATCAGATTAGAAATCCTTCAGAAATCAACCATTTTTACCATTATCTTATGGTTGTCATGTTAAAGTTTTCGATTTCAATACTAGTATGTCAGTTGGTCAATGATCCGAGCATGAAACAGAATTTCGAAGCCTGTTGTATTGCTATCGAAAAGCACCAAGACGTACAGTCACGATTGCCTAGATATTCCCAGATACATGTATCTAGAAAAAAACCTTCTGAGTCGGCTAGGTTACACTCCTTTACATGAGATAACAACCACAGCCCTCGGTATATATGGCGTGCAATTCTTAGAATCGTGTAAAAAGAAAGCCATAAATGTATAAGCTTTCCAAGTAACAAGAAAGGATCCGAACAATTGCTCTAAGGAAACAGTTCTATCATGTCAATCACTTGGAGTATATAGACAATCCCTGTAATAGAACGTGCCTTCTCTGTTTCGGAGAAGAGCGTTGCGTACTGTTATTAAGCTTTAACAGAGATGGGCATGGAATTTGATCAATTAGCAGGGGAAGAGTAACATTTTATGCTCCTCCACGCTCAGTCTATGCTCCCTGAAGACAAACCTATACATTCTGTAAAATCTGCACGCTGCCCAGACAGACTTTTTCGTGGCAGTTGAACAGATATGTGCATATAAGCGTGAAGAAAGGAATATGTGAACCTATTACCATATACAGATGAATATTTGAGCGTCCCGAAAGAACTCGCTGATGCCTCTCACCATATCGTTTTTTTCATTCTGTCAGTACAAGACTCATCTAAGTAAAAAAAAGTATTTCAATGCTAGTCAGGAATAGAGATGAGGACACCTTTTTCATAATCAACTATATTTTGGTCCAAAGACCCGACACAAGCTTTCGGCACTAACTGTGCCTTCATTAAGTATGATAAAGAGTAAAGGATTATTGCGGGGTACTGCCCCCCCCCCCCAGCTGACTACACGCAAAAAACAAAAGCCTGTCAGACAGTGGACCAACGATTAATCGATGAAAAAAAATGTACAAATAACCCCTCAAACATATTATTTTATGTCCAATTTTGTTTTCTCTTTCTTTTTCTGTGGAGCAGGTTTGTGAGGAAACCAAGCCCACGATTCCGGTTGTCGATTTACATCGTCTTCCATCCTTTAATCAGCCATATTGAAATACAGCTGTTCGTAGTTATAGGAATTAAAATGAGCTGGGCAATTAATTCCACGATAACAACATCAAGAGGGCCAAAATAACATCATAATTGGCATGTTATGATGATGCATTGGCCTGTTGATTCCAGTCTGCCGTTCCTTGTCAGAAAGTAGTAAAAGTAACCCGATTTTATTCAAGACGTCACGTTCCGTAAATACGGATAATCATGCCTCACATTAATAGAAAGCGCAAATGGCAAAGAGTGAAAGCAGGGTCTTGGGATGTAAGAGAGGATAATAGGTACAAGATGCATAATTTGATATGTCAAGACCCTCTTCAGCTTAGGATCTGCTTCGAGGAGCTTAAGACAGATGGGACGTGAAGTAATTACTGACGGAATATTGGAAAGGTGTAAGCGAATAGGCTATCTGATTGCTGCGAATATTTGTGATATCACGCAAAAGACATTCATGTACGGTGACTTTGAAATACTTTTATAATCCAGTCTTTAATACTCCAGACGTGATTGACCAATCTCAAGGGTACCATTTTATTTATGGCCTTACTGCTGTTTATCATGATTAAATCGACCTTCTCAAGGTCGGCCAATCTGGCCATTGCTTTAAAGGGGTACGTCGTTCGGGTTCATATTATTAACTGGTGGCCCAGGAAATAAGAAGTACGCAATGCCGTAGTGTAATTATTGTGCATGCAAATTCGATGAAACTTGGTATATACATATGTATTATTTGTATACATGGTATCTGTCTATACGTCGGCATTGCCGAAATTTCAGTGCGTGTGTTTACAAAATTAGAATTATTCAAATTTAAGTTCAATCTTCAATTTTTTGAATGGAGTAGGCCCAAGCCATTAGCTTTCGTCGCCAAAAACTGACTTGCTCCGTTTGCTAAGGGTACATTGCACTTTTCACAACAACTTCTTTTGCTTTTAAAGGCCTAGATTACAAAGTCTAAAACAACAAAGCTTCAGATATAACCACCAGTCGCCCAGGGCGCTTATCGAAGCTGAGACAGAACACATAATATAGCACTTTTCCGCCCATACAAATGTCAAGCCGGATTGCGTCAGCTCTCGCCTCATCATGAGTACAGTGTTTTTGTGGGAGTTTCACCTCCCAGCGCTGCGACGTTGGTTGCTTATAGATCACTTCGAAGAGTATGATGAAACAGTGGCATCATAGCAAGAATTTCTGTTAATCCAAGTCAAGAATTTAGCACTGTCCTTTCAACCATCTCTCATTTCGTCTGTCCTCTCGCTCGTTGTCCCCGTTGCGCCTGTCTTTGGCCTTTTTCATTTTTTCTATTCCATCTTCGGGTTTTCCGTTACATCTGTATGACTCCCATTTCTTTTGTAGTCGATTTCTGTTTCACGTCGTGTCCCTCTAGTACCAGACACTGCTACGTAGGATACTCACCAGAGCACTTTTTTCCACTCCTTTCTTTATTCCCCAATTTTTTTCTATAACCTTGATCATGATTTTTTTCCTACCCACACTGACATTCTGGATAGTGGTTCTGACAGTCGTGTACCGGAATATCCTTCCGCTGCGAATGTGAATGAAAACCAGCTTTCTCCTTTTTATGTTTCTACTTCTAGTTCCTTTCTCATTCCAGCTTTAGGTATCACTGATGTTGGTCGAAACTGCCCAGGACCACTCGCTGTGTCGGCGCACGAGAGCCAGCGTATGCCAAATAAACCATTGACCTAAAGACTTACGCTATTGAATTTGGTATTCACGTCCGCGTTCGATACGCGATACCCTGGGGGAATATGGATGCAAATGGTCGCCGTGTTTGTTATTGGCTTCTTCTCTGATCTTTCATCGATGAAGGCATTCATTTACCACTTTCGCAAGGCAAGATTGGCCGGAAGTCTCAATAGAATGTCTCCTGTGATTGTTTCAGTCCAGAAGACTACGCCGTAAAACTAAGATTAGGGGTGAGCGATTGACCAATACGGTCGTCTTTACTTGGAAAAGTAGTATGTACTTTGCAATAAATTGAATCTATAGTCTTCTTGAAACAAAACGATAAGCGATAGACGATACACAATGTACTTATAGCTACACCATTGTACTCACAACAAGCATGTAATCTATGCTTGCTTACAGTCATCATGATAAGGAGAAGTTCCGCAACCCTTACGAACGGCAGCAAATGACGAAGTACGAAATATGTATCTTATCGACGATTTTCTTTGAAATTTTTCCGATCCTGCTCCACAACTTATAGTCGCGCTGCGTAAATTAGCACGGGTCGTGGTGACACGACAGAACTTCGTCGTTCGTACGGACTGCGAAACCAGCCTACTAATGATAGTACTGACGACCAAAACTGGGAAAACGATCAACCGGCGCTTATCATTAAAGGTAAAAACGAAAAAGAGAGAGGATAGGGCGATAATGGATCAGAAAGTTTCGTTTCTCGCCGGGTGTTGTTTGCCTTCTGACATTATTTAATTGGACATTTACGTCATAAAATAAGACCAAGGCTGCATGTTTTGCTAACTTGACATTTAAGTCACTCCATCAAGTCAACATGGTCAAAAAGCTTTTGAACTTAAGACACACAGCCCAAAACAGCTCTGGAAAACTGGTAAAAATTGGTAAGTGAAAGTCAAAAGCACGTTTCTTTTCAAGACCCGCGTGCCTTCCGCTGCACGCGGGTAAACATCCGCGCTTGGCTTCCGGTGGAGGAAATGAAACGAGACAAAAAGAGGCACTTTTGGAAAGCTAGCGCAACATTGGGTTCGATTTATTTTCCAAAGAAGACGAAAACGCGCCGAACAGCGATTAGGGTTTTCGAGAGGAAACCATTTTTTACTGCCCTTTGATATAGCATTGGGCGGAGGTTATTAAGATACGTAAGGTTGTTTACATTGTATGCCTGGAGCCAAACCGCTACCGAATGGCCGGTGTGAAAGTACATGCAGTCCCTGGCGTTTCAGTCCCACAATTAGATGAAGAATTAAGCTAAATGGCGAGAAATACCAAAGGGCATACAAAGGCGACAAATCTCGTTTCGTACTCCGGAATTGCAGACATGCGATGTAGTTCAACCACTTTTTGGCGTTGATAGAGAATGATGTTTGAGAGTACAGTATATAATCGTCTTTCCATCACGGACTTTAAGCACCGCCAAACCACGAAATGTCGGTAATCGAATTCGGCTGGCTTTTTATTATCACCCCGCGCCAATGGGAGAGTATTTTTGTCTTTCGACAAATAATTCGCTAAAGCCATTTCCCATCCAATTAACTCGTGAAGAATAGTCCTCGTGGCAGGTGTCGGGTGTTTTTCGAATAATAATTAGACCATGAGATCTGGTATGCAAACGGCGAAACACAATTTCATCAAATAGATAGGTATCGGTTTTTCCTTGGAGCTTTTTCCACAGAAAGTGGCTGAATGGGTTTTAGTGGTAAGTGAATCAGTTTAGCTACTTCACTGCTAAAAGTATTGTGAAGATGACGCGCGCTGCCAGTTGTTGCATCTAGTGACTATGAGTACCACTCCCCTGAATGAAGCAGGTAAATATTGAGGGATTCAACCAGTGCCAATTAACCGAAATATTAGCCCCTCGCCTGCGCCACACCCCTGCAAACAGCGGCAATTTTCAATCAAATTATTCCGTGACGCCGACTTGCACACACCCAATTCATATTGAATTTACAAATCCCCACCTGATTGCATTTCTAAATTCAGGAAAACCTTTGCCCATTTTATTGATTTTAGTGGATTTTCTTATGTTTCTTGACGATCATTTAGTTCGTAATTCATTCCTAAAATATGAAAGAGTAAACTATTGGTTACAAAACGCTCTGATAATAAACCATTTTGAACTTCTTAAATTTGGGATTACGGTATGTCGGATAAAGTCATTTTCTTGTCCAATACGATGGTTGGCGGCTATTTCATGCTTTTAGAAGAAAGGTCTACACAAGATCGTGACTTTGGGTATCCTTGGTTTTAGAAAAAAGCTTTGCAGCTTGGTAATTGATTTCTGGTTTTAGGAAATTGTAAATGAACAGTTGTTCGTAACGAATCTGACCAAATGGTTTCAAGCGAATGACAAATAGCATTCCGCGAAGATGACGTCACTGCAGCTGCTGCCCATCGCTGAATTACAGGCAATGTCGGACAAAATGCGGTTTCGTAATGGATTCAGGCTTTCTAACTTGGGCAGTTAGATTCAATCTGGCACATGTCCGAGTGTTGGAAATACTACATAATTGTTCTGAATATTTCTCTCTCTGACTCTATGGTATCATTCATGCAAAAAACAATGCAGGGTCAAAGATAATTTACTTTGGAATAAGCTCAAATGCGTAGAAATAAGTGTCGATGTCCGCCTGTCAAGTGACTAAAACGTCATCAATATCTTATGCAAATGATCTTGTGAGCTATAAATAGTAACTTCGCGGCATGCTATTAATGAAACGGTAACAAAAGGGTCACAATCTTAGAAATGCACTGTGTTTGCTTATCGTTTACAAGTCATCTTCAGACATTGTCAGCTGGGGCTATAGGCTGGAGGGTCAATTTGTGTGTGTTGGGTCTTCGGGTGATATGCACAGTTACGGGTTTTTGATTCAGCGAGAAATATAGTCTTTGCACAAGCAAAATCAGTTTGGATATACTGTAAGATAGGAGAGGCCCCTATTGGCCTCAGTTGGTCTGAGTTATCCCTTTAATAAGGCTGCAACCACTGACAACAATTATCAGATACTTCTCTCACATCCCCTGATCCGTAATCACCATGCTTTACAGATTTTCGACTCGCTCTCGTAATTTTTGGATTCGCTTACAGTTGAAAGTTCGCCACGGTCGAAAAATATCAAAATCCGATCCATAACTTCTAATGCTGCCCTATACATGGTGATAGGGACCCGATTTAATCTAATTCTAGACGTAATCAATTAATGGAGAAAAAAATCACCAGTATTACGGATGGAATGGAATTCCATTGCCTGAACATTCGATATTTCCCCAGTAAGTGACCTAGATCGATACGGTCCCATACAGATTGATTGCTTAAACATTTCATTACCTAATGGTGAAAGATTATGGTACGCCGGTCGAAGTCCGGCCATTACTAGTTATTGGCATTCCACATGCAATACGCATGCAGGCTTTGCCATTCCTACAAGAAGACATTTGGTCTTGAAACTCTTTTGTTCCACTGATCAAATAATGTTAGACCTTTTGGCAGAAAACAAAATTTTTGACACAAGAATTCCTATTCCATCCATGAAAACGTGTTTCTGAATATGCCCAATTTGGTTTTGGCCTTTCATGAGCAATTTGGTACATCGAATTCGAGGCGCCTTTAAAGACATCAGTGATGCTGTATGCCGCGTTGATCTTCATAAGGATGATATATCTATGAAGCAACATGAAACCGTTTTTTCGATCTATTTCAAGCTTGTGACACGAAACGTTTATCATGTCACTGTTATCAAGTGTTGCAGGCTAGACTTGTAGGAAAATAACTTAATCGAGACAAATTGGTGTCGATCGTGTTACGTCCTAAGTGTAATCCTTTTGCGACAGAATATTTGCACAAAAATATCCTCAGGGTTATTCTTCACTAAGGTTCCTTAGGGCTATGAGAAGAACAGCCAACTTTACAAGGCGAACGATGGTGTACGACATTTCTTTCCGCTTTATCTCTTGAAAGCATTCTTGTCCCTAACTAATTCGCTGCATACGGACGACCAATGAATGAAGTCATCTTTGTAAGTTACGCGGTGAGCGAAGGGTCCAATTATCTAGCCTCTTCGCTTTATCACGTGCGTCGTTTCACTGACACGAATAGCAATAAGGGTATTACGCCCATTTGACCTTTACAGTAGCTTATAAAATAAGTGCAATATACCTTTATTGGTAAGACTTTTTACGTACAGAAAGAAAAATGCCTGGTGCCTTATTACAACACGACAGGTAAAAATAATTCATCAATAAAAAGTCGTGTTACAAGGAATGATGTTCCCGTATTCTAGAAGAATCTGTATGATGATATAATACATGTAGATTCTAATATACTCTGTGTTGGTTAATTCGCTGATAGAACAAATGATATATTTGCTTAGAATCTTTAATCATAATTAATAAAGCACACTGAAAGTACATGTAGTACTCAAACTTACATTTCTATAAAACCTTTTCTCTTTGATTATACTGGTATAGATCCGCCGCTAAGAACGTTGTTAGGTGGTCTCGGCAGGCGCAGTTTTCTGGTTCGAATGGGCAAATTTTGATAATTCAAAGGAACAGATTAGTTTATTGTTGAGATTAACGGATTTAAAGAGCCTTTGAGATGCATAACATGTGCACATCTAGTAATCTGGTCATCATACAAGACAACGAGTGATTTAGAAATTAACAGTAAATACATCAACATTACAAAGGTATCAAATACTACAATACATGATTTTAACTTTAAGATGATCTTTAACTATTGCCAATGACTATAGGTATTTCTTCTATAAAATCCTGCCATCCAAGATCTGAAAAAAAAATTATCGCTGGCGGTAGATGCCAATAATATTACAATTTGCTATCTATTGATCACTTCGATAGAGTAAGTGTTATGTTTCGCCCATAGCCATTGTTTGAAAGCAAACGCCATACTTAAAACATTATCTACAACTTAGGTTTTACTCGTCCAGAGGGAATTTCCTCTTGGTTTCATACGAATGATATAAAATAAATCTCTCTTCGGAAATCGATTCTTTAAAAATGATACGCTTGATACATTTTTTTCATAGTGTTAAACACCATATAATAAAATACAGTGAGGTTTTTTTTTACACAATCTGCTTTTAAATTGACACGAACCCAATATGGACCCATAACTCAATATCTAGTAAGTTGACCTGCGGACAATGATAACGCCATTAATCATGAGCAATCATTATTAGTATTATGTTATGACATCCTCTTTATCTCTTCCTCTAACCTTTCAAGTTGTAAAAAATATACTTCCCTGCGGTCACCCAAGTAGTTCTTTGAAGGTCTACGCCTTTAGATATAAAGGGTTTTACGGTTTTGAAAAACCTTTCATGATTTTTCAGGCAACACAACTATCGACCCCGTGGAGGTTTTTCGGTAAAATGAAAAAAAAGGTTTGTGAGATTCTGAAAAACCTCCAAAAAAATTTACATTGATCATCTAAAATCATAGCTAAATATTATGTTTTATTTTATTATAATCTGCACCAATCCATGTACGGGTATACCCACGATAGATCAATGATGGGACCTCACGTATTTACAAATTGGGAGGTCATGACCAAACAATTGACCTGCTGATCTCCAATGGTAATCAGTAATTGGGCTAGCCATCATTTTGTCCGTAAAGGCCTGATCTATCAAAATATGTTTATAATTATCAGAAACAGGGCCTCTATTCTCAACCATTCTAATATAACCGCATTTATGATGCGGGATCATGCCACTTTTCGACAACCTTTAATCAAGATATTGCAGTTATTACTGTGATTGTGTTTGTTTTCCGCAATAGCAAAATATATTTGACCTCGATCTGATCCCGCTTCTCAATTATAGATAATGATCAGGAAAATATTCTAATTAACTGTTTGCTTGTTGAGCCGACTTTACGTCTGAAAGAGCACTCGTAGAAAGTATGTATGGAAAACAGGCTCAAACTTGCACTGTTATTTTTGATTGCGGTTTAGGTCATGTTCGATATTTATATCAATAATTAACTCTGCACTCGTTGGAACGGGTTTCTAGTCTGAAGAAGTCCTCCCGAGGAAGCCAACCGAGACGTATGTAGCTATAGGACGCTCACGGTTTTTTTCGGTCGAACTGTCGTGGTGATTGCACATGTAGGCGAAAGATCACGCTTGAGAGAAAAAAGATGTTCACTATTTTTATAGGGCATTTACGTGTCTAGACAAAATATCAAGTGTGAATCCAAGTCTTACATGAAAAATCCTCATCGATCTTTCAGCAGGCGAAATTACGATATATGTATTCAAACCTCGAGATGCAGCCGTATTCAAGCGACGCATTGTAAATATTGGAGCGATGCTTTATATGTTTATATTTGTGTGCATTTCAACACTTGCACTAATCAACCACACTTTCAATGTGCTCTGCAGAGTGCATTCCCGTAGCAGTACACACGCCTTGTATAATTTTGCATTCTCGTCTCTTCGGTGCAGAAACTTGATAAAGCCCCCGCCAGGTTCAATGGACTCTCATATTGTTACATTCAGGGGCAGTTTGGGGTTCCGAAAACACCAGCACGCAATGCTAGCACCTTAACTGATAATGTCCGGTCGTTTCGCCCAAAACTCTTGGTCGAGGTCGAGGTCGAGGTCGACCTCTTGGTCGAGGTCCCATGGTTCTGGTGCGAGATCAAATAATATGAAACTCTAAGGGGTACATTACCTGTCGCCGTCGAGGCTTGATTTTATTTTGTGATCGATTTAGAAGCAAACTTGTCAGATTTTGAACTGCCATTGACAGTGTTTACATCATTTCGGTCTTCAAAGTCACCTTTTTACAAATTGCTTTTCAGTTCTTCTCTTCCACCTTGAAGGAATCAAGTGGCAGCACTCGGAAAAAGTTCTTTGTAGTTCATTTACGTCATCAACTTTGATTTTTATCTATTTTTGTAATATGGGCGGAACAACCAAGCAAAAGACTGGGGGCGAAACGAAGATGTCACTAAAGTAAGGCGACAACGTACGATATATATATAAATGCCTTTTTCATACTTTTCCGCAATGATCTACCGTATATCGGGTGATCTAAAAAAAACGTCTCGTTTTAAAAGTCCGATCACTGATCCGTCAGTTTTTCATCGATATCTTTTATATATGTTGTTTTATCATTTCGACGTCTTTTTTATCTGAAGTGTCCTCACATACGGTTGACGGCGAGTCTCTTGATGAAGAAGACATTTCGGTTCCAATACAAGTATTTTTGATTAAATGTTAGTCTTTTGTTTGAAATTAATGGCAGATGGCTTGTCAATCTTCACAACTATGAGCAAAAATTCGCAGATATTGCAAAAAGCACCTTTTTTCTTCAGAATGTACGAAATACATTATCCGTCAGAGATATTGTGAAGGCGAAATCGTTATTTTTCAGAGTTGTATGTGATCATAGATTAATAGCTGCCTATTGTCTTATTAGATGACCCATTTAACATGTTACATTGAATGCACTAACAATGGACGATGAAGAAAAAATGAAGAAAAAAATTGATTCAATTGTTTCTTATTATCCATGAGCAAATTTCGACAAATTCAATTGGGAAATCACGGTCTAGATTTCGGAACCAACCCGGGAAACTGAGGGCAGGACCTGGTTGTCCTTGGGAACAGACCAATCAGTCGCACGATCGCATCTAAGGTAATAGGTCTCTCACTGATTCTTCGGCACAGTAATAGTTGTGAAATGAGGCGGTCATATATCTTAAAAGGTATATCTGATTTGGAGAATGAGGTTTCTCTTGTTATCATTCCCTGAACAAAGATTGTACAAAATGGGATAGCATCAGCAAATTTATTTTTTTGTAAACCGGGAAATTTTCGCGTGCGAAAATAAAACGCCGCGATAACTAAGAATTAAAGAACATGAACAATTACAGCCGCTAATATTTCCCGGTTTACAGTATACGGTCAATGGTAAATTTAAAAAATATTGGCAATCGGCCGGAAGTTCAAAAAGCACTCTTGGCATAGCTTATTCAGGGACTATTCCTAAACATCACTTAGCGGAGCAGAAAAAGGTGATGAGATATTTGAAGTCAGTCACGTCAGTTCATCAACACACCGATTAGAAGAGCGATAAGGCCACTTACCATGTCGATCACCAAGACTGAAGAGTAATCCAATAAAAGAGCGATATTTCACCTCAAGAGAAGGCTATCACCGCCACTTAGAATGAACCACTAACGCTGCCGCGCGAGCATCCACGACCGTTTTGTTCAGCGGTTACGCCACATTCTGCCAGCGAGCGCTTTCGCCTTTCGCGAACGAGGAACCCAGGCGCGGAGGATATAAGTCGATATGTTGCTGTAACGGTCAAAATTACCGCGTCTCATCGAGTGTGAGAGACACTGACGCGCATACAGGCGACTTCAAATCAACTGTGAGAAATTATGATACGGGCAACGAACCTGTAGTTGAGTTCGCAAGCTGGCAACTATTGACTTTTGGGGACGATATCAGGTCTGAAGAGCAATAAATAGCGGAGATGAAACAATCCAAAATATCATAGAAGCCAGATGCCTTCTTGTTATTTCGGATAGTCTAGATCCATACGATATATAGTTGCTGCGGGGGTGTTTCAAGTTTGGTTCATCGATTTCTTGACGATTTAATTGGCGTTCTTCGTCAATCCTGAAGTCGCCTCTGATTCTTTCTTTCGCCAACATAGTATTTTTAGCCAAACGTCCTCAACAAGCCCGCATTAGGAAACGCGTTTGACAGTCGTGGCTACCTAGAATACCGACCTAAGATGGTGAACACTTCCAAATATCCACGACAGCTTTTACTTAATATCCAATATAAACTGCTTGTTACTGAGAATGCCTCATGATCAATAACCCGTACGAGATGGACAGCGCTGCCCAATTGTATACGACCATTAAGCGGATGCTTCGCTGGAGCCGACTAATAATTTTAGCATACCGTCCCCTGCCTAATCATTTAATCGAATTTTGCTATTGCTAGGATTCAATCTTGGCGATGAAACGCTGAAGACTGGTACACTCTTAGTGTAAAGAGTTTTGATACCCCTTAAAGCATTTTTAGCTCAAAAACCCTCATTTCTAAGAGTGCCATCATGCCACGAGGTTAATATCTCTACAAATACATTTAATGTACTGCCACCGATAAGCAGTGGTGTAATCTAGTACACACCTGTTTACTAATAGAATTCCTGCGCACGATTATTAGCAGGTGAACAAATAATAGAACTAGCTCTTGCAGCTTTTATGTGTCTGATTCTTTCTTCGATCTCGAGAAGTGAGTGTTCTGCAAGACGCAATAAGCGCTGTTGTACACCTACATGTTTAGAGTTAACACCAATGATACTGGCAGACTCCCTAAGATATATTCAGGGGAACATTGTCTCAAACATGAGAAAATTGTCAGCTTCTCTAATTCGGCCCACTCGGAGTTGACATTGTGTTCTCACAGTGTTCGAGCTCTTTTCAGAAGTAAAACTCATCGGGAATAAGCATCCCTAAAAAACAGTGCCAGGAATGGCGAATCTGCACATGGCATATTAAAACACCCCATGGTTTCTGATTACGGTTGTTTTATGATATTGAATTATTTCTTGCCTTCAAGAAGCGGGTGGAACTGAGCTTAGGTGTTGCCAGGGTAACCGTTTCTTTATAAAATTGCCTCTAAGCAGGGCACTCTCAGCTTTCAGATATTCGACAGACGACAAAGAAATGGTGAAATTTAAGTAGAATAACTGGATACAGAAATTTTATTTATGAAGATACCCCATGATTGTGGTTACAGCCATTTATACACAAAGAACATCACGCCATGCTGTCACAAAGAGAGTACCAACAATTATTAATTTTGCTCTTATGTGGTAAAGATAAAGATACTTGCGACGAATCCAATACATGAATACAAAATATATCTCTCTGAGCAACCTGTAGGCCTAACCATACTTCAAAGTTGATAACAAGTCGGAGTCAATCAACAACGCAGAATAACAATGGGCGAACGCCAGACAAACAGCATCACGCCAAGCTGTCAACAGAGACAGCTACAATGACATTTACATCTCGCCGGGAGCAAGACGAGAGGTTATTGGTCATTATGAAATAAATTGGTATGAGAAAGGTTACGTGAGTTAATAGCGTGAAAATTATCTCATTGAGACTGAGCCTGATATTAACAATTCTTGGCAATAACTTCCGTTAATTACTGGTCAGACGGAGTCTTAACCTTCTCAGGTCATGGTGTTAGATTTATATGCAGCGTGACTGAATAGTTATTTATATTTACCAACACAATTTCCAATTTTCTGTGGGGGTGAACCCTCCCTCGAATCCAAGATCACACCATCGGGCCTCTATAAGTTCAGCTGCCCCCCCCCGCTGGTGGTCGTGCCATCACGTGACCAGCTTCTATCAAATTCGATGAGAAGCACAATTGTTTTTCAGGAGATGACCTTGGGAGGCGGATCAACAACGCTCAATTACGTCATTGGTGACGTGCTGACCCCAAACTAATCTCATACAGCGCTGGATTAACTACATGTATAGGATTACCTTATAAAAATATCGTAAGAAGGAGAGTGATAGAAGCTAACAAGACCGAAATAATTTAAATATGACTTACCAAGACTATGAGACGGCAAGATCAAACGTATGGCATGTCAACCCATTAGCCACGTTTCTATTTTCAGAGTGAATTGATGCTGTAGTCAGAAACCGTTGTTGGAAACTAAGAAAAATCCGTAATCCTGGTTCCGCTTTTCCAGTCAAGGTTGCCAGAGATTATGTGCGAGAGGTTGCTAACCTGCCGAGCGCGTAAAATAACTTATTCCAAGCCTGAAGGTACCTAGAAGCCAGTTGGGTTACATAAAATAGTAATGTAATGGAGAAGAACTCACACGGGCCTAGGTATAAGAACAAGTAGACAGACAATACGTGTATAACAATAGGAAGTTTTCGCAAATCTCCCGAAACGCCAACGCGAACGTCTATCCCATTGTTCGAGCCACTGATGAGGATGTTGAACAATAGGACAGGCGTTCGCGTTTGGCGTTTCGGGGATCTGCGAAAACTCACCAATATGTAAGGAGGACCGCGTCTTCTTGAGAAAAATAGAAAAGGTAATTAAATGTTCTTTTCACATGGTATGCTCTGCACTAAAAGGCCTAGTGGGCTCACGTATAGAGTACCTTAACTTATACATCTTCTGCAATTTTATAAACGCATGATCGACACGACAAACTTTTGTCGCATGCAATGTTTATTGCAGGTCTGTCATGTTTCTGGGTCTTTGTCATTGCAGGTACCTGCGACGAAAAAAATGGTAAACATCAAACCCAGCCGTAACCGGTTTTGTCGTTGGTCATCGCAGCAATAAAAATATTCAAAGAAAACAGGGTGATACTTTGAGAAAACGTAAAGTATGTTGGCATTGTCCTATTTTGACGATGAAAGCACTTTTGGTTATGCACAGTCAAGTAGAAAAAAAATCAACCTTTCCGCAAACTTATTAGTAATTTGGCATTTCGTACTAGCCCTGGAGCTGACCTGTTTACCTAATAACCCACCAAGTGACCAAAGAGGCTAATTCCGTGAGAAATGCGGCAAATCTGCTGCATACTGAGAGATTTTTTACGATAGGCAAATGACATGACGAGAGCTAAGCCGTCGTTGTTGGCTAATTTGCGCTGTCTCCTTCGCGACCTGGCCCTCGAGATGCTCTAACTAAGTTTGTGACTAGGAATGGCCGCCGGAATATTGTTAGCTGCCCTGAGAATTTGCATTGGACATGTAATTGAAAGTTGCAATGGACATGTTTTGGAAATTTGTTACGCATTGTAGGAGATGGTGCCGCATAGAAGGGACCGTGTCACCCATTTTTCTCATATACATGTACACGAACGTTGTATATGTATCGGGTTGCCCAATGAAAGTGCACCCAACTTTGAGGCGTTATAACATACGAGGTGTCGTATTGCAATAGCATGCCGCGAAGTTACTATTTACAGCTCACAAGGTCATTTGCATAAGATATTGATGACGTTTTAGTCACGTGACAGGCGGACATCGACACTTATTTCTACGCATTTGAGCTTATTCCAAAGTAAATTATCTTTGACCCTGCATTGTTTTTAGCATGAATGATACCATAGAGTCAGAAAGAGAAATATTCAGAACAATTATGTAGTATTTCCAACACTCGGACATGTGCCAGATTGAATCTAACTGCCCAAGTTAGAAAGCCTGAATCCATTACGAAACCGCATTTTGTCCGACATTGCCTGTAATTCAGCGATGGGGAAAATAGAGAGCAGCAGCTGCAGTGACGTCATCTTCGCGGAATGCTATTCTGCAGGACCCTGAACATCGATCTATTTTACATTGGTGATACAATAATGGAGTATATATTCGTTGTTGCATCTACACGACCTACCACATGAAAAACAAAACGGCATATCAAAAAATCAAATGCCATGCAAGAAAAACTTCAATGCCACTCAATTCAAATGATACTGTATGTCCCCTACACTGAAAAAGTGGGCCTGTGTTCAAGCCTTTTTAAAACATTGCGCAACATTCTGTTGTACAAATAAATGTATGATACAGTTTAGCAATGATTTTTTCTCAGATTTACTGGATACCGGTACTACAAATAAATGTGTAAGGACAATATGCAAAAATCGTTAACGTGTACTAATATGACATGGATGACTTAGATATCTTGTAGAGGAGATAATCGTGATAAAGGCAGCTGAAATTGGAGACTTAGCCTCTCGCCATCACTAAGTCCCCCATCTACCTATGTAGATCTTTTCAATCATCGGCAGTGTTGACGGTGCCTTATCCCGTCTGGGTGTTAGACTTACAAGCGATGTTGCGAGTATACGTAAATCATCCTAAGATAAACGATTCTCCAATTAGATGAGCATTCGCTTGAGGATCAGCCTGAAATATGAATCGGATCTTGGCTGACGTTGTGAGCTCATGATGTCAACCCTTGTTTCTCGCCTGTTCGATTGAATCCTACACCAACCAGTTTGAGGTTCATCGAAACGGGAAACAATAGGCTACACTAACCAGTGTGAGGTACATCGAAACGGGAAACAATAGGTTACACTAACAAGTGTGAGGTACATCGAAACCGGAAACAATAGGCTACACCAACTCTTCTTTCCGCAACATGTCCATGCTCGGAGTAGTGACTCGGTTGCTTCTCCTTAGTAGAACAGCGGAACGACTTCCGTTTCCGACGAAAAATGCGCAGTTGGAAATCACTGCTCCTCTTTCCACAGAGATGGCCCAGCCGCTCCTTTGTCGATGATGGAGCTGGCCAAATATAATCAACAAGGTACAATGACTTCGACGGCACAATGGTAAACCACGGCATTCACCACATCACGCATCTTAGGCAAGACATCTCCTCCTCCCCAAGCAACAGAAATCAATTCAAAGCACTATATCTTAATTGCAAGCGATATAACATTCGGAATCTATCAAGTTCTGTCGGAATATGGTGGAAATACAAATTGATTAAAACAACGACTAGTGATGTCGTAACAGACAATAGCTGTTGAGAAGTGGTTTGAAGTGTCTCGAATTGCTGGGACGCATCAAACATAAGACACTGCAACCACTCATGTTTTAATTACACTATACAATCAATTGACAGATAGTGTTTGTTGCATGTGTTGTCGTTGTTCGCTGCAGGGCCGCCGTGGAATATAAGGATGAATTGGGAGAACAAATTTTGACCAGCAAATATACAGTCATGTAGTCCTACCTTTGCACATAATTTTAACTAACGAACAGCGCAAAAGTTATGGCGATTTCAGATTTCGATGAAATGCGAATCATGGCAAAGGCTCTTCAAAACTAACCCGAGTTGTTCAAAACAACTTTATATCAGTAACTTGGTGTTGATAACTGGCGTCATCGCCAATCAGTTAAGTTCATTAGATTTAAAAGCGCCAAGGTAAACTATAGGTTAGTGTATGCTGTGTTATGAAGAACCGGACTCTGGAGTAGCTACGTAGTACATGTACGTCCCATCCACTTCACTCGAGGGAAATGGTCAAAACTATATCTACAGACTGTTGGTCAAGTCCGAGGTACAGATTGACCTTCAAACAAGCCTTCTACACATCAGTTTTTTCCGTTTTTACTTATTTAGCGTAGCTGTTCTCTTGATGATGCCAAACTGAATCAACCCGACACTTCTCGTCCAGCCAATATGGAAAATTGGCTGACAATTCGATTGACAAGTTTTACGAGTGGATTTGGGAGATTTTCTAGTAGGCGAGAGTCATTAGGAGACATAACAACCGACAAAACAGTAGAAATACGCCACATATACATGTACATATCATCTTTCTGGTCACCTAAATCCCACACCCAAATTGTCCCTTCAAATCACGTGCACGGAGCTATATAACTACGATTGCCTTGTGCATGCACACTTCCGACTCCAAAAGAATCGACTCGAATCTTAATTCAAATTCGCCATTGCTGACATCATTGGCGCCAAAGACTATTTCTTTTGACCCTGTTGACCTCGCTTCTAAAAACATTTTTGAGAAAGCCATTCAAACATTGAAATCAACTACGAACATTTTCTATTATATCACCGAGCTATATAAATACGATATATCAAGAAAAATCTGTCGCACTATTGAATTATACGATTAGTTGGAACTATTTGCACCAAATTACCCTTCCGCCAGCGTATCCTCGTCACAATCATGGCGCTTTTTCAACATGGCGACGACCTGAACAACAAAAATCCCGTACTATCATTAAAGCCTTGATGGCCTCGGCGGTTAAACGGTTGCACTTTGGATTGGATGGTCACGGGTTCGAACCCCGGCGAAACTATTTTTTCGTGTTTTTTTAAACATTTCTTGTTATTAATCATTTATGTACGTTTATCGGGCGCGGATCGAAGCGGGTGCACCAGACGCACGGCTCCCAATTGATGTAAACTTTTTTAAAGTGACCACTTATAAAATTTTGGAACACACCTGTCCAGGAATTTTGATAAGAAATGCAGAGCACGCTCCCTCTTCTTCCAGTTCCTAGATTCGCCGGCACTCTTATACCATTATGAATATTATCACGAAGAAAACCCCTTCACCCGAACTTTTGAAGCTGAAGTACACACTGATTTCAGGTGTTCGAGAACTCCAGAGAATGGTTTGACAAGTCGGCGCTTAATTCATTATTAGTGATGAGCATTTAGTTTGTAACTACATTGATGAGCAGGCGGACAGATTCAAATTACATATCATCTTTCTGGTCACCTAAATCCCACACCCAAATTGTCCCTTCAAATCACGTGCACGGAGCTATATAACTACGATTGCCTTGTCCATGCACACTTCCGACTCCAAAAGAATCGACTCGAATCTTTATTCAAATTCGCCATTGCTGACATCATTGGCGCCAAAGACTATTTCTTTTGACCCTGTTGACCTCGCTTCTAAAAACATTTTTGAGAAAGCCATTCAAACATTGAAATCAACTACGAACATTTTCTATTATATCACCGAGCTATATAAATACGATATATATCAAGAAAAATCTGTCGCACTATTGAATTATACGATTAGTTGGAACTATTTGCACCCAATTACCCTTCCGCCAGCGTATCCTCGTCACAATCATGGCGCTTTTTCAACATGGCGACGACCTGAACAACAAAAATCCCGTGCTATCATTAAAGCCTTGATGGCCCCGGCGGTTAAACGGTTGCACTCTGGATTGGATGGTCACGGGTTCGGACCCCGGCGAAACTATTTTTTCGTGTTTTTTTAAACATTTCTTGTTATTAATTATTTATGTACGTTTATCGGGCGCGGATCCAAGCGGGTGCACCAGACGCACGGCTCCCAATTGATGAAAACGTTTTTAAATTGACCACTTATAAAATTTTGGAACACACCTGTCCAGGAATTTTGATAAGAAATGCAGAGCACGCTTCCTCTTTTTCCAGTTCCTAGATTCGCCGGCACTCTTATACCATTATGAATATTATCACGAAGAAAACCCCTTCACCCGAACTTTTGAAGCTGAAGTACACACTGATTCCAGGTGTTCGAGAACTCCAGAGAATGGCTTGACAAGTCGGCGCTAAATTCATTATTAGTGATGAGCATTTAGTTTGTAACTACAGTGGTGAGCAGGCGGACAGATTCATATTACATATGTACATTGTGACACCTCTGTTGGCGTGGTTCACTCGCGGCCATTTTGAAAGTAGAATACAATGCACATGGTTTCAGGGATATAAATCTATGCATAGCCGAAAGAAAGTCATGTAAACTTTCCAAGCAACAGATGAATGATAATGGAATACCCGGATGATCACAAATGCCGATAATCCTCCATCAAATAGGGCATTCTTGGTAAGTTGCCGAACTTTCCTCGCGGCGGAGCGTGATCAGATTAGACTTAGGGGATTAGGGGTCATATAATTTGTCCGCCTCTTCCTCGAGATATGATCATCTGAATTAGAGATTGGCGTGAGCTGAGGAGTTTTCGGCTGGTTTGGAATTAGTTGCGTGTCTTGGAGAGACGGCGACGACAATGCATCGGTGTGGGAAGATAATTTTGTATATCTTGGAAGTTGGCTTGTTGTCGGAGCGGTCAAGTGCTGGACTATTTGGAAAGGAATGAACGCAAACCCGTCCCCGCGCACAATACCGCCCAGCGCTCGAGCTCTCGTGTTGAGAGCAGTTAAGTCCTCCCCTGTCAAGTATGTCGAGCTCGACGCATCGCGGTGGACAGGTCCTCGCTAACAACTCCATTATCAATTTGTAGATTTACTCGAATGTGAAACTCAAGACTGGTTCTCATAAGTCTGATCCCGTGCATCTCATACGGGAGACCCTGGTAGCCTATTTATAGAATTAACCATCAGAATGAAATAAGAGGCTTCGGGTAATTATATTCATTTGCCAGGAGCAATATCATCTGATGATATGGGAGACTTTCATGGCTTTGTAATAAAGCCTCCCCATTCGTTTACACTACAGAACGAAAGGTTGCCAATGCAATTTACTTTCGGCAGGATCGTATAGCCAGAGGGGGAGAGACAACCAAAATTGTAATAACCTTTACCGTTTACATGTAAGCATGAACATGTTTTTAACATCGGACTATGCACAGTGGGGCAATAGAAATATCGGAGTAGGAAAAATTACTTAAAAGCAGTTTCATAGTGCTCTTTTGGTCATTGCTGACGGTAAGGCCATGCTTAACAAGCCGATCATTTGTTTCTAATTGATCTAAGAGAGTTATGTTTGTTCTAGGCAAACCAACAATGATGCATGGACAAAATAAACAAGATCTGAGTCCTACCCCAACCATCAATATAATAATGATGGTAGGACATCTCCATCAGCCATGAAGTTGCTCAAGAGCAATAATATTACCTTTGGATGACCAATAACTGGGAGAAATTTGCCCCGAGAAATATTTTGTTTGCACGTACCCTCCACAGACGGTCAAATAGAGCTGAGTGTTTCCTCAGACAGCATGACAGACCAGAACCTCTAAATAAATTTATTGGAAGACCCCAGACGGAGGAACTTTGACATACAAAATTAGCACATTTGAGGGACTAACGAGTGGTCCAAAAACAAACAAAATACTCAGATGGCCGGCGACTTGCAGTATGTCAATCGTACTCGTTCAGATGCTAACAATTCGGAGAGAAAAAAATGAATCGGCTCCTAATGCCTTCGATCATGGATGACACCGAGATAGTCAACATAACTGAAAGTCGTGGATTCTCAAAATACCAAAATGTCTCAAGTAGGATAACTTACAAGACAAACTTGCAGTATCTTATGTAAATGTACTTGCATTACTTACAGAATAAAGTAGATGTACTTTATTTTGTGAGTTACCGCGGGGTGAAACGTCTACCGCAACATCATTTATTCCCACAAAAAACTCCACTCTGCAAAAATTACGCCAGATATCAGTGTCGTAAGCAAACAACTCCTACAAACTAATGAGCCTTCCTTTGCAAATAACACTCCGCCGCCAATATTTATCAACCAAAGGATGATGGGGTCATGTTTTGGACAAACTCATTGACAACATTCGTTCGCATTTTTCTTATTGCTTTTTTGGTCACTGCTGACCATATAAGGGCTTGCTTTACGAGATCAATAATTTCTTTTCAAATGCGAATGGGGAAATTGCAGTTCACATGAGAGTGTTTAACAACACATTGTCAGTTTCAGTCCAGCAATCGACAATAGAAACATGATGAAAATTATCCATTCGTAAGCTGACGGAGTCCAAAACGACGCTGTTTTTAAATAGATTTGTTATCTGAAACCATGAATTTTCTTTTCAAATCACCGTGCAATTCAAGTTAAATTTTGTCGCAAAGTGAGCCTTAGAAACTTAAGTCTTATTTTGAAGACCAAAATAAGGAACAATGCACCGGTATCGAAAAAGAATGTGGGGCCAAGTTAGTTGGTCAATAGTCTGTCACAGTGGGTTAAAGGGAGGATGGCATCACCCTGATGCAAGCTGCCAAGATGACAAAAACAATTAAATTACGACAATGGCGTAATTAAGGCTTTGAAACAATGGGGCAATTAATATCGGAGCAGCTGTGAATGTTGGCGACACCTCAGGTTGTCACTATGCGGCAAGCCTGCCAAATTACTCAGTCGTGACGCAATTAGAGCAGTAATTAAGCTGCTTTGAGTGGTATGTCTTTGAAATTTTTAAGTACAAAAAGGGCCGAGAGGCAAACTTAAGTCATTCGTTGATCCCGGCTCCTACAGAAAAGATCGATTCGATTATCAATCCTGACGTCACCATGGCTGATACAACTACCACTGCTCCTGTTGCTACTGCTCTTGCTGCCAAGGCAAAGGCCAAGACGACCATCGACCACCCTCCGGCTAAAGTCATGGTGAAGGCTGCTGTCGCCGCCCTGAAGGAACGCACCGGTTCCTCGCGTCCTGCCATCATGAAGTACATCGCCGCCAACTACAATTACGACAATGCCAAGGCTGTAGCTGCAGCTCTGAAGAAAGGAGTCGATGCCGGGACATTCATCCAGGTTAAAGCAAGTTTCAAACTTTCTGCCGAAGCCAAGCTAGCCGACAAGCCGAAGAAACCTGCCACTAAGCCTAAGAAAGAGAAAACGAAAAAGACGACTGAGAAAAAGACACCCAAAAAGAAGACTGTAAAGCCTACCGACGAGACAAAGATCACAAAAGCGAAGAAGACGCCGAAGCCGAAGAAGTCTGAGGAGAAAAAGAGCGTGAAGGCGGTGACGAAAGCCAAGACTGACAAGCCCAAAGTCAAGAAAACCATCAAGCCAAAGACTGACAAGCCCAAAGTCAAGAAAGCCATCAAGCCAAAGACTGACAAGCCAAAACCCAAGAAAATGACCACCGACAAAGCGAAGAAAGCCACCACGCCAAAGGCACAGAAGAAGACCACCAAAGCCTAAACGACCCCAGTCCTCGGCAATCTTTGCTACCCACGGCCCTTCTAAGGGCCAACCAAGTATTTAAAAAGAGATCATCAGTTGCCCAATTAATGCTTGTTTTGAAAAGGTCGATCAATTTTATGAAAATATTTGTGAATCAAAAATTAATATTCCCCAAAATTTGCACCTGGGAAACGGTATGGCGCCAACCAAGAGTTTCGAGAGTTTCGACATCGGTTGTGAGTGGAAGCTGCATTTTGCCACATGTAAAATTCTCCCCCCCCCCCCCCGGATCCAACCCCTCCCCCTCCCCCTTCCCCACCACAAAAGAACACACAAAACTGAGAAAAAAAAAGTTGAGGTCATGGGTGTAAAAAGGCTCTGATGAGATTCGAACTCATGATCTCCTGTTTACTAGACAGGCGCTTTAACCAACTAAGCCACAGAGCCGCGGTTGATTCCGAAGACTTATCTCCAGATCCTATGATTCCGCATCGCAAGACTTCAGCCACTTATGCGGGTAACCAAGGTCAATTCTCCAGCAATTACTGATTATATATAGCTTTATTTGTTAATTATGGGGATAAAACAAGTTGAACAAGTTCCAGGTCAACCATTTTTGTTTGATTTACCGAACTAACGTACTTGTGACCTCGTACCACAAAAAAGAATTACAATTTCCTTTGACTTGCCAGGCTTAGGTGAAATACTGTTTCATTTGCAATGGCAAGTTCCGCCCAAAATCGGAAACAGAAACTGCTAGGCCGATGTGAAATTGGAATTCGTCCCCACGGTTACCCATAAAATTCATTCCTCTTCAATTTTTCAAATATGGATCGCGATTTATCTATCCTGGGTCAACAACCCCTTCACACCAATTACGTGAAGAGTTTTGCAACAATCATTAGAAACAGGTACATCTGTCAGTTGCAACAAGCAGCAATTGTGTAACAGAGTATCTCTTTTTAAATATTTGGTTGGCCCTTAGAAGGGCCGTCGGTAGCAAAGACTGCTGATGACTAGAGATGTTTAAGCTTTGGTGGTCTTCTTCTGTGCCTTAGGCTTGGTGGCTTTCTTTGGCTTGTCAGTCTTGGTGGCCGTCTTCTTGACCGTGGGCTTCTCGGTCTTGGTTGCGGCTTTCTTGACTTTGGGCTTGTCAGTTTTAGGCTTGGTGGCTTTCTTGACCTTGGGTTTGTCAGTCTTGGCCGCTATCGTGGTCTTCTTCACGCTCTTTTTCTCTGCTGACTTCTTCGGCTTGCTATCTTTCTTGGGAGTCTTCTTCACTTTCTTGACCTTTCCCTCATCGGTTGACTTAGTAGCTTTCTTCTTGGGCGTTTTGGTCTTTTTCTCCGTCGTCTTGGCCGATTTCGCCTTTTTCACTTTCGCAGTTTTTGTGGCAGGTTTCTTGGCTGGTTTCTTGGTCGGCTTCTCGGGTTTCTTGGCCTCGGCGGAAAGTTTGAAACTTGCTTTGACCTGGATGAATGTTCCGGATTCGACTGCTTTCTTCAAAGCCGCAGCGACAGCTTTGGCATTGTCGTAGTTATAGTTGGCGGCGATGTACTTCATGATGGCAGGACGCGAGGAACCGGTGCGTTCCTTCAGGGCGGCGACAGCAGCCTTCACCATGACTTTAGCCGGAGGGTGGTCGGCAGATTTCTTGGGTTTAACAGCAGTCTTGGGTTTCACCGCAGCAACATCATCAACAACATCGGTGGTGTTAGTAGCAGTGGTAGTATCAGCCATGATGACTTTTGAAAACTGTTCGTCACGAGTTGATATGAGCTGTATGCCAAGTATTCAACGAATGATTCCGGTTGAAATATGGACCGTATTTATACTAAAATCGTCACCTACGCCTTAATTGGAAAGTTTTTAATTACAAAGCTGTGAGTCGCCTGGCAGCCAAGCGACGATGGGCGTTAGGCGTGGACAAGACAAGGTGTTAGCAATCCCAACAACAGCTTCGCAGCCTCTAATTACATCTCGACTTTGTTTTTCACAGAAGCAACAGACTGAAAACCTCCCGTCTCCATGCCTTGGGCTGTTATATGTTGATTACATTTACTATATTCAGAATCTTCATTTATTTTTATGTATATATTCAAATACAAATTGTATGTTTAATCTTTATTCATTTAAAGAATATTTTGCTGGTGGTGGTGAAGCTATTGATTAGGTACAAGATACAAGATACCCCTGAGAACTTTAGACTCCCTCCAGAATAGGCTACCACTCAAAAATGATTCTATGATCTTTTTTACTACCAATAGCTTATATTCGAAGCAAGTTCATGTAATTATTTACATTATTAAAAAAATTACCAAATGAATTGTGCCGTTTGTTCAATTGACTACAGAGTGGAGCAAGATTTCACATTTCAGCGTAAATTGTGACCATTAACGTAATGTTGAGGACTAATTACTTCTAGGTGTCATTACTGTGAAGCTATTTACTTAGTGTGACCGGAATCTTTCAAATAATTAAAGACTCTGGTGTGACAATTTATGGAGTAATTAGCTTGAATGTTAGCTCTCAATATAACGGCTTTGGACAAAATGGATGTGGTGAGATGGTTTCTTGAAGACCTTAATTACCGGGGCATCGTTTCAGCCAGAACGTGGGTGATGCGCGTCCCCTGTTATGAAATTCGTCAATAGAGTACTCAAAACCGAGTCATGCCATTACGGTGAAGGATAAATAGGCCAACTGAAAATGTGAAACCCATTCATTGAAAAACTCGGCTTCCGTAAAATTCTCTCCTCGCCTTGCCTTTGAAAAGTTTTCGTCACAGATTACTATGGCCGGTACAAAAATCTCTGCTGCTCCTGCTGCTGCTGTCAGGACTTCTAAACCTAGGCCTCCGGCTAAAGTTATGGCCAAGGCTGCTGTCGCCGCCCTGAAGGAACGCACCGGTTCCTCGCGTCCTGCCATCATGAAGTACATCGCCGCCAACTACAACTACGACAATGCCAAAGCTGTTGCTACAGCTCTGAAGAAAGGAGTCGAAGCCGGGACATTCATCCAGGTCAAAGCAAGTTTCAAACTTTCCGCCGAAGCCAAACTAGCCCCGAAGCCAAAGAAACCAGCCGCGAAATTAGAGAAGGCGAATAAGACGAAAACAGTCATTACAACGGCGGTTAAGACGCCAAAGAAAAGTGCTAAGAAGGCACTTTTCCAGACCCCTAAGAACGATTTGAAAGCGAAGTCGGCGGCGAGGAAGAGCGTGAAGAAAATTACCAAAGCTGCCAAGACTCAGACGCCCAAGGTCAAGAAAGCAACCAAGACGGAAAAGCTCAAGCTCAAGAAAGCAACCAAGACGGAAAAGCTCAAGCTCAAGAAAGCAACCAAGACTCCGAAAAAGGCAACGAAAGCCTAAGATGAACAGTTTTTCGATGAGGAGATGAACAGTTTTTCGATGAGGGCAATCTATCTGCAACTCACGGCCCTTCTAAGGGCCAACATAATATTTCAAAAGAGACCAACTCTCACAATGTATTGCTATTTAGACCAAATGAAATGCCAACCCTCACCTGATGTCGGCGACGCGGCGACATGACCATTGGACAACGTATCGTCAATCTCAGTTAAACATGACGGATGGCACAATACGTGTATCTAACGGGACTTGGCTTGAACATTCAGAAAAGGTCTTATACCGATGAAACTAGAGCAATTTTATTCGAATGTGGTAAAAAGGTTTACGTTGAAGCATGTAGTCGATTATTTTACCTGGATGGCCTACAAAAAATGTTATCGGAAGGTTGTTCTTTCAATTACTTCTTGAGCTTCGATGGTTTATCATTTGATTATAGGAAGTCGAAATTCCAGACCGCGGATTTAACGAAATTCAATCGAGATAATGATTATAATGAGAGCGCCGCCAACTGTGAAATTCATTTTTTAAATCACGGAGGTACATGTATACGTGCTCCAAAGCCGTGGTTGAATCTTTTTTCGCCCAGAATAAAAAAAGAGCAATAGAAATGGAATACCGCTAGACGTGGTTTCGTTATGATACTACCTTAACCCTTAGAGAAAACCAGTCTTTAACCATGACGTGATCGTCTACATTTGCTCACTTATGCTGTCATTTACATCCTGTATACACACCTTCGGTAAAAAAGCTGAGTAAACCAACCCCTATATAATCCGGCCAATGAAATCCGGCTTATATCTCCAGTAGGCATATTCAGCCAGAAACCGCTGCAGACGAATCGTACTGAAAAACGTTTTTTTCATAGCCGACTAGCTTCCCTTAAGAACCAGATAAGCAGGTGAAAGCATGGCATTTTTATAGGTGTAACACCCCAAGAACAACTTGTAACTTCTATCAGAATCATCATGTCAGTCATGTCAGTGTCTTGAGGCAGGAGATGGGGAGCTTACTAAATAGCGTGGTATAATGAACTCTAAAGGAACCGCCTGGGGCTGCAAGGCAAGTGGACTGTAGTCAGCCTGCACTGCCCCGAGCTAGCATCACTGTTCCTTACAACAAACTAAGTTCCCCATGGTCAGTTGGTGAACACTAATTCAAGAGCCTTTGAGTGATATGACGTAGGTCGCTTTGCCTTGCAGCCCTTCAAATAGACCCTGAAAGCACCACACATGAGCAAAGCTAATTTAACGGAGGTTGTTTAATGAAGGTCAACTTATGTCATCAAAACAATTCCAAGTTTACAACAACATGTATAAATTTAAAAAGCTCGTATTCAGTGCACTTACCAGCTAAGGAAAATTTTATTTTGATTTTAATGACAATATTCTGGGGCAGACATCATAATGCCTTTAACAGGCCGCAACACAAACATAAATGAAGCGAGAATTTGCACAGCCGATCGAGATATTTTCTTAATTGGCCATGATCTACGACTTGAAATGTTGAGAAATGTTTGCAAATTGGAGCCAATATTTTATATCGTCTGCACATTTTGTTTTCGAGTGTGTGCTTACTTTTCAATTGGCTCATTCCAGCTGTGTTTTTATTGAGACACAGAGACCTTATATTTTGGTATAGCAAACATCACGGACTTCTATGTGCATAGAAGTCTATGATGCTTACATGTACAGAAAACAGCAGATTGCAAGAGATCAGTGCAGATGCATCCTGAGATACAGGTTTTTGGTACTCCTATCTCGTTTGAAATATCGAGAGGCGGAGTCATATTGAAAATCACTGGTTATGTCAGGACGGTGCAGATCAGTGAAGCCAAGTATACCTGCTCAGAGTCCAGTCAAAACATTTCAGGTACATTCTTGATAGTTGGTTATCACGAAAACATGTATTTGTCAACGTCCGCCAATAAAGTGCACCGCCACTCTTCTGAAATGTAGTTGTACGCGAATTGGCAATACCGTTCACCTTGAGGGCACTATTTCGCCGTCACCATCAAATCTTCTGATCACAGGATAGCAGTATTGGAAATATAATCAGCCAGAACCGCCGGGATTATTGCAAATATGAGATAGATACTATGGCTCATCTAGAGGGATCAGCAAGGTTGGCATGCCAATTGATTTTACCTTGCCGTCAACATTCTGACAGGGGTGGTAACATGACTTATCTATCAATGTTGCGGTGTCGTTAATTATAGTGTGTCCAAATCAGAGAACCTGATGGAAATTCCCGATCGTCACCTGACACAGAACGGCAAAGGGATTGGTATCATGCACCTAATTAATGATGGGTTGTGTCATCACGTAAGAGTCTGCATATCACAATGGTCTGAAGTCAGATCAATGACACTATGTTCTCTCGACCATCAGAGGTCGCTGCAGTGACCTTGACATCTGAGAAATGGATTACCACGTGACGAGGTCTCCCGTCTTGAATGTCTGATACTTCTTTATCAAGAAGCGTCAGGATTGGCAGAAGTTAGAACAAGATTTCCAAATTTTGTATCCGGTTGCACATGCTCATGAATGATTTAACCGTATCGAAATCCGATGTGCGCATGCGTCGCCGCATGAAAATCGGTGTTTTTTTTCTCCAATTTTTGTAAATAGTGGCCCTGATTTTCAAGTCCCCAAATGACAGACAATGTTCCAACAATTAATTAATCGCGCCCGAGAATATTGATAGTCATAAAAAGCACCCAATAATGAATTTCAACCAAAGGCTGTGGGGTTAGACCTTAACGCAGCCACATGTAGTACACCTGGGGAATTTCTTCTTTTGACAGCCCGACACAACAAACATTTCTTGCAAATTGGTCTATCTTACCTCAACCACCTGTATTGTTTGCGTTTTTAGCTGATCTTGAGTTGTGTAGCCTACCTGTCACTACCCACTACAACATAGATATAAACCTGTCGACAACCACTTCAACTGTCTGATCAAAAAAGGTCTCAATGATGCTTGCGGTTGCATTTTTGTTGAAAAGGTGAGCACGTTGAAAGCCGTAGGGTTGGGTGTGCATTAGCATAATTGGCTGGCAATGAAAGATGTCAGAGAAGCAAGTTCTGAGTAGACGAAAGCCACAGAAATGCCTCGCAATATCTAAAAGTCTTATATTCGAAATTGGTTGGCCATGTGAAAATATAATTCTACCACATTCTGAACAACGGCATCTTATCAATCTCCAACGTAGTCTCCTCCAAACAAACGTGGTATATGTACGATTGACATCTGGCCTTTATATCGTGGGCATTCTACGATTAATGAACAGCCAATCAGGAGTCCGTTATAGTGAAGGAGGTTAGGTTGTTGATCTTTTGTTTTAATATATGGTCAATGCCCGCTCGTCCCCGCTCCCCGGGCGCCCGCCCGCCCGCCCCCCCCCTCCGATTGCACCCTACCATAGACCCCGCATTTAGGCCCTACCCTTTTTAGTGCAGGCAATGCTTTGAATTACCGAACATCTGCCTTTGACGTCCCCGTTATGCGCTCCGACCGTTCGCCCCGACCAGTACGAACTGCCGGTGTAAAAGTAGAAAATGTCCCCTGGAAAAAGTGTCCGGCCCTATTGTATTCTGCTATAATAATAATATTTTTATGGTCCTATTATCTGGTCTATCGAGACCATGACTGACAATGCAATGGGTGATATGAATAAAGACTAGCAAATGCTTTTACTCCGGTTTTGTACAGGAAGGCCTAGTGTAAATGTACATGGAGTTTTAGATAAAAGCATTTGCTAGTCTTTATTCATATCACCCAATAGCTCAGAGATTGAAGCGCATAATAGAATCCTTTGTTTCCCGGACATTCTATCCTAGGACATTTTAAACTTCTACACCGGTCCAGTGTAATCGTTATTGTAGTCCTCTGAAGATATCAGCCCGAGTCAGCTTGCAAGCACAAGGAAAATAGTGGAAGAGTACCCTCCCCTGATCCCCACCCATAAACGTGCCCGCCCACGGACCCCAACCACCACCACGCCTTTGGCTGCACATTGATTTTTTTACTCTCTCCGCCTCACGTTTGATTTGAAATGCCCCCAAGCTCAGGATGATAGGCCTACTTTTTCCTATTCCGCTGGGTGATGAGTCAACCGAACGTAATCACGACGCCAACGGAGGATTGCGAAAGTGACGAAATCAGCGCCTCTGGTCTCAAGATTGCGAAATGCCCGGTTAGCAGAATTTCTTAAGAGTCGGACCTCAGTTCATTTGTCGTAATATATCGCTTACCATCGGGACGAAATGGATTCTACCAGTAACAATAATGATACAGGTAATAGCATGGTTAATGAAGATTTAGCAGGTATCAATATTATTGTGAAGTTTTCTTTACATAATCGACATTGGCGGCGTTTGGCCAACCAAACCAGCCAGCCCCTTTAGGTACAGCCTGCATACAATGTCAATAACATAGGCCTATGCACATGATGCATCGAATGTTACTGAAATGAAATGCATGAACAGCAGGCAGCTGCTGTGCAGACTGACAGAGGTATAAAGTTATTTATGGACCCTTGACATTTAATAATAAGCGGAATCTTGATTTGTTTGCTTGTTTCACCTATAGGAGATGGGTAGGCCTATTACTAGTATTGGTATTATGCAGACGCAGTGACAGTACAGTGTGGGCTATTTATTATAAATCACATAAACTGTGAGATGCAAACTTGTGATATCGCGATATGGTTAGGTAATCATTAAGTGCATCTCACGGTTTATTATAAGCCCACAGTGTGACGACAATCACAATTGAATAATGTCGATGCAAAAATCATGAAATGCGAGTATCGTATAGCGAGGCTATAGTTTTGTCCAAGTTGTTACGTAATCTTGGAAATCTGGACTTTTACTACAGCAAATACATTACAGTCATAGGCTTACTCTGAAAAGGTTCCCTTCAAACTTGGTACATGTACAAACAAAATTGGCATTTGGATTGTGAAAAAAAAGGATGCAACTGTGACTCTTTCCCGTTTCCCTCTCTCTGCAACCAAACAATGGAGAGAATAAAGTTTTAATCCTTCTCGTATTGTTCTGGACACTCTCCACGCATGCGAGGAGTTTGGTCAGGGTCTTTCTCGAAACTGTCTTTTGTACTGCCACATCGTGAGAAGATGATGGTATGGTACAAATGTAGATAGCCGTGGTATCTAGCACTGCATTTACAGAAGCTTAGCAGCCCACCAGGCCAGGCCTACCGGTACATTGATTTAGTTAATGAATTATGAGTGACTTCCTCACGCACGCTGTTATTGTAACTGAACCACTGAGGACCAGGAATGGTTATTAAAAGTGGACCCACAATGATTATGATGACAGTACAGTACTGCCACTTTTTAAAGGGTAATTAAATTAGCGCCATGTCTGCATGACAGAAATAGTAAAATGGGGATACAAAGCAGACCTGGCGATATATTATCGTGCAATGTTAGCATCATTGGGAATTGCCATTCTAAATTTTAACTTCTTCATCTTTGCGAAAATTCTTGCTGCATAGCAGCCATCTTTGAAATCTTTTTTCCGATTTCATTGCCAATGGTTGTATGCAGAGGTACAAATAATACCCAAAAGATTGAGGAGCAGATACACTGCCACTAAAAGTGACTGACAATAATATTCAGATTGTGGCATGTGACCTCTTTGCTAGACCGTCTGACCCAGATGTGTTTGCCTTCTCTTTTACAGGCTGCACCAGCAAGTAGGCCTGAGGCAACTTCTCAACCTGTGAACAATAGGAAGTCAGTCAAAGCTAAGGTATGTGTGTGACCAAGTTTCCATCACCGAATTCTTTTTAGACCTTGAGATTGTTCAGACTTAACTTGTCATGTCCAATCTGTCATCATGACTTTATGGGAAAACCTGTGGCATGTTTGTCAAGGTTCCACAGCAAAACATCCCCATAGCATAATGCTGCCACCTCCGTGCTTCACAGTCGGTACGGTGTTCTTTGGATTACCCCCCCCCCCCCCGTTTTGCCAAACGTACTGCTGGCTTCTAGTTCTTTCTTGCCCTGCAGCCTCGTAGTCCAAAGACCTTCTGGACAGTGGACAGTGACACATTTGTCTCTGTAGCTTCTAATTCCTGGCAGAGGTGTTTCTTGGTCGTCTCAGGGTTAATGTGCACCTTTCTAACCAATGTGGGCTCATCTTTGGCTGTCAGCTTGCGCTTTCTTCCTGACCTTGGTAAGGTTGCTGTTGTCCCTGGGTCCCTGTACTTCTGCTTTATTGTCTGAACTGACGCCCGTGGCATATCAAGCTGCTTGAAAATGGCTCTTAGTGAAGTACCAGACTGGTTCAAGTGGACAGGCGACTCTATCAGATCTTGAGAGTACTCCTTTGACTTCCCCATGATGGCGCGAAGCTGGCAAATGACCTGAGCAGAAACCCAGTCCCTTTTATACTGCTACAGTGGCGCCACCTGAGCTATGACATAATCATGATGGTCAACAGGTAGTGGAGACAAGATAAAAGCCATTGCATTGCCCACCTCAAGGCCAAACAACTAGTAGATAAGGTAGGTGTATGTAAACTTATGACACTCTGAAATATGCATTGTTCTCAAATAGAGCTCATAAAACAATGAAATTAATGAAACAGAAGTATGTTTTTTAGTTGATGACGAGATGTGATGATAGACTTCCTGTAAACTATATACTATTCGTTCTGTAGTTGCAGAGAAAGAGACAGGGTTATATCATCCTTTGAATTGTATGTAAACTTTCGAGCGCGACTGTACTCTCTAATTTTTGCCTTGGCCTCCAGAAATAATAGTGTATTTTCAAATTCTTTCTTATCAAACCTGAGTGTGTGTTATTATTGCACCACCAATATCCAATTTGATAACGAGTACGCATGTACCCAATGGTTTGGTTGTCTAATTATCTAATTGTAATTTCTAATTCTAGTGTAAAAGTCAATAGTTCCCTTTTTTGTCATGGTAATGTTGTGGGCATTTTCTATTCTTGGCTCACATGGGTGAGCTTATATCCTTACGATTTCATCTTGTCCAGCATTGTTGGCTTTGACTTTGTCTGTCGTTAAGCACTTTTATCATATACCCTAAGTGCAGTGATCTGGCAGACGTATATGATAAATAGAAAACTGCACGAGTGTCTGATCGGAGTATCCAGATTGCACTCGATGATTTTCTACGCAGGGCGAGAGCTTTTCAAGCCGTAGAAAATCATCTCGTGCAATCTGGATACTCGGATCAGACACTCGTGCGGTTTTCTTATTGTACATGTACATGTAAGAAGCACTATCAATGGAAACACGTACCACTTTTTTCAGAAAAGAAAAGCCAGCAAGGGAAAAGCAAGCAAGGCGAAGGGTAAGAAATTTTTATTAGATTCAAGTTGCCGTGTTGGAAATAACAGTGGTCATAAGATATATAGAAAATGTAGCACTTGTCTTCATGGCATCATTGCATCACATCATCAGGAGGATAGGATTTTTGATAGAAATTTGCAACCATAAGCTGATTTAGAAATTTAATTTGCGGAGCAAAAACAAACAGTTATGTGATATTTCCATTGAAATAATGGACTCCTCGGAGTGCATGATGCAATGAGATTACAAAGAAACATTTAGCCAAATGTTCAGTTGTTGAAAGGTTTAATGAGGAACTGACCCCTGTATCCTCATATCCAATCGGGGGGGGGACAATTTGGTCGCATGGCCATCAGAATGAAATGTAATTGACTTATTTTGCAGGAGACTATTGCGCAGCTGAGAGAATAGACAACTACGACCCCAAAAACAACACGTATTACATAAAGTGGCAAGGATATGATGCGTCCCACAACTCATGGGTGAAAGCGGAAGATGTAACTTCTCCTCTCATCTCTTCTTACAAAGAAAAATTAGGTAAATCATGATTGAAAGGATTATGGCTGTGTGCTCTATGCAGTTGATGTTGTAGTGGTTGTGAGTCAGGCTGATGCAGCAGTTTCTTAGAGGTAGTGCCCAATTCGAACAACTGTAGCTTATCACATAATTATCGTTTATCAGAATTGTGGAGTCAAAAGGAAGGATTGACAATCAATTTATTGAAATTCCTTCAGATGATACATTAAAAGATGTCATAAAACTCACCTGTCCATTCAAAAGGCTTTTGTATTGCAATTACAGAACGGTTTCTATTCAATAAAAACACTTCGCTGGTGAAAACATTGTTGGGAACACTTCAAAGCAGTGGAAGTCTTTGGTTCAAAGGCATCTCAAACTAGTATGAGGTTGCAGCATGAATGCAGTGTAATTGAGATTTGCTTGTTTTCTTCGCCTTAATTCCATATATTTTGGTAGTGTACCCTTGAAGAAAATGATATGATGTCGTGTGATACTAATATCTGCATAATAGTGGTTCTTTTAATTTCCTCTATTTTAGGTTCCGGAACGCACAAGAAATGATGCACCTCATGTCTTTCGATTGTTGAAAAAATTGATGTGAATTTGTGCAAATCCTCCCGCCTGTGTTTTTTTGTTCAGTGGAATTCACGTATTTCGGTATTCCTTCTTCACCTCCACGCATTATTCATTCTGACATAAACTCACATGATCACTTTTGATGAAAGATTACATAATGGATAATATTGAATTGGCACAAATATAGTAACAATGTAAACTTATCATATCTTTCAAAGGTCTCATTAAAAGTAAATGTAAGTTACATGTACATGTACTGTGGAATTATTGTTTTTTCAGACAATCTGTGGCTGTTGTATACATGTATCATTCAATAAACGTGGCGTTTTTCATATTATTAGATACATATAGTCTTGCCTTTATCTTTGCTACCTCACAGCGACTTGACTACATGTATTATAAGGGACCATCTCAAAAGTATTTTGAAGCCTAAAAGACTACGGGTAAGTCATTTAGTCTTTTTGAGTGTGGTCACACCCAAGACTAAGTGACTTGAGTCATTTTTGCTTCAAAAAACGTACCTGTGAGATGGTCCCTGAATTCATACCTTGAGACAATATCCAGACCGGCACTTGATACTGAGTTCCTCTTGAATTGGCATCAATAGAGAAGTCTGGCTACATGTGCTAGGATTGCAAATTACAGCGTACTTTACATGTACATTGGACTTGGAGCCTCCCTCTGTGGATACCTCTCTAATAAGGACACCGGTGCTGAATTGGTTTGGGTGGAATGCAACCAGGACGCCTTTCAATTGCAGACGATATTGGAGTGTCCTAACAGCAAGGTAACACCTGACTTTAGACAACGTCACGTCCAACAAGAATACACCTGCCACATACGGAAATACTGCCTTTGAAGACGTCATTCAGAATGTTTGGGTTACTTAAGGATTTGTCACACCCACCCAGAATATACACAAGATGTCATGGAAAATGCTTTAAAAAATGTCACATCCCACCTGATCATGAATACGCCGGACCGTATGGAAATACCGTCTCTGAAGACATTATCCAGAATGGTCGGTTTACTTTCGACACAATGTCACATCCAACCTGAATACGCCTGACCGTATGGAAATACCGTCTCTGAAGACGTCATCCAGAATGGTCGGTTTACTTTCGACACAATGTCACATCCAACCTGAATACGCCTGACCGTATGGAAATACCGTCTCTGAAGACGTCATCCAGAATGGTCGGTTTACTTTCGACACAATGTCACATCCAACCTGAATACGCCTGACCGTATGGAAATACCGTCTCTGAAGACGTCATCCAGAATGGTCGGTTTACTTTCGACACAATGTCACATCCAACCTGAATACGCCTGATCGTATGGAAATACCGTCTCTGAAGACGTCATCCAGAATGGTCGGTTTACTTTCGACACAATGTCACATCCAACCTGAATACGCCTGATCGTATGGAAATACCGTCTCTGAAGACGTCATCCAGAATGGTCGGTTTACTTTCGACACAATGTCACATCCAACCTGAATACGCCTGACCGTATGGAAATACCGTCTCTGAAGACGTCATCCAGAATGGTCGGTTTACTTTCGACACAATGTCACATCCAACCTGAATACGCCTGATCGTACGGAAATAATGACTCTGATGATGTCATTCAGAAGAGTTGGGTTTACCTACATGTACGATATAATGTCACTTCTAACCAAAATACTGCAGCTGCATATGGTATGTAATTCAGAATGATGGTTTACTTGAGACAATGTCACATCCAACCAGAATACACCTACCGCATACTGAAGTACGGTCTTTGAAGATGTCATTCAGAGTAGTTTGATTTTTCTCAGTAATCCAACAGCCCGATACATGTATACATGTACATGCAGGACAATACAATGGTCAGTCACTTCAAAGCGTGGCCTTCAGGGGATGGCACAAGGACAAGGGCAACTTGAATACACAACCTTTCTCAGTCAAGATGAGGCAGATGCTACTTGACCATACACATCTTTGACACCTGTCTGCTCATTTCCGGCAAAAATTGATGTTTCTTTATACATGTAGGCAGCCTGATAGTATCAGCTGTGTTCACCCAAGGTGAGCAACAATGAAAACAAGTGCATGTAATTTGATGCAAGAATCATTTTATTGCTGCTGAAATTCACATTCAGCCAGTAATACAAATCTGCTTATACATAATTGGTGGATTCACAATATATCAGATTAAACAAAAGGCATTTTCCAAGGTCCCTAGTGGTCCGGCAATAATTCTAAGTCGTTTTGGGAGTTGCAGGACATCAGCCTAGCCCCCTGCGGTCAGATAAAAAAATTAACCAGCAGCAGGTACCCCCCTCATGGCTAAGTTTGTCCCCAGGGCCGGAACATCGCTGTATCGTCGAACAGTTGGCAGATTCCTGAGCGCCAGACGAGCAAAAAAAACTCTCACTGAACAGTTTTGCCTCAGTTGACACTTTTTGCCATATGACGTCATTTTAGGGTCGTCACAACACCTGATTTGTGGCGTAGTTTCCCAATAAACTGCATTGGAAGTTCGAACTTTCACTAGAAAAAGTCACCTTATTCACAAACATGCTTCTTGAGAACCTCTGCAAGGGCCTTAAGAGATGCCACAGAGTTCCGAAAACGTTAGCATCTCGTGGCATACTTTGTTAGCTTCGAGTGACATTTGGGGACACTATACCCTTTTAGACAAACTTAGACCAAATCAAGTCGAAAAAGATCGGGATTTCTGAAATAAATCCGGCTTCAAAGGGTTAATTACACGTACTCAATGCCAATGTCATCACAATCCTCCTCCTCAGAGCTGGACGCATCCTCCTCCGAATTTAATTCTTCACCACCAGGTTGCACCTCCCCTTCCTCAAAATACACCACGATCTCTATGTCAGTGTCTATACATTCAAATACATCTGTTGCTTCTAGGAGAAGGTCTGTGTAGAATTCCTTTGATTCCAGCAGCAACATCACCAATCCATGGTTTTCTTAAATAGAAGGAGAGCTGGACATTAAAATTCTGAAGTCATCAACAAAGGTAATGCACATACATCTGCAAACCAATAGTTTATGTCTGTCCAGTTAGATTAATGAAAGGCATTCGGTTTGAATTAATTAAAAGCAGGGCGTAGTACATTTGTATTAGTAAACTGAACCTGAGCTGGGAAAGAACGAAGTTGCAATCAGATCCAGATCTGCATCCACAGCCCAGGTTAATTCAGAGGTAGTGCCACAGCAAGACAAGTACATATATATAATATAATACGAGTCTTATTTTGCGCAGTATCCAACCATTAACTGGCCGCTCAAAGCGCTTGATAGGCCTCTTTAAAAAGCAAATGTTTGAGTTGTCCCTTGAAAGATAACAGAGAGCTGCAGTTCCTAACAGTTGAAGGAAGTTTGTTCCACAGCTGAGGGGCTCCAATTGAAAATGCTCTACCACCGACTGACATGACATTGGTCTTTGGGATAGACAGAAGAACGGCATGCATGTATGCATCAACCTCCACAAATGTTGGGTAAAAATAATTGCATGGCCACTACCTTGGTTTTTGATGGCCTCATTGTTCACGGTGTTGATTCTGTCTTCCAAGGTGTTGATTTTTTTCTTGAAGAAAAGAACAGTTGATACCATCTCTTGAATGAGCACAGGCAATTCCTCGATGTACCTGGTCATGTGTTCATGTATATCAACTATTTTCTTCTTCAAAGCAAATGTTTCTCCCTTGTTCCCTGAATTGAAGAAACAAATATTAGGACTACAGGCTAAAAGTTTCTTGCTCCATCCCTCCTACATGTACATACGAAACGCTGGTAAAAATACATGCTGGATATGTCAGAAATGTGACTATAAGATTGAGGCGCAACTTAACATTTTACTTGCAACCAATGCTACATTGCAACCAAATTGTGTTAAATGTACAAGGTAGAATGTACTTTACATCACTTGAAGACCAATGTACCAGTAAGTCTAGAGCAAAATGCCGACCCAGGCTTTAAACCTCAAATTGCTTGATAAACAACAGCTGGATCAATTTCTCTGAACAATCGAAAATGACTGCAGGACATTACCACTTGGAGTTATTTGTGTCCTGGACTTTGTGTTACATGTACTAAGTGAAGTTTGTGGGTAAATGAATATGAAGTGAATGCCAACCTGCAGGATTATGCCAAGGCAACAAATAGTCCTCTTGCGTGACTTCGTCCACAGAAACATGACAGCAGACTAACACAATGCTGAAGTTGCTTTCTCTCCTTTTCAAGACGCTTTCGTAGAGAAGCCCGACTCTTTGAAGCATCTGAAATGAAAATGATAAACTTTTAAACTGATCGATATAGCAGTGAAGTCGACATGCATCGTAACTGCACAAACTGCTAATATGAAGAAAGCCCCTTTAATACTGTCGTGTTAATTGCTATCTTTCAAATCATGTCATGTTATTTAAACCAATGAACTTTATAAGAATCTGAAAAGAATGAAAGTGTGTATATAATTAAATTGAAAAACTCCCGAAGATAGGGCAGAAGGCTGGAAAACCTGGTCAACAAACTGGGTTGACCATGGCACAAGGGAAAACCGTGGTGTTCTTGCAGCTTCTATCTTCAGCTCCAGACTCTGAATCACATTCTAGAGAACAAATTGTGTTTTGATTAAAGAGCTGTGTTCCTTCAGTTATTTTTAGTGCCTGTTACATGTACACTTTGAAAACAAATTTATCTCCTATAAATATATCATACCTGATAACAGCTGACGACGCACATGAGACACAAACTGCACATGATGAACTATGTTTTCCCATTTTCCTAAGTATTGACCTCAATACTGGCTCCCGCACCTCCTCCCAACTCTCCTCTTGTCTTTGCTTCCGGTCAGCATGCGCAACAAAATGCCTTTTCTTCCATTCAGATTCAGTGCCTGGCACTTCAGTACTATTGGAAGCCCGAATCCCATTCAGAAGCTCCATAAGTTCAGCTCTCACTGTAAATTAAAAGTGCATTGATAAATACTACCGGGAAAGAAAAAAAAAGTTCCTAAGTGTTGATTCGAAAATACCATTATTTGCCTTAATCAGCAGCCAGTGTTGCCCAATTAACCTTTAAAAAAGAATAAATCATTTGCAAACTATAACCTTACTTGTGATCAACACAAAATTCAAAATTTAGATGAATCGGTTCACGTCGTTTGACCTCTGCAGCCGTAAAAAGTATGGTAGGTCAAATCGGAAACTTACTCCTTATAAAATACACAACTTGATTTGTGTCTTGGAATAGAGCCAACTAGCTGATGAATAAAAAGACCTTAAAAAGACAAATCACAAACCTTGCTGGAACACTTGAAATCGAAAGGTGCATCGATTTCTACTTCATGATTACTTGGTTTCAATTCCTCAGGAAAGTCCTTTAGTTTCTCTGGAAAAACAAGCAATTTTGAAATTAAGGCCAAATGCAGATTACGCCAGAAAAGATGCAATTTCTTCCATGGAATTTCTTACATAATGAAATGGCCAGGGCCATTGTGCTCACCTCATGTGGAGGAAAGATGGATAAAGAGCATGGTATTGTGTCATGTAGTGTTAGGTTTGATGTAGGTCCAAGCAATTACAATTTCCCCAAAATGGCCAATTTACAGTACATTCGACCTCTGTGACATTGAAAAGTAGGTCAAATCAAAGAAGACTCGGGTGACACATTGAATGGTTGTTAGAATTAGATGTACCTATGATATAAAATTGGTGCCAATCGGGCAAGTCATTACTAGGAATAATGGCATTTTGAAGAATTTAGGATTTGGCCCCCTCCCTGGAGGCCAAACGGCAAATCAGATCGCACCAAACTTCGGTACCTGAGATCACCTGACCAAGGGGTACATGTGTACTTAATTTGTGATCAATAGTCATTGCAGTTAAGAAACGTGCCATAGTTACGGCCTGACGGCGAATTTACGCCATTTGACCTCTGTGACCTTGACAAGAAGGTCAAATTAAAAACCTGTGTGACATATACTGTATGGTGGTTAGATGTACCCATGATATCAAATTGGTGGCAATCGGACAAGAAGTTAAGGAATAATCACATTTTTAAGGTTTTTGGATTTTGCCCCCTGGTGGTCAAGTGGTGAATAATATTGGACCAAACTTCGGTCCCTAAGATCACCTGACTAAGGGGTAAATGTGTACCAAATTTGGTATCAATAGTCATTGCAGTTTAGAAACGTGCCATCGTTACATCCTAACAGCCAATTTACACCATTTGACCTCCGTGACCTTGAAAAGGAGGTCAAATCAAAAACCCGGAGGATATATGATGCACCTTTGCTAGAAGTACCTACCATATTTTTTTCAAAATTTCCCGACTACTATTAAGGGAGATATTGCATATTTTCACTTTTAACGTTTGGCCCCCTGGTGGCCAAACCATGAAACAAATCGGACCGAATCTTGGTCTCCAAGGTGTCATTACATATGGGTACATGTGTACCAAGTTTCAACTCAATAGCTTTAACAGTTACGAAACGTGCCCTGCTAACGGACGACGGACGACGACGACGACGACGACGACGACGACGACGACGACGACGACGACGACGACGACGACGGACGACGGACGCCACGGTATGGGATAAGCTCACCTCTGCTAAGAGGTGAGCTAAAAAGGGTGGAAAAGACTAATTTTTCTGGTTTGATTTTAAAGATTGGTGAGAAATTTTAAAGAGGTATAGCAGTGATAGGGTTGGATTTGTAGGCATAAACCATTTGTCCAGAACATGAAATTATCAGTTAATTGCACTATTGACTAATGTAAGCCTAGTCTAGCAGCAATATTTTTCCATGTATAAAGCCTAATTGAATATTGCTGGCTCAGACGAGGTGAAGGCATTTGTCAACCAAAAACAATCTACCTGTCGTTGAGGTTTTCTTCCCTTTTCTTTCTCTTCTGGGAACTGATGGACCATCTATAGCACCATTGATGTCCCTGGATGGAGCCTTCACATATGGCTTTAAGTTCTTTTTAGGATAGGTTTTCCTCTTTTCCCTGCGATAGGAGGCAGCCAACTCTTTGATTCGTGCATAATGCCCTGCATTCTCACCAGAAGGATTGTCATCATTACCATTGGATGATGCTGAAAAACAAACACATAAAGTGACAAATACTAATAATAGTCAAAACTATGACTTAGCCTAGACAAAATACAGCCTCCATGCAGGCTACACTCGATTTATGATTTTAACGAACACGAAGCTTTAGAAGGCCTTAAGACAACTTCAGACAATGCCAATAGTTAAAGGGGAGGCGCCTGATTGGCCACATCCTTGCCAATGAACCTACATGTGGTGGCAAAACAGGAAGACACAAGGTTGGCCTCGGGATGAGCAGAGCCTAATCAACGATAGCCCATTTGAATACTCTCGATGTTCTACGCTCCGATCCGCCATTGAGTCGAGTATCTGCGCCAATAAAGGTAGGGAATTCCTGCGCAACGAGTTTAAGCTTACTACTATGCAGATACGGTCTATCGCAGTGCTATTTTTAGGAATGTCTAACGTCAGGGATGTAGCGGGGGGGGGGGGGGGATCAGGGGGGTTCGAACCAACCCCAGCTTGAGAAAAGGATCCGCTGAGGACAGTCAAAAATACTTTTCTCCTGAGTTTTGTAACACCCATGATTCTATCCAAATGGGCCATTGTACGATAGAGTGACAGGCCTTTTAATTACGTGGAGACCTCTACACCCTGTATTTTTTTAGCCTATTTTGGGGGACATGTTTTTTTTGCTTTTTGGCTTAATTTGGAGACATTTCATCATGCCAATTTGCCTGAACAGCGATGTCATAAATCAAAGTTAGTGACTGATATCACCACATACACCTGAAAAATCATAATTTTAGGGGAAAACTTGAAAGTGAGGCCATTTGGATGAGATTTGGTTATGTTAGGGGTCAAAAAACGCTTCAGGGGGGTCATATTTAAAAAAAAGAAGAAAAAAACCCACCTAATTTGGGGACATCCTGTACGGTGTAGGAATCATGTAATTGAGAGGCCTGAATGACCTTATACAGTCCTTCGTAACTGGGAGTGCTGACCTGCCAGATTTCGGTCTCATGTTCACGGGCTTAGCGCCTTCGTTGCTCAAGAAATAGGTGAAGAACCCCCCCCCCCCCCACTGCGATATCAGGCTACACCCCTGAACGTTCACGTGATACATGTTCTATGTTATTTTCGAATTGGTCAATCACTGTGCATGCATGAGGTGACTTGTGACAAGACATCACATTGAAATAATTAATGCGATGACAGGTAATCGGCCTGGGAAATATTGAAACGCCACCATATTTGAGGCCACAATTCATGAATTACCTCTTTTGGCAGAAGGGCAGGCACGCCGGTCTAAGTCAATGAATGTGACACACAGGGTAGGCTAGGCCTAGGGGGTGGGCATGGGGGGGGGGGGGGGGGACTAGGCCTACCATTACATCAATGTGATATGTGAATGATGACAAATAATGATGAAGATGTCCACGCATCGAGCATTTACATACATTTACGGCAGCAGCATGGGGATGCATCTCATTTATCAATACAGGTGGTAGGCCTAGCTAGGCACGTGCCCTGCTGGGCCTGGGCCGGGGCTGGGCGACGGCCATGCTTTTTTCTCAGATCGATTTAGGACAATTAGGTGACAAAAAAACAACACCTTTGGCGACCACCTGGCTATACTTACCACCAAATTCCATGGTCATGATATTTGATGCGGTCCTAACTATGACATGGTCTACGTTTCATAGCCTACCGGTACTTCAAACCGTAAATAGCAATGGAATTGAGCAAAACTGAAATACTACAACACCATCCGATAAATCGAATGTCGCACGTTCTGTATCCCGCGAGATCTCGAAACTACTGCGCACAGGCGCGAGAAATTATATAATAGCTCAATTGCCCCGGCCCCCTACCCCTTCAATTCAGCTCAGGCCACCTCGACTAACTACCTCCACCCCCCCCCCCAAATGTAAAATGATATCGTTTTTAGATTTGCTGTCGGTGTAGTCTGGGTTCGTTTGTCAGTCAAGGGGGCAACCGAACGGGGGGGGGGGGGTCTCTAAGTTTCACGTGCCTGTGCTGCTGTTTTAGTAGCGGCAGAGGCAGTGGCTAAAAAAGTAGCACGAGAAACGAGGATGAGCTGATATAGTTCCCCAGTAAAATGGGTTGCCGCAAATATTGACAACTTTAAAATTGTCGAAAACTTGCGTGAAGATTAATCAGAATAATTGAAGAGTCATGAAACTATATGATTACTACAAACCTAATGCAAATCTAAAACATTCATACGGGCTGGTTTTGCGAATAGATGGATACCTTTGTTTACAAAATGACGTCACTCTGACGTCACGCATAACTTAAAAGATACTTCGTTGCTATAGTTCATCATTATCCCACTGTAGCGCAATGTCTGTTTAGTTCCACCCCTAGCTGAAAGGTGGGGCAGCCTGATTTGGATCGTGGGATATGTACGTTATAAGCCACTAATACCAATCGTAGATATACCACTATTGTTTGCGGAGAATGCACTGCAATCTCCTTTACTCGAGTCTATTCTGTGAAACACAATCCTTTTCCTCGTGAGAGACGTCTGATTTTTTGTTTCACCTTGATGCTGGAAATTTTGTTCACAAAGACTTGTCATGATGACCGGATCGAAATGAAGAAAAAAAACATGGGAGGAATATCTGCCAGAAGCAAGGACGTGGTCAGCATCATTGAGCCAACACAAAGCCACCGGGGGAAAATCCTGCTTTTATGATTGGCGACACACGGACATGACGGAAGAATTCTTACTGCAAATTTGATAATTTGATACCGGTATTTGCAATTTAAGCACAGATGAAAGATAGTCGCTCTGCAAAAGGCTGGTCAAACTCTACATTTATACCAGTCGTCAAAGTCACGGCCTACGTATATGTATGCGCAGCAACTAATTAATTTGGTAGGCTAACGTGGAAGAACCTGTTTTTTTTATTGACGAGTATCTTCTGGCCAATTTCTCAGCTCAACACAGAAGAAGCCAGGCTCCGCCCCAGACGAAGGAAATAACTACCCAGACCAAAAAAACAAGCCATAATTACTTGATTACAGGCGACTTCCTGTCGCAATAACCCGTTGTCTTTCTTTGATGCTGTGCTGGCTTGCTCGTGACAAGCGCTTCCCTCTCGATAATGGACCTATCATGTCTGATGCGGTTCCTTTCTCTATGCCAGTCTTACGAATTGACATTCGGTGACTGAGAAAACCGGGCAGTGTAGTTCTTAATACATTCCAGGCAAAACTGTTCTCGTCAGCTGCTCTAAGAAGGCAAGAGGTGCACCTCCAAATCAATTAACCTCAGGCATGCCGTACTCTTTTTAGAAATTAATAAAGTGCTCTTAACCTCTTTGGTTAGCTGATAGAAGTGCTACTACCTTATCATGAACAAAATACCATACGGAATTCTTATATCAAAACAAATGGTAACTTGATAATGTAAAGAGAATAGAGAAATAGAGAAATAAAAAAGACGCTTGATAAGTATGCGTCTCAGATGAATAATTTGATATCAGTGTTTATACATGCGTAGAGGTAACTACTCAATTCTACATCTATTGAATTTGATAGATGATAGATGTTTACAGTTATTCATTAACCTTAATAATACCCTCTTCTTAGGCGGGGCTCTTAAGATACACGCGTGTGCGAGAGTAACTTGCATAGGTCTCGTTAGGGAGTTTTCCCCAAATGTACGCGATGATGACGTGCCCCATTAACAGGACGTAACATCTATTTTAAAGTGCGTTTCCAAAGTGAATGCATGAAAACAACCCATTTGTTTCGTATATCACTGGAAACGCCCGATTCCCCTGATTCTGCAGGATGTTAAATCGGGCATTTTATTTCTTTAAATAAATCATAAGCGTCGCATTTGCTCCTAGCTCTGTTCACCATCCCAAAGGGCAATATTGCCAATTGGGCCGGACAATCACGAAAAACCCCAAATATTATACATTTCTTCCTGAATAATTCTTACAGTGACCATTCTCCCATGAAAGACAGTTGCTTTCGCAACACAAAAATCAAAAAAAAATCGAGGGTCAACCATTGAACTTTTGAGATATGTTGAATTTTGCACAAATCAGCGAAAAACGCACCAACTGGCACTGGACGGCATTTCAACACGGGGCCGACGTACATCCCAAGTTCAGTGTACAGTGCACAGCAAATATTTTTTCAATACCTCTCCAAATATGTACTTGAGGGTTAAAAACATGCACTCGTCTAATTGATAGGCCTGGACCCTCCAACCTATGAATATTCAATGGTGGTATTGTCTCTGCCATCGTGGGGCAGAGAAGACTCTCCATTATAACTTGGTCCGGCACCATGGTCACTCGGCCAAAAAAACCTAATCAGCGGGGGGGGCTGTAGTGGACCGATTACACTTAATCAAGAAATGTATGCTACTTACCATCAAATGCGAACTTGTCTTGTAGCTGGATGAAAGTAAAAAAAGTCCAATTTTATTCTAATTCGAACGTCTGCCCTTGAATGTCACGAAACAGCGGAAGAATATCATTCGCAATCTCAGTGTACAGTACATGTACAAAATGTATATCTCACTCCCGGTTGTGCAATGGTTCACCGGTTCAAGTACATATTACAAAATAAATCAGTTCAGCCTTTTGAAGTAACCATTTATCGGGCACACTTCACGTGTAATACAGAAACAGGAACGCCCACAAAGTTGGCCGGCCTCATTTCATGTATCATATGATAGCTATAGCCATGATTTCCCGGGGGATGAGCGCATTTCCAGACCGGGTCCTCAAAATTGAAAAAGCCTACTCGAGGGCTTTTCCCGTTGAATTTCACAGATTTCTCACCCAGTCCATCTCACATGGATACGCACACATCCTGAGATCTGTTTTTTGTTACCGGTACTCCGATGTCGTATACAAATATTAATCGATCATCCAGAGGCGGAGGATATTGAAAACAACTGGTGCCAGGATGGCGTACAGTTGACATAATTATGTAGCGGCTGCGTGGAGTAGTCACAGACACGTGTAAATACTCCGATCGGGAAAAATATACATTGTATACAACATGTGTGTCAATGATTATACATGTACGTTGGTTTTCTGTTGGCTTTGTGGAGAATGAGCGTTTGCTTTTGATCTGTAGCTTCGGATATCATCAGGCGCCTGTGTCACGGGAACCCACGGTATAATGGAAGTCAACCTTTGCAGAGAGCATATCCTTCGATCCGCTTGGTGAATCGAGACGTGCAAGTAATGGTACCGTACGGTACATTTACCGTACTTCGTGCTGCCATCTAATAGTAGCATGCCCTGACATTAGAAATGTCAGACACAACAATCAGATACAGCTACGGTACGGCGTCAATTGGTACATGAACCATGAGTGACTGTGGATTTGATGACTGCCACCGTTTGACAACGCCATCGAGTGCGAACACGCCTGCATCAAATAAAATACCGAAACTTTGTCGTCATCTATTTTATTTCATTACTAATTGGCCCGGGTTCATTTGCTAACAAGACAAGTAGTTCTGAGCCGTAGAATATACAATAAATACATTAGTGATACGGTATGGGTTTTTAAGGTTCCCGGTAAATTTACACGCCCATGGTACATTTATTTTGCCATGGGATTGCGAAAAATATAGATATCTAGCGGGATCGAGAGGTCATTCTCAGGCTCTGATCAAATCACATGTACCGGATATTTTGGTATCGTCTACATCTTCCTCATCCATACTCATACCTCAATGTCGTTTCAAAGTGACTCTCTCACGCGCCCCACCCTTGCTTTCCGATACTTGCGCTCCAAATTCCTTTCCGGCACATGGCCACCTTCACTAGGTTTTGTGCTTATAAAGTGCCTTCCGTACCCTTACCACCGTTCTTTCCCGGTCTTGGAACTTTCAAAGTGGTTCCCTCACCCTGCTTATCACCGCTCGCACTTCGCACGCCTGAAGCGCCCCCTTCGCGTAGCTCAGCCTTGCTAGCCGATTCTGGCACCCTCAAAGCGTCCTCACCCTGCTTATCCCCCACGCCTGAAGCATCCTCTTCACCCAGCTCAGCCTTGCTTGCCGATTCTGACACCTTCAAAGCGTCCTCACCCTGCCTATCCCACTTGCATTTCTTTCTATGAGAAGAGACATCACTACTTGAACGGAAAGCTTTGCAACATTTTTCGCACCTGTATGGCATTTCACCAGTATGAATACGGCGATGGACAGTCAGCGTCGCTTTCTGTACAAAAGTTTTCTCGCAGAATTCGCACGCATGCGGTCTTTCGCCGGTGTGAATACGCATGTGTTCGGTCAATTTACCGCGGGTTCCAAAGCTCTTTTGACAGTCATCACATTTGTATTTCCGCTCGTCGCGGTGCATGCGCATATGTTGCTGGTAATTCGTACTAAATGTAAACTTTCTACCGCAGTCTTCGCACGTGTACGGTTTTTCACCAGTGTGGACACGGGAATGCTTCCGGAGGCGACTTTCAAACGGGAATTCTTTATTACAGACGGGACACTTGTAAACCTTACCGGTGTGCGTGTTTTTGTGAAGCGTATACTGATCATTGTTTGGAAAAGCTTTGCCGCATAGATCGCACTTAAAGGGAAAGTCGTCAAGATGCGTGCGCTCGTGAGCTTGTAGGGTATAATTCACAGTGAATGTTTTATCGCAAAACTCGCATTTAAAAGGTTTTTCGCCAGTATGACTACGGATGTGTACAACCAATTTACTATTTTTTACATACGATTTCGGACAGTGCGGACATTTGAACTTTTTCTCAGTCGAATGATACAATTTGTGCTCTTGCAAAATCGACGGGTCAGAAAACTCTATCCCACACTGTTCGCACCTGTGCATAGCGACAATGTGGACGCTCTGATGCTTGACGACTTCTGCCTTTGTACCAAACTTCGCGAGGCAGATTTTACATTGAAAATGTCTCTGTCCGTTTTCTCGGAGTTCAGTGATGTTGTGCTTGAGCTTATGGGTCCGTAGATTGGAGGTCTGCGTGAAGCTCGTGCCACACAGTTCGCAGATGTACGGTTTGTCACCCGTGTGGGTGCGCATGTGGACCGTCAGCTGATGAGTTCGGGCAAAGCCGCGGCCGCATTGGTCACATATGAACGGCTTGGTATGCTGGCGCTGGTGCTGGGTAAGTTCACTCTTGAGAGCGAAGCTCATTTCACAATCGTGACATTGAAACTTGTCATCCTTGTGATTACCAGGAAAGAGAGGAGTCTGAAAAAACAACAATCACAATAAATTGTTAATTTCTCCCTTATTTATAGAGTAAAGTGACAAGGAAGATGTCCCACCCTGAACATGTAAGATGTATGCTTTATCAGGCAGGGTCTTGGTACAACAGTATAAATCCAAATTAGCAACACTTTAATCACAAACCAAAGTCAATCACCGCGCCAAATGTTCCCCGCGATGGAAGTCCCACAACATGCTGGTTCATAAACTGCTTGATCAGTGTATACCACAAGGCCACTCTCGTTCTTTTTTGTATTTATTTTGCTCTACATCCGTGACACTAGTATGTACTCACAAAGCTGTCTGATTCTGATGGACCTTTCCGAACGAGGGGGCCCTCAACCTCAGCCTCCGCGCCGCGACTTCCCGCAGGCTGATCTGATGCTGGCACAGTCTCGCTCTGGTTTTCATCGAAATCCATCACTATGTCTTCGTCGCTGGCAAGGTCATCTGGTTCATTTTTCACGAACACCTTCAAGACTTCAATGGTAAATGAGCCAGGCGGGAAATCTGGCAGGCCTGAAGGACCAGGCGTCGGAGCGTCCATTGTTAGTTTTCATGCAGTGAAAGTTCCGTTCCTGAAGAAAAAGAAAATGGACAATGCAGAGCCACCATGCCGAATTCTCGGCGCTGGCCAGCGGTCGCTTAGTCTCTCCATGACCTTTTGTGAGTAACTTTCCGACAAGTGCGTCCAAAGTGTACATGTATGGAAACGTTTTCAAATGACCGGTATAGGGTTCTATGCTCGGGCAGGTAAAAACAATTTTGAACAATTCAACTGATCCTCAGGGAACGCTTCTTTAGACCAGCATGCAACCATATGAGAGTCAGGATGAAGGAACGTTTCTTATGAAACCAACTAGAACCGTGGGTATTACCCTGAACAACAATAGGCCATTTGTGGGTGATTCACCAAGTCTGTCAAGCTCTCGACAACAAAGAAAGTTGGGTGATTCACCGAGTCCGTCCAGCTCCCCATAACAATGAAGTTTCCTGAACGTCAGGCCAACACTCGGCACTAATACTAGTAACTGTCGATCTATCGCCACTCTTAGTCTTAGGAGGCCTCAACCCAATTTCATAGCCTGACTTTAGTGACTATGACCCCCGTGATGAATTCAGCTTAATGCCGCAGAAGCACAGTATACTGAAGACATGAGGGCGGGGGGGGGGGGGGAATTCTGGTAACCGGTCTCAACAGCAACAATAAGTGCCAACTGGAAACATGTGCCTGCAATAACCACAAGAAGCCCGGCTTTCGCGCCTCACCCAGCGCGTTGGCAAGCCGCGACCACGCCCTGACGCACAAACCCCGCCAATCACCCTGTTACATGGCTGGTCCTAACTCATCGATAAGCGCTCATCCCAACGGCCGGACAAAATCAGTAACAAAAGTTTCCCAGAAATTCTTTTCCAATCAAAATACCTGAATGTTCTATGAAATATCGAGCACGAGTACTCTGAAGTAGATGTGCGATGGATTTGTGATGTTTGGATGAGAAAAAGGGTTATTTACTGAAAGAAAGAAACACGCTTAGTTTTAAATTTTGATCGAAATAATAACTGCTCCCCGTGGGGAGCCAAGTTGCACAGTTCGGCAAATACTGCACGCTCAATCCACGCAACATACGGGCACTTGCGCATACTGATCAGCGTCCAGACAAAGAGGGGAGGTCTACCACATTTTGGAGCCCGTCACGAGAGCCGCTTTCAAGCACATTTTCCCGATTTTTGGTGGCTAACACCATCAAACAGCACTGCTAAATCATTGAGGAACAATATATGCTCGCTATGGAGCCTGTACCAGGCATGGAATTGGAACCAAAGAAGGAACAACCGCCACCGTTTGATCCGGTCGCGCACAAACTCGATCCTAATTTCCGACTTACGAATTTCACCCAACTGAAAGGATGAGGGTGTAAGGTGCCTCAAGAAGTTCTGCTCAAACTTCTTGAAGGCGCCAACCTTGCTCCTCCTAAGCCAGCTGATGGAGAGAGGCAGGAGACTGAAGGATTATTTCAGACTTCTGTTTCTCAAATCGGTGAGTAAAATCCAAAATGATGGACTTTGCAGTCTGGGGAGGACTCCCAGGGCCCGAATCTGTCGGATCTGTCATTCGCCGGCTGTCTCGGGCGAAAATAAGCAAAACTACCAAGCATTGCGCCGTGAATCTTGTTTCTGGTGTTGGTCTAACTCATATCTGATAATATTATCGAGTGACATTTGTGAATTATATTGTGAATAAGGGTGAATTTGTGTTTTTCTTCGTGGGTGACTCTCCCTTACGTTTCTCTTTGCGCCAATATGGCCGCCTTTGCCTTCCGGGCTGACCACGTGATCTCGGATCATGTGACAATGTTTATATTTTTACATTACCACGTGGAGAGCACATGGTGTTGGTGGGCGTGGCACTACAGGCTCTTCTGTGATCAAGACAAGACTCTATTCTGATTGAAGATGGATATTCTTATACATATATATATACGCCTGTTACTGCCATTGAAAAAGTAATTGCCTTTCAATTTCAGTTGGGGAGTAGTTCATTGACTGTTGAACGTCCCCGTCCGTCCGTCAATGTTTTCTTGGGTCGTCCTCTGTTGATTGCAACATTGCATCACGTTATAACAGTTTTGTGTAATGACGTCATTGTCAGCAAAGGCTAATCCCATTAGACAGCGAAGTCTGGCCAGTCTGAACATTTTGTCTTCTCTTGCAGGTATTGGGATGGACTCCAGCATCACGGCTTTGAGGCATCACGGTCTCGCTTTGGTGCAAACAACAGATTTCTTTTATCCGTTGGTGGACAACCCATATATGATGGTAAGAGCCATTTCTGAACTGCAAATTTCTGTAATTTGTCCTCATCAAGCCCTCATTCAAGTATTTAGTTCCAAAAATTCCTTTGAGTCAAAAGAGAGTTTGAACATCCAAACTGTCCTATGGTCTGGAAATAGCTGCAAGTAAATCAAGTCCGGTTGACAATGATTTTAAATGTGTTTGAAGGTAAGATTTAAGAAATAAGTGAAAAAGTTAATCCAATATTTTCATGTCTATTTCAGGGTCGTATAGCATGCGCTAATGTACTCAGCGACCTGTACGCCATGGGGGTGACGGATTGTGACAACATGTTGATGTTACTCGGTGTCAGCCAGAAGATGACGGACAAGGAGAGAGACACAGTTGTTCCGCTGATGATGAGAGGATTTAGAGTAAGATTTTATACACAACTTTTGCCATTTCAGTAGCCAAGCTTAATACTGAATTGATGTATTGCTTTTCTCCCAACTTAAGTCTTCAACTCAAGCCTGTCACTATTGGCAATGTCTATTCAGTTATATCATCATTTGATTTGATTCAAAGGTGTCAATGGCAAAATATGTTGCGGCTGTGGATCGGACACAATATTCTCCTGTTGGCGTGTTATAAAAGTGAAGATGGCAAGAGTTTTGATGTAGAGTAATGCTTTCAATTGCCTCGTCTTCTGCATGTTTTTTTGTCGATATCGTAATCTGGTTGGTCTTCTTTCAGGACTTGGCTGTTGAAGCTGGCACAAACGTTGCTGGAGGGCAGACAGTTCTAAATCCCTGGTTAATCATCGGAGGAGTGGCGACGTCTGTGTGCCTACCATCTCATGAATTCATTCTGTAAGTATGGGGCTATCGCATAATGGAGGACATCAATTTATTATTTTATTAAATAAAGTTCCTCAATGAAATGCACTATTTGGGTGCATCATGTGCAGTGATATTGGACAACCTAGATCTAAACTTAATACTAAAAAGTTTTCTTATATCAAGTTGATGTTCATGAATCTGAACCAAAGAGCTCTTGAAACTGTTGAAAATTGTTCTGCTATTGCCTAATCTTCTTCTGCGGCATTCACTCTTCACTTGGAGTGGTCATTCTCGTGGGGGTACTCCTCCTCCAAGGTGGGATAAGCGATTTACGTGCCTCTACCTTTAGGGGTGTTGAAAATATTTCTTCTGTTGCCTAATGATGACAAACAAGAATCTGAGTAAAGAAGCCTTCTGGTTTGGCAGTACACCTCCCCTCAAAACTTTATCTTGGGCTAATCCATCCCACTGTCCACCTCATTCTGTCTCCCAGTTTCCATTTCTCACCCTCGAACTTTTATCTAAGACTGTCCACCCAACTTTTTCTCATCCAATTTCAATACTATTACCTTCTGTCCATTCTGTACTGCCCAGGCCGGCTTGGTGTGGTTACGCTGACATAGATTATGAGATCTGAAGGCACAGTGTACAATTTTTGTGACTAAATAATGATTAAGTTAATACAGTACCCATACTGAAGGTAACTATAACTCAAGCAATTGTGAAGTGAAGATTAACCTTTATACCATGAATGATAATAATTAAGATTGATAATAAGTATGAACAGTTTTGAAGTACATTAGAACCTCTCGATTAAGCCTATTTAAAGACACACTCGGGTCTTGCAAATGTCAAAGTCCTGTCTCAAATATAAAGGTGTCCTTATTACAGAGGTTTTTACAAATTGAATGGAATGGCCACTTTGGACAAAAATCAGTGTCCTTATGGAAAGGATGACCTGACTACAGGGTTGTCTTCTATGGGAGGTTCCAATGATGGTCTGCAACAATGTAAGCAATAGCCTTAGCCCTTCATATGAAAACTGACAAATGTCAATTGTCGCACTACTGTCATATAAAAGAATCAACTTCAAAGAAATAGCTTAACCCCGCTAATAAGGTGACAATATTTTTCAGCCCTGACGACGCGACAGCTGGTGATGTCCTCGTTCTAACCAAACCCCTCGGTACCCAGGTAGCGGTTAATGCACACCAGTGGCTGGGACAGACAGAGAAGTGGAACCGGATCAAGTTGGTGGTGACATCAGAGGATGTGAATAAGGCCTACATGAGAGCAATGTGTTCTATGGCAAGACTAAACAGAATAGGTAAGTGCATTACATGGTTAAGGACACTACATGGTAAAGGACATTACATGGTAAAGGACATTACATGGTAAAGGACATTACATGGTAAAGGACATTACATGGTAAAGGACATTACATGGTAAAGGACATTACATGGTAAAGGACACTACATGGTAAATGACACTACAGAGCCAGTGGTTCAGTCTACGGAGACATCGAAAATGAAATTTCAGTACCAAGATACATTGTTGGCTTGAAAGCTAATAAATCCATTGAACAATGACACTTATGTTCACCATTTGACATCTAACTTTTTGTTGTGATCTGACGAGTTCGATTTTATATTTTCCAGCTGCCAGACTCATGCACAAGTACAATGCCCATGGGGCCACCGACATTACAGGCTTTGGCATCCTAGGACATGCACAGAACCTTGCACGCATACAGAAAAAGAACGTCAACTTCGTAATCCACAATTTGCCGATAATCTCCAAGATGGCTGCCGTCAGTAAAGCATGCGGAAACATGTTCCACTTATTACAGGGTCATTCAGCAGAGACATCTGGTGAGTACAGGGAATTCGGATGTAGGGATCATCAAGTTGCAGTCCCATATTGAGATAGATACTCGCATTGGATTGCCGCTATTTGTTCCTGAAGCTCAAGAGGTTTGACTCGAGAACGCTGTGCCGTTCTGAAAACCTGATGATGTGCATCGTGCTATGGTAGTTTTAACTAAATTGTGTTTTGTTTTCCAGGAGGTCTCCTGATTGCGCTTCCCAGAGAACAGGCCGCAGCATTTTGCAAGGATATCGAGAAATCGGAACAATTTCAATCATGGATCATCGGCATTGTCGAGAAAGGAACGAGAATTGCGCGCATTATTGAGAAACCACGCGTAATCGAGGTACCGGCAAAAGACAAAGAAGGAGAACTTTGGTAGTACTAATTGGACAATTGTCAATGACATTATTTGCAGTTACAAGGACGCAGCATTTTCTTTCTGATTGACACCATCTATGGTGCAGAATTTCTCCCGTGTATGCACCAGGTATTGTTTCGTGAATTGTTGACTTGACCTTGTGCCAAGATATTGACTTCGAATTAGGAAAGTAATCTGGAGAAAACACTCTATCTTGTAATTTTTAGATATTCATTTCGTCGATTCCTTTGGCAAATTAGATTACATAATTATTAGACCTGCCAACGATTCGATTGTTATTGTTAAGAAATTCAGATTGAGTCAGAAAATTTAGATGTCAAATAATGACACTTGTCAAGTCACACTTAATTTTTTTCACTGACCCTTCTCCTTTACCTCATTTCTGATATAAACCCTTGGTTTGAGGATATATTTATAACTCGCGTTACACCAAATTTCACAATAAAATCTAAATTTTCTGACTCATTTAGGTGCTGCATTTAGCCTCAGAGCATTTTCATCGTGACTTAAGACAAATTGTGTGAGGAGATTATTTTACTTGTACATATAAATTTCATGACACTTTCCTAATGTGCCCCGCAAACGTGCAATTCAAATCACCGCGACCTGCGGTTTTATTACTGCTTGTACAACGAAAAAAATAGCTGCAGGTGGCTGCGATCACTGATTCTTGTCACAGGCATTGCATGACCACCGCAGACAAGCGTGGCATGCAATCATAATCGTAGGTCGCAGTAATATAAATTGCTTGTTTGTGGGACACTTGGAAGGTTTCTGTATGAATCGTGCTGAGAAGAACATCAGTAGTTAAAAATCCTTCGGTTCAATGCATGTTCATTCAACTTTTAACACATTCCTATCAAAAGGTTCATTCCTTACAGCGTAAAAGGACTGATCACTTAGAGATTTTTTAATCTGATAGTCGCTGTTACAGCCATCTGTTTTTGAAAACGAAATTTAAATTTTCCACACAAGTGCCCAAAGACGTTTAGTATTTTGAGAATTGAGCACTCTCGTTTTACTGAATCTCATTGTTTATTTGTGTAAGTTATTGATTCCATGGCAACCAATGTCTGCCTTTCTTTGCGTATGAAGTAGTCCAGTAAAAACCAGCGGCGAAGGCCAATGGCAACTGGACTATGGAGGTTTCAAAGGTAGTAGACCATGTTGTTTGTGAATCAATGTATAAAAAATCAAGAAACAGATCATGTAAGATTGAGATAAGAAGGTAATAAAGTTTTTTAAAGAAATCTGTTTGTTTATTGAGTGAATTTTGATACATGTACATAATAAGTCTAAAGGGATTACCGAAAGGATATACAAATGTAACGCCATTTTTTTTGTGACAACACTTGTTTTGAACAACCAGGCCCGGCTTGAACTGACCTCAAAACGTCATCCATCACCTCTGAATGCTAATTCATCTACATATACTGTCCTCTGTCACCTCCTGACACCTCGGGCTATCTTTGGACGTCTCTCTGTCGCCTTTGAATGTGAAAGTGTCTACTAGCCGTCTTTCGCCACCTCTCCCAACACTTGAGGCTACATCTGGACATCTATCACCTCCTAATGCAAATCTTCTATCCTGTCCTCAATCACCTCCAAACACCTAAGGGCGTCTCTGGAGTCTTCTGTCGCCTCTGAATGCGAATGACTCTAACTGTCTTCTGTCCCCTCTCATCATCTTAACTCACCTCTAAACGTCTTCTTTCTCCTCTGAATGCAAATGTCCTCGATCCCCTGTCCTCTGTCACCCGACCCCAACATCTCAGACTGTCCCTGAACGTCTTCCGTCGCCTGTGAATGCGACTGTCTCGACGTCTACCCCCTATCTTATTATCCTAGGCGACCTCAAAACATTTTCTGTTACCTCTGAATGCGAATCTCCTACTCTGTCCTCTGTCACATCCCAACACGACATCATCTTATAATAGGCCACATAAAAATGTCTTCTGATTGCGAATGCCTCTACTGTCCTCTATCCTCTCTAATCATCTTAACTCAAAACGTCTTCTGGCTCCTCTAATTGCGAATCCATCTAGCGTCCAATGTTACCTCCAACAACTCAGTCTACCCTGGACATCTTGTGTTGCCTATGAATGCGACTGTCTCCACTGTCTTCAGGCCGCCCCATCTCATCGTTTTAACCCACCTCAAAACGTCTGAAGGTAATTCTAAATGCGAAAGTAATTTCTGTCTTCCGACACTGACCGACCACTCCGCCTATCTGTGGGCGTCCTCTGTCGCCACTGAATGCAAATCCCTCTACTGTCTTCTGTCATATCTCATCATCCTTTCACCACTGAATGCGAATGCATCTACTGTCTTCCGTCACCCCCTTACACCTCAGGCTATCTTTGGACAAATTCTGTCGCCTCTGAATGCGAATGCCCCTTTTGTCATCTCATCATCTTAGGCCACCTAAAAACGTTTTCTATCGCCTCTAAATGCGAATGCCTCTACTGTCCTCTGTCACATACAAGAGGCCGTCTGTCGCCTCTCATTGCGAATGCACCAAAAGTCCTCTGTCACCTCACTATATCACAGGCTGGCTCTGAACGACATTTGTAATTCTCTCAATGCTAATGCCTCTATTGTCTTCTAGTGTCATCTCCATCTTAACCCACCTCAAAACGTCTTCTGCCACACTTCTGAATGAGAATGCATCTTCTGTCCCCCAACACATAAGGCCCGCTCTAAATGTCTTCTCGAATGCCTGCACTGTCTTTTGTTCCATCTCCTGATAAAAGCCACCTCAAATTGACTTCTGTCGCCTCTGAAGCCTCCCCGGTCTTCTGTCACCTCCCAGACTATCTTTAGACGTTTTCTGTCGCCCCTGAATGCGATCGCCCCAACGCCTTCCGTCCCATCTCATCATCGCAGCCCACCCAAAAATGTCGTTTCTCGCCTCTAAATGCGAATGCCTCTCTTGTCTTCCGTCCTATCCGATCATCCAAGTCACCTCAAAACGACATCGGTCGCCTCAGAAAGGAAATGCGTCCAGCGTTCAATGTCACATCCTAACACATTATGCTATCTTTATGTCTTCTGTAGCTTCTGAATTGTCTCATATCCCGTCCCATGATCTGGGCCACCTCAGAAAGCCTTCTGTCACCTCTGAATGCAAATGTCTTGTCTATCCTCTGCCACATCCGAGCATCTTAGGCTATCTCTGGCGTCTTCTGCCTCTTCTGAATGCAAATGCCTCCACGTTTTCCGTCCCACCTCATCATCCTAGGCCACCTACAATCGTTTTCTGTCACCTGTGAATGCGAATGTCATCTCCTGTCCTATGTAACCTACAAACATCTCAGGCTGTCTCTGGATGTCCCTGGACGTCAATAGTTTATTGCCTCTGAATGCGAATGCCTCTTATATCTTCTGTCCTCTCTCTCTACCCACTAAAGCGTATTCTGTCACCTCTGAATGCGAATACATCTGTACTGTTCTTTGTCAGCTTCCTACACCTCAGGCTATATCTGGGCATCGTCTGTCGCCTCTAAATGCGAGTGCTTCTACTGTCATCTGTCCTATCTCATCAATTCAAACCGTACTCATTCACCTCGGAATGCGAATGCATCCACCGTCCTCCGTCACCTCCCAACACCTCAGGCTATCTCTGTGCGTCTTTTCTTCTTCTGAATGCTTCGTTCACCTCTGAATAGGAATGTCCTCTCCTGTCCTCTGTCACCTCACATAATCTCAGACTATCTCTGGACGTTTTCTGTCGCCTCTGAGTGCGAATTCCTCGACGTCTTCCGTCTCACCTCATCACCTTAGGCCACCCAAAAACGTCTTCTATCACCTCTGAATGCGAATGCATCTGCTTTGGTCAGACAGACATAGGTCACGGAGATGTCTCAACGTCATGGAGGTACTGCGTATGCCTTTCTGAGACACCCTGTACACTAGGTCTGTCCATTTGGTAAGACAAATATAGGATAACACCTCATCCTATCTCTGGACGTCTATCTTCTCTCGGAACTGAATGCGAATGCCTATACCGTCTTCTTTATCTCATCATCTCAGGCCACTTCAAACTGTACTATTCTTTCACCTCTGAATGCGAATGCATCTACTGCTTTCTGGCCCATTTGATCATCTGAACCCACTTCAAAATTTCTTCTGGGCCATCTGAATGCGAATGCATCTTCTGTACCTCCCAACACCAATGGCTATCTCTTTCATTTTTTTCTTTTTCTGAATGGGAATGCCTCTACTGTCTTCTATCTATTGTCATCATCTTAAAGTTAAATGGAGAGTGAGACTTCAACTACAACTATTGGTAGGATGGTAGGACAGAAGTCAGTGGAGACATTCGCATTCTAAAGCGACAGAGGGACGTTTTCAGGTGGCCTAAGATGATGAGATGGGACGGAATACGAAGTGGTCGAATGTTTTAGGAGGTAACGTAGGACGGTAGATGCAATCGCATGCAGAAGAGACAGAAGACGTTTAAAGGTGACTTTAGACACTGAGAAAAGGACATGACGTTCGCATTCAGAGATGACTGAAGACGATTTTAGGCAGATTTAGATAATGCGATCGGTCTCTGAAAACGTCACGGCATTCACATGCAGAGGCGACAGAGGACGTTCAGAGACAGCCCGAGGTGTTGGGAGGTGACAGAGAATATGAGAGGATATTCGCATTCAGAGGTGACAAAAGACGTATTTAGGCATGAGGTGGGGCGGAAGACGTGGATGCTTTTCCATTCAGAGTCGACAGAAGACGTCTAGGTACAGCCTGAGATGTTTAGAGATGACCGAGGCGATGACATTCGCATGACAGGTGATGACCAATGGTGGCCTTAGATGAAGAGGTCAGACGGAAGACGAAGAGCCATATGCATTCAGGGGCGACAGAAAGCGTCTCGAGACAGTCTGAGATGTTGGGAGGTGACAGAAGAGAGGAGAGGACATTCCCATTCGGAGGTGACAGACGACGTCCAGTGATAGCGTGAGATGTTTGGGGGTGATGGCAGACAGTTGATGTATTCGTATTCAGAGGTGAAAGAAGACGTTTTGAGGTGGCTCATGATCGCATGATGGGACAGAAGACAGTACAGGCATTTGCACTCCGAGGTGACAGATAGCCTGAGGTGTTTGGAGGTTTCAGCGGACAGTTGATGCAAATGAATTCAGAGGTGACAGAGGCTTGATAATTAGAGGACAGAAGATATTTTTTGTGGTGGCTCGAGATTTTAGAATGTGACAGAGGACAGTAGAGGCATTTGCAATCAGAGGCGTCGGAAGACTCCCGAGGTAGCCTAAAGGTGCTGGGATGTGACAGTACTGACAAGGAAAATGGTAGGATGAGACGATCTTCTGCACCTGGTGTTGTTGGAGCACACAGAAGGAGGTTGTTCATACATGTAACACAGACGGAGTCGTAGAAAAATTCATTCTTTATTGAGTGCTGGCAATGTTCAACAGACATATTGTTCTATTCTTCAATCACAACCGTCTTACACCAACAGACAGGCGTGCATGTCCAGTACCTTTGTCAGCTGGCTCAATTCAAGCCATAACTAAATCATTTGAACACCCAACATTGCTTTGTTAAAGTCCTATTTACACCAGCATCTGTCTATTCTGACCACCTCCCACACCTGGGCATGCGACGACACAGTGAACTCCTCTTTTAAAAGTTTTTGCTAACATCACTCTTCAGCTTTTTTAAATAACAAACACTACTGCCCTTTTAAACTATGGTAAAACCTCCCAATAAGAACACCCAAGGACTAACAAATATGTGCTGACAGAGATGAGTCCTGATAAAAAGTCATATTAAGAAGGTGTCCTGCTAACAGAGGTGTCTGATAAGGGAGGTTCCACACTATGCTAGTCTCAACAGCACTTTTTAAGCATGATATCAAGTACAGACACTGCCTCACAATATCGGCAATTGGTAACATCATCAATACGAATTGGTACCCAAGGACAATCCATATTATGCTCATGCAAAGATTGTTAAGACCACCTTAGCAGAAGAGGAAATTTACAGTATGAATTCATTCCATCTGATTTTTATGGTTAAGAAGTTATCATGGAATAATTGAGGTAACATTTCCCACCAAATAGACTTATATCCCTGGATTTTTAATTAGAACCACATCAATATGTTTTTATAAAGTAAGGAGTTTACCATGTACAAGTAGACTTAGACAGTTTTTTTGTTTTTCTTTCAATTCATTATCACACATGTAACCCCTATTCTAAGGAGTCGGACAAGACCCCAATCACCGACTGGATCAGGCCCGCCAACATGCTTCCAAGCAATCATAAAGCCCTCCGCAACCAAGCCATTTTCGTCTCCGCAACAAGCAATATTTCTGCATATGCATGCTTATTCATTGTTAGACCTAGATACCACAAGACAACTATATTTCATGCCCTTAACTGCACGACTCCACAACAAGGAACACAAGTCCAACTCAAAACCAACTAAGTACCCACACAGAGTAGTCAAGGAGAGGTTTGTTCAATGTCCACCGTGGCCAAAGGTACATTTGTTGTTTTTTTCAGGAAGAGTTTATTGACCATTTCATTTGTTACTGGGTTGCCTTCAGCTCACTCTGGGATAATTTCGCCTCTCTTGAGTTTATTTTCAAAACTTCGCATCTACATTTTTAAAATATTTCAAGTACATGTAGCTTGGATACTTCAACCAAGTACATGTAGCTTGGATACTTCAACCAAGTACATGTAGTTTGGATACTTCAACCAAGTACATGTAGCTTAGATACTTCAACCAAGTACATGTAGCTTGGATACTTGAAATAATCTCCTCTCGTCATATTTTAGTCTTTTCACGGTTATCTTTATTTTCTTATCTGTTATCAAGTGGGTTATTTTCTCAATTCTGTTCTCAAGTACAAGCAAGCTATTAGTCTGTTCTCAGTTAGGTCGCATGTTCTCCAGTAAAGCATTTTCTACCCCTGTCTCCAGTAGCCGTTGCAGACATGCTCCAGACTGGTACCATCGTTTGAACCCACGTCTACCAGTCATCATGTCCTCATCTGCGCCCACGTCGTTTCATTGCAGCAAGACACTGCGGACAATACCATTTGCCCTTTGGAGCTTGGGTGAGACCTACACAGCCGTAATGGAACCACTCGATAGGACACTGGAAAGAAGAAAGACATGGATAAGTGACAGGAATGCACAATTGAACATTTAATCCTGTTTTTCATGGTTACTCCCATTGCCACTCCAGATTTTGTGCGCAGCTGTTTTTAAAATGAGCAAGACTTATTACCAGATTTTTTAAATGTTGACTGTTGTCCTGTTCCCAGCTTGCAATACTTACGTCATCGTTATCACAGCCGACCATATCACCGTAAGAAACCTGGTTACAAACACAATATCGTGGTTCATTAGGATCGTACGTCCATTCAACACCAGCTGGTGCCTCTTCCAACACCTCTCCCTCGCCCGTTGTGCCAGCAGTTTGAGTCGTAGGTTGGCTGGTCGTCGGCATCACTGAGGGTTGCGTTAGCGCTAAAGATTGTTGTTGTTGTTGCTGTTGTTGTTGTTGAGCAGCTGCTTCTCGGGCGGCTGCCGCTGCTGCCTTGCTACTCGATCTGCAAGAAGTTTTTAATTGAAATTCTCAACGAGTTTCGCGAGACATTTTAAACAAAATTTCTTACACAGGTTTCTGGCAGATCCTCTCTGTAGTTTTGGCTACAGCAACATTCCTACTTTCAGCTGGTCCATGAATGACAATGAAGGACTAGAGGAAAGAACTAGATGCCCACATGGGCCATCGTCCTTGATGCAACGTCATGATCAAGGCACCATCAAACATGGTTGGCACCAGCACTCAACAACGACTACATGTACTGTACCTTCGAGTATTTGACATCCTATCTTACACTAATGAACCTCTTTCTAAACTGGGCTAATTTTGTTTAAGTCAAAGCATAGGCTAAAGCACCAACAGTAAGGGCAGTACTTCTTCAGTCATGTAGTCCAGGAATCGATCTTGGAATAAGCCAATGGACAGAATTGCACAGAAAGTTTAGGACCAATCAAAGACATACTAACTTTTTACTACTCCTACTAGATCTGGAAGTGGATGATGACGTTGTTGGGGCGGGGGGCGGCGGTGCTTCAGAATTTAATGCCGCAGCAGCACCAGCATAACCACCCAACAACTCTTGGGCGAAATTTGAACTTTTGCTCATGGCCTCATAGCTAGCTTTCAGACTAGCCGTGCGCCTTCCCTGCTGCATTTGCTGCGTGGCTGCGATCGCTTGCGATGCTGCAGCAGCGATAGCAGCATTGCTACCTGCACCCATTTGACCTAAAAAAAAATTAAAATAACAATGAATGAGCACTTGTTAGATATGTCAAGCCAGTTTGATATTAGAATTGTATTTATTTCATGCCACATCATTTTGACCTGATTTTTTATTGATTGGGTTTATTTAGATGGCGCCCCGTGTATAGATAGACATACACACTATGGTTGACCTGTTCTTATCATAGGGATGGTTTAAGGAATACCGAACAGGAGGTATTGGCCAACTCGCCAAAACCGCGAGGGCGGAGCTAAATTGAAGACCAAAACTGAAGAATAATATAATTAATGGAGTGAGCCAAATCATTCAGTAGACACTCATCGTCATACATACCAACGGTAACTTTCCTTGACGGTTGATTTTGGACAACGTTGTATCCCAGTGACGACTGAGGAGCGTTTGATGTAAAGACACTTGGAGATGAGGTAGCACTTCTGTGGGACGTAAGGGTTTCTCTAGCTGCTTCATTGGCCAGCGATGACAAGACTTTGTCGGTACTGGACCGTTTGTCGACGTGATTCGTAAGGGCTGCATGGAGGTGTTTTCGCTCTGAAAGGAAATGGCCGTTGATTTAATCAATGATATGATACAGATAGGAATTAGAGCCGGCGCAAGTTTTTCATTTGACTAGTTGGCAGAGAACCTTCTCTTGTGCACACAGCAGAAAGCGTCTTCTTTATCTTATTGTTAGGCTTCACATTGGTCTTTCAATCAAAAATGCTAATATTGCAAAGGATCCTGTCCAGTGCCCCATAGGCCTACTGATGATAAAGAGGAGAGAAAAAACGCCAAAGAAGAAAATCTTTCTCAAATTACCGCAAAATGTACACGCATTTTTTAATTTTGATCTTTCCAACAATTTTGCATCATAACTTTCATTCAACGCACCTTTAAATCTATGATTATTCATTGCCTGTTGAGGAATATCTAACTCTAAAGACCGTTTTTCTAATACTTCTGTAATTCCAGCATTATCAGCTTCCAACTCCATTTTAAACTTTTGTAATTCCTGGTCCAATTTTCGTAAATGTCGGTCAACCTGAAATTATATATTTTAGTTTATGAGAGAGTAAGTGGAAGGGTTCCTCATTTGCATGGAGAAATGATGAAGTCAAAATCCTCCATGACCATGCACTACAGTGGGGCTCACATGAGTTTTAGGCTGCTTTGGGGTATAAATAAAGGGATTAAAATGTTTATCAATAAATTATGCTGTTTTTCATTTCAATAAACTCGGCAAAATACCACACTTTCCTTGCAAGGCTGAAAATTTCATTAACAGGACTCAACAGAGTAGTATAGGTCTCTTAGTACTAGGTCTATACGTCATTTTAGTTTTAGGGAACAAAAATGTTCTCAGACTTGGAACAATCGAAAGCCATAATAACTGACTCAATAACAGCACAGTACATTTACATCAACTTACAAGCTCATAAATTTGATTGGCTAACTGGACTTTCTCATCTGCATTTTCCAGTGCATTGTAGTAGTCCTCCTTGATTTTACCAAAATTGTCGGTCTTCCAATCAGCATCCACGTTTGGCTGCAGACACTTTTTGAAGAAAGACTTGATGCGTTCGTCTAGACTGTCCATAGAATCTGAAGTTGACAGATATGGAGTTATACATAGAAGTTGGCATTAACCAAGACAGGTTGTGAGAGCGTAATGCTCGGATAATATCTGGAACTTGAATCTTCAATAGGCAAGTCGGTAGAGCTTATTTGAGAGACTACAGACTGGTTCAGAAATGGTCAGGCCGGCTGGTTGTGACAAAACACAAGACTGATTGTGACACAGGATCACGTCGTCTTGAAGAAACTCTAGGTTGTGACAAATGCCCTGAACAGATCTGACTGGTTGTGGTTGTGATCTGCAAGTTCCCGACAATGCCCAAATAGACTAACCAGGCAGTGGTGACAATGTCTTCAATTGACCAGAGCCGTTGTGATTGTGACTGTCTTCAATACGAAATTACATGACTGGTGGTGCCATCTAGTAAATATAGTCCAAACTAAAATTTTTGGATTTTGCACGTTTCTGGCCAAATTTGTAGGTTTTAAGCTTAATTTCTAGTTTTTCCATCACTTACTGTTAACTTGCAAGTCCATTTCACGCATTTCAGTGAATCTTTCCCTCATTTCCATGGGAAGATTTTCAATCACTGCAAAAAAGAAAGTGTGGAAAATGAACGATTTGGGGCGTATACCAAGGTATTTTGGGCTGCAAATGAAAGGGGTATTTCTTTGGTTTTCATCACGTAACTATAACAACACCTACTTTCCAGATAATCTTCCAAATACAACATTTTCGATGTTTTTGGTCTCAAACTTCCTGGTCGAAATTGGTAAAGAATCGTTTGACTAAAACATTATACAAGACACATTCTGATTGGTTGTTGAGAAAATGGGAATTTTTGACGAAAGTTTGTAAAACTAATAGAATATAGCAACAATATGCTAAAGTTTAGTATTTATCATAAGAAAACGTTGTGATCTTTGAGTTAAACAAACTTTAACTGAGCTTTATTGTATCTTATTGGGGTAAATTGATGTAAACCAAATTTGCCTAACTGTGCAAGAGCCAATCAAATTAAGCTTGACGAACGACTTCGTCTGCATCGTTTTGCAAGGCGGCCACCATTTTTCGAAAATATTTGGAATGTTTCTACTTCAAATATACAAAGCCAATGCCATTAACAACCTTATGAGGGGTAATTTCCGTGTCTCTATATTCTATTCCATATATCTGTTGAACTATAATTTACTTAAAACATATTTTTATTTTGACCTAATTTAGTGATGTAGGTGAATTTGCGCATGCGTAACGAGTATTCCTGTAGTAACTGGGTCAAGTTAATTTTTCCAGTTTAGGAATATTGTACTTGCAAAATGTCATTTATTTCACGATCTGCACAATTAACATCATTATGTAGACATCAGCGTGGGAGAACTAAGTTCTGTGAATTCTTAGCACGTCATAGTTATGCAACCGAGGTGATTATCATAATAAATTATATGAAAGAATGACCTCAAAAGTTTGACATTCAATTCATCAGACAGTAGGCTAGTACTAGCCGTAGGCCTATGTCATCCTCATCATCATGCACTCCGGTCAGATCATGCATGTCTGTGCAAGACATCTCTTGACCTACGCATGCTGCATGCCTATCTGTTCTCGGTGGAGGAGGCTGTCACCATGATGATCCATCTCTGTAACGTTTTGATCCATTTGATTTGCATCATCTTCTAATAATTAGTTGCCTTTAGTTTATTGGTCTACTTTCGACCAAACATGACAGATCAGCGATAAAGGATCGATGAGGATACTCAAGTTTAGGCTACTCAAGTTGCAGATCATACAGTGTCACAGATTGTCTATTTAAATGTTGACCCCTCCAGTCTTCCTCAACCAAGGGCAGTACCAAGAAGTTTCCTAATACGACATTGTCTTTGTCATACATGTACAAAATAGCACATCATTCATTGATGGCTTCCTGTGTAATTGACAGTTGTTTGTATCCGCTTAATTTTCAGGCAAAGGATTTGAAGAAAACAGTCCTGCACGATTACCATGTGAAACTTGGTGGCAAGATGGTGGACTTTGCTGGATGGTCGATGCCAGTCCAGTATAAGGATTCCATCAAGGATTCTCACCTCCACTGCCGTAGTCATGCATCAGTATTTGATGTTTCGCACATGCTCCAGACTAAAATCTATGGGAAGGATAAAATCAAGTACGTATGTTTGCCCTTAAAAAAGGCCTACTCGTACGACCAGTAAAGTTAAATCTTTTGAATTACCAATTGTTTTGTGGCAGTCTTCGAAGCAGCATTGTCAAAATTGCAACCTCTCTTAATACAAGCGGACACCTCTCTAATAAGGATATCCGATTTATTAAGGACAGTATTTTTGGTGAGAAATTGATTGTTTCCATTCAATTTGATATCTCTAATCAGGACACCTGTCCATTAAGGACAATACTTTGTGCCCCAGAATGGACTTAACCAGATAACTGCTTATCTATTTTCTCTATTTGTGCAGGTTCATAGAAAGCTTAACAGTTGCTGATGTCCAAGGTTTGAAAGAGAATCAAGGTTGTTTGTCTGTGTTCACCACAGAATCGGGTGGCATCATTGACGATCTAATTGTTACCAACACATCAGAGGATTACCTATTTGTTGTCTCAAATGCTGGGTGCGCCGAGAAAGACTTTGCTTTAATGAAGGTAAATGGGATATCCACTGTGCTCTTTGTCCAGGTGCACTATCTGGACAGATTCAATTTTTCCATTTTAGCACCCAGACAAGAGGTAGGCACCCAGACAGAATCGTGCCAATTGGACAGATTGTGCCTGGACAGATTCTGCTGCCAGCCAGGTCATGAAAACTGAACTTGAGACAAAATATGGTCACAGCACCCAGCCAGAGAAATTTTGGGTGGAGACTACTGGGCAAATAGTTTATTAAAGCCAACTTTTTGACAGTGTGGCATGTTGCCTATTGTGTTCTTTTTGGTGTGTCAGTTTGTAGATTATGCCTTATCAAATTGTTTTTTTGACATGACATCTTGCGACACAATATTGACAACTTTATTAGTTGCAAAATGCCTTATCAAATTGTTTTTTTGACATGACATCTTGCGACACAATATTGACAACTTTATCAATTGCAAAATAAATCCTTCCTGATGATTTGGATATGATTGTGTGATCCAGGGAAATAAAGTTTGATTGACAGATCGGACCACTGTCAACATTTCTCCTTGACACACATTTAGCCAATGTATTTGTTGATAACCAGTTGACATACACAGAGCAGGAACTATTTATCTAGCTGACCCTGCCTATCACCCTTAAACAGTTCACCTATTTTTCTATAATTGCAGAATAGAGAAGAGGAGTTCAAGGCCTGGGGTCACAATGTCAAGATAGAAAAATTAGATAATGCACTATTAGCAGTGCAAGGTTAGTAAACATTGTGGAGCTTCTTGGAAATTGCCCATGGATCTATCTTCTAACTGCATAGTTAGTCATCTAGTCTCTTGTAAGCGTCAAAAGGCAAGGCATTGCTGATGATGATCTTTTTTGCTAAGCTAAATTTTTGCCAAAGTGGCCTGTGTCCAGAGCGTTTTGCATCTTAAGCACCTCTCATGTACTTGTTATTCTTTTGCTTAGGTCCAGGTATGATAAAGGCGTTAGACCCTGGTTTAGGGATACAATTGGAGAGTCTGCCTTTTATGACCAGTGTGACAACAACAGTTTTTGGAGTGCAAAAGTGCCGGGTGACGCGATGTGGTTACACTGGAGAAGATGGAGTGGAGGTAATGAAATGTTTTGTTGAATCTAATAACTTGGGTGCCCGACAAGATCGATCAACGTCTTTAAGGCCCAGCAGCGTAAATCTACGTCTTTAAGGCCCAGCAATGTAAATCTACATCTTTAAGGCCAAGTAGTGTAAATCTACGTCTTTAAGGCCAAGCAACGTAGATCTACGTCTCTAAGGCCCAGTTCTTTAAGGCCCAGCAACGTAAATCTACGTCTTTAAGGCCCAGCAACGTAAATCTACATCTTTAAGGCCCAGCAACGTAGATCTACGTCTAATGCCCAACGACAGTAGATTTAAGAATCAAAGATCGAAGAATTTAAACTTTGGCACTGACTTCTTTTCAGATATCAATCCCACAAGACAAGGCCGCATTTATCACTGACTGGTTGTTGCATTCTTCCGATGAGGAGGTCCGCCTAGCTGGTCTTGCTGCCAGGGATAGTTTACGGTTAGAAGCAGGGTTATGTTTATATGGTAGTGATATCGATGAGACTACCAATCCCATCGAAGCTGGCTTAGCTTGGACTATTAGTGAGTAGAGATGGTTTTTAGATAAAAATAAACGAGACCACTAATCCCATCGAAGCTGGCTTAGCATGGACTATTAGTGAGTAGAGATGGTTTTTAGATAAAAATAAATGAGACCACTAATCCCATCGAAGCTGGCTTAGCATGGACTATTAGTGAGTAGAGATGATTTTTAGATAAAAATAAACGGCACAAATTGGAGAAACGGCACAAATTGGAATATGACGGGTCGTGTGTTGAGTGCAGTTTTGGCCACAGAATGACATAAGTTCAAACACCAATTCCGCATGGTGATGTGACACTGGCTCTATTTTGTGTAAACTGTAGAAGAGGTACTGATCTGGTCTAATGGACAAATTATGTCAGATTGTGTTCAAATAGACTACATGTCTAGCTGACCATCTTTCTCAAATTCTTTTGATGGCATTCTTGTATTGAAGAGGCCAAACATAGACACATGGAAAGCTTTTAAAGGCATTTCTACAATGATACACCTAATGTTAGAACTCTTAAAATGGCACTTTTGAGGGAGGCATCTTGTATTTGTTACTCCTCTATTATTTGAACTATCAACATCCGACAACATACATTTCATCAGAATAAATTCCTAATTTTCAGGTAAAAGGCGACGAGCTGCAGCTGATTTTCCAGGTGCTCCTGAAATTCTCCAGACATTGAAAGAGAAACCAAAGAAAAGGAGGGTAGGCTTCTTATCAGTCGGAGGTGCTCCTCCACGAAGTAAGTAATTTCTCCTTGAGAATTCCTCGGGTCGATTTTTCAAAAGCCTGTTACCTGTAGCTCATAATGGCATGTCATTAAAAACTTGAGAGATGTCCGTAGTCCGTCAGTGCGTGTATGTATACATTTGAAGCGAGACATGTTATTATTACACATGTAAAGTTGGTGCATAAATATGCATCTAGAGTCCATTTTCAGTTGATTGGGTGGAAAAGAATCCCATGTGTGCACCATTCTTATGTTCTGACATTTTCTGAAGTTGTAAATTCATCATTGTCCATTCCATTTCAGGCGGTGCTAAGATATTTGACAGTGAAGGTGGAAAAGAAATTGGTTACATCACAAGTGGCTGTCCATCGCCATCTTTACGAGTCAACGTCTCGATGGGTTACGTGGAGACGCCATTTTCAAAGATAGACACTCACTTAAAAATTCAAGTGCGGAATAAATTTGTGGAAGCGACTGTAACAAAAATGCCATTTGTACCGGCAAATTATTTCTTTAGCAAGAAATGAAGTTGTGTTGATCAATAGACTTGTCACGTGCTTGGAACAGTTTGGTCCATGTAATATCAGTGGACAACTTTTTATATTCAATTGGTTTGTGTTTACTGTAACTTACTTGAACTTTGGACTTTGTCTTCATGTGAATGATTCAAAGGGACAACTTGGGCTCGCAATTTACTTAGTAATTTACTTACTTACTTAGCAATTTATTTAGTTTGGACAAGGTCTGTTGATTTCAGGCGACTGTTATTGTGAAGTGCTTTGGTACAGGCCCTTGTTGGTGATAAGCGCTATATAAATACCACCAATTTTATCATGAGTCAACCGCTGTCCATTCAAGTCAAGTGCAGTGTTATCATCTTTTGGAGTTTAGTGAGTCAGTTAAAGTGCACCATTTCTAACATAGTTGATCCAATATTGTACTAATTTTCTTCCAGTAGCTGTTTTGATGGAACTGCTGCTTCAGTAATGTAAACTGCTAGAGAACAGCTTTGTTCATTGGTTTCCCTGAGAGAATAGTTTTAATATTTTTGTTGTTGTGCATGTGGTTTGAATGTAACTTTTAATCGACAGATTTACCTTCTCAAATTATGATTGATTATGTTTTACGACTTTTGACAATGTGTTCTACTAACTTTTAAGGTTGACCATAGGTACTACCATTTTGGCACCATTTTGAAATCCTAAAGCAATTAGAAATCCTTCAAAATGAAGTGAAAACCCATTCAATACCCTGAAGGCCGTTCTCTGGAAAACAAAGAACAGACTCCCGTCCTTGACATTGTCATTCACGTGTTTATGAAGGAGTTCTAATTGCGTTATGATTTCAAGTTCTAGCCCAAATGGTGTTGCCTATGGTCAATCCTTAAATTCATAAGTTGAGCAGGATACAGTGTCAATAATGGATCCTTACCCCATCCTTTTGGAGACGACAGAGCCAAAGTTAGTATTCCAATTTGATCTCAGTCATACTAAGCAATGCGTGATAAACAGTTGTGATGACGACATTCAGACTTGTCACATTTGTCTCTAACAGGGTATTGCCATCTCAAAAGGCGCTGCCAAACACAAAGGTATGTGTCAAAATTCAAACAGAATTGATGTCACGACAATACAATTCCCTACTTACAGTCAGAGGCGGCTAAAGTTACTTGCCCTGTTCTTATTTACACTGTATGAAGCCTTCAGAGCAAATACATGTATATCTCACAGATGCATGTAACTAGGGTGTTGTTGTTTAATTGTCTTGATCAAAATCTCAGCGACCATTCTGCCTGAATAATGTTTTGTTAAAAGCCTGTGCTTCATATTCTAAAAACCAGTGCTTGAATTTACTCGGGGATGTTGTCCAAGAATCTTGAGATGTGATCTGAAAATGCTAAGGTTTAGTACAAATCTCATGTGTTTCTAATGTCTAAATGTGCCAAATCGTCATTCAGCTGAAATTGGTACTCAAAGTGATAATGTGAACTGAAACACAACCGTGTGTGAAAATTGACTAATAGTTACTGCAATACACCTATTGTTACCGGGTACCCAAAGTACTTGATACTAGTATTTTTTTTAAATATATCATTGTATGAGATATGGCTGAATTACTGTTTCTTCTTGTTTTGTCCCACTGGTGTGGCTTGCTGTTTGCCTGGTTGTGTGATCAAGATCACCTACTAGGATTTAATTGCATCGCTGACAGTCAAGCATTTGCAATAACAAAGTCCCCACTGCCTGCCAAGAATGGCCAGACAACTTCACCTTGCTTCAGAATTACCTGGTGTCCTTTGAGACACCCTGAATAGCGTTATCTTTACAGATAAGTCTCATCCTAGTTGGAGATCAACCTACTGTACTTTGGGACATCCTGTAAAGGTTCCGCGTGATCGAGTACATCTCATTCTTGTTTGAGGACAACCTCATCCGAATGATTGTCTCTTTATTGTCATGTCCAATCCCTGTTGAAGAACAACGTACTGTCTTTGATACAACCTGAATAGCTACCATATCATCCAGTACATCTCATCCCCGTGTTTGAGGACAACTTATCTCCTGAGTAGCTGTCTCTTTTGATGTCCCATCCTTGCTAAGGAACAACGTACCGTCTTCTGGGACATCCTGAAAAGCTAGAACAGCCTACTGTCATTGAGACATCCTAAATGGCTACAGCTTCATTCAGTAAATATCATACACTTATCTCTGGACATCATCTGTCGCCTCTTAATGCGATGCCTTTATGTCTCCCGTCCAATCTAATCATCTTAGTCCATAAAAAAAAACGTATGCTGTCCGTTTTGAATGCGAATGTTCTCTCTTGACATCTGTCTCACCTCCCAACATCTAAGGCTGCCAATGAACATCTTCTGTCACCTCTTAATGCGAATGCATCTTCTGTCCTACATCACCTCCCAACACCTCGGGATATCTCTGGACGTCTTCTGTCACCTCTGAATGCGAATGCATACTGTCCTCAATCACCTCTTATCATCTCAGGCTAATTTCCGGACGTCTTCTGTCCCTTCGGAATGCGAATGTCCTCTTCTGTCCTTGGACCCCTCCAAACATCTCAGGATGTCCTTTTGACGTCTTCTGTCGCCTCGGCATGCGAATGCCTCTACATCTCCCATCGTTACCTCCCAATATCTCAGGCTGTCTCTGACGTCATATGTCGCCTCTGTCTTCACTCCCATCTCAGTCCACCTCAAAACAACGTTCTGTCTTTCGTCCCATCTCATCATTGTAGTCCACCTCAAAATGCTTAATGCAAAAATGGTTCTTTTGTCATTGTCACCTACCAACACCTCAGACTATTTATGAACGTCTCCTGTCGCCTCAGCATGCAAATGCCTCCACGTCCTCCGTCCCATCAGATCGTATAAAACCACCTAAAAACGTCTTCTGTCACCTCTGAATGCGAATATACTCTCCTTCCTTAATCACCTCCCAACATCTCAGGAGGTCTTCTGTCAACTTCTAAATGTAAATGGGTCTATTGTCCCGTGTCACCTCCCAACACCTCAGGATATATCGTCGGAGAACAACCTAGAGTAGTTTGAGACACCCCGTTTAACCGCCTCTTTTTGATTATGTTTCATCCTTGTTGATGAACAACCTACCACTTTTTGGACACCCTCAATAGCTTTCTCTTTATCAATTACCAAGTATGTCTCATTCTGTTTGGAGAACAACGTTCGGGACACCCCTTATATAGCAACCACTTCATCCATTACACGTCGTTCTTGTTTGAGAACAACCTACCATAGACACCCTGAACGAATCGCCTCCTATCTCATCCCTGCTGGTGAACAAGTCTCTAAACGCGGAATACAGTTCAGGGCTTTCTTCACGTCCTCGATCATCATAAAGGGAGACATCCTCTGAAGACTAGGACAGGCGCATTTCCCAGCTCTAGATATGACTGCACCTCCTCCATTTTGCAGTTTGGGTTGTGTCCCAACGATGACCGAGAAGGAAATTGTTTAATCTATTGTGCCTCTCCATGGTACACTCCGGACGCAGTGGACCGGCCTTGTCCGTCACCCGAACCTGTTGGGATGACGCAATCGGGAGTTTACTCCATTTTTCACACTTATTCATGGGATGTAAACCATGAATTTAAGCGAAGTGTGCGATTTGAAATAATCATGATGCGACTCAGCATGGTTTGAAAAATAAAAAACGCCAACTTTGTGTGGTTTTGAAACCATGGATGCACAGCTTCAACGGTATTTTCCTAGTTTTGAAATAAGGATGGTTTGAAAGATAAAACTGCTGGTTTGAATATAAAATGATTGTTCTAAAAATTGGATGAAATAAGTAAAATGTATTTGTTTATTGTTTGAATGAATGAGATTGTTTCAGATAATTTGGGGAAATAATTAAATTCCCACATCGCGCCTCATAGTTAGGCCTATAAAGTTTGTGGCAACATTTGTTTGAGCCGTAAATTTATATCATCAGCAGTGTACACTGCTGATATCATACAAAATGTGTTATCCTGCAATGTCAAGAACTATGCCTATCTGCGCTTTGTAAGTCACTGACATAGCATTTTTAATTTCCCGCCCAAATGGAGTGGGTGTGCTGTCAATCTCGATTGTAATTGGTGAAAGTATAGAGGTGTGCGCGTCACGTGGTCACGCACATGGCCTGATTGCATTGCGACAGTTGGGGTCATTCAGAAGTTAAAATGAAGCTCTCGGTACGTGTTCGAGGGGAATGGTTCGCTATACCTTGCAGCAAGGGTAATGAAACAATCCGCTGGGTAGGAGAAGAATCTCTCAAGAGGTACAACAAACTGCAGCCGGCAAGCCACGTGGAGAAGGATGAAAAAGTCTACGAAATTCGTAAAACAAGGGGTGGGGCCATCCTGGATCCTGACGACCACATCAAACAGGTCCTGGACGATGATGATTTTGTATCAGTTGGTAAGCCAATCAATATTTCTTGTTAATAGACCAAGTGATTCTGTCTGTTGATATATTGTACCATGTGTTGTGATCTGCTTTATCCTACATGCATATGTCATGAATGTGATATACTGCGACTAGGCTTACTCGGTTACTGGTGACGTGGTGTGTTGAAATCAGTGAATAAAGCAGCTGGTGATGGGGAATGACACACTCGCACTCACAGTTCCATCGATCCCCATGATATATATTAAAGTGATTGGACTGATTCCCAATAAAGAAAACCTTCTTCAGATCTATAATCAACAGTATGGTCATGGAGAGAGTGTTTCAGTGCTCCAGTCCAAAGCCAACTCCAGTAGGGGGACCTGCATCATTATCAAGGCAAGGGACTAGGGAGCTAAAAACCGTTGCAATATCACAGTCTTTGGACCTTGTCAAGGTTGGTTGTTCCAATAGACCCTAAGCAGACACCTCTCTAGTTTATATGACACCCCACTGATCTATAGACGCTAGGTTTGGTCCCAAATTGGTTGTTTCCATTCAATTTGACCTCTCTAATCAGAACACTTCTCTGTTAAGGACAGCATTTGTCAGCCCAAGGGTGTCTTAAAGAATAGTTACTACTGTATTTTCAAATGCCAAAGCCTGCAGGTTCCAAAGCAGGTTAGTGCATGAGGATTAACTACGAGACCAACAACCAAGGACTTAGAAGTGTATGTAGCCTAGGCCTATCGATTTTGTATTCACTGAATGGTTGCTGGTTTTATTCCATAGGCCTATAGGCTACATATATAAAAATAGAAAAAAATTAATTCAGATTCGTGAAATCTATAGCTGGGCACTTGTTATCCACCAACAATTCATGAGAACAAGTTCTTGCCTGTCTGGACACAGCATAGACCTACCATTATAATTATTAAAATGGAACCACAATGTTCATTAGAAGTCCATTGAACATACTGGTGATTGATTCAAGAAGAGTTTAACAAATTTTAATTTGTATGGAACTTATTCAACTTATTGCCCCCCTTTCCCAAATTCCTAGATTTGCCATCAAACCATGCATTATCAGCAATGACCCAACTACATGTACATGTATTTTCAGGAAATCAGGTGAACTTTGGTGACCATCTGTTGGTGATGTCATTTTGAGTTGAAACTAAGGAGTTCCAATATCAATTTAGAGATAACTTGCACGCTATCTCATTTGTGTTATCATTGCTAGTAATGTGCATGCCTATCTATAGTATATTACAAGAAATGTTGCATGAAATTATAAACAGCAAATTAAACCATGCACGTTTCTGCAAATAGTCTAGGGTCCGTACCTAGGTTCAATGCCCACAATATTCTATCATAATAACATATTGAAATAGCGTCTCTGAAGCAAAAATCCATTCATTGATACTTCTTTGTTAGAAAGGCTGTATGAGTTTGAATGAAATATCCTGTTGACATCTTATTGTTCAAAACACTTGGTGACCTTTCACAAAGGACACATTCTACATGAAATATCCCTCCTGGAGCGCCAAGCTTGGCAAGAAAATAGAACCAAACTGGGCTAAGACTCGGCAGAAACTCGGATCACATTTATATAAGCCTTCAAATTTTAAACTGACGGTATAGGCCTGATTTTAATGCAAGGGGATACCCTCCTGTGCTCCCCTTGTTACAATACATCTATAGACAGTCTACGCGTTCAGCTTTTGATCAAAGCCAATGGTGTTTTGAAGTTTGAAATAGTATTTTCAATAACCCCTGATACATCTGAACTGTTTCTTCTTCTTCTTCTTCTGCATTCGGAAAAACTCTTGAACAAATTGCTAAATTTCCGGGTAATTCTCACATCATCTGTCTTTCAGTCTTGGAGAGTGACAAATCGAGCCCTGTAACAGGACCAGCAGAAGTGCCATTCATACCAGAACAAGTGTATCCTTTTTGAGAGGGCTGTTCATGAAAAATTTGCGTGATCCCATTTTTAATTATGGCCGCCACGGCGGCCATCTTGAATTTCGTTCTTGTTGATTTCAGGAGCATTTCATCTGATTGAAGCAATTTTTCTTCTGTGTCTTGGAAGTCATCAGGGGATCATTCCTTTCAAAAATTGGCACAACATGGAAGCCATTTAATTACGTTTCCATCCGTTTCTAGTTTTACTCCACTTTCCACTTCAGAGTTGGGTCTCTTGCAGCCCTTTGCTTTATAAAAAAATCTAGGAATGGGGAATCTAATTTTATAGTGCCTGCCTTAACCCTGACCACAGATCTGGGAAACTTGTTATGCCACGCAATCAGGCAAGTGATACTTTTAATTCCTTTCAAAATAATTTTCTACAAGCACATCTGAGGAATTAACATAATACAGTGGAACCTCTCTTAGCGGACACCTCTCTATTAAGGACAACTTCTCTATTTAGGACAGTAGCTTTGGTCCAAAATTGGTTGCTTCCATTCAATTTGAGCTCTTTTATCAGGACACCTCTCTATTAAGGACAGCACTTGTCAGTCCCAAGGGTGTCCTTAATAGAGAGGTTCTACTGTAGTTGTTTTGTTCTTTAAATATTTCTGTTGTAAGTATAATTGAAACTGTCTCAATGCATCAAGTGTAATCTGACTCTTCGAAAAGGACAAGCTCGACCAAACAACCTCGCATAACCATAATTTCAATCATATTTTAATTTTTGGTAGCCAGATGTTTTTTGCGATCCTCAGGCAACAGATTTCCAGGATTGTAAGTTTGACTCATCTTGTATCTTATTTTCAGTACATATCTCTTGATGGAAATAGCTTGTCTACCGATGATCTTATCCGTCTTGGAAAAGGCGAATTCCGGATCAAGGTATGGCACACCTGACATAGAGGCTTCAGTGCTGCCCCTGATGTGACCAATATTAGAAAAACAAGCTTGAGGATCATTGTCCACCATTACTCCTTCTTTGCTGCTGTACACATGCATCTCCGTCCCTGTACTCGCAATAATAAAAGTTGATGAAAAAAGATCATAAAAAAACGTTGTACACAAAAGCAATTTTAATGCACCTTTTTTAATCAAGATTGACTTATAGTATCATGTTCTTTTAGACTGATGTGAATACTAAAATCATTGTATCAAACCACAACATACATCTGATTGGTGGCCAGACATAGACCACCCAGCTGTGAATGATTGATACCCAGTTTCTAAATGTGACCTCTTCAAATTCAATAACAAATTTAAAATATTCAATGAACAACATAGGTCTTTAAACCTTAAAGGCGTTTTTCTCCTCTGATGATTTTTATCACATTTACCCCAGTTATCCCCCTGTCATACAGCTACATTTAGGCTTTAGTATGAATAATTTTTCTGATCTGAAGACAACATTTCTCTTTTGAAGTTATCTGCCGAAGCAGAAGAAATGGTTGAAAAGGCAAGAAACCTTGTCGACGACATTGTGAAAGAGAACAAAAGTAGGTGCTCTTTAAAAAGTATATTTGAGTTCAATTTTGGCCGACTAAACACACGTTACTTCAAGAATGATCCATGTGATATTGTCAATGCAATCGTGGATGTTCTTATAGTTGACTCTGAATCATCATACGATATTGTCAGTCAAAACATTAGATTACACTATTTACTTTTGAGCGCATTGTGAATGGCCTGCCCGATAAATGATTTTATCGCATCGGTAAAAGCCATTTATTGGTTTAAAAAGAATCTATTCATGATCATATATTTATTTCCCGTCTTGTGACTTTTCAGCTGTGTACGGCATTACAACCGGTTTTGGGAAGTTTGCCAGGGTCACAATTCCACTCGAACAGATCAAGTGCGTATATCCGTGTTGATTTTGGCTTTATTCCAAACTTAAGATTTCATTCAGGTTTTTATTGTTTTGAGCTCTTTAAAGTACAATCTTGGCAGATATTGATCTTTTCCCCATTAGAATTCTTAGAAATTTGAATCAATTATTGGTAATATCAAGAATGCATAAGACTAATGTAAATTGTGTGGAACTAAAGAGTAATCAAAACATCCTAGTTTATTGGTCAAATTTTGTTATTTGCACCTAACTGCTTATGAAACCACCGTACAATATGCGAAATACTTTATTTTCAAGAACCGTTGTAAAATTTATCCATTTTTTTTTCATTGAGAACTCCTACAAATCGAAAACAAATTTTATAAATCTCTTCTTTCAGTGAACTACAAGAAAATCTCATCAGATCTCATGCGGCCGGTAACTATGCTTTCAAATTTAAAACACAGTATCGAATTAAGGGGACAACTTGGGCATGAAATATGTTGGTTTTTCGTACAAAAATGGCTTCCAGCAGGACCGCAACATCTCCAAACCGGATAATCAAAAAATCACTGAACTGCAATAAACAAAGCACTAGAACGGGCCGTGTGGCCTGCCTGAAATTTACAAGCCATGTCTAAAATGCCTCGCAACACTGGCAAATATCATCATAAGAGATTGATTAGCAGGGAAGTTCCACTGCATTTAATTCTGTTTCAGGTGTCGGAGATCCCATCACACCAGAGAGGACGCGCATGCTGTTGGCTCTTCGGATTAATATCCTAGCGAAGGGTCATTCTGGTATCTCGCCCAAAACTCTGCATCAGTATATTGATGCATTTAATGGTAAGTTGTTTCTTTTACCTTTGCAGGTCCTATCAGTTGGTAGATGTAGTTGACTTTGCTATTTGCAATTGTTCAGTGGAACTAATTTTTCAATGATCATACAGTAGAACCTCTCTACTGAGGACACCCTCGGGACTGACAAGTGCTGTCCTTAATAGAGAGGTGTCCTGATTAGAGAGGTCAGTTTGAATGGAAACAATGAATTTGGGACCAAAACTAATGTCCTTTATAGAGAGGTTGTCCTATAGAGAGGTTGTCTGCTAATGGAGGTTCTACTGTATATACAGTAGAACCTCTCTATTAAGGACACCCTTGGGACTGACAAGTGCTGTCCTTAATAGAGAGGTGTCCTGATAAAAGAGCTCAAATTGAATGGAAGCAACCAATTTTGGACCAAAGCTACTGTCCTTAATAGAGAAGTTGTCCTTAATAGAGAGGTGTCCGCGGTTCTGTATCAATTTGTTAAACTATTTTTGAATGTTAACTCATAATGACATGAGTGCTCTTTCTCTATTCCAGCATCCTGTTTGCCCTGGGTGCCTTGTAAGGGCACTGTAGGTGCCAGTGGAGATCTAGCGCCCCTATCTCACCTTGCTCTTGGTATGATGGGGGAAGGGAAAATGTGGAGTCCAGAGAGTGGATGGGGTGAGGCCAGATATGTAAGTCCAGTTGTTTTACTTTAATAAGGCAGATGAAGTCAAAGCATTACAGACATTTGATTAAAAAAAAAGGCAGGCATGACTGATCATCTCATTTGTCCTCGGTGCTTCTATCTTGTGAGGCGATCGAGTACTAATCTAATTGACATCCTCATCAGATGTCCCGTAAAATGTATTGATTATTTTTTGGTCCTTTTACAGGTCCTTGAAGCTCATGACTTGAAACCAGTACAACTTACTGCGAAGGAGGTAAATGAATGTCATTACATTACAATGCAATGTAGAAAGGTTATGACAGATTTCTGCTAATTCATTCAATGAAAACACAAGTAGTATTTTGCCACCAATTGTCTCAGAAATTGAAATTTTAAGCAGACATCAGTGATTGGAGGAGTAACCTGGAATTGTTTCACAGAAGATATGAACTTAATGATAGTTTTAAGGGTTTTGTCGCATTCTGAAGTCAGTGTAGACTTTTATAAGAGCTTTGATTACCATCTTCTGAGCCCCTCTATTATTTTTGCGAGCCTGATATTTAAGAGATTTTGAAGAAAGGAAGTACAATTACGAACTTTAGGGCGATGTTTAACCTAATGGTTTAACTTGGAAAATGCACCCTTTTGAAGAAATCTAAAAATGATGCTTTCGGTACCATATATTGGGCCACACAGATAAAGGGGTTTACAGTGTTATCTACTGTTTCAGGGTCTTGCTCTCATCAATGGTACTCAACTCATAACATCTCTCGGAGCAGAAGGTAGGAAGTTTCACTTTTAAAGTAGGTCAAGGTCAATCTGTTTGTACACTGTTAGTGTTAAGATGAATGCATGACATACATTTGATGGTTCTACAGTTAGAATATGTCCCAGATTTTATGACCTTGACCTATTTCTATCTGAAAAATAGGTCACTCTGACCTTTCCATCGGTGCACCAACAAGAAATCAGCAGAGTAAAGCAATGTAACTTGTTGAATACGTAATTTGAGGAAAAAGAATGTATATTGATTAATTTGATATTCTTGCCTTGTTTGTAGAACTGAATTTGTTAAAGGGACAAAATAGGCAGCAGCTAGGCAGGCCATATAAAGTTACACGAAGTCGCCAATAGGGGTCTCTCACATCTTACAGTACGTTGAAATGATTCATGCTTGTACGAGGAATACATTTAGTGCTGAATCTGACATGACCCAGGGCTCTTACTGTGTATATTAGTCACCTGAAGATGGCCAAATTAGCCCCTCTGCTCCTGCCTATAGTCCCCCTTTAAAGTATCATCTGCATTATACCATAACACATCAGTTCATTACGAGGCAAAACATTTGAATAAATCACAAAATATTTCAATAATATGATACTTAAAAGATATAATATGCAATATTGCAAATCAATTTATTATCTCTATTGCCTCTGCAGCTGTTGAAAGGGCTTCTTCTATTGCTAGACAGGCAGATGTTGTAGCTGCATTAACCCTCGAGGTTCTGAAAGGCACTTCAAAGGCCTTTGATAGTGGTGAGTTTGGAGAGTCTGATCAAAATGAAATAATGACCCCCGGAGACTGGACTTTGAGCTGAAAGAGGAAAGCAGCAGATAGATTGATGTTTGCCATTAACAGCTTTTTTGCCGTTGTTACATCTGTGTGAATGGGGTTTGATGCTGGTAAAATCAGTTCCTTGGTTAAAAGTGAAGGAACCCATTCCGACAGAGTAGGTTTCCTGTTTGATGCTTAGCAATTCACTCCGAAAGAAATCTGTACTGAATATGATTGCCAGCAGCAATGGGCTGTTACAGTTTCATTCACAACCAAGAGAAAACTTAGGATAAAGGCTAAAGACAATTGCTAGTGACTGCTCAAGTCCATTGGTGGCACTCAATTTAACAACGATACCATAGCACATTTTAAAGTTGTAGGACAATTTACCTATTCTGCCAATTTTTTCAGACATCCACAAAGCTCGTCCCCACAAAGGCCAGATTGAGGTAGCCCGTCGATTCCGCTCCCTACTCCACTCGGAGACGCACCCCTCGGAACTTGCGGAGAGCCATCGGTTCTGCAACAGGGTCCAGGATGCGTACACCATCAGATGCTGCCCCCAGGTGCATGGGGTTGTCAATGATACAGTTCAGTTTGTCAGGAACATCCTCACCACGGAGATGAACAGTGCCACAGATAACCCTGTATCCTTTCAAAATACAGTAGAACCTCTCTATTAAGGACACCCTGACAAGTGCTGTCCCTAATAGAGAGGTGTTCTGATCAGAGATGTCAAATTGAATTAAGACGACTCAGTTGGGACCAAAAGTAGTGCCAATCCACTCCTTGATAGAGTGGGTGTCCCTATTAGAGAGGTGTCTGCTAAGTGAGGTTTCACTGTACTTGTACATGGTGATTGCCATTTTTGGCCCCCAGTTTATCTCCAGAGGTCTTATAGGGATCAAAGGTCTTAACACACGGTGCCTAGCTGCGTTTGGGGTGAGTGCGCTACTTCTGATGTGACACACCCCACAGCAACATATCCTGCATTTAGAATTGGTAAATGACATGTCTTTCCTTAACACATTCTTTAAGATGGTATTTTCGGATCGCTCTGAGATTATTTCAGCGGGAAACTTCCACGGAGAGTACCCTGCAAAGGTAGGTGTTCTCCACAAGGTCTTTTGTCAGGGCGGCCCACCTTGGCAGCTTATACCAGCCTACCCTGGCAGCTTACCACCCTACCTTGGCAGCTTATACCACCCTACCCTGGCAGCTTATACCACCCTACCCTGGCAGCTTATACCACCCTACCCTGGCAGCTTACCACCCTACCCTGGCAGCTTATACCAGCCTACCCTGGCAGCTTACCACCCTACCCTAACCTGGTAGCTTACCACCCTACCCTGGCAGCTTATACCACCCTACCCTGGCAGCTTACCACCCTACCCTGGCAGCTTATACCACCCTACCCTGGCAGCTTACCACCCTACCCTGGCAGCTTATACCACCCTACCCTGGCAGCTTATACCACCCTACCCTGGCAGCTTACCACCCTACCCTGGCAGCTTATACCACCCTACCCTGGCAGCTTACCACCCTACTCTGGCAGCTTATACCACCTACCCTGGCAGCTTACCACCCTACCCTGGCAGCTTATACCACCCTACCCTGGCAGCTTACCACCCTACCTTGGAAGAGCCACCCTACACTGCTCTAGAATCTTGTGGAGAGTTCCTATAGGGCCACCCTACCTTAGATGCTGGCCACCCTACCTTGTGTTGCACACTGGCAAAACTTCTTGAATAGCAAGAGTACCATCCTACCTTGAGAAAACCCTGTGGAGGGCCCAGAAAGGTGTGAGTGGGTGTCATTTGTGAAAATCGTAATCCTTGACAGCATAAGTATCATAATCGATCCTAATCATTTCAAAATACGAAAGCTAAATTAAATCATTTTGTCACCATACATAAGAAGAACAGTTACACGATACAAAACTTTAGAAGTGAATGATAATTATGCATCTTCATGTAAACTTAATCCTGATTTTGTTCGTGCTAGGTGTTGGATTATTTGGCGATTGGAATCCACGAGTTGGCAAGCATCAGTGAAAGGAGACTGGAACGGCTTGTGAACCCAGCGTACAGCGAACTGCCAGCATTTTTAGTCGAAGGAGGCGGTCTCAACTCGGGGTTTATGGTTGCTCATTGCACAGCGGCTGCTCTTGGTAAGAACAGAGTTTTAATTTGACACTTCGTCAGAAAAAATCCTTTTAAATCAGACCCAAAACAGAATACACTAGAGCCAATCCACTTTCGTTTCAACCATTAATGTTTTTATGCCACTGTCTCATTTTCCAGTCTCAGAGAACAAGGTTTTGTGTCACCCAGCCTCTGTGGACTCCCTATCAACCAGTGCTGGAACTGAGGACCATGTCAGTATGGGAGGCTTCTCCGCTAGGAAGGCACTCACAGTGGTCGAGCATGTCGAACAGGGTAAGTAGACTAGATCATTTAAAGATCACGTGTTGGGAGAGTGATTGATTGTCTTAGACCAATGCATCATTGTACAATTTGCAGTGATTTTCAGCAAAGAAAAAGTAACCCGAGACCATTTGCCAGGGCAGTGAGCTGAGAACCCTACGCAACAGAGAGTTACTGTTATTAGTAAGATGCTATGGAGTAAACTCTCAAAATACAATTAGTCAAAGTTGAAGTTACTGAACAAGAAACTGCAGTGAAATCAATAAACATGAAGGCCTACTGCTCAACATATCTAGTCAGTTTTAAAGGGTGTCTTAATCTAAAGTACTTCTTACTTCGATTTCAGTTCTTGCCATCGAGTTGCTAGCCGCCTGCCAAGCAATGGAATTTCTTCGTCCACTGAAGACAACCGCTCCTCTTGAGGAAGTGTACAAGTTGGTCAGGACAGTAGCAAAGTGAGTTTAAAACTTCTGCACTAAGGTGACAATGCCTCTGTCCCTGGGCTTTAGGCAGCCCATGACCGATGAAATCCTTTGAAACACTCAGACAACCCCTGTGCAAGAACTGAGCAACAACAAGACCCATTGAAGTATTGGGTGCCAAAGTCATCGTCATACTTCCAGAAGTCCCAGCAGAGCAACCATAGAAATACCAGAAGCCTTTATAAATGGCAGTTAAATCAAATTCTCTTTATGCTTCAGACCGTGGGATAAGGATCGTTATATGGCCCCTGACATTGAGGAGGCCACCAAACTTCTACAGGAAGAAAAGGTATGCAAACTCTCAACAGAGCAATAGACTATATCGATTGGGTCTTTTATCGTTTATGTTTGGGAAGAAATATTGAACCACAGCTCCCAATGGAAATGCAGAAAGCCATGGTGAAGGACAGCCACGCCAAAGAAGAGCTTCCTTTGTATAATGTGGGCTAAATAAATGCCCTGTCATCTTTTACAATGAAAAAACTGGGTAGCTTGCCTCAATGTAAAATGAGGGACTATGATAGCTCAGCTGCTTGAAACATTAATGCCAAACGCTAGCATTAAGATTCCTAAAGTGAAACCAAAACAGATTTTTACAACCAAATGATTATCTTTCAGATTTGGCACGCTGTGAAGCCTTACATGGACAACTACCATTCTAAACAGCTTATCGAGACACGCGTAAAGTCGCCAACCGCTGTCAAAAGACGACGGATGAGTCGGCCCAACGTCCACTTCAGCCCTTGAATACAATGAAACATACGTTACGTTTGGATGAAAGATACGTTACATTTGAATGAAACATACGTTACGTTTGGAGATGTTCAATTTCATAAGGCCTACATGCGGTCAAAAACGTTATACATTTTTGAGACATAACTATGTGTGTATGTTGAAATTAACTTGTGGTCCACACATGTAAAATTCTAACTATATACTGTTGGTCTGTAGTTCTTTCATGGACTATAGTTTCCTTCTTTTAACTTAGTTTATAGTTCACTTTACGCAGTTGCAGTTTACTACATGCAGTCGGCGCTTAGCTTAATAGTTCAAAGGCATTGTTTGTTCGTCAGTACATTGTTTGCACATGTCCGACTTGTAATCAGAAATAACCTTGGCCGTACCGAAGAAACTAGACACACAAGTGCATGCATTGTGCCTTTGTATTACTCCACGAAAGAACGGTTAAAGTTTATATTCAATGCAAATTGATATAATTGAAAAATATCAAATTCATTTGATATTTGAACTTTTGAATGAACGAACTTGATCTTTAATACAGATGCAAGTTCTGTTATCCAATAAAAGATGTAAAATAACGCTTGTTCACTTTTCATCATTGAAGAATAAGTAAGCTTATGTGTGCATGAAGATTTCCACTAAGGATCTTTAACATTCCATGAGCGATTTACATTTGAAATAATTAGTTGTCTTGTACAAAATCTGAGATTTGATAAAGACAAAAAATAGTTTTGTTGATTCTGTCGTTTAATTTCGTTATCCGTTAAGAAACATCTGAGCATTGGCTCTGTGATGTCACGACTCCACCCTGATGTATGGTCAACAGAGATGGTGTGATGCAAGTGGCGGCCTCTGTGGACCAATGCGGTTCTTTTCGACGGGTATCGCCAGCATAATGGGCCTATATTGGCTCAAACTTCTCAACTGTCGGAAGCTCTCTTAATGTGTTTGTCACTTTGCACTAGTTTTTCCCGCAGTTTCTCAATATTCCTATAATCCCAGGACCTCAGTCCTTGAGACTTTGTAGGTCGTTGCCATGAAAACACATGCACACCCTCTCTTTAAATGTACGGTAATTGCTTCAAATAGGATCCTGACTTGTAATTGGCTGAGAAGATAGATGACGTTGTGTTATTCAGGTGACGAATCATGGCCGACCTCCACTTTTCTCACAGAATGCCGTGGCCCGTCACTTGTGAGAAAGTCAACAGGCAAGGAAGTAATGCGAAACTCCTTTCCGCAAGTCAACTTGTATTTCCAACTGAGTAACTTTATTAGTGCCAGGACAGTCCTGTTTTCGCCACATGTCAGCTGACATGTGAGAGTTACGAATATGCATATGAAGAGAAATAAAAGGACGAGGACTCATTACGTCACGCAATTGATTACTTATCTCATTTATTGTGAAGGATCTCACAAAATATCGAGGAATATTTACTAGCTAACAGTAGTCATATACCACCTGAGGTTCCTGGGTCATCACTATAACTGTGTCTACGGAAATGAAAAAATGTGGTTCTGATCTAATTACTCTTTAAAGGGGTAATGCAGTTATACACAATGCCGTAGTGCAGTTATCATGCATACAAATTTGCTGAAACTTGGCATTCATAGTATTTGTATATATGTCTACACAAAGGCAATGCAATTTGAAATTATCACACAGAGTACAAATTTCAAATTTTTATCAAACGGCGTCGACCTTTAACAAAAAGATGCAGGGCCTAAATATTCAATAAGTAAAGACCTATGACCTGCATTTGGATCAGGAGAGCGCCGTTTCTGCCTAAGTTCGGTCATATTTGGACCAAAGGTGTTCGGCAACTCATCAAAATTGAAACAGTAATATGAGCAACAAATCACATGATGCAACATTGTATATCGCAAGCAGAACAATACTCTTATATCAATGGTTAATCATGTAACACTTTCAAAATAATGCCATGCCTACTGACACTAAAGGACACACTGAAACAATACTTTTAAGCAATTTATGCATAGCACCACTAGGATAGTTTTAAGCAATTTTATGCAGAGCACCACTTGCAATTTTATGCATAGCACATAAGTTCACGATATGTTTTTGTAAATGCTTTGGGTCATTTAGTAGGACTTAAGTGGCAGCATTGTAGTTTTAAAGGATATAACATCAAGTGGTAATGACCTTTTTTCAAACATTCACTTTGTGATCTATTTCGTACTTTTGGAAGAGAGAATGCATATCAGTTTGATTGTAATCTAATTTCTTGCCAAAGTACATTTGGCCCCTTAAAGTAATTTTGAAAAGAACCCTACTCCGTATCGAATTTTAAAGATGCTTAACAAACCAGTGAACAATATTGACGAATGCATCCGCTTCTGTGTCCACCTTGTTTAGAGGATGCGAGTTGTCTGCATACATCAACACCCTGAAAAAGACGAATACTTTGTCATTTTTGACTGGGCAGATACCGTCCGGAATTCAAGTCAGAAACCATTATTACACAGCTTTTGATACTCGTTCATCAAAATATGACACTCCAAATCAAATGCTGGATTTAAAGTTTGCTCTGTGAGCCAACTGACAACAGCTTTGACTCCTAATAATTAGTTGCCAACTACTAATCCTGACATCAGATCAGAGGCAAGGTATTGGTATTTGAATTACATGTACATGTAACTGGATATATTCAGTGATTGAATTTAGCTTTCCATTCCCCTTACACAGCTAAAACATATGGGGGAGGACTCCATATATTGCAAAATTTGGACGATCCTTGAAAGTAGGACACACAGAAACTCCAACTTTAGTCTTACCTGACTGGTACAGCTCTGGATTTTAGTGCTTTGTAGAATGCCAGACCTTGTTTTGGTGGAACCCTAAGGTCATTACTGCCCAGCATAATCATTGTCGGAGTTTTCATCTGGAAATATGATAAGCTTTTACAAAATCGGGTTATCTTCTTCTTCTGCATTAATTCTTAATAGGTATAAATGTCACTGCAGGCAGTTGCAAGGAGAGGCCTAGTTTTAAGCCAAAGCAAGTGAATGGTGTGTTCCATTTATCATCTACCGACCTCAGAAAGAGTGGCGATTTTATGTCTGAAAAGTAGATCTACGTTGCTCGGCCAAAAAATTCTATCACTCGGCAAGGCAAGAATGAGCCTGCAACTGCTTCATATTGACAAAACTAGTCTTCATAATTATGGTACATGTACAGTCAAATGAAAATAATAGTAAGAGTAGTGTTACCTTGTCACAATGGCTAATAGGTGAATGTTTCCACATTGCCTCATAATCTTCTGGTCTCGCTGAGTCCTTGTAGTCAAAGTGGCCAACACCGAAGGTTTCTGTACATGTCCTGGCGAAAAAGAGATAATAAATCCTGTCCTGCTGAATGTTATATATACTGAGTAGCTTGCTGGAAATGCTGGGGCTACCAGGGCAGTTTCTTTGACACAGGAATGTCATATACTGAATGTCATATACTGAGTAGCCTGCTGGAAATGCTGGGGCTACCAGGGCAGTTTCTTTGACACAGGAATGTCATATACTGAATGTCATATACTGAGTAGCCTGCTGGAAATGCTGGGGCTACCAGGGCAGTTTCTTTGACACAGGAGACCATGTTAACAAGAATGGAACAAGCAGAGAAAACGCTTGGCAAAAAGGGATTTCAAGCATATCAACAATGCCTAGATTGCTTAAATATTTTTGCGTTAGGCTGAAGTTTCATAGACCTCACGTTTCATCGACTCACGACTCATTTGTCACTTGTCATTCGTGACCTGATGAATGGACATTGGAAAACCTATTGACCTGTTCTCATTGAAGTGAATTTTGTAAGTTTTGCCCGCATTCGTCGTCTCGCGTCATTTCATGTCATTTCACGAGTGAGGCGATGAATGGACATGTTCATTCTTTGTGAAATGAGCTGGCAAAGAAAGTGGACGTCCATGTGCATTTGTAGTGATATTGCCTTCGAAACTGTGAGTATAGCTACTTTTCGGCATTTTCATTAGTTTACACATTAATACAATAGCTAATTTCGATTGGAAATGAGAAACAATAACAAAAATGCAGCACTTTTATGTACCACATTGTTCTCGTCCGTCGCCTCCGCTTTCGTTTTCTATTCTCCATCAGGAGCAGCATGGCTGCCATCTCTTCTTCTTCTGAGTCCATGTGCGTCGCCGAGAAAATCCAAGTGACAAATGAACGAGCGAAAAGTGATCTGTATGTAAACCGCCGCGGTCTCTCGTGACAAATGAGGAGTGACACGTGAAAATGAGCCGTGAGTCGATGAAAAATGTGGCGTGAGTAGCTCATTCCTATGTAACATCAGCCTAATGGACTTGTAAGCAAAGGGCATGCAACTACAAAAGGAGGAAAGAGTAGACACAATGCTCTTACACATCTGGTATGTCACTAGTATATGTCTTCGCTGAAAAAGAAGTTTGGAAAATGAAGCATGCTCACCAGTCTGGAATGTCAGTCACACTCAGCATTGCTGTAAGAGAAAAAGGATGATGCCAGAATCTTTGTGATGGCAGTGAGATTTGTATTGTTGAGTTTTAATTTGGTGTAGGATATGGCCCTCGGTACAATTTCCGGAAATTTGTTTTTCAATTAAAATTTAGATCAATTACATTTTTTTCCCGTCGAGCAACCTTTACACTCCTGGTCCAAATCTCAGCATATTAAAAACCATATAAAATATGAACTTACACCCAACATTTATCACAGGATTTCTACACACAGCTGCTTTGAAAGTATCCTGAAAAGAATGAAATACATTACCAGAAGTTTGGGTAATGCTAGCTATTTTACAAAGCAAACTTTTCCCGAGCCAAGTTGGGATCCAGACTTACATTACATTTTACAATATAAGATACAGTGGTACAACTATATCCCTCAGGGGGTAGAAAACATCTGGCACCAATGCACACATAGGCTATAATTGTACTTGAGCTGTGGTTGAGCCACCTTACATTAATCACAAAGATTAAAAAATGCCCAGGGGGAGATGATGCATTTAATTGTGTCAGCCCTGTACTTCTAGATAAATCCACTTATGCTTAAAAAGAACACCTAAGACCTAGGTAATACTTACAGGATATTGACCAATCAAATGAGCAGTAAGGAATCCACCGTGCGATCCTCCCATTACACACAGCTTCTCTCGGTTCACCGGCTTTGTTTCTAACGTTTCCTCAAGAACTCTCTGTAAATAAGATACGAGAAGATGAGAAATAAGGCAAAATCTCTACCGAAATGTAGCATCAACTGACTGTATGGAGGCAGGTTAAAGTTGCAGAATGGGACTGAGTATGTTTGACAAACAGGGTTGACTGTATAAGGTGTGAACGCAAAGAAGAAGATTTTCTCGGTTTACTCACATAACAATCTTTTACATCTTGAGATCCTACATTTCCCAGGAGAGAATAGACGTTATCCTGACCAAACCCTAAGGATCCTCGGAAGTTGACTGAGGAAAAAACAATAAATAAATAAATCAGACGTCGAGTTAACACTGACAGACAGTATACATGCTTCCCCAAATTGGTAGCTTGCATTGGAACTAACTTTTTCCCCCTTGTCCGTCATTCAAGTCATTCAAGGCATTCAAGTGTGTTCGTCAACCATGACTATCTCCTTTGTCCCTCCACCATAAGGCCTAGTTTCCCCTTATGACATTACTATTTTTGACACTCAGTGCCCCATTTCTGGAAAGGTGTATACTTTATCACTTCCATTTAGACAACAAAACTCTTCCAGCCTGATGGGCCTTGAGGTTTAGCACCATCTCAAATACTAGTCTTTGTTGTCCATCGTATGAGTTATTACGCGTAGCACCCCAGTTATGTACCAACTTGGCACAATGATTCCTTGGCACATGCTGGGGTAAATGGATTGGTTAGAGGGAGTAACCACACAGAGGTGGGCCTGCACACTGCACCTTAGGGGTTCCAATCTACTCCAAGGTTTCCTTCTCCCAGACTGATTGCCTGCCCAGACTATGGGGGCCAGTCCCCCCCCCTCCCACATACGAGAATTCAAAACCACTTACCCATTTGCACAGCAAAGCCACACTTGCACAACCCAGCAGCGTACAGCATAAACTCTGCTGTAAACATCGAATGAGGACCGCCGTGCGGGAACAACACCAATGGGGGTTTATCCTCCTGGCTGGTGTTCGCTGGCTGATATAGAATACTCTCATAATCTATCACAGACGGGTATTTGGGATTTATGGCATCACTGGGGACTTGATGGCGTATGACTTCCCACTTGATATCTTCGAATACGACCGCCTCCGACTCCAAAGGCATCCATTTTATGTCAGTCTCCTTTCCAGAAGCTGGCAGATGTCCAAGCACCTTTGAAAATGTCAATAAAAAGGGTTGGTTCAAAACCTGGCACTGACACTGACATGTACAGGTGCAAAAAAAACTGTTCGCTCAAAACTCTACACTGAATTAGTGGTGACCCCAGACCGGAAAAGGTGGGGGGGGGGGATACATAGTTTACATTGACCACTGCATAAATAAAGACTGTTATGAAATGTTCTGAATGTCAATTACATTGAAATAAAATGTGGTACTTTTTGTCATCTTACATGTATAAGGAGAAATAAGGAACCAAATGTGTGAAATTTTTTCTGTAACACCCAGTAGCTTTAAAGCTAATTGTACTTACCATAGCATGAGGTTGACAAGGGGATGAGCGGTGAGCCAGAATGAGGTCGTCACAAACATCCAGTACAATCCAGTTACCAAACAATGCATCTAAAAAAGAGGTAGTGAGGTTGAATATGATATCTACTGGGGAACTGACATGGAAGTAAGTTATCAAATCTCAGGCAGCGTATCTTGGGACGAAAATAGCTGCAGTTCCTGAAGTAACCACTTGCAGTAGCTGATATATTTTCCCGACAAATAATCAATACTCACCATTGGTTAGCCTTATCACTTTCTTGGTTTCGACATTTATCACAATTATTTCCTGGAAGTATTTAAAAGATACACTGATAGAGGAAATGAAGATTCTTTTGAATGATCAAGTTATTGGTGCAGTATTTTCCCAGAAAAATAGAAACCAATCATCTGTTAAGATTCAGCAGAAACAGACAGCAAGCAATCTATTTTTTGTTAGAGCCATCTTCTACTTCCACCAGTACAACATGTATTTTAATCAGGGAAAGGTTGATTTTTACCGACCCCCAAAAATGCATTTCATGGGGGTCTAAGCCAGCAAGGCAAATTAATGTAATGTGGCATCTCTAGAGTCCAAAGTGGCACTTATTTTAAAGATCAGTAGTTTTACCAACGGACCTGCGAGTCTGCCAAGTGAGTACATGTATTAATCAAGAGATAATAAAGGCTAGTCTTAATCAATGCTCGATGTAATCATTCAATTAGACTTACACTCCTACTTCTCCAACCCGAGTGGGTTATCAGCCTCTTGTTATCAGACGACCAGCACCTCGCAGGGAAACTACCAGTGAACAGACCAGGGAAGTCATCACCTAGAGAAAGTGAGATTTAGAAAAAGGATTTTTGTGCGAAGACTGATAATACTTTGGGACACTTTGCATTTCAACTGCACGATATGGGAACATTTGCATGAAGTGCTACGCATGTCATCCGCAGCGAAAGGGTTCAACACAAGCTTAATCGTGTCCATACAAATATTAAGTAATGGGATCAAGTCCATCATGAGTAAATGATAATTTTCTTACCTTGTGAACTGTTGACGTAATCAAGGACGACTGACGACTCTTTTGTATTCCAGTCATACTGAAATTTGTTAAAAGAAAAGTGCATATGAAGACTTTCATAGCAAAACGAGATATATCCATTTTTGCCATTTTGCTCTTTGCTCGAATGCCCTGAAATTTGGAGGACAGTCATTATATTGTCAATGCCATGGTATGGTCATGGTTAGCAGTGTTGCTTAGCGCTATGTAAATGCCAAACTTAACGTACAACTTGAACGCAAGATGGTCACAAGATTTAAACACATGATATTAGGTTAAATATTTTCCTCCAATGTTCACAACCAAAGTGAGTCATTGGTAACGGAATTTGTGTTATCCTACCAAAGAAAGTAGCTATTAAATATGATGAATGCAAACTCACCATGATAAGTTTATTTTCCGATGCATGTGGTCCTAAAACATCTGTTTCCATCCAGACTAAGATGCTGTGATCTGAGCTAAAGGTTGGACACCTGACAGCGTTCTCCCCACTGTTTAGTTGATCTGAAGCAACAGAGATATTCAAAATAATACAGGGCCAACAGAGAGGCCTCAATACAGCTCGATTCATAACAGATTCAAACATAACAGATTCTGTTCTGTGTTTGCACTGCCACAGATTTTAAAACAATACACTTCAGGAGGCAATAAAGGTCGAAAAAGGACACACAGGAATTTCATTCAAAATCTCCTGTAGTTAACGGTTTAAATACGCAAAGATCTCATTCTACTTACTGCAGGCAGAACTCTTCAGATCAATGTGGTAAATTGCTGATCTGAAATGCATGGAACATGTGATCATGAGACATGGCAATAATGTAACATCATCTGCACATTTGGGAGTTCCTAAAGATTTGCTAAGTGTGCCGATATCCTATGCACTTTTTCGGGCAGGACAATCTTACTATCCACCATCTCAACCAGTTTTAGCATCGACAGGGGAATACATGTAGGCTTGGGGTGCACTGGGTGCTTGTGTACCCCTCCCCCTCCACCCCATAACTGCAGAGGCAGTATGGTTCCCAACATTTATTTACAGCCAATCAAGACCTGCACATATTCCCAGATGCCAGAAATGAAATGGCCAGGGCCATTGTGCTCACCTCATTTGGAGGAAAGATGGATAAAGAGCATGGTCTTGTGTCATGTAGTGTTAGGTTTGATGTAGGTCCAAGCAATTACAATTTCCCCAAAATGGCCAATACAGTACATTCGACCTCTGTGACCTTGAAAAGTAGGTCAAATCAAAGAAGACCCGGGTGACACATTGAATGGTTGTTAGAATTAGATGTACCTATGATATAAAATTGGTGCCAATCGGGCAAGTCATTACTAGGAATAATGGCATTTTGAAGAATTTAGGATTTGGCCCCCTCCCTGGAGGCCAAACGGCAAATCAGATCGCACCAAACTTCGATACCTGAGATCACCTGACCAAGGGGTACATGTGTACTTAATTTGTGATCAATAGTCATTGCAGTGAAGAAACGTGCCATAGTTACGGCCTGACGGCGAATTTACGCCATTTGACCTCTGTGACCTTGACAAGAAGGTCAAATTAAAAACCTGTGTGACATATACTGTATGGTGGTTAGATGTACCCATGATATCAAATTGGTGGCAATCGGGCAAGAAGTTAAGGAATAATCACATTTTTAAGGCTTTTGGATTTTGCCCCCTGGTGGTCAAGTGGTGAATCATATTGGACCAAACTTCGGTCCCTGAGATCAGCTGACTAAGGGGTAAATGTGTACCAAATTTGGTATCAATAGTCATTGCATTTTAGAAACGTGCCATCGTCACATCCTAACGGCCAATTTACACCATTTGACCTCTGTGACCTTGAAAAGGAGGTCAAATCAAAAACCCGGAGGATATATGATGCACCTTTGCTAGAAGTACCTACCATATTTTTTTCAAAATTTCCCGACTACTATTAAGGGAGATATTGCATATTTTCACTTTTAACGTTTGGCCCCCTGGTGGCCAAACCATGAAACGAATCGGACCGAAACTTGGTCTCCCAAGTGTCATTACATAAGGGTACATGTGTACCAAGTTTCAACTCAATAGCTCTAACAGTTACGAAACGTGCCCTGCTAACGGACGACGGACGACGACGACGACGACGACGACGACGACGACGACGACGACGACGACGACGACGACGACGACGACGACGACGACGACGGACGACGGACGCCACGGTATGGGATAAGCTCACCTCTGCTAAGAGGTGAGCTAAAAAGCAGGTTAAGCGGGTTTAAATTTTTCCTGGGAATCCAGGCCTCCTAGAATAGGTTCATTCGCCAAATTCCACGCTTCATCTATATTGTACAATGCACTTTCACGTTCCCAGAATGTGCAACCCCCCTCGCCTCGAACCAGCCAACACCCCCCTTACCGACTAACTGTACATTTAGTTCTCACACATCCTTACCTTCTCTGAGTGCAGTAGATTAGGCCAAGTCTGTAGGGCTCATGATTCCAGCCGGTGAAGACAATACCTGCATCATCAGCACACCATGTGGCCTGGAAAATTATATAGTAAAGGTCAGGATTACATATTATTCAGCACGGATTCCAGCAATCCTGGTCTAGTACAGCTGCATCCGGGCATCCAAAAATCCTGCACAGGGACTGGCAAAGAATGTAGCTACAGTAGGACCTCTCAAAGACGACTTTGGGACTGACAAGTGCTGTCCTTCATTTCCATTAGTGACTTATGTGAATGAACCACGCCGTTCGTTTTAAATATCTAAAATTGTAATTGAATTTGAAAATTTCAAGTTGTGTAAATGCTTTACTGATTATGAAATTCAACAGTGCCATTGTGAAGACCAATATACACATACTATACATACCAAGTTTCAACAATTTTGTATGCATGGTAACTGCACAATCGCATTGTGTGTAACTGTATTTTTATTTTCTGCACCACCAGTAATAACGAATGGCGTAGCCCTTTAATAGGTCAAATTTACCTGACCAGGAGAGACATCCTCTGGGACAGACTTCAGGATTTCCACCTCCTCCGAATCCAAGTCCAATATGCAGATCACCGGATGATGTTTCCCAACTAACTGCTCACCCCAATCCTCACGGTACACATGCTCATCACCCTAAAAAAGTTAACGAATTTAAACGATTTATCAAAAATTGACAAACCAATAAAAGAAAATATTGAGTTTAGAGCTGGGCATCAACTAGAACTTGTATCAGTTCTCTAAACAATTGGGTAATTGTAATGCAAGTAGGGGGAAACCGGAGACCCCAGAAAAACCTACGCTGTCAAAGAGAGAGTTGCCCTCTCTATCAAATGATAGTACCAGGACTGACTGGGAATCAAACCCGGGACCTCACAGGTGACAGGCACCGATGTTTCCACGTACGCAACTCCGACACAACAATTAACAGTTGCTCCCAAGGTTACCCGTGAACTTTTTTTTCTTTGCGTTCATTTGTGTACGGTCAATCCAGTTTGTCGGGCGTACTAGGTACCGTAATCCTTTTTATTTCTGCCCTGTCGCTGTACAGTTTAATTCGATTAGCCATGTAATTCAACATATAGCCCACTTCAACCTGCCTGCAAGACGGGTAATTTGCTAGTACTATGTAATTACTGAAATAATGCTCAGCTTACCTTAGTAACTTCCTCAGTGGCTTTGCAACTCTCTTCATCCGAATCCTTGGTTTTCTTGTCAAAGTACGATGCAGACTTGGTCACTTTCCTCTCAGCGATATAGAGAAGCTTTCGTTCCGAGAACGACCATTCCATTACGGCAAACTGACCTGCAAATGGAGTAATATCAAATTTAAATACGAATTGGGGCAGTGGTAGTGTAGTGGAAGAGGGACGGCAGATTGTGGGTTTGACTACCAGCCGCACTGATTGCTTCTCCTACTGGTAGAGTTCAGGTGAGAGCCTTTCTGATAGCTCCATGAAACCCCAGATTTATTTCTGTGGAGACCGGAGAAATAATATGGTATCCCAAAAGCGCTCCTAGCAGGATAACCTGGAAAGCACTATAACTTGTTGATGTTAAGAGCCTTGGACTAGGAGAACATGATTTGCTTCATACATGTAATATCATACGTTTCATTTCAATGCCCAGCTATGTCAATCAAAGTCCAATCAAGTCTTATCCTTAGCAAGATCCCTGGTTAATATAAACATTTCTATCCAATTAGTATGGTTGATGACTGGGCTTAGTAAATGGAAACCTACCGTCTGGTTCATACACTTTGCCATGCTTATCCAAATTCTGAACGTCAATGTTCTTTGTTTTATGATTGTCACACCATATCTGAAAGTACAAAATAGTTATTATTGGCCATTGCCAATGTTGGTCAACACTGGACGTTTTTGAAGAAATTTAATATACCTACAGTATAATCATGTACTTTACAATAATAAGTCTACATTGTTTTAAACTATCAAATCTATTTATCTGTGGGAGAAAATGCGTTGCTCTTTTGAAAACTATGATTAAAAGTTAGTAAGTTTCTGGTGAAGTCTACCATCCAACACAAAAACTACTGTTATATTCCATGGAGTGAGTGTCTCCTTGCGAAAGATTGTTAGAACATCCACGTGATGATCAGCAGTTGAACCAGAACACAGATATGTCTTTTATACGTTTATTTCTCCATTACGTGTTACATCGTCTAGGGTATGCCAGCTGGCATACAGAGGATCAATGTTCCAGTACTTGATTTACGACATGACTAAAGGTTCAAGAAAGCGAACCCCTGACTTGGGAAACTCTGAAGGATAGCACAGAAAATCAACGAGTTGTTACCATCCGCTTGTGTCCCAGGCAAGTGATTTTAGAAGCCCCGCACCTCAAAAGTGGGGCGTCACCACGTGACCAAGCTACTCTGTGATTGGTGGATTATGAAAGAAAGTAGTCCCTGGCCAATCACAAGGCAAACTATTAATTGATTAAATTATGATTGAATGGATGGTGCACGTGCGTTGTCATAGAAACGACCTCAATGGCCTCAATGACAAAAGTTCAAGAATAGCAAGAAAAGGCGGGAGATCACTAAGTGCAAAGTTGGTAAATACACATTAGAGAGGTTACGCAAATTTGTAAGATGTAGACCAGATAACTATTATACAACACTACTTTCTGTTGTCTGGCTCTATCGGGTAAGATTTAGACTAATCCAATTTTAACCTGCTTACCTCAATAAATTGTTTGTCCTCTCCCTTTTTATTGGGAACCTTCCGCATGATTACTCTCAATTTCCCAGAGGGCGACACCTTATTCCAGCTCCTATTATTAAAAACAATCGTTTATGACTATGCTAAGGATATTATTGAAAATGAGCAATTTTCTCAAAATCTGTAGTGAGTATAGAGAGATCATTTTCTATTATGGCCTTATAAGCCCCTGATGCTCACAAATCAACCATAACACAAAATATTCCAAAATCGAAAGTCACATACACCATTTTCCTTTGCAATGAAAGACAATTAAATGATTACAAAAATGTACTAAAATATAAAACTCACTCATTAGTACAATCCTGGGGAAATGAAGATGCTACGACCTCCATCTCATCACCATTCTTTGAGACAACATGACTCCGACTGAACTTGACCTTCTCTGACCTCTCGATATCTCTCTGGGTCCATTGTGAGTGCACTGTTACAGCCTTGCCTTTGCCATTGAGGATTGAACCTGAGCTTGGCACAGGGAGCTTTGCAAGCTCACGATAGATGTTCACAACTTCCTCAATCTGTATAAAACAAAGACATACAGTCTAACAGAATTCCTGATCAAATATGGAACTTCAACAACATGTCATCTCTATGTTTTCACGTAAATTACATGCGACCTATACACACGACTTACAGTTTTTACACTAACTTACACGCGACTTACGTACGACTTGTGCCTACACGCGACCTACATTTACAAACTGGGTTGCGCGTCCGATGCGAATTTAGGGATGACAATTGTGATTTGGACTGTATGATAGGAGTCAGTGATACATTATCTTCATGACATAGACATGGTATCGTATACATGGACATGGTATAAATAATAATAATAAAAAGACTGTGGCTATTATTACGGCAGTCTCTATAGACTAATGCATTTTACATGCGAACAACTGGCTATTCTTATCTTACCGCGGGTCTTTCACTTTTGAGCCTTAATCCTATACTCCAAACCTAACCTAGACCCTGTCCCTTACACTAATCCTTGTCCCCTAATCTTCAGTTTAATCCCTAAAATCGCTGAAATTTTTATTGTTACGGTCACGTAAGAATAGCCACTTTGACTTTGTAATAAAAAAGACTTCACGAGAGGAAAGAAAGGACAAAAATCACCATCTTTTCCTGCACCGCCGCTGAGGCCGTAGCCAACATGCGTCTGTAGTGTCGAAACATGCTGTTAGTGTCAAGTTATTGATCGCAAAATTCTTAGATGTTTTATTGCAGTAGTATTTCAAAGGAAAAAACCCTGGAAAAAACTAAAAAGTCAGAATGAAACGTCTACCATTTTGAACAAGGAAAGAGTCACATGACTTTTCAAGATTTACCTGAAACGCGACCAGGCATGCCAGGAACTGGGACATCTTGCAAAAATGTCAGTCTTGCTCACAGTAAATTGGTAAATTTTTGCTGTGCTCTAGTCTTTATACATGTTATACAGCATCAACTATGTCAGTATGTGAATACATGGAATAACATGAGTGTCATCATGGTTATTTATGAACATTGATGATCTGTATTTGATGATCTGGTACTTCCAACGTCACTAGGCTGATGACTTTGTAAAATTATTTCACCAGTGTCCTTACTCCTTGTTTTCACTTCATTGCAAAAATAACCAGGAGCATGGAAGCATCAGAGAAGCCAGTCAATGGAGTTGTTGATCAGTGGAGTCATCAAAAAGATGATGGAAAGAGGCCTGATCATGATGAAGATTATGTAGGGATCAGTTATGAAGAGGGGAAACATTATCCTGATCATTTGCATGCTTGTCATGCTGTGATATGGTCTGCGAACAAAGACAAGGCATTCGATGAATCTGACGCCAGAGGATCGGTGATGGTAAGTAGTATATATCCGTGTAAATGTATACGCAATATCATATCACCAAGCCATGAGAAGACTGTGCGTAATATCGCCACTTTTTAATAGGAATAAACAACAAAATAATGTTGATGTAACTGGCGATATAACGCACAAATTCGGGGCGATACAATACCGCACAATGAATGACCATATATTCGAAAGTCGGTCAGCCGGTTATAACAAATGCGTATGCAGGACAAGATTTTCTGTGAATGTGGCCAAGATTCATGTGGTTATGTGTCTATAAACAGGTACACTCCATGTACTGCTGTACAATTCCATAGCCGGCACATGTTTAGTTATTTCTGGCCAGCACAATGACAATACATTATTTCAGCCAGTTCCTGTACTAGAACTATAGATCCATGCACTTTATTGGGACCAACGTTTACGAAGACGTCGCGTCTCGTCACGTTACACTAATGTAAAATGCATGGTGATGTGACGACGGCCAACACTACGTCATGTAAACGTTGTTCCCAATCAAGTGCATGGATCTATAGAAGAAGGCAAAGCGGCTCCAAAATATTTGTATTTTTACTCTTCTACAATTACAAGCATTCTCATATTTTCCAGATGCATGTCCGGTTCGATGGCTACTTTGGTTTTGCTGGAGGTATTGTTGACCCGGGAGAAGATAGAGAGACAGCTATCAATCGAGAACTTAATGAGGAGCTAGGCCTCGACACGAGCTTGTTCAAAGTGACTCCAGAACATCACTTAGTTTCCCATTTGTACGAGACGAATAAAAAGAAATTATGTCTTCATTTCTACTCCTTGGAAGTCAGCCAGGCAGAGTTCAACGATATTGAGAGGAATGTGTTGAATTCTATTCATTATGGGAAAGAGGTGAGTTCAATATTCTCATCCTGAGATCAGGCTTGTTAACTCCTATGTTATTTCGAGAGGTGGAGTATAATAATAATAATAATAATAATAATTTATTATATTAAAAGTGCTTTTGAATGAAAATCATTTGCAAAGCACTGTACAATTTAAAAAACCACACATAGTAAAAGAGAAAAATTGTACATAGAGATTAAAATAAATTAATATAAAGTTTAGATTAATATAAAGATTAGTATAAATTGGAAACAGCTAGTGACAGGATGAATATTCTAGATGCAAGCGATTTAAAAAAATGCCTTTCAGTAATCCTTTCCTGGTATTTCTTGGGATATACATTGTATGTGGTATATAATAAATATTGATATCAAAATGCCCTTAATCTGCAGATCCTCATCACCAGATCTCACTTGTTGATTTTCTCCAGTCTCCTGCTCATTGCTCTTGACCTACAGTCATGATCGGCTTTCAGAGGCCAGAGAAAATCAAACCGTGCGATCAAGCACAATAAATAGATGTGCAAATCCAATTGTAAGCCAGAATGAGTGTCAGAACGAAATCTCATCTGTGTACTCTTTACTTTCAGGTTTTTGGGAGTATTCGTGTACCCCTCTTCACGTTACAGGATGGAATGAGAGGACTGCCAATATTTCTTTGTGGGAATTTTGCAGGAAATGGAAGAACTCAGCTACTTACTGCCATAAAGGCTGCAGGACTTCTTTCAGATGAAGAAATTCAAAAGGCCAAAATTGCAGCTGAGAAATTTAGATCAACAAATAGAAGATGATAGTGCAGAGTGAAATATGAAAATAGGAGGAAATTATGTATGATCTCATTACAATAGTCGTACTTCCACCTATCAAATCCCCGTGTCTTTTACGCTTACACCTATGAATTGCCGTGTCTAAATAGACCCGTGTGTCAAATCCCTGTGTCTATTAGCCCCATCGAGCTCGATGGGGCTAATCGGGGGCTAATTTAGACCCGTGTTCAACACAGGTTTTTTGATAGGTGGAATCTGAATTGCCCCGGCAATTGCAAGTTCTAAGACCCGGCGACAGATGGCGCGGTGTAGTTGCCTCGGTATTGCGCACGCGAAATTCCCCTCCAACGGGAAAGAAACACAGGAGAGCTCCCTACCTACAGCGCACCTGTCACCGGGGCTATTAACCATTATCTAACACCACTGATAGATAAGTGCACCCCAGGTTTTTTGACACACGGCGAAGACATGGGTCTTGGAAAAACACGGGGTTTTATGATAGGTGGAACTACGACTATGTAATTAAATAAATACTGTTATTCAGTTGTTTGTTTTGAGTTTTCTCTTGTCTGGTCTGCAGGAGGTCACATCCACACTTGTCCTTATGTCCTCCCTGCAAGTCTTCACCAGTAATATTGTCTGCAGGAGGATGTCACAATCTTCTTCGCGTTCAGTCCTTATAGTCGATCCTGTTCGTCGGATGTACACTGTAGTCCTCTGCCATGTCACTCTACAGTTAGTCCTGTCGGCTGACACTGTTGGGTCAGAATATCTTGTTGAGGGCTTCGTGCAGTGGGTAGTCCTGTAGTGCATGGCTCATTGACATCAGTCCATTACATCAAGGAGACATGTCAGAATAGTGGCATAGTGGTGAAGAGCACCAGACTTATAATCAGGAGGTTGTGGGTGCAACTTTCATCTTTGTGTCCTTCAGCAAGAAACTGAAGCCTAAAACTGCTTTGTCCTTCGAATAAGACCTACCGAGGCTCCTTGTACCTGGTGTCTGCCAAGGCAAATGACCCCAAAGAAAGAAACAGGAGTACCTTTCATCGGTATTTTCTAGCTACATTTCACAGAGCTCCATCCAACACCAGAGTAAGATGGTTCAAATATAAACAACAAAGCCAGATATACTCGTAATTCGTCATTTATTCTAGTACATACAATGATGGTTTTTTAATAGCATGATTGTTTTGATTTAGGGCCTACGATATGAATTGCTCATTAGAGCCAAGACAAAAAACTATGGTTAACCAGAAAAGTTTCATATACATATTTTCATTTGCACTTTTTGCGACCAGCCAAGTAGTTACCCAGTGGGCAAGTCCAAAGTCACGAGTTTAAACATAAAACCTATTGCAGGGCAAATGCACAACTGTAATGGACAACCAGACATCCTGGTACATTTGCCCTTCTGACAAGTGCTTACTTGCCCTTCTGGCAACTACATAGAAAACCTCAGAGTACGTCTGTACACGTTGATGGTCAACAAAGAGACCAACATTTGAGCATTTGTCCAATTTTGTTCCGTTAGCTTTCATACTTCAACAGCACGGAGTGTCAGCTCAATTCACACATTAGAACCTATTCAGACACGACGCCAACACTTATCATCCAACTTGGGGAACTACTAATTAATATTCTTACAATATTTGCATCTAACAACCAAAATCACATTAATCCGTAGAGGAGAAGGGGAGAACTTCTGTAGAAGACAGTTGTGCCTTTGTCGCTACCATCATCTTCCACAGAACACTCAATAACCCACATCAAACTGGACGACCAGCTGGCCTCCATTCTGACTGTACACCTTATTCAACTTCCTGAATGTTCTGTAGAAGAAAGTTGTGCCTTTGTCTCTACCATCATCTTCCACAGAACACTCAATAACCCACATCAAACTGGACGGCCAGCTGGCCGCCATTCTGATGGTACACCTTATTCAACTTCCTGAATGTTCTGTAGAAGACAGTTGTGCCTTTGTCTCTAGCATTATCTTCAACAGAACACTCAATAATCGACAGCAAACTTGATGGCCAGCTGACCTCCCTCCAAGCTGTTTACCTGAGTAATGATACAACATGCTCAATGTTAAAAGAAGACAGTTGCAGATTGTGCTCATGTATTAATTGCCGTCTTCAACTGAATGAAAACACTCAATATGCTACCAGCAAAACTACGACAACCATTGCTACGTGATACTGACTGTCACTGTGGTATTGCAATGTTGTGACATCAATTTGTTTCAGTTTTGATGCCTTGACGAATACCCTAGTGAAAATCAGTGCCTCCTATTGGAATGCCAACGCCCAATAGTCAATGAATGTTTAAACTTAACTGCACAATGCAGCACCATCATTCATGACCAGTCTGACCTACCCTCAAACCTGCAAGGGTTAACCGAATACAGAACTTGTGGTCAACCAGTTTGATAAAATTGTTCAAATTGCCTAATTACATAACAAGTCATGTTTTCAACTCTTCTTCTCCTCACTAGTTTTCATTTTTTCACTAGATTCTTCAGACTTTGACTCCTCGGAATCCTGTCCGTTTTCAAGTCCATCAAAATCCAAGTCTTTTTCATCATCGTCCTTCGGTGGGTAAACCTCAGGAAAATCAGCCATACATTTTTGCATCACACTAAATTGTTCGTAACAGTCAGCTCCCTTCATTTCCTCCGTACTGTAGTGAAAACATGAGAACGCCTCCCTGAATTCTACTCCACATGGTCCACTAGCCATTCCACCGAGACACGGACAATTCCAGTTAATCTCACCATTGGGCATTATCAAACCTGGAAAATATCAAGGCAAGGAAATAAGACTATTGGTAATCAAAATAAAGAGAATCCCTTGAAAAAGATTCTTACGCTCAAAGAATCGGTTTTCAAAGTTTGAAAATCAATATTCTCACACACAAAACTTCATCAGAAAATAACTTTACTGTTAGTGTTGATTCTCGATGTTGCTGACATCACCCAGATTTTGATGGGGAATTCTGTTGTTTTTTTATAAATATCTCGCGGTTAAAGGTTATGCAAAAGCTGTAGGGCCCCTGTTGCGGTTACGGGCTGCCGAGCGAGGCCTAGATTGTAGCAGCATTTCATTTTCATCTTACCAAATTAGGACTCAATCCCAAGCCACGAACTGCAACAGAATTCCCGGCGAAATCTGGACGATGTCAACAATGACGTTAAACAATGATCAAGTCATTTCCTCAAGAGTAGTGTCATATACGAAAAATTCGAAGAGCATTGAGAGGAGTTTGCAGTCAGTGTCTTATGCTGGTAAAATTAGAACAGATTGTCCCAGCAAATTTCAGGATAATTTCAAGATGCTTGGCCTAGTTTTTTATATATCGAGACAGCATAAACGTGGCGTTTATTGCCACAGTGCAGTTTCTCCCACTTTTTAATTTGATCTTACTGTTACAATTAGGCATTGTCTTAGTTGTAATCAGGACAACTGGATGAAAAGGAGTTCAGGAAGCTGCATATAATATGATAGGAAATGCTATGATGGACATCTCACAGATATGATATGGCCGATGGGCAGTGATGACTGATGATGGGTGCTTCCTCAACATAAGGACAGCAAGCAAGATAACATCAAGTTAGCTTGGATACAATGGAAATTTTAAGGTGATTATCAATTAGCATTCTGCCTTAAAATCTTTTCAAGGAAGTATTTTCAAAGACCTGTGAACTAATTTTACTTGATGCCCGGAATTCTAAATTTGGAAGTATTTTCTGGCCACAAACTAATTTTTACTATGCTGTCGAAGTAGGTCCAATCTAGTCAATGCTGTCGCATCACCTTATAGAAGAAGTTTCCCAAGATTTTATCTGTGTATCCAAGGCAAGCCTTCCAAATTACAGTGCATTCTACCCTGGATAGTGCCCGGTACAGGGATTGAAACAAAAGGTGAAGAGCCTGCTGACAAAACAACAAACAGTGGCTCACACCAGTGATGATAACATGCCCAAACATGGCAGAACAGCTCAACTGGACAAACACATACACAAATCAATTTGTTCTGCTCAAGGCCCAGAACTCTTTTGATGACAGGTACACACTGTTCTCGACTGTCCATCCCAGAGCACCATTATACAATATACATTTATGAAAACAAATATGCTCAGATAGTGTACTAGTAGCTGAATAAACAGCACAGTCACAAACTTCACTGTCATGATTTATCAATATCATGTTGAGAAATAAAAGTCAATGTGTGTACTGGTACATGTGTATATCAGGCTTAGAGGAACTTACTTCCATTTCTTTTCAGGAATACAATTTGACTTTGTGGAAGAAGCATCAAATTCAAAATGACAAGTGAATCTAGTGCGAAATTAGCTAAGGGTAGGCCATAGTTTTATACTTGATTTTGAATCCTGGCGCAGAGCTGAATTGTCATGATGTCCGACCAATATCCCGTGTCAAAAACGAATAGTACTATCAAGATTGATGAGTGCTATCAAGAATTTATAAAGACTTGGTGAATTCTTGGTGCTATGGAGGCAGCAGTAGGGCATATAAATGCAGCAGTCTTACCTGGTTCTTCCTCTTCCTCTTCCTTCAAAAGGACAGCTTCAGTTGGCTTCTCATGGTCGTCCTTTGTGGCAAAGATGACTGTGTCTTTACCTGAAATGTTGAGGAAGAAAGCTTGGTTACAAGTGCAATTCATTGGATCAAATTCTAGTACTATAGGGATCAATATAACCGATCTCGATAACCTAAGGCGTCCGCAGTGTTTTCTTTGAAGAAGATCTCCTTGATTGGGACAGAACGAGTTTACAATCCCCGATCTCAGCCCAAAAAAGGTCATCAATCGACGAAATGAGTGCCACTATTCAATGGATTAACATTTGAATGTGATCAAACTACAGTAGATCCTCTCTATTGAGGACACCCTCGGGACTGACAAATGCTGTCTTTAACAGAGAGGTGTCCTGATTAGAGAGGTCAAATTGAATGGTCAATGGAAACATCCACTTTGGGACCAAAAGAAAACTAGTGTCTTAATCTTAATAGAGAGGGTGTCCTCAATACTATAGAGAGGTGTCCGCTAAAGGGAGATTCCACTATGCTCATTGTGTGAGAGAAAATAATTCTGGGCCACCCTGGTAGTGAATTGTAAATGTAAGAGACCAAGCATGCCAAGGGCAGGGCAGGCTGTGCATAGGCTAGGCCTAGGCCTATATGCATTGTAATGTAGTATGCATGCAATGCACGCAAAATTTCGACAACAAATACCTTCTTTCTTGCAGTAAGACATAACTCAAAACCGGCATCAAACTCAAGTATTGTGTGTAATGAATATATTCTGATGAAAACGTGACTTTTCAGCGGTTAAGATCAAAGAAATCGGCGAAGTTTGACCTCCAAAAATGTTTCACATGCAACAGTTGGAAAGTAGTCGGTATTACACAACTGCACGACATTAAAAGTATCCTTCAATAAAAATATTTTGTTTACTGCACATCATTCAATGGTCTATGTAGATGTAAATATACCTGTTTCGAAATTGTTTGATAGTAATACATAAACCTGTATCGATGTTTTTATTATCGTAAAATAGACACCACAGGACCCCACCACAGCGCCGTCTACCGTCCAGTCGAAGCAATATGGAATCCAAGATTCGGGCTGGACCGATTTCTCAAGATTCTAAAATTGCCATGACAAGCGATCCAGGAGAAAAATCCGGGGACCAAGCTATGTTAAAAACAGGTCAATAGTCATACCTTTTGTTATAATACACTGGTTAAGCTGTTACTCCTTTGAATCATTTGTAGACAGTCGGCAAAGTGACCCGAATTTCTTGTTCCGGTACACTAACCATACACATGACCGTGCATGCCATGGCCATGTACTCCAATACAATACAATACGAGACTTAAAGGGACACTAGAGGCAGCAGCTAGGTTGGCAAGATAAAGTTACACAATGTCGCCAATAGGGGTCTCTCCTATCTCACAGTACCTCAAAACTAATCGGGCTTGTACGATGTCAATGAATGTTGTGAATGTGATGTTGAATCTAACATGATATGACCCACCCAGTCAGACTCAGTGCATAGGCACCTGAATGCTAATTAGCGGGATTATCGGGCTAAACAATGGCATTAGCTAGGAAATAATATATAGGGAGTTAAAAAACTAAAGGTAGGCAAGCGAGGATCAGATTTGAAGCGAGAGACACCTCCACTTCGGACCTCTCGTACGACGGGATTCCCTTCACTGCGGCGCGATGCTGGCGTCATTTTGATTAGGTTACCAAGGAGGGGGATGGTAGGCGGAGAGTTTTCTGAATTTATTCGCTTTCACTACCATCAAACGATGCCGACAATGTTGTTAATATGCGATTGATGGCTGACAGAAGGCATGGGATTAAAAATTGGAGTGTTATAGATGGCGTGGTGAGCAAAAAATATTCCGTTTCTCAGCGTTTTCTGGTCGTACGATAGGTCCGAAGTGGAGGTGTCTCTCGCCTCAAATCTGGTCCTCGCTTGCCTACCTTTAGTTTTTTAACTCCCTATATATTATTTCCTAGCTAATGCCATTGTTTAGCTCGATAATCCCGCTAATTAGCATTCAGGTGCCTATGGTCAGTGGCAGTGCCCTTACTCAGTACTGCTGTGCTTACATGCTTATTAGTCATCCAAAGATGGTCAATTTAACCCCGCTGCTCCTGCCTATAGTCCCCCTTTAAGAAGTTGGCCCAGAATTTGTGGCGGTACGTTTTGAGTATAGTCTCGCTCGTACCGGATATGACCTGCGTTGTGCTCAACTGCCTATCACAATGCTATGAATAAATTGACAATCCCGCCAAATATGCGCGATTTGGATGCGAGTGCACACGCAGTGGTTTCTTTGAAGGTGATATGCTAAGAGGCCTACGCCGTTCGCTGAAATGTCAATGGCATAGGCCTTCACTATTCACTCAATGATTCATACATAGGACAGGTAGGGCCTACCAATAGGTAGGATGGAGAATCAAGACAAATTTTATCATGCCCCGCCTAGAAAGGAAGTAACTGAATAATGCCTGGCAACTGAAGCACATCTCTCAGCAAAATTCAACCAGTGAGCACAATGGCCTCTGGCCATTTTATTTCATCCTAATTATAATGTTATTTGCCTACTGCTACTGGTCACTCCCTTTGGGCATCTCTGAGGCATCCATGCACGCATGGTCTGTCATTTCTGTTGGCTTAACTGCCTGTAATTGCAGTCACCCAAGGGTAAACCAATTATCATCAGTGTAATGACCATAAATGATTATCCTTTGATTACCACATTAGCTGTGACTTGACTTGTTTTCCGTATTATTGTGACGTGGCAAAATCGTTGACAAAGGCAATGCCCACAGTGCATGGCATTGCCCAGTAATCCCACCGACATCTATGCATTTTTCTATTATGACAACTTTGAGCAGATGTAGACATGTGTTTCGGATTGGATTTCTAAATAATGTGTGGACTATTGTTATCACATATATAATCAATTGTACAGTGTTTTATGGAATTCTCTAAAAGTGGAGTGGAAATCACCAACCCTTTTTTAAGCAACATCGATGACAGATTTTAAAAAGGGTAAACGTACGATTAAACCGTTTTTTAGTTGATGTGATAAAAAAAGATTCCATTACAGTAAAAAATTACGCTGTGAAAAACGTGGTTTGAAATCATTACTGACGTTCAATCTTTTGAGAAAGGGTCGTACTACAGTTTAGACTGTATCCGACGAGGCGCATTTTAAGACACCATTGATCGTCATCAGTTGTAGTGCGTCATTTCGGCTAGAAGTCGTATAGAGTGGGAAGGGCTTTATTTGTTCAGTTGTGACTATTAGTATTATATTGATTTCCGAGTCTGTTCTCTGCAGTTACAGTCAGGTGTTCTCCTAATCAAGTCAGCAAATCATCCTAATATGAATGAAGGTTTGTACAAGTTGCGTTCTATTGCCCGGGTGGAGGTGAAAATCTCGCATCTGTATTATCAAGTATAGATTAGAGGAGAATGTATAACTTGCAATTGGTTAGATAGACAAGCACTTAGTTCTAATATCGAATATACATAAGCTATACTTGGTATTACCAAGAATTAATAAAGACTAGTCTTTGATTTTATTAATTCTTTGTACATGTATTACTTATGCACTGCATTTTGTATTCCACGTATCTGTTATGTGTTCACAGGCTTGTGGAAATAACACCTCAATAGCTGCTGACTCGACTGACAAACAGCCCCCACTGACAACACACTATTGAGCACTTATTTCCACTTGCCTGTGATGTGTTTAGGGCCCAGTGTACCTGGGTCAATGCAGGTCACTTGTTTGACAAAGCCTTTCTGCTACAATACAATGTACCGGTAATACTTTATTGTCCTATCACCTATTGAAGTTTTTGGTTACACCCTTTAGCTGCCATGACACATGGCATAAGGATTTATCAATCAAAGAAAGAATCAAACAAAATTTAAATTTTGTGGAACTAGGACGAATGATATTGTTCATGCATATGTCTTTGTTAAATAATGTTTTATTCAAGAGTGGTATTATGTTAAATAAAACCTGTACATGGATCGAAAAATCAGAGATTTTGATTCCTTGATACCCGTTCTATGAAGCAACACATATTTTGCCCCAGGACTACCGTCTGTGTAGTCCAGAGGAACAAGGTTTGAGCTGGGTGGTGTCCATAGGAACCAGGTTTGGCGGGACGATGTTGACATGACAGCCAGACATCTGTGGGAGGTGAAGATTGAGCTACAGTTGGCTATTGGTCTAACCAAGGTACCTGTGATTGACCTACAGTTGGCTATTGGTCTAACCAAGGTACATGTGATTGACCTACAGTTGGCTATTGGTCTAACCAAGGTACATGTGATTGACCTACAGTCGGCTATTGGTCTAACCAAGGTACATGTGATTGACCTACAGTTGGCTATTGGTCTAACCAAGGTACATGCGATTGACCTACAGTCGGCTATTGGTCTAACCAAGGTACATGCGATTGACCTACAGTCGGCTATTGGTCTAACCAAGGTACATGTGATTGACCGACAGTCGGCTATTGGTTTAACCAAGGTACATGTGATTGACCGACAGTCGGCTATTGGTCTAACCAAGGTACATGTGATTGACCGACAGTCGGCTATTGGTCTAACCAAGTTACATGTGATTGACCTACAGTCGGCTATTGGTCTAACCAAGGTACATGTGATTGATCTACAGTTGGCTATTGGTTTTACCAAGGTACATGTGATTAAGCTACAGTTGGCTGTTGGTAGACCATACTGGATACACAGGTCCTTGGCCTTTTAGAAGTTACATCCTCTTCCATCTACAGGTTGTGTTTTAAAATGGTGTTTTTATTTTATTTTTCAGGAACAAACAAAGTGTTGAAGTACTTCAGTTTAGCGTCATTAACATTACAAAATGCCATACTTATTCTCGTCATGCGTTACGTGCGGACACGTCCCGGGGACATGTTCACATCGTCAACGGCCGTCGTCATGTCAGAGACCATCAAATTCATTGTGTGTATGCTCCTCATTCTCATCGAGGAGGGAGGGGTCGTCCCCTGGCTGAAACATCTCCGGGATAACATCATACGTCAGCCTATGGACTGTCTGAAGATCTCTGTGCCTTCGGTTGTGTATGTCTTGCAAAATAACCTGCTGTATATCGCCGTTTCTAATCTTGATGCTGCAACATTCCAGGTGAGCGAATCAAATTAGCCAATTGAATTAGATATATTCAGAACCGGTCATAGATCAGTGAAACTGGAGTACAGCAGAACCTCTCTTAGCGGACACCTCTCTATTAAGGACACTAGTTTTGGTCCCAAAGTGGTTATTTCCATTCAATTTGACCTCTCTAATAAGGACACCTGTCTATTAAGGACAGCACTTGTCAGTCCCGAGGGTGTCCTGAATAGAGAGGTTACACTGTATTTTCTCTTAACATGTGTATGATCTTTTTTGCAGGTGACCTATCAACTAAAGCTTCTCACGACTGCCTTGTTCTCCGTCATCATGCTCCGAAAACAGCTCAGCAAGGTTCAATGGTTTGCACTCTTTCTGCTGTTCTTGGGCGTTGCTATTGTGCAGCTACAACCAGCGGACTCTGTCAAAGTTAATAAAGTTGTTACAGAACAGAGCCCGATCGTTGGGCTAGCAGCTGTGTCGGTGTCGTGTCTCATGTCAGGATTTGCCGGCGTTTATTTCGAGAAAATACTTAAAGGAACACAGCAGTCGTTATGGTTACGGAACGTACAGCTGGGATTTTTGGGCATGGTGTTCGGACTCATCACAATGGAACTGAACGACGGGCCTAAAGTTCATGGACGAGGATATTTCTTTGGCTACACACCGACCGTGTGGTTTGTGATATGTCTGCAGTCCTTTGGCGGCTTGATGGTGGCAATGGTCGTAAAGTACGCTGATAACATTCTCAAAGGGTTCGCCACGTCGGCAGCCATTGTGATATCATGTGTCGCGTCGATATATTTCTTTGATTTCCAGTTGTCTGTGCAATTCATGTTCGGTGCCGGTGGGGTAATGGTTTCCATATACTTATATTCGAGATTTATACCAGCTGCCAAAACAAGTAATGGGGAAACAAACCCAGTCATATCAGTCAATAGTAGTAAAAAATGAGTATTAAGTTATATTATATAAAGCCACTAACTTACATGTGACATTCTATGTTCTTTTAATTTACCTATTAGTATTAGACTGCTTATGTGACTCGCTCTACCAAAACTAGGCGCTTGTCGCATCTGAACTCGACAGGTTGATACGGACTTTTGTTCATTTCCCTATTGTAGACCTTCTGTGAAATCTATTACAAACTGATTTGGTCACATTTTACAAAAGGTCTACAATAGGGAAATGAACAACAAGTCCGTATCAACCTGTCAAGTTCAGATGCGACAAGCGCCTAGTTTTGGTAGAGCGGGTCACTTATATCTATGAGTACTGAGTTTTTGAGGTTGCTCTTCTTCACCCTCCAGGTCAATTCCAAGCGAACTGACCTAAACATTGATGATGCCATTGGATCTGTTGAACCCTGCAGGGCTTTCCAAATACTTTGAGCAGCCAGTTGGGGTGCCAGAAAAAAATGCCAGGCTGCCCTAGGGGGTGGCAGGCTCTTGACCCCAGCAGCCTGCTGCCAAAATAATTTCTTGTGGTTCTGTTTTGGTTTTTGACTGCCCAATCACATTTTAACCACTCAACACATGGCTGATAAGTAGGAACAAGTCTATCACAGCTTAATAATTCTCATATTAGTTCTGAATAGTGCTATATACGTCAGTTTTTTCCAAAAAGTGGACAACTCGCACATCTTTTGCAGCATTTTCGCTACATCAGAGTTGAAGAGAAGCTGGATAGCCCTGCGCCCCATTCTCAAGTCAAAGCAGGGATGGCATGCAAGAGTTGCCCTGAAACAGTGTGTGTAATCAGTACATTGTGTATCAGTCCAGTGGCCAGTGGGAAAGAGCACCACCTAGTTTAGTATCAACCCCTAATAAACAATCTGATATTTCAAAAGTGACTACATATTTTTTACTTAGGCATAACTTTTATTAATTATAGAAAAATAGTTTTTCTCTTGTTATAAACATTTTTTATGACTTTTTCTGTGCGGAGAATGTTTTGTTGGTGATCATGAAGTCAACTGTTATAAGTTGAAATTATCCAAGATCATGATACTTTGTGTTCTTTTGGAGTCAGCTGGTAGGCCCACTTAAAGATATTGTGGCTGTCTACATCAGATACATGTATCTCATGTGAAAGTTATTTTGAAGATGGTATGCATGCTATTTTTTCCGCCGTCTTGAAATTTGATCAGGTTGCTTTTTACCATTCGGCAACCTTCGTGTGTCCTAATTCATGTTCAGATATGACATTGTTGTTGATTGTGACAGAAATTGTTATCTTTCATTTCAGCTTTGTTGGTAGATGGCAGCACTTTAGATATGAGATTGATATTTATAAACGTGACTGGATGTCTGGTGAAGGAAATAGCATTTTGTTGCTGAAATTACTGTAAAAACCAATAACTTTTTTGATGGCTTTTAATTTTTTTCACTCTAATTTCTTCAGAACTACAATACTCTGTTGTAACATTGCTCTGAATTTTGTTGGTATGAGATCAATTGAAATTGACATCTGTATTCAATACATATGGTGGTGGTCTCTATTAACATTTTGGGTGGCTTTGATATAGTGGCATATTTTGCTGGCTGACATAATGTTGACCTTTCCTATATATAGGGAGGAAAACAGCTTTTCACTCTGGTGTCTGAGCGAGGTACACAGGTATAAAGAATTTTGGATCAACATCTTTCTGACGTCATTCCATGAACACAATTCTGACATCTTCTTGCAAGATATCAACTTGACTCATGTGCAATGATAGGACATGGGTGTCCAGTAGCGGTCCTCAGATTTGACGTTCGGCCAACATCTTTCTGATTCCATTCTGACATCAAGCCTCAAATTTCAGCTTGATGTCAGGCCATCATCAAATAGGCATCGGACTGCCATCAATCTTGCAAGATGTCGGCCCGACATTTGAATATTTTCCTGTGGATTAAATGACTGAATCAGCTTTGGGTCACAAAAACTACTTAAAAGTCATCACACCTTTTCGATGTATAACAGGATTACAGCCTAACATGGAGTACTTGACAATGATTTTCTGATAGCTGTCAAAAGATATATACATATATTTCTCACAATTTATAACTGGAGCCAAAACCTGTCTGTCGGCCCAGGTGAACAAAGACAGAAATTCTAGTCCATTCTTTGATGAACCTGTATATATATCTTGTAAAGTACACCATTCTAAAACACCTTGGCCACATTGTTTCATATTTATTATTGATTATGTATTAGCCTCGTTTTTAAACACACAGGTTATGGTCAGATTATAATTATGCCAAAAATGTATCAATTTTGAGTAGTTTTAAAAAAGAATTTGATATCTCAGTGTCGGTATTGGTTGTCTTCCAAACACTGCTTAGGTGATGCTGTGGTTCTACCTGCATTTAGCTCAGCCCTACCTTCAGGTCGGTATCAATTCCTTAAACCACATCATCAAGGTCATTGTTTGCATATTTCGGGAATATTAGAATTTTCTATGTAGAACCATTGGGAAAAGGTTTCATGTTATATGTTGCTGGGCCAATAGGGATTGTGTGTCAGAAAACGAGGTAGAAATTTCAGAAAGCATCTTTATTCGTCACCGTATGACTATTTCAGATTTCAGGATATTTCAGATTTTAGGAGGGTGTAAGTGGTTAGTGTAATCTGACCACAACAATGGCAGACACCTTTTTGTGGGTGGGGCACTAATCTTAAAAATAGACTTTAGGCAGGAGCCAGGTAGATCAGATTGAGTTACACAAAACCCCTGATAGGGGCCTCTCCTATCTCACAGTGCATCAAAACTATTCAGGCTTGTATGAGGAATATGATTTATTGCTGAATTCAACGCTACCCAGACCCAAAACTCTGCATCCTGGTCATCTGAAGACTACCAGTTTGACCCCCTTGCTCCTGTTTATAGTCCCCCTTTAAGACAGTGCTGAATGAATTCTTAGCATTTTTCTAACAAATAAAGTACCTGGCTTTGCAAAAAGCATCTGGATTTTCGCATATGCAAGAACAGTTCCCCCCTTCCCCCCTATTTCAGATGTTTTCTAAAATTTCACAATGTTTCTTTGTACACAATCCCTACATGCAAAGCTGGTGCAAATTGGAATTCATTTTAGTAATACTTAGAAATTTATAAGAAAAATAAAATAGTTCATATCAGTAAGTAAATATCATTGAGTTCATGATGGAGTTATTGCTAGCCTCTGCAATGTGTACTTAAGTGCTCCGCAAATAGGTGATTTAAATCGCTGCGACCGTGGATTCAAATCACATGCGACGATAATCGCTTGTTTGTAGTGGTAATCGCAGTTTGCAGGTCAAGATCGAACCCAGTGATTACCCATATGACCAGTAGACGAGATCATTTTGTCACTCACATCAGCAGCAATTGTAATCGCAGGTAGCTGTGATTTAAATTGCTTGTCTGCGGGGTGCTTCAGGATGATTACACAGTTCCTGGAGTGCTTTGTACATATGTGCAGTCCAAGTCACAATTGACATCCTTACCGCTTCGCGTCAGTTGCGCACATCTTATGGACGAGTTGTGCAAGGATGCGCAAGTGACACGCTTATCTCAATATTTCTCTGGGTAGCTCGTGGATGGCACGCCAGTGGCGCAAATTAAGGGATGTCAAATGTGATTTGGACTGTACTTGGGAAGGAGTTCACCACATGTGTGTGTACCAATCCAGATACATCAACCAGCTCCCCCTGCCACACAGGTGTAATAGTCTTGAATATCCTGGGATAAAGTGTCCTGGAACAATGGAATCTATATAGAGGTTAAGATGAATTTCCGACTCCACTTTGAGACAGAAGTACAGTCATCTCCAGACGCCTCCAATCGAACTATTGAAGAATGATTTCGCTCAGATGAACCACTTCTACTTGTAAGAGAATATCCCAACATTTCAATTGGAAGTGTGCATGAGTCACAAATAATGAGATGGTCCCTCAACTGAATTCTTTTGACTCCTGAGAAAATCCCGGCCTGCAGACGATCTCCGCATGCGTTTTGTCCCCCCCCCGGACTTATAATAAGACTCCCGAGGCAGTCCATTGCGTCATCCTAATTGGATATCCTCATGGGACGTGGCCGGTCCACTGCGTCCGGAGTGTAGCCGCACCGGGTACCATCACCTCGGCTCCATCCCACTTTCAATAATTACCCACTACAATGTACATGTTGTACACATGAAAACGGCCAAATGTTCGGATATCCGAAATCAATGCTTGAAGCGTCGGATTGATGAAAATTCAATAGAATCCTGTTTTAAAATTTGTATTCCTTCCCTTTCTGGAAGTACATGCCGTACATTTACGTATACAAAACGTTGTGTACCAGTTTATTTAACGTTTAAAGTTTTGTAACCCGTTCTTCTTTGACTTCTTCGGAATGTTCTAAAACCCTCGCCCTCCGTTCGTATACTGGATTCTCAAATACGACCAATCAGGTAAAGACGGATATGACTTCTGTTATTTCTTGGCCTGTGATATAACCAATTCTTTCAAGCAGAGGAGACTTTCATTGGATGCAACTAGAGATGCAAAGGATTACATTTCATGAGAGATTCGTCTGTAAGCGCCGCATACACGAGCGATTTTAGTCGCTGCGAAGGTGCAATGACAATTTGACGAGTGATCATGATTGAAATTTACAAATCGGCCGGCCGCTTTTTCAACCACATTCGTCATGTTGTCATGACTCTGTCGCCTGTCGCAGTGACTGAAATCATTGGTTTGCGCGGCGCTTCCGCTGTATCAGGGTGCGCGAGTGTGTTACTGTGCTTTTGTCCCTCCGGACACAAAAAAATATTATACATGTAGTTTTCGTCTGCGACTGATTTCTGTTTTTTTCTCTCATTATTTTGAAGCTTTCTTTCTCCACCTCTTTTTCAGGGGTAAATACCCCTGTATAAGTGTAAACCATGGACATGCGGACTTTGTATCTCTTGGTAAGTCAACTTCTTGTATAAATTCGGCTGTGTCCGTCATTGATTGACAAGCCCGTCCCTCTACAAGTGTGAGCTCATTTCGTCAGCCTCGGCGGACAATGTCCGTCATCCTTCGCGCAGACACACATAGATTTACTCATCAACACAATTGTCTTCAGATATCGATGTGAATTGTCTTTCCACTTAGAGTTCTACCAAGAGGTGTCCGACACAAACAAAAGGAATTCATCGTAATTTTATGGAGAATGTAGTCCTAAAATGGGTCAATTTCGGTGTTCTTGCCAGCGCATGGCTCCATCTTACGCATATCTTTCAGCTAGTACTCCTCATCGCTAAACTGACGCCTGCTACCGCTGAAGAAGTCGGTAAGGGAATGGTCTCTGAACACCATGCCATAAGTCAAGCGCAAGCAACTTACAATGTGAAGAAAGATGACACCAAGGAAGCAAGAAACATTGTAAAGGAGATTATGGGTGGGCCCGAAAAATTCAAGAGCGGATTAAAGAAAAAGATCATGATAAAAGGCGTTGCATAAAATGTTAGTTGTGACGTGCAGATGTGACAGAACACATATAAGACCAGTCATTTTCCTCTCGTCTATCGTGTTATTGGCCAAATCTACCAATTGATTATATGGCAAGGGGCGTGGACGAGACAGTAGGATAGAACGACATTGCGTTGGCGAAAAACGATGTGCAATCAGCCGCGGGACTTTTTTAGTCAGGTGTAATAGTTTTGAATGTCCTGGGAAAGAATGTTTTGGGACAAGGGATTCTGTAATGCGCTTTTAATCTCTGAGGTAATCAAGGTCACGGGTCTCTATCGAACCACACTTTAATCAATCACCATGCAAAAACAAACATACATTCAAGGCAACTGCTACACCGGAAATTAACGTTTACCATTTCAATTTCAATTTATTCTGTATAATACCATTCGGTTATGAGAGAGGTGTTTAAGCAAGACATACAATGTACAGTGCCATATGCAAATAAACATAAATAAAAGTACAGAGATGAAAAGAGATACACAATGTTTACGCCGATGGGTCGCATTTATTCATCATGATGTAGAAAGGGGCCAATATAACTGTAAGCACTTTTTCGAAGGCTTAGGCTCCCCACTCAAAACGTTATATCTTATATAGCACTGACGCTGAAAGGGTGGATGTCGTTCTGGGTGCCGACAAATGGTACCCAGGTTCGAGATCGACTGGACAATAAGCACCCTGGGTGACATTACACTAGACAAATAGCACCCAGCTTCTTTTCGCCTGGCTTACGGATCTTAGGGACGAGGACGTTTATTGCAATCTCGTTTTATCTCGCGCCGTGGTGCTGTTTGTCTTGTGTAATGACACCCAGGGTGCTTATTGGCCAGTCGATCTCGAACCTGGGTACCATTTGTCGGCACCCAGGACGACATCCACCCTTTCAGCAGCACTGACCTATATCATAAGAACACGCACGCAAGGACGAGACGCACAAACCGCACACTATCATATCCAAAAGTCCCCTTTGATAAGGCTGGTGGTTAAGCATACGACCAATAGAGAACACTACTACTTTAAAGGCTATAAAAACACTACAGAGATCGAGTAAATGTACGGCAGCATTTTATTGCCACGAAAGAAGAAGAAAAAAAGAAAAGATTTCTCGTAATAACGACTTTATTTCTCGTAATAACGACTTTCATTCTCGTAATAACGACTTTATTTCTCGTAATAACGACTTTCATTCTCGGTATAACGACTTTAGATTAAAAGTCGTTATAATGAGAAATAAAGTCGTTATAATGAGATTAAAAGTCGTTATAACGAGAAAGAAAGTCGTTATTACGAGATTAAAAGTCGTTAAAACGAGAAAGAAAGTCGTTATTACGAGATTAAAAGTCGTTATTATGAGAAAGAAAGTCGGCGTTATTACGAGATTAAAAGTCGTTATTACGAGAAATGTTTTCTTTTTTTTCTTCTTTAGTGACACTAAAATGCTGCCGTATAAATGTTATCTCGGGCATATAATACGCTTCATGAGGCTAACAAATTGACAAAAATGCTGTAGCCTTTAGAGTAACAAAGGCAGAATCAGGTGATACCGTATATCACTAACCATTCAAGGCCTTTTTGTCTAGGCATGTAGGTAATTAGTCTTGGAGACCTGTCCATTCATGGCAGCGATATCTTATATAATTATAAACATTAAGCTTCTTATAAGCCGGGCTTGTCTGAGATATGGGGAAGATTAAGTTTAAGATAGTTATTAGATCATTTGTTTGGGTCATGTGTGTCACATGGAAGTATCACAAGATAATAATAGTGATATACAAAGACAATCATATTGTCCAATCTCTGGCACCTGAGATTTCTTTGCCCTTCACGAAATGGCACACAATACAATGGAAGCACCATAATTAAGGGTGCTAGGAAGCACCCCTTGAGAAGGTTTCGCCGCTGTGGGAGCACCCTATGATAGGGTGCTGTAAAGCATCCCTTAATAAGGTGCTTCGGAGTACCCTCAGTATTAAGCTATGATAGCACCCCTTGGAGAGGTTTTTTGAAGATCCTCAAGGGGTGCTGGCCCATAGCACCCTTTTTTCTTAGAGTGTAGGCTTTAATGGCAACGTATAATAATCTAATTCGTGCTTCAGTCTATAGAGTGACTGTGGTTTGAGGTACTCCGGGTTTAATTGCAGAAGCCAGAGTTAAATTGAAGTTTGCGCACTTAGACCGAGCAGTTTCATAGAACTTCAAAAGGACTGAAACGTATTGCATGTGCATCTGTAAGAGACTTGTACCTCTGACACGGCGTATGGCCGGGTTCTCTGGCCCGTCGAGTCGTTGCCATGTCGATCTTTCGGCGTTGTGCGTCGGTCCCTCCTCTGCAGAAGGCTCGGCGCATAAATCGGCATGGCATTCGACGATTCAGAGTTTGGCCAAGTGCATGCCCGCTAGGATAATGCACCTTATCTTGTTATAAAATGTTTGTATCACTCCGTCTCGGAAGGTTTTATAATACTATCATTATTACCAACTTCAAGTATAATCTATAATTGCTAACTGGTATGTTAACCTCGTCTCCCAAAAATCTGACCTTGTGCATTATTTGATACAATAGATAAGTTGCTGCACACTTTAGTACGCCGAATTGTTTTGGAACCGAGGTAAGGACAAATTCATGAAACCACCACACGACCTATCACTACTCGTAAACCCCATGATCAACCGGTTACCTAAAATAAATATAAAGAAGTTTGATAACAGCCAAGACTGGTCCGTGGTCACTCCCGATATTTCTCCCAAGAAAGCAGTCACGATGAAGCTTTTTCTGCTTGCCGTATTCTGCGTCTCCCAGGCCCTTTGCGCCCCGTCCAGCTGGTTCGTGAAGTATGCGAACCTACCACAGGCACAAGCCGGCAAAGACTTGGTTGAACTGGCTGAGGAGCTCGGACTGCGCTATCTGGTGGCTGGCTTGAAGAGAGCTGGTCTTGAGGACACAATTAAGACCGGAGGTAAGTAAATATTCGAGTTTCTCAAACGGGCAGGGGCGTAACCAGGATTTTTGAAAAGGCATGAAGAGATTCCTGGCTCCCCTGGACACCCCTTGGAAAAAACTTTCCTTTTTCAATACCGTACTCTACGATTGCGGTTAGCGACTGCTGGTCAGAGTCTACTGCCGTCCGGTGTTCCTTGCTCTTCACGTGTCCCGTGGTTTCTATAAGTCCCGGGTTCTATGTGCCCCGGCCTAAAGAATGTTCTATGCGTTCAATCCAGAATCTGTGTCCCGGGTTCTGTGTGTCCAAGTAGGGCAAAGTTTGGGGGAGGTTATGGCTGGGGTAAAGCCTAGCCCCCTAATCATAATGTTGGTCATTATTCTAGGTCTTTCATTGCAGGACCTTTCACCATCTTCGCCCCTACCGACGAGGCATTCAGATCGCTGCCCCCGCAACTTGCTAAGGAGCTTTTTGCCAACAAGACACTGCTCCAGGGAGTGCTCATGTACCACGTCATTTCCGGTGACGTATACTCCTCCCAGCTGAAAAACGAACTTCTTGCGCCAAGTCTTTTGAAAATTGACAACAAAGCTGTTGATATCAGGGTCAACATCTACGACGGCGGGAAGGTAAGAATGATGACAACTTGTTGATTATGGTTGTGCAGTGGCGCCTTTGACTCCATCAAAAGGTCGATACGATGACCTTAGCATCGTCTGGTCTATACCCACGGGCTCTTCCCTTCCCCTTGATATCAAGATGATCTTGTTGTTAAGAGACGGTTTACCTCGGTACATATATATACTTCAAAGGTGGTCGAGTACTAGTATGGTCACGTCAATGCAGTTCTCTCGTCATCTTGACCACCAAGGTTTTAGCATCTTATCAATATTTTATAAACCCCTACATTTAAAGGAAGTGTATTACCATATGGTTCAGGATTTCTTTCGTCTGTTCTAAAAAATGATTAATTCACTTCGTCGTATAATGGTCCGATTCGTAATAAATGCGTCCTATTTTAGGTCATCACCGCCACCGGATCTCCGGTCGTCAAAGCCGACCAGAACGCCACCAATGGTGTAATCCACGTCATCGATCGCGTCATGTACCCCATCCCCGTTTACGACATCGTGGCCACGCTCCAAGTCGACCAGATGAAGAAGGCATTCAGTACTCTTGTCACCGCCGTCGAAGCCGCTGGTCTTGTGGAAACCCTCCAAGGTGAGCGACGGTCAAAGGGCATTGCCTCCATGCATCTTGGGCCGTATTCGTAACAGGCATTCCAATGACTAAAATAGGTCGCGTAGCATTGAGAATGTTCCAGGGGGAAACCTCTCGCGTATACTGTAGCCGGAAAACTGTCTAGAAATCCAGAGGCCTTCTCTAACATTCGAGAAACCATTCGGCTGACAATATCTGGGGTCAACTTCAGACCATGTCGACTTAACGGCGGTGAATAGTAGTCCTAAAGTCTCCTCCTTTCACCGCCGATAACTCCCGCCAGGTAATCTATCGGACGCACGATCATAAACGGGTGACCAATCAAATTGCTCCACACAAAGTAATTGAATGACGGCCTGAATTGATAGTGCCAACCTCCAGATCAGGTTACCCTTCTTCTATACAACATGCACTGCTAATTTGGGTCAGGTCAGCATCCCTCGAACCGTTACTCATTGAACACCTGGTCTTTCAGTGTGTGTCTCGTGCGACAACCACGAGGGTAATGTTAGTGTTGTCGCGACATAGGACGCGTGGGAAAGGAAGAGAATGCAGGGAGACTACTGAAAAAGTAACCGCCCTTCTGACAGCCGATCAGGGAGGGGGGTTATCAGCGGTGAAGGATGGATATACGCACAACGACAGTGGATCGGCATGATTAGCACAAAAATTACCAACAGATTCAAATATCCGTCGGAAACGGCTGTCAGATACGTCACAGCACATTTTACACAAACGCCGCTGGTATACCCTTGTAATCGTGTTTTTATCTCTTCTTCCTTCTTGTGCAGGTGCCGGTCCTTTCACCCTTTTCGCGCCACTGAATGAGGCTTTCGCCAAGGTTCCAAACCTGCCTGCCATCCTCAAGAACAAAACCTTGCTCACAGGTAAACGTAACAACCGAGTTCGAGCCCTGCCCCCCTCCCACTAGGCAATTTTAAGGGGGCCAGCGCTTGTACCCTGGTTCCAAATATCCCTGCAACTTAAGGATTGCCAACTAAATTTTGACCCTCTCCAGTACTGTGCCGCGGACTGTCTAAGTGACGGTTCTATTGGAAGTCATTTTTGAAGGAAGAAATAACACGCACACTGCCTACTTGTCCCTTCAACACGTTTATCTCGCCAAAGTTGCATTGTAACTGCCGATATGAATGCCATAATGTCAAGGAAAATAGATGTATATCAACATATCAAGGCAGCAGTCTTATTGTCATAGCCTCGCGCAACGGAGTCTCAGTGGTAGTCACTTCCTCTAACCAGCGGAATTGGAATTTTCTTTGGACACTATATGATGTGTCGAAGAATTGGAATGTTCTTTGGACACTATATGATGTGTCGAAGTATGCACCAGAAGGACAGGACACGAGTTCAGTTTACCTTTGTCCCTCTTCTCTATGGCACAAACCACCACCGCAAAAACAACCAAATTGATTTTTATATTCGCCTTTCAGACATCCTGACCTACCACGTGGTCAGCGGAACATACTACAGCGCCGGTCTTTCCTCTGGCGCGGTCAAGACTGTGGAAGGAAAAGATGTCCAAATTAACACCAAAGGACCCCGTAAGTCTACACTTATAATCATTATAAACCAGGTATTGCTCTAACAGGTGCCAACAACAGGTGAAACACTATTTCTCGGTAGGACACTGAAAACGGTTACATCTGTATATATAAAAGCCTACATGTTATAAGACAATGTCTCGCGTTTTCGTCCTTGAATCGGATTTCGAAGTCAGCTTGGTGTCAATGTTGATATTCTGACCGTGTTTACGTAATTGAAAAACAAATTTCAAATTTTGAGCGAACGGCGTATAGCCTTTTAGCGGCTCAGTCATATTCTCGTCTAACTATATTCTTTTCTGACTTCAGGTGGCGGAGTGACTGTCAACAACGCCCGGGTAGTGTACGCCGATCTCGCTGTCAGTAACGGTGTTATGCACCTCGTTGATGCCGTTCTCCTGCCCCCGACCACACCAGCCAAGATCTCTCCCTGGGCGGAACTCCAAAACGCTTTTGCGATTCGCCGCAAGGGTGAAAAGCTGTGATTTTATTGAAGTGCAATAATTTTTGCTAGCAGTATTATTAGATAATGAACTCGTGGAAATATTTACTTGTGTACTATAGTTCCAGGAAATAAGATTAGACGAAAGTAGTCAAAGTAAATGTTGACAACCAATATGCTCCAATATTTTTGTTTTTTCCGGTGAAGACCGTTCACGCTTTTTAATGTACTAATCGTTGTACGTGCATTAATATACTTATGTCAGCATTTCACGAATAAAAACGTATGTGCATGTAATCAGGTTTTCTTATCAGTATGTCTTCAACCTGGAGAATCAATTCCCCTGCTTGGCTAGGGTCAGGCAGACAGTCCAACCAGAGTCTTTTCAAACAGACAACAAATAAAAAGCTCTAGTCCGAGCTGCCGTCATTCCGACTCTCATCACTCTAAAAACAAGGGTGCTACAGCCTGATATTCCTGCCTGAGATGCTTCCATGGCACCTTTTGGGGTGCTACGAGAAGAAGGGTGCCATGAAACAAAATTGAATAGCTTGAGATAAAATGAAGTCCCAACGCTTATATATTGCTGCACTCATTGCGATCACCGTCTGGACTTCAAGTTGGCCAGAAGAAATATGTCATGGTATCTCTCACTGCAATCTTGAGGAGAAGTTTCTATAGCACCCTAGGGTGCCGTGTGGGCAGTGAATACAGCACCCTTGTGGGGTGCTATATATGGTGCTAGTGCCACCCACAGGGCACCCTGGCATTAGGGTGCCATAGAAATCATTCTTTAGGGATGCACTTGCAGTACGAGTTACCTTGGCCTATTTCTTCTTGCTAACTTGCAGACTGGACAGTGATGAATGGGTGGAGCAACATCCAAGCATTGGAACCTCATTTTACCTCGAGTTATTCAATTTTGTTTCATAGCACCCCATTTTGAATTGGGGTGGCACATTAAGGTGCCATAGTAGCACTAAGGGTGCTCTGCATTAGGTCATAGCACCCTTTTGGCACGTCACCACTATCGGGATTTAGCGATCTCAAAACATTGCAGGTCAAGGTGGGCTGCCGTATGCCTTGCTGGGAAAAGCGAACGTCTTTCAATATATTATGTTAGAAGAACTACGTTGTTAGAATTTACCAACGGAATAACGTTGTGTTCATCTTACAGGCCATACTGAACTTCCAGCGGTATTGCCTCCATAGCCCCGCGTGTTGTCTGGAAGGTGAGCAATGTCAATACGTTGAGGATGCTTACATGCATGACTTGCATCAGTGTAATACTACAGGTGGCGGCGCATGGTGCCAAGTTGGCACATTATCCTCCTGGCCAGGTAGATGGGAGTCCCACGCCCAAGTTGTCCGTTTAAGGTATAAAGGTTCTATGGAGACCATGTCCTTCAATAATCGTGGAGAAGGACGACATTCTTCAGGCCTATCGAAACAAGGGTAAAAGTGTAAGCTTACATGTACACTCAATGTTAAAAGTACCTTGATTTGGCACGCCTGGGCCTATTTGACCTGACCTTAGTAATTATTAGTTTATATATTGTACTTTACTTAAAGTGCAGCAGAGCCACTTTGATACCTTTATAGTGGAATAAAGTTCGCGGGGCTAACGTCTGTCAGCGGCACACAGCTTGAAAAATCCCTGCTGCAATGAAGGGTCTGTTCTTCGCTCTCGTGGTAGTTACCTACGTCGCCTCTCTGCCGGGCACTGCGGCCAAGAGCTTATCATTAAACGATGGATCCGTTATGATTGAAATGGAGACAGACCTGCTGCCGGCGGAGAAGAGAAAAATGGACATAATTGCGCTGGCGTCAAAACTTGGCTGCAACGAATTCGTGAATCATTTGCCATTGTTTCCCGACTTAGACAAGCTTTTGAGATCTGAAGGTATTTATCGTTGACTTATTAATTGAAAAAATGGGGTTTATTTGGGGGGGACAAGTCTCAAGACTTTTCAATTAAAATTTCTAAAAAAAGAGAAAAGCGAATTTACAGAAATCTCATAGATTCACTTCTCACTTGCAGATACAGTTCTGACTCTCTTCGCCTGTTATACACTACTGTTATCAATTTGACTTTTTGCAGTTCGGGCGAATCAGTCGAACAAGCACTCAATTGTGAGGCTGCGCATTCCGAATATGTTCATAGCATGGTAGAATTTTTTATGACTATCACAAACCACGTTCTCAAATTGGATCTACCATCATAGATTTTATGATGGCCCATTGCAGATTCTATGATGGCCCACTGTAGATTCTATTCCGTCAGATTCTTTAACGGTGGGTCTCACGGAAACGTGTTCCAGTATCACATACAATGTGTTTCGTTCTCTAAATTGTGGAAGTGTAAAAATAATGGCCGGTTAGTAAGCTTACATAGACTTATCTAATTCGTGGACGACTAATCTGCTATCTGCCGATAAATTGACACTTCTTTTCTGTCTGACAGGGCCTTTTACCGTGGTGGTTCCGACCGACGAAGCTTTCGAGACTTTCTACCGTGACCGCCGAGAATACGTGAAACACGCCTTCCCGAAAATCTTCAGCGGTCACGTTGTGCGTGGTCGAGTTTACTCGTCCCAAATTAACAACGAACTTCTCGTCCCAACTGCCCTGGTCTGGGCTGGCAAGCCGGTAAATTTGAGGTTCAACAGATATTTGGATGGCAAGGTTAGTAGGCGACACAGCTTTTTTGCCTTTTTTATAGGCCTTCTCTTACTGGTTAAGTTGCCCTTGGCCGAGTTTACTCAACTCTACAAGTGATTCCTTGCATGTACCAACTGTCCTTGTCTCGAGCCATTGCAGCTTGCAGTCTGTGGACGAGGACGGAAAAAACACAGAGCAACTGAATAAAATGGCTATCAATTTGATATGAATACTGTGACTTTGGTTAACACTTCTCAGGTAACGACTGCTACCGGAAGTATCCTGACATTACCGGACCAGAATGCAACAAATGGCGTCATCCACGTGACCGACAGGGTCATCTACCCCCAGGCGTTGTACGGTTTTCTGACACAGATGGCTGAGATCAGTAACTCGACCGGGTTGTTTCTCGCTGCTATTGAATTGACAGGGCTCGCTGATGTCCTAACAGGTAAACGCTCGGAAAATCATATATATTCTTTATGAAAACCTTTTCATTTGAAATGCCGCACCGGGCTAAACAAATTTCTCACCCGTCTTCCTTTGTAAAATCGACAAGGTTGTTGGAAATACAAATAATTATGTAAGCCGTCGGTTTTTTTCAACCCGGTGTAACAGTAACAAATGCCCCCCTGGAAAAAGTGTCCGGCCCTATTGTATTCTGCAATATGGTTCTATAGAAACCCTGACCGTCAATAGCTCAGCGATTGAAGCGCATAATAGAATCCTTTGATTCCCGGGCATTCTATCCTAGGACATTTTAAACTTCTACACCGGCGCATCGTTTTGCAAGTTTTCATTTCCGAGTTTTCCCCTCATTTTATGGGAATGCTGAGTGACATTTTTTTTCTGTTTCCCCTACTGAAGGGTCACGGTCTCTACAGCTGTTTACATGTATTGTATGGAAACTCTTCGTGATTGGGATATCAAAAATTGGTCATCAGTTGTTCGCCAGATCACGAAATAAATTATATATCTATACTCTCCGTATAATATCAAAATCGTGTTTTGAGAAGCAACTAAAACCCTGACAATCAAACGGTTTCAGGTGAGAGCCCATTCACATTATTCGCACCATCAAACAAAGCGATCCGAGAAATGGAAAATCCAACTTTCGACGAACTGATGTCAGACAGAAAACAACTGACAGGTAAGATGGTTCACTTTAACTGGTCATTTTGATAACTTGACCCCACGGTGCGGGCTCTGCAAATTCAGTAGTAGAACATTACTGTTAAAAAGTTAATTTTACAAATCAGGAAATCTAAAACATAAAGTTAATCTTTTTTACAGATGTGCTACTTTACCATCTGGTATCGGGCACTATATTTGAAGCTGGACTCCGGGATGGGGATGTTCTTACTACGATGGGCGGGAAACAAGTTCGAATTGAAGGGTCTGAAAATGACAACAAAGGTAAGAAGTGCTGAAAAACTCGAGGATCTATAAATGCGTGCCTACTTCTCAATACATCCCGGTAAAAATCACCTGCTTTGAGAGCTAAGCTACTCAGGCCGGTGAAATCCCTCCTGCTTTTGGCGAAGCTGCCGTTGGCAAAGATTATACTACGTGCGAGTATTGACTGCAATGTAGTCCTGATTTTTCTTACCACCTTCTTTTGTTTCGTTACAGACGACGTCCGAGTCAACTTTGTGGAGATAAGGGTCCCAGACGTTGCCGTTACAAACGGCGTTTTCCATATAATGGCCGGCGTGCTGATGCCACCGGAAGTCCGCAATGCGTACTGGAAGAAGAACAACGTTGACGTCGTATCCGATTTTGACAAGACACTTCCTTGGCAATTTTAGAACTTCTCTATGAACTATGAAAGTGGCTATGGACAAACGTCAAGAAATGATAAAGCCTAATGGTCTTTATGCATTCTTGCATCATTAATCATGAATTGCAGCCTCGTCCCAAGTCGTTATTGCGCCTCCGCCAATTCCTGACACAAGGTTGGATTGTAGCTACGTTGACAGGGGCGATCGGACACCCAAATATCACGAGATCTCGCAGGGAGGCGCGTGGTTTTACCAGGCTGCATGAATCGCATATATTTCAAGCAGCCAACTCCTCGTGAAAGACGAATCTTCTTCAATACTGATCGTCACGTGCACGTTATCCTTTCATCAAGTCACATCCTGTTTCTTTCCTGTTTATTTATCCTATTTACGTGCTTTTGATATCATTTCAACCTCCGCAGTACGATTGGCCAAAATTGCAAGTCACTGGATTTTATCACGTGCTCGTCTATCGTTCACTTGGTATTGCATATCATTAGTGCTGAGGACGTGACCGGAGAGTGACGTAACTCCCCTACCCTTCCTTGGCCATGAATTGAAAAAACGCTTCGTGAAAGACGAATCTCCGTCGATTGATTGTCATGTGCGCACTGCCCTTCAATCACGGCATGATGATAATGTTAAATTAAACCCCTGTTAATTTGTTTTGTTCACGTGCAGTTAATATAATTTCAACCTGCACAATGAGATTTGGAGAAATTGCTTGTCACTCGCACATCTCTCAGCCTGTTGTTGCTCATATCAATAGTATCTTATATTGCCTATCCTCCCTTAATTTCTTGTATTTCGCTCAAGTTGAGATTACACACCGAACCACAGGAAGACTGTGTTCTGGATTTTCGAGGATGCTGTTTATCAGTCTTACAAAAGATGGCAATACTGTACATGTATGAACTCCATGGTTACCAAGCCCATCAGACTAGCCATGGTCTCCTAAGCCATAACGCCCTGAATAATAATTGAACTACACTAGCATATACCCATGGAGCGGGCAAAGTTGAAATGTAATATACATTAGTTAAATGGGCACGATGATTGAACTACATTAAATTTCTAACGTTACTGAAGTTTTATTAAAGGTTAAACACGAAATTAGGGACTTATAGCTGCTATCTGCATGCAACCCCCAATAGATTGATTGGAGTACGCTATTTTGCACAATGCATTGAGACCAGTGACAGCAGGTCCTGTTCCAAATAAGGCCCTCACATATTAGGCATATCACCTACCCACTCCCGTAATTCAAACTGACAACATCAGTCAGTAAAGAATAAATCAAAGAGCAAGCGCTGGCCACTGTACATATTTTGTCCATCCTGGCATAACTTTTTATTGATACCCTGACTGCATGTTCCGGTAGGCCACTCTGCAGAATTTGCCTTATCACTCAGGTCAGTGTTTCTCGAATAGAACTAAAATAGAACAGGCTAATCATTAATCTCCCTGCTAATACCCTGCACCATGGACCAGGTTGTATAGCACTACATACGTGCTGGAAGCTAATACTGATGTGGCAGGGAGAATATGCGTGAAGTTTGTGTATGCTTTTGAGAATGAGCGGAGCTCTCCAGTCGACGTGCTCTCCACAAAGTTGTTATTTATTCCAAAACCACCAAGATATTCGACGTATGACACCCTCAGTGACACTCTTACTTATGATCCACACCTACGAAACCAAAAGTTGCAAGAATTCGACGCATTTTCGAGGCCCAATTTTGAAACAAAAATCGCCTCCTATTTAGCGGCCACAACGCGCATTATAGTATAGATGCGCATGTACATGTATAGGGTATAAATTCTTTTCAGGGGGACTTTAAAATTCACCCTTTACACAGGACGCAACAACTCTCTCGAGTGGCCCAAAGCCTGAATGAACCAGGGGTCAATGTTCACCTCTGCGGGAGTTCAGAATCCCTCCAACCCCCCTCCACCTTAATCACCTGGGCCGCACACCCCAATAAGTTCAATGTATCGAGCCGTTGAGGGAAGTTCCGAGGCCATTTCCTCGATGAATGATTGATCCAATTCCTTGTTCTTGTAAGTCATTGATTATGATGTTACCACGAAAGCTCTTGTAGAATTATCAAGGTAAACATACCAGCGGCTTCAAGATAGAACCACAGTATCAAAAACAAATTTTCATCAACTTGTTCCCGCGGTTTACACTGACTCTAAGTGCATGCATCTCATGCAAATTTGGAAGGAAATCCCTGTGCCGTCATGTACTGCAATGTATAGGTTGATCGGATGAACATGGATGAAGCCAAGTTGGTTTTTGGATCGGTGAATGGAGCCAATCTTTCAACATTGTAAACAAGAGAGCCAAACGACATCCATCCAGCTCTGCCCAGGTGAAAAGTCGATCACATTGGCTGCAAGTATACAGAATGTGAGCTGGGCAGCCCGATTATGTTTCGGTAAAACTGAACACTCTTAGTTGCGGACCATGTCGGATGTATTGTTGATCGGGCATTGCACGAGACTGAAAATGCGTACTCATTGTAGTCGTGATCGCCTACTAGGGAACTTAATTGCGCTGGAGCAGTTTTCTTCCCCTCTGACTTGGGCAAATATCTCCGGAAAGAAAGAAACTTGCTGGAAAATAGTGACCAGCCGGTCGTGCCTTTCACCTTGGGCGCAATGACCAGTTGGAACGAATGACATCACATTTGTATGGTCATGTGATAAACATTGACCAATCTGATTGGTATGGCGACTACCTGTCATAGTCAAGTTGGCCACGCCAATTCAGTTGACCAACCTGGTAAGTCAAGGTGACCAACCTGAAGGGTCAAGTTGATTGACCAGTTGGTCAGTTGACAGCAGCATTTGTCAGTTGACAAATTTCCAAGACAGAAACGAACACCTGGACCAACGTAAATTGCCAACTTCTGTTTAGAGTGGGCAAAGTCGGCACCTTTATGACTCCCTTCATAAAAGAGAACAAGAGTCCACAGCTATCAAAATGTTTTAGTCCTGAATTTTGTACTTTATTTTAGAAAAGAATCTATAAGAAACCTTTACAACGTGTTGGTGTTGAACTTTGCACCATTCTGTAGAGTATAAGATCAAATATCTCAAGCATCCCGTATATTCTTCAGTCAACACATTACGGTGATTTCTTAGAAAACTATCCTTTGGTCCACATGATCAGGAAGCGATCAACATATTTGGAAAACAAACTATTTTTTAACGTTCACGAAATTTCTTTTTTATCACTGTGTATTTTGGTTTGCTGCGGAATTAAAACCGTCAGGGGCGGCAAATGCGTGTGGGGCGCGAAGACCCCAGCTGTCTCTTTCCGCTTGTAAAGCGTGTCCTACCTCCTCTGAGAGTGTTATCTTCACAACGGAAATAACACTTGGTTAATTTGCTGAGGCATAAATCACCCACTTGGGAAACGAATGTTCTAGCCGAGCCATGACTGTAACACGACTCCGGCAATCACGAGTTTTTGATCATCTCTCCTCTAGCCAATTAAAATATTCTTCTATCCGCTACGCTGTAGTGGGGCGGGCCAGCGCCGGTCTCGTCCCCTCCGACATCTCAAGAGGATCCCTGATTGTGCATTGCGTGTATGGCAAGCCAAAGCGGAATTTATTCAAGACTTTAGAATTACCATTCAAGAAGTTAAATATAAGTTCAAGAAGGAAATATATGTTCAAGACTAAAATATGTTCAACCTTGAATCAAATGTTTTCAACCTTGAATAAAATATGTTCAACCTTGAATAAAATATGTCCAACCTTGAACAAAATATATTCAACCTTGAACAAAATATATTCAAGACTCACGTGACCATATTCAAGACGCACGTGACCACAAAATTGATGACGTAGAGCGTAGAATCTGTGGTACTTCCGATGCGTTCTGTTTCACGACAGGCATTGCGCATTTTGAACCTATACATGTAATTTGCCTGATATGTCTGTGAAACATATATCGACTCTGACATTCACTCGGCATCCATGTCATGATGTGTAGGATTACAGTACATGTCAGGTGTAGGCGGCTAGGTACGTGTACAACCATGTGTCAAAACCTCGTGCGAACAATTCGAGCTCCGAAACGCAACACAAGTACCATGGGTTCGGGAAAGTCCGGACGCGGGTTCGGGAAAGTCCGTAAAGCATCAAAACATGAGCAACTACGTCATCAATTTTGTGGTCACGTGCGTCTTGAATATGGTCACGTGAGTCTTGAATATATTTTGTTCAAGGTTGAATATATTTTGTTCAAGGTTGAATATATTTTGTTCAAGGTTGACAATATTTGATTCAAGGTTGACAATATTTGATTCAAGGTTGACAATATTTGATTCAGGATTGAACATATTTTGGTCTTGAACATATATTTAACTTCTTGAATAGTAATTCCACGGTCTTGAATAAATTCCGCTTTGGCTTGCCATATGCGTGACCTGGCCTGTCCGTAATCTTCGTCCAGCGAGGTGAAAAACACTTTGTTTTTCAGCATCTCAAAAACCATATATAAGCTTTCATTTTATAGAATAACCTCTACGATAGTGTGGGCCGAAAAACCCTTAAATCCTATATTTCTAAGAGTGCAGGACCTGATTACGACGTGCACTGAAACCCTTTAGCAGAAACCCAGGCGCTGGGAACCACTTCAAGTATTTTAAAGTCAACACAACATTTCCTTTTGAAGTTCATCCGGACCAGACATATCAATAAACCACACGTACATGTTCCCTAATTTGTCGATGACAATATCTAATATAAACTCAAATCGTTTATTTTGACCCCGTATTTTCTACTCCATGGTTGGCCATTTTTGAAAAGACTTTTTGAAAACCACAACGCTGAGTCCTAGGGGTTGCTTGCGCCCAATATGCTTCTAGGTCATTGTCAAGATTTTATAAATACTAGCCTTTATCAACTCTTGCCATCGTTTAATACGTTTCGTGAGAACTCAGTTGAACTTCGTCTATTTACCACCACCAGGTTCAACGTGCGTTCAAGGTGACGCAGTTTTAATCAATGAAAAATGTTTATATTCGATATAAACTGTTATAGGTTGATAAGTCGGGTCTGTACTGGAATTATAGTAGCAAAAATACTGAGCTAAATCGAAACCTTCTAGCACCTTCTTGCTGTACGCGGCCCAACTATTTTGATGAAATCTTCAGGCTACACAGCCAATTTTGGCGAATCGGTCGTGTTTATTTAATCCTCTGTATAGACAAGTTGTACTTCTTCGTTTTACCAGCCGCTTTAGGTACTAAAATTCGTCCTCCAAGGTAGCTAGGTTTCTACTTGCACGTTATCTTCTATTTGCTTCAGAATCTGGTTTCAAGTACCAACTAAAATGCTTTTTATCCAAACGTGTACTCCGAAAAAAGCACGCTCGGAAATGTTGTTGTGTCGTTAGCGCAACCAAGCTACATGTACATGTACGTTGTCGATGTTGCTGTGGATCGAAAATCACATTGCTAGTGCCTTAATCATCATCGAGAACATGATACTGTGGTCATTGAATGGTTTCTTAAAGGAACAAGTTTGACATGATGTTAGTTTTTCTTACGAAATTGGCCTCTAACTGGGCCGTGTCTTCCTGGGCAAAAATTATTCCTGTTGATGAAAAACACTCCGTTATGTTATTATGCGCGCCCACGGTATCCGTGGTAAAGATAACTACCCTACATTCCCTATACCGACTGGCTTGCCTGGCCCTGGGCATCATCCTATCTCACTCTTACCTCCTCGGAGATAGTACATGTACGTTTACCTTTGACATTCAGCAAAGTACGTCAATTTGGTGACAGAAGGCGATTTTTCTTTGTTGTGTTTTAGTCAGTTCTTTATCCTAGGGGCTTCTCTCCCACCCCCAATTCGACTCGGTCTCAAATGGGACCTTTGACATATTACGGTTAAAGACGCCCGTGATATTAGTACGAAGGGATATCGATTGAAAAATGTGCGTGGGTGTTTCCGATCACATTTTCTGTCTATAATGGATGAGATAACACAACCTACCGCAGCAAAGACTGATGGCTGTGCTGTCGTCGCCCACACATGGCATGCGACATTGACGTAAATTGGAAACCATACAATTGAAGCGAGCCGGGTTCATTTGGTCGCGTGTCTGATTGAGAAAGGGTTGGGCCCACGCCGTGCGTTAAAATACTCTTCAATCAGCAGCGAATAGTCGATCTCAAAACAATTCTCTTCTGGTGTAACACATGTGAATGTTCCCTATTTTTCAGTGTGTCCATGCAATCGGCGGAGACCATGACTTGTCAAGTGCTAAAATAACACTCGATAGAGTCATACATGTTGACATCGCTTCCGGATATAAAGTCACAAATTACAAATTACAAATTACAGTCACATGACTGTCTCCGGAAGCTGGTATAACATTTATTAGGTTTACTATCATACGTATACCACCACAGCGATATTGCATTAAAAGATGGTCGCGGTAAAATGACACACACCCAGGTCTCCAGTGAACACCATGATACACGTAATGCATTTTTAAAAGATTATACAAGTACAAAACAGGCTTTTTCTTTTATAAGGACATGGTATACGATACTTTTTATCGAAATGCATGTCGAATAGCGAATCCCTGGAATGATTTCAAGCAATGGCTTCCCAGGGATTCGCCTGCAATTGTCGTAGGTTGTATGTCATGTCCAATATGGGTATCAAAAGCCGGGATGGATTTGTGGTGCCTGGGTATACCTAGCCGTCCAGGCTATGCTGTGCGCACCTTTTGACGTCCCTGTCGTTTTACAATACTACAATCATTGTGCATCCCCAGGGAGAAAAAACAGCAGTGAAAGCCCATCCTGAATACGCAGTTTCCTGGCTGAAAAGAAGTGCGAGTCGAAAAAATCTCGGGAAAAAATTACGCACAATCGTCTGATCCGTTTTACGTCTGCGAAACTGCGCAAATCCTATCCATCATCTCATGCGTGCGACAAGACAAGGCGTATATACATTCTTTATCTCCTCAACTCTGGCATAATTACACTAAGTGACAGAAATACCATAATAAAGTAGCATTTTTCTCATTTCCACCCGTCAAACGGAGCATTTTTCACACAAAGCTGCTTATCGTTCGCCTCGACGTTGGCGATGTGTTCCATTTTTATCTATCTATTGTATTCTGCAGCAATATGAGTCAGCTCAGCTTTCATGTCTGGGAGATGTTGGCGGATCAACTCGACATGAGAACCTTGATGCTGCTGCTAAACGCCAGAAGTAGGCAGCTATCAAGAGGATCGGAATATGATGGAATCATGCCGAAAACAGGTCCAGTTCACGTAAAGGGAGATCTAAGAGATATGACATGGTTTATGTGAAGAGGGCGTCAGAGATATACATCCGTAAGTTTGCGCAAAGTGTTGATACCAGTATATACAATTCTTGTAATGTTCGCATGATAAATGCAGCCAGAGCTGTCCCATAAACAGTAACTTAATATTATCATTAGCGCCAGTCCGGTATCACATCCCGCTATATACTCCCTCAAACTGGAAAGCTGCTGGCGATGATTAAGCATGATATTATCATGTTCCACCTTACACCATTCATTCCGTCAATTCGAAAACGCCACGGATGTATAGTACTTTACTACATCCGTGATAAAGCTTTATAAAAGCAAGGGCTTTAGAGATGCCGCTACGAAACTTAACTTGACCAAAGGTGAAGTTTTGACAGTCGTGCTTTTTGAAGGAATATCGCTTATTGGCACTGGCTGTGAGCATGGCTGCCTCAAAAAGACCCTGGGTCACTCTGTAGAAATGGCACAAGGAACATCGTAAAATGATGTATTAGCACCTTCTTACTTCAGTTTTTCCACAGAATCCAGTCAACACGTCACCCCTCGACTGATCGTACCTGCTCTAAAGACAAACCATTCTCTAGTCACCAGTGTCTGGTGTAAGAGTTTAAGTTTAAAGAAAACCGACCAGCCATGTTTAAATATCAATTTATCAACTCCCCCACCACATCACGTATGCCTCGCCACTGCAACCTCCGGCTGCAACCCTGGAAGAGCGAGCGGTTGTTGTTATTATTATTTTCTTGTGAGTCACCAGTATCCTGTTAGTCATTCGCTTCCCGTGAGCTACCGTCAGCATCAGCCATCGAGAGCAATCATTCATTCCCTGGCCACAAGAATGGTAATATAAGTAACGCTTCCCCGGGAATAGCCTACCACTGATTCACTAGCAATCTACTTACGAACAGCTCATGATGCTTTCGAAATAGTGCCACGTTCCCAAAGGTTGTTCAGTATCATGCAAATAATATTCTTTGTAAATCGGTAAAGTGACCAATTTAAAGTTGTTTCACGTTGCCAACTGCTGGTGACAAAACGTAAGTCAGTTGATAAACTTTGTAGTCAACTGCTTTTTATAATTAGTGAATAATGATAAATCTTAGCCATTAGCAACTCATGTACCCCAAGCCCGCTGGTGATGTTACCAAAGTTGACCAAACCGCATGGTCAGGTGACCAACCTGGATAGTCATGTTCTTGACCAAGCGAATTGGTCAGTTGACCAACCTGATAAGTCAAGTTGGCAATTGGTCATTTGACTGACATTTTTCTCTTGACCAATTCCCTAGTCAAAAAGCATTTTGACTGTGCAAGGGAAGGGCTGAAGGCTTTCTGAGGAGAGCCAAAACAATACTTTTGTTATTTTTCGTGCGCAGTCTGCATAAAAAAACTTTTTAGGTGGCACCAAGGGTGTGTGGGGGGGGGGCAGATTACTTCCGTCATCAGGATGATTGTAAGTGGTTGGGTGGTTGCAACCACCCGTCCACCCTGCATCATGCGTATATCTGGCGGTCAATTTCCCTAAGTGGTAAATAGAAGACTGGCATAGATAATCGCCATGGCAGAGGCAAAATTGCCAACACATCTCATCCCAAAGCGCCACCGATGTTTACAGTTTATCTCCGGCCCTGTCATATCTCGTCATCATGACTGACAACCAAAAAATCGCAATAGACCGCACTCGTATGATAATTTCTTCAGCAAAAACTTCATATAAGAGATTATACAGTGTGTCAACTGGAGTGCATGACTCAACTCGAAATCTGCTAATATCAACCATTAGTAGGCATCATTTTACATCTTTGTAATGCGATGTTTTTTCGATTCTGTTGATGGATGGCATTACTATTGAATTTATCTCAATTTTGCCGTCATTTTGAAATCTAATTGCACATCATGCTCACTTTCTTAATAGCAGGTCGTTGATCCGTTTAACACACTCCCACGTTTTTCACACCAAAACGTACTTCACAGCGTCTTGCATCGTTTTACCTTGGAACTGCGCAGTTACGAGTTTTCACGAGAAGAAAAATGGCTTACAGTTACTCATTTCAGAACAGCCCTGTTTCAAGTCACGCTTTCTGAAATAGAAGTCATGAAATCCAGTCAAACCCCGGATATTACAACAGAACGCATGAAAGATATTTCATACAATAATCCTCAGTAATGACTTCGTGACAATTTCGAATGACACGCCATTTCAGTATAAGATATTCACCTGACAACGACCACGCAATGTTACCGGAGATGGTCACATAGATCATGCCAAAGTTTTGATTAAAGACACCAACACTTCTTTCAATGCAACAGCTATATAGACCTGAAATCTAATATGGCCGCCAAAAATCTAAAATGGCTGCCAGTTACATGAAACTTATATATTTATCGACGGACACAACTCTTAGGATCAGTTTGGCGAAACCCCTGCGAAATCCTTGTCTCCGGCCTGTCTACCGGGTGCATTGTAAATGAGGGCGCACCACGGCCGGAGGGGAAACGACAACGGAGGCGACTAAAAATACATGTATCGTCAAAACAGATTAACCCATTGGTTTCCATAAGAAGCCACCCAAATTCGTCTCCCAGATGGTTAATAAGTATCAGAGTATTTCAATATTGAAAGATTCTGGTGGTACGAAACGATTGATCCCCTTTCAACCTCATCAGAATAACTGATTGTGTTGGCACGAAGTCAATAGATTTGGATGAATCAGTCCGCACCTTGGCTACTGCTACTTGCAAGGTTTACCCTCTGACTCATGTACATTACAAGTACAGTGGAACCTCCTTTAGCGGACACCTCTCTATTAAGGATAACCTTCCTATGAAGAACGCTAGTTAGGGTCCCAAAGAGGTTTTTTCCATTCAATTTGACCTCTCTAATCATGACACCTCTCTATTTAAGACAGCACTTGTCAGTCCCGATGGTGTCCTTAATAGAGATGTTCGACTGTACATGAATTGTACACCGCCAACATTTCCCCGCCTCTTTATTTTTGCGCCAATTCGCGAAAATTTCAAAAATAAAATCGTGAATTTGTTTCAGCTGGCGGGTTGTAAAGGTCCTTCCGTTATTCAAATCAAAATATTTTTTTGCTATTTTTATTTGTGCAAGTCTAGGTTATTAGTGAAATCTGCGAAAGTCTGGAGATTGATAATAGTCTACAAGTTAAAAAAAAGTGCATTTGCGCTGGTTCGACATTTCCAGAGAAGATACCCAGGTGGATCTCATGAGCAAACATTAGTTTTGGATAACGTTAATTCCTGAATATTGGCCGAGTTATAGTTTAACAAAATGTCGCTTCGTGGAGCCAGTAGTGATTGGCGGTCACACCGTAATTCATTACATGCAGCTGATGTGCGACAATATTAGGCAGGTTTCGCAACCCCTACGAATGACGAAGTACTTGGAAGATCTACGAAGATCTGTGCTATACACGAAAGTCAATCATCTTTTATATCTGTGTGGAGAATCGGAGAAATTTTCAAACAAATTCGACGTAATGGTCATTCTTTGCCTGGTCGCCTTGGTAGCTCTGTGCTTATTATTTGCTGAGAGTTACACGACCCACAAATAACGAAATTGAATCCATGCAGCTTCCATGAAACTTGCACGGAAATGGCGCATCATTGCGACCGTGTGGCCCTCGGTCCATGCAGGAAAAAAGTCAGTCACAAGTCGCAATCTGAGCATTTTAAGCAGTCTGTCGCGCCAGGACGAGGAAGCGGAGCCAATTGAGAAGAACAACGGACCTAAAATGATTTCACATATTAATATTAAGATTTCGGGTTGAAATGTATCGGATAATGTGACTGTTTATCCTGGAAGGTAACATCTGTAGTAGGCAGGAACCCTCGACCAGGGCGTTTCTAGGGAGTCCAAGGGCTAAAGTGCTAAGTGGCCCTAGTTCATCTACAGCCCTTTCGTGTGCCGCGCCGTGCGACAGCTTTTTTCAATATCTGTCTCTCATTCTCAAACTAAATTCAGAAATTCTGCCGTGAATACACGATGCATAAACATTTAAGCATTTCGAATACAATACTAATCAGCAATTTCGAAATTCACGGGTGCGGTGCAGGTTGTGGCATTCAAACAAACAATCGTCCATTCAAGATTTTAAAACTTAATTGTTCTATTGATATTTTCCAGTTGTTGACCACTGTGTCACGACAGTATATAATCTGGTATTCCAGTTGATAAACCGGATCTTTCGATCACGCAGTTAAAAATTGACCTACATGTAGATCATAGGCAACGCTAGTCGCTTTACTTGGTTATTTGTCAGGGATAAAGTCTCAACTAAGAGTCTAAGATTAAAGGCATAGTTATCAGAGTCCCCCCCCCCCGAAAGATTCTGATGTTATCTACCACACTACATTTTATACACATTTGGGCCTCCTGTCTTATTCTTGGGATCATGCCATAACTCCCCGCAAACGAGCCGAGCGGTTTATTTTCACAGCGACATGCGATCATGAGACAAAAATCGCTACTTGTGTGCGGTGCTCATCGCATTGACCTCCAACAAAAATCAATGAATTGGGCGACCTGCGATCGGATCATCCTGACATAACCAGTGGTTTTCATTACACTCCGGTGCCTGTCGATATTTTTGACGTAGGAGTAAAAAAAGCCTGATCTCAGGATGGCGATCGAATGTAGAGATTTTCGTGGCCTCCATTTGATTTGGAACACAAAAATTAAACCAGTTGGCCCGATAGCGGTACACGTACCGATATTGATATTGAAAAACATTGTTATTCTGTCTCGGCGCATGACTGGACACTTCTCGGTCATGTTTGTCGTTCTTGATATGACCCTATTATCAAAAAGGAAAAAACGGCTTGTATGTCCTAGATTTGCGAGTAAACGGGTTAGTGCGTAGTAGAGTTCGCTCCTTTTGAAAAATTTCGCTGAAGTGGAATCGACCAATTTAGGCTTCCTACAATGTGCCTCTATTGTTGTAATCGATGACTATTCGTAGACTATTCGTAGACTATCGATGATTATTCGTAGTATTTCTAAACGTACTTCTCTCCTTAAAGACATTCGTTAACAATTTGAAATTTTGAACCCTCCCCCGAAAAATTTCCTTGTGAAAAAATGGAGAATGCGAAAAATGATGCAAGCAATTAAGCCTGTCGTTTTCAATGCATGCGGAGCATTTATATCTTCCCTGCAATGCAACGGGATGATTATTTTTGTGAAAATGAAAATAATTCGTGTGATAGTACCGAGGGGCTTTAGCAGCGAAAGGGTTAAAGAACATGCGTGGTCTCAGGTTTCTGTCTGATCTACATTATCATTCCTAGGCCTCAGTCTGTGCAGACGCTTTGTGCAAATATATATGTATATCATGAGCAGTAGCTTGCGGGTTGTTTTTTTTCTGGTATATATACATGTACACCCTAGATATTTCAACACTGTCTAAGTCTAAGTTGTATGCCTGGATCTGTGCTTCGTGAGCATCTCCCAACTTGTCTATCCAAATGTGCATATTTAAAAGTGCATGAATATATGCATGACGCATGAATGATTCACACACAGACACACCCGTCGCTTTATTGAACATCTTCAATGCACCAATAAACGACTGAAACGGGAGTGTACATCATAGCTCAGTGTCCTGTTGCGGTCCGCCAGGCACGCATCCGGCCTAGGCCAGGCTTTGCCCGTCGCCCGAGATCGCAAGAAGGCCTGGGGATTTTGGACTGTGTGAGTGTAGGCCTATTATGGTACATAATACCGATATTTCGTTGTTGTATTATAACCGGAGGGTTACATCACACATCTGCTTGACTTATTAGATATCACCGACCGACATACATGATTGTATGATAAAAAGAGGCAAGCTTATTTTGACGGCAAAATCATTTTGACCTTAAGGAAAAGATAAATGCTTGGCCTAGAAACAATAGGACAATACCATTGTTTTTCATAACGTAATAAGTGACCCACTGACATACCAACTTCTTTTCTTGCTCGGGTGCTGCCTGACGCTTGCAAGAGCTTTTTTATTAGATCTATTATTATATCCAGTATTTAACGATTTGGTCCGGGGGGAGGGGGGCAGTAGGCCCCTCTGGGAAAGGGGGCAGAACACCACTTATCGTCAGAACAGACCCCAAAATCTGCATGGAAGCACATTTTTCGCAGACTTCTGGCCGGGGCGGAAGTTGCCCCCCCCCCCCCCCCCCCGTTAAACTAAAGCAAACATTTTAGATCTTCCTACTTGTATTGGGTTGCTGATTAAAATAATAGGTCGATGTGGACTTGACGTTGATGACGACGTAATAATTCGAAAATGACGAGATGTCAGTTGAAAGGAAGCTGACAAGATATTTTCCCCGTCACAATTCAGCATATGGATTGGTCTGTAGGCTTACTACGAATCAACAGCAGATCAGACTACAATACACCAATTGTCAGGAATTCATATCACGTACAGTACAAATCAATTTCCCCGTTGCTTACGCCAAAATACACCAAACTATGGTACATTTTCTGATGAATTACTTGGCAAGTTGCCCTACTATTATTATTATGTTGGACCTGGGGTTCAAAGTATCAATTACTAGGCCTACGCGACAGTCAATTGACCTAAATAGTCTCAATTATTTTTATGTTTCTGTCCAGGCAAGTGCCTATAGGTCTGTCTCAGAATCCGGTTGCTGTGCGGCCTCCATATTAAAGATTTGTTTTGGTAAAAGAAAAAAGCTTTATTTGTAAACAAAAGAAACTTAGCCAAAAAGGCAGTTTTAATCTTGGCCCACAACTGCCAGGCAAGTCGTCTCAGCAAGACTTTTGGCAAGGGCCAGAAGGTCTAATTGGCGGTTTGCACGTGGTAAAAATGCAGGGAAAAGCGTCTGGTTGACTCAGTGATCAAAATATATGTCGAAAAAGCGTGATTATTGATGATGAACTTTGAGAGACAATAGACTCCTGTCGGCCATTTTGTGAACATTTATCGGGCCCGCCCGGTCTCAGCCTATAGTCTCCCAGTTAAGTGGTTAACTAAAACTTTTACGACCAGATGAGATGGACCCATAATTTTGACCAAGACAACGTGTCGTTGGTCCCGATGCGGTTAATTCACCTGGCGACCGGATTGGTATTTTTCTGTCTATGAACCCTTCTTCGGCAAAAAATCTGAAGGTTTTTCTTGGAGTACTCTCTTTATATAAAAAGAGGCCTTTACGCATCTTGCCCTAATCGTGACGTCATGTCATCAATGAAAATATCGACCGCCATCTCCTTCCGTCTACGACAGTCCATGAATGATGCTGTGAACCCCGCTACAAGGAACAATTAGACATTACCAAGAGTGTGCCTAATAATATAGAGGTTTCTAAATTAAAATGACGGGTTTTGTATTTGGATTTAGTGTCCGGGCTAAAAGTGTACGTTGTAAACCGACTTATCGGAGTAGCGAGGTTCAGTTACGTTATATTTTACGTCAATACTTCCGCTTCCGATAGCAGCTGTACTACATTTTGGTGTCATCTTTTGATTGACCAGTTAAACTGTACATTTCATGTGCCGCGGGTGAAAAGTTAAGTACATCTTCTGATGTTTGAAGCCATCGTAATGCTATGCCAAAAGCACCAATGACGATTCGCAGTTATCTTTAGCGTTCGTTTGCGTAAGACGGTTGCCAAGGCAACCGGCATCAGCAGCCTTGGGGTCTGTTGCCATATTCGGTTATGTATATCGACGGAAATGATCTCCCAGTGCCACAAATCAAAGAATGAGTGGGAAATCTACGCGGCATATATAGGCAGTGCTTTTATGGGAAGATGACGTTGTTTTGCGTCAAGTTGAAATAAAAAGGGAAATTCAGCTCTTTGAGGTCTGATGGTAAACAATATTTCCGGCAGACATGGTTTTATCTCCTTCTTTCTATATGAGCTGAGATGTGTTAAAGGGGGACTATAGGCAGGAGCAGCGAGGTAAAATTGGCCATCTTCGGGTGATTAATATCCACAGTAACGGCACTAGGTCATGTTAGATTCAGCACTAGATATATTCAAATGATTTTGACATACTGAGATACTGAGATGGGAGAGACCCTTATTGGTAACATTGTGTAAATTCATCTTGCCTACCTAGCAGCTTCCTATAGTGTCCCTTTAAGATATATGGCATTTCTCTTTCACTAGCAAGAAGAGAGCTACGATACCAAATGGCCGCAAATGAGTTAAACTTCGATTGACCCACGAAAGGCAAAGCAAAGGCTTCGGGATGAACCCAAACCATGATTAATCTTAACTTTTGATTGCAGCTCTATGAAATTCGTTCCCGTCATTGACTTGAACATGGGGTTGGAAGTCATTAACAGAAGGACAAGTTTTGTTTATCAAAGACGTTCATTGGCGGAATCGGCTACCTCACCTCACACCCCGAGGTTAAACCCCGGGTAAACAGAAGAAATTCAACAAATTAGATATGTATACATATATCATTATAAATTTATCATGAATAGGTAAATAAGTTTGAATGAGAGGTGCAATATGTTTTAAACGTGTGGACTGTGCAACATTGGAAAAAAATGCATGGAAACGAGTCATTCAGTTAATACATTACATGCACCCTTGAAATATCAAAATGCATTACATTTATACACCTTTGACAATACTGTACGTGTGCGACAAAAGCCAGTATTACACACCGTGTAATGCCGGAGGTCTTGCACTTCGCAAAGTACCCATCTCTATTTCTGCATGTTTGTAATTGTAAACAGTGTATGGAAATACCTAATTGAATAATATATACAATGTGTTTAGTATCCAAGCACCGGATCCAAGCAGCGTGTTTACAACATCATCGATTAACCCCAAAGGCAAGAAGTTAAAACCTTCGCATTGTTAAACAATCGACAAGGGAACAGAAATAATGTTCGATAACCGATTTCATGAAGTGTTTTTTGCGCCAGGGTTGATCTACAAAACGATGAAACTTATTCAACAGAAAACCAAAACTAGCGAACCTCACTTTTACATAATTTTTCAGTGTACATGTATGTGTATTAGCAAGAATTTATAAAGACTAGTCTTTATAATTCTTGGTATCACAAGTGGGTGTCAATTAGACATCTATCCAACGAGATGTCCGACAGATATCAACTGGTTGACATCCAATAGACAACAACCATAAAAATAGACATCACTATTAGACAAAATAGTACACACCAACAGGTTGATGTCTATTAGAAATCAATTGGTTGATGTCAAACAGACGCCTAATAGATGTGTATCAGACACCTAATAGATGTATATCAGACGCCTAATAGATGTATATCAGATGCCTAATAGATGTATATCAGACGCCTAATAGATGTATATCAGACGCCTAATAGATGTATATCAGACAACTATCTAAAGATGTCATCAACAGATTTCCCCTGTACCCCGTACCCCACAAAATGCTGTGGACATCGCGGTAATTACCCGCCAACGAACACCAAAACAGTCTTTTCAATGACTCTCTAGCTGGTCAGAAGCAGATCCAAGGATCAGCTCACTAACCGAGCCATGTCCCCATCAATGATACCATCTAATTGTTTCTTAAGCTTGCTGACTACTTTTGCATTCCCCGTTGCCAAAGTGTCACAATCGCGTCTTGTAAATCTGAATTCTTCATTCCAGTCAGACTTCGGCACAACAGTGTCGTCCATGAACCTAGTCCTCGTAACTTCACTGCAAAATATGTTGATGATATCATTCACTTCTTTAAAACGTTGCAATTCTTCTTGAAAATGTTCCTCATACGAAATCTCTCGTAAAAGTCTTTGTTTAAAGTGGTCATAATATAAATGGTCAACTTTGTTCCAAGCCCGAGATTTGTTATGTAATTCCTCGGGATATTGTATTGTTTCTGTAAACCTGCTGTTCAGGCGTATGAACACAACATCACGCATCGCCCAGCACATCCGTCGCCGAAGCAGCACCATTGACTCGAACAAGTATTCCGTCAAAAGGACCAGGTCAAAAACGCCATCAATATCGTGGAGGTGGCTTTCGGCGACTTCCATTGGTGCGTTTTGGGGAAAACCGAGGGTGTAGGCCATGAAACTCTTTGTCCATGAATATACAGAACTCTTTGTCCATGAAAATACGGGCGGATCTCGCCTGTGGTGGGCCTTTGGATCGGCAAAGAAATTATATATCTGAAAAAAGAAGATACATTTATTACATCAGACCCATCCGAAGAAGCAGGCACCTATAGAGATAGGGTTTTTAAAAACCGACCCTCCCCGTGATTTTTTGGCGAAGAATGGTACTTAAACCCTCAGAGGCTTTTCAGCAGCTCAAAAGTTATTTTTCATTTCTCAGCAGAACAGAAAAAGGCCGTAAGCATTAGAACCTGATAGTATTCTATAGGTCATACCTTTTCCTCAGTGGATCCCTTGATATGATTCCTCAGACGAGGTACGAATTCAATAAGTGATCGGAGCTGGTAAAGGGGTTCCCTCATCACTGCTAAATATATTGTGTCTCGTGGCATTACGTTTCTCCAAGTCGTGAGGTTAAAGCGTTGGTGGAAGAAAGAGGTTTCAAGAGGTACGCCGCCCTCATTCAGGTCTTCGTAGCGGTAGATGTGCTTTGGCAGAACCACAGCAGGCCACCCAATATCTGACCGTGATTTCGAGGCGGGCAGTGCCATCGTTAAGTTGTTTTCCAGGGCATATTTTCTTAGGACGCTTGCTACTGTGCTTGACGAGCATTTGTGAACTTTGACGAAGACGAAGTGCTTCTTTGGACGGCACGTCCGAGACCGGACAGGGAGGGGCCTGCTGATGCTGTACTGCCTGATAAGCTCGAGTAACCTGTCTCCAGTTCTCCAATTTGTTTCTCCCTCTTCGAGTCGACTGCAGCGTAGAAATAGAAGGAACGTAATAAGATATGACAACGCATGAGAAGACATGAACACGTGTAGGCCGTGTACCAAAAGAATCCCAAAAACTATCACCCTGACAACATTTAGGGGGCAAAGTAATAGTAAAAATGCTCTCAATATGATGAATTAGGTGAACACATAATCAGGAATATCCCACAACAATAGTTGCACAACTCTTTCGCTAAGGCAACTGTCACATAGACCTCACGTTTTCACGCCTCATGTGTGACGCTTCACGGGTCATTCATGACCTGAAGAATTCCCCAGGTATTTTCAATATACCATGTCACATGAGGCCTAATTTTGTAGTCATTTTTATTTTTGGCCGATTCATGTCATTTCGTGCGTGAACTCATGAATGTCATAAATGACTCAAAGAATTGGACGGCCAATTCTTTGTGACGTGAACTTGGTGCAGAGAGGAGGTGCCTGCTGTCAAAATCACCTGAATATGAGTATCCGATGGTTTCCGACCTTTTTTTACCGTAATTGGAGTTCTCCAGTTACAACCGATAGGTTGGAGATGCGGCAGCACGAGTCTCTTCAACTCATCGAAGGTTTGATAAGACATTTGCATGTAGTTAAAGAAGAGTTCCTCATCCGGATGGTTGACGAGATGTTTGTAGGTTCTGTGGAACTCCCCCCTGGTGTTTCGGACCAGGAAATGTTCCCTACACCATACTGTACGATGTTGCCTTCGCTTTCTTTTGCGGCCGTTCTGCATTAACAGCAACATGGCCAACATTTCGTCCTCGGAGGAGTCCATTTCCGTTCGCGGGAAACGCCAAGTGACAAATGAACGAGTTCAAAGTGAACCATATGTGACATCCCCTAAAAAATGACGGATGAATCGTGACGCGTGAGGCCTCATGTGCACGTATGGCCTCACGCGTGAGGCGTGAAAAATGAATCGTTCATTTCTATGTGACAGTTGCCTGAACGATTCATTTTTCACGCCTCACGCGTGAGGCCATACGTGTCACACAGGGATGTCACATAGGGGATGTCACATATGGTTCACTTTGAACTCGTTCATTTGTCACTTGGCGTTTCCCGCGAACGGAAATGGACTCCTCCGAGGACGAAATGTTGGCCATGTTGCTGTTAATGCAGAACGGCCGCAAAAGAAAGCGAAGGCAGCATCGTACAGTATGGTGTAGGGAACATTTCCTGGTCCGAAACACCAGGGGGGAGTTCCACAGAACCTACAAACATCTCGTCAACCATCCGGATGAGGAACTCTTCTTTAATTACATGCGAATGTCTTATCAAACCTTCGCTGAGACTCGTGCTGCCGCATCTCCAACCTATCGGTTGTAACTGGAGAACTCCAATTACGGTAAAAAAAGGTCTGAAACCATCGGATACTCATATTCAAGTGATTTTGACAGCAGGCACCTCCTCTCTGCACCTAGTTCACGTCACAAAGAATTGGCCGTCCAATTCTTTGAGTCATTTATGACATTCATGAGTTCACGCACGAAATGACATGAATCGGCCAAAAATAAAAATGACTACAAAATTAGGCCCTATGTGACATGGTATATTGAAAATACCTGGGGAATTCTTCAGGTCATGAATGACCCGTGAAGCGTCACGCATGAGGCGTGAAAACGTGAGGTCTATGTGACAGTTGCCGGCCCAAGTATTTACCGGTTTGAGGCCTCACCCAAAATAGGTCAAAATTTGACGCTTTTTTAAAGTTCGCATATATTTTTGCTACACGTATTAGGGCCTGTGATAATATCAATTACCTGTCCCACGGCTTCCAGTATATTCCGCCCACGACGAATGTTAGGATCATGACGGTACACAGGCAGCTGAGAAAACTGACCAGTCGACGCATCCTGGAAATAGTGAATTTGGTTCCTTATTTTTGAGTCATAATGTGTCCGTGTGCAGTATCCATTATGGTTTCTTCAAAGAATTAAGGGTGTGGTGCATGCCATAAGCATGTCCATTCGTAAGGTTTGCTTACAGGTTTTTGCGGCGATAATCCTTGGGCGATTGTTCACACAGTATTCCAATTTATATAGACCTAAAGAATACTTACATACACTTTTATTTGGTAGGCATAATCCTTCCATTCTGGTATTGCCTTTGTTCCCCATGACTAACCCCACGGAATATCTTGCCGTGCGACACAGCAACGATAAAGGCGATATGTTATGTTTTTCCATTACAACAATGGTCATTATGCTCAGCTCGGTCTATTGTAAATGTAGATCGATTAAGCCCTCCCTCTACACGTCAAAACTCATAGAAAGAAAGGATTTTGAACTTTTGAAACTTCGCGTTAATTCATTAGGAAGAATATTTTATTTTGCACCCCCCCCCCTCCCCATGTCATTTTAGACAGTCAAAATGTGGTTTGGTAATTTCGAACGAATCAAAAGTAGATCCATGGACCAGGAATTCACTAAGTATCAATAATGTCATTTAATCGTTTCTTGAGCTTTTTGATCACTTTCGAATTCATCGCTGCCAAATTATTACAATCGCGTCTAGCAAATCTGAATTCTTCATTCCACTCAGACTTCGGCACAATTATGTCCTCAGTGAGCCTATTCTCCATAACTTCACTACAAAATCTATTGATAATAAGGTTCACTTCTTTAAAACGTTCCAATTCTTCTTGAAAATCCTCCTCATTTGAAATCTCTCGTAAAAGTTTTTGTTTAAAATGGTCATAATATAAATGGTCAACTTTGTTCCAAGCCCGAGATTTGTTATGTAATTCCTCGGGATATTGTATTGTTTCTTTAAACTTGCTGTTCAGGCGTATGAACACAACATCACGCATCGCCCAGCACATCCGTCGCCGAAGCAGCACCATTGACTCGAACAAATACTCCGTCAGAAGGACCAGGTCAAAAACGCCATCAGTTTGTCGGAGATGTCTTTCGGCGACTTCCATTGGCGCGTTTTGGGGGAAACCGAGGGTGAAGGCCATGAAGCTCCTTGTCCACGAAAATACGGACGGTCCTCGGCCATGATGGGCCTCTGGATCGGCATAGAAATTATATATCTGGAAAGGAAACATACCTTCATTACGTCAAACCTCTTGAAAGAAGCAGGGACCAAAAAATACTTAATAACGCTTTGATCTGTTTGTTGGGCCTTGCTGCTGTCATTGACTGTTTTATTATGTCTATAAATAGACAGAAATGTTTAACTCATGTTAACCCCTTACTTAAGATCTGTCTCCAACGCCAAAACCAGCTAAACTTTTGAGATGCGGATTGTTTTTACTGCGACAGAAACAAAAGACAAGCCTGCCGGCGATGACGGTTCACGTAGACTTCTTTATTTGTATATGTATTAAATTCGGAAAGATGGAAAAAGCACAAATTACCTAGCAAGTAAGGTCAATACATTGGTACGCTTATTCTACTTTTATGGTACCTTTGTCAACTGAACCAACGAAGTATGGCACCATCTGCCTTGAAGCCAAAGAAGCGCCTTTTTCAACTTTTGTCTTGAACCCTTTTTTACCTCAGAAACCAATTGTATTCAGTCATGCTTTTGCTTCACTCCAGGTTTGTAACAAAAGTTATAAGATGAAGGTTAAAACAGGGACAAACAACTTGGTTAGTTTTTACCTTTTCTTTATTTGATCCATCGATGTGATTCCTAAGACGAGGTACGAATCCAATAAGCGATCGGAGTTGGTCAAGGGGTTCCCTCATCACTGCTAAATAGACTGTGTCCCGTGGCATCACGTCTTCCCATGTCGCCAGGTTGAAGCGTTGGTGGAAGAAAGAGGTTTCAATGGACACGCGTCCCTTACGGAGGTCTTCGTAGCGGTAGATGTGCTTCGGCAGAACCTTGGCAGGCCACCCTATATCTGACGGTGACCTTATAGGCAGGGCCATGGTTAAACTGTTCTCCAGAGCATATTTTCTTAGGACGCTTGCTACTGTGCTTGACGAGCATTTGTGAACTTTGACGAAGACGAAGTGCTTCTTCGGCTCACATCCCCGAGTTCGAACTGGGCTTGGTTGGCTAACGATTGGCGCCCTGATAAGCGCGAGTAAGCTTTCTCCAATTTTCCAGTTGCTTTGGTTCACCTCAAATTTACTGCAATGTACATAAAAGTTTGAAGAAGTCAGAAGAATTAAGACTTGGGCTTGTAAAATATTCGATCATATCACTGACCAAAAAACGCCTTTGAGTTTTTGATCAGCACCATGATAGACAGAAAAAAATCCAGATTTGATATCCGATTGCGCATGCGCATGAATGATTATCGTAAATATTCTTCCAGTTTCTGTCAATCGTGGCGCTTATCAAAAGTCCACAACATAGTACATGTATATCAAAAACCCTTAATATAATTCTTTGAAACAATAAACCAGGGGCCAGAGAAAAGCAGATGAATTAGCCAAAAATTAGTCAACAAAATACCTTAGACTGATGAAGTTTCTTGAAAACTTAATACATTGTGAGATGATATCAGCACCTATCGAGGTGCGAAAGATAATTTGAAGTCGAAAACTGCATCAGCTATTCGCTTGTTTGCCTACCCAATATAATAGTATATACTGTACATTTAGGTCAAAAATTAAAAAATAATGTATTTACCCCTTTAAGTATAGTCTGCTAACAATAACCATTAGTATCATGATTGCACACAAGCAGCTAAAAAAACGGAACAGTCGTCGCAACCCGGAAATTGTGAACTCGGTTCCTTCCTTTTTGGTCATAATGAGTCCTGTGTCCTGTCATCAGGTTTTTTCAAATGTCTGAATATAGACTTTTTCGTGCTATGCAGGTTCTTTCCTGCATCATGAATTGCAATTTCAATGTGCTATATAATATTATTATACGTAGACTTATTTTCAGAACGAACATATACATGTATGTACACTCCTTTCTTTAGGCATTGTGGCTTAAGTTGTATTTAGGCCCTAAGTACATGTAATAAGCTTTACCTGGGAGGTTTTAACTGAAAGCTGTGTCACCCCCCCCCCCCCCCAGGTTCATTCAAAGGGTGCACTGTACGGCTAATTTTACTATGTTTGATGTGATGATGTTTGCCACGAAAGTGCAAAGGCACAGATAATAGAGTACTTTTTTCTCAAGACTTTCTCGCATTGGGACTATGATCCCTTTTACACCGACCGATGGCCTCTATGATTTCTTTACTTTGTCATAAAGGGGGTGAGGCTAAAAGGCTCTGTGGGAAAGGCAGAACACCACTTTTGGTCGCAAATCTCCATGATTAACATGTTGTTTTCGGAGACGTCTATGGAGTCCCCCCCTCGATCAGCTGTCCAGAGGCATATTTTCCAGATGGTAATGACCCCAAAGTGATGGTAAGCGTTGCAAAAGATCATTCTAGGAGATGCTTTCAGCAAACAACAGGACCCCTCCTCCATACCCACTACCTCCTAGAGTCAATTTCTAATCACCCAGGTGTTGTCGTATCCTTCTCAAAACACCCGTTGGCACCCCATCCTCGTTTCATTTACGTCATTCATCATAGCGTATTTTTCAAGAAATGTGTTGAAACTTTTCAGTGGAACTTTCTGGGCTCGAGAGGTGTTCACATGAGGGGGGGGGGTCTTGCTCCAAGGCCGAAAACTGAAAACCCGCCCTCGGAACCTGTCCCAGTCCGGGTTTATATGGTGTACAGTCAATCTGAAACGCCTTGTTCAATGCTGACATTTTCTAGAGCGGCACATTGCGATTCTATCGCAAGACGAGTTCTTTCGTTTGGAAGGGGGGAGGTTGGCGATAAAAGCTGAAAGAACTATTGAAAACTATGTACTGGTTACCGTTCTAGGCGACGAGGCAGCTGACAAGTATGGTACTCGACTTTTGTCGAGTACAGGCATAAGAGGGTTAACAGCCTGTTGCCATCGATTTGGCACTCCTACTTTTATCAATTGAACAACCCGAAATCGGAATCGACAATAGTTCCACACCCCGCACAGATTCAATACCATGTTACAAGTATACCACGACCACACATCACAAAATGTTGGTGATATTTCTCTATGGCAAATACGACATGTACGACGCGTACACGTTCAATTTATTGTACATTTTATACAACATTTTACGTATCACAATAGGCCACACCTTGGGCATTTTTGTCAGTTTGCATAGTAATGTTGGACTCGTCTGCAGTCCATTTCGTCATCTTGATCGCCTTTTCTTCCGGCCGACGAGGCCGGTCCACTGCATGCGTCCGGATTGCAAGTGATGTCACTGTCATGGCCGTAGCAAGAGGGGGCAGGATAGGGTAAATGGCCCAAATAAAGGAATCCTGAAAAACGTGTTTATCTTGTCTTGAAATGAAGAGGAGCTTACCCCATCTCCGTACACCCCCCCCCCCCCCCCCCCGACAAAATTCTTATTACGGGCCTTGCAGCTTGCAAAAAAAATAATGTAGGCCTAGAATGTTGGAGTACATTTTCGGATATGTCGGTCCTCTAAGCCTATGAATATTGATTAAAAGTTTGTACAATCTTCCTTTAACTAATCATTCATTACAACCTGCGCGCTCTCACAGGCTTTTGCTTACTTGACGAAACCATTATCCGCTGCGTCAGCGATTCCCGTTATGAAAATACTACTGTCAGCATAATAAGATACAATGTAGACAGAATGTCATTTACAACTGTTTCTGATACAAAAATATTTGATCAAGATACACGTCCTCAAGATACAACGTGATAAACACATCGATCTGTCTTTAAATGGGTACGCTGTTTGTAATACAATGTACATGTATGATATTGGTGGTCCAGGAAAATTGAAATGCGGTTAAACACAATGCCAAAGTGCAGTCATTTTGCATAAAAATCTGCTTAAGCTAGGTATTTATAGCATTTGCACATCTGTCTTCACCAAAGCATTGTTGAAATTTATATTTAGTTCGTAGTGCACAATTCGAAAATTTCTAATTCAATGACAATTTTCAAATATTCAACGAACAGCGCCTTTAAGGTCTGTTGGCTGTGTCCGCCATTAATTTCTGATGCCTTTATTGGCAAGTGGCTCTTTCCAAAGCAGACCCACTGATCTTGAGGGGGAGATATGAAAGGATAATCCCAACTTCAAACAACTATCGTTGGCTTCATAACTTGATGTCACTGCCCTTTTGGGCCGCTGTGCGAAAACTACATGGCCAATTTTTTCAACGTTTGAATGTTTTTCTAAAGCCTATTTTGGGACACTGGACACCCATCATTATTTAGACTCGATCCATCAGCCTATATAACTAATGTATAGTCAATTTCCTCTCATCTAGCTAGCCTCAGTAGATGTCACTATCTCAAAGTTTGGGAAACGCTAGAAACATAGTGTTTGTTTCTCAGTGTATATCTGGTCACAGCTTGTTTCGTCTTTTGTCAAGGAATACAGATATGGGGCACAACCAAAAAAGTTGAACTGGCCTAAACAGGTTCTTGTCAACGGCGATATGTAATCATTTCTAAAAAAAGCTGCCATTCATGATAACGCCCTTAGACAGGTTATGATATCAATTGGCATCAACGGATCTAGGATGCATTTAATTTAATGAATAATGTATCAATGCATGACGTCAGAATGTTCCAGAACACTGGACAGCCTGTAGTTCAACGGAGGCCTAAAGGCCTAACAGGCTTTAGATTGCTGAATGAAATTGCTGCATAAGCAATTATCGATTCGGTGCACCTGTGATAGTTGGTAAACAAGGGACTGGCGATGTGAAATTATAATTGTGATAGTAACCCTCTCAGTCCTGACACAACATCATTGTATTGGCCTGTTCGTCTCATGGTAGCATTGAGAGGAAATATGATGGGGAACATAGGGCCGTATTTAGCGGGGTGCAGGGGGCCGCAGTCGTCCTAAAAAAACGCATTTTTCAGGGATAATGGCATTTGCCTCCCCCTCTCTAATAGCGCCTACTGCCCCCTCCCCCAACAAAAAATAAATAAATACGGCCCTGAAATGAGACGAATGTAGAATGTATAGTTTTATATCGTAATATACGGCCTTTTATCTCAAGAGCTATCCGTCATTCAACACATATTTTCCAGTCAATTTATTTTCCAGTCAATTTTTTTTTACAACTTCACCGCTTCTAACAACAAGAATTCAATAACTTTCCATGCAATACAGTCGAGTCTTCCCTTAACAGGCCAGTTTCGCAACCATTGGGATGGGCGACGAACAACAAAGTATGAAGTATAGTATTTTATCGAAATTTTAAAAAAATTCCTCGATCAGATTAGATATCTGCTAAACCAAAAAAAAGTAGGAAGATGATTTACGAGTGTCGCTTCAATTTATTGAGTTGATGACAAGACAAGACCCTCGTAATTCGTAGTTCGCCGATCGCTGGGATTGCTAAACCTGCCTGTTATTTCTTGACCTTATTTGGTCAGTCTCCTTTGCCCATTCATGAAAATCATACATGTATTTTCGAATACCTAGCCATCTGTTCCCAAACGACTATGGGATATAGCATTGAATTTACGTGAGAAATATATGAATGATTATAGGGCCAATGTGATATCAACAGGCAAGCTGTGCCATAGGATTGGTTTTCTTTAGTGGGCCTGCATTGTTCTAGACGTTTGGTGGCATGCTGTCAGAGTCTTTCAAATAAATTGATTTGAAAGACTCTTGGTGCTGTTGTTGACAGTTTTCGGCTACCACATAGATTTTTGTAATAGACTTGAAAATAAACGATTTATTATGCTTCCAGGTGACAGTTTATCAGTTGACGCGTTTATTAGTTATCAACTCAAAAACTACCGTGAAAATGTGTTCTGTCAATACATGTACTTCAGCATCTTGCCCCCGCTTGAACCTCTCAATGTATTGACATTGATCAGCTTCCAAACAACGCGTGTCAAGAGTATGCAAAAAGGTATGGGCGGAGGCTACAGAGGCAATATCGCTGGAAGTTCAGTATGGTAAATTATTTGGGTGACCACTCATTCTTGCGAGTGGTGCTCGGAAAATGATGGTTCTCATCAATATTCTGATTACATTCCTGGCTAATTTTAGACTGAATTTCTAACTTCTCTCTCGAGCATTGCTAACTCAAAGGGTTAAATAAATATCGACTCGTTCATTAAATTTTATTAGAATGTAGGCCTAGTTCTAAACCTGAAAGTAGGATGTTGGTGTGGGATGTCCGGATGTTACTTCCACTTTCGTTTTCCTGTTTTAAAAAACCTGTCTGCCAAGGAAAATAAAATTCATAATATTATGATAACTGCAGTCTTCCCACTCACCCATACGTTGGTGCCATCTTACCCCAGTCTGTAAAAATTTAAACCTAAGGCGCATGAAAAACCAAACTTTGAAGAAATCGCCGGCCCCGTAGTTTTTGTACAGCGACCCAAAAGGACAGAAACTTTGCTTTTGAAGCCGACTAAAGCTCACTATCATGTAACTAATTTCAGTTAATTATTCTTCGGTAATCAATCCTTAAGGGGTCTGTATCTTAGCATAGCACACGGTACGATAGTTACCAGTAATTATCAATTTTTGATTAATCACTCGCGGCTTTATTGCGCTGCTGTGCAAATAAATGGGTAACATTGCCGCTAAATATTTACCTCCCCCCTCACACACCATCACACACACACCCTTGAAATGTGAAATGGCGACATGTGGACCCTTCTTCTTAGTGATGATGTAGCTATGACTAGAGTCTTTCAAATAAATTAAATTTATTTGAAAGACTCTGGTATGGCTGACGTTTCCCTTCGCGCTGTCTTCGAAACACCCTGGCCCAAATTCATAAAGGGCGTTTAAAGGGTTAGACATGTACAACTTCTCTCTAATCAGTTTCAGGGCCTATTTATATTCTGTGAAGATTTACATGACGGGCCAGAATCTGTCTATTCAGTAGTTAAACGCTGTTTTAAGCCAAACGCCCTTTATGAATTTGGCCCCCTATCTTTAATTCTTGCTTCTATATTTTCGAGTTTCACTGCGTCAGCAGGTCAGAGAACGATTAAATAAGGGTTATGTTTATTTAGATTATTTACTCCAGATGAAAATATATATTGTCTGGATGCCTGGATACAGTTAGATGTCAGCAGATCGGAAGCGTTTTCCTGGGCACCAACAGTCATGTTATGCTGTTCACAATGCCGAGAACATCTGTTTGAATAATAATTATGTGATGAACAAGGCCTGGGTGTAGGCAGTGCTGTAGGACTTGAGTTCGGAAGTTGGCCGATCGTGCAAGCTGACAGACCTACTATTATTATGTTGAAGCACCTGCCGAGAGAAAACATCGGGTGATTTTCCAGGTTCATCACAACGCATGCGCAGTGTCTTGTTTTGTTACATAGTTGACCTTGACCTGCAATGGACTACCTGTAATTTCGTGTCTAACATGTAAACAAATGATTTTTTTCCTCGAATCATGATATATGTGGTTGTTTGCTTGGGTTATACCTGCTATAATTTTCCAGGTATATACAACCCCGTCGCGTTGATGTAGGTTAATCTATGTACAGCAGCAACATCGTACATCAACCGCAATATGAGAGGATAAAGCAAGGTAACGAGTTAGCTGAGAGAAAGCCTCCATGAAAGAAATGGTGTTGATAATGGGGAGCAGTACAGCTCAGCATCATGAAGAAGAAAAACAATCCCAAATGGGTTGTTGACTCAAACGCATTGTGTGTATCTCAGTTTTGCTACCTCCGTAGACCTATAGACTGTCTACTAGTATGTGGATGATTTGATTTAAGAACTTCTTCTTCTTCTTCAACTTGAAATCGTTCTCCGACTTTCAACATCAACATGTTTCAAATATATGTTGATGGAGATGTTGTTCTGGCTTATATGCCTAATAAACTGAAATCATTAATGTCAAATTTGCAGTAAATCTACCTTTAAAACACTTTCACGCCAAATGGTTGATTATGTGTTGATGTTGGTTCCGATGGAAATAAAAGAGTGTGGAGTTTTTATCGCCTTAGAGTGAGTCTATAGGCAGGAGCCAGGAACGTCAGATAAGGTTACACATATCGCAGATTTAGTTACACAAAATCGCCAGTATACTCTCCAACCTAACAGTAGAGCCTACAACGAAACTAATCGTGCTTGTACGAGGAATCAAACACGACCCACTCCTCTAACTGTGCATGCATATACATGTATAAGTCACCTGAAGATGCCCAACTTGACCCCCTATAGCTCCTGTCTATACATGCTTCCCGAAATTGGTGGCTTGCATTGGAACTAACTTTTTCCCCCTTGTCCGTCATTAAAGGCATTCAAGTGTGTTGGTCAACCATGACTATCTCCTTTGTCCCTATTTCGGACACTCAGCGCCCCATTTCTGGAAAGGTGTATAGTCCCCTTTAACACTCGGTGCGGTAATGTTTATTCTCTGCTTAGGTTGCTTGTACGGTGTACATGCGGCAAGCGTCAGCTATGTATGCGCAAGCGAAATGAATCATGCAAATGCTTAATTAGTACAGTCAGTGGTGTTGGTACAGTTACACCACATCACGTATCATTTGGTAATGGGATATATAATATCATGTAAGAATTGTTACCTGTGAGAAGCACTGGTCGGAAGTGTAAATAACATAATAATGACGGTCATGCATGTGTCATTACCACTTTTGTGCCCACTAGAATTAATTAAAAATTCAGTAACCACTATACATTTGTATACGATCCTCTCGAACTTGCATTTGAGATGACCCTATCCCCGTTTTGCAACTTTTTCATCATCATCTTCAATTTTACATTAATATATCCGTGAAAGTTTTGGAAAACGAAACGGAATATCATTCTGAACTTGGACAACGCTTTTGCTAAAAAAGAAACAGTCTGCTGGTGCCAATTGAGTACCTTCCTGAGCATCATGGCCTTTCACTCAGTACCAAAAGACTATTAAGAGTGGCTGGTTACTCTTAGCAAAAGACCTCTCCTTATGCAGACGATGGAACGAGTACGGACCCAGGTATAATACAGTACATGTAGTTGATGGTGTCTCATACTGACATAACCAGTGGTTTCCAATACTCCGCCTGTCGATATTTTGTATCTGACTCTGATCTTAGTATGGTAATTCCTAGCAAGTCTACGATCCCAACCTCTAAGCTTCTTAACAGGACATGGCGTATTTCTTTAGAGATCATTGCGATTTCGGAAGATGATCATATAACTACCCACTGATGATCTATGCCCCCCCCCCCCCCCCCATAGACACACAGAGAGCTTCCTGGCATCTGCCCAACTCTCGGAAGGTCTCGTGACAATAGGAAGCTCCATTGGAAATCTACACTAGAAATTCCGCTAAAATTGGGTCACCATAACAAGTCTCTCAAACCGTTTAACCCGTTATTTGATATTCACAGACGCGGACTTTTCATTTTAGTCGACATCCTGCCCAAAAAAATTTCAATCCCCACCCTGAATTTATTTTATTTAGTACCTTGTATGATCGACCGGGTAGGAAATATTTCCAGGTTATGAGCGACTGAGGCTGAAAGGGTGGATGTCGTCCTGGGTGCCGACAAAATGGTACCCAGGTTCGAGATCGACTGGACAATAAGCACCCTGGGTGCCATTGCACTAGACAAAGAGCACCCAGTGGCAGAACAGAAACGTCGTCCCTAAGATCCGTGAGCCAGGCAAAAAGAAGCTGGGTGCTATTTGTCTGGTGTAATGGCACCCAGGGTGCTTATTGTCCAGACGATTTCGAACCTGGGTACCATTTGTCGGCACCCAGGACGACATCCACCCTTTCAGCGCGACTGAGCGGAAATAATTTTATGTTACTTCCAGGGTTTTCCCTCGTTAAAACTCCCCTTCCCTGACAAGCTTCCCTCGAATCAAAAATCTTTTACACGCTACAGAAATGACGGCCTTTCGATTTTAATTTGATTATCTGGACTTGTTTCATCAACCATGCGTCTTTGAGGATATGATATTGATAATAAGACAAGCTACTGGATGATCTTGAAATACATGTAGATGCAAAATACGAAGTGCAAGAAACAGGGGGATGTAGCTTCTGTGTGCAATATTTTAAATAGGTCATGGAAAAACACCCATCATCCTCTCATACGACCCGCGGAACCGGTGACATTTGCTTGAATTATAACGCGTTGTCATCGGAAATTCAATGACTTCCCGGTTGTGTCATGTATCCTTGCTCTGATTCTTAGCACTGACTAAGAATCTGGCTCTGGAGATACAGGTCTGTTGATATATATTCATCCGGAGTAGGTCATGAATATCAGTATGGTATTTTACATTATCAGGCAGTAATTTCTAGAATGCATATACACTGCTGATAATGTATACGGGATCAATCTATACTTGATGGGAACTGTAATACAGTCACGGGAATGCGATATCCATTGAGGCAATGTCCGCTCTCACCCCTCCGGTGAACAGATTCGAACCAGTGTAAAGCTTTTAAATGTTCTGGGAAAGTGTCCGGGAGTCAATGATTCAGTTATGTTCCTCCAATCGCCGGGGGTATCAGATAGTTCTAGAACTATCTGAATCTGTAATCATCTACAATAGGGACGGACACATTTTTAGGGGGGAAATTTAAGTCTGCTGCACTTGCTCCGTGAACTGTCGAGGGTTACAGCCATTTCCCTCATAAGCTATATTCCCTTCAGAAGTCATGCTCCCACTTCAGGTCGTTCCATCGTTTCTCGAGTACACTCAAAATGTGTGTTGTGAGAGTGTATGTTAGAAAAGATCCAAGTGCCAGCTGTGGAAGGATGTTCAGACGCAAGCTGCCAAGAATGGCAAGACGATGTTGAGCCTCGAGAAGTTTAGTATGGGGCCTAATAGGCCGAAATATATTCGATTGGTGATAAAAATCCTTCAGATGTTGGCCGTACAGCTGCAGGGCAACCCGTGGCCAGGGGCTACGGCCTCGAGACCCGAGGGATCGACGCCCAAAATGCCAAAGGATGTTGATCCTCAGTGGATACCCACGAGGTTCAACCTCGAGTGGAAAGGCTTTACTGAGAAACCTCATCTTGAAAAGCCCGTCAAGTCCAAGAAGCATTTTTCCGACCAAGGTACCTCGATACCTGGTGATTCTTAAAGGATTTTCGTGCTTTGGAAATTTTACTTCTTGGACGGGCGACGTTTGGGGCGAAAGATCGATTGATGCTGTCCATGGTCGGAGATGGGCAAGACTGGGCCACCACAACACTGAATATAGGCTCGTTCCACCCAATTTGACTGAGATTTCCTGTATACGTGTGCATATTCATATGCATGTACGCCTATACACAGGAAACCTCAGTCTGGAATGAAAGGAACCCTTAAGAAAAAGTTGAATTAAAGAAGTAAAGATATTGTTTCACTTTCAGTATGCTTAAAACCTGTACAAATTGGACATTTTTATTGCCTAATTTTCCATCTGTTTTATATAAATGCAAAAATGCCGTCTGTACAGGCAAAAATAATGCTTTTTACACTGCGCTCTGCATGTCGCCTTTATACAAAAAATGTACACATTTACAACCTCTGGACGTGTGACGTCACTGGTTCATTTGACAATACTTACAAGCAGATACGTTAAACTACATTACACTTTAAAAATGACCCCAAGAAATTTACAGTTAGATAATCACTACATCAGAATGGTCGGATGAAGTCGTCAAAGACTAAATAGGTTAGCCCCGCACCAAATGTGTCCTAAAATAACATCCGATAAAAGGGATTGCACATAGACAGCACTGGGTACGAGGTTAGCTAATGCCAAAAACAAGAGATCATTCTGGTCCCTATGGTCCGATCATCATAAAAATAAATACCGGTATCCACAGTTTTAGTTTCTTGAGATTTTCAATACTATATACAGAGTGACGTCATCCATTTAAAACCTGCTTTGAGCTGAGCAATGTATTAGTATTATTCAGCATGATATGCGCTATTAACGAATGAACACATTTCTTTATCACCAGTGAAAAAGACCAATTTCCAATCCACTGTCCAAATTAGTCGATTGAAATAAAATAAACCCATAAAATTATATCAATTCATCATGGCACCCTAGATTGTAGTCATGGAAACGGTCGGACATAGCAAAAAGGGTTAATGCAGACCTACGAGATAAATATAAATCGCAAGTGTGCGTTAAACCGTTCTGTTCAAGTAAAGTTGTGGAGCACATTCATATCTCATCACCAGTAATCAACCCAAGTTACAGATTATTATTATGAAACTTATTTACCCCGCTAGAATTTTGTACCCGGCAATGAACTCATCCTGAACGAACTGGAGCCAAAATGTAAAACGATATTGAAGCACTTATTTTTTTCACAAAGCGATTCCTCCCAGAAAATCAGTTTTTACCAAATCCTCTTACAAAAAAGTACCTGTGCAAAACACTGCATCGCATGATATACCGTGTTGTTGTATTCACCGACGCTGAAAACTACATGATTAGGAACAAAATGCAACCAAAACAAAGAAATGTATACCAGTAATCGCCATGTCAAGTCGTCCATAAAAGTGTCAAAAACCGAAAAAGCCACAATATGTTACCGGTAGTTTGGCAAAGTTAAGCGTGAAGTTGAAACAGTGCTAATTACTCCTGATTACCCTGCTCGCCTGCTTGTATTTCGGTTTAACCCTCAGACGACTTGACACGATGTTTGAAGTGAAAGTGGTCAAAATCGTCAACAACAAAAATAACTACAAGGTCCGAGATAAAACAACATGAAAACACGTAACCAAATGGTGGCAGAAACGTCATGAACACACAGTGTTTCGCAAAACGAGATGGGAATCTGATCATGGTTTGAGTACTCAAGGCCAACCAAGGTCAAATTCCTGTTGTCGTTTTTTGGTGAAAGTCAATGGTACGACCATATGCTGCAAAAGATGCGACAATATGTCACAATACAGATGAGATTACAATCAAAATATACCACCATTTACGCGATTTACGCCAAATCTGCCAACATTTTTACGATCCAAATATCAGAATCACAACTACTGAGAGATTATCCCACCCAGACCCGACCCTTTGGCTATACACCCAACTTTCAACCACCCATATTTCCACCGACTGAATGATAAAATTATCCTCTGCGTTAACTGAATAAATCAACCCATTCAATAGAGAGAGTATGATGTATTCCTTTTTTTCTAAATGCCATCATCATTTTCGAAAAATACTTGAAGAGATTTTCATCCTCTTCAATTTTTTCCTCGAACTTTTCAGACATAATAGAATTTGCAGACCATACAAAGCAGTCGGTTTGAACTCTGTAATGAATGGGTTAAAAATCAACATCAAATCCACCATATGAATCAGTCTCTTTCAAGAAAATATAAATCTGTCCATTCGTAATCCGCTCACGCTTGTAAAATAACAAAATATCCACACATTCGAGTAAATGCTGCTGCCTTGGAACCAGTTTTTGGACGTCTTCAAAACAGTTTATGCACCATAAATGCAGCACAGTTTCGATAAAAATCTAACGGCAAAATCTGCACTGAAAACGTCCGAGTTCATTGCTTTTAGCTCGAAAACTCCGCCCTTCTAGAGTCCAAAACGGACGTCGTCGAAACTCTCAAATAAAGTAGCGAAAATCTCAGAAACGTTTGGACCTCGACTTTAGCTGTAAACGTATGCGGCCAGTCTCTGGAGGTTCATGGCGTCGTTGTTACTCTGCCTGTACGTCATTGAATTCATCTGTCCCTTACAAGATTGCGCTTGGAAGTAATTTTGATGACGAGAAGTTGATGGCGAATGTGAAAGGTAGTGTACGGGAGATGGGGTGTTTCGAGGACTGCTGCCAGCTGAGCCACTGGGGCTGCCGAAAGTCGGAGAAAACCTTGGACTCTGCGAAGGAGTGGAAATAGATGTTTTCTGTTGCGGCTTAATTGCTTCACCCTCTGCGTTGTAAACATGGCCTACGCTGCCATCCTCTCCTATACGGTACGAAACTTCATGAGGGTCAATCCACATCGTCAGTTCATTGGGAAGATTGAGTAGCAGCTGCTCCTCGGTCAAACCACTAGCTACCGCAGCCTTAGTTATCAGCGGCTCCATTTTGTGGTTGATTCGTAAACACCTGAATCCGCTTCCCTTGAATGGCTTCTCGGGGAACCAGTGATTGTTGTATTTTTCGCACAACAAACTGGTCAAAGTTACGTTAAAAGTGTCCGCAGCATCACCATTCACCCTGCCGCTGGATCGGAGCAACTTTGTGATAAAGTCCACAGCACTAGAAACTTCTTTACGCATTGTTATGGCTTCTCAAAAGTTTCAATATGGAATCTTTCGTCCTTTGTCCAAAATGGCGTCGGCGTTCTCGATTATCTCGCAATTTACCGAGTATTTCCTATCAAATTCGATCGAAATCACAGCGGAAAGTATTATCCTTGTGTTTGAGAAGGATATTGCCAGTCCCTAGCACCAGTTTTACGGGAAATTTTGGATCACAGATGGTTATATTCGGCTCTTCGGCCCGGTTAAAATTTTCGGTGACTATGCTCGTTTGGCTTCTCACGGCTAATACATTGTAGAGCTTTGTGTGTGGGGTTATTATGCGAGATGGAGTTCTGACGTCACGATCAAAACACGTCAGCTTCAGCCAATCAGAATGTGATCTCCTTATTTGTCAGTAGTATTTTTAGACTTGTGCGCTTTCGCGAAACACGACTCTGCCCGATTGTGACGTCACGCCATTGTGGTCGCGTTTGTGTTGACATTCTCTCCCAGGAATCAGGTCAGAATCAAACAATGAATGGCAGCTTATCCCAGCTCAGGGTCTATTGTGTTGAGAAACATGCCAAGAATATTCTGGACAAAAGCGTATTGAATGTTGATTATACTGCGTTGGTAGTTGCCAACTGCTATGGGCAATTATCGCATGGTGATTACACATGGGTCAGGAAAATTAGCCATTGAGTTTGTGTCACAAACCGTGAGGGTAGGCCTAAGCGCCTCTGTTAGGCCCTTAACACAAATTAGTCACGGCATGCCCGTAGTTTTTATTGTCATTTGCATGTAGGCCTACTTCAAAAACGTGTAAAATGGTTTAGTGAATAATAGCCTATACGTATAGAACTCGGTATGTGTTTTTCCTTTCTGTGCTGATGAAGGTTAAACAGAGAAAAAGGGAAATAGTGTAGCAATCCTGTGATGTCTTTCACAGTTTTCGAAAAGAAAATGAATTGATGAGAATACTAATTTTCTTTTGTTTGCACAGCAGCATTCAGCACACAGCACCATGCATGTATGAACAGTTTCTACATGATACCAGGCCTTCTTCAGTGCACTACCTACACACCTGAATTGTATTTGCTGACTCGACCCGGATGACACAGTTTGACGGGATGCCAAAGTTCCCAGGCTCCCACCTTCGCCTGACACCATTGATAATGATATCAATGGCGTTTTGCCTTCGGAGCTAACCTGTTGTGATATGTTTTCATATTTCGGATCATGTCAAGTTGTGGCATGGTTGTGGTAAACACGGAATCAAGGAATGGTTGGCAAATAGGACATAACACAGTAAACATGTAAACGATTATCTGTCTGATCAATATCAAATCAAACATATCAAAAAAATTCATTCGACCATTTAAATTTAGGATTTTCTATGCCATAAAGTTTTAGGAGGTATTAATTAAAAGTATGCAGGTGATGGCCTTTGTTAGAGGGCATGATGTAGGCCAAACATGTTGGACTAAAAACTGCTGATTGTCAGCAGTTTTCTGGGCAGCAGTTTGTCAGTGTCATATAAAGGGCTGAGACGATTTTTGATGTTAGAAAAGCCCTCCAGATTGCACGTCAAATGCATTTACTGCGTCCGTTTTTCAACAATGTATGCACAAGTTCTAACGACTGATGTTGATACAAATTTTAGTGCAAGGCAAAATAAGACCCAAGCATTCTTTTTATTTTTTTATTTTTTATTTTTATTATACTTTTTATTTTTTGTTTTCATGTATATGTTGTGTAGTTTTCATGTATATGTTGTGTAGTTTTTGTGCCTTCTTGTGTTAAGGAGACAAAAGAAAGAACAACAACAAATTTTATTTTTTCAAAATAATGTCATACCAGTAAATGACCATCAAAGCATATGTATATGAACATGAATACAGAGTAATAGGTTTGATATAAACACATTATTCAATGCAGAGCACATGTATGGGTGATTTATGCGTGTTGGTTTTTTTCTCCAAAAAGGAAACACAACTGTATTTCAACATGTATGTCAACGATAAACTTGGATCTTCTGAGAATTGTTTAGAAAGGTGGTACACAGAATATAAATCAAGAGTTACTGAAGAAGTCTGTTTTTCTTGAAGTCGTCTGATGGCCTCAGATAGTAGAGTTAACTAGGTCAGCGGAAGGTTGTTTACGTCTTCTGGCGTTCCTCCTAATCAAACTCCAAGCAGTGCCAGTTGCACTTGATCCACTACTTTATACCTGTATTGATTTATTCGTAGCTGCATGGAGATTGTAAACGATCTGCTGGGTCAGCGCGATTAGTCATTCCGAACACTGGCTATGCTGACTGTACATTCTCTACTGCCAATGCACTGTTAATGCATTCGCTGTGTAGCCAAATGATTATTGGCCGTTTGGAATTTTCTTGAATTGCGAAATCAGCTGGCAATATGACTATCCAGAATATTCATAGTTGCTTGTTCAATAAACCGTAATCATGATTGTACAGTCAGTGTTTCGAGGTCCTTTTTCAATATATTGTGCAAAGATAAATATTATTCAACACATTTGAATAATTTTAGGGGCTATTGCGATTGCCTTCCATATGGTGCAAGAGATTTTAGATTCGAGAAGGATCTTGACAAATGTGTTGCTTTCGTTTCATCACCTTTCTATTTTGCTGATGTAAGCTTGACTAAACTAGCCCCCATACTCTCACCAGATCACGTTTACTTACAATTTAGCCAAAAAACAATTCATACCCGCCACCCCTTTTAGTCTCTTTCTTTTCAAGAATATTATGTTTTGGGTGTTCTGATATCATAATGAGCACCAGGTGTCATATTATTGAATGTAGGTAAAAATCTTAACGGAAAAATCCTAACTGTAACAATCCTAAAACGTAGGAAAAGTCACAAAAATGTTTTGGAAGATAAAAATCCGAAAATTGATAAATTTTTCAGAATTTTTTTTCCAAATATTCTGAGATATTTGGAATATTTTGTGATTTTTGGAAATATTTTTGCTATTTTTCATCCATTTTGGAATGTGTTTGTTCAACTTTGAAATTTTCTTTGATAAACAAAATCATGATTGATTTGTAGGCCTAGTGGGGTTTTCATCTGTTTCTATAGGCAAATGGCCACAAGATCTCCATCCTTGTCAATAAGGGAGTTAATTCTTTCTTCACGTTTGCATAAAATTTGATTTCTGTTTTAAAGTTTAAAACATTATTTTGAATACATGAAGTAATTCAATTCAACCATTGAGATTTTTACCGTTAGGATTTTTATTTTTCGAATTTCTTACCAGTCGAATTTTTACAGTTGGGATTTTTACCGCGTACCCATATTATTTTCCAGTGACCTGTCACATTAAATAATACTATGTTGGTTGTTCTGATATCATAATGAACACCAGGTGTCATGTTATTTTCCAGTGACCTGTCACATCAAAGGATATTACATGTATGTTGGTTGTTCTGATATAATATTGAACACCAGGTGTCATATTATTTTCCAGTGACCTGTCACATCAAAAAATACTATGTTTGTTGTTCTGATATCATAATGAACACCAGGTGTCATATTATTTTCCAGTGACCTGTCACATCAAAGAATATTATGTTGGCTGTTCTGATATCATAATGAACACCAGGTGTCTTTGTTTATTCCAGTGACCTGTCACATCAACGGATATTACAGGTATGTTGGTTGTTCTGATATTATAATGAACACCAGGTGTCATATTATTTTCTAGTGACCTGTCACAACAAAGGATATTACATGTATGTTGGTTGTTCTGATATTATAATGAACACCAGGTGTCATATTATTTTCCAGTGACCAGTCACATCAAAGAGTGTTAATTGGTAAGTTATTGTAGAAATGTCCGGGGAACAAAGAACATTGATGGTCATGGTTTGCGAAGAATCAGGTGAACTCAATTGGGCCTGACACCTTTCCAGGAGGACATTTTCAACTGCTACACCGACACCCCTCATAGAGTAACTCTTGATCAGTTGTATACCAGGGAACCTTTTTAGTGCTGATTTTCTTATGTATTGAATATTCTCGTTAGAAATAAACTTACTATCAAGTACTTTGTAATTTTCAAGTTGTTCGTAATTGAATGATACAGCTCCGTGAACATCACTTGTAACTTAGAGTTAGGTTAGAATTGGGTTATGGTTAGAAGTTGGGTTAGGGTCAGATTCGACTATGATGACAGTGATATTTATATAGATTTTGAAATTCCATTGAAAGCGAACAATTAAAATGAAATTCTTCTTAATGTCAAGCTTTCCAGTAGTGTCGTGTGACCTGTTCATCTTGATAGGCCCTAATCTTATCAGATTCAAGTATTTTTGCGCTCACAATAACCCGTTTAGCCTTGACTAAAAGGACAAGTGACATAAGAGGTTTCATATGATTGGGCATATGATAAAGTTAGATCTAGAGATAGCGGATTACATTTCACCAAATAATAGGATATGTGGCGTATCAATGCCTATCACTGTAGTAAAGTGATATTTAGCATGAGCCACATAATACGAATTTGACTTATGTACTGACTGTATTTTGTTTCTATACATGTACGCTCCGAGTATTTCTCATGAAATGATAGAAAAATAGACACTGACACACATGTACGTACGCGGATGCCTACTTATCGTTTATAAAGCAAGTATTACAGCATTATTTCTTCGATGCGAAGATATATCTTCCAGTCTGATGATATATGATGATCAGCAGTGTATGACCGGTCATACACTGTCGATATGATACATAGGCTCGTATCTGCCTCGTGTCACCCTGCCAAGACATCAGTTATACTCCCTAGCAATTGGACCTCCTGACACCGTGCCTATATTCTCCTCGTACCAAAGTTTTAAATAAGTCACAAAAATGAGGCTGACCCCCCCCCCCCTCGTGAAGGGTTTACATTTCTTGGTGTAAAATTAATCATTGAGCGAATGGATATGGAGCAAAGCCAAAGATTCCCATTTGATTTCTACTGATCGATCAATGGAATCGCTGGTTTATTGCTAAATAGGTTATTCAACTGCGCAGTTAGTTCTCCGAACAAATCCGAGTACCGATGTACTTGTGACGTCAACAGGCGTCTACGAGAATGGCAATCTCCGTTCTTTTGGTATCGTGCATTCTGTACGTTTTGGGTACTGTCGGTCTCTGCGTGGAGATTGCCTATAAGTGTGTGGGCTGATCACTCATTGATTGGTTCACACAAAGTAGAACGTAAACAAGGTCGTTTGGAGGGTCCTGATGGTGTATCTTAAGGCGAATGAAGGGCAGAATCACTGATTGCTTGATAAAGTTGGCGTGCATTCATATTCAGTTGGCTTCATTAAATGTGTCTGCTAAAACTATGCCTTAGTCCACCCAAAAGCATCGCTGAAAGGCGAAGAAGATGATATTATGAGTTATCTTAATCCATACTTGGTTATAGTAAGGCTGGACTGATACGTAGGTGGGGATGGATTGCACTCGTTTCATCCTCTCGGCGTAGATGTATCAGCCGGGTATTTATCGGATCATTCAAATATCCACAAAAACAGCCACACAGACGGCGGGACCTCCCGATTTCATGATCAACTAAATTCGGCAAACATAATTATATTTCTTTTAATTTATGTTCGGGTACAACTAAATTCAATTTAGAAACCACACATTTTCATACCAGAAACCAAGAATAGTCCGTTCGATATCTAAATATATCTAGTTACTTGATCAGAAATATCGGTTCATTAAATTGATAATCCGTGCGTCATCGATACCTAGACAAAGGTGATTGGTCTCGAGGCCTTTGATCTGGTTCAACAGAGGTTTCCATCATCGTCATTAGCCCCCTTACAGTATAAATAGACCGAATAACTGATTCATAATTGGCGTCAGTCGTAGAATTTTGTTTTGATGAAGTCGTTTTGACAAAGTAATCAATTTGCAATTTGTCACTTGCAAATAATCAATTCCATATCCATGTACATGTGGGTACATGTACTTGTATTTGAACTTTTCTTATACGGGATGTCCTCGTGAATACCGGTAGCTTATCCTTTCTGTACTATAAAAGTAGTATAAAAGTAGGACCATACAATTCGGAGGTCCACAAAAGGTACAAGGAGGACTAAGTAGGCCCTGGTGCCTCCTTTATTGTGACTTGTCATGAACAATCTGCAAAGCGCCGCTTCCCATACTGCTCAGGTAACAAAACATTAGAAATACCCGCTGGTGTGGCTTACAGATCTTTAGCCAAAGACTGTGACGACCTGTGCATACAATAACATTTAAATGACACTGTTCATGGAGTACAAATAGCCAATTATAATACATGCAATATATGGCACCCTCTTCAAAATGGCACCCGATACCAGTATTCACGAAGACGACCAATATTTTTTATCTGAAATCTTTCAACAGAAAATTATTTTTGTTGCAGTAACATTTTGGAACATTGCTTCTGGGATAACAACATAAGTTCTATTTCTTTGAGAAACCTTTTCAAATTAAGTCAGCGAGAGATCAACAATATTGTATTTTCTTTAACTGGATGATACATCCATCGTATGTTCTTCTTGGCATGAACCAATAGCTTTGACCTCTGAAGCTAGCCCGCGTCAACATAAGTACCCAACTTAGTGTTGACCATAGGCACCAACATATTGGCAATAACCAGAAATCCTAAAAGCAATTAATTGGAACCCTTTCATAACGAAATGAAGGTCACTTGAATTTCAGGGTGAAAGTCTGTTCTTTGTTTTTCAGAGAACAGCCCAGTTTAGATGGGCATTCCCTTCATTTTGAAGGAGGAGTTCTAAAGACGTTAGGATTTCAGGTTCTAGCCAAAATGGTAGTGCCTGGGAGGTAATTAACGACGTGACTCAACCCGCATATTACATTGTACATGCGTCACAGCGCAGTCCCTCACCTGTTCCGTTCTCACCATAGTTCTCATAACAGAGAACCCGGCTTCACTCTCTTACCATTGTTTTCTGAATATCAATTTTGAATTATACACAGGTGCAGTGCAAATATGCATTGTTGTTGTGAGAAAAGTAATTGTATATACGATGTCGAAACAATGCATTCACCTGCAACTTGTTTCATTATTTGCAATATTTTATATTTGTCGTCTTTCTCATCGAGTTTTGTTCATTCCAGTGTTTCCTTACTACTTGCCAGTAACAGGAAAAATATTGCTCCGCGACCAGCTCGCGCGAATGCAGACCACCTGACCCTTGATGAATAATTCAATACACTCACAAAACATGTCTTTGAAGCTAAATTTCATTAATTGCGACTTGCTTACCCACCGAATAATTTAACGCCGATTACACCTCCCACCGCCACCACTTTTTTGATTTACCCAATTTCGGGGTTCATCGAAAGGTAAACAACGGTTGGAGACACTCACATCTGGGGCCTACACACCATTCCGACACCTGTCGAGTTCCCTCGCTAGACACTAATTGACCCCAGCAAACAGAATTTGAAATTTGTTTATACATTCAGGAAAACAAAATATTTTGAATACTGGATTCCCAATCGTAGCCCCCCCCCCCTCCGAAAAAAAACAACAAAGTAAAGTAGGAAGTAGGCCTTCGTTTGCCTCGATTTGATGACCATCCTCGACCTTACTGGAAGTCAATGTTCACATAAAAGCTAGTCTGGTCTGAATAAGGAAGTTTTAAAGAAAGTTTTGCTTCACAACTTCCTTGGTCTTTGGTATCGCCGGGGCACGTTTCATGTATAAATATAAACAAATGTAGGAAAGCACTGCATGTATAGACAAAATCAAGAATATTCACTCGTTTTACCAAGGAAGTTTTATAATGTACCTCCATGGTTTTGCCAAACTTATGCCTACATTTGTATACTATGGTCTGCCCTTAACATCACACAGGACTCGGTCATACATGTCGGCAGCAGCGTACTGCTGATGTAGGTGGAAAGCAACCTATTTGACATTAAGGCTTCCTCTGATCGACACTGTGGACATTATTTTAATGTCGGTTTCGCTACTTTCGGGGGCGCAAGTACTTAGATATTAATGAACCATGCATACGCTTCACGACGACTCTCCGCCAAATAAGTGCCAAATAATTTGGTGATGTAGGCGTTAATGGCGCACAAGATGTAAAAGGTCCTTCAGTATGCTTTCAAGGTTTAGGTGTTATGCACTTATGAGGCATGAAGCAGCCCCTGGGAATTATTTCGTCAAAACGCGTCACCAATATGCGGGCGTGTCCCGCAATATCCGGGTCCCAGCAGGGCATGTTGCCAAAGGACTTCCCGATGAATGTTGAATCCGAATGTTTGTTAAACAGGCCCTCGCTTTCCGCGTTGGTAAGCAGACGGCCAGGGCTACATGTATACGTCACATCCTTCACCGTCTCTACCCCTAAGGGCAGGGACAACTTTGTTAAACGATTCAAGAAAGGGGTTCTTTTCGACAAATTGGAGGGGGCTTTCAGCGCGGAAACCACTGAAAGGCTGCACAAATGACAATCATAATTTTATCATTTGAAATTTTAATTCATGTATATCACAGGCGATTTAAAACTACCTCATTTAGACCGCATAAGAACCTTTTTTCAAAAATAAATTATTTGATGATTTGATGTGATGATTTATTCCAAAAAGGTACTTTTGACTTTTGACGATTTGGGTGATTAAGTCATGATCATACGGTCACTGCACACACTTCCATCTCTAGGTGGTTTTGCGTTCAGTTACGAAGAACAACTGATCGGATAGAATCCTTCATTGCAACCGTGAGAAAATCCAGGTTGCAGATGTTGGCCTATGGTTTGGGTATTATTGTCGCCCCTGGTACCAAAACAAGCTTTTCAAGGAAAATCTCGTTTATTTTCCAATACATGTACAATAATGTTTTGCTTAGCTGTGTCGAACTGGTATTTCTTTTGCAATAAAGTTGCGTTATCCAATATGGACGACCTAAGCCTTTATTCTAATACCAACAACGCACAGGCTTGGTATTACAAGGGCTATAAGATTTAGGTTAAACCATGAGATTTGGGCAAATGCGTCAACAGACGACCTATGGCAAAGGCCATGTTGGTAATGTTGCCCAACTTCAAACTAAAATCCATGTAATGGTCTGATTTTTTTTATGGTGCAGCTTCACTCATACAGGGTGAATAAACATTCAGTCCTTCTTCATTTAAAAGCTGTTCATCTTTGCCAAAAATCTATGAATTTATGAACTGTACATGTTTATGACTAATGATACACTCCAATGTACAATGTAATCAAATTATCGCATCTAAGGCCAAGGAACAGGTCCAGGACATAAATATCACGATATCTAAGTTAGTTGAAGTGTTTTCACCATAATCTTGAACCTTGCAACTCTGTTGAAATGGTGCTTGTTCCTTATATTCAGATCTTAATTGATAATGATGATGATTAAAAATCCATATTGGCACTGGTCTATGTAAGATCACTTATATGTTTTCGATATTTCGTAAAATCACTCAAATTTGAATTTGATGTTTTCAAAATACACAATGAATATAGATTTCAACATTACTGTTGCGTGCACCGATAGGTACATTTTCATCTGGTTGTCGTACAGTGCAACACATGTTTACAATGTACATGTGTACTTGTGACACTGACAAAAACAATGTACATTGTACATCACATGAACGATACACAGGCATGTAAGGGTTGGTCTCTGCCAACACAAATATGCAGCCTTTAAATGTTTTTCAGGAGACTAAAAAAGGATTCGATGTTTTTTCAGCAATCTATGAAGGGTTTCTTTTTCACCAAAATGATGTCATAATATTTGTGTTGGGTTTTTAAGTATAAAAGACAATCACCAGTTCTAACGTTCTGGTAGCTACGAACTTATACCGGAATGAAACTCATCGCAGAAACCCTGTTTAGAGGCCTTTAGCAAGGACATTCGAAAGATCTTGGAGCAAAGACTGCGACAAATCTTTGGACTTGCCTCAGGGAACAGAGTTTCGTAAATTCTGGGCAACAATGGCATTGTAATGCCTTTTTTGTCGTGTCTCAACCTGATATTTTAGATTACTAATCGCGTTTAAGTTATGTTAAATATTGATTTAAACCTTGTAGAAATAGTATAATCCTGATCCTGTTTCGCCGGCAGAACCACTGGGACAAAGAAAGGTCTAGACCCACAAAGAACAAAGTGATTCCAGTTTAAGTTGCCGAAAATCACCATAATATTTTGAAGAATATCATGAATAATTTTGATCAACTTCGGTGAAATCGACTATACCAAAACTCGAATCCAGGGGCTTAAGAGTCTACCAGTAAGTGCACCCTCTGTGGGATAACAATTTCTAGGGTGAGGTTTGTTATGGTGTCCACCCTGACCTTCTGAACCCGAGGTTTGTTGACATCACGTGACTACTTTTTCGCTGAATCGACAGAAAGCGAACCCCTGAGATCCGGCCGCTCTGCTCTTTGTTGACGACATGAATGAAGGAGGGGTTAGGAACCGAATTTAGACGAAATTATGCAACTTATTCGCTCTGATTCGAAATCTCAATGTCGCCACAGGCACGATCTGGCGATTCTCCCTTTCTCAAACAAATCGACCATTAATAATGCGATTTATTGATAGCATTTGGTTGCACATCGCAGCTGAATAAAAACACCAATTTTGGCTGCTTTTGTTGTTAAAGATAAAGTTAAAGTTCGTCTTTTTATAGTCCTTTTCTGAGGAACCCTTGCCCACAGAACTTCGGTATTCAAGATTCTTCCATATCATTGTCTCATAATGTCAAAGATGTAGACTAGGTTATGCATTTGTTACTGCATAAAGCTGCAACGTGCGAGTGGATGGACATCAAACCTTCCGGATTATGTTAACCTACATATGCCGCTGTATTTGGTGACTTCTAAAGAGAGCGCAAAAGCAGCGTGCTACAAATGAAGTTGAAGTGATGCGCACTCCGGGCCCACTAATTCCTCCCTTGGTTGTCGTGGGTTTGAATTCCTTCTGGTCACTTTGTACTTTTCTTTTCTTTTTTTACATTTTGAAAGTTTATGCAGAACACATGTACTCCATACCTACAGACAATGGCAGATAACTATAAAACCGCCACAGAAATTGCTGTGCCTACGTGGCCGCGGCTGGAAGCAAACTACTTTTGCTGCCGACAACAAACTGATTCATGGTTGATGAAACAGAGGATTCAGATTCAGAGGATTCGTAATCCTTTCGGCTGCAGATGTTTTATTTACAATTCGTGGACAAATTGCGCTAATCTGTGAAAGTCGGCCAATCATTAGCACCTCATGGCAACAAAATTGGTTAATTTACGCACCCTACGAATCGGCCAAAAACTTTTGTTTTACTCGACTTTCCAGTTAACCCCCTGCTTCGTCCTCAATTAGCGCCTTTAAAATATTATGTACACTGAGATTCGGGTATAAAGGGACAACGACACGATGACGGGAATGATGTGTCCTTGTTTTGCTTTTATGCAGCTGCAAGCGTGCCCATAATTAAGACAATTAACTATCAACGACAATAATTAATATCCGGAGAGCTTTTTGAATGGAGGTAAAACCCGATAGAAAAATGTAAACCAGTGTATTCCAGGCAAAATATTTGTGTCATGAAGAAGTCTTCGATGAATTTTGAGACCATATCCCTTGAACTATACTTTCAGTGTTGTCTTTTTCCTTCCGCTGAAACTTTTTTCCTCGGGACAGAATTACTTTTACTATGTAATACCAGTAATGCAATGAACAAAGTACATGTAGGAACAGTATGCCTTTTTGAAATTAACAATCTCCTCGCAGCATTGGCGAAACACATTATTATACTAATGGTAAATACAACACCTGTGCCACACCAATGAGTGGCATGAGTTCATCTCGAACTGACTCAGTTTACACCTGTACAAATTTTATTATTTCGTGGACCTTGTTTTATATAAATCTATGATTACCATTGATCATTAATTTCAATAGTTTCAATAGGATCAAGTGACCGGATATACTGCACCTGCATCACAAAATGAAAGTTTATTCTGAAACTACTAAATAGGTTTTTCCCGGCGGAGTTCCCGAGGACTTTCCCGATTTCTAAAGCATCAGATAATAGCTTTAGGAAACTAATTAACGGGTAGTAACAGCTGTAGATGAAAACAAAAACAATCGAAAGGCTGCTTTTTTCCTGAAATCTATGCGAAACACAAAGGAAAGCGATGAAGTGGCATGAAAAGTTAATGCGGAGTCCGCGGTGTCATGAAAGAACGGTGGGAAAGCTGCGGGCCGTGATGGCCCTTGTGATGAACGTGCGGGGTGGCTTTCGATTAGTTTCGAGGGATCCTCTCAAAGTGATGTATTTAGAAAGGCCTAGAAAGCCGGGAACAGCAATATGAACCTCGACAGGAGATTACGTATAACATATAACATCCCCCCGAAAGTATTCGCTGCTTTAGTTATCCAGAGGGATAATGTACATGTATGTGAAAATGTACGGTGAAGTTTGCGGCCGGGACGGAGTCTCAAATTTATCGGCCCGTTTTAACAACTCTACTGTCACCGCCAGATCCTTTTCGACAGTTGTCTTCACCGCTATATCAACATCGTCCTGTTGGTGTTCGGCCTCAGATAGACAATGCATTTGGGCGCTTTTTTTATTTCAGGAAAACGGGATATTAAAAATCTCTATCTAGCCACGTGAAGACCTTACCACCGCTACACCATGCGGAGGAGTACATCTATCGTCCTCAAATCAAAGACCAATGAAGCCAGATCTGCGTTTCTCATCTCCGATAGCTTAATCCCATCAACCATAAGTGGCTTGGAGCATAATGTTATGAAGGAAACTGTGGGTGGGGGTCCGGGATGAAACTATTGCAGACAACATTTCAAGGGTACTGTTTTGCAGCACCCTCCACCCCCATTTACTCCGCGTGGTACAATGTGGGTGTATGAGAGAATGTTACTGAAAAAGGGAAATGCATGTAATATCATACTTTTTTAAGGTAAACCAAATTGTCCCTATATACTTCAATGTGTTTTAGGATTGGTTTTCAACCCCCCCCCCCCCCCCTTAAATCAATGACAAAATCCCGGCCCAAAATAACCGATTGTCAGTGAAAAGCTCAGCTCCTGAAACACAGTCCTGCATGGGAACCAGTGTTAATTTCCGAGACAAAGTAGCGGGTCAATCCACATCTCAAAGGGCAAATGAAGCCGCGTGCACTCATCGCTAATCAACGATAAAGTTAATGCCGTTTAATTACTGTACGCGGCCAACAATTTTCCGTCCCCGTCGGTGCTGCTGTATATAGCATCATCGCCGAGCCCGCGCCTCGGGCCGCGAGTTCAGCCTTTGTCCCATTGTTGGAGGATATCCGGCGCGTGCCAGACATGGGAGCGAGGACGTCACTTCGATATGACCACAGCTGTCGTCTGCTCGCCATTCATGTCCCAGCGCAAAATTGGAATAAATCTTGTGAAATTAATAGATAAGACCATCCACGGGATGCGAGGCTTCGGGGAGGGTGTATAATACGTTGCGTTTGAAGAGACTGAATGGCTTCGCAAACAACTGAATGGGTCCAGAAGATTCGTGATAATCGCTATTGTCTTCAAGCTGACATCCGACGCTTTCGGCATCAGATTATTCATTTATTGATCCATTGTGGTCGGTGTAGCCAGAGATTTGATCCGGCCATGAGTTGCTTTTAGCTTGTACCTTCCTTTATTCAGCTGTCTAATACTACCCAGATGTGGTAGGAAAAATTGTCCTAGAATAGAGTGTCCGGAGTACCTTCACACCAGCCTCAAAATGGCATTGATATCCAACAATCAGATGGCCAAGGAAGACGCTAGGATACGCTACGTAGCGGCAGAATCTTCATGAGCTGTATACTTCTCGAGAAATGGCTTTTTGCCACAGGTAACACGACTGCCCTTTTTGAGAAAACCAAGGTATAGTGCGACCTCAAAGTGCGATCGCTGCAGTTTTACGATGTAGCCGACTGTAGGGAAGCCAGCCAGGATGCTGTCCTGCAACCCTGACAGCGAAGTAAGAACCTTTGCTGGTAGGAATCTGGAAAAATGCTGTCTTAGTGAAAGTTCACATTTTATGTAAACATGTGGTCTTCTCGACAAGGCACCGAGTCGGCTCTTTTTCCACATTTTTCGACCACGTTTTTAAGCACGGGAGGCGTAGTCTTTCTTGTTCTTCTGCGTTCTCAACCTTACATGGACCGGATGTTCTGGTGACCAATGCTATCCTAGCTGTGTATTTCAAACTGGCATGCACGAATTCATGCAGCCGTATGCAATACTACACCCAAAATAGTATAATAGCATCCACCCATTGTGTAGAAAACACCACAGAAACGATACTTGAAATAGCAGCAATTCTCTGGTGCCCGGAGACAGCCAGCTTGAACGAGCTATTGTCCGTGTCCCTTTTAGTGGAGCAGTGCATTCCTCTTTGGCACGCGTCGATTTGGCGTCTTTTGATAAATCTTATTTCGCATATGAAATGGCTGGCTCGCGTCCTCCACCTGTTGGGTATTGTTTGGGGAAATTTGGCAGCGGGGGTGAAGTTTGGGAGTGGCTTGCTTGTTCCCATATGGCGGCAAGGTCACTTGAAATATCATTGAGTCCTTTCTTCTTATAATGACGGATTATAGATTGCGAGCCCAGGCGAATGAACAAAAAGACTAAATGCGATCTGCATCATTCTTTTCTCTTAATGACGGATGATAAATTGGGTGCAGCCGATTACATAGGAGCGCCTACTGAACACTGAAAAACTAATACTGTGTTGGAGAATCGAGACGTTTCTGAGAAATGTCGAGCGGATGACTTCGGGACAGTTGGTATTAATCGATTCTTTCTTTCCATTTTATGGGTTTAACATTGATGAAAGGTGTTGGCACATTCTAACAGATGATTTCACGGCGCATAGCATAGTTAAAATTATGATAAAACATCTGCATCTTTGCATATTGCTGAACAAACGAAAAACTCTGAAACTGCCTTGAACTTTGTCTGCCGTTGCCGGAAGTGACGATTCCGGCCTGTTGACGAATCTCGAATTCTCGAGTCAGGGATCCGAGGTCGTCGTGACCAATATCGAAATACGAACTAACCGGTCAAGAAACTGTAATAAAATGATAACCAAAAGAAGAAGTCATTATCGTGGCGTAGGACGGCAACTTTTTAAGCTTGCAGCACACTGGACCCCAACTCCAGGGCCAACAAGGAGATAGACTGATCGCCTCTCGGCGCCAGAGTTGGCGGCAGGCGTTCACTGGAGTCCGGAATCAAACCGATTTGATATGTGGCTGCCAGTGGAGTAGTCGGCCGCCAACTCCTGACTTCACCGCGGCAGCACACTGGGGCGTTTTCTGGCGTTCACTGGTTCAGGCACTGGCGGCGAAAAAACTCCTCTGGATGGACGCCGGAGTTGGCGTCCAGTGTGCTGCAAGCTAACTCTCCAGGTTCTAGATATTTTCACCCAAAAAACCATGGCGTCAATTCCGCCACTGAATGTTACCAAATTGCTATGCGTCGCCTAATTGCATTTCTGAGCAGGTGAAGATGCAGCAGTCGCGTGCCCCTGCTCAGTGCAGTGGGGACGGCGCATCCCCGATGCTCGTATTGCACGCTTCTGTGCACACAGCGTCGAAAATGAACCCTTTGTTTTTGAGCCCGCATTCATGACCCATTTAGCTCTGGAATATCAATGCCCGTCCCGGATAAAAGGTTCCATGACGCGTTCTTTCGTGGCCCTGCCTCAAAATTGGCCACGGTGACACCTACGCAGAATGTGTTAATATGGTATGAATAGCTTAATCCTTTTGGAGGACAAAGCGTTTCGACAAGTGTCTTCTGCAACAAAAAGGTTTCTGAGTGGTTAAAGGGCATCACATTTACAAATACTGCCAAGACATTTTGCCATGTTTGTGATACCAGCCAAGCCCTTGGCTCGTAACATGCCGGAATTCTAAAAAAATTTTGGCGATACGGGTTTGAGCCCATCACTCACTGTTACGTTAGACATCCTCGGCAGTGGAGAAAAGAAATCTCCGTCGATACATAACCACCCTCACAGGTACAGGTCTCCTATTGTGAGACCCTAATGGACAATCCTATTTACAGGACATACATGTTAGATTATCCAGCGGTCCTGAAAGGTCCAGTAAGCCCATTAAGTGCTATTAAGTGGGTGGTGACAAGGAAATGAAAAGGTGCGTTCACCGGTATTGTCCGTCGGGTTCGGACATCTGGTAGACCCCACGGAGTGGTCGAATTACGGACTTGGAAAGATCGTGAGAAATATCATCGGATCATTGCGTCCTTGTGTAGCATTGTTGCACTTCCGAATGGCGGAGGTGGATCAAGAAGGGTCGTGCACCTGTCTTGTCGCTAACTAGCCAATGGAAGTTCATCAACTTGAGGTGAGCGATTTTCGTCGCTACGCCCAGGACCACGATCGCATGCGCCAAAAAATTTTCGTTGCGGTGGAACCTGGGATCGATATCAATTTGACTATTTTTTTACTAATTTGAGGGTCAGGGAGGTGAAGCCAAACCAAAGTGTGTTTTTTACCAAGACAGAGAGAACCGATCTGCGCGCAGACTATCGAGATATTGCTCCACCATGCCAGCAGACGATCCGTCAGACAAAAACGATGACAGGGACATCTGTCGACAACAATCACCAGTAACTCTCGGCCCGGTGTAACGTGTGGGTTGTTCCACAAAGTCATTGTTTCAATACAATAGACAGCTGGAGATATCGTGACTTTTCAATTGGGGGAAACCGAAAAAAATCGTGTCAAGATGATTTTCAGGAAACTCCGAGCCGAGGGATCCAATAATGCATTTTCAATATCTGAGGTCAAGGGTCTTTATAGAACCATATACCTTAATACTTCACCATAAGCGAGGGAAGGACTATTTTTGTTAAAACTACTAAACTAGGCTAAAATCTTATTCAAGACGAAGATACTCCGTCTGCAGTCTGTAGCTTGACCTGCTTTGACATCGTAACGTACAGGCAGGCGGATATCAGAAGAAGAAGAGAGAGGAAGAAGAAGAAGAAAAAATATCAAAACAAATTGCAGGCAAATCATACATGTCGAAAACCTGACACCCATCCAAGTTACCAGTGAGTGGTAGAGCAACCAGGCTGGTTACTAGACTGGTTACTCCAAGAGATATATTGAAAATGTTGTATTGTTCTGGTGACTGGATTGCTCTGGTAAATCTAAATGAAATATCGGGTATGTTGGAGTGCTCTTTGGTACGGTTTAAAGGACATGTGAGATCGTTTCATGGGCATGTAGTACATGTACTCGTCGACATAAAGTTGACTCCAGGTCGGCATTAATCCACACAATCTCATGACCGAAGCTTGACCGAAGAATTAACCTAGAATTAAAGAACGATTGAGTCTGATAAAAGCAAAATAGGCTCGCTTATGAAAATTTGATAATTGTCAATATGATTTGTGGCCAGACGATTTGAGAGTAAGATGGTGATGGCGGATGGCGGATCTTCTGACGGAAATGTTTGAATTGAAGAAGGATTCGATGAAAACAGCAGATTGCGGAATACATTTTCTTTCCAACTTGACTCTTGGGACTGAATCGAAGATCATCGCGCATTGGCGTATGTCTCGGCAAAATGAACCCAACTCGAAAGATCAGTTGGCTTGGAGACGGGCCACCAGCCTCCATTCAGCAAGTTTGGGATCTGGTCTCAGTCACACTTCGTGACGCCACAACAAAGTTGCAGGACGCGGAAGATGCCTTCTTTCGGCACAAAATCGAAATGGATTACTTAAAACAGGTTTCTGGTGCGTTAGAAAAGCTGTCAAAAGATGGTGCTAGTGGGGTTAGGACGTTCAAAGATCTGGACAATCTCTTGGAAAAGACGGACGTGAAAGCTTTCCGGGACGATCCCGAGAAAACTCGTGAGATGTTGTCTGGGTTTCTGTCACGAGGGAGGCAGACGATGAAGGACGTTAACAAGATATCGGATCTGATTATCAATGACGGAATTGGCCACATGCGCATTTACTGTTCTGAGTACACGACACTCGGGACGAATGATGACCACTCCTATCAAACCCTACCACACAAGTTCAGAGAATGTTCGAAAATACGACAAGCAATTATTTTAATCACGGGCAGTGCCGAAAATAATGGGAGCGATGACGTCATATTGACCGACATATTCGATGAGGATGGTTTATCTTTCGATGTTGCTTTGCATCTTGACAGTGATGTTTTCCCTCTGTTGCGAGTAGTTCCGGATCTAATTCAAAAGATGGAGCGAATTTTTGGTCATACACGTGACTGGCTGCGAAGTGACAAAGTCTACGTGAGCAGTCTTAAGCGCGAGATCTCGAAGTGCCGCGAAAGACAGATCGAAACATCCAGGAAAATCGAATCGACGCAACACGAATATAGGGGCGTTTTCCTGAAATTTAAGCAGTGCAATTTTGACAAATTCGCTGGCCGGCGAAAAAAGGACAAAGTCGAAGAATCAATAAATGAGTTAATTGCTATCAAGAGAAGGTTAAGACACGATATTGTGATGGCAAGTAAAACATTAGCTGAGTGCAGTGACCAACTGCGGGACTTGGATTCGGCAAATGTTGATCCAAGGTCGGGGCGTCGCGGGACCATCCCCATCGACACCGCAAGAGCCTACTCTGCGCAGCGGGGAAGAGTGTCCAGAGATATTGCAATGTATTCGAGAAAGGTCCATTCCCTTCACCAGAAACTTATAAGGACGGATAAAAATATTGAACATCGACGCAATCTTTTATCAGACCGAGCAGAAACGAATCATACGATGGGTAATGAATTAAGTGAAAAAGTAAAAGGTAGGGTCGATTTTTTTAAGTCATAATCATCATCACCATCATCGACCATTCGAACCGATCATTCATCTATACTCCGTTGAGGCATTTGAATCAACACAACGTGCCGAAGTCGGATCAAAGTTTCCAGGTTTTTCATCCGGTTACGCATGCGCATGGATAAGTAGCAAAAGTTACCAAGCCGTAACCAACGTAGATGTATACTATTTAATGCGCGTAGAAAAATGTGTTCGATATCTTTTTCTAGAACTCGTCAAAAAGAAGAAAAACTTGAAGACTACACAAGACGAACTCAAAAACCGTCTACGCACCCTGGAGGACGCACACCGGAAGAAGACGCGGCCATGTTTGAATGATGACGCCTCGAGGAAACGAAGCAGACAAGAGCTGACGGCTATACGACGCCTATCGAAGGTGATGCGTTCACCTAAGATTTCTCTAGCTGAACAAAGTGGTGAGCAGAACTGTTTTGAGACATCTATTTACCGATTTCACATCAGTTCGAGAATGTCATTTTTGTGCTCTCTTCGTCGCTTTCGGTTCGCTCTTTCTGAATATCGCTGGCGCATTTCAGTGTCTTCCGGGTTGGCTTACCTTAAGCTAAGCGCACACGGGCGACAAAATGACAAAAAAACCTGAAAACATTTGTTTTCAAATATTTTTTTACAATTTGTTGCCCGTCTGCGGGCGACAAAAACAAATGTTTTTCGAAAACATTTGTTTTTGAAACAGTTTTCGAATATTTAACATGCAATATATTTTTGACCTAGTCAAAATGTTTTTCGTCAAAACGTCGCCCGTTTGCGGGTGACTGCAACGAAACGTAAAACATTTTTTGCGTCATCATCGTCATTAGCCAATCACGATGACGTTCAGCGTCATGTGATACAACCAAGCCAGGTCAAAATGGCAGCGCCAATTTTAAACGAAATGGAGTTGATTGTGGATGAAGAATCGGAATTGCATGAATTAATATGGACGACTGAGCTCGAGGGCAGGTTGGTCGAGCTGTGGCAGGAAAGGCCTGCCCTGTTCGAGGTGACCTCGCCGCTCTACAGCGATAAGAACAGGCGGTTGTTATGCATGGCGGCCGCCATCTTGGAATACGCGGGTGTGACCGGGGGTGTGACGTATGGCGCAACCATGGTTACCCCTTGTTTTTGACGTTACCTGTGACGTGACCGTGTCATTTTGTCTCCCGTGTGCGGGTGATTGAAACAAACACGACAAAGACGCAAAACATTTCGAAAACAACTGAAAACAAATGTTTTCAGTTTCGCTGTCATTTTGTTGCCCGTGTGCGCTCAGCTTTAAGGGTCTTCCTTTGTTCCGTTCAAATGAGGGGCCGTCTCAAGTCCGGGACGCTCAGCATGGCGGCAAACACCTTGCTTGGGGAAACTTGCTGACATGACGTTCGTAATGTTCAACCGCTTCAAGATTGGTCATAGTTTCGCGAGTGTGGGTTAATTTGCAGCAAACTGCACTAATAACGACCTTTTTTTAGAAAACTACGTCTTACGTGTCTTCACCTACGTCCGCACTCACATTGGCGAACGCTGGAAGGACCTGGCGCGTCGACTACCGTATTCTCCGCCGAAAGATGTCGCTGAGATAGATACTGACATCCGGGATATCGAGTACGAGAATCGAGGTCAGCTGAGGGAGCAGGCGTACCAGGCTTTGCTCAGGTGGCAGAGGTATAATGGACAGAAGGCGTCAGTCGCGAGCCTCGTCGCCACGCTGAGGCGAATGATGGAAAATCGAATGGCAGATGGACTTGAAATGTTAGCTTATTAAAGAAATTCAATGATTGTTGCAGCTGGTGGCATATTTAGTTTCAAATAAGCATATTTCAAGTGCGAAGTTTCCATATTAGATGCCCAGAGTCCTGCTACTTTGCAACTTCGGTCGCAAACCTCACACTAAAGAAACAGTAAAACAGCAACCCATAACATAATCAAATCTTCTTAAAATCGTAATTTAATCAACTCCATACTTGTATTGTGTTCTCATTATCCAGACAGTATTTGAGTATATCAATTATAAAAACAAGTTCGCATTTTTCAGCGTAAAAATACCTTTCGTCATAGAAATTGTCGTAGCATTTGTAGAAGATTCGTTGATTTTTTACATCCAAAAGCTTTTGAATTGATGCTGATCTTGCCAAGTTGTTTCTTTAACTCTCCATGCAGTCCGGAATTGCGACTGCGGTCATTCCTACGCATGCCCAGGGCATATCGTCTGCCATCTTCTCAACGGTGTTTGTGGAGATGTTGAAGCGTTCATAGGACTTCAGCGCACTATCCTCGGATGAATTCATTCCCCCGAAAATGTAAATATTGTTACCTGAAGAAAAGAGGGAAAGATTGTTATCATGAATGTCTACACGTAGACGTCCGTGTTGTAATGTATATTTAGTGAACCAAGAGCGGATGAAGCAGATGTAATAAAATTGTTTTATGTATACAATATTCATGTAATAATTTGGTTATCTCTATTCCATTTCCACACAGCTTCCCCTTTATTACTTGACTAACACACAATAGATCTGCAATGCGCTTCATTTCCTCCTTTTCCATACAAGTTCCCCTTTATTACTTGACTAACACACAATAGATCTGCAATGCGCTTCATTTCCTCCTTTTCCATACAAGTTCCCCTTTATTACTTGACTACCTTTGACCACTTCGCAAACAAGAGATTTTTGTCGTACCTGCAATAACCACCGCGAACGAGAGATCATAGTCTCATGGGGTGATCGCCGGTCGCACCGACGATAATCGCTAGTTCGCGGCGCGCTTGAGTGGATATTCCCATTCAACCTACCTGTTGCGGCAACTGCAGCACTATGTCGTGGCAAGGTCAACCTGTTTACGACGAACCAACTGTCGTGGTCTTCATCATAGGAGTCGAGAGTAGGAACACTGGTCAGCACCGATTTATTGCAGGTGAATGATTGGGTAGCGCCGCCACAGAGGTAAAGATTTCCGTTGACTTCAACAAGTTCGGCGTGACAACGCGGCACGCGGAGCTGGCTCTTTTGAAACCACCTGGAATGTGTAGAAAGGTGAGATACGAAGAACATGACCAGACCAGACAACCTGGCATTCGCGGTCTGACTTAATTGTTTAATACTCCATTTGAATGAACACTACAGAATTTTAAACTTAGTGATGAGGAGTAAAACTTTTGTGGTCGAGACGGACATTCGTTTGACCATGAAGACATCGTCAGCGGCGTCAGTCGCGGCCAGTTGTAGTTATATCGACGGCAAACGAAACTTCTCTGTTACCGTTACGGTTGTACTGTTACTTTTTCTGCTTCTGTCAATGGCAGGTGTGAAGGGAACTTCGTCTCCAGAAGAACTACATGTACCATCAAAACAAAAGAAGATTTCATCGTACCTGTTCGTGCTGGGATTGAAGCATTCCACATTGGACATGATGTGCTGTCCAGAGATATTATCGTAGGTCTCAGAATAACCCCCGACGACATAGATGAGACCCCTGTGGGCCGCCATACCCATGCCGAGCCTTCCCTTGCTGAGAGGGGCAACGGGTACCCAGGAATCCGTGATCGCATTGTATGCTTCCACGGATGAAAGGACGCTGCAGGAGAAAGAAAGCCGTTTGAGTTGGTAACAGTGTTGATGCACAATGTTCAAACTTGTATGGATGTCCACGGACCTGATCATCGTCCAGTGATGTCATGACAGAGTTTTCCAGTCACATTGAATGGTTAATTTATCTAGAGTTAGTTGTCAAACCCTTGTCATCAGGTACACGTCCTGCCATTTATAATAGACGGAGAGGCCTTCACTTTGTTCCCTTCCGCCTCCGTTATTTCGGTACTTAACAGGTTGACATGGACTATTTGGGGGCCGGCCGATTTACGCCATTTTATTCCCAGTGACGGGAGTGTATAAAAAGAATACATTTGGTCCAACTAAAGTACATGGTTAAGGCAGACCGCTTGGATAGTTGGAAGCACGAATCACCGATTTGACCATCACAGAATGTTCCATTCTTTGCCTACCAATATCAAACTGGTCGGATATCGCATCATCGCCCTAGTGTTGGGTGGATTCTGCTTAACAAGTTGGAAGATTTCGTATGCAACCCATGCAGTAGCCCCGGCAAAAGAGCTGGGCCCGGTTGACAAGCCAGATCTGACTATATGCTTGGGAGAAAACAGCGAGGGGCAATAGCTTCTCCCAGACCTACCGCTGATTTCCATCCTGTCCTCCAACAACATACAGCAGACGATCGATTTGGCACAACTTATGGTACACGCGTTTGTGCTGCATGGAAGCGACCTGTGACCATACACCCTTTGTGATGTCCAGCTTAAATAGGGTGTTGGTGGGTTGAAGGATGCCATCTTTTTCCAACAATGGGTCAGCGCCACCTACGGAACAAACCGAAATCGTTAAAAAATTGTTGAGGAGCCGCGATGGTAATACAGTACGTTCCCTCGGCGGTTAAGGCCTATCAAACCCAATGAAAGCTGTTTCAAGGGTTGATGTCATCAAGATTTGCCCTAATAACCCTTTGATAAGACAGTAGAACAATAGGAATTTAGGCCCAGGAAGCAACCAGATATCTGAGCACTGCTTTGGGTATGTTTTCCTCCTTTTTCCATACACGTCCCCTTTTTATTACTCATTTGACACGCTACAGGTTCCGTCAAGGCTGGTTCGAACCTTTTCCCCAGCAACGCCGGTTTTTCTTCTGTGTAAAGGTGTGCGTGACGAGGCCGTGCTTGTCTTCGACTCACTGTGATTGATGATATGTATCTCACCCCACCCTACCATTATGACTGCGATTTTGTAATAGTGTTTGGAGTGAAAGAAGGCATTCTCAGTCCCACACTCACCGGCGACATAAAGCATCTCAGACACCACGGCTATTGCGTGCAGATAGCGGGGCTCGAGCATCTGGCTATGTTGTGACCACGACCCAGCAGATTCATCGTACAGTTTCATGGCTGCTCCAACAGCAGCCTTACAAGGGTACATGCAAACTGGCCTATTAGCCATGCCACCTATTAGAGCAATTATGGTCGAATCTTTATTCGCTCCATCTTCTGCAGAGGGCAGTTTAATGTGCCAAGTCGTTCCGCTAGATATATCAACCAGCTCTTCTACCAATGTCCTTGGATCCTTCGGAGGATTTTCCGAGACATCATTGTCTTTATCCTGGCACATACAAGGCTCGTCCAAGTCGCGATCAGATGAACTGCACTCTTTCGGTGAAGTTCCGCTACTAGATGTCAGGTATTCACCAGAGGCGCATTCAGATTCGTCAGGCAGCGGCTGCAAGGATTGCGTACATTTTGAATTAGGAAAAACATACAAAAGTGTTCTCTCGCACCAATGAAGGGTACGGGTTTTCACCTAGTGCGATTGCGAGAACGCATGCATCACGGCTTAGTTATTTTAGGTCCATTGCACCCTAGTGAAACCAACAAAACATTTTGCTTTGCGATGTCACATGCGCTCTGCGGTTCAAGCAAAATCGAATAGAGTGAAAACCTTATTTAACGTACACTCCAGACGCAGTGGACGGCCTCTTCCCTCACCCTAACCATAAGGAGATCCAATTATGACGCCATGGACTACACCGGGAGTCTAATTTTACGCGGCACTGCATCGAAACGATGCAAATATCGCATGCGTAGTGAAATGCTGGCGAAATCGCATCAAAATTGCATTCAATTGAGACCTGGTGGTCGCCAACAAACCGAAAGTTTGTATTATCATAAATGAGGGATGCGGACGTGATGGACTTCGCGAATCCTCATTCCCTGCCTCGACGGTCGTTAATCAACGCTGGTTAACTTACGTACCGCTTTCTCTGGTAGCGTAGGCGGCTTTGCCACGGTAAGTAGACATTTCCGCATTGGAGGTATGTCGTTGGGCACCTGAAAACTGTTACCGAGGCTTCTATGGTTGGAAAACCTGGAAATAGAACGGTAGATCACAATTTCGAAAATGTTGAAATAATAGGTTTTTGGTAACATCAGATAGGGAGCTGCAGAAGAGCGAAGACATACGACATAGTATTGATGTACATGTACCCTATCAATGGAATGTGATATAACGAAATAAATGAATAAATGAATACAATTGTCATCCCTACATTCGCGTCATTGGCGCACGACCCTGCACGTAGGTCGCGCGTGAGTCGAGCGTAGGTAGAGAGATAAGTGCTTAGAACTGTTTCGACTGACGAATGTCTTTACCATGGCAAAAAACGAAACATCCATCTGGGCATCATCCATATTATAAGTCACTTACCAATGAGCAGCCAGTACCTGCTGCCTACAAGGAAGATCTTCCAGGAGGCCTGGAAGCTCCTCCGTACATCGTATTATTTCGTCCGGCTCCATGTGTACGAAACGGACGCAATTCATAACGGGCTGCATGTGTATCGCCCGACCAGCAAGATCCCTGTAAAGGTAAGGTAAACTGGTACAGTTATAGCCTCTACATTGTTTTGAATAGCAGGTAGTAGACAATAATGCCCAGGGACGCTATAACTGTATCGGGGCTATAAATGTACCATCTTACATTGTATGAATTAAGGATTGGGCAAAAGATTTTCGGAAAAACTGATTTGTGCTATATTGACGTTATTTTCGATTTGAAGGATCCATATCTGCTTTTTCTTATATACGTCACGTAAGATCCATCCTGAACTTCGTGGTCTATACTCCATATAAACCCACGTAGCGGGGATATATCTTGATGAGATGACCAACCATTGGTGGTCAAGATGGGTTGAATATATAAAACACACTAGGGCTGTTTACACGGGACCAAAGCAAACCCGACCAGACCAGACCAGATCAGACCAGACGTTTACACGGCAGACCAATCTTGGCCGATCCGGATCGATCTAGATCGGTTTGGTCCCGCGTAAACGGCCCTAGTAGCCAAGGGGCAACGTATCTGGAACGTTCCACGAATTAGTGCGTTCTTGATTGTCCTCCACAAAAGCGTCGTAGAACTTACATATTGAGCCAGCGCAGCGCTGCTTGAAATACTTCAAGCTCTGAGGTAACCGCCAGATCGTCACTCCCAAGGATTTCACACAGTCGCTTTACTTCAAGGGACATAAACATCCCGCTTTGGCAGATATCGTGAAATGATGACGTCACAACCGAAAGTGCTCGTTGACGTGTATCGTTTCCAATTCTGCCCGATCCCGTAAGGTCGATGACTATTAGGGCACTGTCAGGGGTGAAATGATCTTGCAAATCTTCGCACATTGATTGGAGAGATCGTATCTGAAGAAATTTGGCTGCAGTGTACACTTCTCCAACATTCTCCAGCGACAGCTCAACCTCTCCGAGGTAGATGTGCGACAGGACTGTTTGAAACCCTGCGGAACTGATACCGTGGCCATCAAGCGATATCTCTGTCGGAGGTTTCTTAGAATCCTCCAGGAAGAGTCTCGCAAAGAATGCACTGTGTGCGGCGAGGACGATCCGATGAGCGCTGAAAGTGTAACTTCCGACGTGGACAATGACATCACAGAGTTGATCGTGGGTGTAAAGCTTCCGAAGATAGTCGCCGATGATGATATAGTTTGACATGTGCCTTACGTTGAGTTTGCATCCAGCGCAGACGCCGGTCTTGACGTCCGGGACCTCTGGCTGAGGAGCGACTGGTTTACGGTGGTGCGTGTGGACCATGGTGGCCTTGTCTTCTTTCGAAGGGGAGTCGCATTTTGTCTTCTTCGTCGCCATATCAGAGAAAGAGAACGGGACATTCCTTACTTTCACTTGGCGTGACTGATATTGTTCAACTGGGTCCCAACTGTCGTGAAGGACAGTGACAGACGTCCTTTCAAATATACACTCGTCTTGCGGGTTGACAGTTTCCGGGATTTTGGACTCTGTGTCAGGTACCGCATGTTTGTCACTGCTGGTCGGTAATTCGGCTGAGTATGTCTCTTTAGATGCGCTGTTTGTCTCGTCGCATTGGGAATTGATGAGATATTGTGGTAGGTCTTCGACGCTAACCTCCTCAACAGAACTTGGTGAACATTCTTCAGAACTAACCAAGTAATTTCCACCATCAGTCTCTCCGCGATAATCCGTGAAAGGTTTGGCCAAGTCGTCATTCCCTTTAGACGCTAAGACACTTGCGCTTTTAAAACGCGACTTTTCGTTGGTAAAGTCGGAATACGCTTTTTCGTCACATGACGGTGAATCGTGACGTTTCAAGACATGAAGTGGCGATGAAGACCGATCAGTGGTTATTTTGCGGTCCTCTGCGGCCTCTTGTCTTAGCTGGCAAAACTTGCTGTCGGGAAATTTCTTCGGCGCGTCAAGGGCAATTCTCTCGTGATGGTCCTCGCGTTCCGACATCTCGGGTAAATATTTCAGGTCGGATCCACGATATGGACGCGCGCCACTATCAGTTTCTTGCCGTAGTTGAACGTCTTCTCGAACATATTCGCTCCAGTCGTCCAAGTCACTTTGTCGAGGCGACGACCCTTGCTGACTTTTTGTACTTGATATTTCGCCATCTGTATCAGCCTCGCTCCGATGGTCGAAGTGACATTGTCGAGATAGGTGTAGTTGTGTATCGTCATCGGCATCGAAAGCTCTCGTAGATCGCAGACCTGATCTGTCGTCGCTGGCGCTGTTTTCTTGCGCAGGCGTGACTGACCATTTCGAAGGAGTTTGGTATTCTGGTTTGTCGGATTTTGTACCCACTTTCTCCCTGTCGAGTGACACTTCAAAAGATTTTCCACGACTTCGGGCATCTGGTGTTTGCTGACTGGCGTCGCGTAAACGAGCTTCTCTGTATTTACGTTTCATGTAATCCGACGAAAAGTTTGTTTCATCTTCGCGGCACGAACTTCGGTCATCTTCGGGCAGACCACTTTGTATAACGACGTCAGGGGCCGTAGCGCAACACTTCGGTTTACCATCGACTGCTCCATTTAAATTATGAGTGCAGAAGCTATAGTTCACATAACACTGCGAGTTTTTTATTTTTGATGGAAGAATATTCCACATATGCCTGTTGGTGAAGTCACAACCATGCCGTTTGCTGAGGTCACAATCATGACCAACACTGTGTGTGACGGCATCCGTACGTTGGTCATCATTGATAACGCCACGGTTTCCGCTGTCGCCATTGCGATGTAGATTTACCGAAATAGTCTTCCAATTCCCACCCAAATCTCGTGTTTTGAATTCTGAAGAACAACGAAAAGAAAAATTGGTGCACAGTTTATACCTTGAAAGTCTCTTAGCTTTAGCAGTATAAACTCTAAAGATAAGTAGTGGTCTGACGTCGTTTTAACAAGGAAACTCAGTGAGCAGTTGACTAACCTTGGACCTCGCAACCATGTCTTCGTTTGTTTAAACAAACCGCGAGTTTCTTTCAAATAACACAAGGTTTTTTCTAAAGTAAACATTGACCGTCTACTCGGTCGCATCGAATGACAGACGCCAGGCACAAGTGTAGTTTGATAGAAAAGGAAAGTGTAGGTAAGTAAAGGTTTTGAAAGCAGGTGTTATTTCCATTTAATACTATACCTAAGTAGTTTCTTTTTTACCGGGCCAATGAAAACTCCCCATTTATAAGAGTTTCCAAGGCCAAGCGACCCTCCCTTTAATTCAATTTTTGGGGAAAGAAACTGTTTTTTTCTAACAAAAACCTAGTAAACGGCTGACCATGGGCTGACTTACCATATTTTAAATCACCTGGCTCATACAGCTTTCTGGGAGAACCATTCTCGCTGATTTGAGTGTTTTTGCTCTCTTGTCTGGAGTTAGCAGGATGGGCAACTTTTCCTCTCAGATAGTTCGCCAACCAGTCCTCCTGGGGCGTTATTTCGGATAGCGGATTAGCTAGAGGCATTGGGTGTTTGTATTGGTCAAACGCCCATCGAGGCATTCTCCCTTCATTGACCTTCTTATGAAATTAAAATGAAATTAGCATTCTCTCACAATGTTGTCTGGCACGCGATTGTTGCTAGGCGTGGTTACCACGTGGATTTGTTTACGTTGTCTTGTGACGTCATAACCCATGACGCTCTTCACTTTTGAAGGCGATATTATATTGATCACATGATCTTCAAAATGGAGAACGATGAAGATGATTTGGCCGATATCATTATCACAAGAAAACGGCCAAAAAAGAAGCTCTCGTGGACCCATTATCATATTTCTGTGTTCCTCTTGACTTTTATGAGGTAGCTAATCAATTTTGACCCCTGAGAAAGTTTGGTTTGTCGACAGATTAGATGGAATCGAGGTCTGAAAATGAAAATTTTCATTTGAAAAAAAGTGACATGTCTGATGTCATTGTCAACACGACTCCACTGCACTGCATGCTGACTCCATTATGCTGCTACAGTTTGTATCCCCTATTGTACTGACTGAAATGTTAAAAGAGCTTTTTTCAACTTTTCAGCTATGCTTTCTTCCACGCAACAAGAAAGACATTCAGCAATGTCAAGCCAACCATTTCTCAAGAATGGACTCCTGCAGCTGCCAACAACACACAAGAAGGGCCTCTTAGACCTTCAAATGTATGTTAATTTTCGAAGCAAGTTGGAGTAAGAATTAAAAAAATGGCATTTACCAATAATGGTGCGAGGGTGTGACATGAAATCATCCACATTAGATTTCTGTCATGTTTTTAAAAATTTCTGAAACGCCTCGATTTATAATGAACCGCATTTGACTCAGACCAAACGGCGCAAAGTTCGCCCTAAACCTTGGCTGTCACTTCGATTTAACCTTAAATTTAGCTACATCCTCTGGAGTGTTTTGTTGAAAAAACAAATACCTCCGGTTTATCACCAATTGCTTAAACGGCTCACGCACTCACTGTTTTTATGTGAGACCTTAGATCCTTTAAACTATTTTTAGCTCGGCTAACCAAAGGTCAGCGGAGCTAGTCTAATAGCTATTCAAGTGGCATGCGTATGTCAGTCAGTAAGTCCATCTGTTCAACTTTTTGGTTGGAAACTAAACAGATAGAAGAACATATTTATTGGGGAATAATACCTTTATTTCTTTGACATGTTAACATACTTTATTTTTTGGTGTTTATCTGGCCCATATAGTTCATCTTTGGCATTGTTATAATATTTTTTACAATCTGGGCTATCGAGCAGGAACAATCACTGGTGCTTCAGTTAATCAGTATTGATTCACATGATATCTGCCTGAAGCAATTACCGGTCACATGAATGAGTTATTTATAATTGTGTTGTATTGCCTGTACTTTTGTTCTGTTTATCATTTTATCATCTAACTCATTTTATCATAATCTCTATCAGGACTAAAATGCTAGTAGAATCTTTTTGAAAGTCAATTTCTAGATTGGCATTACTTTAAGAAGTTTCTTTTCTTCTGTTGATACATTTTCTTGATCACGCCTTTTGTAAGATAGAAATGCCGGTTATAAATACACACAATACTGTAGTGCAGTTATTATGCATATGAATTTGCTGAAACTCAGTAATTAAAGTATTTGTACGTTATGTCACTGTCCTTTCCAGGTATGGACCAAGCACCATCTGTTTCAGAATGGTGATGATGCAGAGCCGTATCTTGGTGCCCTTGATGCTATCTTTCTCATCTCATATGCTGTGGTATGTATATTCTCAGGCCGCACTAAATGTATTCTAAGTTTTTCTTCTCGGCCTGAATGAAAATGGAAGGCAGCAGCACCCTGCCTCTCTTAAAGGCTTATGCCATTGGTTTAATGCGGTGGTTGTTTTCATGAAAATGACACACGCCAAGGACAACCTCTCTAAAGGACACTAGTTTTGATCCAAAATTGGGCGTTTCCATTAATTTTTACCACTGTGATCAGGACACCTCCCTATTAAGGACAGCACTTGTCTGTCCAAAGGGTGTCCTTTACTGCTTAGTAATGATAATGTGACGCATTTATATAGCGCTCCTCAGTAACGTAACTGTTAAAACGCTGTGGGATATCACATTATTACCCCGGTCTCCACAGAAATCAATCAGGGGTTTCAAGGAGCAACTAGAAGGCGCTCACTTGAACTTGACCAGTCGGGGAACCAAGGAGTGACTCGGCCGGGAGTCGAACCCACGACCTCCTGATCATGAGGCCAACTCTCTTCCACTGCGCTACCGCTGCCCCTAATAGAGAGGTTCTACTGTACATGTATGCCAAATGTAAATCTGTAGTACCCTGTATTTCATGTTTCAGGGCCTATACATCTTTGGAGCCCTTGGTGATAGATTTGACTTAAGAATAGTGCTGAGTTGTGGCATGTGTCTATCTGCTGTTATGGTAAGTGTACTGTTGGGCCTATGGAGTGCCCAGTCCCATAATCTTGGCTCCTTGTTAGGACATACTAGCCCTAATACAAATCTGTTTATAGATCATTGTCCAAAATTAGAAACCAACACAGCCTTGTGGGATGTGCATTAATCGGTAGATACGGGGTGCGATAGCGAGAGGGTAAACGCTAGTTCTGATATCAAAATAACGTCGACACAGTTTAGCATTTACAAAGAGTATCTAATGAACTTTCTTGCATTTTAGGTGTTCATCTTTGGTTATGTAACAGAGTTGACACATTTCTACAATATCTATTTCTATGGTGCTATGTGGTGTCTCAATGGTCTGATTCAAGCGTCTGGCTGGCCAACGGTTGTTGCAGTTATGGGAAATTGGTTTGGAAAATCAAGGTATGATTTTGTTGATATTCTGCTTTGATTTGGCAGGCTGTGTGTCTCCTTAGGACCCTTCGTGCCCTAGGTGGCACATGGGGCATTCCCCAGGGTCCTCCACTCAAGTCTGTTGGCTGCTCGCGGTCTGGCTGCCTCCCACGTTAGGCCCTTCTCTTGAAGTTCCTTTGCCATGGAACGCCGCCAGGTCTCTCTTGGTCTGCCTCTATTTCGTCTCCCCTGTGGTGTCCATGTGAGTGCTCTCCTTGGCAATGCGTTTGCAGGCATTCAGAGCACATGGCCCAACCATTGCCATCTTCGTTCCTTCACCAATTCTGATATGGGCTTCAGGTTAGCGTCTCTCAGTAGGTCTTCGTTACTGATTGTCCTTGGCCAGTAGATGCCTCGGATTCTAGGCTGTGTGCACTCTCAGACAAAAGTAAACAGCCACTTCTGAATTTAAAAAGTTTCTTTTCTTTGTGACTTTGCTTTTGTGACTGCTATAGAATTGAGATCATTTCGGCAAACATCAAACACAGAAGAAGAAGAAGTTGCCTTTAAAACTTTGATTTGGCTATGAGAGTAACATTTCTGGTATTACTGATTTCAGTCGAGGGTTTGTCCTTGGAACGTGGAGTGCCTGCGCTTCTGTCGGAAACATCATTGGTGCATTTGTCGTGGGAGAAGTCCTGGATTACGGTTACGAGGTAAGAGACCATTACCGGTACTTATTTTTGTCTTCTGGTGGACATTTTTGTCAAGGTAGTTTTCTCCTAATGGCTGGATCAGTTATACAGGAAGTTCTGACGTCTTCATGGACCCTGACATATTGTATTTCTACAAAGGAGAGAGGTTCGGTTAATAATGATTAATACCCCATTTATGAGTCACTGTACTAAAAACCAGACCATCGATGTTGAGCCAAAATGTAGGCTAAAACCATAGGCGCTTTGGCTGAAAAAAAATGGGCAATCTCCCTTGTCCTCTCCTGGGCTTCCATCTCAAGTCTGGCCTTAGCCACCAGCACCACTTGTCCGCACAACGATTAGTGGGCAGCAGCAAGACCCACAACGTGAGAGAGGAGAACCAGTGCATCAGCCAGTGCCATTGCTCCTCTGTAATCAACCAAACCAAAACAAAATATTTATTGATTTATTTTGCATCTGATTTCAGTACGCATTCATGGCTACATCGACCATGTTGTTTGCTGGAGGACTTCTTATTTTCTTCGGGCTTGTGCCCTCCCCAAGGGAAGTTGGTAAGTTTAAACATTTGAGTTGGTTTGAGTGTGAGCTTAACCTTTTTCGGGCTTACAGTGGAACCTCCCTTAGCAGATACCTCTCTCTTTTAAGGACAACCTTTCTATCAAGGACACTTGTTTTGTCCCAAATTGGTTGTTTCCATTCAATTTGACCGCTCTCATCAGGACAGCTCTCTATTGAGAACAGCACTTGTCAGTCAAAACTGTGCCTTGATAGAGAGATTCTACTGCATTGTACATTATACATTGTACTTTCTGTACATTTGATATTCTTATTGGGCCTTTGCAGCTGTTTGTAAAATTTAGGTTTAAGGAATTGAACCCGAGGCGGAGGACCTTGGTTGAGTTAGCAAGACACTCTCGGGTGGAGCTAAAATACAGTCCAAACCCGAGCCGACAGGCGAGGGTTTGGACGAAATTTTAGCTCCACCCGAGAGTGTCTTGCTAACTCAACCAAGGTCCGAAGCCGAGGGTTCAATTTCTATTCTAAAATACCTCAAACTTAAAAAGATAGGCCACGAAAATAACTTGAATATGTGCGAATTTGGCAAATTCCATCCATCGCCGGCCCGGCCGGAGCGCCGGTAGCGCCGTTGTTTACATTATGTTAGCGCGCATAGGAAGTCCGCATCTGCTCGCTCAAGTGATGCTAAAATCCGCGCAAATGGGCTATTTGGAGCGTTTTTCTCGGCAAATATGTGTAGTGCTCATTAAAAAACTTAGGGTGGTTGATGCTTCCTTGACTGATTTGTGTTTGAAGCAGTGTTTTGAGAGCCTCAAACTTCTGAAGTGAGGTGAAATTCCTTTGACGTGACGTGTGCATGGTTTCCACATTTTAGTGCAACCCGAGGGAACTTTGGTAGAGCATCTTGGTTGCGTGTCCAAAACACTCCGCTCTCAGAACGAGGCTTATGCATTTTCCATTTAAAAGTTGACTTTACGGTACCAAGGTATTTTAGAATTCCTCATATAGACGTACTAAGATTCATCTAAACGTAACGTCAAGTTAAAGATAATACCAGTGACCAACTTGTCTAAACATCTAGACCCAGATATCGGCACATTTGTGGCAAAGGCCTCGTTGTAGGCCAGGATGACGATGGTTAACGTGATCTTCCTTGTTCTCTTCAGGTCTACCAGAGCCCGATGAGGAGGATTCACGGAAGCCCTACGATAAGGGAGAAGACAGAGGTACTGTATTTTCATGAGCTTAGTTTCAAATTCAAGGACTGTCATTGACTTTGAGCACCCAGCTACAGATCTTAATTCCATCACAACAATCCTTCCTGGGGGGCGTTCAAAGTTACCCCATGTGACGGTACTATTGTTAACTATGAAAGTTTTTTGCAGCACTGAAACTTTGCAAATTTAGCTCACTTTCAATTGGCGATAGACCAATATAACGTTTGGTGCCAACATTTTATGGTTAAAATGCTTTCTTACTTGGCACTTAACAGTGCATTCACAAAAGTCCCAGTTTACAGTGTCATAGTGCAAAGGATTTTTTTCTTCACTTTCATTGGAACGGGTCAGTTGGTTATTTTATTAGTTCTGATCTTCAAAACAAAAGCAGTCTTTATTGATATACGTAACTCTTTGATCTTACAGCTCCGTTGTTAGAAGAGAGTTCGCCATCCACGTCGGATGATGCAGTTCCTCCACAGCGTCCTCAAGCCATCGGATTCTTCCGAGCATTTTTGCTACCCGGTGTCATTCTGGTAAGATTCTCTCAAAGCAGACGGCTGGTTTAAGACTCCTTTAAAGGGGATACGCCGTTCGTAGTTACTGGTGGTCAAGGAAAATAGAAATGCAGTTATACACAATGCTGTAATGCAGTTTTTATACATACGAATGACCTTTAACTTGGTTTTTACAGTATTATGTGTCTGTGTACACGATGGCAATGCTGAAATTTTTATTAAGTACGTATTCCCGCAATTGGCAATTTCCAAATTCAATTACCAATTCAAAGTTGTTTGCGTTTGGCATTAGTCTTTAAAATACCAACCAGGGACCTTACGACCGATAGTCAGAGACCAAAGCCTCCAGACCACCATGGCTCATTTTATTAGGTGCCTGTCCATGTAAAACTAGAAACTTGCAATAAATTTAGTCATTGAGATGGAGTACACTCAACTAGACCAAGCATTCCAAGTATTTTTGCGTAATAGTTGTGGAATGCAAGTTTAAAAATGCAAGTTTATTTATGATTTCAGTACTCCCTGTCGTATGCTTGTCTCAAACTAGTGAATTATGCATTCTTCTTCTGGTTGCCATTCTATCTACATAATAACTTCGGCTGGTCAAATACGGTAGCAGACGACATCTCAATCTGGTACGATGTCGGAGGAATTATCGGTAAGCAGACGATCTTCGATGTGAAGTGTCGAAAATGACCCGAAAGGCTTTCATATCATTTGTTCTTTGCTGGGCCTCTAAATCTAAACAATGACGTTGCATCGAACTGATGAGATTTAACCGTGGCACGCTCGAGAAAGAGGTTCACATTTTTTTCACTTGAGGTGACAAGGACCTTCAATGAAAATCCAAATATTTTCAATAATTCAATATTTTATGTCTTTTGTGTGTCTATTTTTACAACTTTCACTTGATTCATAGGCTTTATTATTGTTTTTTCCAGGTGGTGCAGTGGGAGGTTTTGTTTCGGTAAGAAGCTACTCTGATTCACGCTACTTTTAATCCACATTGTTCTGTGCTGGTATGAGGTTGGAAACAAATTGATGTAAAAAGAAAGTCTGCAGTTTTTCTGCGGCATTCGCTGGGCACTTAGAGGTTATATTTTCTGGGGAGTATTCCTCCTCAAGGTGGGATGAGTAATCTTACGTTCCACTACAGTTGGGCACCAGTTGGGTTTATTGGCCTAGTGACTCAGTCAAAAGAAGAAATCGATGGCTCTAGATTTCGGAATTCTAAACAAAATTTCTTCTGTTTCAGGATCGAATGGGAAATCGATCACCTACGTGCATCATCTTCTTGGTCTGTGCATTCCCTTCGCTGTATGGCTACAGTAGTAAGTTGATTTGTATGCGAAGAAGATTCCATGGTTGAGTGCTGACTGAGTAGGGGAACAGTTTCAATGGTGTATTCCTGTTTCGCCTATTCCTGTTCCGCCTATTCCTGTTTCGCCTATTCCTGTTTCGCCTAATTCCTGTTTCGCCTATTCAAATGTATTGCTAACCTCCCCACAGACGTAGGAATATGAACCGTCCCTTACTGACCGACCAAACCCGAGGAGAGCCACATATGTACGCATTGAAACAATACTTCAATGGAGAGAGGGACATAATGAGTTACGTTGATGCCATCAGTTACCTTGTCTGACATGATATCATGATATGTATTTTCCACCTTGTTTGACTTTATATGTGCTGTACCTACATGTATATTATGACATGGGTTTTACAGCTGATTTTGATCAAATAATTATGAGAATGTACAATATTATGTATTTTCATCAAAAACTCATGAATTCAGTTTTCATAAAATAAACGACTGCTTTACTCTACTTAATCTATTAGCTTTTACTGTGTGTCAGTATGGTCCTATGGTCCTATGGTCAAATAAGTCTCGGACTGTCCCCGCTTTCAAGGTGACTCTTTCAAAACGGTCATGGCATGGTTTGTTAACAAAGTTGATGGCATTTGATTAGTCAAATTGTCATCACATCGTTAACATCATCCAATTGTCCCCTCACATTTTCCCCATAAAATGGACATGCATCCCTAAGGTTCCCCGTGGGAGAGTCGATTTATTGTAGGGGTACTGGAAAGTAGGCGAAACAGGAATAGGCGAAACAGGAATAGGCGAAACAGGAATTTTGTAGGCGAAACAGGAATAGGCGAAACAGGAATAGGCGAAACAGGCATAAACCGTTTCAATAGCTGGAACTTGGTCGAACTTGCGTTACTCCACCCAGGTGTAGACGTTGGCACCTGTCAATAACGCTCAGGTTGTATCAGTTCATCTGAGGTCTGCTGAAAGGTTTCAGGATGGATACATTTGAAGTAAAGGTGGACGATAATATCTGCAGCAGTTGATATCAGATTATAAATCTTTCAACTAACTATATGTTTGCAATTGGAATCACATGGGCTGTTATAGATTTTTCTCAAGAGACCCTCTTGTAAGAGTATATCTTTAACCTCACCATTCGTTTTTTGATTTTCAGTCAGCCCAGCTGATAAGACAATCAATTCCGTGCTCATGGCAGTGACAGGGTTTTTCATTGGTGGGCCGGCTAATCTTATCAGTTCTGCCATTTCTGCGGATATAGGTAAGAAATTCTTCACAGGTCTGTGGAAAGTAATGTCACTCTTTAGACTGTCCAGTAAGCAAGTCAAAACAATTTGTCAAGTTTAGCCTTATACAAGGATTTGAGGCTCAAATTGTCTGATTCAGAAATGAGACGTCTTTTCCTCATGCATATTACATAACAGATTTTACAGTCTTTGATTTGCACGTGGACTGGTCGCAACAAAATTGGACAAGCTTCTATTTTTTCTCCTGCGCATTTTGGAAAACGACCTCTTTTAAAACATTATTGTCATTTTCCATCATCCGACTTTTCATCAACACCCTGTATGTTTTTTCGATTACAGGACGCCAAGGACCCCTACGCGGGAACAAAGAAGCGCTGTCGACTGTGACGGGGATTGTTGACGGTACGGGCAGCGTTGGAGCAGCCATCGGACAATTCCTTGTACCAGTTATACAGCTCCACCTCGACTGGCATTGGGTGTTCTATTTCTTCCTTCTCATGGTAAGTTTCAAATTCTGAAACACCTTGGTTTCAATGGTGTAGTTTTATATTCAAAATGCATTGCGCCTCACTTGCGGTGTATTTGTCTCATCACGGATTGCGTATTAATCTTCAGGGATGTTGCTCTGTTGACCACGACAACATTGATTACTTACAAGGCACCACTTGGAAGTATTGTGAAAATTTGATGGGTGATATCGTGGTGTTTTGAGAAATGTTTCATAATATAAGGCTCAAGTGTTCTCCAGAAGGCCATTGTAAGGGCGTTCCACCTTACCTTGGCAGCTTATAAGTACCACCCTACCTTACTCGAGAATTCTAAAAGGGCCACCCTAGCCTAAAATTTTGCCCACCCTACCTCCTGTAGCACACTGGCGAAACTTTCTGAACATCAAATGTACCACCCTACTTTGAAAAAACCCTGTGAAGAACTTTATTAGCCTGAGCCTTTTCAAACGTGCTCATTTAACCTCTCTATCCTGTTTTTTAGACGTTCATGACCTGTGTCTGCATAGGACCAATGTTTTACCGGGACGTCAAGGCCATGAAGTGTTGTGGCTGCCAGAGAAGGGCAACTGGCACCGTCTACAGTTCTGTACAACACGGACTTGACTCACCCGATTAAATTATTTTCAATGAGGACCTCAGGCGTCACACAGAGATGGAGAAGCAAAATGGGGAACAGCTATCTGGAAAAGGAAGAAACAGCGGCATCTCTATATTGTATCGAATAAAAAACATCGATATCGTCATACCCACCTAAATAAAGGATGCAGAGGCTGGCTTGTACAACCAGTAATCAAGAACTGAACTACATCCAGAGTCATTCTACCCAAAAACAATTAAGCCCCTAAGAGTTATAGTGGGCTGCGTGCATTAGAAATTTCTCAAATTTTTCTTATATGAGATATTCAAAATATCAAAATCAAAAAGATATCATCTTTTTTGTGTCACCTAGTATAGTACGTGTGCCATTACGAGTACTGATGTTTGCATTGAATTTGCTGTATTATTACTTTGTATCAACGAAACTCGTCTCTTTATTTATTTTTGGAAAAAATACTTAAATTCATCTTGCCATGATATAAATAAACAATTTTTTAAATGCAAATTCAACATTTTGTATAAATTCAGTTTGTGCACGATATGTGTTTTTTTCTGAGGTTTGTTTTGACCTGCATTTGGGTGAGGAACTTTGAAAAATTTTTATAGCTATACAGTGGAACCTCTCGTAGTGGACACCTCTCTATCAAGAACACCCTGTCTATTAAAGATGCTGCTTATGATCCCAATCCTGCCCTTTCCATTCAAATTGACCTCTGTATCAGGACACCTCTCCATTAAGGACAGCATAGGTCAGTCCTAAGGGAGTCTTCAATAGAGAGGTTCTGATGTGTCTGTTTTGTCTTATGCATGTACCGGTGGTTGTAATATAAAGCTGATTTAAAAGATCTCGGGAATGTTTGTGATGTGCAGTTGGGTCTTCTACTGAATATACCCATTACCCCTTGTGCACAGTTGAAAGTTAGGCCATTTCTCAGGCACCATATACGGTGAAACCCCCCTTATCAGGCACTTCTCTATCAAGAACACCCTCTCAATTTTAAGACATTAGTTTCAGTCCCAAATTGGTTTGTTTCCTTTCAATTTGACCTCTCTAATCAGGACTCCTCTCTGTCAAGGACTGCACTTGTCAGTCCCGAGGGTGTCCTTAATAGAGAGGTTCTACTGTGGTAAACTTCAAGTGAAAGCTTCCAGAGATGCTCTCTGAAATCAAGAAGGAAAGTATATATATTATAGATTTTCTTCGATGAACCGTGCTATAAATGTTTGCATTATCATATTGAATATAGATATTAAATATAAATATCTGCATTTATAATGTAATAGGTGGCCATAATTATGTATCACATGTTTTATCAAGAATTAACAGAGACTAAGAAATTAGAAGCTATATCACAGCATCTTATCTAGCACTGGGTACAAGACTCTGACTATACATGCTTCCTGAAATGGGTGACTTGCATTGGAACTAACTTTTTCCCCCTTGTCTGTCATCAAATGCATTCAAGTGTGTTGGTCAACCATGACTATCTCCTTTGTCCCTCCACCAAAAGGCCTAGTTTCCCCTTATGACATCACTATTTCTGACACTCAGCGCCCCATTTCTGGGAAGGTGTATAGGGGGGGTTTTAGAAACTAAATTGGCTCCTATCCAATGGTAATCGCTTCTATAGACTGATTCCTGTTTGATTTTTGTCACAAAATACCTGACTCAAATGGTTTAACTTATTCAGCAGTGCTTCTAGACCAATAATGAAATGGTATTTTAATGAGGTCCTAAAACCCCTCTAAGACATGCAGGTACCCTTTATCGATTGCTAACACAGCTTAAGATTTCAAAATGCCCTGAATACATCTCTTTGTCTTTGGGACTTCAGAGCTCAATTAGGTGTCATTTTTTTTCATCTTGTCTATTATTCAATGAAAGTAATCATAAGTTAAGTAAGTGCCCGTTTTCAAATAGCAAGGCTTTCGGCCTCAAGTTCCAAATTCATTGTCTTTATCAATTCTTAGTAGATGTATATTTATCTTACTGTAAATAAATGTATTATTATTGGAAATGCATATTTATTGCTTTATTTCTGATCGAAGATTTTGTCAGATTGAAAACTAAACTCCAACCTTCCCAACATGAGTAATTAGTAGGTTGTCATCGACCTCACTTCAGATATGACAATAATAATGACAACAATGGCGATAAGTCATTTAAAAGTTACACCAGCAAACCAGGCAATGGCGTCGTGGTCCGAGACTAATAAAAATGTTCACTATTAAAGACCTGTTACTGTTGATATTGTCACTATCAACAAAAAGGAACCTATATATCACCTTTGAGATTCCCCCTTCACGGTCAGTTCATGCTGAAGAGAGCGGACACCCAAGGTACTTGCCAGTGGCAAATGCAAATTGTTGCGATGGAAGTGTCCTGTTTATGACGACTAACGTCTTTGGGCTGTCTGTGTGATTCTGCTGATTGTGACATTGTCTCCAGAGACCACAGGAATTCAAATCGCACAGCATTTGGACACTCCAGGGCCTGTCAACCTATAAATGATCTCGGAGATTCCTCATTCGCAGTCTGTATGTGCTGGAGAAAAGGAACATCAAAGGTACAACAGCACTTGCTGTAGGTCAATGCTAACCTACGTTAGCTGTCATGAAAGTGTCCTGTATGTGATGGGTATTGTCTTCGAGACGTCGACTGTGTTAGGCAGATTGTGACAGTCTCCATAATACCGCAGGACATGGCATTTCCCCCGATCCAGGTCCCGTCAATTTCACAAAAGTATCCAAGAAGAGAGCTACCCCTTTGAGCCTCCAAGACAGGGCATTTTCACTATCACAATCCTTGCTGTGTCACAATCAACCTCATGGACGACCTTTGCCAGCTTTGCTATACCCTTTCTATTTCAGTTTGTGGTAATGACGAGGCATAGTAATGCTTTCCAAGACAGAATCTTCGCTGTAGCAATCCGATCCGGTTGTTGATAGTGTCTCAACCGACCCAATGGACATTGACAGCATCACAAGCAACCCATCGGGTGAACTTTTGTCACCTTCAAATGTCAGCTTGTGCGAATGAGGAGGCATAGCCAAGGTAAACAAGACTGGGCATTTTCGCTGCAGCAATCCCAACTGTTGGTAGAGTCACAACCAACCTTCCACCTTATTGAGATTATCTTTAGCTTGTGCTGAAGACAAGGCCCCGGCCAAGCTACATCTTGACTGACTGAAGCCTAATCGCACCCTGTCCAGACAATCCTGGCTGTTGATATTATCACTACCAACGCAATGGACATTAATATGATGAGATGGGCCATAAGGCAGCAAAGGCATTCGCCACGAGCGAGGCGACAGAAGACGTCCAAAGATAGCCTGAGGTGTCCTGAGGTGACAGGAGATGTTTTGAGTTGGGTTGATATGACGAGATGGGGCAGAAGACAGTAGAGGCATTCTCATTCGGAGGCGACAGAATACGCCAAGATATAGCATGAGCTGTTAGAAGGTGGCAGAGGAGGCGGGATGCATTTACAATCAGAGGTGACAGAGGACGTCTGTTCAGATGTCTATGAAAATGAGAAAAGGATAGATGCATTCGCTTTTGGAGGACTCAGAACGTTGAGGCATTCGCATTCAGAGGCGACAGAAAACGTCCAGGGACAGCCTGACATATTGGGAGGTGACAAAGGAGAGCAGAGGACATTCGCACTCGGAGATGACAGAAGACGATTTTGGGAGACCTAAGATGATTAATTGGGATGGAGGACGTAGAGGCATTCGCATTCAGTTGTGATAGGAGATATCCAGGGACAGTGATGTTTGGAGGTGACAGAGGACAATAGATGTCAGAAGACGGTTTTTTGGGTGGGCTGAAGAACAGATGGGACAGAAGACGCACTGGCATTCGAATACAGAAGCGATATTCAGAAGAATATGAGAGAACACTCGCATTCAGAGGTGACAGAAGACGACTTGGGGTCTCCTAAGATTTGTCTCTCAAGAGTTGGGACGGAATACGTCGCATTCAGAAGCGACAGAACACGTCCAGAGATGGCAAGCGGTGTTGGGAGGTGGTGTAGAGAAGGAGATGCATTCGGATTAAGTGGTGACCGAAGAAGTTTTGAGGTGTGGGTTACTATGATGAGATGGGGCAGAAGATCATCGAGACATTTACATTTATATAGGGGCTGTGAGAGAAAACGCCCAGGGCAACCTGATATTTCGGGAGGTGACTACGGACAAGAGAGTACGCAATCAGAGGACGTTTTTGGGTGGTGCAAGATGGTCAGATGGGATGGAAGACGTGGAGGCATTCGCATTCAGAGGCGACAAAATACGGCCAGAGATAGCCTGAGGTGTAGGAAGGCGATGGAGGACAGAAGATGCATTCGCATAAGGCGTTGAGTGAAGACGTTTTGAGGTGGGTTAAGATGATGAAATGGGCTAGAAAGCAGTAGAGGCATTCGCATTCAGGGGCGACAGAAAACGTTTTGAAGTGGCTTAGAACAGAAGATGCATTTCCTCTTGGAGGCAACACAAGACGTTTTGACGTGGACTGAGATGATGAGATGGGATGGAAGACGTTAAGGTATCCGCATAGGTGACACTAGACGTCCAGAGACAGCCTGAGATGTCTGGAGGTGACTATGGATCGGAGAGGACATTCGCATTCAGATGTGACAGCAGAAGTTTTTGGGTAGCCTGAGATGATCAGATGGGACGAAAGAGGTGAAGGCATTCATATTCTGAGGTTACTGATGTCATCCAGAGATAGCCCGAGGTGTTGAGAGGTGACACAGGACAATGAAAGCATTTGCAATTAGAGGTGACATGACAGAAGACGTCTTGAGGTTTGTTAAGATGATGGGGTGGGGCGGTAGACGTAGAGGCATTCGCATGCTGAGGTGACAGAAGACGTCCAGGGACAGCCTGTGATAATGGGAGGTGATGAAGGACAACACAGGAGGTGACAGAAGACGTCCAGGGACAGCCTGTGATGATGGGAGGTGACTAAGGTCAACAGAGGAGGTGATAGAAGACGTCCAGAGACAGCCTGTGATGATGGGATGTGATGAAGGACAACACAGGAGATGACAGAAGACGACCAGGGACAGCCTGTGATGATGGGAGGTGATGAAGGACAACACAGGAGGTGACAGAAGACGTCCAGGGACAGCCTGTGATGATGGGAGGTGATGAAGGACAACACAGGAGGTGGCAGAAGACGACCAGGGACAGCCTGTGATGATGGGAGGTGATGAAGGACAACACAGGAGGTGACAGAAGACGTCCACGGACAGCCTGTGATGATGGGAGGTGATGAAGGACAACACAGGAGGTGACAGAAGACGTCCAGGGACAGCCTGTGATGATGGGAGGTGATGAAGGACAACAGAGGAGGTGACAGAAGACGTCCAGAGATAGCCTTGAGAATCAGTGGGAGGTGGCAGTCCAGGTACATCAGTACTTGCTGAAGGCAAGTCTGCTGTGCAGCCGACTATTACTTGAGCAGTTTTCAATAGGGAATGGATGATTGTGCTTTCTGACTGTGACACCTGTGATGCCCTGCGATTTGGGTGAATCTGATTGGGTCTCAAGTGTTTTGTGCCATTCTGCTGGTCGATTGTGACAGTGTCTCTGGAATTCACCTGGGTTTGTGCGATTGTGATATGTTATTGTGATATTGTCTCTGGGATACGCCAGGTATTTTTTAAGTGATTCTGCTTGTTGATTGTGACACCGTCTGAAGTCTTACAAGGCTGCCGACCGATATATGCAATCAGGGCACAGTCCTCAAGGATCCTCAGAGAAGTCACATTCTGAAGTATCAAAGTCACACGCCCAGTCCAGTTCCAGGGGGTTGCTCAGAATGCAGTTTCCTTAGTGGCAAAGAGCGGCAAGAAGACATCTCCCTCGATGCTAAAAATAACTATAAAGGTCATAATATTCTTTTTATCATATGTGGGATTTATTATCACTTCATTATTATTGACAGAATCTGCAAGTGATGCATAAGTTAATGGACTATTTACAAAGGAAAATATGAATGATGAAAAATAGTTTTCATAGAAAATGATATTTAGCATAACAATGTGCAATACACATACATTTACTACAGGCTCAGCTTTAAAAGAAGTTGGGGACCACAATATTTTATAGAACCAGTTATATTTAGTACCAGGACCAGTTATAATCATTATTACTAGGAGCGATACAAAATTATTTTACTAACAAAAGACTTCAACCAGTTGTATTAATCCCTTTGCTGTGTGGTCGACCTTTTAGTCGGTACTTTCCATCAGTCAGAGCAAGGATCAGTGCACATGAAGACCACCTCACCTCAAAATTGATTCATTATATACATGTACTGAACACATACTGAGCAACTCAAGTCAATAACAGAGTCAGCAACAATAGTACCGGGTTATACGGTAACAACATGATTTTCAAATGTCAAAAACAAACGATATACAGTAGAACCTCTCTATTAAGGACACACTGCGACTGACAAATGCTGTCCTTGATGGAGAGGTGTTATGAATGCAGAGAACAAATTGTGAGGAAGTTATCTTTTTGGGACCAAATTCACTGCTCTCAATAGGGAGGTGTCCTGCTAAACAGGAGTGTCTCCTAAGGGAGGTTCCACTGGAAATGACGACTTTATTGATGATGATCTCACCAGAAGAGGAAGGCACATAACATTATACCAAGAAACTGATAAAGACTAGTCTTTACTGATACTTGACTGTACGGAGCGGGAAGAAAATACCTTTTCAGGTTTACAGCTTATTATGGGGGGTCAAAACGGTCCTTTAAAACCACAAGCAAATCACTCTGAACACAGTGTTTATGAAATCAACAACAATGATAAAACATTTTCTCTCTTTTCACACTCAAGGAACCAACTGAAGGTGAAAATGTGCAATGTCGACTTCTTGCGAAATCAAGTATAGATTAATCCATACTTGTTGAAATAAATATCATATCAGACGAAAAACCAGAAATCTTGACATTTTCAAAGTGTTCCAGACATGTCCGAGTTTTTGAAGTATAGTTAAAGAAACCCATGATGAAAAAATCTCTACAATCAAGATGACCACAGGCATACGAAATGTAGAGCGAAATCCTAGAGAGCAAAAGCTCTGACATAAAAAATTTAAACTTGTAGAAAAAGGTTAATCCAATTCCCCAAAGGCAACATGACATGATTTTGAAAGTTTTAGGACACAAGGCCACCACACACAGACAGACAACTAACTTCTTCAGACTTGTGAAAATGATTAGATCAATTGGGGTGTCATCAAATATGTGCCTAATTAGACATATTTAGACAATCTTGTCTGGCCTTGGACAATTACACGACTTGATGTAACATAATGCACATTACAAGACAAACACACCATGTTGACCACCAAACCAATTTTCCATATAGTACAGTAGAACCTCTCTATTAAGGACACCCTCGCGACTGACAAGTGGTGTCCTTACTAGAGAGGTGTCCTGATTAGAGTGGTCAAATTGAATGGAAACAACCAATTTGGGACCAAAACTAATGTCCTTAATAGAGAGGTGTCCGCTAACAGAGGTTCCACTGTACTTATATAGTTGCATAATAGTCTATGGTCGGTTTAAAAACAACAGTGAGTTAATGCCATTTGTGACCCGCTCTCTGGCTAAAGGTACACATGTACAAACATTCTGAAAATGAGTTGGGACAATACTCGGACAAGAATCTTTAAAATGATGCATGATACATGAAGGTCTATTGAGGATTGACTAAGAAATACACTTCACAATACATCACTCTCTAAAGTTAAGGATTGACTAAGGTACCACCATTTTGGCTAGAACAAAAGCAATCAGAACTCTTCCAGAACAGAGTGAAAGCCCATTTCAAGGGTGGGAGTCAGTTCTTTGCCTACCAGAGAACAGACTCACAGCCTTGACATTGGTAGTCACTTCACTTCATTTTGTCGGAGTTCTCATTGCGTTATGATTTCAAGTTCCAGCCAAAATGGTGGTGCCTATGGTCAACCCTAAAGAGCAGAAAAAACCTTGTCCAAAGATAGGTTACTCGGACAAGTAGAAAAAGCATTTTAATGAGCAACTTATTTGCCATATGACATGGCTTTCGTTGTCTCTTAACACCTCTAGGCATAGTTGAACTTACTCAAAAAAGTCATTAAATCATTCTCACTTTTCCCCTTTTTCACATGCGGATCCTTTTGCTAGAGCTTGTACTTTTTAAGAACAAAAAAAAGTTCAACTCAACCTGCTAATATGCACTTACAAACTGGCAATAATATTACATGTATGCAAGAATTCATATGCCAAATATTAGAGCACAATTTGCAATTTCGAAAAGTTTCAGGTTCACAATCTGGGGACTGTTAATGCAAGTGACTAAATTGCACTAAATTCTGCATTATTCAACTTTTAGGTAATTGAAAAACCGGTACACATTTTCACCGGTACAAATTTTCGGTTGAGATCATAACAAATTGAATAGAACTATTAAACGAACGCCGGAGCAATTCTTATTGAGGTAACCCGGATATTTTACTGTCATTCTCCAAGGCAAAACTTCCTCAGAATACTCTGAGATCATTGCCGCCTACTAAAGTCTAATAAAGCACTATTTGTTACCCTGTTTTCAGTGACCTGAGAGCTAACTGCAGTGCGCTTCCATCTGGAATTTCAAGGGTTAACATCAACAAATCGATCTGTTCATCAGAACTGTTTGAATCGTAACCCGTGAGGATTCAAGATGAGCCCTGCATATTGCCGTCAAACTCTTAATGTGGAGCATTTACAACTGACAAGATAGAATTATACGCATGACATTTAGATCACATTGTCAAAGATAAACCTTTGTGAATAAAGGCGACTTATCACAAGGAGAATACACGAAAATGTTACGCAAACGATGACAGTCAGAAAAATATCTGACCATATGACATGTGCGCTCATTTGAAGCCATAGTTACAGTTGATTGAACTGTACTTAAGTTTGGTCCCTTTCGTCAAAGGTAAACTTATATAAGCCCCACCAGGACTAGGTATGGTATTTCTCACTTTGAGTCAACGAGCAAGGAATTTCACCTCGCCTGTCAGAAGCAATTGTAAATGCCATAAGCTACAATGATACCTACAATAAATTGTGTCATATTTTATCATTTTTGAATCCTCTCCCACCCAATTCATCCCAAGCAAATGTGCAACCATATTTCTTAAACTTTCAGAAGGAAATTCACTCAAGTTAGGAAGAGCAGACATGCTTTTTTAAGGTGTTCAATTCAGTACCCACGGAGTTTCAATTTCAAGACCCAACCCTGGTTCAATCTTTACAATGCGACAAACCAGCTAAGCTTTACAAAAATAAACTCTCATCGAAAACCCAGAATATGAGGCCCCAGTCAAATTATAACGCGTATAAGAAAGCACTGCACAGAGACAACAATTCAACATCACAAAGGGCTTGAAAAGTCTCAATTTGTAGAGAGGGACACCCACCATACAATTCAATGCTCGTAAATATCACAATCAGCTGAAACCTTCACGTTCATAGACTAATTTCACCGCTTCAAGGACATTATTCGCCTCGTGGGTGGGCTTTTTTAATTCTGGATACAATAGGAAATCGCGGTGGTTAAAATTTACTCCATCGTTGGGATTATAGTCGTTATTAGAGCTGTAGACACCGGTGAAGACCAGAATTGATTCAAAACTCTCAACCGTTCCATAGTCATTTTCCCAATCCAAAATGTCTGCCACACTTCGTATACTAGTTTCGCGTACACCGCCACCTTGCTGCGATTTCTTTCTCCGTCTCGTCAATTGACTTCTAAGATAACGGTTGTAGAGATTGGCACCGTAGATGTCAGTCTCTGGATTATCACTGCAAGAGATATATACGGTATGTATCAGGAAATGTTGTTCGTTTGATAAATGTTTCTAAAACCACTGAGAGTTAACTCTGTCGATTTTAATGAAAATTACTTGTCCAGTTATCCCATGACTTCAACCTCTAGAAGGGGTAGGGTATGTCTCCAGTCGTGTGTGATGGTTGAAACTGAGAGCGCAATTCAACGTATCTTTCCATACTCACCCTATACAGTAGACTGTTCGTATAGGAGCCTCGATGCCCATTTCCCTAGCTTGCTGTGTCAGGACGAATTCAGAATGGTGATACGTTAGTTCGCTAGGTTTACCAACGAGGGCTGTGTACTTCAGTTCATTACCCGTGATTTTCTGGAAACGAACATAAAATTTGAGATGTTGAGCCTAAATGCTTTAAACTCAAGGAGAATACCAAATTCAGTCAACGTCAGCGTCAGTGATGAAATCTGTTTTGAAACACCAGACCCTGGGGAAGTTGTCATAACCTGCCACTGGCCATCCATTCCTGGGAAAGTATCTCGAGAAAGGCTTTCCAATGGTACCATTCCCGCCAATACCCCACCGGTTTCCCCTGATGAGTCTGAGAGTCTTCCCAAGGAGAAGTTGCATTTTCAACTTGATCAAATTTTGCCCTCACTGGAAACAGAACTACAAACATCTGAGACCAAGAATAACACATCAATAAATACTTACCCGGTATAAACTCTCCAGGCATAACATGAATGTCCCGTGGCCATATCTGGGCATACACGCCTCAGCCATCCAGAATAGGTCCATATTACAGGCTAGCACGGGTATATGGGGTTTGCTGATACTCTGTGGCGCTTGACTTGGCTGCCCATTGGTGAGTAGCACATCGACAAGGAGCTGCAGGTTCGTCTCCCATCGGATTGGCTCTCCGAAGAGAAGTAGAGCTGAAGAAAAAAAGTTATTTTTATCTGGTTGTTGCATCCAAGGCAGAAACTTTCGCCGCCTGGCATCATTGCAAATTCAACGTTCTTTTGTTTTGGCCTTGTTTTCATGAAGTGTAGTTTTTCTGGTAAAGGGTACCATGAATCGAGTGTAGTTTTTCTGGTAAAGGGTACCATGAATCAAGTGTAGTTTTTCTGGTAAAGGGTAACACGAATCAAGTGTAGTTTTTCTGGTAAAGGGTACCATGAATCGAGTGTAGTTTTTCTGGTAAAGGGTACCATGAATCGAGTGTAGTTTTTCTGGTAAAGGGTACCATGAATCAAGTGTAGTTTTTCTGGTAAAGGGTACCATGAATCGAGTGTAGTTTTTCTGGTAAAGGGTACCATGAATCGAGTGTAGTTTTTCTGGTAAAGGGTACCATGAATCGAGTGTAGTTTTTCTGGTAAAGGGTACCATGAATTAAGTGTAGTTTTTCTGGTAAAGGGTACCATGAATCGAGTGTAGTTTTTCTGGTAAAGGGTACCATGAATCGAGTGTAGTTTTTCTGGTAAAGGGAACCATGAATCGAGTGTAGTTTTTCTGGTAAAGGGTACCATGAATCAAGCGTAGTTTTTCTGGTAAAGGGTACCATGAATCGAGTGTAGTTTTTCTGGTAAAGGGAACCATGAATCGAGTGTAGTTTTTCTGGTAAAGGGTACCATGAATTAAGTGTAGTTTTTCTGGTAAAGGGTACCATGAATCGAGTGTAGTTTTTCTGGTAAAGGGTACCATGAATCGAGTGTAGTTTTTCTGGTAAAGGGAACCATGAATCGAGTGTAGTTTTTCTGGTAAAGGGTACCATGAATCAAGTGTAGTTTTTCTGGTAAAGGGTACCATGAATCGAGTGTAGTTTTTCTGGAACACAAATCATTTGTAAGCCCAATTATCCTAATGGTGTTAAAACCTTAAACAACTTTCAGGCTTAACGTAATTGTGGTCCCATTTTATGCCAGGTTTGCCCCACTTTCGTCTCTATTTTGTATTAGATCTTAAAATGAACTCAGGGTTATACTCAGTTCAGCCAAACAACAAGAGGTCTTACATGTGTGTCAGTTACAAATGTCAAAGTTGATTTATCATAATCAATCATTGTAAACTTTTCAAGATACTAAATGTCCAACAACAAAGGGAACACGGAAATTATCAATGCTCTGATATACTCTTTGCTGACCCCTTCGGACTCAAAAAACGGGGGTTCTGTGCATAGGAATAAATAGGCTTAGCAGCAATGCTTGGGTTTTGGATTTCTAGCCTGGTTTTGACACGCTGTGTTGACCGTAGACGCTATTTAGCCGGTTTATGATGCATCTGATTCATATAGGCCTATGACATGACACAGTATAGACCTTTTTAATAGGCGCCCATCAACCGGCTTAATTGTGCTTAATGTGTCCTAAATATTCATACATTTATAATGTGTGATTTAATATCAACGTATAACTCAATATATCATGTATAAAGTTTACATAGTAATGGTATAAACCAGCTCACTTACCATCTATTCTGGGGAAATATTTTTCAAATGCGCATGGCTGAAATAGAAAGAAGGGAGTAATAATATTTTTTATGCGTCTTCACTTTCACAATATGAATTGTCAAAAATCATCTGACTTGTAATTATCCGCGTCAACATCATCAATTTTAATCTTAGTATCTGCTTTCAGATTTCAGTTTCATTTACCCGGTACTCTTTTTTCATTCAGGTGTATGTGATCGGAAGGTCATGGATTCAAGACTTGGCCAGTGTTACTCTGTACTTTCAACTGGCCTGACAAGGCCGAGCATAGCGTAGTTTGAGCACTCCTTGCCAGAAAGGTTTCTGGATTGGACGAGGGAGCACATACAAAGCACTTTGAGACTGCACAGTTGTACATGAACTTTCATTTTATAGGCTTAGGTTCACTGACCATATGTGACCCAACACAGCAAAATGGTTGCATGTCGCAAAGAAGATGAGCCTAAAATGACACCAGGACTCCGATAGCAAAAATTGATAGACTTAGATTTCACAAAAGGCAGACAATAGTGAAATGAACAACCAGTCTGTCTCAACCTGTCAAGCTCCAAGTGACATGTGACTCATTTTGCTGTGGTGGGTCACATATGCCATCCCAATATGAATAGTGTTAACCAGCACCGGCATGAATGATGCAAGATTTGATATTGATTAAAATGCAGACCAGCATATTTGCCATACCACTGATAAACATAACAATAACAATCTAGGTGAAAAAACTTCTTGAAATGACACAGCTGTTTTACATTGTCATTCAATGTCTCTTTTTTTCGAAATGATGGTCCTGGGATGAAAATGAGCACTGAGCATGAATGACAAAACACCTTTTCCAAGAAATAAATTTATACATTCCGTGCAGGAAGGAAGCTTTTTAACAGACAAAATAGATCCAGGTACCTCTGTCTGTTTATCAGACTGCAGTTTATTCATGAAGACTGAACCACTGAAAGACCTTGCAGGAGTAGGTGAGGTTCTTGAAATTGAGCACATTGAGTGCAAATTGGAAAGAGAAGCCCAGACTGAACCATCTCGCTGTGCTGTCTACATGAAGATCACTGATGTTCTGGATGGCCATAACAGCCAAAATGAAATGACTGACACTAGTGACATCATTTTCCATGGCTAAATCGGTAGACTGACCACTAAGGAAGATGAAAGCAACAACAGCCTGGTAACAGCTACGTGTAGCAGTCCAATACAATACCGAACCTTTTGTGGATGAAATTGACATGGGGGCTGGATTGGATCATGGACTGCTCTTAACTACTGCCGCCTTCAGGTATTATTGATAAATCATCACATTCCCCATTGATTGATTTGATGCCAAAATCAATGTTTGAGTCAACTGGCAGATGGCCATCAATCAGACCGATATTCTACACTCATAGTCATATCGCCAGGTCATTGCCAGGATCAGAGAAGCTTGGCAGTCAATGCTATGCCAACAGAAGTGATTCTTGCCAGTTGACTTTTAAAAATTAGTAGAACCCACTTCTTGTGGTAAGCTACTACTGTTTACATTTACCTGTGTAATACCTGCCCTCCACCTTGCCTACAGGTAGTCAAGAGCACCAAGGCCATGTCAACAACAAATTTCTCGGAACTATCTTTTTTACAGCGTATTACTCTACTGTACTAAGAGTTAAGCAGTTTTTTGTCTTTTAAGGTGTTTTTGAAAACACGCGAGTCAGACTTGCACACAGCACAAGGGTGGACAACTTTTAAATCAAGAGCAAAAGTCGAAAGGACCAAAAACCTGCATTGCTGATCTGGTATTTTAAGAGTATTTTAAACGGGTACGCCGTTTGTAATTACTGGTAATCCAGGAAAATAGAAATGCAGTTACACACAATGCCGTAGAGCAGTAATTGTGCCTACGAATTGGCTGAAACTTGGTATTTATTGTCAATCAATCAATCAATACATATTATTTATATAGCGCCCCAATTACTCCGCAGGAAAGTATTCTGGGGCGCTATCCCTCCCGTAGGCAGCTGCAAATAGGTGGGCCTTCAGGAGGGACTTGAAACCTTCAATGGAATCGGCATGGTGGACGCTCGTCGGCAGCTGATTCCACAGTCTTGGAGCAGTTGCCGAGAATGAGCGTCCACCGAGAGTTGGATGCTTGAACAGGGGAACCTCCAGGAGCATCTCAGATTCAGATCTAAGGCCAGAGCGCCCAGTTCTTTTTAATTGAATCATGGATCTGAGATACTCCGGAACTTCACCAGTCAAGCACTTAAACACCAGGAGCAACATTTTGTATTGGATCCTGAATTTGACAGGAAGCCAGTGTAGCTGTGCCAAAACAGGGGAAATGTGGTCAAACTTGCCCACCAAACACACAACTCTTGCCGCTGAGTTAAAAACCTGTTGCACCTGGTTTGTAGCCCTGGCAGGTATACCATGGAGGAGAGCATTGCAATAGTCAAGGTGGGCAATGATGAAAGCATGTACCAAGGTCTTGGTCGTTTTCTCCGAGAGGAATTTACGGATTTGGCGTATCCGGTAGAGACCGTAGTAGGCCTTGGCACACACTTTGTTGACATGGGTATTGCTGTCAAACCAAGCTCCAAGATTTCGGACGCATTTGACGGGATGGATATCGGTATCTCCCACCCTGACTGATACAATGCTCACCTTGGCAATTTGCTGTCGTGTGCCGAAGATGGCAAACTCAGTCTTTGTGTCGTTTATCATAAGTTCATTTTCAATGTACCATGATCTGACATCAGCAATGCAACGCTCAATGGTAGGTGGCAATGGTAGGTGGCAATGGTTTAAAAGCCAAATACAACTGGTTGTCATCAGAGAAACCGTGGGCAGATGGCAGATGACTAGCAATGACGTGTTTGTATATCTATCTACATGATGGCATCGTTCAAACCTCATGATCTATTTACACAGTTTGACATTTCCAAACCCAATTACAAGTTTCAAATATTTAACGAATGGCGTAGGCCTTTAAGACGATTACTCAAACAAGCTGTATAAGCTTGTCTCTCATCTGTATCTTTTTTCTTTAATCATACCATCAAAGTCGGACTGTTTCTATGGTAACCAATACTCACTGGAGCTTTCCGTCGCCTGTGATCCACCACATCCAAATTCGGGAACCGATGCCGGAGCGCTTCGATTGTTGTGACTCGTTGAAATCCTAGGTTGTGAGCGATTTCTAGAACAGGACCTTGACCAGAAACTAAGACATGTTTGTCGAAAAATTGCGTGAACATCTTCAGGGGGCTGTGCGACATCACAACTTGTTGTGGCTGGATCTAAAAAGATAGCAGGTCAAGGTCAAATAACATCTTAAGTTTTCAAGGTCAACATCACAGTCCCTACTGTGTTCATTTCTACTCTAAGTAACAGTTATCTTCAGTTGTAAGTCAGCATAGCAGGCAGATGGGAACCCTCCCTGATCTTACTTCAGTGATAGAGCGGCGGATAACATTCGTGACGTCATCAACCTCCGACAAGGGACCTCGGACATCAGACCTATACTTAGTCTTTTATTAGTCCCTGGTTTCAATAAGACCTTTGTATTGACCAAGTGCAGAGAAAAATATAGTAGACTAATCTTTCCTCAGTATCCTGTATGAAGAAGGCTTCAGGAAAGATCACTATTGGCATTGACCCATAATTGAAGTGATCTCCACAATTAGAACAATGAGGCTTGACAACACTGTGCCACCAATTTAAAACATCCATAACAGATTTCAATTTCGTTTTTTTTCAACCTACCTCAATACCCAACCATTCGGACAACTGCGATGCTTTATTCTGTCGCAGGGTATTGCCAGCATTTGTGACAAAAATTGTTGGAACTCGGAAATGTCCATGTCCGTCCGTCAATAATCGCAGCGCCGATCGAGCTGATGGCAAGACCTTGCGTCCCCGTACCATAACGCCGTCAATGTCGAATAAAAATCCAAATTGAGGCTCCTGCATGTCATGTGATCCCTGCAAGAATAAAAATTGTGCCATACACAGATTTTAAAAAGACATGAAACAGTGAGGTTTGGGAAATTTTCAAAACAGGTCCCGCATTCTGCAATACCGATGGCAGTGAGTTTGATGACCAGATCAGTTTGAATCGGCACCAAAATTGGTGGAGGCTGGAACAAAATTACCAGGCTTTTAATGCAGCTACGCACATGAATGAGAGTTTGTTAGACTTAAGAGTTCAGCGCATGCGTAGAAATATGCACGCAAGCTATCAATTTGCTTCCGGAAAATTATTTTGTGGGAGTTTATGGTCCTCCGGAGTGATCACTCCAGTCTCCTGACTCGCCCAGACAGAGCAAAAAAACTTAAGTTTTGATTACGGCCCTTTGCATTTCGTTTTGTTTGGTTCAACCCAATAATTTTGTAAACAATGCCTACTTAAAATTTCAACCATGCAGTGGTTAGCTTTCGTTGGCAAAATTTTCACCTTGATAAAAAAGATCAATTTATTCAAGCTACAATGACTTAAATGAGCTCGTCTCGGCATCCTTCCAAAACCTGCCACAAGTGCATGGTATGGCATTCACTTGTGACCTTAATTTTGTATGGTACAACTAAAATTACATCTACATTAGTGAGGCCTACATGCATGACCCACTCATGCCACCAAAGCTGAACAATAAAGGGGCAAATGGGTCATTCACCTGGTTGGTTTAGAATCACCCAATACATGGACAATGATGATAATAATAAAAGCGTGTTTTCTATACACAGCGCTTATCACTGTTACTTTCTAAGTCTGTTTCAAAGCGTTTTACAGTCTCATTACAGTCTCACCCAGCCGGCTACATACATCCAGAATTCTTTCAGTTTTCTTTATGTCTGTCTATAGATTTGATTTTTGGTCACAACACTCCCTCTTTCATTCAACCTTCAAGGAAATGCAAGGTACGGAATTCTGATATCAAATTCTCAGACAAGTATTGCATTGTTCGAGAAGCTGCAATGCCTAGTAGTTTAAATGCTGGCTACCACGCAAATGGGAATGGGCCAGAGTTTGAGTCCCCGGCAAGAACCCAGAATTTGTCAGCAGGCATTGCCAATTTTTAACTAAAAGTGAATCTAGCATTGATCGTGCGACATTGATATGGGGCCTTTTAGAAGATGTGTTCCGAGTGTGCGCATTTGTTTTCTTTGGGCCCTGGTTAGTCTTTTCGAAATGGTCAATTGTTACGTCACATTGCCCTCTGTTTAGTTTAGTGGCTTTGGGTACCAGTATGCAGGCGGCGAAAGATGCCGTCAATGACTGTGCCTGTGGTGTGCTCAGATAAGGTACTGAGATAGTGGATGACGAGCGGTGAATCTACCATTTAAGAAGTTTGTTTGGGCGCTGACCAGTCAATGTGTTTCACCTGGAACAAGTCAAAGGGTCACAGTGGCTTATGGCATTGTCCGAAGTTGACTAGTCCTTTCTGACTTGTTCTAACTATCTGAGTGGGTGCATTTGATTTGTTGGGGCTCTGATTCGTCTTCTTCGAAAAGGTCTACCACAGTTGGCACAGAGGCGGTCCTAAACTGTGCCTAGGCTATTATGCATGGAATGTGTAGCCTAAATGTCAAATATTGCAAGTCATGAAGTTGTAACTGATCTTGATGCTTGAAAAGAGATGAAGCCTTAGTCGTCTAAAGTCAAAGTGAACGAATTTGTTTCTATACGAGAATGAAGAAACCAACACCCCAATGACAGGTTCAGGAAGCCGCATGGTTTATGAATGAAATAGCTCAACTGACCTCATCATCAGGCCATACTATACACAATGCACTATACGTGTATGTGTCATCAGCTGATCACAGAATTCGTTTTGACACTCGTGAACATCAACCGAATACAGCCATAATGACCAATCAAATAGGAAACTTACGCCAGAACAAAAATTTTGACATATATTTGCAAGTCTTCCACGTTTTCTGCATCGTCTGAAATGTGGTAAAGTTGCCTCAATCACAGGTAAAACTTTGTTTCTAACTCCCAAAACAGATGCCATTTTTCGTTTACCAGCCTTGCTGGAGGTGTGTTCCTGACAGCCAATCACAATCAAGTATTTAGTCACATGTGGCCCACTGCCCATTTTTTGTGACGTCAGTAACTAGAGTATCTCGTCTTAAAATAGAATCATAAAATACTAGAGAGGTTGAGAAACTGTGGTACAACGTATAGGTCTACTGCAGCATACCTGTACGCGTGTTTCATGGCCGCTCCATATATTTGGACGCAGGTGGCACTATGAACCAGGGCAACGACCGACCTTGGGATTGTTTCAGTTCTTGCTGCGGCCAAATCATATGACCCTACTAAAAAGAATTTACCCTTGGCGGAGGTAGTGTAAGGTATTTGAAGGGTATTCTAAGGTAAATGAGGGGGTTAATTTTTAGTAGGGTTTAGCAAACACCATATTTTCATATGTTTCTTTATAGCCCCCACCTCGCACGCACGCACACACACTTTTGGTTCGTATGCGTATAGGTATACGTTGAAATTGCGAATCTAAACCTCTCTATATATTGTTTTCGTCGCTCTCCGTATGTACCACGTGGTACTAAATTTCGCGGGAAATTCACACGTGCTTATCGAAACACAACAAAGTTGTTGACATTTCGCACGATTGCTGTTATTTTACCTGTTATCTCTCAAAATGCCGGCTGCAGTTAGCGAATATGAACGAATTCGACTTAAGAACATTGAGGACAACAAAAGGATACTGGCAGAGCTTGGATTGATGAATCCTGTAAGACAAAATTCCACAATCATTCGTGTAATGTGCAGTGCATGGTTGGCGCTGTATTCAGCACATACTGTTGTCTGGAGCACTGCAGTGCATGCATGCATTGCATGCCATCCGAATGTACATCATAATGCATAGTATGATTCATGCATTGCATGAAGCTGCCAGAGTTTGATTGTTTGAAGCAATGAAGGGCCATGGGCATGATGCAGCAAGAATGAAGAAGAGAGAAGCCAGGCAGCGAAACCAGTCGCAAACTACTTTTGATCGTCGAACAACGTTTTCAAGCAAATATAGATGATTTGCGAAAATATCTCCACGCCATAATGTCCTTTTTTTAACCCTTTCAGTTTGGTCCTTTGCCAAAAATTATCAAGAAAACTGTCAAGAGATCCAGGCCGTCGTCTGCTACGCCCCCCGCTGCAAAGAAACGTCGGGTAGATGAGGAGGACGCAAATAAAAGTTATGGCTCAGTACATGGTTCAAGACGAAAATCGGCAAGATTTCAAGGAAAGGTAAATGCTTAAATAACATCAGTTAGGGCCTATCTGAGGTGATATCAGTAGAATTTTTGTGTGTAGCCCAGAAAGTGAAGAGCCAAAATGTGTATTACCTAGAATATCGCAGGTCTGAGCTGCAGCTAAACAGTGTTCAGGACAACATTCGTAGTTTGCCTCTACTGATCACCTGAAGAATCATCCACATGTTCTTGGATGTTTTTGTCCTAATGTCCGTTTGATCACAATTTGAAATCAAATTTGAATTGTCAATGCCATGGCGCCAAAGTGGAGATTCTTATGTAATTGATGGTCTGACATAAGAAGGCTATGCCATAATCAGGTTAAGCTCCTCAGATACCCATGTTTCAGTTGCTGGTTTAAGTTTGGTCTTCTATGTGCCGCCTGGGGGAATGTTCGAATTAAAGGATGAAGGAAAGGGACAACTTCAATACTTGGTTATATTCTAATGTTTGTCATCATAGCATGTTGGCTTGATGACGATAAAACATTAGCTTTCCTCTCCAGGAGCCCAAGTCGCCATCTGAGATGAAAGATGATATTGAAAATGAAGAAGAAGATGAAGACTATAAGCCAAGACTGCGAGTTCCTGCTGGCAGGGAGAATGTCTTCGGTGCAATACTAGGTATGCATTCTCAGACAGAAGATGTGGCACATCAAAGCAGCAGTTATTTAAAGGAAGTGTTCATCTGCCCTATAACCCCATGCGTCCTGATGAGCACCGAGCTTGGGGATCGTGTCAAATAGATTCACTTTGTTCCCCCCAAGTTCCATGAAAAAATAGACGCTGCTTGGTTATGTAAGCACTGCTTGGTGCAGTGCATGTGGTCAACTGAGTGGGTTTTTTTCAAAAGAAATTCTCTCACCAGCCAGATCCACTTATTGAAAACAGGGATAAAAGTTAGTAAATTTGCTTCTTTTTTCTACACTGACCCAAAAAATATTGGTAACGTGTTTGAGTTGAAATGTTCAAGTTTTCGTTTGCCTTCCTTATTGTGACATTGAATCAGTGGCACATGATCCGGTCTGCAGTAATTGTTTAGTGTCCGCTTCATATTGATCCCTTCTTTCAGGAATTGAGATTGGTACCACTTGGGAAATGAGGCTGGAGTGTTGTGTTGCTGGTGTCCATCGTCCAACGGTGTCGGGCATCCATGGCGGTCCGGATGGGGCCTACTCCATTGCCCTGAGTGGTGGCTATGAGGACGACATCGACATGGGAGAATTCTTCACCTACACTGGGCAAGGTAAGATTAAGAGGCACTCTCGTCATCTCTCTATTGGTTCAGCCATAAATAACAAAATCTTCGGAGTTTTACTTGTTCTAGTCTCTCCGTGACACTAAGACTGAATAAAAATGGAACGTAAGATTTGACCAAATGAAAGATGTTTGCGGTCATTCAGGATCTGAAAAATTCCCAGAATATGTCCCTGATGTTATGTGAGAAAAATGATTCACATCTTGCTATTCTCTCCTTTACTATTCCAGGCGGCCGTGACTTAAGGGGAACTAGTGCTAAACCAAAGGTGAGAACTACAGTAGAACCTCTCAGTTAAGGACACCCTCGGGACTGACAAGTGCTGTCCTTAATATAGAGGTGTCCTGATTAGAGAGGTCAAATTGAATGGAAACAACCAAACCTAGTGTCCTTAATTGAGAGGTTGTCCTTAATAGATAGGTGTCCGCTAAGGGAGGTTCCACTGTACATGTATACCTTAAACCTGAAACTATTCGCTGACAACCACACGAGAGTAACTTGATGTTTCATTATCTGTTGCAGAATTTGCGCACCGCCCCGCAGTCCAAAGATCAGGTGTTGGCCCATGGCAACTTGGCGCTGAGCAAAAATGTAGATAACGGCCACCCTGTTCGCGTGATTCGAGGATACAAATCACGGAGTCGGTATGCTCCTGATTGGGGCTATCGATACGATGGTAAGATTGCAATTGTAATTTGAAAATATTGAGTTGAGAGCTGAGCGTCAGCTAGGACATTATCAGCTCTATAAACAGTATTGGACGATTGTAATGTAGGTAGGAGGAAACCTGAGACAGCGGAGGAATATCCGACCAGAGAAAAAATTAGTTTCAGAATTGTCACAACGACAAGAAGATATCGAAGTATTCCTCAGTTGTCTTACTTTTATGCCTCACCCTTTGTAGGCTTGTACAGTGTTGAAAAGGCGTGGTTCACTACTGGGTTGTCGGGCTTTGGCGTGTGGAAGTTTGCCCTGCGGAGGCTCAAGGACCAGGCACCACCACCATGGGAGTATGATGAGAAGGTGAGCTTGATTCGTGATTTCTCTTCCTTTGGATTTGACAGTACTTTCTATACATAGACAAGTGTGGTTTATACATTGACAAGTGTGGTTTATATAATTATACAGACCAGTGAGGTTTATATACATATATCTGATGACATGTTTACTCAGAATTTTCTGAAACCTCTTTGCTCCATAAATTGTTCCATTGCCTAAATAGGTAATTTGTGTCCAGCGACAGTGATTTATGTGGTAATTTCCTCATGTGTCGATCCTACTCTCATTCTCTCAGCTGAGCACCATGCCCACGGGCCTCTTGTTGCTCCTGTTTCAACAATTGTTTGGAATCCTCTTGTAGACTAAAGAAGAGATGTGCAGCCAGGACTCTGGTGTTGTGTCTGACAAGAGTGATGCCGGGTCTGAAACCCCTGATCCACCATCCCAGGAATCTGAAAAGATACTGGCACAGGATGGCGATGATGCGGCGTCTGTGACATCCAATGGATCAGATAAGGAGACAGGAACGACAAAGGCACAGGAGCATGATGGGGAGACTGACGATACCAGTAAGCAGTGTGAGAATCAATTGGAAAATGAAGACGAGGTTGAAGACCAGAAAAGCATGCTACCAGATGATGGTAAACAGAGTAATGATGAGAAAAATGCAGCTACCGAAGATGATGATTCTGAATCCAAAGGTACGTTTTTAAGTTGTTCTTAACAGCTGCTGGTACTCTAAGACCCTGATAAGTCATTGATTAAGTATTCGTAGTGGAATACGAACGATTCTAACTAACTAAGGCAGTCGCTTTCTTTGAATCAGTCAGTTGGTTGATGTTCTTATGCTTTTGAATCATGATTTGGGACACATCCTGTGTTCCCTATTTTTGGCTTAATGCGGTGTTTGCGCTGAATATCTCTCTTTATTTGGCATGGTTATGTGACTAAATTGATTAGTGATGTCATCTAGAGGTATTAATGAGGAGAAATTGGGCATTTTAATGTCCAGAGAATGCTTCAGCAGGAAGCAAAAAAATATCAACCAATTGTTTGTTTGTTGTGGGGGAGATCAGGTGAAATTTTGGAGGACAACTGAGTACATTTGCCGAATAGACCTTACTGTCTAAGGAGTAGAGGAGAAGAAGTTGGTTCATAATTTTGACCCCCTGTTTTGGGCAGACACACCAATAAGCAATATGTTTTTGGGGGTAGTTGAGAGGCCTGGTTATTGAAGGGTAAATTGGTGACTGTTGTAGTGCTATTGATTGATACTAGGTCTTAGCCTGTGCTGCGTGTATTTTTCTCAAATGAACATTATTGTTCTTTGCAGAAAAGTCATCCGAGGACGAAGTCCCAATGGATGAATCAAATTCAAATGCTGAGGAACGTGAAACAGAAGATGACGTGGCAAAGGATTCAAAAATAGAGGAAATCGAGTTGAATAATAACGAGGGCAAAGTAAAAGATCTCAATTCTTTCGAGAAGTCGGCTGTGGACGGAACTGCAGAGTAGTATAATCAATGCGACTGACTATTATTTTATACGAAATCACGGAATCGTTGATTGCTTCGACTTTGATGATGACAAACTGAAGCATTTTGATAGTTGCCATATCAATGGAAAAGTGTTTTACAGACTTTTTTCTAAACAAGCGTGATAACACGATTATTTGCTGCAATGTTGAGTTGGTTTATGATTCTCGTTAAAATTAACTGAACAGTTACATGTAGAAATCAACATACTGACATTTCCAATATTGTTGAAGTGCCACTGGTCAGGAGAACTTGTGGTGCACTGGCGGAAGTTTTTGTCGTAGAACTTTTATGACAGAGGATAATCATCATAGAATGATGTAAAAATACGGCAGTTTGTGATGATAATCATAGATTCTACAATTGGGCCGTCATAGATTCTACCATGGGGCCGTCATAGATTCTAACATAGGGCCATCATAGATTCTACCATGGGGCCATCATAGATTTTACCGTGGGGCTGTCATAGATTCTACCATGGGGCCGTCATAGATTCTACCATGGGGCCGTCAGATTCTACCATGGGGCCGTCAGATTCTACCATTGGGCCGTCAGATTCTACCATTGGGCCATCATAGATTATACCATGGGGCCATCATAGATTCCACCATGGGGCCGTCATAGATTCTATTATGGGGCCGTCATAGATTCTACCATGGGGCTATCTTAGATTCTACCATGGGGCCATCATAGATTCTACCATGGGGCCATCATAGATTCTACCATGGGGCCGTCATAGATTCTACCATGGGGCCGTCATAGATTCTACCATGGGGCCATCATAGATTCTACCATGGGGCCGTCATGGATTTTATTAGAGAAACTTTCACCTGTGTTAAAACTAGATTTGACCGGTTCTCCTTTCTGCTTTGCTATTAAGCAATTATGCAGACCTATGCCATATTTGAGGCAGTGCATTTATTTTAAAGATCATTTAATTTGTTAAGCTATGCAATAGTCTGCTCAAAGTTGTACATAAGTTTTATTTACTCTTCATTAGAAAAACTTCATGCCATGCGTTTAAAATGTAAATAGGTTTATACCGTTAGAGAATTATTCTTTTAGCATCATGACTTAATGTTTTGTTTTTCATGTCATCTTGTCCATGTGGATTATCTTTGATACTACACCTAAATGTACTGTAGATTCTGTAACCGTGGTTACTGAAATGTAAAAATCCTCTTGGATCCTAAAATTAGATTTGTAAAAAAACAGCTAACTTTGAAGCAATCAGCGTGATAGTTTTTGCACAGCAGTCCAAAAGGACAGTGGCATTGGCTTATGAAAAAGTGGATAGTCTTGCCCGCTTTTAGCAGTGTATGGTTAACCTGAATATTTTCTCAGCATCTTGTTTTCTTTGAGCACATTTGAGTTGTCTCTTCTCCTAAAAGCTTGATTTTGGTGCTATCTATATGGGGTAATTACAAGTTTTTGTGAAATAGTTGCTAAAAAAGAACTTACGTTTTCATACTGGCATCGCAGATGCAGCTAGGTTGTCTGTAAAAGGTTTACCATAACGACTTGTTAGAAGTGCAATTGTATGCAGGTTTACCATAACGACTTGTTAGAAGTGCAATTGTATGCAGGTTTACCGTAATGACTTGTTAGAAGTGCAATTGCATCCAGGTTTACCATAACGACTTGTTAGAAGTGCAGTTGTTTCCAGGTTTACCATAACGACTTGTTAGAAGTGCAGTTGCATCCTGGTTTACCGTAATGACTTGTTAGAAGTGCAATTGTATCCAGGTTTACCGTAATGACTTGTTAGAAGTGCAGTTGTATCCAGGTTTATCATAACGACTTGTTAGAAGTGCAGTTGTATCCAGGTTTACCATAACTACACATCTTCCTGCAACTTTGGATTAAAGTATGGATTCTCTAATCTGTATACAATGTACTGTTCTGTATTGAGAAATGCTTCTTATTTTTGTACCTGGTGACTGTTAAGTGTTGTAAGAAATAAATTTGAGTAAAATGTGACGGGGCCCTTATTTCATTAAAAGACTGATCAAAGTGCCCTACTTGGCAACCCATGTAGCCTACTTAAACAAGCTCATCCAAGACGGCATCTGGACCCTACTGCCTTTGGTGGAACTTCTGTCTTGCTGTGCTCATGAAGTTATGCCCAACCTGACCTCTTAGACCAATAGGGGCTGTATCGGGTATTTCCCAGTACATGCAGGTACCTGGGAATACAACAGGACACTTCTTTCCTGCGTGGACCTTCTATCTCGCTGTTCTCCAGAAGACTGGCCGAAGTATCCTACTTGACACCTCAAGTAGTCTTACCTAAACTACCTACGTCTTACGTCGCCTCTAAAAGCAAATGCATATAGTGTCCTATGTCACTTCCTGACACCTCGTGCTGTCTCAATGTCTTTTGTCACCTCTGAACTGTCATTCTATTCTGTCTCGTGATCTTATCAAGCAACCTCAAAAAGTCTTCTGTCACCTCTGCTTGCAAATGCCTTACTGTCTTCCCTTGATCTCATAAAATCAGGCCACCTCAAAATCGTCTTCTTTTGCCTGTGAATGCGATTCTCCTTTCCTGTCCTCTGTCACCTCCCAACATCTCAGGCTGCCTCTTGTCGTCTTCTGTCACCTCTGAATGCGAGTAGACATCTCTACTGTCCAATGTCATCATCTTTAGGCACCTCAAAACGTCTTCTGTCACCTCTGAACCCAAATGCATCCACTATCCTACATCACCTATCAACAGGTCAAGCTATCTCTAGCCATGTTCTGTCACCTCTGAATGCTTCTGCATCTACCGCCCTCCATAACCTCCTAACACCTCAGGCTGTCCTTTGACGTCTTCTGTTGCAGGTTTCTACTCTCTACTCTGAATGTGAGAACATCAACCGTCTTCCGTCATCTCCAAACACCTCAAAATATCTCTGGACTTCTTCCGTCACCTCTGAATGCAAATGCATCAACTGTCCTCAGTCACCTCCCAACAACTAAGGCTATCACTGGAAGTCTACTGTCGCCTCTGGATGCGAATGCCCTACCGTCATCTGTCCAATTTCATCATCTTCACCCACCAAAAAGGTCTTCTGTCGCCTCTGAATGCTATCTACTGTCCTCCATCACCCCCCCCCCCCCCCCCCCAACACCTCAGGCTAATATCTGGACGACTTCTGTCACCTCTGAATGCGAAAGCTTCCATGTCTTCCGTCCCATCACATCATCCTAACTTACCTCAAAATGTCTCCTAGCACAACTAAATGCGAATGCATCTGCTGTCTTCCGTCACCTCCAAAACGTGAGATTACCTCCGGTCGCCTCTGGAAGCAAATGCTTTCACTGTCTTCTGTCCTCTATAAGAAAACACTTTGGGCTCTGTCCTCTGTCACCTCCCAACATCTCAGGCTGCCTCTTGTCGTCTTCTGTCACCTCTGAATGCGAGTAGACATCTCTACTGTCCAATGTCATCATCTTTAGGCACCTCAAAACGTCTTCTGTCACTTCGGAATGCAAATGCCTACACGTCTTCCGTCCTTTCACATTATCCTAACCCACCTCAAAATGTCATCTGCCACCCCTGCATACATATGCAACTGTTCTCCTCTGCCACCTCCAAACATCTCAGGCTATCTGATCGTCTTCTGTCGCCTCTGAATTCGACAGCATCTAAAGTCCTCGGACACCTTTAAATACATGTGACTATCGCTGGAGTCCTTTGTCGCCTCTGAAAGCAAATGCCTTTCCTGTCTTTTGTCCTATCGCAGCCTCTTTTGTTACCTAGCTCAAAACATCATCTGTCACCTCTGAATGCGAATGCATATACTATCCTCTGTCAGCTCCAAACATCACATGGTATCTCAAGACGACTTTTGTCGCCCCCAATTGCGAATGCCCCCTAGTCTTCCGCCACCATCTTATCATCTTAGCCCTCCTCAAAACGTCTTCTGTCACCTCTTAATGCGAATGCATCTACTGTTCTCAATAAACTCCTAACACCTCAGGCTATCTCTGGACATCTTCCGTCGCCTCTGAATGCGAATACCTCTGCGGTCTTTGACCCATCATCAACTTCAGCCACCACAAAACGTCTTCTTTCGCTTCTGATTGCGAATGTCCTTCCCGTCGTGATGACAGGAGAAGACATTCACACGTCCAGGAGCGACAGTGAGAAATACCCTACTGTCTTCTGTGATAAGATGGGACGGAAGACTAGGGGGCATTCGCAGTTGGGGGCGACAAAAAACGTCTTGAGATACCCTGTGATGTCGGGAGCTGTCAGAGGATAGTATATGCATTCGCATTCAGAGGTGACAGAAGTTGTTTTGGACTAGGTGCCATAAGATGCTGAGATAGGACAGAAGAGAGGAAAGGCATTTGCATTCAGAGGCGACAAAAGACGTCCAGTGATAGTCAGAGGTGTTTAAAGGTGTCCGAGGACAGTAGATGCTTTCGAATTCAGAGGCGACCGAAGTTTTAGGTGGGTGAGATGATGACAGAGGACAGAAGACAGTAGGGCCATTCACACTGTCGCTCCTGGACGTGTGAATGTCTTCTCCTGTCATCTGCTACTGTCTACTCAAACACCACAAAAGATATCTCTAGTCATCACTTATCGCCTCTAAAGTCGAATGTCCCCTACTGTCTTTGGCCACCTCCAAGCATCCCCGGCCATCACAAAGCGTCTACTGTAGCCACTGTTTAAAAGACAGTAGAGGCATTTACATTCGGAGGCGACAGAAGACGTCTAGGGATAGCCTGATATGTGGGGAGGTGACGAAATACGGGAAAGACGTTCGCAATCAGAGGCGACAGAAGACGTTTTGAGGTGGCTGAAGTTGATGATGGGTCAAAGACCGCAGAGGTATTCGCATTCAGAGGCGACGGAAGACGTCCAGGGATAGCCTGATATGTGGGGAGGTGACGAAATACGGGAAAGACGTTCGCAATCAGAAGCGACAGAGGACGTTTTGAGGTGGCTGAATTGATGATGGACAGTGACGGCAGAATCTCTGGACCCCTTCCGTCGCCTCTGAATTCGAATACTTCTGCGGTCTCTGTCCCATCATCAACTTCAGCCACCTGAAACCTCTTCTGTCGCCTCTAAATGCGAACGTCCTTCCCATCTTTTGTCACCTCCGAACGTATCAGGCTGTCTCTGGACGTCTTCTGTCGCCTCTGAGTGTAAATGCCTCTACTGTCTGTCATACAGTGGCGGCAGTAGACGCTTTGGAATGGCCGGAGATGCTTGGAGGTGGCAAAAGACAGTAGGGGACATTCGACTTTAGAGGCGATTAGTGATGACTAGAGATACCTTGTGGTGTTTGAGTAGACAGTAGCAGATTACAGGAGAAGACATTCACACGTCCAGGAGCGACATTGCGAATGGCCCTACTGTCTTCTGTCCTCTGACATCATCTCAACTCACCTCAAAACTTCTGTCGCCTCTGAATGCCAAAGCACTATCCTCGGACACCTGTGAACACCTCTGACTATCACTGGACGTCTTTTGTCGCCTCTGAATTCAAATGCCTTTCCTGTCTTCTGTCCTATCTTAGCATTTTATGGCACCTATCTCAAAACGACTTCTGTCACATCTGAATGCGAATGCATATACTATCCTGTGACAGATCCCGACATCACAGGGTATCTCAAGACGTCTTTTTTCGCCCGAAACTGCGAATGCCCCCTGGTCTTCCGTCCCACGGTCCTCAATAAACTCCTAACACCTCAGGCTATCTCTGGACCTCTTCCATCGCCTCCGAATGCGAATACGTCTGCGGTCTCTATCCCATCATCAACTTCAGCCACCTCAAATGTCTTCTGTCGCCTCTAAATGCGAACGTCCTTCCCGTCTTTCGTCACCTCCTAACGTATCAGGCTGTCTCTGGACGTCTTCTGTTGCCTCTGAGTGTAAATGCCTCTACTGCCTATGATACAGTGGCGGCTGTAGACGTTTTGTGATGGCCGGAGATGCTTGGAGGTGGCAAAAGACAGTAGGGGACATTCGACTTTAGAGGCCATTAGTGATGACTAGAGATAGCTTGTGGTGTTTGAGTAGACAGTAGCAGATGATAGTAAAACACATTCACACGTCCAGGAGCGACAGTGCGAATGGCCCTACTGTCTTCTGTCCTCTGACATCATCTCAACTCACCTCAAAACTTCTGTCGCCTCTGAATTCGAAAGCATCTGCTGTCCTCGGACACCTTCAAACACCTCTGACTATCACTGGACGTCTTCTGTCGCCTCTGAATGTAAATGCCTCCACTGTCTATCATACAGTGGCGGCATTAGACGTTTTGTGATGGCCGGAGATGCTTGGAGGTGGCAAAAGACAGCAGGGGACATTCGAACTTAGAGGTGATTAGTGTTAACTGGAGATACCTTGTGGTGCTTGAGTATACAGTAGCAGATGACAGGAGAAGACATTCACACGTCCAGCAGCGACAGTGCGAATGGCCCTACTGTCTTCTGTCCTCTGTCATCATCTCAACTCACCTCAAAACTTCTTTCGCCTCTGAATTCGAAAGCATCTACTGTCCTCGGACACCTTAAAACACCTCTGACTATCACTGGACGTCTTTTATCGTCTCTGAATGCAAATGCCTTTCCTGTCTTCTGTCCTATCTCAGCATCTTATGGCACCTTGCTCTAAACATCATCTGTCACCTCTGAATGCGAATGCGTATACTATCCTGTGACAGCTCCCGACATCACAGGGTATCTCAAGACGTATTTTGTCACTCCGAACTTCGAATGCCCCCTCGTCTTCCGTCCCATCTCATGACCTTAGCCCTCTTCAAAACGTCTTCTATCACCTCAGGCTATCTCCGGACCTCTTCCGTCGCCTCTGAATGCGAACGTCCTTCCCGTCTTTCTTCACCTCCGAACGTATCAGGCTATCTCTGGACGTCTTACGTCGTCTCTGAATATAAATGCCTCTACTCCCTATCATACAGTGGCGGCAGCAGACGTTTTGTGATGGCCGGAGATGCTTGGAGGTGGCAAAAGACAGTAGGGGACATTTGACTTTGAGTGCAAATGTCTCTACTGTCTATCAGACAGAGGCGGCAGTAAACGATTTGTGATGACCGGAGATGCTTGGAGGTGGCAAAAGACAGTAGGGGACATTCGACTTTAGAGGCGATAAGTGATGACCAGAGATAGCTTGTGGTGTTTGAGTAGACAGCAGCAGATGACAGGAGAAGACAATCACACGTCCAGTAGCGACAGTGTGAATGGCCCTACTGTCTTCTGTCCTCTGTCATCATCTCAACCCACCTCAAAACTTCTGCCACCTCTGAATGCGAAAGACTCTACTGTCCTCGGACACCTTTAAACACCTCATACTATCACTGGACGTCTTTTGTATCCTCTGAATGCAAATGCCTTTCCTGTCTTCTGTCCTATCTCAGCATTTTACGGCACCTAGCTCAAAACATCTTCGGTCACCTCTGAATGCGGATGCGTATACTATGGCCCTACTGCCTTCTGTCCTCTGTCATCATCTCAACCCACCTCAAAACTTCTGTCGCCTCTGAATACGAAAGCATCTCCTGTCCACGGACACCTTTAAACACCTCTGACTATCTCTGGGCGTCTTCTGTCGCCTCTGAGTGTAAATGCCTCTACTGTCTATCATACAGTGGCGGCAGTAGACGTTTTGTGATGGCCGGAGATGCTTGGAGGTGGCAAAAGACAGTAGGCGACATTTCACTTAGAGGCGATTAGTGATGACTAGAGATATCTTGTTGTGTTTGAGTGGACAGTAGCAGATGACAGTACAAGACATTCAAATGTCCAGCAGCGACAGTGCGAATGGCCCTACTGTCTTCTGTCCTCTGTCATCATCTCAAACCACCTCAAAACTTCTGTTGCCTCTGAATACGAAAGCATCTACTGTCCTCGGACACCTTTAAACACCTCTGACTATCACTGGACGTCTTTTTTCGCCTCTGAATTCAAATGCCTTTCCTCTCTTCTGTCCTATCTCAGCATCTTATGGCACCTTGCTCTAAACATCATTTGTCACCTCTGAATGCGAATGCATATACCGTCCTGTGACAGCTCACGACATCACAGGGTATCTCAAGACGTCTTTTGTCACCCCTAACTGTGAATGCCCCCTAGTCTTCCGTCCCATCTCATGACCTTAGCCCTCTTCAAAACGTCTTCTGTCACCTCTGAATGCAAATGCATATGCTGTCCTCTGTCAGCTCCCAACATCACAAGCTATATCTGGACGTCATTCTCGCACCCAATTGTGAATGCCTCCTCGGCTTCCATCCCATCTCATCACCTTAGATTAGCCCTAGCGACTTTGTGAGCTGGAGCTAAAAAATCTCACAAAGCAGAAGTTTTTAACTACATTTTACATAATTTATTTTCACAGATATCTTTAGTTACATTATGTACCAAGACCCAGGCCCATTATTGACAATGAAAGAGAAACCATACAGTTGTAAGCCAATTATTTAACACAGAGATTTGATATCTGAATGAACTGAATATTTTCAGATATGGTTTTATAGAATTTGTGATGCAGTAAAGTGGGCCAGGTATTTGATATACAGGAAGTTCACAATTAAATGGTTTTCCTGTAAATTTTACTGAGTCCAATTATAGCCCACAAAGGGGAATATGAGGAAGTTCGGATGCATGACTAATGCATGGCCTATCCAATAAATGAGGGTATATTTAGAATTGGGTAAAGTAAGATAGAAACCATTCCCCTTTGTGGGCCTAGAATTGGACTTTGAAAAATTTAGAGGAAAAACTTCCTGTTTATCCCTGAAAAGTAAATTTAGAGGCATAGAACTAAACAAGTCAACAGAAGATAAATCAACTTTTTCCAGACCACTGTAATGAAATATAGAGATAACTTTTGATTTCACGTTCTTCAATTGATATGAGAGTCAACAACATCTCTTTGAGGAGAGTCAACAATATCTCTTTGAGGAGAGTCAACAATATCTATTTGAGGAGAGTCAACTATCTCTTTGAGGAGAGCCAACGATATCTCTTTGAGAAGAGTCAATGATATCTCTTTGAGGAGAGTCAATGATATCTCTTTTAGGAGAGTCAACAATATCTATTTGAGGAGAGTCAACTATCTCTTTGAGGAGAGCCAACGATATCTCTTTGAGAAGAGTCAATGATATCTCTTTGAGGAGAGTCAATGATATCTCTTTTAGGAGAGTCAACAATATCTATTTGAGGAGAGTCAACGATATCTCTTTGAGGAGAGCCAACGATATCTCTTTGAGAAGAGTCAATGTTATCTCTTTGAGGAGAGTCAATGATATCTCTTTTAGGAGAGTCAACAATATCTATTTGAGGAGAGTCAACGATATCTCTTTGAGGAGAGCCAACGATATCTCTTTGAGAAGAGTCAATGTTATCTCTTTGAGGAGAGTCAATGATATCTCTTTTAGGAGAGTCAACGATATCTCTCTTTGAGGAGAGTCAACGAAAGCTCTTTGAGGAGAGTCAACGATATCTCTTTTAGGAGAGTCAACGATATCTCTTTTAGGAGAGTCAACGAGATCTATTTGAGGAAAGTCAACGAAAGCTCTTTGAGCAGAGTAGAGATAGGTCAAAATAAGTACCTTTTGTTTCAAAATTTGCAAACTACAGGGTGTAACCAACTGATAGACAACAGAAATTTCAGGAAATGCTATACAAATAAGTTCAGCAAATTTGCTATGCAAAATTACTCCCTGAATAATTTAACAAATTTATTTGCCCCTGGAAAACAATTAATTTCCGTTGAAATACTTTTACTAGGTGAAGCGGTGATAAAGCGAAATATACAAGCCTATAATGAAACACTGAAAATAAAGTTACAAGCTACAAATTGTACATATGTGTATTTTGAAAGGGGAATATACAGCAGGGGTTGGAGGGTCAAGCGGGTGATCTCCAGGTCAGCGAACCGAGTCTAATTTGATTCTATAAGAAAATCTTTCTTGCATGTACAATCATGAACAGTGTCATTGTACTGTGAAATAGTAGTGACACCTATCAACGACTTTGTGTAACTCATTCTGGCCAAACTTGCCTTTTCACTGGAAGCCATACAAGGTGTTTTACAATTACGTATAACTCTGAAATGCTTCGGCCAGAACATGGATACCAGTTTGGCATCCCAACTGAGAAGATTTAAGCGAGTATAAAATCCCCAGAAGCAAGATAATCCTTAACTTGGAATGCCCATTAAAATATGTACATTACATTTAAATCACATTCTCCTTGTCACCCAACGAAAAATACAGCCGACAATTATTGACTAAAACAAGCACTTATCCCCACCCTGAAGAAACAATATTCCAACTTGCCGAGGATGAAACAGGCCTCCGAACCTACCAAGAACCAGTAGTAAACTTGGAAAGCAGAAATCGAAAGCACATAATTTCATATACTGTCTTTGTGAAGTCGAGGTAGAGACAAGTTATTTCACTTCAGCAACCTTTGGCTGTTTTGTGACGCACATATTCTCCCAGACACAAGCTTCCCCGGATAGGCCAACTCGGTAAGCTGGGAAGCCTGACTGAGTAACATGATTCTCGACAAGTTGGAGAGCCGATTCTCCTTGGTAAATACATGTACACATTTCTATACATCCTCATTTAGCATATACTTAGAAATAGCCTGCCAATTTTAACCATCTTTTAGAGATTGTCAACACTGTAATGCATAAGAACGAACGATCCATTTCATGCTAGTCTAAGCTTGAGGCGGAGCGTAGTACATTTCACCACTGGAAATAGCATGCAAATGACATGACAGATATTTTACACAAAACTCTTCATATTAACGCTTAGAAGATCATTTCAATGTGAAGCGCTATAAAAATGGTTTTAATGATTATAATTATATTATTCTTTCATTACATAAAGTAGCTGCATACTAAAGGAACTTAATATAATACAGAGATAGACTGACTTGAATAATATTCATTCACGTTGAATGAAAATTAATTTGATCCCCTTCCCACTGTTATGAAGAAAGCATAACACAACCAACAAAAAAATCAACAATAATTCTTCATATCTTATATTACTTCAAGAGCCAAAACTGTCAACCTAACAACATTTTGCTTGACCTATTCATGTTTTTAAATTTGAAAGTGTTCTTTTCTTCTTCTTGGCAAAGCGCTTCCTTTTTGCTACAACATGTCATGCAGATCTCAGTACCAGCATTTTAGTTGCGCGTTTCAGAAAGTCCTTCCACGAGACTAGTGCGGAGGATACCAGTCAAAATCCATGGTGGTCAAGTATTGAGACAAACTGTTCAGACCTTGCCTCTAGGTCAGGGAGCATTCAGGATTGACGTGGTTCAAAAGAACCCCAAAATCCTGCTACACTCTGAAAGCCTTCCATATAAAAATACTCAAACCATCTCCACTCTGAATACACTGCTTCACGGAATGCTATAGAGCCCAAAAATCACATTCCCTCTCGAAAGCATTTTTTGTAAGAGTGCCTGGACCATATACATGTACCATTTTGAAAGTCCTTTACATAAAGCTTCTCAAATCATATTCCACTCTGAAAGTCCTGAAATAATGTCTAAAGTATCTCCACTCTGAAGTTTACTCAAGGCACCATAATGTCCTATAAGCCTGAAGTACTTCATGCAGGGCCTGGAGATCCGAAATCATATTTCATTCTGAAAGTTCATCTCGTAAGAGCGCTCAAATCATATTCCATTCTGATAGTCCGCTCTTGACATCAACATGTCCTTGTACTCCTGTAGAGCTTCCCTTAACGCCTTACACACCTGCGTCGAGGTTGACGTGACACACTCGACCAGACAGGGGTAGAGGTCGATCACTTGACCCCAGATATTCTTCTCAACTGAAAATAAAGAAAAGACATTCTTTAATTTAAGTTGTCTGAACAGTCATGTTATATGTTTGTTTGCTTATCAGCCCTTCGCTACCCTCGCAAAACTACCAAATCAATGAATGTTTGTAAGAGAGACATCCAAATGTAAGGTATTATGAAATGTACACCTGTAAAATCACATTGAAATCAAAACCCATTGACCGAGAAAACGAACTCCTAAGCAGAAAACATATAAAACCCAGCTGATTGTTATTGTAACCATGGCAATGTGACACCCTCGTTTCCCTCTTAAAAGTGACCCTCAAATCTGATGGCCGGCATTAAAAATAACACTGCCCCTCATCATATTGGTAATGACAAAGCTGAGATATTTCAAAACATAAGCCAGACAAGCCCAAAACCTATTCAGCCACTGAAACAAAAAATCTCCAACTTTACGGCAAAATGATTACGCAAATGATATGACAAATTGCACAGAGCAGCTTAAACATCTACCTTCAGCAGAGTCATCTTTTTTAAATGGCCATTTGATTCTTTCAGGAAACAAACTTTCTGGAAGTTGAAGCCATCAGAAATATTGCTACTTCTTTATACCAATTTAATTGATCTTTCGACAATAATTGCTCCGAAATCTTGATTTGAGAGTTCTAGAAATTTAATTCGAGACGCCAGGTACATCATGATTCAAGTCATCTGATGCCGGGCTGCCCCAGCAAAAGGATTAAAGGAGGATTCACTCAAGAGTATGCGGGCACTATTTACAAAATTTGCCATACACTGACATCGCCAATTTTTTTCAATCAATTTTCTTCAAGCGACCAGGTCTTTAAAGTTTCAGTGTAGGTTTTTCCCATCGGTCGACAGGTATAGCACTTACTGTTCGCTGGTGGTGCCCTCTTCAGTGATTGTAACAAGGTAGTAATAGCTTTCAGAACGGACACCATCTCGGACATACGTGGTCTGCAAAGCAAAGCAAACACGTTTAAAACAACTGTCACCTCTGATATCATTTTTGGGCAAAACAAATTTATTAAAATAACCTTGGTCCACGAGGTATCACAGACAATATTACATCATATGCATTACATTCTGAGGTAAAATAAACATGGGGTTGCTCTGCAGTGCATGCACAAAACTAGTGCATGCATATTGTGCAATTTAATCGCTATCTGCAGAACAAACCAGAGATGGATTTTTCTCTGTATGAGATGCAGTTCACGCTCGAACATTTGTTGGAGAACCTTATTACCAGATGAACACAACATCATTTTGTTAGAAGCCTCAAACAACACAGTTTTTCCAACGTATTCAAAATGATTCTGTCCCAGGGCAGTCCAGCTCGGCAAGCTGGAGTACCTGCTTGGTGCTCGGTAAGCTGAGGAATCAAGTCTTTAGAGTGAATTTGGCGATGTTGGTTCCTCAACAACCATTGCTAATCAAATAAGGAATTCTTTTAGGCCTGAAAACCAATGTAGATATACAACAGATAGCACTCAAGCTCTAAAAGGGTTAAACTTTACCTTGGCAGTGGACATTTCCCACTCAGTTTCTCGTCTTCAACGTATTTCTTGAGGACCTCCTGACACCGTTTCAGCAGCGAAGCAACCGCCAGCTTCGTGATTGAGCCTTCTGGACCGCTGGACGCCACATTGCTGATGAACGAAAACTGCAATAACGTCTCGAAGCACGCCTTTGCGAATTCTTCTCGAAGTTTTCGACTGGAATCAGTTTCTGGAAAAGTATGGAGAAGATAATTAAAGTCAGGGGTGCAGCTAGCTTTATTTTGGTCGGGGGAGGCTCTCTGGGGAAGGGGGAGCAAGATAACACCTTTTGAAATTTTTCAGCCAAATCATGGTCAAAAACACATTTTTTGCTGGCCTCTGGGGATGGGAGGGGGGATGAAAATGCCAAGGCCAAAACTCTTTTTGTCTTCATAAATGAGTGGTCTTTGTCTTATAATACACATTTGAGCATTGTAGTTCACTGGTCGGGTACCTCGGACTGAAAAAACCTGAGGTATGTGATGTAACCGAAAGTCAACACCTGGATTTTGACTCTGTACTATAATTTATTTTCTTACTATACCTACCAACAAAGCTCTCAGATGTGGCCGAATGTATTGAGCCCCGGTTTAGAATGTTCATGACCTGAATCACAAAGTCCTGAGGAATGTTTAAGGCGTATGGCAGGATATCGTCACGAATCACATGGACAACCTGAAGGAAAACGGAAAACTCAATCAAAAAATATTGAAAATACTGGTCTCTCTGGCTCTCTGTTGGAGGAAGAGTTGAAAGCAAGCCTGGCGTGTTTCTAAGAGGATGACCTCCCCAACTGATTTTATACAGTAGGACCTCTCTATTAAGGACACCCTTGGGACTGACAAGTGCTGTCCTTATTAGAGACGTGTCCTGATTAAAGAGGTCAAATTGAATGGACACACCCAATTTGGACCAAAACCAGTGTCGTTAATAGAGAGGGTGTCCTTAATAGAGAGGTGTCAGCTAAGGGAGGTTCTACTGTAACTGGAGAAAGCTGAGGAAACATGAGTTCCTGTCACCTCTGAGGTGCCAAGTTCAATTCCGAGTTGGTCCGTTAAACTCGTATATTATTTACCAGCATTCTAAGTGCATAGTTCCAACATTTGCCATTAGATGGCATTGAAAAGCGCCACGATAGACAGGAAAGTGTCATGTCAAAATGAAATGTGTTATCGCAAACCTTTTTTTCCTCACAAAAGCCTGATACTGCTCCCTACCTTCCACCTTGACATCAGAACTTTGAATATTGCTTGTATCTCTATCATTGCTCTCCAGCAACATCCAACAGAAAATTTTGGAACACGACACTTATGGAGCAACCAATTAACATGAACCTTTTCGCTTCTTGAGTGTTCTTGACAATTAATAGCTGTCACAGTGAAATGAATTACTCTTACCTTACAGTCAATGGCCTCATCTCGCTGATAGTCTTCAACAGATAACGTAGGTGGTGGCGGGCTGAAATCGACAAATATACAATTTAACCAATCATACTTGGTGTCATTAACATTAAACAAGAAAAATTACAGCTTCATCAATTTAAGGTGGGAGGATTTCATTAAAAGATTTTAATCAATCTAGTGGTATTCATCCTAAAGGAAATCAGGATTCACGTTTGCTTCTCCGGCCCTGCACAAAAACCCATGAGACTACGTTAGCCCTCCTTTGGTGAAGTGCCCACACAAAAGCCATGCGCCCCCAATCAGAGTGTCGCTAGCATTTGATTCTGGGAATAAAATCAATGTTGTAGGAACTTTACCCAAACTCGCATTTTCACTGGTTGTTTTATCAAGCCGATGGAAAAGAAAGCACTGTTACCTTTCTGAGTGCTATTTCGTGCAAATCATTAGAAGTAAGGTACTGGAACCGCAGTTGACACTTAAATCTTTGATGCTGACTTTAAATTGATGCACATCTGTACTTTAGCAAATGGCGGAAATGTCTCGGGGGGGGGGGGGGGGGGGGTGTGTGTGTGTGCAGGGCCAGAGAAGTGAACATTAACCCCCGATTTCGTAATGATGGTGATTTTTACTACAATAATAAAAACCATCAGATTTTAAATAATTTTCATGCCATTCATGCATTATTTGAGTCAACTGCCATCTTGGTTTGTGATTTTGTACACTTATACACCTTTCTGAGTGTCCGAAATAGTGATGTCATAAGGGGAAACTAGGCCTTATGGTGGAGGGACAAAGGTGATAGTCATGGTTGACCAACACACTTGAATGCCTTTAATGACGGCCAAGGGGGAAAAAGTTAGTTCCAATGCAAGCCACCAATTTCGGGAAGCATGTATACTGGACTTTAAGACGCTTCAGCCAACTTTCTGAACTTACTTTTTTGAGAATAGGAACTCCTCAAATGTCAATGCCAACTCCAGCCACATCCCATGAAAGGCTGCATCTGTAACAAAAAAAATTATAACAATAGTGAGTCCAGACACCATTCTAATCCTTATCAGGCCACCAATTTGTCCCCTTGAGCAAAAAGGGGCCAAATTAGATGTCCCCTCTCAAAAGGATCTATCTCACCCTTTAAAAACATTATGTTTTCCGATCTTAAAGGTGAAAGATAACATGGCCATTTGTTTATGTGATTCACAACAAGTTGGACTAAATTTTGTATACTTGTTGTACAGTCTTATGTATGTGCATTTTGTTCTTGTTAGGTTGGTTTACTCTTTGATAGAAACTTCAAACTGGCATTGTTTGGTAATACATAATATAAACACTTAGTGTGGTTTGTCTGCAGAATAAAGGCAGGGAACATGGAGCACTGTTGATGGGCGGTCCTGCTCAATGGATTTAAAGTGGTCGCAATCATTATTACACAATAAAAGGAATTTTTTGATTGTTTAAATGTTGCAAGAAACTTATACAGCAAGTGCAAGTCCCTGGATCATTGTAGCAATCACAAAACATATATTCAGGGGGTCACCCAATATCTGACTTCTCCTGTGGATACACGCTTGCTCCTTACCATGTTTCCTGGCCACAGGCAAGCCAATGCTGAGGACAGTGAACATCGAGTTGATGGCCAGGGTCCACGTGGTTTGAGACGGACATCCATACTTCAGGCCGAGCGGTACTTTCAAAGCCTGCAACGATATCAGAAATAGAGAAATATGAGTTTGATTCATTTTTAACTGCAGGCTGGGCTACTGAGAACATGCAGTGATATAGAATTTATGGCTGGCCTCCATGTCAACTAGTGAGGGGCAACCGTCCACACTTTGGACCAAGCAGAACGGGGCAAAACTAGTAATTTGGTATAAAGGAGGGGGCTTCACCATGGATCATCGATCATGCACATTTAGCAGAGGGGGGATGGCCTCGGAAACATTTGAAATCTAGATGCTTTAGTCTCTGCAATGCGATTCCACTACTTTTGACCTAAAAAACTGTTGGTAGAACTGACAATATTACAAACACACTTAATCATCACAATAGTATAAATTTTGATGCACTGAAATGCTACTCTATAACCATTCACTATGATAAAATTGTCAGAAAGCATTGGGCAGTCAGCTTAACACATTTTTACCCTATTTCTTTACATTGTTCACTTTCAAAACTGCTTCTTGGCAAGCGCAATCCCTTCCTTCTGATAAAAGAAAATACTTTTCAAGTACATGTACATTTTTTGCAACATGGAAACTTTTTTTTCGGAGATTCAAATTTCGAGAATATATAATTTGCAGCAGATGTCACCGGACTTATGAGGGTTAATACCCGAGTTTGCTTGCCTTTTCATGACCATGGCCATTGAAGCATAATCCCACATACATGTTATGGCCAAAATGATGTCAGCCAATCCAAACTGACCTAGTATTCACCCCTCTTGACCACTTACAATCAAGTTTGCATCATACTCTCACATTGTGTGGACATAATGATTATTATCTAAGGCTGGCCAATTTACGATTACACAAGCCTGCAAAAACGTGGGTCAAGATCGATCGCAAAAACCTCGGCTACAGGTCCAGAAGGTCATAAATACAGAATGAAGCATTCTTATAATTTCGCAATCTTGGGCAGAGGATGGAATTTTATCAACCTTGGATTCAGTTTCTATGGCCATCACTACCGCATGCAAATTGATATATGTTTGCGTCCTAGGTCCAGATTGTGGGTTGATGTTTGCTATGACATGAATTCAAATATTACTGGCAACTGATTGGCATATTTGAAGTAATTAGACGACAGACTAAATAATGTGACAACTTCGAATATGAAATATTGGATCATGGATCTGTTTGAATGGTCAAATGTGGTAATGAAACACAATCGATGATAACAAATTAAAGTTCAGTAAACATCAATTGCTAATGGAAAGAATTTAAGACTAGTCTTCATGTATTTTTGATATAGGCGAAGAAATGGAAATTGCTTTTAACCGAAAATGCCAATTTATTAGTTGACAACAACAATTTCTACAAGACCGCATTTAAAGTTTTAGCCTCCCCTCAAAACGGCATGCTAACGTCTGACCTTAAATCTTTCTGAATCAAGAAGACAGAACAGGACTAAAGCTAGCTTTTTGGTCATCGGGGGCAAAACACCTGTTTTAGCCTCCCTCAGTCTGAACCTTGATCAAAATTTAGGGGGGAGCATTTGCCCCTTTATATGCGCATCCCTGCAGAAAATACCGATGTGATCAAAACCACGGCTCAAGTCCCACAGAAATTGCGTCAGTCACAACGTTAATATCAATACTGTCAATAATTTGATCATTTCATCAAAATCATTTTAATTCAAACTGTTCAACAAGTCCACGCTTCATACGGGTGAGGGGTCATTGCTACCATTTATAGATATCGCCATCCATAAATATCGGATTGATCAAACATTCGACACCTGCTGTCTGTCTTGTGGTGCCCACACGCACAAAGGGCCAGATGGGAGCACCCCGCGTGTCAGTCATTTCATCCTCGGCAGCCCCTGGTTCAATTCCATGCCTTGGGTGCAAACAAGCAACTTTCATCACTGAGCTGCGATTGTTATCGCTGCGATGTTACAAAAATATCTCTTGTCTGCAGGTAAAACCGGTTTGATATTAATCGCAGGATGACGCGATCACCATTTTGTTGCAGGCACTTGTGATCACCTGTGATTTTTGTTGCATGGGATTATAATCAAAGGCCCCATGAACTCTAAAGGATCTCAACAGTATCATTGGACGAAATTGTCACTGAGGTGGTAGTAATGACAACAGAGGGAGTGACACGATTTTAGCGTAATAAGTAGATATTCAAATTCAATACATATGAGGTCTTCGAAAAAGCCACAGCATGGGAGAAGTTGGAAAAAAAAAATCAGATTTCAATTCGGGCTTTGCATGCTCATGAATGAGTTCAAAGGAAATCTTATTCATGAGCTTGCATAACCGGATACAAAATCTGGAAATTTCATTCCAAATTTTGCCAATTGTGGTGCTTGTTTCGAAGTCCTCAAATGACCAACTGCCCCAACTACCGCATATTCACGCCGATCCACCGTTGTTGTGCGCATGTCCATAGACTGATATTCACCGTCGATAAGTCGGCATATATTCGAAGACTGAAGCCCCACACCTTACGCAAGTAGAGGTGAAACTATAACCGTGCCTTATAAGGAGGATATCACGAGATGTTGTAGCTCCTCGTGAGAGCAAGTCACAACCCGTGATCCAATGTTATGTAATGTTAGATCTAGTGTTGATGTAATCTTATAGGGAATGGGACAACTCGTGATGTTTCAGAAGTAGTGTCATTCCTTCAACAATGTTGTTGAACTCTCCTGAGGAGAACATGCAGAAACTAGAAATATTAACCCCACACAGACAGTTATATCGAAATAGCATAAATGGCGGGCCCAATTTCTCTATAGTGATTATATAAATCTGGCATTAACTTATTATTGATTGAGCAAAAATCTCAAACAAGCAGTGTTCATTTGGATTGAAATCTCCAGATTTTCAGTTTTATTGCGTTCATTTAGAATGAAATCTCCAAATTTTGAATTTTCTTAGCTTTTATTCAAATTAGACAGATTTTATCATAAAAATAAGGAGTTGAAAGAGATATCGAACACGGGCAGGACGCATGCACTTCCCATCATTGTCTGTATCCGAGCTTGAAATCTGGAATCCTTCTTTTGCCAGGTGAAGGAATATCAAGCAGCAAGGGTCTACCGAGTGTTCATGGCTGGTTTGTACCCAATAACACACAAGCTGTATGAAAACATCACTGGGGATTACTCAGACAGTTGGTAAATATTTTCCTAATGATGTAAAACGTAAGAACTACAGGAGTCTAAAAAGACTCCCAAGGTAACATTTCAAGCCATGGTGAAGGCCTGCTGACTCGGAACTCCCCAAAACAAAATCAGATTTGAGCAAGACCCATCCTTGAACCCGATGTGAACCTGCCACAGCAGAAAAGCTAAACCTCATGATGCTTCCCCTCCAAGTAGAGATTTGGTTTTGCAAACGCTTGCAAAGTCATCCATATGGACCAAACCTAGCTCCTTCCTCAAAAGATGGACACAAGTCACAACCAAGTTATATCACAAGGCCTGTCTTTGACTGAGCCCCCCACCCCCACCCCCCAACCTTTGGCTTACTAGCATCTTTAAGTAGACAAGACCAGACACCTCCACGCGACCAAGCATATAAATCATCCCCTCTCTCAAAGGACAGTAGCAAGTCACAACCCGGCTGTGGCAAAAGGCCTGTCTCTAACATTGCTGCCCAAGCCCCCCAACCAGAAAAAAGATCTCCCCCTGCAAGACCAGGCAGATGCATCCTCCAGTTGACCAGATCGCTACCTCCTCAAGATCGAATCCAAATATATCCAGATTGCGGCTATTTTCATAACCACTGACTGGCCATCCAGTGACATCATCGCAACCAAAATGTCGCAACTGCTGACAACGTTGAATGACCACGGCTGGAGGTCACGACCCCGATGCCGGTTGAACTGCACAGAAATCACGGTGTTATGTAACTTTATGCGAGGCCTATTTAGCTCTCGATGGACTGGCCAATGATCATCAGGAATCAGGACAGGGAGTAGGCTGAGAAGGGGTCAGTGGTTGGTGGAGCATTATTTGTTGACAAGGAGACGCATGCAGCACATCATTAGCACGTTGGAGTGATATTTCGATATTCTGTGATTTACTCTGAAATATTTTAGGTAGGTATAAACACAATTAGGATTATATTTTCATAATTTCTATGTTCTTTTGGATGTATATCAATTTTGATACAGAGGAGTCATTATTTTGTTATTTTGTAGAATATAAAATGAAATCTGTAATTATTGTTCTTGGGCTGGCATATAACTCCTCGGATCTGAGAAAGACAAACATACTTTTCATAACTGCAGTGACCATTGGTCTCACATTTGGTACACATATACGGTACATATAGTCAAGTGACCTCAGGGGCCAAAGTTTGGTTTGATCTGATTCACTGCTTGGCCAGCAGGGGGCCAAATCTGAAAACCTTAAAAAGACGATCATTGCTTTACTACTTGCAACCAATCTGATAACATGGGTACATATAACCACCATATACAGTATTATATGTCACATGATTTTTTAATTTGACCTACTTATTAAGGCCACAGACATCAGATGGCATACACTATAGCATGTTCCTTAACCAGCATGAAGTCTTAACCACCAAATATCTGTACGGTGAGTACAGTGGCCCCTGGTCTTTTCATTTTATCGTGATATCGATACCACTATCGAGTTGCATGTGCTGTGTTGGATTAGATAGGGGGCAAAGTCACAATCAGAGAGTTTTCAGTACTGGTATGCTTTGTCCAGACAACAATTAAAATTTTGGTGTGATAGAATTGAAATCAACACTAAAATCAAAAGCGTCGAGAGGAGCTCAAATTCCACCCCAAATTTTCTCCAAATTGCCTCAGGTTTGGGTCTATACTTTAGCTCCGTCTTCTCGGTCATGAGATTAGTGCAGATGTCCGCCACTAGGTGCTAATCAAACGAGAAAAAAACCCAACAACATCGGAATTCCCAAACTGATTGGTGTGAATCACCCAGTTATTCCCATTGACCGCTTGTTCAACCCAATGTTTTATCTTAGCCCCGATTGCCCCCATATTCCTGACCTGTTCTGGTAATCATACACAAAGTTAAGTCATACAATATGAACACCTAAAAAGTTGGGTCATTGTTCGTGATTATCAATCATCGCAATGATCTCTGGCAACAAGTTCGCACAATAGACGACAATATTACGTAGCGGCATTATGTCTTAATCGAAGAGAAGCTTAACAAAAGACGTAATCAGAAAAAATTCCAAGCACAATTGCCCAATCGATTGTTTCCGATGTTGATTTTGCATCACTTAGTTTGGTTAGTGGAAAGTTCAGAATATCATGCAAAGCTGAAAAGGAGAGTCATAATGTTACTTTACAATAAAACAAAATCCTTATTGATAATGTTTACAAGACAAGAAATAGTTTTTTTTCTTTATTTGTTAAAAACATGTTTAAGGCAATTAAGCTTTAAAACTTAGACCCTGTAGTACAGTAGAACCTTTCTATCAAGGACAACCTTGGTACGGACAAATGCTGTCCTGAATATGAGGGTGCCCTAATTACAGAAACAGGAGGTCGTCCAATGCTATTTAACTGTGAAATTTAAATCGACAATTGGTTGGCGACACCCAAGTTTTCTAAAGTCGGGACGTAATATTCCAGCTTGGCCTTTCAGGTTCCACTTTGTTGTCATTCATTAACCGGTCTTAGATCGGTGAGACTAAAGTATCTTGGTCCAGTATATCAATTTGCAATTAGGGGATTGATGTTTGATGTATCAATTGATGATTGCCTGATAAACAGGTGGCATAAACTTTGACATTTATTACACAATCTCAAAAATTCCACCAGCATGGTCCAAGCGGTCAAGAGAGATTAGCGTGAATTCCCAGTGGGTCAGAATTACGCCATATTGGATGAAGTTCACGACCTTTCTCAAAGATTAGGGAGGGGTAATAGTGCTGTAGGGTGTAATAACGTCACATAATGTTTGGCGCAGTGTCAAAATCTAAATTTAACCAGGGGTCTTGACCCAGTGGATTTCGGCCCTTCCTCGAGTGACCGCGCAGTCACTACAAAGGTGCTAACACTTTTTGATTTCAAAGAAACGTGAATTACGTAATAATTTTCGAAACTTTTCAACCACCTGCCTACGCAAGTCCTGCGCTGAATAGACAAGACTGGATATGTCTGCGCTGGGGTGCAGACAAAATTACATCAAAACATCGGCCTTTCAATAGCGTGGACAGGTCAGGTAATTTCCGCAAGAAAAAAACCCTCAATTTGTTTTTCAATTACAAATGTCTACTACTGGGCACCTGTTCTTTGTCCTGTAGCGATTGTAACCATTGAGGCATTCTTTGTAACTTTTTGTGTAATTTTCTCGCCGCAATTATCGCAAATTCCCAAAACCTCTTTGAAAATCATTAAAGATTCCCAGACAGAATCAATCAGTGTCACTTTCTTAATTGGTCTGGAACAACAAGATCTGATTGGTCAATTCAGACGTAAACATGTCACATGACATCATCAGTGAAGATACTGATTACTAACAATTTGCTCTCGGAAACATATATTAATTCATCCCCTGCAGCTAAATTATGTCAAAAAGTGACAACAAGATTGATAAATTCTTCTTTTTTCCCTCATTTTGTTCCGAAGAAAAAAGGCAGAAAAAATATCAGAGTGAATGGACATTAAGTTATGCAATAAGTTTTCGTCAATCACACTGGTTTAGATTATACCAAGAGTAAAAAAAATTGCAAAGAATGGGTTAATGATGTGAAAATATGACACAAGAGAAATGTATCATCTGAGGGACAAGTCCTACTAATGCATAATCGCTTCAGCCAATCAAATATTGAAGTGGAAGAGAATCTGTCAAATTCTTCTGATTTAGTTGCTGAGCTGTGACAAGTAAAACAATGCAGATGCAGTTTTTTTTACGCTAAAGACACACCATTGTGTGTGACATCATACGCTTATGTAATCAACAACAGCCAATCGGAAAGCAATGCGACAACCAATCAGAAAGTAATATGACTTACTTTAAATTCCGACCAGAAGAGTCTATCTTTAGGAGGCGGTCATAACTGATTCCGAACACCAACATTTTTGGGATAAGCTTTCAAATTAGAGGTAAGGCATTTTTTTAAATTTAAGGTTAAAACAGTTTTTTTTAGAAGAATGTAGTACTTTTTTTCCCACCCTTAAACATGATAAACAAACCACTGATAATATGATGAAAAGTGTGAAATACCTCAATATGTTACATACAATATGTACATGATTCAGTAATCTTACATTAAGTAATCCTTCATTAGCCAATATTGCCAAGGAGGACAACATTACATGCACAAAATATATACTGGCCTATGCAATGTGAACGAATCATTGTTGGTTGTGCACTTTGCTATGATTTGAGTTCACACTGTTGAAATCTCCAAGCTTGCACTACATGCACCGGCTGGCCTAGGCCGAAAAATGGCTTCCCCAGCAAAAGGGTTAAAGTGACTCTGCTGAAGCAGTAGAACCCCTCTGATAAGGACCTACTCAGGACTGACATGTGCTAGCTGTCCTTTATAGAGAGGTGTCCTGATTAGAGAGGTCAAATTGGAAACAACCAATTTGGGACCAAATCTTTTGTCCTTCAAAAAGAGATTGTCTTTAATCGAGAGGTGTCCACCAAGGGGGTTTCCACTGTAATCCCATTGGGGATGAACCTCGATCCATTCCAAGTGGACAAGTCCTGAACCCCCCTCAACTGGCACAGACGTCAAGCAAACGCAAATTCCATTCTTTCCTAAGTCTCGAGGACTGAAAACAACAGTTAAACTGAGCTTTTGGCCAACTGAACTGAAAGCCCGAAAAGGGTTAACAAGAAAAACCGCCACAAACCAATCGAGCAGAAAAATAGCCTGCATTCCCCTGATCAATTTTTTCTGACCACTGAACTTTTCACCTCTTGGAGCATAGCCGGCCAGGATTAGCTAATATCTGGCGGCATTGCTTCATACCCTCATGTTGTTATGCAACAGAAAATAACACCCCAGTGCAGACCAAAATGTTAACTGGCTGGCCGCCAAGAATGGCGGTTTCGATGGCGTCAGGGCGATTTTTTTTGCAGCTCTTTCTGGAGTAGGCCTTTGAGTATAGTTTTTTCTTATCTGAAAAAGTTTTCTTTCTTATTCTCCTTTTAAGGGGGAACCTTTAAAGGGCCGAATGTAAAATCAGCAGTAACCTTTGTTGACTTCTCTTATTTGCATCACACACATCACGCTTCAATAAACTGGCCTTAATTCCTCCGAAACGCATTGCTGCATACCAAGTTATAAATTCATCAATTCTGATCTGGAATCGATCACCCCTGATTGAGTTATGACATTTCTTCAGGGTGAGTTCTTCCCAACAGCTTATATCTTTAACCATTGATAGGGGGAGGCCATTAGTTTGCCACCCTTGAAAACCAGAGTCAGGCTCATGCTCCTCCCCTCCCACACGTTACTATAATAATTTAATAATAATATAATATAATAATAATAATAATAATAATTTATTATTTTTATAGCGCCACTTAAAAATTAATTGCCAGTAGCGCTTTACAAAAGTACATTCATACAGTAATAATAGGAAAGACATTTAAAACATGATTAAAACAATTACAGGACAGTTTAAAACATAGTTAAAACAATCAGTGATAAAAGGCTTCCTTAAACAAATATGTCTTGATGCATTGTTTAAAACTTTTAAAACGTACAATCTGCCTAAGATGTGTGGGCAATGCATTCCAAAGCCGCGGAGCACAGACCCCAAAAGCTCTATCACCAGCAGTGACTTTTTTGGAACGATTCCACTCCAGGGCAGGAGCCGAGTGAGCTCTGGTTCCCTGCCTAAGACGCTGGAGTGGAAGCTGAAGATAGTTGGGGCCGGTGCCCTGCACGGCTTTGAAAGCGAAGGTTAAAATTTTGAACTTAATACGTTGTTGAACGGGGAGCCAATGAAGGTCATATAAAACCGGTGTGATGTGATCATATTTTCTAGTACCCGTCAAGAGTCTGGCTGCTTGGTTTTGAAGTTTCTGGAGGCGGTTAATTTCACAGAGAGGGAGACCATAGTACAATGAGTTACCAAAATCGAGTCTAGATGTAATAAAAGCATGTACAAGATTACCTAAAAGGTCTTCAGGTAGATATTTCTTGACTGACGCAATCTTGCGCAGGTAAAAGAACCCGGACGAAACAACCTGTGATATTTGTTTGTGAAACAACCTGTGATATTTGTTTGTGAAACAACCTGTGATATTTGTGAAACAACCTGTGATATTTGTTTGTTACTAAGCTTGGCTGTTGTGCGGGGTGTTGGCCTGAGGTTTGGGATGACAGTTTGCAAGCCTACTGGCAGTGGTTGAGATGTAAGGCCAACCCCAGAGGCCTACAGGCAGCATTTTTTGTTGTTTTGAGTAGAATAATCCCAGTCAGTCCTGATAGAGAGGTCAACTCTCTTCGACAGTGTAGCTTTCCACTGGGGTCTCTGGTTTCCTCCTACTTTACATCACAAATCGCCCAATGTTGCTTTTAGAGCTACATGTTAGAATGTCCTACTTGACACTCAGCTCTTACCTCAATATTTTTTATTTCTAGGCAAATAATCAACATAAATCTGCAAGAAAGACACATTTTACAGTATAGGGAGGGAGGCCCCTCTAGCTAGGGGTCAATATGTTTCTCTCAACCTATTGGCTGACTTCTGTTGTTTTTTTTACTTCATTTGATAGTGCACTGCATGAGCTTAGCAATCACTGATTTATCATTCATAACACTAGCAGGTCAAATGAACTTTTTTTGGCCCAAATATCGACCTAGCAATATTTCGTCACATCTTTTCTTGACACAATTGGAGTTGGATTAACGCAATCATTTTTTGACACAACACTTGATTGTGTCACCACCAAATATTGACCAATGCACTTATCAGGGATTATCAAACCACAAAATTCACCTACTAATTGTTCATATCAGCAAATATAATCCCAGAAATAAACCTACCATTGAGATATATACAGACATTTCACTGGTTTTTCTGAACTATCACACCAGTGCCATTTGATATGAGGAACCATTGGTCATGGCCGACAATTGTACCATGTAACAATACTAGGCATTATGAAATCTGACGATTTGTGACTGCTTTTCACGTACCCATTTTTTCATTTGGTCAAAAAGGCCTTCATTATCAAGTACTGAGTTATCAAGTTGTATTGAATACTCTTTTCAGAAGTGATTAAAATCACAAATTGCTCGTTTGGGGGGCGCTTGAAGGGGAACGCTGTTCGTAATCACTGGTGCATGGTCCAGGAAAATAGAACTGCAGTACACACAATTCTGTAGTACATTTATTACCCAGGCCCATATATGAATTTGCTGAAAATTGGTATTTATGATATTATTTGTATAACTGTCTACATATAAACAGCAATGCTCAAATTTGTATTCAGTATGCAATCACGCAATTGGAAACTTTCAAATTCAATTATGAATTTTGACTTTTTTAAAAGGCCTTTTAGAGTTCATTTCAATGCTCTTTCCTTGCATCAACCACAAAAAGGGCAAATCACGAAAGATGATACATTACAATTGCCCATTACTGTTTATTGAGCTAATAATGTGCAAGTTGGTGCTAAGCTCTCAACTTGATATCTTTTTCTTCTGAAGAGGAAAAAGTAACAAAATGTAATAATTTTCTCCTCTAATACTACTGACTGTTGTAGTTACTTCATAATCACATCATTGCTACAGCAAACATTATACAACGTCATTAGCTATTATGTAAGATCAACAGCTGTTATTTTTAGCAGGAGGTGACCAGTAGGTCACAAATTTTTAAAGTGATATCATACCTATCTTTTTTAAAGATTTTAAATCAGCTTGAAGACGGACCTATCATTGCAAATAAATGTATCTTCTTTCTTTCCAGTACATTTTTTTTAAATGCTGTAGAAAAGTTTATATTTCGCAAATCTGAATAAACTCCAAATAAAACATACATATTGTCATTCAATGTCATTCAACATGTTTAATTTGGGTAGATAATGGGTTGGTGACAACAGGTTGACCAATGGTCATATTTTGCCAGCTTCGTTCTAGTAACTAACCAGTCTTAGATCAGTTAAATTAGAGTAGGGTATTGCCAAATGAAATTTGACTTGATGGCTGCTCTCTCCTTCCATCCAGGGCAGTTGTTACAGGCAACATTTCTGGGCCTATCAACACCAGCAAATTTCAAATCAGCACCCTGACTAAAATGCCTGGCATGAAATACCAGAAGAGGCTGGCCTACTTGCTTTGAAGGGCAAAAACAATCTTTTCTCTGATGGGTCCATTCTGAGGTACATAGTAACAAAAACCTTTTCTGCAAGAATCCTTTTTCCATAAGACTTGAACCGGTTAATTGGATTGAGATAACATTTTGAGAACCTCTGCATGCTTTTTATTAGAGGTTTAATCCACCTTGGAGAAATTTAGGGATTTGGATCGAAACAGGACAGCATGGGACTGACTAATCCCATGTTGCACAAACTTACACCTTTTCTAAATGTTCAGGGCAGTAATGTCATATAAAGTTCACATTCACCTTGCAAAAATCAGGAGTTTTCTACCGAATACAACTTCATGTAACTCGACATGAACTTTTAACCTACACACTCTCAGAGTGTGAGAGATTTAAAGCAAAAAGAGTGCTTTAGTTTTCTTTTATCGATACACCCAGGCAACTTGTGCAATCCATTCCAACTAGACAGAATAAAAAGTGCACTTCATTTATATGTCAAAAATACACTTTATTCCGGGTCTATATGCGTGAAACCTAACTTGAACTTTTTCATCCTCAGTTTGAAAGAATTCCAATGTTATCCCAATGCTATTGCTGTACACAATGTACAGAGGAATTAGGCTCTTCTTGACAAGGAACCTATTATGAATATAAACCCTCGTCTGATTAGTTCTTACATAAACCTGCACAATCCCATGGCATACAACACTGGCCAGTCTAGCCGACTGTTAGCACAAGTGGCGTAATAACCTTACCTGCCATTGAATAACGTTATGCAACAACGCACCATAGATTCTTCTGACCAACCACAGCCCATGTTATAAGGTGGTATAACCCCTCGTCCACCAGCACTCCCGACGGTTTGGTTTGAGCATACATATGGAATAATCAGGCAGTTTAAAAAAAAAGTTTTGTTGTATTTCGGATCTATCTTCAAAAACATTTTTCTAAATAAAATTCATTGGAAAAGGTAGCAAAATGGTAGGTTTATACTAGACATGATGGAATGTGGTATTTGATAACAGGAATAGGCTTATATTCTAAAAGCTATTTTGTGTTATCACTCTTTGGCTACTACACATGTTTTAGGGTATGCAGGGACCTATTGTTTGATGACCGATTGTTCAGCGCCCGCGTTGCTGTGGAGTCTTTGAGGGAAGTTTTAAAATTTGCAATCTTGCTCTTGCTGGATTCCTCATGTTTAGGCACTACTCAAAACAAGTCGACATAAATCTGTCTGGGGGTTTTGGAAGCAACACTTTGCACTTGAGATCAGGAGATCAGAGATGCGACATTTAAGCAGACTAGAGGTGTTATACAGCTGAGGACCTTTTCGGAGAAGTTTTTTTGACAAGTCATCAGGTAATGCTTTCACCTGGAGCCAAGGGTCTTACGACATTGTCTGGAAATAGGCAGTTTAATACTAATAGTCTCATATCTAAATTGGTCATCTTCCTCTTTTCTTTTCAGACTGCCTTTCCAAGTTAAAGTGTAACACCCCTCATCCGTGATGTTAAGTGTACTCTCCCAATACAGTCTAATGGAACAGCAAACGACAGAGAGACCATTCAAGGCCTACCCGCGTACACCAGTCACCATACCCTCACAAACCTATTCCGGGACAATCCCGAGTTCATTCTACAACGCCTACCCGTCGACGACACATAACAGCATGTCACGTCACGACTCGTTCATGCCAATGTCCGTGAACACGCAGATGAGCGCGACCCACACGACCAGTCTCGCTGGACAGGGCCCGACCCATCCCAGTCAGCAGAACCAACAGAGTTTACGCGACATGCAATCACGGATGTCTTGTTTCCAGAACAATATGCAACTGAACCCGACTTATATGGACATATCGGGGAATTTCAAAAAGGAGAGCGAGGATTCTGCAGCGCTTGGGGGACCTGTTGGGCAGGAGATACCAATACCGTCAGGGTCTGTTTCGACCAGTGCCGACAGCACAAGTAAGGCACAGAACGCCGAATTGGACGTCCTGAAGGACACACAGGCCGGGAATTGTAGCGACGGTAGTAGCAGTGCCGAGGGTGATATGAGTGGAATCATGGTTCCTCCGAAGAAACGCCCACACTCGAGTGTCGTCGACGATCATATGGCCATGCGACATATGGAACCATCGAATTTAACCGAAGAGATGAAGGATGGTGGATATTGGGAGAAACGGAAGAAGAATAACGAATCGGCAAAGCGATCCCGCGACGCACGACGCATGAAGGAGGAACAAATCGCTCTGCGGGTCGTCTATCTGGAACAGGAGAATCTACAACTCCGAACCGAGGTATCGCTTCTCCGGAGCGAGATTGAGAAATTGCGATGCATGCTTTACAACGGATAAACAACGCGGCCAGCGAAACGCTAAAACTATGACTAGCTGTGCTATTAGATACTGAGCTTGGTCGTTAAATAATATAAATATCGTTGTATTACACGAACTGCTGCTGCTTTCAAATCCATTCAATGGACATTACTGCTGCCACTTTTTGCCTCGCACACCCTAACTTTCGCATTTATAATTTCACCCTCACAAATTCACCAATCGCAATATTTCAGAACCGAATTGAAAACTACTGCTTCAATAAGACGATGGTTTGGTTTGGTTTCTGAAGGAATACCATTGGAACACGTTGGAGAAATGAGTGAGTCTAAACCAAAGTACTGTAAAACCAGCTAGGAGCTGTCTTTAATCCCCGCATTACTTCTCAATAACAAGGGCAATCACCTTGTAAAGCCTTGATGGCTCCTATCCAAGTTTACAGTAATTCTCTTGGATGAAGGTGGACACAAAATGAGATTGTAAATCTTCATCCAAAAATCGTCTTGCGCTCCGACAATCACCTTCATATCACGCAAATTTATTTTCATATATCATCACGGTGGGCATAGCAAAAAGTGGTCAACCTATGGCATTATCATGAAATAGTACATTTTAATTAGAAATTCTTTTTAAGCAAATTCATATTGCACCATACACTTGCACTACCAGTATTTTAGCAATTTTCTTGTTATTTTTAGAGTTTTCATTGCAGTCCGGTGAACTACTTGAAGTTTACTCCGTCAGTATTGTGGAATCAGATGTTCTGATTTCTTATAAGATATTTTTTTAGCTTTAAAACAGACAAGTTCTGTCCAGTTCTGTATAGTTTTTGACGTTAATTGGTATTTGAGCTTTAAGCTAAACTCTAAAGGCCTACTACGTCCGTTCAAAAATTTGAAAACTGAAATTGAAAACTGAAAATTATGTAAATACACACTAAATATAGATTTAACAATGCCATTATGCACACTGATATACAAATACTATAAATGCCAAGTTTCTGTGCATTTGCAATGTTTGTTATATACCTGTGCCACAAGGAAATACAATGAGCATAGATGGCGGAGTAGGCCTTTAAAACAGTTGTGTGCACACAGTTCAGCTTTAAACATTCAACACTACGTTGAAGCATGTTAATTTCTGCTAGTTTTTTATAGTCAGTTCAGCTTTAAACTTTCAACTCTGATTGATGTTTATATTATTTGTAGCTTGAGCTTTAATTAAAAAATCACTGATTTTTGAAAACAATGTGCACAACTGGTGCACAATGATCTCAATTTGTTTGTAGATTTTGGTCATCTTGATGAAACATATACCGGTGAATCGAGAATTTCAAACTGGGCAGTGAATTTCACAAACTTTTTGAAAAGAAATTGCCCAAACTTGAAAAAATGACACACACTTTTTTCTTTCTGGCCAAAACCTGGCATCCTCAAAACCAACTTCTTTCCATTTCTGCTGAGGAAAACCACATGCACCTTTTCAGTATAGAGGGGGATGGATTCTTTTGGACGTGAGGTAGACCAATATCAAATCAAAAACCTTGATTTTCAGGTTGACACCAGCAGTGTATGACTGCTGTTGACACCTGTAGTAAAGAAAACAACAAAAAATTTAGCTCTTCACAGTAGTTTATCCATCTGAAAAGGGTAGTTGATGAAAACATTTGTTTTTGGTGTTTTCAGATGGCGCCAGATTTTGGTTAGAAATATAAAATTTTGGTTGTTACCATCATAATAATTGTTTGTAAATAGTGAAATAAACTGATGAGCTTTAAATATTCATTAATCATTTAAGTACAGTATTCTAGATAAATGTAATCCCTACATGGAATTGACTGTTTTATTCACACTGATTTGCTTGGCACAGAATTTGGTTCCCTGTATGTGATACCACAGTGACTTATAGTAGCAACGATATCTTGGTGGAACTCCTGCATCCCAAGTCTGTAAACTCGCATCTGAGGTAAACTCGCATCTGAGGTATACTCGCATCTGAGGTAAACTCGCATCTGAGGTAAACTCGCATCTGAGGTATACTCGCATCTGAGGTATACTCGCATCTAATTCTGAGTTAAACTGGGCTAGGAATTCTCCTTCCGGTTTCGATATTATCGACATACCAGTCGTATGCGCCCATGAACCGAGATTATAGAACATCCAGGAATGATATCTCGGGACTTTTCATGTCCGGACAATCAACCTCACAAACATAAAGGAATTAACGGTATTCAGAAAATGTTTTCTATCACTGCCACACCTGGATGGAAAAAAAACGCGTTTCACTGAGCCACGAGTGGTTGAGTGACTATAAACTCCCATGAGGTTGAGTGCTGCCATCTAGGAACTTGTTGCGGAACTGACCTTATTAGTTCTCAAGCCAACTGAAAAGGTGAACACATTGTAAAGGCAATCTTCTCAATTAATTTTGTTCCCAACTAGGAATTATCCGCTTTTAAGACTAAAGGCATTGTTTGTTTTTTTTCAAATTGACTTTTTCAGATAATCAGCTTCAGAATTGTGTGATATACATGCAATCCAGTCCCTTGGTTGAAACAGAAACTGTGCGAGTGTCCTGTCACGTTAGTTATAATTTTCGATGTATTTTCTTTCTTTTTAACCTGTATACATGTGTTGGCTTGAGCTTTAAATCAAAAAGTGTGTGCTTAGGGAGTGCTTTCAGCATATTGTGCTAGGAGAGTGTTTCAAAGTATCGTAAACTGCGTGCCTTTTCATATTCGCGTTAAAAAATAATTGCTTGAAATAATGGCAGCACTAAAGAAAACCAAATTGTAATTAATTCCTCCTATATAAATTTCAAAGTGCTAAATTAATTTCATGCCGAAGTTACACTTGCTCAAAACCGCGAAAAAAATGTCAGCCAATATTTCCAGGTTTTAGTAGTCTCATTTAACTGCGACAGGTAATTCTTATCGAAAATGTGTCATTTCTTTTAAAACTGTTGACAAAACTGATACCAAATTGGTAATTGATTTTTAATTTTTTTATAGGATAACGGTTTCGGATGAAACCCCAAACTCAACTTTTTGACATTTGAAAGTCTGTTAATTTGGTGAAACCTGTTCACATCACTGAAGCCCAAGAGTGGCCCTGTGAATATAAAACAAAATTTTGCTGCACTTCTTATAAACCTGTTACTTTAAATCATTTGTGGGCATTGAATCTGGTTCTATGTGCTAGTAGAGACACCTTTATTTTTGCATGAAAACTATGTGCGAATCTCGAATAATAAGTTCAGTTCAGACTGTCGGTATCAATTTGCCTCTTGATTATTATTATTTCAAGAAGGTTAAGGTTTAAGGAATTGATACCTCACTAGAGGTATTGTTTGGCTTAACATGAACACCTTGCCTTGCTCATATGCAAGACGCGCAATCGACATAGTTGACACTGCTGAAGGGAATTTCCCTTGATCATTTTCAACATGTAAATATACTTTTAATTTCAGAAATATTGTATGATAATATTGCATCATTAGATATGCACTGTGTGTTCAATAGTCTTATACTGTCCTGTCATTTTTTATAAACAGAATGCTTTAAATTTTATGAATGCTTTAATTTTTTTGATACTGTGCTTGAATGCTTTATGATGGGTCCGCAATTCAGCTTTAAAGAAATGTAAACTTTGACAACAAAGCATCCCAGAATTATCATTTCACAAAACCTTGTTCCTGGCGAACTACTGCCCTACCATTACAATGTGTTTTCTGACTTTTAATGTAGGTTCAATTCACTGGGCACAAGGTTTCAAACATACCGTAATATTGGTGGGAGCTTTGTTGATCTGGGGTGTTGTACTGAGCTTTAATGATGATTCAATGACGATTTAATGACTGTCTTAGGCATTAACCCATCTCTTCTTTAAAGATCAGATTTGTAAACTGTGTTGACATATCTGATGCTGACTCTTGTCAAATCTTACCAAATCAGGCTAATTTTAGCAGGGCTTTAATCAAGTGTATATCAGGTACGTTACAAAGGCCTGCCGTTGGAGGATGAATTACTCGGACAGAGAAATCAACATAACAGAACTTTCACAACATCGGTATCAGGACTAATCCGCTTATGCAATCGACATGTTCAAAAGGTACAATAGTCAAGAAGGCTTTTTTCAGCCCTTGAAGAATAGGTATGATGCTTTCCTAATGGTATTCACTGTAAATACTCCAATGCCTTTGAGAGAATATTGTAACGGTTTCACTCTCAGATTATAAGGTTCTTCAACCTTTCTACACCCGGTGACTGTCTCTATCCACTATACTTATAAAATAAAATAATAATCTTCTGTTTTAGGGTGAATAAAGCATTCTATTTATTTTGAAATCAGCTTTTGTTTATTCTTGTCACTGTTGTAAACAAGCAGCAAAATCTATCAAATGAAATGACGACATATTGTTCAAGCTTTATACTCAGAAGGCAAGGAGGATTATAGGCAGGATCGAGGGGGTCAAATTGGTCTTGCGACTTCTATGCATTCAGTAACAAAGGGAGTCGCGTTTGATTCAGCGTAAGATATATTGGATGCACAAGCATGAATATTTTTGCTGCACTGACAGATGGGAGAGACCCCTATCGGTGACTTTGTGTAACCTAATATGACCTTTGTGGCCCCTGCCTATTGACTCCCTGTAAGTGTACAGTATAACTAGTGGAATGGATGAGATGAAACCTTGGTGGTCGAGATGTCTCCTGAAAGGATCTGGCTTGATGAACCTTTTGTGGCAACAAAAAAAGCACGCACAGCGTCTAGTATGCAAAATGTGCCTACCTTTAGAATGTTCTGCATGACATGTTCGTGGATAACAGCGGGATGCTTGGCAGTCGTCTTATACATTTCCACAACCAGCTGCAGCGACTTCTCGGCAAACGGCACAAAGTTCATCGTGACGTAATCGACAGATGGCCCCCGTACCGTGTTGATGTTCTTGCTGTCGATTTTCCCGTAGCGAGGCAGTCGTACGGCGTACTCGATAAACGTGAGAAGTTGATCGAAAAGGTCCGGGTACATACTCTGCATGCTCTCGGAACCACTGTGCACCTCCTAAAATTAAAACAAATAAGAACATCATGATTTTTTTCTTCTCCAAATCCTGCCAGCATCAGATGGAATGAATTCCTTTTGTCCTCATCATCTGGTGACCTAATCATCTGGGGAAAGTGCTTCAGAAGTTGGGGATCATTTGCTATTTTCCGACCCATAATGATACCCCAGCCTATATTGGGAGATAACTTTAGAGGCCTACCAGAGATGGGCCAAAGCACTAAGCCATAGCAGCCTCTGAAACGACCAAATTATTGCATCAAAAGTTTCACCAGAAACACCTGGAATTCTGTTCAAATTCAAGGTCATCAATTCCAAGGAGTTTTCCCACCAATCACAAACCCCGCATACCCCAGTCCCCTGATGACACCCAGCCAATATTTCGTGATACAATGAGCAAAGGGTATCCTGAAGTTTTTCTTTAACTCCCCCTAGTGTGAACTCAGGTACTAACCCTTTGAAGGACATCCACAGCATTGAGAACAGCCTCCTGCAATCCTGTCAGAGTAGCGTCCGGCGACGTCGGGACAATGAAGGGTGATGCATCTCCCTGAACAGGCACCGCTAGCGCCCCCTGTAAAACACTCGATAACTTTTGAAGGTCCGACGCAACGAATCTCTGCTTAATATGTTCAAATAACGCAGGAAATATTTGAATGAGGGCAGTAAGAAATGGCTGCGATGGAACATACATGTCATTTGTTTTGTTTTCAGGGGGAAGCGTCACTTTACTACCAATCGATAACCAAACACGCCAAGCGTTCGACCACAACATGACGTCGTCAATTTTCCCAGAATCCTTCGGTAAATCGGCTTCGGCGGCTTTCGCGATGTCACCAGATCGGTTCATACTCTCACTCATAGGTGGCAGTATATCATCCTTGCTGCCTTGGCGCATGAGCAGTTTCCATTCCTCCGCGGATTTTTCACGATTTATTTGAAGGATTTCTTGGAAACTTTTCAAAGCCGCTAGAGACACTTCTGCATTCCTACACAGGGCGGCAGCCTCTATGAATTCAAGCAGTAAAGCCCATGCCCGGGGAAAATCTCCTGAAAATAGATATGATGTACTTGTAGAGTTTTGGGAGGGAGTTCCTGTTCAAAATAGTTGCCGTTTTCCAATGGCTAAGTGATGTACTGATAATGGAGCAGACAGACAAGATGATTTTCTTTTTAAAACAACTTTGATTGTTTATGTTGTAATTTATTTGTCCTTGTAATCAAAGTCTGATTTGGTCAAGGGGTCCCTGGTTCAATCCCACAAACTCTATAGTCGGATCACTTGTCTATCTCACCTTACTCCACCCAGATAAACAAATATGTACCAGTCGGAAATGCTATTTTAAAAAAAAGCTTTTACTTTAACCAATACCAATTTGTTACATATTTCTTACCCAATAATTGTAAAATAGATCTTTTAGCATTAAAAACTCGTGCGACACCAGCGAGGGTCAGGACTTGCGTCTCCGCCCACTGTTTCTCTGCCGTATCTCGTGAGTGATGGATAAGAATGTTCATCTGCTGCGGGTCCTGGGTTTTGACATTTGGGGCCGAACTCGAGTGTTTCTTCACTTTCTCCAATAGAGGGAACAAAACCTGTAAAGAAAAACGTAAATCAATTTTGAAAAGTACGGTAAGGTTCAAAATGACCTATTCAAAATCATGAAATAATAGAATAATACACCATGTTTTAACCAAAATGTTTTCATGCATTATTTGAACCATGTCACAAACTTTCGTGTGATTAGATGCCCTAACAGTCGTATGATAACGAAAAAGGCCTAGTCAAGGCCATTGAGAGACAAAAGCAGCCAACTGAAGCAGTCATCAATAAATAGATTTCCAGTCATGAGCAGGAGGATAAACGCTCACCTGCCAAAGGACTGTCTGCCATGTTTTCTGCTGCAGGAGAGACCCATGGGCCCCGATGGTAGAAAACAGAGTTTGACCCGCGCTCTTCCTGACAGCCGGCCTCGGGTCAACGCACAGATCCCCTAACTTTGCGTAGAGGCACATCCACAGATTGTCAAATGGAGGCATGTCTTTGTTGTTAGTGCCCTCTTCAGCCTCGAGGTTTGCTTTGATCTTGTCTTGGTTTTGGTAGAAATAATCGGATATATTCCACTGGAATTGAAATAGAAATGGATATATTCCACTGGAATTGAAATAGAAATGACTCAATTCCATGGTGGTGGGGGTCCCCCACCTGAGCTCCTACATGTACAGCACATGGTAAAAACCGATCAAGCGACGTCGATATTGTTACGTCACACCATCCTCTGTGTCCTATGAGTACATACAAAAGGAGCGTTATGAGTTATTGTGACGTCAGAATGACGTCGTTTTGTAAACAAAGATATCCGTCCATAGATACTCACAAGAAGTCCAATGGCAGTGAGACTGATATTCAACTCCTGGCTCTGCTTGCCAAACTTCGAGGCGACTTCCACGACCACTTGAAGACAGGTCGGCGGCATCAGGGGAAGGAAGTCTGTCACCACGAGCTGCAGACTCTGGAACGCTATCCGGATCAAACTTTCTCTATAAGTGGAAATATCAATGTGAGCAATGATTGACTAGAAGTCAGTCTTGATCAGATGAAAATATCAAACAGTTAAATTACACATAATTCAGAATTTTTTACTACCTACCCTTGGTCATTTGTGACGGCCCCTATGACCCCTAGAATGAGAGGCCAGCCCTGCCCGAGGTTGTCCCCATTGCCGTGGAGAATCTGCAGGACACACTCAAGCTGTTTTTGCCGAATATCAGGGTGCATCACTCCACAGAGCTCCTGTAGGGGTGCCAGTAGCATAGCCTGAAGGCGCTGAAAAAGACAAGAAAATGAGATGGTATGACGACTGATTTCTATGCCACGTTGATCCACGGGGACCAAACCTCCTATCCTTCAACAACTTTAAGTACAAACTGAAACAATTTCTTTGATAACACCCACTGTAAAGCCATTTTGACTTGGGGAATTTATTTGGGTACGCAAAGGTCAGGGAGCTATGTTTTCTCTTTCAATTAAGGAAGCATTGGTCTGAGAGGAAGCTAAATCTATAAAGTGAATCCTTTTTTCCATGTATTTGCTCTTTGCAACAACTCAATTGCGAAATTAAGTCTTTGGCTGCCGTAGAGTTTTCGATGTGTACCGTACCCTTGGCCTGAAACATCAGAACTGGCGACTTACCACATTCTCATGTAATGGGGGTGTATACTTGTGGCCGAGAGCTGCCCGGACTAGTGATGTCGTGGCCTCGGCTCCCCAGGACCTCATGGACACATGCGGATGTTGACATACCTAAAATATACAAGGAGAAAAGTATGTAACAAATGAATAACTTATTTTGGACCGCCTTTTGGACAGGACATAAGCGTGGTTTGCAGCACCTGCCTATAGCTCCCTATAAAAGAAATTTCCAGAGAAGTGAGAACCAGGAACTAATCAGCCGAAATAAATCTTACTTTACAAGAAAACTAATCAGTGGCAGCATATCATGCTCGATTTTGTGCAACAATCAAAGAAGCCTGAAAAAACCAACTCCTTCTGGTTCAGAATTCCCACGCTCTAATATCAATTGTTCTACATGCACATGTATCGTTAGTTTTTTATTAATTTTGTGCAACAATCAAAGTAGCCTGAAAAACTCTAACTCTTCGATCGTTAATTTTTTATTGTAATCAAGTGAGCGTTTTGCGGAATAATCGTAACAGCAAATCAAGTCTTCGCTTTTTGAATAGTCTTGTTGTAATCATTAACGACTGCAAATGATAATCTTCTCTGCATTGATCACAAGCTGCAGCCCAATAGATTCGCCAGCATGTCCCATTTTCAGTTTCACCAGTATAAAACAGAGGGCAGCAATGGTTGATACAGATGTGGCATGGCCAGGATCAGAAAAGATCAATGTGGACTTTCAAATATCAATTCAAGCTTAACGATATTTTCTATCTATGGTGTCCTTGAAATACCCTTAGCCACAGTGCAGGGGAGAGTACTCTATTTAAAAGGAAACACCAGAATGAAAAAACGTGAAAAGTTTCCTGCCCGACAAACTGGTAATAAGTTGATACATTTGCCATTTTCATTTGCAAATAACAATCTATATATTGAAACCATTCAACCCCTAATACACTAACTCTCTTCTGCACCAGAACCAAAAAAAACCAACAACCCTACAACCTTAATAAACAGGATGTATCCATATCCGCTGACATCAGCATGACAGAAAAGCCGCCTTCCGTCCATGATAACCATTTTTTTCCAGCCTCCTTTGAAGAGAACATAAAACCTCTGTTTGGCTGGATGCGGCACGGAGCTGACCACATGCAAGGAGCAGTTCAGGTAAGATTTTTTGAGGGAAAGCATAATTTTGCTAATTTAATAAGGATAGGCTGGGAAGTGCAACTTCGAGGACACTGACTTCTCCAAGATTCTACAGCAAAAGATGCAGCAGTAGGAATTCGGTGTCATATTTTAGGGCTAGGGAAAGTAAATGGGGCTTTACCGGTTGTTCCAAAAAAAAAAAAATCCATTTAGACACTTCCATATTTCATTCTTGGTAATGGAAACCAAAAGTAAAGATTTAACAGTAAAAATTTACAATCCCCGATGGGAAATCACGTAGTTTGATCATCTAACTGATTTTTTTTGACCTGACAACCATAATGGGGCACCTGTAGCGTAGTGGAAGAGGGTCGGCCTCATGATCTTGGGTTGACTCCCGGCCGAGTCACTGCTTGGTTCCACTACTGGTCGAGTTTAGGTGAGAACCTTTCTGGTCGCTCATTGAAACCCCAGATTGATTTCTGTGGAGATCGGGGAAATATGGTATGCCAAAAGCACTTTGAACAGTGAAACATGGAAATGTGCCGTATAAGAAATTCTCATTATTATCATTGACGCCACTGAGGTAACTCGATACACAATCATCTGAAAATCTAAAATCTGATATCCAGGGCCGACTTCCGAACAACCATGTCCATGAAATAGCCCAGACAAACACAATGCGGACAATTTTCTTTTGATAATAATGTTTGCACACTACCTCGAGCAAATCACGAAATTAAACAAGAGCTGACTTGATTTTCTCCCCGATATATTGAACAGCTCCTCTTTCTGTCGTTAATCGACATGCAATGACGAAAATAGCGGAATACATGGTAGTTTTTTCATTAGAGTTTTCTAAACATTCTAATGGACTGGGTCAGTCATCATCAACACAGTCATCATCAACACAAAGTCAATGGAGTGTGGCTAAATGTGAAGGGGGACATGGTATTTTTGGGGAATCCGAGGACCAAAATTGGTTGGGATTTTAGGATGAGGAACCATATTTTGTGGGGTTCAGAAAGAGCCAAAAATTGCACTGGAATTTGACAACATTGCCTGTTGTGGTTTGGGATGGGCCTTTTTTGTAATGGGTCATCGGTACAGGTACTCCCTCCCTTCAAATCGCTTGTTAGCACAGCGCTTCAAGGACATGGGGTCAACAAGCATTACGAACCAGAACTAATAGGATCCCTTCCGTGATTGGATCAGCATAATCAAATGGACACTGACCATGAAGGAGGTTTATGCCAAAGATGAGAGTCTTAACAGTTTACAAGGGTTAGCTTTTGCCTTCAAGAGTGTCCTCTACTCAGCAGTTCCCACCAATAACTCAATGTAGCTCATTAACTGATCTGTGGTCAAAAGGCGAGACATACCTAACTTTATCTACAGGTAGAGTCAAGAATTAACAGTCTTTAGCAATTCTTGATAGGATTTATTAACGCAAGTGGTCCTCTTCCCCTGATAGAGTGAATCAGGGACAGGGAGCAGAAGCATGCCGGGAGAAACCATGCTATGGGGTGGGGGACTTTTTATAAATCATGGTAGCTGGCCCAGCAAAGTGTGCATGTTTTCCAGGCTTGTGTAACAACAACGCCAACTGCTGATGACCTATAAAATAACGTCAAATGATGTCATGTGAAATGACCTAACAGAGTCAGCAAATCACGTCAAAACGACGCATTGGATCTTGCATGACGTCATTGATTTTGTTGTTGACGTCTCACCTGGCTTGTTGTTTTTCTGGTATCGAAACCAACCTCCTCATTAGCACTGAAAAGGTACTCGAATGACAACACCCCCTAGCGGACTTAATCAGGCACTAGCTCATTCAAGATGCTAGCATGAGAAGATTGCTGGTAATCTACTGCTGATGCTCGTGCAAAGAGGTGGCCAAGTACCATTATTTTTGTCAAAGTTGAGATATTTGACAGCTTTGTAGGCTAGACTTCTCCTGGTCTGGTGAAAATGAAGGTCAACTTGACCAATATGCCAGTGTGATACCCTGAACTTGGTTGTCTCGACAACAGCACCACACAGGCAAAAACTGACTCTGACATTTCCTCCATTTTTGTTGTATGCCTTTTCAACTGAGGGCCAATTGACTTTATCACCCTCATGACTCTACCCTCAGACAGGGAAGCTACTTCCCTGATGATTCAAATTCATGTCAGGTGCACTCCCATCACTTGCTTGACGTTTCAAGGCTAGACCTGCTAATTAGCTGTCATTGTCACAAATTGGGTAGGAAGAGCACATCCTCAAAAGTTCGGTAGCGAGTAACTTTCTGGCCTCTGACAGTGGCAGGGTCATTGCGGTTTGGACTGGAACACCCCTCAGAATGACAGATCGGCCAGGTTTCCTGTCTCAATCAGTGATGGTTTCATTCAGCTCCAGACTTACGGTACTGTTTTGGGCAAACAGTTTGGAATCCACTCACTTTTTCTGTCTCAAACAGACATGGTGTCATTTAGGTTCAGACTTAAACTCTTTAAGACTAATAGTTTGGAAACCACCAACTTTCCTGCCTCAATCACTGATCATGTCATTGTAATTGGCCACTATCTTGCTTTACTACATGTATTATCAAGTGCGTTTCGAGCATTGATATTTCCAAACAGAATACTGTGAGGTTTGGCACGTAGGTCAGCAAAAGCTCAATCCTAACAATGACCTTGATATCTGGTCAAAGAAACACCAAAACCTGAACTCCGCAATCACACAGTGCCCGTCAAAACAACTCGACCAATCTACATGCATCCCCAAACAAATCCATTAGTCAAGAACCCTATCACTGTCCCTACCCCTCGTGAATATTCTACAGAGGGGACAACAAGATTAATTACAAAGACCCACCTTTCCCTACCAACCCCCAGGTACGATTTGATCCTCTACAGCGTCTGTTGTGATATGCGGCTGAAAACATCCCTCCGGCCATGTCCACTCGATAAGCAATAAATATGCGCACTGTTAGGGTATTGTCGACACCAACAAGATTGAGTAGGCTATCATTTATTTCGGGATGGATCACATTATTCTTGTAATGGCACAAGGTTAACGAAGGGGGAGGGGGGAGGATGCGCTGTCTGTGAAGGGTATGTCCCTTCTGTCATAGTTCTGAGGGAGGGGCGACTTAAGCCTTGCTTGTAACTGAATCAATAGCATTCTTAAGATGAAAGTAAGTGAATTTTCTTTTCCTTTTAAAATTTTATTATGCATTAGAGTCGAGTTTCATGGTCATGCATGCCTCCGAAAGCAGGAAAGTCAGACAGTCACGAACATTACCCAGTCCACAATGACTACCGACTGTAAGTCAATTAAAAATTGATCCATTTCTTCAACAGGAAAGGTTTGCAGATTCTAAACTGTTAGCCTAGAAGAGTTAAAGTCTGAACCTAAATGACCCATCACTGATTGCGACAGGAAAGTTGGTAGAATCCAAACTGTTAGCCTAAAAGAGTTAAAGTCTAGACCTATATGACACCATTACTGATTGTGACAGAAAAGTTCGTTGATTCTAAGCTGTTAGCCTAAAAGAGGTTAAAAAGTCTGAACCTAAATGACCCATCACTGATTGCGACATGAAAGTTGGTGGAATCCAAACTGTTCGGCTAAAACAGTTCAAGTCTGAACCTAAATGACACCATCACTGTTTGAGACAGGAAAGTTGGTGGATTCCAAACTGTTATCCTCAAAGAGTCAAAGTCTGGACCCGAATGACCCTATCACTGGCTTAGACAGGAAAGTTGGTGGATTCCAAACTGTTATCCTCATAGAGTTCGAACCTTAATGACACCGTCTCTGTGTGACAACATCCACAATACAATAAATTATGATGTGAATTCCTCTACTCCGAGAACCTTAATTGAAGTACAGACTTCAAGGGATCACGTCAGCTTCCCATCCAAATCCACAAGGGGCCACTCTAAATAATTCACAAGTTTACCCCTTGCCTGATCAGGGCACTTTGATCTCAGGGGACTACAATTCGAGCAAAAGGTGCTTGACTTACAAGATTTTGATTGGAAAGAGCATGCAATGTTTTGCGCTCGTGTGACAAGGTCATGTAGACATTCAAGGTGGCTCATGCTGAGGTGGAATGATTTCGGAGACGAAGCTTGGATCCACACAAGAGCTGAATCCTTGTGACTTGCTCAGGCAAAAGTAGGCACTTTGGGTAAAAGACAGATATTGAGTTAGTGCCATGGGCTGTTGGTGCATAAAATCACCTTTAATTGATATATCATACTTGTAATTTTCTTTACAATCAATTAGAGATATGGAATTCTTAAGACACAATTAATTTTTATTTTGAAGAAAACTCATCTCAAGAGTCACACAATGAGAAAACCATTAGTAACAACACCTCTGATGTTTTACTCAACTACATGTATAATAGCCTTCATATGACCTGCATGATAATTTTTCTAAAGAAAACACAATCTTGAGAAAACTTTTCTTTTTATCTCTTTTCTTGATATGTGCCAAGCGCCTATTTGCCCAGAGCAGGTAACATCAACCAATTTCAAGACAAATATATCAACCATACAACACCGCTGAGATCGAATCTTTGCCAAAAGAATTAATCTTTGAGATGGACCAAGCCGCTGATTGGCATAGCAAGTGACATGGATAGCACCCAAGCCTGCTGCTCGAAAAAGCACTGCCATCTGCCTCCAGAACTGATAGTCTTGATGTCGTCTACCATATTAGAACTAGCGGAATCTGACTGTCAGAGGTCTCCCGACTTCATCAAAGAGCTCAACTACAAAAATAGACTCGGCCTCGTTGACAGCAGCATTAGGCATTGTCTCCGTCTCGTATTATTGATGGTCTACCTTCAAACTGCGGGGTGTATAACAATATCATAGGGCGAATACCTTGACACGACATCATAACTTTCCTGGCATCCGCCCCGTCAATTAACCCGACTTTGACACATACGACTTGCGATGATCGTAGTCGTCACGCTATAAACATAGCATGAAAAACTAATTGTCTTGTCATCTATCATTTCAAAGGGGATCAATTCGTTTGCATGATATCTGACATCATTTCAAATCGACTGACTTCAGCTTTAGATGCTCTCAGGTAAATTTGTGAACGGATTTGAAGTTTGCAAGCTCAAACAGTGTTCACTTTGAGTTCAATTCATGCTGATTGACTTCAGCTTTCCATTATCGTGGGGAAGCATGAATCAAAAATTTCGATTTTACCAAGTTGTATAAGGAAATGTCTAGGAAATAGAGGGCAGCATGAAAAATTGAGGAAGAAAATCGGCCTCACGATCTTCTGGTTGCTCCTTGAAACCCCTGATCGATTTCTGTGGAGACCGGGCTAATAATATGATATCCTGAAAGCGCTACCTTAGAACATGGAAACATGGAAAAGTGCTGTATAAGATCTCAATATTATTATTATCATTATATTTGGAGAACTACAAAGTCATTCAAACGCCAGAAACAGTGGGAAGCCATCTATTTGTGATTTTGGTGCACAATTTTAGCATATTCTCTGTGGGTTAGCGAGATGACCTCTGGTAAAGGGAAGACATTTCAAGGAAATGCGTCAGAGGAATACCCTCGGGAAATGTAGTGCTGAATCTCCTGGGTGATAGTAGCCCATTTGCCAAAGAGATAAGCAAATCGGAAAATGGAAACAGCTTGTCAGATCAGGATATCTTCAACCCAATATCTATCGAGTAATGTCCGGAAATGAACAATGGTGATCATCAGGAAAAGTCAGCGACCAGCTCCTTCCTCCGAGTTTGTTGCATGTTGGGGGGGGGGGGGAGGGGGGGGGGGTGTGCTCACTGAGGCTTCCAGGTACACCTTTTCTGGAGTTTACCATGCACAAAAGTAAAAAAAGACAAATGTATTTAAACAATCTCCTTGAAGATGGTTGTGTCTTTCAATGTCCATGATGCTTTGAATGATTTTGAAATGATTTGAATTTTACAATGTTTTTTATGTCATGGTATAAATCTCCTGTTAAAATTGTCAATATTTCGGTGATTTAAAAAAAATAGCCTGGGGTAGTTTCGCCAATCATACAGTGTGGCCTGGCCTGACAAGTGAAAAATGAGACATAGCAGAAAAATATTGGGAAAAAAGGCCAGCAAATGTCATGATTAGATTTGATGCCTTGCCAGAAGGAAGGATACAAATAGAGCAGCATTGATATCGGAATCTGACTGCTCCGACAAGCCAAGGGCTTTTTCCACAACCGCACAAAAACTTGTGCGAAACCTAATCAAAACCCAATAACTCATCAGTGACTAATTTATTTCAACTGCCCCAGGACTATCGGAAGTGTTCTCCAATATCCTACTCAACTGTGCAGAAGATTTTCAATACAATACCCGAGGGTTTCGATACTGATGGCCGATAACTAGCAATCAGGAGCATGTTTGGCCAAATAATTGATATTGGAACTGCAGTATACCTGATAGCGTTTCAGCTTGACCTTGGCAAGTAAGCGAGAATAGCTTGGGTCAGAGGATGCTTGGAATTTCGATAGGATTTCTATGATTGAAACATTTGAAAATTGAGCCTTGATATCGATTATTTGATTTAAGAGGGAGAAGGAGGAGACCAAATATCTATAAGTCTATAGAGTCCAATATGTATTTTGATGATGAGGTTTACTGTCAAGGTTGGTTGGTAGACAGAACTGCAATATTTTGCCCAAACAATTCATGAAGTACCCCTGTTGAAACTGATCACAATATCACAGCAATATATCAGTGCGATATCATCATCGTCATCATTAACGGCGTGGCATAGACACACAGGTATTGGGGACCATGGCGTTTAGTCTCATCCGACAGACCTTCAAATCAATCCTTCAAAGAGCATAATAAAATGGCCATTTTGATGATAATTACAGAATCTAAAACATCTTTATTCTTGAAAGCAACATATTTGTGAGTTCTTATGCACTGAAATGTACTTTAAATGGCCTTTTTCATTACTTGCAATCTCCAAGCACATCTCTGTCACAAGTTGCCACCATATCTTCGTAAGTGGATATTGTGAAATTGCCTAGAATTCTAACCCGGAAATCAGCCAGTCAAATTGCTGCCTTCAGCAATGTCTGGCAAGCCAATGGAAGTTGACATGCAGCGCAGAGCCGTGACTCAAAAGTTTGTCATCCATATTGGACGCTCCTGGAGCAGTACACTGACAAAAAGAAACTTCTAGGGTTAACCGAACCATGCTAGCCAAAGAAATGTACTTTAGAGCTAGCCAGACAAAGGCTAAAACCTGCTTTCAATAGCTTTCAGTCATTGCACTAAGACATGACAGTTAATTGATCAAATCAGAGTGATGCTTGCAACCTGATTTTTCAAAATAGCTCCAGGGTTTTTTATAAACTAATTAGCGCTGAAAAGCAAAAAAAATCTTCGCTTCGGGCCAACGGTCAACGTTATTGGAAACACATCCTTGTATCATGGCGGTTTTCAATATTGTCAGCAGTTTTTCCTCGGCATCAATCCAACACCATGCCAAGCATCAAGTGCCAGGGGCAAGTTTGACATCACCCCGGGATTGGTCTCCCACAATGGCCAGTGAGACCTAAGCCATCCCCATTATATTTCTAAAGAACGACTGCCAATACCCTTGATATGACAAATATGTAGGGGAGGCAACTGATGGCTTCTTAACAAAATATTTGTTGTCTGTGTCCCTTGAATAGGCCATTTCATTATCATAAGATTTTTTGGGCTTCTCGTCGTCCGAAAGTTTGTGACCTGATTAAAAAAAAACTTGAAGAGAATCTGGTTGAGACTGTCTTTTTTTCTTTACGTATCTACAATGTTGTCGTAATTTCCACGCTACTATATGCAGCAGAGACATGTGCCACCAATCAAACTGAGGAGAAACAGCTTGCGCCTTCCACTGTAAATGTCTGTGCCGCATCCTCAATGTGAGATGGTACCACCACGTACGGAACACAGAGATTAGAAGGCGGAACATGGTATGGGCACGTGGCCCGTATGGACCAGACACGCCTACCCCGAGCACTGATGGACTAGAGGCCAGAAACAGTCGGAGGAAAAAACGCCAGGGAAGATGTAGGACGAGATGGATGGACGCAGTGAAAAGAGATGTTGATTCAACAGGTGTAGGGAGGAATGTACTGAGCACAGCTGCCCAAGACCACAGAGAGTGGAGACGTGTCCTTGCACAACTGACGTAGATATGTCATGTTGCCACATGTCATGTTGCCACAGCGAGTGAATGAGTGATATTTTGGTAATTTTATTCCCAAAGTAAGTTCGAATTTGTGGTTGTGGCCATTTTCAGTCAGATTACACTGCGCGATAGCCATTGCAATGTACAGTGGCTAATACAACAAGGAAGCTAATACTTGCAGAGAATGAGCTTGAATATTATGTCTGGTTTGGAGAATGAAGCAAGTACCTTTACCCTCAGGTTAGATCGCCTACATCACTTTTGCTAGTCTTTCGACATATCTTGCCAGGATGTGCTCCAGAGTAATTGGTTCAACGCTGCAGGGGCAGAGGTCACTGTCTGCAATTTAGAATTTCTTGGTGTCAACGTTATGCCGGCGCAGTTAGGTAAGTTGATGCCAGAGGAGTATTGGCTGAGACTGACTCTGGCCCATACTGGGAGTCTTTACAAAAAAATGGCAAAGTGGCACTGCTGGTCAAGGCCAGACTTGAGAAGGAAGCCCGGAACGGGAAAGAACACTTGTTCTTTTTCGAACAGAATCAAGGGTTCTTTTGGGTGCATACACCAAAAACAATTCCTTTATTGAAGTCTTTAATTTCTATTCTAAAAGGCCAAAATGAAAATGGTTCCTCAAACTTTTAGTCTGGGGAATCAGAATGGCAAACAGTCTAGGGTCCTTAATATTGCATTGAAGAACCACAGTCTTCAATCAAAATGAGGCGTAATAAAGTTTTTTCAGTGAGAACCATTGATAACTTGTGACCAACACCCAATACATATGCGATGCCAACCCTTACTGAGACATTAAAATGATCAAGGCTGAAATTCAAACTTGTCCAAAGGCTTTGGGCAAGGTCTCAGCTCAACATACACATGAATTAAGTTAATCATCATTCCATCAAAGATTTAAGGGCTGGCCTTGAATATGTAACCAGATCGTGATCTAAGGGAACACTATCTGTTGGAAAACATCAAAGATTCATTGGAAATCTATAAAGGCTCAAGGTCTGGGAATCCTGGTGGAAAACTTTGGGTAACACTGTTGACAGAATCAACTTGACCAAAGTAATTGTACACTTAACTGGTTTTCTGCACCACAGAGGAAGTCCTAGAAGAATTTTGCATTTCAGACAAAATTAGACTTTAGATCTAGGTTGGGCTCTCTGATGAGGGACACACCATGATTCTTTCAAACAACAGAAATTTCGAAGATACATCTAAACTGGTTTTGATGAATTCCACAGTCCCTGCTATTCAGGATTATAGGATATCTTCTTAAAATGAACATTCAAATTAAGTATTTGAAAGAAGTCAGCTGTCAAGTTTAAATTTTGCTTTCTATGTGTTTGCCTCCTGCATTTGTATCACTTCGATAACTTTAAAAAAAATCAAAGTGATACAAATGCAGTAGGCAAACATATGCATTTTACACAGTTATTTGTCTCAGCTTTGAAATACTCCAAAATGACATGAATCAACTTTTCTTTTTGAAACTGGGGAAATAAAGCTTTTGTATGTATCATCTGAATGGAAGATGTTTTTTTGCTAGTACAAACTCTGGTCCTTGGTTGGAAAAGGCAGCTTGGCTGACACACTTTGAGACACAACTATCAGAGGTATTTGTTGTCTCTTCTCTGGCAGAGGGTTTTTTCTCAAATACGTCAAAGCGTAATGGCTCTTTTGACTAAAACTGGGAATGACTTCAAATTTCAAGGTCTGAAAAAACTTATAAGGCTGAGCACATTTATTCCATTTCAAAACTAAAGTTTGTGAAAAGAATCAGATTTACCAAACATGCCAAATGGATCATCAGACCTTGCTCCTTGAAAACTAAATGCATGTCAAAGTAAAGTAAAGCTTTAAGGTAACATAATATAGATTTATGTAACTCAGGTTTAAACATTTTTTTCTTTCAAGATGAAAAAAGAAGCAACCTTCAAATTTTTTTGCAAGTCTATTTATGTGTTACTTCCGAAATGAGATCCCATCAGTATGATCTATTTCAAAGCATTTTCATGGTTGAGAGTGTCATCAGATCTTCCCTTTGAAAACTGACTGTCATATCGTGCCAGTTGAGCTAAGGTTTTAGTAATCCCTCAATTCAAATGTTATTGATTTTAACCCATATCATCAAATAACACTCAAGAAGTCAAGAAAATTAAATAGTATTGCAATTAAGATTCTATAGATGGAAATGAGATGTTAGATGCTTTTTACTTCTTTACCGTCACAGGATTAGAAGTTTTCAGGCTATCCCTATTTGGCAATTTTTTAAAGCAGTCTTTGTCGGTTGGTGAGAAAGGAAGGGGACTGGAACAAGGTCTGATTTCATGCTAAGAGAAGGCTATTTCTAATGACATGAATGAAGGGCTGTCAGTGCAACACAATGAAAACATCACCGTCTGCTATCTCTGAGGTCCCGTGTTTGATTCCGGGTTGGTCCCAGTACACTCATGCGATATCTCTCTTCAACACCGTATGTTTCCTCCGGGAGCTCTGGTTTCCTTCTTCTTACATTACAATCACCCAATATCGTTTGTGGAGCTAGTAATGGCCTAGTTGACACCCAGCTGTCAACTTAATATGATTTATTTACATGAATGATGCAAAGAAGAGGTCAGATAACATCTACTCTGGCGTTTAACAGAGTCAAAAATAACTTTCTGGAAATCGTCCATGATCGAACAGAATTGGATAAAGACAAGAGGCCCAAGGGCCTGGCGCTCAGCTGAAATATATGAACATGGAAAGTACCCGATAGATCTCTTTCAACCTCAGTTTTGTCAATATATCAGGCAAACATACCAAAGTAAAAAGACTTTTAAATGGTGACAAATATGCCACTTATTAGTCAAATCTAAGTGCCTGAGCCAGGCTGACCTTGAAAAGTAGGTCAAATAGAAAGCCCATGTGATATCATGTAAAGGAGACTTATTGTACACCAACCATAAAATTCATGTCACTCTGGATACAGCAAAGGCTTTAAAATAGAAAAAAAAAACCAAGATGGCCGCCCACCAAATTATTCAAAAAAGTAAAGAAAATGTATTTACAAGTGAAAAAAGTAAAAATTAAAAAAAAAAAAAAATTGACCCGAAGTGGGATTGGAACCCACAACCTTCAGAGTCAGACAAGAGCGGGAAATTCAAATCAAGCTTAAACTAGGTCAACACAGATTTTGGCTCAGTAACGCCAACTGGTAGTATCAATCAAAACTACTCTTAGTAGTTTCAAGACCTATATGCATGCGGTCCTTTTCAACTTTATTTCAAGCTTCTATCTGCTTGAATAAAGCGCCAAAAAATTGTTTTGTGATTTAGGCTTTTTGCCCCCTGGTGGCCAAACTGTTAATCCTGCCGGACCCACACTTGGTCTATTCAGGAGTCCTGAAGGGTCTAAATGGCTTATAGGGAAAATCTATCGCCTATCCGCCATAGTTTTGAAACGTGCCTGTTTAACGGACAGACAGACAGACAGACAGACCCTCAGACAGACAGACGGACATTCATTCTACCATTTACTCATATGAATAGCTCAGCTTGTCAGCTGAGCTAAAAATGCGTGGAGCTCTTAGCTTAAACTGCGGATAAGTCCAAGAGAATTACCCAACTGTTCCCAGTTTTGTTGGCCAGGATGTAATTTGATGCACGTCCCCGGGAAGCCTGGGATATCAGAACTGGTGGAATTGCAAAGATTAGAGACTGGTGCGGAATCCATGAGTAAAATACCCTAGTGGAGAATTACCCAGCTTAGTGATACAAGCACCAGTTGTTGATGTAGATGATATTTCCAATCGGATTTTATCAATATAATCTTGAATGCCAAGCAGGACTTACTGGGCCCAGTTTCTCTTCGCCAGAGACAGCACTTAGGGCCTTGTCCTCCTGGCACGAATTCAGTCTTGTGTGAAATCTGAAACCACCAATATTTCAAAACGTTGGAAGAATGCAGAATTCTGAAGCTGGAAAGTTGGAACAATGCATATTCTGAAGCTAGTGAGTTGGAAGGATGCAATATTCTGAAGCTGGGAAGTTGGAAGAATGCAGAATTCTGAGGCTAGTGAGTTGGATGAATGCAGTATTTTGAAGCTGGAGAGTTGGAAGAATGCAGAAGTTGGAGGAAGGTAGAATTCTGAAGCTGGAAAGTTTGAAGATGTAGAATTCTTAAGCTGGAGAGTTGGAAGAAAGCAGAATTCTGTAGCTGGAAATTTGGAAGAATGCAGATGTTTCAAATAAAGATGTCAGCTTTGAATTTTAATCTTTGTCATCAATATTTGGTCAGTTTTAATGTCACGTGCAAAAGGCAACTTGTACACTATATAGACTTGATAATGTTGGCTAATGGAATATACCCTTTTTAAAAAACTTTATTCCGAAGGCCAACTTCGCCCAATCTTACGGCCTTGATAAACCACCTGGGTGAAACCGATGATTAGCCACGTAATTAAAGGGGATATTGGATCAACGTCACCAAGGCCAACTGGCGCCATACATAAACATTAAACACATCCAAGACTTCCTTTTCTAAGTGTCATTAGGCTTGGATGTGTACAGAATGGCTAATGGGAGATATCACCAACAGTAGCCAGATAAGGGATGGAACCTTAAAGAGACCACAACGGTAATGACCTGGACAGTACAACGTGCCTGCTCAGTAGGCCAATGGGTAGTATTACTATGAGCAGCCAAATAAGGAAACCACAGCAAAATGAACCCATTATATAGTATGATAATGTGCACACTACTATCATTGTGGCGCCAAAATATTTATAATTTTCATTCACAAACAACACACGCAAGGCAACATTCAACTACTAAAGGCAAGTTTGATAAGGAAACTATCAGTAGAAGTAACAGTTATGTATGTAGTTATAAATCAGAACTGTTCCCTGTAACTAATTGCCTAGACCGACTGCCTATCTTGCAGTGGCAGTTGAAAAACTGTTGAGAACTTTATTGTAATGCCTCCCTGCAAAACAAGTCCTTGCTCCAATGAAATTCTGAGCTAGACCCAGTTAGAAGAAAGGAAACACCATGAAGACCAATGAGACCACTTGGATGAGACTGGGATCCACTCGGACAAGACCAGGGCCCCAATTGGATAATCTATGTTCAAATTTGGGTGAAACTGGAATACCAGTTGATATGACTGGAATCCCACTTGTATGAGACTGGGATTCCACTTGTTTGACTGGGATTTCACTTGGATGAGACTGGAATCTCACTTGGATGAGACTGGAATTCCACTTGGATAAGATTGTGATTTCAGTTGTATGAGACTTGGATTCCACTTAGATGAGACTGTGATTTCACTTGGATGAGAATGGGATTCCACTTGGATAAGACTGTGATTGGAATCCCACAAAGTCATAGATACTTTTTCTTATGCAATAGGATACTATAGCACTTGACACTTCATATTATTCCAGCATACCAATATGGAATCAAAAGCTATTGCAACTCTTCAGCCCACTTTCAACACAGCAGCAAAAGGGTTAAGATTTCAAGGAGACTCAATTTGTATGGTTCGACTTCAGAATGCTGAAGCTATACCAGCTGTTACTTGAAAGGTTTCCTCAAAATCCGCATCCATCTCCCTTCCATCTAGAACATGGTCTGTCAATAGGCCATCAGCAAGACTACGGCTTCACAATCATTACTGAAGAGGTTCTATCTCCGTGTTCTCTTGAAGTTGAAGTTGCGGTTTCTGAGTCGGGAATCGGCTGATGAGATTTTGGATTCGGGCGTTTGTGTTTCATACAATGCTAGTTTCTGCCAGTAGAGGGCCAGGGTAGCAATTGCCCCAGTCAGACGGAACGACAAGAGTAAACCGATTTCCGTAGAAACTTGTCAGGTGCAATAACATTCAGTCACCAACACAATAAAATGATGATAACCTCTGAATAAAATCACGACAAGAGCCATTCATACATCCTTTCTATGAGGATCAATTTGATTTCACCACAATTGTCACTTTCAAAAGAAATTTGAGTCATTTTCCATTATGTTGGCTTATACAAGAGCGACAAGCAGCTACAATTTCAGAGATGCTGCCTTGATAGCGTCAAAGATATGGCGTCACTCAGTTAGTCTCAAGTTTAAGCCATCATTTCTCAACTTGGATTTAGGATTGTCAGGAATGAAACATTTTGGGTTATTTCAATTTTGCAATAATCTGCTATGCAATACGCTATCAGGAAAGTAATACTGAGGCATTCCATATATAGAGTTATCAGGTAAAAATGGCGAATACTCAAATGATCTCAACAGTCAACAACACCAAATCAAGCACAGGACGAGTTCAGTTTGTGTAAGCCATCATCCAGGCCATTTATGTGGAATAAGATATTGCCCCAAAAAATGCCAAAACCAATCAAAAGGTGGCCGCCCAAAATATAACTTTGTACTGTCAGACACCAACATATCTGCACAGCATTTAAAACATATCTCATGGCAGGGTCACAGAAAAACTTCTCAAAAACATTTTTTCAGCACAGGCAATAAGATATGAAAGAGTATCCAGAGGAACTAGGAATGATTGAAAGGGAAAACTAATGGTTTCCTGAAGAATTTCTCAGGATTCAAGCAAGTGCGTTTTTTCTTGGCACTTTTTTTGAAAAGTCGATACATGGAGTGAGTTAATGATGTACAGCTTAAGGCAATACTAAGAGTGATAGGAAAAAATTTTCGCTTCTTTTACAAAGAATTATAAGAGAGATGATGGGTATGGTGGGTCCAGATGGATTTATTCCAAGGGATAAGCTACAAATAGTACATGTAGCCTTCTAGAGCTTGTTTTTTGTAAGCTTAGTTCATGAAGGGTGTCGTGGATCCTGGCCATGGCGCACCTGCCAGTCTAAGGGCTACATTTGCAAAAACCACAGCTCCTGGCACATCCAACCATGCCAGAAGTGTCTTTAGGTAAGGGTCCAGACTCAAGTTAGATCACGCTTCGAGGAGGCAGCCCTCCTAAATTTACTGGGCAGCTATGTGCAAGCAACTTGTTCCGTCACTAATAATACAGAAATGAGAAGCTAACACTTTTGATGGCTTAAACCATCATGTTGCAGTTAAGTAATAATAAGTAATTCATAAAAGAAGCCATTTAGGTAACAATTTTTGTGCAACGATATCTATTATGAGGTCATTTTAAGTTGTTAAAAGAGCTGCGTTGGTCTAGTGCCTTGGATTATTGACTGGCGGTCAAGAGGTCCTTGGTTCTATCCCTGAAGACAGTATGAAACTCTGTGGCAGGTCTCTTTATCTGACTTGCCTTACTCCACCGACCAGGTGTATAAAACTGCTACCACCCAACGAATCAGACCAGCGCCAACATGGAGATTATCACCTTTCCCTCCCACCACATACTTAAATCATTGAATTACCTTCACACCATCTTATCTATTGACATTTCAAAGCCAATCGTATCGTTATCGTATCATCAACACCACTCCAGAATGTCCGCTGCGATTATCGCAAGTCGAGGTCAATAACGATGTTATCTGTAAACACTTTCGGCAGGAATTATACTGCAGTGTACTGATTGTGTAGCCTCATCTCCTTAAGGTTACCATACAATGGAATAAAATTATTCTCCAAAACACCGAGGTTGACCTTGGCATTAGCAAGGAGTCTGTGATATGAATAGCTACAGACTAAAGTCCATTGCAGAACTCCACAACTCAATGTAGTGGTCACTCTCATTTAGGGCGACATGATTACGACTGTGAGTGAATTTCCTTGGTCGAAAATCTATTTCTGTCCAGTATCGCAATTGCAATCGAGGACTGATTGAATCGCAGTGATCAGCGATTAATCCATTACTGTTTATTAGGCCATTCTATGCTTTTCCAATAAAAGTTGATCAGGGAAGATTTCTTATGGCAGGAGAATGGGATGATTGATGGGGAAACGATGGCAAGAAGACTATTGGACTCTGGGTGATCTATATCGTATTCATTTGATATTGACAGACCCCCCAATGAAGGTGTCTCCGCGTTTGAGAAGGAAATTCGATGACATTCTTTGAAAAATTTTCTATCAGCCCAGCAACGGTATGCAACATTGATGAAAAATACCATGGCTGTGTTATATACACCACTGCTCTTAAACAAGAGGTCCAAGGGCCTGGTGGGGGTACAACGTACAAAACATGGAAAGTACCTGGTACATGCAGGTCTCTTTCAACCTCAATTTCGTTAACATATTGATGTACCTCTATCATGCATATATATACCAAAGTAAAAAGGCTCTCGGGCAAATAATGACAAAATGGCCATTTATTCGTGAAACTTTTAAGAGCTTGAGCACCATGTTGACGAATCGGAGAACTGACGCCATTCTGAATAGATATTTTATCAGCTCTGCTGACTTTCGTCAGCTGAGGCAAAGTGATTTCTGTAATCATCATCGACATACGACCTCGTTTTATTGTTAGACACCCCTCCTTTATGTTCAAGCAGGACATAGAATAGACTATAGCAGGTAAATGTGTCGGGATTTTTTCATCACACTAAGTCAACATACAGCTGAACAACACACAAGTCAGCCTTTGACACCAAAAGAGTGAAATCCTTATAAGAAACCACTCAGCGTCATCGAAAGGAAATGGACGACTAAGACTCCAGTAAATCGGCCAGAACGACCATTCATCAGTCTTTTACAACCCTAAAAAAACACCGCAGCCAGAGAAGCCTTAGCATGGCGTGTCCAACATGAAAGTCGATAAGGCTACAGTGCTCGGGCCATTGATTGCAATGTTTGTGAATGGCTTCTTGCGTTCATTTACTTTTATTGGCACACCAGAGTCCATTACAGGCTTCCTTCCTGGGTTTCAAGAAACACGAGCTGCTCAACTTTGAATTGGAAGAAGGCAGTGGAAAAGGAAATTGTACAAAAAATCTACTTGTTTCTTAAGGGCGCCATTAAAAAAGCTTGGACCCTGCCTCAAAACTCTTCTCAGATTTGAGTGACAGTGGTGACTTAAAGAGGATTTCACAAGCCAAGCACTTCAGCCTACAATTCCATCGCCAGAGAAAATGCACCTTTTCTTTTTCTATTTAAAAGTCTGGTGCAGATCAGTGTGCTAGATTGGGCCTGAGGAACATGTGACTTGAAGATGCATAAAATGCTTTGATACCAATAGGGGTGCGGGAAGTGCATTGCATTGCCAAAAACAATTGCTTGAAATGCTAACACAGTTGAAACAGGTCTTATTGGCAAGAGGCTGTGAAGAGAAATGAAGTTCCACCAGGCTTTTTTGTCCCAAATGAAAGCTGATATGGCAACTATTATACGTCTGACCATTGTTTGTTCATTTACTTTTATCGGCAGACGCGATTCCATGGCAAAAATCTCTCTTGGGTTTCAAATTACATTCACAGGTTATCTCTGTATTGCCTTAAAACCTATGGTACTATTAACCGCAAATCTTTGCGTCTAACTTTATGGGTGATTCGCAAAATTCCTGAAAATAATTAGAACCTTCACATTTTTTTTTTTGGAGGATTGAGAAATTTCTCGACAAGAGGCAGGGATAAAACGCATTCTTACCAGTCTCTCGAGTCCAACATGAAAGTTGGACACACCGACTACTATGACCAGTGATTGGAATGTTCGTGAATGGATTCTTACTTACATTCATTTACTTCATCAGCGAAACAGATAGGTTTCTTGTCTGGGTTTCGAGTTACATTCCCAGTTTACCTCAAATTAGAAGAACATGTAGGCAATGGCAAATAAAATTGTAAAAAAATTCCTCCAGGGTTTCATTTTGTTAGGTAGCTTTTAAAGGAAACCTGTCACAAAATACTCATAAAAATGGTTCTGTTTAGAATGGCCCCGTAACCTAAGGCAGGAATGAGTTTTCATTCATAAATCTTAGCAGTTTCATGGACACAAGCCGGTGGCAGAGCACGCAAATTTATCTCGAACCAAAATCAAATGCATGGGCGCAAATAATGTTTTAAGAAAGAATGGGAATCCATATACAGTGGAACCCCGGTAACACGACCACTCATGGGACCGTGGTCGGAGTGGTCGTGTTACCGGGGTGGTCGTGTTAGCGAGGTTGGGAATCCCCAGACGAAATACATGATTATTTTTCCCGCCAAAATTGCCGACTGCATGGCGTGTGTACGCTGTACTACCATAGCAACGCTGCCTGATTGAGATGATGCACGCTTCAAAGTTTTGTTATCATGCCTCGCAAGAACAGTTCGTCGATAAAATTACATGTTACATTCTCAGAATGAGTTAGAAAAGGTAATTTTGTAACTCATTTTATCCACAAAGTTTCATTATCTGCCCGACGTGACGCATTTGCGGGCAATTTGGTGAATCATCCTCCATGTACCCGACTGTCTGTGACGATTGAAGTAAACTTGTCGTATGATTCCACGTGAATGATGAGTTGAGTAATGCTACAGTTTTAATCAAGTCTATTTTCAGTCAAAATATTTAAAGAAATATAAAATGATACTGTAGTAAATCAACCAAGTTCTCCATATCATAAAACATTCAAACGTCTCGCAAGCTTGTTATTGTCATAAGTGTGGTCTTCAAACTACCCGCCGTTTATTATAAGTTCATATGCAAATCACGCAAATCACATGATTTTGCTGCTGCTGAGTGCGCATGTCTAGTACTGAACTGGCTCAGTAATGAAAACAAACCATGAAAACGTTAGAAAAGGAAAGTTTATTTATTCATTTACACTTATACAATTGATCATACCTGCAAAATCACATTGTATTTTTTGTATTCCCATGGCCATTGTCCCCGTTTCAACAAAGCTTGGCAGCGAGGTGCTAATTACTATGCCGCGGTCGCGACTGATTACGGCAATTAGGCCTGGTGGTCGGGTTAGCGGGGTTGATTTTCAGTTTGGGAACGGCCAAGCCAGTGGTCGCGGTCGGGGTACCGGGGTGGTCGTCTTAGCGGGGGTCTCTTAATGGTAATTAGAGAGGAAACCATTCGGGACCGGAGAATCGTGGTCGCGTTGGCGGGGTGGTCGCGTTACTGAGGTGGTCGCCAACCGGGGTTCCACTGTAGTTTGAAGGTCACTTCCCATGTCCTAATACCTGGGGACACACCACACCTCCGTTGAGATTATGATATAATTTGAACGGAAAAACCCAATAAGGTGGTTTTTGGACATGCCATCTATTTTTATTGCACGACCGTGAATTATTAGACCTGAATTGTGGGAATTCTGATTTGCGACGTTGAAGGGCAGACCCAAAGGTACCAATCAAATTATCGAAGCTCTAATGGGAGTAGCCCCTTTGAACTGTCCTTCTAATGTCAAACCACTTATCTGGTTCAAGCTAAAACTGATATGAGGAAAGCTCCACTCATCAGGAACAAAGCCACCAATAAACTTAATGATACTGGAAGGACACTAAATATCATATCAGGGCTGCCGATGAGATTCATCCTTTCAACATGCTGGAGCAAGAAAGCGGAAGGTAAAGCTGAGAGTAATCCACAATAAGGCTTGTCCCAGGGGTAACAACTTGGCCAATATTTTGCAAAAGGAGGGACTATTTTACTGGGAACAAAGCAACCAGGCTTATCTGGCACACTGAAGAAAGTGAAATCTTGAAACGAGAGTTGAGCACCAATTTCCGCATCGGAGCTCTGTATCTCCTGGTATTTTTGTAACTTTGGCACACCGGCAGCCGAGTGCCTTCGGCTTGACAATCTTCCCTTTCTCCCCAGTGAACAACACAGCGGACAGAAACTGATGAACCTGTTCTGGTCCAAGGAGCGTTACCCCATCCTGATTGATCACCGCTTACCAAACACCCCATCTAATCTAGAGGCTTTCGAGTACCAGTGGTGGGCTCTCAGTGCTATTATATCTCTGCATCAATTAATCATTGAACACAACATGAGGGTGGTGCTACTCTTGGCAACAATATCCACTTCACTGATTATGTGGATTCTAACAAATGACCAGCAGTTGACAACAAGGAAAAATCCTCACACCTCATTTATGGTACTTTTTCTTCATTTTTATGAACCGACACAAACTTGACCATTGCATTAAAAGAGTGCTTATTACAAATATCTGTATTGAAAAATACATTTGTCTCATTATTACTAACGTCCCAAACCGTGAGATGGTAAGTCAGCCTACATTGTACCGCCAAGGAGTGATAAAAGCACAGGATGACTGCTAAGGTTGCTCTGAATTCGTCTTTTTGTTTACATCAATTGATAACAACCAATACCCCAGCCATTAGCCAGCACCACACAGCCGCAGCCTTAGAGTTGCCGGTATAGCCAATTACATCGATACAGTTTTAATTTCCTTTCTTTGCAATGTGCTGCCTTGTCCCCATTTCGCCATGTATCATTCAAGTAAGACTGCTCTCGTTAGTTCACCTTCAGCAACTGAAACAGAATGACTACTAAATTAGCAGACATCCTGAAATGAAATACTTGCCAAATCTGGCCTCCCAAATCCCTTGTAAGTCTCATTAAATTTTCATCAGGCTCCTAGAATTCCATTTAATGTGCTTGTTTTTTCTCATTGCGGTGTACTTTTAATGGTTTTCTCTTGTCGTGCTGGTATCATTGGCTGGTGCTTTTTTCCTCTCAATGGATGTCAATTATCGCATTTCCTTAAATGAGTTCAGCTCTTTGATAGGAGCAGTGTTTATGGATTTGTGCCTTAAGTGTCGTGACGGGAATATTTAGCAGGAAAAAGCTCACTTTTAACACCTTTGTTGGAGAGATACATTTTGCACCTCAATTACTTCGTCATTTGCAAAATTTGCCACAGCCAGGCCAGAAATCAATCAAATTAGCCAGAGATGCATTCAAAACATGGCCAACTAGACCAGGTCTTGCGTGAACATAGTCACAGCGATTTAAAGTGGCCCATGTGAGCAGTATAGGGTGAAAAGAAACTTGAGCTGTTAACTGTAAGAGTCACATTCGGCAAAAAAGGCCAACTTTGAAGGCCTCTAGTTTCTAAATGGAGCAAGCGATTAAGAATTGACGAACATTCATGTTATGTAGAATCTTATTTTCTTCAAAATGGTGTTTGTCGTGATGCTATACAACCTCAATGTCTCAAGCAACAGCTGTTTCTCGAATGATGTCAAGTTTGTACTTGAGGTATGAAAAATTCAAATCGACGTAAAATCAACCATTTTTAGCCAAGACCCTTTGCCACTTTATAACGAAACATCCCCAAATGAAACATCCCCAAAGTCAAGTGAATAGTGTGTTCAATTAATTCTCTGCAGGCATTAGAAAAGTTCGTTTTATTCTCATCCTCATAAGAGCCTCAGTAACAATATCAGTTATATCCTCGAACAATGCCCAAACTATCCTGATTCTTCTTTGGCTTGTCCTAAAAACCAATGCTACGATAGAAAGAGCTCCTTGGTTCAAGCATTTGCTTACTCTCAGAAATTTGACCGCTGTGTGGCATCCCGACTCTTGTTATCAATATTGTTTGTGCAACCAATGGCTCTTAAGTATTGTGTGACAAGTTGATTCTTGGATTACGATGCATAAATCCAGGACCAGTACCAGAAGTTTCATCAGCACTAAAAAGCATTACCATGGCTTTGATACTGCCAATTCTGTAGAGTGCTAATTATTTGCGGGCATTTCAATTTTGTGGATTTTGCTAACAACCGAGATCCGCCAAACAAAAAAGATTGCCACTTTTTAGAGGAAGACCTGAAAGAAATTTTGTATTCTGCCAATCGTGGACACCTTATTTCTTTAGGAATTTTCAGGAATTGCAAAAAGGGGGCAAAAAATTGGGTGGTTTACGATAAGTAACCTTAGCGTTTTCATGGAAATATCTGCACGTGGTTTTTTTGTTTCTTTTTGGAGGAATCCAGGGGTGCAAAATATGGCAAAACAGAATATTTGGTTTACACGAAATCCAGCACGTCTCTTTTTCTGCAGAGCCTTGTTCTCCCAAAAGCTTTCAAGTTTTTCAAAGTACAAAACGTTCTTGTATTTTCATTTCAAATTGACTTGGATTGCTTTGAATTCCTGTGTCCTTTTTGCAAGTGATCTTAAAGTTGTAAATGATCCATCCCTCCCGGGAGCCTTTCAAGTGACAAAATAATGTAGTACACATAAGCATATCTGCTGGTATTGCAGGCATCATGTTCAACTTTTACGATAACAACAGAATGATAACCCAAGGCCGCGATTATCTAGAGTTCACATTTTCACATGTAACGTGTCATTGTTCACTTGAAGAACGAACAAGTCATTTCCAAAGAGAGGGCTACACAATGTCCCCTTTCCCCTTGCGTCGTATTTTCAAGCCTAAGTCAGTTAACTCGTGACAAGTGAAACATGAAAAGTGCCAACGTGAATCCAGCCTCAAATGACATGATTTTAGCCTGGTCCTTTCCTCTCTTTCGACCAGGACCCTCTCAAGGCATGAGTAATCACAGCTGTGACACAGGATGCTTTTAGCAACTTGGGCAGACTGTATACTATTGATCTAACCACTGAGTACCAGTTTTCAGCCACGGCCTCACAACTGACACGGTTTTTCTATTACTGACTGGGAAGCACCAGTTGAATGTCAATCATTGGTAGTCCATTGCAGGCTGGGACTGGCTGAGAGACAGGCAGTGATAATATTAATGACCATTCTCACAGAGAGCACAGGTCAATCCCTTGTCCAAGTTGTAAAGAGCCGACCCTCAAAAACCCTGTTTCCTAGTTTCCTCTCAAGCATTACGTTTTCCCCCCAGACCGTTCAATTAAAAGAATTCAGCCCAATATCCAGTCAATTGTCTGGTACCAAATTGTCATTAGTTACCATCAAACGCCAAGAAAACATTTCCCAACAAGTTGACATATTACAGTTTTCTTCATTCAAGAATCATTTGCATCATTTTTCGTTCGACCTGTAGGTCAGTCTTTATCAAGGGTCTCATTTCTAGGCATTGTTTCAGAAACTCACTCCTAATCCTACAGATCATGCCAAATATGCTTGAGTATCAAAGGCCTAGTCGACATTTCTGAACAAGTCGATATCATACATTCTTCATTCGAGACTTATTTGCATCAATTTTCTTGTTCAGCCTGTAGATCAGTCTTACTTATCAAGGGACGTAGTTAGGCCTTAGTCTTGGCATCATTTCTGGAACTCACTCTAAATCCTACAGATATCCGACATGCAGACATCCGACACTACGGCAAAAAGGCTGATGATACAAATGTCAGGGCAATGAAAAATGCTAGGGTATGATGACAGAGTGGGCTAGATTTATGGAAATATGACTCAGTTATCTGCATCTTCACCCACTGGCCAAAGCTCACAAAATACAACTGGGAATAGGGATGAAAGATAATACTGTTACTGATATGAATGTAAGACGATGTTCTGGAGAAAAATATTCAGGACGTCTATAAATAAGTTGACCTCATACATTTTTTGTCTTTTGAATATTTGTTTTGGATTGTACAGTATTCTTCGGAATTTTTGAGTGAATATGTCTATTTGGACCACAGCGTTCTATTATCCTGAGAAAATCAGGCCGGAGTTGATGTTCCCTTTCTGGCCCTGCACACAAACCCCTTAAGACATAACTTCTCGTAGGCGCACATTAACCTCTGATTTTCTCAGGATGAGTTCTATAGCTTTGTTCAGGTTTTGGGGCTAGCTGACAGCATTTGACATACCATCCTCTGGGAAAATCATTTACACAACTCAGTGAAGCCAATGACCATGTTTTTTGGTAATCACACCTAAAAGGTTTTTTCTTGCGTTATTTGGGAGAAAGATTATGCTTTTATTGCAAGTTAATCTCAAGATTCGTGATTTGAAATGCACCAATTCACAAAGCACTTTAATAAGGTGAAAGCTATAGGTCTCATCGCGTTGTCTATACCTTACCTTTCAGCACAAACGTCACAGGAAACCTACAAAATCAAACTTCAAAGGGCCTGTCTGTGAAGATGAGGCCAATATTCATAGGGCTACAGATTCGACAAGCTTTAGATACTTTAGATAACTTGATACTTGTTTCTCTTACAATGGCATTCTAAAACTTGGCATTGCATTTGAAAGCTGATATCGTCTGAACTAAACAAAACGGAGACAAGCGAATATAGGAGACTTGCTATTTTTGTTCAAGGCTCATCTGCACTGCCACACAGAGCCCAAATGTCGAGTTTTCAGGACAGTCGACGTTTGAACAAAACTCTTGAGCGCAAACAACAAGTTGGATATCTTTGAAATTAGGTTTTTCATTGATCTGAGCTTCGAAACCAAACATTTAAGAATAGATTTTAGACTAGTTTACGAATAGACGCATGGTATCAAAATAGTGAAATCCATTAAAAAAATAGCCTGAACAAAATATATCTATATGCCATCTCAAGACTTACGAATTAATGATCAAAGAAATAATTGCCGATAGAACGTGGCTATTTCTTGGAAAGCAAAATGTCAAACGGCATCAACCATCTTCCTGTGACATACAGGTGTCACTTAATTCTCTTGATGATCACTTAAAAGAGGAATTGGAGACTGTTTTCACCTGAGGAGTAGGAGGATTGACATCATTGATACTCTAAGATTAGGTGGGGCGGTTGACGTGCAAAAATTGCCCTACATGTAGAACTGAATCAGTAGAACTGAAACAGTATTAAGGGCTCAGGGGCTGATGTATCAGATGCTAAAGTATCTTCAATGAGATTTTTTAATCTGCTCTGACCTGCGATAATTATCTCACATAAAAATTATTGCAAGTTGGTGCAACTAAAATCTCTTCATTTGCACTTAATGCTGGAAGAAGAGGAAGGTTTTATGCCCAGGGAGTGGTCATAAGCCAAGAAGACGATACAAGGAGTTGATCCTGAGATGACACCATGTACTTGCCCAAGTTGTCCCTTTATGTCCAGGAACGGGTGCAATAGATTTAACAATAACAGTTAATAATTACCCATGTTTAGAACCTCTCACACATATTTGGTAGTTTCAAAATGACCAGAGGATTGTCAGTACCTTTTTTCATTAAGGTTTTCAAATACAGTAGGTGGCAGTATGACAGCCTTGAGACCCTTGCGATAACATGCTTCCATTTCAAAGGACAGTACTAAACAGAAAATCTGCCTGACAATCTCAGTTCGAGAAAATGAGCTTCTTGGCCAATGTAACACAAAAATTTCACTTCAGGCGTTACTAGAAATAAAAACTTGATTTAAATCTCCATATTGAGCTTCAGAAAAGTAATTTTATCACAGTTCCATCTTTCCCTCCAGCAGTCAACAAAAAGAAGGTATGTTTGATTCTCTAATGATACACAGGAGCAACTTCAAACATTTTCTGAAATAAATTTCCTTATGAGATTTAATGTCTTCAAGGTATTCAAATGATGTTTTCTGCTGGCACTTGACTACCAAACAGAAAAGCTCGCAAAAAATGGGAGAAAGGGGGTGAGAATTCTTTGTATCAAGAAAATTTGATGCCAAAGTATTTTGTTCTTCATGGATGAGCTAACATTCCAAAGGCATTTCTGCAACTTCCTCTGAAATCGCCGAAACTCCCCTGCAGCTGCTCGTCACTTAGAAATATTAGGCGGCTTTTTACCTCGATATGTTTGTTCTTCTCCTGTATCATTAATGAACTATTTTTCTGAAATCGTTAGACGTTTTTTTCAATTTTTGTTTCAACGCTTTCATAGTAGAAAGCACATTATTTGTTACTTTGAGCCCGAGCATGGCCTGGCACATTTTCCTGCCATTGGAGAGCACCCAAGGTTGGACTTTACATATCGATATTAAGGCACATTTCCCCCAGAATACCTTCTTAAGGCCCCCCCCCCCCCCAAAAAAAACCCTCCCCAATCTATCCCACCTAGAATTCACCAAAGATATTAGAGCACAATGGCTCAAAAGACTGCATCCAAAACCAATTACAAACACAGTATCACCTCTGCCTGACAAGAGTTATCATCAATAACACAAAAACTCTTCTGTCTTCTCTGTTGTGAGGGTTTCTTTATTTGGTAGTTATCAGGTGCAGCTAAATCTGCAAAAATGAATGCAACGTGTGACTTTTCTTTCCAACTGAAGTGTACCTTTTCAACCGCAACATGTCCAAGAATGATATCAAGCCCGAGATCTGAGTGTAAAACAAGGTACATGTAGGTGATCAACAACACGATATACGTTGCACAACTTTTGTTACATTGAAAGATTTGCCTGCCATTTCTTTGCGTCCTCCCCACCCACACTGCATCGTATCACTTTGATGCACCTCGATGCCCAATATCAAGAAAGCTAATCGCGTACTTTAAGAAAGATCGACTTGCATGGAAAAGCTGCACCTCAAAGGCTAGCAATGACACTAATCCTACACCATCATATTCCCCTGGGCGATTTGAGCTTCGTCAACATCGTGTACCAGTATACTCAGTTATACACCCACGGAGAAGAGTCCACCGATCATATGCTTTGTTATGCAGGGCATTTCAATATCACTTTGGCAAGTTTTCATATCAGCGGCATTAAAATCTTCATTTGTTCGACCTAAATAACAAAGGATGTAACCATTGGATAATTAGCTCCCGACACCTCTACCGCTAGCGAGGTGACCTAAGTATTTACCACCATGTTTTAGGTCATATTATGCCGTAGACCAGAAAGAGTTCTAGCCATCTGGAACCTGCATCCAGAATCAGCCGTACGTTGACCATGATCAATTTTGACAGCAACAGCATTCATCAGCAGAACAGGACTGAGAATGCTAAGGAAAACGAAGAAAACATTTGGCCAATTCACATCCCAATCCTAAAAGAGCACTGCCTCACTTTACATGTACCATCAATGCGGTGAGGAACTTAAAGACTTTTAAAAAGGACAGATTCCTTTATACAACAGCACCCAAAGACATTTTCTGGCAAGAAGGTGCATATTGAATGCTTGTTGGCCTTGAGTCTCAGACTCAGTGCAGCACATTTCCACCAGGAGTCCAGGTTTGTTTCGGTTGCTATGTTGGTTCATCTACCAATGGTGGGAAGCGATCTTAGAACCAAATCTTTATGGCATTGTATAAATCAGGGGATTAATATCACATTTGGAAAATTAATTCCTTGGGATTTCTACGGAGCTAATTGCACCAGGATCCGGGAATGAAAATGAATTTCATGCTATTTTTCAAATTCTCATATTTTTTAACGTTCATGTAATCTCACAAGGCCAGCCAACTGGGTGAGTAACATTTACAATTGCCCCATAGAGAGCGTAAAATACACAAAAACACATTATTTTTTAGAAGTTCCGTCAGAATTCAGCTATTATTTCTTTTTATATTGATAATGATGCAGCCCAATTCTTTGATCTATGCCTCTATGAAAATTGTCGCATTTAAACATGCTGATAAAGCCCCCCCGCAAACTAGAGATTTTTATTGCTATAACCTTCAATAACTGCCACAATGAGCAATAAAAGATTGCTTGTCTGCAGGTGAAATGAGGTGATTCTTGTTGCGGTCAACAACAACAACATTGGCAAATAAACGATTTTTGCTGCATGCGATAATTGTCAGAGGTAGCTGCAACAAAACTCATTTGCAGGGTGCTTTTAGTGGTTTCGAATGATTCCTGAAGGTGTAGTGTTCTGTTGATCATGTTGATTTATTCTTTGTGATGAATTGGGCATTGCTGCAAACTCAGGATATATGCAGTTAATTAATATTGAGACTTTGGTGGATGTCTAATTGCTGTTACACTTTTTCTTGGAGACCACCCAAATCTGCAGAGAAAAAAACTTTTTTTGAGACCTCTGGGGAGCAGTTGCCCCCCTTGCCCCCTATTAAATAGGCCCTGTCGGTTGTTGATCTTCCTCTGCTAATTAATGGATAGTTTCTATCACAGTTTCTGTTGTCGATTGCTGGACTGGTCTTATGTGAACAAACAACATCTAGTTCGCCAAAGAAACTGTCACAGCATGCCCAAAAGAACCTTTTTTCTCAGCGAAAAACCAAACTCGTAATGAAAACAGTGCTTTTCGTTAAGCTGATAAAAAGTTGTTCTTCCCGTAAGCCAACAGGAGGGCAATATAAATTCTGGCTAATTACGAGAAAATCTTTCAAATCACCACGTGTTCAGATAACAATAAAAAACAATTCACAAACTGTAAGAGGAAATTTGAAACCCTAAAACAAATTCCAAAAGTCATTCATCAACTAATAATCTCACAACTGAGGGTGATTAAAATGGTGTCTAACTGTTAGCATTCAGTACAAGCAGTTTCAAATTTCAAAATACATAAATAATTTTCAAACCAACCCAATTCCTTACAGCTGAATAAGGGGGCGTAGGTTGACGTAAGCTTTAGTTTGTCGATATCCTGTTACCATTTCCTAGTATCAACTCCAGAGGCCTGTGGTTTATGTTGCTCATATCTCTCTTCTCATTAGTCCGTTTGATTTGAAACCAGAAGGAGATGAGAGAGAATTCTAATGGATGAATCCTGATAAATGGTTTTAGAGTGCCTTCTAGGTTTCAAACGAGGTTAAGGAGCACCCACCGCTTCATGGGGGAATTTTCAGGAATTTTGATACCAGCCCTTCCTCAAGACCAAAACCCCCTGAAATGACTACTTCGGTTTGTTCAAGAGACCTGTTATCTAAAATGTGAGGTCAGAGGTATTAGTGCCTGGTGCGAGGTTGGTGCTGTCTTGTCAGCACCTTTACAGTTTAGGAGAACACTTCACTATGCAACCTCACCCATGCCGAATGGGCAAAAAGATACACCAATGCGGAGAAATTCCAAGTGCTAAGGGGTAAATTGTGCCAAGGCGGCTTGCATGACATTTTTTAACGTACTGTTTATTACTATTATAATTCAAATTACAGAACATTGAAATCGTCAGTTCACCTTTAGTGACTTAGTAGATACATGGTTTCTTCCTAACAACACCTAAGCTTAACATTGAGTCACTGGATGTGCTAAATCTATAACTAACTGCTGTATGCCTTTCGTTTGGAACATACTGTATAAACACTCTAGACTTGCTGAATAACAAGGCAGCAAAGTGCTACAAGGAATATTCTCTAAGCGGAAATGACCAACGGCAAACGCGTTGACATCAATAGAATGAGAACAGAGGCATTCATGCTCGCGAATAATTAGACCTATTCCGCTGCCAGGCATTAAATGAGCATTTCATGAATGTACCACAGATTCCACTTGAGTTGCCTGTAACCGTGGCAAATCTAACAGCTATTAGTGATCTTGCATAAAATATTAAAACGATTTTTGATGTCATTCGATGGAGGAGTAGTGTGTGCTACTGGCTGAGGGATAGGACTTGTAAGGCAAATATCATGGATTGATACAGGTACAGTAGAGGGGGATGAAAGTGGCCCACAGAGGGAGCCAAGGGATTGCTCTAACTCCTAAATTCTAATTTAGGCTAAACTATGATAAAGTTAGCCCAATGAGATATCTTTTAACACCTCTTTGAAAACTGATTCATTTGAAAGATAAGATTTACCATTGGTATTGGTTCAAGCTGTTGGGTGGAACATGTATGGGACAATTTCACCCCACCTTGGGCCAATGTCACCCCATCTTACAGTACTCAACAATGGCACATTGCTTATAGCATGTTGATGAGCGGAACCAGGAGTACAATTGGGGGGGGGGCAGCTTCGTAAGAGAGGGGCCCATGGTTTTTTACATCAGTTTCCAAGAGTTTATGGTCGATTACAAAGAATTTTAAAATGACTGGGGGGTTGCATCCCCTATATCCATGTAAGGCTTGTGATTGATAGTAAGTTATGCATGTACTATTGCCACACCATGCACATCCGTTGCAATTTTCACAAGTCATGATTCCTGACACTGATCCTACATGCCCGTGAATCCTTTGCCCAATGCCCTAATACCCTCATTTCCTTCAGCAGCATAAGAACCCTAGCAGTTCTCACAATACCTCATTCATCATTCATTTAGGCAAAATTGCTCACTGACAAGTTAGCTTTTCTTATGCAAACAGCACTTTCTCCAATTAGGTCCTGGATTGATATTTATTTTTATTCAAGCAAGAGTAGTTGGGCAGCAATTTGAAGGTTCTTAACACTTTCAGCATGTGACTAGTAGTAGCCAGTGGAAAGCAATCCCCATCGATGCTAACTGGATAATGCCAATGGCCACCGGATAATGCTTTTTCCCTTCCTGCTCAATTAATACTTCCAAACAGTGGTGACTTCTTCAAGCAGAATTCTAACTTAACGACGAGAACAATTTTCAGGTCACCTCTCCACAAGAAGCAAATAGCTACTGCCAATCTATCAGCTGCCAGATGCCCAGAAAACCCATATTTGGCACTCAAATTTCCATTTGTGTCTGGGGAGTCCACCCCCCCATCTCCAAGTTTCAAAGAGCACACCAAGAGGGGCTGCACCCCCATCCCAAAAGGCTGAAACGTCAGTGAATAATACAATACACACTACAATCTGGGCAAAAAAATCAACACCCAATTTCAACACCGACGTGGACAGGAATACAATATCCTCCGCAAGAACAAAGAACACCAATGCCAAGCCAACGATGAAACAGACAAGCGAGGAAAGAGGTGGAAAAAGAGAACAGCTTCTTATTACTGCAGCATAAAGTGACGATTTGATCATTTCTTACTGAAGAGGTGGACGACTGGTTTCGATTTCAGGCATCGCTGATCATCTGCTCGTCAGAGAACGGCTGATGATCGCATCTTGGCGCAAATTTGCTGTAAAAATGACGACACAGCAATTTCGCTAGATTACACTCTCCGTGAAAAAACCTTGCATGTAACGTGGATTGCTGCAGAAGCTGTAAAAGTGAAGCAGAGTACGTCTTGGGCTAAAAGAGCAAGTACTCGATGATAAACACCCAAGCATTTTTCACAAAATACAATCTGCACAACAACCACCTCTTTGTCATATAGAGTGGCGCAGAAGCATTTGAAATAGATATGCAATTTTCCATTTTTATAAATGCTACGAATTCTTCTAACAAATCTATTTATCTACGAATTCTTCTAACAAATCTATTTATCTGTCTTTTAATCTATCTATCTATTTATGTAATACACTTTATAATTCATAACTTGATATGCTTCCAGGGTATGAAAAAGCATTACCAAGAAAGGGCAAATTGAAGCAAAATACTTTTCCAGCCATTTGAGGCAGGTTTTTTGCATACATTGCCACTTTTTGTGAAATGGAGTGTATTAAGTGCATAGTGTGCAGAACTCCACAAATTATTATCGATAAATGAAGGTAATTTATCAATTTCTCTATCTGTTTGCATGCAAAAAATGGTATTTACGATCTAGTGAGTGGGCATTGGCTGCCCTCGGTCATGGCTGATAGCGCGAAGGGCGTTATCATGAAAACGATGTTAATCATTTGGTTTCCAGTCGGATATCTCCAGCCAGCAAGTTAATGGCTGAACTGTTTGGTAATCTCATTTATACCACCAGAGAAGAAGATAGAACAGCCTGTCATAAAAAAGATCACATCTCCATTTCCAAAAAGGAAATTTGGCCAAATACTGATGTAATCCACTGTTCATTCTGAATCACGCTAACATAAGGATGGTTATCCTAAATCCCACCATTTTTATTTTTTTGGGCTGATCCTGGTGAAAAGACCATTCTCCCCCTAACTCATGGCTGGCAATTACAGAAAACACATTGCTTTTGAACTCTTTCAACAATGTCGACTTCATGCATTCCAATTAAATATCTCTGTAACTTACACTGATCACATTGGTCTCTTAGTCTCATTCAGTGCATGCTACAGCAGACAGTACTTGTCCAAGAAGACATCAACTTCTTATGTTGCTGATGGTTTATGGATAAGCAGCCCTTCCTTAGATTGGGACCTCTCAGTGAACCCTGCATCTGCATCAGTAATGACTAGAGTGTGCTGTCTACCATACAGCTAGCAAAGAGCAGTGGCGGAAGACTGGGGTGGAGGAAGACAGTGGCAGAGGAAGACTGAGGTGGAGGAAGACCCGAGGTGGAGGAAGACTAGGGTGGAGGAAGACTGGGGTGGAGGAAGTCTGAGGTGGAGGGAGACCCGAGGTGGAGGAAGACCGTGGCCGAGGAAGACTGAGGTGGAGGAAGACCCAACGACGTTCTAACCATTATTAGCAAAAGCATTGATTTCAAAGAGAGTGACCATTACTTCCTGTCGATATTACAACCATTCGCACTCGTCTAGCCATGACTAATGAAACGCCAGTGGTTTTTAGCAGCGGGGCCTGATTTATGTCAGCAGGGGTGTAATCGGTCTTATCTGATAAATGGTGGCTGCTGTTGCTCTCAGCATCACTGCTAATGACCGTCATTGGAACGTTGGTCAGACAAATGAATCTATAAACGCTGTACAGGGAGACTACTAAATCTTTTTTGGAGTGGTCTGTTGTTTCTTTGATTCTATGGAAGCATAAAATAAATCTTTGTTGTGGTTTTAAGGGACTGTTATTTCTTTAGGCAAACTAGCTCAAATGGGGTTGGACCTTAACACCAATAGATTATGATGGCATCAAGGCTATAATTACACAAAATTGTAGATAGTTGTCCCTACTAGCGCACATTGACACTGCGACAACTGACGTGAGTATGAGAAAATGTATTTGTCACAAAAACAAATTTGATCCAGTTTCCTAACTGTGCATAATAGTCACCTGGAGAGCACCAATTGTACCCCCTGGCTCCTGCCTTTAGTCCCAATTTAAAGGCAGCCATGCATCAGAACTGAGTGTAAAAACAACAGATCATGCTACGAATCCCATTAAGACAAGCAATCGCACTGAAATGGGCAAAAAGCAGCTCAAAGAAACCAAAGTCACTCATACGGAATGAATTTTTCCTCTTCTCCTGTTCTTGTTTAAAAGCCCCAAGTCACGTCAATTGCACCATAAAACGTCTCGCAGTTCTTTTAATGGCAAACACCAAATCTAATGAATAATTTAAAGTGTTTCCCAACAAAGTCAAACGCTGATTGACAAGGGTGGCATCTTTCACGGGAACACTTTTAACCACAGTTTCCTTTTAGAGAGGATGTCCTTGATAGAAAGGTGTTGTGCGTCGCTTAATAAACTGCTCAAAATAAAACCAATACAGAACCAAAATACCAGAATTCAACAGCTCTTCAAAATTGATGTAATTACTCGCCACTTTTTCGAGGCCGCTAAGAACGTGGTTATAAAATCATAACCTCAATAACAATAATTTGCTAAGCAATCGAATTGCTTATTGCACCCTGAACGGCACGGACTAATCACCAAGTCACGGAACCGAACATCGCTGACGGCTAGAACTCAATTAAATTTTTGCAGATAACTCTCAGTTGGGTATTTATTTCAAGAAATTGTTGCGCTCCTCTATTCTATGCTGCAGGCGATGCAGAATTCACCGCCCAGGAAGTAGAAGTCAAGATCCTGAACCAAGCTAAAACTGCCAATTATTGGTTTTCTTTTTGTAATTAGCTTAGAGTTTTTTAAAGGAGCCATATTGTTATGACAGAAGAGGTAAAGTGATAACAATTAGCTCAAGCAGTGATGCTATCAATACTTTCCTAAACTCTCATTGACCGGTTCCCTGCAGATGACCTGCATCATCATAGTGCAATGTATATGTTGACATCATTAGTGCTCAGCAACGACATGTTCTTGGTATGAGAAATGTTGAGTTTCAGTTTTTGACAACATCTGACAAAGGCATCGGTCTTGACAAGGGTGCAAGGGTAAAGTTTGTAACAGTTGTCAGCCTTGAGACAGAATGAATTCAACCCCCTAAAAATCTTTGAAAAGTGCAGAACATTCACCTCATCCTCATCCATGGGATGGATCAGTTTTGTGAAAAAGAATGAAACGGCCAGGGGCCATTGTGCTCACCGTATACATCTTTTAGAAGGCAGGATCATGCTTAGTTTAGAGGTGAATATGGTGAACACAATCAGGCATGAAGACTTTTTTTAGATGTGTATTGATGTCAAGTAATAAGACAGGGCAGTATATATAAGTTTATGATCCAACCAATAATTGTCTATGACATCAACAAGATCAATATCGTGTGATTGCTAAGAGTCCCTGCAATAAAAAATTCATCGAAAAAAAGTCATTAATAAGCGAGATATTGCACGTCCTACTTTTTCAGTTTTGACCCCCTGGTGGCCAAATCAAGAATCAGATCAGGCCAAAATTCGGTGTCAGAGATTATCTGATGTAGGGGGTTACATGTACCAACTTTCAAGTTCATAGCTTCAGCAGTTAAGAAACGTACCATAGTTACACTCTAATGGCCAATTTACGCCATTTGACCTCTGTGACCTAGAAAAGGAGGTCAAATCCAAAAATCGTAGGACATGTGGTGTATCCTTGCTAGAAGTCCCTGCCATAAAAATCGAAAACAATTCACTCAAATAAGCAAGATATTGCACTTCTTCCTTTTTCCATTATGGCCCCCTGGTGGCCGAATAAAGAATCAGATCGGGCCAAAATTCGGCATCAAAGGTTATCTGATGTAGGGGGTTATATGCACCAAGTTTCAAGTTCATAGCTTTACTGGTTAAGAAACGTGCCATAGTTTACACTCTAACGGCCAATTTACGCCATATGACCTCTGTGACCTTGAAAAGTAGGTCAAATTGAAAACCCGTAAGATATGTGATGTATTCTTCCTAAGAGTACCTACCATAAAAATTTTATCGAAAACAAGTCACTTATAAGCGAGATATCACACTTTTTAGATTTCCACTTTTGGCCCCCTGGTGGCAAAGTTGAGGATCAGATCAAACTAAAATTCAGCACCAGAGGCTATGTGATATAGGGGGTTATATGTACTAAGTTTCAAGTTCATAGCTTTAGTGGTTAAGAAACGTGCCATAGTTTACACTCTAACGGCCAATTTACGCCATATGACCTCTGTGAACTTGAAAAGTAGGTCAAATTAAAAACCCGTATGATATAAGATGTATATTTGCTATGAGTACCTACAACACAAGTTTCATGGAAAACAAGTCACTAATAAGCGAGATATCACACTTTTTAGATATCGACATATGGCCCCCTGGTGGCCAAGTTGAGAATCAGATCGGACCGAAATTCAGTGTCAGAGGTCACCTGACCTAGGGGGTGCTGTGTACAAAGTTTCAAGATCATAGCCCTAGCGGTTAAGAGACGTGCCACTGTTTTTGAAATAGGATACGACGACGACGACGGACGACGGACACTGCGGTATTACATAGACTCCCCTACGGTGAGCCAAAAAAAGGTCTTCGCACCACCAGGGCCTTTACCAGTGAAAGGGTTAATACGCTCATCACTTCTTTCATTTTCTTTTCAAAACAAATGACTTAACAAAATGAACAATGCATAATCGAGCTGTTGGCTAATTGCATTGAAAATGGTTTTCATAAATTATCAATTTCTATCCGAAAGTATTCACATACGATATTCTGGCTAGCCCTCTGCTGGACGTGATAATCCGCTCAATGTGAAACCAGGACACCTGTGAGTAATAAAGCATTAATAGGCCGGAAGGGAAGTGACACTTGATCCGGACCACAAGTAGCAGGCAATTGTTAGTCGTATCAATGTGAGTATTGATTAAGATACAGGCTGCATTTCACTTATTAGATGGATACGAAGACCACAGGCATTTCTTAAAGGCTTGCACCATGCGATAAAAATTTGAAATTTGTAATTGAATTTGAAAATTTCCTTGCATAAATATGAAGTAAATGTAAATTTCAGCATTGCCGTTGTGTAGACAGGTATACAAATACTATACATACCAAGTTTCAGGGAATTAGTATGCATAATAACTGCACTAGGGCATTGAGTATGACTGCATGTCTATTTTCCTGGCCAACAAGTCATAACAAACAGCACCCCCTCAATACAGTACAGTACTGGCATGGGTGTACAAAGTTCTAGTGTAGAAGGTAGATAAACTACAGCTCAGCATATGAAGTAATATCTTGGAAGTGACTGAATATTAGGGAGTTACATGTGTCTGTTGGCAGATTGGAATGAACAAGTCACCATTCCCTGACTAAACCTAAGAATTACTGGTATCTAGTAATCACGAACATAAAAACTCCCAGCCCCGCCCGAGAGGACATATCCATCATTCCGCCTCCCCGACCACACATCATACTAAATGCACCAACAGACGGAATTCATCACAATTCCATTAATGTCATCATGCGTTTCATCCGGCCTTGGTGCCTAATGATTCTGGTTCTATTTACGGAATATTGCTGGGGACATTGATTTGACTTGAGTACTAAATCAAAAGAGATATCGTGGTGGTGTTTGCCAAGTCTTTAGAGTCTCTCCCAGGGTGTGCTTCATCATCCCTCCCTTCTCTCTGCCAATTTCTTTCAGAAAAAAAACCATATCCTAATTAGTGCATTCAGAATCAGCAACATTAAAATGAAAAAAATTGCAATAACGACTCCGTTGCCATTTGATTCGTGCAGAATAAGCCGACGGAAAAACTGCCACGTAATTTTCTAATCAATTCCCATGAGAAGAAAGTGTAGATTGACGATGATTTTTTTTGCTGGTGTCAGCGCAATTAGATGAGTAGTAGCATCCTCCATGCCGATCTCATTAGGGGCAATGTCCCAATGGATCATCAGGTACAGTTTGCAACATGACCTTCAGAAATTTCTACATGGTGCTCCAAAAACAACTGACACCATACTGTCAACCCAGAAATACTCCCGTGCCCTATATTTTCACGTTCAAGCTATGGCAGAGAAAAGAAAATTAGTGTTACAGCATAGCCTAAACACTAAATTAAAAGAATGCAAAGGTTGCAATTTCGCAAAACTGGGTTAACAGCATGTGCATGAAGATTTTTTGAACAGTGTTTATCATTGTCTTTACGAAGGTGTCATTACCACAAATGCTTAGCAAACTTTTTGATACTGTTATATCAGCCGACGTTGACATTGGAAAAGCTATGATTTTCCGGGGGGGGGGAAGATTCCAGAAAAAAAAGAGGAAATCCTCGCCACTTGTTCAAGGAATTTTGTTTGCAGCCGAGATCCCAGGTTATGCCTATGGTCTCCTGACTGGTACATGTGACAAAATTCAATTCATTCGAATCACTGAAACTGCCCTTTAATGCGTATCAATACCAACTGGTCACATCGGCATTGCAGTGGGTCACAAGCTTTCCGATCCACACTAATGATCACGAGCTGGAGAATAAAGCCCTAATAAGGATTGATGAAATAGTGGTCATTATCAACTGATTGGTTTTGGTTAATAGGTGCAGTGGGAAGCAATCGATTATTGAGAAATTTAGCAATCATGCCCGGATAGCTTGGGCGTTATCAGACTCCTTAGGGATCTGCAAGCATTTTAGTAGCGGAATTCTCACCTGGCAGCGTTTGGAGTAATTTACCGTGAAAGCCATCACCCCAGGTAGTCTCAAGCAATTTCTTTCATTTTCATGAGCAGACATGTTGTCTTTCAATTAAACAGACTCATTAAGAATTTGATTTTTCAATTCAGCCGCAAACATAAGCAATTAATTTGCGAGCCTTGTGACACATTGTTGATTTTGTGATGGAATGTAATATCAACTTTTGGTTGGAAGGATACAAACATTGCTGTTATCACCAAGAAACTGGCAAATAAACTGTCAAGAAGTTCATAAACTTGATTAGATATACAATTTGTTTTATGGTAAACCAAAAAAGCCCGAGGTAACACACTTGAAACTCGTTGACAATTTCACCTCAGAGCAATCCAACATGCTTCGCCTGGGGCAAGTTAGTCTCGTAACTTGCCGGAATACCCCAAGGTGGAAATACCTCAACACTTCAAAAACAGCACTCAGCGTAGAACGCATTCACTCGGAGAACACTTGTCATATTTGTGATAACTTCTCAGCAGGATCACGCTTGAGAGTCATTTACTCATGGATGAGCAGGAAATAGTTGGGGTTTGTGAATGAGATATCAAGAGGTCTGTGCATCGTTTACATCTCCCTCTACGATTTAAACTTTGAGAGTGAATTACCAGTCGCCCAAGGACAACTTTGATTCATTTTTTTAACTGTCAAGCTGCACACAATAATATTTTAAAATCTAGCTCATACCTGTGATAAAGTGGAAATAATGAAGGCATGTTCTAAGACATGGTGATGGCCTACGGCATTGAAAACAACTTTGTCATATCCCCCATGCACAGATCCAGTGTAGAATTTGAAATAAATTATTATCATCATCATCGACAACACTTTCCACGGTAAGAACCACAAAAAAATTTCAAACAGAACACGAAATTCAAAATCTCTCAAACATGTCAAAGAACTGTCTTGTGCAACCAAACCCATGCCAACACCAACCGATGTTCAACAAATTTTACAAAAAGAACGCTGTACGCTTTACACTTGAACGCTAAGCAGAATGCTCAAATGAATCTTCACCACATTCAAGGGGTTCCATGATTGTTAAGCATGTTTGTTTAATTTTTGTTCTGTGATCTTTGGCACGATTCTTGCTTTTAAAGTCAATTGGATGATTTTCTAGAATTTTTACCACCTACTTGACGAAGCGTACATGTTAAGAATGAGGAAGAACACGGGCATTGTTATTTCAGGTAACAACAACAGCTTACCTCACAGTCTGGTGTCAGGAAAATGATCACTTTTTTTCGTGGATAAGATGGTCCATGGGTCATGGGGTCAACTTGTGTTTTTAAGATGCAGGTTAAAGATTGACCACAGGTGCTACCATTTTGGTGAGATTTTGAAATTCCAAAACAATTAGAACGCCTTATAAATAATGTGAAAACTCATATCAAGGGTTGGAGTCTATTCTCTTGAAAACCAAAAACTAACTCCTACCCATGAAATTTGCATTCACTTTGTTTTGAAAGAGTTCTTATTACTTTAGGATTTGAGTTCTAGCCAAAAAGAACACCATGCTTGAGTCCTTTTGGCTGTTTACCTGAGACCATGCGAGAATAATATATTATCTAAAATATCTAGCCCACCTACATAGGAAAGCATGAAAAATCAGTCGGCTTCCTTACCAACATCTTTTCTAGTAGCTAACAGTTTAATGGTAACATTCTTAGTTAAACCATCCCATCCAACAGCATAGCTACAGTAATTCTTGCCATACTGGTATCAAGATAAACTATGTTGGGCCATTTTTTGTATCATCTTTGAAGCCATTATAAAGACAATTACTTTTTAGTTGCAAAGCAGGTTCCCCATTGTTTTTTTACAGAACTGAAGTCATTGCTAAACATTATTCACCAATTTTTGTATCTCAATCAAACATGACCCTATTTAACAACAGAACCTATGGACTAAGTTTTTCTTGCTAAACTCAAGACTACTTTTTGCGTAAATACCTATTTGTTTCTTTCATGTTTAGAGATGCAAAATGAGAAACGTTTTTGTAAATCTCAACTGCAGCCAGAAACAGCAATGTGAGTTTTCCACATCACCCACTGTGATTGCATTGGGCGATATGAATAAAGACTAGCAAATGCTTTTATCTAAGATTCTATGTACATTTACACAAGGCCTTTCTGTAGAAAATTGAAGTCAAAGCATTTGCTAGTCTTTATTCATATCACCCAATATAGGTCTTTGCACCTTAGCTTCTTCTTGCTTTTCCAAATAGGACCCCACCCTGTAACAGCACTGCTTTAACATGATGTGAGCTTCCACCTAATTTTTCTTTCTCATTCTCTGTGATTAGAAACCTGCCAACAAGATAATGTTTTGCACATCAAGTTCTTCTTGCTTTGATCAAATCAGACACTTTTTACAGTAAAACCGATTTGTTCCTTTCATGTTCGAATATGCAAGGTGGGAAAAATGTGTCATTCTAAGAGGAAGACTGGTGCGTTACCTGATGATCAGTTTTTACCAAATGCCGGCTAATAGAAGGATAATTTTAAGGGAAGGTGTGACCCAGCATGTCAGTTTCTTTCTGTGGGAATCAGATACAAATGGAGGAAGAAGGTCATCCTGGGAGGAGCGTAACTACGGTTTAATTTGCATGCAACGTTAGTTCCTCCTTTGCAAGAATCACCGCAGCTCGCTAACTTGCTCATGATTTACTAATACTGACGCCGTTGAAACAATACTTTTCATATGTGAGGCATGAAATCATACCCACAAAGTTCACCAGTCAAGGTTGTTCTGGAGGCATCTAGAAATTGCAATAAAAATATTATCTTCAAAGACCACCCAAATATTGTTTCCTAGATCGTATTCCAAAGCAACCAAAGTTGATATCTTTTTCTACTGAAAATATCAAATACCAGGCTGGGTGTCATGTCGGACACGAAATCAAACACTCTAAGTTCAGCCCTGGAATGACTATCAAAAGGCGATTTGCCCCAATATAAATATCCACAAACATTTTCCCAATTTCGTATTCAAGGTCTTGCTGGTATTCCCAAGCCACCACACAGTGTCCGAATTGAAAAGATTCCACCGGATACCTCAGATCAATAAACATGATAAAGCAGAACCATGGTAAATATAGGTTGAGGTAAACATTTATTTATCCTTGTTGATACAGACTGCACACCAGTTTGATTTCAATCACTTTGGATTTGTTTCTCTTGAAAATTTCTCCGATAAAGGTTTACCTAAGCTCATTCCTTGGTAAGGTTTTTTTCCTAAGATGAAACATGGAGAACAATGCATCAGCATAGCACTGTGAAATGCATTGCATTCACATGATTGAGTAATTGGACTGCACTGCACTGCACTGCTTAATGCATTTCACTAAGTACTGAAATGCACTTAGTAATGCATTGCACTGAGTAATGCATTTCACTGTGTAATGCATTGTCACCTGGTTAGAGCCAACTCAACACGAACACATTTGGCATTTGTTTTTTTTTGGGGGGGGGGGCAGAAAGTTTCAAATGAAAGATGTTTTTTAAGAACAATTTAACTAAGAAGACAAAAACACTGTTTGAAATTTGGGGAAGCAAATACCTATGATTATAATAAGGTTTTTTCTTTCCTAAAGCCTGGTAACTTAAAATAATTGTCAGACAACCAGGCCGTTCTTTCTTCCGATCAAAGATCTAAAAAAAATCAATTTCAGTAAATCAGCCGATTTTACTCCCACAAATTCCGCTTCATTAACCGCCACAGCAAGAAAACACGCTGATTGTTTTTCTTCAAGATTAAAACAGGAGATAGAACACAAGTTTTTGCTCTGGGTCTGAGCATCTGATGTGTTCATTTAACTTGCTGACAACAACATTCAAGAAAGAGCAATCCATCACTAACTCGCTGGTAGGCGTCCAAACATTGACAGCACATTAAATTTTTGGTTGATCGTCATTTACTTCAGAAGGTCTGTTTAGTAAATTCGGTAAAGTCAGTCAGTCAACAACAGTCTTTGACGAATGAACACTGCAAAGTCATGACATGAAACCATTATATTGCAATCAAATTTTTCAAAATAGACATTTACTTTTGATTTCAAATGCTGCTAGTCATTTTATGTTTGATGCTAAAATGAAATTTAACTCCTTATAACATGTATAAAGTGCTTTATACAGCGAAACTGTACTGTCTCAAAGTGCTTTACATCCATTCTTCAGCCCAATCCAGAAAGCTTTTTGTAAAAACCAAGGCACATATACGGCACTTCACTTGCCCCATTAGTTGGAAGTACCAAGTAGCCATGGCTGAGCCTTGAAACCATAACCTTCCAATTATAAGTCAGATGCGCAGAGCTGCCAGATTGGTGCAGTGGAAACAGATTGGATTCCCAGTTGGTTGCAGTACACTCATGTGACAGAGCTAGGCAACTCTCTTCGACAGCGTAGGTTTCCCTGGGGCCTCCGGTTTCCTCCTACTTAACAAAATATTCATCAACAGGATCTTCTAGGTCAAAGCTTGGTGTCTTTGACCAAAAGTATCTCTAATCCTAACCGATCTTCCACGGAGTCCTCATGCAGACAGAAACCGGAGCTAACGAGCCAGATCAGATTATAGAGGATACGTTATTGGAAAAAGTATTGAACTCAAAGCAGCTGCTGAGGCAAGAATGATCAATTTTCAAAGGTCTAATCAGCTGTAAAGCTTCTCCACTGTCTGGCTACTTCATTACTGTTTCTTGCTTTCTGTTTGGTTAAACTCAGTCATTGACACTACCGGTCAACATTTTTTGTTTGAACGGGAATAGGAAAATTACGGAATGTACGTCATTTTGCCCTCAGTATACTGAAAGACGGAGTAGTCGAGACAATCATCCATGGAATTACCAAGGTTAAAACTTCATGTCTTCAACCAAAACTATTCTAATCCTAACTGATTTTAAACTAATAGTGGGATTCAACTAGTTCAAACAAGCTCCAGAATGACTCAGAGAAAATTCCACAAAATCTCTTCTAAATTGGACCCACGATACTTTTAATTCAAAGCTAACTTATTTACTTTAGTGAATCGCTGTCTAATGGACAAAATTCAAACCTGTATAATTAACCAAATTTACGATTTATTCAAAGCCATCACAATAAGTTGTTCACCTGTTTGACAAACAAACGAGGGGCAATAGTAATTGTTCGTGAATCATTTTGATATGAGTTTAAAGTGGGTTCATCGAGGTGAAGGCTTTTCAAATCAAAGGTTTGATCGGAACCTAACCACAAGGAAATAAACTATTTCCTCAGCTATTAAAGGGGGCTATTAGCAGGAGCTAGGGGATCAATTTGGTATTCTTAAGGTGACTTGTATGCAGTTTAGACCTAGGTTGTGTTCAATTCAGTGATAATTATACTCCTTATACAATTGTCAATAGATAACCTTATTTGACCTACCTGGCTCCTGCCTAACTGTGACAAAGTGGTTTTATTGAAATTGTTACTTGAAAATCCCTTCTAAAAGGTCACTGATTAGGCCCATGCAAGTCCCGGGCTTGATCGTTGAGCTCGTATAATACTATAAAGGCTTTCATTGTATTTTTGAAAATCATTGGCATACAATGGACAACTTTCTTCTTCATTCTTGCGATATCTCAATCCACGAAATCGGGAGTCTTACCCGATTCCTTGATAACCATCACTTTTGAGTTTACAAAAGTTTTGTCAACAAGTCTTAATGAACAATGGCAGCTTAACAATGTTATGGGGTACCAATCACCAGGGCCCAGTACCTTAATTGGTGTTAAAGACAAACGCCAGCATTAACTTAACGAAGCAAAATCGCCTTCAGTCAATTTCTTCACTATAACAGCGTCAGCACATAGTGCCAATGTCACTGCTAATGCCAAAAAAAGCAACTGGGCCCAGGTAACCATCATCTGATAGCGTTAAAACAAGCTAAGTTGTTAACAAATGAATGAATATGACTCTCGCAGGCATTCTGCTGCCTGGCATGCAGACAAGTTTATGGCACTGACAATGATTGAGAACAACCGGTTATCTGCTAAGACTGATAGCCACATGAGCGCAAGAAATTTGGTCCATATGCTATGGAGGTGTTTATTCACTTCGATGTTTCTGAAAGAATTTACTCAGGTGAAGATCATCAATAAGTTCCACAAATCATGTCGCAAGTTGGCAGTAACCTTGTAGCCATTATGCTGCCTGGCATGCGGACAAGTTAATGGCATCCCGAGCAACCACTAATCCGTGAAGACCGATAACCATGTGGCTGCAAGACTTTTATACGTCCATAAACCATGGAGATGCTGATGTATTAATGTATTTTCGTAAGAATTTACTGAGGCATGACGTCAACAAGTTCAAAAAATTAAGTCGCAGTAGGGCAGTAACCTTGCAACCTTTAGGGAACTCACTCAGGCCACAAGTTGGCAGTAACAGCAACTTTGGATGAATTCAAAAAGATTCGACTTGAACTTAACCGCCAATCCCCCATTGTGATTGATGACATCACAGAAGGATTCATCTGGCAGATAGGTACCCTGACAAGTTTACGGCATTAGGACAAGTTTGTGGCATTGAGGATAACCAGTAACCGTAAAATTCGATAACCACATGGGTGGATGAGTTTTGTACCATTAAACTGATCGATGGTGTTATTTCAAGTGTTGTAGACAAGTCATGAGAGCAGTGTTCTTTAGACATGTTAGATGTTTTTGCAAGATTGAAGGATTTTATCATGAGCCAGTTGTACGATTGCAACAAGTGAACACGTGTGAAGCCACAAGACATCTCAAACTAGCAGCTCAACATGTTTCTGGTGTACTCATTGGAACCAACATGGATGAAAAACTGCTCAAACAACCTGTAAAAGTCGGATTTCTTTGGGCAGAAAATATATTAGACTCAGCAAATGGGGAGAAAGAAGCACAGTTCAGGTTAAGGCCAATTTCTTATAGAATAATCCAGATACTTGGCTTGAATTGATAGTTTCCCAATCCAATGGCACCCATAAATTTGAAGCAAAGAGATTGGGCAATAGAACCTGAACCCATACCGTTTGCCATCGATTGTTCTTAAATCCATAGTGCCGGAACCATTTCCTTTTGCAATCAGCTCAGACAGAAAACACTAACAGGGAAGAATTATGCCTCAAATTGATGGTTTTTAAATCCAACTGCGCCCACAGATTTCTTTGATTCGCCAGAAAACATTAAACAGTGAAAGAACCCACAATGGCTAAATAACCAGGCACCAGGAAGTCATCGACTGACTACTTTTAAAGGGACAACTTGAGCATCATATTTATCTGGCCAGGAGAATAATGACACTGCTTGCCTCCATGTGCCACTACTTGCAGTATCAAATGAATGCTGATCTCTAGCAATGATATTTGCAAGTGTTACGAGGCAGTTTTGGACATGGCTTGTGAATTTCAGGCAAGTCTGTGGCATGCACCCCGTCCTAGCGCATTGCTCATTGCAGTTCAAAGATATTTCCTGTTTAGAGAAGTCACGGTTCTGCTGGAAGTTTGATTGAAAAACCAACATGACTTATGCCAAGTTGTCCCTTTAAGGGTTATAGGACTGGGGTTATAGTGTCTATTCAACAGATTTATTTTAGTTAGAAGCATTCAGAGATGGAAAAAGAATCAGTTAAATCTGCAAGGAGGCTGCTGAGGAAGGAAACAGTCATTGGTCTCCCTTGCCAGCAGCACTTTAACTCGTCTGGTACAAAAGTACATTACAATTAGGGGAAACGCCATGACACACATCGTTCTGGCTATACCCATTCGTCAAATCATCAACGACATAAGAATCTTTGAACTGCCAAGTATCAGACATCAATCATTTATTTGTCAGATTCACAGCAGCATGACCATCGACAAAACCACAAGCATGATAAAAATTTTAACAAGATTGGCAAACTTCAGATGGAAGACTAAAATGGTTTAAACCCTACGAAAATCTTTTTTGGATTAGACATCCATGTTGGACAGACTCATCAGGTCTGGGCGCACTGGGGCGGAAATCTGTCTGGGTAATCTGTGATAGAATGAGGACATTATGGTGAGTAGCAATGAATACCTAGCCAAGCCCTAGGGAATTCTTGAGAATGTTGCGGTTCTATAGTCAAAGTTAATACAGCACCCTGTCAGAGAAAGGAAATGGGGTTAGATGAATGTTTGAAATTCATTTAGGCAGTTGCCACTTCTTAGTAGACTCCCAGAGCAGTCTATTTCGTCATCACATTCATGCTGCCTCATAGACTGCCAGCGATGGTGTAATTAAAGTGGCTGGAGGATTATCCAATTGCCATTGCTGTCATGAAACTGTAAGGGCACTTTCTGTCACTGAATCAAAATGCTTTTATACACTTTAGTCCTACACATGTTTTCTCCCATGGTTTGATGGCATAAGCACACTCTGCATTGTAAGTTGACCTACTCGGAAGAGATAACAAACAAAGCGATTTTAAAATGCAAACATCTTTGTTCCATATGATGTCAGGTTACATAAGCTAACTTGGAATACAACCACATTCAACTTTATTTGTACTACTATGTACTCAGTGCTCAAGAAAGCCATTCACATTAAGGTTCCGTCTGCCTGGTACCAATTTACTCCTGGGTAGAGAGAAGCAAGTAGGGTTAAGTGCCTTGCTCAAGCCTCACTGGCAGCTTTTTTCTGATGTGGCAGGTTGGTTGGCCGTTGCATTAATACAGGGTTCAAAAGAGCATCCTATAATGCCAACCGATAGTTGGAAACATGACCCACGCGATCGGTAAGATCAATCATAGCAAACATTAGAATAAAATCCTGTTTGCCGCTAATGGCAAAAATCCATCCCAGTCAGCGTCTACTCCTGCAAACTGCAAGCTGCAACAGGAGCTAAAAATTCACCTGAGCTATTTCCTCTCTATCCCGCAGCCTTCATTGATTATATTTTGTTTTAATTACAAACGGCTGGTCTCACGGCATCGAAATGGCCGCCGTCAATTCTCGTATTCAAGAGCAGCGTGACCGAGTTGTTAACCAATATTTCAATGCTGTATCTACGTGACATGGAGCGAGTTATCCGGATATTGATCTCGCTAGCGTGACAAGCAGTGATTGATGGGACAGAGTCGGCCTGTCTCGTTTTGACGTCTCACAATCTGTGCTAGTGTTTTAAGCTCTTATGACAGGTTTTATCATCAGCACGTACACGATTTTTCTTGCCTTGTCTGGTAGCACGTCGAAGATTCATAATTATTTAACCCTTGATGTTTTGACAGGGTTTGTTGAATTTAAATAGAAAAATATCTCCGAGGGCAAAAATAATTATCCTACAGCCATGGATTAAGAGATGCAAGTCACAGTTTCCTTAACAATAGTGTGCCAAGTCCATTTCCTTTGAAAGTAAAGTTCAATTTTGATTTATAGTGTCAAAGTTCCCTTCCGAGCTTACCCACAAGCATTTTGTCTTTAGCAAGCAATATTGACAAATTTTAGCAGGCGATATCGACAATTTGGACGTCAACATTTGGCTCAGAGCAAAACAAAGGCGGATAAGCCAAGGCTTTTATCAAAGTTAATTCAAGTTAAAGTTAGGGTTTGACATTTTCAATGATCCTAATCGATTTTCTTTCAAATCCAGATTTGATGTTTTGAACACTGGAATGGGAATTTGTGGATAACAAGTTAGAATGACAGACCAAGCTGGGCAAGGTCACTGCCTTCATTCGCTCCAAATTTAAGCCAGTTTAACATTAAAATCCTTAATTAGCAGACCACAAACTTGACGACTGCCAAAACCATAGACTGCCAAATTTCCATGTCCCTTAATTTTTGCCATTAGTGAAAAGTTCTTACACAAAATTGGAAATTATTTTCACGATGGATAGCAAATATTTTCCGATTTGATTTTTGACTGTGTGTGAAATCTGTGAAATACAATGCTGGCAAAAATATGAAAGTTTCATATACCAACACATAGGTTATTGTCCCTAGCACCACATGCGTAATCAAGTAGTTTCCTTCCAAGTTTTATATTCAACATTTTCTTTGGCTTTAATTTGATCAGCGGAGAAATTGTCGTTCCCAGCCGCACGTTCGCTCAACGAATTTTAATGCTGCCGACCTTTAATGGCAAATGGTAGTTTTTCCTTTCCCACAACAGACCAGCTCGGCAAATGGGAAGGCCGTCGTGATTCTCGGCAAGCTGGGGATGATTCTCCAGGGTTCCGTTGCTGCAACAATAGGCCTAACTGAGCACAATGACAATTGTTATAATGGAAAATAAGAAGCATTTTTATCATTGCTGGCTGCCTGGGGACAAAATTGGTCTTCTGGGGACGCATGAATACGTTTACGCACACTAGGTCAGAAAGACCAAAGCAAAAAGTGTTACTCTATAACTGATTACAAACCAAGAGATCCACAATAACACATCAGTCGAGAATACTGCTCTTGATTTGACGCCTACATCTACAATTTAATGAAGAATCTTCAAAGAGACCCCAACTCGAGCATTAATTTTATCATCAAACTAGTACCGCAGTTTCGATAAGTATATCAAGACTGGCTTTCTACTCGTTTTAATTTGAAAGGTTGACTGCTCGGCATTTCCTGTTGCAAAGTCATTTCCAGAGAGGCGGTACTAATTCTTTCAGTTAAATTATACACTTCGAGTAACACGCAGGATATTAAATCTTATTTTGGTTTGATCGTTCGATTTGTAGGTCACCTTTTGTCTGGTATAAAATGACAAAGGTAAGAACCACATAGGAAAATGTCAGATTTCACACTTTAAGGAAGCCAGGAGCCAGGTAATTGGGGCCAAAGATAGAAACAAGAGGCCCAAGGGCCTGGCGCTCAGCTGAAATATATGAACATGGAAAGTACCCGATAGATCTCTTTCAACCTCAGTTTTGTCAATATATCAGGCAAACATACCAAAGTAAAAAGACTTTTAAATGGTGACAAATATGCCACTTATTAGTCAAATCTAAGTGCCTGAGCCAGGCTGACCTTGAAAAGTAGGTCAAATAGAAAGCCCATGTGATATCATGTAAAGGAGACTTATTGTACACCAACCATAAAATTCATGTCACTCTGGATACAGCAAAGGCTTTAAAATAGAAAAAAAAAACCAAGATGGCCGCCCACCAAATTATTAAAAAAAGTAAAGAAAATGTATTTACAAGTGAAAAAAGTAAAAATTAAAAAAAAAAAAAAATTGACCCGAAGTGGGATTGGAACCCACAACCTTCAGAGTCATACAAGAGCGGGAAATTCAAATCAAGCTTAAAGTAGGTCAACACAGATTTTGGCTCAGTAACGCCAACTGGTAGTATCAATCAAAACTACTCTTAGTAGTTTCAAGACCTACATGCATGCGGTCCTTTTCAACTTTATTTCAAGCTTCTATCTGCTTGAATAAAGCGCCAAAAAATTGTTTTGTGATTTAGGCTTTTTGCCCCCTGGTGGCCAAACTGTTAATCCTGCCGGACCCACACTTGGTCTATTCAGGAGTCCTGAAGGGTCTAAATGGCTTATAGGGAAAATCTATCGCCTATCCGCCATAGTTTTGAAACGTGCCTGTTTAACGGACAGACAGACAGACAGACAGACAGACAGACAGACGGACATTCATTCTACCATTTACTCATATGAATAGCTCAGCTTGTCAGCTGAGCTAAAAAAGCTATTCATGTCATAGTATTTAACCAAGGAGATTGGGAAACAAATCTTGAAAAAAAAGTTACTCAGCATCTAAAAGTTGAAAGGAAAGAAAAAGCTTGCTTAATAACCAAACCCAACATCTCAATAGAAATATGATTTTTCAGTTTTTGATGGAAAATACATAATGGGAACAAAGTATTAGCTTCAGGGTAGAGCTAAAGCCTTGCTTTTTACTTCCAGTTGTATTGTATTAGAGATATTTCATTACAGAAAAGAACAAGTTGTACAATTTAGCACCCACAACGCTTTTGTGGGCAGGGATATATTTTTCTTATTTGGAAGAAAATATTGGGTAATTTGTTTCACCATTTCTAAAGAGAGTCAAGGCGTTCACCCAACTGCCAACGAAAGCATTTCAACCAGCTGCAAAGACCAACTTTTGGCAGGCTTGTAACATTAAAATGATTAAGGCTTATAGTTTCCCTGACTTTATTCAAAATTTGCCAAGTTACTTTTATATAAATGGACTACATAAGTCAAAGTGTGGACATTCTGACATGACATGCAACCACCACCATTTGAATATTGTGTGTAAACCACGCAATATCTCATCACATAAAAAAAAGCTTATATCTTGACGTTATTCAATATTTGCCAAGTTACTTTCAATGTAACGGACCACATAAGTCAAAGTTGCTATTGAAGAAAGTGAGCTTTCCAACACTACATTAACCACCACAATTGGAATGTGTTTTAATCGCGCAATATCTCACGTCATCAAAAATAGCTTACATCGCTGAACTTATACCCTGTCAAGTTACTTTCATAGTAATGGGTCGCATAAGTCAAAGTCGTTATGGCAGATTACGGACATTCCAAAACCATATCGCAATTTGATTAAGTGTTAACCACGCTCATAGCAACGTTTGACACAGTGCACTAATTGTCCAACCTTCACGGAGGTGATGTTAATCACCTTCTGCATCAGAATTTATCAAGTGCGCTGGTTGATACAGATTTATCGCATTAACTCGATAAGGGCTGCGGGCAATTCATCAACAAAATCGATAATATTCTGTTGCAGTGATGCAGTCTGAAGCCACCAATCGTTTGGTGCAGGGAGATATTTTGAAAAAAGATAACCCATCATCCATACCCAGATAGAGCAAATCTTTCATGAAGGCAAAACTGTCAGCACATTGAGAAACAGTATGCTCGAAGAGAAACGTTTAGTCACTTGGAACTTTCAAATCAATTTAACGTAATGCTACAGGGCATGTTGCAAAAAGTGAATTTAAAATTCTGACAGACCAAAATGTTCGATGTTAAACTGTTAAAATATGTTTTAAACTGTTTAAATGAAATCTTGTGTCTGTAATAGCAACTGGGGAGAGTACTACATTATGCAATGGAACAGACATTGGTGTTGATTCTGACAGCAGAAAGTCGTTTTTTGTTTTCGACAGAACAATAGATTTTGCTGAAATTTTTCATCGTAGTTCTGACAACAGCTATCATACTAGCATCATGCTCTAAAGTGTGAAGCAGAGAACAAAAAATCTTTTAGAGTTAGTAAGTTAAAACAAAGTAAAACAAGAAACCCAAGGACCTGACACTCAGTTGAATATTGGCCCAAAACCCAAGAGAGATGGGTCGACATTTGATGCCATTTCTATAACGCTGTCAGTGTCAGACTACAATGTACCTATTCATCCCTGCCTATGGACTTCATGAACCCAAACCTACAGACATGACAGAACACATTTCTTTCACCACAGTGACATCCAGTAGACAAGGTGACAGTTGTCAGTTGAATCTGACCAAGTTGTACTGTGTGACACAAGAAAGAATTCTTAACGCCTATTGCGCAAAAACTAGTGCAGGTAATATAACATGTTTAAGGAGATCAGACAAACTGGAAACAAATATTACCATCTCAGCTACATGTTGCAGAAATGAGGTAAATGTCAGATCAACATCTGGGAAGTTAATAAAAATAAAACGTACATCTATTTTGTGTCACCTAGTACAAGATAAAGCACTGGGAGACTGTCAGGCTTTCTGATGAGAGACATATATATTGGTTATCATGAGAAGGTGCAATTTTTTCTGATCCATTTCCACAGACAAAAGTACTGAGATAACCGATATCGCAAAAGTATTATGGGATATTTGAGCAGGACAAACTTTTATTGCCCGAGGGGGATAGTTCACTCCCAAATTCACCACCTAAGCGGATGAAGTACACGTATAAGACTGCACAAAACCTAAAGGTGTCATTTTAAAATGGATCCAGTTGACTCCAGTTACATGAACTCAACTTGTCCAGTTAAGCTGAGTTTGTATTTCCAAGCCTCTGTTCTCTGTGCCAGTCTTCTAATACTTCTGACATTTTTCTCGTCCGGTTCCTCTGGCCAACTCCCACCAGTGAAATACCAATGATTGCTGTTTTCACAATTGATATTGATGGTGCTTCATGGCACTCAGCGCGTTGCTATGTCCATGATTGTGCAGTAAAATAACATGACAATAAATACGTCAGAGACAAGGTTAGCGCTGCCTTTTTAGGAAGTTCAGCTACGTTGCTATATTGAAATCCACAGCATTAAAGGAATGTTGGCAACAGCTTTCAGGAAAAGGCAGGTTGAAGTGCACGGCACACTTAGCACAGAAAAATCAAATTGCGTGAGATATTTATTCTAGCATTGGATCAGTTCCCCTTCATTTATTCATCAGAGGGCTGCTCATGATACTGATGACGGTCTTGGGGTGATAGTGTGCCGTTTCATGTCCAATATTTTGCTGCTTTTTAAAAAAAATATGTTGAAAATAGTCTTATGTAGACAAGGTTAAACTGCCTTTAAATAAATGCTCTTGTGTTATTTGAAGCAACAAGGAATTGGTACATCTGCATTCTGCATTTCAGCTAAGATGTGTCACTTTAAGTGCACTCGTGATCTGTGATAATGGCAGTTGCACTGCATTCTCCTGGCCCTGAAGGCTCTCAGGAAGCTACTGCCACTGAGAGGTATCTTGGACATGTTGGACAGCACTCGAACTTGACATTGCACTTGATCACCTAGAAACAGAAAAGATACTGTACCGAAAATCACTTAGTTTTGTGTGGGGTAATTTTTGCCATCTTCCCAAAAAAAACAAAATATGACACGACAATCTTAAACGTGTTTCTAGAAGAAAACCCAAAATCCTATTGAAAGGTAGATTGCGTGCTGACATGCATCAATGATGATGTATTTTTTGTTGTTTCATCCTTAAGCAACTTTTTCATGTCTTTAAAAAACTCAAGGATATTCCCTTGAAATAGTAGCGTTTTTTCTACTTCCGATTTTGAAGTTGAAGTAGCTGTAAGCGTTTTCTTGTCAATTCAGATGGCTTCAACACTTCTTTGATGCACTGAAAAATTGCATCACTGTCAGCGGCAGCACTGCGCTGTCAACTTCAGGTAAACCCCATAATGGAAAAAGATAGCACAGGTGACAGATTAGGGCAACTCCTTGTCATATTAAGATGGCTAGGCTGTCATCAGATTACCCTTATCTTGCTATCTATTATTTTGATGATCACTTTTTCTTTTCAAGTACTGCCTATGGTCAAGTTCAACTGAGTATGTGCGGCTCCTAGAAACCCCAGATAGAATTCTGTGGCAACTTGGATAATAATCATTCCCAAAAAGTAATTTTGAAGTACAACAGAAAGTGCTAATTACTATCACTATCACAGGTTGTCTGATTGATGGTCTTGGGAAACACACCTATCTGGCATTTCATGGTCCAGATTTGCAATAGCAAACCATTTCATACAGTTCATACTGTGACACCATAAATCACACTGGTTTCAGAAACTAACCAATGCTTCATACAGGAAAAAAAGACAATTCTTTAGCGCTAAGCCTGGTAATGCCGTTTCAGGGCAGATATTTTCTTTTCAAGGGTGTACTGAGGATGTAACTAATACCAACCCCTACGCCAACCCCACTGTATTAATCGATGGTAAAAATAAGTGGGTTTATCTGTTACAAGACTATATGCCATTCAGGTTATCAGTCATGTGTCCACTATCTGGGTCCTTTAGGTCTGCTGACTGCAATAGCAGGGTCATGGCTCAACAGCATCGATCTCATTCATAAGTTGGCCAGCGGGTAATAACAAATATGGTAGTGTATCTTATATCTCCGCTGTGCATCATGGCGTCCACGCACTTGTATTGCATGTTTGTTATTACCCACTGACCGACTTTCGAATGCGGCTTATTGCCTTGCCTGACGAAAGTGTTTTTTTCTCTCCTGCAACGTAGAAATATCGACCAACTTCTGGCAATATCATTTCCATTTCCAAGATCCATGTCTCACCTATTACGACAGCACACATCATTAAACACTTGTCAAAGAAAAAACAAAGTCTGCACATGTCAGTTAATTAATCCTTCAAAGTTTCCTCTGACACAAATCCTTGAGAAAATACATTTAATGCCAAACATTTTGGCCATCCTACCTAAATCACTCCTAGACTTCAGGCCGAAATATTGTAGGGAACAGTATTGTAGGGAACCAGAATTGGCTCCAACGGAAGACCACCAAATCCTTCACAGTTGGATAGACCCTGCAAGCTGGGACTGGCTTCTTGAGCACATTTTTGTCACCATCAAAGCTTCTTTCTAGAGACGCTTTGGCCATGAATGATACATTGCATGCTATGATATAACTGGTATAGTGACCTCTTAACAGGCAAGTAAGGACAATCAGCCGAAATGGTAATATGACTTCTTTGCATATTTCTTCCATCAAGTGGAATACAAGCCCGTTTGCTCTTAAGCAAATTTTTATCACCTAAAAAGCTTTCTCGTAATGGCTTATAGGAGACTCAGGCTGAATGGTAATTTCACTTATACAAGGTCCCATATGAGCCATGTCCATTCAAGAGCAAGGACATGGTAACAAAAGAAACTCGGTGATTACAGAAATACTTCCTTTTTTGTCCTGCGGTGTGATATACCATCTGATATTATAGCTCAATGCAAAGTGGGTCAAGGTCAGGCACTCTGGTCAAAGTTGGTCAAGGCAAGGCACTCGGTCACAGGGGCACTTCAACAGCTGTAGTGGCAATTTCAGAGAAACTGGTGAGTCCACTGAGAGTGAATAACGATTACTTCGCAATATAATGCACATTATATGGAGGATTTATGATGACTAAAACAACAACATTTGGACATAACTGGTCACTTAGTCTCTCGTGGGCTCATTCAGGCGGTCAGCAGCAAGGAAACTCAAACAGTCGTCTTGACTCAATAACTGTTCCATCTTGCAACACCCAGAGCAGTAAGTACTCAACAGCATTCAAGACGGATTGAATGACGAGTTGGGATTTTGGTAAAAATTAAATCTTAGATTTTCAATCTTCTAAGCTGGGTTTACATCGAATTCATGTTGCCACATGTCCTGATTCATGTGTCACATGTGTCACAGGCATGTTTTTTTAATTGACTAAGACTTGAAAACATTCAATGAAATGACACGACAGTAAGAATCTGCTTTTTGGAAATGACTTGTGTGTTTTTTAAGTGAAACAATATAAGTGACAAAGTGAACTCAATGTAAACTGAACTGAATGCAACTCATGAAACATCTTATCATTCTAAAGGACAAGCTACCAATATCAATCAAGAACTATTTGGAAATGACTTTGAAATGACTTGTTTGTTTTAAAGTGAAACATTACAAGTGACAAAGGGAACTCTACATAATGCACCTCAGGCAACATCATATCATTCTAAATGACCCGCTACCAACGTCGATCAAGAACATATGACAATCAAGATTGTCCAAGGATGATTATGCTACTCTACTGCATCTGGCTACAAAAAGGCTACAGAAAACATTGCATACTTTTTGCAAAAGCTTCCCATCACGTTCCGGGCATAAACACGGTCATTATAAAAACACCTTATGGGCATGCAATCACAGCTACCCAGGTTTTTGCTTGGCGTAATAGGCTGTCCATGCTGGAAACATTCAAGGTTTTTTTGCAACGGGCAGCAGTTTGATTGTTGGTGAAGTCTGTTATATCAGTAACAAGAAACCTCCAAAAAAATAGGAGTTTTCCACAGTAAATGAGGGTGTTTTGGCCTTAGATTTCAAGCCTCCACTTTGGATATGCTAAATACCACAAGAGAACATTTCAGGGTTGTAAAAAATCCCACAGGAGTTTCGCCTAAAGCCAATGCCTGGCATTTCATAACAGGAATTTTTAGTGCCTGAAATTCACTCTCAATTAACTTTAATAGCTGGACTACAAAACAAGGCCCATGCCTCTTAGAAACCTGGCTGTCTTCACTTGTTTCTCTCTTGATCCCCCAGGTTTGTCTCCACTGATGCACCGTATGACCATGTGGCCAGTCTCTCAGTGTCCCTGAGCATCAGTGTGAACACTCTGGAGCACTTACACTGGTTTTCGGTCTGATGTGCTGCGCTAGCACCTTCCTGATTCGGCCACGTTCATCCTCTAGAGGTGCGCCTTGTGTCTGAAGCTCACATTCTCTTACAGACTCCAGTTTTATCCAAATCCATATAATACGAGCTACACGTAAGATTCAAATCATCACTTTGGTTATTTTGCAACATTTTTATGCATCACATTCAAATTAGCATCTACTTGTGGACATTTGGCCTCATTATTCCTAAGCACTCTCTCACCAGCTGTTAACTTGAATGGTGAGAAATCACCCAATGTTTTTACACCATAGTCGAAGAGGGATTTTCTCATCTCAATCTGCCCTTGGGTGATTGGCATTATACTAGTCTTCCATTGGGCAAGGCTTCAGCGTTCTTTATCATGTTTATCATCCAATGCCACAAGGCAGCTGGGTCAATTTAAGGTGACGAACGACCTCGACACTTGTGTTTTTACAACTCTTGAACAATACTTTGCACAAATCATGGCTTTCGGTATCGGTTTATTCTCCCTATATCAGATGGACTTTATACCCAGGGGCAAAAAATCCTTTCCAATGCAGCTGTGTTGGTTTCAAGTATCAACTGTGTAATCAGATTTGTCCAAAACATTCTTTTTCAACCGCTAATGGACAAAGTTACCCGAGGTTTTTTTTCAAGAGGTGAAATTAATCTTTCCATAACTCCCGAGGCAGTCACTGTGTGTTTATCTTTTGAGGTGTCCCTAAAGGATGACTTGCGTTAAATGTATGCATTATTCATTTACTCTGCATTTTGAGATCATATTTTTAGAATGTGTCAACAACAATTAGGACCAACTTGGAAGACATTAGCTCAACAAAGTCCTGAAACGTCTCCAGCGCTGCAGTGTTCTTATAACTGACTTTACAATCAAGGCCGTATTAAACTTTTTGTCCGGGGGGATGGCAGAACACCGGTGATGTCTACCCCTCCCTCGCTAAATACATGTAAGGCCGTTGGAGACTTCTGACCGTCAGGTCCCCTGTCATCTGAAGGCTCCACAACTTTTTTTAAGAAGATTGGACTGTTAATTGCATCAATGAGACTGCCTAGCAACACAGATGTCATGATGTTATCATAGCACAAGACACACTTTTGTTGGCCCTGTGGTGATATGAGTGAAAAGCACATTTCTAGGTGAGAAATACTTTCTGATATTCGGGATATAAACTACTAAAAAATTACAATATACTGAGGAAACACTGTGCAAGAACTGACGACGAGTCAGACATGTCAGAAGCAAAACAGAATAACTTAGTGAAGCCATCTTTTGATAAGGAACAATTGGTCTCGATATTTATCATGTTTATAGGGAATCTTCCTCATTTTATCCGTAGGCAATGTCACTGGGGCTTGTTTTTTGCCCTTTAATCAGAAACAGTGTCAACAGCAACCTAACAGCAACCTAACACCAATGTCAACTTTAAACTACATTCTAATCTTCATCAAATGAGTCTATAATTTGACTGAACAATCATGTGCAGTTATCCCTAGGCTTTATTGCACCTATTAATATTATGACTTCACCATGCAGACAACATGATCAAAGGTAGCAAACTTGAGGGAGGCCACCTTACAACAGACAACATCTGATCCTCACCGAATGAATTGAGAATTTGATTGAATGGTCATAAACCATCACCCTTCTTGACTATATTGCACCTATCAATAATACAGCTTCACAACGAAGGCAAGCTCCTTTCATCGTTTGGCAGTTTGGCCAAAATTGATCGGTTTCCCAGGTCTTATTCAGAATTGGTCCGAACATATTATGGAAAGTCATATTCCAAGCTCGTATATGCAATATATCATTCCGACAGATATCATAAATCATTTTCATTTTAAAGTGGAGAGGTATGTTTAAGGTTGTTGAGAGAAACTATAATATCATCATTTCTGTTTGAAATATTGTACTTTTTGGGTCCAGCATTCAATTGATTCATGAATCGAACCATTACTACAATTACGAGTGCAACAATGCAGCCAATATATCATACTGCACACAAAATACAAAACGATATCAGAAAAATAATCAGCTGCAGAGTTTCGACTCACGAATAGGATAAGTCCGATACCAGCAAAACCTCCAATAATTGCACTGGTTTTGAAAGGAAATGCCATATGAAACCCAAGAACTCCAACGACCAACAGAAACTTCTGATCACTAGGAAAAGAACATCCAAACATCTTAAGTTACATGTCAAGATGTTCTTTATCAACAAAACCTGACTGCCCGAAGGAATTTTGAGTTTGTTTCCCTCAGCAAGCAAGTCTATCAGAAATCTAAATTTTCTTCAACCCGGAGGCAATATTTTATATTGCATGGAAAATATAGAAAATTCTGAAATGGACCAATTCCATCCTTATTTAAAGTTAAGGTTAGGGAGAAACACAATTATGAAATGGCACAGCTAACCAGTATGGGATTGGCTTTCAATATCAGATTGTGGCTATCCAGAATTTGCATTAGCGAAAATTTGTAGATGTTGCTAAAAGATGAATTACTTTGCCAGCAGAGCGTGGTCAGAAATATTTAGAAGTATTTAGAAGAATATCCAAACAAAATTTGGATTACAACAAAACTTCTAAATAAGACTACTCTTTATTAATTCTTGCTTTTATCTATCTCACAGCAAAGCTGGTACCAGAAGCTAAAGTTTGTTGACATGTCTGTTTGCAGTGTGCGTTTCATCAGATATACACCATCTCTTTCTCTCTGGTGAGCATTCGTTGTGTGTGCTACTTCAGATAGGTATCAATTTTGTTTATTAACTAAGTGACTGTCTATTTGGCCAAGCAGGAGAAGTCCGTTCATCACAAGTACTGCATACTTGGATTGGTTTCTTTCAGATTCCCTGATGCTCATCAAAAACCTGAGTAAACCTCCAATAGACCAAAAAGAATTGAGCTCTCATCAAGAATCTGACGAAGCCTCCTAAACCAACATCAAAACAGCACGTGTCTCTGATAGTCTTCAAAATTCTTTGTCACCCAACCTCAAACTTTTTCGATACTGAACTAACATCAGCATTTTAAAAGTAAATCATGACAATGACATGCACACAAATATTTCTTTAATCATTGCTTTCATAATAAATCAAAGATCTTGGCTGCATGCTTAGGTTGAGTTGATTATCACAAACGTCAACAAAGGCATGTGGAGTTGTTTGATTTTGGGTATGGTCACATCACGTAGCTTGCCTCAAGTCAAAACTTCAATAGGTTTTGTTTGCGTGACAAGTTGCGTCAGAATGGCCACGAGAACCAAATGGCATGTTGATTTCAAGGACATACTGTCTGAAGAGGAAATTGATTGACTGGGCACTTCTTCTTATTAGCACTCGATTTTAGTTTTATGGCTATACTAGAGAACCAGGCCTATAGCCGCACGTACACCACCTGAAAATGGACCACCAATCTTGGTTCGCGAACCAATGCCGCACCATCGAAAATCCACCAAGCGCGTACACCAGCGCTGCAGCTAGTTATAAAATCCGGCAACAGATGGCGCGCAAACAATAAGCAGAAAGCACCATTTCGAAAGCGCCGCCTGGAGCCGAACCATCTAACTAGCTAATTGCCGATCCATTTGCGCGTACCACGACAAAGCCGAGCTTTTAACAAGCCGGGCGAATTTGGACCATCAAGCTTGGTGGGACAAATTCGCCCGGCAATTTGTATCGGCAATGGATTGCCGAACCAATTTGTCGCGGCAATGTGGTGGTGTACGTGCAATTGGTACACCAATATTTCGTGGTGTAAGCGCAGCTACTGTCTCTAATAAACTTTGCTGTTGTCTCTTGATCCTTCCTTGATTGCAAGGGCTTTGTCTCCATTGATGCACCGTTTGGCCAGTATTATACAGAGGAAATCTACAAATGATTCCAAATGATTCCAAACGATCACATGATGGGTGTTCATGACTCATCTTATTTCATCAATATTTTCAAATGGAACAAGGTTGCCGTGGATCCAGCAGTCTAAGAAAATGGGGGTGCCTTGCATACAGAAGTTGCCCCCACAGGTTTTTTCATATTAATTTCCTTAATTACTCTCTATTTCAAGGAATTTTCTCAAATCAAGAGGGGTGGGGTAGGTGTCTTGGGGCCACCCCGAGTGCACGCCTAAAGGTCAGAAAAGCTTTTGCCTATGACTGTACACACTAGAGACATTCTTGCAAACCGCTTGGGATTGAAAATGATTTGCTCAAACTTTTTTGGAAATGATCTACAAATCTTTTTACAGCAATGTCCAGTGAGGATGATTGTTTATCATCCGCGTTATTGCCTTTCCTATTCACTGGTCTTTTACCATTTATTGATATGCCATGCAGAGCTCTTTCATGTAATTGCTTCCATGATAAACGATGTTTGCGGGATATTTTGCAAATAACACAAGAGTGGTCCAAATTTTTTTCTATTACAAAATGGACAAGTAAACCTCCTCATCCAAATGCAGAATATGGGAATTGCTCTGCTTCCTCTTGCAGTTACTTACCCCGCAAACAATGGATTTTTGTTGCTATTTATGATTGCACGCAATGATGGTCATCTTAGGTGCCTGCGACAAGAATCAGTGAACGCTGTGACTTGTGATTGATATCAAACCCAGCCATTACCAGTTTTACCGAAGACGAGATCTTTTTGTCATCTTTTGCCGTACACTGCAGCAATTATAATTGCAGGTCACAGCAAGAAAAATTGCTGGTTTGCGCAATGCGTGAGGCATATTTGAAGTGATGTGGAATAAAAGAAATACCACAGGCAACAGGACAAAGGCATCTTAAAAAAATGAATGCCAACAAACATATCAGATGCATGCTTTAGTATACTTCTCAAGGAATGACAGTGAATCAATTGTAATCAATCTAGAAGAATCAGGGAATAGCCTGACCGTCCTTTGTTTCGATTCATTAAATATATAGCGTAAACATGGTTAAAGGTACAAATATCCCAAGTGGGGAGTCACTTCTGAGTAAGACCTTAATCTGCTGCTACCGCTTGGATGTCCGCCTACTCAATATATACGTCATCCAATAAAGTTGCTAATTCTTGGTATTGTTAGCTGATGTGAGAATAAACTGGTGGGCAAATGACTGTTGTTACTGAGGAGACCAAACATACACAATTTTTCCCAAGGGATGTTTTGGTTTGCTGGGGAGAAAAGCAGCCGGATGCATATAAATACATCAATCTGACCTCAGGTTTCGGTAATGGATGTTCAAAGGGTTCCAGCTTATTGGAACCCCTCAAGTGTCTAGTTCCAAACTTGCTGTTAGATGGCGCTGGAGGGGTCTGATAGAAATCAAAGCGGTCCAAATGTCGAGCTAAAGAGTAGGGAGCAGCATTAGGGTGTTGTGTGAAAGTTTTACATTTTTTCTTACAACTCTCTGCTAAACCTAGTCCATACTTTGGCAGATTAGCTGTTTTTCTAAATGTTTTATCACGACCCATCAGTGCTACATATCAATCTCTGAACTCATGAGACTGCAGTATTAAAGTGTATGTACTGCAACACTACATTAGAGTTTGCAGAGACTGTTCAGTCTATTTCACCCTGCTACCACCGACATAAGCCGCACTTACACCACCTGAAAATGGACCACCAATCTTGGTTCGGGAACCAATGCCGCACCATCGAAAATCCACCAAGCGCTTACACCAGCGCTGCAGCTAGTTATAAAATCCGGCTACAGATGGCGCGCAAACAATAAATTGCATGCGCAGAAAGCGCCATTTCGAAAGCGCCGCCTGGAGCCGAACCATCTAACTAGCTAATTGCCGATCCATTTGCGCGTACACCACGACAAAGCCGAGCTTTCAACAAGCCGGGCGAATTGGGACCATCAAGCTTGGTGGGACAAATTCGCTCGGCAATTTGTATCGGCAATGGATTGCCGAACCAATTTGTCGCGGCAATGTGGTGGTGTAAGTGCAATTGGTCCATCAATATTTCGTGGTGTAAGCGCAGCTTACATACTAATACATTGAGCATGTTTAGAATAGACATTGCACGCATATTGCCACCAAATTAGGGCAAAACTCAACTCCCAATTATAATCGAACCAGCCCAACTTAGACCAACTCAAGTACACAATCGCAGTACATTATGTACAATAGCTTTGGTTTAAGTTTGAGCCCCTTCTTTGATCTGTCTCCTTGTACAGATTTAGATTGAAGTAGGCACCATCAGACTAGCTAATTGGACTGGGTAAGGACTTTGAGAAATTAGATTAATCTTGGAACATGTTCTGATTAATCATGAAGGCTCCTTTAAATACATGATACTGTAAACCCCCTATTTTCATATGTCACTCATTTGGCACTTTAAAGAATATTTCTGAACATGTGAACTCCCAGCACAGAGGAAACAAATTGTTTTTTGCACCTGCACATAACCATTTTTTTTACTAATCGACAATGACTGGCATAACAGACATATTACTCTGCCCAAGTCCGATTGCAGCAACAATGAAACCACGAGAGCCACAAAGCAGATCTGCACAGTATTGGACGTGGACATCAGCACCAGTGTCACATTCTCTGTCGACAAATCAGAGTTAAGATCGCTAATCAGCCGCCACTGTTATGACTCCCCCGATCAATGCATGATTTCTTCAGGTCGATCAACGAATCACGCTGTAGAGTCGCAACTCCCAGCATTTTTTTCATCTGCCAACACAACAGGAATACATAATCGTCTGTAGCACTTTGTGTTAATTTGATTTGTTTCAGCTATGAAAATAACACTAACCCAGACCTGCGATCAGGCCAGTTTAACAAGCGTTACGCCCAGGTCCCTGTTGCTGGAGGGTGTCTACAGTGTATTGACTTCTACCAAAAATATATCAGTGAGCTCGCCTTATGTATTTCTGCTTCTACGGATATATCACGCTTACAGGTGCACTCACAAGATTTTAAGACTCTCACAAACTTTCAACACATAAGATGGCAGCCATCTTGGATTTTGATGTGGTAATCTACTTTTCAATAGGGTACTTGCTATGAAATCAAAATTAAGGCCGTGCCAGGACATGACGTCATGACCATCAGAAAACATGGTGTCGCAAACCCACTGTCTATCCAAGTTGCTGAATGTCACTGAACGCCAATATGCACAATGTCCAGCATTAATTGAATATCAAGAACTGGTCTTATAGTATTGAATCCAGAGTAAACAGATGTCCTAGTATTAATGCTGACCAGAAATTGATTCAATTTCAAAATAAGTAGAAGGGAAACACATATATTGAGATCAAATTGATGCGTTTTGTGATCAGCGATGCGCGAGTGAGTTTAAAATTACGATGAAATTGAGGATAGAATAAAATCAGATGATGAGATAGAGATACAGGAAATTGTTAACGAAGGGAGAGCACCTTGGGGAAATTGCTGCTGGGTATTGGGTTGTTTCTGCTCCAGAGGATTGAATATGAGATGGCTAGGTTATGGCACTTTGGGGAAATCATTTACGGTGAAATGGGAGGTTTGAGTTATTTTATTTGTGGCATCAAATTTTTTAAATCGTTATCAAGTTGCGAATCAACAATGCACTCATGATGCGGCTCGTATCTTTGTTACTGGATTAGCAAATTCCGAAAAAATTTCTGTTTATTTTACACATCAATGAATAATTGTGAAAAACTTGTTCAATTGAAATCGCAAATTATGTCTGGTGCAGCTTTTAATTAAGCAGTACTACATTAAACAATAGAACAGACATCAATTTTATGTCGGGAAAACATTGCTAGCTTTGTGATAACTGCTAAATGTGGAGTATGAAGGTTTTCAGTTTTGATAGGAGTGCTATTCTGAAAAAAAGCATTCTGGAATTTTGGGAGAAAATGGAGTTTGAAGACACACAAAAAATTGCAGGTCTCCGATAATTGTCAGTTCTTTTTGCGACATTATCTACTCTGGATTTTTTTGCTTTGTACATTGGACGTGACGTAAGGAGCGTTTCTGAAAATCTATCAAATTAATGATTATTGTCAACTTGAGGGCATGTCTGCATCCTCGAGGTTGCTAGAAACAGTTGACAATACCAATTATCCATATCAGCAGATCTAACGGAAACCCGCTTTTATCGTCAGAACATGTGGGCAACGTATGGTTTTCAAAGTTTTAACTTCAGAAAGACTAGTCTCCCCTGGGACTTCTAGGGCTAGATGTCAGTTCCAGGGGCCTAGGCATAATTCTAGAGCACGTTAAGCCTGTCAAAGGAGGATTTTTGTGCTTTTTCGCAGAATCTGATATGAAGAGGTGGAAAATGATGGTTATTTGAGTTTATATGCCGAGGGAGGTTTTGATACTTAGCCATTTAAGCTGTCCCTAGCCATTGCTTACTCCGAAGCTGATCCTGACCTACAACCAAACAATGACACAATGGAACTACATATGATTTGTTTGCTCAAAGTCAAATGTACATAAATTAATGGCAACAAACTCACCGACTATTACTCCAACAAAGCCATATTAACTTTTCAGTACTCATTTTTGTCACTTACTCTTTGGATAAAGTTAGTGATAATGTTACTTGAAACTAAAATGAGTAGCTAATTAATTTGCTGATGTCTTACGCTAAACCTTGGACAAAGCTGACATCAAAAGCAGGAATTGGTGAAAAATTCCTTTTCCCCTCTTTCTTGTATTGAGAATTCTCTGCTAGTTTTCATTTTATGTTCATAAAGCAGTGGGCTACGCTAGCGACGGATGTTGGCGGGCAGCAGGTGCTTTTTGATGTTGATACCAAAGAAAGGTGAAGACCTCCGACATTACAGAGCCAGGTTAAAAATAATCGGATCAACATGCTAACTATTAGAATAAAAGGAGTAATTGATTGCAGAGAAACGGCAAATTGGATGGCAAGTTTCTGGACGCAGGATTCCAACGCCGCTAGGCAGAAAAAAAGTCCAGCAAGAAAAATGTCATGCAGGTCACCTGTACCATTTCGCCGGGATAGAAAAAAAATTGGTTGAAATTATTTCATGGCAGACTGAAGCACAAAGGGAAGGTTGATCATTGCAACTATAAAATGTTGGTCCAGAAGTGGGTGATGAACAACAAGTACGAAGAAACTGTGTCAGTGAGAGTGGTTTAACGTCTAGAAGCATACAGTAGTGTGGCAGAATTTAGATGTTATAAAAAGAATAAGAACGTAGTCTTGACGCTGTTTTGGGCCAATTCTATGAGGTTAGTGAAGCAAAGTAGAAGTTTCATCTGCACTTTTCTTTTGTTTTGGCCTTCCTTGTGAGATTCGATATGTGCCTAGTTCAGGCCTTTAGCTAGCATTGTCAATCATGAAAAACACTTTGTTCTAGGATTAAGGCCTTTGGTGAAATGTCAGAAATTTTTGCCTGCCAAGATCTGATTTCTTATGATTTTTAATATTTGATTGCTCTACATCAAAAGCTAGTAGGATGTGTGATCTGCTATTTGGTGTATTATAGACATAATGGAGCAATGTTACTGCTGGGCTTTTTCAGATTCCTCCTGTTCTTATTTAATTTAAGCTACTTTCTTGGTAAACGCTTGTTTATCAGTGACTCTAATTTGCCTAGGGCAATTGATTTTAGCAGCATCTTTTGATTTCTGGCCTAAAGCTTCTGCTACTAATGAGCAGTTGAGACGCTGTGTTTGTCGGTTGCAGAACTTGAGACACATAATAGTTTGCACAAACATGTGATACGGGGTAGGTTCAACACCATCTTAAACTGTCATATCTTCTATCAATGTTGCTGGGAATGAGTCCAAATAGATACAGGTACTCAGTTTACAAAACAAAATATCAAAAAACATCCGTGTTAACAGTAAGCAAACCTATTGGTAGAATTGAAACCTTGGTACGGCGAACTGTCAGTTTCTTCACTGAAAGATTCATCCAGCTTCATCCCACACGCCTCGCGATGGTTATGACAGTAATTCTCTGTGACAGTGATGACAATATTGATTAGCAACGCATCTGCCGATGTCACGATGAAATAAGCTGGTTTGATGATACAGCAGCGATAAATTTTCAGGCTAATGAACCCCTATCTATTATTTAATTCACTATTTACCCTTCAAGACAGTGCGTGACGATTTTCTTTATACAGGGTGTGCCGAAAAACTCCATACCCAGTCACGTATACCATATCTTCAGTTTCAACCATGAGTATGAGATGGTGTAAAAAATTGAAGCAATGAACATCACATTTAGATGTTTAGTTTGACGCGTTTAATTTTTTTGAATATTTCCACTGTCAGTATGAGTTGTCTCACCCAGCACCGCTTGCGCTGAGCAGTCATTTTGCCCAAAGCCTCTGCAACATGTGCAAGGTGCCTCGAATTTGGTCAATATGTTATCTCAAGCCTTTCAGTGTTTGGTGAGAAAACCAATACCTCTAGATCAATTCCTTAATGAATATGAAGGATCATTTTGAAATATGTTGCTGCTACACAAATTGCTAGTCAATGGCAGAATTCAATGCAACACATTCTGGGAAAAAGTACAAAAAGAAATTTAGTGAATCATATTCATTGCAACAAAAATGCTTGCAGTATCAATTATCTATCGACAGGTGCACGTAACAGTTGAAATTGACAACTTTAGTTGAGTCAACAGATAGAGTAAAATATTGATGATAAAGAGAAATTTTGTAAAAAAATCAATGCTTCAATTCAATTACTGGGTAATTAAATATGGATGTCAAACCACTTCAGAGCAGAAAAAACTGTATGAAGATACATTATCTTGACTCAAATTGTTGCCACTAAAAAAGCATTTTAAATTGGCATGATGTTGGATACCTTTCTAGTTCTCTTAGTTGCTTCATGAATATCGGTCTTTTTAACATGCCGCTGCATATTGGCAGCTGCCTATCTAAAAAATTATTCGCCCATCAAAGTGTTTATTGAATCTAATAAATCTGATTGACCTCCTTCAATTTTATTAGCGAACAGTTGTAATCAGGAAAGTTTCTGTCAGGAAAAGAACCTATAAAGTTTGATAGCACCAGAACTAGTCAATGCCAATAGAAACATGGTAAATCCAGGCATCTGAGAAAAAGGGGGCGCTCTGGTTTTGTCACGTTAATTTTCCAAAATTCATGGAGAATTTTCGAAGCATTTTTTCAAATAAAGGAGTACACGGTGTGCCTTCCATGGGTCGACCCCTGATCAACACATAACGAAGGAGTGTCGAAAATGCCTTCTTTAAAGGGATATACCATTTGTAATTACCATACGTACGTATTTACACAGTACGAAACTTTCAAATTCAATTACAAATTTCAACAAATATTTGGCAGACAGGGAAGGTCTTTAACATGTTTAAGAATGTTGGGCGACGCCATTCAAGCGATAAGACACCAATATCTCCCTGCATCACTCCACCACCGGTTGATGAACGACTGTCGTCACATCAACCTTCGATTCACTTTCCGTCGTTGCATGATTTTTCAATTTCCCGTGCAGCAACCCGCCTTGATAGATATCCACGTAGCGAACCGGAAAAAATTGAAATCAAGCAAATTAGAGGAATAATTGAGAGAGGCAGAAGTCAGGTGCGAAATGATGCTGTGTCGCAGCAAGAATGCGTCTTTGGAGACAGAGAATTGTTTAGATTCGTGCATGTTTGAGTCAGGCTTTTTTCCGTGCTCTGCATCTCTGACAATGATAAATTCAATTTGGCGCCTGTAGTTTGCTGCCGAGGCACTTTAGTCGTGATCATGAATGATCGAATTATGCTAGCGCATTCTTGTGAGAGGTTTCCGTGCACAGTCTCCATTTGAAACGGCAGGGTAAATGAACTGAAATTAGATAGTGTCACCTCATGCATGTTACGTTGAAAGAGTGTTGCTTACATTGTTGGGCTTGAGAGAAGTGTTAACCGCAACACTTTTCGAGCCTCTCAACTCCTTTAAAATAAAACATTTCACAAGGTCGGGGGGGGGGGGGGGGGGGAGAAAACAGATTAAAATAGGTAGTAAGCTGCTAATCACAATTACAAAATTTTTCCAGGCATTTAACATGTTTGATCAACAGTACTTTAAATATTCGAAGGAAAGGTTGAAGTGGAAATATTCTGCTGACGTATTAGTAATAACAGCAAAAAAGATTGAAAATGGGGTAAGGGAGCCAGGTAAGTAAGTGGCATAGTGGTGAGCACTGGGCTCATCAACAAGAAGTTGTGGGTTCCACTCTCGGAAGAATCACCGCTGTTTCACATATTGCTGAGTAATGTTTCTAAAAATATCTGGAAATTACCTTGACAAGTCACGACCTTGCCATACCAATATATGGTACGCTCTTGACAATTCTAAGCTTTACAACATGACTAAACACACGTATCAATTTGCTTCCACATTCTTCAAACAATTAAATTGAAGTCTCTGATTGCAGAAACTTTGAGCTGCAATTACTTCCAAAACTCTCTGGAGAGGACTCAGTCATGTGTATTGATTAACCTCTAGAACACTACACTTAGGCCATGTTTTACAATCACACATTCGAAACTCTGATTAAGGTAACATGTCGCAAAACCCTCATTTCTGATGCCAAGCAGAAGAAGGACTGAGTCACTATAGGCCATAATGAACAGCTGCCTAACCACAGTGGCCCATTCCGCTATGGAGGAAAACACTCCCTGGAGGATAATACCTCCGAGTGTAGAGCAAATGCAAAAGAAGAGGAACTAAAATACAACTGCAATTTACTTCAAACAACTCTGTGTTGATTTTGATTGCGATAGCTCTCTGAAGAGAATGAAGTAACTTGTGTTGTCAAACGAATTCCTTGCAAAGAAAAACTGAAAAAAAATCAGTATTGAATTGCAAGCAAAAACTAACACACAGGTAATTAGGTGTGGAGATCTTTGGAAAGAGATCACAATTTGTCTTGAAACAATTTAATTTTAAGTTCCTACAAGGAAAAAATCGCAATAGTTTTAAAGTTCCCCTGAGATAAATCTGTCATGCCTGTTGATTAAACCTTCATTCTGAAAGAAAGCGTTTGTTTTTTACTATAATCTCGCAAGAATCTGAAATGCATCTGGAATACAAAAACTTGTCGATTTCCTTTACAAACCAATTCCAATTTCCAGTTTTATGAGAAAGCAGTAATTGCTTAACAGACCAATGGCATTGTTAAGAGCATTATTACCAAGCTGGAAGCTGCCCAGTCACCTTCCACTCTACACCAGCAGTGAATTGGAAATTCAAAATCTGACTGAATCATAACGCTTTTTCGATTTCAATCCCAACAGGACCTCCTGTGCAGCGAGCCTCTTTGTGTGGATCGATGCACAGGCGAAGTACAATGAAGAATCTTCATTGTGATGTCACGCTGAAAGCGATCCCAATTACCCTGTTTCTACCACAAAATGGAAATGGCATTGTGATAATATCATCGGGATGGTATCATATTTGACATTGAGGGCACCAAGGAGCGAAGGGCTGCTTCCCGTACTGGGCCGTGCGCGAGCCAAAAACAACGCATGATGAATTTTTTACTATTTAAGAGAATTTGGAAAAGGCCCGAACACACTTTCAGAAGAGTTGTTCATTAATGAAACAGGCCACGAACAAGCATACGGCAGTAGAAAGCTGCCCACCCCTTCAACTAATAGGTAGGCCTTCAGGAGGGACTTAAAAGTCTGGAGGGAATCAGTGTTACGGAGCCATCACACAAAAATAGGTATTAAGTAGCATTTGGGGCATATGGTGTTCACTACGTTTTGATACCACTCCTATCTTCAAATATTTTGTGGTGCCTTTGATATTCACAAATATGCTCCAAAGAACATATCTCATAGTAAAATTATTCTAACTCTTGATCAATGAAATAGCCTCGCATGCCTACTGTTAAGGTGACAGCAAGAACAAATTCTTTATTTTGATCAGAAATCAACGACCCGCAGCAATTGAATTGATTGATGCACGATGTTGACTCTGGTAGAACACGAGACTGAAGTTACAGAGTCGTTTGTCACTTTAGTTTCATTCCTGTTCTCCGAGCATGATATGGAGATTGATGGCAATGTTCTCGTACTATTACACGCAGTTGTTTATTTTAAAACAAGCCGTGGTGTACATCATTTACATCATATGTCATTCACTGACCTGAAAAGACACCCATATGAACAAATATTTTATCTTGTCGGTGTGACTTTTGTCAGCTGAGCTAATAATGGAAAGGTCTCATCTGCTTCCAGGACAACTATCACTTCCTCGGGTAAGCCCAATATAAGTACATATGCAAAAGTTTGACCTGGGTAGGGAATGAACAACATAAAATCGGTCTAAGGAGCAAATCAAAATTTTATTTTCTATTGGGTGTGGGCACTGACAAGAAACATGTAACGTTATTTTATTGCCCTGCTCGCTGAAAATGAACTTGTCCTAGTAGATTTCAAGCTCTAGGATAAGAGGTTCTGAGATGCAACATGCAAACACATCATTTGTTCAGTAAGGTTAATCAACTGCCAACAACCAATGACTGAGTCATCTCCAGAGAGCAAAAGGTAATTTCAAGTTTCTAAAGTTGGCAGCTCGAAATTGAACTGTTCGAAGGAGAAAACTGCACTACTGATTTTTTTCAAATCTCCTGAGAGATACAATTTACATGAGTTGAAACATAAAACATTTAGACACTCATTTAACATGTTTAAGATGTCAAACTAAGGCACAAAAAACATGTTACACTTTTCAGTTTTGGCCTCCTGGTGGCCAAGTTAAGAATAAGATCGAACCGAAATTTGGCGTCCGAGGTTATCTAATGTAGGGAGTCATGCGTACTAAGCTGAAGCAGTTAAGAAATGTGCCATAGTTACACTCAAAAGGCCAATTTACGCCATTTGACCACTGTGACCTTGAAAAATGGCGCAAATCAAAAACCAGTATGATATGAGATGTATCCTCGCCAGGAGTACCTACCATAAAAACTTTATCGAAAATGAGTCACTTATAAGCGAGATATCACACTTTAAATTTTCACTTTTTGCCCACCTCTGGCAAATATCAGAGTCAGTAGGCCAATAAACCCAAATGGCCCCTGAAACCACAGGGGCATGTATAAACGCTCATCCCGCCTTTGAGGAGTACTCTCTGGAGACTAGGCCTCCAAGTGAACGCCGAAGAGGAAGAAGAAATCCAGACAGTGATGTTAGGGGTAGTAGTCTGAAAAAGGGACAGTACCATAGAAGAAGAAGCCACCTTGTGGTATCAGGGGAAGTTTTCCTCTTTGCCCCACCCTGAAGTCGCCATTGACACTGGCATCATAGAGTACAAACACAAACACAAAATCAAGGAATTTAAGAGATTAGTCTATTTCAATAGCCTGTCTAAAAGCATTGTGTCCACCGGGGAGTTGAAATAGGTCATAAAACACCACTTAAACCAGAATCACTCCCCACAGGATCGAGAAATGTCATCACAATTACATTACGGACACAAATCTCATGCAAAATGAAACAAATGACAAATTATGGAGAACAAAGGCAAGCTCATCCTAAAAATACTCCAATTGTAGTTTTAGTGAAGTCCTTGGAGACCCGCATTCATACTGATAACCAAAAAATAGCCCACTGGTCACCGCATTATAAAAAGAAATTAATCATTTTAAAGAAGCTATTCTGTTTTGATAAATGAGTATGCTGATAATTCCAGGGAAATAAATATCACCAGCCAGGCCTGTAGCTATAAGATTTTGGTCTTCACGTAAGATGAGAAAAGGCCACTTTTGGGAATTTTTCAGCCAACTCATGATCAGAAACATATTTTTGGTGACACATGAGGGGTTGATCCCCCTCCCTGACTTCCTCCAGCTACATCCCTTCTAGGTCGGTGAAATGTAAGACACCAGGTCAAAACCCGAATCCAAAATACATTACAACAAAAAGAAATGTACAAACAACATGAACATGATAAACAAACAGCTACAGCTTCATTGGAAATCTTGCCTATTTACATTTAAACCATGGAACAAAAGCATTGGAAAAACCATATAATGGAAAACACAGATCATCGGAAAACAGGGGGCAATGAGCCTTCTCTTTTCTTGTCAAATGTGACCCGTCACAGCGAAAACAGGCGCTTGTCACACAGAAGATAAACCTTAATTACACGAGGAGATAATGGAAGAAATTGATGTGCTCATATTTCACAAAAGGCAGACAACAGAGAAATGAACAAACAGTCCGTCTCAACCTGCCAAGCTCAGAGCGACATGCGCCTGGTTTTGCTGTGACGGGTCACAAATGTCAAAAGACCGAGGTGAATGACCTGAACAAGCGTAAGATTCTGACCTCGAGTTATGGCAAGCATAAAAGTTGCGTCAAACACCGACATGAAAGAAATGAAAAAAATATTGGAAACATTAGCTTATCTTTTACTTCTAACAAATGGGATAATTAGCATCCTGTCTGAAGTTGTTCACATGGAAAATGATTTTGCTGCAGGCTAAGGTTGGGCTCAGGTTGGAGGATGGCTTGACCTAGCCAGTGGCTAGTTTTGTCAAAAGAATAAAAAGCAATGGCCAAGGAAATATGAAAATGTCATCATTTGTCAAGGGAATAGATTAGATGGGGTAATTGGATTCTGACCAGAAGATGATACATGGTCATGATGGTACATGTAGCAGCATTGATTAAATCAGCTATGTGCACTAATAGATTTAGCTCTGAAATAGTTAAAACATTCCTTAGTGGACACCTCTCTATAGAGGACAATCTCTCTATAGAGGACACTAGTTTTGCTCCCAAATTGTGTGTTTCCATTCAATTTGACCTCTCCGTTTAGGACACCTCTCGATTAAGGACACCACTTGTCAAAAGCCAGAGGGTGTCCTAGGAGAGAGGTTCTACTGCAATTCTATAGGAGGCCATCAGGGAAAAATGCAGTACCAGCTCCCCCATGACACCACCAAACAATCTAGACCCCATTGATATGTTTAAATGGCGACAAACCCACGAGGGTCATTACTCATGCCCAATGTACCTTCATTGTGGCGAAACATATTAGGCGAGTTTCCAATTCCCTTTGCTGTTCTGAATCAAGTTCAGCTCGTTATATTTTCCCACTGAGGAGAAGCAAAAGGAAACACATCAAATAAAGTGTTTTTCTTCAAGTGAAGGTCCTTTCTACAATTGTACTAATGAATTAAGTTTCCCTTCCCTCAGATCTGTGCCTACCTAAACTTGCTGTCGTTTGGTTAAATATTTGTGAAATTTGTAATTGATTTTGAAAATTTCCTTTTGGGTAAACACAGACTGAAATAAATTTCAACATTGCCGTTGAGTAGACAGATATACAAATACTCATGGACCAAAGTTGCATGCATGATAACTGCACTTTGGCATTGTGTATAAATGCATTACTATTTTCCTAACCCAAGATTAAACAAGAACGGCAGACCCCTTTAAATCCTATCTCATTTGACATGATGTGATGTCAGGATGTTGGGGACGAGGTAAGCTATTCAAAGTGCATGGTTTAATGTTTAATCTTCAGGAAACCTCTGATGGAACAGAGAGTTGTTGCGCATAAAAAACACAACATCATAAGACGACATAATGAGAACATTTTCACGAGGAAAACTATCATTATCGCAGGGAAGGGGTAAACATCAATTATCAGCATCGTTAAAATTTGATTTATTTCAGACCATTTCAAACTTTCACCGAAAATCATGCCAATTAAAATAAATTTATGCTTAAACCTGACGAAAAATATCATTAACACATTGTTGTGCTAACAAGAAAACTTTTCAATTTTTCAGTCCAAATGTAGTTGTTATACTAAGATTTTGAAATGTCAAAGTGGGCCAGTTAATTAGGCAGATGAAACTTCTTTAGCATCTGCGGCAACAATATCAAATTGAAGGATTTCTTTCACCTTTCATTCTCAGAAAGTTGCAGACGCATTTAGAAACAAAACAAGGCTATCGCTTGAATTTGGAAAAAAATTTGAGTGAAAACTTGCTTGCCAATAGGCAAGTACGGTAGCAAGAGGGTTTTGAACTATAATGTTAAAGAAGCAAGTTCACCAGAAGGAATTTGAATCCACGACTTCTCAGTCAGAAATCGGAAACTCTAATCGCTATACCCCACTGCCAGCCACTATCTTTCTCTTTGTGGAACTTAAAAGACCAATTTCTGAACTTTGATGAAAGAAATTTTTTAAATGAACTCCACAAAGCCAAATTGCATAGTCAGGATCAAAACAGTTTAATTATTTCCATTCATTAGCTTTGATTCAAGAAAGACGGATGCAAACACTCTCGTTTATCAATGGTTTATGCAATGTGATGTGCAGAAAACCGTTATTTCAAAACTGCTTTGATCCGGTTCGATCGGAATCAACAGCCATTAGCAGATTTGAATTGACATAAAGTGGAAGTTTACGTTGATTTAGGATATGATTGCACTGTTATAATTAGGTTTCCACTCCATTCCGTGGATGATTTAACAAGGTCACCAGGTTAAATTTATGATCAAGGAATCAGGACAAGACCTTAGTCGGCTACGTCACACCAGCTTTCGACAGAAAACGATTCCGTCATGACACAAATTTCCGCCAAACACTTTTATGTACCGAATTTCTTTCATGGTGGATTGTATTTTTAATTACAAAATTTGTATTCTTTTTTTTAAAGTAGAAGTCGAGGGAATCCTTGGGATATCAGGATTAAAGAATAGCCATTTTTGGGGATTATGTTCACAAATGCAGACTCATGCCAGGGAAAAATGCAAACCTTCACATTTGAAAATTGAAAACCCCGATCATTCACAAATGTATGGCAAGCAGATGCAGGCCCACGTAATCACCTCTCCTGCAGATAACTGAAGGGTATTTTTGCAAAATGACCATGATGCAAGGTCATGTCCAGCAGAGCAGTCAAAAAGATTGCTCAGGCTCTTAACGACCTCATCTGGAGTAAACTCTAAGAGAAATCTGCCCATTTACAAAAATAGCATCTTAACGGAAGATATTTCTTATGGCGTGTCACGAGCGGTTCAATTTGGTGGAAACCGACATGTTCGTTTATGAGAGTGCACACCTTTGCAGCAAATGCGGTGATGACATCATTCCAAAAGAGCGAGGGGATATTTTTTTACGACGATAATGCTTTTTTTATTGGACGGGCCAGAAATTTCAGAATAAGTGGGCACAGCCCCAACCTGTGAACAATAAAGAGTGATTTGAAAGTGACGGAGGATTTAGGGCATTGGATATTTAAGTGCCAAATATCTGTTTTCCAGGGATCAGAGGGCTAAAATTAGAAGCCGTATGCTTCTCGTGACCCCCTGAAAATTATTTGATCTCTGACGAAAAGAGAGGTGCACACCTCATGGCCATCTCCAAAAAACAGCATGGCAAAGTAACAAGGTTATTTTTATAGTGTGGCACGGTCCATGCCTCTTTCTTCTTCTTCTTCATCAGCAGCAATTGCTAGGTCGTCTGGTCAAATAGACTGACAGCCGCCAGGGCTGTCATTTGGAACATCGACTGATCCACGTATCATCCTAGCTCATTTAGCGAACACCAATGTCCAATACGCCATCCGCTATCTAACATTATCTAGTTAACCACACGTGCCCGAGGCCACAGAAAGTGGCTAGTTCGTCCGCTTTTCATAAGGAAAATTATGTATATCCACTGTGGGCTGCAATAGGAGGACTTTTTGACCACTGCACCCTTTGTAGATCTATAACATTAGCCCCCAGTCTAAACAAACATGATACAGATAAAACCCATACCGACTTTGTGTGATTGAAAGTGAACATCGCACGACCAGTGTTTTAACCTACTTTTTTTTTCACCGGCCACGCTAATGTCCCTTCTTATTTCGTGTAGCGCAAAATAAAAAGCAGTCTGCTAGATTCAGTCTGCTGAACTTGTGATTTAATAGGCAGTGTCCTATATTCAAAAATTCATATTGTGCAAATGTAATGAGTAGTCCTTTGGGACCGTACCATTCCCATGCTCGGTATGATAACAACTGAGGCGCGGGAAGTAATGGGGCATTGCATTGTAGTGCAGGCGCTATTTCCATCAAGGTATGAAATTTATTAACATCACCGATTATTAATGATTAATACACGCAGTAGATAACACACAACTGTGCTCCCACAACGTGGAAATCCATCTAGCTACGATGAAGTATTTCACCGCTGAGGTCTATCGTATCGTCTTGTCGGTATAAGTCGCCGTTGACAAAAAAAAGAAAAACTCAACATAACATGGAATCTTGTTAAATTTCTGGTTTCGGTCTGAGAGGATTTGAGGATTATTTTTCTCTTTGTACTACAACTCTTTTAGGAATTAAGTTTGTAGTTGGAAAAAATGCCTGACAACTACAAGCTTTAGAATTGTTTTTTGTCTTTGATATCAGTAGAAAAATATAAACTAAAGGATTTCAGCGGGTATTCAATTCAATTTTTTTTCTTCCACACAGAATGTTCTTAAAGGCTTTCAAACCAGTTGTGTGAGGTTTTACCGAGCAGAAATACTTGTTTCATCTTGAGCACAGCAATGCTGATAGTAAGAAGAAATTCCAGGCTGCTTCAGCGGTGGTAATCAAATGACATCCCGCAGCTGCAATCCATCAAACAAATCATTAGTCAGGCCCGTGCCTGTTTTTTGGTTTGGAGAAGGAGGGGGGGGGGGGTTGAAGGAAATGGCCTCTGGAAAGGGGGCAAAATGACACTGTTGTGAAGTTTTGGGGCTAAAATCACTATCAAAAACAAAATTTTAGTCATTTCGGGTGGGGGGCATTTGGCCCCCTGAACTCTCTGGATCATCTCAACCTACCAGAACCAGCGAAGACAATCATCTTGACCTACACGATTCCAGCAAAGAAAGTCCGTACTGTAGGCACCAGGAGACGTTTAACCCTCAAGCCTCCCAGTTACAAATTACATTTCCCTGAGCACACGATCAATGACTTTTAATCATCTTCCAAGACAGACAGACTCTGATGATAAAGAGATGAGTGTTATTGGCTCTGACATTAGCCCAGCAGACTCCTTCTGAACACCTGTCGATATCAGCTACAAACTCGTAAAACTACAGACAAGCGGGTCAATTACGGCCCAACCTTCAGCTTGTAAGTTTGTCAGATAGGGTCAGTTTTGGTACCAGGCAGATCATCAAGGAATCATCGTCAATGAACCCGGACCGATGGAAGAAGACTGATGTTAACTTGTAAAGATAATAAGGTCTTGTCGTGTGCTTGATTAGTGAGTTCATTGAGGCTGCCTTAGAGTAAGACGGTCAGATAAGGTGAATTATGCACAATCAGAGTTTCAGCTTACTTTTACATTTAACCACCACCTAAATATACCACTAATTTCCCGTTAGGGAATCAGTATGGGAATTCCATAGTATGACTTGATGCATCAAAGCTTTGATACTGACAGAGGTGTGTAAAATGAAGGGGTGTTGTGTTGTTAGTGTGAAATTCACTTTAATGGAACAATATATAGGCAGACTATCAAAGGATATGGTGAGCCGAAAAGTCTGAGTCAAGCTGCCCATGAGGACCATTTTTCTTATTAAGTCAAACAGGACATTGTTCCCTGACTACATGTACTGGTCAGCCTGAGATTCATATCCAACCTCGATTCCCCTTCTTGACACACAAGGTTCGGAGACCCCAGAAGTCAAGATAAAGTCAAGATGTCCTGCCTGTAAGATTGGGACAAGCTAGAGTAAGATGATGTAGTCCTGAGTCTCAGGGACATGTCCAGGAAGCATCAATGGTGGTGTTATTTCACGCTCGGCGAGGTTTGATAGGATCGCAGCATCCGATAATAGATCTGATATCAGGAATAGACAAGATTCGTCACTGTCATGTACACTGCACCGATGCCAATATCAATGTATCTGAAGCTCGGTTCGGAACGCTTATAAGACAGTAGCTATATTCATCTGGTAACTGGTGAACTTGTCCTTGTGGACATAGACTCTGATGCCTGCTAAAAATTTAAAATCCCTGCGGACAAAACCTGCAGGACAGAAGCTAGATTCATCTGGTTCCTAGATTCTGATGCCTGCTGAAGACAGAAATTCCTGCCGGCAAAACCTTCTCTCTTCCAGCACAACATTTTTTGTATCTGTTAAGAACATGGTTTCATTCATCTTAATTAAAATGTTCAAAGTATTAATAGGTCAGAAAATGCCTCCTAATTCAGCCCATGAGGCAAAAGGTGTGATGTTTTCCTGGTGTAGCTTTTGTTTGGTGAACCATATAGAGCAATGCTATGGAATGTGGACTAGTGGCTCGTATAAGCAATAAATTTGCTTTTAACGACTCCCAGAACATCCTTGATACCATAAGGTGAGTTCAGCTTCATAGCACAAGTGACCGATTGATTATGCCAAGTTATTGTTATACTGACAGCTTTTCAATAATCCAAAATAGATTTTATTCCCTGATCCAACCCTAGGGATGTGGCATGCAGGTGTGGAGAGGTCATGTAAGTTTCTTTCTCGAAACCTTGACAATGGTCTGTGCCACAAAACACTCCAAGTAATGAGGACCCAATCTTAATATCAAGTTGACCTACTTTTCAAGGTCACAGATGTCAATATTTTACCATCGGGTGGTATATTTCATTCTTGTTTGACTTAACGGGTTCCAATTTGGTGCGGTGGAAAATCTAATTACCCACTGGTTGTCCAAATATCCACAGCAATATTTTTGGGCCAGAACTATAGAAAGGTCCCTGACACTCTTTAGAAATAAAGAATTTTGTAAGCTCTATTTTTAAAGAACAACACAAAGGTTTTAAAGGCTTTTCTAAAGCACTACATGTGAAACATTTTTTTGAAAGTGTACCATTTTATGGCAAAACTTCCTTTAATGCAGGAGATATTTTTAGTAATATTCCCATTGATTTATTTTTATCATGTAACTTGATGTAATTGAACAAGCAAGCAATATGTGTGGCCACGTATATCAGACGCTGATGTTTTTAACTAGAAAGCGCCCGGCCAAATCTCAGCTCTTGGCCCTATTAGCCACTATGATCCCACCACCACATTGCTAATGCCCGCAGCAGACAGTTTTTGTCCATTACTAGTATTTTTAGCCAGAACATCATTTCCTGTAAATACATACTGGCGCCTCTCCATCAGAACCATACCGGTAATCACAGAGAACGCTGTGATAACGGATGAGAAAATAGTTGTTGACCCCCATGATCCCACCGAAACAATCCTAGCGCACGAACTAGACGTTTTTTGTCCATTACCAGCATATTTAGCCAGGCCACCATTTCCTGCATATACATATATATGCTTATCTCCATCAGAACCGTAATTGAAGAGAAGCTTATGATATCGGATAAGAAATGAAGTGAAACCACTAGAAAAAATCTATTTGGAAATTGAGTACAGGGGGACGAACTGAAATATAAATAGTCTTGAAGAGCATACGTGTTTGTCTCGATCGATCCTTTTTCATTATTGAAATAATGTGTTGAGTGATTTATCTTTCGATTCAAGTTGGCTGAACTTAAAGCGAACTTCGTACAAGCAATACAATGCCCTTACCGCGCCTCAGTCGGTATCAACACAGTTGATGCATCATCTAGTCTTACGCGTGTTGCAGAATGGAACCCTATTGCAGGCCCTATTGTCCACAAGTTCATCAGGCTGAGTCTAGCTAACTGACCTGTGCTGTACTTTTAACGAGAGGAAATGAGAAGGTTCATTTTCGCCGGCCGAGAAAATGTAAAATGTAGTCTGAAACGTTGGTCATGCGGTTGTTAGTTTGAAGGCCTCTTTTGAGACGATGAGCCTGAAGCATCTTGACACACAAGTCTCTTTCATTGTTTTGGAATAGCCTATAGCATAGAGCCTTTTCCAACGCACACCAAAACACTTTCAAAAACACACAATCATGATTTGTTCACGCAAAAAATCTTTACTTTCCCATCGAGAATACGAAAATGACATCAAAGTTTATCATTATCAAAACAGCGATGATTGCATTCTCTGTGCTACTAACGCAGCAATTACAGAGCAATTAACATTAATAAACAACAAAGTTGAAGCTGATTCGATTTTCTAATCAACTCGTAATAGAATACACGTTTTAACGGGGTATGCCGTTCGTAATTACTGGTGGTCGAGGAAAACAGAAAAAGGCTGTTTACATGTTATGCTGTAGTGCAATTATTACACATAAGAATTTGCTGAAACTTGATGTTTATAGTATTAAATTTAAATCTGTCTACACAATGCCAAAGTTGAAATTTATATTTTGAATTTACGCAATTAAAAATGATGAAATTCAATTCAAATTTCAAACTTTCAACAAATGGCCTTTAAACCTGCAAATGTTTCTTTGAGATTTTGAGGAACTGAATTTAATCAAAGGGTCTGCATGGCTGGTGCAGTGGAACTAGAAGTGCAATTAGAAAGAGTAATGGGATATTTTTGAAAATGTTACGGATGAGGCGAAAAAGAGTGGTTCAAAAGTAAAGATACCTCAAAAAAAATATTGAGTTGAGAGTGGAGCGTCAGCTAGGACATTATCAGCTCTATACAATATCAGGTGACCCCAGAGGAAACCTACGCTCTCTGAGAGGCTCGCCCTCTTTATCACATTAGTGTATTGGAACCGACTGGGAATTGAACCAGGGACCTTTGAGGTGACAGGTGCTGATGTATCCACTGATTATAACCTGAGAGCTGATTTAGGGGCATTTGTTGACCCCTCTAGCCTTTGAAGAAATAGACTGAGAGAGAAATAGTCTTCAGACTAATGGTGTGAACGTCGAAAAAACAGATTGATTAACAACAAACTAGGGACAATTTCTTTGCATAATAAACTCGTCACATAATTAAATTTTTAAACATTTGTTAAACCTGGTAATCTCTCTTTGAAGTGTTACAGGAAATTTAGTTGAAAGAGTTATGCAGTTCGTAATTACAGGTTGTCCAGGAAAATGGAAATGCAGTTATACACAATGCTGTAGCGCAGTTATCATGTATGCAACTCTGCTGCAGCTTAATTAAAGTATTTGTATATCTGTCTACACAATGGCAATGTTGACGTACACAATATTTACGCAATTGGAAATTTTCAAATTCTCCTAAAAATATCAAATTTTTTTACGAATGGGGAAGGACTTTAGCATGTTTAATCAACAAGTCTGCATGGCTGGTGCAATGGAATTGGAACAGAAATTAGTTCGTATTTCCCCATCATGACCTGCTACGTACTCCTGAAAAAAAACATCTTCAGACATTTTGTATGCATAGCAGGTTTTCTTGCCTAACCCGCGGGACTTTTATCCCAGGTAAAACAGGCCGCTGAAATAACTAATGCAATTATGGCCATGAATACTGCGGGACTATTTTGCAATTCTAAAGAAATTTTTTACACGTATCTTATCGACCCAAACACTTCCTTTTTTCATTATTTTCATTATTGTAATAACTTGTGTATGACATGGTCACAGCCATGACTTCCCTAATTAATTTAGTGCAGAAGTTTTATTCACAGGCACTCATCTTTTTCATTACTGACATAATTTTTTACATGTTCAAAGGAAAGCCTCTCCTAATCATTTCAGTGCAGAGGTCTTTCTCCAGGTTATTGTCCAACACAAAATCATTTTTCCTCATCTTTGTAACCTGTTTGCTGCGACTACTTTTTTTGTACGGCGCCAGCCCGTGCATAGCAGTGAATACAAATGCTTGACAGCAATTATTATTATCTGATAAAAAGGGAACAATTTCTGAAAAGATTCACCATCTCTAGTATCTATATCCAAATAATGTTTCTCTAGTGAATTTGGCATGTCAATACAGAGGCTGCAGCCAATGTTTAATGAATTGAAGTAATATTAGGGCAAGATGTGCTGTGCACGTCATCCACGATTAATGGGGACATGTGACATAACATGCTATGCACATCCCCGCAGCAAAAGGATACAGCCAAGGTCGAAGAAAGCCTCTCCAAATTTAACAGGAGCTTATTTGGCAGTTCTCTTTTAACAAAAGCAAGTTTTCTGTTTTCGATACATTAACTTTCAAAAGGTAACCTTTTAAAAGACATGAGATACATGTATGTTGTGGGATTTCTTTCCTTCGGCCTTAGTGACCAGCAATTCATCTGAAGGTGCTGAATGCAAGACTAGCAACACGGCATCTTCTTCTCCATGAACTTCTGTATATGTGTATATATGGTTTCCATATCAAGAGTTTCAACCAAAAGCGAACTACGCCATTCCGTAGAGGAAGATATCACGCTTTGAAATTGCATAAAATCATTTCAGGCATCTGTCCTGTCGTCATAGAAATCATGTTTCTTTTGTAAAATCACCCCACTCTAGAACTGCTTCAGGTCTTTCACTCTACTGGGTATACCGAAGAGATCATCAACCTCTGCCGAACAATTGCGTTACACCCGTCAGAATAAATCTCTAAATGCATTAGCGCTTATTTCTGTCTTCGTAACATTTTCATTGCGTATAAAACAGAACTGAATAAGCTTTTTTTTCATCACTTTGAATCGCACACCAAGGATGAGTTTTTTCCAAGTATCTCCTTTGTCAAAGAATTAATGACGCTGTCACTGTGAAAGATTTGAAAGCGTATCAAATCCTATAATTGAATTCTCACCTTAAAGATACACAAATCTATGTGTATATCATGAAAGAAACACACAGCTTTTTCAGGTAAAAGTGTTTGAAATCATATCAGATCTACACCTTATTAGTTATTAGAGTTGAAAAGATACTTTCACTAATTGGGGAAGTGTGTTGTAGTAATTCAACATCTTTTGAGCATGCCTGACTGAGTTTTTTAAGAAAGCAACACTGATTAAAAGATGTTGTCGATTTACAATAAAATAATGATATTTGAATTTTTTGAAATCTTGATGACAGGTGACATTTACTCACATAAATTTTTATTCTCCACAGTTATAATAACTCAATATTATGAGGAAATTACAAAATGCTCTAAATCTTTTTAATTAGTTCCATTAATTCTAACATGACAGATAGCATTATGAGATCTACCGAGTTTGAAAGTGACATGTGGAACAGTGAAAGTCACTTTTATCCAGTTTACTATTAAAAATAAATCTTGTAGCATGGCAAGTGTCATTTGCTGAGGGAGGCCTTTCGAGATGGACTAAAAAGTTATCGATTTAGGGAATGGTGCATGAGGTGCACCCATCCCCTTTTCGTCAGAGAGCAACCATTTTCAGGAAACCTCTTCCTAGAAGCAAAAAGAACAACTTCCCACTGCAGTTGCAGCAAAACATGGATGGCATGGATGGATCTTTGCAAATTCTCCAACCATCTACGGCCATTGATAGCAAAGTTACTGTCCTGATAAACTAAGGCGAAGAATGCCTTAGCCACAAAGATAAGAATTTCTCAGATGCATGCTAGACTGATGTCAGAGTCAGCTGCCCTAAAGAGTTGTGTCATCGACCCCCAGAGTTTATGGTCAGGGTGGTGTCTTTAGCCTGTATTTTTATCTGTTCTTCATAGCAAGTAGGTCTGAAGGATATAAGCTGGTGTCTGGTCTCGCGCTCCACATTCACATCGAGGAGATTCTCATATTGAGATACGGAGAATAGAAACCCTTTAAGAATAAGAATGATACCAGTTCAAAATATTTAATTTCATTTATCATATAGCACTTTCTCAAAGGGTTAAATGTCATGATGATTTGAAACCACTTTTCCATGTTCATGACATAGAAATCCTCTCAATGATATTTCACCGTAATTGCATTTTCTGATGGCTTTGCCGAATTCAATCAGTGAAATGTTGACCGTCATTTAATCTATAAGTATATCATTGTGTGCGATCAATGATCTCGTTCATGGAGAAGATATGTCGCTATCACTCTCATAGCTGACAGGACGCAGATATAAATTTAACAACTCAAATTTAGCGTGTGGAATTTAAAAGGCAGAATTGAAGATATGTTTCATGTTTGTGAAATGGGCTTTTAGGATCGAACGTTCCAATATAATGGACTTTTAGGAATGAATATATGACTTTCCTTACATGAAAGAATATATGCATTTCTTTCATGACAACACAGCAACGAGACATGCGATTTCCAGAGTGTTCCAGGATGTAAGCAATTATTGTTTAAATGTAGTTGCTCATTATCCATCTTTATAACTTTGCTGACTGCTGCCACTGCTGTTTAAGATCAATGGCTGCCATAAGGGCACTTGATCCAGTACCCGGCATAATGCCAAATGAAGTCAGATTTCACTTCAGACTGTCCTCAACCAAGGACAGCTCTTTTAAAGTAAAAATCGCTGCAATGTGCAATTAAAGATCTCTTGTCTGTGGGTAAAACCCAATAGGTAATCGTTGGGTTTAATATTGAACATTTGTTGCTGAAATCACCAATTCTTCTTGCAGGAACCAGCAGTGACCACTGGAAAGACCATTTTTTGTCGTACTACGTTGTAACCGAGTGTTTAAGAATAAGATTTTAATGCCACCAGCCACTTAACATACTGTCCCTGTACTTGAAGAGATAACATCAGCTATGATGTACCACAGTTTAAAGTCAAACCCACACAAAGGATTAAACTCAAGATTTAAAGAAGTTTCATTCTTTACTTTTTAAACTAAGCTGTTTTCCAAGTCGTAAGCTTCTAAAATCCTCTTCACCATGAATGAAGCTGGGACAAAAGGAAAAGGCATTTGCCGTAAAGCTCTTGTTGAATGACTGGAAACACTGAGGTTAGAAGACCATGGTTTGAAATCCATTCACGAGAAGTAACCATCACCACTGGATTAGTTGGGGTCAGAGCTGAAGACGCCCCCTTGCATCTGAAAGTACTTTGATTACCTAAGCAGTTTTTCAAGTTGTGTTCTTTGACACTTGTTGGAACTTAAGTATTTCTTCATATTGCTCTGAGGTTAAAAGATCATGGTTTGAAATCCATTCACGATAAGCAACCATCAACACTGGATTAGCTGGGGTCAGAGCTGAAGACGCCCCCTTGCATCTGAAAGTACTTTGATTACCTCAGCAGTTTTTCAAGTTGAATTCTATGACACTTGTTGGAACTAAAGAATTTCTTCACATTGCACTTCAAACACACTAACAAACCTCATCATCCCAATGTCCCCAAAATCACATGGGGGCTAACTTTTCACCTCTTGAAAACATTTCATCCAGGCATTTCCTCAAGGTACTTCATACCCCTCGATGTTGGGCACCTGCTAGAATAACCATTTGTTGCTACCATAGATTATTCTTGTGGATTTTTCTCTGACCAATGCTGACACTAAACAATTTCTTTAGGAGATCGACTGCACTTGCAAACTATCAACAAACATCATCAACTCAATAACCCCAATTCACATGGGGCTTACTTTTCACCTCTTGAAAACTAATATCCAAGGTATTTCCAATCAATTCCCAAGTTAGCGAATTAGTAAACCAATGGGAGAATAATTGCTTGAATTGTTCTAAATATCCAACTCATTTCATGAAAAGCTTATTGAAGTCATACATACAATTTGCATCCAAACTGTACAAAAGCGTACATGAGCTACAATCAAGGGAGTTGAGATAGACACGATTGTTACCAATGTATTCTATCTTTTCCCCAGAAAAACAATACAGATCACACTGATGTCGGATTAGGCAGAAATCATTCTGATCACATGGACGCCATGCTAATGATGTGAGACATCCCGGATTTCCAACCCAAGATTTATCGTGGATGTTGATTAGTTTTTTTTCCTTCTCACATGTCTCAGGTACTTCTGTTTTGTTTACGTACGAAGTTACAGCTGCTGGGCTGACCTTGATAAGAGCGGGTATCAGCAGCAGGACAGAAACCACCCGGCATATATGATGAAGTGAAAACTGCAGGGTTTATTTGTGTTTTTTATGAGGATACGACCCTCCAGAAAAAAATTCAGTTCAACAAATTGTGGATGATTTACTTCACCAGTTGTGTTGAACTGCTGGTAACAGACGTCTGGTTAGGATTTATCTGCAAAGCCCCCAAGAACTCTGCCATTATCATAGGTGTCAGCCCGGCCTTAAATTATCAGCAGTAGATTGATCAGAAATACTAACTGGCAATGAAGGCAAGAAATCACCCCCCTATGAACTGATGACAGCTACATTGAAGACAGTCAATTTAAACCCATATTTCTGACTGAAAAATAAATGCAAAGGAGCCATGTCTTCATCTGGACCTATTACGAGTTAAGACCGATCGACAGCCACTTGCGACACTAATGTGCTCACATGAAATGTCTTTAGGCATCCCACAACGGCCTAAGCTAGCAATTTTTGTTGCTGCAACCTGCGATTATGATCACACACGACAAATTCGGGTGGTCACAGCAGGTACCTGAGACTAGAAATTTGATTCCCACAATCTGCAACAAATATAAAACCCAGCAATTACAAGCTATCTTTTCATCGCTTAATGCAGTGATAATTGTCACAGGTTGCAGCATCTAAAATCTCTCGTTGCGGGGCAATATATAGTCTGATATGTCCAAGGCGGACGAGACGTGAACAAATTCCTTGACAGGTACTTGTTCAACATTGTTCAAGATGTGTTTATCATGTCCCCAGCACACTATCAAATATATCATCTAACTTTCTAAAAATGTTGGTTCGGGGCCAAAGGCTTGAAACTAATGGCCAGCATGTAAGACTACAATTAGCATGTTGAGAAAATTGGAAGAGACATTTGATAGGGTGCATTGGCCGTTTGGAGAGAATACGACTTACTGTAGTAGTTCCAGGCATAAATTCAGTATACTTACTGTTGCAATAAAACAGAAACTAGTAAGAACATGAAGAATACAAAACCCACTCCTGAACTGATGAGCATTATTTGGAGTATTATTTCGAAAACAAGTCAAGTCTAATCCAATGAATGGGATGATAGTGCAGACACCAATCTTCAATACTCGCAACTACATCCGCCCCCGTCGAGACTACCAACCATCGCTGGCAAATCAATCGTCTCATTCCACATGTAGCACTTTCATTACGAAACCATTAGCCGCGCTGTAGTGTGTCAAGGTGCCTATTTGATTGCAAAACGTTGCGATCATCTGCTGATGCTAAAGGTAAACCCGAAGTAATACTTCAATTGGTATTCTTGCCAACATTTGAAGCCGAGAGGCATTTTAGAGAAGTTTTCTTGAGATTTTTGGATAGGCTACGGTGGTTGCCAAGTGTTTTATTTGAGTTTTCTGAGGATTATTACAAGTTTTTCACAATTTTCTTGGATTACTTTCCAAGGTAAGCTATTGAGTTTAGTTTTTATTCAGGTCAGTGTTGTTTTTGATGCAATTGATAACAAATAAAAGGTCTTGATTCAGATCGTTTTAATCTTTTATGTGTCAATCATGTCCTTTTTGTCTGATATAACGGCTTATTGATGGATGAGGAGAATTCTAAAAAGGCACCGCTACACAATGTGTGTGCTTTGATTCTATTATTTCAGATGTCTGTTCTTTCATTTCTATACATTCGTTTAATGTTCTACAACAAGCTGTTTATATGAGTCTCTTTTTGTTGGAAAAAATACAGTCTCTGCTTAACAGTTCGAAAGGGGATCATTTAGTCTAGATATTCGATGGATGGAAAATGATCTGACTGATTATGAACAGCTGTCAATCAATATTGCATTGGATACGATACGTCCTGTAGAAATCTAAATGTATTCTCTTTTCATTATAATACGGTCAGAAGCATGTACAAGTCTCTTGCCTTTATCGCCCTCCTTTCTAAAATTATAAAATATATCTGAAATGGAAACCTCAATGTACTCTCTTTTCATTACCATAAGGTCAGTGGCATATACAAGTCTCTTGCTTTTATAGCCCTCTTTCTTAAATGATTAAGTTCATCCAAGGAGTACAGGATTGCGGCACTGGTGAGTAATGGACCATATCAGGCTAAAGTGATGTGACCAGTGCAGTGCATACAATGACCTTATTAACCTGAATGTAGAGTGGTACTAGGCTTCCTGCAATATGCTAGTGAAAAAGAATAGGCCAATCGGGCTACAGTGATGTGACCACTGCAGTGCATACAGTGACTTCATTAACGTGAATGTAGAGTATTGGCATCAACATCTGGTAAGGCTTTGTACGAAAACAATATTGTGGTGTTTGAATCAATAATTGTCAACAACCACTAGAAAATAAACCTCAAAGCTGGACCAACACTCTATCCTGTATTAGGTGGTTGACAGGTGAAAAAGTTCATTTCAAGGACTTTTCAGAATTTTTCAAACAACTTGAAAACAAATGTTCAAGTCCCTCCTGATTTTTTTGTAAGACTCCCTGGCAGCAATTCCAGCTGACTTCAATGTTTAGACTGAATGTTGCTTTTAAATTTTCAAAAATGGACCTACAGAGAAACCAAATAAAAATGTCAAAATCCGCCGAAAAAAATATTTTTTTTATTTCTGACATTTTTGAATAATTGCAAAAATGTAAAGGCGCAGAAATTTTGCGGTACACAGTTTTCAAGGTACGTTGCCAAGAAAGGCGATGTCCAGCCTAGAAAGGACCAGTCAGGCCAAGAAAAACCATGCACTCACAGGCTCCAGTCTTTCTCCCAGGGTTATGATTGTCTTTTTTCTCCAAGACGAGACAATGTTTTTTTGTCTCCGCCATTGATTTAATCCCTCGGGTAACGTAGCATCTGTCTTTGTTCCCACCGCAACTTCATGATCAGCTACCCGCAACACGTACCACCAGGAGATAAATCAATTCAGCGTACCCGATTAATCAACTTAAGTTGTCTGCTCACAGAACAACTGGGACTGATGTAACGCCTGTTGGGTCAAAAGAGACCACGATTTGGTTCTGTATGTTGATCACCGCACCAACCAGGATGTTGTTCATATAAAGAACATTGAACCGTAAAAACATACCTATGCTCTTTAATTTGGACCATGCAATTACGAGATTTAAGCACAGGCACTCGAAGATCAAAATGCCTGCCCCACCGACAACACACATTAAATATGAATTTCGATCTTCATGTGCCTTGAAGGGCTGTTCCACAACTGATCAAATCATTCTTACCTGTAACGATAAAAGAGGAAAGTCCTTAGTACATATTCATAATTGATGCCTACAGATAATTGAGGTCCCTGATCACGTGACAATGTATACTTAGACGGGGATACTAGAGGCTGGCTTACAGTCCCTGATCAAAACTCACGTGACCATGTACACATAGATGGGTATGCTAGAGGCTGGCTGACAGTCCATGATCAAATTCACGTGACCATATACATGTAACTGGAGATGCTGGAGACTGGCTTACAGATGAGTAAGACATTTAAAACATGAAATCTTATGTTGGTTAATCATGCTGCAAAAAGTCTTTAACCATTCCATTATCAATGATGGACTGTATTCGCGGTCCAATGCTACAAGATGCACATGCTCAATGATGTCACCCATACATTGTGTTATGTATCAGTACGCTTGTGTCATGACTTCATCAGATCATGAATAATCATCACTAAAATACTCGGTATTGAAGTGGTTAGAAATTACTAGAGTCTGCCATTTTTGATTACACCCATGTACATGTACTATGGTTGTTTAGTTATCAAGATTTCGAGTTATTGATTCAGTCTCCAATGTTGTTGATGAAGTTTGTCACCTTAGACCTGCGCCCTCCATCAAGTGTTCAGGGAATCCTATTCGAGTCGTGCTTGCTGCCTAACCTTTGAATGAGGGATCGAATATCTCCTGTAAGTGCCAGCGAGAAAACCGGGGATTTGGAGGAAAATGCCATCAGTCCCTAGGCACTCTCGATACTCCACTTATAGCATCAAGGGCCAACCTGATGAAATCTACTTTTAAGAGTGGGATCAAATTTCCTCTGCCTGTGCCAGCAAGAAAAATGGGGATTTGGTGGAAAATGCCATCTGCACATCAGTGCCTAGGTGCTCTCGATACTCCACTTAAATAGACCATGAAGGGCCAACCTGGTAAAATCTACTTCGTGAGTCGCATCGAATTTCCTCTGTCCGTGCCAAGGAGGCAATGGGGGTTTCGATTAGGAAAGTTTGATATGCACATCAGTCCATAATACATGTGTATTTGTAGCAGGATGAGTTTACTTTAAAGTTCCCCAAACAAATGAATTTTATTGCAGCAACCTGCTTTAATTATTGCCGCAATGAGTTACAAAAATATTGCACATCTACAGGTAAAACTGGTCATTCCCAGTTTGGATATTTATCGAAGGTTGCAGCAACAAACAAACATGACTTTTTGTTGCATGTGATAAATATCACAGGTCACTACCAAAAAAATACCTCGTTTGCCTTCCATACAATTTATCATCAAAGAATTTCAAATTTTCTCGTCAGTGAACTAGCTGCGGCTCAAAATTCAGTGATGGTTTTATGAATATTAATTTGACAATGTTGATTTACAAGGCAAATTTGTATAAATCAACTGTCAGCTAGAGCCCTTGAGGTAATTCTTTTCCCCAGAACATTTGTTTTACAAGAAAAAACACATTTAACCATTTCACCCAACATACGTCATTTCCGATCGGGGATTGTAAATTATAACCGTATATCTATCTAAACAATGGTAATGTTGACCACCGGTTGCACCCTTTGTAGGCCAACCCTTTTTTAGCGAAACCTAATTATTTACGGGTTCAGCTGATACACACCTGCGTTGAGATCCGGTAATTTTTAGCCAGACAGAATGCCGAAGAAATAACCTGATTGCCAGACAATCTAGACTGCCTGTAATCAGTTCATTCCTGACAGGCATTGATTTACCTTATCAGCACTCTGCTATCCGTCAATTTTATTCGGGTTTGAAATTTTTTACTCTTGCCAGAAATGAACGAATTGTAAGAGAATAGCTGGCTTTAAAGGCACATTATTTATAACGTGGCCTGCAAAAGGCAATAGAATTGGCATAGTGCAGTGACCAAACATGCCAGTAAGATAAAACATGGTATGTCTGGTGCTTTTACATCGATGAACAGAACCCTATTGCTCCGCCGGTGTTAGCAGTAACATTGGTGTTAAGTCCTAATGCTACAATTGTAATTGAAATTTATTGACGGAAACAACGCTTAGTTGAGCAACGCTGCTGTTAGTCTCCGATGCTGATTGAGCAAATGGGCCCAGCATTGCTGAACAGTAACTTTTTACACAAGTGAAAACATTTTATTTCAATTTATAAGTTAATAATGATGAACCTAGCCTTTCATTTGCGCTATATTTCTCCATTTTATTCCCAACTATTTGCTTAACTTGGCTTAAAACAGTTCATGCTGGAGAGAGAACAACTAAATGAGTTCAGAAAAAAAATTATTTCAATTTATAAGTTAATAATGATGAACCTAGCCTTTCATTTGTGCTATATTTCTCCAATTCATTCCAAACTATTTGCTTAACTGGGGTTACAACAGTTCATGCTGCAGAGAGAACAACTAAATGAATTCAGATTTGCTAGCATTGATTAATAAACTATCTGCCTTAATTGCATGGCATTTCATCACACAATATTATGAACTGGTTGAAAAAATTGAATTTGATTTTCCTGCTGCTGCCTTGATATGAGTTGCATCATGAGGGAAATCTGGTGATGACTATCAGAACAGACATCAATCGAAAGGTCAGAGAGATAGATGCTGGGATAAGAGATACAAATTTTTCTTGGAAATTACTGAGTAGAACAGGCAATTTAAAACACACTGGGAACAACAGAAAAACATTATGGAACTAGACTAGTAAGAAAGCCAATACTCATGCTTTAGGACCCCATGCAAGTTTTAATACACACAAAGTTTTACTCCCTCCAACTTCAGACATGAACACGATAGGCACCATGCAATTTTAAATATATTGCGTCTAGACCTCCTGCCCACTTAAGATGAGCGCAGTATGGTGTTGTCAATTTCAAGATGCTGAACTATGGAGTATTCTATTGTTACTGGAGTATTGTACTACAAGGAATGAAACCATAATTGAGGTAACAACACACAGGTCGTTTAGCCTGAAAGCAATACTTGACAGAAACTAAACTGAATCCAAGTTCTTTAATTTTAGAGGAAAATAAAATAGAAAAATACACATACTCTTCAACACTTTGAGCGCCATCTGGCGTAGATCTATGACATTTTTTCAGCCAAAAAATACCCCCCTTGTTAGTTCTCCAATGGCTTCAACGTTAAAACAACACAAATGCCATCTTCAGGGTGATAAAGAAACTGACTCAATTGATGCATTAACACAAGTTCTAAAGTGATTTTGACTTTGAGATTTTTTGAGGGGTCGTGGTGGGTCATTTTGGTCACCTTTTGTCACTTTTCAACCAGAAAAATTAAAACTCATCGAGTGGGCACAGGAATCTTTTCTCTGTTGATTCAGTAAGCTCTGGTGTTGAGGAAACTATCGCAAAACACTTATTGAGCTACCTCTGATTGATCTTTTCCTGGGGTCCCAAAATGCGTGTTTTGGGGCGCTTAAAGTGTTAAAGATCCGGTTATATAAAGCGAGCAGTAATATACATTCAGCAGTTTTAGTTGATCTTTCAAGTCAAACAAAAACAAACATTTTTTACTCAAGACCTGATATTTTTCTCTTCCAAAAAAATGAAAAGCGTAGCTCAAATGGTTTACTTATCCCTTTGAAGGTCAAGAGGTCCTTAGAGAGATGAACAAAGCATCGGCAAAAAGGATAAACACTCTTCCCACTTAATGACATTTTGCTGTCAAGACATAAGCTGATTGGTGAATCACCAAACATACAGTTGTTCTTTAGCGGCAACAATCTTTGCATCGAACGTGCCGGGATTTGTAAAAGAGGGGAAAAGGGCATCGAGGGACGCCTGTTGCTGATGGTCGAAATGACACCATTTCTGCCTCTGCAAGACTTTATAAAGACCTAGCAGCAGAGGTACAGAAGACATTCATAGTTCATGCCATAGGCTTATGCTGCAATGGCGAAGTAATTTCAGACTGGGGAAATAGTATAATGGTGCTGGTAAAAGGTGCTATAAATTTCAGTGGAAGATATTTTGACTCTAGGACTGCTACCCGGGTTGAGAGAAGCAACTCGAAAAATCTTGCTCTTTACAATGTAATTCATTACCCAGGAAATAATATAATGACAAAAGTCACGCAGAATGAGGTGATAACTTTGAGTGGAAAGCTGCTTTGACTCTGGGACTGCCACCCCTGCTAAGAGGAGCAATTCAAGAGTTAAAAGACGCAACTTGAGAACTCTTGCTCTTTACAACGGTAATCAGACAATATTGACCTCTAAACTAATCAGCCATACAAAATGAGATTCGTATTGGCATACATAACAGGATGTGGTGATCCCTTATTGATTCTATGTCAAGGCAATAGTATCACAAGATCGCATGATTTCAGCAGCAAAGCGTCTACTGCCAGGCTTTGGAAAAAGCTTAGCATTCACATTCAAAAGACTTAACACTTTTGGCATTTTCAGGCACAGGCCAAAAAACCACCTATTCAAAAGATGTTTTGAAACACCGCATTAGAGCAATTTTTTTCTTGTGCGGAATAAGAATGTAATTTTCATTTCAATGCAATGACAATTCAGCTACCACACCCCAACAGCCTTTTCAATCCTTTGGAGCAAACATATTTTCTCTTCACACACATTTTCATGGCTTGTTAAGAAGATTTCCTGCTATAACATGTGTAATGTGTTGCAAAAAACAGACTGGATTGCATTGGTCATAAAATAAGCACAGCACAGTCCCGAGGGTGTCCTTCGTAGAGAGGTTCTACCATATCATCCAAACTGAATATGAAAGTGGGATTCCCTGTACCCGGTGCCTATACCAGACCAAGCAAAATACCCATGAGTAGCTTGTGGCTTTTACACCTCCTATTGAGACGGAGAAGAAAATTGGGCCCAACCACAGTGGAAACGCAGAAGAAGAAGAAGAATGAAATGAAGAAAGGCACCATTGCCAAAACATAGCATGTTCAGGAACATGTGTTGAATTGGATGATAATCGCAGTCGGCTAAAACTATGTGATGATTGGATGGCATTGTCACTCGACAGAATCAATAAAGACAGATCATTTCCTGTGTAACGACATTTTTATCTCGTTGTGTCTGACCGTGTGAGGGATGGGAAAATTATGGAAGAGATTGAGGTATGTTATTATCCAACAATGAAATAGTAGAACTTGGTTTGTCTCGTTTTATCATGGGTTTTGTGATTCCAGGGAACTGCACAATTTGCGTGGTCTCATTTTATCATAGGTTTTTGTGATTGGGGACTGTAGAATTTGCTTGGTTTTATTTTATCTTGGTATTTGTGGTTTAGAACTGAAGAATTTACTTATTCTTTTATGGGTTTTGTGATTGGGAAATGCGAAATTTGCTTGGACTTCATAGGTTTTGTCATAGGGAACTGTAGAAGTTTTGTTTTATCATAGTTATGGTTGCAGCTGGAAATGTAGAAGTTACTTTGTCTTATTTTATCAGGTTATTGTGGTAGGGAACCGTTACTTAGCTTTGTTTCATTATCGGTTCTGTGGTTGAAGAACAAGCTCCTTAGGAGAACACCATAAGCTCATTGAGGAAAGTAGGAGGCCCTAATCCCTTCAACTACCCCCGCACGGACAGAACCCGAGGAATATTGGTACCAACGACAAACTATGGCGATGTACGTGCCCTCACCATGAGAGGATAAGACCCTAGTGATCAACGGTCAACTTTGTCCATTTGGAGTGGTGCTGCTCCAGTAATGGGAAGGAATTGCCATCACATAAAATCGATAAAGGGGTACTTTAACAATTAGTATCTCATTTCCAGGGAACATGACCCCCGCACAAAAGGGCCAAGGAAAAAAAATCATCCCGCAGAAATGCTTGTAATGAACATGATAAACAAACAAATTGGTCAACAACGTGAGTTGAATGGCTGCCATGGTCCAATCGCATCGGTATTGGATCAATAAAGGGTAATAATTTCTTGTACACCAACATAAATCTCATTTTGTGTCTTATCAGTTTATCTCTTGATGCCTCAAGTCCCTGGCCTGAGGCACGGTTCTCCACAGGGTTTTCTCAAGGTAGGTGGTACCCTTGATACACAAAAGTTTTCCCAGTGTGCAACTTCACACAAAGAATTAAGGGTGCCCCTATAGAAACTTCTTACATAATCTAAAGCAAGGTGGCTGCTCCCAAGGTAGGGTCAGTGGTAAGCTACCTGACAAATGGCCTTATGGAGAACACTGCCCTAGTTAAGTGAGTCACCTTAGAGAAAGAAGAAAGCTTGCAGGACTTGTCTACCTTTGAGTCATCTGGCTATAGTAGCACAGAACTGTGTCAACTATCCATTTCACTTTTTAAACCCTGCGGTGTCATTTCTTCTTAGCATCAGACTTCTACCCCGGGCTGACATAGAGCCATCGTACTCAGATGTTACCATATGAGCCGAACCGTATTAGTCCTGGCATCATGGCCAAAGAACCTGCATCCAGAGTTTCAAGTGTAGTTGGTCATTTCATTGGTCAGGCATTTTCCACCTTGGCCACTGGGGGTTTTATGCATGCATGTCACCTTTAAAGCCGAAAATAATAAATGCACACAGTACAAAAATACTTTCTTTTAGAAAGAAATTTTCAAAAGCAGGTACCCAGCTATGGAATTCAGCAGCATTAAATGAGCTGAAGAATATCTTTATGACGTGGAACTGAAAATATTGCAAGAAACGAGCTGGAAAAATTTATTTTCAAAAGAATAGATAAATCTAAATGAGGATTTTTTTTGGTCATTATCACACTGGGAAAATTCAGTATTCAGGATCGGCATTACGCAGATACATCTGTCTCAATAAAAGAATACAAGCACACCTTGCAGAAAAAAAATGATATTTCAAGAAGCATGTCTGGAAGAGATATCAGGAGAAATCAAAGCAGTCATCCCAACTTTTTTTCCAAACCAATGCGAATATATTAACATATTCCATAAATCACATTAAATCAAAGTCTTCTGAGTGGAATAAAATTTCCATTATTTAGCATTTAGTTTCCTTGTGAAAACCGCCAGTTGTAAATTGATACTGGTTTAATCTGACAATGTCTAATGTTCTTGCTTTTATGTCTGTAATCACAGAGCTAAAGCTCCGAATGCCACGGTGAACAACACACTAGCTAACGCGGAAGTGCAATTAAAACCTAGCAACGAGGTGTCTTGCATGAAAGTATCCCCTGCCTTCCTACAAGCAAGGTGAATCTGAAGTATGATGAATTGCCAATTATTGGGTTTGGAGCTCTCTGGAAAATTGTAAGTGTTTTGAGAGATACATGGTCTAGACATGGTATTTCTTCATTCGTGCTTTCATGTGTGACGCTGCCGTTTCAAGCATATTAGGATGACGTGACATACATCATGGCCATCTATCCAATTCCTGTATAATAGGTGGAAAAAATATACTAACATTTCTTTGGATTTTTATGATTATAGTTCATTCGTAAATGTTATGTCCGCATCGTTTGAGGCTCTGGAGGGCGAACTACTGATCAGTTTTCTTTGAAGTTTGGTTTTTAATGATCCTTGCCTCAAGGCTGAATAGGATTCTAGGACTGCAGCATTCTCATTGCAGAAATTTCTTCAGTGAAGTCCAATTGTCATTTGGAGGGTCTCCTTGACAGGCCATGTTTTGTTTCTGGATATTTCTTGGCACATGGGTAGAGACACAAAAGATTGATAACCTGAACATTCTATCCAGATTGGTTATGAAATAAACCGTACAGAGCGGAAAATGTACGAATTCAATAAACTACATCAATGTACACAAATGCATACCAAAAAATTGTTACCGTGGTTACTAAAATGAAAAGATCTGGTTGGGCTTTGAGGTAGGATCAATAAAAACCAAACTTTAAAAAAATCTGACCAGTAGGTCTAGAGTTTGCCTTCAGAGCCCCAAACAAGGCGGACATAACATTTACGAATGGACTATAGTGTACTGCAGGTTTTGTTACCATTGTCGTGCGAGATCATTAGCTTTCTCAATATCTCCAATATGGAGAGTTCTTGACAGAAACACAACATCATCTTTCTTATTAGCAAGTCCTTGAAAGTACTCCAACACAGAAATCCAATAACTTTCAAGAAATCTGCCAGTTTAGATGAACCGAAGATGTACCAATATAGGAAATGGGCACGCAAACTTCTACATGTTCTAATCACTTGACAAAAGATTCCAGACAGACTTTTTAAAAACCAATATGTTAAATTGACACTATTTACTAATAATGCACTCAAATCATCTGGGTAAGGCACTCATACAAAATTTCCAATATCATCCAAGTTCAAAAGACCCATGAATAGGGGAGAGCAAATATTGGGAGTGCGATTTGCTAATTGCTTCGGAGTGATTACAGGTTTCAGACAACCCCTCGAAAAGCCAATTTGTACGTTGGTAATCAACACTATAGAATTGTTCCATTTAGCCAAGTGTAACCTTGGTAGATATCATATAGTAAGGGGACTCTGAAAAGCACATCGAGTACCAATATTTCAAAGCCATAGTTTGCTAGAATGTCTGGTGCAATCTGCTTGAATGGCACTGCGATACGAAGTCTGTGGACAAGGTTTATCACTGAGTTTGCTCAACAGGATTGCGACATTTTGGCATCTTCACTCCTCTACAATTTTGTAAAAAAAATGTTTTACGATTATGGACCATTTCATTCATGCACACTTTGATACAAGTCTAGACTAGTCTTTATCAACTCTTGGAGTTATATGTACTACATGATGATTGTCTTTTCAATAAAATCAAAATGAAGTTTTCTAACAGCTAAGAAGCAGAAGCTATGGCACAGGGAAATCACAGCCTTTAACTTTAAGAACTAGGTTTTTTTTCCATCAATTGTGAATCACCTAGCGGCACTTTTATCTTCACCAACCTGAACTTGAAATTCAACCTGTTGCTACAGGTATCACCTGTTCTTGCTATCTATTGCTAGGCAGCTGGGAAAAAGTGTTCAAAAGATGACCTTTGGTACCTGATGTCTCATCAATCGCCATTGGAATCTGCCACAACATCTTTTTACATGATACCAAGAATATTAAAAAGACTAAAAATGTGGAAGCAACACTACATCATCCATTCTAGCACTTGGTACCAATTTTTAACAATAGGCGGCTTTTACATGATGAGTCGGCTCCTATCAAATCGTTGTGGTTCCTGGCTGGGTGGTGCTTGATTTTTGTCAAAAATAGATGCCTCCAACGGTTTGACTAATTTAGTAGTGCTTAAGCTAATAAGGAAACAACATTTTTATGAGGTGGTAAAACTCCTCAAAGGCACCTTCCCCATAGAGGTATACGGTATACTACACTATACGCGAACAATGGCTTCACAAAGGGTGCATGACCATGAAACTATTGTTCGGGTATAGTATAGTATAGGGTATAGCTCTATGGAATAGGTGCCTAGTGTAGTATACCGTTTACCTCTATGGGGAAGGTGCCTGTGACATGCCTGGAGAGAATTATCTTGTCCCAAGCACAGCATAGAACCATGACTTTTTAAGTTCAGAGCTAAATGAGGTAATATCGTTGTTCCAATTGATCACATCCTTCAATTAAAGTAATAAACATAACAGACAGATATCAATAAATGCCCTTTAAAAATGGAAAAGGTTTTGGTCTTTCAGAAGTTCCGAATTCTTACTCTTGAACATGCTCAAAACAATCAGGTTGGGCACTGAACCTGGAGACTTTCTAATTCTTGTTGATACTCTATTCATAATGGACATGCCCTTTTCTGCGTTGTCGATCCCGATATTCAAAATGTTCAAGCAGAAGAGAAGTCTATTGTCTCCAAACCACAATACAAACAATGGCAATATCCTCCTGCTAGGCATGAAATTCTACCAATACTTTCCTAGAAAAAGTCTTGCGTTTAGACAAAAGAGCTATTTTTAGGACAACAAGTGAAAGTAACATCAACAACACAGACAGCACTTTGCGTCCTCGTCAGATGCTTATCTAAAACTGGATTAGACCAAAAGCAAATATTGGCCTTGGATTCAAGAAATAAAAATACTGACAACACACAATTTAACTGTTATTCTTATTTGAAGAGCATCAACTTAGACATGTTAGATAATATCAAAGGTTGTGCTGTACACTCTTAGAGAAAGGTTTATGAACAAAGGTTTTTCGGCCAACCCAAATATGCACCCTGTAGATGTTTTTTGGTAAAATGAAAAACCCCTTTAGGTTTTGGAGACTTTGAAGACTACAAAAGTAGGAGATATCCATCCAAGGTATATCGCTTTTCTGTAATATTCCATCATTGACATTACTGGAAAAGGTGTATTCATTAAATTTCATGCGTTTCAAAACGTCAATTTGACTTTGGAGTGCACGTTTCCTTTGACAAGTCCATTTCGCATTGAAGATATTCTCCCCAGTTCCCGGTGCATCTCAAACACTGCCACTCATGTATTACTCACCCTAATGGTCCATTTCCTTAATAAATAGCTTCTGTTCTTGATCGGAAATAATCACAAGCAGTTCACGTTTTTGTGTGTCCATTCATGAATTATTTGTGCGGAAGACGTATGGAGCAACCTGCCCGGGATACCGTTACTGCTTTTTTGCCCTCTTCCTCTTCTATCTCATTAGGCAGTTATTTGCGCGTAATTGCTAATGGGTTATTCACACAAATGACATGAAAAGAACACAACTACCCAAAAAAACAGACCATTACGGCCATTTTGTCTCCTTCCTTAAGGTTATTAGGATTCAGGCCAAGCCTAATACACTGTCTAATGTTTTTAAACAAAGCCTGATTGCACCTAGGACCAAATTCCCATTGTTCGACTGTCTTATCAAAGGGTTATCAGGGGAAATCTTGATTAAACATCGACCCCGATGAAACAGCTTTCATTGGCCTCAACTGGTACAGGCCAGATGGCTTCTGCCTCTAATTACCTGCTGGTTTTATCAACATGATCAACATTCTCATCCAGGAGGATAACATTGCAAACTGAAATCACGCCTTGTCATCTTTTCAGAAACACACTCGGATAAAATTCACCGCGGCGCCTAACATTTTAAAATAAAGTCTACGATATTTGAAAATCCCAGCAAGGAGTTGGTTACTTTTAAGCCAACCATTTGCAATATCCACAAAACGCCCACATTGCTTGGAAACTACAAAGGAGGAAAAGTTAGAGCTTTTTCGTCAGTTGTGGGAATCAAACACACCACGCTGGTAAATTCCATTAGGATTATTTCTGACACCAGGCTAATTAAACAGATTGACTTTTTGCTGCGGGGATGCAGACCAATTTTCTGAGTAGCGGTGAAAGCGACGAGAAAATCGTAGAAATGGTGAAAATGGAACGATATTCTCGAAACAAAGAAAATGATTTTTTATAGCATATTTTCAAATTCTGCATGAGCCATTCACAAAAACTGCTGTGTGCACCACACTCGTATTAAAATGATCCAAACTAAATCTCTACAGTAGGACCTCTCTATTCAAACACCCTTGAGACTGACACATTCTGTCCTTAGTTGAGGGGTGTCCTAATTAAAGAGGTGACTTTCAATGGAAATGATCAACTCAGACTAAATGCAGTTTCCATAATAGGGAGGTTCTACCGTAGAAGCTTCTTCTATTTCATGAAGAACAACTAAATACCAGGGATTTTAGAGAAAAAACTTGTTGGGCAAGGCTTTTTTAGTCAATTAGTTGAAAACAAGACTACTTTTTACTCTGGATAGAATAATGAATTCTATTCAACTCCCATGGTTTCTTTTGCAAGTAACTAGTGCAAAGCAGCTATTATAAGTGCTTTCTATTTCAAAAACAGTATGACTAATTATAAAAGTAGTCAAGAGAAATGGACTCGCCTACAGGGAAAGCTTTCTGAATCAAATAGGATGATATTTTTCCCTGGAGGGAAGAGAATCATGCTTGTACCTTGAAACAACTCAAAAAGAACCAGACAAAATATCATACGCATATCACCGTATGAAAGTTAATTGGTACTGAGACAGATGTTATTCGATTCTTAATTTATCATAGACTGAAAGAGAGCAAAACATCATCTCCACCTGCCACCAAAGTCATTCAAGATAATGAAATTTCCTTTAATGAGCTAGGAAAAGACGGAAACGCTAATGTCAGGTCACAAACACTAAAAAAGTGCTAAAGGACTTTACCAACAAAGATTCTGTTTACAGCCTCTTAACTATACAAGAAATACTTAACTCGCACTATTCATCCCATTAAGAGTAAAGAGCAAGACTGATCAAAGGTTATCTACAAATGTAGTCCCAAGTTTGTAATAATGAGAAAAGGACCAACACGTTCACAGGTCACCGACTATAACGGATCCATCATCCAGCTCTGTGACGCTGAATGTATTCTGGTACCTTGGTGATTATCTTCTCTGGGCAGTGAATCATCAAAGCTTTCATCTTCCACTAACCACCGCCCACAGCTTCAACCCTTTCTTGCAAAAAAGAAGTCGGGTTTTTGCGTGACTGAGAGGACAAGGTCAGAATGTACTAATACAGCGGAACCTCACTTTACGAACCTCACTTTACGGACACATCTCTATTAAGGACAACCTCTCTATAAAGGACACTAGTTTTGGTCCATAATAGAGAGGTTTTAAAGTATATATTATTTTCTGTAATTGACAACGGTTGGCAAAGCCAGACTGATTTTACAAAGTTCCAACACTTTCCCTGCATTAGGAATTAAGTAGATTTGCACGCTTTGCCCATAGCCCCATAAAGTGACTTAACCAAGAGGCTAAACAAAATATCTGACTGACAACAGTGTCACAAGTGTGTCGATATACCATCTGAACCAGTTTCACTGATATCGATTGGTGAGAAAATGCAACTCCTTCTAAGTTGACTGTGAGCTCAACAGTAGAAAGACCTCAATCCAACTGCAAAAAGACATGAATCAAAATGGCCCAGTTTTCATAGGTTTTCCCCAAAGGTAAGAAAATTCAATCCCTTCAAAATTAGCTGTGATCACAACTGTTGGAAGACCTTGATCCAAAAGACCTGAATCAAACTGGCCCAAGTTTACCCCAAACTGAACTGAGAACCACAAATAACCCAGCTCTTGAAAGATCAGACAGACATGACTAGAGTCTTTCTCTATTCATTACAAGGAAGATTTAGTTGAAAGCGTCCACGCTTCCCCGTTATCGGACCAGTAGGAAGCCCACTGCCTGATAAGGAAAAGAAGCAAAACTTGTTTTGAATTCCAATGACTTTGTTAACAAAGATCGCCCAACACGTTTTGAACCTTGGACGATGTGATTTTCTTGCCCCTGACTGGAGAAATGATTCTGGTCTTGGCTATCAGTCCTGCTGAGGTCACTTTGAAGTATTCCGTCTGATGATCTAATCAAACACGGGAAGTGACACAAGATTTGAATTGTGATGGCCTCATTAGGACATATCTGTGTATTTGGCCGACAACTATGACTCAGTCAATGATAACAACAATTGGTGCCCACAACATCACTGAGAAACTGTGTCATGATGTCATTCGACCTGTGAACTTCAAATAATGCAGATGCAAGTCACCCCAGCCACCCCGATGATGCCTAGAGGGACAGAAACGCGCGTTGGTGGAGCACCAACGAAAAAGCCCAATAGACATTGTCGTAAACTACAGTTACTCTACCCTGTTCTACCTCATCTGTTCTCTCTTTGGCTTGAGTTCAAGGTCCAACATCAAAATCCCCCGATATTGTTTTTTAGAACTAATAATGTCCTAGTTGCTAGTCAGCTCTCAACTCAATATTTTTTTCTTCAGATTCAATTCGAAATAGTAGAAATGGAGACAAACTTATAAATCCACAGAGCACTTGATTGGGAAGATAACTTTCGTACACTCATATGATACTTGAAACTCCAATCCATTTCCAATCTTTTAATTGACAATTAGCAAATTGACACAACGTTCAAAACAATCAAATATTTCTTCAATATATCTTCACTTGTTTTCACGAGCGATCAAATTCTAAAGCAATCAAATGCCCTTGAAGGTGTAAGTAGAATACGAAAATGCCACTTATTGGAATTCTACCGCCAATATCTCCTCTCTCCTGGGAGATTTTATAACATTTTTAAATGAGGGATCGATTTCTGCCGGCAATCGAAGCCATGAGAAGGCCTTATTGCATACAAAACGGCTCTTTTATTGCAGGAACAATTCTGTAAGAAATTTTCAATTTCTTCTTTCTTTAATACCTCGTTTGTCCTTGTAGAGTTTAGTACTTCTGCGATGGTTCACATTGAATACAAACTGCAAGAACGATAAGCAGAGGAAATGAGATGTTTAATGGCTCATTTGTCTTTGTAGGATTTGATACTTGTGGTGAATACAGATTGGTCACAATGTACAAAAGTGTTTCAAAATCTGATATTTACTCTCACCAGAGACTGTACAATTTAGTACTTAGTACAATATATACTGACAACAAAAGTAGGCTAAAAATCCGGCCACTTAAAGGGAATTTCACACCACCAACGTTTTGGCCTACGCTTTACATTTTCTCAGGTGGTGAAAATGAACCTTCTCATTTCTTGTTTTAAAGTCCTGCACAGATCAGTCAGCTAGACTCGGCCTATAGAACATGTGGACAACAGGGCAGCAATAGGGTTCCATTCTGCAACTCGCGTAAGACTAGATGATGCATCAACTGCGTTGATAACGACTGAGGCGGAGTAAAGGCGTTGTATCAGCCAGAGAAAACAAGAAATATAAAAAAAGTAAACCTACAAAAGCTGCCAAGAATTATCACTGCCAAATCTGAGATAAACTCTATAGATATATTTTTCCAAAAGATGCATTACCATGTAATGCAAATGTGTTCTTTTGATTGTCAGCTTTGCCATACCCAAACAAACATACCCGCAAGAAAGTTATTTTTCAGTTTGGATTAGCGAAACATCACAGTCCAAAGCTTTATACATACTTTACCAAGCTTAATCGTGCATGTTAATCACTTTAGCGCAGGATAAATGCAGGATCGTTTTCCAATTTTTTTATACTTTTATACCGGTGTTTTAAACTGTCTAATTATAATTACTAAAAAGGTATTTCATCTCTGTAAGGCGGAGCGACATACACAAGAGCTGCGCCATACAAATACTGTTTTATCATATTGTTCATTGTTCCATTTGACAAAACTGAGAAATGTGCATTTCTTCATATTCTGACAAAGAGAATACTTATTGCTAACCATGTTATCAATTCTTTTGCTGTTTTTTCGTCACTAAGGATTCATAACACCAATACAGGGAGACACACACCGGATTACTTCCAAGGTTGTTTTGCCCCAAGAGGGAGAAAAAAAACGCTTCTGCTTGGCATGCTATTTCCCGACAGGTGTTGGGTTGCCAATCCTAAGCGTTCATATTTCCAATAATGGTACCATTGTTGCTAAGCTTTTTTGCAGTAATCTGTAGCTATTAGAAGAAGGTTCAGCATGTGTCTTAGTTATTGGAGTATTGATGTTAATTACAACTTGATCAGTATTTCATTTAGCCTACAAAAGGGTTTCGTGACAATTTGCCTTTTTCAGTCATTAGCAAGAAAAGGGATTTTTTACCAAAGAGCGCTGCCTTTAAAATGTTGTATGATATCTAGTTTAGCTATAGCACATAGCTTTTTGAACCTCGTAGAGAATAACCAAGACTATGACAAGTGATAACATTTGAATATTTTAGGATTGATCCCGGCGCCCACACACAAGCTGGCAAAGTTGTCATGGATAGTGACATGACCGTAGATCATCTGGCCTGGGTGTCAGGCATTCTAGATATGACTATGATTGATAAACGCCATAGCAATATCATGAATGCCTGGGCATCCAGGTCTAGGATTCGCAACCGCCGAGAAACAAGCAACAAGATTACAAAGGAAGTCAAGGCAGGCAAATGTGTGTCATGAATTCGATCACATAATGGAGAAAGGAAATTTTTGGACGATATCCCAGCGATGTCAAAAATCTGAGGAAAAGAGGCACATGGGGAGGGATATGTTTGTGCCCTGTCACTGCTAAACCAGGAGCATGTTGCAAAGAAGATGAGCTTAAATGACAACAGGAGAAAGGCAGTTAAACATGTTTAAGCAGTCCAGCCATTATGCAGATATAGGAACATAGCCAGGACTCTGAATGAAATGTTATGTACCAAATACTACGGCATGTTTGACCCCCTCAATCAACGTTGATGTCTGGTGTACAATAAGCTTACACCTTGAAAACGCTATTCATGGCTATTCAGAGGATAAAGTCCTGTTGAGTACTTCATCACCATCTGGTGTCCTCGAAACTGCTCAGTTATGAATAAAGACTTGTCTCCCCTTAGGCTTTTACCGGGCTGTTCAAAATTTCCCATTTTATTGAATTTTATGAAAGGTTTCCATCATCCAGGTTATCTGTGACAGGAATGCAATGCCCAACCATCAAGACCAACGAGAAATAGAGCCAAACCCTACATGTGACTAGAATCGACTTGGCTGACCAAAAGAAAGGAGGACCAATTGTCAGTCAATCCAAGAAACATCCCCATTAACTCCATATCACATTTCCAACAACAACAAAGAAGGACATGGCCATTTCCATTACCTGTTTCATTAGGAGAAAATTAGATGCACATCGCAAAAGAAATGTCCACTAGGAGATGTAGGATAGCTACGGGATAGCCACAATAGCCAAAGATAACTAGGTTAGCACGGCACAGGTGCATATCGTCTAGCATGTCTAGCTAGTTCAGCCTAACATCTAGCTGACTGATCGGGACTAGAGTTTTGAACAGGGATGAGTAGGTACACTTTTGTGGGTGGCGAAAATATCAAAGTAGGCTGATCGTGCAAAATTCACTTCAAGTAGGTCACAGGACCTTGATTATTGTCAATAAATGTGGTGGTGTTCTGATAAAGTTTTGAAAACCACCAACTCACAAAGACTGAATATGGCAAAGGTCGCCAGGGCTAAGCCTTTGTCAATTGCGTTTAGTTAGCGGAAGACATGTCAGAATAAGCTGTCAATTTCGCAGTCCAAACATCAATAGGATTATGGGATGAGTTTCTCTCGATAGTTTGCAGTGACAGGTCACGGTCTCCAATTAATGAGGAAATTGCAAATGGATTTTCAAAGAGGAAAATCTTTAAATAATGACAAGAACAGTATCATTTTTAGTTATCATTTGTTAGAGGAGATTGGGTCGAACCTCAGGACCCTAGGACTTATCAATAGCAAGTACCTAAACCAGATACTCTGGTTACAAAGGGCATTGATTTGATTGACACAGAAACAAATTAACCTGTTGTTGCCAAGTAACAACATAATCATCAGCTATTCCAGTGCACATGGTAAATGGTCCTCAGAATGACAGATTTGCCGGGATGAGCCAACTAGGAGAATCTTAATTGGATAAAAACAATGGCATTGTCAGTTTATTTCCATCAGTGGGAATAACTCAAATTTGTTCACGTGACACTTTCTCCCACATGTTTTATTGTTATTGAGGAGCCGCTGTGAGTTTGGACCCATGGCTAGTTGTCAAGTGGTCCCTGGTTCTAACCCTGCAAGTGGCGTAGGCTCTTAAGGTAGATCTCACTGTTCAACTTGCCGGACTCCACCGAGGTGTATAAATGGGTACTGATCAGAAATGCACAAGTTGTTGCTGTGATTTACATCAGCTCATCTGAAGTTCCACTGAGAGGTTTCATAATGGACTCGAGTTAAAGTGTCATCCAAGAAAAATTATGACATCTGACCTGAATATGAAACAATGAAAACTGCCCAACCACAAATTTCTTTAAAAAGTTATCAAAAAAGTTGAAAATGCCTCCAATTTGAAAGACAGTCTTTAAATTTAAAGAGTGTCCTTAAAAATAGAGCCTGTCTTTGACCTGAACAATGCTGTAACAACCTAAAATGTGACAGAAGCAATGAGAATTTCTATAAGTTACTGATACTACTGTCCAGCTATAGAGCTAAAATGTCCTAGTTGACGCTCAGCTCTCCACTCGATATTTATTTACTGCGGTCCAGGAATTGTACCGACACGGAGTCGAGAGGGATGCAGCCAATAATGCGTGCTCGCTCAACTTGATAGTTTTACCAGCAATAACCAAAGACAACAACATTGGCACTTTTTCAATTACGATGCCATCCCCTAATACGGAGCAGTCACACTCGCTAAATCCTGGCATGTAGATTTCTCACGAGGCTCGGCGGGAACTCTACAACCATGAATAAATGATTGTCTTTGTCATAGGTTACAATCTCCTGATAAATAATTTATCACCAGACAAGACAAACGATTTATTTTTTACTGTAACTTCTTCTCATTCTTTATGACTTTTTTTTGGTTTGCACTTTTAGACCTTACTATTTACTATCTAGTCCAGGGAGAGGAGGCCATCAAAGGTTGCTATAGCTTCGCACTTCAATAGAGTTCTAGTGCCTGCCTGGGATAGGCACATGATACTGAAATGCAAAAATCCTGTAGGGCCACAAAATTCAATTTAGGAAACAAACCACTTGGCGTAGTAGCTTTTACACATAAGCCTAAAAGGACGCGGACGTTTTCTTCCGAAGCCGACTCAAGGAGATAATTAGATATCATTTTAAAGGAGCCTCATGGCCTAGTGGTTTACACTGCTAGCCACCACGCAATAGGGCCCGGGTTCGATCCCGGGGAGAACCCAGGATCGTATGTCTGGATGAACCGGTGTGGCTTTCAAGGAACTAAAATTCCTGGCTCTTCACAGTCCTTCGAATGAGACTCAAAACCGAGGTTCCTTGTACCTGGTGTCTATGCCAGGGCAAGCTAAGACCCCACCAAGTGAGAAACATGAGTAGCTTACGTGGACTCTATCTCTCTTGCCAAAGTCGGACCACTAGGCCAATAAACCCAATTGGTGCCTAACCGTAGTGGCACGCAGGATACGCTCATCCCGCCTTGGAGGAGGACTACTCCGAGGAGAATGACCCCTCCAAGTGCAGAGCGAACGCTGAGGAAGAAGAAGAAGATATCATTTTAAATCATTACCCAATATGTTGCCATGAAGGTGCTGGCTGCTAACTTCAAAGCTAATTTATTCAAACCATGTGACATCAAACGGCCTAAATGATTATCCAATGGAATAAATTGCCCATTTCCTTACAAGAAATGGCCATTTTGTTAGTTCATACTTACCTATGGAACACTTTTGCATGTTACTCCATTTGGGCTCAAACACAAGAGTATCCCTTTAATTTTCTAAAGGGAGAACTGAGTTAACAGCTCGGCCGCCAGGCGGCGCCCTGACCGATCCCGCGAGATCGCGCCGATCTCATGCCGCCATATTTAGTCTTTACTCTTGAGCGTTAATAAAGAGTATGTCCCGTTTGTGGGGACGGCGGGAGGGCCGTGTTCCATAGGTAAGTATGAACTAACAAAATGGCCATTTCTTGTAAGGAAATGGGCATTTTGTGTCATTCAAACTTACCTATGGAACACTTTTGCATCGAATCCCAGCAACCTATTGGAGGTGGGAAACGAGGACTTACCTAAGGCTGAGCTGTTGTTCCATCCAGGAGGCACCACCGGCATATTAGCTAAGGAGGACCGCCAGGGGAAAGAAATGGGGAGAACCGGAGGACCGGTATTTTGATCTCGGTATTACAATCATATTATAGAGAGTAATAGACCCATTCTCCGGAAAGCGCTAGAATTGCGTAATAAAACCATCTTCTTTCCGGCAACAGAGCTTAGAGCAAGTGAGGCATGTTGAAGGGTGTAGAATGAGTTATTGCTAAACAACAATAAGAAATTGCGTCCTTTCTAGTCTACTAGGGGTTGCCTGGATGTTGAAGATAGGGCATATCAAAAATGGCGCAAGATGCGCGTTTGACTCTTCAATCGGGCTTCCCCCCCCCTTTTTTGATCTAGCCAGGATCAAACAACATGCCCCGCAGACACAATCGGGCCGATTGTGTGCATGCCATCTACGAGGGAAGAAACGTCTCGTAGGTAGAAACGAGAGAATGTGGAGTGATTACTCCAACATGCAGCGGAAACGACTTCTTGAAGAGCAACTCCTCGGTAGTTAGCCCAGGAGGTGGCTAGTGCTCTAACTTCGTGCGCTGAGATGTTAGCTAGCGCACGAAGATCAGAGGAAGTCTTCAAGGTGTTGTAGGAAAGACGAATAGTCTCCACAATCCACCTTGAAATAGTGGCGGCCGCTATCTCTCGTTTATTTCCCTCCTTATAGGACAAAAACAAACGCTCTCTCCCCTGGCGGATACCGGGAGGTTTTGTCCTATTTATGTAGAACTTTAGGGCCCTGACGGGACATAAAGTTCTGTCAGGAAGATCATAAGAGATCGTTCCTGACAGAGAGGGAATAGTAACCGGGGGCCGAGAGGCGGCCGGTCCCTGGTTCTTCGCCAGAAATCCTGGTATAAAAGCCAGGATAACCTCCCCTCCCTCTCTAAAAGCCAGCTTCTTAAAAGAAAGTGCATGGAGCTCTGATCTCCGTTGGGCGGTAGCCAAGGCTACTAGAAAGACCGTTTTGAGTGTCAGATATTTCATGGATGAAATAGACATGGGTTCAAAAGGATGCCTCATGAGCACCTTAAGGACAACAGAGAGGTCCCATTTAGGGGTGTTGTGAACCGGTCTAGGACGCTCTAATAACATTCCTCTGAAAAGAGGGGTTATTTGGTCCTCCCAACGAAGATCCCAGGTGCTTAAAACACGGAGGGTAGAAGCGATGGCGGACTTGTACCCTTTTATAGCCGTGACAGATAGTTGTCTTTCCGTGAATAATTCAATAAGGAAATCAACTAATCTGTATATAGAGGGAGAGATCGGATTAACTCCGTTCTCCCTGCACCAGGAAGTGAAGGTAGACCACTTTCCTTGATACACATCAAGGGTAGACCCCCTTTGAGGTGCGGACATGCGCTTGACAGCGATGTCCGAAAAGCCTCTCTGGTGGAGATGCAACTGGATAAGTTCCAGGCGTGAAACTTGAAAAATCCAGGGTTCTGGTGGTAGCATCTCCCCAGGGGGTGCCACAGGAGGTGCTTCCAAGTAGGAAGACTCCTGGGGTGATCTATCAGGAGCTCCAGCAAGGCTGGGAACCAGGCCTGATTTGGCCAGCAAGGTGCGATGAGAGTTATTCTCACCGGATGGCTGGTCAAGATCTTGTTCAGGACTGGTTGGATGAGAGGGAGGGGTGGAAACGCATATGCGTTCAGCCCGACCCAAGAGGCTGTAAGGCTGTCGACTTCCAGGGCCTCTTCGTCCGGAAGTGGAGAGTAATAGATGGGAAGGCGATTGTTCAGCCTGGTGGCGAACAGATCTACCTTCGGAGATTGCCAAAGGCGACAAAGGTCGTCTACAATCTCCTGATGGAGTGTCCACTCTGTCTGAACTAGCTTGTTCTGACGGGACAGGGCGTCGGCAAGGATGTTGCGATTGCCCGGTATGTGTCTGGCACATATCGATACTCCAAGGTCGGCACAAAGATGGTAAAGCTCCCAAGTTAGCTGGCAAAGAATGCCGGACTTTGTGCCTCCCTGTCTCCTGACATATGCTACTACTGTAGAATTGTCGGAGAACAGGGTTACTCTCCGATTCTTCAGGCGAAGGGAAAGAGCCCTCACGGCAAGAAGGACAGCCTTCATTTCCAATATATTTATTGGAAGAATGGTCTCCTCCCTTGTCCATAGACCTCTTATGGACATGTCCCCGTTGTTCAGATGTGCTCCCCACCCTAGTAGGGAAGCATCTGTGAACAGGGACACTTCTGGGGGCGGTGGAGCAAGATCTACACCGCTTTGGAGACGAGTCTCCGACTCCCAGAAGTTCCAGACGTTCTTGAGTAGGTATTGAGGTATCAATACCAACTTGTCTAATGGGTCCCTGTGGGGTTTCCATAGAGACATTAGAAACATCTGGATGGGACGCATATATAGACGGCCAAGGGGGATTTGGTCTGCTGCCGAATTCAGAAGTCCCAAAAGGCTCAAGCATCGCCTTGCGGGAGCTTGAGTCCTTCCTCTGAATTCTGCGACGAGATGAAGAATTTTCTTTATCCTGTCTAGGGGGGGCAGCATTTTCCCTATGGCCGTAAGGAACCGAACTCCAACGTAAACGAAGTCTTGGGATGGTATGAATTCTGACTTTGTTTCGTTGATAATCCAACCTGCGGAAACTACTTTTTGCTTTAGAACCTGAAGTTGTTGCAGTAGTAGTTCCCGCGATTTGCAACGGAGTAGCCAATCATCTAGGTAGTGATGGAGCTTGAACCCCATCACGTGAAAGGGAGCGACGAAGGCTGTGACTATCATCGTAAAAATTAGGGGTGCCGATGCCAGACCGAACGGCAGGGCCCTGAATTGATACGTCTTTCCTTCGTAATGGAATCGAAGGAAGTGTTGATAGTCTGGATGGATCGGTACATGTAAGTACGCATCCATTAAATCCATCGATACCGCCCAATCGTTGGGCTGTATCGCCGTTGCTATAGACCTGGTGGTTTCCATCTTGAAATGAGGAACATTCAAGAAGGTGTTTAACCTGGAAAGGTCTATGATCAGCCTCCATGTCCCTGCTTTCTTGGGAACCAAGAAAACGTGGCTGTAAAAGCCGGGGGAGCATGGATCTTGAAGGACCTGGATAGCTTGCTTCTCCAGTAATGTCGCGACCTCTGCTTGGAGGGCAGAGGCCTTGACTGGGTCCTTCGGTGGCTGAACTGGGGTTGGATATATGGTAGTCGGGGGGGGTACGGTTGAAATCTAGTTTCACTCCGTACCTCAACATGTTTGGGACTGGGGACCCCTTTGGGCACCAATCGTCCCAAATGTCTGCAAATTTTTGCAGACGGCCCCCGACTACCGGAGTCGGCTCCTTTTTGCGTCCGGGAGGAGAAAGGAGGGGGGGAGTCACCTCTTCCGGCCAGCACCCCTTGGGCGAAAGGAGTGCTTAGTCGGACCGGATCCACCCTGGTTAGAGGAAGTATTTTTCCTCTTTCCAGTCCGGCGACCCTCCGCTTCCCGTCGGAAGGATCCAGCAGGAGCAGGCTGACTAGGCGGGGTAGGCCTAGGCAGGACCTGCCTGGCGTACGGGATTGAACCCGATGCCTGCTGGGGCCTCTCTATCTTTCTAGCGTTAGGTAGAGAGGTCTTGGCCCTCTGTGTCGCAGTGGGGGCATATAATTTGTCCCAATCTTTCTGTGCTTGAGCCGCCTCTTGTACAGAATCTGCGAACAGGAAAGAACCGTCCATAGGAGCGGTTCTTAAGGCCCCTTCCAGCTGGAGGGATCTGATGACATTGAGACATCGGACAGCGCAATAGCGTGCCTAATCGAATGTGACAAGGATGTCACAAGCGATTTTGTGTCATCAGATAGTGACTCATTATCTTTTAGGGATCTGGCTAGGGCCAGGTTAGTGTGCTCTGCGTAGGAGAGCACCGCTAACGTGTTTTTGGCCAGACCCTCTTGTGCTCTAAGGTCTCGGTAAGCCGAGGAGGAGGTCACCCTAGGCACGAGTTGGTCCAGCTGTACATCGTCCTTTAATATGGAAGTCGATGCTGCAGCTGGACAGCCGGCCGAGCTGACTCGATAATAGTCAGCGCGGTACTGCCTAACGGGAGGAAGTTGTGCCGTGAACAACTTCCCCGGTTTACACCAAGCTTCCGGTCCGACTGCCGGAAGGACAGGGATGGAAGTACGTTGGTGGGCGCCTTGTGAGTCTCTGATTGTACGCTCCAAAAGTTCAGAGACTGCTAACACCGACGGGGAGGGAGGAAGGAATTCAAGTGCCCGAGTGGAGCCTTGAGAAACCTGTGGATTGGGATCCACTTCCTGTCCCCAGAGTGAAAAGGTCGGTGTTGACAAGGCTGGCAGTTCCGGCGGGGTAGGGCACAGATCCTGCGGGAGGTACGCTCTGATCAAGGATCTGAGTGTCCTCATATCCGACAGGATACTGGCCTCCTCTGGTGACAGCTCCTCCTGATTGGGGGAGCGGTAGCCTGGCTGAGAACTCTCGTTCTCAGAAAATTCCTCTAAAATAGAGGAGTCGGATGGTGGGTATCCGATGGGACCAGGCGCACCAGAGGAACCGGAACCCTGCTCCAGATGGCTGAGTCTATCAGAAAGACCTGTTACCATCTGGATGAGCTGGGACAGTTGCTGTCCCGACTCGGGTTCCGGACCCGACGTGCGGCTTCTCTCAACGACGGGCGGTTGAGGCGAGGGTGAGCGCATAAGCGAACCCTGGAAGCCGTATGTGCGGGCGAATGGGTCTTCCGGAAGCGGAAGTTGCCCATATTCTGAACCAGAGTTCAGATGTCCTCTCTGCGTAGCTCGTTCCATGGGAACGACGCCTCTGCTACGAGGAGGGGGTGGCACTTCCGGTTGGTTCCACCCAAGAGGTTGGCCAACGTAGGAAGGTGCCTGCATTTCCGGTAGGACGAAGTCCGAAACCGGAAATGCCCGTAACTCCTTCGCCGGTATGGAGCTACCGGAAGCCCTTTTAGAAGGAGGTACGGAGGGCGGAAACGCTGTTACCGAAGACGCATGGCGTTTCGGAGGTGGCGTTATAAGGTCCGGCCCTACTCTACTGTGTCCGTGAGGACTGGGGTTATTTCGCAGTAAAGACTGAGAAAAACCCCCAGTAGAGTCTTCGGTTACTGAAAAACGGGAACCCGCGTCAGTAACCGGAACTGCAATCGGCGGACCGGAAGCAGGGTGCTCCCGCGGGTACAAAGGGCTTGTACTCGGGGGAGCGGACGACAGGGGAACCGGAAGGTTCCCTGAGGTCCGGGGTATATTAAACCCTTGGAGACTTATTGGATGTAAGTCTCCCTTGGGACCACATACATTAATAATGTCAGATCCCGCATCCTTCGCAGCCGCGGCCGGAACCGGAACTCGGCTGACGGAAGGGGTGGTGGCGGGAGGTTTGCTAGACCTCCGGGTTATATGCCCGGAAACGGAACCGGAAGAGGGTTTAGGCGTCTTCGCGGCCCGTTTCCCGCCACCAGACGCATTCCTTTGTGGTGAGACAAAGGATGCCGTCGGAGGGGTACGCCATATAAAAAATGGTACCAATGACAATAAAAACACTGGGAACCCCAAGTAGGCCAGAAAGGACGCAATAATTAATGGAAAGGAAAACATGCCTACTTGAATTAAACACTATTGCAATAGATCTGAGTCTTGTTTATTACAATAGAGCGGAGAATAGCCTACTTAACTCTACCCTACCAAGATAAAATAATGGAGCCGGGTCGACTAAGCTAGCTAAGAAAATGTCTATAATTAAATAGACTGGACAATACTAATGCCAAGATTAGTTTGGCGGTCTACTCCGTAGGTGAATGAACCCAAAAATCGTCTAGACTTGGCTGGTTGAATTTGGTTTTAAATCGAATTCACGGCAGCTTTGAAAAAACGATGTGCTTCGTAGAAGCACAAGAGTAAAGACTGAATATGGCGGCATGAGATCGGCGCGATCTCGCGGGATCGGTCAGGGCGCCGCCTGGCGGCCGAGCTGTTAACTCAGTTCTCCCTTTAGAAAATTAAAGGGATACTCTTGTGTTTGAGCCCAAATGGAGTAACATGCAAAAGTGTTCCATAGGTAAGTTTGAATGACACAAAATTGTGTTTTTTCTCGCAACTGAAATTCAGGTTTATTTGTATAATTTGATGCTCTACTTGTATCATCCTTTGGAAAATAGATTGGTTCACCTTCAGAAAATAAATTTGAGCTTTACGCATGTATTTGTTTTGGTAGCACAATGCCTCAAACTGTCATTAACTCATTAACTCCAAATGTTTATTTCATCTCTTTAAGGTCTGCATTCTTAAGCTGGAATAGCCAAATTATTTGTCTGTCAAACTTTCACCTCAAACATGTTGAACAAAATGGCACAAAAATCAAAATAACACAAATGCGCAAGCTGAGCAATATTTGTGGAGTCAAATTACCCTCCTATATGAATGGGTTAAATGGTAAATCGTCCAAACTCAGTCCAACTTTAATTCTGGCAAAAGCTATAAACACGACAAATCCTTTGGATTACATCTAAGATTCGTACAGATCCCCTCAGCTTTCCCAACAATCAAGGCTACACAAAAATGTTGAGATGCGGGGATTTATGCCACGTAAATGTCAATCGATGATTAGACGTGACAGCTATAGTTGGACAATAAGAGGGCATCTTCACAAGATGAGTGATAAGGGAAGATGGGGATGGTATGGGAACCACCAAATGAGGAGGGTGAATCGATACCACCTCAAATGGAATTGGGTGGTCATGGTTTCAGAAAAATCAAAGAAACAGCCTTACATTCTCTTCGCATACTTTCACTAGCAATGTACATCACACAGTTTTACCAAGATACACAGTGAACTTGGCTGACATCTTCTCCACAGTTTTCACGCTGACACAAGCACAGTTTTCAATAGAAAAATCTCTTCAACATTATTACACATGAAACACACTTGGACAACGGTGAATGCAAGCTGCCAAGATCGCCAAGTCGTACAAGCCAATGAGGGGTCCTAATGGGTACAGCATGACTTACAATTTTCAATCAACGAATATCCATGTTGCACGCATCCCAAATCAACGCCAGTCCAAAATGACAGCAAACGCTCTGCTGCAAAGTCTCATGATTGCTTCTTTCCTGCCATGATTGATGACCCTCCATCAAGAATAATACGCGGCCAATTTTTCCATCGTTGTCCGTAAGATGGGGATGGAAGCTGGGATAATTACATCAGCAGCGCTGGCAATTTGCAAACACACGTAACGAACGTGGTAACACATGAGAGAGTGATTGGTGAATTGAGATAACAAATACACTGATTGAGAGTGTTACGTTCATTAGATATGTGTCGGTTCTGATCTAGACATGACACGCAACGTTTACTGATGCGCGGCAGGGTTGCGGTGCAAAGTGGTCAATGTGACTGACCATGTTTATTTGGACAAAAAGCAATGCAATGTGGTCGTAATAATAGTTGCAAGCGAGTAACGTTGATATGCCAATTGAACTATCAGGAAAGGCAGCAATGGTGATGTTTCCGAGTACGAGAAGGAAAGCAATTACCAACAGTAGTTAGGCTTCCTGAGCTGACCACAGGCCTCGGATGAATTTGAGTACCAGAAGCTAAGCAACAGATAGACTTCCAGAGCTGACCTCAGGCCTCGGAGAAATCGAGTATCAGAACCAAAGCCACTCAGTGGTTTAATCTGCCAAAGTTAACCTTGGGCCTCAGATGCATCAGACTACTAGAAGCAAAGCAACAGAGTAAGGCCTCCAGAGCTGACATCAGGCCTCAGATATGTGCCGTTTTTGAACAAATGTTCCAGCTTACTACTTGCAAACTAAAATTTGGCTGTAGCTTTTCTCTTTTGCTGATTTCCCTTGCAAACTCTTTTTGTGAGACAATCTTAAGATAAAATTATTTTTTGGGACAAAATCAAAGAAAAGCATTTAGCAATCTGCCAAAGTACAGCCACGTGACAAATAACTTTGTCCGCACAAACAGTAAGCCAATTCCCACGACAATGGTACATTCGATTCCACCAACGCCATTCCTTCAAGTCACCTTTACTGAAACGAGTCAGTCGCCAATCCGGTAAGAGGTTTACCATTTCCCATCAATCACGATTGCGTCGAAAGCGGCGGGAAAAAACCCTGCCGCTTTCGATAACTTAGGCGCCTGGAACTAATGCTATTATACATTAGAGTGTTTATCAGAACTTTACTTGTGGATTGGTATTTTTTCTCCTTTGTTTTCTTCCAATCATGAGGCGATTAACGGAGCGAGTTTTTTTCATTTGACAGCTGTAATCACAGGCTACAACAATGCGTTGTCGTGCTGGTTAATACTTTCAGCGCCATCTGACATAGATCTACGACACTTTTCCAGCCGCTTATTAATTCTCTAAGGACGTCAATGTTAAAGCACCACAAACGCCATCATCAGGGTGATGAAAGAACTGACTCATTCATTGCCTTAGTTGCCCAGTTATAAAGCGATTCTGACTTCGGTAGTTTTTTGAGGTTGTCGCGGAGTGCTGAAAAGGGGGCCGTTAATACAGCTAGCAAGGATAGCAATCTTTTCTCTGTTGATTCAGCAAACTCTGGTCTTAGGCGAATTATCGCAAAAAAACGTATTGAGATATCGCTCATAGATTTTTTCCCTAACATGCCTCAGGGGAAGTTTCGGGGTACAGACAATATTTACATACATTAGCACTGTGTGTATCCTATAATCGTAGGTTTGTGTCTGAATTAATTCAGGGTAGATTGATCGCTGTGATATGGTATGATATGATATTTCACCCGCCTATGATCTACTGCAAGAATCTTGGACTAGGTGATATAAAATTGTGGCCTGTGTTGGCAGTTACAGACCAACGCCATCAATCAACCTAGTTCCTGGCTCAGGCTTGAGAAGAATTTCAGAGTTCTTCTGTGAACATCTAGAATCATGATAGTCCTATCGACTTTGTAGAGTACTTTGAGACAGACCCTGGCCAGTCAAAAAATGGAATGGAAAGCTGATAGAAATGGTTTGCTATGAGTCTAGTGTCTGATCACTTTTTGAGCATGTGGTCATGATGATGAAGGAAAAAAACATGTTTTCTCCACACCAGCAAGAACTCTTAAATAATATGATGGATGACCAATGCATGAAACCATTTTTTCTACCAGCAGGAACCTACTTGGCTATTTTGTGATGATGGTGATAATCAAAGTTATTAGGAAATGGCCAGCTATCGAGTCCAGTGCCAAATTACTTTTTTAGTCATCGTGATAATGGAGAAAACTTGTAGCAAGAACACTAATATGATATGATGGATGACCAATGAACTAATCCTTTCACTACTGCACGGTTTTCGCACTGTACCATACCCATGGCCTCCACCTAGTAAAGACTGGGCAGCCTGGATCCCATTTTGGCTTAGAAAATGTTTCATTGTAAAATAGCTAGCATTACTCTTAGGGCCGAGGTCTTCGTTGAATTGAGTGCAGTGCTGCCATCTCATTTTTTCAGGTGTAACCAACCAAAAACTTATGGGGACTCTGGTGAATGTGTTGCAGTAGCACAGGATGTCACCCAAGTCTTCAGTCATAAAATGTATATTTCTGACATAATCATGATAATAGGAGGAATTTTTCAGGGTGGTATTTTCACAGGTCACAGCAAAAAAAGCATCATTTTTGTACCACACAATTATTGGCAGGAACTTGCTGGAGAATTTTCCAATGATTGCAATTTCCATTACAGGATGTAGCGAAATACAGGATGTAACCCAATAGCCTCAAGTTATAAAAAAAATTGACTTAAAGTAAGGGTCATGCTTGTTAGGGTATAGGAACTTGCTGGAGTCTTTTATGGTGAATCCAACAACATGATGTTACAGAATATGTGAAGCATGTAATTTCCAGCGACAAAAAGTATGGAAGAAAGGCTCCAAAGGCCGGAGGGAGAAAAGACTATATAAATGGAGTGGCATAGGTTTTGGTATGATGGATGGGTTCATTAGGAAACGTTCTTGCCGCTAGAGTAGTGAATTTGTTTACACGGTTTTGCCCGCATGACCAGGACAGTGGGTCATTCAATCACGAACGGTCGCTGCACTTACACTCATCACCCACTCTCACCAATCTAAATAGTCAGGTTATTGCGTCCTGCTAGCAATCTCACAAGAAATTAGAACATCCGCCTTGGTGCCTCCAATATCGCAAGGAAATCGTCTTGTAAGTGCAGTTCACACGGTGCGTTTTGGACGACAAATGAGACAAACATAATCAAATATCGCATCATGTAAATAGGCTTTTAGACTGGCCATTGTACATGTTGTAGAGTTTTGTACTCTTGGAACATAAAAAGTAATGAGATGGACAAATATTGGCCAATTTTTGGATCTTTCACACTCAAAGACTCAAAGATTGGGGAATGTTTGGGCTGTCAAAATAGCAAATTGGTATGCCCAATCAACATCAATGCCTGTCACCTCCAAGGTCATGGGTGTGACTCCCGGTGAGCGCACATCTTTATATGATAGAGAGGGTGACTTTCTCTGGAGCATACATTTCCTACGGTGTGGGGTCTCCAGTTTCCTTCAACAATACAAATTAAGCTAAACTACTAGTGTCCAAGTTGACCTATAGCTCACAACTCAACATTTTCAACAGGCAAGGTGTTTTCTTAATGATATCAAAAGATATACAGTTAAGACTAGTCTTTATTAATTCTTGATGGAAGGTATTACTGTTTACGCATCTTGCTGAAACAATGACAAAGCATTTCTCCTACAACATGTACAAGATTTACACAACGAACCATAGCGCCAAAGGCAGATTGCTTTCTGATATAGAAGTCAAGAGGAAATAACATACAGGGACATCAATGACATTGCACCAGCTGCCCGGTTGATGAAGGAAGTATTAACTATTGTTTACCCAGAAGGCAGTTGGCCTACCATCCTCTATTTCCTAACCTGGAATGGCCATCAGCTAAATCATAAAAAACAAATTTACAACCATCTTGAGGCTTTTATATAGTAGGCTAAAACCGCTACAATATACCACAGGTTCAATTGAAATCTACATGTACGACCTATCATACGACCTTTCGTATTACCTATCGCACATACATGTTTAGATATGAGAGACCTAATTTTTATGACAGAGCATACATAAGGGTAGAAAAGAGGTTAAGCTTTTTTAAACTTAATTTGCAGTGTTAAAAAGTTTAAGACCCTCATCTGATGAACAGTACCTGCGTAAATGAATCTTCATCAAATGTCGTTGGCTTGACTGTGACTGATCAATGGCTTGAAAGTGATAATTAACACCAAGTGGCACTCCGGTCACGTTCTGAACAAAAGTGGAATGTCGCCTAAGGTACTTGTTGACCTCGCATAAGAAGTACCAACCACGCATTTGTTTTTACCGGATATCCAAAACATCGTCAACAGGAAGTGTTGACGCAACAGATTGTTTTGCTTCACAAGAGTGCCAATAACTCGCTGACATTTACATTTCTTTCACATAAATCATGTGAAAAATATTTACTCGGTCAGAAACTTTTGATATATATTGACCTACGAATGATTTCCTCTTTGAATGGTTCTGGTAATGGTGTAGTGTTTTTGCGTCTATTTTCAGACGGGCACATAAATCAAATACCCACTCGCATCAGAACACACATACCCACACCCTTGGTTCTGTAACTTGTTTGTTTGTGCGCTATCGGGTCACGATTTCCTCATCCCATTACACCAATAACACCCATAACAGTATCTATGACACCAAGTTCGCAAAGACAATGTGGATCCGTCATCCGAGCAAAACCGATAAATTGCGTATTTTTGTCTATTGCCACATTATTTGTAGGACTTGTTGATTTCATACGGATCTATCACAGGGTGATTTATATCAGTAATATTGCATTTGGCCGATTTCTATATTGGTCTCTCTGATATTTGATTGTTTGCAGACACCAATCTCCCAAACTTCAACAACACACCACATGTTTTTGTTTAATCATGAATTACATTACAAACTTCTTATAAACTCTGTGGGATCGAAGCAAAACTTTTGTAATAGCATCGTTCGTTAGAGTGAAGTTCGTTATAGCAAGGTGGTATTTGAAGGATTGAAACGTACGTGTGGGCCATTCTCTCCTAACAATCCAACCCTTTGAATCCACAGTTCCCTGAAGGTGGGGTATCTTGAGCTCTTGAAAGTAATTTGAGGTATATTTTTAAATTGTCAAAAAATATATAAGAATTAGCCTCATAAAGTAAGGTTTACACTATCTATCCTTCTGCTTTGAGATAGAATAGACCTTTATTACTGAATACCATAGGTTTTTTTTAAATTTCTCCAAACAAACACTTACATATTACTCTAGATATCGCTGCATTACTTGAAGGATTTTAAACATGGACCATTCTGCCCTGAATCTATCTATCTATTGATCTAGTGCCAGACAATCAAAAATTCAACATGTTCAAATACACTGTATGTTGACTGAGATCTATCGAACAGGTTGATTTCTGAAAACTACAATAAAGTTGTTTGCTTTGTCGACAATGAGCGTCGTTTGGTTACAGATGGAGCCAAACGGCATCTATCACCAATACATATAACATGACTTTGTTGAGCTTTGGATATCGAAGATGAACATTCTTTAGCTATATCAGTATCAGTTATGTCAGTATCATCACCCGCATCGTAAGCCTATTGAATTTTGGCGTGAGGTATACGGAGTTCACTATCATCTACTGTCCACCTAAGTCATAACTTAGTGCAGCATTGTTTTGTTGATTTCTCTTTAGATTCATACTATGAAGGCTGACAATCCAGTTATAAAAGCCATGTATGGCTAAACATTGGGTGGCTCTCCACAACAGGACAAACCATTTATAACACTGCCAAACGATACATCACACAACAGCCCACGGGAACTGCCTTTTAAACTGATGGCACCAAATGAAGCATGGATATACAATGGCTGCCTCACCAAAACAGGACAAGCCATAGACAATACCGGCAAACATTACATCGCACAACAGAACATGAGAACTGCTTTTTAAATTGATGGCCCAAGCCAAGCATGGCTATACCTTGGCTGCTCTTGTTAATCCTTTTCGATCAATTCATCATCTAATGTAAATTTTCCGGGCACCGATTGTTTGGCGACAACACCAATAATCTATCCCACAGTTTGTTGGCTGCGAATTTTTTTGGCGGAAAAACTGTGTCAATCGATCAATAGTTGGATTAGCAGGCTGTTTTTATTTGGTTCGTGTTTATTGGACAATCTGATTTCAGCTCAGAAGAAGAAGAGACAAGCCAAAGCTGAGAATAAAGCTGATATTCTTTTTGTTTTTAAAAGACAAGAAATCTAAGGACTTTTTTGTATATGGACTGGCAATTTATCTCTCTTCACTAGGAGGCACGTAATCCTGGAATGGTGTATGTGACAATCTTGATCAAAGTCAAAAGTTAGTTAAGTTTAACATGTTCAAAATATTTTTTTTTGGGGGGGGGCAAAAATACAGAAACGACATACAATTACAGAGCACAAGGGCTGACACTTCGCACCAATATTGGCAAGTTGATGGCAGAAGAAACTGGCCAAAGTTGAGATGTTTCAGGTTCAAGATGAAAGCATCCAGTGACACTTTGGTAAAGTAAAAGACAAGACTGAATTGTCTTTTGTAAATACTGTACTGAAAAGACCATCAGCAAGGCAAGGCAATGTTCATGTTTTGTTCTTCAATGCCTTATTTTTTCACAACGTTTGACTTACTAAGAGGACCCCACAAATGAGCAACTTCTGTCCTTTGTTTTTGTCGTGTGACAAAAATCCCTATTTGCGGTGGTCATTGCTGGTGCCTGTGACAAGAATCTGTGACTGCAGCAACCTACGATCGATATCAAACCCAGCAATTACCGGTTTCACAAGCAACTCAGACTACATGCAGATATAGTTTTTGCAGATAGCACCAATAATGATCACAAATCTCTTCTTTGCGTGCCACTTTAGCATGCTTAATTACATTTACACAAGAACCTTGCATTTGAAAAGAGAGAACTTTGATAAATAGGGTACTCTAGACTATCTTATATCACATTTGAAAAAAGATTTTAAGACCATCACGCATTTCTTCTATTTTTTACCAACATGACCAAGGATTTTTGCAGGTTTTTTTCAATTGAAGTGACAAGTTACTATTACTCAGTGAGGTTGATCAAAGCAATATCAAGATAAAAAAGTATGTTTAATGGTAACGCAATTAGAGGTAGTCAGTTTCTTTTGCTAAATGTCATGAAAGAATATTTCCTAAAAGATTGGTAAGGATTTTTTTTTAAACTCAGGGTTGAATGGTTTGAAGTCTCTTCCTGAAAGAGAGGGATGGTGTCTCTACCACGCCCATGCACCAATCGGAAAGTCTCCCACATGGATTGTGCCCATATTGATGTTGAGATTTATCGATAATTAGATTTTTGTTTGCTTGTTTGTGGTCATCAGCAGACTATTAGGAAACCAATGAAAGGGACCAAGGAGAACCTCTAGCAAACACAACCGTAATAGCTCAGTTTATACCCCTCTGGGTCTTGCAACAGCTGATTACTGCCATATTGCAATATGGTTCAAAGGAAACGAGAGAATCAAGAGGAAGAAATTAGTTAAAACCTATTATTGCGTGTGGGCTAATACAATCCAGCCACCCATTGCCTACCGAGGCTGTGACAAAAGTTACCGGAGAAATACCCTAAATGATTAGATACAGACCAATGAATTATTCAGGGGAATAATCAGAGTTGTAATTGCTATCATGAAAGACTGTCACGATCATGACTATACCCAATCAGATGTAGTATCATCAGCGTTAACTCTTGCCTCGTGCACCATGTCAAACATATAAACTATGGTTGCTAATACAATGTAATTCTATTTGGCACCATATATTCTATCCAGGTCTGAGTTCAGCTGTACCTGGGATGTCAGAGTGGCGCCGTGGTAAGACCGATGTTTGAGGAATTGATATCGATCAGGAGGTATTGGTTGTCTTGCGAAATGGCAAACATATAGCTTTGCAAACCTTTGACAGTCTACAGTAAAATGACTGTGTTTGGTTGCAGATAATAGCCGGGCACATCATCATGGCGTATCATCAGCACTGGTCACTGTCAACAGAAGAGTAATGTAGCCTTGGATTTCTGTTAAGGAATGTAAATGTTCCCAAAGACCAGTTCAAACATATAAACACATCGAATAATGACTGTACTTGGTGGCACATGTTTCATCTGGCATTGTCTGGCCATGAGTATATCATCTGGAAGCTATAATCAGTGAGAAGCAGTCACTACTCTTAAAGGGGTATCCCGCTTGTAATTACTGGTGTTCCAGGAAAATAGAAAGGCAATACACAATGCCATAGAAAAGTTATCGTGCAACCAACTTTGCTGGAACTTGGTACCTATAGTATATTTGTATTTCTGTCTACACAATGGCAATGTTGTAACATATATCCAGTACATATTTACGCAATTGGTATTCTTTAATCCAGAACATTTTGTCAAATCAACCGATAAGTCCAAACAGTTTGTCAAGTTGAGCCACATCCAATGATTTTAGGCCTTTAGCACCACCAAAATTGGACAAGCATCTACCTTCTATATCTGCTGTGCATTTTTTCAAACAATGTTTCAATGTTTTTAAGGACAGCACTAGTCAGTCCCGAGGGTGTCCTTAATACACAATGCCATAGAAAAGTTATCGTGAAACCAACTTCGCTGGAACTTGGTACCTATAGTATATTTGTATTTCTGTCTACACAATGGCAATGTTGTAACATATATCCAGTACATATTTACGCAATTGGTATTCTTTAATCCAGAACATTTTGTCAAATCAACCGATAAGTCCAAACAGTTTGTCAAGTTGAGCCACATCCAATGATTTTAGGCCTTTAGCACCACCAAAATTGGACAAGCATCTACCTTCTATATCTGCTGTGCATTTTTTCAAACAATGTTTCAATGTTTTTAAGGACAGCACTAGTCAGTCCCGAGGGTGTCCTTAATAGAGAGGTTCTACTCTACCACATCAACATTAATCGAACACAAAGGACATTCAGAGAAAAACACCCACTCAGGCCAAAGACAATATAGAAAACAAGAAAACAAAGTTAAGTAGTCTCCGGTGGAAATCGGGCGCCAAAAGTTCTGGTCAAACACAGAAAACATTATCAACAATGTTTCGCAGCCATAAATGAATCACTAGGGGACTCGCTGCAAACATTTGCTGATTTTTCCATCGGGGATATATCGGTCTGATCAACCAGCAATATATCTGCTAAAAACAGCTGGCCTGGACTGATTATTCCTGGAACATATGTTACAGCAGGAGCGGTATTTTTCACGGTGGTGATTCGAGGTAATTTCCGGTAAGGGGCCATAATACATTCACCAGAATCAGCAGTAAAATTATTTCTAAACATTAAAGAGGACCAAACGGCCTTTAGCCCTTCAAATTTACCAGCGAGAGAGGTTTCCGGCGAGCGGATAGTGTACAATGTCAAAATCAAAGGTCAAAATGGCAAGGTCAAAATGGCAAGGACAAAGGTCAGAATGTCAAAGGTCATATCATGAAAAGCGTGGTTCATGAAACACCTTGGACTCATAATATATCATCCCAGCAGATGGAGAAAGGAAATCAGCCCTTGGGTAGATTTCTCTGACATGCCTGATAGATGGATAAATTGACACACTAACATACAAACACACAGCGGAACTGCATGTAACAATTTGGGATAACACACCAGAACACAATGTCATATTGCTATCTCTCCTATAACAAAAACCTGTCAGATCAAAACAATCTCAAAGATGCCTCGACCTAATCTTACAACAATCTGTGATCAACATCGCCTCCAGCATATCTGACCACTATTGTCCCCATTGTCTCACAGTAAATCTTCATTATGGTAGTTAGCTCCACCCCGGGGAGCCGTTCTTTTGCTTGATACGTGCTGGATCGTATCAAACGTGATACTTTATAAAGCAATGAGGCCCGATGGACGTTTAAATGTTTTCGTATCTGGAAGTCCCTAGGATATCCAGGAAACGTACAATACGTAAGTCTAATATCAGTGAAGAATCTCACTACTCAGTTGTGGTTAAAGAATCCTTGGGCAAAGATGAGGCCAGAATATCGCGACAGCAGAATATCACATGAATAACAACTATTCTTTGAAGTCCAGGTTCCATCAATCATGTCAATAATACAAGTACCTGAGGAAAAAGAACTGTTACTGAATACGAAAATTTTTTCAATCAATATCCGGATGTTGTGCTTGCTCACGGGTTTTCCTGCACAATCATTTTTGACAATGCCGGGACCTGTCAATATCTGGATATTTCTACACTTCCTCACAATTGTGACAGATATAAGTTGCAAGCGCGAGCATCAGATCCAGGTTGATGATATGAGAAATGTTCACGTCCAATTTTTTCAAAGGAGAAACAGTTCCTCAACGGACTAAAAAACTTAATGAGCAACCTACCCTGGACAGCACCTGGTAGAGGCGTGGAAAAATGTGTGCATCAACAGAGAAACAACCAAAGTGTGAACGCATCCGCAAATTTATTAGAATTGTGTCCATTTGGTTACATGGTAAACACAATTTTTCCAACATTCTCCTTTTAATGTTTAAGCCAGCTCTGCAAGTTCGAAGGCCTTCCTCATTCTTGCTGAGCTGGAGCACTGATTCTCCAAGGTGACTACAGAATTGCAAATAAGCAAAATGAACAGTGGTCAATCTCACAGAATAACAAATACACCTAATACTATTGGGCACATCTCAAGGCTACAGCACAAAACTGGCATCATTACAGAACGAAGCTACTTTCCAATGCCCACTGCACTGACATTCGAAGCCACACCATCGCCCATTCTTCCAGTAGTCTTTAAGCTATTCTCTCGGGCATCTCTCACGGTCATTGTCTAGCAATACATCACTGGAGAGATCAGCGGGTAAATCAGTGGGTAACCATGATCATAACAGCGATATCGTTGACACTCCCTCAGGTGGTATAAAGGTGAGAGGAAATCTTTATTAGCCCCTTGTTGGCGATGAAACTTTACTGTGATGGGTTGAGAAGTTATAAGCTGGGTACATGTTCGGATGCAATTAGCCAAGAAGTAGCAGTGGTTGTCTGACTGATCGTGATTGATTCCTTTTACTATAGTACAAATAGTCTTACAAACTTGTTAATCCTAAGCCTACTCTTTGATCCTGGGGTTGGGGGTGGGAGCAAGCTCTAAGGCTAAGGTTTGAGGGGGTGGGAGGAGGTCCCAAAAAGTAACCAAATCTGCATGAAAAACGCCTTTTTTTAAGGAGGTTTCTCCCCACATCAGAAAAATATCTCTCTGCTGATAAGCTGATACCTTAAACTGCCAAATTTTGTATGTCAAAAAGACAAAACTAAAGAAATGAAAAAATATCTCTAATATTGAAAAAAAAAATTTCAACATTTTGCCAAAATGTGCCAGAATTTATCGCAAATTGAAATAATAAACGGGCACAGAAGTTTGATGGTTTAAGGTACTTGGGGACAGACTCCAGGTACAAGACACATTCTGCAACTTCCATTGCTATCGAAGTCAACTTCCAGTCACCTATAAATCTATTTGCCATCACACCCTGACAATTGGATGACAAGAAATTTAAACATGTTAAAGTAAGACTCAAACCCCAGCTAGCACTCATCCCTTGCCCTGTGTGACGGTGCATACCTCAGATGATTCAGACAAACTTCAGGGAGCCTGTCACTAATGATGCCTGAATGGGTTTACCTCAGCCAACAAGTTTTCTAAGTAAGGATACATCTACTTCTATAATGGCTTTTAAAGGCCTATGCCATTCGTCAAAATTTGAAATCTGTAACTGAATTTGAAAACTTCAAATTGTCTAAATAAGCACTGAATATATATTTTCAACAATGTCCTTGTGCAGACAGATATACAAATAATATAAGTACCAAGTTCGTCAAATTCATATGCATAGAAACTGCACTACAGCGATGTGTATAACTGCTTTTCTCTTTCCTTGACCACCAGTAATTACGAACGGCGTACCCCTTTAACCATCCTCCTTTGATAATTAATTTACATGCACAGACATGGTCCACTTTGATGTGGGCACGTTACTGATAAGGTACACTCATTACTATGGGAGATAAATACAATCAATTAGTGTGGACAACACTCCGTGGTGTGATCGGACAATACTCGGCGTTGCGATCAGGTGGTCGTCTTTTTGCAGCAATATTAACCCTTTCATCATGTTGATCAGTGCAACACAAACACCTGTGCCTCATCTCACCAGGGCTTTCCCAATATTATTCCGCTTGCAGAAGCCAAAATACTTTTGGTGGAATCGAGAAAAAAAGGAAGGCCATTCAGATTGCTCAGAGTAAATTGTGTCAAAGGGTTGGATAAAAAGGCCTATGCCATTTGTTTAAAATTTGAAATTTGCAATTGACTTTGAAAATTTCCAATTGCGTAAATATGTACTAAATGTAAACATTGCCCTTTCATAGACAGATATGCAAATACAAAAATACCAAGTTTTAGCAAATGGCATGTATGATAACTGCACTATGGCATTGTGCATGACTGCATTTCTATTTTTTGGACCACCACTAAAAACGCGACCCAAATTAGGTATTCTTTATACAACGAAGTTTGATGCTTTAATCATATGGTCTGTGGGCAGAACGTGATAAGAAAACCATAGCAACTCCGCCACTTTCCTCCCAAACCCTTATTGATAAGATTAAGGAGGCCGCCAAGATCATCACACTGTCTGGTCATATTCTTGGCTTCCCAATTAATCATTAGCATTCACAACGGCGGATGCTGGATTATCTGGTCCGGTGGATAGCCCCGATCAGTCTAATGATGCCTTGCTGAGACCAGTTCTTGTCAAAGGGAAAAGAACAGAATGTGATCTTGGATGTTTTTGAGTGTCAAATTTCACATAGCCATGTTTTGTAATTTTCTATCAGGCAATCTAAAACTCGCAACTGACCAACAGAATTTAAAGTTCCAATACCATAGCGCCGGACACATAACCCATAGGTTTCAGGTTCAACTTCTGGTAGAACTACAAAGTGATATGGTGCCCTTGAGCAAGACATTTAACCCTCTCTACCCAGGGCACAAATGAGTACCAGTCAGAACGGATAACGGATTAAGCATAGGGCAGCAATAATCAGTCCCATGGGTGTACTTAATAGAGAGGTTCTACTGAATTGTCAAAATCGGTGTAATGTTGACTCAGGTGGCAAATCTGTTTCTTTGTAGTTCCTTTGATAGTTTGGGTTGACAGGTTTTGCTATGATATTAGAATAAGGATGTTGTAGATCAACATGGTTCGGCCCACAGCAAAATTAGGGAAATATATGGTGGTCGTGAAATGATGTCCAACTCTAAATCCAACTTGTCTCAGGGTCGTAGGTCAAGTTAAGGTCTGCTCATGGACCACAGCAAAATTGCGGAAATGTATGGCAGTTAGGAAAGTGTAAGGATATCCAACTCTATATTCAACTGTTTTTGGGTTGCGGGCCAAGGTCAGGTCAGGGCACGAAATGCTCTCTAAGACCTCACCATATGCAAAAATTATTGGTAATTACCCTGAAGCATCACAAAGGAGACCATTTCATCAATAAGATCCCATTGATTGTGGCACTGATACCGGAATATCAGACAACCATACGATGTAGCTCATGGCAAAGTTACTTTGACGAGCTTAGCGGAGATACAGTTCTTCAATAAGATTTATTCCAAACACCAAGAACGTCAAAGTGAGCTTAGCTTATGGTGAAGACAACTTAAAAGGCTTCATATAACTTACAACGTGTTACAAATTAAATGCTTCAAAGCGATCATGATAGACACATCATCGAACTCATGAAGTAACATCTTAACTCTTTCAGCCCGTAACTCGTTTTGCGTGGTTTGATCTGAAAACCGAGATGAATTTCAGACTATCAATCAAAACGATTCCCAATATACATGTATATCAATTCTTTATAATTCAGACCTTTAGCCAAATTCAATTCGAACCGTGCTAAATTTTTCTGCCAGGGGCATTTCCTGGGCTGTTGTTCCTCATGGCCAGAGTTGAAGTTCGTAGATCTTACCGTTACAAAACGTGCACCATGTTGACAGATGGAGGGACAGACGCCATTCTGAACAGTTATTTTACCAGCTCTTCAGACTTTCCTAGGCTATTTTTCCTCATGGCGAGAGTTGAAGTTCACAGATCTTACTCTTACAAAACTTGCACCATGATATCGGATGGAAGGATAGACGCCATTCTGAATAGTTATTTTACCAACTCTGCTAACTTTCCTAGGCTATTCTTCCTCATGGCAAGAGTCGAAGTTCGTAGATCCTACTGTTACAAAACATGCACCCATGTTATACAAGAGCGGGAAATTCAAACAATGTTTTATGGTTACAAAACATGCACCCATGTTGACGGATGGAAGGACAGACGCCATTCTGAATAGTTATTTTACCAGCTCTGCTGACTTTCCTAGGCTATTCTTCCTCATTGCGAGAGTTGAAGTTCGTAGATCCTACTGTTACAAAACATGCACCCATATAATACAAGAGCGGGAAACTCAAACAAAGTTTTATGGTAACAAAACATGCGACCCATGTTATACAAGGGCAGGAAATTCAAACAAAGTTTTATGGTTACAAAACATGCGACCCATGTTATACAAGGGCGGGAAATTCAAACAATGTTTTATGGTTACAAAACATGCACCCATGTTGACGGATGGAAGGACAGACGCCATTCTAAATAGTTATTTTACCAGCTCTGCTGACTTTCCTGGGCTATTCTTCCTCATGGCGAGAGTTGAAGTTCGTAGATCTTACTGTTACAAAACACGCACCATGTTGATGGATGGAAGGACAGACACCACCCTGAATAGTTATTTTGCCTAGAAATGCAGAAATTCTCACGATAATGTTTTTATTGTTTGCATTAGCGGAAATCAGTTTACATGAAGTAAAACACGACTCTTGACTAACTGGGAGGAGGGTCTGCGATGGACCATACCATGTTGAGTGATACTCCTTGTCGCCAAATGATACAGAATCTGCGATAAGGACTGGCCCAATAAAGGCAAAAAAACAATTTCCAAGATGGCTGCCTGGAGGCCAGAAAGTAGGTCATATCGCATAAAAGAAAAATATGTTCGGGCATATTGCCCAAAGCTATTAATGTCCTGCCAAGTTTAGAACCTTTTAGCTCAAATAGAAACAAATCGTACCACCTTCCGGTGATTTAGTGAACTTTGACCTCTGTGACCTTGAAAAGTAGGTCAAATCAAAAACCCGGCTGATATGTCATCAAACCTTATTGGATATGCTTCAAAAAGGCAAAAAATCAATTTCCAAGATGGCCGCCTTGAGGCCAGAAAGTAGGTCATATCGCGTAAAAGAAAAATATGTCCGGGCATATTGCCCAAAGCTACTTTCACACCAAGTTATAGCCATCTAGCCCTAACAGTGACGAAACGTGCTCCGCTAACGGACGACGACAGACAACGGACGCCACTGTATCGTATAAGCTCCCCAGAAAGTGAGCTAAAAAGCTACTGCATGGCCAAAGATTTCCCTGTCGAAAATGCATCTCGAGCAAAATGCAATTCAAACTATTCCTAGTCAACATGGCCAAGCAGAAGAATCTAATGATAACTTCCTTTTTAGCCAATCAATCAACTCATTACTGATTGATCAATCAAAGTCCATTAGGTTTTCAATTTCATTTTATTAACTCTGGGTTATCTTGCATTATCTGCATCAATTTCAATCAAATTACTGCATGAAATAACTCATGCATCCAATTGGCATTATTAAAAGATGCTTCTTAGATTCATGACCGCCACAATACACTAAAAACTAGGACTTGGGACTTGACTAAATGTGAGCATAAGAGACAAAAGGATATTTAACATGTTTGATATATGAACTTGTGTATACTCTCAGACATCCAGGTTATATTTCTATGAATTAGTCAGTCACTGGAAAAAAACAAACTTACAAGGGGCAAAGCCTACGTTCCACCAGTGTCCACACTGGCCTCAACAGGGCAAACTGCGCTGTTTGACAGCAGTCTCGCAGAATCTAGTGAGAAGATTTGAGGGATGCCAATTTATAGAAATATGTTTAATATGAGCTCACAAAGCGACTCACTGAGTTTTAAAAGTTTGTTCCTTAATTTTGACAAAATTCAGGATTGATGTGCATTGACCTGAAATTGATCGACACAAATAAGCCGATCAAATTATCTTTCATAATTAAAAGTTGTAACTTTTTAACAAGATAATATATTAAAATGTTTTTCTTTACCAACCAAAAATAGCATGAATCATGATGCTCAATTTCATAATGGTTGTCAGTGCATAAACTATCTGTCAATGAGTTTTCATTTCATTTGAGTGCATTCCTGTTGAAATTTCCTTCTGAATGACACCAAGCCTATTGCTTTGTAACAGTTTGACCTCTGTGACCTTCAAAAGTAGGTCAAATCAAAAAGCTGGTTATTATGTCATGTAGTCTCATCAGAAGTATTGACAGTAAATATATCATGGTTCTAGCTATCATATCAGCATTCATGAGGTATTGACAAAACAAGGCTGTTTAAACTTTCTAGACTCAACAGTGAGCAACAAGGAGGATACCGCGGTGACGTCACGGCTTTTCCAAGATGGCGCTGTATATTGTAAACAAACTCGATCCACGGCCAAGGGAAAATCAAGTCATCAAAAAAGTTAGATTTTTCGCATCAAATCAGATTTATTTGTACTTTTCTGCTATGAAATAAGTCTTCAGACAATAAGCTATCATTTGAATAATGAAAAGTGCTGTTTTGATGGGGAAAAATAGGGTTTTTTAAACAAATAGACGGGCACCGATCTTCCAAAATTAGCGATGGTTTCAAAACAGTCTCCGAGATATGGGGCAATCTCTTCATTATCATAATGGGATTTGGAGGCATGTTTACAGATTTTACAAGTTCGAGACCTGTAATACCTAAAACTCGCATAGATCCCCATAGATCCCCTCTATTTGTCGAGTTAGCGCCCCTGTAAGATCATGCATTTTCGGACACTAGAACGAAATCTTCCTGCGGATATCGCGGTTTCGGTGATGATTTAAGGAGAAATTGACTGTTCTTAGAGTTGTATGGGACAGAAATGAGTTCATACTTCATGAATACATGAATATATTATGATATGGGCGGGCTTCTAAGTCAAAACAATAACAAACTCAACTGCATCTCTACTGTATATTGCGTAGTGCATTGCCTAGTGTATTTCGTAGTGTATTTTAGCGGAGACATTACTTCCGCACTTTGGCCACGCCAAACGTCTTTTTTATTCGTGGAAGTTAATCTGCTCTGTAAATTTTATTTTACACAGGAAGAATCCATACTAGGTATTGCAATATTTCATGTCTATTGGTGTTTTTGTGTACAAAAGTGCACCAGACAGTGAGACGTGGAGATGCGTTCAGTACTGGTGCTGTCAGTAGACTGAATCTGATTGGCCATAGCGATCACTAATATGGGTCGGGATCACGTGATGTGACGTCACCGCGGTATCCTCCTTGAGTGAGCAAAGGTGTCAACATTGTTGACGGACGACGGACAACAGATGGACGGACCCATGGCAAGACCGACCCACGGACAGACAACGGACGACCGACAAGACATGATGACATCAGTTTACCCCGGTGAGCTAGATGAAATGGTCCAAGGACCATGTGCTCACCTCGATAATATAATGCATATCATTTGCAGTGGATATGGGGAGAATGGCACAAAAGAAAATTACCGGTACCATCTAAGTATAGCATTTTGGTTATAAAGTTGACTGAGTTTCAGGGTTATTGACGAGTGTACATGTCACATGTCACATCTGTTCAATAGTTTAGGAGTAATAGGACTTCGTTGGATTTTCAAGATGGCGGCCTGGCGGCCATATTTGTCATGGGGTTTGACTAAAAATTAGGGATATTGATAAGAGTACATAGATACATAATCACATGAAGTTTGGCTGCAATCCGATCATTAGTTTCGGAGGAATAGGACTTTGTTTAATTTTCAAGATGGCCGCCTGGCGGCCATATTGGTCGACGGATTTGACTGAAAATCAAGGAGGTTGTAGAGAGTACATAGATATACAATCACATGAAATTTGGTTTCAATCCGACTTTGTTTAATTTTTGAGATGGCCACCTTGGGGCCATATTTGAAGTCCGAGCGGCACAAATTTTTGGGGTAGAATAGAGGGTCCCTCGATATACGTCCTCACAAGTTTAGAATCTTCCAGCTCAAACAGGAACGAAAAGTGCCACCAATTGGTGATTTTGTGAACTTTGACCTCTGTGACCTTGAAAAGTAGGTCAAATCAAAAACCTGGGTGATATGTCATTCAACCTTATTAGATACACCCACTTAAAAATTTTGTCACTCTACGAACAACCATTAGCTTTAAAAATGCACATTTTTGCAGCATTGACCATGTTTCTGGGTGACATAACTTACCTGAGCTGAGCTGCATAACTTACCCCATCTTTTGGCAGGAAATGGAACAATAAAGACAATATCTTACCTGCAAAGACAAAGGGTTGAAAAATATTAGCTTTCATGGAACAATTTATGAGATAATTATACAGACTTTTAAACTGATTCCCACGTGGGGTTTGAAAGAGTAAGATGATAGGAACTGCAATGCTTTTTAATACTGTAGTCACAGTATTTATAACAAGAGCAGATTCCCGGTCGCATATGGCCACCATGGCCCATTCATATTAGGCCATGTTTGGCTTGCCATGAGTACCTGCACCTAGCCTGAAGCATTTTTAAGGCTATTCAAGGGGCATATAGATGAATTTTTAAGGGTTTTAAAAGGTAAAATTTTAACTAAACCTCTACTATTAACATGTTCAAGCACCAATATCTTTAGAAAATATTGATCTGTTTTTAAGTAAGACTCATGCCCAACTTTTGAAATTCATAGGAAAAAAGGGAAAACTGCAAATAGTTTTTTTCTTGAAATTTAAGGGTATTTTATAAGGGTTCCTTTCGGAACAGCACATGCATTAAAGACATTTAATGGTTTCAGGGGCAAGACAGAATTTTATTGAATTCACAATATTGACAATGACATCTGCTATTCATCACTTCTGCACACAGAGACTAAATAGGACAATAACCTCCACCGTGGAATTTGATATCCGACTATCTACCCCATTTCTAGGCCTAGAGATATCAGCACTCATTTTCTCAAAAGAATACAAAGCCCCATAGCCAGTTGGTATTTGCAACCTGAGCGAGGCAATATCCAGGTATTTCTCCAATGTTCACAGATATTCCTATGGCAGGCAAAGGTTACACAATACCTACTTCAAATTTCCACCCACCAACATCGCTCTTATCTGACATTTTCTGAAACCATCATCTCAAGTCGCCTGATTTGAAATTTTCTCCTATGGAAACCCGACTCGGCAACCCTTTGGCTGTATAATTTAATTTCGAGAGATTACCAGTGATTAAATTTAGGCTGGGGAGCTTATCTTTGGGAGCAAATTATGAACAATATATCTAATGTTCCCCTGAGCTTCCAAGGGCGATGGTCTCCAAGATTCAATTTCTTTTGCTCTTGAACTAAGGATAAAATCAGATAGGTTCTAAAGTTTGGGACAATTAACACTGAAAGTGGATTTTGGTCAGCTTCTTTGATACATATCAGATAAGATACTTGGTAATTCTAACTCCTTGATGGTCCAGGTATCTAGAAATACACAATGCGGTAGTTTGCAGGGGCAGATAAGGAGGGGTGAACTGGCCCTGGCCCCCCCCCTTTTTCTGACGACTTGAAAAAAAGAGGTTTTTCTAGTGAGAGAAATGCTAAAAAAAACCGGTGCTCTATATAGTGTTCATGCTGTGGCCTATGCTCAGCCACCCACCCCCTTTTCTCATAATCCTGGATCCGCCCTTGTATATCATGCCTATGACTTTGCTGAAACTTGGTATTAGAGTACTTGTCAACACATATATCAGTCTACATAACGGCAATACTGAAATTTATACCTCTTACGTATTTATGCATTCCTGGAGAAAATTCCTTCCGACCACCTGCATCATTTTCTTAAGGAATGATAAACTAATACTATTTGTCAGACCTTACGCCTCATGTCTCTTGATATATTTATGGTAATACTGAATAATATTTCTCTTATTTATCCAAAATGCCATCTCGAATCACCCCTCTGTTTACTAATTCCCATGCCAGACTACATAATTCTGCTTCTGAATTCTCCATGTGCCTTCATGATGTGATTAAGGATTACTCAATATGAAATAACATCCTTAGGACATGATAGTTCTCATTGCAAATGGTGGATTGGTATTCGAGCAAAGCGAAGGAACAAGTTCCTAGCTTAGGGTAATAATCTCAACATGATCCATAATCATTAAAGGATGAGACTGTTGCCGTGAACTAAACAATAAATAATCATTTCCCTTTCTAAAAATGTCTTTTCCCACCACTAAATATTCCTCAAAAGTACATTTCTGCATGTATGGGCTATGAAAATGACACATCCAACTGCCTTATTGTCTGCTTCAGAAGTAAATGTCTCCGACCTTTTGGGCTTCTGTGCAAAAGCTACGAGGTGGGTTTTTCAACAACAACTAATTTTGGGACCAAACAGGACTTTCACATTTGATTCAAATTACTTTGCATGTATTCGTTTACATTGCGCATTGTTTTTTACATTTTCCACTTGGTGCCGCTTACTTCTGGATGAATCACGATAAAATCTTCAAGTTATCTTTTTCATGTATTGCTCAAATAGGCAAAGTTTCATCCAAAAATCACCATTTGAAAAAAATCAACCGCATCAAGACCCTCAACTTGGCAAAGGGCTCCAATGAAGAAATATTTTATTTACCAAGTCTGAAACCTCTTACCTGGAAATTGGGTCCGGTCCCATGTTAAGTCATGTTTGCCATGACCTGACAAATTGGGTTTAAAAACCAAACTATGAAAAAATCGGCAAAGTACAGTTTTTGCACAGCTGCCCAAAAGAACATGGACAGTTACCAATGATAGGCGAGCCCAATATCACCCCGATGTGATGAAAATGTGATGTGTCACCTAGAAGTGCAAAAAAGAATCAAATAATACTTCCAATTGTTATCTGAACAATGAACTTTAGAGGACATCTTGCAAAATATTTTGCCATCAGCTAGAGATACTGTATCTGTCAGAGTCAGATTTTGCAAATTTTTAAGCAGGATTATCCATGCAAAGACACCCACGCAAACTTCTACAGTGTTTTTAGGGGGGGGCAGCAGTAGCTTGGTGGAAGAGCGTCAGCCTCATGACGAGAGGTTGTGAGTTCGACTCATGGCCGAGTCACTACTTGGTTGATTTACTGGTCGAATTAAAATGAGCCCTTTGTAGTAGTTGATCTTTGAAAACCCCAGATGGTCTTCTCTCCATCAAGGCCAATAGTTCCAAAGAACTTATGAACAGTAACAATATAACTGTGACAAGTAATATAAAAACCCTGATTATGATTTCATTATTAGACAATGTTAGAGTGCATCGCCATTGCTTCTGGACAGCCAAGTTCCACTATTCAGACGACTTGTCTTGCAAGAGTTTATGGAAGCCTTTTACAATAATTACGTAGGATAGACCTAGCAGTAATGAACATGATAAACATCTATTCCATTTTGCGAAATCTTATGAGACATCTAGCTCTTTTTGGAAAATCAATTCAAAGGCTATAACTCTCCACTTTCTAGATAACAGCGAGACAAGTTATGCGAAAGTTTATGGAGGTGTTTTTCAACAATTTTGAGGAAGAAACATGGCAATAAATTTCTATTTCATTTTGTCAAATCATACCAGGCATCAGGTTCGTTCAGAAAATCAATTCGAAAGCCATAAATTCTTCACTTTCTCGATAATATTAAGTAAAAGACTTAATCAAAGTTAATTACTACCTTACCTTAATCAAGATTCCTACATCTCGTTTCTAAAGTTCAATCTGCTGATTAAAACTCGAATTTGATTAAAACCTGTTATGCACGATCAATTTACTTGGTGCCAGGGTAAGATTTATGGCCTTCTACAGAGTGGCCCAGAATTATTTTCCTTTCGACAATAGAAGTCTATTGTGTATCAATTAAGTGCGGGAAAATAATTCTGGGCCAACCTGTAGTAAAAAGATGGAGGTGAACCTAATATCAGCATTTTATTTTCATTGTCCCATGCCTGTGTTTAAGCACACAGATTTTTCAGTAGTTTTATTCACAGGTTTCCACAGAGGCCCTGAGAGAGTGCCAAAATGCTCACCCAAGCGCCCCATAAACAAGCTATTTTTGTAGATGTGACCTGCAATAAAGTACATTTTTCTCCAAAATATGCTAAAGGGGAACACCCTGACCCTCCCCTCCCCCATGGCAACAGGCATTTTCCGGCCCAACTGAAGAATTCACTGACACTTTTTTCCTCTAATGATGAATAACTTATTTCTTTAATCAAAATGCAGCTTGGGACCTTTTTGGGGAATGACAATGAATTGTTTAGTCGATACATTTTTCCCATTGATGTTTTCTCTGACATCTCACTGAGCATTGACAGTTAAGCAAGGTCAGTGCTGGTCTCCATTAATATTGCAGAAGACGTACCTTCCCAAATCAGCAATGCTGATATGACTGACCAGAATCATCCCGATTATTGACAAACATGTTAACTTCCCAAATGATTATGGATAAAGGAAGGGTTCCTTACAAGGTCAGCACCTCTGGTCAATACAACAGGTCCAGTCAAATAGCCATAGCTTAGATTTCCAAAGTGGGTTTTACAATATGTTGATATGTTGTTACTGATAACCAGGTTCACTTTACAGTCGATTATAAATAAAGGAACGACTTCGTCAATAGTCAATCACCACCTACGGTCAATGCAAGCGGAAAGGTCAGTCTAACTTGGGAAATTCTAATGTTGGTAAGTCTTCGATTCTGATGGTGCTTGCTTTTTCATCTGGATATCACCAGATGCGGTTAAATATCATTCACCTTGCTCAGGGTTTTGAAAATCTTTAAACTACCTGATCAGATCAGCGGTACTCCCATCTGACATTCTTAAGTGGGATTTTAGCACGCAGACAATGCGAACATGAAGACGCATTAAAGGGACAACTTGGTGAGGGATTTATAGGTGCCAGGAGGATAATATCACTGTTTGTCAGCATGTCACACCACATGTAGCATTGCATTAAAAAGGACTTTTCACTAGAATTGGCGAGATGAATTTCAGGTAAGATTATTGTTGAAATCGTTCTAGTGCATGTTCACTGGAGTGCGGTTTCAATAATTCCATTAGGAGAAGTCACGGTCCAGTTGGAAACAATTTTCAAACAAACAACCAACATATCTCCTGGACAATTTGTCCCTTTAAGTAGAAAATTATTTGCCAGATATATCATAAAACACCTAAATCAACTTTAGTTACTTGGAGCTGAATGACTAAATAATTCATTCTCAGTTTCAACCACCTTCATCGCTGTGAGCAAAGCACTAAACCCGACGTCATAAAATAAACACCAAGCATTAGATCAGACGTCACCAAATAGAGAAAATTGGTTCAAGGAGTACAAAGACAACTAGATACCGAACCACACAGAACACAAAACCAACCAAGCTATTGTGATATACTGAAATTACTCGGGGGAAAAATGAAAGAAGGTAGACGAAACTCATAATTAAACATGAAAATAATCCTTTGGTAATTCAGTAAGTCGAAATCAAAATGGAGTCCCCTCAACAGGTGTCTGTAAATGACTTTTGCTCAAGGTGATAAAAATCTTTGAACAACCTGAGCGGCTCAGCTGTATTCCAGTGTGGCCTACTAGAGTGGTAATAGGACTTTAACCAATGGATCCAATAAATAATCATACCAGTTTACTCGTTTTATAGGGGATATAATGGTTGATGGTTCCCAGCAATTTAGGGGACTGAACACCACTTTCTGTCCCAAAGCAGCATGAAAACTACATTTTTCGGAACTTCTGGGGGGGGGCATTTTTAGGCTGCCCTGTATCCGCAGTTTCAGCGGTTTCTGCAAAATTGCCATGATGGCCTTGGCATTGCATGTCAAAGTTGAGACATGATCTTCGAAAAACTGACATATCAATCACGATTGTCAAGGTTAAAATCGCCCTCTCAATAATCAAACTGTGTTCCTCGTTGTCTTGTTTTGCCACGGGCAAGGTTAATCCTTGAGCCATCAGATATGCTTATGCGGCTCATCCTTCAAACAGGTATCACCGAGAGATACGCTCTCAAGTTACCGACTCAAACGAATTCTCTGAGGTAACGGGGGACATCATTTCAACTGTGTTCAAATCATTCACCTTTCTATCTGATACCATCAATAGACAAGCTACCGGATGATCCACTCGAATAGTTTCATAAAGACGACTTGGGGAGATGAGAAGTACTTCAAGTGCTGAAATTTTCATTTTTGACATCACTTAAAATGAGACACCTGCTTCTGATGCCATTAATGAAGAGCTAACAGATGATCACCTCAAATAGCTCCACAAAATTGACTTGAAGTGATGAGAAGTACTTTGAATTATGAAATCTTCATTTTTGACATCATCTCAAAATGAAACTGGATAAAGAACTGATTGCACTACACTGAGCAAACTGCAATAATAAACTAATGCAAAACCAATTATTGTCAACAATGCCATCAAAATCCTCAGCACCATATTCTAAGTGCTTCTTGTCTCTGTCAAATTAAGGTTTAATTGGATCTTCAGGTATTAAGTTGGGACATGCAGTTCAGCTTAAAGACACTCTGATTACGTTTGTGTCAAGTGATGAGACAAATCATTGTCAACTATGCCATCAAAATCATCAGAACCCAATAACCAGCCAACGAAAGTGTGCAATCTTATCTCTGTAAAGTTTCTGGTACAGTGAAACCTCCCTTAGCAGACAGCTTCTCCACTCCAAGGGTGTCCATGAATGAAAAGGTCCTACATACTTACTTCGCTTGTAATCGGACGAGGATCATATCTTAGAGCCTTGGTTCGCATCGGATTACATCGTTGGCATTGATGGGCGACGCTTGTTTATTCTTTGATGCGATCGAAATCGTGATCGGTGACAACTTGGATCAAAGCGGAGCGATATCTCGTAACTGTACTCAATAAAGACATTTCTCATGATTCCTTCATTTGATATATTGCACTGAATGTCGTCTTGTTTTGCTGTCAATCATATCAAGAGTCACCTACATTAACCTTTTCAGATCTTAAGTCAACTGTTCACGTGAACGACACATATATGCATGTGAAGTATTTCACCTACACGTATAATCGCGAAACTGGTAGACATCTTTAAGCAAATAAGCGATTTTAGTTGCTGCAACCATTGTTTTATGTTGTGATAGTTCCGTAGCAGGTCGCAGTGACTAAAAGTGCTTGTTTGTGCAGTTTGTGCAGCACTTTAGGAAATCCTGGTGAAATTCTGTGCAAAAAGATTTTAAAAATAGCTACCAGCTGAAGTCGTATTATTTTTATACAGCACAACACTGTGCACATTTATCATGACCTGAGAATAAGTATAACAAGAAACTCTGATGTTGAATGTAGATTTATCTTTTAAATTTTGGCTTGTTTGGTGCATAGCAATAGAAATGAAACTGGAGAACTTCCATTTTCCTTTGAAAGTCATGAACTATCTTGCAACAGCAATTCTGATGATCGTTTACAGGGGACCTCCACCACCAACAGCAATTCAACCGACTTTTTACAATTTGCACCACCCGAAAAAATGTACCTTTCCTGTTTAAAAGTCCAACGCAAATCAGTTAGCAAGATTCAGCCTGACGAAAATTTTGGCGAAAGGGCAAAAATCAGCGTTCCATTCAGAAACTTTCAAATGACTTTATGATGCATCAAGTGCTTTGACACCGCCTGAGGCTCGGGAAGGCATTGTATTGCCAACATGAAATTTGCTTTGACAAACGATCTATAAACTCTCACATTATTCATTCAGAGATGCCAGAGGCACAACCAAGCAAACCACAAACTAGTACAATACAGTGTTTGTTCAAATATGTGCGAGGAAACACATCAACAGGACAATAAACTCAACCCAACTACTTCTTATTGAAACAAGAGTTGAACAAACGGACTCCTACGCAAAGTCCCTCTGGTGTCTTCTAAATCATCGTTTTTTATTTGCAAGCTCACATCAAGTCTACAGATTAATCTTTTGAACTTGTTTAACCACAAGTTTTTTATCACTCTCTGCATTTCAATGTTGTTTCTGACGCATTTTTAACGAATGGCATAGGCGTTTAGATATTGGCTTCTTCTTCTTCGAGCAGCCATACTGGTTATTCGACAGGGCCGAAAATCACTAGGCACCAACTTGTTCCCACAACACAATCCATAGTAATATCAAACCTATCCGACTGCAAATCTCTAACTACAACACACTTGGCTTTCGGGGAAACTGCGTATCTCACATCGCTACTGTCTCAATAAAATTCAACGATTTTAACGAGAGAAATTGCCAACGCTGTTACTTTTTCTGCCAATTATGAACAAAAGAAAAAAGCATTAATAGGACTTTTAATTTTTCAGCAGAAGTTTATCGATTCATTTCATCATAGACGAGTCTTCAACGAGCAAAGATGAGCAGCACGTTTCTGCAGGCAGTTATCCGACACTATTGATTGATATCGGGATACTAGCAGACAAAACTTGCATCACAATCAGGATTTTGATATGTGGCAGCATTACAAGTTGGCAGTGTAGTTATTCAACTTCTAGCAATGGCTACCCAATATTCTCAGCTGCACCGCTTATAGACATGTTCCTGTTGATAGCAAGTCAAATCAAAGCATTTCTAAGGCCGGAGTTACGTAGGATTTGCGTTGTCACTTGTCATAGTTCACTTGTCACAAGTTAACAGACTTAGGCTTGAAAACACACCGTGAGGGTGAAATGTGACATCGCGAATCGTATGTAGCCCGCTCTTTGGAAATGGCATGTTTGTTCTTGTCATGCACGAAAAGTGAACAGTGACACATTGCATGTGAAAATGTCAACTCTATATATTCACGACCTAAGATGCCAGCAAAGACCATCAAGTCTTCAATCCCATGAAACTAACACCGTTTTATAAGCAACATGTGTGATGAATACTTTAGGATTCAATATCCGAATATATGAAAATTGCTGCAATGTTGACCAATCCCTCATTTGATATTGACAACATTGACGAGAAGAAATTTTCCCGGCTCCACTGAACATTTGGGTAAAATCTCTGAGAAAAAAACTTCAAACACATACTATCATCAAACCAGACAGCTCTGATGAGAAATTCAATATAATTTTTTCATTCATATCAAGAAAACGACATTTAACAGATCTTGTCTTATCATAGCAGACCAGTTCAATAACATCAATGTCTGCTCTTCAAACGAGTTACAGCAGTGGAACGTTCGGGATGTGCTAAGAACATATGACAGGTCGATGATGGCATAATCAACCGTGTCTAAAACATGAGCGCTGAGCCATCAAACGAATTGGGTCAATCGTAATTGCCGGCGATACTCTGCTAGTTTTAAGCTCATTGATTGGTCAAAGGAAATGGATGGACGGTGATAGTTTTGCAATCGTGTGTAATCGAGCGTTTATGAAATCCTTATCGTGGGAGACCATCAATGAGATTGGGTCATCAAGTATTCCAGATGTGGGTTTGTCTGAAAGGGAGGCGTTCACAGCAAAATGTGTATCACTGGGTCAGGAATTGCAACTAGCAAACATACGGCTATACATTACTAATAGAAACTGCCATGTGTTCATTGTGTGAACCTGAACATATTGAACCTCCACTGACAGGCCAATAACAAGCAAATTCTAACAACTTGAATGGTCATTAAAAAAAAATTGAATTAACCAATCACTTAACATGTTTAATCAAAACAAATTATAAAACAGGATACTGGTAACTGTAACTACTGTAGCAGCACTTCAAAAACAAAATACGAAAAAACGTTTTCTGATATTTCCCCCCTGGTATACGTCTCTTCTGGGCCTGTTTCGAATGTAGCTTTGTTATTTTGCACCTATTTTGAGACGCCCTATCTGAAAGACGTTGGTTTTAGCTGTCATCGGTGGTTTTCAAGGCAGGTACGTCACTGGCACATGTACCAATATACTCCTCTGATTGTCATAATTCATATCTGCTGTTCTGGGTAAAAACGAAATGTGAAAAATTTGTAATCTATTGAACAAACATGGACGATGTGAAACGAACCAAAAACCAACCCTAAATGAATGATGTAATCGGTAAGCATAACCAACATCTAATTGAAGTTAATCTGAATATGATTCATTGATTTTTGCCGATTGCAACGACTCAGTACATGATTTTGAAATTATTTACTCTCAAAAACCCATTTGCTGCTTTGGTCGATATTTCAACGAAGGTTCGTCTTGCATCGTAACAAATTTATATGGTGATATAAGCTTTTTTATTATGATGTATTAGTATCGGATTCCTGACACAAGGTCGAAACCTTGCTGCTGGCGACAGATTTCTTGTATCTCAAGATACCGCAAGTTTTTGTTAAGAAGTAATATCATCCAAGTTGGCGCCGTGGTCAACTGGTTAGTCTAAGAGAGCTATACTGCCAACTGACAATCAGTCATGTTGTGTAGGGACCCTGCCGGGACATATTCTTGCTCGACTGATTAAGGATTGACCATAGGTACCACCGTTTTGAATAGAATTTCAAATCCTTAAGCAATTAAAACGGAAGTGAATTCCCACTTTAAACCTGGGAGGCTGTTCCTGAAAAACAAAGCACTGACTCCCACTCTTGAAAGTGGTTTTATTACTTTGCTTTGATAGAGTTCTAATTCCTTTAAGTTCTGGCCAAATTGGTAGTGCCTATCAGGAATCTCCTCGGTGTTAGGCTTCCATCTCAAGTCTGGCCTCGGCCAGCAGTGCCAGCTTTCAACGACAAGAGTGCAGTGTCAAGACTCACAACATGTGGGAGGGCCAGTGCATCAACCAGTACTATAATGCATCACCCAGTGCATCAGCAAGTGCATCAACCAGTGCATCAACCAGTGCATCAGCCAGTGCCATTATTCTTCTTGCTGCAACCAACCAACCTTGTTGGCTCATTTATTACTTGTCTGCCAAATATGGCTCATATTTTCTGATTTTATGGCCACCATGGCTAATAGAGCAATCCATCTACATTTTTTTGCCCTCCCAGTGTCAATAAATTGTGCACTTGGCAGGCATATCTTGGCATGCAGATTTAAACGTGTATGTTTACCAGTTACTGGTGGCTCAGGAAAACTGAGAAACACAATGCTATAGAGCATTTATTATGCATGCATATTCACTGAAACTTGGTATTAATTATAGTTTTTGTACATCCGTTTACACAACGGCATTGTTGATCTTTATATTTAGGTCGTATTTACAGGATTGAAAATTCTTAAATTTGAGTTGTGACTGTGAAAGTTGAATCTTAAGCCTGCCCAAATGAGCAATTACAGTTGTTGAGACCTGTGAAAGAGCCATTTTGTGGTGGGAATGTGACTGCCGGTTGGTTAAACCGCAATCAATCGTCATGTTGCCAAGGTTCAGAAACAGTTACGAAGATCGCACCCTTTTAGTCCAATCCAAAGACTTAGTGGCAGTTAGGACACAAGGTACCCCAAGAGACTGCAGCAAGAATTTGAAAATACAAACCAAATCGACGTGTTTATAACATGAATAATGTAAAGCACTTTGAACAATCGCGACTGAATCAGATTAAGCACTTTAGAACTCTCATCTAATACTGAATAGAACATAGCAATATGGGGCAGTGGTATCGCAGTGGAAGAGAGTCGGCCTCATTATCGAGAGGTTGTGGGTTCGACTACCGGCCGAGTCACTGCTTCGTTCCCCCACTGTCGAATTTAAGTGAGTCCCTTCTGGTTGCTCCTTGAAACCCCCGAATGATATCTGTGGAGGCTGGGGTGATAATATGGTATCACAATAACGCTTCGAACAGGGAAACATGGAAAAGCACTTTAACTCAATATTATCATTATTATAGTATACTCTCATCATCAATGTTATGATTGATATGTTATTGTATGTTACTTCTCATCGGACTCTCTGTACAAGCAGTTGCGCCATATCAAATCAAAAATCACCTGTGTCACAGTTCTAGGGAAGCAGGTTTAACCCGATCCCAGACACCCTAAATCCACCATAATTGGTCGTATAGAATCTCATCGAAGGCCATACACATCTCTTGTTCAGAGTAATGGGTTCAGGTGCGACATCTTGATGGCTATAAAATCATTTAAGAAAGACAGAGTAATCAAATCTCGGTGGCTAATGGTCGTCGTATTACTCAGGAGAGCATATTTACTCTGTCGCCTGTCGGGTATTAAGATGTCATTGTTATTTTAAAGGGAAGGGCCCGCCAAAAAATGGGGAGTTTTGGACGGCCCGGTCAAAACCTTAGGCGGGAATAAGGTTTCATTGATAAATATAAGGAGTTTCAAGGCCCCCAAATTACTTGTAAGGTTCAATAGATACTGGCCTTTCATTGGTTTACCGTTTGCGTATCATTTACATACTCTCATCTTGAAAAATATGACAATATTTACGATCACGTCATTGATTTTTGCAACATTTTCGGTAACGCGCCCTCTGCGGATCTGTAAGGTACCATTCGGATGCTTGAAAAATGTTAGTGGCGTGGCTCCATCTGCTACAGCTGTCACCGCGCCGGTGTTAGTCTCACGTCTTGGCGTCTGCACCACCCTTGGGGAACACCTCAATGCCGTTGGCGTACTGACGAGACCAGCGTCTCCACAGGCTCCGACATTCGCCATGAGCAGTGACAGCTAGGTCACTTGGCTGGAATGGCCCCATCTCCTCTTCACTCATGTTCATTGCCGGCAATTCTGGCAAATATCTTGAGTCGTCATGGTTGTCAAACAAGTCTTGGATAATATGCTGCTCCATTTCTTCTGTACTGTTCGGATCAGGGGCCTCGCTCTCCACTGGCCCAGAATCCACCGGCGACTCGAAATCCATACTACTATTCTCTCCATTTTCCATTTTCTCCTCTCTCCAACTCACTACTATCGCTATTGACTGCGTAACATACACTAACATTCTTTCGCTATCATTGCTAACTTCATTTACTTGAACACTGGCCTCTTTGTAGCCGATTATGTAACCCATAGTGGAAACGCCTGACAGCGCCAGCCGGCATGATACACGTGCTACTGGCATATTTATAACTCGTAGTAAATAAGGTTGTAAAAATATGCAAATGAGATGCTGTATATGGAAACCATGACGTCACTAAGCAGTGCTTATTTCTGCTGCCAGTGGCGCTGTTGCTTGCTTCTGGAGGCGCTATTCAACCTCTTTAAGTACATGAACCTTGTAATATTACTGTCCTTCAAGCCGAGTCACCTGGACAATAAATAAAGGTCACACACTTGTAATAAACTTTAAAGCCATTTTTCAGTTAAATTGGCACAATTTACACACTCATAACCTTTTCTTAGTCTAACTCAGGAGAACAGACTACAATCCATGAAAGTGGCATCCACTTCATTTTGATGGAGATCTAACTGCTTTAGGATTTTATGTTCTGGCCAAAATGTTGGGACCAACGGTCGAACTTTAAACAGGTCATCAATGATTTTGATACTAATCGCAAATCACAACAATGACCGATTTCTTCCAACTGCAACAACCCCCGCAGATGAGGGATTTTGGTCTCACGTATTGATTATCACAATACGCTACCACACAAATCACCTGTCTGCAGTTTTATATAACCAGAATCACCTCCAGGCTCCGTCCTTCTCACAGTTACACCTATAAGACAATAAAGAATGACACGACAAATGTTGAATAATGTATCAGAGAGATACTACCAGAAATTAAACCTCGCGGCACCCAACGACAACGTCGTAAAAAATTGATTAGATACTGATACTGTCTCCAACATCCTGACTTTTTTATTTGATTATGCATGGGGTATTGATAATAGATAAGATGTATGGCGTGCCTTGCATGAAGATCAACTCATCAACTTAGAGAAAGCAACAATATGACGTCAATATGTCATCAATATTACAAGGCCACTTAGTTTTCAGGTCTGATCACTTTCTTTCAGTTGTGGTCATTTCCAAGAGTGACTAATTTTTCAAGGCCAAGCTGTAACTTTTAGGTTTGAGAACAAAAGCAAAACCCCCACCAAGACCAGCAAATACTGTTCAAAAACCACAACAAGATTCAAACCATTATCGGGGTTTTTTTTAACAGTCTTTAACCTCTGTTTCTTTTACGAAATGTGCAGGCACACCTAAGACAGTTTTCACCTTCAGCAAACAAGCACCAGACCCTTCACTACTACAAGGTTTTTGAAGTATATCATACCCCTGGCCCTCACCCGGTATAGACCAGGCAGCCTGAATCCCAACTTGGCTTGGAAAGGTTTCATTGTAAAATAGCCAGCATTACATATACCTAATCTTAGTGATGAGTACATTGAGTTGAGTGCAGTGCTACCATCTTGTTTTTTCAGGTGTAACAACCAAAAACATAAAGGGAATTGGGTTGAATGATAGAACTTGGGGAGAATTTAGCAGTACGCATCACTGCTGGCCAGTAGAAGGCAGGGCACAGACCCAGTATATACCAAGGTGGGTAGTGAAAGAGTTTAACAAGAAACCTTTTATCATAACTAAATATGCAAACAAACGCTCCATATTATTATTCGGTCAACTTTCGGCAAACTACCTTTAACTAATTTTAAAAACTTCTATTTTTCAAACAAGTTGTGTCAACGAACCTAAGGCAGGTTTTGCATTTGACAACAAGCTTGAGCAAACAGCCACCAAGAAAGGCAAGTTGATTACAGATATTCAATAATCTGGCACAACTTACGTTCAGCCACAAACAATGCGCATTACAATACACCACGTTTATAAGTTTGCACTTATTAATTGGTTATTGAAAAACGATTCGCGACAAACAGAAACAGCTTCTGGTTCTGCAGCTGCAGGCGATGATGGGAAAAATGGCTATCACCTTATTGCTTGTTTTCATTATATTACTTGTCCGTCCTTGTAGACACACAATAGGTCATTACCCTCATGTATAGAAGGCCAGGTATAGAAAGCCAGGATAAAATTAGCTACAGGAATCCGAAAAGGTTATTTTACATTACCAGTCTAGAAATATTGCTTTCCTAGTCATATCATTGTCATGGATCCAGCTAATTGCTGTTTTCCCTATAATTGTTGGTCCTCACACACAATAGTTCCCTAACCATATAGAGGTGCAGGATGCCGGGTTAAAAGTAGCTAAAAATATTCGAAGAGGCAATTTTACTGCAGCAGTCTAGAAACATTGCTTTCTTGTCATGTCATCATCTCTCAACGCTTTCACTCCGGTTTTGGCAATCCCTTGCTTTGGATTAGTGAAGTAGTAGTGATTAGTAGAAGATGCAAATGCACATCACAAACATTCCCGAATGCTCGGCTCAGAAAACTCCCTCTGCACACTCGATAGCAAGCAGTAAACTACTGACATGACTGAGTCAGTGAGACATTTTACTGTGGTTGAATGTCGGTAAAGAATAAATAGGATAAACATGATAACACAATCTGAAAATGACAGCCCTTCGTGTTTGCCATTTTTAAGGTTTTCACATTACGCAAGATGCCGGCCAGACATATTATCAAAGCATTTCATCGCTTCTGGACCTGGTAGAGAAAGAGTTAACAACTAAACATCCTAAATGCACATGCAGTTTTAAAAAATATCGATTGCTTGCCTACTTGTAGCCTTGAATAAGACCAAGACCTTACACCATAAACTGACACCTTGAGACTAAAATAGTAATCATTTGGAAAAACTGTTGTACCCAAATTACACTATCAGCTTACTGACACACGGATGAAAAATGCGTTCACGAAAAAACTAATAATTGCTAGCCATGAAGTTTTTGTTTTCCTCCCCTGCACGAATCAATATCAAAAGCACTACTTTATCGACAATTTATAGGATTCCAAACAAAATCCATAGCCAAAGCATCATAACCACTGATCATACTTTTGTAGTAAAGTTGTACATTTATTTGAACTCCTACAGAAATTTTCTAAGTTTTTTTAATCTGTTTGATGGTAGTATGTGATTGGAGAGATCAAAACAGATATTTGTCTGTGTCAAACGTTTCAGGTAGCATTGTAATTATCCAGGCACTTGATTATACTACTGATGAATTTAACCCTCCAGATAGTAAATACTGATAATGCTGTTGGCAGAAGAAGTTACAGTCAGTTTTTTCCTTGCCTTTGCACAGAAGCAGGTACAATGAAATGGTCCATGGACCATGTGCTCACCAGGCTTTGTCATTGAAAATTTAATGTATGGTTTCCTAGTAACCGTAACCAATAGTGAAATTTTGACCTTTGAACTGTGTGACCTTGAAAAGTGTGTCAAATCAAAAATTTGTATAATTTATCATGTTATTTCAGTATATGCACATATCATAAAAATTTGGTGCAATTCTGGCAATTGGTTATTAAAGAAGCAAGAGCATTTGTTGTGTTTCCACAATGCGTGTCATTGACTCACCTCAGCGAAACAAGCCTCTGGGCTTGTTTCAGGCAAATTCCATCTGTTGCCTTCTAACCCGCAGACCATTTTTAAAACAATACATCGATCCACTTGGAACCATGAATAATACCAAGACTTTAAGAACCGAGATACCAATCACACAGCAAAAAAAATTATAAATTAAAATCATCCATGTACCTCTTCTTCATCGGGTTGAGTACTGAGATTTCTAAAAGTCGCTTTATCCATCAACATCACCTCAGGGTAAAAACAAGTCAGTAAAGTTAACTTATAATGGATATTTTTTTTAAATGTGTTAATTGCACAAAGCAGAGGAAAGAATTTTCCTAAGAATCAATTACTATTGGAGGGGGATTGTCCTTTGAGGCATGAATTATCGGGTTTTGAGAAAGATTGAGTTGTTGGGTTAAGTCGAGAGCAGGATAATCTACTAAAGCAGCGGAAAAAATTGTTACAAAATTACATGTCACAACATCATACTCAAGAAAGATTCTCGCGTAGGAGGTGTTGAAACAGAAATCAACAATTCGTAGTCAGTTTTTATCACTTCTTGACGCAGCCAATGTTGTAAACAAGACTATTTTTATATACTCTAGCTTCTCCGATTTAAGACAAGCTGATTACTTTATTAGTAAATTGAAACAAAGGCTTTAAAGCCGGAACATGACATCATGACCATCTGACAACTTGGTGTCCTATTGTCTATCTTCATTGAACATGCTGATTGGCATCGAACGCCCATGTGTAAAAAATCTAGTTTTGAATGGAATTATTCAGAACCATTCTTAGATCAGTGAAAATAGAGTATTCAAATCTCACCTGACTTAAAATGCCTTTGTGTAATCATTTCACAAAGGAAGTTAGGTTAAGAGCTTAGTTGAAGTTCATACTTCGAGCATAAATCAGACGAATCAAGTTGTCCAACCAGACAACCTAACAGAAAAAAAGACCTCAAGACACACATTTTGTCTGCCAAGAAATTGGCTGAGATACAAGACCACACAATTAAGGTACACGCTACCTGAATAATACCACCATACTGAACGGAATTGCATTTGCGTTTGTTTCAAGTCTAATTATATGTATGAGCGTATCCACATCAAAGACTAATGGGATTAAGCTCCAGGGATAAGGTATGTGACCGCTCTCCCTGGCAACACAGTCATATTGAACAGGGTTTCCATATTGTAGAGGTGCAGTATTGTTGCTGCTCTAGGGGCAAAATCGCTGTCCCCTAGTTTCCCTAGTGACACAGTCATACCCTTTGTTATACTGGACACCGTTTTCATATTGAAGGGTGCACTTGTTTCTGTTGGAAAACTTGTTACTTCTCCAGGGGCAACATCAGTGTACTGTGGTATCCCCGATGACACACGTTAAACCCTTTGTGATACTGAACACGGCTTTCACTTGTTTTGTGTGCTTGTTTCTATTGGTAAAGTTGTTACTCCTCCAGGAGTAGGTCTGTGTCCCCCTATCCCTGGTGACATGCCACAGACTTGTACATGGAATTAGCAGTATTTTTTGGATTGATGACTAATTCGTGTGTGGTCGAATTTCAACAAAGGAAAAATTCTCTGAAGCAAACCAGTAACTAACCTATCGAAGGGGAAGAAAGTAATGAATAGGACTTGTAACGTAGTGGCAACCCTTGACCATCAATAACTCCATGAGATTATCTTCCTCAAGCAAGACATAAAACCTTAACTCATATAGAAAAAAATTACGAGACGCAATGCTTGGGTTGCCATATTGAACAATGTAACAACTTTTCTGGGAGTTGTGATTCTTTTTGTTTATCTATCATTGGGAGAAGTTTCGAGTGTGTTTTCTTTTAAATAAATCTGAAGGCTTTGTGAGTGTTTTTATGCCAATACAAGTCAATCTGCCAGCCAATTCCAATATCAAACACTTGGGTCTTCTGATAACTTGTGATAAATCAAACTCCTTAACTTCATTAGGATGAATATATCAGACCAAATATTTGCAATGAAAATACAGTTTATAAGTGATGACTTCTTTGACTATAACATTGCCATCACACTTAACATTGCCATCACACTTAACATGCACAACGTATTTTTTGCAATGCAAATGCAAATGCAGACTGTAGTCCATAATCATATTGTCAATGCACATTGTACTTGAGTCGTTTGCATCACCGAGACAAGATGGGATGGATCGTTGTGAGGATCTCAAAGAGGTTTGCTAGCTTCTTCAGTTGAAGAGAAGAGCCAAGCCATTGCATATTCTACAACTTCAACGAACACGAATGGAAAGCAAACCTCATTTGTTTGTGGCATGTATGTAAATGCAAAAATACTTCAGACCAATTTCAACAGAACAATTTCACCACAGGTTTCTAAACATGGTCTTTCTTTTCATATTTTTCCAGATTACACAAGGATTAAACTTCATCACTGGATATTAACAAATATTGGATACAAAATTGGAATATTGGGTAAGTTGTAGTTGAACTGAATAAAGCCAATGGCAAAGACTTATTGTTTTTTACTGTTGAGTTTGACCAGGCGCGATAACATGATTCCAGGATGAATGAATATAAAGACTATTCTTAGCAATACATCCTAATGCCTGTATCTACCATGCAGAGGTGTCCGCAGGTTTACTTTTGCAGGCATTCAAACAGAAGGATTTGAGGGGCACAAGCACCCACCACTTTTCAAAATGAAATTGGAAATTGACTAGGAATTTGAGTGCTACTGCTTGCTCCTCTTTCTCCGAGTGCAAAGCCATTGGGTGCTCTTCCTTCTCTGAGTGCTAAGCATTGGGGTGCTCCTCTTTCTCTAACAGCTAAGAAAAAGGGTGCTCCTCTTTCTCTGAGTGCTAAGCAATGTGGTGCTCCTCCTTCTCTGAGTGCTAAGCAATGGGGTACTCCTCTTTCTCCGAGTGCTAAGCAATGGGGTGCTCCTTCTTCTCTTAGTGCTAAGCAATGGGGTGCTCCTCCTTCTCCGAGTGCAAAGCCATTGGGTGCTCTTCCTTCTATGAGTGCTAAGCATTGGGGTGCTCCTCTTTCTCTAACAGCTAAGAAAAAGGGTGCTCCTCTTTCTCTGAGTGCCAAGCAATGGGGTGCTCCTCTTTCTCTGAGTGCTAAGCAATTGGGTGCTCCTCTTTCTCCGAGTGCTAAGCATTGGGATGCTCCTTCTTCTCTGAGTGCCAAGCATTGGGGTGCTCCTCTTTCTCTAACAGCTAAGAAAAAGGGTGCTCCTCTTTCTCTGAGTGCTAAGCAATTGGGTGCTCCTCTTTCTCCGAGTGCTAAGTAATGGGGTGCTCCTTCTTCTCTTAGTGCTAAGCAATGGGGTGCTCCTCTTTCTCTGAGTGCTAAGCAATGGGGTGATCCTCTTTCTCTGGTTCATGGATCTGCTCCCGTCGATACAGTCCATTACTGTGTGTAATGAGGTTTTTTCTCTGAAAAGCACATCAGAGGTTAATACCACTAGACAGCCATTTTATCACATCTAATCTAAAGGGTGCTCCTCTTTCTCTGAGTGCTAAGCAATGTGGTGCTCCTCCTTCTCTGAGTGCTAAGCAATGGGGTACTCCTCTTTCTCCGAGTGCTAAGCAATGGGGTGCTCCTTCTTCTCTTAGTGCTAAGCAATGGGGTGCTCCTCCTTCTCCGAGTGCAAAGCCATTGGGTGCTCTTCCTTCTATGAGTGCTAAGCATTGGGGTGCTCCTCTTTCTCTAACAGCTAAGAAAAAGGGTGCTCCTCTTTCTCTGAGTGCCAAGCAATGGGGTGCTCCTCTTTCTCTGAGTGCTAAGCAATTGGGTGCTCCTCTTTCTCCGAGTGCTAAGCATTGGGATGCTCCTTCTTCTCTGAGTGCCAAGCATTGGGGTGCTCCTCTTTCTCTAACAGCTAAGAAAAAGGGTGCTCCTCTTTCTCTGAGTGCTAAGCAATGGGGTGCTCCTCTTTCTCTGAGTGCTAAGCAATTGGGTGCTCCTCTTTCTCCGAGTGCTAAGTAATGGGGTGCTCCTTCTTCTCTTAGTGCTAGGCAATGGGGTGCTCCTCTTTCTCTGAGTGCTAAGCAATGGGGTGATCCTCTTTCTCTGGTTCATGGATCTGCTCCCGTCGATACAGTCCATTACTGTGTGTAATGAGGTTTTTTCTCTGAAAAGCACATCAGAGGTTAATACCACTAGACAGCCATTTTATCACATCTAATCTATTTAATTCATATGCAATTAAATGTCACTTTGATTAATCTTTAACCTCAGGCATATCACAAAATGTAGTCATCAATATTTATCAAGTCGCAACAAATTAAAAGCTACACGTACCACAAATATGGCTGATGACCATGACCCCCTCCACCCGAAGTAACAAAAAGGGATTTTGCGTGGAAATGTTCAAAAATCCCCCCGGGACCAAAAAAGCTAGCTACGACCTTCAACTAGTAGATAACACAGGGACAAACTTATGATTACATGAATAATGGAAAGCAAAATGACGTCCCCAATATCTTGACTGGAAAATTTGCCTTCCCTGGGATAACGGATAATGCCTGGGCGCCTCTGGTTTACACTAAGCCTGTACAACAACGCTGTACAAGGAACCGAGAGTGCTATTCTGAGATGGCAACCGTATCCTGTCTTATACCGCCCCAGATTATTAAGAACAGTCGTATTTGCCAAAAATAGAATGAATCCCTTCAACGCAGTGTTCGAGTAATCACAATGACATTACTCATATCATTCCCATCCTGTTTACTTGTACTAGGGTACTATATATCCTGACTTGATATAATAGATGAGTCTTTCCGTAGTATGCATCATCTCCGTAATTCCTCGTCGGAAGAGGCCAGAATCAAGAATGTGCCTCAAATTTGGATAGCAACCAGAAACGTTAATTGAAAGAAGTTGACGTCAAGACATGTCATCATCCAGGATGCAATGAGTCCGATGTCTTCCATGACATTATGAAACAGTTGGGGAATAGACTCTCCAGGGTGAATATTCAAATAGGCCTAGGAAGGCCATTTGAACTTTGCAGCTACATGCTACATGTAAACCAACCTTGCAGTGACTGTGATCCTCCTCTTATAGAGTGTTTAAGGTGTTATTCATTCCATTTATCCAAAAGTAGACTACTGAGGATAGCGTCTCAACCATGATGCCAGTATTAGGATACTTTTGCGACACTGTTTATATTTTATATATCAAAAGACATGTATCCATTACAGAAAAAAACTGCTACCGCTTTGTCGCTTTCTTGTGGTCAGTTACCTTAGCCAAGCCAACAGCTTACAGTGAAATTAATTGAATACCTGTGACAGCCGTGTGATGCTTTGAAATATCCTGTGATGCTGACAATTATATGTCAGATAAAGTCTCATCCAATACCTACAACAGCTGTTCACCTCTTTGAAAAAAAAGCTGTACTATAATTATAGGCAACAAAAAGTATCAGAATTACAACTTTTTTAAAATTAATATTCGGCGGTGCTGACAATGAGATATCAGATAGCGTCTAATTGATTTAACCATTTCAGTAAGGAGCCTGCCATTGCGGGCATCAAGTGTGTCAAGTGCGTGCAAAATATGGGCACTATTTTTACGTTGGTTGTGCAACCTAAAGCATGGCGAAAAATAGCAATTTAAATCACTGTGACCTGCAATGTTAATTGCTGCATTGTGTGACAAACAGATCATTTGCCTGCAGGCAAAACCGGTAATCACTGGTTTGATAATGATCACAAGTCAAACGGCAATTCATGCCTGCCTAAGGCACCTGCGATGACTAATGCAAACAAGTGATTTTTGTCGCATGAGATCACGATCACTGGCCTTTGTAATTTGAATGGTGGGGCGCTTTACTTACCCCACCTGGTGACAAGATCAGTAATTAATATCTTGCTATAAAATATAAAAATTTAATATTCTAAATTAATGAATTATAAAACTTCAAATTTATAAATATGTTCAAGAAGATCTTGCTTTGTGTTCAGAGACCACAAAACTTTTTATTGAGGAGCTTTTTCCAAAGTGGTAAAATATCACTTTATTTGTGTTCAAATCTGAAACTGCTTTATAAGACAATTCCTTGGAAAGTTACTCCCGAAATTATCAGACAATGGAAGACACCAATGGACTATTCCATCGGTGTCCAGTAACGATAATGGGTTTGACAACTCGGCTGACCAGCCACAGACAGAATTACAAAAATCCATTTGAGGAGAGTTGCCCAGTCAATTACTTGGAGGTATATTGTATGACTGCTGTCTAGACTCTGCTGACACACTCTGCTTATATTACTGAGGCCGCCGGGTCAGGGGAGACAAGCATTTGATTGGTAATTAAACTTTGAACCGGGCCACTCTCCAATTAAGCAGATCAAAAGACATTCTCTCTCTGCCAACACAGACTACCATTACAGCATGTCATCACAGGTGCTTGAAAATAGAAGAATTGATAAACCAATTGGTAATTGATCAGACACCAACCTTCTTTCACACAATATACAGTGGAACTTAGCTCCCATAGCATAAAGGACACCCTCCCTATTAAGGGCATGAGTTTTGGGCCCAAGTTGGTTGTTTCCATTAAATTTGGCCTCTCTAATCAGGACACCTCTCTAGTACTTTTCAGTCCCGTTTCGATTTGTACCAGAAGATCAAACAGAACACAAAAAGAGCTTTAACTACCACACAGTCACACCTCCTCGGAGCAAATTATTCCTGACCAAATGACACCCACAGAGCAAAGGAGACAGCCATTTACAGCACACAGAGTCAACTAAACTGAAAACAGATAAAAACTGACCAAACAGCAATCATGTTGACTCTCTGTCACTTTGTGATGCCACATATGTGTGGTAATGTTACGTTACACTCACATTCTACAGGCTTAATGAGGAGTCAAGGGCCATCATGATACTGACCTTTCCAGTTATAACTGACACCAAGCCCCACCCAAACCCACTACAGTAATGAGCAATGGTAGTTAGTCCTCTTACCATTACACCGGACTGAATGAAACCCACAATATGCTGGCTTTTATGTCTAATGATGACACCATTGATTGATATCGTATATGGGCAACAATATCTCAGTACACAGTCCTCAAATCTTCTAACAGATGGGAATATGTCCCCAAACCCAATTTCAACTCATTATCAGTCATCAAACCCCGTGACAGCTTGGTAAAGTAGTGTCAACCTCCTAGAATGGAACCCTAGGATATGCAGGATGTCAAAGACAAAATATCGCAACGTCCCAGAAATTTCATTAAATATCCTCTGAAAAACCTGCGAGGCACAAGCGAACTGTAAAACCAACAGGAAGGATGTAGGTAAATGCATTAAATGTACCGTGGAAACAACCTGAGGTTTTGTAGCAAAACAAGGAGGTTCAAAGTTTTCCAGGGAGGGTGGGCGTCTCTGTAGGTATTTGTCAGCAAACCCACTAACAGCTGGTTATTAGTCCTCTAACTCTTACACCAATGACTCCTACAACACGTGGGCTGGAAAATCTTTGACATAAAGATCGTTAATTTGATCGGTGAAGCATGCTACCGCTTTCCTTTACGGATCGAAGGTGTGGATTACAGCGCAAAGATGACAGCACCGACACAACTCACATAACAGCGCCTTAAAAGGAAAGGGATTTCCCTGATGCGATATTGAGAGGAAAGGCTTCCCCGATATCCTGTTGAAAATACCTGCGCACGGATAAGGACAAATATAGACGCGTCTTTGCATCTATTTATATCCGACAGCAAGAATAGCGCTGTATTACAGTTATATCTGATCTCCTTTTTAAGGATGCGGCACACAATGACTAAGATCGCGTCATCGATATCACGTTACATCTGCCGTTACATCGTTGCAGGAGGATAATGGGATTCTGAAGAACAACGATAATGGTTACGTATTTTCTAAATGTTTGAAGGAATCGTGAAATAGCATTTGAAGATCTAAGATTGGTTTGTGAAAAGGAAGCAAATTTAACCCTGCCAGACCAGCAACGATAATCTCACTGAACTTTATAAAATGCCTTAATATTACAACATCACATGTTTAATACATGTCATTGTCAGAAATAGCTATAAAATCAAGATTGGACATTACTTAGGAAGAGACTAACCTCCTTTTAACAACTTTAAGTCCTTGAAGAGCGGGACCTTTCAGTTTTGCCAACATCTCTCAAGGCTCCTGTTGGCAGTTGCTTCAAGTAGCCACAAGTATAAAGTTGATCTTGATGTACATGTACTACTCTTCTCCTCGATCTTTACCTATGCCTATGCTCAAGGCGTTTGATAGCGCGCTTGACTGCTGATCAACAATCAGTCATGTTGCGCGGGTTCGATCCCCTGTCTGGACCAATTCATTCACAAGTGCTGCTCAACTCATTGATAACATCCTGACACATCAGGCCATTTCACTCAATACACTCATGCGTAAGGAGGAGTCATGTTGTAGGGCGGCTCTGTTTGCAAGAGGATGGGTTAATAAAGGCTAAGTGGTGCATGATCTGTTTATGGTGCATGCCACCTAAAAGAACCCTTAGGATCATTCGCAAAGAGTACGTGATTTTCCCTGGTCCTAAGCTTCATCACATTGGCGGCACAACAATAAGACTGCAGTGGCAAGACTGACAACATGAGGGAAGAAGGGCCAGTGTATCACCATCCTCTGGCATTGTCTGGTGACAACTGATCGCTTTTCCAACCTCTCCATTGATGTGGGTTACAATCCACAGAGCGGCCTTCCATCAGCGAGAATGTCCTTGGTACCAGTGTTATCGGTGATCTGATTTGAGAAGGACCATGTTTACATCAACGACTCCAATAAGATTATTGATCCTGAGAGTCTTAGCCCCAATGCAATGATAATATTTGGTCTAGTATGACCTCCACCTGGCATTCAGCAAAACGTATGGATAAACGGTGATGCATCATGCTTACAACATCTACCCTCCGAAATATAGCAGCCAGATGGATGTTAGCTTCTTAAAGCATCTAAACCTTGGGGATTTTTCTCCAGTGTGTGCATTGGTTGCATTCAGTCTTTGGGATACTGCAATATTTAGTGTGTCCTCATCCAAGAGGCACCTGTCAATACCAGCGCCTCTGCACACTACTCATCATCACAACTTTATAGGGCCTCCATTCAGGAAAGGTGAACAAGGTAAATTGGCTTGAACATTGACAGATCCTCAGAGCAAACTGTTCACATGAGATTGTTCTAGGGGAAGATGGATGATGAGATGGGCAAGCTTGGCAAAGAAATGAGGATTCCCCTCTAGGATGCACAGGAGGAGCTACATAGCCTTGTGGTTAATACTGCTGGCTCGGAATAAACATTGAGGATTACATTTCTGAATGAACCGACATGACTTTCAAGGAAATAAAGTTCCTGGCTCTTTACAGTCCTTCAAATAAGACTTAAAACTGATGTTCCTCGTATCTGGTGTCTATGCAAGAGCAGGTTAAAGACCCCATCAAGTGAGAAACATGTCGAGTAGCTTGTGTGACTCTACCTGTGACCAAAGAGGGAGTCACTAGGCCAATGGATCTAATTGGTGCCTAACCATAGTGGCACGCAAATACACTCATCCCGCCTTGAAGGAGGAATACTCCCTGGAGAACCCCTCCAAGTGCAGAGCGAACGCTGGAGAAAGAAAATCATCTATACTTGATTATGAGCACGATGCTCTTACCACCATGCCACAGATACCCTACAGTCCTGACCCAATCATTTCCATTCGAGTTTCCAGCATCTGAAACCTCCAGCAACCTAATACAAGGACAAGATGTGACGTCACGTTGGTGATACTTTGTGTCATGCCTCATTCATTTCTCATGTTCTCCATTTCACAAACCTATCAGTTTCTCAGTTACTTTACGATAAAAAGGAAAGATGTGCACTTTGAAGGGTGTGAGCAACCAATTTGCAACACACAGATTTAAATGCACACCTGGGGCATCTACGTGAGATGTCAGAGCATCACGTAGGCGATGCAGGTCTCGTCAATTTGCTTGGTTGCTCATTTCAAACTGACAATTTCCTATCAATTTCTCATTGCATCATCGCAGACTGCAGACAAAGGTTTATTGACGAGGTTTGGACTGTATTTTAGCTCCACCCGAGAGTGTCTTGGTAACTCAACCAAGGTCCTCCGCCTCGGGTTCAATTTCTATTCTAAAATACCTCAAACTTAAAAAGATAGGCCACGAAAATAACTAGAATATGTGCGAATTTGGCAAATTCCATCCATCGCCGGCCCGGCCGGAGCGCCGGTAGCGCCATTGTTTACATTATATTACGGCAACGTTACAGAAAATGAGACATGTACATTTTGTACAGCGCGCATAGGAAGTCCGCATCGGCTCGCTCAAGTGATGCTAAAATCCGCGCAAATGGGCTATTTGGAGCGTTTTTCTCGGCAAATATGTGTAGTGCTCATTAAAAAACTTAGGGTGGTTGATGCTTCATTGACTGATTTGTGTTTGAAGCAGTGTTTTGAGCGCCTCAAACTTCTGAAGTGAGCCGAAATTCCATTGACGTGACGTGTGCATGGTTTCCACATTTTAGTGCAACCCGAGGGAACTTTGGTAGAGCATCTTGGTTGCGTGTCCAAAACACTCCGCTCTCAGAACGAGGCTTATGCATTTTCCATTTAAAAGTTGACTTTACGGTACCAAGGTATTTTAGAATAGTCTACAATACTATGATATTTTGCCCAAAGAACTCCTGCACACATGGACCTGCTGTTAGAAAGCTTGTTAGTTGGTAACAGTATGTTGACATGTTGTTAATTGTACATCGATGTATCATTAGGCAAGCAGACGTGGTTTACACGACAGGTGTGAAAATGTCTTGCACCGGATTCAGGTTACAATATCGTACTGAGAATTAAAAAGACATGCATCTTTCTTTTTTTCATTTTTTCAAAAAACCTTTGGTGCAAATGTTCCAACAACTTCTTTACAACATTCCACAGCCATTTTTAAAAGTGTATAATTCTTTTTGATATACTCTGTCTATTACCAAATCAATACAAAAGTCTTTGGCTTCAACCACCAGTTCCGAGAGACATCAAACAAATCTTCAACTCTGTGAGACGACACATGCACATCATTAGAGTCAGCGAGGACCACCAGGTGCCAGTGGCAGCAAATTTGAAAGTGATTTCACGAATATACGATCGTTGCATTGATTTTGATATCAAGGTGCATATCAAATATGAAGTATCTGCAATGAATCTCTCAACAGCGTTCAACAGAAACTTCCTTGGGGGCCAAAATTTCACCCAAATACCTCCTTGGACCCCAAAGAGAAGAAAAAAAAATCAGCAATAGCCGTATTAGTTTGTTGCAAAAGCTTATGCCCCAAAACCAGAGCTTGCTGAACCAATAGAGAAAACATCTCTCCACCCAAGCTTTATATTATTTTTGGCGTTGAAAAGTGCGAAAGAACTATGAAAATTGCCTACATTAAGTCAATATTATGCACAAAAAAATAAGCTGTGAATGAAAATTCAAGTAAAGTCACTTGCCCAAGATCACAAGGGATGTGAATGTGTCTTGAATTGGACCCACAATGCTTTCAAATTTTGCTCGGACACCAAAACGTACAACATGCCACACCCAACTCAATAACCAGAATCAATGCTCGATATATTAGTAATTAAGGAACTGTACGTCCTGTTAGCTTCCAAATATAAATTCCCCGAAATAATATTCTTGGAAAGACCACAACCATCCAAATTTTGCTCGGACACCATAACGTACAACATGCCACACCCAACTCAATAACCAGAATCAATGCTCGATATATTTATAGTTATCAAGGAACCGTACGTCTTGTTAGCTTCCAAATATAAATTCCCCAAAATAGTATTCTCGGAATGACCACAACCATCCCTGTTAACATCACACATTAGCTAAATGACGAACACAAAGTCATCCTTTTACTACATGCTACATTAGTTGATAAATGAACAACATTGTCGCGCTAAACATGGCAATGCAAAAACACATCAAATCTACATGTAGATCAGAATCGAGCGTAAACATTCCGGGATTTTTTATCCTTCGGAATACTACGAAAACTGCACAGCCAATCAAAACAATGTCCAACATCAAAGAATGTGACGCAATCACGCCACTCGACCAATCAGAATGGAACAATCTATTAATAGTCATACTACGCTCTCTCGTGACGAAATCTCGATGTTCTATACTCCTCTGATGTCAATAACGAGTGGGCATTGATCGTAGAGAGCTTCACGGCGACGGGAGAACCGCGATTCACTCTACGGCAGACGACTAACAAGTCACCACGTGTTGGACGGCGGGTCAATATTACTCTAGTGATATGAAGTTAAAAGTAGTGATATAGAGTTACAATTTCAAGGATAAAAATAACAAAAATTGGAAATTGGATTGTTAAACACAACTTCAAGGATGATATTTGGGATGCTGTCAACAGTTAAAATGGATGTTATCAGGATTAAATCAGATTTTAACACATTTGGATAGTTTTTGGTACTGTGAGTAGTTTCTGGTTGTGATTGTCAAAGTTGTGTTTTACTATAGTAATGTTAGTTTTGTTTTTGTTTTCTTCTAAAAAAGTCACCTATTTAGGTAAAGACAATTTACTGGATTCTTCATGAGACAAGTTCTAATTTTTAACACAAGTGGATAGTTTTGTCATTTTGTTTGTGATCTTACATGTTCCAAAATTCTTAAACTATGTGATTTGTTTTTGAGAGTCAACTATGTCTTGATTTACAACTCTGACAGAAGTAAATGCAATCTAAGATGTTTGGATAGTTTTATCATAGTGATGGCTAGTTTTTGTTTTGAAAGATATTTGGCTAGTCTCATTATAGTGATGACCAGTAAATGTTTGGAAAGATATTTGGATAGTTTTATTCTGATGATGAAAAGTTTTTGTTTGGAAAGATGTTTGGATAGTTCTATTACAGTGATAACTAGTTTTTGTTAGGAAAGATGTTTAATTGATAGTTTTATTCTGGTGATGTCAAGTTGATCAATAGTTTTACTAAAGTGACTTGTTTTTGTTCGTAAGTAAATTTAATCCAACAAGTTTGGATAGTTTTATTACAGTGATGACAAGTTTATTTGTTTGAATGTTTTAAACCTGTTTCACAACTTATTGGAGATTTCCTTTGAAAAAACTAGTATATTCTTTATGAACTTTGATCTCGTCTTTTCATAAACGGTTTTGGTTCAGTACAATCAAAGAAAAAGAGTGGGTGGCAATTTTAGTTGGCATAATGCATTTATCGAAAATAACAAACAGTGGTTTAAAAACCGAATACCAGTTTTGTTTAATCTGTATGCACATTTTTTACCATATAAGGTCTTCATAATACTATTGTTAATTCTTAATTTGACTTTTTCTCTAAGTTTCAAATATTCAATTTCAATTTTTTATGGCAATATTCTCAAAGCACCAACAGTGCTCAATATTTTCTCAAAGCATAGCAAATTCTCACAGAGCTGGACTAATTTCAATCATTACTGCCTTGTTTCCCCTTATTTGGTTAATTACACTCGGAATATCAGGTGTCTCTTTGATTATTTAGGAATGCAAAAAGATGATTAAAGAGACTTGATGTCCTTGAGATGGGACACAGATAACTATGAGTTTTAAAACAAGAATTTCTTTCATCAGAGAAATACAACACAGTACATGTAGATTTGTTTTTACACTTATCCGTCTTCAAAGACAAGTTGAAATTGAAACACATGGTTAGGTTGAGAGCAGTATCCGTTTTTCTATAAGCACCCTCGACTGCGAGTTGCAACAATTACCATTGCAATGGGCAATAAATGATATCACTTAAGTCTGTAGGTAAAACCGGTAATTGCTAGGCTTGATTTTGCAGTGATCACCAATTCTTGTTGCAGGATAATCACCGCAAACAAGAGATATTCATTACATGCAGTTACAATCACACGTCGCAGCGATAAAAATCGCTCATTTGCAGGCAGCTTTAGAATATCACAAAATCAATTACTGAAAAGATATCACAAATATTTCCATTATCATTCTTCACTGTTCAAAAACAAACCACATTTTTATGTACAAATTAAAATGCACAGTTGAGAACACACTGTTTTTTGTATTTTCTCATTTTCTTCAGACAATACAGAGGAATTCAAAATAAGACAGTAAAATGGGTTTTATCCTAGTTCTCTACGACCACAACACAAAGTTCAGAATTAGTTCTATCACTTCTCATTCAAAGATAAATACTTCTACGCAGATACCCGTTAAATTGAAACACAAAGTTATTAAGATCACACTGTTTTTCTCACTTCTCCTCAGACTGCAAAGGTATTGGTTTTAGAATTATGAATTCAAACTTTCCAGGGAAAATTTTACAATACCACAACAGATATTTGAGATTTGCAAACATTTCTATCGTCCTTTTCTAACGACAATTACATAACTGCTACACCAGTTGATGGACACCCTTTACATTGAAACATTCGGTTGTTGAGAGAATGACAATTCTTCTAATTTTTCTTTGAACAACTGAGGAATTGCCAATATAAGATTTTTTCTTATTTTAAGACTGTTTTAAGAAGCTGCAACATTGAGCCGAGATCTGAAGTCTTTTTCCATCATCCTACTTCAAAGTTAACAGCATTAATTTAAATTCTCCGTCAGGATCTTTGGAATTGTGTTGCATTAAACAGTCTGTCTTGGTGGTCTAGGATTTCAGCTCTATTATCTTTTGATGTAATCCTCGTTTTCAATGGGCTGTATTTTATTCCTTGTTTGAGCAAAGTTTGTGATTAAAAAGTTGTTTGAGTTTGTTGATGGTGTGTGTTATAAGGTGCCTCAAATATTTGTCCAACACTCCAACATTGTCAAACGTTATCCTCATATTCTTTTATCAGTTTCATGTCATCATGAGTGTTAATCTATATTTACCACGTTAGGTGGTTAATCATGTTAATGCAACAAGTTCTACAACAAACATGTCTCAGATTTGCTTATGCTAGCAAGGGGTCTTTCCAATGCATTCCAGGTTCTTGGTGTCCCAAATCAAAAGGGTGCACTGTGTTCAGGGCTCTTTGCATCCCGGTTCGGTGTGTCCCTAGTCCCTTGTCCTTAGCAAGTTAAACAAATGTAAATTCCTCTCCAAAAATTCTGTAAAGGTCTTAGTTTTATAGTCCTATGGGTCTTAGTTTTATAGTTGGGTCTTAGTTTTATAGTCCTATGGGTCCTAGTTTTATAGTTGGGTCTTATTAGGTCTGAGGTTTATAGACACCCGTTAGTATCAAAGCAATTGATGCATCGAGTCATTACTATGGAGTTCCCATATGTGAGTTTCTGACTGGAACCGTATTGTCCACATGTTCAGATGGCGAAATCTAGCTAACTGAACTGCGCCAGAATGAGAAGGTACATTTTAGTGGGCGGTGAAAAACGCTAATCATGCTATAATTGATTTAAGTGGTTTCAAACCTTAGCTTAGGGCTCATGTTTCACATAGCACAAGGTAGATGATGTTGAATATGATAAAACCATCCGCAACTAGAGGTTGTGTGGGTTCAATTCGCCACTCAAAGTGGAAATGTAGAGCAGACTTCTAACAGCATAGGCTTCCTCTGGGGTCTCTTGTTTCTTCCTACTGACATTAGAGTACAAAGTGCCTGATGTCGATTACAGAGTAAAAGGGTTTAGTACCCTGAGCTTTAGTCAATATGTTACTGAGGAAAAAGTCGCTATGCCTGTCTTCAAAGTATGCTCGATGATTCTGCCACTCAATTGCAGCAATCCGTGTTCTTTTGTGTTTGCCCTTGTGGGCGTTTGTTGAGTGCCATACTACAGTCAACACCAATTAGCGTTTGGCCAAGTGACATTGTCTTTCGGAGGAGGAAGGATACCATCACAATAAGCTGCACGTTTTTGTTAACAGATAAGAAGCTATTTGCGTCTGACAACGTACATACATTACATGATGATATTTTGTTCAGTTTCTTACATGTACATGTATGCAATCCAATTCTATTCAGTTTCTTAGAAGTTACTTTAATATTCTCCTTCATTCACATCAACATTTCAAAGACCTTTGATCTCTTCAAGAAATTCAGTTTGAAGGGGGTGGATCCTTTAACAATACTCCAGCTGAAGGCGACATTAAAAGTGACAACTTGTATGAAAGGGAAGGTGGGAGACATGAGTGAGATCTTAAAGATTGAAAACATCATCACAACTGCTTTGCTTGACAACTCTCTGCAAAGTTAGCTGGAACTCTACGTAAATATAACCTATGAACCTGTCATCTATAAGACTTCGCTTGACACAGATCCCTATCATTCCCTCCTTGAGCACCACAGGTAGAGGAGGTTCTCACTGCGCATCAGCCAATGCATATTGGTAATCCTATCCATTCACCTGGTTAAAAAATCCTGGCCTCCACAACACCACACAAATCTCTTGAATCACTCTGGCCTGTTCATACCATGACCCTAAAGTATGTCATCATAAATCATGCATGAAAAATCTATGGCACAAACTTTGAAAATCTGACAGGTAAACACTTTCAGATCATGCGGGTTGCATGCCTTGCTTTCTAACTCAATTTGGAAACTTCTGAGTTTGAAATCTAGCACTCTTGACTATGTATCACAGCCCTTGAGTACTGTTGCTGGCATTACGGGTGAATCTGGAGATGTTTTTGAATTTATGTCCCAGGTCTTTGTCAATAGACCTACACGTATTATTAATCCGGAAACTGTCACATCAACAGGGTAAACACAATTTGGATAAGTACCTTCGAATACTCTTCAGAAGTTATCCACTCCTATTTTTCATTAATAGTTGAAAAGTAGTCTCAGGTACTTTAGGCCGTTACCATTAAGAGAGACAGAATTTTCATCACTTCTACGTCGCCAGCTAAAAAACTGAAGAAATAAATAGCGGATACTTTTAAGGTACACATAAGTCAGTACGACTGTTTCATTCAGCACCGCGGAAAATCAATATCAACATCGCCTGGTTAAACCTGGCAATGATACCGTGTTATTCTTTATCTAGAACAGTTTGAATTACGGAGAGTGTTAATATATTTTGCCTCTCACTGCCTTGCAAAGGCAATAATACGGATTGTTCACTTTTGGAGTGGGGTCGTATTCATGAAAAAACTGTTCACACAAAACAATCATAGCCGGTAAATGAGGTAAAGATTTTCCATCATCCTTTAAAAAACATCACTACCTGACTGTGATGACTTACTGACCAATTTCCAAAATTGTGCAGCTAATAAAAGCACAATGCATTAGTAAACTCTTAAAGAAACTCTCATTGTGTCAGTGAGGTGTGGTTTGTTTGATTTCTTTAAGCAAGAAGCTACGACAGGGATGACACTGATGATCACTGGCTTATCATGATTTTGGTGACGTTTACTGGTGCTCTGTATGCAGCCTTTTTTCTTTAGCTTACTGGCAGCAGCTACAGGTATAGCCGTTGAACAAGACATGGCAAAGGATATGTACATCCGAAACCACGCCAATTCCAAATATCAAACTGTCTTGACGAGGCAGTCTGGTCAGCTTAAATTCTCAACTGCCCACATTCACACTACAATACCGACACTCTGAGTAAACAATGCTGTCTCTCACAGGATATTGATTCTCCAGGGTGATTCCAAACGACTCTGGTTACTAAACTAAGAAAATTATCCTTTGTAGATACTTTTAACTGCATGGAATTAGAAAGAGACAACTGAATGTGAAGAAGGCCCATCATGAAGAAGTCAATTTGTGGGCCATAAATACTATACCGGGTCATTACCAGCAAATGGGGCCCTATAGCAAATGGCGGTCATGAAGAGCAAACGAAGACATGAATAGCTCATGGAAAGAGGTAACCCCAGCATACCAACAGGTGTCATTAATAGCAAACAGGTCGAATATCCAATCTCACAGCTCAACTTGCAACCAAGGGTTAAAAATTAAGATCCAGGGATTCAATAAATGGCCATACAGTGAGTAAAACCAAACATCAATATCGTACAAACAAATTATTAATTCAAATGGTCACAAGACAAAGTAGATATTGATATGTTTGTAGAAACCAATGTTGACCTTTTAGACCACTTGGATGAAAATGCAAGTGGGCGAGAAGAACTTGAAGAGATGATTTGTAAGTTTTATCCAATATTTTGAATGAATTTTCCGACACGATTCACTTGAACATGTTGAATTGAATCTCAAGTGCATCCGGATGCAAAACGTATGGCACAAGTTGCAATAATGTGAGGGTTTTACAAGGCCATAAGTACGGTTAAGTTAGATATAATGGGAAAGATGACCTCGAAGTCTCTTCTGGAAATTGAGATTAAGAAATTTAAAGCCACCTCCCAGTGATCAATCTGAATTGTCTTTGATGCCATACATCTTCAGTGATATAGTGGCAGTCAAGTTTAGTATATCACTAGGCAAGTTTGGTAATTTGACAGGCAAGACCTCAAGGGCTGTCAGGAGTAAAATGAATTGGCTATTTTGAAAAGATTTCATAGCACAAGGCCACAACCTGAAGCTAGTCTCCATGCTAATAGATGCTAATAGGTCAACATTTTGTCTCGCTCCCACCAGATATCACCAGACCATCGAATTTCATTCACATTATCGCCAAGAAGCGTAACTTGTGGACACAGAATATTTCATTCGGAAAATTAGACGTGGACCCTTGGGGTGAAGCCTCTCAGGATATAACAGTAAATTGTTAGAAACACTGAAAGTGCACGAAACTTATTTTCATTCATTACCAGATTATATCAGACATAGGATTAGGGCCTTGGGGCCTGAAATCCTTAATTAGTTAAACACTAACCATTAGAAGCACTGGAATCTTTTATCAATAGTGGTGGTTTTGGAATGTCCTTGGGATTTCCATTCCTCCCATCATTTAGGTGCAGATCCAGGATTCAGAGAAAGAGGGTGCACCAGGTGCTTCACTCTGGGTGTCCTTTTCAAATTTAAAGATTTTTTCAAACTTTCACTATTTCACTGTCAGTTTCAAAGATTTTTCCGAAAAAAGAGGGGACACGCGGCAGCTGCGCCCCTCCCACTTGGCTCTGCCCCTGTGACGTTATCTGTTCTCACACAAATGGGACATCGCAGGCCTACTTAAATGTTCCGAGGCAGTCATGCACCATACACATTCAATATTTCATACAGATAATTAGACATGCCCCCCCCCCCCCCCCCCAGATGCCTCTGGGTGTAACAGCACAAGGCAATAAATTTCAATAGCGTGAAGCCAGCTTTCAAGCTAATTGCGCCCAAAACGTAAATATCTTGTCTCTTGTCTCGCTGCCAAAGGAGCTTACCAGACCATTGAAGTCATTCATGACACAGCCAAGAAGCGTTACTTGGGGACACGGAATATTTCAAACGGAAAATTAGAAGTGGGCCCCTGGGGCACAGGAAGCCTCTGACTATAGCAATAAATTGTTGGAAACATGGGAAAAGGGTACAAATTACCTTCACTGATCCTCACAGGAGTACCAAATACTTATAGCGGAGTCTCACCGGTGTCACCAGTACTTTAGCTGGAAGCGATTTCTGTGGAAAGACACTGCAATCAACAAGAAAGCCCTTCTATTTCTGTCGATTTTTTCATGTGTCTGAGCTGATTTTGTTATTTTATAAAAAGATGTCGAGCGAGCGTGAAAGTACCAGGGAGAATATGAGGTGGAATTACAATCTGTCTGAGAGCAAAAAAGTCACAGGTGTAAAGAGAACTGCTGTAAACCACCAAATATTTGCCAATTGCAAAAATAGAACGGCGTGAATATTTGGCATTCCCTGATTATTCTCATCACCTCTGTTACTCTGGGGAAAAAAAATCTATCAGAAATTAGGTCCTTCTGGGGTAAGGTTTTGAAGTTAAATGTCAAAGGGCTACCAATTTAGCAATTTCTGTCGACCATTTTGGTCCCAGTGCATCATAATTGACATGGTAGCTGTCCGCTTGATATTTCCTAAGTGGATGACGCCAGGAAACCAGGAGTCTATAACAACACAATCTGCCTGGTTTACATGAACAAGTCTTAGCTCGGTATCAATTGAAATTGGTCAGGAACTAGGACAGGTAAAGGTTTTGGGTTCATGGGTGTTCTGGGTTGAGAACAGCCAGCGCGGCTATTGCCTGACCATGGTTCGAGACCTGAGAAAATGTTTTTGTCTTCCATTTGTGAGCTGACGTGAGCTTTGAAAGTACAGCCAGCAAGTATTAGATCTTTAATCTAAACTTGCAGCCACTTATAACTGGCTGTATTTTAAAAGCAGCAGGCAGTTTCTGCCCCGAATAACTACAGATTCATGGCCCAGACTTGAACTGTTTTGAGAGTTTCAGCCCCTAAAACCTGTAAGTCTAACACGATAAAATGATGCAATATATTGCGTTTGACATGAAGCGACAGAGAAATATATGAGTTTATACAAGGATACTTATTTCCACCATGATATCATTTATCAACATTTCATTACAAATATTTATAGAAGTACTTAGGGGAGCTACTTCTCAAACATTACTTTTGAAGCCTCTTAGCTTTCTAATGATAAATGATTCTACGTATTACACTGAAGAGATTATAGATATTTATCTTTTCTGGTCACTACTTTACAACTATTCCATGCGAAGACTACAAAAAAATTTGTGCGTAATGAGCCAAAAAATCGCCTTTTACATTCTTATAAATTGAAAAGCAGTCACCTGCTAAGAGTAATAAATCACCTGATTCAACAAAATTAGTCTATCCTAATAATCCATATTCCTCTGTAACTATTTTAACTGAATAAGAAACAAAATAACTTGAATTAGAAACAAAATATCTGAGAAAGAAAAAAAAATCTTCATAATAAAATATTGTAATATTTTTCTTCTCAAAACACAACTTCAAAGTGAAAGAGATTGCCATTTGCTGCAAAACTATATAACCAGACGCAAGAAAGGTTTTGACATCGTCCAATTTGTGCCGGAATTATTAAACCATCAACAAATTTAGCAACCTGCATGGAAGTCAGATATTTTTTTCATAGGGTTATCAATTTATGATCATTATATATTTTAAAGATTGCCTTTGATGAGGATGTCACAATAACTAGATTAAATACGAGACCTAAATTTAACCTGCATGTCTAGCTACTTGGAAAATCACGAAGAAATTACATCTGTTTTGAAGTCACTTTCCCACTATAGATCAATACTTTTAATTCGGAACAATGTTTATGGTTGCCGGCGCCCCCTATTAAGAGTTAAAAAATGAAAGATGTCTTCTGAAGTCCTCTATTTTCACATTAGGCTTATTTAACTCAAACATCAAAATCTAGGTGGTGATGAGGTATTTTCCTTTCTGTTTCGAAACAGCAAGGACCAAGCAGAAAATCGTATCAAAAACTTGAAACCCAACTAAGGCCTATAGTTCAAGAAGCATGTTCTAAAAATGACCAGTGTTGTCGTCCCAATCTCATAATTTTGCCAATGCTATATATCTTGCAGCACAGCAATGTCAACACAACAATATGATTGGTGTCTTTCAAAATATTGAAACAATAATTCTTTAAATTTTTTTATCTGATTGCAACATTAAGTCATTTCAACCCCAATCCAAGCGGTATGGAATGTACAACACAGACACGCATTATGTTCATTGACACCCGTTCTCAAAATACTTCCATTATGCAGTCAACAAAATTAACGACCATAGATCCGAATATTTGTAAAATATCACATAAAATTGTAGGCGTCAATCAAACCCACTGTAACTAATGTCATCTGTGATCTACATTTTCACTGGTTCTTTTCAATAACATGGCAAACTTAATACGCACCAGATCAACAATCATTGAAAAAATTGATTCCTGTAGGAGTATCCACCTTAAATTAGCGACAACATCAAGCGAATACTGCATGACATCACTGGCATATAACGTAACCTGTCGCCGTCTTTCTGCTTTACCCATATAACGTAGCAGAAGTACCGCATCGCATCAAATCTGTGAGTCACTGGTCCGCCTCCGGTGAACGCAGAAATATACAATAATCCCCCAGCAGAGATCAAAGGAAAGAAGCGGTGATATTTACTGCTGAGGATATCCCGATCCGAAACGGATACACGCTTTTTAACGCTGTTACTTACTCCCTATAGAAGAGGTGACCCAGTTTCTCTGAGATGACTAACACAAATCGTCACATGAGAGCAGAGCATTTAATGAAAAGGGATACAGCTATTTTAATTTGGTTCTCAAAAGCTAAACTTGTAGTCATTCATTAAGACCATATATGTAGTGCACATAATACATCACAGCTCATTTGCTCCGCACTTTAATGGCATCAATTCTATTCTTTCTTCCCTCCTCAAGTCGATTACACATTTTCCCTAACATTTCATTGAACCCATTATCAATTCTATTCATTCTTCTTCCCTCAGCAGATTACACATTTTCCCCTCATGATTGTCCTATCATTTGGTTGAAACTGGTTTAAATTCTATTCTCAATTACTCATTTGCCCCACACGATTGTCCTAGCATTTGGTTGAAGATGGCGACAATTCTATTCTCAATTACACATTTTCCCCTCTTGGCTGTCGTAAAGCACTTCTTTTGAACCTAGAGTTGATTCTATTCTTGCCTCTGCCCTCAGTAGATTGCACAGTCCCCCCTAACATTTGGCTGAACCTGGTGTCAATTCTACTCTTTCTTCTGTCCTCAGTAGTTTACACATTCTCCCCGCATGGTTGTCCTAGCATTTGGTTGAATCTGGTGTGATTTCAATTTCTTCATTAGTCCTCATTATATAAGACATTTTCCCCACCATTTGGTTGAACCTGGTGTCAATTCCATTCTTTTTTCTGTCTCAAGCCGATTGCACATTTTCCCATCTTGACTGTCACAGCTTTTGAGACAGACAAGGAATCCCAGCAACTATTGTGACCCAAATTACTCGCTGGCGCAGTCGGTGGGAAGTGGGCGTTCCATCAAAAGATGCCGAGACCGCCCGAGGAAAACCTTGTTCTAAGAGGGACCCGTTTCGTCTGTCACATGATAAAGTATTAACCTGACTAGAAATTAAACTCGAAACCTAAGAATTGACAGGGTCTACCTTTGGTTTATTTAGTTCAAGAAACCGACGAAGTCCCAACATCTAAAATCAAACGGAAGAAACCGGACTCAGAAATGGAGGAAAATGAAATCTTAAACGTCGCCACCAAATATGGTGGTATCTCCGGGCCGAGGAATCACAGCCAGAATTAATGGATTGAAAATTGGAACAACTGTGGAGAAATTCCTGTCAAGTCATCAAGATTTCAAGCTGCTAAAAGCTACTTTAGTAATTATGGTTATACCAGACATGCCAGAATGGCTTAAGTGCTTTGTCCTTTATAGGTTCAATTTTCAATGCACTCAGGTGTAATAACTAAAGATATTTTGGGCTCTTTTTAATTTAATGCTGGTTTCTGGGAATTTCGATGCCAGGGACAGAAATAGCTGTTGCATCTCGATCGTCCAACAGGGACTAATATGATGTAATTTCTTTTATTATGGGATGGCCTATCATGTGACTAACTCGACAACTTGATGTCACTATTAACCCACTGGTCATCTAAATTAAACATGCTGCACAGCACCGAACAACCATGAGCATAATATCTCGCTTAGATTGAATACTATTGACTGGCTTTATATCGGTGAACCTAGAGTATACAATAAAGCCCAAGGAAACCAAGGTGAATTTTAATGTGAGCGATTCACGTTGTCTGAATTTCCCGGATACAGTCTGCCCGCCACTTCCCCTCGAATGGAAGGGATAAACGTCCTTGTCACTCAGCGACAAACTACTCAAATTATCGCCATTTTAAATATCGCATTTAAGTGTTGGAATTGGCGTAATTAAATTTGTTGACAGTGCTGCATTTGCATCGCAGTTTAATGATGAGGAAACTGGTCTTTTCTAGGGTTCTAGTACAATGATGCATGGCATGATGTACAGTGAGAACCTCTACCTGTGGTGCTCAAGCAGGCAATGGCTGGCACTATATTCATCTTCACTATTTATAGGGAACGCAACATTCGAGCCATGCAGGTCAGCCCTTAATCTGTCAAAAAATTCTTTTTGTTGAAATTTTTGCTGATTGCAATAGTAAAGAAGCACAAACATTTGCGTTTACAGTAGTAGGACTACTTACTATACTATTGTTGACAGACTAGCAGATATAAATGTAGTGTAAACATAAGTTAAATTAATTTAAGAATCGAATAATGCATATTTTTTTATTACGAGAAATGGAAAATGAAAGCAAGCAAAGTTACTGTACCCAGTATTCACAATGCAAACACTACACGGTCTACTCAAAAGGATGTTATTGTGCTCAGAGCAAAAGGATTGAAAAAAATTCAATATATTTGTCCTCAGGCATGTTGGAAATGTGTTTGCTTGTAAAAATATACCTCTGAGAAGCTTATTTTTAGTCCGATTTTGAAAATTAAAAGCTCTGAAGAGAGCGAGGCATTGACGTTTCTGCTCTCAAAATCATCATTTTTCAACATGTGCAAGAGGAAATAGACAGTGATGTGTCTGAAAATGGATATTTCACATTCCTGTACTCCTGTCTTGCCAGAGAGTTGAGAATTTTGTAGTGACATCTACCAAACCTGCAGACAACTAGCAAACAGTAGCTAAAGTTGCAAGAGACACAGCTTCAAATCAATAATAGGGAAAGGAGCATTGGAGTGCGGTGTTGTACTGATTAAGGTGTCCACATTAAAATCACAGGGTAGTCATAGAGTTTGAATTCTGGTGAATAACTTGCTTGCTCCTCTTCGTACCTAGAGGGGCACATAAGGCTTCTATCTTCAGTCTCCACCCTGTTTAGTGGACAGCCTGTCTGTGGATGGTTCCCCACGTCAGACCAAGCTGTCTCATCTCCTATTCTACTGTACGTCGCCAGGTCTCCTTTGAACCGCCGACGGTTGATGTAAAATGCCACAACACAGGGCTGGGTCAACCAGAGCCTTAGTCATCATTATCCACACTCTTGTTTCAGCAATCAAACCACTGATTTTCACACAGTGACCTAAACACACAACTTATCAAAACAGAGCCAAGCCTTCCTTGGCTGAAACATAAAAATCGTAATGAACAAAACCTTTTCCCTCAATGTTCTCTTCAATTTCAACTTCTGGTCTAAATCATGTTAATGTGCCATTGGCGTGTTTGACTCCATTCAATCCATTTTGTCTGGCCCATTTGCCTTAAACATTATGTATTGGCGAAATGTATCTAACTTAACACCAGACCAACAGCTGTTGTCTCAGGTCGTGTTGTTGACTTCACACCAGACCAAAAGCTGGTGTCTCAGGTTTTCTGCTGACTTCACACCAGACCAAAAGCTGGTGTCTCAGGTTTTCTGCTGACTTCACACCAGACCAAAAGCTGGTGTCTCAGGTTTTCTGCTGACTTCACACCAGACCAAAAGCTGGTGTCTCAGGTTTTCTGCTGACTGAACGCCAGACCAAAAGCTGGTGTCTCAGGTTTTGTGTAGCAGCAATTTACACGCCAAGATCAGACTGCTTTACCTTTTTTACTTTGGCGAATGGCGAAATTTCTTTCGATTTTTCAAATCAAGATCAGCCTGATTTAACCTTTTCTATGATTATTTCCTCAGCAAAGTACAGAACTGAAAAAGCCAGAAAGCTAGAAATGTAAAACGCCTTAAGCCTTTCTGCTCCATACTCTTTTATCAAGGAAGTAGACTAAACATTCTGCCAAAGGCATCAACAGCAAGATTTTCAAGGGATCTACATCTAGATTAGTTTCTTTAAGTAGCTTTATAAAGTTGAACAGTCAAAACTTTAAATTTCATAAGAGACAGAATATAAGCCACATTTTCTAATGAAATTCATCAAATTTGAACAGAGTAGTCAACTTTCAAGATAAATTATCAATGGCAGTTAACACTTTTAGATACTGTAATCACAAATATTTACCACATATGAAAAGAAAATCTTCAACAAGTCAAAAGTAAGAGCGTTTATTTATGCTGGTAAAATGAGAAATCATGAACTTTGACCTCTGTGACTTTGAAATGAAGTCAAACCAAAAACCGCTGTGATAATATGATGTATCCTCAGTAAATGCACTAACCAGATTTATTTCATGAAATTTTATTCAGGAGCAATTGCCATATTTCTGTTTTCAGCAAATGCCCCCCCCCCCCCCCACTGGTAAAACTGTGTATTACATCGGGCCTATGTCCAATAGTGAACAGTGCCTACTGATGTGCTTGGTGTTTTTTCGATTGACATGACGCATTGCAGGCAAATGCATTCTAAGTATTGCTTGATGTCAATGCTGCACACTGCACAACCCAGCCATGATCCCTCATGATGCGTCAAGACAGTCAAGACAATAACGACAGCAAAACTGCTCCAGCTTAGTGAAATGGTAAAAAGACTATATTTGAGTGGTGATGTGACTTTTTGAGAAAGCGGTTTTGAACATTGGTCAATTTTCAAAGTTGTTTTTCAAGTAAGTTTTTCAAGTTATCAGGACACAACTATACCTAAATGCTCACTGGCAACCCAAGCGACAATATCAACAAAGTAAAAACATCTCCTCGACAGTGTTCTTTATATAATATGTTTTCTTGCCAAATCAACTTCTCCAGTTTCCGAGCGGAGTGAACTTGATAGCCAGTGCATCACTTATAAAAATTGTCCACAAGCATGAGAAGTGGGTGGTGTGACTGTTTTACAAAAGAACAGTTCTTTCGCAGGAAGTATCGGGAACAATCGCCCCTGGCGTATCATGCGCCTTGAATAATAAGGGCGACCATAAGCAGTATCGCTGCCTTAGGGGAGAGATGACCTATAACATCTTGTTTTTACACAATCAATGATAATCATCACCACCTTGACATTTCAAATGGTTCCACCATTCTTCTTCTGAAGTTGGCATCTGACCGCTAGATGTTGTATCGGCAAGACACTGATCCCACACGTGACTTAATCTGTAGCCCCCTCCCCTCGTCTTGATTCATGTTGGTGAATCCAAATCACCTCCATCACCCATCTCGTAAATCATGTTGGCTCTCTCTCGCTACCACTTTGCATCGTTCCCATGGGAAATGGTCCCTTTATGACTATTTGAAACCTCAAGGTGATTATTGACATTGATTGTGTAAAAACTTACTTCATATCATTCAAATAGGCATGGTACAATTTGCGCTATGATAATATGTTTTTTACTGCTTGACCTGATTGATGGCTGGCTCTTTCAGAAACATAAGAGCATCATACATCGTCCAGTATCATCGATAAAACAATCCTGCAAGTATCAACACTGTTACACTCAAGGTTACTTAGACTGTAAGTCAGCTCAGGAATTGAACCATAGATCTACCAGAGCCATCCACATGCTCCTCCTCTTGCATGTCACAAGGGGTGTGAGAAGCCATTTAACATAACATGAAATGGGAAGGCTCAAGAGACTATTGGTCCAAATCTCTCAGAATGACATTTTATTGATTCAATTTCTTACAAAACACCTAACCGATAACAAAATAACACTTCCGTATCCCAGCATTCATGATAACAGGACTTAGTTCTCTCGAACGACTTCGCCAAACGGTACGATGCTACAGATACCATGCGAAATACTTCCGGAACTCGAACGTGTCTCCAACATCTCAAGAGACGATACGATGCTATCCACCCGACGAGAGGTTTCTATTCAATAAGATATCTGATTTGGATTTTGATTAAAAGTCGTGCCAGGCCGCAGGGAAATGTGCTATCCTGCCTTTGACTCAGTTTTAGAGAGAATTTATATTCCAGCATTATGCTGGGGGGCAAGAAATTTATCTGGGTTGGTTTTGAAGAGACACAAAAAACATGCCTCGAAAAGACATGATTTGAAAAGTGACCATATTCCCCCCAAAAAGCTTCAGCTCAACTGACTCCACTACCATTTCATAAATATCCTGGAAGTATTCAAACCCCATTACCTTTTTACTGACTCACCCTGAAGCGTTGAAGCCAGAAACCGCTGCAATTTAATTGTTAAACTTTGAAAGCTTTTTATTTTGAAAGCAAGTTAATCTTAATGGAGCCAATGGAAAGTCACAGACATGTTTTAATTCTCTGAAGTGGGCGGTTAATCGCTTAGAATTGAAGTCTGACTTTATCTGACTTTTGTATTCATGCAGAGCTACCACCTCAACATGGTTGACTGCAAGTCTATTGCAATTGTCTTCTATGGGAACACACGGGGAAATCTCTTTTTCTTCACAAAAATGGAGTGAAATGGAATACTTTATACAGCATAATAACATCAACAAAAGGACAATTAACATCAGTACTCTATTTTGACACATTCACTGCTTAAATGTCTTGGGTTACTCATCTTCTCCTATCTTATCTTTTCAGAAAGCACTTGTCACAAGAAATCTGAACGGAAATAGGAAGCACCTCATTTGGAGAAAAACGACTCATTTGTATATTAAAAAGGAGATAATTCAGCCCGGATCATAAAGATTACCACTTCGCATTCATAATCTGGAACCTGAGGAACGATAATCAGGTATCATCTTAGACTCGGATGTGTTACCTCCATCAAGGAACTACGGATTAATATTCAGCTTTCATTATTCGTTCAGTTCTACCAACAGGAGAAATGGAATGCCTCGACGTCATGAGATTTCTAAAATAGCAAATCTTTCAGCCAAAGGTTTCATATCGTGTGTTCAACACAATACAATATGGCTCAATTTCTGATTGAAATGATTCGGCTTAAGTGCCGCGCATAGCTAAGGATAAGCTGCCTTTTCTGGTGGTTAAAAAATATCTTTGAAACGTGAGGGATAAGAATTAAAACGCGCCAATAAGAACCAAAACGTGACAAACAAAAACCAACTACTTAGGAAAACGAAACGCTTGTTTCTAAGGCAAGTCGCAATCGCAGGTTTAATTTGACGCCAATTAATCCAAAATATTTAAAATGGATGAAAGCATGGATCTACTGAATTTCACTTCTGTGATGAACGAATCACATGGGAACGTTCCCTATGGAATTCTTCCTAGCGATAACTTCACCGACGACATTTTCGCTAACTTTACAAACGGGACGACGGCGCTACCAACCTTTGTGACAGATTTACAGAAGTTCAGTGACTATTACGGCGAACATATCCACGGTTATTTAGCGGCCATGGTGTCTGTATTCGGTTTAGTATCGAACATACTTAACATAATAGTGCTGACTCGACGTCACATGGTCTCCTCGACCAATTATCTATTAATAGCATTAGCAGTGGCGGACATGTTCAAGATGGTGTCGTACTTGCCGTACTCGATATACTTGTATATCATAAAGAAGCCAAAAGTGGAGCAAATTCATCCCAAGGGTTGGATTATTTTCATTCTTATACACAATAGTTTCATTATAACGTGCCACACGATCGCTATGTGGCTAACAGTGTCGCTTGCTATCTTCAGGTATATTGTAGTCTGCCATCACACGCAAGGTCCACGCCTATGCAACTTATACAGAGCAAAAGTCACCATAGTCGCCATATGTGCGGCTACGATTTTATTCTGCATACCAAATTATATAATGATGGACGTCGAATATTATCCCGAAATCGGAGGTTACTGGATGACCTTCCGGGAGATTCAATACAATTGGCTCCTCAAGGGTTTCAACTTCTGGGTATACGGTGTCGTTTTTAAGATCGCTCCGTGTATTATACTTTCACTGCTGAGTGCTCTGCTTATCTGGGCGATGTACAAGGCAAACGAGAAGCGCGAACGTCTAAAATCGCAGGGGAAGCGTGCCGAGTCGGAACGAACACACGAACACAACCGCACCACGGCCATGTTGGTTGCTGTCGTTTTGTGCTTCGTTATAACCGAGTTACCGCAGGGGATGCTGATGTTGCTCAGTGGAATATACGGTGATGAATTCTTTTACAACATTTACTCTCCGCTGGGCGATTTAATGGACGTCTTCGTTTTGATAAACAGTGCTGTGAATTTTATACTCTATTGTATAATGAGTCGACAATTCCGCGACACGTTTCAAGCTGTCTTCTTAAAACCGTGTGTCAAAAAGGTCCAGAACAGTAAACAAAATGGGCTCCATTATAGTACTATAAATACACAGTCAACGCGGGTATAATAGTCGATACGTGGATTGTGCGTGATCTGTGACAGGTTACGCCACCTTTTTGGACAATGTGTCATGATACTTGTGACATGGTTGCTAGGGGATGTGACATGACACGAGTGTGATAGTTTCTTTGATAATACACAAAACGCTGGACTCATGCTTACAACTTGTGATATAAACATATTACGTTAATGTTGTGCAGGAAACATGGAAACAATTTCAAACGACTTACAAAATGGCTGTCTGAAGTTACCAAAAAATATTGTCGCTTTGCAGAAGTTACTGTAAAGTGGGTTGAAATTGTCTCCACTCGCAAAATCTTATTTTGGCGAAACTATTAAAAGTTTAGCCCACTGAGATATCTTTTAACATCATTTTGTACAATGATTCAGATGAATGAGAAGGGTTTCCATGTATGGTTCAAGCTTTAGGTCGAAAAATGTATGACACAATTACACACCACTCTTGGCCATTGTCAGCCCATCTTACCGTACCAGTTCACCAGATCAAGAAAAAAACTATACAAGATCATCTGAAAAAACAACTTTTGAATTTTTTTAGCTAAAATCTGTTGTTATTTTTTAACTAAAAATTGACAACTTCAGGCTGCTATTTTTGATACACCTATAGTAGTATCTACGGATTGTTCTTACTGAAGTCTGGATGACTTATGGATGTGATATTGTAAATACATGTATGACTGACTGAGATATATATCTATTGTGTTTGTATTGATATACGATAAAGTGACGAAAAATATTCACATTTTATAAACGCGGAATAATGACAACGACGAAAGTGGGCACAAAGCGGGATTAGCCCTCTTGGATTGCAGAGGAGTATATCACGGAACTTATCTTTTCGGAAACGGTGATATTGTACGTGATTCTGGATGTAGCCGTATGTGGGGTGCTGTATCAGGTGAGCAGAGGGATAAATCATGAGATGAAAGGTTGCTGATACTTATTAGTATTGTTTGGGTCACTATCAATCCTCAAAGGAAAATGTCTTATATTACAGAAGTTGCACTACAGATTCCCACTCCGGCTTCATCCTTAAGGTTGAGTTGCAGTTATCTTGAGATGAATGCGTTTTAATTTAATTGTCAAAGCACCATCTGCATCTTTACAATGGTATCCAAATGATGCACTATCTCTTCATAAGTAAACACCACCAAATTTAGAAATAATCAGACTTATGTTTTCGTGGTCATACAGCTGCCAAAAAATATAACAAGATGCCCAAGGGCCTAGCGCTCAGCTGAAATACATGGGTCAATGTACACAACATGGAAAGTACCTGGTAGGTCTCTTTCAACCACGATTTTGTTTAACATATTGAGCGATACTGTACCCACATGTTGCAGTAGAGTAAGTACATCTATAATTATCCCACATGTTGCAGTAGAGTAAGTACATCTATAATTATCGAATGATCTGACATTCTGAGCAAACATGTTTCAAAACTACATTTTCCTTTCTCAATTGATAGTGATCTCATGTGAACCAGGATATTCTTTTGTTCAAAGTGTTATTAATTTCAATAGGGACTACCCAACTACTGAACTACCAGACGACAAAACTATAGTCTGCAGGAACTTAATGTGATCATTGGGCATGTTTGGTCAGAAAATATACTTTGTTTTTTAAAATCTTTGAACGATTGTTGCAAATCAACCTCATATTAATGTCCTTAGGTGATGTCATGCCAATTATTATTACTTTAGAGATGAATTAAAGAGGCCTTCCATCACATGATTTTAATAATTTGATATAAGACAAGGTTAGCCACCAACGTCAACAATGTTAAAGGAGCACCTATAAAACAGTATTTTTGTGCTTCCTTCGACATGTTTGAGGAATTGGAGATTACATGTATATTAAGTGTAAAAACTATAAATATATTTCTTTTCAAACAAAAGTAGTTACAGCTCTGCCAAAACGTCAATGGTAAACTGCACTGAACATTTGTCAAGGTTTGTCAGAAAATGCTTTTGAAAATCTTTCGGATGAATATGAAAGGTTTTGCGAGTAGAAAGTATCAAATATCTGGATTACTGATCAATATCGTTATGTACAATACCCATTGTCACAAATTTAATTTATTGGAATTTAATAAACCAAGAGGTGTGGGAGGTCATATTTGATTTTTGTTACACTGTTTCAAGTTATAGAGGCTTTCGACCAAACTTGTGCCAATTTCATGTGTGATGAGACATACTGCACCCGAGGACATTCTGCATTTCTTCACACAACCAAGGCTGTTTGTAAGTCCATGGTTAATAACAATTATATGTGTGGGGGTCACCGGTTGAAGGATGATGTTTGTATCGTCCGTATCTAAATGAAGATATCTTATGTACTGCTATAAATTAACAAATGCCTATACCTGATTTATTTGGAAGACTTTCAGACCGAGGACATCCTCAGTTGTAGGTCAGTCCACAGCTCAGTGATGATGAATCTAAACGCACATTCATAGCTAGTCATCCAACAAGGTTGCGTTTAAGCAAACATTCCACAAGCCTCGCTTCAATCAGAGGAAATCACAGTCACGAAGTGCTATCAAACATCTAAACCCGCACTTCAAAAGTCAGTGACCTTTGGTGAATAGGAGCCAATCTGGTTAAAAGGTTTTGAAATGTTTTTCAACAGACTGAAGTCCATTTTTCTTCATTTCGTAGCCAGGTCTTGAATGTAAATGCCTTAATGAAGAAGTTTAATGCGCTCACATTCAAATCTGCCTCAACTCTGTTAGCATTAGAATTTCAGATGAGAGAAATTGGAGCGCCTGGAATTGTTTAACTCTGCATTAGCTTTAACCCTCAAGAAGTTGGATTACAATTGCAATCACACTTGGCCTCTGTTAGCTGAAGAGTAGCACATTCGTGGTCTGAGTATTAAAGGCAAGAGCAACACAATCCATGGGTCGCAGGTTCAAAACCCAGTCTGATTATCATCTTTATCTGCTAAAACTCGAGGGATGCCCATCTCGATCACCAAGGTTTTTGCATCTTATCAAGATTTAAAATACCCTCGTATGTTTTAAGGGAGTATGGACCATGAGGTTCAGGATGATGAATGCCCTGCATGAGCCTCTCCTTCACCTCATGCAATGTGCCTCAGTGGAGAATTTAGAGGCAGTTTTTCTGAAGGACTTTGAAACAGTCAAAGGCCAGTTTCAAAGCTACAAAACCTGCCATTATTATAATGGCTGAATTGAAGATAAATGCGAGTGCAAGCTCATTCCACTTCAGAAGTCAGGGTCTGTGGGCCAATGTCAGTTCCTCTTGCCTACATGCCCTTCAGTGTGGAAGGCAACGTGAAATTACATTTTTATCGAAACACCATGTATGAAATGAGTATAACGAGGTCAATATGACACAAAGGTGACTCTGGATGATATATCAGACAGCCGCAGGGCTGTGCGATTTATCAATCAATGATTCCCGATTAATTCAGCAGCCACACTCAACTGACAGATCACATTTGTGATTGGTATCTTTTTTCGCATCAACATGACTTGTAAACATCGTCGTGAGACAAGACATATTTGGGTTTTTCGAGGAAGTGCACTGTCATCAACATGCCAATCTTGTTTAATACCCAAGAAGGTAGCCGGAAAGGCGTAATGGAAGATCGGTGGAGATGGACTTGGGGCATCATCCTTGGGTGATAACCTCCCCAAGACATGACAGGAGACAAATGACCCAGGGATTGATGTCAAATATCGTTATCTCGAAATGTATCTCTTCATTATGATCACCACAATCTAAAGTCATTGCGATTATGTAACGACATCATGATAGTGAAAAATGGCTCTGACATCAAAAATGAAAGTTATGGGCATATGGTGTCTAAATTTATCAATCATGTCCACTGCAGATTTGTCTTTTGAAACCTTAGTTTTTCGCTTAAAATTTGATTTCAACATTTTTTCATTTTTTTCCCGAGTCTGCTTTAATAATCAGTGACCCATAATGGCCCAGTGAATGAGATAAATGGTGTGTGTTGTGTGATTGCTTGAAAATGTAAGGAGCTTGTGTGTTACATTAATTTGATGATGTGATTGAATGAGAGAGAGTGATTGAGTGAACAGAATATGACTGAAATTCAGAAACTGAAAGTCTCATGAAACATGTTGTCTTTCAACCACTTATAACTTATACCACACACTCTACAATCTGTGCACACTCGATGTCCAGGCCTTTGTTACCATCGTTTGTGCAGTTGTACCCAAAGCATCTGTGCAAACAAATTGTTTAGACAAAGCCACACTTTAAGGTCTCACAGTCACTTTTAATTTGTCCTCACCACTTGTAAGCCTATATCACTGCTTAACAAGCTATGCAAACAAGTGCTGTCGAGATTGAGACATTAAAGGCCTACACTGTTCATAAAAAATTGAAAATTTGTAATTGAATTTGAACATTTTCAATTGCATAAGTAGGAACTAAATAAAACTTTCAGCATTGCCAATGTCTAGACAGACATAGAAATGCTATAAATATCAAGTTTAAGCAAATTCAAATTCAAATTTTAAGCGTCACAGCATTGTTTAATATTGTATTTCTATTTTCCTCCACGAGGTACCCCTTTAAGGTACCACAGTACCACTTTTTGGCCTATATCATTGCTAAACAATCGATGTAAACATGTGTTTACCAACAAATTTAAGGTCTCACAACAGCTTTTGCCTTCAACCACTTGTAGGCTTATATCATTTCATAACTTGATCTGCAAAAATGTGCCTCTAGACATTGCCGCATTAAGGTCTCAAAACCACTTTTGCCTGCAGCCGCTTGTAATCCTAAATCATTGCAAAACTGGTTGTGTAAACCTTAAGGTCTCACTAACGATTTAAGCCTACAACATCACACGCCAAACTTGCCCTATGTCATCAATATAAATTGGTGTTGCATTTTAATCTGGGCACTGAGTCCGATAGACTGAACTGAAGAAGAAAATGCCAATTTAAAGTTAATACCAAGTTAAACAGGGCCCTGGAAATATGCTTGCCTTGATAGTTTAAGGTCCCACATCACTTCATCATTGCAATACAATCCTAAAGCAACAACATGTAGACCTCACAATCACTTATGCCTTCAACCACTATATATATCACTGCATACAAATCTTTACAAGCAAGCAGACAGACTGGCAACTATCTCAAAACATGGTGGAGTATGATCATTCAGTTGGTTTAAGATCTCACCTCACTCTCATCATTGCAGTACAAACCTCAAGACCCAGCTACATTAAGGTCTCACAAACATTTATGCCTTCAACCACTTTATATCACTACATATGAAAATCTTCACAAGCGCGTAGACCAACTGGCAAATAATTCAAAACGTGACCTGTGTAGTATGGTCATTTAAATGGTTTAAGGTCTCACATCACTTTATCATAGCAGTACAATCCTCAAGAAAAACATGTAGATCTGGCCATATTAAGGTCTCGCAATTACTTATGCCTTCAACCACTTTATATCACTGCATACAAATCTTTACAAGCAGACAGACTGGCAACTATTTCAAAACGTGAATTCTGTATTGTGACCATTCAATTGTATAGGACTTGATATTGACTTTTTCACTTCATAACAAACCCCCTGCAAACACATGTTGATCTTGCCACATAAAGGTCTCCAAATCACTTCAACCACTTTATATCACTGCAAACAAACCTTTACAAGCGAGCAGACAGACTGGCAACTATTTCACAACGTGACTTGTGCATTGCGGCTATTCAATTAAAAGTAATTGGTGGCGTCCATAAAACAAGTTGTCAATGACAGCAGACAACACGATGTTTTTTTTTAAGTAAGCACCAGTGTGAATTCAGCATGGATACCAGCTGTTGATTTCCCATATGGACTGTTTTTGATAATGATGGATGATTGTTAACCATTTACACAAACAGGCTGTGCAAATAGCTAATAGACTGTTATATTCTGAATTATTCCAAGGTGCGTGAGAAAGAACGTTGCACCAGCATAAAATATTTGCACACGCTGCAGTGAAATGGGCTCGTGAAGTTGTCAACATCGTAGCATAGAACAGGTGGTAAACTTGTCTATTGAACTCATTTGTACGAGAAGCTGAGGAGTTCAGCGCGCTCAACTTTTGGTGGCCCAACCAATGGTGTCCACTACTGGGCTTGAACCTGGGCATGCCGAATTCCCAGTGCTGGTGATCGGTTGCTTCGACTCTTTTCCTACAATGCAAGCTGGTGTCTCTCCCATGAGGCAGGTTATCAGAATTGTCTGAGTGGTTTAGTTTGTTTGTGACCTCACCTTACTGTCACTCATAAAATAAGGCATTGCCTCTTGATTGGTGCCATCATCATCATCAATCAGACAACAAAAATAAAACAACTTACCAAAAACCCAATCCCAACTTTAGTAACAGGGTGTCAGGGGGTGGCACCATGTTTGTCAAGATGATGAATCTCATTGCGATGACCTCATCATAAAACTTTTGCTCAACATGCTCAAGTATGCAATTACACTGACCTCACTGTTAAACTTTTGAGCAATGATGCAATTACACTGTTGGCACAAAGCGAGAGAAAAAAAACAAGCAGAGATGATATATATTCTATTCAACGGCCTTATTTTCAAAATCACAATGGTTCATTAGCTAATACGCTCATTCACAACCCAATCACTGCCGCCAAAAATACAACTTCTTACTACAACTCATTTTTTCTTAAGAAATAATGATTAACATTTACACACAAGTAAAGCTCAATCATTTTGTTATGGGTTCATTGAGAAACTATCGTTGGATCATTAAACACAAGAAATCAGCCAATGATTTTAAACTCAGCAAATAAGGTTGCGGCAAGAAAAATTACCTGAATGAATTAAAGACCAACATTCACACAAGGGTAGACCTCAATCGTTTTATAAACAGCTTATCGAGAAACTAGCACCGGTGAAGTAAACGGGGAAAGCAATCGATACGTCTTTAATCGAGCTTCAACAAAGCTGGTGTTGGATTAAGGTTGCACCGAATGTGCCTGTCGTTGCGACAGATTGTCTCGACAATGGTTGCCTAATGACTGATAGCTCTTGAGAATGGCGGAGAAGTTTCTCCGTGCATTATGCCCATTTCTGATGCCATTATACACACACTGATGGAGTGAAAACATTTTGCGAATGATTTTGTGAATTTTAACACAAAGCTTTTCAGAGTTCTTTGTATTACAGTAGTGATCAGATAAGATTAAAAGAACACTATCTGATGCCATCATGAGCACTGATGGAGTGAAAACATCTTGCGAATGATTTCGTGAATTTTAACACAATGCTTTTCAGAGTTCTTTGTATTACAGTAATAATCAGATAAGATTAAAAGAACACTAACATGACTCTGCAACCTGCTGCCAAAGCAGATATATACATGATTAACACGAAGATGTAATTAGCTGCATCAGCTACATGCAGCATGTGTACTTAATGTTGTTTGGAAGCCAATAATTACAGTAAACCGTGATCAACCAAGATGAAAACAAGATTAGAATATGATTTATTATCGGCAATATATTCACCCAGCGAATCAGCATCTCCTTCCCATGAGGACACTCTGATTGTCAGTGGAGATAACAATATCATTTGAGCGGGAAAACAGACAAGACTTGGGGAAAGATTCAAAATTGTGTCACGTGAAATTTTAATACATGCAAAGTGCATCTGGTTGTGAGCTCACTTCTTCATACTTAACTGTGTTCAAAATGGAAATGACCAAAAATGTTTAGATCTCCTGCTGAAGAGTAAACCAAGTCGACATTTGCATTTATTTGAACTTTTTTTGCCATTTGCCATAATATTTTTGAGATTCCGGAGAGGCTTCGAGGGGTTTTCGATTTGCTAAAAAAAACCGAAAATCCGTTACATGTCAAAGGGTTTCAAAAGCTCTAAAGCATTCATTTCTTAGAGTGTACTCCATCCTTTATGCTTACATTAGTTCGTTTTGTGGACAACCTGCATAAAGAAAGTCCACATTGCATATTGAAATACAAGTACAGTAGAACCTCTCTATTAAGGACATCTTTGGGACTGACAAGAGCTGTCCTCAATAGAGAGGTGTCCTGATTAGAGAGGTCAAATTGAATGGAAACAACCAATTTGGGACCAAAACTAGTGTCCATAATAGAGAGGTGAGAGAGGTGTCCGCAAGGAGAGGTTCTACTGTACATACTCTAGACTCACCGTTCGAAGACCGGTTCAATACTTTGAAGCATGACCGCGCATTGAACAGGCCATGGTCCCTTGTTACTGATTGGCCCACACTTGTTGGTCTTCATGTATAGTAAGTTGATGGGACCGTGGTTGTCATTGGGAATGAACAGATCACTTGTGACCTAACCACTATAATAATTCTATCAGTGGTTATGTTTCCCTGTCTATTAGCCTAGGTCTATTGACAAGGACTCTTCAATAAAAGAAATCGCATTGATAATAAAGTAAAATCTTTAAGTGCCTGCCCTCTTGAGTTCTAACTATGAAATTGATGCGAAGGCGAAAGGTATAACCATTTCACATCGGATGTCGCCCAACCATTGTCAATCCTGATGTAAAATGTTGAATGGGATCCCACGAAAATGTGCATAATATCTCAGGGGACTTGGCCTGCATATCCAGAGACAGTGGGTGATATGAATAAAGGCTAGCAAATGCTTTTACTTCAATTTTGTACAGAAAGGCCAAGTGTAAATGTACATGGAGTTTTAAATAAAAGCATTTACTACTCTTTATTCATATCACCCAGTGTCAGATCAGTGAGGCTAGAGCATTTGGATGAGGTCGGGTGTACCTGTGTGAGTGTTTCAGATGACCAATGAAGTATGCATGGAAATGAGCCAAATCAAATATGCACAGAAATCGACAAACCAAATAAGTGGTCCTGAAGGTGCTTTAGACGAACACATTACAGCCATTATACAACATAAGATCATATGTACTGTAACCAGTATAAAAGGAGCCTGGGTGTCAACTGTATGAAAATGGAGCCTGGGGGTCAACTGTATGAGGCAGAAAAACAGACAGAAAATGATTATGTGACATTGTCATTTAGATATTGTTCCATTGTCATGATCATAGCGTTCCCCATGGGCTGATGCCATTCTTTCTTTGGGCAACATATGTGACCCGCTCTACCAAAACTAGGCGCTTGTCGCATCTGAACTTGACAGGTTGATACGGACTTGTTGTTCATTTCCCTATTGTAGACCTTTTGTGAAATGTGACCAAATCAGTTTGTAATAGATTTCACAAAAGGTCTACAATAGGGAAATGAACAACAAGTCCGTATCAACCTGTCGAGTTCAGATGCGACAAGCGCCTAGTTTTGGTAGAGCGAGTCACATATTCTGATTGTAAGTGGGGATTGTAATAACCTATATATTACAAACTCTATTGGACAACTTTGAAGTATATTTTGTCCAGTTTGACCATGAAAACTTTAGTTCCATTTTTCCAAACGTAGGCCCAGAGGCTGTTTGAAGAAATCTCGCCTGGCAAATATTGACATTTGTGGAGAGACGAACCTAAGTAAGAAATAAGCCCCCTAACTATTCCTGAACAATTATCTGCCTCCAGGATTAAAGTAGAACTCAAATAAGGAAACGTTTGCTTTACTTTGAAGAAGCCACTCAGAAACAGAGGAAATGAAATTTCCAGATAGATAAATCGCGACTGAACAAATTTTGGGCAACACTAATATCTTGTCGCTAAAGTGCAAAAGGGAAGTTGACTAAAAATCGGTAGTTAACGCCTCCCCCTAAAAAAATAACCCGTTTCTGAACATGCCACGTACGATGACCTTTTGATAAAAATTGCATGTCACGACTTAATTAATCTTCAAACAGTAGCATGCAAGTTGAGCGAATATCGTCGCATGTGATTCAATTGTCGCAACATGTTCATGCAGCCATGATTTAAACTGTTTGTTTGCTGGGTTTAGATAATGCAAACAAAGATTTACGTTTGTTTGGTAAATAACTAAAATAATCATCAGCACAAATCTGATCACCTGTTTCCATAACCGGCTTTATGAAATAAATAACAAAACTTTTCTGCAATTTTTAAAGGTTTTTCCGAAACAAAGCCTTCCATAATGGATTAATTATGTATCATTTCAAGGAACAAAATTCTAGCAGACAAAGAAGGATAATCGCTTTTAAAAAACGGAAAACTATTGGAAACCAGCTGGATTGAAAATACCAGTTCCATTCTGGGAACCTTTGATGTGGTTTTATCAAACGCATAAACAATGGGTACAAAGTAATAATTACATTGATTAGCGATATTCAACTATCAATCTCCCAATATTGTTTTCAATAAAAATGTTCAACTAAAACAATGGCATTCACCATGAAAGAACCCAGTTTAGTGGCTTTTTGATTATTGGCAACTGCGAGTAATGTCCCTACATTATGATTAAAATGTCAATAGCTCAAGTCCCGTAATTTTAACAAAGTACATCGGCCATACTTGAACCCTCAGAAGCCAAACTGGAATGAACCTAACTGTCTGAAGGACAAAAGTTTTCGATATTGTAATAAAAATAAAATTTTTAAACCAACTACAGAACCAATGAGTTAGCGCACCTGCAACAATGGGTGACTTGAAGGTGTCAATGATGGAAAGAACTTTCAAAAAGATTCAAAAGAATCTTTCTCATTAGTTTGAAATATCAGCGTATGCCATGCTCAAAGAACAACTCCGACTGTGACTGTTCTCAAATAAAATATTTGAAGGTACGATTGGTGCAGTTCTGTCTGGTTCGATCGTTCCTAATGCCAGCTCTTTCTTGATCAGTTCCATGCAACTATTTTAATCATGGAGAAAAAAAATTCACTGTCTTAAAAGCACCTCTTGACAGCTTTCGATGGGTAAACTTTCCCAATTTCTATAATATGTAATTATATTTCAGTCACAAAAAAAACATAACACTTCGTGTCAAAGCTGTTTCATTATAGTTTAAATATGCTTTAATGCTCCCAGACCACAGATAAGCACCGCTAAAAATGCTAAATAACACGATTTATAGGCTACGACAGCTTATTAGCGTTAATTAGATTTGTGCCTGAGTGAACTACTACATCATACATTTTACCTAGGCTATTATAGCCATTGATTTTCAAAGCCCACAGACACATCAGAGGATTTCGGGCAAATAAAAAACAAAAAAATTAAAAAGAGTTTGAATTTGAATTTTCAAACATCCACACTCTTTTATAACCCTTTTTACTTCCGAATGTTTTTTCTAATTTTCATAAGAATCTGTAAAACTCAAAAGACTGTAGCTTGAACAGAGAACAGTTAGATTTCTCGAAACTGCCATAGAAACAATCTACTACTTGGTTTTGAAGGAGTTAATTGATTGTAAAAGTCATGGGGGTCAACAAGATGCAACTCAATAATTGTGCAGCATACATCATCATCCGAGCAGTAGTAACTCGTAACTCGGCCACAGAATTCATAAGTGGATGTGCTTGAAACTAGTCCTGCAGAGTTTGAAACACAGAATGTGCATGAAGCATGCTTCAGATGACTTAGAAATAGCGGACGAGTTTAGAGTTTCACCACTAGCTGTAGCTGTGACATCCATATCGACAGTGCTGTTGCCCTTAAAGGGGGACTACAGGCAGGAGCAGGGGGGTTAAGTTGGCCATCTTCGGGTGACGAATATGCACTGTAAGAGCACTGGCGCATGTTTGGCTCACCACTGAGTATAATCCTCTTACAAGTGTGAATAGTTTTGACCTATTTTGAGATGGGAGAGACGCCAATTGGCAACTCAGCTGCTGCATATATAGTCCCTTTAAAACTTTAACCAGCTCATCACAAAAGATGCACAGCACCTAATCTGAACAGATGAGCAACTTAGTCACCTCCGACATAATGATCATGACAAGTGTTAGTACTAATTAATCAAGACTAACGAAGTAATTATCATCTACGGCATGAAGTTCATCCCTGATGACTTCAGAACTATACACCCACACGGAAGATGAATTCATAGACAACAACAAAAGTGAGAAGAACAATTTTTTGTACCAATTTTAATGATGATGGATTCCAAATGGAAGGAACATCAATTTCATAGAATACAGATTGTTGAAAAATTCATCAACACCTTTGAAAACTCAAATATCTTGTCTGGTAATTTCACAGTTTTACAGCCATTAGCAGGATGCATTTAAGTGGAAACTAATTTTAAAAGATATATTTCGTATACATTTTAATGATGGACTGTAACTTGGAGGAACATCAATTTTATTGAACACAGATTGTTGAAAACCTCATCAACACCTTTGAAGACTCAAATATCTCGTTTGATAACTTCACAGTTTTACACCCATTAGCAGGATGATTTAAAGTGAAAACTAATCAAAAGAAAGTCTAATGATTATGTGTTTTAGGCATGTAGTGGAAGTCATATCCACAAAGAGGCTTAGTTTTCTTGGTAACAAGATTTATGGGGCAGAGATAAAATGCTGTTATTGTGATGAGTAACGTTCTTACTCCACATAAAACAAAAAGTGAACTTTATTGTGTGATTTTGTCGCCGAATTCACCCTGAGAAGTCCAATTTTACTCTGCCCCAAAATGTTGTCATGAATTTCAGCTATTTGGATTTGGCCCATGGCCTAATACTGCTGTATGCTGCCCTGCTGGCAAATTACCTGTGAAGTGGGCCGGTTGAAATCGGCTTTACATCGGATTGCATGGGCTGAAAAACTGAACTGCAATGAATGTAAATATTGAAGAGACAATTTAAACAAACCAACCGTCCACGGGAGGGGGGGGGGGGGCACAAATGGATTACCCTTCAACATGTTCAATGGATGCACCTCCATTATTCATGTTATTAGTGGTTTTTACCATCAAATCTGTGAGTTATTTAAACAAATTCTGTTCAAAAGCAATAACATACATTGTATGCCATGTACATTTGCATTAATCATGCAGGCGATTGGTACATTATCAAAAACACCACAAATCACCAACCACAAATCATCAAGCGGATAAAACGGATAAAACGAATAAAACGCCTATCGCATTCTTTGTCCATGTATTGAATCGTGGCAATGGGTGTATGGTATCACTGACAGCACTGATTTAGTCGTCACTAAGTCTGTTAGGATGAAAATAATTCACGCTTATCTATAATGAAATGATGGGTCCGGTATGTAAATACCATTAATTTGACCTGGTGGAAGAATAACTGTATTGTGGTGAAGTTTCAACATGTTTGCAGTCACTCTTCAAATTGGGCAAATATGGTCAGGCTTTTTAGAAGTGAAAAAAGTGCCGGATGTTTTGGTATCGATAACGTTTTTCAAGTCTAATCCATCAATGGAAACAGATGTTATGAACATGATGGTATAATTTTTCGAAGTTAGATGATTCCATATTGACAATAACGCACAAACTTTGTACATTTCCTGTACAAACAGCAATAATGTAGCCATAACATTAGGCTAAACAATTTGCAAACAGACAGCACTGTGTGGGTAGTTTGCAGAGGAGTTTGAATCAGAGCTGCGGCAGAAATTCGAACAAAAGTTTCAGATTTTGGATCTGGTTACGGATGCAGATATCATATTCTACTGCAGTACTCATTCATGAGCATGCATACCCTGATATAAAACCTGGAATTTTTGTTCAAACTTCCGACAATCATGGCGACAATTCAAAGCCCTGAAAGGAGTATTGCCTTAGCATGTTAACAGTCTAGGTATCTTGTCGGGGAATTTTCCAGAGTGACTACACCTCACATTGCTCACACTGTATTTGAAGATCTTTCAAATAATTCCAGTCTCGCGCTAGACACTTATTTTATTTAAAGATCCTTTAGATGGTTCCAGACGTGCGCTAAGACACTTCTTTCATTCAAAGATCCTTTAAATGATTTCAGGCCCGCGCTACATGTAGACACTTATTTTATCTAAAGATGCCGGAAATGATTTCAGACTCGTGCCAGACACTTGTAGAGGATTTTCACAGACACAGAGTGATCAGAGAATACCAAAATGGCAGACAACATTTTACAATACTTGTAACATTCACAGCATGGAAACAATTTTGAATGATTCAACTTTTAAACAATTTTAGATCACATGAATATCGTCAGCTAGTTTATGTCTGAACGTGTGTTGGACATGACTGAGTGATGTGTGAATGAGAATGATTTGATGAGTGTACATGCATGTCAGAAATTCCGATAAGTGCCCAAATGGGTGGTGTAGTGGTAAGAGTGCCATTCCTAACTTAGATGTCAAGGGTTAAAATTCCTAATAAGGCACTTAGGTTTTTTTCCTGTGTTTGAATGTTAATTGACCACCAGCGGACCAATGGACACTGTAGAATTCAGCTCCGTCCGTCAGGCTTCATCAGTCATGTCAGTGACGTCTGAATTTACACAAATGCATAAACGCAAACAATAAGAATTCTCCAAGATCTAAGGGAGCAGTGACACCCCCTGTTCACTTGTCTCCCCCCATCCCACAGCCGCTTAAACACCCCACCAGAACCAAAAGATGTCTCGGGTTTGACCCTCAGAAGGACATCTCATGCGTCATTGAAAGTTCAGCCCAATTCATCTCTGCCTGGAAAGCTGAGTTGGTCCAATTCACTCAGTTGAAGTAAAATATATTTAAGAGGTCCTGCCTCGATGCAGTCAAAGGAGCATGACATGCCCTATAGATGAGAAGTTATGTAACAGACACCACGGAATGTTTGACTCGCTTGGTGATCATGGTTGATGGTCTGATTTAGACTAGTTTGATACAATACACCTCAAATGATGTTAAATGGTGATACTTTTCATGTGATAGAAATAAAGTTAAGTACTGTGCCACTGTTTGGAAAACAAGAAACTCCTCAGATTTATGAATGAGAACATTTTCCCGCCTTAAGTTTTTGCTGGGACATTCAAAACTCAAAAGTTTTTAAAGTGTTTTGTGACAGGTTTCCTTTAATTAGGTAGAAACAATTGAATCAGTGCAGTTTACCACCAAATAATTATCAGCCTATTCAGAAATCCCAATTTTTATAAGCATTTTGTGACAGGTTTTCTTTAATCAGGTAGAGAAAATTGTATATTAACATTGGATGTGACAGACTTCTGGTTTCCTTCTTGGATAACATTGTGACTTTAGTTAAAAAGTGAAGAACAAAATTTCCTCGGGAATCAGAATCAAGGACTCAAAGACAAGAAACTACAAATTTCACCACAAATGTCCTTTTTTCTGTTTGATGCTGTATTCAGAAATAGAGTGTAATTATCAATGATGATATGTAAATAATGTCATTAGTCACTTCAAAAATATATATAAGCGAGCCTTACATATTTTTGGTCATTGGTACTGGGTTCCATTAGCCAATTATTAGTTGTAAACATGGTAAAGATAGAGAGGTCTGGCAGCAGACAGAACGTCAAGAATTGAATAAGACATTTCAATGCATGAAATTTGGTATAGGAAAAAATGTGCAATGCCACATTTGGTAAAATTGCATCAGAGTTAACTTGGTCAAAATTGTAAATTATAGTATATTTGCCAAATTATTCTCCTTGATTTGTATTCAACAAGATGGTCAACCTCTCAGGTTTGAGCTGTTTGTGTTGGGGATGTTAGGGAAAAAAATCCAGGTTCCAATGAAAAATGCATTTGGTCAGTGACTTCCCAGTATTTGCTCAGTTATCTGAGCAATTTGCCCAAAAAAGGGGAAAATAAACATGTTTACTGTTTACTGAGGGCTGATCAATAACTAATGAGAACTTTTGATACCAGGACAACACCAGAGGTCAAATCATGCTGAAAATTCAGAAAACTGTTGCTACAACTTTTGTATAGCTTCATCTTGGTTGTTGGTTTTATCTCTATATTACTGGAAAGCATGATTAAAGGCTTACACTGTGCATTAACTATTTGAAATTTGTAATTGAATTGGATTTCAAATTGTGTAAATATGTACTGAATATAAGTGAACACCCTGTTCTTATTACATATTGATCAGCCCAGGTATACGAAATGTAGTTGCATTCATGCCTACTCCACTAACCAACAAATTCCTAAAAATATAGTTATACATGTGTCAGTAAGTTTTTATCCCGTTTTTAAACATTTAGGGATCGAGTATATCATAATATACGACACATCCATTGCCCAATCCTTTGCAATCCATAAAAGGTAAAATGACATCAGCCCCATCCCCAGTGATCTATAATATAACCCAGGTGGTCAGGGTGACACAGGATAGTTCCCACGAACTGACATGAGATGTTGATAATTGTAACCTTTGGCATGACACTTTGATAATTGTAACCAAATTCAAGGTAAAACTGAATGTTGCCAGTATTTAATAAAGTATAAAACTTTGTCCAAAACATCTTATGTGTTGTTTTAATTGGCATTTACTTTTTATTTCTTTCATTGAAATTATTGGAAGGAACATCATGTGGTTCTCTCGGCAATAGAGTCATTGGGCTAATGAAGTGTGCAGATTCATTGCATGAGTTGACATGTGGTGACAAGACAGGACTGGCTGGTGCAGACTTGTGGCATGAGTGGACATGGGGGGCACAAGACAGAACTGGCTGCTGCAGACTCGCGGCATGAGTGGACATGGGGTGCACAAGACAGGACTGGCTGCTACAGACTCGCGGCATGAGTGGACATGGGGTGCACAAGACAGGACTGGCTGCTGCAGACTCGCGGCATGAGTTGACATGGGGTGCACAAGACAGGACTGGCTGCTACAGACTCACGGCATGAATTTAAATGGGTTGCACAAGACAGGACTGGCTGCTGCAGACTTGCGGCATGAGTTGACATGGGGTGCACAAGACAGAACTGGCTGCTGCAGACTCGCGGCATGAGTTGACATGGGGTGCACAAGACAGAATTGGCTGCTGCAGACTCGCGGCATGAGTGGACATGGGGTGCACAAGACAGGACTGGCTGCTGCAGACTCGCGGCATGAGTTGACATGGGGTGCACAAGACAGGACTGGCTGCTGCAGACTCGCGGCATGAGTTGACATGGGGTGCACAAGACAGAACTGGCTGCTGCAGACTCGCGGCATGAGTTGACATGGGGTGCACAAGACAGAACTGGCTGCTGCAGACTCGCGGCATGAGTTGACATGGGGTGCACAAGACAGAACTGGCTGCTGCAGACTCGCGGCATGAGTGGACATGGGGTGCACAAGACAGGACTGGCTGCTGCAGACTTATGGATGTCTGATGCTCTCTATAGACCCATGAGTTTATAATGATGATGGTCTACACAAAGCCCCAACATCTTACTTTATTCAGAGAGCACTGCCCTCCAGAGATGCCACCAAAAGAGATCATAAAAGAGTTAACCTTTCGAAGTACAATGCCAATGGCATTTTTGAGACCAGAAGCAGTCTTAAGAAAAGTGTCCACATATCAAAAAGTCTTGACATTTGGAATAAGTAGGTCTAGTTCTGCTATATGGACACTCTCAAAGGTGTGGTTCCCCACACCGATGCTTTGAAGTTTGTAGGAACTACAACCATAAACAAGATTACTTTCACTAATTCACGCATATGATGGTATAGCTCCCTGACCCCCTCAATATTTTTCGAAGTGAGAAACGCTTCACAACTGATTCTTACACATTGAATGAGTCAGATCCTTCATCACCCTGAAGATGGCGTTCGTGTCATTTTAATGGTGAAGCCTTGAGAGAACTAATAAGCGGCTGGAGGGGGGATATTTTGCGAGAAAATAGTGAAATAGATCTACGAAGGATGGAGCTAAAATTGTTGAGAGATATGAAAATGTTTAGCTTATTGTATTGGTTTTCTTATAGAAATGGTGAAAAGCGAGCAAAATCTGAAAAGGATGTCTTCACGAACCGCATCACAAACAGCAAAACTTCCTTATCTGTGAAGGAGCCAAGGGGCACATTCAAATAGAGTTCGGAGACAATAGAAAGATCTTGCCAAAGCCTTAGAAAGAACTGTCAGAACTTGCTTAAGTCCTACGAGAAAACCACCTACTCCAGAAATGTCTGGTCTGGGGTTTTCAATAAGATATTGATTTGCTCCAACCAACAGCCATGGTTTTGATTCAATCTGTAGAGTACTTCTTGGTGAAAATTCGCCTATGAAAAGACAGCGTCAGGCCAAGATACCTTCAGCCAATTTCTTAATGAGAGCAGGGACGGCTGAGGCGAAGATGCAATAAGCATGTAAGTCAATTCGAAAGTGCATGTAGTGCGAGCTTTATGTCTGTTCCTTTATGATATTAAGCAAAATACCAGTGAGCAGTTGCAGTCAATGTTACCGACCATTCAATATGACCCACACAGGTTCTCAAACCTAGAGCCAGGTACTTGGTGCAAGAAGCCAGGCACTGTAAGCTGGAGAAGATATCATGACACAATACAGGCAGCCCACACAGCACAGATCAAACTAAGAGATCATGAAGTGTATTTCAATGCAAGTTGAATGGATTTGCATGCAATAAATGCACAGTGTCATGTATTATTGCAAGCATTTCTGAGTGAAAAGAACAGGGACTTGCACAGAAGACTCAGAATTATAATCTTTTGAAATGCAAGATGACAACACGTAGGTGAAGATTTGTTTGAAAGCTCCCAACGAGCACTTTCTCACTTTCTCCACTTTCGGGAAATATTATATAGATATGAAATTTTCCCAACAAAGGAGTTATTGTATTGCTGGAAGGCACAATAGGACATACCTAGTGCCTTTGACAGGATTTGAAAAGAACAAGAGTATTTCTCCTTTAATGGGAAAAGGGCAGGGAACAGTTTTGGTCAAAAAGTGTGTCTGAGTCAGATTTGTGAAATTGACCAAAAATCATCAAAATTTGACTGCAAATGTTGTCTGAAAGATGCTTTTTATCACTTGACTAAGGGGCAGAATATCAAATAATGACTGAAACATAACATTTCTTTGGTTTTCAGGGGGCAGAGCAATTTTCAGGGGTAAAATGACTCCCCCTGATGGCAGCAGGGGACAGCGGCCTTGCATATAATTGTATGCCTAGACAAAGCCTCATACCACACTGACTCCATTTATACAGTGACACCAAAGCCTTACATCTCCTGAGCTTCAAAGGCCCCTGGATGAACGATGCATACAGACAACCAGAAATGTATACATTTTTGTTTCCTTTGAAGAGACACTGGGCCTCATCTGCCCGAGTAACAATAATTAACAACAGAACAGGCACTTCTTAGATATTTTTAAAAAGATGCACATCTACTTCAGACTCCAGAACAAGTGTACTACGATGACGACAACTTCACGTCACCAAACCCAAAGGGCCCTGGATGGTATATGTTTTTTAATGAAAATAAAAGGAAATCTTTCTTTATTCTTTGAGCATGGCAAGAGTACCATCACCATACGCCCAGAAAACGTCAAGTACATTCCTTTGAACAACTTGAATCATAGGCCTACCGGGTCTGCTTGACGTCATTCATTTTCTTCAGACATGGTTATCCTCTTAAGTGCTTTTAAATCGCACAACAAAAACTTCTGGCATGTCTGAAGGAAATGGTGTACAACTAGGGTCCATCAGTTTCAAAGAAATCTCACTTGCAAGACATTTGACAGACGGGATTAAAACTTGTGACTTTCGCTGAGACGAAGTGTGATTTCCGTAGGATGCACCAGAAACCACTAGTCTGTGGTGGGGCATTTGCAGTCCATGCACAAGAGCCCAGCCGGATCGCTGGCTGTTCTCTAATGTCACAGAACCCCCTACGTCTGATGATAAATATGTACAGGTACAATATTTTGTTTCAAAAACTAAAACCATAATCATCCATACAAACTGCTTCATTGCTTGAATTTTCACTTTTTGACAAGAAATACAGCAGATTTGGTCCAGGAGTGTTCAAATGCAAGCCAATGAAAGTGTGTTTTAGATGCGGCTTTTTTTCAATAGTGAACACGACGCTGAGAAAGATGAAAGAGCCGTTTTAATTGGGCAGGGTGAATTTGTACGCCACTTTCTGCAAATAACCTTAGTATACTCCAGGGTCATTAATGAGGGGAGGAGCGTACGACTGACCCTGGTATTCGAGGATGAGACAGTGCATGTAGACTCAGGGGAGGCAGTTTATACCCCATATTTAACTAGCTTGTGGCTAAACCAACAGACCACATTGGAATGAGCAGCTTGTTCGCACTGTACCTTCGATTTTCCATTTATGTGTTGGACAAGGCCATCCCGATTGATTTCATCAACATTTGCATTCATTTGGGACGTAAGTGTGAACGTTAGTCTTCTAATCGCCCCAGACCTGGTTGCTCGATTGACAAAATATGCACCAAAAACGTGCACAGCCTATTCTAGACCATATTTCTAAGCATTCCGATTTACGCACCGCTATCCTGAGTCAATTTCATTTACCATGTTTACGCTAACTTTATTGTGTATTCTGATCTTCTGCCAGATTTTGCACCCAATTAGAGAAAGTCATGGTCTTGTAGCTCCAAAGTTGCTAGCAGACTTCAGAATTCCATTAAATCTCCTTAGAAGTACTGCAAGTGCAAGGACTGATAAGATGAGCAAAACTTTTTTTTAATGAGATGGTGTTCGGGAGTGTTAAAGGTGATTTCACAAGACCAATGTTTCAGCCCACTTTTATATTTTCTCTTACATCTTCTCATTTCCTGTTTAAAATTCTGGCACAGATCAGACCCATAATGCATCAACTGCTCGGCTGCAGTGCGATGAGGGCATTTTTCTGCTCCCACGAAGTTCGGTTTAAGCAAAATATTTTAGAGGAGAATGGAAGAAACATAACAATAACATTTTACATTCTAATATTTTTTATGGTCTTATAAAGTGTGAAAGGTATTTGCAAATTGTAGAAAGTTATGAAAGAAAAAACCTTCTTTGAAAATTCCCAAATATGTCTATTGCTGGTCAAGATCCGTTATCACAGCTAACTTCAAATCTTTTTCCAGAAGCTGAAGGCACACCACCTGCTATCATAATGAGGGGCAGAAAAAACAATCTTATTTTCTTATTTAGGAAATTCTGTATTGTATAAACTTCCAGTGAGCCAAAAAGTCTTGCCTAACTCTCTCAACCACTTTCTGCCTATTTAGCAACCATCTCCGACATATCTGATGACGACAATGGACGCTACAGTCTGACATTAAAACCTATTATATTCTATATCATATTTCCGTGCCTTATTTAAAATCGTTGATATCCTCAAATGGATGTTATGAGTGCTATGGCTTCAGAAAATCAGTTTATTATATATAATTTGAATGTCATGTTGAGGAGATTGTGTGGGAGAGAAAGGGGAAGCTTTAGGGGTTGCATTAAAGTCTCCAAGTAAAGTTGACGAAAGGTAGAGTGCTTCGAAAGCAACAGTATATTTTAAATATTACGCTTTTGCTCTCATAAAAAACATAAGGTGCAATCCTGTGCCAGTTCAATGATGTCCTCAAATAAACCTGGAGATTGACATAGAAACCAATATTTTCCATACAAAAAGATTTTTTAAATTCTTAAACACCTGCAAAAGGCTAATTTTTGTTTCTGTAACCTGCGATTATAATCATTGCTCTATGCGATGAAATGATCTCTCATCTACAGATAAAATGTATAACCAGTAATCACTAGGTTTGATATTGATTGAAGGTTGTAGCGATCACCAATTCTTTTCGCAACCACTGTGATAACCACCGCAAATAAACTTTCTTTGTCGCGTTCGACCATGAACACAGGTCCCAGCAATTTCAATGCCTTGTCTGAGTGGCGCTTTAAGACGACTTGTTGATCGATCTAAATCAAGAATCGTCTGGTCTCTTCCGACCTGTGTTGACAGCTCATGGCCATACACAACCTCTCCATCTTCTTCATCAACACAGAAATCTCACAAATGAAAAAGTTCAAGATTGCCATGGCTTTGCCACCAGCAATTTTGCTTGCCCAAATATTGATCGAGAAGTGAGACTACTTTAAAGGGTTACGCTGTTTGTAATTACTTTTGGTCCAGGTAAATAGAAATGGCAGTTATACACAATGGCGTAGTCCAGTTCTCATGCACAGGAATTGCCTGAAACAATCTATAGGATTAGAATATCTGTCTTTACAATGGCAATGCTAAAATTTATATCTTGTACGTATTTACACAATTGGAAATTTTCAAATTCAATTACAAATTTCAAATTTTAACGAATGGCATATGCCTTTAATGATACATCCTAAGACTTAATTATTGAGAGTGGCGAGTGGCTCTAATTGCAATAACCTTGGATTCAAGCTAAGACTATTCATTAAAATTCTAAACCTCATCAATAGCTCTCCACACACCAATTGTACACTCAACTTGGTTATGTGGCTTAACCCTTTCGCAAACTCAAGTCCACAATGTCACCTACGATGGACCAGCATCCTATGCAGGGGGAGTGGTACTCTTAGTCACTTAATGCTACGAAATTTTGGATAAGGTCTTGCAGGATGAGGCACTAACCACTTTGCCAATAGCCCAGCAGATGTTAACTAACTTCTCTGCGCAGATTAGACTTGTCGAACTGAACAGAAATACCTGTTTCTAATTGGAACCCATAGACTACCAGAATCAATCCTTCAGTAAGTAATCTCTAAGGGTGTTATGTGGTTTGTCATTGTCATTGTTTGATGCACAAACATGGAGTTTTGACTTTTGAATCTCTGAATAATTTCAAAACTTCTATCAGTTTTTTCTTATCAAATGTGCCCAAAAATTTTTTCTTTCTTTGTCTGAATCAAAGTTATCTGTTGAATCAACAAAGAAAAAAACCACCTGGGATTTTTCTGTTTACAACAAGATCATTACCTCACGCCTATACTCCCTCAAAAACACCTAGCCATCTAATAAATTGAGACATCCAACCAAACGAAAAATTCATTGCGTCCAGTAATTGGGGATATATCTATTCAGACCTCAGCTACAACTAAGGGTATACCTCAAGGACCGCGGGGAAATTAGGTATAAAACCTGGCAAATATCTCAGACCACCAAGATCACGCCAAGATTAACCGCATCTCAAACATTCAAATACACAAATTAGACACAAATTATCCGTCCGTTGCGTACTCCCGGTAGCATTCTCACAAATTATCGGTATGCTGATCAAAGCTGGCGATCTACCCTCAAAGGTATAGATATTACCAACAGGATGCACAGACTTATTGGATACGTATAGACATGTCAGCCTAGTCCCCAGGGGCAAATATTAATTGACCAGAGAGTGTCGAGAGTGAGGTAAGGTGATGTTGCTGAAGCAGGAGGTGTTGGCGGGCAAAGTCGAATCCCCTGATAAATTAGCTGTGCAGATTTTTCGCGTAATTTGTAGTCCCACGATGCATTGCGGTAGCTGTCCTCGTCAGGTTGGGAAAACGCAGGTGGATTGTGGGAAATGAGGCAGGCATATAAGGTGTTTAGGAAAAGGGTCTATTAGGCAAAGAATATCTAGGGTGGTCCACAAGGCGACAATAACGTCTCTCATAATGGTTAACACTTCCTCACACCTGAGTCTGCCATTAATCAACATACGGTAAGACAGTCATTTGTGAACATATACCATATAAATGACCTCATCAGAGCAATAAAAACCTTGTTGATCATCTTTGGGGTCATGCTGTCTGTCTAAGAATAAAGCCACAACATTTTTCATGCCAAGTGAGGTAGATATTGCGATAGTTTATGTCAAATGGTATGTTTGTATTACCTTTGTGACACTGACATGACTGATGCTTTTATGCTTTCTGGCTGATTCTACTTTAACTCAATACGTTCAAAGGGTACAAAGATCCTCCTATTTCAAGTCTAAGGACAGAGGGATACAGTGTTTGCCTAAAGCCATCTATTATCAATCCCGAAAAAACTGCAATACATCAAGGGCTAATGTCCCGGAATGAGAAGAGGATCAATTAATTTCTTATATCAATTGTTTGGGCTTCCTTCAGCAAAAGAAACTTTTAGCTCACTATCGACAATGAGTAATCTTTTTCATTTCCTGAGGTAAGCTACACATAAACAATGAATTGCTAGGTGTTAGAAGTAATAAACTAAAGTATTCTAGTATTCATGGCTATAAACCCACAAAGTAGCTGGTCTAAAAAAATTAGTGCGAGCGCATCCCTAATAACGTAATAACCAAGGTGGTCTATCTGATAATGTAAGTATTTATCAACTTACGACTTACCGGCAGAATGAATGAGTGTGATTTGTGATCGCATGGATCGGAAGGTTGGGGGTTCGAGGTCGAGGTCCAGCCAATGACACTTTGTCTGCTCTATACTCAACTGATCTATAATGGCCAAGTAAAGCGTGCAGTATGTGTGTTCCGTGGTGTCTACAGGAAAGTTTTTACTCATTAACTTAGTAGAATGAACAAGTGTGATCAGGGGTTGTAGGTTCAAGGTCGAGCCAGTTCAACTCTGCATAATATTATACTCTCAACTCATCTGAAATGGCCAAGTGTAGACCAGTACATGCTTGTCTTGGCTTCTACAGGAAGGTTTCTCTTCATCAACTTCCTTCTTAGTGGCAAAATGAATGAATGTGATTTGTGATCGGAAGGTTGAGGGTTCAAAGCCAAGCCAGTGTCACTTTGTATACTCTCAACTGGTCCAAAATGGCCAAGTGGTCCGAATCAAATCCAGACAGGCTTAGTGTGTACAGAAATAGCCCGGTAATATAACCGTACCATACGACAGATGGCGTCGCGTCATTTGTTGGCACACTCTGCCAGCAGATCAAATTCTGATGGAGTGGACGAAAAGCAAATTCGGAGCAGATCCAATATCTGATCGTCTTAATTAACTGAGTCAAATATGTACATTACTTGCCGCTATACACATGCTACAGTTTAACTAATTTTGCAGTGTTTATCTCAGCTACATGTGAAGAGCCTGTAGCTGAGTGGTCAACACTGCTGGCTACCACGCAATAGGCCAGGATTTGATCCCGTGGAGAACCCAGAATATTGTACTTTTAGATGAACTGTAGAGTGGCTTCATGGAACTAAAATTCCTGGCTCTTCACTGGATGTCATCTAGGGAGACGCCCCTATTCGCAGTGACCTCAAAGGAATCTCGAAAACTCTGCCATTGCAGAATTTCCCCATAGAAGTGGGGATGTTGAAGTTGCTTGTAATTGGTGTCTGTCAGGGCAAGCAAAAGACTCCTGCAAGTGAGAAACATAAGTAGCTTACGGTGGACTCTACGTCTGGCAAAAGACAGTCACTAAGTCAATAAACCCAACTGGGGCCTTAATACCGTGGTGGCACGTAAAAATGCTCATCGAGCCTTGAAGGAATACTCCTTGAAGGATAACACCACCAAGCACAGAGTAAACATCAAACTGAGATATAATTTTGTTCATATTGACTTTATCTTAGCAATCAATTAAGGAAAACAATGTCAGAATTGAGAAGAAACTTGGTAGGAGTTGTTTTTAAGAGACAAAAGTGACCAAAGTACACACTTCCTTTTTTTTCAGAGAGAGTGACAATTCGCAACAAGCAAGAATTGAGAAAGACTAGTCTTTATCAATATATGCAACAAGCAATAGTTATTATCCCAGACATCTCAATCCGCTGATCTCCTTATCACCAACTCACAGAGAAGGGACATGTTAAAGGTAATGACACAAGCCAGACAATACTGATCCGAGATTTCGAAATGTCATATCATCACCTTTGCAACTGAGACCTCGTCATTGAGTTGATGTCCCTAAAGTACAGGCCAAGATCTGACATTTCCACGATTCCTTTACCCTACTTTCATGCCACAAACAGGTGTCGAAAGATACCTCTTCATTCACAATTCTGCTCTCATAAGCGTGGGACAAAATTTCATAAGCATGAGACAAAATTTTAACTTGTTTGAACTACAGATACAGAGTATCTGATTTCAAAAATGATGTCGGCCTATGATTTTGTACCGGTATGTAAGCCCATGATTACTTTGAGTTCTTCCAGACCTTTGTTCAGATTTGAAATTTGTTAAAAGATTTTAAAGTTTCAAAACGATTTCACAGAATCACTTCATAATTTTACTATCAGAAGCAGGCCGGGATTAAAGATTTACTAGTCTGAACACTAAACATAAAGCCATAAAATATGGTGTTTGCAATAAAGGTGACTTTTTGAGTCTAATCCTTTGAGTGATCTGACATTTTAATAATATCAGAATACATTTTCGGGTCTTTGATGCCATCAAGAATACATAACGACTAGTCATATATTTTCTTGATACTACAATAGGGTCTACAAATCACATTTATTATTTTGTTGTCATCAACAGACAGGATAAAACTTTAACTCCTTTCAACACTGACAGCAAAGAAATTGAAAAATATTATATAGGCCTTTGTTGAAGTTTGAGGCCAAGTCATAGAGTATCTCCCTTCTTGCAATCTGACATGTTTGTAGTTTTTTATTTTGATTTTGAGGATATTTGACCCCTGTCCCATGACTGATGTCATCCTCCATCACTTCCACAGGATTTGAAGTGAATGAAGCTGTGACTGATGTTGAAGAATACAGCATCAGGGAAAATACCACAACAATAAACATAAACTATTTATTTACCTTTTCCTAAAGACTGAAAATTTTAAAACCAACATTGCCTGAGCCACGTCCCATGTTAACTCAACAAGGAAGCAATATCGGATGCCAAAGGATGCAGCATCACGAAAGATACCACCATAATAAAGGTAAACTTTTTTCATGAACTTTTCCTAAAATCGTTAAAGAAGTTTCGCATTTGAAACTCTCAAGACTAGTCCCATATATTGCAATGAACCAAAACATCCTACATCCGATTTCAGAATTGTTTATCTCCATGGGGGAAGGACAAACAGGTGCTGAAGGATGCAGAATCAGGGAAGATACCGTGATGAACATCACCTATAATTCATCCTCTTTTCCTGATGACAGAACATATCGTAAATAATACTCGATATAAAAAAAGCTGCCTCATTATTGGTCATATTTTATTGGTTAATGAGATCAGCAACTGCCAGGCAATTATTTCTCTGTCAAGAGCCTTGACCTCCAAGTTAATGATATGGCTTCGTCAACAAATAGCGTGCTCAAGTATTTGCCCTTCACCCTTACCTGAGAAAGCACCGCAGAGTTCATTCAACTTTGTGCAGACATCACAACTAGCCCCTGTGACTACTGCCTCTATCGCTGAACGTGCCCACAAGATTTTGCGAAAAGACGGCAGACGATACTTTCAACCCGTTTTTGCGATTTGCGCAAATTAGTTCTACCATGTCCAAAGTCATACATGTATGATTGGAAATAGAAGAAATGGAAGTACGCGAGGTACAACTGTGGTAAATGAAGTATTGTGAGTACAATATCACGGCTGGGTGTCCTAGCTTGTTCTGCCTTGTCCAAAGTTTGCTATTTTGCAGAAAGATGATGGGATTTTAAAGAAAAGAAATGGACCTATGCGAGGGACAGGTAATGAACATATGTGGTACAATATCATGGCTGGATGTCTTGTCTAAGTTTTTTACAATTCCTAACCTCACAAACTGGCAAAATCTGATCTCAAAATTCGTAACCTCTGCTACGGAGAATGTGCTCAATACGGGCATGGTGAAACATCATTTGTAAATTCTCCTCTCCTGTGCATGGCTTAAAAATCTTGGATGCATGCCACGAGAAGTGTGGAGTAATCACAGGGGCGGATCAAGGTTTATGAGGAAGGTGGGGCCACTGACATTAGGCCAGAGCATGAACTCTATAGAGCAACGTTTTTAAGCATGTTAATTCTCTCACTAGAAAAACCTCATTTTTGGTCAACACAAATATGCACCCTGCAGTGTGTTTTTTTGGGTAAATTGAAAACCCCAAAATGGTTTGTGAGATTGAGGAAAACCTCTAAAAGCTCAAAAACCTTTCTAAGAGTACATTTCAAAAGAAAGAGTGGATTCTCGCAGATGAACGACTAATTTCAGGAAAAAAGTCTCAGCACATCTCATATTGTTTCCAGCAATCTTTTTTTGGTCCTTGACACAAATTTGGTGGCTTGCGCACAGCAATCATCCCTAATGATCAGGTGGAGTCCGGTGGTTGTCTGCGTTTCACATGACAGTTTCATCTTCACAAGGAAATGACACGTTCTTTTTTCTGAGGAAATGATATCCGTCTTCACGCATATTGTCACTTTGTTCAAGCAGGGGTTGTACAAGGTGAAACAAAAAAGATTCTACACTTTTGATTTTGAATAACATACAATATTAATCATGAAGTTATCAAATTCTGTCCACATGTAGCTGAAGTTATCCACATGTGTTAACCCTTTAACTGCCACAGTTGCTGAATTGCAACAAGTGCCAATACGTCATTCATTGGGTTTTATTGAAAAGATTGTCTGAAGTTTTTCTGATAGATGGCGTGCAGGTAGTAGATCGTTTCTATGGTGGTTTCGAGGAATCTAACTCTTCTCTGTTTCAAGCTTTAGTCTTTTAAAACCAGGTTATCGGAAAATTGAAAATTTAAAAAAGGGTTGAAGTTGCTCGGCTGCAAATATGTCGAAAAATGTAAATGCCTTTTGTGCGATGTGTCCAATGCAGGAAGGGGTTTCAAACAAACTGGAAACAAGAGGCCGAAGGGACTGGCGCTGAGATGAAATACATGGGTACAATGTACAAAACATGGAAATACCTCTTTCAACCTAAAAAATAATGACAAAACGTGCCACTTATGAGTGAAATTTAAGAGCTTGAGCCCTATGACCTTGACAGATGGAGGGACAGACGCCATTCTGAACAGTTATTTTACCAGCTCTTCAGACTTTCCTTGGCTATTTTTCCTCATGGCGAGAGTTGAAGTTCGTAGATCTTACTCTTACAAAACTTGCACCATGATGACAGATGGAAGGATAGATGCCATTCTGAATAGTTATTTTACCAGCTCTGCTAACTTTTCTAGGCTATTCTTCCTCATGGCAAGAGTCGAAGTTCGTAGATCTTACTGTTACAAAACATGCACCCATGTTATACAAGAGCGGGAAATTCAAACAATGTTTTATGGTTACAAAACATGCACCTATGTTGACGGATGGAAGGACAGACGCCATTCTCAATAGTTATTTTACCAGCTCTGCTGACTTTCCTAGGCTATTCTTCCTCATGGCGAGAGTTGAAGTTCGTAGGTCTTAGGGTTACAAAACATGCACCCATGTTATACAAGAGCGCGAAATTCAAACAATGTTTTATGGTTACAAAACATGCACCCATGTTATACAAGAGCGCGAAATTCAAACAATGTCCTATGGTTACAAAACATGCACCCATGTTATACAAGAGCGGGAAATTCAAACAATGTTTTATGGTTACAAAACATGCACCTATGTTGACGGATGGAAGGACAGACGCCATTCTCAATAGTTATTTTACCAGCTCTGCTGACTTTCCTAGGCTATTCTTCCTCATGGCGAGAGTTGAAGTTCGTAGGTCTTATGGTTACAATACATGCACCCATATTGTCCAAAGCTACCATCACACCAAGTTTTAGCCATCTAGCCCTAGCCATCTAGCCCTAGCCATCTAGCCCAGAGGTGAGCTAAAAATTTATGACTGATATTTTGGATGTTATCAAATTCAAAAGTATATAATCTTTTTTGTGTTACTCTGTATGACGACATCTGTAAACTGGTTGGTTTATAGTGCAAACCTTAGATGGAAAGGCAGTAACTTGGTGAGGGACAGGATTAACCCTTTCATAACTGAAAATATCTGAAAATCACCAAAATGTGCACTTCTTGTGAGAACCAGAGGGCTTATCCAGGAAGAATGTTTGAGATAAGAAGTTTTAAATCTATGTTTAACAACATACCTGTGAGGATGTCCATCAAATGCAACAGGAGGAATGGAACATGAAAAGAGAAGAAAGATGCAAAGTGTTAAAACATTCTGCTGATGCTGTAAAGAGCAGAAAGCGCTAACTGACATGTATATAAAATCCCGCATAGACAAATGATTTAGCCAAAATTACTATTTTTTATTTCTTAGAACATTGATATTTTGCACACTTTTTACCAGTGAATAGGAGTCATGGTATGTTTAAAACATGCCTTTCACAGTTAATCATGGAATGCACTATTAACTTGATTTTGGTGTGAGTTTAAGCGGTACGCCACGCCACTTGTATACTAGTGGTCCAGAAAATAGAAGTGCACCTGGCCAGCAAGACGGGCTCCATTCAAAGTAATAGCTATGATAACATGAGGGATAGAGGTGGACTAGCTGGACATGTTTTAAATGCATCCCCGGCTAATTTGGGTGATTTATGGCCAGATTACAGCATTTCTCGCAAATAATGTGGTAATTTAGGTGCAAAATGAAACACTTCCAAAACACCCTCAGCACTCATGGTGTTAAGCGAGTGTACACACGGCAAAAACCAAACAAGTTGCATCTGGTGGTAAATTAACAAACTCTTGAAAGTGCTCGAGGAAAATTGCGTCTAGGCGAAGTAGCATGAGGGTGAAATTGAGAAGTTGTGTTAATTATGCAATTCAGGTTCGTGGCTGCTGAACATGGGAAGGCACTCGGTAGACCTGGGTTAGACATACCCTTGGGCAAATATAATTAAGTGTGTTTGCTGTGAAAGGAGCAGAATTTGAAATAAATCTTAACGTGGTGTATAACCTCTATGAGGTTCCTTTATAGACATCATATAGGGGAATTTTATTTTGGGCCAAGGTAAGTCGGCATTCAGAGTTAATAAGAAAAGGATGCAACTCGCCACAAAACATTTTTGTTTCCTTTGAACGGAACCTTTTGATAAATTAACGAGCAATAACATTGATTGGCTTCAAAGGCGTATGTATCAAGTTCTAGTCAAAGTGGTGGTCCCTATGGTCAACTCTTAAGTATTAAGTAGTATTGAGGACATCCTGTTAGCCGCTCGGGGAAGCGCCCTCATCAGGATGTCATAGACCCAAACTTTCCTGTATATGTCTATGTCTAATAGCGGCACAAGATACTTATTTTCATCCGAGACGGTGAGATAGGACATCAATGAATAACAATTAGCAATGTAAACACACACATGGCTCCCAACACCCCATGAAGTAAGGATTCGATAATCTAAAGGCGGTCCCCTTTTCGAACGCCTTGGGGGTTCAGCCAATCGGTTCCATTGTGACAAAACCAGGTGTTGCGAGTCCACGCCCAGGTCATTATGACATCGGTAACACATGCGATCCAGGATATGTAGAATCTGTGGGGTGCACCTATGTGACCAACATTGAAAACAATTTCTGTCATATCGAAAAATAAAGAGTTTTGAGGAGAAATGAAGGAAATGTATTCTTTTAGTTTTGTATGACAAAACTTCTATGTTTATAGCTACAAAATTAGAAATGTTGCCCCCAAGAGGCGAATTCTGTTTTGGCGGATCATGAAATCTCTTTCGGTTTTTCTAAACAAAGAAGTATTTTTTGCCTGATTTTTTATTTTTGCTAATCTCTTTAATTCGCCAAAGCCGCAAAAAATAAGATATCCACCTAAATTTGGAGGTTTACAATATAAGGCCGTGAACATAAAGGGGTTTACAGTATCTGGGAGATTATCAACAAGGGACCAAGAATAGAGTCAGGAAGATCGCATTACGAACACCATCATTTGTCATGGCCACTGCGACGATTATCTGTATTATCTTATCAACTCACAAATGTAAATTTTACCTCTAGTGATAAGCTAAAGCTAAGCGCAAACAAGGAGATAAAGGTAACGAGAAAATGTTGTTTTCTGAATGTTTTGAAATGTTTTCAGGGTCATCCACACATCCACACATCCACACGAGCTAATTGACACGTCACGTAGGAAACAATGGGAAACCATTGGTGAGGCCTGATCTGACATGCCATGGTTCTTTTGTTGACTACTGAAAAACATGACAAACTAGCAAAAAATAAGCATATACTTGATGACTCAACCACAGTGAGTTTAGTTTTCAATGTGATTTCTTATTCAATAATAAACTGATAACTAGAAATTTGAAATTTGCTTGTCAGCAAATTTGATAGCCCCCACGTATGGAGGAGTGAAGTCTATTCCGTTTCGCGGATGATCTATTCCGGACAAACACGCTCGCCTTTCTCAAAATCACACGCTCAATAACATTTAAACAGCACCCTAACCTTTTCAGATGGGCAGGATGGATCATTGATAAGCATTTAAGGCTATTCCTTTATTTTATTCCTACACTCAACCGTCGTTCTTTGCTCAAAATACTCGACAGCTCGCCACTTCGGCAAAGAGATACCGCCGCATGAGGATATGACGTCACCATTACGGGGCGGAGCTTATGCTTATGCTTATACGTGTGATTAACAGAATCGCGTCGGAGATTTGAAAGCAAATCAGAAAATCGGCGCATAAAAACGCTTCAAAGTCATCAAAATTATCCGAATTTCGAAAAAATCTTTGCCAGGTGCACTAGATCGAGTTTAGTTTGATGGGACAGGGGTGACAGTTTTTCAGTTGAAATAGCAGTTTTGCTGGACTACCTCCATAATATAACCTGGGAAGAATGCAGAAGCCTAGTACCTTCTCCTAGTAATCTCAATATAGACCCCACATTTGTTGTAAATGGGGTCTATAATGATGTTTATGAACACACACAAAATCGAGAAGAAACTGCAAACAAAATCAAAAAGCAACAAAACAAATACTTAAGAATAAGACTTTGTTTCCCTTCGCCTGAAAGCAAGCTTCTTCAAAACACCCAACAAACACGCATTCGGCACAAATATTGTATTTGCTAACCCCTCAGATATCATAATCATGAGTCTAATAGCGGGCGGACGTCAATAAAATACTCTGTAAGAAAAGCGCCAGTGTTTTTTAAACGCTCAGGATGCTCTGTGCGAATGTCAACACACTTTCGTTGCTAATATTTGCTCAACTCTCGTGGATGGTAATTTGTTGTCACAGCACAGGTGAATAGTGAGTAATTAAGCAGTTTTGGAGCAGAACAACCACATTTTAAAGGCAATTGTACATTAGTGTAAACATAGTCCATTCCTTACATTTGGCCCACTGTACATGTAGTCAACTAGACATGCCAGGTCAATGCAAATTGGCATATACAGTGTTTTTTAAACATTCGACACAACAGCACTGATGAACTGATATTCAATGCAATGCGTACTGACATAAATCTAAAAATCTCAAATTCAATTTCAAAATTTCAACTTTTTAGCAATGAAATGAGCCTGGCCTTAAAACTCTGCTCATCTCAGGATCCTGGTTGTTGTAAACAATTAATGTGCAATGTTATCCCCTAAACCGCCAAGGTTCACATCTCATTATTTTTGCAATTCACAAAGCTTTCTGTGGTTAGATTATAATCGCTGCTATGACAAAGAGTCTTCCTGTCGGCAGAAAAACCGGTAGCTTGATCGCAGGTTGCAGCGATCACCGGTCCTTGTCACACACATCTGCAATATCCATCGCAAATGAGCAATTTTTTGTTGCATGCGATCCTGATTGGAGGTCACAGAAATTTAAATCACTCGTTTGCGGGGCGCTTCAGACACTCTCCCACCTTGCCAATGAAACATGGCCACGAAACATTGCGGAAGTTGCCCGTTCGACATTTCCCCCAGAGTGGTCATTAGACGCTTTGAAGGAGAGAGCATAGATACTGAATCAATCTCCCTGACTTCCGACGCCTTGGACAGATGACATAGGGGACCCTAATTTGCTCAACAAATCAATGCTGTACCGAATGTGTCGGGACATCTGATAATTGTAAAACACAGAGTTACCGTCTGTGATAAAAAGAAGATCGCCAATTAGTGGATATCCACATTGATCTTTGATGTTGTTCCTTCTTAATTATCTGTCATTTTGGTGGGTTGCAGATGAGTACATCCTAGTTCTCTCTCTTTTTCGATGTTCAATGGGGGTGTAAAGGTAGTTAGGGGTGACAACACTATAACAGGGCTCTGAAACAGTCTTGACTGTAGTATATGCTAGATGGACACTGTGTGTACATGTAAGTTCAAAGTAATATCGATCCCACCTCGAGTAGTCATATTATCATCATCACCAAACACACTTTTGGTGTCCGCGTACTTTTGGTGTCAGAGTTTTTCAGTCACATGCAAAAAAGTTGATGAGAAACATCCCGAAACCACCTGTGATGGTATTCAGATCTGTATCCACTCAATTGATACACCTGGCTGTCAGCAACGGCACCAATGAAGTCCTTATTGGTAAACGGTCACCCGAATTGGTAAATGGTCACCAGAACGGGCAGGTCGCTTCAAAACCCCAAAGGACGAAATGATATTGAGCAACTCAACACTTGGACCAATGCGATCAGAGTGACCATATAAGGACCTCAAAGAAATCCCACTTCGAGTGATATCGTCACCATCACCCAACTTCACATTGTTGTCAACAGTACTTTTGGTGCCCGATTTTTTCAGTTGCATCCAAAAAAATTGGGAAACTAGCCAAACCCACCTGTGATGGCTCTCAGATCCGACTCGATTGATACACCTGGCAGCGCCCCTTTTTTTCCAGCATTAATGAAGTACTTTTTCATGTTATTGGTAAACGATCACAGAAGGCCCTAAAGGAGGTGAGCATCTAAGCAATCAATCTGTGTCATCTCAAGAACATGCTTCACGAATCAGTGCAAAGATACCAAAAGAGTTTTTAAAGGAGTCCCCTGTTCGTATTTAATCATGGTCAGGAAAACAGAATTGCAGTTATACACAATGCCGTACAGGTTTTAATGCATGCAACTTTGAAGGAACTTGGTATAAATAGTATTTTTATATTTCTCTACATAAAGGCAATGTTAAAATCAATATTCAGTACGTATTTAAGCAAATACAAATTTTCAAATCTAATTACAAATATCAATTTTTTAATGAATGGCCTTAGGCCTTTCAGTTAAGACTGTATGCTAGCCAGCAATTTTACTTAGGCTCAAACATTTTATCAAAGTGACATTACCGTACGTATTATGTCGCAATGCACCTTAGGCTTAGACTCTTGGAAATGGCAAATATTTAACCCAATCAGTAATTATTAAGCTTTCGAGGCAAGACCATCACCACAGATGCCATCACGAAAGCAACAAAGGGAAATTCGCATTACCGCCTAAGAGGAAATGCAATAATCCTAATTGATAAATGGTCGAATAACCAAACAAGACACTCACCTTTATAGATACCCCGAAGAAAGTGCCAAACTGCAGTTATATGCATTACCCCCTAATATGCCACAGAGGAGTACAGGAATGTAATAATCCTAATTGCTAAATAGTCACAAGGCAAGATGGTCACCTCACCGATCTGTATGAAACTTCTGGGCCTGAGGAGCAGGAGGCTTTATGGGGGGAAAACACCCATAAGGGGTCAAATCTCCATGAAAATACATTTTTCGGAGATGTCTGGGGCCAGTTGCCCCCCTTGACCCCCACTAAGCCCGGCCTCACATTGATGTCCATAAAACAACATGTCATCATGATGTTATGAGCTGACACGCTTTCTAAAAACCAGGCTCAGCACTTATACTTTCTGGCCATAGTGTCATTGCAGCTGACAACGCCCATCTTGACCCTCAATGTATTGACATTGCTCAGCTTCCATGGGCGGAGGCTACGGAGGCCATACTTCTGGGAGTTCAACACCCTGCCACAGACTCTCTGATATAGCACCAATGTCATCCTGATTGGTAAATGGACAGCTAACGAGACCAGAAGGTCATCTTAAACACCCCGAAGGAAGCAACAGCATCAAAGCTGGCAATTTGTGATGATGACAAATATGGTCTTGGCTCAAAGATACGTCTAACCTTAGGAGATCAGTCTCGGTCCAATCAAGTATTTATGGCCCCGTGGTCACATTCTGCCGATAACATATTTTTCCCCAACCAGTGCTTATCGTCAATGATATCCTTTTACATGTAGCCATAAGGGCTGTTTATATGCAGCGCCAAAAAAACGCATTCCGATTTGATTGGTTCCAACCTCTTTGTGGTCTCACTCCAATGCACCTGTTTACACGACACACTACAATTTGGGCAAATGTGGTCAAATGAGTATGTATATTAATGAGAAAAGGAGCGCCCCAATTGGTTAGGTAACAAAAGTTCTTTACTGCACAAGCCCGCAGGTAAATTTCAATCCACATCAGACTCGATTGTGAGCCATTGGGAGCTTAGACGACAGAAATGGTCCGCATGCATCAGGACAAGACCAAATAGAACCAGCTTGATAGACTGCCCACTTTGAATCTGGACTAGCTGGCTTCTTTGTTTACACAAGGATAATTTCAATCGCATTCCGATTTGCTCGGATCTCATCAGGTCTTTTTCTTGTCATGTAAACAACTGTGTCCTTAATTGCAGTTCCGTTATGAATAAAAGGACACTTTTGCTCGCTTTGTACTGATCAGAAGTGTTTTTCTCCAATCCTGCTTCTAGTCTGGTGCATTTCTAAAAAAGGTCCTTCAACACAGCAATACCAGTTGTTTTTTCAACAGCACTGATGCATGGGATTGAATATACCCTATTTTAGGTCTACACCCGATTTCCAGTAAAGGTTGGAAGGCTGAAAGGAGCCACTTCACATGTCTTTCACCCCATCTACTACTAAAGCTACGAGCTAGTCAGCTGTGTCCTCACCAAGGTTTTTTTTCAAGTGCTTTTTGCTGTCTTGATAAGACTTCATACAAAACATTGATAAGTCAGAGTGCTCTGGTCCGCAACTGGTACATTCTACTTGAGACACCAATGTGAAATAGCTGTCACTTAAAGTGGTTAAGAATGATGACAAAGAAGATGAAATTGAATTTTATATATTTCATATTGGGCCACTGTGCAAAAACTACTGGGCTATTTCTTCAAAGTTAGGTTTTTCTTTATTCTAATTTTGCAACCCAACATGATTTCTACATTTTAGAGGTCAAATAAGTATACAAACAGACTTCCAACAGTAAATCCAGTTGATAGCCTCTGGTGAAAATATAAAAGAAGGCTAAATTGATCATGCGAAAGTCGCCTGAACAGTTGCATCCTTAGTGAGCTACATTTGCACAGTCCCTATATGTTGCAGAGGGTGAAGGAGGCAGAATAATGCTTCTCACGTGGGCGTCCATTGATGAGCCTCAGTCACACCAAGATTCCTTATTCAAAAAAATATATTTTCACGACAGATGGTTATTCAAAGCTGCCACACAAATCAGCCGTTCTTAAAGAGCATTATCAAATTCAGTCACTTTCAGGACGGAGGGGGATATTCTCAATAAATCTCAATGAACAACTACATGTAAATAAGGTGATGAGATGTTTCTTATCTATGAAGTCTTTTGGGTGTAATTTTGTAAAATCTACAAGATGATGGTTGCATTAAATGTCTGCACTGTGAATATGGGAGAGCATTTAGCTAAGTCCCTCAACCCCTTTGCAGTGTGACCAACTTTTCCGTCAGTATGCATAACCTCGCTAGTACCCATTTTCACTGACCACTTTAAATTATATATACGTAACTGCCTCAACTGGTGTTATGTAGAAATCAGTATCTCTGATTACAAGAACCTTACAGGGACAAAACAGAATGGAAATATCCAGGTGGCTGCTGAGTAAAAAGATTTTTAAAATAGCTAATTTTACTGAAACATGTGAAATTAATTACATTTTTCTGGTGCATGACACAAAAAATATCACACTGCAAGGAAGCCAATCAGAAAAACTATCTTGTATCACCTGATTTTCTTGTTTGCTTCACACTGATGTTTTATAAATTAAATTCGAGACGGATCATAGGTAAAGTCAATTTTCCAATTTAAGGGTATTTTTTTGGGCAGGATTCATTAATCAGTGTCAAAAAGCACTCTCCAATTAAACATTTGATAGAGATTGCAACCAAACAATCAATTAACATGCCCAGGAGGCAAACCCACCTTGAATTGTGAGTTGGCCAATGCCACGTCTGAATAATTTGAAATTTGATGTTTGTAATTGATTTTGAATATCTCTAATTGCGTAAGTAAATACCGAATATAAATTTCAATGCTGCTGTTGTGTATAAACAGATATACAAATACTCTATAGCTGCGCTTACACCACGAAATATTGGTGGACCAATTGCACTTACACCACCACATTGCCGCGACAAATTGGTTCGGCAATCCATTGCCGATACAAATTGCCGAGCGAATTTGTCCCACCAAGCTTGATGGTCCAAATTCGCCCGGCTTGTTGAAAGCTCGGCTTTGTCGTGGTGTAAGCGCAAATGGATCGGCAATTAGCTAGTTAGATGGTTCGGCTCCAGGTGGCGTTTTCGAAATGGCGCTTTCTGCTTATTGTTTGCGCGCCATCTGTAGCCGGATTTTATAACTAGCTGCAGCGCTGGTGTAAGCGCTTGGTGGATTTTCGATGGTGCGGCATTGGTTCCCGAACCAAGATTGGTGGTCCATTTTCAGGTGGTGTAAGTGCGGCTTATACATCAATTTTCACTAAAGTTGCATGCCTGATTACTGCAATACAGCATTGTGTATAACTGCATTTTCTCTTTCCCTCACCGATGATTTGATACAAACTGCATACCCCTTCAAGTCCCAGAAACATCTATAGTATGTCAGAGGTCCATGACCTGCAAAGGTACTCGTTGATTAGGCAAATGTTAGAAGCAATTTCTGTTTTGTGCACCAACTTCATTACTGTTTCTATAGGTTTTCAGCCTGAACAAATTGGTCCAATGACTCATTTCTTTTGAGGAAGACCATCAGATCTCGGGACATACCAGAATTTCTAATAAAGATCACAGCAATGAGGTATCTAATGGACCATCTGCAGATGGCCCAATAAAAAGTCTGTTTGATCCTATCAGCATTGCTCGTCCGATCCGTCTCTTCTTTTTGCCAAAGACTTTGGTCAATGATTTGCAAAAGTAATTTGTCGAAACCCAATTTGCGATGGAATCGACCGCTAATACTAAAGAGTATAGAGTGTAGAGCCTTTTATAAGTAACTGGGTTACCTGGCCAAATTCACACGCCAACTGAACAGCCATGGACATATAGGTTGCTCTTGAACGTAACTTTGTCTTCTGCTTGTCTAGATGGAAATTAGTCTCCAGGAATTTGAAGCACTATTAACAGAAAATAACTGTTATTTGATAATACATGTAACTGATGTCTTGTGCAACGTTGACAGAAAATCGACAGAGAAAAAATATCAGTACTCGTACATGAAGACAATTTCATGTCATATTGGTGTCGCCTGCTGATTGAGGGGGGGGGGGTTTACAGAGTTCAAGTTGATCACTGCATCATCCGTTTCTATAATGTTCGTAGCACTAACTACTATTATGACATTTTTTTCAAACCCACCACCGAACCAGCGATCATATTTCTTCATAGATCAGCTCTGTTTGAACCACAGTGTTTGAACAGTCCATTTAAGATGTTGCACTGCATTAAACGCAAGGGATTCTTTATTGACATTGCTATCCAATGGGCTTTCACTGAAATATGGCGAGAGTTAGCCTTCTTCATGTTCTTATTAGTTCTGAATGGAATTGGTAGTATTCGATTCTGGTGTGTTTTTACGTCATGGTCAGGGAATCTTTGATTCCTTCTTCAATAAATCTACAAAAGATGTTGCAAAAACTGAATTTATATAGGCAAACTAGCAATTTAGATTGCTGCAACCAGTGATTATGATCACTGCTGTGACGTAGAGTCAGAATCTGGTATATTATTGTCGTGGTCAGGGAATCTTTCGTTTCTTCAATTATCAACAAACTATCTTGCAACCATTGACATTCAATCACAATCACAGGTTATACAGTTGTTGTTTTTAGCGAATTTCGTTGGTTGCAAAAAACAATAAATCAAAATGTACGGGAAAATTTAATCATTTTACCTTATGCCATCAACTACACCACTAAATTTGTCATTCAGAACATGATGTCCCGGTGTTGGAGTCATCATGACAGAATTGTCATTATCATGACCATTACCGATTGATGGTCATCAGCCAAACTCGAAATCACCAAAGTAGTACCGCAATACCCTTCTGGTCTAACCTGATTTCACATAAAAGTACATGTGCCCAATTCTCCTTATCTCACAACTAATGTCCACAAAGGAGTTCTGCAGAGCGTAGAAATGTTCTTCTTTCTTCCATAATGTTCAGTTTTTAAAAGGTAATGTGGTCAAACTCTATCAACATCCGGTTACGACAGTCGTTCTGAATGAATTGTCGATGAAAAACAACTTTATCTGATTGAGGTACTTTAGGGCACCCAATCCAACATTTGTAAAGGAAATGGAAGGAAAGCTCAGAAGCATCTTGATGTGCACAACAGACATGATAGACAATTAGAGTCAATTCATTAATGTTTTCTTTGCATAGTTTTTTATTTTTATTTTTATTCATCTGTGCTTCATTACCAAACAAGATTTCTTTATTTCAGTAACCATGGTAAAGTTTTTTGTTAGTATTTGCACAAGCTAATGAAGTGCATGGGATTTTTACATTTTCCGCTCTGTACGGCCTATTTCTTGACCACTCAGGATGAAATGATCAGGTTCTTATTTTTTTGTTTCAATCAAATGAGAAACCAAGTTTTAGTGGAATGTGGACAGTGCAAGCACCTTTTGGTAAGCTGTAACTGCCTTCTCGCCAGGGGCATGTAAGAGATAGGAGTTCATTTGACGAACCAGCGTTCCCTAGTGACAGCCAGCGCTGCTAGTGGGATGCCGATAGCCCATTATTGAAATCAGAGCAATATAAAAAATATCTCAACATTGTGAAATCGATAAAAGAGTACTCTCACAAGCTTACAAGGATAACACTGCATAAGTCCCAAAAATTACAAAATACGTGCAGCCTTAAGTTCTGACAAATGACCAAATGCTATCAAGATTATAATCTCGTTAAGGCCTCAGTGATTAATGTCAAAAGTGCCAGAGAAACCTTTTCTTGGGGGTGAATAATGGTATTTAACTGCTAATTAAATGGACAGCTTATCCTCACGGCTTTGCTTTCATAAATCATTACTTAGCAGCCTGCGCTTTAAGCAAATTTCTTGATCTTGGCAATAAAGGCTTGGTCGTGAGTCAACGTCACTTTCAGATTCGGTGAATAATGGTCACTGCTATCTCGTTCTTGTTTTGTGGTGAATAACGGTGATTCTTTGCTAGAATGGCACATTAATCACGATACACTGGACACGAATTGGAAGCTGCTGTCATAAATGAAACCGCACGGCCAAAGGTGACGTTTCAAACTGCATAAACATCACCGTATATGACCAACAGCGAGAAAAATGTCATCATGAGATTGAGCACGGGTCATGACTATTGAGGAGTGAATCATCATTGGTGTATCCACCTCAAACACTCAATCTTTCTCAGAGAGACCTTAAGGGAACAATGAAACCATTTTCTTAGAGAGACCTTAAAAGAACAATCAAACTCTTGCTCAGAGAGACTTTAACAGAAAAATCAAACACCTTCTTATTCCAGATCCCTTAGAAATTGACAATGTGTTGGCATTTGCAAATTGTCCATTGGATAATAGGGATGGACACGATATAATGTAAGTATTCACGTGCTGGCTAATCTCTAACGAAAGGCGCAAAAATCTTTTGGAAAGATTATAAGGAGGTTATAAAGAGGAGACATGATGTGACAAAGGTCCTACAACAAACAAGGTATAAGCCAATGTGGGGGAGGGAGAAGCACTTGAAAAGACAGACGTTTCTTTGCATTTGTATCAATTGTTTCCTTAGGTTGTTCAAAAGGATCCCACACACTTCAAACCTCATAGGAATTGGCGCTGATGGACGCATTTCCACTATCTGATTGGCAATGGTCTCAAGTACGGCACAAACGAGCGATTTAAATCACTGCAACGTGTAATGATGATCATATGCAACAAGTGCACATGTGTGCTCACCTCCCTCACAGATAAGATAAAGCGAAATAGACGATTTTATGATTGCTGATGATCGAGCTCTTAGTTAGACAGACATAGCATTTGAAACTGCACACATGTTTTTGGTTTTAGCCACCTGGTAGCAAAATCAGGAATCAAACCACACCAATCTTGGTCTCACATGTGTCATTTCATCGGGGAACATGTGTACCAAGTTTGAAGTCGATAACTCCGATAGTTACAAAACGTGCCTGGCTAACTGACAATGACAACGATGACGACAGATGCTGTACCATTAGAGAAGCTCGTCTCTCCTCTCAGAGAGGTGAGCTAAAAAGGCTCCAATAGATTTTTTTGAGATGCATATTTACACATCATAAAACCGAAACTAGCACACACCAGCTTGTGTCTCTGTCGTATTTTCAGTTCTTCAATTAAAATTTAAAGTTGTTTGTCTTCATCTAAGTGCACTCGGTTGTCCTCCTGCAAAAAAGTGCAGATTCTTGTCCTCTTATAGACTAATCAACGGGAAGGTTCCATGTGGTTGGAATTTGGGAAGGCCAGAAACCTCTCAGAATGAAGCCACAAAGGAACTTCCACCAGCGTCATTTGATTTCCTACTGAGCAATAAATAGGAAATGGATTAGCGTGGATTTGTATGGTGTGTGGCACGAGTCACCAGACCATTAAACCATACACCAAAGGAACTTGATGCTGCATTGAGCAGTGCATTCAAAGGCTTTGTTCATAGGAGTCCAAAATCTTTGTCTGATTTTGCCAAACTCAATTCTCCAATGTTTAACAGGATATGATATCACTCCACTTGCTACCTGTCTTGATCTGCTACTTGACAGGTTGCCAGATCAGCAGCTCTAAAGTAACAGTAAAGGATCCCCGAGTAGAAGATGCAAAGGCAGTACACGACGCCATGCAAAGTGACACTAAAAGCTCAAGAGGCTTCGTTAAAGGAACTCTCCTTTTGGGTTGACCATAGCACCACCATTTAGTTTAGAACTTGAAATCCTAAACCAATAAGAACTCTATCAAAATGAAGTGAATGCCCATTTATAACCTGGGAGGCTGTTCTCTGAAAGTACAAACTCTCACCCTTGAAATTGGCATATACTTTGTTTTGAAAGACAGTTCTAGCCAAAATGGTGGTGCCTATGGTCGACCCTTAGTCTACCAAAGTTAACAGGATGCAATGTCACTCCATTTGCTACCTGTACTTGTCCGCTACTTGCACCATTGCCAAATCAGAAGACCCAAAGTACCAGAAATCTTACAAAATGCCCCCAATACTGGATATCTGTAAGTTGTACATTATTCAGGGCCCTGCTATATGAAAGTGTCCAAAATCTCAAACACCCAATTTTGCCCAACTCCATTAGAAAGTTCTCCATCCGCTCTCCGTGGCAAATCTTCTGTGATCGGATTATGACTTTGGATCCGCATTAATTCAATCCCCCAATCAGTCATCCTCATATTAGGTACATGAAGCCAAACAAGTAACCCCCTCGCAGTAACAGACACTAGACATAGCCGGATGAGTTGGACTAATCGACAACTACTAATTCGGTTGCAATCATTATGAAGTGCTAATTGGCTTCATGAGTTAATCCCAAGTAATGAGAAAAGTGCCTGAGTATGTGTGAACGAACTTTGACCGATCATATTCGATAATAGGGTACGAGTGCAACTAGTCCCGCTACACAGCACTGGCTGTCAATATGTCCTAATGGTATCGTCAAATGATGTGAGTGAAAAGTGAGGCCAAAGTACTGTAAATTTTTTAATCTTTGCAGGCATTTCATTTTCATGGATTTTGAAGAAGAGACAATTTGACGAAATTGCAAAGGATGGCAAGGAAATGGAGGGGGGAGAACAAAGAATACCTTTTAATAAAACATCTTTTTACTTTTTAAGTTGGAGGATGAGAGGTCATTTGCACCCCTTGATATACAAATTTGAAAAAAATACCCAGCCTCGGCAAAAAAACTCAACTCACAGAGCATCATGGACAGAATCTTCCTCGTCAAGATCAATTGATCACAAGACCAAGTGAATATACTCTTATCTATGGAGCACTCCACTCCTACAGCTTCAATTTCTCCTATTCCTAGAACCCCTTCCAAAAATAATCCCCAAAGCACACAGCAAGAGGCATTGGCACTTTTTTTCTCCATATTCTCTTCACACCTCCACGTTGGAAGGTACACTTGTTAAGCTTCTCAATCGTTTGAGTTACAAGGGAATGTGGATGTTGTTATCACCAGGGAAGAAATCGCCGTTATTGATCGTGTTGATTGTGAATGATTGATGGTGTTTTGCGAGACATTCTGGACCCTGTGATGTTTGGTTTGACTCACAAATGCCTTGGTTGCACTATATAGCATCCTCTTCTAGCAGGCCATTGGATCACTTCTAAAATACACTCACAAAGAGCGACCCAGGCCTTATATGGTAGGATGCATACATTCTATTGTACACATTTATTCCATGTCAAAAATCTAAGCAACAATAAGGCTTAGTGGCCTTGTGGCTCTCTCTAAAAGGGTTTATCAAGACATAGTTTTTTCATTGATTAATCTGTCGTGTTCCCATTGAAAAACACTACTGATTTTTTTGAAAAATATCCTGGGAAAATTTAGGGACAACAACATGAACGGAAACTTGTGCCGGCAGCAAAAGGTTTAAAGCAGGGAGGTGTCAATCAAATGCTCCATGTTTAGTCGTCTGGAATGGGATATGTTGCTCGCCCTGGTATAGGCACAAATTTACAAGGATCTTGCATGCTCAACCCTCTTATAGTCAAAGAAAGCAGCAATCCAAATGAAATAAAACTTCCCTATTAGGTCAGAAACTATGCATCAGCATTCAGTATCGAACCGCCGCTATTGAACAGTATTCTGCAATGGTACCTTTTTATGCTGAGTAATTCCCAGGATAAGAGAACATTGCTACGCGCACACAGCAGACATCATGATGATGAAAACTGAAACTTGCGACACTCTTCTAGGTTCAGTGCGATCCCTCTCGCTGCAGTGCATCTGAAGGGTCTTGAAAATCGAGGGGCAAAGTATAGGCTATCGAAAACCCTTGAGTATACAAGGATGAACTGATACTGCAAGAGAAATGAAGATGAATCGATGTCCTAGTCGTCAGGAAGCAGAGTCATCTGCTCAGTGGTCCCCTTGACCTTGCTGACTTACACACTTGCAAATTGATAGCTACTTTGACAACGTTTCCTATCTGGTTTCCACTCAGGCTGATAGTAAGCTGACCTCGCTAGCCAAGTGGAAGTGCTGTGACATGAGTGGGGGCAATTATACTGCTGGACAGACACCTGTGGTCCACATCTGCAACCATGTTCAAATTTATTGTATCATGTGCAGAGCTGCCAACATAGTGTAAAACAATTGGTGAAAACTTGTAAATTAGCCATAAAATGTGTAATTTCATGGGCTTTAGATTATTTAAACATGATTTTAAAACATTTTTACTCAAATCCAAGTAAAAAATGGCCCTAATAATGTGCAAATTTTCCCCATATGTGTCAGGGTAGGGATGTCGAAGTACTGCCTCAAACCACAAATTCAAACACCTTTGCCCAATGCCGCCAACTGGTAACATAAACCGATCTATTTTATGTCAAAACCTCAATATTATGCAGACCTCTTCAACTTTATTTTAAGCTTCTATCTGCTGGAATAAAGCAACAATATTTATTTTGGTAATTTACGCTTTTTGACCCCTGGCGAGTTAAATTTCAGTCGAATCACGCTGTATTTTCTGTAAGCAGCATAGCATACGCTGTTCTTCTTGACGCCCAGATATGAAGTGCCTAGGTCTTACGGTTACAAAGTGCCCAATCTATTCGGGGATGGATGGAAGGACGGACACTACTCGAATAGCTATTGACCAGCTCAGCAGAGCTAAAAAAAATCAATACTCTGCTCAACTTTGGTACTTAAAAGGAAACTGTCAACTTTGATCAAGTGATATAATTAACTGATCTCCAATACATAAGGAGGCTCTTCAGGTGCCCAACAACTCACTCTACATATGTGGTCAAGTCAACCAAATTTGTCCAACGAGTGTTCAGAATAGCGGGCTACAGGTGGACTAGACTTAAAGGGTGCGCCGATCTAATTGTGGGTCAGGAAAATAGAAATGCAGTTATGCACAATGCTGGGGTGCAGTTATCATGCGCGCAACTTCGCCAAAACTTGGTATGTAAAGCATCTGTATATCTGTCAACACAACGCCGATGTTGAAATTCATATTCAGTAAGTATTCACCAGTTGAAAATTTTCAAATTCTATTAAAAATTTCAAACCTTTAACGAACAGCCTCTAAAGGACTAGGATTTCATTACATGTGGTATCATACTGCATTCAAATAAGTTGAGGACGATTTTATTTACTTCCACTTCCATGATAGCTATATTTCCACTCGAAGTTTCGGTGTCATCGGAAAGAGGTTTCGACAAACATCTTCAACGACGAAGGTCAAGCAATTGTGGCATGCTACAGGAGATACTCACGTTCACCAAAGCCAACATTGACTTTAATAACAAACAGAGCTGACTGTGATCATTAGTTTGTGTCCTTAGGCAAGTCACACAGCCTTTCTTGAAGTACACTTAGGCTGTTACATCAAAGAAATCCAAGCTATCTGAGTGAAGTCGAGCGATTTTGGCAAACTACAATGAAAAATACCTGCAACCACCAAGGGTCAACATTCAATAATTTAAGTAACAACTGAGCTGACCATTTGTTTGTGCCCTTGGGGTATGCCACACAGCCTTTGCCTTTCCTCACTTTCAGACTGTCGGTAAAAACGTATTACTTCAAAGTAATACATTTTTGTTGTTAGCAAACGAAACTGAGCATATCCAACTTTGTACTGAGCAAAGCAAAGACATTATCTGGTATACGTTGAGAAAAATGGACAAAAAACCAGTTTCCCTGCAACAGACCAAGATCTACTTTTAAAATGTGCGGCAGTGATGAAAACGACAAGAACAACTGTCGAGTATTGAACGCGACTAACGAAATTGTCAAAATGGTATGCCTAAACACGAAATCCCCCCCCCCCCCAGTCTGGTGCTGATCTGGTGGGGAAATAACACTTTTGGTCTTGAAATTGGCAAACAACAGATTAACAGGTAAAACCATTTTTTGTTGAGCCAATGGTCGTCATAGACGAATAAAAGGGCAAAAAAATTCCCTGTGGTTTCCGCTATTGGATTGGCCAATGGGGCCATTAAGCGCTAACAGATTTTAAGAAGAGCTCCTTAGGGTAATTTCATTTGTTGTATTGGTGCAGCTGTGTGTCTACTGATTACCATCTAGTTTTCACATCCTGTAAATCATTTTTTAATACGAAAAACGGAAAGAAGTTTTGTTTTGCCATTTTATCCCAAATTAAAAAGGTGCTAATATTTGGTAGTTTATAGTACAGACTGGAGGCCATGGCGGGATACTGCCTGCCACCATTTGGTCTGAGGTTAGTATCTGCCCTGTTCGTGGCAGAGTTTAGGCTAAACTCACCAAGTTATGTGGGCCTGAAGCGCAAAAAGACCTTATCTGCATTTACATTGGTCATTTTAATCTCACAGCAGGGATGCACCACAGCAATAATGGTTTCCAATAGGTCTTGTCAAGTGACATCCACTGCTCATCCAAATCCCAGCTTGAGATATGTCAAGACAAGAAATGCCCCCATGTTCATTAGTGAGATCCAGGTTGATCTGAACTTGACACAGCAACATTGGTTTTGAAGATGGGAAATGAAAAATTCCCTGAGATTTTTCAAAGGTTTTTCATTTTCCCGAAAAACCTTTATGCACCTTTGTGATGGCTGAAAAATTCTTACATGTTTTTTTCAACATTTTATTTTTAAAAGTGTTCTGGTCATCCTTCCTACTTCCTATTTCTTGCACATTTTCCAAACATCACACTAGCCTGCTGGTCAAGCCAAGACCCTCACAGTGCCCGGCAAAACCATCTTCCAAACCAGATATCATGGATACCCTCGGTACTAGTGTATGATTAGCTTGATCGATACCATAACGTCCTCGGTAACCTCCACCCTTGAAGGAGGGGCCATAAAGTGTTTTGTCTACTTGCCATAACCTCACAAACTAAGTTGATGACCATACCATCTGCAAGTTGTCTGCGGCCACATTAGTTAACTCTAAAGGCACACTCGACAGTTGTTGACAACGTAAGCATGACAGACAAGTTGTACACAAGAGAAATACAACTGTCTGAGGATTTTTTGCTGACTGGATCTAATTCATTGCTACTCATGACAGAAATAACAAGCACACTTTGGTAGTAAACAGAAAGCGTGATGGAACCACTTCAGTGTTGTTATCACTCCACTGGGAGAATAAGTATTACTGTGCCACCGCTAAGGCCACAAGTGGTGTACTACAACCAGACTTTTGTGTAGATCGTATCAGTGCAAACGAGTACACGCAAGCACTAAATGATGAAATAAGTACAATGTTGAAGCCACTCTTACTTGTAGTCCAAGCAACAGCACTCTATATGCATGGTGGGGCATCACCTTATTTAATAGCTGCCATAACTCCTACAAATTAGTTTGATGATGATATAAGTACTGTGAGTTGTCTGCGGCTAGATTAGTCAAATCTATAGAGACACTGGGCAGTTGTTGACATGATGAACATATTAGACCCAAGATATTTAAGACAGCATTGATATTCTTGGCAGTTTGTGTCAGAAATAGTACATTTTAGCACTAAAGAAACTCACCTAAATAGAGTAATTGGAGAAACAATATATACAAGATTACATGGATAAATGGTCAGGAAAAGTTTTTTTTAAACTTTCATTATTTTAGCTGGCAGCGTTAATGAGATATAGCCAAAAGAAGTTTTTTTCACATAGTGCCACCTATGAGGTAAAGGGTAAGTTAAAAATCATCAAAACTGCCCAAAGGCATGATGGTATTTGACCTTTATCCCACTGAAATGTGAAAAGTGGAGCATTACTGGTTACGAGCATACGTTCTAGAAACAAGAGGACAGACATCACATGCCATCATAATACCCCAGTAGCCGTGAAGGGCTGGGGCGTAATAAGGGAAGCCAAGAGCAAAATGGTACCATCAGAAACGAATCAAGAGCTTTTACTGAATGGACATGTCAATATTTTGACAACTTTTAGTGGTAAGTGCACATTTTCACTGCCTCTATTCCTTCTTAACACCGGGCAGAATGGCAAATCAGACACTTCGAAGTCTGCACGGCTATTGAGCAATTATTGGGTGAAAAACTTTCCAATCGAGGTAAAGGTTAAAGATATAAAGTTTGGGTTATTTGTAACCTAATTCCATCTCGTTGTTACTGTTCAATCGAGGTCAAAACTGCAATCGAGCAATCATTGGGTAAAAACTTTCCAAATCAGGGTAAAGGTTTATGGTATCAGGTTTGGGTTATTTGTTACTTAATGTAATCCCTAGGGGCACCCGCACATAACAAGAGGATGATGCGCTGGGCTACAGGGTGAGGGCATAGTGAAGAAATAGATATTTTTCAAAGTAAGCAGCGCAGGCAGAAGACAGCAAACAATCCAATGGTTCCTAGATAGTTATGTTATCTAGTTACCATGCATATGAAGCTAATAGATAATCTCAAGCGCATCAAGGTGTTCCTTAGAGACACCCTGGTCCTCAAATATTTTCCCTAAGCCCACACAGACAACCTTCAATAGATTAATTTGCAAACGATCCGATGGTTCCCACATGGATATTTTATCTGGTAAAACCATGCGTATGAGGCATACCGCTTTCCAAACAAAACCAAGTTAATAGACAATATTAAAGGTCTAGAAACTCTTGCATTCAAATGTTTTCCTCACACAGATCCTGGTCTCTAAATATTTTCCCCTGAGCCCACACAGACAACCTTCAATAGATTAATTAGCAAATAATTCATGTCATATGGCAATGTGACATTCACTCCAAAGCGAGAACGAGTGGAATAAACATATGTGTGCAGATCGTGTCCAAATTTGTCAATTTGGATTTTGTCTATAACAACCTTAAAAGGGGCTACTGGACAATACATCTTCTTTCGAGAAACTTAAATCAATCATCACTTCAACTTCCATTTTTAATAAGAAATGTTGAATGCAAAACATGATATTGTTCAATTGCCCCACATTTCCCGGTTTCAAAGGATTTTTCAATAATATTATCAATGGTATATTTCATCATTGTCAATACCATCGATAGGGAAATGCCATGTAGAAGATAAACTCCTTGTGGGAGAACCGTCAAATTCCCCTTTATTGACGATGTCATGGATATAATCGTTGTCTATCCACGCATTCAGACAAATGATGTCCCACCAATTGTTTGCCATCCTTAATGATCAACCTAACGAGGGTTAGTCGGCTGAGATTAATAGTATTTATACCCTGGTTGGTTTTAGGGATATCGGCTTATGTACCATGTAAAGTTAGGCCAGTCAGACAGAAGATGGGAGGAAACTTTGAGGGTCAAGATGTAAACAAAAGCAAATCTGCTGAAGTTGTAAGCAACATATTTACCTCAAACCCTTTTAACCAGGTTGCACTTCCGAGGCCCTTATTCATTCCTGCAGTGAGTTTAATCTTTCAAATAAAATTCTCAAATTCAACTCATTTCCTAAAAACACGGCGAACTGCCAAATCTTATTAAAAAAATTATTTTGGCGATTCCAAAAATTGCTGAAAAAATCTTTGAACAATTTTCATTTCTACAGATCAAGCTTTGTTTCCGATCAAAACATGTTTTTCACAACATTTATTTTGGGTTATTTGCAAAATAAAATTCACGTGAAGATTTGGTGGTTTAGATTAGTCCATCCATAAAAAGGTAAAAGCAGCATCAATTGTATTATCAATACCATTAATGCTAATCAAGCGAGAGAATGAATCAATCCCTTGTTGACAACATTTGATTAAATCCACGCTAAAGTTCAGCGAAATAAATATCTATCCTTGCATTAGAAATATTTCTTATGGAATGATATCTCGTGGGCAAATGAGAATGGATACACTACCACATGTGAAATTTAACACAATCTCTACCTTGTTGACAGTATTCGATCAAATCAACGTTTCCAGTTGTGTCCCTCTTGAGACGGCTTCCCTCAGGACTGATTAATCAAATTTGTGGGGAATTAAAGTTCAGCTAAATGAAAATCTCTATATTTCTCATGGTATAATATGGTATGATATCTAGCGGGCCAATGAGAACGACTACAGTCCAAATCACAATTGACATCCGTCCTGCTTCATGTCAGTGACGTGCAAGGTAAGTGCGCCACTGACACGAAGCATCTTCATCTGTTTTATTCTAGAACTATTGATGCTATGGTTAATTTTTATATAATATTGTTTTTAAAATATAACCGCGATTCTCAACATGGGGACAACAAATAATGTGGCGTTGAGGCATTCCCAGTTACATTATATTTAAAACCTTGACAACATATGACAATGTATGATGTATTGATAAGATTTTCTTTGTCCATTGGACAAAACAAATCTATATTCAACTTTCTTTGAAAGATACTAAAATAAAGAACTCGACAAACAGGAAAACTCAGTTCCACCTTCTTTTCATAAATGTCTTCAGGGTTGATTGGATTCATAAAACTTTTCGCAGCAGGTGATATAATATACAGGAACATGGTAACCTTGGGCTGCAGACTGAAAACATTATGTCAACTTGCTAATGTTGGTTCATATAGGCCTAAGGAAAGAATGAAATCAGTACAGAAGCGTCAAGTTGCCTTCACCCGGTTGAACCATGGATCTTTGGATTGCCGGTCCACTGCTCTACCAATTGAGCTATCAATTTTCCCTAAATTTCTGTATAGTATGACACCATTTTAGAGCAAACTGAGATTTTCAACATCCATTTAACTCATCATAGTTGGCCACAGAACATTTAATGTGAGTTGGACAAGTCGGACAGTGCGACAATTATTGCTGCGATAAGCGATGTAATACAGGTTTTTGCTGGGTATAATATGGATTGCATGTTGGAGCGATCATGGATTCTTGTCGCACGCACCTATAACGTCTGCAAACAAGTGATTTTTGTTGCATGATATCAAAATCGCTGGTTATTCCTCCCTAAAGAACCCTGCATACGAGCAACCCTCGTTAGCAGTTATGTGCTTCATGGGTGAAATACACCTAATTGCGCATGAAAATATATTTTGACTTATCTTTGTATTCTTTTAACATGTTCTACCAAAAGAAGGCAAGAAAAAACACATTTCTTTAAAATATGCTAGTTGAAGGAGCAACAGTGTGTGTGTGTCAAAGCGGCTCAAGTTTGGCTTCAGTTGTCTCAAGAGGGACCATAGGCGTGCAAAGTCCTACACTGATATGGTGTTGGAGGGCTCCATGTCAAAGTAAACCATATCAGGCGAGAAAAAAAGCTCCTAGCGTAAAAAGGTACGTAACAATAACTGACGTGAAGGAGATACAGGAATATCAAAGTGACCATTGTTTTCCCTTAACATGCTTGATAGCCTCAGCTGAGGGGGATGGTGAACTTAAGTACTGAGTAGTTCTTTAGGCCATTGCCTCCGGTCCATTGGAAACACCACAAAAAAGTAGATTTTTTCCCTGAGTGGATTAGTTTGGGGAAAGATTGGAGTTTTTTCTGGGTCGAATGAGCAGATGTTTTTTGCAAGTACTAAATGGTTATTGGTTTTGGTATTATAGGATGAAGGAGGTATGTTGATTCTATTGTATATTCTTGAGTCCAGTTCGCCGCAACTTGGCTGCACTTGACTGTTGCATCATGTGTAGTTTTGAATGTAATTTGTAGTGTATTTCAGGAATGCTATACTGTTGAAGGGTTGACCATAAGGCCATTTTACTTGAAATCTTGAAGCAATTAAAACCCTTTATTAAAGGAAGGGAGTCAGTTCTCTGTGTTCCAGAGAACCAGACTCCCACCCTTGAAATTGGCAGGCCCTTCATTTTGAAGGAGTTCTTATTGCTCCAGGATCTTAAATTGTAGCCAAAATCGTGGTGCCTACGGTCAACCTGTATAGACCTACTCACATCGTTAAAAAAATTTAAAACTGAAAAAGAATTTGAAAATGTCTAATTGTGTAAATACCAACTGAATAAATATTTCAACATTGCCATCATGTGGACAGATATACGCATACTACTAATGCCAACTTTCAGTGAATTTGCTCTCATATTCATTGCACAACAACATTGTGTTTTTCGTTTTTCCTGAGTGACTAGAAAATACATTGATCATGAACAGTGCATCCCTTGTATAAAATCGGTGCGTTTATCAGTTTTCCCGATTGCTGCATGTTAATTTACGGTATGTGTGCATTTAGTGTGTCATGTATTGTTTCAATCATCTAATGCAAGTATCAATTCGTGTCTTGTACCCCCCTCCTCAAGGGTACGACACCTTACCACCCTATAACGACATCTTAAGGCTCAAGCATCACCCTTTTTTCACCAATGCTACTTTTTCTTTCGTCAAGACATCACCATCAACAATATATCAGTTATCACCGTCATATAAAGTAACTGAACTAATTTTACTGGGTAAGGCTGTATCTTCGACAAGACATCGACACATTAGCATCCTTATTCTTTCCAGCTTCGCCAAATTTTCACTAAAGGAAAAATAAATACTACTCAAGCATCGGCAACGATTAGTGGTGATAGCTTAACTACCCTTGAGGGGGGGGGGGGGGGGTACAAGAAACGAATTGATACTTGCATAAGATCTTTCAAAAAGAGAAAGTTTTCTCTAGTGCCGGCACGATAGTGACGTGTGTAATTTTCATGGAAACGACCACCATAACACTTTGACAGCAAAGAGTATCACTAAAGGGACTTTGGATTCAAGTTGGGTGCTATCATCTCACATATATTGGTAATGGTCAATTTGTGTCCAAGACTTGTTGGAACGTCGTTGATAATCAAGTTGGCAACCCTGTTGATTTCATACTTGTTGTGAAGTGGCTGTTTATAGTGATTAGAATTTCCTCTAGCATACTAATTGGAGAAGATGCTGCGTGTGATCGATTTGGTCGGCGGGTCTTAATTGGGAAAGATCGAGTTGATCAGTCATTCAAAAGAAAGTGGTCGGTCTGAGTGCATTACTGATAAGCTGAGGAGCATAGGGCTACCGCTGGGATATCACTTCGCTATGCGGATGTTGGAGGGTCTCAATCAGAACACGGCCGCAGGATACAGGACATGGCCATCAGGGGTTTCAAATTGGACTGTCAAAGGTGACAGGAAGCAGTGGAACCTCCCTTAGCAGACAACTCTTTATCAAGGACACCCTCCTTATTAAAAACTCTAGTTAAGAGGTTAAGGAGATGAAGGTTCTCATAGTGCATCAGTCTTAAGCACTATGGTATCACACATTAGTAAGCTGCTTACACCATGTTGCCACGCGGCAGTGATACCTTGCCTTAAAAAATTTACTTTAAAGTGATATTCTTATCATTTCATTACTTTGGCAGATACCTTCCTTCGAGCAGAATAACTCCACAAGTTTCGTGATCAATTCTAATACGATTCTACTGTAATTAGGAAAGCATGGATGACTTTTATGACGGAGGGGTTTTCTTAATACAACCCAATATGCAGTTTACCAGCTTACTAGAAGATTTAATGAGATACTAGTATGTTATCAGTGGTGCGCCAGATTGGTAGGGAGAAAGTATCAGGCAATGAATTGCTGATTTGGGGAAATTGTTATTGCAGCAGATGCCATAAATCATTCCAGCTGAAGACGACAAATGAATTCTAGGCACATTTTTTTTTTTGCTTAATAAAGTATTTCTGGTTGAACAATAATTGGAAAGTTTGTTGCTGAAGGTGTTAACATGAACATGGTGAAGGCTCCACCACCCACAAATTTCTTCATTGGAACTCATGAAAGACGCAAAGTGTCCTTTTCATCCATCAAACTGGCCAAATCTTACGACCTTTCATTTTTGCAATTCGCAAAGATTTCTTGAAAAAATAAAAAAATTCATCATTTTTATTTTTATTAATGCTGTTGGGAGCAAGTGTCAATAGGAACAGGTCTAACTCTGAATTATCAAACTCCAGAAATTCTATTGCTGGTCCATTTTTTTTCATGCGAGGGGAGCACACTGGATGCAGTTCCGCCCATGACGATGGCAAATTCATTATGCAAGGAAAAGCCTCCCCAACAAGTCATCCAATCAGGGATTCACTACATTCAGGTAAGGCCATGTCATCAGTTTTTAAAGGCCTACATTGTTCGTTAACAGTTTGAAATTTGTAATTGAATTTGGGTATTTAATACTAAATATAAACTTTGGCAATGCCATTGTGTAGACATATATACAAATAGTATAGATACATGTACCAAGTTTCAGCAAATTTTTATGCATAATAACTGCACTAATGGTATTGTGTGATTGCATTTATATTTTCCTGGACCACCAGTACGAGCAATGTACACCTTTAAGTCATCAAGGCAAGGTTGCACATCACGACTGCACCTATCATGGAAATGCAACCAACATTGACAAAGCCTTACTAATCAATGAATGATTCCTCGCCCGATTATATCATTAGGATGGTCATGTTGGCCACCAACGTTTTCGCACTAATCACCATTCCCTGAATAGTCATTCAAACTCCAGAGAACTGCTACGAGAGCACCCTGGATAATCAGTAACCCAGATTGCCGAGAATCGTAACATAATCTTGGGTATTCCAACCTACCGAGGAGCCTGACCTAGATAGTGCTGTTAGAGCCCTGGGAGAAGGGCTGCTCACAAGAAAACAGCCAAAATGTGTGCTCATTTTTAAATTTACTGAAATAACCTGTGTCCATCTGGTAACATGGACAATATGACATCATAAGCACTAAATTTTGAGATAAATTGACCAGCGGGTACTCTGCGGTGCACGCACAATATCAATCCATACATATTTTCGAATCACGCCTGATGAAGAACTTACTAACACATGAACACTACATTATTTCACTAAAACAACTCAAAACACAGCTTTTCAAACTTCACTTAATAACGTTTACCTTTCCCACGTCATGCCGGCACAGGGTGCTGAAAGGTCTGCCTCATTCTCGGCAATCTGGGATCGATTCTTCAGGGTGATGATACAAAGCAGGGTACAAGTGGTCCATTTCTACCACGCTTAGAGGCAAGAAGTGTTAAAGTGAGATTTGGGTGGCAGGCTAGTGGAACCAGCTATAGTGGTATTGCTGTTGGGAGTCCGTAAGGCACACAGAGCCTCTCTCAAAAATTCCTAGAAGACGACAAGCAGCCTCCAGAGTGGATCTATAAGAAGTGATGAATAGGGATGTTGCGGTACAGCAGCTACACTTGTAAAGTTGTCCAGATTGTGCATTATGGAGTGAGATGGGTACAAGGAGCGCTTCCTTTACTGAGCTTCTGGTGAAGGGAAACATTGGCACGAAATGTTTTGTTTGAAAACAGTATGAGTTTATCATGTCACTGTTAAAAAGCTGCGCTATGATGACAGATTACTATAAAGTCAATTGATAATTGTGAAAAAGAAATTTTAGTGAGAACAGAAGGTTAACATCAATGGGAAGCAAATTTGCATACTGCAGCTTTTTTACCTGTTGTCTTTTTACCGTAGCCTTTTTTACCTGTAGCTTTTTTACCAGTAGCTTTTTCACATGTAACCTTTTTGACCTTTTACTGACATCAGTGCACTTGCTAGAGTATCTATGGCATTTTTCCTGTTTAAATTATTATTATTTGCTGTTCTCAAATTACACTCATCTCAATCAAAATACAGTGGCACCTCTCTACTTGTTCAATATACCATATCTACCAATCCAATCTATACTTGAAAATACATGATATAATGGTCATCCAAATACTGCATCGTCATTGCTGAGAGGGCATCAAGTCTTGAGCAGACTGCTAAAAGCAGCTATTGTGTACAAACAGAGTGTAAAACAAACAGCTCAGGGCTGCCCCAACGCAGAACAAAATTGCTCATAAATGGCGTACACCAATCTAACGTGAGTGACAATTATTCCACGGTCATTTGCGTTATTAAAACTGCATTATCTCACAAAAACTATCGGCGCTTATCACATTTTGATAAAACGATTATCGCAGAACAATGCAAATTGCATGGCTGTGATCACGTTAGTGATTACAGGTCTTCGGGTAGGTGTTCCGGTATTAGCTTGGTATTAATACGACCGCTCTTAGGCCAGAACTATAACATCACCGCGGCTCAAAACACTTTGTTTAGTCGAAGAATGGAATGATATTCTAAGACGATGATCCAGAACAAGTCAAGGACACTTAATCTATTAATTCATGTTGTATTGGTTGCAGAGCAACATTGACATTAGTCGGCCAAGGCTGTGTACATTTCTTATTTATGTCAACTCACCGAGTCCAAAAACAGTAGAAAACTTTCATTGAAACACACTATCTTCAAATGTAACCAGTAACTACAGTGACATTTCGGCCGTACCCTTAGCATTTGGAGGAATTTTAAAGCACTGACTGAATTTCGAGCAGTGACACACAGTTTTTCACTTGTCATGAAACAAAATAGACATAAAACAAAGCATTACATCCATTCGGCCTGAATGACAGGTCACGATTTCCGCCATGGTAGACGAGAAGCGTCACACGAATCGAACCAAAACACCTTGAGCTGATTCCATCAGCCGCATCAAAGCAAGAATGGGAAAAAATACGCCACTGATCGAGTAATTAACAACTGTTTTCCCGTTTAACAGTTAGCCGATGGCTACGTGGCTAATGATGATGAAAGGTTGTGATGTTAGCGCTGATGTTAGCATTAGAAATGTTAGACACATTAGATGAACGAATTGGTTGTTAGTGGTGCACAGCTATAGAGCTCTTGCATGATGTTGCAAGCTAGTAAGAACTGCACAGCACTGTTGGATATTAATGTCATTGAGTGTACAAAGCAGTGATCAAATTTTTTTTCTCATTTTTTCTGAAATCTTGGCTATCTTGCTGCAAGGGGCTCATGTATTTAAAGTCACTAATAAGCGAGATATTGCACTTTTTACCATTTCAGTTTCATCCCCTGGTGGTCAAGTCAAAAAGCAGATCGGACCAAAATTCGGCAGCCTAGGTTATCTATTGTTGGGGGTCATGTGTACTCAAGTTTCAAGATGATAGCTTTAGCGGTTAAGAAACGTGTCACAGTTACACACTAAACGGCCAATTACGCCATTTGACCCCTGTGACCTTGAAAAGTAGGTCAAATCCGAAACCTGTATGATATGTGATGTATCCTTGCTGGGAGTACCTACCATAAATTTTTATAGAAAACGAATTACTTATAAGCAAGGCATTGCACTTTGTTTTCGCATATAGCCCCCTGGTGGTAAGAGATCGAGTTGGATCGAAATTTTCAGGGTGTTGTGCATATCAGTGGATGAGTACCAAACATGTACCAAAGTTTCAAGTTGGAACGTTAAACGGTCTAGGAGGAGATATCACTTTCGGATGGACATGTGGACTGACAAACTGATGGCGGATGGTAATACAATATCTCCCCACTTTTTTAGAAAGCAAGGAGATAATAATCGCAGGACACAGCGATTTTACTCACTCCTTTGGAGGGTGCTTAAATTTACACCAAATATTGTTCAAACCTTGCTCCAAATCGTTCAGATTCAAAGCAGATGGCACCATTGGCATGATGCAGGGAAGGGGTAGGGGGTTAATGACCCTAGAAGTCATGAAAAATGTGTTTTTGTCCATGATTTTGGCCAAAAGATTTCAAAAAGGCTCATTTCAACCCCCCCCCCCCCCTGGCATAGAAGCTACCTATGCCCCTGGGCACCGAGAACAGATGATAAAATCTGAGCGTGCCATTCTGAATGAACCAATATGGTTATCAGTCTTATTTTTATAGAAGCAGATGATGATTACCCTGGCAATCTCATTCCCATAGCACAATACAGTATTGTCTAGACCTGTCAAAACTGTCAATGTAAACCTGATTGATGATTTCCTGTTTCTCTTTGGGTTTTTAAAAAGCTCACATAGTCAGTAAATTTGTCTAATTCTCATCCGGACTGTCTCAATAAAGCTTACATGTAGCTGAAGAAATTGGTATTTCAAGTTGTATTTTTACTTATTTTAGTCATCAATGTGTGTTTTGGAATATACAGACTAAGACACAAATAAAGGATCATCCAGAGCTTTCTAACAATTGGTCATGTTGATAAACCTTTAGAGTTCTTCAAATATTTTTGAGAAAAGTCAGTGTTTGGTTCTTGGTGACAATCAGTCCTCAAAGGGGTGATGTCTGAGATGCTGATATCTTCATCAGCCATATTTCAAATCAGAGGATTTACCTCATTGAATATGGATTTACGTGACTGTTGGATTTCTTCAATATTTGTGTTGGTGAGGAAGGGATAAGCTTTGGATTATATTGTAAGCTTGGATGATATATCTAAATTCAAATACAGGGAGGTGCAAAGTAAGATGCAACAAAGTAGTTGGAAGTGCGATGACTGTGACGATTTCCTTTCACATACGCTGGTTACATGTCTCAAATAGATTTCATCTATCAAATTGAGTTGTGCTTATCAGGCTAATAAGGAAATGGTATTTTAATGAGGTTCTAAAACCCATCTAAGACATGCGAGTATCCAACATCTAGCCCTCACATGGGAAATTAAACAAGAGGAATTGGTGCTTTAAAAAAATCCCCTGAACACCTACAGAAGTTCAGAGCTAAATGAGGTGTCTTTGTGATCAAGTGATACTATTTGAGTTGAGCTGCCCTTTTAGCTTTTGAAAAAAAGACAAGTTTTTAAGATTTCTTAGTTCCTGCAGCATGTAGGATATTCAGTAAAATACATGAGCACCCAAGACATTAACAACCTGCTCTTTGTTACTGTGGATCTGCTGTAATCATTTCCTGATTTAATAGAAATCAAAATCACTCAGCAGATTCGCAATGAAATACGCAGGAAATGAAAATGACTGATTATGAAATTGCACGTCAAAATTGCTGTGATTTTTTACCATGCAGAGAATGATTAGAAAATGATCTGTCAAAAATATGCCACTTTTGTTAACTTTGAATCATCTTTATTACCATTTTTAGCATTAAATGTCGAAAAAAGATATACATTGTATTTAGAATGGAAATGTATCATTTCAGATGATGTTATTAAGTTGGCAGTGCAAAATGTAGTATCTTACAGATGATGAGATAAAGAACTTCATTGTTTACAAATGGTTTCCAAAAGGAAAAATAAGTCAATGGGCTATCGGTCTCCTGCTAGCCGATGCTGGCTGTCACTAGGGTATGATGGTTTTGTCAAGTGATATATGGGACTTGTCTTTGATGAAAATAGGCATGATTTCAAGCTAGTTTTCCACATCATCATGACAAAACAGCGGATGTAACTGGCGACTTGCAGTGTGACTTTGTGACGTGCTTTCGAGCTGAAAGGGTATCAGTCCTTTTACCTTTGTTGAAAGAAGAAAACAGGTACATGTGTATACGACGCTTATTTGGGAAGTTAACCTGTGATGGACCATCATCCTATCCAGGGAGAGTGATACTGCTCGTAAAAAAATGCTACAGAATCTTGGATTAACTCTAGCCAGAAGGTCTGTTCAGTGGCACACGCAACAGCCCAGCAGACATTTTTAACTCCAAACGCCAAACACTCTGATGTAATGCAGTAGATGCTACGAAACATTCTTTGGGTTCACAAATGTAAAATCTGCGTGACCATAAGTCATATTAGCATCTTTCAACAAACCATGCAAGTGAAAAAAACACCATCAACCAAATTGTCATTTCCTCTGATTTCATATCGGTGCATGTGCAATAAATAAAGAATCTGACCGATGTTTATGACCGAGAAATTTTTCAATCAACAAATAATGAAAGCCAAACATCAACGAGGACATTATTGGCTATATAAAAATGTGTCATTTTTGTCACTTTCGCCGCACATGACATGAATTAACTGGTTGATTTTTAGAGAAATGTAGAAGGATGTTGTCATAAACCATTGCTTACAGAAACTGGCCTGATTAAGATGCAACCTCAGCCATGATGATGAGTTTTGAAAACGGATCGAATCCAAAGTCACTCTGGCACCCTGAAGTCTATGACATCATCTATCATTCCATGATCTTGAGACCAAACCTACTTCCATCCAGAGTGGTAATAAGCTGCTCAGCATGCACTGAGCCCTCAGGTACATACATGTATACTCACCGATCTATGATCGTTTCTGTATAATGACTATATGAAATTCCAGCCCCCCCCCCCCCCCCCCCCCGCAGATATTATGTGCATTGTAGTTTGATGCCATTCAACGTTGTTCAATTGGTATGGACAATGAGCGGGCGACACCAATTTGTCTAATGGTTATGCCATTCAACTTTGCATCATTTCATAGTAGGATTTCAGAATGGGAGGCCCATAAGGATTTCACTTTCATCATCAACGCGATGTCTTTTATTGAAGATTCGTTGCCAATAAACCTAGGTTAATAGACGTGGAATCAATCGACCACACCATAACCACTGATAGAACATGTAGAAGTTAGTTCACAAGTGATCAGTTCATTCTCAATGCCAACAACTGTTAATCAACTCACCACAACCTGAAGACCGACAAGTTTCAGCCAATCAGTATGAAGGGCTCTTTGGCTGTTCAATGCATTACTGGGAGCAGTCAGGTCTCGAATTGATGACCCGGTCTTAGATCGGCGAGTCTAGAGTATCTCAGACATTAACATCCGTCGAGATTGATCGAATAGAGTCTTAACGACGACGCCAACGACTCTACCATATTGTTTGAAGAAATGATCGATTTCTGACAACAGACTTACCCCGATGATCCATTTTCAAATATTTGACAATCGGTTCCAATGCCGACGGCTCCTGACATATTGATCATTCATTTCTAACAGACATCGACACAGATTTGAAACTCGCACTCTCAAAGTGGTGTGTTATCTATATGATTGAAATGTTTTGTCTCCTCCCAGACAAACATAGAAATAAGAGGTATTCTTAATAAAAGAGCCTGTATTAAGAAAGTCCCCATTTGATACGATTCACAAGTCAATTTTATTAATTTGGTTGATACACTTTTAGTTACAGCTTCAAAACATGCATGTAATTTAAACCATGATTGCGAGGCTAATACATTGTAAAAATCACTAAAATCTAGTAAATTTCCTCATTTTCACTTGACTGTAGATGTTTGCATTCAAAATGTAATCATTAATGCATCAGACAAGTGTTAGAGTTGAAATTTGTGCACATTCAAAGCTTGCGTTTGATGGTGCAAACATTTCACAGTTGATAGTAAACATGGTTAATCAGAGTCTTTTCGAGAAACAATTTGAGGGGAACTGCATGCTTTGACCTCATTGCTACAATGGAAGGCATGCTTCACAATTATTTATTGATGTTATGTTATTTTTATACAACGCATATTTTTTGCTCCCATGGTCAAAACATAAGTTACCACATCCCCATCAACACTTTTTGAAGTTCTCATTATTACCATGATGAATTTATTGAGTTTGGATGAAATGTGATCAGCAATGATGGATTTTACTCCAGGGTCTGCTCTGGAGACAGGATAGACATTTAACAGTCAGTTGATATGACGTCAGGGGAGACCAGACCAAAATTTCAAATCTCTTGTGCCCATCGCAAAATGTCACTAACAAAGTTATTGTGTACATAGTGCAGGAGTAGCGAGACAATGTCAAAAGTAATCAATCATTTTAAAGAGGATTGCACACGCCCAGCACTTTAGTCTACTTTCTACATTTTCTCCGGAGGTGAAAATGCACATTTTTATTTCCTGTTTATAGTCCAGCACAGATCAGTTATAAAGATTCACCCTGATGAACATATGAACAATAGGGCCCGTAATTGCCTTCCATTCAAAAACTTGTGTAAGACCTGATGATGATGTGCGAGGCGTGTTGGCCATTGCTTTGATCATACGACATTCACCTTAAGTGTCACAAGCTCTCTTGTTGAAATGATTCTAGTGGGGAAAATATGACTTGTTTTGGCAACCACAGGCTCTGGAACGTTGGACATGAGGTACTGGCATGGGCCAATTGTGCACAAAATTACCTTTAAATTGATATAGGACATTTGTCAGTCACTTGAGAATTGACGGTATATGGGCAGAATAAACATCATTCGTTCAAGTTGGGTCTTAGTTTTATAGTCCTATGGGTCTAAGTTTTCTAGTTGGGCCTTAGATTTATATGTCAATCACTTGAGAATTGACAGTATATGGGCAGAATAAAACATCATGCATTCAAGTTGGGTCAGTTTTATAGTCCTATGGGTCTTAGTTTTCTAGTTGGGTCTTAGTTTTATAGAGTCGTAGGTCTTAGGTCTTAGGTTTATAGACACCCTGCTGCGACTTTCTAAATTGAGAACCACTGCTCATGGTAAACAGAAGTTGCGAAGATGACTTAAAGGGTTAATATGTGATTAGGAATCAGCCCCTCTGGTAAAAGGAAACCAATTACCACAAATTAACTGTCAACGTTCGATGTTATCTTTGGCATGATTGGCCCAATGGAAAAGTCACGCTCATGATTAGCAGAGGCCAAAGGCATATTTCGGAGGATCATCACGTCTTGACAAGATGGTCATGACATGAGGCATCTCCTTAACCCTTTTGCTACAGCACTGTTTTTGAAGTGTACTGTACCCCTTGCCCACAGCTGGTATAGACCAGGTGTTGTGGTTCCCAACTTGGCTTGGGAAAAGTTTCATTGTAAAATAGCTCGAATTACTAAATCTTAGGGGCGAGGTCTGCATTTTCGTGTGTAACTAACGAAAAACTTTTGGGGATTGTGGTGAATCAACAGAACTTTGGGGAATTTAGCAGTACAGATTACTGCGGGCCGGTAATATGCAGTGTACAGGGTATTCCGGGTCCAATAGCGAAAGAAGGAACCTTTGTTTTCAGCTTTAGGGCGCAGGCTCAACTATGGAAACCTTGTTGTCAAGATGCATCAAACGGAACAATTTATTTTTTCATTTTACCTCCCGGACATGAAGGTTAGCACCCAGAAATGTTGCAAAGGTAATTGTTTTAAAAGATATGCTCATTTGACATTAAGTCATTTGGGATGAAGCGGTCGACTGGCTTCCCATCTCTAGTATTGACTAGTCTCCATGGTTCTGTCACCACTCGCAGGTTTCACCACTGTGGTATGCTTGTTCTCAAGGCGCATCAAAGTGAAAAAAGATTTTTTCTTTGTTTTATACCTCCCAGATGTGAAAGTTAGTAGCCAGAAAGGTTGGAAAGATGGTTTTAAATTATATGATTATTTGACATTGGGTCATTTGGGATAAAGTTTTCCAGACTTCAGTAGTCATGGTAGTGAGTAATCTCTGTGGGTTATTTTACTAGTATTTTTATTTGCCCCAGGAAAAAGCCATAAGCTTATCGTCAGGGACCAAAACAGAATATATGAAATGGTACATGACAAAATATTTACAGGGCAATAGCTAGGTTATTGTCAGCTCAAAATGATGACTTTTACTATACATATAATGAAGTTGTGGCATGTGGCACTGCCCAACCATCACTGACCCTTTGTCCGACTTTAATGAACGAGATTTTTTTCTTCGTTATTGGCATTGAGACCAAGTCTTGACAGAAGGACCGCCCATGCAAATACTGACCTAGGTCCCCGGAAATTAGCCCCCCCCTCCCCCTTAACACAATATACTCTGCTGCGAACAGGCACCATTATTTGACGACAACTTTCCATCAAATGCTAGTAAAGCTAAACTAAATCAGCTGATTGCAGGCTAATTATCGTGATTTTCCTACGCGGAAATGCTCTCAAATTGCGTCCTTCCTGACAGTTTTTCCTCAAATAGACTTAGTGGTTTTACTCGACCAATATCAGGACAAGTCATTGAGTTTGATGGGAAATTGTGAATTGCAATGTTTGAGACCCAAGTGGCCAACAGCTCATATCCAAAAGTGTTGTTTCCATTTGTTTGAGAGCTTTTATGTTATAATCAATGAATTGAACAAAATTTTAAAAATTTTCAACAATCTTTTACAATCATTTACAATGTCACTCCACTGTAATTAACAATATTGAAAACTGTGAGCAGAGGTGTAAGCCCGACTACTAAATTTCATGAAAAAATGGCACCATGATTTTTAGAAGTTGCATGGTAACCTGGACACAGATTTGGACGCTAAGTTTTTTATCATTGGATTGCACTGCCTGGATTCTGTGAACCTCACCTCCAGTTCAAGATGAATAGTTTATGTGTAAATTGTATAGCGATGAGTTGTTTTATACATCTTAGACAAGTGTATACATGTAACCAGATGCATCCTATAATATCCATCAGTTAATAGGGCCTGTACTGGTATTGGAACATATTGCAAGGGAAGTTCATAGACACTAGTTCGTAGACACTTCATGTATCTTGAGAATTGAAGATTTGCCGAACTCGTCTGTGAATTGTACATGGAGTCACAGCTGTGACACGGAGGATGGCAATGGAAATAAAACACCAATTTTCTGAGTAGGACGTGAACACGGTAGGCCTATAATACATTTTAAGACTGGCCAATGCCACCATTGGTCACGGCAGGAACGAACAGGCCCTGAACAGGATCGCAACCAGTTCAACAAACCAGCCCATCTCAATGGGATTTCACTCCGGGTGAACTGACCTTGTTGGAGCCAACCGGGGTGGGGGTGGGTTTAGATCGGTGTGTTGAACAAGCACTGTGTAAAGAGGCCTACAAAATCAACCAACATTTATAGCCTTGACCTCAATAACTTGCACTGTAACATGAGACGAACATCCCTTATGGAACTTTTTCAGTCATGTCTAGACTAGTGCACTGACAACAAAGGGACACAGATGGCCCAACGGAGCATTAATCGATTTCATGGAAAGGACAATACTAACAACTTTTCTCAGGCTTTTTTTCATGCAATGCCGTTTTTTTTCAGAATTTTTTTCCTTCAGGAAATGACTGTATAAGTCATAGAGAATTCCTTGGTCGTTTTAAAGCAGTCTTATATAGCTGATAAGAGTAACTAATTTTAAATGAGTTTTTCTCAAAATAAAAACTTGAACAAATAATGCGTTCTGAAGTCCGTATCTCAATCTCAAGGAACTGACGTGCGGGATATTATTTTAAAGGTTATGTTGTGCCCATGCCAATAACTATCTGTAAGAATCGGTTCTTGGACCCCAATGCCCAAGTGACCAGTTATCTTTTTCTGCGGTGCGCAGAATCAACACTTTTGGAAATGAAACTTGTAAACAGCATCGCAATAAAAGAAACACACCCAAAACCCAATACACCAGTTAGCGCCCGTTAGCGCCCGCTAAGCACCTTTTGCTCACATTCATATTCCTTGTTGTGGTCCATAAACAAGATGTCATTACCACAAATCTCATCTTCATCGCCACTTTTATGATATCACTTATGGCGTCAAGGAAGCTGGCATTGTCAATCCGGCCAATGGAGAATGACGGTCAATCATTTTGTCTCACTCTGTGGTTTAGTGTCATAATTCTGGTGTAAATGGTCACATTACTTCCCCAAAAAAGTGTAATAAACATCTCACTGATGTAATAGGGAGCGGAATATTTGTTTATATGTCCCCTGTCACATCATTTATTGCTTGATCTTCCAAGGAAAGAGGAGGGGATGTTCACTGCTAGTTTTGTTTGTGACAATGAACATGATAAGGCATTACCAACACTCCCACCCCCCCCCCCCCCCCCAGCGAAACCTTTGACCACATGCTTTTATTTCTTTGTTGACAGAATAGCCAACCTTGAATTTTCTAATTTTCTAATTTCAAAAGCATAACTCCATAGTCCGTAAGGCACCACAGAATCAATCTTTCAAATCAAGTCTTGCATATTTCCCAAACAATTTTCTTTAATAACATGGACAAAATTTATCTCATCTGTCTCATGCAGAGATGGAAAAATATTGAAAAGATATTTTCATCTCTATTATGCCGCCTACATATCCACAAGGAATGACTTCAGCCATATTAGTAAGATGGAACCAATAACCAACCACAAGGGATGGTAACACAGCGATTTTATTTAAAACATCCTTCATGGATTCCCACAGTCTTAAAAAAGATCCCTTTTTCGAATAGATTTGCCTCAAGTCACATGCTGGCATGCGTTTGAAGCCACTACTTTTGTGCTTTTAACTCGTAATGGACCGAGAGTCGAGTCAGCCTTCAACTTTTTAAGTAACACATATCTTTCAATTTCATGCACAACAATAGAAAATAGAAAAATATATCTAGTTCTTCCTGGTTATGATTAAACATGTTGCTGTTTGGGGGTCACGGTTAGCTACGGCTTTCTACAGCATCTTTCCTGGCAATGACGAAACGTTGTACATTTTGTAATGTCTCATAGCGCACTATATCCTGACGCCTTGGACCTTGCAGTATTTGGATCCATCGTGAGCAAGCGTCATGATGCTCTGGACCAAAACACCTCTCGGTCTTAGTGTAATTATTAATTGTAACACATATTCGAACAAGACAAGAAAATCTTCCGATAATATGCACCGATATTCATCTTTTAACCCTTTTGCTGCGGGTGACGTGCATAACACGTCATGTACATGATCCCATGTCGTGCGGGTGACGTATAAAGCACGTCATGCCCTGCTCAAATATTTAGTCATATTTATTTGGTTGTAATCTCTTTAAATACATCAAACGAACACAGGACTCATTAGTTTCATCCTAAATTGTAAAGATGGCGACACTTTTGAATAAATTCGACCGTTCAGTTAAAAGTTAGCTACAATGTTTATTAGTAGTATCAACTGTCAGCACATGGCAGCACAGGCCTAAAAAATGGCTGCTGCAGAGAAAGGGTTAAACCCCCAACTCTCGACTGGCCCTGGCCCTGGGCTCGAGGGATGACCCATCCAGGTAGCTTCTAGTGCATAGTTCTATAATGCATGGCATTTTACACAATGAGTACCTATCACTGTTGTGCCCAAGAGCAAATGATAAGGTAACCTGGTTACCTCGACCTTTTATACCCCAGGTGGGGGTTTAAGTGAAAATTATTTCACAATTACCTGCACAACAGTACGAAGAAAATCTCTTCCGTACTACTTCTGCACTTTTACTTCACAACACAAGCAGTGTAGTCAGACTTCGTTTTTTATCGAAACCTATCTCGCAATTTCCTGCACAACAATAGGAAATGATAGCTCCAGTTTTCATCCGCCAAGATTCATTGCAACACGTATCGATGAGACACGTAAATCATTACAAAACACGGATATTAATTAATGATCTTATTCAGAAGGGAATTTGACGCTCCTCATCAGAGATTTCCGACAAAATTCTCATCGACCGCGCCGTTGCGGAATGTGTTTATCAAAATGGCATCACCACGAATACAATAGTGTACAAAATACTTTCACGTCGAGTCGCCGTAATCATACTACATGTACATTTATCATATTGAACTGTACAAGAATGCACTAATTGATACTGTCAACTGACAATGAAATCGGGGACACCTCATTCTTTATCTTGGGAGAGCAAAATTCTTCTCTGAGATATTGGTGATGTTATTATTACATTTTGATCATACTACCAGTATCTAATAGTGGGATAACATGTTGAGGGGGAATGGTCCCTTTCCGGATGCCAGGATTGTCCCGAAGTGAGTATCGAGGTCTGGGATGGATAAAAAATTATCATGAAAGTTTGGTCCCTTCAAGAAACAGGATTTGCAAAAAAAAGAATGTGGTGAAATGAACATGAACAAGTAGATATTTGGAGAGATCTTTGAAAGATATCTGCTGTGACAGGTCTACAGATATAAAGAAATCACTTCATGAAAAACTATGGGGGAAACTTGTTGAAATTTCAACTTTTCTTAAACTTGTCTGGTCATGTATCTCAAAACTTTTGTCAAAAAAAATTCTTATTTCAAATCGACTGCAAAATGGCTCAGAAATCAACCTTTGGTAGTCTTGCCTCAAAAGTGTCATTTCTCATGGCATTAAGCTATTTTTGAGATGATCACTTTGTCATCACAGAGACTCTGCGGACTCTTCTTTCGACAAACAGAATCCTTGTTATGCATCTTCGTCAGCTAAATACTTGGTTTGCATGCCTGCAGAAGCTAATTATTAATCATTCTCAATCTTCATAAATCATGTGTTGACACTAACCCCCTTGCAATATCTTACATTCAGCTGGCAATCGCTCATAACGATATACTATAGACTCACCGATCTAAGACCAGTTCATTTATAATTTGAGGCATGACCGCCCCCAGTATGATTTGCATTAAACAGGCATGGTCTCTTTATACTGATTGGCCCACACTTGTTGATCTTCAGGTTGTGGTGAGTTGTTGGACAGTGGTTGGCATTTGGAATGAACTGATCACTTTTGACCCAACTACTAATACTTCTATCAGTGGTTATGGTGTGGTTAATCAGTTTCATGTTCTATTAGCCTTGGTCTTTTGACAACGAATCTTCAATAAAAGAAATCGCATTGATAATAAAGTGAAATCCTTAAGGGGCTGCCATCCTGAACTCTTTCTGTGAAATTGATGCAAAGACGAAGGCATAGGGTATGGGGAATGGGGTAACTGTAGCCCCGGTTTATTTGTAGCCCCTGCATTGTTTGATGCATTGGGATATCAATCAATATCATAGGCAGGGGCTTCAATTACCCCATTCTACCTTACCCATTGAACCAATTGGTGTTGCCCACCCATTGTCCATCCTGATTGAACAATGTTGAATGGCATCCAAATACATAATATCTGGGGGGGGGCTTGACTTGCATATCCAGGAACAGTCTTAGATCGGTGAGTCTAGAGTATGTGACCCACCATACCAAAATAGGTATATAGTAGTACATCACATGGGGCATATGGACTTATCCACGAGTTCATGTAGCTTAGTTTATAAGCTACATTTTAATACCACCAATATCTTCGCATCTTTTTTTGTGTCTGCATGAAATACTCATAAACATGTTCACAAAATGAAATGGCCAGGGCCATTGTGCTCACCTCATGTGGAGGAAAGATGGATAAAGAGCATGGTATTGTGTCATGTAGTGTTAGGTTTGATGTAGGTCCAAGCAATTACAATTTCCCCAAAATGGCAAATTTACAGTACATTCGACCTCTGTGATCTTGAAAAGTAGGTCAAATCAAAGAAGACCCGGGTGATACATTGAATGGTTGTTAGAATTAGATGTACCTATGATATAAAATTGATGCCAATCGGGCAAGTCATTACTAGGAATAATGGCATTTTGATGAATTTAGGATTTGGCCCCCTCCCTGGAGGCCAAACGGCAAATCAGATCGCACCAAACTTGGGTACCTGAGATCACCTGACCAAGGGGTACATGTGTACTTAATTTGTGATCAATAGTCATTGCAGTTAAGAAACGTGCCATAGTTACGTCCTGACGGCGAATTTACGTCATTTGACCTCTGTGACCTTGACAAGAAGGTCAAATTAAAAACCTGTGTGACATATACTGTATGGTGGTTAGATGTACCCATGATATCAAATTGGTGGCAATCGGGCAAGAAGTTAAGGAATAATCACATTTTTAAGGTTTTTGGATTTTGCCCCCTGGTGGTCAAGTGGTGAATCATATTGGACCAAACTTCGGTCCCTGAGATCACCTGACTAAGGGGTAAATGTGTACCAAATTTGGTATCAATAGTCATTGCAGTTTAGAAACGTGCCATCGTTACATCCTAACGGCCAATTTACACCATTTGACCTCTGTGACCTTGAAAAGGAGGTCAAATCAAAAACCCGGAGGATATATGATGCACCTTTGCTAGAAGTACCTACCATATTTTTTTCAAAATTTCCCGACTACTATTAAGGGAGATATTGCATATTTTCACTTTTAACGTTTGGCCCCCTGGTGGCCAAACCATGAAACGAATCGGACTGAAACTTGGTCTCCAAGGTGTCATTACATAAGGGTACATGTGTACTAAGTTTCTACTCAATAGCTCTAACAGTTACGAAACGTGCCCTGCTAACGGACGACGGACGACGACGACGACGACGACGACGACGACGACGACGACGACGGACGACGGACGCCACGGTATGGGATAAGCTCACCTCTGCTAAGAGGTGAGCTAAAAACAAGCTTTTCGAAAATTGTGTCACAAAAAAATTTGAAGTCCTGGGGTGACAAAATGTAGAATCCTGACTCTCCGATTATTCTCAGATGGGAATTGCGTCAACTGCCTGACCGGGGTTTGAGTTTTTTCTGATTGCTGCGTTACACAGATACTTCAATAAAAAATGGCCCGAAAACATGACCTGATCTCTAAATGCAGCAAAAAATAAATCCCATAACTTTGTACAATAAAATCGCATTCATCGTATTAAGGAAATCCCATAAGTATAACATGGCCAGCAGATATCGCAAAATATGTTTTTTTTGCAGATGCAGTTCCTCCAAGAGGCAAGTACAGATTAATAGATGTGAAAGAAGTTATCGACTATAGTTCGCTCCAAGATGATGAGAATTGTTTCAAACCACTGTCATTTCTAAATTATTTCCCTAAAATTAATATTTACATCCTTTCTCACCATTTGAACCATTCAAAATTCATTCCGACCACAACCACTCCAGAAAAAGGCCCAAGGTCACAGAATAGGAAATGTTACCACATTAACATTGAACACTGGTTTGGCCCGAGGTCACAGAATAGGAAAATGTACCACATAAACACCGCACATTGGTTTGGGGCCATTGCACAAATGACATGAAGCACTGCGTCAAAACCAATGAAGCACAATATCGGAACCGTCTGTCGTGAGTATGTCATCCTGATGTACTGTTTTGGCATGTGCATTTTGCACAGGGAGCATATGGTCGGAATGAAGTTTTGAATGGATTAACACAGCTGGACATGATGTAAGATTCATATGTGGTAAGTTGAATCTAAGAGAATCCAAGAGAAAATGTGAAAATGAGGCATGAAAATGAAAAAATTTCTCATCATCTTGGGCCCAGTTAGCATGTTTTAATAGCTGATAACATCATGTTGATATATTGTTTCATGTACATCAATGCACATGTAACAACTTGTCAGCATGATGGTAGGAGCTAACATGCTTTCTAACAACCGGACGCTGGAGTAAACTATAAGAAACAAGTAGTAACATGAATGGACCAAAAGAAACTTTTCATATACTTTCCCAAATTTTACACAGGTCGCAAAGAAACTGACAAAAGACGGTGAAATACCGATAGCTGGCTATGAATACATAAGAATCCGCATTGACACGGGAAGGATCAGCCGTATGGAGCCGTTCCCATCATGACGGTATTCAATATTGGCAAAGGGATAAACGTAGTATCGTGGCTTGTTATTAAACCATTCTCTGTCGCAACCAATACCGGTTAACAGCAAAGTAAATACACATTCTGGATACTTCAAGCCCTAACTACCGAGAATACAAATGCTGGGTACAAAACATTGCCATCTTATGGCAGCTTAATATCAACATCAGCGATTCTTATCATCATACAACATATAATAAATACAGTCGAAGTGGCGTAAATCATGATGGACAAAGGTACGAGGGGCAATGGTAAGGTTAAGCATTGTTAAGTGGGTTTGCTGGAAGAATACTAAAAGACCTTGCAAGTGAATAAGTTTGACTTGCGGTCACTCGGTGCAAAATCTATGCGACCTGAAGGTAGTTTTTGATATATTGGGCAAGATTATGGACAAGAGTTAACCAGAATTGATTTAAACCAAATGACCACAACATTATTTCTTTGGTAGAGTCCAACAACACAGTTCTTCCAACAATAACATTCCTATTTCCCAAGACAGGCCTGCTCAGTAAGTTGGAATGCTGCCCTGATTCCCGGCATGTTCTATATAGATGGCGACAGTGGTACACCTAAAACGTGTGAAGTCTTAAAACTTGGCAATACATGCCCACACATATCTCAACATTTCAAATTTTCATTCAAATGAAAGTTTTCAAAAACAATTAATGCGCATCAATGCAATACGAATGCAAACGAGATAAACTAACAAAAAAATCTACTAAATTTGCAGCAAAAATTAGGCAGAGATATTCTGCAGCAAGCAAAGGACGGAAATCTCATCTACAAAACTCTTGATTAAACATCTCTACAATTTTTGTCGCAATCGGCCTGCTTTGACGATTTCCGCATTGGACATTGTTAGACTTTGATGTTTTCTTTGATCTACATGTATGGTAGGTTTTTGGCCATTATTTGAGTTTTTCACCAAACCCCTTGCATCAAAGATTAGTGATAGGAATTGCTGCATAAAAAAATTGGATTACGAATAGTGGACTATTTTCGAACAAGAACAGAAACAAACAACTCGGATAGGAAAAGACATCTTTTTTTACTCTAAAATCTAGACAAATAATCTTTGCATAAATAATGCTATCGTGTCAGCAATTCTTCTCAAAAGGGAAGGTAAAGAACCCAATGAACATGTGATTTAATTTGCTACGACCTGCAGTTATCATCACATGCTACAACAAGAGGCCCAAGGGCCTGCCACTTAGCAGAAATAAATGGGTCAAATAGTTAAATGAAACGCCCAGGTTCAACTTTGGCTGAAAGATATGCTATAGTTACAGTGAAGCTGGTCCATAGACCATGTACTCAAAACTGGCATTACGGTATTTTGCAGAAGAGTTGGTTGCTAAAAATGAATGATTATATGAGTAAGTTATTTTCAGTAGCTTAAAAATGCACCACCTGGTGGCAGTGAAAGCCCCGACCTGTGCAACCATGAAAAGGAGGTCAAATTAAAAATCTGGGTGATACATGTAGGTGTAGCACTGAGGTTACAATGTTTGGATAATGATAATGATGCCTTTACCACTAAACAACGACACAGACACACTTAGATCTGCTTGCTTCAGAGCCCTTTCAACAAGGAGCAGATTTAGCTGCTAACAGGTCCCGCCATCAGGCCCCGACCCATACACGCAACAGCATGGTATAGGTCACCCCCAATATAATCTCACTTCTTCCTCCACCTCCCCCCCCCTCCAGCTTAGCGTATTTGTAATCCTCAAATTAATCAGTTGGCCAGGCATCTCTCACATCAAGTATCAACTGAGCAAATTGAAATATTATCCTTGTATTTCTTTGGCAAGTGATTAGTCTGAGTTTTGATAATGCCAAACATTCAAATTAGGGATTTAATATTACACATGACACCCTGGCAACTCAATGTCGCATTACCCGCGAACGCACCATATTTATGTGGAGATAACAATCTGATTTGTGTGAGTACCAACAAGGCACCGGAAAAGCTGAAATAAATACCTTTAAAATTGTGTCCCATGAAATAAAATTGAATAGTGGCATCTGGTTGCTAGTTTAATTCTCCAGACTGTAGTTAAAACAATATGGAGAAAAAAATTATTTTAGTTTCCTCGGTGGAGCGAAAAACACATTTGTTTTTTGTCATTTGGTCATACTGTTTCGACATTTGCAAAACCACTGTCCGTGTTGAAATAGATATCTTTAAAGGCCATAACTCCAGGTATTTTGCCATTTTCTGCTGTGAGACGATTTCAAAAGTGTACCTAACACTTTATACAATACAGAAAACCAAATGCAATTAGCTCCATCCATTTTGAAGATATAGCCATTTATGTGTTTGACAACTTGATTACCTAATCAGGCTAGCAACTGGCTTGTTAGAGCCAGGCGGCAGGTTCAGCAAAAGTTGTGATGTAGATCAGGCTATTGCCCTACTTGGGAGGACAAATATCAATGAATGCTCTTAAAATTGATATATGAAGTCTGTTTTTCATTGACATTCGATATACCCTAAGGTAAGGTAATACAGACAAATTTATACCATTATAGTAAGAAATCAAACATCAGTCTGATCTATGTCAGTAAACTTGCCGCCTGACTTCACTTAGAAACCTAACCAAGGCTGTTACATAACATGTAAACAAAACAGTTAATCTTGCTTTATCTCTGGACTGGGTGCTTCAATTTTGATCAAACTTGATTTAATGCGGAGCTTTAAGTCTACTCTTTGAGGATCTGTACATGTCATGCAATCATAAAAGCAGGAGTCGTGGCCTTTAAAACTGTGTCTCCTGAAATAAAATTAGTTGCAACAGGTAGGTAGTTGAATTCTCCAGACTGCAGTCAAAACTATCGCAGATTCCTCCACGGAGCGCAAATAAACTTAGTTTTGGTCATTTTGTCATACTGTTTCGACACTTGCAAAAACGTGTGATTATTTTGTTCAAAGATGTATCCAAAGATTGCCTCTCTTTAAATAATTTGCAGAAAAGAGGCATTTTCGTTTTTTTGATACAATGATTGTAGATATCTTCTTTTTTTTTCATCCTTTGATTTCCCATTTTCTAACATAGACCTAGCTGTGACACGGTTTGTGGACATGATATATATTGTCCGATATGTTCGAAGCAGCTTGTGGGAATACTGATTAATGGCCATGTTGTGTAAGGAAGACTTAAGGTTAAGCCCTTCACTCAATCATGAGAGATTGCCATGTCTGTCTGTGATCTGGTGGCTTGGCTCTCTAGAATAGTGGTCAAGAGGTGCCTGGTTCGAACTCGTAAATCAGCGTGATATTCTAGGCAAGTCTTGACAATTGCCCTTCCAGCTTGGCCCGTTGGTTGTGAAAGATTAGATCATGCACTAACACCCATTTTTTTTTCTGAGATTTCTCTAACCTGTACCTTCTCTACATTGTTGTGAAGTTTGGTGCCATACCGTACTCATAATGTACTCTTGCCAGATATTGTGCAGGATTGTTGTATGAAGTCACAACTGGAGAAAAGGTTTGTCAAGTTTATACATGGACTGAGGGTTTCAGAGAATAAGTTCGTTCGGGTCAGTGCTCAGTTAATCACCTCTGGGTCAAAGTCGCCAATAGGGAAAGTTTTACTACTATTTTTAACCATCATACTTGGGTAGATATCAGGTTCCAGATCTGAGGACAATGTTGAGGGATTTAAACAGGGAGAATAATAGAAACGGGCAAAACATGGTGGCTTCTCAGATTAGGGAATTAATGGTTATGCGTGAAGAAGGCTGGAACTTTCTGAATACAGAAGAAATTAAGGAACTGTTAGTATTTTTATGTACGGGTTAATTGTCATCTGATGTGGACTTGTGTTCCGCCGGTTAAGAAATCTCTATGTACTTATGTCTCGGGTGTGTATTATGATTTTGTATCTTGCACTCGCACCTTGCAAGTGATTGTTATCTGCACTATTTGTAATTCTCTGTACTACAGTACGAAATAAACATATGTATATAAATATATTGTTGTGAAGATTGGTATAAATTCGGCCAGTAGTTTTCTCGTTCTCGGGGATTCCATCACATCTTACCTTTGCTTGGTCATGGCCTTATTATAAAAGTGGTCTAAAATGATTTTTTTAAATTTATTTCTAGGGGGACAGGTAAATATTAAGGTGAAAAGTGCACAATGGCACCCCTAGAGGCGGCACGGTGCCAAGCCCTCTTAAATATACCTTGACTAAGCACTAAAGAACCTTCATCTATGAAGGTTACACCACTTGATGAATCAATCAGCTATCCCAACATCTTTGATCAAACGGAATCCACCCAAAACAACCTGCAACAAACGCAAATGAAACCCTACTAAATCATTTGCGATGCTTAAAGATCTTTGTTCTACACGCTAGGAAAAAAGCTGGGTTTTTAATAACCATCTGCTTTCCTCTTCGTAGTAATCCTTTCGCGGTGATCGGTTGCGCAACATGAGTTTATCGAAGACTAGTCGATGATGAGAACTATTGTTCGTTTCACCTTTGGTTAGTAGCGTAAGGTTTCCAGAATAGAAGTATGGACTTCCCAGCGAGTATGGCACACCATGACAAACAGCCAGTGCAATTCAAGGGTCGACCATAGGCAACACTATTTTGGCTAGAACAAAATGGTGCATTGGTGGTGCCTATGGTCAACCCTTAACTCATCTAGCCCAGCTTTGCCATTTGGTATCTAAGGTAGTGTCACCAGACAAACATAACGAAATTGAACGAGCAAATTTCAAAAAGATGATATTACTTCTCTTAAAAATTTTCTGACCGACACCAATAGTTTCTAAGCTAAAAGTCCTTTCTTCTGACATGTCTCAGCGACAGAAAAAAGCACTAGCAATTAACTCGGCAGAACAACTTGATGGGAAAATAGGAAAAACACCACCTCGACATCTGCAAGGTGTCGGCCAGTAACAATGTGTCAGCCGACCTAAAGTACATCGGCTCATTTGTTAATCATTGAAGAGATCATGATTCGACATAATGGACGATAGCCATCAGTTTGGTCAAATAGACCAATCATGTCCAAAAACCTGCTCAATTGACATTAAAGGGGTACGCCGTTTGTATTTACTGGTGGTCCAGGAAAATAGAAAATGCGGTTACACACAGTGCTGTAGAACAGTTTATTTATGCATACAAATTTGCTGAAATATGGTATTTATAACATTTGTGTATCCGTCTACACAACAACAATGCTGAAATTTATGTTACATACATTGTATCAACTCAATTGGAAATTTTCAAATTCAATTACAAATTTTAAAAAATTGACGAACGACATTGGGCTTTAACAGGGACGGGAAAAATTGTGACCACATACAAATAGTTTGAGTGGCCAAGCAAATGTGTCCGCATCAATTTTTTGGAAACGAAAAACAGTCACTCTCACAATAAAAACTGCCTACAAACTCATTTATAAGTTGTTAATTGCTCAGAATTGTCCACCTGAAACAGCTTCTGGACAAATCCCACACTTAATACATCATCGAAGTGACAAGCTTTTGCAAAAAATTGCAGTCATAACAGGAAGACATTCTGGCCAAAATTTAAAAATCGACATCATTGTTAACTCGATCTTTTACCAAGCTAGCTCTAGGCATTTCGATTTTTAAAATTTCTAGTTTTTCTGTAAAAGCGTTTGCCTGTTGGTGCACTTCAGTCATGGCCTCCTTATCAAATTCCAAGATCCAACCCTGGACTTGGCAAATTTTTTTTCAGACATATCTGTGTACATAGCCCGAGGGCAATCTGGCAATCTAGCAGTCTATCAACCATGTTATGCCACGAATCTTCATTTATCCCTCATCTGGGGCACAATTCCTTATTCATAGTATCACATAATAGAGTAAGGAACATTAAGTCCCTTGCCTACGGGAAAACTAAACACTCAAAAGCTGTCCAAATTATAGAAAAAACTATCCCTCACATAAATACATACATAACATAAGCGGATATCATAAGACGGTTTACTGTAGAAGAGAATATAGTCGCAGCATAAAATGTTCGCGAATGCTGGGTGATGGACATATTTGCGGCAGAATGCATTTGCGGGTCAATATTTTTTGGCAATGAAAAAGAGGTATATTTTTACCAAGAGCTCCTATCAGTGAATAGGTGTCTCAAATCCACGGACAACAGCTAGGTCTAAACCTATAGAACACAAAGATGAGCATTAATTAGGCAAAAGTCATTGAAGAGGTACACGTGGAATTTGTGTTAGATTTAATTATGATAAGTTCTAATTGGATGCACAGGGTATACAAGGTCTCTAGTTACTTTCCTCTTTAAATATATGGTTTCATGATCTGATTCTGACATAGGGCCTTACTGGATGCAATGCCTGTGGAAACATGGCAACAATGACATGGAAGTCTAGCTGAAACGCAAGAGATTTTCGCGGCAGAGTATTTTCCCGAGCATGACCTACTCTTCTATTCTACAGACTATGTCACCCTGGGCGTGTTCCGGAATGACATTCAGAGTCATACTGATACAAAGAATACATCGCTCGCAATATGAAGAGCTCCAAGTAGAAATATCCATAAGTAACTGCTTTTCATCTTGAGAAAAATCAGAATGAGGAAAACTTTCTGGTTTTTATTACATGCAGCACCTCAAGCTGAATCAGTCTTGAAAATAGGCCAGCAAGGTGACGAAAACTTTCTTGTTTTTATTACATGCAGCACCTTGAGCTGCAACATTCCTGAAAATAGGCCAGCGAGAACAATCGTACCAAAAGTTTTCTATTCAGATTTTGCTCTCTGAAGAGGAGGGGAAAGGGGAGTATCTGTCACAGCACACCACCATAAAAGGCAATATTCCCATTCTCTTGATACCGATTTTGGCCAAATTCTGAATCCTACTAAAATGTTTTGCTGACAGACACTCTAGTCTAATTCGGCATGTAATTTCATATATTTTGGCCTAAAAAAATACATTTGACCTGAGTGCTTCAGGGGTCGTTTAGGAAAACTTCAATCAATATATTAGGAAGCACTTTTGTCATCCGGATTAGGTCATTCAAGGGAAAATCTTTTCTGTTAAATTTTTGCAAATCTCTTGCCTTATCTCTTGTCCATCCCGATTTTTTCAGTTGTTGTTCCTCTGTCGGATGACCAACCAGCACAATCAGAAAGATCATACATTCGGGCTCGAACTTGCAACCTTTCGTTCACGTGGCAGATACCTAAATCACTTGGCCATGGGATCTGTAAATTTTGTGCTATTACTGGAAGTAAAACATGTCAAAACACTTTCTCCTCCAATGATGTTGAAAATATTTGTTGTAAATAAGTAGAGATCTCTTTTAGGAGTGTATTTCAGATCTCAACCAAAACAAACAATGAAAGGATTTTTTAAGAAATGTTCATTTGGGCTCCATAACATACGGAGTAATTCCGCATTTCGGATTCAGAGTACCACTTCATCCGGTAGGGACATCGGATCTTAGCAATTCGATATCTCATTCACAGAAAACTAAGTCCATTACTAACTGAAGAGCTAAACACACAAATGCCATCCTCAGGAAGAAATCATCTGCGTCCCCCAGAAAACGATGATATTACAAACTGCTCTAATGGAATTTAAAGATTTTTTAGCCACTTTTGCCGCATCTTCGAAACTAGCGTCATTTGGCTGTCAGTAACTGTCAGATGAAGATGGAATATTTCTATTATTGTGTCGATTCCACGCGCCAATCTTATTTCCTCGGATAATGGAATCTTTAAAATAGATCATTGACAGATCATAAATTGAGACCTCGATTGCAACGCTGCATATCTTATACACAGGGCCTTGCTTTAAGGCCAGCGGTCTTGATTTTTTTCATCACCACAATGTGTGATTGAGTTGCACTCACTGTGTTGGAGTTGGCAGAACGAAGAGTTTTCGAATCAATTATTATTTCTTGGTGTGACCAAGTTGAAATTCATGCCTCACTGTTGGGTGGAGTTTAAAATGATTTTCATTGAAACCAACAAATAGAGGAATGACCTCATACATTGTACACGAATGACTTTTCATAACTTAAGTCAAGAAAATGCTATTCCGAAGGTTAGTCACCAATAAGTCAAAAGAGACCAAATCAATTAATTTAAATGACCAACCGTATAAAACATCAGAAGGACCTCATATGTCATGATTGAGGAAAAGGCTGGGTAAGACCAAAGAAAATGCTATTTTAAAGGTCAGCCTCTGATGACAATGAATGATTCAAAAGGAACCAAATCAAATACATGTTGAGACCTAAAAGACCTTCCGTATGAAACATGAAGATGGCCGCCTGGAGCCCAGAAAGTAGGTCAAATGGCGATGATTTTTGGTGTCAAGTCACGTCATAAGACATCCTCAAACCAAGTTTCAACTTTCTAGACTCAATAGTGAGCAAACGTGCCCCTATTGTTGACGGACGACGGACGGACCCACGGATGACGGACGGCCCCACGGACGACGGACGAACCCATGGACGACGGACGGACCCACGGACAACGGACGGACCCATGGGCGACGGATGGACAGACGACGAATGACGGACAAGACGTGACGACATAAGCTCACCCATGTGAGCTCAAAATGACCTCATATGACTAAAGCGTCAAGGAAAGGTCGGAGAACAACTAACGAAATGCCCCCATTTGTCACTATTTAACACGTCAAATGACACGGAAAGGTCCCCCCTTTGATTATCAACTCAAGGTGTTGAGGTATTTCATAATTTTTGAGTAGGTGGACGTGCGTAAGGTCAGGTTTTGTCCAATGGAAAAAAAGTGTCTTCTTCATTGTCTTGTCCTTGAAAGACTCAACAAACAACATTTGCAAAACTGGTAGTTCAAAGTTCGTAATTTAAGATGTTTAATAACTTGTGAGTAGACGTTGGCGTCTAAGGTCAGGTTTTGTTCAACATATTCAAGGCAGAAAGGAATCTTCTTTTTAGACTTGCGTCTTTTCCTTTGAAACATTCATACAGTATGTACGATCTTGCATAATTCGTCCCCGATTGTGACAGCAAGGTTTGAAGGCGTACATCGAACGGCTTTATCCTTTAGAGCGCTCTCTTTCAAAATTGTACCTTGATCTTTCTCCATAAAAGCATTCTATTTATGATGTGCTGTCTAAAAATATGCCTGTATTCACGTTAGGTCGAGATTCTGGTGTGTTGGCTAATTTATCCGGGTGTCTGTTTATCCAGTGGGTTTCTTGATCTAATTGTGTGATTGATAATAGAGCTGTTATAAGCTGGATAGGATGTCACAAAGACCCATGTGGCTTTTTCAGTCTTTGTGTATTTGCCGTAGGAAATCCTTCCATTTGTCAGAAGCAGACAACCAAAGCAGACGACGTCATTTCTGAATCATACGACGACGATGACAGAAACGTTACAATAATGAATTATATTGTTTATACATTGAATGAAAAAATAACTAAGTAATGTGTTATATAGATCACTCCTTTTTTGGTTGCATCACTTGTTGTTTTTGATGATGCATTTCAATGTTGATTCTGAAATGTTGGCTGCTGATTCTGTGAAAAGGTGCACCAGCCAATATTGTTTACTTCTGAATCAGAAACCGGTCTTATGCAATTTCCTTCTTTATAATCTCTTCTATCCTTTTTTGGTGAAAAAAAAAGAGTGGGTGATTTTTTAACGAGAGACAAATACAACTGAAATTGGAGGGTGATTTTGAAATGTTGGCTACTGATTCTGTTGAAAGGTGCAGCAGCATGATATTGTTTACTTCAGAATCAGAAACCAGTTTTATGCAATTTCCTTCTTTATAATATCTTTTATACTTTTATGGTGAAAAAAGAGTGGGTGAGTCTAATACAACTGAACCTGTAAGGTTAATGATACTGTTTATTTCTTTGATCGATGAATTGAATGAAATGGTCCAGGGACCATGTGCTCACCTCGGGTAATGTAATGCATGTCATTTGCGGTGGATATGAGGAGAACAGTTTCTGGCTAGTTTCAGTTCACCAGTTTTGATTCCATTGAATAATATCGTTCTTCTCGGCTCAATGGCACAAAAGAAAATTATCGGTACCATCTAAGTAAAGCATTTTGGTTATAAAGTTGACTAAATCGCAGGGTTATTGAAGATTGTACATCAGATGGAAATTGTTTGACATGTGTTGGATTTTCAAGATGGCAGCATGGCGGCCATATTTGTCATGGGATTTGACTGAAAATTGGGGATATCGATAAGAGTACATAGAAACATAACCACATGAAGTTTGGTTTCAATCCGATCATTAGTTTCTGAGTAATAGGACTTTGTTTAATTTTCAAGATGGCCGCCTGGCGGCCATATTGGTAGATAGATTTGACTGAAAATCAGGGATGTAGTAGAGAGTGCAGAGATATACAATCACATGAAATTTGGTTGCAATCTGACTTTGTTTAATTTTCAAGATGGCTGCCTGGCGCCCATATTTGAAGTCCGAGAGGTGAGCTAAAAACCTCACCCGGTCTTGTTCTTTTGGTGTATTTTTCATGAAAGAGGGTGTTCTTGGTTGACATAGTGTGTTTTTGTTGTTGAACATGTTGGGGGTCCTATTGAATCCCTTGCCCCTAAAAAGTCCTTGATGTTATGTGCAAGGCAAAGACCTTTCGTCTATAACTTTGTACTTGGTGGTTGAAAATCTTGCAAACTTGTTAAGGGATCTCTGAATCAGGAATCGGGGAACTACAGTGGAACCTCCCTTAGCAGACACATCTGTTAACAGGACAACTTCTCTATAAGGGACATTAGTTTCTGGTCCCAAATGGTTTGGTTCAATACAATTTGATCTCTGTAATCCTAAGACATCTTTCTTTTAAGGACATCATTTGTCAGTATTAAGGGTGTCCTTAATAGGGAGGTTCTACTGTACTGTCCACAGAAACCAGCCGCTATACATTGCTTTTCAAGTCTTTCCAACTGCATATCAAACACTGAATATAAATTTGAACTGTTGTGTAAAAAGGTATAGAAACTCTCCCGGTTCCAAGTTTCAGCCAAGTTTGATGCATGATAACTGCACTATGGCATTGTGTATCACTGCATATTCTATTTTCCTGACCCACGATTAAGTACAAAAGGCATGCCCCTTTGATACAACAACATCTCATGTTTGATTATAAAGGCACACTATCCGATAACTCAAACAGACGACTCGGAGCCATCCCTAACCCCCACCATCTAGTGGCAATATCAGACACCATGGTAATGAATTCAGATATCAAAGCCATTTTACAAACAATAAATAATTCGTGGAGGATTTTCCAATAAAATATCAACGATACATCCTTCTGTGAAAAACTATCACAGGTAGTACACAACAGATATAATAATGTTCTTAAAACTTAGTGACATCTGCCAAAGAAATGAGTTTCATCTTCTAAAATATTTGACATGACCCATGGATAAATTGCAAGAAAATTTCTATATAGGTGGCAGCACTGTTCAGTCATGACAATGCTGGAGCCACAGATACTCTGTCGATGGGCTCAATAGGGGTTTTAATTCCACTTTTTACAGAATGAACTCTTGTAAGCTCCGACCCTGGCTCAGAAACTTATCAACGCCCCAAAGCCTTCATCAGGGCGATCAGGACCTTACCGTATTGTCAGAAATAATCGAAGACCTACCTCAAGAAGATGTGCCGTGACTGGTTTCCAGAGCACCTCCACGCGTGGCAAATTCACTAATCCAGTTTCCAAGAGTTTTGCTACAGCGAACAATGACGGTTCCTGGAGGAGCAATGTTAAGAAAATATAAGATACTTGAAAAAAGTTCTGTCACATCTAGAGAAAAGTGAAGAAAAAACATTTCCTTAACATTTTCTTTCATTAATACCACCGAAAACAGCCTAGAAGTCGCTTGAAGTTGAACTCTCCCTTTGGAAAAAGGGCCCTGAAACTGGTATCCTTCCTCATCCCAAACGCCTTTAAGAAGGAATTAATGACATGTCTAAAATCGATTAAAAGGGTTTTTTCTGTTACTTACCCTATTCGAATAAGCCAACTCCATAGACTCGGCAGAAAGCTTGCACAGGGCATCTATAAGATGGTGCAAAGCGACATCATTCAAGTACCTGCAATAGGGGAAACATTTCTGTAAATCGAAGAATGAGGACGGAGAAGACAATCCCAAGTTACTGATAATTACTTTTTCATTTTCATAATTACTTCTCAAATTGATGAGCTTTTCACTTGCCCTGGAATCGATACCATATACGAGGAATTTTTGTTTTAGATCTCATTCAAAGGCCGTGGCAGGGATGTGCCCAAGGTAACAAGTGACACGTCTGTCCAAGGTATCCAACCCACTTTTTTCTTCTTCTTCAGCATTCACTCCGAACTGGGAGGTGTGAAGCTGTTGTTCTTTAGACAGTATTCCTCCTCCAAGGTGGAATGAGCTTTTCTGTGTGCCACTATAGACCTGTTAGGCACCAATTGGGTTTATCCCCTTCATATCTTATTCAAAGCATGAAATCGAACAACAGTTTCGGTAAGATTTTAAGCACTCAAAACTTCATTTCAATGCAAAGTATTCCTTGAGGCACTTTCAATGATTTTGGAGGAGTTTGCATGTAATTCAAAGTGCTACGAAGAGCTGAGGCCATGATTTTTCCATTTCTGCTGTCAAATGTTGCCCTTTTCTGGAGGGGAAAAAACTGAAATTTGACGGGGATCAGAACTGTCTCATCCTGTAATATGATCAATGTACTCACTGTGAGCTCTCAAACAGCCTGGACAGCATTGCCGAGAGGACGGGTAGATCAGCCATGACGGCTGTGGTGATGACAGCGTTTTGACTATCGGAGGCCTGTTTGGCAGCTTTCAGGCTTCCTCCTGTAGAGGGTTTGAGGCCTAGGATCCATACCAAGTGCTGAAGTGTTGTAAGCACAAGATGCCAAGCCGATCCCAGAATTCCTCCATGGCAGTGAGTAACACTTAGAATAGCTCTCATGCACTGGATGTTCTTGGCTGTCAGCTGAAATAAAGGAAGATTATTTCATCTTTACAAAGTTAGAAAGTTAAAGTTGGTGTTTATAATCTGATATCATCTGTGCATAAGGAAAACTGCACCTAAATATCATATACTGAGAAACCACCTTCAATGATGGCAGATTCACACAGGCAAATAGAATCCGTTTCCCCTATAACGAATATTGGAGTAGTTCAGCTTTAACCTACCATGACAGGCCCTTGTTGAGCCCCAAGAGGTAACGAAGCAGTGGGTAGTGGAGTTCCTACAGCCACGACCTGACTTCTCTCGATTGCGTCTGGGTTCGTGAAGTCATGGGATGGGCCGCGACCCGATGCTAAAAAATATTAGAAAGGAGAGAGTGAGAATGTGATAATTAGGAAAGTCAGTGTCAGGATCAAGGCAGGTACTATGGAATGTACTGGTGTATGCTTTCAGTCATCGTGGGAGGTATGAACTATAGAATATACTGGTGTAGGCTTTACGCCATCCAGGTCTCACCGATCTAATCAGCAATGGGCAATGCCGAACATTTATGCATCTGGCAGAGTTAGCTCATACATGTAACTTGGGTGCAACATAAACTAACTCATCTGTCTGGGCAGAACTTGGTTGAAATCCAGTATCTCCCAAAATGAAATCTACTTTCTACAGTTAAAACATCCACCAAATGATATGTACTTTGGTCACCTTTGGTTGCATGGTGCATCGCAGCCATGTTAAGAACCGTCAAGGCATAATGCGGCGGCAACGACGCCTTGCAGAGTGATGTAATGAACGCGTCCCGAGGGACCGTCATGCCAAGTTTTCCTGACATGCTTGCATAGGTCTGTTGCGACTTCAGTATCGCCTCTGTCGCACTCTCGTCTGTGCTTGCATCGAGGAGGAGAGCCAACGCAGCCAGGATGCCACACCAGGACGAGTTGACTAGTTCTTCATGGAGCGGTTTGTAAACTTTTGCTGAAATTTTAAAGAGAAATTCGTGTTTAAGATTTTTATTTAAACATCGTATATGCGAAGGTAAAAATTTCAAAGAACATTTTCTCACAGAGATGTTCCTGCAGAGTCCTTCTTCATGTGCTCATCCCCCTTAAAACATTTATTCAAACATGTATTCTATACATTTATAACATTCATTCACATTTGTAAATGGTGCTTATCTTCTAAAGAACATATCAGGACCCAATCTCCTCACGCCTATACCAGGGCCCAATTTCCAAAAGAAAGTACCAAGGCCGAATTTCCTAAAGAATATAACAGGGCCCAATCTCCTAAAGAAAGAACATACCAGGGCCCAACCTCCTAAATAACGTGCCAGGGTCCAATTTCCAAAATAACATACCAGGGCCAAATTTCTATAATAGTGTACCACGGTCCGATTTCCAAAATTACGTACCAGGGCCCAATTTCCAAAGTAACATACCTGGCTTCTTCTTGTCCTCGGGCCGAGCCTCAGCAGGGACCTTCCCCGTCTCATCTCCCTCCACTATCTGGTGAACACCTTTGATTACCCCTAGCAGGCAGGAGAAGGAAATGGATATACCGTATCCTTCGGGAATTGGCGGTGGCTCGACCTTGTCCATCATTTCAAGACTGGAATCGGAAGAAGGAAAAAAGTTAAACTTCCTTTTCGTTTGTTTGATGTTGTGTATGGGTTGTGTGTGACTTCAGACGTCACCGATGGAGGCCACAGGATGGAGGTCAAAGCTTTCGTCAGATAAAAAGTTGATGCATAAACGACAATTAAAGTCTGACATTATAGAATTTTGTATTGAAGTTTCCAACACTGACACCATCAACACCGACTGGCAACGAAAAAATATGCTACACATGCCATGCAACCAGAAAGCAGTTGTTCAAAACAGTCTGTTAAAAACTGGTAAACGCTGGGGTTGATATTGATTCAATGCGATTGTTGTTGCAGCAATTTAAATTGTCTAGGATGTGTCTGGTTAACGTAATTCAAGGAGTTTGCTTAATAGTTGGTATGGAGAACTTACAAGACTTGTTTAGCAGAACCCTGTGGAATATTTGTCAGCAGTGGAATCCAGATGCCTCGGTACGTGAATGCTGGTTGTGGTGACACACCGCCACCTACTGGCATGCCAGCAACTAGCGCTGGTGGCGTTCCTGTAGTGTCTGGAGCGGTTTTCCCTGCAATATGAATCACTAGTTCTTAAAGGGAAAAACAGATGAATATAGTAGAAATTCCTTTGAGGCCTGTGACAACGGAACGTTCCTCTCCATGAAGATCATTGAATTTGCTCACAACTTGACGATACTCAATTTGAACACCAATCTGATCAACCCCTTTGGGGTGTGGCTGACTTTTTCCTTGGTAAATAGAACTTTGCTACGCAGTGACACCGACTTTTATGTTGCCTCACCTGATGTGAAATGTACATGTAGAAATGATCGCACTCATTGCTTGAGGCAATCTTAAAGTCGCTTACACTAATAGGGTGTATTTCCCCAGACATAAGATGTTTGATGGTGCTTTGTCTGATGAAAGGTTCTGCTGAAGGATTTTGGTTAAAATACGGTCCTGACTTTTGGGGGCCCTAGTTACCAAAGACACTTTTTCAAACACTTTAACGACAAGGACAGATGCTTACCAGCGACGCCACCAGGTGGAGTAGGAATGATGAACAACGATTGGATAAAAGCTCCTAAACCATTGACGATATCTTGAAATATCTTCGTCGAGTGTTGCTTCATGTCATAGCTCTGACAAAACGACCTGAAAAAGTTTACAATTCAAAAAGAGTTACAGGTAGATAAACTAGACATGTCCATATTTTTGTCTTTTATAAAAAGGACAAGGATAGATTTGCCTATCCTTCAGGCAACTTTTATAAATGTGAATAATTCCTGAATTATAGTATCTCTTGGGTTCAAAAAAACATCATCCTTGCACAAGGAAACTTACTTTAAAAGTTCAGGATCAGCACATAATCTGTGTAAGACTTCCAGCGCCAATGAGCGCTGCCACATTGGTTTGTCGGCATCGAGAAACTTGACCAGAAGCGAAAGGAAAATCTCACACTCGGTTACCTGAAGTGGAAAAATAAATCACAATTTAGAAAACATCAGTTTGTGTGAGCTCTGCTGAAATGCATGGGTCAACCCAGGGGCTATGCGGTCACCTTCAGGTGTGTACACCAGAAATAAGATTGCACAGATCTTCAGAGACTTATCAGATAACTGACCATAAATTTAGTCACTTGAGCTACACCCAATGGCTTTGAGATAAACGTACATCAAAATGAAAACTCAGATTTTTGTAAACAGTATCCTTATCACATGTTTCTGTGATGAAAAAGGTGGAGATGATATGGTCATTAGCACAGGACTTGAGAGCACTTCTGAGGTTTTCGGATTTGGTCCCCTTGTGGCCAAGAGGTGAATCAAATCAGACTGATGGATGCTGACAACAGATGACATGTGGTTGTAAGAGCTTGGTAAGCTAATAAAAATTGACTATCCAAAAAAAGCACTTACCAATAATGAATAATATGACTTGATGAGTACACTGACTATCCGCAACAATCTCATAACAATTGGAAAGTATGGTTTCTCGACTGGTGTAGGTGACGGCGGTGCTGGTAGTCCCTGCCGATATTTGAGACTTGGCGAGAATAACTTGATTACAAGAGGGCACACGCGTTCCTTCAGTAAGAAGCTAAACTCAGGATGCTGAAAGAGGCAGATTAATCTTACGGTAAAACATGGTCTAACTTCATTTTCACCAAAATGGCCAACATTACTTTTCTGGCACAAAGACATTTGTCCCATGAATGTTTGATAAAAATTTCCAAAGCATTTCATGTGGCAACATATCTGCACAGATATTTGATAAACTGTATTTTGAATGATTTTAATGCTATATGACTCATCTAATCCAATCTCATTACTGTTAGCTAACTGAACGTCTGCACTCACATTTAGGAACACATCAGGGAAACCTGTCAACACGGACTCCATCAACTCAAGACCAAACGTCCGAGTCATCTCAGTCATCCCAACCAGCCAGAATGGTTGGTCAGCATTGACTAGTTGGCAGAAATCCTGGAAGGAAAAAGAACATGACTATAGAAGATGGTTTTCTACAGTTACCAGAATGACAAGTGCTCCAAGCAGTCTTCTTGGCCTTAACAATTGGACAGTTGCCCTGCAATAGGTTTTATATCAAAACTCAAGAACTTCTTCACTGCAGTAACTTGTTTGTTCATTGATTTGGTTGTCCAGGGAAAGTGAAAAAGTGGGAAATTGGACCCTGTCCAAGGGTACAGAATACTTCTCTCTGGACAACTACTGAAGTAACTTTACTGAAGAAACTTTACTGAAGAAACTTTACTGAAGAAGCTTTACTGAAGAAGCTTTACTGAAGAAACTTCACTGAAGAAACTTCACTGAAGAAACTTCACTGAAGAAACTTACTGAAGAAACTTTACTGAAGAAACTTTACTGAAGAAACTTTACTGAAGAAACTTGTTTGTATGATAATTAGGTTGTCTTGGGCAAGTGCACAAGTACACCCTAAAGCATACAGTAAATCACAAGTCACTACAAACCTGGAATAACATAAAGGCATCCTGTGCACTGGATCTCAATGATTTTGGAGGATGTTTGCAGCCGGCTTTTAGCTGTTCATGTGGTAAGGTCTCCAGAGCTCCTAAAAAGAATAAAAAGAGCTGTTAAACTGAAAACTCAAATAATAAGCTGATATATTACTAAATCAGTACCCTATCGACTTATTATATAATGCACCACAATATTTCCACAAAAGGTATTATATTAGTAGCTTGTGATGAACTCATTTTCTGGCTGAAGATACAGACAGTAGGCCAATAAACGCAATACCAAGGTAAGGCCACTACCTGGTTGATAAACAAATTCTTGTCTTAAGGTAAACAGTCATTTAACTGTTCTTTTTGTACAGTGTTTGATATGGGTCTTACATGACCTCAATGCTGGTCAATTTCAAACAGGCCATGCGTCCTGGCAGGAAGTGAAATTCGACCAGCCCACTTCTAACTGAGGACGAGCCTTCATTTTTTAACAAGGGTATGGTCGAAAAAATGTTCATCCCACGTTGGAGGAGGAATACTCCCTGCAGCAAAATACGTTCTCTGAATACAGTCCTCGTAGTGTAGAGTGAAGAAAGAGTAAAATTGAACACAAAGCAAATTAAATTGTGCAAAACAGCCCTTGCAGGCTAAAACAAAAAAGTGCATGCAGAAGTGCTAACCTGGCTGACCTTCATGTGATGTATTATCTTCTATAATGACGCGCTCAAATACTACGCTGACTAGCTGACGGACAGTCGCGGCCGCTGTGTTGATGGTGGTGCTGTCCTTGGTGAAGTGGAGCCGGAAACAGAGCACTATCGCCTGAAAAAGCGAGATGAAAATTTTAAGGACACATTCTTAATAGACAAGTGTGTTTAGTTTAGTATCTCTTCATCAGGCCACCAGATGGGGATAGAACGTGGTGCTGCCCATGGTTAATTTCAGCTCAGCCTTCCTATGGCCTCAATTTTTGTGCAAACAGAGGCTAAACATCATGCGGAATCCAGGAATTTATTACTAACAAATCTAGCTATCACATTAGAGGGTTCAACAATCCGTCTTCCGAGGTTGTCAACAAGAGAAACTGTCAATTTGTTAATCTATGGCATTCAAGATATCCCCAATTTGAGCACATCTATATTTACTCTTGTACACAATTTTTTTATTCAAACAAAGCGTTTCACCTTCTAACCTTACAAATATATGTATTCTTCACTGTATACCCACAGCTACTTACGCCGGCGCTACTTACTTTGTATTATTGGTATAATTGAATCAGCAACTTTTGTATTTCTTGTTCATCTGCACCGTCCATCGTTTGTTATTATAATTATGTAATAGTGTGCGAGGGCAGCCATAATGTGTATAAATATACACCGGCGCCCTCTGAATAAACTCAATAAATAAAAATAAACATCATTTTCCCTTCAATTCTACTTCTATTTTTAAATCCAAAGAGGAATGTAAAATTTTGAAAAGGAAGTCTTAAGAGACAGCATTTGTCTATGACATTTGAATAGACCATAACTATGTATGGTAGAGTAGACCTCTCTAATAATAAGGACACCTTTGGGTCTGATAGATGCTGTCCCCAATAGAGAGGTGCCCGATTTCAGAGTTCAAATTAAATTAAAACAACCAATTCAGTGTCCTCAATAGAGACAATGTCCTGCTAACAGAGGTGTCGTCTAAGGGAGGTTCCATGGATTTGTTTACCTTTGAGAGAGCCTCATGCTCTATGATAGCATTGGTGGTCAGCAGCACAATTGCAGTTTGAAGCACTTTCAGTTCTTCTACGCCTGCTTCCATTAGGCCCCACAGCATACCAATAACGCTGTTAGCCCCAGCCTGGAAACAGAAAAACAAGATTAATTTACATCAAAAATGTTCAAAACTCATCTGACATCAACAATGATAGAGGTTATCATACAACTTGGCACTTTATTAGTGAGGTTTTGCAATCCAACGTTTTCCGTTAACGATTACGTTTTCTAAGAGCCTCTAAGGGAATTTTTTACGCATAAATCGCTTGCTACACGTAAGAGAAATTAGCGGTGGTTAAACTTGAATAATAGCTCAAAGGATTTTCAACCGTATGCGAAGCGTGATGTCAGTCAATGGCGTCATTGCATCAAGTCCACTGTCGGTCCCAAATTGGCCGTTTCCATTCAATTTGACCTCTCTAATCAGGACACCTCTCTAATCAGGACACCTCTCTATTAAGGACAGCACCTGTCCATCACGAGGGTGTCTTTAATAGAGAGGTTCTACTGTACGTGTAACCAGATCAAAGTTCTAGAGATTTTTATTTTAATCAAAATTCAAAAGATTTTGATATTCGGATCCTTTTTTTAGATGTAACCTGGTTCCAGTTTCAGATCCCTGTTTTACGTACTACTGTTGCAGTTGCCATTGGTAACAGTATAGGAGGTGCTGGCATCTTTACATATTTAGGAAACTAGTATTATTCTATAATTTCAAACTATTAGAGCTTTTTAATTAAATTTGGTCAATAAGAAAATTATGTTAGGACATTAGAATTTATATAAGAGTAATGGTATAAATTAACAATGAGTGGCTAATTTTTTGAGAATTAATTGAATTGCATTCTGGGAAAGCGTCTGCTCCTTCATTCATCATTCCATCATGTCCATTCCACATTTCCAAATGTTTTGCTGTCAAATACCAATTATTATAAAAATTATGAAATAGAAGCTTTTTAAGGAAGCCCAAACCTGCCCATGGCATCCCCTTGCACAATTTTATGTAGCCTGTCTGACTTGGCATAGTCTTGATTTCAAATTTGAAGTTAGAGATGTTTGTTGACATGTTGTTGACTACATTGTAGGCCCATGCAGTGGCAGTGATGTTGGAAAGTTGTTGTTAGGTGGCCTTTGCTTGGCCATGTCAATAACGTAGGCTTGGACCTTAAGTACTGGTTGTATCAAGATATTTGAGTTGAGCACAGCTTCATGAATCATATACTATGTGTATTTGCATTTGACTCTGTGAAACATTGTTTCACACAAAACTGGTTACGCTACATGTATTAATAAAGATTGTCCGCGGCTATTCTTATGACGATCCCTAATGCATTTTACATACAAACTACTGGTTATTCTTACGACGATCATTTTCACCTTTTTGGGCCTTAATCCTAACCCTGATGCTCACCCTGACCCTAACACTTACTCCTAGCGCCAACCCTAACCCTAACCCTTCCTTTACACTAGTCTTATCTCCCTAGATCCTCAGTTTAATCTCTAAAATCGCATAAATCCTAAGATACGACTAGACGTAAGATTAGCCACTTTGATAAAGATTTAATTATTAATGTACCTTACTTGAGTTGCTATCACTATAGTATCCAAGTAAGTTCTTTTCCCACCCACCCATCATTTTAGATTTATTTGAACCCACCCCCACACGGTGGATTTTATTGGTCAAGCATGGGGTGTTATATTATACGGTTAGGTGCCAATTGGGTTTGCTGACCTAGTGACTCCGACACTTCATGATGAAAGGTGTCCTCTCTGGTTACAAGCTATTACAAAGCGAGAAATCAACGGGTAATTGTGTCCAAATAGGCTCGACTGCAAATGATGTGTACTGGTCGACTTCAAACAGCTTGTACTGATTACAGCTCGGTGGTCAACAGCTTTTTCATTAATCATTTGGCCTGGAGCTTTATTTCCTGAAGGCTAAACTAACAGGTCATACTAAACAGCGTCCACCAACGTCCACCAGGTTTAAAAGCATATTTAAAGCCATCAAAATAAAATCTAATGGTCATGAACGAAATAAGCAGGACAAGTTCCAAATTTCCTGATCGTTTCATGACACTTGTGTGCTAGAGTTAGCAAGTTGTTGTCTAAAATGTACCAGCGTCCACCACCCTGGCGGCGGCCATGTTGGATTTGACTTGGAGGAAATGATAGGGCTTCCCAATACAACAGGAGCCCTGTGATTTTAGACAACACCTCCCTTATCTTACACCCAAATGTCATGAAATTTTCAGGAAATGTGTTTTATAGTGTACTTATTAAGTTTATGGCTACTTAATTTAATTTTGATGACTTTATACCTGACTTTAAACCTGGTGGATGCTGTTTAGAATGACTGAAACTAACGGCATAGTCTTGCAAAATCTGACTGCAACCAACCTTTGAGAGAGCTTCATGCTGAACGAGCCTTTGAACAGCTACCAGAGTGATGTGGACTACTTTGGCATGCTTGGTCTCACAGCCAAGGATAAAAGGTTGAAGAATTTCAGGGTTGGCATGGATCAAACCTGAAACAGAGAGATTGTCAGTTTGAATGAACAAGATTTTAGATACTAACCTATGAATAGGATGCGTTAAGATAATATAAGTGACTTCCTTGAAAAAATTAGTTGTGAGCTGGGCCTGAGTATCTCCAAGATCATTACATGTAGCTCTAGACACAATATTGGGCGGTTTGTACTGTAAAGTGTAGGAGGAAACCAGTGACCCTGAGGAAACCTACCCGGTTGGAGAGGTTCCCTCTCTGTCACGTAATTCTTGGACAGGGGAAGAGCAGTAGCAGACCAGCAATCCAAAAATTAGTTCGAATCCCATTCTAGGTTTTTCTGTACTTCTTTCACTTTGATTCTAGCTTATTTCAATCACTAGGCTACTCCGATTGGTATTCTGATTGGTTACACAACTGACTGCTTTCTATAGGGACCTCCATGCAATCAGTCAGTTAAAGCTGGTTAATCAAACGATTTCATTCACCAATCAGTCAATTAACCTCTTGCCTCAGATCAATTAACAGACAATGAATTCAGTAGCCCAAATTCATGTTGCTTTTATCATTGTGAGGGAAACTGAAACTTGGGATTTTACTGACCTGGAATGATTTCTTCCGATTTTGCAGTGATGGTACGCAACTTCAGCATTGCCGCCTCAGAAGCCTGAAGAAACAAGTGAATAATACAGCAGAAATTAACCTGAAAAAATGCCAGCATTTATGGTTCAAAGGAAAAAATTCCATGTAATGGACCTTTTCGACAAAGACGAACCAAGGCCGGAACAAAACAAGCTAGGATTAGGAAGAGGATAGTGAAATGGCTCCTGAATGTTTACATCATTTGCACAAGGCTCAATATTAATTTATTGTGGCGCCGCCTACTCACCTCTTTCACCGGCACAAATTTCCTTTTTGATTCATTTGATAGAGATCGCAGATCAGTGAGAAGATTCTCAACAAGTTTCCTTGCCACAGCAATCTTTGTTGTATCCATTTTGATGCGAAATGTTTGCAAGTCGAACGATCAATCAAAGACAAGTATCGTCAGCCAAAATCAACAGTCTATTTCTAAATTGTGGCTTGCTTAACTGACGAAAGGAGGTTCTTGGGACCTCCACTTACAAATACACAGTTGGTATAGCAGAGAGGGCTTTTTGGATAGGTGCAAGCTATCTTCCCTATGGGAATTTCAGATGAAAGGGTTCAGAACAAAATCTGTAGTGTAAATGTACATGAAATCTACACAGATTTACACAAATTTTACGATTGGGTTTGGTCAATTTTTACGCGGTTTCGATTGAAAACACGCAAAAGCGACAGGTATTATTGATAATTCTTGTTATTTTCTTGCTATTCGGTAAACGGTAACTCCGTCAGATCAATAGATCTCCAGCAATCAACAGATTAATTTGATGTGTTGGCCTGCCACAAGTCACCACATCGTCGCCATCTTGATTTTGGACGTCACCATGCGCCATTTCTGGAAAAGATGGAACTAAAAGCTGTCTGCTACAAAGTATTTGCCCAGTTCAACATGTTCAAAAGTGATCAATATACTGGTATTGAGTTAAGTTGATCAATGATAGACATAAAAAACAACTTCATGTCACAATCAGATGCAAGACTCATCCGTGGGAGACACTAAAGATATTCCAATGGTGATACAAGTCACAACCACATGACCAGGGACACACAATCACAAAAGGCACATTCCAGATGGCCACCTTCATGTCAATATCAACATTCAAGACACATCTGTTGGAGACGCTAAAGATATACCAATGGTGAAGTATGCTTTTATGTTGGAGACACAACCACATGACCAGGGACACACAAAAGGCACATCCAAGATGGCCACCTTCATGTCAATATCAACATTCAAGACACATCTGTTGGAGACGCTAAAGATATACCAATGGTGAAGTATGCTTTTATGTTGGAGACACTACCACATGACCAGGGACACACAAAAGGCACATCCAAGATGGCCACCTTCATGTCACTATCAAGATTCAAGACACATCTGTTGGAGACGCTAAAGATATACCAATGGTGATACAAGTCACAACCACATGACCAGGGACACACAAAAGGCACATTCAATATGGCCACCTTCATGTCACAATCAACATTCAAGACACATCTGTTGGAGACGCTAAAGATATACTAATGGTGATACAAGTCACAACCACATGACCAGGGACACACAAAAGGCACATCCAAGATGGCAGCCTTCATGTCACTATCAAGATTCACGACACATCTGTTGGAGACGCTAAAGATATACTAATGGTGAAGTATTGCTATTATGTTGGAGTCACAACCACATCACCAGGGACACACAAAAGGCACATCCCAGGCGGCCACCTTCATGTCACTATCAAGATTCAAGACACATCTGTTGGAGACGCTAAAGATATACCAATGGTGATACAAGTCACAACCACATGACCAGGGACACACAAAAGGCACATTCAATATGGCCACCTTCATGTCACTATCAAGATTCACGACATATCTGTAGGAGACGCTAAAGATATACCAATGGTGAAGTATTGCTATTATGTTGGAGTCACAACCACATGACCAGGGACACACAAAAGGCACATTCCAGATGGCCACCTTCATGTCACTATCAAAATTCACGACACATCTGTTGGAGACGCTAAAGATTATACCAATGGTGAAGTATTGCTTTTATGTTGGAGTCACAACCACATGACCAGGGACGCACAAAAGGCACATCCCAGGTGGCCACCTTCATCTTTTGTTATCCAAGTCAAACTAAAGACATGCCAATGTCAGAGTGATAGAAGCACTGCTTTGATGTTGGAGTCAAAACCATGACCAGGGACACATATCACAGGTGGTACATTCGTGCCACATTCAAGATACAAGACACATCCGTGGGAAACACTAAATAACCAATAATGGTTGATACAAGTCACAACCATGACCAGATACACAAAAGGCACATTCCAGGTGGCCACCTTCATATCACTATCAAGATTCAAGACACATCTGTTGGAGGCGCTAGAGATAAACCAATGGTGATACAAGTCACAACCATATGACCAGGGACACACAAAAGGCACATCCCAGGTGGCCACCTTCATGTCACTATCAAGATTCAAGACACATCTGTTGGAGACGCTAAAGATAAACCAATGGTGATACAAGTCACAACCACATGACCAGGGACACACAAAAGGCACATCCCAGGTGGCCATCTTCATGTCACTATCAGAATGCAAGACTCATCCGTGGTGAGACACTTGGCCACCAGGGGGCCAAAAGTGAAAACCTAGAAAGTGTGATATCTCGCTTATTAGTAATTCGTTTTCAATAACATTTTTATGGTAGGTTCTAGGTTCAGCAAGGATACATCCCATATCATACGAGGTTTTGATTTGACCTGCTTTTGATGGTCACAGAGGTCAAATGGCGTAAATTGGTCCTTTAAGTGTAACTATGGCACGCTTCTTAACCACTAAAGCTATGAACTTTAAATTTGGTACACATGACTTCCTACGTCATGTAACCTCAGACACCGAATTTCGATCTGATCTGGTACTCAAATTGGCCTCCAGGAGGCCAAAACTAAAATAGGTAAAAAGTGCAATATCTCGTTTATTAGTGACTTGTTTTTTATGATATTCTTATGGTACTTACTCCAAGCAACGATACATCACATGTCATACCGACTTTGGTTTGACCTATATACTATACATGTACAATGTTTCTCAACCAGGATGAATTCCCAAGCACCAAATATCTATACGGTGAACACAATGGCCCCTGGCCGTTTCATTGTATTCTATTATACAAAGAACAGTTTCTTAAGAAAAATAAATAATAATAATGAGACCAACACAGACATTATATTTTAAAAAGCATTTCTCTTTATTTAAAGCTTTAAGTACTAACAAAACAATCTTAAATAATACGTGTTTACATACATGCAAAATAAATTCAGGGTGAAGCCACATGATAGATTCTTAAAAAGGGAAAATACTCTCTAACAATTTATTTCAAAAGTTGCAATAAACGTATAAGTTTCCCATGAGTTACATCCTCTAAATGTACTACCCATTCAATAGATCATTACCAAAATACAGTTAAAAATTTCAAAACTCATATTAATACCTCTATATTTTCAAATACTTTTTGGGTACTCTTTGTGTCCTGTACACCTACCAACTTATATCACCACTGTTGTGGTCTTTATTGAGTTCTTCAAAAAGGAATGAGATTGCGACCTGAACAGCTTAAAAGTTTGAGGGTTCTAAAATAAAAGGCAAAATATACTTAACATGAACGTTTTGAATGTGACCGGTCAGGCAAGGATCCCTTAACAGCGAGTTGTCGCAAAAACAGACTATTTTGCCTTCTGGGTGACTTCTGGGTGGGCATTCCCCCCCCCCCCCCCCCCGCTAGCTACTGCTCTATCTATGCCTTTCGAAAAAAATGTTGAGATTTACCAACCTGATGAGTCTACATAGTGTCTTTTGATAAACCACTTCTATATTTTGAAAACTCACAATGAAACCACACTTGAGGTTCTAACCTTATTGCCATAAAAAAAGTGTGCAAAAATAAGCTGTGGACTAAATAAGTACACTCATGGCCCGCCACCAAGTTTCATTATAGCCTTATACAGTTGATAAGTAAAAGGCCATCCTTAAGATATCGTTCCTTTGTTTGCCTGCCTAAAGCAACTAAGATGGTAGATGGCCAATGAATGGAGGCAGGCAAAAAATTTTTTATCAACAACCACACACAATTCTCTCTAAGTACCACCTCAGAATGAAGAATAAATGCAAAAATTAGCCAGAAAAGACACGTTTTAGGAGTCACAAGATTGGGGTGATCGATTAATGCAGTGAAACTCGAACCCTGTAGCGGAGATCAGAGAAAATTACCTGCCGTATCAGATCTTTACTCTTTTAGGCGACACGTGAGCTTATCTACGCATGTCTGAGAGGCAACTTTAAAAATGGGTTGAACATTTCTACACATGGTTTACTCTGCTTTGCTATTTATAAGGAAAAAGGCAGTAAAACAACAATTTCGTGAGTCATGAGATTGGGGTGATCAATTACATGCAGGTAGCAAAACTCTAACCCAGCTAATCAGATCTGTATATTTATTCTTTTGAGCTCATCCACATATATTTGAGGGGAAACTTTCAAAATAGGCTGGACATTTCTACGTATGTTCTACTCTGCTATTTACATGCAAAAGGCAAACAAACACATCAGGAGATCCATGAATTTTCAGGCTTCATGACTTGTGCTGTATAGTGCACAGAAATCACAGTACCAAAAACCTACTGGGTCCCAAAATGTGGGCAGACTGTAAAACCTATTTTTTTAAAAAGCATAATATTCCTGTATGTTTTTAAGGCACTACACAAGTTCCCAAAATACCATGCTTAGTCGCACCTGAGTGATACCCCTCAGCCCAAGACTAAGTTGAGGTTGGTGATAAGTAGCACAGTTGGTTTTGTTGATATATGCATGTTGTAGTCTCAAGATAAAGCGTTTATATCATTGGTCAATGGACCAATCATGAACTTTCGACCATTGACCTACGTGACCTTAAAAATCAGGTCAAACCAAAAGCCTGTTTGACCGTTTGATATGTCACGTATTGTTAGTTGACACATTCACCATATTTCAAGCTATCATCAATTGCAAGTTTCCTGTTTTCAGCAAAAGCCCCCTAGTGGTCAAACCTTAATTTGGATCGAGCCGATTTCATATCACACAGCCTCAACTGACATCCTGTGCAGTTACCATGTATTAAAAGAAAACCTTCAAGCAGTCTCAATTTAGAGCATTTACATCATTTTGATGGACTGACAGACAGAAGATCTGACAGACAATAGACTGATACTAAATGAAACAACATCCCTCGCCGTCGCATTGGCTGAGGGGTCAAATATGCAAGAAAACAGTTTAACAACTTTTCATAATCTTTCACTTCAAAACAAGACGGTTGGACCCTCTTTAGCACAAAGTCATGGATACACGTAAAACACAATGAAATGTATTCTGGTTTGACTAACAATTCATGGATATATGTAAAACACCATGAAATGTATTCTGGTTTGACTAACAATTAGAGCTAAAATGAATTTAATATGCACCTCTCTCTACCTATTCATCATAATTTCGTAATGACCAAATGTCTTACACCTCAAACAAATGCATGCCTACAGCATAAAATCACATTAACTTGGTCTTTGCCAAGCATACAACAGGCAAATAAAAATAAATAGTTGTCACGTCTAGGGCCAAATTTAGCAGGATGGGGTGATATTGCCCACTGCATGGATGGGGGTGTCACTGCCCATCCTTACGTTATCGAAAAACATGTTTTCTAACACGTTTTTGGGATAAAAAGTGGGGTACTAACACCTCCCCCCACCCCTATAACTAAAAAGTTGAATACGGCACTGATATTTGCATGTCACTTGTGGAACACGGAATAAGCAGTATCCTATAATGAGTGATCCTTAATGCAAGGCAGAGGAGATTTAAAATGAATGTGCGCATGATTTGTTCATTCCGAAATAATGGAGATTTCAAGTTTGAAGGTTGTACAGAGCAATTCTGATAGCACTAAACTAGAGGTAGTAATTTTAATAGCACATTTGATAAACAACCTGGAAAACCATTTCCCAGCTTTTCGAGAATCAGGCAGGCAATCCAGTTTGTCGAGAAAAAAAGGCCTTTCTGCGATGGAATAATATCATAATCATCTAGTAATAAGGTTTTTCAAGCATGATTTACACCACATATAGAGGCAAAAGCTCAGCCGGTTTATCCTGTTGATAGTTAACAAATTGCATGAACTGAATATGTGCATGTTATACAGAAGAACCTGTGGTTAATTTACCACAATATTTAATGCATATTCTGTCATATTGTCCATGTTACCAGATGGACACATCTTATTTCAGTAAAATTAACCAATGCGCACGTATTTTGGCGGTTGTCTTGTGACGGACATCTTTCCCAGGAATCTACCAGACACTACCCAGGGTAGGCTGCTGGGTAAGTTGGAAGGTCTGCCTTAAATACACAAGTGTACTGGTAGACAAAATAAAATTCTCTTTCAGTTTGGGAACTGATTCTCCAGGTCGATAAAGTGTTTCATGGCACATACATGGCACATACATACATACATGGCACATACAACAGACAGAACAGTGTTCTTGTCCGAGACCTTTTCAACTTTCATTAAGACTTCTTTGTTGAACTCTTTCTCAGATGGCAAAATCTTGGCCTGTAAAAGAAAGTAAACATCGATGTATTTCATGTGGCAATATTTGGGCACAGACATTTGGTCAGCTGTAATTTATCCTGATGGTGTTTTTGAATAATTTTAAATGTGATGAAGTACCTCTTTAAAGGCCTACACCATTCGTTAAAAATTTGAAACTTGTAATTGAATTTGAAAAGTTCCAAATGCGCAAATACAAACTAAATACGAATTTTAACATTGCCGTTGTGTAGAAAGACATGAAAGTACTATAAATACCAAGTTTCAGCTAATTTGTATGCATAATAACTGCACTATAGCACTGTGTATAACTGCATTGCTATTTTCCTCGACCACCAGTAACTGTTATTGGAAGATATTCAGTTAATTTTTAGTAGTACCACCTGAGTCCAGGTGGTGAGATTAGTGTAGTTTTACAGAGAACCAACAGGTGGACTTTGCTAGTTGGTCAGTTCAGTTTGTGTAATGGAGTCAAGTAGACAACTAATATATGCTCTGGAGGAGTAAACTTTATACCCAGGGTAGGAGGTCAAGGAGACAAGCAACACGGGCCGGCCCAAAAGATAGGAGCAGGAACAGTAGGACTACAGTGAGTATGAACCCATTTTCAGTAATTACGAACGGCTTGCCCCTTTCAGCTACGCATATTGAAATCAAGGAGAATGAGATTCAAACGTACGTTTTTGTGAAGTCTTCATGAGTTCCAATATACTGCAAATCCATTTCTTTGACGAAGTCAGGAATAAGTTTTGCATGTTCATCACCGACTTCAAGCCAAAGTGAACCATCCTCACACAATGCGTTATTTGCTGCGGCTAAGACAAATTTGATGACGCGCAAACCATCTGGCCCACCATCCAAGGCCTTGTGATCCTCAAAGTCCCTAGAAATGAGAAGAAATATCACAGATATCACAGATACTGGTACCCTATGACAGATGATTAAATAATAACAGTGATTTTAAAACGCGGCATCCCGAGATTGAGTTTGGATACCGGGTGAAATTTCTAGGCTCAGATGCTAATGCTAGCGATGCTTTGATTAGCAGTTTCATTTCGACCGCCACAACACATCTGAAGTGTGCCCATTTCACCAAGGGTTGGAAATACTGAAAAAACACTGGTATATGACGATGGAAGGACTGAGGCAACATACATGAAGGTAACTCAATCAGTCAATTAGCTACAGCAAGTCATCACTGTGTCAACTGGAGTGGTGCGATTCTTTGCAGTGACTTCCAATGACAGGGTGACAATATTCTTTCAGTACATGTAGTCATCCCGGACCTGCCAACCCCAAAAATGTCCAAATAGTACTGGAAAGGTAAAGTATTTCAATTTTTGGAGTATTCTAGTTACTTCAACCAACATCCAAAGTTTACTCCCAATGCATTTTCATTTGCAAATCCAGCAGTCAAAGAGTATTTTTTACATTTGCGTCGGTCAAAAAGAGTATTAATACTCGGTCAAAAAATAGTATCAATACTCCAAAAGTGTACTCATTGGAAGCTCTGTTTCCGTATGCCAAGTTCAGAAAATCACCCCGGCAATCTTATCAGACTCTCACCTGATTTCCGTGCGTAACTCCGCTATCTCCTGAGTGCATACATATGGCGGATTGCTAATAATGAGCTCATACTGCGATTTAGAAAAGAGTGCATTATTTACAGTTTCTTCTGTTAAGTCCAAACAGTGGACGTCCATCTGTTGAATGACGCCACACTTTGCTGCATTGTGTTTCGTCAGATCACAGGCGGTCGGGGAGAGGTCAATCGCAGTCATGTGTACCTACACAGAAATGAGAAGCGAAGTCAGTATATGTATTATGATTTCCAAACAGCAATTCTCTTCTGGGCACTCCGCCAACACAGGACTACAGAAGAACTTCTCTATTAAGGACACCCTCGGGACTGACAAGCACTGTCCTTACTCGAGAGGTGTCCTGATTAGAGAGGTCAAATTGAATGGAAATAACCACTTTGGGACCAAAACTAGTGTCCCTAATAGAGAGGTGTCCGCTGAGGGAGGTTCTACTGTAATTGCCTGCGACCTTAGGCAATTAATTTCACTGCCACAACCATTATAGAGAGACTGACCAACCGTGCATACATGTATAGACTGGTGCAGTAATTTAAATAACCCACTTCTTTTTTTGCTGGCTGCCATGCAATATGGCCCAGGTTCAGTCCCAGGGAGAACCCAGGATTGTATATCTAGATGAACTGGTGTGGCTTTCAAGGAAGTAAAATTCCCAGCCCTCCACAACTCAACATTTGAATATTCTGGGGTCTGTCGGATGAGACTTAAAGCTGTAGTCCCAGGACCAGAGTGTCTATTCAAGGGAAGTAAGAGATCCAACATAGATAGACAGTAGCCAATAGTGGACTCCATACCTCCGACAAAATCCTAATTGGGTTTATACAACGCCAGCTAAAGTGATAGTGATGATGACGACGATGATGAAAATAACATATCAGTCTTTACCTGAGGAAATGCTCGCAATAATGCCAACGAGATTGCTCCAGAACCGCAACCGATTTCCAAGCATCTGAACAGTTCCGATCTATGGTCTTGGATGTCTGTTATGGCTAGATCAACCAAATGCTGGAAGGAGATATCATCGGATCAAAACACGAAACAAACAGAGTTCTCCACAGGGTCTTCTCAAGGTAGGATGGTACCCTTGCGATTTAAGAAGTTTTGCCAGTGTGCAACACAAGGTAGGGTGGCCAGCATTTAAGGTAGGGTGGCCCTATAGGAACCCTTTACAAAATTCTAGAGCAAGGTGGGTGGTTGCCCCAAAGTGCGAGGTAAACTGCCAAGGAAGGGCGGGACACCTTGACAAATGGCCTTGTGAAGAACACTGAAGACGTAGGCAGGTTATTGCCCCCCCCCCTCCCCCAAGCCTACAATTTGTACGCCTGTGCAAATGTTGATACAACAAGACAACGCAAACAAATTAGAAGAACAGACCACTTCTCATACCTCAGTTTCAGGCCTTGGTATCAGGACTGGAGGTTTCAGGTCTACTTTGATGCCATGGAAATCCCACTCTCCTATCACATACTGGATGGGCTTGCTGAAACAAAAATGATAAATATATTGCAAAGGAAATATGTTTTTCAATGGTTAGACATATCGTCTTAAAGGACAAGGTGCATTATTTCCTGTATATGCTTGTTCATCTCCTGATTCATTTGCAAACAATTTTTCTGTGATGGATGGTATGACCAAATTGATTGCATATCTTAACACCAAGAGTGGTCTTACACCATGACAAAATCTTGGCTATAACAAACTTAGCCCAATTGTTTGTTTTAGTTACTGCTGGGTGTTATTTTGTTAGTAGAATTCAGTGGAAATCAATGTTTCCACCAAGGGGGATATTGTAACAAGATTTATAAAATGCTATCAATTTTAATAGATACACAGTACTGTTTAGGGTTTAAAAAATTTGGCTACGTTACAAACTACAATGTATGTTACACTAGGTGCAATCTCATAAGCAGTAAGACACTGTAGTAAATTGTTGAGGTGCTTAAGATAGCTGGGTGGATCTACTTTAAATATATGGGTATGTTAAGAGATGAACCATAGGGGGATGATTTAAACCCGGTTTGGCCCGCTCAGGTATTTGGACAGAATTTGGTATCATTAATTAGTTGTGTGAGTTTTGGAACATATTAGTACCATCTTTGTCAAGTTATACAGGCTTTGAATTTGGGTTATATAAATTCTACCTCTTACCCCTCTGTTGTAATGTGGCAATTACATTATCACATGATAACCTCGTTTGATCAACCTTGTTCTCAGGATACTGGTATAAAAGCTGAAAGAATGGGCTGTGGTAATGATAATGCTGGTCTGACCCTCTGTGGCGACGACGTACCACTCCGACAGATTTTGTGCGAAGTTGTATAAACAGAGTTTCTTCAAGAAAAAAATAGAAAGCTGCAGCACCCAGCTTATAGCGTTGTGTCAGAACAGCCAAAAATAGAACTTTCTATAACAGAGGGGAGCTAACCCAGGCCTTCTTCTCAGTACACCATGCAAATACTCTTTACCTGTTTTTTCAATTTTGACACCTGCCCTATCAAATTTCTTGAAGAGACACAAATAAAATTGCAGGTATTGGACGATTACAATAAAATTCTGATCAATTGCAAATTGGTTTCTTACCCTGTTAGCCTCTCTTTACAAAGCCGTCTAATGGTTTCTATCTGCTCCTTGGTGAGGCGCCTGGCATGGTTGACATTGATCAGCTGAAAGAAATATGATAACTTCCTCAGAAACAATGCCTGAAAATCATATCCTCCTAATTTCGAGACCACACATATTGTCAACGTAGCTTTATGACTATGAGTTGGACAATTTCAAAAGCAGACCATAATTCCAACCATTGTGAGCAGAACACAGATAAACAATTAAGGAACTCTTCATTTAGTTTTAGGTTTAAGCTCACATGTTTTTGAAAATGTGAAGATTATGGATGACCCCCAACACTAGACACTGTACATACATGGAGAGGGGAACCTTGCTCAGGGGCACCTCTGAATTAAGGACACCCTCTCTGTCAAATGTGGTGGAACTTCGTTCCATTTTCTGTATTCATATTATATATGTACCCGGGCTAGGAACCGGAACAGGAGGATGAATCACGGCGGCACAATAAACATCTCGAGTCGGTTTCTTACATCTGTTTTATGTGAGTTTGTTCAGCCAAGGACACGACATAAATTGGCGACGAGGATGAAAACAAACAATGAATGATTAGACATTCAGTAGAAACGCTCGAAAGTAATTGATTGTGTGTCGAAAGTTGTAAAATCCCCGTCGGAAATCTCGTTATGGCCCCACCAGTAACCGCGCCAACGGCCCTGAGCGGGCTGCCGTGTGTGGATGCATTTGACTGCATTGGAGAGCCGGAGGCCCTCGCACAGCGATGGGAGCGCTGGATACAAGACTTTGATTTGTTTGTGGCTGCGTTGGGGGTACAGCATGCAGCGCAGAGGCGCGCACTAATGCTCCACATAGCCGGAGAGGGTATCCGAGACATTTTCCGGACGAAAACTGCTGATGAGCAAGGAGAGGAAAACGATTTCGGCAAGTTAAAGGACTGTCTCAATGGTCATTTTAAGTTAAAAAAAAATGTGCCACTTGCGAGACAAAAATTCCTCACGGCTGATCCCAAGCCAGGGGAGAGTATCGACAATTACGTGACCCGATTGAAAGAGCTGGCTAAGTCTTGTGAGTTCGGAAACGCTGATACAACGAGTGATCAGGTCCGCGATAGAGTGTTGCTGTTTATAAAGAATAAACCGCTGAAGAGTAAACTTTATCGCGAAGATAAGCTAACGTTGATGAAAGTAATTGACATTGTAAGAACGTATCACGACAAAGATGCATTGATTTTGGTGCCGAGTGACCATAAGTCTGTCAATTTTGTAAAGGCCGGTAGTAACCCGAGAGACAAAAGGGGCCAAAACAAGTCACGTGGCGATGTACGTTGTTTCCGCTGTGGTCAATTAGGCCATTTTGCAAAGGACTGTACCAGTGCTGAGACTGGTACCAGTGCTGATAAGTGGGCTAAAGATGGCGGCACCATCAAGTGTTTTAGATGTGACAGATTGGGTCACCGAGCCTCAGAGTGTCGTGCCAAATGGGAGGATTGTGTCCCCAAGTCCAAGGAGAGTGGTCGTGGTCGTAATCGTACACGTGGTGGTTGGGGTGGTAGGCAACGTGACAGGGTGCATCGGATTGAGGAGTCTGACTCCGGGTCCGAAAATAACCAGGATGATGAGGCAGCATACTATGCATTCAGGTCAATTGAGGATACTGGTAGTGACGTCCCAAGGAGAAATTTGCGAAGTGACGTTTTGCGCGTTAAAGTTGGGAACGTTGGCACTGATGTAGTCGTGGACTCAGGAGCAACTTGCAACTTAAAGTCGGAAAATACATTCAAATTGGTAAATGCCGACATAGATGTGAATTTACGTGCTTCCAATAGCAAGGTTTTCACATATTGTGCGACGGAGCCACTGACAATCTTGGGAAAATGTGCCCTAAGATTGCAGGCGGGACGTGCTTGTTGTGTTGCTGACTTCATTGTAATTCCTGGGGACCAGCCAACACTGCTGGGTAGGCCTACATCGGAGAACCTGAATTTGCTGAAAGTAGGGTATGAAGTGAATGCGTGCGATGCTGGCAAGGAAGTGCATTCAATTTTGCATAGTTTGAGAAAGAAGTATCCACAGGTTTTCACTGGCCTAGGGAAACTTAAGAATTACAAATTGAAATTGCATATAGACCAGAATGTCAAGCCTGTAGCCCAGCATCGACGGATCCCCTTCAATCGGAGGGCAAAAGTATGTGACAAGTTGGCTGAGTTGGAAGGCCTCGATGTGATTGAGCCAATATCTGGTCCTACCTCTTGGGTTAACCCCTTGGTGGTTGTCGAAAAGCCAAGTGGCGACATCAGGTTGTGTCTGGACATGAGAAGGGCCAATGAAGCCATTAAAAGAGAGAAGCACCCTGTACCTACGGTTGATGAGACGCTCCAAGAGATTTCTGGAGCAAGAGTTTTTTGTAAACTAGACTTAAACATGGCATTTCATCAGATTGAATTGGATGAAAGCTGTAGGGATATAACTACATTTGCTGGGCCCAATTCGTTGTATCGGTACAAACGCCTTAATTTTGGCATGAATATGGCGACTGAGAAATTCCAGTGTATCATCGGGCAAATTCTAAAGGGTTGTCCAGGGACATGCAACCTGCACGATGACATCCGCGTGGTAGCTGAGGACTATGCCCAGCTATATGAGCGAGTGGAAGTGGTTATCAAGAGATTGCATGAACATGGACTCACCTTGAATTTCCCCAAGTGCAATGTGGGAGACAGTATGGTGTTCATGGGCCACAACATGACTTCAAAGGGTCTGAAGGTAGCTGATGCCAAAGTGAAAGCTATTGTGGAGGCACCTAAGCCTAAAACCAAAGCAGAACTTAGGAGCTTTCTAGGCCTAGCACAGTTTTGTGCCAGATTTGTAGTGAATTTTGCTATCATCACAAGTCCTTTGTGGGACTTAACAGGGTCTCAGGTCAAATGGGAGTGGTTGCCTGTGCATGACAAAGCTTTCAGAGATGTAAAATCTAAGTTGACTTCAAGTCCAGTAATGGCTTACTTTAAGCAGGGTGCTAGGACCCGTATAGTAACGGATGCATCACCAGTTGGTCTGGGTGCGATTTTAGAACAACAGCAGCATGATGGTAGTTTCAAGCCAGTGCATTATGCCAGTCGAAAGTTGACTCATGTGGAGTCTAGGTATTCTCAATTCGAGAGAGAGGCGCTTGGAGTCAGGTGGGCGTGCGAGAAGTTTATCTTATTTTTGTTAGGGGCCACGTTAGAAATCCGGACCGACCACAAGCCTTTGTTAAGGGTTCTCAGCCCAGGATCCAAGCCCCCCTCTGCTCGAATTGAACGGTGGCTTTTATTCATGCAGCAATTTCACTACACGGTGAAATACATAAAAGGGAAAGACAATTATGCCGATGTGTTGAGTAGGCTGCCCATAGAGGACTCTGGCAACGTTGAGGTTGAAACTAAGCAGACTGAAGAATTTGCTCGTAGTGTGGTGACTGAAGCAGTGCCTGCTGCCATCACACCCAGTGTAATTGAGCAAGAATCTACAAATGATGCAACCCTACAGGCTATTGAAGAGTGTATTTTGACTAGTGATTGGTCTAATCTGAGTCAGTCACCTTACCATGCTGTAAAAGATGAGTTATGGTTGTACGGGCGTCTCGTAATGCGTGGGGACAGGATTGTCATTCCGGAGAAATTGAGAGACAAAATGATAAGGCTGGCACATGAAGGACACCAGGGCATGGTACAGACCAAAGCCCGGCTTAGAAATAAGGCTTGGTGGCCAGGGATCGATAAGGAAGTCCTTTATCAGAGCCTGCCACCCGTGCCAATTGGTTGGAGCACGTGCCAAACCGGAACCAATAAAGTCCACCGCATTACCCGACGGACCGTGGTTTGATTTAGCAGTAGATTTGCTGGAAGTGTGCAATGGCGAGCATTTGCTCGTAACCACTGACTACTATTCCAGGTGGCCTGAGGTGGTTTTACTCAAAAAAACTGACACAGGTCATGTGACAAGGGTTATGGATGCAATGTTTCAAACGCATGGCCTCCCATTTTCTGTTAGAAGTGATAATGGACCTCCTTTTAACGCTGCAGGTTTAGATGCGTTTCTGGAGTACCTTGGAATTGAACACAAAACCAGCGTGCCCTACTGGCCCCAAAGCAACGGCAACATTGAACGGTTCAATGAAACCTTGCTAAAATGCATTAGAATTGCCAAACTTGAGAAGAAAGATTGGAAAAAGGAAGTAGAAAATTTCCTTTTCCAATATAGGAACACCCCCCATGTTGCTACTGGAGTATCCCCAGCCCAAGCATTGATGGGTAGAGAGTTAAGGGATAAATTGCCAAAGCTCCAGTTGCAACATGGTAGACCAACAGAAGCCGAGTGGCAGGTCAAGCTGAGGGAGAGGGACGCTAGGTCCAAACTAGTTTCCAAAACCTATGCTGATGAGAAGAGGGGTGCTCTGAGTTCTAGCATTAAGGAGGGTGAAAAGGTGTTATTGCAGAAGCCGTTTAGAGAAAACAAGTTAGAACCTTTCTTTGAACCAGAGCCGTATGAAGTTGTGAACAAAGATGGTGGTGGTTTAACTTTGCAAAATTCCAAAGCAACAAGGTTCAGGTCTACTGGGCATGTAAAGCGATTTGTGGAGGGCAAAATTACAAGTCCCACTGATAGCACAGATGGGGACGGTGTTATCAAGTCTAGACAGATTGACAGTGATTCCAGTGGTGTTAGCACAGAACCCCATCAGGGTTGTGACCACACTGAGTCCAATGTTGGTACTGGCACTGGCAGTGAGGTTGCACTGAGAAGGTCATCCAGACGTCGGGAAAGACCAAAACATTTGGATGATTATGTATCAGTTTGCCTTTCAAATATACCAATTTGAATCTTCAGCACAAGTTGACGCTGACCATGCACACTGGTTGTGACATGTTCTTGTCCTAATTTGTGAGAATGTAAAATATAAACATTCTGAAGTTTATCTTGCTTGAAACTTGTTAACATGTTTAGAAATACACCACTGTAACAGTGTGTAACTCTGTATAACTCTAACTAATCATTGAGTGAAGTTTGGTAAAATTTGCAGGTTTCATTTGTGAACTTAAATGTAAACATTTTGTCTAATCAGGGGAGATGTGGTGGAACTTCGTTCCATTTTCTGTATTCATATTATATATGTACCCGGGCTAGGAACCGGAACAGGAGGATGAATCACGGCGGCACAATAAACATCTCGAGTCGGTTTCTTACATCTGTTTTATGTGAGTTTGTTCAGCCAAGGACACGACATCAAAGACACTAGTTTTGGAGCCAAATTGGTTGTTTCCATTCATTTTGACCTCTGTAATCAGGACACCTCTCTCTTGAGGACAGCACTTGTCAGTCCATAGGGTGACATTAATAGAGAGGTTCTACCATATTGATGATGAGACTCAGACATTTGCAGAATATCAAGTGTAAAACTTACAGATTTTTCTCCCAAGGCATGAGCAATTATGAACTCAGCTGATTCACTCGGCTCGAAGATCCCTTCCTGTGTAAAGCGATGTGTCCAATTTCTTTTCACAACGCCAACTGACGGAGGTGGGACGTGCTTCCCGATTTCAGTGCACATTTGGCAAGATCCTTTGGCTGCCACCATTCCAAGGCATCCATTCTTGACGATTCGAGACCCAACAGGAAAAAGTCGGGATGGAAATGACATTTCTGCAATGCTTGATGTTGATTTACTTGAAGGTGTCTAACTGAGCTTCATCTACCTCATCATAGGATATTTTGATCATGTCCTAGAGACCTTGGCCAGCAGAGCTTGGGCTTGTGTTGAGGATCCGACTCCGAGTCAAAGTAATGAGCTGAAAGTGAATGAAAAATAGAAAGGAAAAGCCAAAACCTAAAGAATGCCCAACCAATGACGATGATGAGAAACGGTTCTACAGGGATCAAATTTCAACCTAGCTTATTTTGTGCCATTACTACCAAAAACTACCTTGCGCCTAAATTTGGCCTTTGTGTGACTGTGTGTGAGTGTGACGAAGAAATTCAAAGTCTTCAAACTTGCTGTGTGCGACTTTGGCATGTGCTACCTTTAAGTCTGGCTAAACTTTAGAATCCCCGATCGGAAATGACGTAGTTTGATCGCATTCAACTATAAATCCATTGAACAGTGGTGCTTGGTTAGTCAACCGATGACATTTTTTTGGGGTGTGATCGGGGATTGTAAACTCGTTCCTTAAGTCTAGGTAAGCTTTTTCTAGTGAACTTTGATCCACACTGACGGGTAAAACAATGATGAGCATACATACAGGATACAAATACACAGGAAGTGTACAGTATCTACACTGACACTGTCACTGATCTACAGGGGAAAGGCCACTTGGAGGTCATATTTCAGAAGGTGTTATAGGGAAAAACAAGAACAAAAAATCAATCCTAAGGCTCTATTTGATAGAAGAACACTTAATCAGTACGTCGATCGATTTATTCAACCATAAATGTTATTTTTCGTATAGAAAATCGATGTAGAATAAAGAACAATTTGCAACCTGAAAATTGAGGTAGCAACCATCTTGAAAACTGGTGAATTGTGGGATTGAAGTGTGACTTCCGGCTTTCTGCTGTTTCGTGTTTTGGGAAAACAGAACTGTCAAATTCGCCCTTTTCTTCAAAAATATATTAAGAAAGTCCATCACAGTGTGGTTAAGTGATAGCTATTTGATTATAGGTAATGACCATTCTGTCAATCATGTGATCGCGAGTCCTCGAGTGGTTTAAAATGTGGTCTCAAAAAGACCTGTCAAATACAACATGATAACATGAACATGATCAACATGCATGCATGATGACAAGCACACAAAATTATGACATTTTGACAGTTTCTGTCAAATTCACGACTTTTTTAACAAAAGTATCCAGAAACCTATCACAGTGGGGTAAAATGATAGCTGCTATTTGATAAGAATGACTAATGTACATTTTATGTCCTGCCTGCCCGGGCCCGCCGACCTGTCAACACAGCGGGTGGAGGAGATGAGACGAGGCGAGATATATTGCCATGCCGTGTGTATCGCTGCTACATCATATTCTAAACTTGCAATGACATTTTGGCGATAATGCAAACAACAATAGCGTAATACCCTACGACTTTACGGTTACCCTCATTTGACCCGAATCATACTCCTATGTCCTCATGACTCGAGTTGTACTTAGATTGGTTAGATTGTGAATGAATAAATTCGATTGGCTCGTAGTCGTAATTAATTTCTTTTCTTTTCCAGAAATTTTTACATCTGGGCTACAAAAAGCACACCTGCAGGACCTATCTCTCACTTGACAGTCTCAAAATTATCTGTTGAATGTTTGAGATCCAGGATTAATCGGACCATCTCTTTAGCAGCTCTGATTCTCAAAATGTTTGTTGGTCCGCCTTTCCGGAGTTCGTGCAAGTGAATCAGTGATAAGTTTATGAAGTTGATTTGCATGAAAAACAATTGTCAGTGACCTCAAGTGTCAAGAAAGAAACCAAAGTTCAACATCAGAATCTGGGAGACAAATGATCCACAAAAAAGTGTGTGGGTTTTTTCTTTGGTATTGAACTAAGCGCTTGGAATCCCGCACTCAAAGCACCACCATGGCCATGGAAAACATAACCTTCCTTATGAACCACAGTGACATTGTAAAATATGGCGAAACTCCAGGTGACTCACGATACCACATTATTCCAGGATTGACAATTGTTCCACCACCAACTTCTACACCGAGTTCAGTGCACAATGGATCGAATAGTGTTCTTGTAGCGATTTTGGTGCCTTTAGGATGTTTAGGGTTGATAGCCTTGTTTGCATTTATGGTAAGGATGGTAGATTGCAATTCTCGCAAAACTAAATAAATTTTAAACTTTACAAGAATTGGCAAAATCATGTACAAGACCTAGTAAGTGATGATAATGTGATGATGATGATGAATGATCACCCTTGTACCTATATGTGATGTACCTTCCGATTCCGAGCGTTTTTTAGCTGATCACAGATTGCTATTTGATATTTTATTTACCTTGGTTTGCTTTGTTTACAGGTTGTATTCCTTTTAAAGAAAAGTAGGTAAGTTGTAACTGCTCATTGCATCTGAATTGTTACAGGTTGCAGTTCATCCTTTGGGAAGGACCAGTTTTATGCACTTAGCAGAGAGATGTTCCCAATTATTGCAGACTTTGGCTGTACAGGGTGAGAATGTATCAAACCAAAATCAAGGGCTGACTAAGTGTCCACTATTTGCAATCTATTTTTTCCAGTTTACAATTGTATACCGTCTGTGTTTTGCAGATTAGACAAACTTCGTCACCACCTAATGCCACTCTACAACTTTGACCCCGCTGAGGAGGAGGGTGACTGGGAATCGGAGCTCCTTGAGGAGGATAAGGAGCAGCAAGTGGCCCTCAGAATACAGGTGAGTTGCTTGGAGGACGGCTTGGTCTCTGTAGGTGAAGGTCTTGGACTGAATGATCGTAGCGAGTTTTCGATTCATTTGATACCTGTCATTGACACATAGCAACTTGATTTTATACATGTAAGTATTCTCTCCCAGAAATTTTGTAAGCCAAAGAAAGGTACTTGTTCTACTGTTGTGTTATTCAATTCTATTTTGATTTCTTTTCAGAGTCCAAGTGACAGTCCTACCAGCATGATCCACCAACCAAAGCTGAAATTTACTACAGACACGTTAGAACTATAATGATATTTACTATTTAAGGTTATTTATTCAGTATAGCAAGTTACAATGTTGCTACAAATATTCAAGTCTTAAAAATGATGGAAAGCAAATAGTGGGTAAGATAAGATCTTGAGCATGTAAAATTGAACTTGAGTCTTGAGAATTGGCAAGTATCAAGTTGAACTTGTTCACAACTCATGAACTTTGGAAACAATTGTCAGGCTCCTTGGATGACTAAATCATGGGATGTGGTTAACAGTTCTAAGAAAATTAGTAGGAAAGATATGAATTATGGTCGATATATGAAAATGATGGCCATTTATCTTGAGGTGTGTAGCTTTTTTATGCAGTCTGCTTTGAAGGCATAAAAATGAGTGTCCAAGCTGTACACATTCCAGTTTAATGTAAATAACCAAAGTATTGCGGTGAGGTATTTCACTTCAAGTTGCAGAGTCAATTTTGCTTTGGATAAAAAATTATGGAATGTCGTCATACTTCCAACAATGTTAAAATTGTAATGTCAAGTGTTAGTTTAATCTTTCCTTGTATTCCTTATATCAAGAATTAATCAATCCTAAAGATTAGTCTTTTAATTCTTGGTAGTCATGTATGCTCACTGTGTTCAGGACATTTTTGTATCGGAACATATTCGACCAAATGCATTTATAAGATGGTATCATTTCTGACTTTTTTTTGATACAGAATATATCATGTCATTGGAACAAGAATTGATAAAGATTAGTCTTTATTAATTCTTGGTTTGACTTATCAAATTTCATAACTTTGTTAACAGTTTTTTTTAGAGGTTTGCTCATCACTATTAGCATTCTTTTGACCGAGTGTGAAATTTTTTGTTTCCTTTTTGTCATATTTAATTTAAACAACTAATACAAGAAGCTTATTGTGGACAGAACAAAGTCCCTGTCACTCTATAATGGATTCACTCTGGTGTTTTCATTGATGTGATGAAGTTAATTTAGGTCAGGAATCTGTTGTTGTGTATTTGTAAGTCTGGTTTTAGTAGTGGTAGTTGGACTTGCTGGCAAGTCTTCCAAGATGCATTTTTATTTTTACTTATACATTGTTGTTGTTTTGTTTGTTATTTTTATTGCCATTGATGAGGTTACATGAATAATCTCTTGTATTTACAATTTTGTTTGTGCTAGTAAAATGTATTTGTCAAACCAGATCTCTTTTTGTGCCGTGGAATTGTATGGACAAAGATAAAAAACAAGAATTGATAAAAAAGGTCTTTATCAATTCTTGACAATAATAATTGATAACAGGGTTTATCCTATTCATAAAATCTCATAATCATGATAATTTGGCTTTGAAGGGACAAAGTCTTGGCTCTTCACAGCATAACGTATAAATATTCGAGGGTCTATTGGATGGAGACTGCCCTGTTCCCTTTTCCCTCCCGAGTGTCTATGCCAGGGCAGGTAAAAGAACCCACACAGGTGGATAGTAGCCTATACATATTCTGAGGACCCAATGGCCAAACTTTGCAGGAATGACGCTGCGTCAAACACAGAGTTGGGTGCCAGGTGGGGGCGATTTCCATGATAGGAGAACTTGCGTTGACATCAGCCGCCCTGGGGACGACACATCGCGATTTACCTGGGAATCGTGTATAGTATATAACTGCGGGAAAAATCCAGTGTGGTTAATATGCTTGTAATGAGGGGGATGAAGGGCTAGTCCCTCCATTTTACCTTACCTATGTATATCCTGTTGGAGTCGCCAAATGTAGTTAATGTTGTTTATCATGTTTGTTGTTGATGTACTAATAATCTTGCCATGTATATGCTATTCTACTGTTCACCATGAAATAACTCATTAAATCGGTACTTATGGCTGAAAAAAAGCCCAGATTTGAAGAAGTGGGTTGAGTTACTACTAATTTATACCTTATTTAACACCTTGGTGCTCAATGATGTAGATCTATCTCTAATGCCCAAACGGTTTGCTGCCCAACAACAGAGATCTTGTCATTGTCCAGGGGTCCAATTGACTGGGGGGGGGTGAACTCAAAAATAACGATTCGGAAAACATATTACATGGAAGTCTTTGTTTCATTTCAGTACTGATTGCCTGGCATTAACTCGAATCTCTCCTTCTTTAAAGGCCATGACTCTTGGTATTTCGCCATTTCCTGCTGTAAGACGATGTTTGTGCCAATACTTTACTTTTCTTAAAGGACAAGAAATTGAACAAAGAAGTGCTTTATCCGTAAAAGATTTATTAATGATACTCAATATCACATTGTTATACTCATACGTTCACACTGTATTTACACTCATGACAATTGTACTCACTGCATTACTTGTAATACTATTCACTATCGATTTTTACTAATAAAGAATTGGAGCATATTATAAAAGGAACTGGCTATTCGAACCGCCACAGTGCATCATGGGGCCATTGTTTCCGGTCTTATTCGCACCGTCAGAAACACCGTTACGGTGAAAGGTACCGTACCGTGATGGTGCGAATAATGCAGAGTGAATAAATAGATCACACCATGGTGACATGGGTGATGGTGGGTAAGGAAAGTAGGCCTAATTCATGATTGAGGTGGTGTTTGTTTGTGATGAGTGTTGGACGTGCCTTTACTCCTGGCTCCGGGTGTGGGTAGGGTCCTTGACTTCCAGCCAGGCCAGCCGGCCCTGTCACGGTACGAATAGCCACGGCCATTATAAAAACTAGTCATATAATATTGCCTATTTTGAGGCTTGGTGTAAAAATATATGAAGTATGACAACAGGTTGTTTGAATTGCAGTTTTTGTGATTGGGAGACTCCATGTGTGTGTTCTGATTTGGCAAGATCAGCAAACCTGCAGATTATTTTGGATGCGGTGTGCGCTATGGAACGTTATAACCCAGTAAGTTCATGTGGCTAACACAGAACTGTTTTATCTGTCGGCGGCGATGGTAGGATCCACAAGTATATAAAATGCCTGGCTCTTCACATTACCTAAAGAGAATTTATTAAGAGTGTTTGTTGGATGAGATTTACAGCTGAGACCTCATTGCCATACATATGCAGAAGCAATCATTTTGGAGGAATCTTCACATACTTTCTGTGGTAAATATATGTGGTTTTCATAGAATGTCGGACGAATCAATGCATCTGATAAATAATAGGCTATATGAAAGAGTGAAGTTTTGTGTCAGGTGGTGGATCAGCACCCAACAGAAGAAATATCGGTAGTTAGTTACTTCTAGTAGAAGATACTGATGAGATGTCAACAATGAACCCCAATCATACAGTCAGTTTGAGTGAACATGTACATTGTCCCCCCCCCCCCCCCCCATGTCTTGTCAGTGTACCTGTTGTTCTTGTGCTTTTCATTGTACTCATAAGGCTGGGTTTAGATAGGATGTCGCGTCACTTGTTGTGGTCCGTGTTCATTTGTCACGAGAATTGTGTTAACTGACTAAGGCTTGAAAACATGTCATGACACGACCTTAGGGTGAAAAGGGACATCGTGAATCATATGTAGCCAACTCTTTGGAATAACTTGTTCGTTCCTCATCTCACGAATGTCAGGTAAAAAACAACTTGTTTAATGTGAAGACATGAGCTCTATTTAAACCCAGCCGAAGGTGTAACTATGCAATATGACAATTGAAAATGACTTTAGCACTAGGCTAGAGATTCCCCCCATTTTTACTACCGTACATGTTGACAATATGAATTTGACTGAAAAATAGACCATCAGCACAGAATATTCTGTGAATTTTATTCAAATGCTCTCTATTTTCCCAGGCTACGTCATTTCAAGTACCATATCTGTTGGCTCATCTTTACTGACATATCTTTTTAATTTTCTTTCTTCTTTGTTTTATTGCATATCTGCATGTAAATGCTTTCCATGTTAAAGTACTCGTTGGTGATGGCAATTCTTCGTGTGCTCCCTCTGTTGTCAGGTCATATAACTAAACTGTCGGCCAGTCATTTGTACGACATCGCGATGAATAAAGATATCAATATTTGAAAGAGATCTTTCTTACTTACCTCTTTTTTGCGTCTTCTATAAACATGCAATGCACTGTGATCGAACAAACATACTGGCTATCCCTTTCACCATTCCATATGTCCAGTGAGTATGTATGCTCACACACAATGAATTAGTTTTGGTTAACCAGTTGGACAAAAGAATGTATTCCTGGAACCATCCTGTTCCATAAATAGCCTTTACATTGGTCATTTTAATCGACAGTCGCAGTAAACCCAGAGTGTGTGGTTACCGAGCTTAGCATAAATACAATGCGGGACATTCTCAATCTCCTGCAAGAAATATAATACTTCTAATACAATTTTAGAAAATGCAGGGATTAATATCAAAGACCGCATGGGAAACCTAGAGGACAGTTCTCTTTTCCAAATGTGACCCGTTGCAGCAAAACCAGGTGCATGTTGCACAGAAGACTAAATGACACCATGAGATAACGGAAGAAATTGATATATTCCCATTACACAAAAAGCAGAAAACAGTGAAATTAACTGTTCGTCTCAACCTGCCAACCTCGGACCCACATGGGCCTGGATTTGCTGCAAAGGGTAAAAAATGGTGCCCCTTTCCCCCTAGTTGGTTCTTTCAATCTGCTTGAGAAATGAGGATTCTCATCACTCGGCATAGGCAGCTCCAGGACAACAGTCTCACTTTACGCCTCCGACTCTGACTCTATTGGACTCCAGCTTGGTTTTTACCCCTTCAAGTCAACCACTCATGCTACTTTGACACCAATGACACTCTGATAATGTCCCCTCTGGATAGCATCTCCTCCACATCCAGACAGAGTGATACTTCAGTAATAAGAAACCGCACAAAGTTTTCTTAATTTCACTATTTACATTTATTACATATAAACAAATAATTCTTATATACATGTACATTGTACACTTTGGACTTCCCAGTCCAATACGTCAAATCATACAGGGTGCATCAACAAGAGAGCAGCCATACTTATTACAAGGACACTGACCTGCCATTACTAGAACCCATATCAGGTTCTGTACATTAACGTTATGAAGAAGGTAGTGTCTTCCAGAATAAACCCCACCTCCACCATTCAAGAGCGAAAAAGGCGACACCACCATATACTTTTTAATGTACATGTACTTTCTATTAGAAACAAATCATTCTCCTCAAACTATAGGTCATAGTTGGGCAATGGGGGTTGAGATTTTGATGTTTTCCTGCTTGGTCAGAAGCTGAAAGTAAAGTAAGTCAATACCACCTCTGTTTCGAGTAAAATGGGCCAAAATTTGGAACTCCTGGATTTCAAAAAAATCTTTCTACTCGATGTTTCAACAAGTCAACTGAGAAACTGCCACCTGGAAACTTGGAATGAAGTACTTTGGAAAGAAATTCGCTATTTAATTCAGATTGATCTCAGCACAATCCCCAATGGTTATTTTTCCAACACAAGCTCAAATACAATACCCTCAGCTAAAAAACTCACTTCTTCTAATTGATATTGATAGCTGTTTCCAAACATCATGAACATTTGATGAATATTTTATCTAAAGATCATTCAACTGTGAACAGCCATGACAGGCATATCACCGTGCTCTCTTTTATAATGCTGGGGGAGGTATAGCACTGAAAGCTGCAGGACGGCAATGTTGCTCATGCGGTCAGAGCTTATCCCGGTTTCCGTAGCATTTAGCGACTAGGAGTTTTACCCCGGGAGTCCCCCTGGACAGGATGCTTGTCTATCACAGGTTGATAACTTCCAAGGCAAGCCTGGTACCCATTTACTTCTGTGCGGAGAGAAGCAAGTAGGGTTAAGAGTCTTGCCCAATGGCACAGAGATGAAACAGTGTTGAACCATCCAACTGTCGAACCTACAACCTCCTGGTTATAAGCCCGGTGCTATAATCACTCTGCCACAGATCCCCCAGGAAGGCAATGTGCTTTGGTTCAAATATTGACAGGCGAAAGCCCCTCATAATCTCAATAGTTGATAGAGGAATCGTGTATTTCACTCAGTCTTAATACAGTCTAAAGAAGTTATTTTATGAAAATTGCCCCCCCCCCCCCCTTTTTTATGCACACTGAAAAATTCATTTTGTTAGACACAATATTGCACATTTGGCATCCGTTAGAAGCATGCACAAGGCTTCCTTTACATAAACACAAGACCTTGAATAATGATAATCACGAAAAAAGCACATTTTACCCTTGGACAGAGAAAATAAGTTCAACCGCATGCCAGACATCTCACAAAACAAATAATTCTAAGAAATAGGATAAGATTCTAAAGTTTAGTAACCTCTCAAAACACATTTTTGCTGAAATTCAGGGCCGCAAAAAACAACCAGGTCAACAGTATAAGAATCACTACTCTTACTCCCCAACAAACAGAGACATGGTAATATTTTTGGGTCAATATAATCTCAAATAATGACTTTAAACAGGTAGCTGCCATATAAAAGGTGTGGGTTGGGACGAGGCTGGCTTTTGCCAGTAAGATATTTTTGAATTCAGAGCTCCTGCCATTTGGGCCAGTTTATTCAAAATTACAAGAGTTTGAAAAGGCAGTTTTCAATGAAAAGTTGATACATTTATCATGAAGTTTCATGAAAGCCATATGCCCACTTAGGGTTTATGAGATGGTCTATTTGTCGGAGAAATTAGGTGGGAAAGATTTGTAACTGAAAATTTGCTTCATTAATAATGCATAAATGTACTATGTGATAGACAGTTTGAGGTATGATTGGCATGTGGTAAGGCTAAATATGGACATTGTAAACAAAAGCATGTGACTGTTGTGCAGGAAAATTAGTCCCCTGAAAAAGCATGCAAAATATCCCAAAAAAAATGTGGAAAGGGGCCTACTTTTCATTGGGGGTAGTCCAGATGTAATCCATGATTTATATTCCACCAAAACATGTTATTATTCACCTATTTATATTATTCACCTTTATGTTCAATGTTATGAAATATCCACTTCAATCATGTTAATCCACTTGCTTTGCATCACATAAAACTAGTGTACTCCTTCACTGAATTCAACACAAAAAAAGTCAAATCTAAATCTAAATCCACAATAAATGATTGTTTAATCCATAGAAGAATTAATGCCAATGATGGCCAACATAGGGAATTCCTGGAGGGTTCGGATACAGTCCCCTAACCAATGTGATAACACAATCAGGGATAATTTCCCGGTCACTGGTACAGCTCCAAACAGTCTCATCTTCACCCATATTTTGCAAACTCCTCTGCTTTTTTTGAAGATAGCGATAATCCATCCATGCAGCCCTGTCCTTGAGCATCTTCCAATACCTCTTATAAAAACCCTTTCTCAAAGTATTGTTTTTTTTCTTCGCTGCTTGACCAGCACCCAACCATCTGGGACGTTTGGTGGTGACACAAGGACGACAGTAACAGAGTGTACACTCTTCTCTGGCAAGGTCCGGCAGAATAAATCCATGCTCTCTTTCTTCATCGTGTCCACCTTGATTTACAGGGTCCAAGGGAGCCACATTGTTCCCAGCATCGCTGTCATGATCGTCTGAGCTATCCTCCATGTTAGGTCCATCAACTGTAGATGATGATGATGGCACAGGTTCAACAGCATCCTGGACTGATTCAGTTCTGATACATTGTATCCCTTTATCCACCATTTGTGGTTCTGCTTCCACTAAGTCCATCCCATGAAAAGTGAAAATACCTCTTATCAATTCCCTTTCTTCCTCTGTGACATAAATTTGGTATAGCAATTTTTGAGACATGGCAAAAAAGTTAGCATTCAAAGACTGGCTCTAGTCTAAGTGTGTGAGAAAAATCAGAGTCAGCAATTTCATCTACCTAACCCGAGCAATAGAATTGTCCTGAGTCAAGGGGGGATAGGTAGGCCTAATATAGGACTCAGATTACTATGTATAGAAACTTTGTATCCATTGCTCCCAAATATCTGACCAAAAATTAAATCTCTTTTTCTTTTTGATTTCTCGTCCCACCATTCGCCTTGGATTTCTAGAGTCCTTTTCCAGCACAGTGGACGTCACCTCGCTGTCTTGGTGCTCATTCCAGTCCAGGACTGACAAGTTGGTTCGGATTTGGTAGTTGGCCCTTTCGAATACGATTCTTTTGTTGTGATATTGGAGCAGAGAATTATTAAAACTTTCGACATAATGCGTATCCCTGCATCCAATGTAAAGATGCGGTGATTTATAAACCAACAGACTGTGAAGATACTTCTTGAGGGCTGCCTCTGCAGGGGCTGAAGATATTTCTCGCTTGCTGGGTTCATAGTCATGATCAGACCGACATGGGGACTCCTGATGACAATTGGCATGATTGTTCTTATAGTGCTCAATCACATTATCTATGCTGGCTTTTAGTCTTTCTGTGTCCCCCTCACAGCGTTTGATGCACCAATATATATGAGTTTTTACAGATGCTGACTTATCTGCCAAGTCAACAAACCAAGACCTTCCTTCTAAATATTTCCTCCCCTTTGTCAGTTTCGCCATTCCTTTGGCCACACCCTTTGTCATATGCCAGGTATCTAAAGAAGTAACGGTTGGGGAGCGTTCCACACGGACAAACTTAGTGATCGAGGCATTGTTATCATGTGAATGCACTCTGATTGGGACACTCTCTCTGTCAAAATATTCATAGATCCTCCGTGTTCCCACCATTTCGTGCCTTTGAGTGATTGGATCGTCATCTTTTGAAATTACCTCATTCTGTAGGACCTTATGCGTCTTTTCGCCCAGGCAGACAACATCAGTAAAGCGGGCATTTTTTCGCCAACAATGTCTAGCGTCAGTAGCAATGTCAATACCATCCAAGCCGGTACTTTCAACAGAAGCAGCAATTTCTTCCAACAAAGCATCTGATTTTGACTCCTTCACAACTCCATCCGTGACAGGAAGATACGAATCTTGGAATTTAGTAAGTGTCTTGTCTCCCATTTTTCCAATGTCAGCTGCATCACATATACGTTCATACTGATTCGGCAGGATTCCTGAGACAAAGTAACTATGGGCCATCCTTAGATTCACCGTAAATTTGCCTCCTTCCACATGGGGTGAAGTCGTCCAATATATGTTGTGTTTGCCTGTTTGGCAAGTGACATGAAATAGACCGACATGGCCATCTCTTGCAGTTTTTTCCTCCCGGACTGCCATTTTTGATGTACATGTCCTGTGGTGCAAGCAAACTCTGTCCAACAAATTGTCCAAAGATTGAACTGTCATTAAATATATTGGTGATTTGGTTTCATTCTTCTGGCAGTATTGGTAAGAAGTGCCACTAGGTTCACTTTGGCATTTATCAGTTGATGATGATGATGCATCTTCGTTGTCCCCCTCAAACGTGTTGTGCAGTTTATAAAAATCGACAAGTTCCTTCAAAAGCTGGTAATTGGTTATCTTTGAGGCAGTTCCTCCACCAAGATGTCTTTTTATGCCGTCTATGTCATCAAATAGGTTGACTTTTTCGTTTTCAGAATTCGCCTTGAATTCTAAGCATCCCCGAACGATAAATGATGTCTTCTGGCTTTTTTCCTTCCTCTTTCGGACTTTCGAAGGACTGTCAGATGGGAATCTCTTCCTTGGGTTCTCCAAACGCTCCTTTTCTCTCGATCTTACAGGTACAGGAATTGGTGACGGATGTTCATTTGACGACCCTCCAGCAACTGATGCTGAACTCAGACTTTGAAAGTTTTCTTGTTCAGCCATTGTAAGATTCAGCTTTGATACACAGCCTACTATTGCATTATGTTTTCAAAGAATTACCTTTCTCCCCATCTCAAAATAAGGGATGGACTCTCCCAATCCTTCCTGCACCCTGATGTACTCAAAAACTGTTATAGTAGCACTTCAAAGACCTTTGGCATCTGGCAAAACCATCCCAATCCCATTTTCCCCCAGTAACACACTTTGCCAGCTATCATTTGACTTCCTCAGGTCAAGAGTGCAATGAACTATAAATGATCTATCACCCCACCACCTCCAAGGAAGGGGGTGTATCATAGAAAATGACTGAAAGACACCAGGATACAGGTATCACCAAGATAGGATGCACATCACCAAAACCTGAGATGACCCCTCAAAAACTCAAGAGTCTGTGGGCTAATACTGTACCAGGATATCTCATGTGGAAGACTATCACATAACAGATTCTGCACATTGCCCTTGGTCATAAACCACAAATAAAACACAAATACTATGTGTGTGAAGAGATGAATTTTATCCAGGAAGTGCACCAAAACCACATTGTATTTCGTTACGAGTGACGTAGCAACCTATTTATACCTATCACCAAGACCTAAATACTGCCCACTCCGCTCAGCAGGATATCTACCTGGGAATACATTAACTCGTGGCCTGGCCACTAGCGGTACGTGTTTAAGATGTTTAAATTTCCCGCCGTAATCATTATCATAGACGTCTAATTTTCCTGCTTGGTTCAGTCAGGTAAAATAGATCAAGAATGTCACAAAGTTCACAGAGTGAAGAAATATTATGCATAAAACATAAACCGGGCACTGATATAAGGCAACTGAAAGATGATATCGTGGTTCTCGTCATTGCCCTCACCTATAAATAAGGAGCCTGCACCAAAACAGTTCATCACTTTTACATAACTGAAATTTGTACAAAAATGAAAGATAATTTCCCCAGTAATCAATAATCAGACCCGTTGACAGGGCCAGAACAACAGAAAAACACAATCAAAAGTGAAGGGGTGAAGTTTAAACCCTGATGATGACAATATCCAATGCCTCACAAATTTTTCAGTTTTCAGGCCGATAAACAAATTTCAAAGATTTTGTGTTTTCCACCAGCAAAATCATAGTTTAATTGTTGAAGAAAGATGAAGGAAACCCTCACTCATTTCCTAAACTTGGCTGACAAGAACCATGAAATCATTTTACATTGGCCTGATGAACAAATACTCGTAGGTTGAACAGGAAATTTAACAAAATTAGTCTTATTTCACTGGCCATGGCACCGCTGATTGAGATACTACTAATTAAAAACAAATGTACCATTCAATTTGCATGACACATTTTCACCCTTTTTGAAGTGTACATACTGTATGATGATTTGGCACTGAGAGTATTCAGCACATATTGATCAACGAATAGATTATACATATTAAGTGCAGGAATGCCAAACTTAATTTACGATCTGAAGTAGTCGGAAGTAGATTTCGCTGGCAAATAGCTTCTACACAGTATTTTTGAACCTTTATTTTGTACTTGTGCAGCGACACAATCTGGCATTCATGTAGGACAGAATGAGAAGCCAAGGCACTTGGCACACCTGAACAATCTCGTATATCAACGGTCTGTCACGACACTGCTATAAGTTCTGCACCAATTCTTCAAACACACTTGTTGCCAGAGCTGGTCACCTACGAGCTTGGTGTTTTAAAGCTGGCAATCACTGCCGAAGCCAATGTGAAAGATCACAAACACAACAGACAGATTTGAAACATAGACTGATATGAAAATTTGAAACATCTTTTGTCACGACCAGGTGACAGTTGGCTCAGTTGCGTAATAGTGCTTGAAATTTTGTGACAAATTGACTATTGTGTCAAAAACAATTTGGCCTTTCTTTGGTGAAGGTTGTAAATTGTGCAATTATCAGTGTAAGTGACCAGCAAGCATGAGCCTTACGCTGTTATCTGTGACAAATATTGCCGCGGAGAGCAAGATTGTCTGCTAACAGGTAATTGCTGGGTAAGACATTTATCACAGGTTGCAGCAATGACTAATTCTTCTTGCAGTTTTGTCTAAAGCGATAAGTATTGCAGGTCAAGCGAGTCTGCACCAAAAATTTCTTGTTTGTGGAGCGCTTTAGGGGTGCAATAATGGCTTGAAATCAAAACACAGATGATCATGAATCCTGTCTGCCTTGGACTATGTGCTCTTTGACAAGTGATTTGGTGCGTCTGCAAACATGTACTTGAGTTTATAAGCTTCGGCAAGCAAGAGTCCTATTTCTTCGTCTCCCCAGTTGTGTGTCGGTAAGTTTTGAAGCATCAACATCAGACCCTGAAGAAAGGTAAAATATCGTTACTGTGCTACAGAACTAAATTTAAAACAAAGGAGCAGGTTTTCGCATTGACTCAGTATCAGGGGACTTCGAACTCAGAAACACAAGATTCCCAGAACCGCATTAATGCTCAGAGATCCAGAACTTGATTCTCTAGGGTGATCTGAGGTACAAACATGTTCTGAATCGTAGTAGCTCAATTTTGCTTTTGAAAACTACTCTCAGTACTATGACAGTCTCCAATGAGACTCACTGAGGGGCCTAGCAACAGCCACAAGAGCCCAGATGCACAATACCTCAACTGCAAGGAATCATAAAAGTGACCACGGTGGGAGTCCAACCAACTACCCCTCTATCGTCAGGTAGAGTATCCACCGTCAGTGACACATGGAGATAAATGTGAAGATTATCTCATGTGATTTTGCATAAAATAGAAATTGTAAAATATACCTGAAAATCTCTCTCCCTCAGAAGATCATGAGAAAATCTGACTAGAAATGAGGCACAAACGTAGAGATGAAAACTAGCGAATCCTTCTGCCTCGGACTGAAATAAAAGAAAAATCCATCAAAAATCAATCAATCTATCAATTTGCATTTTGTGGTCCTTACTAATCTCAGCTGTAATAACCTTGGACTGAACCACTGAGCTTTGACAGCAACAACACAAAAGTGAGTGACCCTGAGGATCCGTCATAAGCGAATTGTGGTTTTAAATACTTTTTGATTGCTTCCATATTTCGCACCAACCCAAGCGGTCATGGTTGCGTTACCATAACGGCTGAATTCAAAATGAGGCTGCGTTGGCGCTTAGTCCATTTACAAAGTAAAATGCGATTAATTCTAAAGGTGTTTTAAAAATCTTTACCTGATATGTATCCCATAACCGTATCGTACACCTAAGCGGTATCTCCCGCATCAGCAAGTTGTTCATCCACCGAAAACTAAACTGCAAGAACTCTACCTGATGGTCTTCCAAGTGGTCATGTAAGGAAGCTGAAATATAAAGAAAGTTAGAATCAGTAATTTCGGATTTACCAATGGTGGGTGGTGACTTGGGCAACCACAAAAACTGTGACATCAAGATTGCAGACCTGCCTCAACTGGTACTTAAGATACATCTCAAACATCAGATTGGAAGACAGGATCAAATCGGGCCAGCTTCACCAGAGCTATGATCGAGCGTATTTACGGAATGACACAAAGGCCTGCTGTGGGAAGACGACCAATCTATATCTACCCACCATTTATTCTTTTGACGAGTTCCTTGAGGGCCTTCACTTTGAGCTGGATCCCAGGCTGAGCAAACGTGTAATTGTCCTGTATTCCGTCCAGCAGTTTCGATAAGCACCAATAGCAGTCAGCTTCGATTATATTCAACTTGTCCTTTGGCAGTTGATTTAGATCACAGTTATCAGATTCGATATCTGAAGTGGAAAGACAAACCTAGTACTACATTACAATATTCAAAGATTTTTCATTTTTCAGGCGGCCATGCTTATTTCATTTGTCAGATCACGGAATCGCTGCACATCAAAATCCAAAAGTGAAAAAAAATATTCAACAGTATAATTTTCACTTGACTTTTTTTGTTTGCTGCTAATTTTCAACATGAAGACAATTCTCAATTCCCACTGATCGTCAATGATTGACCGACACGTGTGCAAGTGTAAGTCCCAGAATTTTTTTTGTCGTTTTAATCCCCCAACGCACCCAGTATGCCTTGCACTAACATCCCAACAGACATGCCTGCTGATTACATTCACCATGGACGGTCCTTTTCTCAAAATGACTTACCGCAGTCCGCAAAGTCAAAAATGACTTACCACAGTCTGCAAAGTCAAAAATAACTTACCACAGTCTGCAAAGTCAAAAATGACTTACCACAATCTGCAAACCCAAAAATGACTTACCACAGTCCGCAAACTCAAAAATGACTTACCGCAGTCCGCAAACTCAGAGAGAAACACAACGAAGAAAGGCGTGACAAGGTCGTTCATGCCCTGCACATAACCGCTCGCAGGATGTCGAATTGCCCAGATGTATAAAATTCTTTCAAATATCTGAAGATAAAGGAAGATGTTATTAACGCATTATCCAAACGTTGTCAGTCATAATCAATGTGGGATCAATTTATGACAGGTGGCAAACTTAAATGCAAGAGATCAAACTCTGTTTTGGAAATGTCATAAGGATTCGAAGGTGAACTGAAAATCATGTGAATAAAACGCTATCGGGAACATTTGTACCAATTATGTTGTAACTCAGTGAGATAGAACTTACAAATTCAGCCTTTAACATGGTGATGAATTGATTGGCCATACTGGAGTGGGCAATAGATTACCAAACACAATTGACCCATCCTCTTGCAAACAGGGCCTACCACACGACTTCTCCTTACGCATGTTTCCGATGTATCGAATGAGATGCCCCATATTGTCAGGATGCAATTGACCCGCCCATTCTTTTGTGACTGGTGAAACAGAGGTGTGTAATGGCTGTTCACCTAGTCTTTCTCTCCTAGATAGAAATAGAAGGGCGCAGCTGCCAGTTGCTTCTCTAAAAGTACTGCCTGCCCTTTTCAGAAGAGCTCATACATTTGCTATTACAGATGGGGACTAACTTTTGTGCTTGGGATAAACTGAGAACAGTGCAAACACAAAACTGCCTACCTCGAAATTATTCACGGTGCTTAATCCTGGACATAAAGGTGTCATATCGCCTATAATATTGGTCCCCAAGTAGTTGGCTTCCAGCCCGTTACTTTTGAAACCACCCCGTAAATTATCAACACGCCACCTACCTCCTCTATCGGCCGTCGATTCGTCAACACCGACATCCGACATAAATCTTTCTGTATCTATAAATAGAACACCAAATAAGATGCTACAATCACGACAGACAGACGACAAGAGCAACGACCAGAGGTTTCCGTCAGGCCATGCGATCAGATTGCTACTCTACCAGTTACTTGTGCAAAAAACAACTGTAGTCGGAAGTTCATGCAACGATTGACATGTTTTGCCAATGATGAAGGGGACTTCTGATACTTCCCTGCAGATGGCCAGTGAGACACGAATGTTTTTAGAGCCAGTGCAAACATTCCACGACAATGCCCAGAGCTGATGATGTAAATGTATCACCATCGTCTCCAATCAAAGACAAAATTGTGTAAAAACTAACTTTTTTTATCGATCCAAAATTGTTTTGTTCGTGCGTGATTTCGCTCAAAAATCTTGTCATATCTGTCATAAATCTTGGCGATTACTTTTGAAGTTGTTCAGGGAGGGTCTATCATTATGAGACAGGGAATTCTCAACCAATTCAATGAACTTCCGTTTCGCTATGTTTCTCAAAAAGTGAAATCTAACGAGAGAGTATAAACAAACTTGCATATTGTTGGTGATTTTGGGGAAGGTATAAAAGTTACATCAAAAACAATATTTACACCAGTTTCATGCAACACTACATGTAGTCATGCATCTATCTTACATGCTGAATGATCTTTGAGGGTATTTCAAAATGAGTATTGCAATTTAAGGTACCTTTGGTTTGTTTTTGTGTGACAAGATGAATTTCTCATCATGCCATTTATGAATACTGTGTTATAACAAAAATATCAGCTGGTAGAGTAACACTCTTGTTTCTACAAAATGTGTGAGAGTGGTTCAAGGAGAATGAGAAAGACTTTCGCTAATAGCAACCCAAATAATAAAGGCAGTTCTCAAGGGTAGAGCTAAAATTTACACCAAAACCAAGGTGGCTGCCGAGGTTTTGGCAATGTTTGGGCAAATGACTACTTCACCCAAGTGGCGTTTTGTGAGACGACCAGTACGAACTGGGAGGACAAAATTACAATTCTATAACACTTCAAAGATACATTTCAGGCATAATCTTTTGACGAATTTCATACCAAATAGGTCATGGCTTTCGCGCCAAAATCACGTCATAGATATAATCATAAAACATTGTAACCAATGTGTTTCAGCATTTAGTTTCAAGATCAGTATAAATCTGCATTCAGGGTGCCTTGTTAATTTTTTGGGGGATGATTCTCATTCCCCCCAGAGCCACCCGCAAGTGAATTGTGCCAACGTCTCCTCTGGTCCCTGCAGCATGCACTGAAACACCACTAACCTCCTGTGCAACCTTTTGCTGAAAGAGGGGGACGAGGGGGTTCATTCGTGGAATGTCAATGTGAATCTGCAAGGAAAGAGGGGTTATGCAACCGCAGGGTAATCGACATGGTTCCAGATCGTTAATAGTTAGTAGGCATTTTTAGTAGCATAGTGTTAGAGCTGATTTGTACAGCGGCAGCCTTAGACCTACAAGCCTGACAGAAATTTGGGATCTGTCAGCATGCGTCTGACTGATACATGATTCCAAGGCTGGCCCCAGACTGAACGCCATGTTTGTTGCAAGAGTGATATAACCTGGGTGGATAATTTCGAGGTGAGTTCTCCCCTGTCTGACATCATGGAAGTAGCCCTCTCTAACTGCCACCCACCTCGGTGCTTGACTATGTGTCGTTCCAGACGTCGGCCATTACCTCATTGGAACCATGTATTACAAGTTCATGAGAACAGTGTGGAATTTGTCAGATAGGTCAGGTTGGACATTATTTGAACAAGAACAAAACAAACAAAGCTCTACAGAAGTAAGTATTATCAATTCCAGCCCATCAGAACACTTGACTATCAACAGCCTAGGTTACACACACTCTGATAAAAGAGCACTGTATGTAACCCCATGCCCTATGCCCTTTTGAAATACTGGCAAACAAATTACATGTACGAAACTATATGATAAAGTAAATGCACTTTTGATTGAAATACCCTCAAGGATCAAATATTTCATTCAGGATAGCATTACATGCTGACTTACAAATACTTTCGTTCGAGCGAGCAATCACAAATCGTTCAAGTTGCAGTGATAAATATAAACCTTGTACCCCTCCCCCTCACCGTCACCACTCATTTTGTTTCACACTCTGGCTCATCTGTAGCCGCCTCATTCTAGTGTCAGCATCTCACACAGAAACGTGTCAAATGACTGCTAGAGAGGGGCTTTGAGACAATTTTCAATGAAGGAAATCCTGTAAAATTAAGTATGCATTTCCATTCACCTGTCTTGGTACAAGACCCATGCATGTTACATGTACTATCAATATACTTTCACTGCTAAAAATGACTAAAGGGTTTTAAAACACAAACTAACTGAACTTAAAATATTCTATTTATTGTACAGAGACAGAGTACCTTCGAACAGAAAAACCAATGCAACGTGTACACTTCATTCATTTTCAAACACCCTGTATATAAGTAGACACGCACCACTTGCTCGAAAAGCCAAAATACCCACGATGCACAGGCAAACAAACAAAACATTAAATTAATAAAATCAACGATAGTATTTTTGTACCATAGAGATACCAAGAAATCATATCATAATAATTTCCAACTTATGTCTGCTATGGACCTTTTTAATTAAGAAGTTAGACACCCAATGCCAATATTAGAAGTGCTGACCTATTAAAAGCACAAGACAAATGTTGAGCTGAGAAGGCAACATCAAAAAGTTTACAAACTTTCCAAATCTACATGTAGCAATATTTTAGTAAGTTTAGAATGACTTTAATGATGTCACAACAACTGCTACTGTCCTAAATATCCCTTTGTTGGCACTTTTGCCAGGTGCAAACGCTGCAATTTTTGTCCAGTTCTCAGCAACAAAAGTCACAGCGTGAGCTTTTCTGGACACAGGACGTAACCTGACGTCGAACTGGCTTCATTTCTTGTGAAATCTGACAGGGCCTGATACCCGCAACAAAAATTGCATCCATGCAGCATTTCACACGTTGCAATTATCATTGCACCAGGTGTTAGGAGCATCTGCAAAAGTTACCACTTTTATATTTTATGATGTTGCCTTCCAGCCACTTGCTTTCCGAGTGGTGCCACTCGGACACTTTCTGTATATCAGTGTAACATGACCTCCAACCAGTTTTTTATACGAAATAAAATGCAGTCCTGTGGCAGCATAAATCTATTTTACTTGCACCAACCCCAAAAGTAATTTCACACTATGCATGACAGAGATTTCTTTCACACCAGTTGGAAATCGTGTCCCACTGATTACAATCACTGTCCCAGTAACAGTACACTGCAAATCCACTGCAAACCTGAATATTTTCATGGCCTCATCTCATCAAAAATTAAAAATATTTTATCCATTCAACATCCTGTACTTCTAAAACGCTTTCAAGATTTTACTTAGCTCTTCTGCTTCATAGGGACTAATATGTTCCTTCCATAATTTGTCAAGTTCTCTTAGACGAAATTGGTATCCATAAAATCAAATACAGTAAACCCAGAAATAATCGCAGCCATTTTATTTGGCGATTTTGTGAAATAGCAGTCTCTTGGGTGACTTTGAACAATGGGCCGGGGTAACTTTGACCCCCCCAGAAAGAATTTTGTTGATGAGAAACATATGCAGCGGGGTGTTCATAGTCACCCCACTGTTCAAAGGCACCAATGTGATAGTACTTAATTTAGCGTTTTGACAACCGCATTAACAGAAATTTCATTAGATTTTTCTTTTTGCCCCTTTACGTTTTCACAATTATCTGCAAACCCAAAATTACGCGAAAATAAAAGGCACACAAATATTTCCTGGTTTACAGTAGTAGCCAATAAAAATGTTCAGTGTACAGAAGCAATTTGTTAGCAATTTGTTTCAGTAGCTGAGACCGCATAATTATTTCTACCAAAAGTGATCGGAAGTCATTCAAAATTAGATCGGTTACCGTATCTAGTCCTGAGCTCTGGAATTAGGAGGTTCATAGCAGAGATGCCCATTATTAGGAGATTCATAACAGAGATGCCAATTAATAAGAGATTCATAACAGAGATGCCCATTATTAGGAGATTCATAACAGAGACGCCCATTATTAGGAGATTCATAAGAGATGCCCATTGTTAGATTCATAACAGAGATGCCAATAAATAAGAGATTCATAACAGAGATGCCCATTATTAGGAGATTCATAACAGAGATGCCCATTATTAGAAGATTCATAGCGGAGATGCTCATTATTAGGAGATTCATAACAGAGATACCTATTACGTTGGCATTACGATTAGGAAGCTCCTCCTACCTACTGTAGTTAAAGAGAGCCACAAAAAGATGAAATTGAAATAAAGTACAAAGCAATAAATGGACTTGCCCTGCTTACATATAATCTGAGCTCCTTCCATCCTAAGACCTCAAGCAATTCCTGAGGTCAGGGGACAAATGTTTCCTCAGCTCAACAGGTATCGCCTCTAAAACCAGAGCATTTCTGACCGCTACCCATTTATGCGACCTGGGTGGAGTAAGGTAAGTTTGACAAAGAGACCTGCCTAAGTCTCATGCTGACAGTGGGATTCGAAACAGGGACCCAAATTACAAGCTTCTTGTCCACAGCAGCTCTCTTCAAGACAGAGCTAAAATTATTTTCAAAAGCATCATGTGCTCACCTGTCTAAATGTACTAGCATGTACTTCCTGGTGTCGTGTATCAAAATACTGCTCTACAAAACTAAAATATTCACTTCTTTTTCTTTCTAACGTCGGTTGTCGCCGCTCTAAACTTGCCGGTAAATAACCCTGAAAAAAGTTGCACAAATTATTTGTAAGGATAACCCAACCATCTGAAACAAAATCTATCACAATACTTTAATTTCATTATCACAAGCAATAGAAGGTTTACTGCGAGTTCCGTAGATAATTCATCCGTACACTATGGAGAGAGGAAAAAAAGAAGATGTTGTCTGTGCTAATGATTTTAAAATTGCTATCATCCATCTCTAGGGCTTCCACTAGATCCTCAGATCAAGGGGCCCACATGATTTTTTTAGGTCCTCAAGAGCCGGGGGATTGCAATCCTCATAGGACTCCATTGCACTTGTGGGAAGACCATACCGATGTTGTAACTTACTGATAATAATTTCCAAGCCGATGGCCGGCAAGCTTTAGGAATTCCTGACCAGCAAACTTTCTTTAATTCATCTGAAGAAAAAAACAAAATAATAATAATACAAAGGAGCTACTACATACAAGAAAATATCTACTTTGACGGCAATCATTAACAGTCTTTTATTTCACTGTGCAATTAAATTTCGAAATAATGTTTATCTGTGACTGAGACATCCTCAGCAGAACTTGTATTGTAAATTTGCGCAAAAACTTTTGAAAGCACTAAATGACATGTCAAAACACTTGAACAGATAACCAACTGGAAGAGTTCTGCAGAATCAATAACCACCTGCATGAGGCAATACATTCAGGAGAACTGATAACCAGTTAGAAGAGTCGAGACACGAGAATTGAAATATAGAATAGAAGATTCAAAACCCCGGTTCTTTAAGGCCGGTTTCATCACCTACCTAAATCTAGATTAGGGTGGTCCATAACAGCTCTCATTTTCTCTATTCTATGTTTTTCTCTGTCTGGTTGTAACACCTGTGATACCCCGTAACTGAGCTGGGTTGGTTTTGGCACTCGTGGATAGTTCAGCCGGACTCCTACACCCGGTCCGAAATGATGTGGAGAAGAGCCACCAGGGCTCCCTGAAGAGAAAACAGAAACATTAGCTTTGTTTGGCTGGTCAGTTTTTGTGTGTGCGTGGTATGGGGGGGACGGGGGGGGGGGATTACTAGCCAGAGAAAAGGAAACTATACAGCTACCAGCATGAAACTTTGACAGCTAGTAGTCACCTCAATCAGTCAAAGGCCAGAACATTTGATGCCATCACCCCCCCCCCCCCCCATTTTGCTTCAGTAGTTGCATACTGAATGGACAACAGAACCTTTCGTTCTTGAATTAATAAACTTGATAGCGTTCATTTAAAAAGTTTTCGGATGACAGTGAGGGTGTATTTCGTTGTGAAGTTGACAAACTTAAACAGAGATCACTTAAATGAAATTAAAGTTTTCAGGTGATAACAAACAAAAGGGGTTAATTTCTCAGAAGTGCATCAATAGAGTGAAGTGCAAGCCTTCACAATATTTTTCACGAAATACAACGTACCTTGATTAGCCCTCGGTGATTCCCGCAGATGATCCGTTAAGGATCTAGCACCATTATTTGACAACTCGTAAACATCGCCCTCTTCCTCCTCCTGCAGCCGCTGCTGCTGGCTGTGGCTATTTATCACCGCCATCGCCGTGGAATGAACATCTTTTAACGACATCTTCACGTTCGCCATCATGATGAGGTCATCATCTCCATCGTCCCAGGCGTCATTTGTCTTATTCTCAAAGTCCTGGAACGAATCTCTCTTTGTTGCTTTGAGAGGTTCCTTTTTGGGGGTGGTAGGCCCACTGCAAACATGAACAGACTGAATTTTACAAGGGTTGAAATCCTGCCCCCCCCCCTTCCTTACTGAAGGGGTACTTGACCTATGCTCTAAAAAGATCCGAAATTGTTCCCCCAAAGGGGGAAGGCCATGGTATTCATATCATTGCCCACTTATGGTACAATCAGGGGAAAAAGACATTCACCAGCACTAAAAACATACAGCACTCCTATCCAGTTAGAATGGGTTATGATTAAATAAAAAGACATATTTATTTCATTCATTTGTGGGGCAGAAAAAGGTGCTTTTCACCAGTTATTGCTGGTTATTTCATTACCAAAAAGATATGAAGAATGGGTTCACCATCAAAAAATCTTCCTATTCAACGGAATTGCTCCATACTACTTGCTAATTTACTTAGGTGGTAATGCCCTGTAGTTTTTGCTGCATTGAAAGTGAGGTTTTGTTAATGCAATTCAATAATTGCTAAGAGAAAAGTGCACCTCAATCTGGCCCTGCATAGGCTAGGGAGTGGCATGCTGGCGACAGCGCTCTAATAATAGCCAGTTTCTAATAGCCAATGGCTAACAGTTGTCATAAGCCAGCATGATGCGCCAACCCTGAAAATCTTCAAGGTATAAAAGATACCTACCTTCCAATGGCATTTGGTGGTCTTTCATGTCTGGGTGGGTGCTGAGCTCCATAAACTGGTTTGATACTGAAAAGAAAACAACCTTTAATAAGGGATGGCCAAATGCACAAACCAGGGCGACAAGTACAAAGGGCTAAACTTTAGAATCCCTGATCGGAAATGACGTAGTTTGATCGCATTCAACTAGAAATCCATTGAACAGTGGTGCTTGGTTAGTCAACCGATTACCTTTTTTTGGGGTGTGATCGGGGATTGTATTGTAAACTCGTTCCGTACAAAGATCTAAAAGTCACTGAACAATTAACAAGAACATCACAAGAGCAGAAATTCGGAAACCACCAAGCTGTCAAGGACGAGGTCCTGCTGCCCGAGAGCCGCCGGCCCGACTCCCTCGATCGATTAGGGATTCAGGGATCGTTGGTGATTTTTTGGGTATCAATGACATGGTGTACTTTCTCTTATACTGTGAAAGTATAATGTGTAGGCTCTTCAGAGCGAACTGCCTACGCAAGGCAGAAACACACTGACAGTGAGTGAGTGACACTGCCACCCTGACTGCCACGTACATAGCAATGTACACTCACACTGTACATTACAAAACTACAATAATTTTGCACACACCTTCCAGGCACACTTTTGGTGTTTTTCTTCCAAAAACTAGGCTTGCCAACGTCTTTCTGAATACCCCCAAATCCTGACATCACAAGAGTGTTGCCCGTCTGGCCGTAGCGCATAATATGAGGGAATAATCAAGTTGTTTTTGAACCAAAAATTAAAGTTCCACCTCCATAAGTTTTGTTTTCAATATGGCGTGGAAATTCCGAGTGCGCATGCTTCTCGACCTAGATAAAGGGTTGGGTTTCATTCTGACCAAAGTTGTCTTTAAATCAATAATTTCTTCATGTTACCCAAAATAAAGAATGTAATTCTTAAGATTTGATATTCGTAAATCATCTTATGCGCTTGAAAAAACATTTCAAATCTTACTATTCTAGTAAATAATAGTGTTTTTTTATTGTTTTTGGTCACCCCATGACCTAATTTAATGGTTATCAATTCTGCCGCTAGGGCAAAGTGCTTACTTGTCAACATGGCCTCTGGGGGCATGGATCCCGTCTTGCAGTCCACTATAGAAATAGAAAATAAACAGTATACCGTCACGTTAACAAACTCAGTTATTTATTGGGACAATGCCCGTAGTTCTGGTGCATACAATGGACAAAGTTCTGAGAGCGTATCAAGTGAGTAAACCCCTGAAATTGCAATCGATTTGTCCCTTTTCATTTCTGACATTTCCATCTCTGCCATTGTTTGATTTAGTGCATCACTATCAGCTGTTGTGTACATTTGACTTGTACGTAGATAGTAAGATACCGTATGTCAGTATGTGTTGATGCTTTTGTATTTCATGATGTGGTTTCTCGGTTGTTCCTGAATAGGTTGTACTCTGTGTAATGTTCCTTTCTGAGGATGATGGTATGCGAGCGAAGACCGAAGTAGGCCCTAATTATCATTTAATAATCGTAATAAAGTCCACGGCACAGAAATGATTAGTTAAAAATTTAGCACAACGTTTATTATAATGATTGTATAAATGAAGTTATATGAAGTTCAAAGATTTTCAATATCGCCACGTTTTGCTTATAATTATCGTTATTTACACCACAACATTATTACTGATGAAATTCCTGCAGTATTACGCAGAATGTCACGATTGAAACAGCAATGAGATGTCCTGCACTCGCTGATGGCCTTAGTGTTCAAGTGTTCAAACTCAGCTGTTGATTATCATGGTGATCGGTCAACCTGCTGCTCGATTTCGATACCATGGAAGAGGGCTCCGAGTCAATTCTGGAGAGAATCCAAAATTCCCCATACAACACTGAACAGGTGTTTGTTTAGGATTGGTCTTGAGTTGCATGTATTGAATTTTGCATGCAATTTAATTATTAACAATATGATTTTTATTTATTTCATTTTCAGAACCCAATACTAATGATAGTCCCGAGCAAAAAAATACCAGTGAGCATTTTCAGAAGTGTCATTTGGGTGGTGTGTTTTCGTTGTTAAAAACCTGCTGTGGTGGGAACCAGGGTAGGAAATTTTATCAGTTTTGACATTTAAGTTATCGTTGTATATATGTTCAGCTATCCATTCTTGATAGAATGTGGTACTGGTATCTTTTTTAAATCAAAAGAATGAAAAAGACATTATGGTCCATGAAAAACTTGAATTCCAATTTTTCACAATCCTTCATTTAGTGACTGTGTCTAATTCCTTATGAACGTACCCTTCCATCATGTCTCGTGTTACCATCTGATCCATGTCCATTTAACCCCTCCTTGAAGCGGTTGTGAGGGATTCTGCTGTCAAGCCTTTTGTTCCAGTATCCTTTTTGCCTCATCCCCCTACCCCTTGTTAGTACTTCGAAAATTGTGAGAATTGTGAAAATTGTCTATATCAACAGGTTATCATGGACCAGAATAAAAGTGTCTTTTTCAAGCATGATCACAGAAGCACCCCTCATGAAAATACCATGTGCATGAATACCAGTAATAAGAATGTTCCTGAGGTGTTCATTTAGCAAGGATAGTGAGAAAAAATCGTTATTCAAAAAAAATATTTTATAAATTTCCTACCCTGTCAAGGTATGGACTGATTTTAAAAATATTTGTGATGTTTCTTCACACACCTAAAAATCAACAGGAAACAATCCTTCCTCACACTCTCTATTTCTTGTGTATCATACTCCTAATCCCAGTTAGTGACAGTTCTTTCTTTTCAAAAAAGATTACATTTTACTTTTAATAACTGTTCAGTTTACATTTTACTTATTTAAAATAACATTCTGTTGTTTTATGTTTTAAAGAAACTCTCCTTCATCACTTTTGCGTGTTTTGTTCTGAATTTGGGCTCAAAGTTAACATTTACAGTTGGACCAATGGCATTGTTAATGGCATATGTGACCCGCTCTACCAAAATTAGGCGCTTGTCGCATCTGAACTTGACAGGTTGATACGGACTTGTTGTTCATTTCCCTATTGTAGACCTTTGGTGAAATGTAACTAAATCAGTTTGTAATAGATTTCACAAAAGGTCTACAATAGGGAAATGAACAACAAGTCCGTATCAACCTGTCAAGTTCAGATGTGACAAGCGCCTAGTTTTGGTAGAGCGAGTCACATATTACCAAGCAGTTAGGTGCCCATCTTGTGTCTCAGTATGAAGGCTTTGTTATGTTCATTTGCCTATATAATTGTTTTCATATATATAACAAGATTTATCATTTTGTGATGGTCACACATGTTGTATAATGTATGTCAGTACCCAGGAAATATCTCATAAATTAGAACATTGTAGTTACAGTTGTACCTCTCTATTAAGGACACCCCCGGGCTGACAATTGCTGTCTTTAATAGAGAGGTGTCCTGATTAGAGAGGTCAAATTGACTGGAAACCACCAATTTGGGACCAAACCTAGTGTCCATAATAGAGAGGTTGTCCTTAATAGAGAGGTGTCCGCTAAGGGAGGTTCCGCAATGTACATTACATTGCCACCATCTGCAATCAGCTGTGCATGGTAATATCACTTATTCACTTAGCACGATGACCACTGGTGGTGGGTAAATTATTCTATTGATCATTGATCGACTGCTGCACAACTCATTGGTTCATTGTATCATATCAGGAATTACAAGTTATTCAATTTCATCATCAATAATGGCGTACTGGTATCAAGCTAGCTGATGCTGGTTGTCATTCGGGTATGATGGTTTTGTCAAGTGATGAATTTAACTTGTCTCCCTACTGGCAAGAATCCGATCGGACTCTTTTAAAACAAGGGCTCTAAAGTTAAAATACCTATGATGTCACGACAGAGCAGGTGCCTGCCAGTTTGACATCATGTATGATGTTGTAACATCATTTTGAGTTGATGATAGCATTCTGCTCATTCTGTTTGCGTTGTTAAAAGAAGAAAACCGAGGCGGTTGCTGGAACTTGTCGATTCCCTTGCATCACATGACAAAGCCGTGCTCACCTTAGTGACAGCCGGCACCACGTGGTGGTTACGGAAAGGTCCTCCCTGGTCTGACCAATAAAAAACCTATCAAGATATTCTTGTTTGTCAGCTGGATAAACCAAGGGGATGGATTGGGGAACATGGGGTTGTCGTCGATGTGGTTGGTGCACTGCTGCATATAGTTTGGTCTGCCACTGATCCCTCGCAGTGAGTCACAGCTTCGAACTATCACACAACCACTCTCTTACTCGCCGTGCAAAGACCTTGGTTTTCTTTTTGGCACGTTTTTGTTCATATCGGCATCTTGGTAAACATGAAATATTACTAAGGATGTGAGAGCCTTCAGCATCGCCATCAAAAATTTCTAACTTGCGCAGGGCTGTCGGCTCTATCTTAGTAAATTGATCTGTTGTGCAGATTGCTTGAACCAATTGTTTTTCCCGACTGTATTGACCATGTCAGACTGACATAAGGCGGGACACCAGGGGTCGACGAGTTATCGAATAGAAAAACAACAACCTCCTAGCATACAAAGTACCAAGATGCCTTAAAAAAACCCATTTAAAATGCATTCTTTAAATCTTAAGTCCATAAAACCTTTAAAATATGTGTATATTTAACTTTTGTGAAAGTGAGGAGCAACATAATTTATAATCGTCTCACGTCTGCACAAAGAATGACAGAAAAGGCCATTAGGTCCGATGCATTCAGATTAAATGCCTCGGAAAGAGGCTAAGGCCTACCATTGTGCAGTGTGGCCTCATTAGCAGACCCCAGGCATCTGAATTATTCACTCCACACTGTGTTATTTGCAATAATAGGGTCAATGACTTTACCCCTTAGTGCAGGCGTACTTGAAAAATGGTTCAATGCCTGTAAAACCTAATCCACTCAGACAAAGCCCACAAAGTCAGTCCATTGATATTGTTGTACATTTGAATATCAAGGCCAAATATTTCACTGGGGACAATGTCAATAGACACACAGTAAATTTAGAACAGTAATGGAGTTGAACTTCATTTCAATGCCTCATGAATATGCATACTGATACTTAGGTCGACACGTATTTTGGGCTAACGAGACACTTTAAAAATCTTCAAATATTTTGGGGGCTTGGCTGCGCACCTCCAGCACTCGCAATTTTATGCTCTCCCTTTTTAAGATCCTGGTTCCAGCCCACAGGCACATGAAAATAAGAGCTCAATACCCCCCCCCCTGCACTGACAATTCACATAAAAGAATAGAGCTTTTCTTTTACATGTGTTGTCAGTGGGGAGGGGGTGGTTGGGGTGTTTGTCAGTCTCGACTGGGGGGCTGAGGGTGCTATTGAGCTCGTATTTTCACGCGCCTGTGTCCAGCCCTGCCAATGACCAAAAAGTCTGTTTTTGAGAATGTTACTGGAGGGTAGAGAGCTGATAAGGGCCCATGGCCTCAAATCAAGACCACAACTTCACCTGGTGAATGCAGAAAAGTGCTTGAATCCAGTTAGACTTATGTTTTGGTTCGTGGCCCAGGAATGTTTCAATTCAAATGAAGTGGGGAAAACTTGCGATACGATATCCTAAACTATTTTGGCATTACAGTATTACAGTATTTTGGCATTACTCTATTAAGGACACCCTTGGGACTGAGAAGTGCTGTCCTTGATAGTGAGGTGTCCTGATTAGAGAGGGCAAACTGAATGGAAACAACCAATTTGGGACCAAAACTAATGTCCTTAATAGAGAGGTTGTCCTTAATAGAGAGGTTGTCCTTAATAGAGAGGTATCGCTAAGGGAGGTTCCACTGTATTGCAAGGTTTACAAAATAAATGACATATTGTCTCAATCCCCGAAAGGTTAGAATTTGTAAATTTAAATGCGAATCTGTCTGTTTTTTTAGGACATGATATTCATCTGATAGACCTCCGTGACGTGATCACGGTCACGTCGGAAAAGAAGCGCTCCGGACGTGCGAGGGAAACACGAGGCCTCGAGCTGATGTCTCTGAATAGCACATGCACGACGTTTATTGTCTACATCATACGGCGCATAACAAAGCATAGGTGGCGTGACCGTAAGATTTTGTTCCAGTGTCGTGATGCGAAGACGTGTCAGTTGTGGGTCTCAAAAATACAGGATTGTTTATTTGCTCCAGGTGAGGATGTGGTAATGTCTTGCTCAAATTGTGCTTCTTGTGACTTCCGTGAGAAACAATGTCAGTCTTTATATACTGTAAATTGCCAATTTTCGCAGTTTTTTTCACGGATTTTGTGATTAACCTAGCTTTGGGAACATCAAAGTTGTGAAAAAAAATCTGTTGGTTAGAAAAAACTGAAAGAAATTTGATAATAAGAATGCAGTTTTGTGCCCCATATTTTAAAAACTGATTGGCAGCTGACTATTACATGTAACAAGCAGCATTGGAAAGAGTCACATCAACAGGGCTTGAACCTTCAACCTCTAGGCAAACAGGCTCAGTCATAGAAAATCTAGTTGTGAGATAGGACAGGAATTTTGGCAAAGAATTTAACCATTGTGTGTAAATGAAGATAAAAAATAACCCATTGTCGTGCACACTTATATAATTGTATCAACGGTGACCTTTTGAATTAGCACACCAAATGGTACCTGGCTCCCTTCCAACATTATGGACAATGGATGTAATTACTTCACTGGAACTCTTGCATGTCATGAGCAATTTTCACATTTCAAGTATTTAAACAAGGACTGAGGACTTGGTATTGGAGATTCTCCAATTTTATGGGAATTTGATTGCAGCAAAACCATAATAGCAGTTATGATGATGCTTTCTATGTCAAAGCTATGGTCTGGACTCCCTTCACCTTTAATCCATGTCATCACAGATATTTGAGTTTTCAGTTTTCATAATTCATTAAAAAACCCACGGTCAATCCCTTATCTTCTTTTCTCATCAGAATATAATCGACCACGGAAGTTGCTCGTGTTCGTCAACCCGCATGGCGGTCTCCGCAAGGGACAGAAAATCTATGCAGAAAAGGTGGCGCCACTGTTGGAACTGGCGGCAGTGTCTACAGAGGTTGTTGGTAGGTATCGTGAAATCTTCTCATACTGACACTGGGGGTTACGGGTACCATATTAAAGATATCATGAAAATTGCTCCTACTTCCTAGAAAGTTGAGAATTGTGCCAATGCATAAATTTTAAAGGGCAAAGCAACACTATCAGTGTTCCTGGTTCTAACACAAATTTCTTTTAATTGGTTGAATTGTGCGCTCATAATTAATTATGACACAGTAGCACAGATTTATTTGATATTGGTATTGTGCCAATTCTGAAATTGTACCATCTGCAAAAAAAACATTGGCTGACATCCGGCGATACGTTTGACATAAGCCAGCATGTAGTATAGGCGTTCTGGTTTATTCCTTTTGTTTGGCATGACATTGTAATTTCTAGTATCTGAACTCCCATTTCCACATTTGCTCTCCACACAGTAAATATCCTCCAGCCGGTCGCAGCACAGTTTGTCTGCGAGCTTTATGACAGTTGTACGCATATATGTACAGGTGTATGTGCATAATAATAAGTGTTTTTATTCTGTCATTGACATGGCTCAGCTGGAGGCTGTTGTGTATGTCTGAGTGATATGGCTGGGGACCATTTCAGTATACTCTATCTCTGGAACTAAAACACCAGATAACTCCACCAATATTCATCAATCTTATTTCTGGTTGGTTTATGCATGAAATAAGACGTAAGAAAGCTGTTGGGAATGTTCGTGTTGAGCATTTGGGTCTTCTACAGAATCTCCCCATTGCCACCTGTGCACAAATCGAAAGTAAGGCATTCTCTTGCTGACACCATAGGGTACACATCGAGTGAGAGCGTCCATAGATGAGCATATAAAATATTCAGACAAAAAAGTTTGAACCACTTTTGAACCACTGACCTCCACACTGAATCTAGATTTTCTTTGTTCTACTTTCAGTCACAAAGCGTGCCAACCATGCCCGGGACATGCTGTTAGAGTGCAATCTGAAACATTATGATGGGTAGGTTTAAAGAAGAAGGCACTGTTACTGTTATGTGTTAGAGTGCAATCTGAGATGTTATGTGGGTAGGTTTAAAGGAGACGGCACTGTTAGAGTGCAATCTGAAATGTTATGTTGGTGGCTCTAAAGAAGATTGCACTGTCTGAGACGTTCTGTGGGTAGGTTTAAGGGAGATGGCACTGTTAGAGTGCAATCTGAAACATTATGTTGGTGGCTTTAAAGAAGATTGCACTGTTACTATTGTGTTAGAGTGCAATCTGAGACATTCTGTGGGTAGGTTTAAAGGAGACGGCACTGTTAGAGTGCTTTCTGAAACATCATGTAGGTAGGTTCAAAGGAGATGGCACTGTTAGAGTCTTTTGCTCATGTGGAAATATCTAGAGCTTTGTCTTGGACATTGACAAGCAGTCTACAACTACAAGTCCAGAACTTAAACCTAGTCACTATTTTATCATCTTATCTGATACGACTTCACCATTGCAGCTTTTATGTAGTGTTTTTCACTGGCCAAGGTCTGTATCCAAAGTTTTCACAGCAAGTGTCTTCATTGTAGGTCTCTACGGTGGCTCTCTGGGGTGTCAAAGAGCTGCCGTCATTTCAGCGCTAAGTTGAGCTTGACCTTGAATGGCAGTGACCAGACTTGGGTTTGACCCTAGGATTAAGAGTCTGACAGCCACGCTTTCCATTAAGATCTGGATTATGTGCTTACTTCTGTTCCAGGGTCGTGTGTGTCGGTGGAGATGGAATGTTCTCAGAATTGCTACACGGTTTGCTGTTACGAAAACGTATGGACCTAGGACTGATGGAAAACGGGCCAAGAAATCAACAATATTGTCCAGATATACGAATTGGCATCATTCCAGCTGGTAAGAATTGACAAACATTGTAACAACAACAATAGCTGATGACGTCATTTCTATTGTTAGTTTAAAATGACATCACGCAGAAGGTTTCACGCTGGGGTTCATCCGATTGACTGCTCTTCCGATCTTTAGAGGGGTACGCCATTTGTAATCACTGGCGGTTCAGAAAAAAGGAAATGCAGTTATGTACCATAACAAGGTTTGACTCTAGTAATTTGTCTTTCTCTCGCAGGTTCAACAGACACCGTATCCCACTGTTGCCATGGTTACAATGACCCCATAACGTCAGCATTACATATCATATTAGGTAAGATAGGTTCTTGCTGTGTTAAATCAGGCTTGTGGTCAGTCGACTTATTGGGAAAATCATCTGGTTTGAAGTCCTCTCCAAACTGTCCGTTTGCACATGTGAAGAAAAACATCAAAAGAACATTTCTACTGTGGCAGTTTTCAGTTCACCATGGGATTTTTGGAGAAATACGCATTTGATTTCTAACTTAACTTAATGTTACAATTGTGATCGGAATTCGAGTTATTGCATATGATGGTCGAATGACGTCATGAGGTGCCGTTCTCGATAAGCAGGCTGTACTTCTTCAGGATGTGAAGTTTAGGTCAGACCTGTTGAAAGAACATTTAGCTTTCCTCGGCCACAAAAAAGGTACATGTAAATACACAAAGTTTACTGAATTTCAACATTGGTATAAAGTCATAATCATTTTCAGGTGATTCGCGAGGCATAGATGTGTTCTCTGTACACCAGGGGAACCAGTTCCTGCGTTATGGTGCGACGTTAATGGGATATGGCTTCTACGGTGATATAATAAAGGAAAGCGAAGACTTACGATGGATGGGACCAAAGCGTTATGATTATCTCGGTAAGGTTGTAGCACACATTTGAGGCTTCCCAGTAATAGGCATTGCTGGAGACTTGTACAAAAATATAACCCTCATTGCGGCCGAGGGATCATGTTCAAAAAGAAACGTTGTAAAATATGCGAAAACTTGAGGGGGTACTGATAACTGTTAATTTTTGTGCCCATTTTTTTGCAATTGATTTTTTGTTTTGGTTCACAGTTTTCTTCTGGTAGATTGTTCGCCGAAAGCTTGTTTTCCATTCTTTAATAAAAAATTCTTTAGTTTTGTTTCTGCAAATCGGCAAAAATGAAACACTTGTGACTATTTAACGCCATGTTATTTTCTTTCAGGTGTGAAAAACTTCTGTAGGAATAAGCTGTATGAGGGCGAAGTGTCATTCCTGCCGAGTTCTAATATGAAGGACAGTCATCCCCGTGATGGTACTCGCTGTCATGCTGGGTAAGTTTGGGAAATTACCAAGCCAGTGGCTGAGGGGTCTTGTTGTCCCCTTCGGTGTCTGTCCGTCTGTCCATATTACTTATCAGTCCATCCATCTAGCAGTCTGTCTGACCATAATGATGACCTAAACGCTCTTACTTCAGACTGCATGAAGATTTTCTCTATATGCAGTATGTGTAGAGCATACCACTTTACCGGGAGACGTTGTTTTCTATTGAATGTTGAAATTTTTTAATTAATTGACTCTTTCTTCCATTTAGTTGTGAAGTTTGCCATGAAGCGTCGCAGTTACACAGGGAAAAGGAGGGAGCTGATTCGGGATCAGAAAGTAGTGAGTATCGGTATTGTCAAGAATTCATATAGACTAGTCGTTATGAACTCTTGGTATCATCTAGAATTGAGTAGGGAACTAATAAAAAATTAATATACCGTCAACGCAGTATTATGCTACAATGCATTTGATAAAATGAACTTGAAATTAATTGGTTCATCATTAGGAAATCTCTGGCCGGTCACATTGATGTTTTCTCCTTGATTTCAGTGGGTAACTGGCGACGTATACGAGGACGTTTCGTGAGCGTCAACGCCTACAACATGAGCTGTCGTTGCGCTAAATCTCCAGATGGCGCCACACCCTCTGGTCACCTAGGCGACGGCTATGCTGATCTCGTGCTGACATCTAATTGCTCGCGGGTAAATTTCCTTCGCCACTTGATGAGGACTGCCAAGAAAGATTCTGACCAGGTGAGGTGCAGGATGGTTTTTTCTTCAAACTTTGTGTTCTGTTAAATTCGTTTTTCTTAAAAATGTTTTTGTCTCGAAAAAAGGATAAGAGATTTGCTTCTGTAATTTGGATGAAATGAATGAAGTTGAAAGTATTTGTTTGTACTATGTAGACTGACCTGCATAGGAAATTTATCAGCTCTTTGCCAGCTGTCATGAAAAAAAATTCTGCCATATTTTCTTGCCGATATTGACAGAATCTATGTTGACCAGTTTCTTTATGAATTAGGGAGTGACAGTATTTAGGGCTTTGAAATAGTTCCTTTACGATTTTTTTTCTGTTGGTGCAAAAAGGATTCTGATCAGGTGAGGCAACGCCGATTATCATTTTTTGCATGTTTTTCTTTGTATCATAAATTTTGTTAATACCCTCTACTGTGATACTGGAAGTATTTACAGCCATTTCATTTTGCGTTTTTGTGAAATTGCAACCTTTAGTATTCTTTTAGTTAAGCGGTTTGACAACACGGTTAAAGTGATTTCAGTCAGATTGCCTGTAGATCCTAAAAGCGGTGAAAGTGAGAATTATTGCGGCTTGCTAGCCCGCACCCTGAATGAATACAGCGTCTCACTGAGCTTTATCAAATACCAAAAGAGTGGTGTTGGTGACACGGGGTGGTAGTGGATGACTAGGAGGTCCTAGCATTGATGAATTAGTCTGATGCAACTGCTTCAGTGGGGGACAGGGAGTCCTGGGGACCATACCCTGGCGACCATACCCTGGCTTGGTACTGATGCTCAAACCCTGTGGAGGTGAATGTACGGATGTCCTTGCAATTGTCTGCAGATGCAAAAGACATGAAAATAAAAGGCACTCAAATAATTTAGACTTCTACCGACCATGAAGAAGGAACAAGGGGGAAGGAAAAACGGCAGAGATGGTGTCTCAACGATGTACTAGTTTATTGTCCACAAGGTTACTGGTTATGCCCTTGCGCACTACAATTAGGTGTTAGCTTACAATAATAACACAGAAGGTAGGAGCAAAGACATGGAACAGAACATCAACATAGTAATGAGTCTTTTCAATCAAGTGTCAATTTCTATTTCCAGTTTGACTTCAACTTCATCCAAGTGCACAGAGTGAAGGAGTTTAAGTTCAAGCCATTAATTGAGGATATGGAAGAACAGGTTAGCGAAAGTTCCAACGATGGCGAGCAACGTCTGCGACGGAGTTCAACCCATAATAGCGTTTGGAATTGTGATGGAGAGTGTTTGGACCAGGCGTCGGTCCATGTCAAGTGAGTATAGATGCTTTTTCGTTGATTTTAAACATGTCATGCAGAACAGAAGCAGAGGTATGACACACTGCAACAAAACTTAAAAACGAACAGTGTGAAAGTTTAACATGTTTATTAAGCAGTCGAGCGTAGATAAGTAGATCATGTCACGTTTAGATCATCTTGACCACCATGGTTTTTACATCTCGTCAATTCAAAACGTTGTCAGTTCGGTAAATCAAGCTGGAATAAAGTGGTAACTGGAATAAATTGCGACAGAAGGTTTCTTGTCCGATTTCCATCCAAGTTGACCATTGTAATCAGTACACTTCCCTATTAACAACACTCCACTGTAAGTGGCTATTGAGGACAGCACTTAGGGGTGTACTAAATAGAGAGATTCCAATGTTGATCTTCATATATTTATCCATTTAATGTGCATTTATTGTCTCCTTTTCCAGAGTCCACTGCCAACTTATCAAACTTTTCTGTCGAGGTATTGAAGAGGAAGTGAAGGAGGACTGCGCATCTTTGTGTGTGTCGACTTGTGGTCGAACAAAAGATCGTTTCAGTTTCAGTAGATCCTACGTCATTTAGAACTATTCGTCTCCCGAAATGACTTAAATTAAGGGCTTCATCCTAGTCTGTTTAGAAGGGTTTGTGTCTGATTTTGGCCGGATGAGGACAAGGAATGCTAAATTCTGTGGTCGCATGAATGGTGAATTTACTTTTGGCAGGTCTTCTGTCATTCAGATCAGGTTGTTTATAAGTATACCGGTGTGAGGACTGCCCAGCTCGGTGTGTGTCAATCTGTGCTCACTTCAAAGGAGGGATTGAATTGAGGTTCTAAGTCATTCAGAATGGGTCTTGTTAGACCATATCCACAACTCCGTGGATATGGTCTATTGTTTTTACTGAGCCGATCGCCAGGACCAGAGGGATGTGGTTTTCGACACGTATCTCCGAAACTGCCGCACGGAACGACCTGAAATTTGGTTAGGTTACGTTTCATAACCTGCTAACGAACAACGTGTACTTTATTTTTGCAGCCGTTGCTTACTTTTTTAGTTTTCGGGTGATTTTTGATGAAAATCGCCGGTTCTGAACCGTTCCGGTAATAGCACTGCCTCCCGCGTTTTTACCGATTAGGCAAGTTGCTCAACGTTTATCTGTCCCGACCTGAACAGGTGGGAGGATACCCCCTACATTGAAGAGCCAACAGACATTTCGTCTACGCATTCTGGACTGGGTGAGTGTGAATTTTTCGTGATTGTAATCGCCCTCAAATTTGTGTTGAAACACTGCATCAGACAAAATTAACTCATCAGAGGTCAAGAAAAGGATCTTAAGAATATATGTTCGCTGTTAGTTTGGGTGATTATAGGGAGCCCGTCCATCTTTTGAGGCAAACTTGTCATCCGAAAGTTTCCAGATCCCCGCAATGGCGGATATACATTCATCAAAAAAATTACGAATTCGGGCAAGTTTCATCAAACTGTGCGCCTTAAACACCTAAGAATGTCTCAAAATCACCCAGACTCTACACATGAGATATACCTTCACTGAAAATAATTGCTAAAACCTCGCTTAACGTGTCGCGAGTGCTGAAAGCAACAGTTTTGGAGATCGTTTTTCTGTACATCCTGCTCACTCCTGTAGAAATGTACAGTAAAGCACGTATACACGTGCAGTGTAAATGGACACACGAATGTACACACCTTCTGAAAATATTGTCAGCAAAGGTGATAAGTGTTTGTTCTGAATTATGACAATGAAATTCATAGACTATTAGCAGGTAGTCAGTGTCTGTTGGTCTGAATAATGAATGATAAAACTTCTGGTGAAGTTAAAATATTTCCTCGCTCTGTTTTACAGCCTGACGCAGTGACCGGGATGATCAGCATCTGTTCTGTTCTGCGACCGCATCAGTCACGGATATAGGAGCCTTGACCACGAGGAGCTGATGAGGCAAAGTCGTATAACCGTCTTAACCTTGACATCGGTGCAGTGCTGAATTTGCCGTCCGAAGACAAACCAGTATAATATTCCAGCCGTATTTCGTTCTTTTCACTGTAATACTTTTACTTCAAAAAGACTGAATAAATAAACCTACTGTGGCAGTTAGTTTAAAAAGATATTATTGCATTTTACGTTTTTACTCTTAGTGCTGATCGGTCATACCCCTTGGGCCTGGCCGTAACCTTGCATACTGGTTGTCTCGATGCCGTATGCTATGACCATGTATATATCTACTGGACTGGTTTGTTGCACCATGTCGAAGGAATTTTATGTAGAGATCAAGACACTTCCCTCGCATCACAATCTACACCTCAAAAGAATGGTTGTAAAAATCCTTGCCATGATTCCCGGTTGCCCCTATGTTGTGACCATGCGTGCATCAATGGCCTGGGATGTTGCAACCTACACTTCAAAGGAATGCGAAGTCTAAATCACATTTATTTTTTGTCCCCAGGTTGTGACTTTCCTAACAGCAATTGCAGACCATATCCCTGGTGATAGTGTTTTGTCATCTTAAAAATGAGCACCAGGACAAAGCACCAAAAACCTGCCACTTAAGATCAGATCAGAAGTTACCTACGTGGTGCCAGTACCCACAAGTGCATGATTGACAACTAGATCATTTGAAGAAAAAATTGGCAGCAGAACCATGTGTGCATGGAGGGAGGTATTATAATATAAATACTGTGGAGACGCAATGTGTTATTGGTCGTCCAAACATTGGGAGCTTTCATCCCCACCAGCCATATCAGATGGCCAACTGGTTTCCCTCACTCGACCAGAAAACTCATCAAAAGATACGAAAGATGTTGAGATTCAGATTACATTTGCTTGTTGTCTGCTGGATTCTGACCATCCATATGCTGAGTTGTTGCAGTCCCAGAACCATCGCTAATTCTAGTATTTATGATGCACCTACTGTCACAACCTAATTCAGCTGGTTATTCAGGGTTATTTGCCTCTGATTTATCTGGTTATATCCTGGTGCAAACCTAATTTCTCAACATGACAAAATACTTTCACCAGGGATATGGTCTGCAATTTGCTGTTAGGCGAATTGCCCAATACTAGTTTCCAATTACTTTCCAAGCAAAGTGTAGAATATCCTCTCTACCAGTGGCAGCCTGTGTTGGTAGTTCCTTGACGTGACTGCACAGGAGTTTAGTGTATATGGCTGACTGCGCCTTCTCAACTATGTGAGTGTCAACCTGGTGTCACAGGCCATCATTTGGGACCAAGAAGGTAGAATTGGACAATATAATTGACCAGGAACTCGACCCTGAACCCTCTTTCAACTAGACACACTTTACAGTGTTTGCCCAAGAGCTTTGTATATTCGCACAGTATCTATAGCTTTAAAGCACACAAAATTGGTGCAGTATCAGCGAGATACAGACTAGGTTGTAAATAATGTCAAAGTTGACATGATTTACAGAGACACAGGACACATTGAAATAATGTCAAAGTTGACATGATTTACAGATGAGAACACATTGAAATAATGTCAAAGTTGACATGATTTACAGATGAGAACACATTGAAATAATGGTAAAGTTGACATGATTTACAGATGAGAACACATTGAAATAATGTCAAAGTTGACATGATTTACAGATGAGAACACATTGAAACAATGGTAAAGTTGACATGATTTACAGATGAGAACACATTGAAATAATGTCAAAGTTGACATGATTTACAGATGAGAACACATTGAAATAATGGTAAAGTTGACATGATTTACAGAGACACAGAACACATTGAACGAATGTCAAAGTTGACATGATTTACCATGTTTACAGAGAAACAGACCACGTTGTAAATAGTGTCATAGTTGACAGGATTTACAGAGACACAGACAACATTAGCCGAGGGTCGCTGCCTGTCGGGTTACCTTGTTTGTTGTGTCTCTCTTTTGATTGGTTAGAAGGCAGTAAGAGTAAAGACAGGGTATTGCTTTAAATTACTTTTAACTTGTTTTAGACAAATAATCAAAAACTGTCCTTTCTTAAGGCATTTTTGTAGGAGGTTCGCAAGGCTTCAGATATCCACAATTTTTTTTTCAACTACGGGTCAGAGGCGATGAATATCATTGGGCTAGTCAAATTTGATGAATGGCGGACTTTTTTGCCACCATCCTGCCTAATAAACCAACAGTGTGTGACTTTAAAGATAAAATCACAGAGTGTTGAATAATGTCAGTGATTATGAAAATGTTATAAAAACGTTTGATTTTGACCAGTGCTAAGTTACTGAAAGAAATCATTAATTGAATTATCAAAGGACCCATTGTTCTTATGGGTTTTCTAGGGAACGATTATCTAATATAGCCGTTTGTCGAGGGCAACATGGATTTTTCTGTCCCAAGGAATGTGATTAAGACAGAAATATTTTGGTAGTAAGAGTCATTTTCAGATGGAGGTGAAAAATTTATCCACATCTAAACCTCGTGAATACAATCTAGTCTCCACATTATAAACTCATTCACTCGCCTTCGATGCGATATCAGGGAGGATATCGGTAACAACGCCAACAACAATTATACGTTAATTATTTTATAGAGAGGAGCTAACATCTTACTCTCAGTGTGACAAGTTGAAAGCATTCTGTAATTTCTCAGACACTAGTGCTGTAAATACTTTGTAAATAACCTTGTTATTTAATGCTATTGTTGTATTTAATTTGAAAAATGTAATTTAAGAAAATTACTCATGTGAGCTTCATTCAAATGATGATCGAGTTTTGAGACTGACATTTCGTACTTGATGGTAATGTTTAGAGAGGATTATGAGTTTGTTTTAGCTCTAATATTAGTTGTAATATCATGCTTTGCTAAAAAATGAATTAGGTTGTTTAAATTTGATGCCATTCTTTTGGTGCCTCATCCAAATTTTGGTGATTTCATCGTGTTTCTTGTTTCCGACAATTTAGATTCATGAGTGTGTTTCATAATTAAACAACATTTATCTGTTTGAAGTAACCCCAGTAGGGTTTTTTTTCTCCACACAAAGACCTTTGTGTCTGTTCTGAATCAATTTGGACAGTTTATAACTTTGGATATTTGTAAAAAGTCACCCCCCCCCTCCTTTGTGTTTTTTTTTTAAATATCCAATTATCAAGTTTTTAACTTAAGGAATTGAACCCGAGGCGGAGGACCTTGGTTGAGTTACCAAGACACTCGAGGGTGGAGCTAAAATACAGTCCAAACCCGAGCCGATAGGCGAGGGTTTGGACGAAATTTTAGCTCCACCCGAGAGTGTCTTGGTAACTCAACCAAGGTCCGAAGCGAGGGTTCAATTTCTATTCTAAAATACCTCAAACTTAAAAAGATAGGCCACGAAAATAACTTGAATATGTGCGAATTTGGCAAATTCCATCCATCGCCTGCCCAGAGCGCCGGTAGCGCCGTTGTTTACATTATGTTACGGCAGCGCGTATAGGAAGTCCGCATCGGCTCGCTCAAGTGATGCTAAAATCCGCGCAAATGGGCTATTTGGAGCGTTTTTCTCAGCAAATATGTGTAGTGCTCATTAAAAAACTTAGGGTGGTTGATGCTTCCTTGGCTGATTTGTGTTTGAAGCAGTGTTTTGAGAGCCTCAAACTTCTGAAGTGAGCTGTGTGCATGGTTTCCACATTTTAGTGCAACCCGAGGGAACTTTGGTAGAGCATCTTGGTTGCGTGTCCAAAACACTCCACTCTCAGAACGAGGCTTATGCATTTTCCATTTAAAAGTTGACTTTACGATACCAAGGTATTTTAGAATGTCCAATTGATCATTCACCAAGATAGATGGATGCTATAGTTCAATTTATCATCATCGTGTAAATAGTTTTAGCTTCTTGAATAATTTATCATTTCTCAATATTTGAAGTTCATACTCAAGTTTCTTGTCTTTAAGGTCTTTTTTTCTCAGCAAGATTTTGGGTGGTTTGATGTGTTTGGTATCAGGACCAACTCTTTTGGGGTACAATAGGTGATGGAATATTGGGTGGATTTTAAAAGGATGCCGGTTGGTTATAAACATGTTGGACTGGGTACATGTAGTATGCAAATGTTGAAATGACCCAAAATGAAACAAGACAAACTAAATGAAACAAATAAACATTTCAAACATAAAATTGAAGATCAGGTTCGGGTATGATTGCAAGGGTTTATAAGGCTTATTTGGCTCGTTTAGTTTGGGAGATTCATAGCCTAGTGGTTGACGTTGCTGGCTACCATGCAAACAGGCCTGGGGAGAACCCAGGATTGTATTTCTGTATGCTTGGCTTGGCTTTCAAGGAACTAAAATTCCTCGCTCTTCACAGTCCTTCGAATAAGACTTAAAACCGAGGTTCCCTTTATCTGGTGTCTATGCTAGGGCAGGTCAAAAGACCCCACCAAGTGAGAAACATGAGTAAAATGCCTGGACTCAACCACGCGTTGAAGTCGGATTCACTAGGCCAATTAACCCAATTGGGGCATAACCGTAGTGTCACGCATCCCACCTTGGAGGGGGAACACTCCCATGAGAAAATCCCCTCCAAGTGCAGAGCAAACGCTGAAGAAGAAGAACTGTGACAAGGCTATGCCAGGGCCACCAAGATGCTATGTTTATTTTTCAAACCAATGTTGCATCACTGGTTCTAGCCTTTTAGCCGTTACAGTAGCACGTTGATAAGGGAGCAATCGTTTAACTGTGACAACACAAACTGTGAAGCCGGAGTTGGAGCATTGGTTTGAAAGCCTGATAATGGCTCCCTGGCTATCCTAGCATGACCTCAACACAATGAAGAAGCTGCAAGTTGGGTGACCTGCTGTCAGTCCAATGCTGGTTTTGCTCAGAGAGGTGGTTGGCCATCACTCGAAGAGGCAGGTGATTCTCGGAGAGGTTGCAGTTGATCCCACTGGGTGATAATGTATATTAGAGTGAGGACACTGTTATATAATTGTTGTATGATAACTGTATTTTCATATTGGCAATCAGCACCAATAAGAGTGCAGGGAGGGGCGATTACTTGTTAAGGTTTCCTTTGATAGATAAAATCATGCAGAGTCTTTAACAATAAGCGTAGGATTTAAACCTCAGTCATCATAAAATGGTGAGTTATGATGTGGTAAGCTTGTAGTAAAAATGAACTACAATAGGTTCTTTAGTGTGGCTGGATCCACATGTTGATGCTGTGTAATGCAAGGCCTTATGAGTTACCATGGTGTGATTTTTTTTGTGTAATGTCTAGTATCCTGTTCACGATCAGTCTTTATATCAATAAGGTTAGTCACTTTTTATAGCCTTTCAGGGATTGGCTCTTATTTTGGGTATCTCACCCCAAGAAAATGTGATCAGAAAAACATTTTGAAGCCTCAAGGGCTGATGCTGTAAATGATCATTTCAGTTAGTTACTTAGTTAGTATTATCCCTTGTCAGGATGTCCAAATAAGAATTATCCCACTTCGCGAGTGTGACCTGTCGGGCATGATTTGTGAAGTTAAATTTCCGATAATGGAAATATAGGGTTCAATTAGCTAGTTCAATCACACTTAAATAGAAGAAACACACAGTGAGTCTGTAATATCACGCTCAATTTGTGAATAAAACAGTTCATTTTCTATTTTGTTTGTTCTTGTTCTTTTGCATTGCATTCTCTGCAGTGCAGTGCTGACAGAGTTATCTCCCTTGTCACTACTCTTAAAGGGACTCAATTGGCAGCAGCTAGGTAGGCAAGATAAAGCTACACAAAGTTGCCAATAGGGGTCTCTCCTTTCCTTCAGTATGTTGAAGCTATTTAAGCTGGTACAATGATTTAGTGCAGAATTAATCAAACATGACCCAGTGCCCTAATACTGTGCATACTATTCATCCAATTTAAACCCCCTCTCCTGCCTCAAGTCCCCCTTTAAAACACTTTTCTGGCCTTCCTGACTTATTGGCCAATCAGATGATGTCTGTCATGACTGTCTTTGGTGCAAAAAGATAGGCCATGACTGATTTTAGGTTTTTGCATCTTATCAAGATTTAAACCCCGGCTATGTTTAAAGGGAGTATACCACCATGAGGTTCAGGATGCAGGTTAAAGACCAACAGCGCCGCCTACAGGCACCAAACGTCACACCGGGAGTCATTCTCCAAGCGCCGTCAATGGTGATCACCGTTGCCAAGTTTCACTCGATCTACTGTGAGATTTCAGCGGGTGTATGTATAGTCCACATGGCCGGCGACCGGGTGATTGACCAGGAGTGAATGCGGACAAAAAGGACAGACGAAAACCAGAAAGAGCAAGTTAGCCGTCTCTTGGCCGTGATCGTCCCAAGACATCGTAAAGAAGCCTGGAATCACGGGAATTCCGGCACATCTTTCACATGACTAAGAGTACACTCCGGACGCAGTGGACCGGCCTCGTTCCTCAGACCTCACACTAACCAGCACCCTATCGAGACCAAATTTGGACGACGCGATGGGCTGCCCAGGGTCATCTAGACCAAGACCAGTATTCTCTTGATCTCATTCTCTGCAATCGCCCAATTATCCCCACAATAAAGCGTTCTGGCCCGGTTGTTCAAAAGCACAAAAGTTGCGTTATCCCTAACGGTTACTTTAAGTAGGCCCTATCCTTTCAGTTAAACCAATTAACATTTTCACGTAAAGACTTTAATGACTCCATTAAAGCTAACGTTGTTTTGAACAACCCAGCTCTGTTTCACTCATTTTAAATGAGCATGCTAGAGATGCATAATCTGCCACGTTTATTTCAAGGGACAAAAACGTTTATTTCAAGTGGACAAAAGCAGTGAAATAGGTAAATTCTCTGGTCAAAATCATCAAATGTCCCAACTTTTGGCTGTCCCAACTTTTGGCTGTCCCAACCCCTCTGGGCCAAATCCTGACACGTGGACATTCGCCACCGGAACTATCCCCACTTTTTAATTTCGGAAATTCTTGAATGGGAATCGAGATCATTGCAAGAGCAGCCTCAGTAGAGAGCAGTTACTCTGTAATGATGTTTTCTGCATCATCAAGAACCAAAAGGGATATTGCCTTCAAGATCAAATCTCTGCATCATACCCCATGATATTGCCTTAACAGAGAGGTCTTGACTATTAAAAAAAAACAGTTAATGATATCGACCTTTGCGTTTCATGAATATTGCAAGGGGATTTAGCCTTCAAAAGAGGCCTTTACTATGAAGAGCAGTCACGATTTCATTCTCGGCATCATAATTATTCCAAGAGCTTTTGTCATCAAGGGAGGTTTTGACTATAAGGAGTGTTCATGATTTCATTCCTAGCATTATATTCCAAGAGGGAATTTGCCTTCAAGAGAAAGCTTGACTATAAAGTGAGTAATCGTATCATCATCTGCAACTTTTGAGAGCGGTAAGCCACTGAATCATTCTCCATGATGTTGCCTTCAAGAGAGCTCTCGACTATTAAGAGCAGTAAGCCTAATGGTTACATTCTCTGAATCATTTTCCATGATGTTGCCTTCAACAGAGGTCTCTACTATTAAGAGCAGTAAGCCTAATGGTTATATTCTCTGAATCATTCTCCATGATGTTGCCTTTAAGAGTGGTCTCTACTATTAAGAGCAGTGAGCATAATGGTCTCATTCTCTGCATCAGTGTCGATGATATTGCCTTCACGAGAGATTTTGACTGTTAAGACTAGTAAGCCTAATGGTTACATTCTCTGAATCTTCTCCATGATGTTGCCTTCAAGAGGGATGTTGACTGTTAAGAGCCGTAAGGCTAATGGTTACATTCTCTGAATCATTCTCCATGATGTTGCCTTCAAGATAGATCATGACTGTTAAGAGCAGTAAGCCTAATGGTAACATTCTCTGCATCAGTGTCCATGATATTGCCTTCACGAGAGATTTTGACTGTTAAGAGCAGTAAGCCTAATGGTTACATTCTCTGAATCATTCTCCATGATGTTGCCTTCAAGGGACATTTTGACTGCTAAGAGCAGTAAGCCTTACGGTCTCATTCTCTGCATCAGTGTCCATGATGTTGCCTTCAAGATAGATCTTGACTGTTAAGAGCAGTAAGCCTAATGGTTACATTCTCTGAATCATTCTCCATGATGTTGCCTTCAGGAGAGGTCTCTACTCTTCAGAGCAGTGAGCTTAATGGTCTCAAGCGCTGCATCACTGTCCGTGATGTTGCCTTCAAGGGAGGTCATGACAATTAAGGGCAGTAAACATAACGGCTTTTTTCTATGCATCATTCTCCATAATGTTTCCTTCAAGAGAGGTCTCAACGATTAAGAGCAGTGAGCTTAACGGTTGTATTCTATGCATCATTTTCCATGATGTTGCCTTAAAGAGTGGTCTCTACTGTTAAGAGCAGTGAGCATAATGCATGGTCTCATTCTCTGCATCACTGTCAACGATGTTGCCTTAAAGAGATATTTTGACTGTTAAGAGCAGTAACCCTAATGGTAACATTCTCTGAATCATTATCCATGATGTTGCCTTCAAGATAGCTCTCGACTATGAAGAGCAGTAAGCCTAACGGTCTCATTCTCTGCATCAGTGTCCATGATGTTGCCTTCAAGAGAGATCATGACTGTTAAGAGCAGTAACCCTAATGGTTACATTCTCTGAATCATTCTCCATGATGTTGCCTTCAAGACAGATCTTGACTGTTAAGAGCAGTAAACCTAATGGTTACATTATCTGAATCATTCTCCATGATGTTGCCTTCAAGAGAGATCATGACTGTTAAGAGCAGTAACCCTAATGGTTACATTCTCTGAATCATTCTCCATGATGTTGCCTTCAAGACAGATTTTGACTGTTAAGAGCAGTAAACCTAATGGTTACATTATCTGAATCATTCTCCATGATGTTGCCTTCAAGATAGATCTTGACTGTTAAGAGCAGTAAACCTAATGGTTACATTATCTGAATCATTCTCCATGATGTTGCCTTCAAGAGAGATCATGACTGTTAAGAGCAGTAACCCTAATGGTTACATTCTCTGAATCATTCTCCATGATGTTGCCTTCAAGACAGATCTTGACTGTTAAGAGCAGTAAACCTAATGGTTACATTATCTGAATCATTCTCCATGATGTTGCCTTCAAAAGAGCTCTCGACTATTAAGAGCAGTGAGCTTAATGGTCTCATTCTCTGCATCAGTGTCCATGATGTTGCCTTCACGAGAGATTTTGACTGTTAAGAGCAGTATGCCTAATGGTCTCAAGCTCTGAATCATTCTCCATGATGTTGCTTTTAAGAGTGGTCTATACTAATAAGAGCAGTAAGCCTAATGGTTACATTCTCTGCATCATTCTCCATGATGTTGCCCCCAAGGGAGATCTTGACTGTTAAGAGGAGTAAGCCTAATGATTACATTCTCTGAATCATTCTCCATGATGTTGCCTTCAAGAAAGATTTTGACTGTTAATTACTGTAAGCCTAATGGTTATATTCTCCGAATCATTCGCCTTGATGTTGCCTTCAAGTGAGCTCTCGACTATTAAGAGCAGTGAGCTTAATGGTCTCAAGCGCTGCATCACTGTCCATGATGTTGCCTTCAAGGGAGGTCTTGACAATTAAGAGCAGTAAACATAATCGTTTTATTCTCTGCATCATTCTCCATGATGTTGCCTTTACGAGAGATTTTGACTGTTAAGAGCAGTAAGCCTAATGGTTACATTCTCTGAATCATTCTCCATGATGTTGCCTTCAAGATAGATCTTGACTGTTAAGATCAGTAACCCTAATGGTTACATTCTCTGAATCATTCTCCATGATGTTGCCTTCAAGAGAGCTCTCGACTATGAAGAGCAGTAAGCCTAACGGTCTCATTCTCTGCATCAGTGTCCATGATGTCGCATATAAGAGAGATTTTGACTGTTAAGAGCAGTAAGCCTATTGGTAACATTTTCTGAATCATTCTCCAGTGTGTTGCCTTCAAGAGAGGTCTCGACTATTAAGAGCAGTGAGCTTAATGGTCTCAAGTGCTGCATCACTGTCCATGATGTTGCTTTCAAGGGAGGTCTTGATGATTATAAGCAGTTAACATAACGGTTTTATTCTCTGCATCATTCTCCATGATGTTGCCTTAACGAGATATTTTGACTGTTAAGAGCAGTACGCCTAATGGTTGCATTCTCTGAATCATTCTCCATGATGTTGCCTTCAAGATAGATCTTGACTGTTAAGAGCAGTAACCCTAATGGTTACATTCTCTGAATCATTCTACATTATGTTGCCTTCAAGAGTGGTCTCTACTATTAAGAGCAGTGAGCATAATGGTCTCATTCTCTGCATCAGTGTCCATGATATTGCCTTCACGAGAGATTTTGACTGTTAAGAGCAGTACGCCTAATGGTTGCATTCTCTGAATCATTCTCCATGATGTTGCCTTCAAGATAGATCTTGACTGTTAAGAGCAGTAACCCTAATGGTTACATTCTCTGAATCATTCTACATTATGTGGCCTTCAAGAGTGGTCTCTACTATTAAGAGCAGTGAGCATAATGGTCTCATTCTCTGCATCAGTGTCCATGATATTGCCTTCACGAGAGATTTTGACTGTTAAGAGCAGTAAGCCTAATGGTTACATTCTCTGAATCATTCTCCATGATGTTGCTTTCAAGAGGGATGTTGACTGTTAAGAGCAGTAAGGCGAATGGTTACATTCTCTGCATCATTCTCCATGATGTTGCCCCCAAGGGAGATCTTGACTCTTAAGAGCAGTAAGCCTAATGGTTACATTCTCTGAATCATTCTCCATGATGTTGCCTTCAAGAGGGATGTTGACTGTTAAGAGCAGTAAGGCTAATGGTTACATTCTCTGCATCATTCTCCATGATGTTGCCCCCAAGGGAGATCTTGACTCTTAAGAGCAGTAAGCCTCATGGTTACATTCTCTGAATCATTCTCCATGATGTTGCCTTCAAGAGGGATGTTGACTGTTAAGAGCAGTAAGGCTAATGGTTACATTCTCTGCATTATTCTCCATGATGTTGCCCCCAAGGGAAATCTTGACTCTTAAGAGCAGTAAGTCTAATGTTTACATTCTCTGAATCATTCTCCATGATGTTGCCTTCAAGAGAGCTCTCGACTATGAAGAGCAGTAAGCCTAACGGTCTCATTCTCTGCATCAGTGTCCATGATGTTGCATTCAAGAGAGATTTTGACTGTTAAGAGCAGTAAGCCTATTGGTTACATTCTCTGAATCATTCTCCATGATGTTGCCTTCAAGATAGCTCTCGACTATTAAGAGCAGTGAGCTTAATGGTCTTAAGCGCTGCATCACTGTCCATGATGTTGCCTTCAAGGGAGGTCTTGACGATTAAAAGCAGTAAACATAACGGTTTTATTCTATGCTTCATTCACCATGGTGTTGCCTTCAAGAGAGGTCTCGACTATTAAGAGCAGTGAGCTGAATGGTCTAAAGCGCTGCATCGCTGTCCATATGTTGCCTTCAAGGGAGGTCTTGACAATTAAAAGCAGTGAACATAATGGTTTTATTCTCTGCATCATTCTCCATGATGTTGCCTTCAAGAGAGGTCTCGACTATTTGGAGCAGTGAGCTTAATGGTCTCAAGCGCTGCATTACTGTCCGTGATCTTGCCTTCAAGGGAGGTCTTTACAATTAAGAGCAGTAAACATAATGGTTTCATTCTCTGAATCATTCTCCATGATGTTGCCTTCAAGAGAGGTCTCACTATTAGGAGCAGTGAGCTTAATGGTATCAAGCGCTGCATCATTATCCATGATGATGCCTTCAAGGGAGGTCTTGACAATTAAGAGCAGTAAACATAATGGTTTTATTCTCTGCATCATTCTCCATGATGTTGCCTTCAAGAGAGGTCTCTTGTATTCAGAGCAGTGAGCTTAGTGGTCTTAAGCGCAGCATCACTGTCCATATGTTGCCTTGAAGGGAGATCTTGACAGTTAAAGGTCATATATCAAGGTTTTTTGCCATTTTCTGCTGTAAGACGATTTCAAAAGTGTACCTAACACTTTATACAATACAGAAAACCAAATGCAATTAGCTCCATCCATTTTGAAGATATAGCCAATTATGTGTTTGACAACTTGATTACCTAATCAGGCTAGCAACTGGCTTGTTAGAGCCAGGCGGCGGGTTCAGCAAAAGTTGTGATGTAGATCAGGTTATCTGTACATGTCATGCAATCATAAAAGCAGGAGGGCCTTAATTAATTATGCACACCTGGAAGTAATGTGTTTCATTCACTATGGTGTATTGTGTGGCTCTGAATTGTGTCAAGGATAGCACAAAGAACAATCGAATGACGGATGGGACCCATTTTCATGAATTTCCAAAGCCAGTTGAACGAGAGAGGAGGAAGCTGTGGATTCGGAAGTGCAAACGTTTGGAGTGTTGGAAGCCTGGGCCTTCGGCCAAACTTTGCAGTGATCACTTTATCGATACGGATTATCACATGAAGCCGGATATCTGCATCCAACTGAATATTAAATGCCACTTGTTAAAAACAGCTGTTCCAACCATGTCAATTGCATTTAATGCCCGAGGCTGCTGAGGTCGGTTGTTATACATAACGTGTAGGCCCTATTGGGGCCTGTGATACCGCATAGTGTCTTCTTGTGTTCCAGCCATAGCAAGGTGACAGCGACACAGGTCAGTGTCAGTGACAGCCACTGTCAATGACAGATAATTGTCATCTGACATCTAGGCCTATCTAACGTTGCACGGCATTATATCGTCACGTCAAGATGATTGTGCATAATACCGTCACTTTTCAATAGTAGTTCAGCGTCATGACATAACTGGCGATACAACACTGACGAGGCGAAACAATACTGTGCAACATTAGTCTGTTCAAAAATCATACATGTTATGCATCTGCAACCGTCTATCAATGTCTTCTTTGCTATATCGGCAGGTCTGCCATGCAAATTGATTAACCACAAATTCTAATCACTTTCGTCCGAATGATCACTCTCATTATGATCTAGTGATATTAATGGCTCGAACATGTACGGCTCAACGTTTAAATATCCTTCTGTATCGACCAAAACATCCTCAAATTCACTGCTCTCACTCTCTGAACTGTATGCGGAAGCCATCTTGCTTTGTTCTGACTGACCTGATCTACGTCATCAAAAAATCCCTAGCGGCCACATGTGGAACTAATCTAAAGTTGTGTGTGGTGGGAAATTCAAATAGTTTAAAATTGAAAATTGAAATAACTAAATAATGACTTTATTATTAGAATTGTTTTAATGTCTGGGATCTTGTTTTTTTAACCCTCAACATATTTCATGAGTATCAAGCATGTTTTCAAACCTTGATATATGGCCTTTAAGAGCAGTAAACATAATGGTTTTATTCTCTGCATCATTTTCCATGATGTTGCCTTTAACAGAGGTCATGGCTATTAAGAGCAGTAAGCCTAATGGTCTCGAGCTCTGCATCATTCTCCATGATGGTGCTCAAGAGAGCTCTCTACTATTAAGAGCAGTAAGCCTAATGGTCTCAAGCACTGTATCATTTTCCATGATGCTACCTTCAAGAGGGCTCTCTACTAAAAGAGCAGTAAGCCTAATGGTCGCAAGCTCTGCATCACTGTCCATGATGTTACCTTCAATGGAGGTCTTGACAATTAAGAGCAGTAAACATAATGGTTTTATTATCTGCATCATTCTCCATGATGTTGCGTTCAACAGAGGTCATGGCTATTAAGAGCGGTTAGCCTGATGGTCTCAAGCTCTACATCGTACTCCTTGAACGTTGTAGGCCTCGAGTAGACTACAACGAGCAGTAATTATATAGTTCTTTGCATCATATTTCAAAAGGGATGTTGCTTTCAAAAGAAGTCGTGTTCAATGGTTTAAATGATAAAATCCGTCATATTATTCCAAGAGGGATTATGCGTGATGAGATCATTCAGCAGCTTATTCCAAGAAGGATGTGACCTTCATGAAAAGAATGGTCATGATGTCGTTCTCTGCATCATATTCCAAAGAGGGGTATTGCTTTCAAGAGAGGTCTTGACTATACAAAGCAGTGATGATATCATTCAGCAGCATAATCCAAGAGGGGTATTGCCTTCAAGAGAGGTCTTGACTATACAAAGCAGTGATGATATCATTCAGCAGCATGTTCCAAGAGGGGTGGTGCTTTTAAGAGAGGTCTTGACTATACAGAGCAGTGATGTTATCATTCAGCAGCATATTCCAAGAGGGATATTGCTTCCAAGAGAGGTCTTGACTATACAGAGCAGTGATGATATCATTCAGCAGCATATTCCAAGAGGGATATTGCTTTCAAGAGAGGTCTTGACTATACAGATCAGTGATGATATCGTTCAGCAGCGTAATCCAAGAGGGATATTGCTTTCAAGAGAGGTCTTGACTATACAGAGCAGTGATGATATCATTCAGCAGCATATTCCAAGAGGGATATTGCTTCCAAGAGAGGTCTTGACTATACAGAGCAGTGATGATATCATTCAGCAGCATATTCCAAGAGGGATATTGCTTTCAAGAGAGGTCTTGACTATACAGATCAGTGATGACATCATTCAGCAGCATAATCCAAGAGGGATATTGCTTTCAAGAGAGGTCTTGACTATACAGATCAGTGATGATATCGTTCAGCAGCGTAATCCAAGAGGGATATTGCTTTCAAGAGAGGTCTTGACTATACAGATCAGTGATGATATCATTCAGCAGCATGTTCCAAGAGGGATATTGCCTTCAAGAGAGGTCTTGACTATACAAAGCAGTGATGATATCATTCAGCAGCATATTCCAAGAGGGGTGGTGCTTTTAAGAGAGGTCTTGACTATACAGAGCAGTGATGATATCATTCAGCAGCATAATCCAAGAGGGATATTGCTTTCAAGAGAGGTCTTGACTATACAGACCAGTGATGATATCATTCAGCAGCATAATCCAAGAGGGATATTGCTTTCAAGAGAGGTCTTGACTATACAAATCAGTGATGATATCATTCAGCAGCATAATCCAAGAGGGATATTGCTTTCAAAAGAGGTCTTGACTATACAGATCAGTGATGATATCATTCAGCAGCATAATCCAAGAGGGATATTGCTTCCAAGAGAGGTCTTGACTATACAGAGCAGTGATGATATCATTCAGCAGCATAATCCAAGAGGGATATTGCTTTCAAGAGAGGTCTTGACTATACAGATCAGTGATGATATCATTCAGCAGCATAATCCAAGAGGGATATTGCTTTCAAGAGAGGTCTTGACTATACAGATCAGTGATGATATCATTCAGCAGCATAATCCAAGAGGGATATTGCTTTCAAGAGAGGTCTTGACTATACAGATTAGGGATGATATCATTCAGCTGCATAATCCAAGAGGGATATTGCTTCCAAGAGAGGTCTTGACTATACAGAGCAGTGATGATATCATTCAGCAGCATAATCCAAGAGGGATATTGCTTCCAAGAGAGGTCTTGACTATACAGAGCAGTGATGATATCATTCAGCAGCATAATCCAAGAGGGATATTGCTTTCAAGAGAGGTCTTGACTATACAGAGCAGTGATGATATCATTCAGCAGCATATTCCAAGAGAGACATTGTCTTATAGAGGTTCTTTGGAGAACCGTTTCTTATATTTGCCTACATGTATGTTAACATCGTCCAAAAACCAGTGAAGACAATATACAGCATTTTCTACATCACAGGCATGCACAATACTATCTTTATTTTCGCCAACTTCATACACAATGCCTTTTAAGATATAAATAAACAAAACCCTAAAGGTAAGCTTACATGTAAATGAAGAAAGAAGGTCTCTGGATCCTGCATAGAAACAAAGGTGACTTCCTGCGGGGGAGACCCGTAAGAACTCGGTAGTCTTGAGCAAACCCGTAGCAGACCCGTAACAAGGGAACAAGCAAAATCATTTACAGCAATGTCCATTTTGTTACCAGCCGCCCTCGTTGGAATGCCATCTTTCCCCTCAAAATTATGACATATAGCTCCGCTCTCTTTTGGGCACGATGGTGCTTGTTTTTAGTGAGGTTTTGCAATATCAAGATAAATGATTGGAGTTCCTTTCTGTTTTCAAAGCGTTGAAATCATCACGAGAGGCCGACTAGATATATGTACACATCTGTTCGCTCCAATCGCGGCAACGAAAGAGTTCTGAAAGGCATAATCGTCGAGGGCATAATGTCAGACATCTTGCCAGGGGAGCATCATTTCAGACACCTGAGGTGCGTTCTCTGCCAATGTCATTTTCTTCCAACAGACGAATTGCAATTTCCTGCAATCTGAACTTCTGTACTTTATTGCTGGCAGTCATTGGGAATTCTTTGGTGAAGAACATGTATTTCGGAACCTTGAAATGAGCAATCTGAAAAGGAAATTGTTAGCAGGTGAAATGTAATTGACTGTATTCTTCGGACTGCGGATCGCCGACTGTCGGTGACCAAACTTGCGCCATTTTGGCCGTCACGCTGGGATATTTATTTCAATTGCTATCTTCGTTAGATGTGGAGAAAGGGGCAAGCGGCAAGCGACGGCAAGAAAAGATTGTCACTCACTATCTCGCTGGTCGCAGGACGGAAGAATCAGCGAAACTAGGTACGACCGGAGAACGACCACGTAAACAAACAATACAATTCGGCTGCTGCTACGACAACTTGTATGTTGCAAGCAATTTTATCAGGAGGATGGGCATGCTTGGCAACAAAAATTGCCCTTTCAATCGAAATGTGATCTATTCACAAGCGATCAATTTGCCAGGTTTGTTCGGCTTGCGACGGCGCCTTACTTCATTTTTATCTCCTTCGCTGGATGCCCAAGGGGTCTAAGAAAAAGTTGAGTGGAAAAAACTCTCCTGGGTCACCAGGTCTTACCCGACTTCGACCGAAGTGCCTCATCTCATCCTCAGTTGCCGTCGTATCCTTGTGCAGTCGCACAAACGCGCAAAGTTCCTCGCCCAGACGTTCATCAGGGACACCAACCACGTGGACGTCATCAACTTTATGATGGGTGTGGAAGAACTGCTCTATTTCTGCCGTGTAGATGTTCTCCCCTCCCCTGATCACCATATCTTTTATACGCCCCATTACGTAGCCGTAACCATTTTCATCAAGCTTTCCTAGATCCCTGCAAGGAGAGAGGGGATAGCCTACTGAATGTCCGGCCCAGTCTCTACCGTCCATGAAGAGCTGATCTAATATGATATGAGGTTGGCCTAGATCATTATTTTGGACTATATACTATATAAATGTACTCGGAATCCAAAACTATCTACACTCCAGACGCAGTGGCCTCGTCCTGTCGCCCGGGAAGGTACACGATCAGACTGACGAAATAGACTGCATTCAAGTCGGAGTATCAAACAAACCAGCTTTGAAGATGGAATAAGAAAAATGATGATAGAGAATGGGAACTCGAAAATTGGGACTTGTTGCTCAGCTGCCCGAACGACACTATATAGACAAACTATGCGGTTCTATCGGCGTTGCTCCTTGGTAGAGAGACCCGCATACCATAGATCCCTCCCATTCCCCTCTAGTACACAGCAGATCGGAGCCTATTTCAGTGGGCCAACCGCTGACAAATCAGAATATGCAGCTAACGCAGTGATGATCAGCGAGGTATTCAGTTTGACAGTAAGAGGGTACACACCCGGTGGAAAACCATCCATCCTCGTCTTTCGCCTCCCTGGTTTTCTGAGGATCACCCCAATATTCTTTCATGACGTTGTAACCCCTGACGCATATCTCGCCAACCTCTCCTAGCGGCACCGTGTCACCTCTTTCATTCCTTATTTTCACCTAAAGAGCGTAAGAAATAAGAATTTAGGAAGGGGGGATGTTCCAGTTAGAAATACAATCATAAAGGAATCAACATAAAGGTGTCGCTATTGATTGCTAATCCGTATGTAATTTGCACTCTTTCTTAAAAAAGTGTAAAACATTGGCCAAAACCCTTCGCCGTTTGGGCAATGTTGGTTTTTATGTTGACTTTAAAAAGTGTGGTGGGCTATTACCCGAGCCGCGAACGGCTTATCAGGCCAGAGACTAGTCTCCCTCGCTGTTTTAGTCTCAATGCATATATTCAGATTTTCACTTACGAAAGGCGGGAGATTTTTTTGTCCCAATCTGTCTGTACTTCAATTCTCAAGAAACACTCTCTCAAAGGAAATGACGGGCCAAAAAAACGTAAACGCTCTAATTCCCTTGCAATATTGAGGCTGATTCTGTACAAAGTATTTTATCTTAATTATTTAAACTCTATTGAAGGTCATCGGTCTCTACACCTTTATCCCTCACAATATTGTCGGACCCATTTAAAGCCGGACATACTAAGGACTGATTCTGAATCTGATTGAATGTTATACAGTGTTGTCCGCTAATTGCGTACTGTAACATGACTGACAGAGCTGAGAATTCTAAAAAGCAAGAAATTCTAGTGTTCTGTAGATGGTGTTATTTGGGATGGGGGACGGTGGGGTGGGAGGTGTTACACAACTTTACCTCCACATGATCCCCGGGCATGCCGACACTTCTATGTTTTAGTTCAACTGGACAATCGATGGGGCACTGAAAGATGGCTGGGCTGCATTCAGTTAAGCCATAGGTAAGCTGGAGAAAGAAGCGTTGGGAATTAATGTTTGCGTTGCACGAGGTGATGATGGTCATGATGAAGCAATGCTGGCTAAAAATCTTAAGAGTCATGCGGCGAAAACCTTCTTTGTACGGTCTCGAATCAATACGCCGATAACGCAGCTGAGAATGATCGGTAGTGCCCAGGTGGTGACGGTCGGCTACGTCACATACCTCGGTGTTGTTTTCCGTCTGAAGGTACGTTACCAGGGAACTAAAAAGCTTGAAATACCACTAATATATGAAGACAAAGTAATTTTTTTCGCCAATAAAAAAGTTTATGTGTCATTTATCAATCTGTGACACTTTCATGCCTATGACCCCAGAAAAAATCCACCTTGAGAGGAATTCGGTTGTAAAAATGTACGGAGGAGTCATTCGCTTCAAGACGAAATCTCGTCTCAACGTCGAAAGCTAGTGTGACGTACCCTACGGACACAACCTGAGCAGTGCCGCCTTTTCAGACCAGCACGATGACCGCGCCGTTTATGACAAGCCAGAGTGGACACAATTCGTATTTTATATCCTTATATATTGTTATTTTATGTGGATATATATTCATATTTTATGTCCATATGTATTCCGACCAATCAGAATGAATTTCTTTATATGCACAATAATTCATTTTATATACACATAAATTCCATTTTATGTCCACATAAATTCAATTTTATGTCCACATAAAATCCGATTTTATGTCCGTATAAATTATTTTAAGTGGAGATATATTGGTATTTTATGTCCATATAAATTAGATTATATCTACACATAAATTAGACCGGACGAATTTATCACCACATAAACTCCCATTTTATATGGACATAAAATCAGCCAATCAGAATGCCGCTTTATATGTGCTTATATATTCCACTTCCGTATTGAAAACGTCTACTTCCGTATTAGAATCGGTCACTTCCGTATTAAAATACTTTTGGCCAATGGGAACCATCGTTTCATTGGCGCGCGCAACTGAAACGATGGTTCCCATTGGCCAAAAGTATTTTAATACGGAAGTGACCGATTCTAATACGGAAGTAGAAGTTTTCAATACGGAAGTGGAATATATAAGCACATATAAAGCGGCATTCTGATTGGCTGATTTTATGTCCATATAAAATGGGAATTTATGTGGTGATAAATTCGTCCGGTCTAATTTATGTGCAGATATAATCTAATTTATATGGACATAAAATCGGATTTTATGTGTATATAAAATGAATTATTGTGCATATAAAGAAATTCATTCTGATTGGTCGGAATATATATGGACATAAAATATGAATATATATCCACATAAAATAACAATATATAAGGATATAAAATACGAATTGTGTCCACTCTGGCTTGCCATACACGTGTGGACTCGTGATACACTGCATTACCGGCAGTCAAATTGGCACCCAACTTGCTCCCGGGTATGCGGTGGCGGAGAGAACCAATTTGTATCGACAGTGGCCAATCAGCGCCACCAGTGGGACCTATGGTATAAGGCTAATGTGATTTTCACTCACTGTGAGATCAGTCAGATTGAGCCTTTCTCGAATTCGTATTGAAAGTTCTTCAGGGACGGGTGCACCTCCTATGATCCCTAAAAACAAAAAAAACCTCACACTTATATACGGTTTCGCTCAGAGAGGGAGCATAAAATTTTCTATAGTAGCAAGAGCATTGGTTAGGCTAACTCTTAATACCCCTAGTGGTAGACAGGACCGGTGTAGAAGTTTGATTTAATAATCCGGAGAACAAATGATAGTAGAATTCTATTGTCCAAAGGAAAATAATTCTCGGCCACCCTGTATTATGCGCCTTTAACCTCTAAGGTATTGACTGTAATGGCCTCAGGACCATGAACCATATATCATAAAATCCGTCGGAATACGATTTGACCAAACACTTTTTCCACCGGGATTACTGAAACTGTACATTATTTATTACGTCACGATACAGAAAGAACAGAAACAGTTGACTCGCGAAACTTAACGGAGGGGTTCAGATTCTTATGCGTTAGCGTACACGTAATGACTTACCCGAAAGACATTCGAAAAAACGATCGCGTGTACACGAATGGCCACACAGGAGACGCGATAAATGCGACGTGTATTGACACTCTTAAAATAGATGTCTATATGTTGCTCTTACTGAGTGAGTACTCTCGCGGACGTTGGGGAAAACTTGCGCTTGAAGCTTTAGTTGGGAGTTGGTATAAGGATATTATAATGCCCTATACACGATGACATAAACGTGTTAAGACACCCAAGGAATTGACTCAGTACAATACCCGTTTGCAGCCTTGATAAGTCATATTCTTTTTTCTTCGCCTGCTTCAGCATATCTATGTACATGGTCGGAACAGCCGAGAGGGCGTCGCAGCGCTCTTTCTCGGCCGCTTCCAATGTGGCTACGGGGTCGAAGCTGGGCGCTGGAAGGACCAACGTGCCCCCATTGGCCACGGCAAGAAGGCTCCCAAACGTCAAGCCAGAGCAGTGGAAGAGAGGATATGGGGAGCAGTGACGTGAGGGCTGGAGTAAAGAACAAAACATGACGCGTTCATATTATTAGCAATATATCATTAGAAATACCGGCATTATCATCAGCGATATACAATAATATACTTTTTCATTGACGTATCAGTGTGAAAGCAGCTTTGGTTCAAATCCCACTGAAGAGAGCGCATACATTTGTACCTACCTTTTCATGGTGGCCCATGCGCTTTCCACTGAAGTAGGCGTTGTTCACGACATTGTGGTGGGTTAGGACAACACCTTTCGGATGGCCAGTTGTGCCCTGGAAAAAAATCATAAGGAATTACCACAAGACCAGAACAAAGAAGTAAAAGAGATGCACCCTTGATATATCAATAACTAAACTCGTGCAAAATTACAATATACACCTCCCGAGGGCTGGGAATTACCTATTTTAAGTATGGAAATTAATTTTTATGCCCACCCTAGGGGTAACCGGAAAAACGCCGACCGACCGACCAACCGACTGACCGACCGACCTTCCGACCTACCAACCCAAGGAGTTTCGTAGTTGAGTCACAGGTCTCATAAGTCAATGTGATATATCCAATCCACGATAGCAGGTCGCGTGAAATGAAATTGTAAACAAGCGCACGTGCGCTGGTCAAATGACAACAAATGCATGTTGCGCGTTGCAGTTCATGCATTGCATCGGTCGAGACACTCGAGTAGAAAAACTACAGTGCATAGATTAGGCCCAAATCATGTTTTTATATCCACCGACCATGTAGACAAAGCATATCTTTAGAGTATCGTTATCAGTTCCTTACTGCGTGAACTCGTTTTCCCGGTATAATTGACTGGAGATGCTGCTGTCAGACACGTCGGACTCCATCACGTCCATTGCGCTGGGCACTACACAGATCCATGTGCTATAGAGAAGCGAAAGGGATACTGCACTATGACGGTAGGTTGGCAGGTCAGTCGGTCGGTCGGTCGGCGTTTTTCCGGTTACCGGGCTATGAGGCGCGAATGGGATGCCGTAAGTGAGGTTGTCAGAGTCGGCGAGTAGGTCGGTCGGTCGGTCGGTCGGTCGGCGTTTTTCCGGTTACCCACCCTAGGCCATACATTTCGAACGTGGTTTCATTATTAGAGTGGTGCAGATTTTGATCCGAGAACGAGAACGAGTTGGTATTCTGACATCCTGGCACCAGTGGTTTTCAACAATACTCCGCCTCTCAATATTTCAAACAAACCTGAATCTCAGGATGGTATTCTACGACGAATATCTCGTTGGTTGTTGTCAGGAATGCAGTGCACATGTATCTTAAAATGTCTGGTGTGCGATAAATACAATACAACGACTTAAAGGTCAACCAGAGAAAAAAAATCACCTCGCTTTCTGTCATTCGTTCTCGAATTAAAATCTGAACATATCTATTTTCCAAGATGCACACAGTCATGTATACCTTTTCGTTAATTCGTCGATTTTAAACTTACCGAAGTATACTGGATATTTATTCCATCATCCACATTCAGTTTGGACTGCAGGTTGTGGACGTCGTTTATATGACTCCCGTGCCCCGTACCCAGGACGTCTTGGAACCGATACGTTCCACTGAAAGAGTATAGCACCAAATCACCTTCAAACTCTTTTCACAAGCAGATCTCTCGAAATTTGCACCATTTTGAAAATATAGAGGCAGTTGCTTTCAATGTTGCAAACTATGCACTCCCAAACGCAAGACTTTCCTTTACGCCCCCGCGTCACGTCCACGTGCGAAAAATACTAACATCTACATGTTGATATCTCTTTTAACAGTTATTACAAACCAGTGTAGCATGTGAAAATGTCCCTCTGGATAAAGTGTCCGGCACTATATACACGTACTCTGAAGCTTGTCCGCCGCGTTTGTATAATATGCTCTCCACACCGCACGCCGAGACAGTGTGAGATGTGAGAGCAAGAACAGTTCGCGGGAGTTCGACTCGTTGAAGAACATAGGTCTTTTTTCGAAAAGAGGGAGTCGAATACAGCCTTGCTGTCAAACCAATCTCCCGGCTGACAGACGACTCCACAGACGGCCGTCTGTTACTATTCACCATCGTATACTTACGGGTGTGATTTTTCACTAATAATTATGACTGTTTTTAAATTAGGACATCTATAAGAAGAAAAAAACAAAAATGAAAGTTACAGCACAGTCCAAAGTTAAATTCCATGCCCATACCAGTACGGTCTTTTCTCTCTCATTTATTCATTTTTATGTACTTGTATACATTTTTCATGAAGTTTGAAGTCGTATCATGAATGTGGTGATTATGTATAGTCCTCGAAACCTTTTAAAACAAATTATCAAAAATAATCATTTTATTTAACCTCAGTCAGTTATAAATTTCATATCAAATCTATTTCAACAATTGTTATTGAACCCTTTTTAACGTGGCACTGACAGTTTTTTTTATATCCCCTCTATATTTGCTGTCATCAGATTTCCCCCCCCCCCCCGTCCCCAGAATCTACCATCACTAGACTGATTTACCTTTTGCTGTCTAATTCGCCGGGTACGCAGCGTTCCATCTCTGGGTTAATGGCGGATAGAGTCCCATGGTAATCATGCGCTTTGAAACTCTCTGCAGCCACAATTGCCTTACAACCGACCTTGTTCAGGGCGTATGCAAGTTCGCACTCTTTATACCCTGGATTGATGCAGACCTGGAAATGATACCAATCAAGAATTATCGATGCCTAATTCATATTCCATCTTGAGAAGAACTTTTGGGAGTAGATGTTTAAATAACTCTGCCTATTGCTCGGTTACGATTCAGTGGCAAAATCTCCCTTTAGTTTTTCTTCAAACGTCAATATGTCAACTCGTGCGAGAGCCAGAACTATTTCTTTTCCGGATGAAATCACCTTATCAGAAGCCTTATTGCACGTTACATGTAGCTACATTTTGGATACTTTATTTTTTTTTATACATGAGCAAAGAGGCAAACCGCTTCACATTATACGTGAGACGTTCAGCCAATCAATTACTTTGCCTATCCACAGGCAACAACAGAAAATATCCTTCAATGTTTTAGAAAAACTAGCATAACCCGTCCTTATTCGAGGAAAAGTGCAAAGACATCTCCCCGACCTCGTTAAAGGCAGAATACTGGGCCGTATTAAGCGGGGGGGGGGGGGGGGAGGAGGTCCCCGCAGACACGTTCCTTAAGCGGATTTGGGCCTTCCGGACGGAAAAAGTATACTGCCCCCCCCCCCCTCCCCCTCCCAAATACACACGCACGCACACACACAGTATAATAGCAAAAACTCATTGCTCTGAAATGTTGATGTCTGTTTTATTGCATAATGTAGAAATGCTGAAACGATTTATATTACTTATGATTATTTATTGAAGTTTATAGACTGGTGCCCCTATGAAAATTACATCAACGACTACGTATAAAGTGATGACCTTCATTGTATGTACAATAATTGCTCTGCAGATGTTACCTATTGATGAGAACCATTACTGAGTTATTCTATAGTGATGATAATTCAACTGTTAGTATACAAAATGGTATTTCAGCCGCATCTGCTGGTCCAGGACTTAAATCATGATATAGCGATGCCCACCCCTTCGGCTAATACATGTAGGTGGCCATTATAGTCAGTCGTTTATAAGAAAAAGAAAATTAAAAGCCTATGCCGTTCGTTATTAAAATTTGCTATTGAATTTGAAAGTTTCCAAATGCAAAAATTCTAAATATAAATTTCAGCATTGCCGTTGTGTAGACTGAAAAACAAATACTATAACTACTAAGTTTCAGCAAATCCCTATGCATAATACCTGCACTATATCTATATCTATAGAATCGAGAGAATCGCTCTTAAAGAGCTAATTCACTGATCGCTCTTTGAGACAAGAGAAGAGCGAAACTTGGATTAGATAATCTTCCCCTGATTATGAAATTATTGCAATGATTCACTCAGAACACTAGTCTTGCAGGTGTGTTGAAACTAATAAACGCACTGAAAATGATGACAGCAGATTGTAAACAATATTTTACACGTTCGTAAATTTCTCTCTTCTATGTTTTCTGCTCTTTGAGAAAGAGCGATCACTAAATTAGCTCTTTAAGAGTGAATTTCGCTCTTTCCTTTTTAGAGAACGGCATTATCTGTATAACAGCATTTCTGTTTTCCTGGCCCACCAGTAATTGCAAACGTGTAGTTTTTATCATCAAAACCGGACTCTTCTTCCAAAACAACTGTGAGACATCCTGAGATCACACCTTTTTTTTACTCCTATACGTCGTATATAAAATTATCCAGAGGCGGGGTATATTGAAAACCCCTGGTATACCAGGATGATTGTTTTATATAAGAGATCCCGATCAGTTGTTTTATTCCATTAAAGCAATCAATATATACCCCAAAACCACGAATTGTTAATTGCATGCCAAATCGCACTGTACCATGACTGCCCCTATCCGTGCCAAAGCATATTGGGATAAGATGTACTCCGGGACGTTTGGGGCCAGAACAGCTACTCGGTCACCCCTCCCGATGTTGAGGCGCAGATATCCTGCCGCCAGCTCGTCGCACTGAAAAGGTAAATGCAATGGTCAGGACACACTGAAATACATTGTATCAAATTTATTCATTCTTGATTGTACCAAGCATGAACAACTCAAAATAACACAATAAATATGTGTTTTTTAAATGATGCTCAATTGCAATTGATCCCCTAGCCATTTGCAAAGGTTGCTAATTAAAGGCAAGACCAGTACAAAATAATACCTCCCTTATCTTCATACTCGCTATAATAACTGAGCTACTTCGATTTTTGTAAAAGGGCAAAACTGCAAATTTATATTCTCTATTTTCTTAAAGTTGTGGTTTTTAATCAGCCCGGATAACACATTTTGTTTGCGGGGAACATTTAGTACGGGGTTGTTATAAAATAATTCAGACATCAGCAATCCAATAATTTCAACAGTAATTAATGAATTAGAGCTAATTTAATAACAAAAAGCCCCTATATTCAAAATTAGAACTAGGTGCTAGTCTATCTAACCAATAGCTTGTGAAACATTCTTCTTCAATCCATACTTGATTGTACTTATATAACAAGACGAACATTTAAATAGAAAATGCAAGGAAATGCTCTCCCGCATCACAAACTAATAGGTACTCGCGTCGGGTCCCAGTCTGCATGGTTTCATTCTTGACATGTTCACATAAAGTCATTCTATAAAGCAATACCAAGTTCTTTGTTATAACTTACAGTATTGTATCATTCATGATCGACATCTATACTTCTCTCTTAATTGTGATATAAGTTTATTACACTTCTGTAGTTACTCTAGTTTTACCGATCTAAGACAAGTTAACTGATTACTCTGAAATCGAAATAAAGGCCAAGCTCGAACATGACGTCATGACGATAGGACGTCTCCGACACATTGTCTAACCAAATTGAATGTTTGATGGCAGCGAACTGTGCATGTGTATCTATAGATTGATTGAATTGGATATCAAGAACCGATCTTACAGCGGTGAATCTACATATATTTTGGCGAGTACACCGACCTTCTGATTGAGCTGCCCATACGTCCATCTCACGCCAGCTTTATGAAACACGAACGCCTCTCTGTCAGGGTGAAGGTTGGCTTTTGATTGCAGTAACTGACCAATAGTCATTCCCAGTAACGGCTTGTCTGAAGTACCATGTATGTAGCTCAATTTGGTCGTATCTTTTACTCTATAAAGAAATTAGAATAACGAATTTCGGTTCTACAGTTTACTCATGGGAAATTAATATTGGCAATTTAATGCGACAAACGATTTAAATCGCTGCGACCTGCGACATAAATCACTTGTTTGTGGTGGTCATCGCGATTATTTAGAGTTTACTGTGTCACTGTTCACTATTCATGCATGACATAATGAACGAACGAGTCACTTCCAACTGAAAGAGCGGACCGACTGCATAAGATTCAAGATGTCACATTCCACGATCAGGTCGTGCTTCCAAGCCTATAAGTCGGTTAACTCGCATCCTGAGGAAATCCAGGGTAAACTTTCGCTTCCCAGCTCCGGCTCTGTACACAAACTGCTGGGCCGCAGAAGCGAACATTAACCCCGGATTTCCTCAGGATGGTTAACTTGTGACAAGTGAAGCGTGAACAGTGACAACGTGAACCCAAAACACCTTTCCAGAAATGGGGCGCCGAGTGTCCGAAATAGTGATGTCATAAGGGGAAACTAGGCCTTATGGTGGAGGGAAAAAGGAGATAGCCATGGTTGACCAACACACTTGAATGCCTTTAATGACGGACAAGGGGGAAAAAGTTAGTTCCAATGCAAGCCACCAATTTCGGGAAGCATGTATACGTTGCGATGGGGAATTAACAACCAAAAACGTTCGTTACATCTGTCTCCGTTACGAGGTGAGGCTTCGAGGGCGCGGGAAGATGCAATATCACCAACGAAACATGCACAGTAGTCTGACTGTGGTTTGGTGGCACTTCTTGGAAACTCAGCCACAAAGGAGGACGAGTGAGTGACCGATGACCATGCAGCACCATTCCAAGAAAACTGAAACTGAAAACAAGTCCGCGGTCCTTGGTTTTTGTGCCGCAGATTAACTTGAAGCCCACTTAGAAATTTACTCACAGATAGGGGGATGTTTGCACACCGACATTTCTGGATGGATAAAGCCATGTCTTCCTGACCGACCACTTGAGGTTATTTCTCCAGGCCATAGTCTCGATATCAATGAAGATTTATTCCTTCGTCTTTTCATGTAGATTATCCGGCCTGTCACTTTGAAGTGGCGCTCGATTCTTCACATTCAGGCAAAAAGGTGATCATTGCAAACAAATTTGCACGTATTATATTACAGGAAATGAAAAGTCAATTGACTAACCAGTTGATTTTTTTACTTAGGGTGTTCCCATTCCACTCGACCGGGAATATCTCGACCGAATATGTATATTAACTTTTCGAACATATGACATAAATGGACTCGTCCGAAAGTATGTACCATCAACCACGGTAGTTGTAACACCTGGACGCAGATTTGGACGCTGGACGCTAAGTTTTGTATCATTGGATTGCACTGCCTGGATTTCATGAACCTCGTGTCCAGTTCAAGATGAATAGTTTTCAATCATCACGTGACCAGACTTCCACTCACAAAGAGTGGCGTTGACTTCAATAACTTGCACTGTAACATGAGACGACCATCCCTTATCGAACTTCCGAGACAAGACCACAATTGATTTTTTAAGCCTTTTAGCAGTTAAATTGTCAATGTTTGACCGCGACGCATCAAACACTGCGTGGGGTTGTGAATCTGAAATTTAGTTATGATATTCAGGATAGTCAGGCAAGTAAATGGTGAAAAATAAACTGGTAGTTGGCCACGGAAATTTTTTGATAACCGACCAATTAGACAGACAGACATTGATATTTCCACTCTTTTCAGCCAACTGGCAGAAAAATCTCAAAACACGTCCCCTATTACCAAATTAGCAAAATTCGAAATTAATTTTTTCATCAAATAATTTCTTTATATCTATAGACTTGCCACAACAAATATTTTTTCGATACCTCTCCAAATATGTACTCGAGAGTTAAAAACATGCACTCGTCTAATTGATAGGCCTCGACCCTCCAACCTATGAATATTCATTAGTGGTCTATTGCCTCAATGAAGGTAGATTTCAGGGGTCAACATTATCGTTCAATGCACTGACATCAACGGGGCACAGGTGCCCCGACGGGCATCATCGAAATAACGGAGCGACGGACCGCTTAGAATGGCTAAGAAGTCGAACTTTCGGAGAGGTTGATGATGCGACCTTACATATCTGAACTCGATCTTTACTGATAAGAGATTTGCAGACGTCTTTTTTTGGTGTATTCCTGTTTCGCCTATTCCTGTTCCGCCTATTCCTGTTTCGCCTATTCATGTTTCGCCTAATTCCTGTTTCGCCTAATTCCTGTTTCGCCTATTCCTGTTTCGCCTAATTCCTGTTTAGCCTATTCCTGTTTCGCCTAATTCCTGTTTAGCCTATTCCTGTTTCGCCTATTCAAATGTATTGCTAACCTCCCCACAGACGTAGGAATATGAACCGCCCCTTACTGACCGACCAAACCCGAGGAGAGCCACATATGTACGCATTGACGAACGCATGTTACGCCTCAAAAAACAATACGTCAATGGAGAGAGGGACATAATGAGTTACGTTGATGCCATCAGTTACCTTGTCTGACATAATATCATGATATGTATTTTCCACCTTGTTTGACTTTATATGTGCTGTACCTACATGTATATTATGACATGGGTTTTACAGCTGATTTTGATCAAATAATTATGAGAATGTACAATATTATGTATTTTTATCAAAAACTCATGAATTCAGTTTTCATAGAATAAACGACTGCTTTACTCTACTTAATCTATTAGTTTTTACTGTGTGTCAGTATGGTCCTATGGTCCTATGGTCAAATAAGTCCCGGACTGTCCCCGCTTTCAAGGTGACTCTTTCAAAACGGTCATGGCATGGTTTGTTAACAAAGTTGATGGCATTTGATTCGTCAAATTGTCATCACATCGTTAACATCATCCAATTGTCCCCTCATAAAATGGACATGCATCCCTAAGGTTCCCCGTGGGAGAGTCGATTTATTGTAGGGGTACTGGAAAGTAGGCGAAACAGGAATAGGCGAAACAGGAAATAGGCCAAACAGGAAATAGGCGAAAAAGGAATAGGCGGAACAGGAATAGGCGGAACAGGAATAGGCGAATCAGGAATAGGCGAAACAGGAATTTTGTAGGCGAAACAGGAATAGGCGAAACAGGCATAAACCCTTTTTTTGATGACCTTGACAATGTTATACACATTCTTGCTGGTGGTATAGTGCTTTGTTGTTTTTATTGGTTCGATTCTGTTGGATTTTGAAAATCCTGTACACGTTGGGTGACCACCGGTGACCCGTTCTGGGCAACTGCGATGGTACGTGGAGATTTATACACGGCTGGATTCTTCAGCTCCACTCTGTGATAAATGCCCCTAAGTTAGCCTCTCTACCTACATTACCACGGTCATAACACCAGGTTGAAGATTCCCACGGCCCACCTGGTGATCGATTCCGGCATTCTGTTGTATTTTATGGCACTAAAAGTCACAAACCGTGCCAGTCCAGTCCGTTCCGTCAATTCGATAAGGCCCACTGCAGTTTATATTACTGGAGGCGCGATTTGAATCCAGGGGATGCAATCCAATGATCCAAAAACTAAGCGTCCAGCGTCCACAATTTGCGTCGTGGTTTTACCAACTCCCATTAACCACAGTGACGATGTCTACAGGTAATCCACTCCAATATTTCCACAAAGTGATATACTGTCCTACCAGAAGGTTTTTAAAAATATCACAGAGATAGAATACGATAATTGAATGGGGTTTTCAGCAGAGAATGGTATATTAAGTTGTATCTGTTGTATTTGGGCCCAGCTAATCCTATCTCTTTAATATTGCCCTTGGCCAACTTGAGTTCATACATGAAGGATTGGGGGTCTTTATCAAAGGTAAATGGAAGATATTAAAGTCATAACATAAAGACCCTAGTAATTGTGCTTTTGTCACTACTGAACACATTCTATGGAATTGCAAGTGCCGAAAAATGATGGTCAGAAAGCATAGTTCATGGGCTTGTGTGCATTTTTGAAAAGGCACATGATTTTTAGGCCTTTTTGAAATGTATGTTACATAATGAAGGGATGAAATTAGGTCCTTCCAAATACACCAGATACGTGTATATGACCAACTAAATATATATACTCTGCCGAAAACCGCATTCAGATATTATTTTATCTCCGTGATGATTAAAAATAACGGTGGATATTCACTTTCTGGAGGACTGATGTGGAGTGCTGGTTCATAGGTTTATGCCTGTTTCGCCTATTCCTGTTTCGCCTATTCCTGTTTCGCCTATTCCTGTTTCGCCTATTCCTGTTTCGCCTACAAAATTCCTGTTTCGCCTATTCCTGATTCGCCTATTCCTGTTCCGCCTATTCCTGTTCCGCCTATTCCTTTTTCGCCAATTTCCTGTTTGGCCTATTTCCTGTTTGGCCTATTTCCTGTTTGGTCTATTCCTGTTTCGCCTACTTTCCAGTACCCCTACAATAAATCGACTCTCCAACGGGGAACCTTAGGGATGCATGTCCATTTTATGGGGAAAATGTGAGGGGACAATTGGATGATGTTAACGATGTGATGACAATTTGACTAATCAAATGCCATCAACTTTGTTAACAAACCATGCCATGACCGTTTTGAAAGAGTCACCTTAAAAGCGGGGACAGTCCGGGACTTATTCGACCATAGGACCATAGGACCATACTGACACACAGTAAAAACTAATAGATTAAGTAGAGTAAAGCAGTCGTTTATTTTATGAAAACTGAATTCATGAGTTTTTGAAAAAAATACATGATATTGTACATTCTCATAATTATTTGATCAAAATCAGCTGTAAAACTCATGTCATAATATACATGTAGGTATATAAAGTCAAACAAGGTGGAAAACACATATCATGATATTATGTCAGGCAAGGTAACTGATGGCATCAACGTAACTCATTATGTCCCTCTCTCCTAGACGTATTGCTCTTTGAGGCGTAACATGCGTTCGTCAATGCGTACATATGTGGCTCTCCTCCGGTTTGGTCGGTCAGTAAGGGACGGTTCATATTCCTACGTCTGTGGGGAGGTTAGCAATACATTTGAATAGGCGAAACAGGAATAGGCTAAACAGGAATTAGGCGAAACAGGAATAGGCTAAACAGGAATTAGGCGAAACAGGAATAGGCGAAACAGGAATTAGGCGAAACAGGAATTAGGCGAAACAGGAATAGGCGAAACAGGAATAGGCGGAACAGGAATAGGCGAAACAGGAATACACCGGTTCATATGCGCCATTTGTCCAATGTAAAAATAATGAATAATAATGAATATTGTGTCATATCCATCTGTTCTTGTAAAGGGGGCCTACAACAGTTGGTAGCAATATGCAGCATCATGTGCAATCCAGCACAGTCATATATTATAAAAAAATAGTCATAGTCCAGCATAGTCATATGTATTATAGTATATAAATGAAGTGTGGTATGACTCGGAGGTTATCCCCAGGACCCTTATATGAGTTTGAGTGTCATGTGGTGTTACGTCATGTTTACAATGAACATGTCGTGTTGGATTGGTTTGTTTAAAATGAAGAAAAATTTGAAGTTTCAGTCCAATTGGCTTTCTATAGTGAAAAATTGACTCGCGGGTTAAAAGCCGTCATGTAGAAAGTACCATTAAGGGAAGATAGGTTACCTGGACAGATCTGGAAAGTGGAGGGGAATATTCAAGAATTACGGACGACAAAATCGAAATTTCCGCGACACAATTTTAATGATATGCTGAACGAACTACAATGGCGAAATACATACATGAAAGAGAAATATTGTCACATAACAGCCCTTTGACCTTTAGAAATGTGTACAATCAAAATACCATTGATATCTATAGTAATTATACCCGATATAGGCCCACTGCCTATATAATCCAAGTATATACAATAAACATTAGAGTGACTAGCCGTGCTAGTTAATCTAAAAGAAATTGACAGAGTTAGGCCTAAACCTGAGAAAACATCAAGAAATCCCCGCACACAAAGTGTTAAAACCCGCAAAAACCCAAGAATTTCCGTGATTCACATTTTGATTCACATGTCATTTGGAATGCGTGCGTCTCTCCGAATACGGAAAGCGGTTTACAAATATGGCAAAAATCTGTGACGTATTTAAAATCCCTTTAAACTTCCAACCAATCACAGCATCGCACTTTCCCAAATATGGCACATCTGACCTATTCATCGCTGACGTGACCCCAGCCACAGCCAATCAGAGCGTCGCCTGATGTCAACAATACCAACGCGGTTGCATTGTTGACACTGTGTTCGAAACTAAAATCCCCGTTTCTGACATGAAACGTTAATCAAACATATGGAAACTTTATACAACAAAAATATACCTTAGCGTGACTTCTCTGAACAATAGTTGCGAACATTACATTCCCATTAAAGAATAGTTTGAAGCCCAAAATCCTTGACTGACGCTCAAGCGCGCACAGCTGATCCAGCCATTCTGACAGCCCGAGGCTCGACGCTCAACAAATTTGCCGAAAACTATTTACAAACATCTCTAACCTTTTGCATGTCAATATACATCTGATCTACCAGTTTTACTACACATGACTAAATGATTTAAGGTTACTTACCTGGAAAGTGGAGGGGAATATTCAAGAATTACGGACGACAAAATCGAAATTTCCGCGACACAATTTTAATGATATGCTGAACGAACTACGCAGGCGCGAACTATTCCTACGACGTTCTCAGAAACGTAATCCCCGCGTCATTCTGTGCTTCGCTCAAGATCCACTCATTTGCCAAAAAAAATGTGTCCCCCTTTTCTCGATGACTCCAAACTCATACCGCCGCATAAACTCATACCGTCACATTCTCCCCCCGTTTAAAATGATGTCGTCCTCGACATTAGTTCAATTCCAGAAAATACTTGCCCAAGAAGAACTGAATCTAAAATGCTACTCCACAGGCGCTGTACAACATACTGGTAAATACCCCAACGGCAAAATTACTCTAAATAATATACATCACCGAATTACAGGTTAGAGGATACCTGCATTCCTCTTCCTGGCGGTAAAGACAAACTGAAGAAATGGCCAATCTCTTCAGCAAACATCTGGTGGATTCCGCTTATCTTGTACAACTAGTCTCATGACTTTAGAAGCGCTTGGACAATCTATTTTCTTCATAAGGTCATCTTACGTCATGGCTCAACTCTCACAAAGACCACCTGAAAAATACTACTTCACAGTATAATATACCTGAAAAGCAAATTTATAATTAAATCCTTAATCTATTTACACCTGTTCCGTAATACGATAATATGTTTTACACTAACAAAATCCATGAATCACCCCTTGGCCTGAAATGCGTCTAGAAACATAGTCTATCTAGTGTCCATTAAAGCCTGGGATCGGATACTGCACGAAGATCGGGTATCCTCCCCATGGAGCTGACGGCCAACCCCCCATCTGCTGAACAGGTACTCCATGCACCATTGGATATGCCCTTGGTTCTTGCATTACTGGAAATGCTCTTGGTTGAACTGTAGGGTTCCCTAGCGTATTGTACGTCAGCGTTTGTGGTGGTCTCACTTGCCGTCTCGGTCGTTCCACTGGTCCATCAATGGATGATTCTCTTGAATGCTCATCACTCGAATTGGATTGTTCAGTCCCGGAATTCTGGGTACTTGATTCATCCCTTGCATTCTCTGAATCATCTTGTTCTGCTTCTACCTCCGGTTCTATGTCCGCGCCATTGTCAGTCGGTGTAGGTTCTTGGTTCCGTGTTTCTGGAGTTGTCTCCTCACTTCGAAATCCTGGTACCAATCCCTCATCAGAACTCTCAATGTCGCTATCCAATTCATCAGACTCTTGATGCACCTCTGGTCGTCGTCGGTCTCTCCGTTTTCGCAATCGTCTGATTGGTGGTCCTTCAAATGGCAGCTCGTCGCATTGTAAGAGTAGATTCCGGTGTAGAATCCTAGTCCTGCCCATCCCTTTCTCCGGTTTGACCTCATAAACTGGTGCATTTGGCGATACTCGTTTGGTCACAATGTGGATATCCTTTTCCCAATACGACCTGATTTTTCCAGGGCCTCCCCTTTCACTGAGATTTCGTACCAACACTCTATCGCCCTCCTTCAAAATTGTGCTTCTCAGATGCTTGTCATAATTCTTCTTTCCTTTCTCTTTGGATTTTCCTATGTTCTCTCTGGCCATATCATAGGCCTCTTTCAGTTGACCGGTCCATTTATCCACTGTGTCCAAACCTTCATCTTGATTACATCCAAAAACTAAATCAACTGGAAGTCTTGGGGATCTACCAAACAGAAGACGGAAAGGGGAGAATCCTGTAGAGTCATTCTTCGTACAATTGTACGCATGTACTAGCTTGTCTACGTGACTCTTCCAATCCTTCTTGTGTTGTTCACTTAGGGTCCTTAACATCCCAAGTATAGTTCTATTCATTCTTTCGCATGTTCCATTGCCAGCAGGGTGGTACGGTGTTGTCCGACTTCTACCAATTCCACATCTCTTCTGAAGCTGATGGAACAGATGGTTTTCAAATTCCCTTCCTTGGTCGTGATGAAGCTTTCCCGGAAATCCGAACCGAGGGATGAAGTCATTGAAAATCTTATCCGCTGCTGTACGACCAGACTTGTTCTTGGTTGGGTACACTTGCACAAAACGAGTGAAATGGTCCACCAAAACCAACATGTACTCATATCCTCCTTTTGAGCGTTCTAAGTGTACATAATCAATTGCTACCAGTTCAAATGGTTGGGTTGTCTCGATCGGTTTCAACTCTGCTCTCCTGGTCACCGTGGGTTTCTTGTCTTTGAGGCAAGGACATCTCTTCTGAATGTATCTGGTAATATCTTCACCCATACCAGGCCAGTAGAATCGTTCCTGTGCGAGGGCAATCACCCTATCTGGTCCCAAGTGTCCCATGTCTCGATGAAGCATCTCGTAAATCATTTGGTGGTATTCCTCTGGCAGGCATATTTGAGCACAATCTCGAGAGTCAGGTAATTTACAAGTTCTTCGTAGAATCCCATCCGAATCCAAATGCAATCTATCCCAGCTCCTGATCCAAGTTCCAAGTTTCCTCCGCAACTTTCCTCGATATGTCCTGAGTTCCTCCTTTGTTGGCCTTTCACCACTGCTCACCCATCGTTTCAACAAACCAGTTTCCGAGTCCTTATCTTGAGTCCTGGCTAGTTCTTGGGTAGGTATCACCTCCACGTTGTTTAAATCCAAAACGCTTTCCATTTCCTCAGCGATACCCACAGGGTTGGTCGATAACACCTCAATCCATCCGAGTCCTGCTTCATAGCCTTCTCCAGTCAATGCCTTTCCTACACTTCCAAGCTGTTCAGGTCCTGCAGCTTCAGTACAACCCTGCATGTACACCTCAAAGTCCAAAGGTTGCCTACTCAATACATCAGCGTCTGTATTATTTATCCCTGGCTTGTAATGCAATGTGAAGTTGAAATCTGCCAGTTCACCAACCCAACGGTGACGTGTTGCATCCAGCTTCGCAGAAGTCAAAATGTATGTTAACGGGTTGTTGTCGGTGTAGACGTCAAAATGTGGGGCATAGTACAGGAAATCCCGGAATCTCTCCACCACGGCCCATTTCAACGCCAAAAACTCCAACTTGCCAGAATGTAGATGGTAGTTTTTCTCTGCTGGACTTAATGACCTTGAACCGTAAGCGATTACCCTCAACTCATCATCTGCCTGTCTCTGGTAGAGAATAGCTCCAAGTCCTTGACCGCTGGCATCAGTGTGCAGAACGAATGGTTTTTCGTAATCCGGATATGCCATCACTGGGGTCGATGTCAGACATTCAATCAGCTCATCCAATGTGCGACGATGTTCGTCTCTCCACTCAATCCGCTCTCGCGATGCTTTCTGACCTCCTCCCTTTGTCTTCCTACTTTGCTTCTTCTGTCGTCCTTTGGATTTCTGTTCCTTACCAGAATCGACTTCGCTCAACAGATCATACAAGCTTCTGGCCCGCCTACTGAAGTCTGGAATGAATTTCCGGTAATACCCAAGTAGTCCCATGAGTTGCCTCACCTCTCCTACCGTCTTTGGCTCTTTCTCTCTTAGTGCAAGAACAGGTTTGATATCTGCTGGGTCCATCCGATAGCCCCCTTCTGAAACCAACTGCCCCAGAAACCTGACCTCCAACCTGAACAACATACATTTCTTTGGTTTCACTTTGATACCTTTATCCTTTAATCGTTTCAAAACCGATCTTACATCTTCAATGTGTTGTTCAAAGGTCTTACTGAAAATGAGACAATCATCTAAATAGGGAATGCAACATTTATCACGCAAATCTACCAAAGTTTCCTCCATGAAATTCTGGAAACAACCTGGAGCCCCTGACACACCAAAAGGAATGCGAGACCATTCATATAATCCCCATGGCGTGCTGAAAGCAGTGTAAGGTCGACAACTTTCTTTCACAAAACCCTGATGGTAGGCCTTGGACTGGTCAATGACAGAGAAAAACGATTACCAATCAGAGTTTGAATTTCATGCTGTATTCGTGGCATTGGAATTTGCGGAACAAAGCTCTTTTGATTGATGGCCCTATAGTCAATGCACAGGCGAAGAGTGTTGTCCTTCTTACGGACACACACCATAGGACTAGAATAAGAAGATGTACTCTTCTGTATCCAATTTCGGTTCAGTAGGTCAGTGACATAATCTTTTACCTCTTGGTAGAGTGGTGGTGGTAATGCCCGATACGGTTGTGAGACTGGAAAATCATCTTTCAACTTAATATCTAATTGCAAACTTGGAGCACAACCAATGTCATTTTCATCCTTAGCAAAGGCATGACATTCATCTCTAAGCATCTTTCTTACCATAGTGATTTGTTCTGGATTTAAGACAGTTTCATCTAGTTCCACATCTGGATCCCATGAATCAGGCTTATCCGTCCTACTATCGATACTTACCTCTTGCGCTCCAACCTCTCTACCATGGACTTCTCTTCCAAATTCCATCAGCTTTTCCCCGTCTCTGGGTGGTACCACAGTGATGAGAGACCTGACTGATTCTAACCGTCCCACTGTCATTCCTCTATGTAAGACGACGTCATGGTCTGAAAAATTGCTAATTGGAATAGTTACAGCGCAACTAGCCCCCCTCTGTACTTTAACTAGCGCCTGTGGAACTTGTATTGCTCCATCCCAGTGGTTATACCCCTCACTAGAAAATACTGCCTGGTGGTTAGAGTTTTCTGCGCCGACACGTGTGAAGCACCTGACCTTTAGAGTTTTCCCCTTGGGAACTACCACATTCTGTTTTCCAATCTTGACTAGACCCAACGCACTATGTTGTTCTTTCTCCAAAACAGACAGAACAGATGAAACCTTTGTTTTATCAACAGTTGGAAAAATAGATGAAATACCAGCGTCATTCAACCAGTGGGCTATTACATTGTACCCCAAGATGGGTGATTGGAGTTCAGCTTTTGTCACCAAAAATGGTACCCCTGCAACATTTTGACCATTAGGTGGACTTATCTCCAACTCCACATATCCCAAAAAAACAATGTCGTCCCCACTAGCCGACCGAACACGTAGCGTTTCATCAATTAGTTCTTTGATTGGTCTAATGTCCTTATCTGGAAATCGTTCACGGAGCCAATTAAGTCCTACCAAGCTAACTTGGGCTCCAGTATCCCATAGCATTTCCTCACACTGTCCTTCAACCATCAAGGAGACCGAACACTTCTCCCCGACAAGCTTTATCAATCGTTTTTGATTTCTAGGAGTAAGTTCAGTAACAGTTTCACTTTCATGCGAGCTTTGCACCTTTTGTGCTGCCATAGCTGTTCCAACTCCTTGGATTGTCTGACATATCGTTCTATGCTCACCCCAACCCTGTTTTTGGCAATTCCGACTACAATATAGAACTTGCCCGTGACACCCAGCGCATCGTTTTAAATCAACATGAGCACTACATGTCCTACAACACATCTGCGAGGTTGAGGAGAGGGTCTCTTTTGATTCGATCACTGTGCCCCCTTTTTCAGTGATCCCTTCTCGTTTCCCGAACTACCAGCATCACCAGTAGGGTTTCTTAGTTGCGGACAGAAGTTTCGGTAGTGTTCATCTGAGCCACATTCGTAGCAATGGAAACAGCGAGTAGCTCCATCCCGCACACATTTGGGGCATTTGTTCTGCCGCCTATTGCCAGAACGCTGTTGTGGTCGATTCCCAGTGGTAGGTTTGGCTTCTTCGGTAGCACTCGAGCTTCCTCCCTTGGACCTCACCGCCTGTCTCAACTCGTTCATCTCCACCCGTATGGTTTTCAACTCTTCCAACACAGCGTTTGTCCCGGTCGTTTGACACTCCGTACCAGCCGACACGGCTTTCACCTTGACCGTTCTTTTGGCCTGCGTCTCTGCCTGGCGTCGTGTTATATCGTTAACGGCTGCAATTAACTCCTCGTCCGAGTCCTTCTCAATATGCTGTTGTAGTTCCACCCGCAGGAGATCATCATTGAGACCGGTGCAGACGGACTGCCTGAATTGCTGCTCAAGAAGACTAGTGTCGAACGTTTTAGTAGCATCCTCTCGGGAAGCGAACATGATCTTTTGTCTCATCGCGAGCGCCCTGTACAGAAAGTCCTGCGGAGACTCTTTTTGAACCTGACTCAATGAACATAGTTCTTGGTATAGTTGTGTGGCGGACTTCTCTCGGTAGTAACCCCGAATGATGGTTTGTGCCTTTGGAAGGGTCAATGATTCAATCCCTTCCAGATATTCGCGTAACCTACAAGTGGGCTCAATTGCCCGGACCACACCGTCCAAAATGTCCATTTCCGAGTATCCGCGCTTACGACCTGCTTCCACTTGACGAAGAAAACTTAGATAACTCAAACAATTGGAGCGTTCTCCAATATTATTTGATAATTTAAAATTTTGTGTATGAAAGACCACGTTTGGTTTCTCCACTTTCTGTGCCACAACCATCTTTTCCGAGATGACGCCGGGGTCCGTAGCTCCTGGCTTTGTAACCCCCGTCAGGCCCTCCAGTAACTCGGTCAACCTCTTCACACCATGATCCTCGGTTTCCTTCGATTTCTCCATCTCGTCCTCGTAAAGAGATAGCATCTCTTCCATACCGAGTCCACTGTTTTCCTCGAAGCAACTCTCCACGGCCTTCTCTAACCGGTCGCTATTCGTACTGTATAATTTGCGTCGCAAGGACAGCAACACCTTCGTCCGTTCACCCTCTAATGCCATGGTTCAGTTTTATATCCTTCCTTCTGTCCTTTAACTTGTGTATTCCCGGCTGAGCCCCCAAAATTGTTACCTGGACAGATCTGGAAAGTGGAGGGGAATATTCAAGAATTACGGACGACAAAATCGAAATTTCCGCGACACAATTTTAATGATATGCTGAACGAACTACAATGGCGAAATACATACATGAAAGAGAAATATTGTCACATAACAGCCCTTTGACCTTTAGAAATGTGTACAATCAAAATACCATTGATATCTATAGTAATTATACCCGATATAGGCCCACTGCCTATATAATCCAAGTATATACAATAAACATTAGAGTGACTAGCCGTGCTAGTTAATCTAAAAGAAATTGACAGAGTTAGGCCTAAACCTGAGAAAACATCAAGAAATCCCCGCACACAAAGTGTTAAAACCCGCAAAAACCCAAGAATTTCCGTGATTCACATTTTGATTCACATGTCATTTGGAATGCGTGCGTCTCTCCGAATACGGAAAGCGGTTTACAAATATGGCAAAAATCTGTGACGTATTTAAAATCCCTTTAAACTTCCAACCAATCACAGCATCGCACTTTCCCAAATATGGCACATCTGACCTATTCATCGCTGACGTGACCCCAGCCACAGCCAATCAGAGCGTCGCCTGATGTCAACAATACCAACGCGGTTGCATTGTTGACACTGTGTTCGAAACTAAAATCCCCGTTTCTGACATGAAACGTTAATCAAACATATGGAAACTTTATACAACAAAAATATACCTTAGCGTGACTTCTCTGAACAATAGTTGCGAACATTACATTCCCATTAAAGAATAGTTTGAAGCCCAAAATCCTTGACTGACGCTCAAGCGCGCACAGCTGATCCAGCCATTCTGACAGCCCGAGGCTCGACGCTCAACAAATTTGCCGAAAACTATTTACAAACATCTCTAACCTTTTGCATGTCAATATACATCTGATCTACCAGTTTTACTACACATGACTAAATGATTTAAGGTTACTTACCTGGAAAGTGGAGGGGAATATTCAAGAATTACGGACGACAAAATCGAAATTTCCGCGACACAATTTTAATGATATGCTGAACGAACTACGCAGGCGCGAACTATTCCTACGACGTTCTCAGAAACGTAATCCCCGCGTCATTCTGTGCTTCGCTCAAGATCCACTCATTTGCCAAAAAAAATGTGTCCCCCTTTTCTCGATGACTCCAAACTCATACCGCCGCATAAACTCATACCGTCACACTGGTGAGTGACGTCATTAATCAGGTGCGCGTTACGTCATAGATGACGTCCTGCGCCAGCAACAACCACTGCAGTGTTGGTTCGACGACGAAGCTACAGTTCCACACATGGTGCTTGCAGATTGGAACGTTGAAGGAAGCGCAGTCGGAAAAAGACATCTAAATCAGTATTTGACCTTCTAAAAACTCCATGGGATAGCTCCACCCTGTCCTAGAAACGGTACGCTGGTTGATCGTTACCAGCGTTCGAAAATAATGACCTTATAATGCAGGGTGAGTTAGGCCTATTCAGTTCGTAATCGAACTCGCACATGCGCATTTAGCTTTCAATAAATTGTTAACAGTCAATGAAGAAGTCGGTCCAAGAATGGCTTGAATGCATCAACATTCAAATAAAACTGCCTCGCGTCGTCAGCGGCACCTGGCAGGCACCGGCACCGAGCAGATTGCGGCTTTTTCGTTATCATGATAAATCTCAACATCATCATATATTTTTATACTATATAGGGTTGACTCTGGTATTCGAGGATGTTGTGGCCAGTGCCGATTAACAGGATGTAACATCAATTTTAAAATGCGTTTCCAATGTGATTCCATGAGGACAACCCATTGTGTTGTATATCACTGGAGACGCCCGATTCCCCCGATTCCGCAGGATGTTAAATCGGGCATTCTATTTCTTTAAATAAATCATAAGCGTCGCATTTGCTCCTAGCTCTGTTCACCATCCCAAATGGCAATATTGCCAGTTGGGCCGGACAATCACGGAAAACCCCAACTATTATACATTTTTTCCTGGATAATTCTTACAGTGACCATTCTCCCATGAAATTTGCTTACGCTACACAAAATGAAAAAAAATCGAGGGGCAACCATTGAACTTTTGAGATATGTTGAATTTTGCACAAATCAGCGAAAAACACACTAACTCAGTAACTGGCACTGGACGGCATTTCAATACGGGCCCGACGCACATCCCAATTTCAGGGTACACATACGCCGGCAACAACAGTAAAATGCGTCACAGTTTCTTGTTAGCCGCCTATTGAGTAGCGCTCTAGGTTTCAGAAACTCCAAAGAACTTGTCTTTGCCAAAACAACTGCTAAATCAACACTGGCATACTGTGAGGACCAAGAAATCAATGATTTTTCAAGAACTACGGTTAGGGCTTGGCCGCGCATGAATTAAAAAGAAACTCCCTAATGAGACCTATGAAGACCACAGACCACAGACCATCGGCCGTGCACATATCACAGACCAACGGCCCTGCACATATACCACATCCACACCACCGGCCCTGCATATATCACACACCACCGGCCCTGCACACCACAGACCACCGGCCCTGCACATATAACAGACCACCGGCCTTGCACATACCAGAGTCTGTGGACGGTGCAGGGCCGGTGGTAAATGGGCTTGGTACCATACCATAGACGTAGAATATGTAACTGGAGAGGGCCGGTGATATGAGGACATCCGGCCTTCAACAGTTAATGTATTACATCCCACCTTGTCAAGTGACGGACCGAATCACAACCTATTTAAGTGGTGTGGAAGGAACTATTTTGTGGTGGACGGGGCACCCCCTAAAACACTACCCACTACCCATGCACTACCCAGTACCTTTCGTTCCGGGCCATATTCCGTGTTTTATTGCTACCCTCCTTGACCGGAGGGGGTTGGCGCTGCCCGTCCCATCAGTGGCGGGATCTTGGGATGATATGAACGGACGTCTGTACGGATGGGGGATCATCTCATACAACATACTTGATTACATAGTGAATAGTATTATGTTTTTAAAAATACTATTTCTTTATTTCTTACCCCCATCTGTCATACATGTATATTTTTAATAAATCTTATTTTCTTTGTGATGAACCCTATGGTCCAGCGGGGGTTAACTACCGGTGAACAATGGGGAATAAATGGGGGGGGGGGGGGGTACGCCTACAAGCAATCCCGAGATAGAAGCGATAGTAGCGATAAAACAAGGAATATATGGCCAGAAACGAAAGGTAGGCCTACTGGGTAGAACTTGGGGGTGCTGTTGTTCGGCGCCTTAATTGTCCCAAAAACCTATTGCGCCCCCAGCAGCAGGGGTTTTAGCATCCTGGCATAACCTTTTCAATAGGTCTATACCCGCCTCTCGATTTTGTAAGGAGTGAAAAAAAACCCTGAAGCTCATGATGTGAGTTTAGTCAGTCTCTCCGGCCCTTCCCCATGCAGAAATATGCCGTATAATGCGAATCTTTATGCAAACGTATAAAGAAGTTCCTGTGGGTAAATCCCGGGAAAATGTTCGTATTTCCCAATGTGATATCCGTCATTTTCCAGATTTCCATTCTTGCCAAAGATTACGCCTACGTGATTGAAAACGCTTCTATTTTGTTTTCGAGACCTCTCTATTTTCGTGATATGCCGATGCTGCCCTCTTGTGGCTGTTGTAGTCACTCGTGCGTCGTCCTCAGTGAAGGACACACACATACCTTCGAGTTACGTTAAATAAATATTCGATTTTGTAAGTAGAATCGCTCCGATTTCCACCCAGTATACAAATTAAGTTGTCATTGGCCCAGAGTGAACAGAATTAACACCATTTTCATGGGTCGTATGCATTGGTTGGTTAGATTTGTCACGTTTTGTGGGAGTGTCAGATCAGTAATTTTGAAGATACACTGGTGGTCACATGCAATGTATGTGTATAATGCATGCATCACTCATCACCAAAGGTGGATTGATATTCAACATGTTCAGAGTTCTAGGACTGAGTGATGAAACTTCGTCGTCTTGACTCTCGAATCGTGATATTTGCAACAGGCAGACAGCGCACTCATAAATTCCAAAAACTGTTCTAATAGTAATAACGAGCTTACTCTGTCTCTCTCTGACTCTGGTCTCTCAAATTAGCCTACTCCTCATCCAGTCATCTCATGTATTCATTGGATTGTTAATTGTACACCAAATCGGATTACATATAGTCATTAGAAGTGCACATTTATCCTGAATCACCAAACAAGCATTATCGATGTGCCATATGTGACTCGCTCTACCAAAACTAGGCGCTTGTCGCATCTGAACTCGACAGGTTGATACGGACTTGTTGTTCATTTCCCTATTGTAGACCTTTTTTGAAATCTATTACAAACTGATTTGGTCACATTTCACAAAAGGTCTACAATAGGGAAATGAACAACAAGTCCGTATCAACCTGTCAAGTTCAGATGCGACAAGCTTCAGTTTTGGTAGAGCGGGTCACATATTGACGGAAAGCTAGAACATCTGTGAACACAGCACATGCATGCACAGGCTGTCACATTTGAAAAACCGAGGAGAGCAATAATTCACCCCCCAAGCATAGTTAAGGGGGACTGTTTAACTCTCCATGATGAATCACACCCCGAGAGACAGTTATGGAGAGCTGTTAGTGTTAGAGCTCTTGAAATACGTGCCTTGGCAGTGGTGTTATCAGGGGCGGATCCAGGATATTTCGAAAGGGGGGGCGCACTTTGAGGGCGAAGCCCGAATTGCGAGCGCCGCAGGCCCCCCCCAGACCCCCGAAAAATTTTTAAGATAAGACTCCATATATGCGATTTCCTGGCATCTGATCTTCAAATATTAAGCACCACTTTAATTTGGGCTACAATTTTTTTACACCTTGCCGGAATTAGGGGGGCGTGCGCCGGGTGCGCCCCCCCCTTGGATCCGCGCCTGGTTATGTACCAGATGACAGTCGTTCATCACCATAGCTCAAGCTGTGTGTTCATCCTCCAGTTGCATGTAGTATCATAGTTTCTAGTAACTGGATGTAACCCACCATTCCTATTCTATTAGCATGCACCCACCTTTGTAGAAACACCTCCACATCACACTCACTGTGATATATTAGACAATGAATGAAACAAAGATTCGGCTGAACAAAAATAACTCAGATTGGTCAGAATCTTTATTAAAAAATCAAACCAAATAAATCTCTAAAATAACATAAATCTCAAGCCTTCTGGCTTCTTTTTGACACAAGAAGAATGATAATGTAAATGTAAGTAACTTCAAACCCTATTGATTTACCCGACTCAGTGGTACTTCTATTTCTAAGACAAAATGAATCACTACCGCTACCTGACCTAAAAAGTTCTTTGCAAATTCCAGAACTTTTATTGTGTTACATGTATTTCTAAGTACACTAGCCAATCATGGTCTAGATTGATAATTGCATGCTGCAAAGTTATTGATACAGGATGATTGACAAGCTCTGTTGCCCAAGCTTTGTTTTTCGGTGAGACTGTGTATCATGATTGTGGAGTTATCCTCTAGAAAGGCAAGTGCCTTTGGTATAAAGTTTTGTGTTCAATAATTGCTTTAACAAATTTTAATTCTACTGCTTTTTTCATGAATGAAATGGGGATTCTATCTCCACTCTGCAGTGTACTGTAAATTTCTCAAATAAGCTTGAGTCTTTAATTTTTTGGGTTTTTTTCAGGTTAAACAGTCAAAAGTTATCAAAGAAAAGGCCAGACACTCTAATTTGATAAGAGGTAAGTTATTGGTTTTTAGGTGTCCTAAAAGCGGTACTGGTGCGTTGTTGACAAGTCTTCTTATCATCCCTTTCTAAATTTGAGAACCATTTGTCTGTTTGTTCCACTACTCCTCCCAGGTCTATGACCCGATCTTCACCAAACTTGATACTCGTATTACCACTGAGGGGTCGAAATATTGACCATTCTCCCATGTCTAGGGCCCGATCATCACCAAAAGTGGCAGACGTATACATGTAGGTTGACCCCAGGAAATCATTGGGGGGTTGAAATTCGCAAAGGTCAAGGTCATGCCTCATTTGGTCGAAGGTCAGCGAGTGCAAATTCATGAACAATGGTTTAATGCTTTGAAAAAGGGGACGCCCTGTTTTCACTTTCAGTCGACCTGTATTTTGCCACCGAGAAATATACAACTAGGAACTCCATTCCTTTTACACCGGTGTTCACTATTAAGGTAGGGCTTCATACGTTATGTGTAGAACCCAATTTCACTTTGAATTATCAATAAAAGTCAACTTTAAGTACACATTTTGTCAATGTTATCATGTTAGGATTTGGGGGAGGGGGTCAAACCCAATCCTAACATTGTACATGTTGTATGGACGATCCCTTCAATTCCAATTCCACTCCACTCTTATTCCCATTCAACTTTGTGCTTACCCAGACGTGTCCATCATCTAGTTATCAATAACTAGAATATTGAGGAGTCAAATCAATATGCTGAAAAATCTATAGAATATTGATGAGTCTCACGTCAATCAATGCAGGTAATTAGCCTAATGGAGCAGGTACCAGGTAGGTATGAATTATAATGAGCAGTTTCTATCTGTAGAAATAGTCCAAGCAGTATGATGAAAGAGGCTCATTAAGTCAGATGTTGACCTCATCAAAAAATAGTTGTCCGCCTTTCCTGATTGTCAGTGCTTCATGGTTAGTTATTGACTAACCTTTCGGAAAACGAGACAGTCACGATCATGTCAGTTTGTGAGTGTTATGTGAACACGCCCGGTCGTTGTTCTGGTAACCTGTTCATTACTGGTCAATGGTCCCATTTATACGGTCCGTGTTCACTGATTGAGACCTGTTCGGTTCGACATGCACCGTGTAAATGGGATTTTAACTAGCCCGAACCGACCTGAACCGGACTTGCCAACTGCCGCAGTCTCGGGGCAGTTGTTTCTCTCAGTTAGAGGTGAATAAAGTAACAGAAATTAACAGGAAATGGGAGAATAAATGGCGTTAGTACTTTAGGTACCTGAACAATTTACTGTTGCACTGATATTTGTTTTGCAACTTGGTTTCATTTTGGTATATTTCCACACTGTTGACTCACAATCGCCCCATATGCTACTGAGAACTCCTTTTGACAATCTACCTGATAGTGATGACCATGCCCTTATGGTGGCAACAAAATGCAATTTCTCCTTAATCCTCCAGCTTTCCAAAATTAAAGCCCACCAAGACATACTCTGTTTCAATCTCGACTCTCGGGAGAAGTTTTGGTTGTCATCCGATCTAGTTCCCATGACCCATCAATGACATTTTGTAGTTAGTTATTTGTTACCAATCAAAAGCTCAATCAGCGCCTCGGCAGACTTGCAGTCGCGGCAGACAACAATTTGACATCAGCCAAGGTGACCTGAAAAAAATCAGTAGAAAGTACCATCAAATAGTTTTGGTTGGCAGATAACTTTTGAACTGTACTCGTTCTTCTGCAAGACCTAAAAGAATGAGCCCATCTCCCATGGGAGACTGTCTTACCAACAACTTATATAACTTGGCATACATTTGTATGACCTGTTCGGGCAACAATTGCCGTGAGTTTGGGCCAAATTTGACAAACATCTCTGACACCGAATTTTTGTCTAATATGATTCTCGACTTGCCTTCCATCGGGTGAAAACTGAAAAGGTAAAAAGTACATTATCTCGTTTATTAGTGTGTTGTTTTCAATATTATTTTTATGGTGGGTACTCCCAAGCAAGGTTACATCACATGTCGTACCGATTTTGATTTGACCTATACTATGTACATGTAGCATGTTTCTTAACAAGCATGAATTCCTAACCACAATCTAAACGGTGAGCACAATTGCCCCGGGCATTTTCATTTTGTTTTTGGCTCAGCTGACTTTCGTCGCATAGCTATTCAAGTGGCATCTTTCCTTCCATCCATCCATCCATCCATACGTGGACACTTTGGGCATTTTGTTTCCATAAGGCCTAGGCACTTTAAATCTGGGCAGTGTTAGGAAGAACATTAACCCATGTATTTCAGTGCCAGTCCCTTTGGCCCCTTGTTTTATATCGTCATCGTGGAGATTCACATTCAGTCATTGGCCAGTTGGACATAAAAATGATACCTAATCGTGCCTGAAATTGATCACTGTCGGATGCAGAGTGATTCCCGACCCTCCCTCTAATAACCGCATCCTGCTTATTTACATCAGTAACCATGGCAACAGGTGATTAGTCGGGCGCCTTCAATTCTGCTTCAGTACTGGTTAGCTCTTCAAGGAAGTCACCCGGTCAAGAATGGCTCTCAGTACGGTGTTAGAAAAGTGGTGATTTATTTGTGACTGAAATACTGCAATAATTGTGATCAAGGATGACTCGATCCTGGATTAAGCAGCTCTGACTATCCACATTCAACTGTTCTCGTTCCTGGAGAAGGCTAAAGGTGAATAGTGGTGTCGAAATTAGAAGCCAATCATCATTCACTCAAATGAATGTAGTCTGAGAACGATAGGCTTATGTAGGATTCAATCACATTGTCACTTTTTGCGATGGTGATCGTTCACTTTTAAGCGTGTTGATTTGTATTTAATTTTAACTCTTGGTGACCCCACTCCCTCAGTGACCTGTGAGTGATTTATTGCTTATTTGCGGATAATTCTGTGACAAATCGCAGTGACCGGTGACAGTCATCTCGGCCATTGTTGACGTCATGCCGTCATCCACATTCGACGTCACATAACGGCTCTGCACAGGTACCTGCATTTTAAATTGTTGGTTTCTGGAGGACTGTTGCTGGTGACCCTTTGGCAGGTACTATGCTCATAATCGGAGGTCGCCGTAATTTATAGCGCCCACTCCTCGCTTCGTTCAGAGGTCGGTTCATTTTCTACGGTATATCTGAGCCCTGGGAATTGGTGTTCTGATTTTTAAAATATCATAAAGTCTATACAGGGTGGTCCAGAAAAACGCAAACAGATTCTTCCACTACCTGGGGGTTAAACCAATGATATCAGTGGATGATGAATCTTTCTAGGAGAGGAATGATACCAAGATCGCCCGATTTGGTTCAGTAGTTTTTGTTTTAGAGCCTATTTTTTTAAGCACAGACAGGCTTCAATCGTCTACAGGAAAAATCGAACTGTGCCGGTAAATTGAATTTGGTAAGTAGGTGGATTAAATGTTAGGTACATGTAATAATACTGATATGAGATAATGTTGACAAGGTTCCTGATGACCATTTGCAACTAAGTAAAGGTCGTGTTAGCATGACCCAGCCTCAGTACACCATCGAGATGTATGCAACCTACAACAGAAGCGTTCTGTTTTTCTGCATTGAACCTGGCCAAGGGACTTCAACCTTGCTTCACAAAACCGTCTCTACAACCAAAACTACTGAACAGAATCAGTCGATCTTTGTATCATTCTTCTTCTAGAAAGCTTCCGCTTCCACTGGTATCAATAGTTTTAACCCCCTGGTAGTGGAAGTATCCGGTTACATTTTTCTGGACCACCCCGTATAGTTTATCATTATCGTCGAGTTTCATAAGCTTGAATATTAGGTCAGTTGTTATATTCTTTTATATTCTTTGAATATTTGCCTAAATGTAATTTTTGGAACGCGTCAGTAATTTTAAAATTTTACTTTTGAATGAAAAAGACCCATTCACTCATAAATTATTGAATGGGTGCAATCAGTCAATAGAAAAAAATGAAATAATGAAATAGTAAGTAATTTTTAATTGCAAATAATCGTGGAGCTAGGCCTGTTGAAATATTTAAAGCCATCGTCAAATTTTTATCTTCTTGTCTGTCATTGCTGTCTGAAGAAGCATCATCTTCCCACTTGAGCATCGATTTTTCATCTCTGGGATTGTTTTGGTTTGCGAGTTGAAAATCTATGGATTCAAAATGTTTCAAGCGCAGCTAGGAAAATTCTCAGTGTTGTCGTGTTTGTGGGGGACGCGAGTCCGGTTCAGCCACGTCTTCACGTCTGCTACTCCACAGTTATACAATTTTCAACCAGGACAGGTAGGGGGCGGCCATGTAGATTTAGCAGAATGAGCGGATTCTGTACAAAATATGATATAATTTCATACAAAATGGAATTTATTGAATTCATTAAGTTTTAATTTGTTCGATAGTTCAGTCGGTAGCAGTCCGCAGCGCTGTATTACCGTACCTCCTTCCGTCTTCGGAGTTCAGGCATGGCAACGATCATCGCGGCATATACTTGCTTTTCCAGGTGCTTGAAGCCCAGAATCCGCTCATTCCGCTTATTCCACTCATTCCGCTTATTCCACTCATTCCGCTTATTCCACTCATTCCGCTTATTCCGCTCATTCCGCTGATTCTACATGGCCGTAGGGGGCATGATAAACAGGGGTAGGACTCAAGATAAATATCAATTTTCCCGCTCTTCCCGGTCCTTTTGCTTGGTAGCTAGCAGTGTTAACCACAGGCTATGAATCTCCCCAAAGTGTGTTTCCAAACTGACTTCAAATGGCGTAGCCTGACCAGGCTTATACACCTGACTTGTCAGCCCGCTTCTGAATGAAAAGATGATGTTTCTTCGTTTAATACTGCAGTACAACCTCTCTATTGCAGACACCCATGGGACTGGGCCCAGGTGTCCGCAATAGGTGTCCGCAATAGAGAGGTTATGCCAAATCGTCCGATAGGTGGATTTGAAGTTCCCACCTTGCAGGTCTTGGTTTTCTCTGTGTCGACATCTAGCGTAGAACCTTTAAACCTGTTGGCTGATCGGTATTTGCTTGTGATGTTGCGTTGAATGACGTGAGCTACTTTGGAACTCAAGAGAGTGAATAATCTCTCTAGTAAAAGGTGCCCCTTTTATTGCAAAATCTCCACGACATGTCATAATGTGTGAAAAAACACCACAATTTCTGTCCATCAGCCACCTTTGATTAATAATTAATTTTTTCTAATTTCTCTACTAACGCATATTTGCCACAACACTGACAAAACCGCGTGGATTTATGAGTGTCCGTTGACACAATACTCAATAGGCCTGTGTGATTAGTTGAAAAGATGACTAAACAAATGCCGCGGCTTAATTAGGATACAAAAACACAATGCCATGGGGTAATTAAGTTGATTAATTACGCAAATATCACACCTGTTAGGCCCACTTGACTCTCCAAGCGCACGCGGGAAACCATTGTTTTTGCCTACTGTCCGTAAGTGGGAGGGAATTGGACCAAAAATTGGCCATCGCCCTGTCTGCAATTCGGAGTAGAGAGGTGTCCGCCGTACAGAGGTTTTTGTTATTGGAAATGACTTAGAAAAAATCGGGACTGGCCGGACGTGTCCGTAATGTAGAGGTGTCCGCCTGGCAGAGGTGTCCGCTAAGGGAGGTTCTACTGTAATTTTTTCCTTGAATTTTTTGTTGTCATTTCAGACCACCATGCAGGCATTAAAGTGTCCATACTTAACACGCATCCCAGCAGCGGCGATCAAGCAGAATGCGAACAGTATCCTGTCACGGGCAAACAAATGCCCAGTGATGAGCCATATGATGAAGTATGCTTCGTGCCTCTCTGATTCGCCAATGAAAGGTTTGTATTCACAGCTTGATTTTGATAGCGCCCATTTAAAAAAAGAAGTGATTTCTGGATTCCAAACGAAAGTATTATGAGCAAAACCTAAAAATTGTTCTTACAACTGAAGTCTTGAAATTTGTCTGTTATAGCTATTTATCATACCCTGACAAATTTACCTAAACAAGGTTCTTTTAAATTCTTCCAAAATCAAGGGAAGAGAACCAGGGTGGCCCTCCTTTATAATCTTGCGTGTATTTTGAAGAAAAAAGTGTGAAAATGCATGAAACAAATCTTGCATGGCCTAGTAGGGTGATCTACCCATGGGATTAAATATCTAGATAACACGGAAAAAAAATCTCGAAATTCATGGAAATATCCTGTCTGCGAAATTTGTTTGTTCCACAGTATAATTGATAAAATAAAAAAATGCATGAGTGGCTGATCTGAGTATCCAGGTGCAGTGCTTTCAGGCCATAAAAAATCATTGAGTGTGATCTGTGACTAGGATCAGACATAGGTGCAGTTTTATTTATGATCATATACCACAAATATCCCTATAAATGAAGATTAAAAAAGGCCAAGGTTTGTCATTTTTGATCTGAATTCTCTCATGACGTGAAAACGTCAAGGGTGATGTAACATTTTAGTTGACAACGTCACACCCTCACAAAATCTTTGTTTGCGACGTGGTTGAATTCGAACGTGATAATGCATCGAAGCCAAAGGACTACACTGAAAATGATCTAAAAACGGGGCGATCGTCAACAGTCTGAGTCTGGATTGAACGAGATATTATGTTGGGCAATCGCATGCAATACAGATATTTTTATTAAACCTTTGTATTGCACTCTCTTGTCATGCGATATTAACTCTGCGCAGCTAAGAAGAGTTGGGGACTGTGTCTTCTTATAAAAGCTGGTCCCTGGTGCACTATAGGCCAAATCAAATGGGTGAAGGTGCCTCCTAGTCCTGGCCTCGTTACCTCGACTTGCACCTAAATGACCTGTTTTGTTGGGGCGCCTCTTTTGCAACTCAAATGCACTTCCCAGCAACATATTTCAAGAATGCGGTCTAAAAGGCTCATTTTAGTATTAAAGAAACTAAGAAAAAAATTTAAAATGGGCAAAAATGTATCAATCAAATTGGCAGGTCAAAATTGCCTGTCAAATGACTATGTGTTAAATTTTGACTGACATATTCTTTTTGGGGAAATTTTTTATTTTGAACATTTTAATTTCATGGCCCAATTTCTGTCATGTTCTGGATCATCCTGGTGTAATCAGTGGTTTTAATTATACTTCGCCTCTCGATATTTCAAACCCCTGGTGAAATCCATGCCTTCCTGTGGCGAGTTAATAGCAGCAGGAAAAAAAGTTGTGTTCCCGCTCTGTATTAAAACCGGGTTTCGCTCGAGCAACATGCACAGTGCCCTTCCCACGCAAAAATCATTATCAAAGCGATCTTAGAATAACAGTCTTCAAGTTAAATGAGAGTTTCTGAGTGGAAGCCTATTGTCAATATGATCTATCGTTGTTAACTTAGAGTACTGATCTGCACCAGACTTTTGAACAGGAATTAAGTTAAAGTAGGTAAATTTTTAACTTAACTTCAAAATGAGCAAATGAACAATTTTTGAATCAAAAGTTATGTTGCCTGTGTAAATTTCAGATGTCCCCCGAGATAGACGTGCACATAGTCCCAGCAGCTCTCCTATCAAGCTCAATAGGCAACAAACTTGGCAGAAATGTCTTGAGGACAAGCTTATCATTCCAAAAGCGCCTGGCATGTTGTATATCGTTTCTAAATCGTTTTTCATGAGCATAATTTTGTTGCCGTTATGTTCTGCTTGTTTAAATAATGCGACTGCAATCTTCAGTCTCAATTAAGTTTGGCTTGCTATGTTTGTCCGTTGCTGTTGTCAAAACACAAAAAACAAAATATACTACTGGTATACGGTGTTGTCAACACAACGGTGGCAGGAGTGAAAGAAATGTTGCGACATGATGGTGATGTTCGCAATACATTGACCACTGCATTACTAGTTTGACAGCTGATTTCTAAATGGTCTTGAAAATTGTATCTTTCATGACATTGTATTAATTGAACTGGATCCTAAATTATTCTACTGATTTCAATTTGATCTTGGTTTTGAAAGTATTGGCAATAGAAAGTTTGGTCCACCGCACCAGCCAGTTCATTTTGCTGCAGCTTTTTCAATTTTTATGCTATTAAGATTGAGAAGGATGTTTACAGCATTCCATTGCAATGAATCACATATCACCAATGAATCACATATCGCCAAGTATATCGACCCGAATGATAGATATACATTTGAAATTGTAAAGCAATGGAATGTGTGGTCCACAGCATCAACAGTTTTGCTGCAATTTTTTTATGCTGTTGAGGAGGATGTTTACAGCATACCATTGTCTTCCATTAGAGTTTTAAAACTGTTGGCCACCCCATTCCAATTTTTCTCGAGAACTTATCATGAAGGCCTCCCTGAGTCATTAAGCCATCAGGCAATGCACCCTGATGACTCAAAAACCCTTCAAAATGCATTTTTAACTCTCTGCCTATAGCAGAGAGTTTATATGGTGGTATGGAATGACGTCTGTTAGTCTGTGAAGTCGTAAACATTGTGCCGGACCGAACAGCGCACCTCCATCATGTAGTTCCCCAGAGTGTTCACTTCACAAGTTCCACTGGCACTGGCGTATTTATTAACTGTATTGCATGCTGAATATTAATAACTCTGAATCAGCGTCCATCTGTGTTACCCAGAATCTACGGACTTTCGAAAAATATAAATCTGAATATAAATCTTCGTACCGCGTAGTAATTAAAAAATGCTATTTTTAGTTTCGCACATGTACATGCTTCACGATCGTTTCGGCCTCATGCCGTTGTAGCGTGGTCGTTTCGCCCTCAGAGATTTAGTTTCGCTCTAATGCCGTTGCAGCATGGTTGTTTCGTCCTCAGTAGATTTATTGTTTAGCCATGCAGGTTTGGTTGAATATGCCCAAGGAATATGCCGTAAAGTTGGTAAAATGAAGATGAATTGATGTAACGACCAATGGTGTACGAATTTAAGGGAGAAACTGTAACCAAAATAGGGCCAAAAAGCATGTGTGAAAATGAAGATGAATTGATGTAACGACCAATGGTGTACGAATTTAAGGGAGAAACTGTTACCAAAATAGGGCCAAAAAGCATGTGTGAAACAACCCAGTTATCTTGTGTAGCGCCAGTTCGTAGGTCCATTTAGTCAATGTCCGCGATACTCGGAACATTTCGCATGAAAATAGTCTGTACAAAATATTCTTTATGCCTAGACTGTGCTTTTAATAAAATAGCCTTTATGTGTTGTTTTTGTTCGGATATTGTACTTTCGCCCGCCCAGAAAACTAGATTTTTGTGACCTGCTAAATCGTTGCAGCACTGAGTGCCAGCCGGACTATTTTCGATAGACATTTTCGATAAACATCTTCATCTTAGACTCATTTTGTGGTCATCACCTATCCCAAATGTACATAAGTGCACGTACCTTCCTCAAAACCATGCCCCAAAAACTTCCTGTCAACATAGCAGGTACCCCCAGATATTAATTCGGCAGAGAGTTTGCTGGCAGTAGCCAGCTCTAGTTAAGTGCATGAAACAGAAAAAAATACCTGTAAAAAAGTATCAAAAAACTAAATTGGCATCCATGCAAAAGCCTGAAAAAACACTGGTCGGTCCAACTCATTCAAATGAAAAACCATGGAAACACTCACATCAAGCTCATGACCTGAAGATATTGGACGCAATCAACTTTCCACTTCTTTTGCCCTTGAAAAGACAAGAAGGGGTTTCTGCTATTTATTTTCTTGCAACCTTTGTCTATTTTTACAGATCCAGAAGAAGCTTCAAGTGCTTTGAAGAGGTGTCCTTTCATTGTGAAGAAGGTTGAGACGTTTGAGAATGGCGATAAAAGTGATAAAGATGTAATCGACTTGGCTTCGAAAGCTGTGGTGGAAGGTAAAATCTCTTTATCAATTTGGCGCTGTTAAATTGTCTGCCTTAAATTGTCCGCTTTGAATACTCTTCTTTCCAAGCCGACATACTTGACACTGCAGACAAACAAATTTTATTGTAGTGATAGTTGACAGTAATTTGCAATGAATGATAAAAAACCCGTTTGTCTGTTGGTAAAATTGCTTGACGCATCTACCTGCATAAAATGAAATAGACTTGATATTTATCAGTCTTCCCTGTGTGCATTGATCTGGTAGACAAAACCACAGACACCAAAATTTTACCTAAAGGTTCATTCTTATCCATGTTGTAGTCAGGCTGAGCACCAGGCCCCTTGGGCCTCTTGTTATTTTATTGCGCATGTCAGCTATTTCAACAGTCTTGTTAATTCTCTCGGTGTGTGGTATGGTCCTGTTGGACGAGTGTCGTATCTATTAATATGAAGGTAGATTTCCATGCCTATTATTTTCAGAATTGAAGGAGAATAATATCGACCTTCCCAAGGACTGTCCTTTGTCTGCATCCAAACTTGACACCAAGTTGACGCTGTCTGATGCTGCATCTGAAGATAATAATACTTCGAGGTGTGAAGTAGGAGGTAATGATTACTTACAATTCAATCTCTCCAACGACAAGACATTCTTTCTGATGTTACATGGCTGATTTTAGGCGGATTGCAGACTTCTTGCTACATGCTAAAATCGATAGCTGGATTGGAAAGATTTCTCTCTCAACTTTCTGTGGATCTTTGAATTGTCAAAATTTGACCAGAAATAAGCATTATAAACTTGGAGGCACTTTTGTGCAAGAGAGTGTAAACGAAATTATTTTTACAATAAAAGAATTTCGAGGCTTTTTGCCTTTGGTTAGCCTGTGATGTTTTCCTACCGTCTTTATGTTCAGGGTCAAATCCAGACAAGTGCGACCTTGTCAAGGTGCTGAAAGAGAAGTATGCGGTGCAGACGGAGCCGGCGCTGGAAAAGTTGTTCCAGCGGTCGAAGGATGAAAAGGCGGTGTTGTTGCATGAGGGGCCGTTGGAAGTCGATGAGGCTGAAAGGGGTAGTGGTATGTGTTATTGCATTTTCTGTCGCCCAACACAAACATCTAAGCAGCAAAGACAAATAATTCTCTAACAGTTTCACAGTGACCTCTTGGCAATGATGTTGCCAAGATTATGGAAATTGCCTCTTTTGTGGTCAAGCTATTAATGGGTTGTCCAGATGGCACATGAATGATAAGAAAAAGCTTTCTGTTCAGATTTAGATGTGCAAACTCATCACAATTTTCATTTCCGTCCTTGTTATCAGAAAAGACTTTCTTCGATTACGATGGTTTCTTCGTCGATCGTATCGCTGCAAAGAAGAAGGACAACACTTATCGTGTCTTCAAGAAGGTCAGACGCCAGGCTAATAATTACCCCCATGCGAAGGAGTTCTCGGGGAACGAGAAGAGCGTCAAAGTCTGGTGCAGTAATGATTACATGGGCATGACTTTCCATCCAAGAGTTCAAGAAGCGGTTATGTAAGTGGGAACTTTTGTATTGTCATTTTACTACTATTGCTCAGCTGGCTGAGTGGTGCAGTGAATCACGCCATGGGCAAGTCCTGAAAATTTGGTAGAAAATAAGTTCCGTTTGACAGATTGGCTGGCAATGGGAAAACAGTTGTTTTTTTGGTTGGTAATATGGGGGTGCCGATTTCCAAAGATGAATTTTACCGGTGTGTAAAGGATAGGAGGCGAAGGGAATGGCTGAACTGATGTCATATGTTTTTTTGGAGACGTTGGGATTTGGGAGCTGAGAATTGGAACAGAAAGTTAACCTGAACATTTTAGATCTTTGATTTTAACCAGCAACTGTCGATGAGGAAAACCAGCATCAGTGTTCATATAAAACGTCACACAGGCCAGGATAATAAAAAAACCAACTGAGTGACCGGTCCGAGTCGCCGGATCAGCACGAGATGATTTTCTACGGCATCTGAGCCCAAGACGAGGGACCGATCACGAAATCGGGGTTTTTTTATTTATAATATATCTAAAAGGCAATTTTTTCAATATTTTACCAAAAAACTTCTGACGTGAAGACGTCAAGTATGACGTAATTTTTAAGTTGATGGCGATGTGATGACGTCGCGACCACACAATATCCTCGACGCGAGGAATAAATTTATGATGTCAGAAATAGCAACAATGAAAGTGTTCCAAAAGAGAATCGTATTACAACAATGCAGGGTCCTGACCGCACAAGAACATTTCTCATGCAGTCTGGATATCATTACTGCATTGGCGGACCGTGCCTCTTCCGCAAATCTTTCTCAAAGTACACTCTGCAATGATATCAAGAGAGGCGAGTACAGCGTTATCTTATAAAAGTTGGTCTTTTGTACACTGTCCTTGATTTTTGTCAAGTTTAGATGTTTTTTTTCATTTATCAGTACACATAGTCATAGGTTATATGATAAAGTACGGTACAATAACATGTTCATACTGTTGATTTTCAGGCCGTAAATTTCCCTGCGGTACTTTTTAAATGACCCCCGAGTCATTTTATCCACTTTGAGAAAGGCCATAATATGACTGCAAATGACTTATTAAAGTTGAATGATATTGAACTCCAGAAAACCTTTTTTAAAAAAAGTGGAAATTATTGAAAAATGCCGCAGAGAGCTCATTTCTCCACAGCAATTTAAAAAAAAAAAATGCTGCGGAGAGGTTATCGCAACTTTTGAGGGCTGATTTTCACTTTCAGGTTTTTTTTCGAATGTTCTGCTTCAGCCCAGTCATATGTGTAATTATACATTTAACCAATGAACAATTAAACTAAAATAGACCAATTCTTATAAAACTTCAACAATTAATAGCTTGTTTTTCAAAATGGTCTGTGACTAGAATGGGGCCGATCCACTTAGGTTTCTGCTATTTGTCTGATTTGGGATGTGAATAATTAAACAGGAAGATTCACATGGCACCAGACATAATGAGCTGGCCTGTCCTTTTTGGCTCAGCGTAGAGGAGTCTATACGATAGCGCTGAGTGTTGTCTGTCTTTTTCGTCTGTATTCAGTTTCGAAAACAGTGGCACGTTTCTTAACTGCCTGAGCTATGAACTTGAAACTTTGTGCACAGGACCCCCCAGGTCAGGTGACCTCTGACAATGAATTTTGGTCCGATCTGATACTTTACTTGGCCAGAAGTGGAAACTTAAAAAGTGTGATATCTCTAATATGAGTGACTTGTTTTCGATAACATTTTTATGGTACATTCTCCAAGTAAGGATACATCACATGTAATACCGACTTTGGTTTGACCTGTATACTATACATGTAGCATGTTTCTTAACCAGTATGAATTCCTAACCACCAAATATCTATATATGGTGAGCACAATGGCCCCTGGTCGTTTCATTTACCTATCAGTTCAAAATGCAGTTTATCAACTTTTGTCTATGTCTTAATTGGAATACAATAAACAATACTGAGCTATACTAAAATTTTAAAAGCGCTTTTAAATCACTTTTTGGAAAAGTTTCTCTTAAAATTGGGTCGGATGCATCATACAGACATAAAGTTTTTTTCATACTCCTCACTTCTGCCAAAGGTACTTACCGTAGTTGAACTCAGGACATTGGGAATTCAGGATGTGACCAGAACACATTTACCACAAGATAGTGATGTTGCACTACACTAATGCCTTGGACACACTAGCGTTTTATGTGAATTGACTTGTGCATAATTTAGACTTGAATATGCATTGGGATGTCACACTCAAGTCGGTTTGTATCGTTTTCAAACCGCTTTAACGAATATGGTTCTTTAATACGCATCAACGAGGTCTCTTTGGCCAAGCTGCATTGGAATTTGTAGTGTGGCATAATACGCATTAAGGATTGCAGTTGCACTGCGCAGCGTCACTTCCTCTTCCGCTCACCCAGATGATGCAACCTCAGTCAGCATCCCCTGACGTCGACGTTGTCCATTCAACTGAAAATACATAAACATATAATTGTCATAAATTGCTGATAAAAATTATTATTTTCATCATTTCCATCGCAACGGTTTGCTCTCATGGGCACATGCATCTTGGATCGAGCGCGGGAGTGAGTTGAACGGTCTAATTATACATGTAGATGGTGTACAGTTACTCTGCATTCAGCGTGACCTGTTTTAAACCAGAGGGCGTTGTCCAGAAAACAGTTTCAATTTGCCTTCAGTGTGAAGGTAGCACTAATTATCCACTGGGAAGGCCTAGTTAATGCTGAAGAGTAATGCTCTGTTTCAAAAACTCTGTTTCTTAACTGCTGGGGCTACGAACTTGAAACTTTTACACATGACACCCTCAGGTCAGGTGACTCTGACACTGAATTTCGGTCTGATCTGATTCTGGCTTATTTATAAACATTTTGCTTCTAGCTGATAATAGACATTTAAATCGACTTAGAACTGAACGTCTTCTTCTTTGCAGACGTGCTGTCAAAGAGCAGGGTGTGGGGACCGGCGGTACCCGGTCCATCTCGGGCAACACCATTCACCACGTTGAACTCGAGGCTGAGTTAGCGGAGCTCCATCAGAAGGAGGCGGCGTTACTCTTCACGTCATGTTACGTGGCAAATGATTCAACGCTGTTCACGCTTGCGAAGGCCTTGCCTGGTAAGAACAGAATTAAAAATCATTTCTTGATAGTTGGTTTTTCGAAACTCCTGAAAGATGCAGGTTTTCACTCTCCTATTCGTTTTGGCTTTGGCGTTTCTGTTTCTCATAGGCCTATTACATGTTAGATAGATAGTTAGTACAGGCATCCCTCAACCTGCTGAATAGTGTCAACACAGTATTTCAAATTTTGATGCTTATCTTTTTATTGCCATCTCTTGGTCATTTGATTCACGCAAGCTGAACATCGGTCACCAAAACACTGTCTAATGCCGTTTGTGCTGAATTGTATTGTCTTGTGGGTGAAAAATATGGGCATTTAAAATACCTGGGTGACACTACGACATCTTTCTTGCATTTTACATTGTACCTGTAGGCCTATGCCATCATTTTTTCCTAAATTGTGGCATTTTTTTTTCACCTATTTTGTTTGCACCTCGAATAGCTGATTTAACTGCCCGATGTAATTCATATCGCAATTACTAATAGTTTGGCACGGAAATTGGTCAGGTGTGATTTATCTCGCACTTCAGGTGTCTCACTTCTCAATTGCATTTTAAACATGTTAAATGCGATCTAATTACTCTTTAAAATTTAGCTTTTTACTTCATCGTTATGACACCATTTCAGTAGGCTGTGTGAATGACATAAAAAGCACCAAACTATGTAATTGCAGTCAGTGTTGCTTTAATGAATTGACACATTCTTTTTCAGGGTGTCACATTTTCTCTGATGCGGGCAATCATGCATCCATGATACAGGGCATCAAGAACAGCGGTGTGCCAAAGCATATTTTCCGTCATAATGACCCTGAGCATCTCGAAGAATGCTTGAAAAAGATCCCAGTATCGACTCCTAAAATCGTTGCCTTCGAGACTGTCCATTCGATGACTGGTAGGTGGAAGACATCCGTTCTCTTTTTAGCATGCCGTTGGGGAGTGTCAACTGATGAATACTGAATCCAGTGTGCTGATGAATACTGCATGCAGTGTGCTGTCGCTTTGTTAGAGAAGTACATGTATCAGGATTTGTTCATGAGGTCTAATTAAAAGAAAATTACAGGGATAAACTCGGGAACAAATCACTGTGTAGAGGTGGCCCACCTCTGCCCAGAGTAGTTATGGACTTGAAATCAACTGTTTTCATCCATATTTTGTTCTTTTGCAGGCGCTGTTTGTCCCCTGAAGGAACTCAGTGATGTCGCCCACAAGTATGGTGCCATGACGTTTGTGGACGAGGTCCACGCTGTTGGTCTATATGGTATGACAGGTGCCGGTATTGCGGAACGCGATGGCTTGCTGGAGCATATAGATATCATGTCGGGGACATTAGGTGAGTGACTGCGATCATGTTTAAATCTCATGAATAATCAAAAGGAAAGGGCCTATTTTGTGAAAAAGGCAGCAAATTTATAGATAAATGAAGTGACTTCTTGTGACACAAATGTTGATGTTAATCGAATTTAATGTTGAGGATATCTTTTCCAGGAAAAGCTTATGGCAATGCCGGGGGATATATAGCTGGTTCTGCTAATTTTATTGATACCATTAGGAGTTATGCTGCAGGATTCATCTTCACGACTGCCCTGCCTCCGACAATCATTGCTGGAGCATTGGAATCAGTCCGTGTAAGTTTCTTTCTTCAGTGCTTTACATCATTAATTTTGTCTGAGCTTCTAATCTTGTGATGGTCATTATCAAAGGGTAGTATGTAAACACTGAAACGTTTCAAAAGAAACTGGTCAAACGAAACAAGTCAAATAAATGGTCAAAACGTGAAAATGAAAATGCACTATGTGGATGTGTCGTTTTTCAAGGCTCTGTTTTGTATTTTTACCGCATAAAAGCCACAGAAATTCAAACAGAAAGCGATTAATTATAAATAGATTTACCACAGTCCGTTCAGCTCTTTCACAATTTAGATAAACCAGTATTTCCCCTCGTAACCTGCCCCAATATTTAGCGCTATCGTATACTTTAACGACAATAACGACGATTTAATGGAACACGTTGAATTGAACATGTCCAATTTTGCCTTGAACTCTTTCGAACGTAGCACTCAGACACGGAGCATCAGCAGATCAGAGGTCATAGCATTATTCATGTTATTCCCCATTTCATCTGGCATTTCCCTGCCCTAATTGGCCGCCATTATTGCCGAATGTGCTGGATCCACTTATTTCATTATTACAAGATGTTCAAAGCATATATTGATGCGAAACTTTAAGACATGATAAGGGTGGTTCATTGAAACATTTCAATTCAATTGTAATTGTTTAATTTTAAACGCCATAACCTTTTGTTATTTCGTCCCCAAAGTGAGTAAGAATCTGTGGCCGCGGCCATTTTCAGTTCAATTACACTGCGTGATCGCAATGCATAATGTACAGTGTTCCGCCAACATGGAAGCCAATTCGGGCAGAGATAATATTTTGAATATTAACTCTGCTTTTGGAGATTGGCACGGGGACGAGGCCGATTTACCTTTTTGCGCTGAAAATGTGGAATACCAAGGCGGGTCGCCGTGTTGCAAACAATTTACCAAATTCATCGCCTAAAAATAGATCTAGACTATCAAATTACGCAAACAGAATTATTGTAATCATTACAACATATCATGAGTATAATTATACGGTAATATTAATTTTTATGCCATATTTTTATTTTTGACTCGTTTTGTTTGACCTGTTTCTTTTGAAACGTTTCAGTGTTTACATACTACCATTATCAAAGGCTTTCCACGTTATGACAATAATTAAATGGTCAGGGTCCATGTTCTCACCTGTTGATAGGATTAAAATACAGACATTATTGACACCTGCATGGTCGGTCACATTGATGAGAATTAGTCAAACAAGTGAGCGATGTCAACATTACAAATTATAGATGTAGGACAAATGATGCTGAAACTGCAAACTGTGGTAGGTGTATGGCATTTACTTACTTGACTTCTTTCTCCAGATATTGAAAGGCGAGGAAGGCAGATGGTTGCGTCAACGCCATCGGGAGAATGTCACGCACTTGCGAAAGATTTTGATGGAAGCAGGTCTACCGGTCGTTCATTGCCCGAGCCACATCATTCCAATCAAGGTAAATCACTTTACAAGCTACTGCTTTGGGTATGTTTTTGTCAGGGTTGTTAAGAATTTGGAACTGGTGCTGACAGTGGACACTATAATCCATACTTTCTTCTAAACTACACAGTGTTAATCTGAAAATATAAGAAGGAAAGTTAACCCCTATTAGGTCCAGAACAAGTTTGATAAACTTTTGATTGAAATGTCTGTCGTGACCTGTTTGAAATTTTTCCGTTTGACTCGCAATATAAATCTTACATGCCAAATTTTCGCGGATGTATTTTCGTGAATAAAACACAAATCTTTTATTGGAGAAACTAAAAGGGATTTTGTAATCTGTCAAAATAAAATTGTCATTGTTTTTAGAAAGTTTTTGTGAATTGCAAAAATAAAAGGAATGAAATGACTGTTTACTGTACCGTACTTCACTTTCCGTGGCAATATTTAAATCATGTTATTCATGTTTTTAACTTCCTCTTGGTTGACAGATTGGTGATGCAGCTCTTTCTACCAAATTGTCCAACGATCTAATCGAGATGACTGGCAACTACATCCAGGCAATCAACTATCCAACCGTTCCGCGTGGTGAAGAAATGCTGAGGATAGCCCCCTCACCTCACCATACAGTGGAGCAGATGAATGAGTGAGTATTGGCAGATACATCTCAAACTTGTTTTGAAGGGGTAAGCCGTTCCTAATCACTGGTGGTCCAGGAAAATCATAAGTGCTGTACACAATGCCAGACATGCAGTTCACAATGCCGTGGTACAGTTATCATACATACGAATTTGTTGAAACTTGGTATTTGTTGTATTTGCATATCTGTCTACAGAACGGCAATGCTGAAATTTAAATTTAGTACATATTTACGCGTCGGCAATTTTCAAAAGGCATAGACCTTAAAAAAATGTAGTGAAAATCTCAGCTTGTGTTAAAATAACATAAGTAGTCGTCAGACTTATTTCAGTGGGGTGTTTCTTTTTCGTTCCAAAGTGGACATTTCTGGGTGGTTTGTTTAACATCTGTTCTTCAAATTTTTCAGACTTTTGAAGGACCTCGTTCACGTCTTCAAACACAACAACATCGATCTGACATCACCAGTCTGCCAGCCGGAGTGCGAGTTTTGCCAAATGCCGCTGAAATTTGACATCCTCACAGCTGTGGAAAATATAAGTTCCGAACTTGCAGAGAGATTTGCTGAGACAAATGGAGGCCTCCTGGTTTCTTCTTCATAAGCTATTTCCCTGAGAGTGACCAACCTAAATAAAGAATAAATCCAAATATTAAGAAATTGTTTGAAAAATCTGGCTTCTTTTGAAAAAAACACAGGAATCATGAATTGATGTTAAGACTACTATTAAGTTTTTGGTATAGAATATTTTTGTTGTGAGGTTTGAGTGATGTACTTAAAGTACTTAAGATATGTGTACCTAAAGATTTAGATACTTTAGAAATGAGCCTTCAGAGATTTTATCGATAGCATGAAATTATGACCTTTCTGTTTAATAGGTTGTCTTCCTAGCCGTGGTATAAAGCTTTCTGCATCTAGGGGCTAAACAAATGCATGGCTTTCCTTATACCATCATATCATCATAAGTTCCTCGCCATGAAATGCTTGTGTTGAGATATTGCTAACTTAGCTTTTACATATCTAACAAATTGCTTTAGCTTGTTTAATAGGTAGAATTAATGTATTGCACAGATATGATTAACTATATATAATAAAGTATTTATCTTTTATGCTTATGCGATAGTTGTTATCTTTCTACTGCTGTTCCTCTTGCTAAATGCACGTGCTTGTAGAAATACATCATCCAACGGCCAGCTTTCTCATGGTTGAGGTATTGCTGTCCATACTTCTATCAAGCTTTTTCCACAATCCTGCTTAAATCGCTTGGGCATCCCGGAGTGCGCTTGAGGATGGAGCAGCTCCAAAGCACATCACCACCCTGTGGAATCGGCAGCACCCTTTCCGGGCTTCTCTTAGGCCGAACAGAATAAATGTATTGTTTCTTGTCGTCGTAACAACCAAACTCAACACAATGCAGCCCCGACCCCCACCCCGCAAGAAAAGTATATTGTGAAATTACTCCACCCCCCCTTCCCCCCCGGACAACTAAAGATCTTTCAACTGACTGAAAGAACTTTGGCCTAAAATCTCAATTCTGCCATGCATGAACCCTTCTTCAATAGGCTGAACATGCTGAATACAATCGATGTAAAAACACAAATGATAAAATAAAAAGTTTTTTTGACCATCCTAACCTTAAGTTTTTGGGCTGTTGCAGGCATCATGACATATATTCTGTTGGGCCTAACCTCTCGCATCATCAACGGCCAGCTTTGCAAGGTTGTGGTCCTCTGTCCATGCTTGCTCTATCTCGGGTTCTGCAATAATAGAGAAGTTAGGATGAATGACTCCAACTCGTCTTGGGGGGGGGGGGGGGGGGAAATTGCAGTCACTTCCAAGACATCTTCAATTTAACCAATTTTGAAGAACAATTTCACACTGATGAACCACCTTTATAAGAATATCTGAACAATTGAATTGGAAGTGTGTATAAGCCGCAAATAATGAAGTCCATTCCAAGTTGGGAGCGGCAGCCCTGACTTCCATCATTTCAAATATTCCGGTGTACAAAGATTTCATAACAATTTGAAAAAGTTCTTCAATTTAGCAAAGTCGAAAGCATTACTATACAAATGTGCGATTTCAGGTACATTGACCTGACACAAATCCACTGTTGCGAAGTGTGTTGATGAAGGGTAACGTGATCATTAAATAAAAAAACAAACCACATCAATTCAGGGCATCAATTCCAATAATGTTTATTTTTCGAGCAATTACTTTGGCCATTGATTTGCCATGGTTCGACTGACGGATTTCCATCTGGATCAGAGAGGGGGGTGAAGATGGAGAGATGAAGTGTCGGTAAATAGCATTTAAAATCGTTCGAATTACAGTTTACTTGTGAGACACAAGCGAGATAAATCAAAACTGACAAATTTCTGTGCATAAATATTGGCACATGAAATACATTGGGCTTTTAAATTGGCTATTCAAGGAAAAACATCAGCGCCAAAAACATACGTCGGCAATGTTGGTGAAAATGACGTCAAAATTTAAGGACATCATGGAGTCGCCCACAGTCGGGCACCTGCGAAAATGACACACTTCGCCTCGACAGTGGTCGTTATGATGCAATATACAATCTTGTGACGTCACACCATGTAAATGGCAGCCACCATGGACCAGTGCGTTTTTTTGGTGGCAATTGCCAGCCAAACATAAATACACCCATAGTAGGCATATGCAACCCGATATCCGCTCAGAAATTTCTGTGGCGTTTTAAATGCTCACTGTGGTTAAGGTGATGAAGAGGAGAGCAGCTCCAATCTAAATCTATTCACTCTTTAAGAATTGTTGCACACCGTTGGGCGTATTGTATACTTTCAGTTTTCTGACTGTGGCGTGGCTATGTGAGGAACCGTGCACGGATTTTCAAAAGTTGGGTTTTATTTTAGGTAGTAAAGTGCATTGAATCCATTGAATTTTGCCATCGAGTGAAATTTTTTTTTTCTGGGGCAACATATTGATGAATATTTCTGTATTTATCTCATGACATTCTACCAATACTTCATCCTTAATTTTCTTCCCACCATCAACTGATTTTGACGCATGGCTTAAGGATCGACTACCTCATCATGATGAGTACTCCAGTGATGGGATTACTCGGGAAGATGCTGCTATTTTAGGTGCTAAAGAAGCTTTATGTTAGCACGTCACTGCCTCTTGAGCTGCTTTCCTATAAATTGCCAACTAGCTGGTTAGTAGGCCACATATTCATCTACTCTTTGGTTTGCGGGCACCAGAAAATTTTAAAAACTCTAAAATTTAGATACAAATGAAAATGACAAGTGAAGTCTGTTAATAAATGTGATCTAATAAAATAAAATAAGTATCAAAAGCTCATGTAATCCACCAGGGCTGAGTTGTTCAAAACCACGTTCGTTTTAACGGCGCTGTTAAGTCTTAACGTGGAAATTTTGTTGGGATTAACTGAAAGAGTAGCGTAACCATAGCCAGTCTCAGGTTGGTTGCTCTAAGGTAAGGGATAACGTGACTTTTGTGCTTTCGAACAACCTGGATGCCAGCTCTTTTACAAAACATTCTCCTATACTGCTGTTAATTGCAAAACATTTGCAGGCACTTTATTTTTGCAAACTGCAAATAATCCTGAATAATGCCTTTATAACTTCTGACCATGATTATTGCTGACATTGTTGGTTTTATTTTCCTGTCTGGTCCAATAAAACTTTGGTTACCTTTCAGCTTCATTGCCCTTCAGCCAAACATCTAGAAAGTGTGGCCTCGCTAGAAATAAACTCAGGTCCCTTGGTTGTGTTACGTTTAATGTGTTCGCTGTTGTGTATTAGAATATCAATGTACGTGTAAACATGCATTATTGCTTTGTCAGAAGAGAATTTTAATCATCATCACCATCATATTTGGTTTTGTCTTTGGAAAGGCCAAGAGCAATAGCATGAATTAGAGTCTGTCGCTATTATGTATTTTTGACGATTCTTTGTGAGCCTCGAGTTATGCAGTGGAATTATCTTTAGCTTTATGCTTACTTTTATAGAAACTCAGTCATACAGATGAATACTGCTATAAAGAGGGGTGAGAGGCAAGACCACAATTGATTTTTTAAGCCTTTTAGCAGTTAAATTGTCAATGTTTGACCGCGACGCATCAAATAATGCGTGCGGTTGTGAATCTGAAATTTAGATTATGTTATTCCGAACAGTCGGGCAAGTAAATGGTGAAAAATAAACTGGTGATTGACCACGGAAATTTTTTGATAATTGACAAATTAGACAGACTTTGATATTTCCACTCTTTTCAGCCAACTGGCAGAAAAAACTCAAAACACGCCCCCTATTACCAAATTAGCAAAAATCGAAATTAATTTTTTCATCAAATAATTTCTTTATATCTGTAGACTTGCCACAGCAAATATTTTTTCAATACCTCTCCAAATATGTACTTGAGAGTTAAAAACGTGCACTCGTCTAATTGATAGGCCTCGACCCTCCAACCTATGAATATTCATTAGTGGTCTTGTCTCGTGAGTGCAATATTTTGAGCTGAGGGGGGCTGAAACCCTTTAAATTTTAAAAATCTCCCAAAAAGGGGAAACTGGAGGGGTAGCGCTTTTAAATTCAGAACGTTATCATTCTATCATTGCTTGTTGATGAAACCTTGTTGAAATAACTTTCTGTGAAATCGCCCATTTGTATAGTGATGCCTTAGACTTTGCTAAATTGAAGAACTTTCTCAAATTGTTATGAAAATCTTTGTACACAGGAATATTTGAAATTCTAATCCGGACAGGTGGAAAACGTGGCATCCTCATGATGATGTCTTTTTTGTCATTGTTGTAGAATGCGTTATCCATGGTCGTATCCCAGAGGGAACGGAAAAAGCGCTACAGCTGAAATACATTTTCAAAATTGAGTGCGATATTTGGAAATGAACCCCCCTTTTGAAAAACTTGGGGACACCCATGGAACTATCTTACTCAAATGATTTCCCTTCGAGCACTACCAGAAATATGTATCTCTATGTAATCTTGTGTAATAAAATCTTATAATGAACAGCGAAACATATAAGGCAACATTGTAAAAAGTATACGCCAGATACCAAGGGAAATTAGGTCTGATTTAGAATTTAATAAACGATAGTATAGAATTTGATTTAAGACCAATTAGGTCAGATCTTAATCAGTTATTAGCTTTCTGCACCAAAATTAATCAGCTGTGTGCTTTTGATTGATTGTGACATTAATATTGGATGAAATTATTACTTGTGCTTTTAAAAATTTGTTTATGTAGTTCGGAGTCTATGACCCATGTTCCAGTATTTTATTTCTTTGGATCAGCAAATTAGATGTTATTATTATAGAGATTGTTACTTTAGAATTGTTTTAACACCTAGGGCGCCGAGTGGTTTAACCTGAATGTCTCTATTTTACTATATGATTGGAGAAAGAAAACCCTATGTCTCAAATGAGTGGTCTAGTAATACATAGCGTCCATTGCAAGCATTGCAGTTCCCTGGTAGTGTACCTGGGGACGCAACAAATTCTAAGGTAAGGTATGGAGTCGACAATCACCACGTGACAATCGCCACATTAGGTGGCCATTTTTATGATGCAACTATAGTGTCATACGATGTCGCATGCTAGACGGGATTGTCCTTTACCTTTATCGCACAATATACACTATATATCTAACTGTACGAACTTTAAAATTACACTAAATATACACTATCTAACTGTACGAAATTAAATTTTTTATAATTATATGTGTAATAACAATATTATGTTGCACTTAAAAATGCAGACAAAACCATGATGCAGACTCAAATATTCTCATGCAGTCATTTTAAAAGAAGTCTTTCATTAAAAAAGCAGTGTCTTTCAAGATCCTTTCCTCTATGGACAGGTACATATAGGCACAGCCATTTTGGCTAGAACTTGAAATCTTAAGGCAATAAGAACACTTTCAAAACAAAGTAAATGTCAAGTTCAAGGGTGGGAATCAGTTCTTTTTTTCCGGAGAACAGACCCGGTGTGCAAGGGATAGTAGTCCTAGGGCTGATAGTCCGTGTAACAATAGCCCGCGTTGCTAAATGTTTTGGTTAGGGTTAGCGGTACAATAGATCATGCTGCTTAATAGATCAAATACAATGCTATCGGACTATGACTCCAGGGGGACTATATCCGCTGTCACACCGGCCCACCCTTAAAATTGGAATTCAATTCATTCTGCAAGAGCTCTAATTGCTTTAGGATTCCAAGTTCCAGCCAGAATAGTCAGGTGCCTATATCTATCATCAACCCTTAACTAACATTACTGGAACAATTCTGTCCAGATGCTTTTTTGGCCTGGCAGAGCCAATAGGTTCCTTGTCATAATGTCAAGCATCGATTCGAGGCCAAATTCAAATTCCACTTGCATCAGTTTGAAAAGTTACTCGAGGGCATTTTAATTTCCATCACATATCAAGGACTAACATTCACTCTTACCGAGTAACAACATGGGCATTGCAATTATCGCACAGACAACAGATACAATTTGAAGGAGTTATAGCCTGTTGGGTAAAAAAAATTCTTCAGGATGCTGTGTTTTGGTGCATCAGAAATTGTACACAAACGTTGTACTTACGGTTTGTGCACTTTCGAATAAGTATTTGTTCATGCCCTACTAAGGAACTCTGAATTGTGGCTCAGACATTTATCTTCACAGTTGTTTTCCATATCGTATTGCCCCCTCTCTCCCCTCCCCACGGCGTAATATACCTTAGGGGCAGTGTGTGCGTTCGTTTATTAATGTGTCTGGTGAATAATGAAAAATAGTGAAATAAATTAATAAGGCATTCAAATTGATAAATAATGGTAATAATTGTATTGAAAAGTTTGTAACAAATGGTAAGACAAACTAATTAGCAAAACTAATTAGCATCACTTTAGCTGGAGACGTACATTAACATAAGACTAGTCTCTTTATATGAAAACATGTAGATTAGTACTGCTATACGCTCAATGCAGTCATAGGCCTACTATATTAAGGATGCTTTTCATAATTGACTGTATGCCTGAGGACATATAGATAGATAGATGAAATAAGAAAACAGATATGCCAAAATTGGTATTGGGAAAACACAATATGGTCTAGATAGATAAAATAAAAAAATAGATATGCCAAAAATGGTATTGGTGTGGGAACCACAAGATGGTCTAGATAGATAAAATAAAAAAATAGATATGCCAAAAATGGTATTGGGAACCACAATATGGTCTTCTTTGTGACAGCTGGGACCCCCTCTACAAAATTTCACAGTTTGTGCCATCAGCTGTTTCCTCAACTAAAATTTCAAAGTTTATGCCATTTTATTAAAATTTCAGTTTGATTGCCATCAACCAAAATTTCATAGATTATGTCATAGGTTTCCTATACTAAAATGTCATAGTTCATGCCATCAACTGTCTCTCTGCAGAAATAATATAACCTATGTAATGTATGCCATGAACGGGTTGCGCATGGTGGGCTGCTGGCAGCGATGTTTGTAACAGGCTGCAACAAGTGCCATCTACATTATGAAAAAATTTGCGTGAAATCCAGGCATTCCGGAAACCGTCAAACGGATCTGACCAATTATTCAGATTCAGTAAAACTACTCAAACAGCAATATATTGCTTCTGTAAAACACACACATATCATGATATAGCTTTTCATATTTCATGAAGAAATCAATCTTGGTGGCACTAAAGTAAATGAATCATTTTGAAATTGTTGCATTTCCTAGCTTTCAGGTGGCTTTGGTCGCGACCTGTGATGGTGCATCTTGACCCGCAATTTATCGACATTGCTAAGCTTCTACGGAGGCAATACTGCTGGAAGTTTAAGTAGGAGGGCTTTGACTTGCGACTGGTCCTGTAAACGGAAATGTTTGCGTATTTTTAATTTTGTGTTTTTTGGGATGAACAAAATGCCTGAAAACAAAACACTGTAAAAAACAAGATGAAATTACTATTTCAGTCTGTTCTCAAAAGGATGAATTGAAATAAAAACACCAAGGGTGCTATTCTCAAATCCACAAATTATAATAGCCACAAATATTTCCCTGTTTACGGTGTGAAGGTAGAACTTGCCAGTTTTTATGCGGCTTGATTTAGGTTGTGATTTCTCACTCAACACAATGTACAGTCCAAATCACAATTGTCATTCCTGAATTTGCGTCATTGGCGCGTCAGTGACGCGCTACCCAGGGTGTAGATGGCGTGTAATATACGCGAAACAGAGAGATGAGCGTGTCATGCGTGCGTCATTGACGAGCTACTCGGCACGCAACCCGAGCGTATGTTGCGTATCGAAGACACGAAGCAGGATGGATGTCATTTCTGATTTGGACTATGTCGTCAGAAAAACAGTGTACGAGAATTACATTTAGATAACAGTCATTGTATGAATCTCAATAAAGCATACGTATACCTCACCTCTGGCTTCATATGATTCAATTAGTTCCTGTCTGTCATTGTTCTGTGCTACAATGAGTTTCACTGGACCTCCTACATGCAAGAGGAGGAGCATGAAGATGACCCTTATCTACTAAACTATGCAAATGATTTCCAAATCAAGAATCAGGATTGAACATTTAATTGATATTATCCCTTCATACCCCATACATGTTGATCAACCAACTCAATTTGTGATAAGCCACTACAAATGAATGTTTAAAACTCCCACCCGTTTCACATAATGACGTCACAGCCTCATTTTGCCAATTGGCAATCATGCCCGATTTCAGATTTTTGGTTCCTCCCAAAGCTTTTGCGTGGAAATTGATGACGTGACTGTATTTTAGGCGAACACCTGAATATACACAGGCAACTAAACTATTTTGCAAAATATCTGTTGAGAAATAAAATGTAAGTTACAGTGAAATTAGAGTAATTTCTAAGTTATTGACATAAGAATTAATGTGAGAGACGATATCAATTCTTTTATTTGTTGTGAACTGAAATACAACATTTTATGCATCCAATTTTTTCATTCCCTGTGTTAAATCTATAATTAGAAACTGACGTAGCCACGCACGTGTGTTTTGTTTATTGTTGATCTGAGCAGAATTGCACCACCAAGGCTCAATCTATTGCACCATATAAAATGCTGTTTGAGTGTCTTCTAAAGCATTGTCAGCAATCCAGGACAGGAGAGAGGGTCCTATATGCCCAAGTCATCCCTTTGCAAGCAAGTTAGCGAGGAATTTTGGTAAGATTTGATGTAGTTTTAGTTTCACTATGGACGGGGGTAGGGGGTAGGGTACTTGGCCTGAGGAGGGTGTGGCCCCAGGAGTAATCAGTAGAGTATGAGTAGCATTAGAGTGAGGCCTACTACAGGGACTTGACGCAAAATATGGGTATGTGTCCGGGCCGGGGGGGGGGGGTGGGCTTGGGCAGAGAACATCTCCTGGGCCATGGAAAAAAAGGTGGTATATAATACAGTCCAAATCACAATTGACCTCCATCCTGCTTCGCGTGTTAGGTGCCATTGTTAAGCCTTAATGACGCATCAGTGCAGACGCGCTTATCTCTATGTTTCACGTAAATTACCTACGTGCGACTTACGCGCTACCTACGCGCTGGGTAGCACGTGAATGACGCCCAAATGACACGAATTTAGGGATGACAATTGTGATTTGGATTGTACTGTAAACCGTGATTATATAGATTCATTAACTTACATCCTTGATTTTATTTTCTAGGAAAGAACCCAACATGGTACTCAAGAAGGGAAGGTGCGGCCTCAACAGTGGCGCTACCATTCGTATGGCGGGCTTCAGCAAACTCCGATCCCGCCTCGCGGCAGAACAACATTGTATCATCATCTCGAAGACTGCAGCAAAGAAGCCAGACGTCCAAATTAAACATAAAAGAGTAATCAACTTGCAGGATGATGTTGATATTGATGACGGGAACTTGGAGCCCCACACTCCACATGTGGATATGTATACTGTAAATAAACGCAAGAGGTGGACAATTGCTGATGCGGTTGAAGATTACATTGAGGATCATGCTGAAGATGCATCGCGTGTAGTGTTGGTCAAAAGAGAGGCTATGACTTCATGCATCAAACAGGCCACGTACGGATTCCGGCCGGCCGGATTGCTGGTGAAACAGACTGACTGTACATCGCGTCATGACAGCAAGGCAGTCGTCAGGCATTCCTTTCCACGCTATCCAAACCGCGCTTCCTCAGCAACAGACCTAAAGGAGAAGGCGTTCCAGTATGACACAGATGCTCTACGGAAGGAGGTCAAGTTCCCGAAGCGTACCATTCATAACCAGCATGCTAGAGGAGTACAGCGATCAATTCATCACCCAAAAGAAGGCTACAGTTTTGCGAAGAAGTGAGTTAGGCTTGAGACATTCGACCATGTGTGCATGGCATGGCACGTCATGGGGTTGTCCTTCTTGTGGCAATGATCTTTAGGGTTGTCCATAGGCGTAACAATTTTGGCTAGAATTTGAAATCCTATAGAAGACTTGCTAAAATTCAAGTGAATTCCCATTTTAAACATAAGGGACCCTGTTCTACGGAAAACAAAGAATAGACTCCCTTCCTTGAAATTGGCATTCACTTCATTTTGAAAGAGTTCCAATTGCTTTAGAATTTCAAGTTCAAGCCAAAAAATGTGCTTCTTGTCAACCCTTTATTAACCTATGGTATTGATTATTTCTATTATGACCGCATGGATCAGTAGTTGGAGGCTTCGTTAGAATGATGTCGCAATACTGCTGATGAAATGATGTGCAATAGTCCATGTTTATCTCATTGATTGTATTTCCAGAACTGCGATAAAAGAGCACTTGGAGAACTGGAAGAAGGAAAACATCACATCGAAGGTTGAAGACGAGTTTGACACCATCGAGTACGAGGTAATGGAGCCGAAGGAAGCATCGGTTGTGCAGCATAATTGGTTACATCAAAATGCCTGGTCAAACAATCGAGATTATACACTAGTTAACTGTGGTGAGTAGTATCAAAAGTGCTGAGCAGTCACCTAGGGCAATCTTTGGTCTTAGCTGCAATAGTATGAAAGATGTGAGTGTGAGCTGAGCGTCGCCTGAGATATTATGAGCTCGCTATAAACAATAATTCGTCCAGGTCTGGTCAGGTCAGGCTAGGTTATACCTACTGGCTGCAGGTTGAACTGGCTGAGATATCATTAGCTCGCTATAAACAATAATTCATCCAGGTCTGGTCAGGTCAGGCTAGGTTATATCTGCTGTAGGTTAAACTGGCTGAGATATGATTAGCTCGCTATAAACAATAATTCATCCAGGTCTGGTCAGGTCAGGCTAGGTTATACCTACGGGCTGCAGGTTGAACTGGCTGAGATATGATTAGCTCGCAATAAACAATAATTCGTCCAGGTCAGATCAGGTCAGGCTAGGTTATACCTACGGGCTGCAGGTTAAACTGGCTATCACTGGTAGCCCCTAAACCAGCTCACCTGTTCGGATCAAGCTTGGGTCGGATCAGAACTGGTGCCACCACACCACATTCTGGTTTGACTACTTGCCACTGGTAACCTGCAAACCAGTACCACCTGTTTCAGGTGGGAGACTGACTTCCTTTGCCCTGGTAGGCAACCAGTCCAGGAGAAGGAAAACTCTTGATATAAAACCTGGGCAGTGAAGGCCTGTAAAAGTCCACTGAGATCTGCAGGGTCCAGCCCTTGTGGTGGGAAAAAAGCATGACCCAACTCGCGTATGACATGACCACTCGAACGCAGAGAAGAAGTTATGATTCATGTTGCGGGATTCACAAGAAATATTGTCTGACATCTTCTTATTTGGCCCGTCTCATACTTTCAGTGCGGAACAAATCAGCAAAACACAGAGCAGAACTACGAAGACTTGCTGAATATCAAGAGGAGTCGTTGCATATTCCCAGTTGCCGTGATACTGATGACAAATATGGGACCACGTATTTGGCAGAGGACGATTGGGAAGATGATTGGTGTGATAATGACTATGTTGACGAGGAGGACTACATGTATCTTTCAAGGTCCAGCCCTTGCCGAACGATCGGGGATGAGTTATTCGATCTCATCTCGGATGTTGAACAAAAACAAAGATCTGAGTGTGAAATGGAAGATTTGCTACCTCCTTGTGATGTTGTGATGGACGATGATGAGGCAGTCCCTGCAACTGGGAATGGTGCTTTAGGAGATCTGAAAGCATGCACTTCCGGACATCCGAATTCCCTGATGGGAGTCCCAACGAGGTGGTATCCGAAGGGAAAAGTTGTGTATCAACAAGAGAAGGAGAGCTCTGTTTCCGGGGATAGTGACGACTCCGGTGTGAGTCTCGGGTCAAATTTAAGTTTGGAATCTCTGCAGGAGGAAGAAACTGAAAAGAAGGTGGCGGACACACCTGTCGATTATTTGGCATATCAACCACCAAAATTCGTGAGCTGTTCTATTCCATTTTTAGACATTCAACCAACGTCATTATCTGAAAGATATGGCGAGCGCTTTATGGAAGGGGAGAGCCTACCCAGGAAGTTCTCTATTCAGATTCCTGGTCCAACACTTGGGGAAAATTCAGCGGAGATTTTTGTTCTGTTTGAGGAACCAGATGATTCTCATTGTGCTATGGGATTCGACACATGTAGCGAGCTGGGTGAACTTTTTACAAAAGTAAACTTTCATGTCGTAGGAAATTTTGGGGAGTCTGCAAAGTTGAGCATCAACGAGGAATTGTTTGAAGCATTTGGAGAGGAGAAGCAGACGTCGATTGCAGATGTCATTGACAATGTTGTTGATATTTTGCAAAGGCTTCCTGTTGATAGGTAAGCATGTTGATATTTGTGTGCTTTGTAGAATTTTTCTTTAGTGCGTATGTTAGTGTCTTTCCTGGCTGTTTTGGACTCTCAGATAGAGTTCTAAATTTATCGTACTGATAACAACTGAGAAGAAAAGACAGTTGGGCCGATCTGGTCAAAGATGGTGGCTTATAAGCTCACGATGCTCCCAAACATCATCTGGCAGGCAAATACATGTAGGCCTGACCTTGCAGGTCTGGATGGTGTATAATGCTCTGTGGAGGATGATTGAGGGTTGACATTACGCACCACCACTTGGCTAGAACTTGAAATCGTAAAGCAATTGTAACTCTTTCAAAACAAAACAAATGCTAATTTTAGGGGTTGAAGTCTGTTCTTTGTTTTCCAAAGAATAGCCTTCCAGGTTTTAAATGGCCATTAACTTCATTTTAAAGGATTTCTAATTGGGGTTTTAAGTTCTAGCCAAAATGCTGGTGCTTATAGTCAACCCTTGATGCCTCCAAACAAGAGCTGACAAGATGAAGATAGGCACTTGTATGTTTTGTTGTTTTTCTTCAGCTTTCCAACACACAAGTTGACAAAGCCAAAGGCCGGCTCAGAAATATGTAGATTCCATACGCTCAGTGCTGTCAACAGATGGAAACATGAGATCCTAGATCCAGACGCTGCATTCGAAATCATAGACAAACGCACTGCCTCTTTAACAGAGTCTTCCAAGGAACTAGTCAATTTGGAACTAGTTGATGTTGACGTCTGTGGCGTCTGCTATGAACCAGTCAATGGAGATGGTGCTGTTCCTGCCACGACCTTGAAGACTTGTTTACATGCATTCTGTAACGACTGCTGGGTGAATCATCTTGTGTCCCGTGTCAGGCAGGGTGATGTTCGTCTTACTTGCCCTGTAAGTATATCTTCTTTGAATTGATTGAAAAGCTCAGTGATGGTACAATGATTGCGGCGACCTTGTATGTCCTCCAGTAAGACGATGTGGGATGGGCTTGAAACGTGGTATTTCTCGTCAAGTGTTGACCTGCGCATCTTTACAATTGGCATGAAGAGGAACAGACTCCTCATCAGCCCCCCACTAAATCTGCCACTGTTTAATACTGACCCAGTGTCCATGATAAATGTACACTCTTAAGATATTGTATACTGATAACGAATGACGTATCAAACTGGGAAGCAAAGTCGTGGGTTCGATAATTACTTCAATTCTGGAATGTCTATCTCTGAATGACGAGCATTTTAATTTTATCTTGCAGGGATTCAAGTGTAAAGTATTGGTCGATCATATGACGCTGATGTCTCTTCTTCCCTGGGATGTATTCAAACTGCATATCCAACATGTGCGTGATGCATTTATCGAGCGCAGTGGCGACCTAAGTTGGTGTCCACGGGAAAAGTGCGACCAGATCGTCGTGAGCAAATCGGCGAAGAAAGACCAGGGTCAGAACGTTGCGTGCCGCTGTGGAGAAGTGTGGTGCTTCAACTGTCAGCAGCGCCCTCATTGGCCAGCGACATGTAAGCAGGCGGCGGAGTATTCTAGACAATTACACAAAAACGGTAAGAGCCAGACAATTTTGAGGAAATTTCTGAATTATTAACTTTTATATAAAACAAAAATTTACAGAAGTTGTAACTGCACGGTAAAATAGTCTTTTAGGAAACAGAAGGTCACGCAAGGTCAGCTAGGTCTTTGGTAGGGTAGGGATTGCCCTATGGTGAGACTGTAGTCAGGATTGGTGACATCAATTTGTCTAATGGTCATGACGTCATGTTTCAGCCAGGTCTTTATGTCGATTTCTAAGTGCTTTATGGAGGGGCCTTATCAGTGAAACTAGAGTTTTAATGTCTGATGGGAGTCTATCATTTAATATGCTTGGCCGTTTTTTAGGTGATGACAAGGCCGAACTGGATCCTGTCCACAAAATTGAGGGTAAACGGTGTCCTCATTGCTCTCATCCCATTGAGAAGAACGGTGGGTGTCCGTACATGTTCTGCAGCAGGTGTAACCATTCCTTTTGCTGGACCTGTGGGAAGGAATTCGGACCAAGGCACTGGCCTTGTTCAGAGGTTCCAAATGAGGTATGTTATATACTGTACTGCTGTCCTTCTGCAATCCCAGCTACATTTAACACTAAGCTCAGGGTTGGGCCAGCCCTGACAAGGGTTGGAAGCAGGGCTGGTCGGGACTGCAGAATCCCAGCTTGGCCAGGGCTGCTGGGTCAAATTATGCCAGGGTTGGACCCGGATTCGTAATGGCAGGCAGCTGGGGGAGCGCCATGCAGTGTTTGGTAGTGTTGGCAATCAAGGTTGGGCCTGTGCTGAGCCAAGGCTATTTCCCTGGCTGTGCCAGCGTTGGGCAGAGGTGATGCAGAGCTTTACAGGTCTAGGAGGGTTGATTCGGCTCCTTAGCCTTGAATGGCATTCTGTCTGTGAGAAGGAAAACCTAGGCACTAGGATAAAAGTCAGCAGGGTCCAGCCCTTGTGATGGGCTAATTTGGGACCCTACATTCATTGTCATTGATACATATGGTTTTAAAACACACATTGATAAATATGGTCATTATCAAAATGGCTGCCTCCTGTTTCAAAAAAGAGCATGGCAAGCCCATGAGTGGTTTTTTCTCCTGATTGGAACAATGGGACAGCACTTATTTGAAGTGCATGTAGGCTCTTGTGACTTGATGATATTCTGACCTTGTGCTTTGCACCTGTGCAGGTGAGAAGTTTACAGTGTGTAATAATTTTTTTCTCCAGACATTCAATTTGATCGACCACTTCCCTGGGAGGAAACGTTTCTATGTTTTGGCCACAATGACAAGATCAAAACGTGTACGACAAGCTAGCCTATGCAGGGTAAGTGAATCGATGCTAGCTGCTAACTCAAAGGGGTACGCCGTTCATATGCAGTGGTTGGTCAGGAAAATAGAAATGCAGTTATACACAATGCCGTAGTGCAGTTACTATGCATACAACTCTGCTGAAACTTTGTGTTTATAGTATTTGTATATCAGTCTACACATCGACAATGTTGAAAATCATATTCAGTGTGTATTTACGCAATGGAAAATTTTCAAATCGTGAGCATTCAGCAATACTGGGCCAGCTGTTAGCTGACATACCAGCATGCTTAGTGCATCACACTAAAATTTTTCCAGATATTTATTATGGGAAAAGATTCTTAAGCAAAGAGCGTCTGTGTTTCAGGTAACCTCTTCCAAGAAGACAAGGTTGGAATCAAGTTACCAAGTCATGAGGAAGTTCAGAAAGACGGCGATTCACTCCGAGACCAGAGCACTTTGGAATGAGGTTAGTACATGCATCTTATGTGCAGTTGAAAAATAGTTGGATGGAACGATAACGGGAGTTTTATCAAACCTCTTTGCAAATGTAATCCTTATTTCATTCTGATCACCATATTTCCCCAGCAGTGAGTAATCTTACACTCATCACGATGGTGATAAAATCCTTAAAATGTCTTATTCATTTGTTATTTTGCTCATGCATAACTAATTGCGTTGGCGACTTCTGAAATTGTTGAGGGAAATAGAAGGGGTGACGGCTTATGACATTATGTGATCACCTTTCACCCTGTTCATTAACTTGGTCAACTGTGAATGCTACGGGCAGGATTAGTTATGCATGTGGTGTTTAATTTTTGAATCATCACCATGCTTATTAGGGCCCCACTTAATAAGATATGTATTGGTCGTGTCGGTAATGATAAAAGCTTATTGCTAAGAGTCACTTATTTGCACAAGAGAGTTCTGAGTTGTATTTTATGATGACTTTCTGAATGTAATTGTTAGGAGAGATAGAGTTGTATCTAATTACAACTTCATGAGTGTATCCTTCTGCTATTAATAAAGTAATTAATTAAAATTTTGTTTTTCTTTTCATTGTTTTAGCTCAACTACACTATTGAATATTCCTACGTTGTCATGTACTTTGCCAACCGACGTGTGAGGAGTCGTACGATCGCTGGAAGTCTGTCAATGATCGACAACATCATGGAAGAGCTTAAAGATCTGGTAGGTCTCAATAGATTGTAGAGTTCATGGATGAGAGCAAATACTAAACAGTTCGATTGAGGGTCTTACTTTCTCATCACTTTCAGCACCATTGTTTCGCCAGTTGAAATCAGCCACAATCTCACAGAGGTAGTTTGTTGAAACCAGCCTCGATCTGATAGATGTATCTCCGCCATTGGTCTAATCATACTGCGTCGACACAATTTAGCCAGTTAAACGCAATTTAGCCTATACAACTTGGCCTGTAGAAATGACCAATCTTATCTGTAATAGGCCTATGTAAAACAGAAACCCTCTAAGTAGCATCTGCACAGTACTGTATATAAAGACACACAATTAAGCAGGTACAGTCAATGCAATTTAGCCTGTACAAAATACCAATCTTATCTGCAATGGGCCTATGTAAAACAGAAACCCCCTAAATGGCATCTGCACAGCATATGAAGACAATGGCACAATCAGCAGGATCTGTGGTCAACCCTTTAGTTCAAGTCCAAATTTAAATAACCTGTCGTAATAGTAAAATTTGCGACAGTATCTGTAACCGCCTCAAATCTAAATTGCATCTTCCTCCATTATTTCAGGTCACTCTTTACGCATGTAGACAATGCAACTCCAAGGAATACGCCAAGAGACTGGAAGGAATCAAAAACCGTGGAACGATAATGATGAGGCATCTGAGGCTACGACTAGGGAATCAACAAGCACTCATTGCCGGGCAACACACAAGTTAAAGAGGTAACAGGTTACACATAGGTTTGTCTACTACAAATACATGTACAACAAACGCAACACTGTTAGATTGATAGACTTTGTAGCATCTGACAGGGTTAATACGGCTGCGGAACCTACAGACAATCCTAAAAATCAAAAGACCGCTACTAAATTATTTAGCGAAGTTTATATTATGCATACAAATTTGCTGAAACTTCTTATGTAAAGTATTTGTATGTCTGTGTACACAATGGCATTGCTAAAATTTATATATAGTACTTATTCAATTAGTTAAAAAATTTCAAATTCAATCACAAATTTCAAATTTTTAACAAAAGGCGTAGGCCTTTATAGGCCTACGCTGTTCTTTAAAAATTTCGAATTTTTCATTGTCTAAATGCGAAAATACATACTAAATATAAATTTCAACATTGCCGTTGTGTAGACTGATATACCAATACTATGAATACCAAGTTTAAACAAATTCGTATTCACAATAACTGCACTACGGCATTGTGTATTAGTGGATTTCTATTCAACTAGACCACAAGTAATTACGAACAGTGTACCCCTTTAACACCCTTTGATCACTTATACACAGTATTGATCCTCAACAAAATTATATTCTTTACAAAATGTAAAAAAAGGGCAGTAGTTGTGTATAATTTGGGTATGTCTAAAGAAGATAGACACAGTTATATCAGTATACGGTAAAAAAGGTACAGGAAAAAGGTCTGGAAAAAAATGGTACACAAAATGGCATAAATAGGTAAAAAAGTACACAATTCTTTTTTAGAATATTATTCTCTTCAAATGGTTCAGACTCGGCCTATGTCTTAATCTTTTCTTGCCCATTTTTCTTCTTCTGTGACTAAGTTGGTGCCTTAAAATAGTTTAATACATTGCGGACAATCATGTTACGGAATGAATTTGAGGAAAATTCATGGAAGAAGTTGCCCAACAGGGGAGCTGACGTTGTATCATGTTAGTGACTGTGTTAAAAAACAGAAAAGAACTCTTTTCAATACTGTGCAATATTTTTGTGATAGTAATTTAATAAAATTTACATATATCTATGGAAAATTAAAGTTGTTAGTTTTGTGACGTCCATCCATTCTGTTATTGAATTGGAAGAAATGAAATCCGGGTCCCCCAAGATATAAGTAAACTAGCTTGGTACCCTTGATCAATGCATCGACAGTCTATTTCTATGCTGTGAAAAGAAACACACCATCTACCCAAGATACGCTTCAGAAGTGTGCTTAGAGTAACCTTTCCTTTTCGCAACCCAAACACAGGCTGCACATGCTTTAGAAGCATAGAAGTAGCACACGTGAAATTCGCCTGAGTATGAATCGCACGGCTAATGTAAATGCAGCAGCCAGCTAAAGGAAGCTGGTCTCCTGTTCAAAGGCAGTCCATGTGACATGGAGACATCGATATTAGACCAGGCCCATCTCGGGCCTCAGAAAAAGAGGGCCATTTCAAGGAGTCCTCCGGACAAAATGGGGTACAACCCTTGCTGTCTGAGATGTGACTTGCACACTGATTTGAAGACTGCTCTGGAAACACCTGTCCTATTTAAAATGAGGTACAGCCCCGTCCAACCAAGTCTTGCTGTCTGAGATGTGACTTGCACACTGATTTGAAGACTGCTCTGGAACAACCTGTCCTATTTAAAATGAGGTACAGCCCCGTCCAACCAAGTCTTGCTGTCTGAGATGTGACTTGCACACTGATTTGAAGACTGCTCTGGAAACACCTGTCCTATCTAAAATGAGGTACAGCCCCGTCCATCCAAGTCTTTCTGTCTTGGATGTGACTTGCACACCGATTTGAAGACTTCTCTGGAACAACCTGTCCTATTTGAAATGAGGTACAGTCTCCTACAAACCAGGTCATGCTGTCTTGGATGTGACGTGAAGACTGCCCTGGAACAACCCATCATGTTCAAATCGGGCCAGGTACAGTCCCCTAACAACCAGGTCATGCTGTCTTGGATGTGACTTGCACACTGATTTGAAGACTGCTCTGGAACAACCTGTCCTATTTAAAATGAGGTACAGCCCCGCCCAACCAAGTCTTGCTGTCTGGGATAAGACTTTCACAAAGATTTGAAGACTGCTCTGGAACAACCAGTCATATTCAAATCGGGCCCGGTCCCACCAAGCCTTGGTGTCTGGGAGGTGACATGCACATTGATTTTAAGACTTCTCTGGAACAACCTTTCTAATTTAAAATGAGGTACAGCCCATCCAACCAAGTCTTGCTGTCTAGGATAAGACTTTCACAAAGATTTGAAGACTGCTCTGGAACAACCAGTCATATTCAAATCGGGCCCGGTCCCACCAAGCCTTGGTGTCTGGGAGGTGACATGCACATTGATTTTAAGACTGCTCTGGAACAACCTGTCCTATTTAAAATGAGGTACAGCCCGTCCAACCAAGTCTTGCTGTCTTAGATGTGACTTGCACACCGATTTGAAGACTGCTCTGGATCAACCTGTCCTATTAAAAATGGGCCCAACCCAGTTCACCAAGTCTTCCTTTCTGAGATGTTTTCACAGCGATTTGAAGACTGCTCTGGAAAAACCCTTCATATTCAAATCGGGGCCCTTCCAACCAAACCTTGCTGTTTTGGATGTGACTTGCACACCGATTTGAAGACTGCTCTTGATCAACCTGTCCTATTAAAAATGAGGTACAGCCCCGTCCAACCAAGTCATACTGTCTTGGATATGACTTGCACACTAATTTGAAGACTGCTCTGGATCAACCTGTCCTATTTAAAATGGGCCCAACCTTGTTCCACCAAGTCTTCCTTTCTGTGATGTTTTCACACAGATTTGAAGACTGCTCTGGAGCAACCAGTCATATTCAAATTGGGCCCGGTTCCACCAAGTCTTGGTGTCTGGGAGGTGACATGCACATTGATTTGAAGACTTCTCTGGAACAACCTGTCCTATTTAAAATGAGGTACAGCCCCGTCCAACCAAGTCTTGCTGTCTGGGATGTGACTTGCTCACCAATTTGAAGGCTGCTCTCATACTTTCATATTCTAATCGGCCCCGGTTCCAGCAAGTCTTGGTGTCTGGGAGGTGACCTGCACATTGATTTGAAGACTTCTCTGGAACCATCTGTTCTATTTAAAATAAGGTACAGCCCCGTCCAATCAAGTCTTGCTGTCTTGGATGTGACTTGCACACTGATGTGAAGACTGCTCTGAAACATCCTTTCATATTCAAATCGGCCCCGGTTCCACCAAGTCTTGGTGTCTGGAAGGTGACCTTCACGTTGATTTGAAGACTGCTCTGGAACAACCTGTCCTATTCAAAATGAGGTACAGCCCCGTCTAATCAAGTCTTGCCGTCTTGTATGTGACTTTGACACTGATGTGAAGACTGCTCTGGAGCAACCTGCCTTATTTAAATTGGGGTACAACCCAGTCCAACCAAGTTTTGCTGTCTAGAATGTTACTACCAAACGCATTGAAGACTGCTTTGGAACAACCTGTCCTATTCATACGGGGCACAACCCTGTCCCACCGAGTCTTGCTTTCTGTGATGTAACTTGCACACCGATTTGAAGACTTCTCTGGAACAACCTGTCCTATTTAAAATGAGGTACAACCCCGTCTAACCAAGTCTTGCTGTCTTGGATGTGCCATGCAAACCGACTTGAAGACTGCTCTGGAACAACCTGTCCTATTTAAAATGAGGTACAGCCCTGTCGAACCTAATCATGCTGTCTTGGATGTGACTTGTACATCGATTCGACGACTGCTCTGGAACAATCCATCATGTTCAAATCGCGCCAGGAACAGTCCCCTACCAACCAAGTCATGCTGTCTTGGATGCGACTTGCACACCGATTTGAAGACTTCTCTGGAACAACCTGTCCTATTTTAAATGGGGAACAGTGCTGTCCCACCAAGTCTTGATGCCCCGACATTACTCTTGATGTCCCGACTGAAATTAGGGTAGGGATCCCAACCCAAATAAAGGCTCAGCCTATTGGCAAAAATATTTCCATGGCCATTGCATTCAAAACCTTTCAATTTTTCTTGTACCTCATCTATACCAAAGGAAGGGAAGCCTATCCCTACCAAAAGTCTTGATGTCTGTGATGTGACTTGTACACTGATTTGAAGACTGCTCTGGAACAACCGGTCCTTTTTAAAATGAGGTACAGTCCCCCACCAACCAAGTCATGCTGTCTTGGATGTGACTTGCACACTGATTTGAAAACTGCTCTGGAACAACCTGTCCTATTTAAAAAGAGGTACAGCCCCGTCCAACCAAGTCTTGCTGTCTTGTATGTGACCTGCACACCGATTTGAAAACTGCTCTGGAACAACCTGGCCTATTTAAAATGAGGTACAGTCCCCCACCAACCAAGTATTGCTGTCTTCGATGTGACTTTGCACACTGATTTGAAGACTGCTCTGGAACAACCTGTTTTTTTTTAAAATAAGGTACAGCCCCGTCTAACCAAGTCTTGCTGTTGGATGTGACTTGCACACTGATTTGAAGACTGCTCCGGAACAACCTGTCCTATTTGAAATGAGGTATTGCCCCGTCCAACCAAGTCTTGCTGTCTTGGCTGTGACTTGGACACTGATTTGAAGACTTCGCTGGTACAAACTGTCCTATTCAAAATGAGGTACAGCCCCGTCCAACCAAGTCATGCTGTCTTGGATGTGACTTGCACTCCGATTTGAAGACTGCTCTGGAACAACCTGTTCTATTTAAAATAAGGTACAGCCCCGTCTAACCAAGTCTTGCTGTCTTGGATGTGACTTGGACACTGATTTGAAGACTTCACTGGTACAAACTGTCCTATTCGACATGGGGTACAACCCTTGCTGTCTTAGATGTAATTTGCACGCCAATTTGAAGACTGCTTTAGAACAACCTGTCCTATTGAAAATTGGGTGGAACCTAGTCCCAATCACGTTTTGCTGTCTGGGAGGTGTCTCAGCCAACAATTCGAAGACTGCCCTGAAACATTCTGTCCTATTCAAAATTGGGAACAACACTGTCTTACAAAATCTTGTCGTCTCGGATGTAACCCACGTTCACCATGGAAAAATAATATACCGTCCAAATTCACCATTGTGAATTGCGGACTTACCATGGTGAAAAGGAGACACATTTTCTCTTGAGCAGGTGATGAATATGGAGAAAATAATTGAGAAGATAGTGTGATGCTTTATACAAAATTTATTACTTAAAGAGTATACAAAACAACATTGCCTCCAAAATGGAAAGTAGCACAATATATAGATCTCAATAACAACAATTACGATTGAAGACATTCTGTCTTGAGGGTTGTTCTTCTAGCACAGGGAGTGAAAGGGTTCGAGATAAGGTGACCATTAAAATGTTTACATACAAATCTCAATAGCAACAATTTACAATTAAGGTGCACAGTCTTGAGGGTTATGTATCTGGCACATGGAGTAAAAGGGTTCGACCATCCAATGGTTTTTATACCATCCCTTAGTAGATCATCTTAGTGAAGATTTTGGAAACGTATAGTTTTCACCACACAGAACGAGTAGTAATCTTACCAATCCTATTCAATGGATTACCACTTGTGACTTATCCCACCAGTCCTACTAAATGCATCATCACTCATCCCACCAGTGATCACTTATCCTACTTTGCTTCAATGTACACCATCTACCGCAGAGACAGAGATGCCGTCAGTATAGGAGGGGGAGTAATGATAGCCATTGGAAACAGCATCCCAAGCAGCCAAATTGACCACCTGGACACACCGACCCACACCGACTGTGAGATCCTGTGGGCCCAAAATAACCTACAAGGGGAACAGACTTCTTACAATTAGGGGCTTTTACCATCCACACACTGGAGACGAACAGAACTGTGACCCATTTGAAATTTGAAATGGAATCTTTGTCCATCTCCTGAATTTTGTGAAATTTAAAACACAGTTCCAAGGGCATCGAACCAAGCAATCAGCGATGCATCAATCAGTGCGATCTCTTTGAACTTCTCTAGAGTCATCCTGAAAATGGAGAAAGTAAAGTTTTATACAATGTAGAAAATGTGGACTGAAAAGTGGTTTTTCGTGAGTGAACAAAACCACAAGCAGGAAATCTGTGACCTGCTCTGATAAAAGCTGGCACTTAAAGGCCTACGCTGTTCTTTAAAAATTTTGGATTTGTAATTGAATTTAAAAATGTCAAATTGCGGAAATAAGTACAAATATAAATTTCAACATTGCCGTTGTGTAGACTGATATACAAATACTATGAATACCAAGTTTAGACAAATTCACATTCATAATAACTGCACAACGGCATTGTGTATTAGTGGATTTCTATCAACTGGACCACAAGTAACTGCAAACGGTGTACCCCTTTAAAATGTAGTACCAAAGACAGATATTGAGTAATTGGTATGGACTAACACACAATTACACAATCTGATAGATTACACTCGCTAGTACCTTGAGAATTGACTGAGATATGAACTTAAGAACGAATCATCTGTTTTTCCCCTTTCTCCATCTGTGATAAGTGCCTACTTAAGCCAGAGCCGGTCACAGAGGACTCTGATATATGATAGACCAGCACAACCGGTCCCAAGTTTTGCCTCTGATAGATCTGTTCACTCTGGAGAGGATGTATGGTTGGACACTGAACTTCATCAGTTGCACCAGTGCAAGAAAAGAGCCTTGTTTGCGACCACAATAAACTGGGGCCAGCAACTCTAGTTAAAACACTGCCCACAGGTCTCAATACTGGTTGCGCTACAGCGTGTTACAAAATAACATCAACATTTGAAAGCAAAAATGTTCCCTTCGGCTAAATCATGGTACCTGTCATCATCTCCGAGATTTGCCATCTTGAACAGATTGTCAACCATTTCTTCGATTGCATCCTGGGACATGGCTTCCATGACGGGCCACATGCTCTCCCTTCCGCCTGGATTACCAGGAATCGGCCGTTTCGTCGTGTTGTTGTTTGAGAGGAAGGCAGTGTCGTTTGGAATGGGGGCGCTGAAGAGAGAGGAGACGGGCTTGCCACTGCTGTCGTCGAAGTTAGCCATCTGAAAGAAAGTATAAATTTTAAGTCTAAAACGAGCACTAAATGATGGCACGGGTTATCACAAATGGTCCCCAACTGGATTTGGCCAAGTGAATACGGGCAATTGTGGAGGATGTGTAAACGAGGTGATGTACTGGTGATACCATAGTTGAGTCCATATTGCTTATTGATCATGTTGATACCATGATAAGCGAAAAAGTGGGAGTCCAACTCTTTATCAAAGAACTAGCAATTCACCCTATTTGACCCAGGTGACCTAGAGAAGTAGGTCATATCATGGCAAGGAAAGTAAATGACGTGTATTGTTCAGAACACAAGAACTGGCAATTTACCATATTTGACCCTGATCTTCAAAAATAGGTCAAATTTAAAAGCACTGGCATGTGAGGAAGTCTCATTAGACCTACCTACATGTACCATAAAATTCTAGGGCATTTGCAAAATCCACCCTAAAAAATTTGGCATTTACTTTACACTCACCATTTCTTCTTCACAAGCTTTCACCACATCCCTGACTAGTTCTATTGTGATATCAAAGTAGGCCTGGAAAAGAAACACTTTCATGAAAATGTGACAACCAGGAGAACGAGCGGGTGATTTAGGAGAAATACTGTTGACGCCAGTACAAAAGGCCAATCATACATGTAATAGGCTTATATGTGACAGATGTGGTTCAACCAAATAAGTATAGAATGATGGATACAGCATATATTCTATTCAACCAAGGTCGCACAGTTACCTTGATTATACGCAGAGTCTTGTTTTTGCGCCGGCGATCTAGATTTTTCAATTGAGATGCAGATACCCTGATCCAGTCGCACACACTGTGCCAAAGAGTTTTAAGTAAGTTTTGTGCAGACAACTGGTAATAAGAGGAAATATTATCTGGATTCATTTATTAAAGAACTGCATTTACCTTGAAAAGTCTTCTCATGTTTTCCTTGCTAATTGAGTCTCGTTTGTCTAAATCATAACCTTGAAATGCATCTGGAACAAAGAAAACGATAATTTTTGCTGAATACGTTTTGCAGAAAAAGTAGTCCATGAAAGAGAGATAAGGCTGGAAAGTTACATGAATTGCAATTAAGCTCTTTTTTCAATGCCAATCATACTACAGACATTTCGTCTGCAGACAATGTACCAATGACATATATTTCATTTTAGTTTTGGCATATTGGAACAGATGAACACAAATTTCTGATAAAATCCAGTGCAAAGAGGAACTCAACTTCATACTCACAAGGCATTTTATCCATGACTGTACCTTTGACCAGTATTGACATACCCCGGGCTAGTTCATCAAAGTCAATGTATTTGTCACCATTTCGGTCATAAAACTGAAACAAAATGCACTTTTTAATCATAAAACTTTGTTTCTTTTTTAGATCGAATATTTTTCAATTTTACAAAATGGATACTTTATTTGTGCACACTACCACAAACATTAATGCTTTCAGTTTCCATTCCGGGACAGAAAGTGTACGGAAAAATTTCCATCCTGGATAAATACATCCATGGAAACTTGCTGTTAAAAAACACTTTCCATCCCAGATTAACACATCCATAGAAACTTGTGGTAAAAACACTTTCCATCCTGAATGAACATCAATAGAAACTCAGGATGTTAAAGTGATGCTATGATGTGATTTACAACTTTGCGGAAATACGTCCGTTTTTAATTGTTGATCACAAATGTAAAGCTCAAATTATCCATTTTTGATTAGATTTATTATCAAATCGCTGAATGTAAACCACCGCGACCGCGAAAATGTTCATGTTGTGACGTCATCAACGAAAACGGCATCGAAGCGAGCTGTCCGGGCGGGATTAAACCATCAATTTCTAGAAAATGTGCATTTCGATTCGAAAACCTTACCGATTTATGAGAAAGTGACGTAGTCATTTGTCAAAAACAGCTAAAACATTATATGGTAAAATTTGACACGAGTTACCCTTTAAGTTTCCATGGATGTTTATCTCGTAAAATCGTCAGGGCCTTGGGATAATTTTGATTAAGAAGTTTGGAGCCAACCATTGACCTATCTTGTCAAAAGGGCAAAATCTAGGTCACACAATCATTGGATTAACTTTGATATACGTGTATATGTTGCATGATATATTATCACTGAAAAACAACTAAAGAATTTACAGTGCTTCAGTATTATCTGCATGTCGCAAACATTTTGACTACCAGAGACGTTAACCAGAATAACTGCAGGTGTTAGACCAATTAAGGTCTCCAAATGGCAATGGATTTTGACACAGCAATGTTGGTGGAATATCTGGGATCAGACTCTGCCAGGCTAAAGTACTTTGTTATAGGTTGCGGAGTGGGGGTAGGGACAATCTGTGTCGTAAAGCTGATCAACTACTGGTGTGAATGGGAGAGACTGAAAAAACTGAGAAACACAAAGGCAGAGTCCAGCGCCAGAGCCAAAAAGGAACTTTTGCAGTGTCTAGGTGATCAGAGAGACAATTCACCACATCAAGGGAAACTCTGGGAAGCGATTCTGGAATTATCTTTTGGAGACATCGTTGTAGGGTTGCAGTCTCGTGAAATCAAGGCCGTGGACGTTTTACATGCGTATCAGTGGAAGGCATTGTCAGTGGATGTGAACCTTAACTGCGTCACAGAACCCATTCAAGATGCAGAGGTGTGGGCACGCATTTGTGATGAGTCGGAATTCACAACTGGTCCACTGCATGGGCTGCCCGTCAGCATCAAGGAGAGCATTCCTGTCACGTTGTCTGCTACTACCATTGGACTATCCAAGTATGCTGACGATATCGCAGAAAGTGACTGCGTCCTCGTTCAAACATTGAAGAGATTAGGTGCTATACCATTCATGAAGACGAATGTCCCACAGGGAATGATGAGCTTCTCATGCAGCGGAAATCCTGTACACGGCAAGACTCTGAATCCACACGACCCCAAGAGGTCCCCTGGTGGTTCATCAGGTGGTGAAGGATCTCTCATCGGGGCCGGTGGGTCACTTCTAGGCTTTGGAAGCGACACTGGTGGGAGCATTCGCATCCCTAGCCACATGTGCGGCATCGCTGGATTCAAACCATCATCGAATCGCCTCAGTCAACTTGGCCTACATCCATGCTACAGAGTTCCGCCCAAGATTCAAACAAGCCTTGGGCCCCTCTCAGTGAATGTTGACGGATTAGTATTGGCCATGAGATCTATTTTGAATGCGGATATCTCCGATTTAGATTGTGTTGTCCCCCCTGTCTCATTTCGGAACGAACTTTTCCACAACTCTGACAAGTTACGAATCGGTTTCTATGTGAGTGACGGGTATTTACCAGCGACCCCTGCATGTGCACGAGCCGTACTAATGACAAAAGATGTATTAGAAGCAAACGGCCACACAATTGTCCCTTGGACGCCCCCACGAGTAAAGTTTGCAATGGAATATCTGTACGCCAATGCCGTGATGGGAGACAATGGTCAATCCTTTCTCGAAGAAGTCTCCCACGACAAGATTGACGAATCAGTTGCATCATTATATTGGTTGTTGCAGATACCTGCCCTTATCAGGAAATCTCTTGCGGCAATCGTGCGGCCATTTTCTCCTTTTGCAGCGGAGATGCTCACAGTTGGCTTGAAGTTAAAGTCTGTTCATGATTACTGGACTCTTTGTGCCCACATTGACGAGTACAAGGAAGAGTTTACAAAAGACTGGAAAGATGCAGGATTAGATGCTGTCATCTGCCCAGGATTCGTCGTTCCCGCCCTCCCTCATGGCTGCTCCATTTTCCCCCTCACTTTTTCCACAGCTTTGTACAGCATGCTTGACTTCCCTGCGGGATCTGTCCCAGTGACCAAGGTCAGCAAGACCGATGACCAGCAATTACAAACAGGGTATCCGCAAACGAGCTTTGCCGAAAAATGTGTGAGGGCCTTTGGGAAAGATTCTGAGGGGCTGCCTGTTAACGTGCAATGCGTTACCCTTCCCTGGCAGGAGGAGAAATGCTTGAGAATCATGAAGGAGATTGAGACAGGACAAGAGGCTCACAAAAAAACCCTTTAAAAACCTAACAGGATGGATGGTGAAGGTGACTGATAACTAAGTGATAACTTCTCAAAGTAGGGTTGGGTCAGTCACTAAGCAGATATTAGAAATTTCAAATTTGTGACTCCATCTTCACCCAGAGGCAGAGTCCATCTTAAGCTACTCATGTTTCTCACTTAGTGGGGTCTTTTGCTTGTCCTGGCATAGAGCACAGATGGTATCAGGACACTTCCCCCCTGGACATTTGCCCCCCGGACTTCTGCCCCCCTAGGACATCTGCCCCCCGGATTTTTGCCCCCCGGACATTAGCCCCCCTTGGACTTCTGCCTCCCTAGGACATCTGCCCCCCGGATTTTTGCCCCCCGGACATTAGCCCCCCTATGACTTCTGCCCCCTAGGACATCTGCCCCCCGGACATTTGCCCCCCGGACATTTGCCCCCCGGACATTTGCCCCCCGGACATTTGCCCCCCGGACATTAGCCCCCATAGGATTTCTGAATACATGTTTTCTATTTATAGTAACGATAATTCTATATATAGTAACGTCGCGGAATGCTATTCCGATGCTTGTGAAGGGATAGGCTTGCGTAGCTAAGCCCGAATAAAAAAAAAGTTAGTTGGCGTCCCCCTTCCTACCCGACAAAGTGCTCGAGAGCCAAAAAAAATGTATAGTGCATTTTACACTAGAATGTACACCTACCCGGATTTTATCATGATTCAGATTTTTTTTTATTTGCTCAGCAGCTATATTTTCAGCCTTAAAATGAATTAAAAAAAACAAAAACACCTCCCCCTACCCACCTCCTCCCAGAAGCAAGGACGCTAACCAGCTTTTTTTTAAAGTGGCCTAATGATACTCCTTTTCTGAGAAATGCCTCTGTCATACAATGTTTCTGTAAATCTATTTTTAGTACATGCACATGTATATCTGATGTTTTGAAACGTGTTTGTTGTTTGATTAAAATAGAAAACTTCACATGACACCTCCGTCTCCTTCCACCATCACAACCAATCAAGAAATGAAGTTATAGTACAGGTCAAAGAAGGTAATCATTATTTAAATTATTTTGTGCTGAAAATTACTGAAGGGTGGCCTACCTGCTACCTTCAGTAATTCTGCTACCTTCAGTAATTTTCATTTAAAAGAAATACAGCAATCCTTACCATTCTTACATTTGACCTATGGATTGCCCTGGAGTAATGCACATAAGTATGCTCTTAAATCTATTAATACAGGCCAAAGCTGATCATCCTGCTACTCTTGGACTGACCGACTCATCCAAGTTCTCTTTGACTGTCCCCGGTGGTAAATGTCCGGGGGGCAGACGTCCTAGGGGGGCAGAAGTCCTAGGGGGGCTAATGTCCGGGGGGAAAATGTCCGGGGGGCAGATGTCCTAGGGGGGCAGAAGTCCTAGGGGGGCTAATGTCCGGGGGGAAAATGTCCGGGGGGCAGATGTCCTAGGGGGGCAGAAGTCCTAGGGGGGCTAATGTCCGGGGGGCAAATGTCCGGGGGGCAGATGTCCTAGGGGGGCAGAAGTCCTAGGGGGGCTAATGTCCAGGAGGCAAAAATCCGGGGGGAAAGATCCGGGGGGCAGATGTCCGGGTGGCAAATGCCCTAGAATCGCACAGATACAAGTTCACAAAAAGATGTTCCTTTTCTATTTGATAAAAGCACTTTGTATTGTATGCTGTGATGTGAAAAACAGTCAATAGAGTTTCTCTAGCCATCGAAAAAAGGAATAAGGGCTTTACCTTGAACAGCCTTTCCAATAATAAGTTACTTTCTAACGCCAGTGGCCCCAAACACGTATCGAAAACTTCTCTCGATATCCCTCGTTCACTTTTTGCTAAAGATCTGTACTCTTCGTGAAGGGCTTCTATTTCGTATTGGTCAACTGAAATGGCAAATTACAATTCATGAGTTGAAATGAACAAGCACAACTAAACACCCTGCCACACACGTTATAGGTTGATGTTACTTTTGAAGTGTCATGTCACTACAGTACTACAATAACATCCACGACACACAATATATTGTGTATCAGGTAACCAGCCCCTAAAAACATTCCCTCCAAAGGTAGAGGTTCTCATAGTGCATCAGCCAATGGCTGGAATGGATGGGTTTTCCAATGATTATATCATTGGATCAGGAATTTTAATGTTCACGCTTTGACCCATGTACGCAAAAGTCATGAAAATATATTTAAGGTTTGCAAAAATACAGGAGTTTACAGTACTTTGAAAAAGGGACATGGCAATCCAAGTAAAGTGACAAGCCAAAATGTTTCTGTTAAAAACTTTAGTCATGTTACTTACAATTTGTTTCTCTTGTATATTTCAATGTTTCTTCGAGTGTTAAAAAGTTGAAGTTATTCGGTTTTCCTGGAATGACACAGAAAAGGTCAGAAAATGCTCAGGTGGTTCAATTGATACAATTAGTTAAGACATTGTTCAACAGGATTTCAACAGAATTTGGACTCTTTCCAGCCAACTCTTCGACAGGAATCAATTTCAAAACATGCACAAGTATTTCTGACTATTCTAACTCGATGCAATATCATTTATTTCTTTGACCAACTGATTCTGAATCTGGCTTCAATACATTTCTTTGACCAACTGATTTTGAATCTGGCTTCAATACATTTCTTTGACCAACTGATTTTGAATCTGGCTTCAATACGTTTCTTTGACCAACTGATTCTGAATCTGGCTTCAATACATTTCTTTGACCAACTGATTCTGAATCTGGCTTCAATACGTTTCTTTGACCAACTGATTCTGAATCTGGCTTCAATACATTTCTTTGACCAACTGATTCTGAATCTGGCTTCAATACATTTCTTCGACCAACTGATTCTGAAAATGGCTTCAATACATTTCTTTGACCAACTGATTCTGAATCTGGCTTCAATACATTTCTTCGACCAACTGATTCTGAAAATGGCTTCAATACATTTCTTTGACCAACTGATTCTGAATCTGGCTTCAATACATTTCTTCGACCAACTGATTCTGAATCTGGCTTCAATACATTTCTTTGACCAACTGATTTTGAATCTGGCTTCAATACATTTCTTTGACCAACTGATTTTGAATCTGGCTTCAATACGTTTCTTTGACCAACTGACTCTGAATCTTGCTTCAATACATTTCTTTGACCAACTGATTCTGAATCTGGCTTCAATACATTTCTTTGACCAACTGATTCTGAATCTGGCTTCAATACATTTTTGGTGTTGAACCGGCTCAAACCCTGATTTGTGATGAAGTGCGATGTCTTCCAAGAAGATTTGCCACAGTGATAACTTACCCGGATATAACTTCTTTGTGAGCATGGCACGCGGACTAGCTAATGGAGGAAGAGGGTTTTGTGATTTGTGATGAAGTGTGATGTCTTCCAAGAAGATTTGCCACAGTGATAACTTACCCGGATATAACTTCTTTGTGAGCATGGCACGTGGACTAGCTAATGGAGGAAGAGGGTTTTGTGATTTGTGACGAAGTGCGATGTCTTCCAAGAAGATTTGTCACAGCGATAACTTACCCGGATATAACTTCTTTGTGAGCATGGCACGCGGACTAGCTAATGGAGGAAGAGGGGTGGTGATCTTTAAGAAGACGTGGGTACTATTGTGGACATCCTTCGGTTCACACTTCTCACACACGTCGTAATCTGGACAGTTGGCACACTGAAATGGACGAAAGATACTTTCAATGAAACAGAATAACACTTTCAATTACCAAAAATTACCAATTTCGATTTAAGCTACCTGGTGGCCAAACCAGGAATCAAACCGGCCGAAATTTGGTCTCCCAGGTGTCATTTCATGGGGGACCATATGTACCAAGTTTCAAATTGATAGCCCCAGTAGTTACAAAACATGCCTTGCCAACGGACGACGACGGCGGACGCTGAGTCATAAGAAGCTCACCTCTCTTGAAGTGGGCTAAAAATGTAAGATTTTCATAACTTTTTGGGGGATTACAAAATTTCATCGGTTTTTCTAACGAAATTGTTTTCCCCCAACTTAAAACCTACCTTGTATCTTGTCCCGCATAATGGATTTAAAGTACACATGTTACAGGTGATGCCTCGGTGCACGTAACCATCTGAAAAAATCAATGTTTAGAGTCAGACAGAGTCCTTTAGACAACACTTTCAAGAACTAAAATTCAGATCATTCTGATACATTATACCAAAACACCTATGACCTAACTTCAAGAAGAGCGACCCTTATCATTCATTATATGCTCGCGTTGTACAGACACGTTATTATTTTGAAAGTCATGACAATATGTAGGCCTAACGAGTTGAGCACAGGACAGCCAGATTTAAGTACTGTTATATACCCGGTTGATATTGAGGACCCACTCCTCGAACCGAGCTACAAAGTCTTCTTGCTAGTCAAAGGCATCTTGATCATATTGGATGACTGTCATGCCCACATTATAATCTAAACACCTAGCCAACATCAAAGCACACAACAAGCAACTCCCTTGCCTTTCAATTTCATTACATGTAAACTCACCGCGTTTAAAGCAGTGATGCCCAAATAAGGATGTGGGGTCCTTGAAAAAATTATTTCAATATGTATTTTTAAGAATAATTTTGCACCAAAAAAACCTTCAATTATGCTCTCAAATGTGTTAAAACATTATAAGATTAAGAAGTCATCAAAATGAATATTTTGTCGATGTGAATGGGAAGTTTTCTGACCAGTGATGTGAATGACAACATGAAACAATGTACCAAAATTAGTTAAAGTATGACCACCCATATAAGTGAAAAAATTGAACCTGTGACAAAACTTGTGCAGACGAAAGGCAAGTGAATATTTTTGTAACTTATAATCACCTCGCTTTGCTTGTTCATCGGCGATGAAATAGAGCAAATTCATCATGTTCTGGGTCTCATCACTTTTCCCCATCTCGACAGTGATGGTCGGCGTATCCTCCTGGGTGGTGGAGCCTGATGTCGACAGCAGCCGATGAAACCGTCGCTGACTCTGCGAACCACGCTCATTCGCACGTTCTTCTGTCGATTGTGATCTGTGATATGTGCTAGTTGATGATTGGCGCGTAGCTGAATGATTAAAGAATACAAGAATTGACCTCAGAAAACAAAGATCGTAAGGGATCATCAGTGGTTAGAGTCTGTTCTTTGTTTTTAAAAGAACAGCCTCCTAGGTTTTAAGTTAGCACACACTTCATTTCGAAGGAGTTCTCATTGCTTAAGGAATAGCATTCCGCGAAGTTACTATTTATAGCTCACAAGGTTATTTGCATAAGATATTGATGACGTTTTAGTCACGTGACAGTCGGACATCGACACTTATTTCTACACATTTGAGCTTATTTCAAAGTCAATTTTCTTTGACCCTGCATTGTTTTTAGCATGAATGATACCAGAGTCAGAGAGAGAAATATTCAGAACAATTATGTAGTATTTCCAACACTCGGACATGTGCCAGATTGAATCTAACTGCCCTGCCTGTAATTCAGCGATGGGGAAATAAGAGGGCAGCAGCTGCAGTGACGTCATTATCGCGGAATGCTATTCAAGTTTTATGATGGAACCTATGGTCAACTATTAATCAATCAAGGTTTAAAATATCCTTCTTAATGATCACGAGTTTTAGATCACCGAGCGCATCTGATCACTTACTTCTCACAGGCGAGTCTGGCTTTGGAGGGGGTGCTTTCTTCTCCTTGTACTTAGCAATGACATAACACACTCCCAGAGTTGTAACACCTCCTATTGCTGCACCAACAACAAGGTTTACAAAGTCTTTTGTTTTCATTTTCCTGCAAATGTAGGAAGTACTATCAGGGAATCCGCCCATTTACTGATTAAATTAGCCATTGAGGTGTCAAGTTTAATTTTGTACAGTTGTCTTCTTGGCTTTCCGGACTTTCACGAGTACCGCTGATATCACTCTCACTCTCAGTCTCAGGCAATCATGATTAGGTGATCATGCAATAAAGGATTTTTTTGTAAATAATACTTTTCTGGGTGGCTGCTTCACGCACATGCGGGCAGTTGATGCAAAACAGAAATTCTCATTCTACTGGTCTAAGGGAGGTAAACTGAGAACCTTTCGGAGTCCGAAAATAGGCACACATTTGTGCTAGTGAATCGTGTTTCCAATAATCGGACAAATTTACAAGAGAGATTTTTCCCAAAATTGGACCTACAAGGGCATAGAAATCACGATTAAACAAACCCATTATGTTAAGTCAGGTATATGGTAGAACTCTTACAAAGACTGGAGCATGATGAAGCGTATCTTACCAGATTTTTTAGACGCAATTATTTTTCTGATTCTGACATTTATTTTTCCATCGTTGGCGTAAATTTGTCCGAATCCTTACGGACCGTGTGAAATCGACCGAAGACAAAATATAGGCTGTGCTGTGCCACCAGGCTTTTTAAAAAACTCAGGTGGAGAGGAGGACCTGTATAGCCGTAGGAAGCAATAATAATCTTGAAGCTAAACGAATAATTGGTAAAGTGCTTCCTTGATCCCTTTAAAAAGACAAACAAGAATGTCTTCTGGCGTCAATAGATTAATTTAGTACAGAACTCGTAATAAGACATATCATCCGCGAAAATCCAGTCAGTCGTATCCTCCTCCCCTTGTACGGTCGTTAGTGCCGAGTGTTGGTCTGAGGTTCATGAAAAATAAGTATTGGAGGGGTACCTCCGTTGGTTTAGAATCACTGGAAAAAACAAACCAGAAGCACAAGATAAAATATTAATTTTAATTTTTCTAATCTATCTTCTTTATAAAATAACTACATTTTCTTGTGTATCAAAACTAAAATCTACATTACAAGCAATATTTCCTCAAACACACAGGTCATAGGGATATTTTCATTATAAAAGACAGTATGTAAGGTAGTGTGGTACAATTATAGGCCCTAGTGTAGAAAACACATGGTATTACACATTATCACACACTGAGGCTATAATTATACTCGGGCTATAATTGTACCACCTTACTTTACCTTTCATCACAAATGTTACACAACGACAAGGCACTTGACCTTTCTCAGGCATACAATGCAAAGCAACAAAAAATATCTACTCTTAAAAAAATAATCAGTTTTTCTTCCGTACACTGCTCTTAGAGAATCACCAAATGCCTGATAAAAGAAAGCAATCATGTTGAAAATCAAAATAATTTAAAACTTTTCCTAACTAACTTACTAAGTCTCTATAGGCCTTTTAAAAATTATAACTCGCACTCACACTACAAAAGGGTACAAACACTGAACTAAATAGACTTTCACAACTTGACCCACTTCATGGATTAATTTATAATGTCAACTACTAGCAATCATAAACTATATTACCCTTTAATTAAAAATCTACGTTATTGACTCAAAAATATATATTGGTTGACTTACGCAACGGGTCATCCCAAACCGAGTGCACCAAGATGTTTAGAATTCAAAATTCACTCAGTCCGTAATATGTAGGCCTACATTACATATGTGTATGATATGATGAATCCTGAATGCAGGAGTTTTCTCATGTGTTATTGTGAGCTTTTGACAACATTGATGATATGTAGGCTCTATTAAAACTAATGTTCTCTGCACTAACCATGAATACCTATTTTGCCATTTGATGTTTTCAGTGTATCTTACTCTATCTAAGTTGTGACAGGATTGTAATAATATTGACGACACATAACTGGCAGGCTATAGCTAAAAGAATACATAAAACTACGTAGCTAGTGCTTAACTAGTCATAAAATAAGGGCCGTGGCTATAACCAGCGCAAGTGCATAGTTCCTAACTCAGGGCTTTCCAAATTCTCCTCAAAGCAGGTCGTCGCTGATGGTCTCCGATGGAGAGAGAATGCCGTGAAAAACGCACCACTACCCCTAACTCACTTTTTGGGATAAACTGTATGCATTATTTAAAAGCCCCAATAAGGAAGAATTTAAGGTTAAAATAGACTTGTTTATACTCATTGCCATGTGTTTGGTGTTTAAAATGTTATTGGGAGTAAAAAAACCCGAAAAAATTTTGAAAAAAAAGTATGAAATTATTGAAATTTTTTTTGATACAGGCTGCTTACCCCACCAGTCTGTCAGTTTTCTGGTCCCCCCGGGTTCCGCCAGTCACCCCAACAACCTGCTTATAGGAATTGGAAAGCCCTGCTAATTCGTATGCTCTTATCAACAGTTGAGATAAGCTCAATTGTTAGCCTGATAGCTTTTAAACGACATGAGTGTACAGTACCAACCAAGAAAAGTTACAAAACCAAATTAGAATCTTTGCACAAGTGATTGAAATAATATAATTTGCACCAGCAATGTTTCATAATAAAACAAAATTGTAAACTTATCATTATTTGTATGCCCGCATACAAATCAACATAAACCAAAAATACCAATAAGCTATTTACATGATGGTGTTCGACAGGCCCCACACATGCGTTAAAAGTTGCCACACTTCCTCACCGCATTTTCAAGGAGTGTCCTTTCTCCCCAGCCAATGAAATGCTGCATTCATTTCAACTATTCAGACAAACAGCAGTATCGCAATTTGCATAAAATGCAGTGCACTTCTACAAGAGCATCAATTGTTACATCGAAGTTTATAAGACTGGTCTCAATAACATCTCGTTCAGAGGATTTCTGACATTAAAATTTAATCATGCCTAAAATCCCCTTTATTTCAAGAAAACGTTTTTAGTCTTCCAAGAGGAGGAAAAGGTAGCCCCTGAACATATTCACACAAAGGCACAAATACTACCTTGGAATGCAACTCGAAAGATAAAACTTCCAGCCTTTTGTCATTTGGTTTGAAAATACCAAATATCAGCTGAATTTGGAGACAATTTGATAAAAGTTTGTGTATTGTTATTTGATTAAAATCAGAATCCTTCTAATAGCATTACTCTCTTGTTAAAATTTGTGACCATTAACCTGTTAACCGCGTAATTTTTTATTTGCTAACCGCGTCCTATTGTGTAATTAATTAGATTACACATGCACATCCTCATCTAACGGCCGCTTCGTCTTGCATGCTGTAGCCATGATTCAGCTCAAAAAGTGGTGCCAGTGGCGGCCCGTAGTGTTCTGAAACTAAACTACTGTGCTGACAATCTAAGGGGATTCACCATCAAGTTTCTGAGTGTTGCCTGGGCCGAGGCGAGTCACAAACATAGAACGCCATATGACGTCTTGCGCAATGCACGGTCTTTAGGCCAGGTCGTCATATGGCGTCTTACGCAGATAATAGGTTAAATTGATTAGAAAGTTCAGTAATTGGGTCACAAAATGCTCGAATAAAACGACTCCAATATCAAGATAGTCTGGTACAGATCTTTATCGAACGGTTGCACCTTTTCGGCCACCCCAGAAATCATCGCGATTCTTCGCCGCACGTTGCAATGTCTCGGAAGCGAGGGAGCAGCTCGATGCGATGGAGCGCATTGAGGTAGATAAGACATCATCATCATCATCATCTTCTCGAGGGAGCATGTCGGGTTTGTTACCTGAATACACAGATAAGTAGAATTATTCAAAATATTCCCACAAGTTGAGAGTTTGAGGTCTTTCGGAAAATGAGCTAATTCACTCGCTACAGGGTTGATTCATCCTGTAGAAATACAGCAGCATTTTATTTGTCTTCCATAAATAGTATCATTGGCTATTCATGTTTGTATATGTCCAAACTCTCATAATAATGGTGTTTCACACACACACTGTTGGGACTTTGTACCATACATACAGTCTTGGCATAATCACATTCGGAACCATCAGCGTTAATCAGTCCGTTATCTCAACTCATACGTTGGTGTAACGGAGTCTTGGTCGGCAGAGTGGATCCAAGGCTTGAGGGTCAAGATGCATAATCAGGGCCGACAAACAAGAACATGCTACATGCAATGTACATGCGTAGTGAATGAAAGGCATTGGGAATGAGTTGTGTAAATGGCCAAAGCACTAGGTTTGTATCATCATGGCAATGCGGTTAAATGTACAGAGCCTTAGCTCGAGTCCAAAGGTAATCATTTCGACTTAAGTCTTTGTGGCACTTTTGTTTATTATCATTCAATACACTTGAACATGCTGAACTGACTGACAGAGGTCTGAGTTATATTGAGAGGGGGAGGGGGGTTTCATGACACTCATTCACTTTTGCAAGGGGAGACCAGAGCCAAAACCAGCAGACTGTTAGTCTCCATACTATAACAAAACCATCAAGTATGTAGTTTGATTCTGTGGTATCATACTCAAGGCTTGGGAAGCGGTAACAGAACACTAATTGGGAGAAAGACACATGTGACCTGTCACAGCAAAACAAGGCACATGTCGCACAAAAGATGAGCATTAATGACACTAGGAGATAATGGAAGAAATTGATTTCACAAAAGGCGGACTATGGTGAAATGAACAACAGTCCCGTCTCAACCTGCCAAGCTCAGAGCAACATGCACCTCGTTTGCTGTATGACTGGTCACAAATGTCTACATAAGAAATTGATCAGGGAAACCAACATGAGATGAGAAACCAACATGAACCTTACAGAATTTGGAAGATAAACTCATAACATCAACAAAATTAAAAGAAAACAATTATGAAATGAAGCGCTAAATGCCGCACTCGATGCAGTGATGTACGTGACCCGTCACAGCAAAACCAGGCGCATGTCGCACAGAAGATGAGCCTAAATGACACCAGGAGATAATGGAAGAAATTGATGTGCTCATATTTCACAGAAGGCAGACAGTCAATAGAGAAATGAACAGTCCGTCTCAACCTGCCAAACTCAGAGCGACATGCGCCTGGATTTGCTGCGACGGGTCACATCTAAAGAAAGAAGCTAGAAGCATTACACAACAGTTAGAAATCTTTTTACACTAAGTTCTCGTACCAAACATGTCCCATGGCATTTCTTTCCTGCGGGACCCCCGTCCGTATGTTTCCCCAAACCCTTCTTTGATAGTTGAAGGGATGGCAACATTAGACATCCGTGATGCCCGTTTTTGTTGAGCAGTAGACGAACGTTTGGTTTTGGTATTTGCTGAAATAAGTTACATATATTATAAGCACTTGCCTCCCTCTCTTAAGTCTCTCTTCAGTGTGTGTGCCACTACGATTGGGTTCCAATTGGATTAATTTGCTTTATAATGCTTTGGCAAGGGAGGACTCCAAGCTTATCATGTTTCTCATGGATGGGGTCTTTGCTAGCCCTGGCACAGACGGACTAAGTGGAGAGTACAATCAAAGTAAAGTGACAGGCCCTAGGACACATGCCACATGTCTGTGTCAGGTTTTGAACCAACATGATCAGTTCACAGGCAAGTCGCCATGTTTTGTCGCCACAGTGATTTGACCTTGGTGGCTAATCATGACGTCTGTCTGACGTCACTGTATTAGCTCCTCCACCTCTGCATTTGATGCAACGTTATTCCCGATGTCATTCCCCCATCAATCAGGTCCTGGGAATCATCTTTTAGACCTTCCAATTACTTCTTAAACTTACCAAAACAGTCGAAGCTTCCACCTCCAATCGCCAATTTTTCTCACAATCTACAAAATTATAAAGCAGTAGGAAAAAAATTGGTACCAACCTGATCCAAAAGGCAAAGATTTGATGAATTCTGTCTCGAGTGGGCGGTCTGTTGATGCCTCTTCATCCACCAGGGGGCAGTTGTCATCGGTGGGCTTGCCAAATGTTGGAGACGGCACTGATCGGGGAGAGACCTTGTACGACTGCAGAGGAAATGGAAAATACTAAGATAAGAATAACTTAAAAGGCAGATCTGTATTCAAAGATTGACACAAGCCTATAAAATTTAAACTTGACTTGTCTGTACACCTCTCCCTGTTGTCGAACCTTAAGGGACTGGTGGAAAAGTATGTGAAGCCAAAAAAGATGAAATGGTTTAAGGTTGTAGCGCTATTTAAGCAGCTTATCTAATTCTACTGAAAGGTTTCAGGATTTACGGATTAAAAGTGAAGCTGGATTATAACCTATAAACACAACATTTTTTTACATACCTTCTTATAAGTTTTCTTTGAGTGGATTGGGGGTTCATCATCTGCCCCGCAGCTACAGTGCGATTCAGGTCTGGGGATCACCGGTGCGGACACCGTCTTCCTCGGCCTGACGACCCTGGTCTGGGATGAGATGTCACGCTGTTTAGGTGCAACTCTTCTTGGCGGTGGCGTTGGGGTGCGGTCATCATCATCATCATCATCTGATGGAGAAAGACGCCATGGAATAATTTCAGACATTAATGACCGAGATATTTTGTTTCTTGAGACGAAATTTGCCAGCCTTCGGATCAATAAACAGAGTCATTATATGGCGTATTCAAGTTTGAAGGGAACTACCAGCTTTTGGGTCAATAGACTGAGTCTAAATATGGTGTATTCACTTTCAAGGGAGCTCCCAGCCTTTGGGCCAATAGCTTGACAGAGCCTAACTCGGGTCAATGGAGTAATTTTGTTCCGAGGTGAGTTAATAAATTTTGCCTTGAAAGTTGTCACAAAGAGGGCAAAATAGTCCACCTGAGAAAAGAAACTTTTGCTCAGCACTTCAAGCAGAAGTTGAGCCACACTGGCACACATTGAAAATCCATCTTACCAGATTCATCTTGGCATTCTTCAGGCGGTGATCGGCCCGAACTATGCTTGCTCGGTTCCTCCCGTAGGCTAACATTAGGACTCTCATAATTCTGTTGCCGGGCAACAGGGGGTGGAGACACCAGTAGGGCACCCCCAACTGACGGAGTTGTTATGTCTAAATGGTGCCGCCTCGCTGATCTGACTTCTTGCCGTAGCCTTGGAGTCGGAATACGCCCGATTTCTTCGTCAACTAAAGTATCAGAGTCTGATGCATGTGCCACTTGACTATCACGAGTGATGATACTGAAAGAACAGAATAACTTTGAAATGATCAATTTGGCTTAACTTCCAAGTTCAGTATTATTTTTTATCAAGTAAACTATACAATATTATAAATATCTATTGTAAGACTGAAACAGATACTGATTTTAAAGATTAAACAACAATGGCAAAACAAATTCCAGACATAGAAGTCACCACACTCTCAAATGCAGCAGGGCATGAAATTAATATTTTCAAGAAAGGGAAGGAGTTCAATTCAGTCTTGGCGACTATTTGTGGCAAAAGATTCAGTTAAGAGTGAACGGCAGAACTCTGATACAATGCCTTTTAAAATTTCAGACCTGTACCCTCAAAGAAATCTTTGCAGGAAACTTAGCAGTGGTGGCAAATAATCACTACCGACATGTCAAATAACTTTAACTTACGACGATCCATTACTAGCAGACCCTGTCACAGACCCTTGCTGACTCACTGATGGTGGGGACTGGTCTCTTCTCTGTTTAGTCTGTGTCCAAGCGAGTTTTTTCTTTACGTCTTGTAATTCCTGATCTCTCTGGGCATCTCCTCTATGGGGACCTTTACGGCTGCAAAAAGATACAGCAGTTTGGATTTTCTGCATCAAAAGCTAAAGGACCACATAACAAACCCTCTCATATTTTTATGTCTAAAATTTACCACATTTCTCTTAGTCTTATATTCTTGACAAATAAAAGTTCATCGCTTTTCCTGTGCTACAAATGTTTATGTTTAATCCCTAACACAATTTTTTTTGGTTGAAAACAACAACAGGTTCCTTTTTCAACCACCATTGCTGCCCTTGATGTCATAACACATCATTAAAGGGAACTTTCCTTCCTAGATCTGTTGAAAAAAATTCTCTAACGCTCACCTTGAAACCTGTGATCCAGTTTCCAAAGACATGGCGGTAACTGTCCTCGTGCTCTCGCTAGCCGTATCCCACATGTCCGCATTCTTCGCCATCAGCTGGCCAACATGCGAGCGTGAGAAATGGGTGCCGTACGCCCGCTTTCTGTACTCTAGGGCCCGACGACGCAACTCCAAGACCTCCTGGAACCAACTGCTTGAGGAATCAGCTGAAGTAGGCTCAGCTGTCTGTAAAAAATATATATCATAAACATTTTTAGAGTGGAACATATGATATAAAGTCTGATGCCTAAGTTTTCAGATATCTTTGCCTGTTTTTGATTAGAAACAAATTTAAACAGTCGGACTCTGATTAAGGTTTTATGCCTTTCTAATGTTTTGATGTGGACCTGGTCATATCTTTTCGTCAAGGCAGTAGCTAAGCCTGCAACCATTCACCAATGGTAAGGGTGCTCACAAATTGTTGACTTGGCAGACAAATTTTCTGCATGTACAGTGGGTATGTGTTCTGTTATTTTGTCAATAAAGACAAGCAGGACTGGGGCTGTGTTCTCCTCAGGGCCATTTGTCAGGGCATTCAACCCTACTTTGGCAGCTAATCACCCTAGAGCAACAATGTACCTTGGAAGAGCCACCCTATGACTTGCTCTAGAATTTTGTAGGGTACCACCCTACCTTTAGAAAATCCTGTGGGAACTCTGCTGGGGAGATCAGAACACATTCTTGAAACGTTAAACACAGTAATCAATATGATATGGCAGAAGATTCTCAACCTACCTCTTTCTGTGGGAAGATATGTGCTGGATATGCCCCCTTCCATGCTCCCTCATTGTAGGAATATGCTGCAGGTGCTTGGAAGTTGGAAGCATACTCTGATTTTGTGCGTCTGCAAAAACGTCCATATGTAAAATTACAAGAATGCAAGAATGATAAGCATGCCAATTTTGACGAGTTACCAATGCAACAAAGTGATCAGCCCCACAGGCTTAAAATGGGGGCAATTGTAAGTTATGGAAAGCTATCCAGCGACAATAAATGACCAAGGGTAGTAGTCTTGAAACCTCAAACACACGGCTAAGTTATAAAAGCTGACAGAGCAGTCCTTACCTGTGTTTGCCATGGGGCATGAAGGGTTTCTGGGGGTTGACAGCTTCCTTCAAATCCTTTTTGTCCTCTTCAGTTGGGTGGCGTTTCTTAGCCGGTTTCTTCACGACCTCAGTGACCTTTGTCTTCTTATTTGGAGACGGCCCTTCATCCTTCTTGGCGCCAACTCCTTCACCTTTCTTCGGGCTGAAAGAGGGCTCAGCAGGCCGTGGAGCAAATTTCTTGAATTCAGATTCATATTCGGATTTCCTCTGCACGTTTGACTTGTATGGCCCAAGAGACGAGTCACTTTTGTAAACTAACTGGAAATTGACAAAAAAAATGTCAAGAAACATCCGACTGTTGTTTTTTAACATGTTTAATTGGAGGGGAATTCTGATCAGGCATCAAGCGTCAGGCCACCCTAAGGTTCGTTTTTATGTTTTCAATAGTTCCATATCTCGGGGATTTATTTCAGACAGAGGGGAAAATAATCTGGTAGAAATTTGGTTTTAGTACATTCTACATCCAACAACAATGAAAGGTTGACCTCTGTCACCTTTTTCAGAAGTTCCACACAAACAGACAACAACTAACCTGCTCCGCTGCCAATAGAGGGGCAACTTGGACTGGGTCTCTCCACTCAAATGCCTTCTTGTATTCAGACACTCGCTTGGGCCCCTCGGGTCTTTTGGGGGCAACGCCCGCTCTGTACTTCATTCCATAATCAGCCTGGAAAAAGTATGAATGGTTTAAGGAATTGATACAAAAATGGAGGTGCTGGTCGTTTCATCAAACACAGCATAGGTGGTGCTGGAATGCAGACCACCCAAGCAGTGTTTGGTGAGACAATCGATATGAACAGCAACCCTGATTTTTCCATTCTCCCCCTTCTGTTTCCATTTCTTATTTCAATTTGAACACATTTCGATATAACCAAAATTACATTGACTGATTGATGACGGAATGGTGTACACCATCTTGGGACACTGTCACGTTCTTCAAATAAAAAAGGGCAAAGCTGTTTCTAACTGTGCATACGCGACAAAGTCTCACATAAGAATAGATGGCAAGAAATAGGTTATGGTCACGTGAGAATAGCAACAATGTATTTTCATTGGGATAATGAGGACAAATCTTACAGTTGCTTCCATTCCAGAGTCTGCTCTTCCCTTTGTCATGTTGGTTTGCACAAAAGCATTCATCCTCGCCGGTTCTGCAGGAGGTGGTGACTTGGACCGCTTTGGTACCGGTGGAGATGGGGAACGCCTCCTCTCCGGTGGTGGAGAGGATTTTGACCGCTTTGATGGTTCGGGTCGAGGCCTCGACTGTCGTGGTCCATCCGGCCTTGGAGCAGGTGGTGGAGACCCGGGATCGGATTCGGGTTTTCGTGGGGGAGAAACTGGACGTCGAACCTCTGCTGATGGGGAGCGATCATGCTTGAAGACCTAGACAGAAGACAGGATACTAAAAGTGTTAAAGGAAATCAGCTACCTTATTTAGTTCTCCCTAAACAGAATATGTAAGGTTGGATGGTACACTACAGTCATAGCCCCAATACAATTACAAACATGTATAGCCTTAGTGTGTATAAATCTCGTTGAAAAGAAAACGTCTGCCTTATTCGGCTTGTTCTTTCTATTCAGAATGTGGAGGGTATGGGGCATACAATTGAAGCCCCAAAACAATTATAGCTCGAGTGTGCATAAACCACATTGAAAGAAAATCGCCTCCTTGCATAGTTTGTTCTCTCTTTTCAAAACATGTAAGGTAAGGTGCTACAATTATATACAATTATACCTTGTAAGTTTTCCTTGAAGGGGACTTATTCTTAAGACTTCTGTATCGTACGCTTTGACCAAACTTGGACTGATCGCCCAACAGAACGTAACTATCCGCATCATCTGCACCGGCTGTGAACTTGGTAGTCTCCGTGGGTTCAATGTCGAACGGTTTCTTCTTCCGTTGGATCGGGGGCTCAATAGGAAGACCTTCAGAAACGGAAAGGTTAAACCTCAAATAAAACACGCAAAGTTTTTGGCCCAGTTGTTCAAAACCGTTTTTGTCACTCATGCTGGCATTTAATAACTTTGCATTTAGAAGTCTGAGGGCTGAACTGAAGGAGATTACACCAACTTTAGTGACAGAATTTGTTTTCAAGAACCAGGTCCTCATATTGAAAACAAATATAAAGCTCTCCAACAGATACTATTCGATACTGGTCGAGTTCAAGTGAGCGCCTTCTGGTTGCTCCTTGAAACCCCCAATTGCTTTCTGTGGAGACCGGGGTAATTATATGATATCCCACAGTTTCATTACTCAGGAGCGTTGAGGTAACCCTGTCGTTGTCTCAAACGTCGTTTGAGCAACTGGGGCCTGACTAACATTCATCAAACAAACAAGCAACTATACACTACAGGCAACTAAAGAGAAAGCTGTATGAAATTGAAAATGACTAAGAAGAACAAGGAACACCAAGACAGTTTAACACCAAGACAGTTAAACGCGGACTCCATCACAACTTTTAAGACACTCCTGAAGACCTACCTTTTTCAACAACATTACGAACATTAGAATTGTTTATTGTTGTCAAAGACTATATACTTCTTATAGAGACTCTGTTTTTGTTAAGCGCCTTTGAACGGCCCAATATAGGACTGATAAGGGCGCTATATAAATGTGATACATAGATAGATAGATAGATTAAACCAAGTGATGAGGTGGTCTACAATATATGTAATGTAATGTCAATATGCATTGATATAGCACATGTTACAGGTCGTAATGATCTGCTCACATGCGCTTTATATCATTGACCCATATGCCCGGGTGAAAAGCACAATTCTGTACATTGTACATGGTTAATCGGAGGCAAGACTGATGCAGGAACAAGGGAGTATGGTAATTCTTTCTTTTCATTTCATGCTCTTCTACAAGTGGCATTGTCATTGGTTGTTAGTATGTTACTGTTAGTTTCAGTGCGTACATGCACAATCAAACAAATTTCTGGTTAGATATCACGTACAAGTTAGACATGTTAGAAAAACTTGAAACTTATACGGATCTCATAAGACTATGCTCTACCAGGCCAGGCAGGACAGGGTAACTTACTAGCAGACTTGGGCCTACCTAGGTTTGCAGAACCGAGGCCTGCTCTAGGCGCCTCTTGTTCTGGTGCCAAATGGCAGGTGGCACTCTTCACTGAATCGAGCCATCTGAATTTGGCATCGTATTCCGATTCGCCCTGGAGGAGAAAACAGAATAAAGTTACGGAATCAAAAGTAGTGTCCATTTGTAAGACAGTTCCTTATACCCTTCCTGCTCTTTTTACCTAGTCAATGCCGAAACAATGATGATGATATTGATGATGAAGAGATATTGTAAAACCAGAAATGTTCGTGTGTGCCTTTTATCAATTACAAAATGGCAGAGACTATTTCCAGGTTTCCAGCAAGTGTTTTCCCTGCATTTTGAATGTGTCAGACCTACATTAGCACTGGCATTTATCGCGTTTTTCATGCTTGTGCCAATTTTTTTTCATTCATACTTCGTCCCTGAGAAGTTGGATTTTTTGTTTTATGGACATTAAAAATGTTACGCATTTTCGAGTCCCCCCCAGTGCATTGAAATTTAAATCATGGTTAAATTGACTCTGTGGGGTCTACATGTAAACAATGATTTCTGAAGAAACGTATTTTTCCCCTTTTTTGATGAGTTGGCGTAGGAGGCACTGTTTTAAACATGTAAACCTGATGCCTTCAAAATAGTCAGGGAAGACACTGGATAATAAAACACCAAGCAGAAAGAGTGCACTGAAACAGTAATTAATCACTTCCACAACTGCAACAGAAAACAGAAAATAGAAATACAGAATACATGCATGATTGATGTAGTGTTTCAACAGTCAACTAGAGTCTAAGCAGGGCACGGCACTCTCTCTTATCTCCAATTTTCTCCAATGGGCCTGCCAGTGTCATCACCAGTAGCTAGTGCATTTCCATAAAAAGCAGGGCGCTGCTCTCAACACTTCCAAATTACTCGCTGAAACACTACATTTACATGTATGCAAGGCCACACTGAAAAATCTAGGCTGTATCAGACAATATGTGTCGTATTTCTAACCTAGTTCAGCAGAGGCTAAACCAGCAGATCTAGCAGAAGTTTGTTCTTCCTGAATTTGCTCTAAATCAAACCACCGGAATCTTTTTTGATATTCAGAAGTTCGACGCTGGAAAAGACAAATTTTTAAGCAGGAAAATTTAAAAGAATAGTACGATGGCTTGGAAATGCCATCGTTCTTTATTTCTGAATGTCTGAATCTTTTTTTCAACCTGAGCAGCTGACTTACTGTCTGGAGCTTTCAATTCATAACTCGAGTGCTCGACTTACTATCTCAAGCACTCGACTTACTATCTCAAGCACTTGACTTACTATCTCAAGCACTTGACTTATAACTCAGGCTAGAACGATTTGGGACGTTAAACCGTGGTTCCAGAGGAAACCAGGTCGAGTCCAGCAAAGTCGCGACTTGAGACAATCTCCCTAAAATTAGTAAAAAAGCGTAGGCCTATCTAAATTTGTTATTTTGACTTATTAGGTTGCGGCACTTAAGAACTTCAGTCCAGGACATGCTGATGGTACAGTTTGCACATAGGCCTAATTGACCAGCTAAACAAGAGCCAGCAAAGGATAGGCCTATACCGGTAAATCATGCCGCCATGCATATCAAGATGCACGATGATAAAAAATCTAGTGCGCAACATCATTTATTTCATTTGCTTGCTCTTTCTTTAAGCCGATTGGCAAGTTATCATCGTGGTTGATGGTTGCTGTAGGTCCTTGGTTGTTTTATCAAGACTGCTCCGGTATACCTCAAATTTAAAAATTACACGATCAAACCCTTCGTCTTAATTCCCACAAGTCTCATACCAATGCATTAATTCGCGATGCACTGCCTGCATGCATGCAGTGCATTCACAGCAGCAACAGGCTCCGGTGTCCGGTCGGTCACCACTCCATTAACGACTGTTTTTTTTATCAGTTTCGAAGGCGCAATACAAATAACACTTTTTTCTATGCAAGCCTTTAATATACCTTAAACGGAACAGGCATGCTTTATGTGCAGTAAAATCAGACGATCAGAGGAAGAGGTGATTTTGTGTTTGTTTTTCGCAAATATCAGTTTTGAATGCGTCCTTCACTACAGCGCATGCGCGAAATGCAAACGTTAGTTTTAAAATTGTTTCATAGATGGCGATGGTGTCAATAATGAGTAGAGAGGTTCAGAGTTTAAATTTAAACGTATACCTGTACGGGTACGTGAAGATTCATCCCGAGATCACTTACCTTTCCACTGACTTGTATTGCGAATAAATGACCTCATGACGTTACTCCACTCCCAATGAGATGATAGCTAGCATTTGCTCCGGGGCAGAATTTCGCTCAACGTCAGGTGGCGGCTCCGCATCAATAATTGACCAATCAGATCACATAGGAAAGTAGTACCCTAAGAAATCAATGCGTGGTCTCACTGTCCAGTAGGGGTGGTATCTGTGCAATCAGAATGTAGTTCCTCTGATATCGTGAATTAAAGTTGTTTCTGGCGAACATTCTGATGAATTGTGAGCCTCATATGTTTACCGGCGTGGATTTGGGGATCCAATTAACCCGCTGAGCCGTGAAATGTGTTGGACGCGTGAATTTAAGACAAAAACGACCCAAAAAACTTCAGACGCCCCAAACCCTGAAATTAGCATGGTCATGACCTGTCAAAAATTCTATGGATTGATGCCCTGGGTGAGGTCTTTCTGCCCTGCAAATAATAGGTTCGCGCGAGATATTGGGAAAAAGTTATGGCAGTTGATGTCTAAAGGAAAATGGCTTGAGGTGGCATTAGACAGTGCAGAGGACGGCGTCAAGGGCAATCTTGACACTAGAGGCGCTGATGTCGTTCCTAAACAACGGCTCTAGCACTGCTAAATTGCCACCATCTTGAAAAGCAGTACCGCGCATGTGGAAATGTAAAGAATCTTTACAATTGCAAAGAGGCTATCGCATCACCACTACGCCCGAGAACACGATGACTGCACTACGCTGCATTGATAGTTTGCAATAAATTCACGTAAAAACACACCAGAACATCTCGGGTTTTATTTACAAAGATCATATTTTGTTATTTATTTATAAAACAAGCCATTTTATGAAAGAAGGTGGCACTTACTAGGCCTGGATAAGGCTTTGGAGTTTGAAGTGGTGGTGACGCAGTGTTGAAAACACCTGAATCTCAGGATGCCGATATCCAAGATGGCGGAATTTTACCAATTCCAGTGTCTGAAATTGAATTTTAATTTCGGCACTGTGCGAGTTTGCGTCAAGGGCAGTGTCTAATAGGCCCCGGGCAACCGACATGAGGTAGTCTTTCAGTTCCAGCTGAGGCCTAATCATACATTATAGGCACCATAATCCATACATTTCTGGGTTCATATGAATCCAGAGAAGAAGTCTGCAGCATTTTCATTGCATTTAATTCATAAGTTCAATGATAGGTGACGCCACCTTCGACACCACTTGGATCCTGAAAATGGTAAATAATTGACCAAGAAAAGGCATGATGTGTGCGATCTTCAAACGGGCATCAATCGATTCAATATGAATGATTGGGGAACGTCATTAACACCGGCAGATAGCCAAATGCATTTAGTTTCTTTATTTGATGTGAAAACATGGGGTCATGTCGGCTATTTTTCGCTATATGGCCTAGAATTTGCGGACGAGCATAATTGACACTCGCACAACTACGCCTAACCTCGCGTGGCAGATGGAAGGTATGTTATATATTAAGGCCGAACTGGAGATTGAGACCCGCTCTGAATGGCACAGATTCTAGGCTCATAAAATCGCCAAAGATCCCTCTGCACATGGATACTAAGACCACGGCTTCAAAGTAAATAGTATTTGGAACAAGTTAGATCCATTCATAAACATGGAAACGGCCTGTGTCTTAAGAACTACATTTCTCGGGGGGGGGGGGGGGGAGAGACAAAACGAACCCCGTCCCCACTGTGTAGTGCCACCTCAGTAAACGGTGCTAGTACCACAAAACAACCGTTACCAATAGCGAGGCTTGGAGATTAGACGTGACGCCTGAAGTTCGGATATCTTCGGGAAATGTCGGGTCCCGAATGAACTTTTTTTGTAGCCAGTGCGCTGCAGTAGGCCTGTGCAAGGATGCACAAGTGTGTCAGCTAGGGACGATTTCGTCATCACTCCTTTACACAAAAGGATTTGACATCGCAACGCCCTTGATATGCTCCTTGTGATGTAGGGCCTTCGAGTATAAACTGGTGCATGCCCCTTGCAGATATGGCATGGTTGATGGTCAGAGAATTTGAAAACCCGTTACGGAAAAACCTTCATGCAAATTTGGGACGAAAAGTGGTGTTCTGCTCCAACCGAAACAAGCAACTACAGCTTCTAATTTGATGCTTATTCTTCAGGGAGCCGGTGTATAGCAGGTATTTCATAGTAGCGCATCCGAGAGGGCGATGATGAAAGATGTGCTGGCCTTGAATTAACAGTGGAAGGAAGGTGCTGATTGACTGGTGTGGTTCGCCGGATTCCAAACCAAGAATCGCAGGCATGAGGGTACCTTCTTGGATGGCTGGTGTAGAAGTTTGAAATGTCTCAAGGAAGAATGTCCGGGAACAAACGATTCCATTAGAGGTTTTAATCTCTGAGGTATTGACAGTAATGGCTTGTATAGAACCATTATACCATAATCGTCTGATACAATACGGCGGGACTCTTTTCCCAGGGGACATTTTCTATTTCTACACCGGCACAGTGGTTGGCTCAATTACTGGTGTCGCCGGTTGATACTATTATCGGTGCATTTGGGAATCGGACTCGTATCCAACCAAAACCACTCATAATTTGTATATGCAGCGAGACTGCTGATCTTGCAGTGGTAAGGGACTTTCCTATGAAAACTAGAAAGACTTGAACTCAGAGTGGTGCCACAGTGGTATTAGGAGATACTAATTTGTAAAAATGTCCAGATTGAGAAACCCGTTATCTTGTCCCTGAAAATTTTAAAAAGCGAAATATATTGGTATGGTACACAAAGTTGTTTAACAAGCCGCGGTCGGTTTTCAGGACTTGGAATACGTTTCAAAATTTCCCGCCAGTTTGCTGTTCATGTTTAAGTATTCAAATATTAATTCACAAATTCATTGGGAATCCAAATCCGGATAATTTCGTCTAATAAACTTCGAAGAAAATTTCTTCTCGGGACTAGTCTAAATACATGGCACTATCAAAGCCTTTTTCTTTTTCATAAACCCTTTTAACCTGGCTGCTCCTGTAGACTCCTCTAACCTCGCCTTATATGGGTCCCCGGTAGGCTGACAATGTCATCGATGTCATGTTAACATCTTTAAGGGCCTTGTGTATGACCGAATCTGACCATAACATTGGATCACTCTTGTCAAATGCATGGCCCTTGACAAATGCCGTCTCCAGGAGTCTACGTAGCGACTTAGTCTGAATAGAATTCTCGTCATGGGATCAGACCGATGCCATGATCCAGTTAAGATATGTCAATCCGCTCAATTCATACCGCAGAATCCATAGAAATGTATCCTATTATCACCCATCGAGATACAGCTTGAATGGCAATAGAGCTATGTGTTGAATATCTTCGGAGAAACATCCTAATTTGTCACTCTCTTCAAAGGGAGACTCTTAAGTAGGATGTCGATAGGTGACTCGACTACAAACTGCGCTATTGCCTGGTCCCCAAACCATGCCAAGCTTGGTTTAATTTCTACGACAGCACGAGTGAGGTCAGGCATGTCAGGAGCCCATGCAGCTACCCATTGGCCCTACTTGCCTTTTTACGAAGGCCTGGAATATATTTATTTAGAGAAAAGCGAAAGTCAAACCAGACACGGTTCCCTAATTGTGCATGTAGTTCACATGGATGCCACCAACTGACTCCTAACGACACAGTCCCCCTAAAAAAAGTTGACATTTAGCGAGAGAATTCCTGAACGCACCAGCTTTGCCGTAGCAGCGCTGCCAATATCCATTCACCTCCATCCACACCAAAGCAATCTAATTGCAGCCTAGAATATGAATTGGCGACTTGTTTTATGCCAGAGGCGCTCAGAGATGTACTTGCAATTACTGTTCCAGGAGTCTATCCATTATCGATTTACCTCGGGACGGCTGTAGGGGAGTCATTTACGGCGATTGTGGGTCCCGGACCTCATACTGACATGACGGCTTCGTCTATTAATCACGTTCCGTATATCACGAGGACAGGGGAATGAGTTTCCATAATGTCCATACAAAATATACGTGATCCATTTGGAAAATAGTGTAACAGAAAGCAGGTCTCCAGCAGTTAGGAAAAGTTAATACTAATAAAACCATTATCGGCTGAAGGCCATACCATATACTTACTTCCTTCTTCGGAATCACATTGGAGTAAGCTAGAAAAATGACCGCGTTGTTTTTTCTTCGGTCAATTTTGACGAACACTGACGAGCACTTGAGCATCACCCAGTCCTACAAGCACGCGTGAGCAGCAACCAGTCCACGTTCTCAACAGCCACACTCAAGCAACTTCCCGCGCCGTCCACCAATCCTTCCCGGGGTTGCACTAGATCAGCAGCCAGCTCAACGATCGTTTTAACACCAGCACTTGAGCAGCAGCCAGTCCATCAATAATCCGTTCTAAAGCAGGCGCAGCTGAGCTGCTCCCAGTCCATCAGTCCTCTCCACAACCGCACTTGAACAGCAGTGAGTCCATCAGTCCTTTCTACCCGGGGCACTATATCAGCAGCAAGCTCACTGGTCCTCCATCAGCCGCACTTGAGCAGCACACAGGCCACCAATCTTCCATCAGCCGCACTTGAGCAGGACGCAGGCAACCAATCATCCAACAGCCGCACTTGAGCAGGACGCAGGCCACCAATCCTCCAACAGCCGCACCTGAGCAGCGCACGCAGGGCACCAATCATGTATCAACCACACTTTGATCAGTCGACTAATACTTTTCCAACAGCAGCCCGCTAAGGTGACCAGGGTTAGCCAGAAGGGCAATACTTTGATATGTTTGACACGATGTTCCACCACTGAGAGGAGAGATTATGTTCTCGGAACAAAATTATTGATTCACTAGATATAAATAGAAGGAACTCGGTAGCATTCCTCGCATCGTACGCCGCGTGTCCTTGTTGACGGAGGACAGTTGTTGATAGAGCCTGGATTTTGATATCTCGTCAAGGATACAACTTGGGAGTGACAGTTTTGATTGGCAATTTAGACTGACATGTGATTCCCGGGGACCGATTGAGTGAGTTTTCCTTAGCATTTGTGCAGCAGTTCACGGTCCAAGCCTACATGTTTTGAAATGTTTTCAGCATTTCATAAATAATACAATTCAAAGAGTGAATTTGATTAGAAATTCAGGATACAGAATTTGAATGTCTGCTTTGATAGGGGATTGCTGGATTTTGATTCGAAGAGAAATCTATAAGGATTACTTAGTACATTACACAAACTAAGAGTGACAGTGAGACAGATTTGATCAGAGAGCTTTGGATTGTTTTCCAGGGTACTAAGTGTGGATAGAATGCAATCATCAGTCCCTGGAGGAGGGCGTATTTGTTCACGATTATATGAGTAGTGAGTCGAATTGGGGCTAAGAACAGAAATATTTTGTGAGCCTACTACGGCAATCAAGTCCACCAGCATCACCGGCATCTCCAGCATCACCGATATTTCGATATTTTGATACTTTGTGGTTGTTGCTAAAGCTTATATACATATGATGCAAGTTACAGGAATTAATATGTCATTGGATTGACAAGGATTTGAAAATGCATGTCTATTCTACGATCAAAACAAGGATAAGTTATAAAGACTGCCATTGACAGTTCTGAAGATAGTATCATGATACCATGACAGGGATTTTTGATATAGACTAGCAGCGTTGACAAGGATTTAGAAACACATCTGATACCATTGACAGGCATTTCGCAAATACTGTCTTACCATTGTCGAGGATTTACAATTCTCAATGATACACTGACAAGGATTAAGTAAGACTACCACTGACAAGAGATAAGAGATAGTATGATACCATGACGGAGATTTGGGATCGAGTGTACCATTGACAGGACTTACGAAGGACTCTGATCCCTTGGCAAGCATTTTGAAAACTGAGGTTTGACATTTTTGACCCGTGATACTTGGGATCAGTGGTTTGAACCAACATGGTTCTCTTGGGAAAGTGAACATAGACATACGCGCGATTGGCATACAAATAAGTTAGAAAAAAATGGATCTTGGGATTTTATCGGTGAGGTTTGAACCTCTGAGACCACAGGCGAGGCGGGGAAAGCAGGGCCGAAAAGGTAAGGTTTTTTTTCGATAGCATTTTTGACCGGTTCTTGAGACCATTTCGATGTACTATTATATTGATGCCAAAAGTCTTTACGGGTTCATTGTCGCCGCGATACTCTTCGGGAGTTTACCGAGTACGGCCCCGTGTACGGCCCACATTTTTGAATCGTATACAGTGGAAGTTCCCGTCCTTTTGTAAAATATACATTGGTCGCCAATATTCGATTTCTGACAATAGCATTGGAGAAGGAACCAAAAAGTGTCATTTCACCTTCTGCTATATCTAAAGTTAAGTCCATCCGTCCAGTTCCCTTCAAAAAGCAATTACCTCTCAGTGATTAGCATAAGAGAACCGCGCCTTTGAAGATCAATGAATTGATTCTCACTCATCTTTCTCATCACCGCTTTGCCTTGGTAATTGCAATTCTTCATTAAGAGAAGATAATTGCTTCTCTTTACTTACCGATATCACAGTTGATGAACGAGATGTCGCTTTGGCATGACAAAGTTTGGGGTTTATAGTACGATATCATCAACGGTAAAGGTTATCATCCGACTTGACTCTTTTTATCCCTGGCTGATGAGATACTCAATTAGCGAAGCAAACTGTGTATTTCCGACTCGTGCCCAATTTATACACCTGCACGGGTGGAGTTCAGCACGTAAGGCAGAGGGACTTGTCTTGTTTCAACTGGACAGTTGGGATCCCACCGGGTGCCTCATGATGACCGCAGGTGAGAGGCCCTTGCCACTACACAACCGCGATTCCTTAAAAAGAGGCAAGGGACGGGTGGTGGTGAAACCTTTGCAGCGTCTGTGTCCCAATACCAACGACATGAGGTGTTACTTCATCTATTCCGAAAGTCTGAATATAACCTTATTTCACCCGAGTGTTCGCTCAATAAGAATGCTTTCAAGAAAAACACAAATTAATGTTATGCAGCTTTAGGAGACAGTTCTCACTCATCTCAATCTTTGTAATCCCAATCATTCGTTGAAGCAAGTATGGACTAAACTATACTTGATTTAAGGGCACTATAGGCAGGAGCTCTGGGGTCAAATTGGTGATCTTCAGGTGACCAATATAAAAAAGTACGTAGTCTGTTCGCATTTTTGCTAATATGCACAGTAAGGGGACTTGGTCGTGTTTGATTTATCTATAAATGTATCCCTCGTACAAGCGTGAATAGTTTCGATGTACTGTTCGACGGCCGCCGCGGGAAAGACCCCTATCGGCAACTCCGTGTAACTTTATATCTGATCTACTTGACAGCTTCCTAAAGACAATAATAGACCCCCTTTAAGAGAAGATAACTAATTTCTTTACGTACCAATAGCAAAGCTGGTGCAATGTGATTGGATGTCGCTTGCTTTTGCAAAAAAAACTTTATTAGATCTCTTCACATGCTCGTTGTAAATTATCTGAGAGTGCCGGAGTAGTGATTCGGAAATGTTTCCACCACCGCAGGCAACACGTCCGTCACGTAACGTCCTCTTGCCTGATTTTTGCTTATACATCTCATCAGCTTTTTATGGACTTGTTTTCACTAAATCAATGTTTTTTTGTCAGAGGCTCAGTTACAGAAGCGGCACTATGTTCAGCACTGCTTCAATAGCGAGTTGAATGGACAGAGACCCTGAACAGTCTCTTGATCTCAAGGAACTACTTTGTTTCTCGCAAGATCAAGGGCGTAATCATGAGTGGCTATATTGGTTTTCTTTAAGGCACTCTTAGAAATAAAGGTTTTTTGAAAAGACTGTTTTTTCGGCCAACAAAAAGAATCACAAAACCAACGGTTTTCCTCTTCACCGAAAAACCGCGAAAGGGTGCATATGTGTATTGGCCGAAAAACCATAAAAAGTTTTTCAAAAAGCTAAAAAACCAATGGTGCCATTTCGTATTCCGATAAAGAGGTTATAATGAATTCTGTGGTTTTTAAACGCTTCATGTGCGGTTTGAACTCCGTCGCTACGCACTTCAGGAATTGCACTTAATTTTATTTTTCCAAATTCTGTCAGTTTTAACATGACAGATGCATGCAGTCCAATCGATCTTCATCAAGATATTATTGATTAACCTTGTTTTACTCGACATGCTAAACCCAGACTCTGAAATCCCTATCGTTCGTCGTAAGAAGATCAGAGATGTGTAATTGCTTCGCTTTTATTTACCTACCAAACATGCCAAAGCTGGCTCAACGTGATCTGGATTTTTCAAGAAGGGTAGCCCGGGAAAACATTTAACCATCTCATCTCACAGACCGTTTTGTGGAATATCAGGATTGAGGAGCTGGTACAGGCACGTAGCTATAGCTTTTATGGCCATGGGGGACGGGGGGGGGGGGGGGCTAAAAACTTCTCATGCTGCTTGTATAAAATGGCTAAAGATATATTCAATCAGAAATATTTTTGCTAGCAGCTTGTATGTGTCAGCGTTTTTTTACAAACAATGCAGGCTATCCAGTGCCCCCACAAAGTTCTTTCACATCCTCCGATCCTGTTCCAATGTCCCGCCACCCTGCCGCCTGAGATAATTCTCAACACAACATCAAGTTTACTCCATCTCTCTTTCATTGGGAACGCTATTACAGAACAGCCTTTAAAGACAGGCTCACACTCATTTTCGTCATAGGAGCTTAGTCTTTGGAATCCCATTCCCTCATGATAAGAACATGATTGCTTCGCCTACCAAAGCGGCGACTCAAAGAGAGGTGTCGCATTTGCTGGAAGGATGGTTCCGGAGTGCGTTTGATCCTCTTCTTACCTGCTGCTTCGAAAGTGGTGCCAATGGAAACTGGAATTCTTCTACTATTAGCTAAACGTATCAACCAGTGATCTTTACAAGCAATGAAGGCTCTTCGCAAACACTGTTCTTTTACGATATCTGGCTCAACGAGGTATCGCCTTTTGCTGGAAGGGCAGTTTTAGAGAGCGTTTCATCTTCTTCTTATACTGCTAATTTAAACAGTACCAAGGGTGGTTTTTTTTCACAACTGAATACATGTCTGCACCAGAATGAAGGCTCATTACCCAAAATGTTGTTTTACCTTCTTTGATATTATATGTGGTGCCTTTTTCCCCCATGCTACATCCAATAAGTTCTTTATACGAGCCGGGCTTATTCGGGCTGTATACTCTCACTAAGAAAGCTCTAAAGAATCAAGTCTCCTATGAGAGAAGACGGAGTATAATCAGCCAGGCATTCACTTCTTGAGCGCCACAGGTAGATATTCTCGTGCATCATACAGCCTTGTGCATTATGCATTATTAGGCTATTTGATTGAGTCAGACGTTGCCACCTGACATCGATTCCCTGCCTTCAAAACAGGATCTTATTCCACTTCGTCATCAAAACCAAGGCTTTGAAATCCCAATACTTCGTCATAAAATTGGTTCTTACCAAAGCGACTTTGATGCCGTTTAATATTCAAAATAGAGGCAGTCTCAGGAAGCTTTAGGCAAGGTTAGGAATCCTTCCACAACGACTAACTATACGTGTACACGTAATTTACGAGTCGCACCTCTTTCTTTTACTGTTTAAAGTTTAAAAGGACTACGGTACGCCATTCATATTCACTCTGGGGCAAGGAAACGAGAAATACAAGCCGAAGTGCAGTTATCCTGCCTGGAAATCTGCTGAAACTTTGTATTTATAGTATTCGTATATCTGTCAAAACAATGGCAACGTTGAAATTCATATTCAATGCGTATTAAAGGAACAGAAAGTTTTCAAATTCAATTACAAATTAGAAAATGTTAATGCACGGGGAAGGCCTTTAAGATAAACTTCAAAGTCAGTAAGTTTGAACATATAAAGTTGTTTAATCACTCCGTCTACTCTCCGTCAGAAAGCCATTACGAGACTCACTTTGAAGACAGGTTCTCACTTAACTCTGTCATTACCGCTTGTCTTTGTAATTCCAATTCTAATCCTTCATCGTAAGAACATGATTGATTCTCTTTACCTTCGAAAGCTGCTTTAACGAGATGTCGTTTTGGCAAAAAGGGCAGTTTCTGAGTGAGATTAGGCCTTTCATCTCAGTATATATTATACGCCAGTTGTTTCATTTCAGTGGCTTCCCGCTATAATTCGTATATGTTTCCGCGATTAACGAGTTTTACTATTTCAGTCCACCAGGAAGCCTTTGCAAACCTTATTCTGGCAATTTCATGGACGTAGGACGTATATATAATTTGATATAACAAAACTAAGCTAACTTCATGGCCTCTGAAGAAAGCAATTGCGAACTCACCAGAAATGAATCTTTAGTGAGAAGGCAATTGCAAACTATACTTTGTCAATATCATGTTATCTTGAGAATTTAATGCAAACTATAATTTGCCAATCGCATGATATCTTTTGAAATAATTGGCAGACCAAACTTTGACAAACTTACGATACCTTCAGATACTTTTCTGGTAAATGTCATTACATACGGTAGCCAGCCCCATGGCATTATTAAATATACTTCGCGAAATTATTTCTTAAATTATCATTAGATATTTTGTTATCTTTTGCAATTCTTCTCAAAGCATTCATAAGAAAGCCAGTGCGAACCGTTATGATAACCGGGAAGACAATATAAGCTTAACGTCTCCAACTTCTCCAAACTCATGGTATCGTTAAAAAACCGCAATTTCAGACTCGCTTTGTAAAGCAGACGATTCCTTTGGAAGAAAACAAGACCTTTGAAGATAGACACTATTAGATAGGTTCTCAATCATCTCAGTCATTATCATTAGACGTGGCCATACCAGTTTCTCATTATGGGAAGAAGATTGCTTCTCTTTACACACTGAAGCTGGTTCAACAAATTGCCATCTTTGCAAACAAGACTAGTTTCGGGGTACGTCTCATGCAAGCATTCATGGGGTGCGCTCATAGGGTGCGTCTCAAGCGGTCATATCCGAATGATAGCTATTCTGCATTATTTAGTGCTGATGGCTCATGAAGATTGTACCAAAACAACTTAGCCTTACCAAGTCTCCCGCATACGGCGTGTTCCATCAGGAAATGTTGCAAATATCTCTCATAACAACTACATGCCCGTTTAAATCTGTTTGCCTGCTACGGCTTCAGATATATTCCTGATGTCGGGTTGTATTGCTTATACCTTCAGGCCCTCTTTCCAAATATGCAGCCATCAGAATTGTCATATTTCCTTTTAGCCTTAATGGCCACATAGGTGTAGGTGAATTAGCAATATCGCTATCGGTTGCCATTAGAATCAACATAGCGCAAATTTCATTTGGACTGATGGCAACTCTAGGCTATTATTCTATAAACATAGCAATTCGCCAATATTGCTCTAACTTGATACAGACATCATACATACAAATGTAGCCATACATATTGTACCAATTGCCAAGCCTCTAATTAAGCCCTTTATTCTACTGGTAGCATCCCTCCTCTATCCCTCATATACCGTAATGTAATCAGACTAATACCACTGATGTCTTTTGTACGAAAGCTCTTTCTTTCTGATTATATCTTTTTATATCACACTAATGCTATTTCTTTAGATATTTTTAGAAATATCGGATTCCTCCGGGTCGACGCTATTAGGTCGGGTGGTTTTGCTAAATGATATTGCTGGTTACAAAATGTGACTTTTTGTAGGCGTAATATCCTGATGATATTGAGGTATTTCGATTAATCTACTTTTGCATAAACAATAAGGAGATAGATCCAATTCCTCTTTCTTAGGAGAAGCATGAGTATATTAAACCACAGGGAGCCGATTCGTATTTACAGCAGAATCAACTTAGCTTTACTTTTATTATTGGTGAAGTGTTTATACACATGTATCCGCCTGTCATTGGTGAGATGTTTAGTGATACATTACTTCTTTCTAATAGAACTCAACAGTGGGATTAGTGAGGTGTTTAGTGATACATTTCTACTTTCCATTATAACTAACCAGAGGGATTGGTGAGGTGTTTAGTGATACATTTCTACTTTCCATTATAACTAACCAGAGGGATTGGTGAGGTGTTTAGTGATACATTTCTACTTTCCATTATAACTAACCAGAGGGATTGGTGAGGTGTTTAGTGATACATTTCTACTTTCCATTATAACTAACCAGAGGGATTGGTGAGGTGTTTAGTGATACATTTCTACTTTCCATTATAACTAACCAGAGGGATTGGTGAGGTGTTTAATTGAAGCATTTGTATTGTTTTTAGTAATACATTTCTATTTTCTGTTTGAACTACATCTAAACAAAACTATTGGTAGGGTGTTTTGTGATACATTTATACCCACTGTTTAAACTAAACAGGAGCATTGGTGCGGTATTTACTAATATATTTCTACTTTATGTTTGAACACTGGTGTGGTTTTTAGTAATACATTTCTACTTTTGGTTCGAAATGAACAGATGCATTGGCGAGAAGTTTGTAATTGTCATAGGCCTATATTCCTTCAAACAGTCAGAAGCTTTGATGACGAGTTAATAGACCACCTCGTCGTTTCTATCATATCTAAACAGTGGCATTCGTGATGGGTGTTCAACTTTTCTGTAAACTTTACTTCGACAGTTTTAACTGGGGACACTTAATAAATTTGTAATTGCAATAACACCAGCTGAGCGACGCCAGGGGACATCTTTCATCTTGTTTCAACATCGGAAACTGGAAACACCAGCAGCTGTTTCCACTACTTAGTCTCATATTTCTAACTCTAATTTCTAAGTGATGTAACGTCATGAGAGGACGACTTCCTCTCTCTAATATTGATGACACACCAGAAAGTGGTCAAAAAATATTCGCTGCAAGTGGAGTGGTCATGTACGTTATCCCTGGTGAGAAAATATTCTCTCCAAATACATTTTTTCATAAATAAATAAATAAATAAATAAATAAATGAATATAGAATTTGTAAAGCGCCTTTCCAGGTCACCCTGCTCAAAGCGCTACCTCCTCTATTTTTTGAAGTGAAGATTGAACAAGTGTGTTTTAAGAGGGATTTGAATTGGGTGAGGGTCTCAGCAGATGTAATTGCTTTGGGGAGTCGATTCCAGAGATAAGGGGCAGGCACAGAGAAACTGCGATCCCCGTACTTTGATTTTGAGCGAGGTACAAGGAGACACTTTGAACAGGATGACCTGGTAAGGCGCCCACCTTCGTTACGCTGCAAAAGTGAAGACAGATATGATGGCGCAAGTCCATTGAGGGCCTTGAAACATTATCCCTGGTTAGAATAAGTATTTGCGAATAGGGTGGTCATGTACGTTATCCCTTCCAAAGTTTCTTTTTCTTTTTTACAGGACCCTGACTAAAATGTCAGTTTCCCCCGGAGGTGTTCTTTTATCCTTAGTGGTTTTGTAGGCAAGTTCATTTTGACCAAATCTCCATCGTGACGATCTTTGATGTCTTCCACAGTTTTTGATGTCTTCCCAGGATAATCTGAACTTAAGAGAGAACATACGTGTACATCTACATGTAGTTCATTTCTTTTAACGTTAATTGCCAGAAAATATGCCAGTTGTTTTTTAAAACTTGATTAGTATTGGAGAAGTCTTCAGTTCTAATCCCGCAAGGAGACGATAATCGAATTTATAGCAAATAACTTCGGCGAGAACACTTGCCTTGCTCACTTATATTGAGTTAAGATTCAACAATTTTTCCTTCAAAAATACCAAGGGAAATACGAAGTTTGTAGTGAGAAATTGTTTTATATTGATAGAGGCAAATTCTTCTTTACGATACTCAAATAACATCAAGGGAAATGACACAGAATTGGGTAGTTCTGCTGTTAAATTCAGCAATCAACAAGAAATAGCCTTCGCTCCTTATCGAATTATGACAGTTATATTTTCCACAAACATGATGAGAAAGTTGCATCGATCCAAGTATTGGCCCATGTCTCTTTCTGCAATGTACCTTCGAGTTAATAACAAGGATTTCTCATGGGAGAAAAGGCAACTTGTCAAGGAAAATAGTCTCGTGTCGTCTTACACGTCATATTTGTTAAGCAACAAAAACTTACAATTGCTTCCTTTACTTAAAAGATGCTGCGCCTGCGGGAAATTAAGATGCACCTGTAATTTGACGTTCTACCGATGGTAAAGTTTGTCACAATTTCTGATTATACATGTACTTTAACAGCACGCGACAATGATCTTTAATATCAGATTATATATCAAATATTGTCTGGAGATAAAGCTGCGAGCATAAAGTACCGGGAGTCGAGGAACTGGATATTGCTCTCTCCAAGTCATTGTTATCAGATTAATATCAGATTGATATCAAATATTGTCAGGAGACAAAGCTGCAAGCATTAAGTACCGTTAGTCGTGGAACTGGATATTGCTATCTACAAGTCTTGTTTGCCTGGCGTGAGGTAAATCTCATCATCCATCCATATTCTGCCCACAGGGCCGCACAGTATGTATGTAATGACATCCATATCACTTTGCATAGTCATCCACGCCGACAACGGCGATTTAGCCTGTTTAGCGGAATCTGCGGAAACCGCCTAAAAAGTATAAGAATATCAATTTTAATAGATATCTGTATCATTCTCCAGTTTTGTTTTCTCTCTTCCACTTCCGGTGTGGAAATGGTCCGAGAAAAAATTACTGACCAAATTTTCATGCACGTTGGGGCTTTTCCTAAATGCTCGATAAATATCGCGGTTTAAACGATTTAATACTTATGGAATATTACAAATATTTATTACATGTTTAATATAATTGATATTCTCAAACTGTTTTTAGCATAGATGGGTAGGGAAAGCCCGTTTGCGTTGAAGTATTAAGCCCGGCTGATGGCAATAGAAGGCTGGACAATATTGCATTGGTGATCATGCATGGGCATCCTCTAGCAAACAGGGCCTACAACATGACTCCTCCTCAGCAATCCTTATGCAGGGAGTAATTATGTGTCGAGGGAAATGACCTGTTTTGTCAGGATGATGAGGCTCGGTCTCCATGGTATTCCTTCCTATTCCCTGCAGTCGTGCATGACTTTCTAATAGGCTATTTGAAAACCATCCCCATATTACGATTCTGAGATACTTGTACTTGTTATATTCTCCTGCGCATTAGCCGTGTAAGTAATTACATCCATGTCACTTTGGGTGGTCATCCACACCATGTCCACACAGTAAAGGTAAGATCAATGCTATAATGATGGGCTTCGAGCCAAAGCCAATGCAGCATTGATGGGTAGCGAGACGTATCAAGGCCGGATAATGTTGGGGGTAAAGGAAGCTACTATTGGCTATCGAAGGCATGACAATGCGGCATTCAGAAGTTGCGGTCTCATTGATATTCTTAGGCTGCAGCCATAGATGATGATGTTGCTTTCAGACGTGTAAGGCTTTCGACAAGGGGCCATGATGAGTGTGATTGGTGCTTTTGAAATTGCATGTGTTTTGGGAGTGGGTCATTGTCGATTTTATTTACACCATGGTGGTGATGTCTCGGTTGTACCATATCCTCTGGCACGAGACACTTTCTGTGGCAGCAACAAAAACAGTTCGATTATACAGGACCCGAGTGGGCGAGTTTAAGTTATGCGAAGTTCCCGTTAGGTGTTTCTGAACAGACTCGGATCTATTTCTGCAAAATTAGAACTGCACCTTTTACAATAAATCAGAGTTAAGAAAATTAACTGCATAAAAATGACACTGTCATTTGTTGAGTGATTTATCTCTTTTATCAAAGATAATATCTCCTTAAAACTGTGGTTTTCCTAAAATAGCACGTCCATCATAATCAAGTCTGAGATTGAATGACAGTTACAAATTGCAATAGCCAAAAGAAGGTATTTTCTGATTCTTAGGTGACATACAATCTCCCGTAGTAAGACAAATCTGCCATTTAAGTTGAAATTTCAACTGTGAAAATACGGCATTCTCATACAGAAGAAAATTAACTGCATAGAAATGACACTGTTATTTGTTGAGTGATTTGTCTCTTTTATCAAAGATAATATCTCCTAAAAACTGTGGTTTTCCTAAAACAGCACGTCCATCATAATCACATCTGGGATTGAATGACAGTTACAAATTGCAATAGCCAAAGGAAGGTATTTTCTGAGTCTTAGGTGACATTAAATCTCCCGTAGAAAGACAAATCTGCCATTTAAGTTGAAATTTCAACTGTGAAAATACGACATTCTCATACAAACCTTGCAACTGAGTAAGACTTTGTTTTGATTCTTTTTTTCTTCACAAGTTTCAAAGCAAGACATTTTCCAATGAAACAATGTATAGAAAGTGAAGTATAGTTATGGGGTGATTAACTTCAATATTCACTCCCTATTTTACAACAGTACTTGTGAAAAAGAAATCATAAAAAGTCCATCCGCACTGTATTCGCTCTTGTTGAAGAATATGTTTATGACGGGCTTATTATAAACCACGAGATGAAAAATCGCGAAATCGCGAGATGAGTAATCATTATTTTCTGCCACAAGATTTTCTACTTCCCTGGACAATGACAATCACCATTTCTGATGCTGCTGTCCACTTCTCCATTCAATGATAGTATAAAGGGCCGAAGCGGGCAATACAAGGCTACATGCAACTGCATGTTCATCTTGAGCACAAAGGTTTTTGCAACTTATCAAGATATTTTGTGAGTCTAATACCATGAGGTTCAGTGTGCTGTATGTGTCACGATTATTTCCCCGTTACGCCTAGCGGCACAAGTCACCTGATTGGCCGATAACACAGGGTATGCACCTCGTGAACGTCTGGTCATCCCTAAAAATAGCACGGGATAGTCTGACCATCGAAACTAGGCTATAAATTAGGTTAAATTCCACGCATCGCGCAGCGGAGTCTATTTCAATGGGCCAATCAAAACAAGGATAGCTCCCTACTACAGCCTCGGTCTCCTAATTGTTCGCCTTTTCCGGTTCCTTATTTGCAATACATCCTGTGGCGCATGGTACTCTCACCGAGGTTGGCATCTCGCTATTTCGCATTCCGCATCTCGCGGTTTATAATAAGCCTTTATGACGAAGTCAAACCGGACCTGCAATGTAGTTCCCTAAAAAAAGCAAATTAGTCACCTGGAGACCACCAATTGGAACTCCAGCTCTTGCCTATATTCCCCTCTTTAATGAAGCAACAAAAGTTGCCATATCTGCTGCTAGCCCTGGGCTGCTGGCTTTACCGAATGTCAGTAATGAACGAAAAAGAGGATGCTCCAAGTAGAATCGTTGAGTCTTCTGCAATTATATCAGATTTATAATTGGCAACTCGCAACATCCGTCATACGAAACAGCTCCCCTCAGGGCCCTCAAACCCTTTTGAAAGTGATACTATTGAGAACAGGAGACAGAGAGGCGTTACAAGGGATTCATCCCGCCGCCCGCCGGGAGTGAAACCTAATGGCGCGTCTGTGGCTCCAGAGAACGGCTTTGTCGCGTCTCTGACACAAATACGCCTCGAAATAAAAGGATTGTCTCACATGACTCTGTTCTACATTGCTAAAAACAATGGTGTGTTCTTGTGGTATATTCTTTCATTCTATAAGGTTGGGTGTTTTTGTATTCCGAGTCAAAAGCTCAGTGTCTATTGTTCGCCTTGTACACTACTCCTTGATGGTCAGCAGAAGCTGGTGGAACAAATTTTCCAAATTGTATCCTGAAAAACGAACCAAATTTCCAAATTGTATCCAGAAAAACCCAAACATACTTGCTGAAAAAATGATCTCAGCTTTTCCACATCAGCTGTGGTGGGCGACGACAAAACGTGGCGAAATTATTCACCGATATTCACATCCTTTTTTAGGCTGATTACGCCCCGTTTCCGCTGATTCCATAGAGTTTCTGCAGATTCCGCTAAATCGCCATGTCAAATTACAGGTATATTGTACAAAACCGGCCGGGTTGGCGGCGGCGGAAACATGTTTGTAACCAGCCACAATTGCCGAAGATCAGCTGGCGACAACATTTCTGATGATGTTTGTTGCTTGTCAATCCCTTGATTTGTTGCAATTCCGTCACCTGTCTGTAGTCTATCACTCGCCATCAGTTTTAAGGTGTTTCTACAATGTAGCTTTGGGCACGCGATCAATCAATTTGGTCGCGTGGAACCGCAATTCCAGAGTGCTATCAAAGCTGGCACAGGAGTTCGGAGGAACTATGTTATACAGCTGCTCCTTGGGGTGACACGCAATGCCCATTGCCAGCGGTTTGGTATCAGCAAGAATGATAAAGACCCAGGGATAAAGACTAAAAATTCGGAAATTCACATTGACGAAAAACCTGCCTATTCAAAAAAGACAAGTTTAAGTTTTTCTTGAACCCATGTACATATGGTTATCATTTTGATTGATTCTCTGCAAAGATAAAGTCAAGACGAACAGAATGATACCGCATTTGCTCTGAACTCGCAAAGATGAAGGAAACGTGTGACAAAGACATTTGGTCGTTTGGGCGAAATCATTTATTTCATATGCCGTGCTATACGGCGCGATGTTTGGCACTCGTATGTGTTTTAGACCCTCATTAGACCCTCGTAGATCCTATCTTACAACTCATTGACTGCTTAAAGTGATGAGTTAGACAAAATGATTTGTGTATAATCTTCCAGGTGAATTGTTCGCCGGACTTTCTGTCCAAGGCAAAAGCTTCCTTTCCCACCACTGCCTCCATGTTTATTGATTTTAAAGGCGAGCACGTAAGCCGTGGCCAAAGAAAATATCCTCGAGGGTATATTATTGGCCAGACGTGCCACATTTGGCGAAAGGATAATACACAGATAAGTGACATAGGAAAAAAGATCATCTGTACGTGATTGCAGAGTAGTCGGACCAATTGGTAGCGTCAAGCATTTCATGAGATGGATATTTCAAGCTAGAAAAACAATTTTGCGGGTTGTCTAGTGACCATACTAAACATGGCAAATCCTATAACCACGGTGGCTAAAGGTAATCCGTTTGCCTTAGCAAATGTGTGGTTACCTGGAGAGGAAATGAACACACAAAAGAAACATACAAAAGATTAGTTCATTTTTAGGGGCGTAAGGCCCGCATTGATCATTTTTTATCTGATTGTACCCCTCCAACGCTGTAATATGGGAGGGCCTTGTTTCTATTGTGTTGCAAAGTCATCAACTAGTACCTTTACCCACCGTTATAAACGTACTGTACATGTGGAAATAAACATACCCTCCCGATATGTTGTGCAGTGAGGCAGCATCTCATTGTGCTAATCAAAAGGGACACGCAGTCACGCAGTATTCAAGGCAATACCATTCACTGAAAGATTTGCTTAGTCAGGCGAGGTAACGGGGTCATGGCGATTTAGCGGAATGTGCGGTGACTCGGCGGAAACAGCCTAAAACAGTATGAGAATTTCGATATTGAATAGATCATCAATATTTATGACATTCCATAAGTATCTCATGTCATATGCTCATCGCTTCGTATATTCGTTCCCGGACAGAACGTTTACGAGACGATGTTGATGTATGGTTTTAACACGAATCACATCGTGCAGAAGTTCGTTGGCGCCTGCTCCGTACAGGTTGTGGAAACGACCGAAGACAGGATGATTGTGACAATGGTGTCTCTCTCTTATGAAGAACAAAGTGGATTGCTAGCCGATGACGCCACCCTGACCACAAAGCTCTTGGGCTCTGTGGTCGAACCTTCTAGGACAGTCGACTTTGTTACCGAGAACGGACTGACTGTCTAGCGTGCATCCCAAAAATTCCAAACGTAGAAGGAGAAACAGCTAACACTTCGTTCATACCGTACCGTATACACACGATGTCCCGAGATGCGACTCCGGCAGAAAAGAGTGGCGGCCCTGTCATTCAGAAAGGAGAAAAATAATTGCATCGCCTCCCCCGAAGTGTCACACCCAGGAGAGAAACATATATGTGAAAGCCTTACAGATGTACCCAGCAAAGTAATCAATTTTATTCATAACATTATTATCATCTGCCAACCAGCCTCCCGATTGTCTCATCGGCGGAGCGATCAAGCTTTCATCCGCTGATTGTCAGTCGCCGTGGCTGCTGTAACCGCAGTCAATACGTATGAACGTGAAGCCACTGACATTGTCAATATGAAATATTGTTAGGAATTAGGTTTAACCTCTGTATACCCAAATATATGAGTTGAAATAAATATTACATGTACTTTAAAGGATTCGCCGTTCGTAATTACTGCTGGTATAGGAAGATAGAAATGCAGTTATACACAATGCCGTGGTGAAGTTATTACGCACACGTTTTTGCTGGCCTTGGTATTTACAGTATCTGTCCACACCACGCCATTGTTGAAATTCATATTCAGTTCGTGTTTACACTATTTAAAATCTTCAAATTCAACAACAAATTTCAAATAGGCGTAGGCCTTGAGCTTGCTGAGCTAACAGGTCAGTACAATATATTGGAAAAAACATAAGAATCCGTTGGGCACCAGTACAGAGACAAAACCATCAATGATTCCTTGCAATGAAGGTTGTCCATCTTATAAATCACTTAGTGGCCACTCACCACTTTCTTCACTGGCATATTTTGGTAGTGTTGGCCAAACAAAAGCCCTCCATCTGCTTCAGCGATGGAGTCTTTAGATTTACCGAGCGTTATCGTATGCAGACACGCCTCCCTGGTTGAACGATCGGCGGAACGATCAGGTTTTTTAACCGCTGCTTGTCAGTTGTTATGGCTGCTGGAAACCGAGTCATCTCAGGACGTAAACAGACTGATCTAGATTGTAAACATGAAACAGCAATAACCTGCGACGGCAATAGAGAGAATACCATCGGATTCCTCGAAATAAAGGTCGCCCATCGAATTGCAAGTGACGCAATGGCCTAAGGACATACACTTTAAAATGTCCTCTAATATATATTTGAAGGCTTTTTGCCATCAAATGCTCCAAACTCATCTGAACAACTTCTATTGGCCAATCCAAAACTCAAACCTCAAACCTGTTATACCAGTGTAGCCTCTAGCTCTGAATCAACACCATGGAACATTAATCTGAAGAAGCCTCCCTTAGTGGATTTATTCAGCCGGTAGTTGTCAGTGGTGGAACGAAGAGTCAATATTTAAGGACGCAGTGCGATTGATTCGGGCAAATACGAATAATCTTGAAAAGTATCAGTCAGAGTATGACACCAGAGGAAAAGAGGTGGATAGCATCAGAAATACCTTTGTCCTGTGTTCTTAATTATTTAGTAACATTATGGCCCTTCGTCACTTTAGTTACCAATATGTTGCAGGGGTAAGCTGTTTTTGGTCGTAGATATCATGCTACTTCAGAAAGGCCCAAGGGCTCCCTTTTTTGTCTCAGATCTAAAATGGCTGCCCAGTTGTTGACTCTCTGAGGATTCATTTTGCCCCATTTATTACGCTGTTTCACCTAACATTGGGTTTTTAATGGGACAGGAAGTCAATCAAACTATTAGAATACACATATAAACTTCGCCTACATTTCTGCTTCGTGCCTATTTCGCATTGTCCAACCAGAGGCCCGCAATTCTTCTTCAGCGGTTCATTCTAAACCAATCACAGGGAAGCTTTTCCGTTTGACAATCCGGTCAAAGTCACCAGAGAAAAGTGGTGAAAGAAAAGACGCAACAGCTTCGTGAGCTTGCCTAGTAACCTCGGCTTATCGGCGAGAGCCGAACGTTATTTTCGGCCTCATAAAACGCAAACCATGGTAATTCACATCTAGGCCTACCTGGGGTACTGCGTCTTCCGTCTTGCTGAAGACTTTAACAATACTTGGAGATGTAACAGCGACAACGCGTATGTGTTTAAAAAAAGAGACACAAATAAGGGCATGACATTTATATACATGTACGTCACATGTTGAGAAAAGGAAATGAACATGCCATTCTTGTCAGGGCGATGACTTTACGGCAGAAAAAAACTTCAGTGTGGGCGAATGAGATGGATATTACCTACATGGGCGAAACAAACGTTCTGCAATTGTGAAAAATATTTAGATCTACGTCTCTGAGCGGAATGCGAGAAATTATCTCAGTTGCTTGAGGTTGTAAAATAATATTGACATGAGTCCCACATGATGGAAGACATTTCATTCTTTTATAACGGGATCTGATTGCCGTGGCACAGCGTACATCCATCACCACGGCACTGTCAAGTATAGAGAAGAAGACGTCGCAGTGTAAGAACGATGCTGTGGATACGATGTGAGTGTGGGCGTCTCTGCCGCGAATATATGCCAGTATGGATGGAAACTCTCCCATACTGATGGTGCCCATATGGAGAGTTCATCGTTTATCTCCGACCTAATTGAAACATTACATAATTTTTCATTTATTTCCTCAACAAGCTGTTCCATGAATATAAGCATACCACTTTCAGGCCTGACGTGTGGATTCGAAGTTTGTGTAAAATATCGGTGATTGTGGCACTGATCATACATTTTCACGTTCCCTTCGGCCAGTTATTTGGTCTCTTAATAGTTGGTTGATGAAGACTAAAACGTACTTTGATGGTATTGTCGGAAAAAACTACTAAAAGGAGAGACAAATCAGCTAGATACATGTACTAATTCATGCTCCAATTTTCACAAAAAGACACTTTGTCGCTTTTTGCAAGGCGTAGTTTCATAGTACCATTTTCCAGCGTGGTTAATAAGTTCGTCAACATTCCTAGAAAAGGGAATTGGAGGTGAATCTGATGACTACTATCCTGAAGGCGTTCGCTAGTTATGTCAATTATATGACTACCTTGAGAGTTCACCGTGCACCTTGTAATTACAAGAATGATATTTCACAGCATTATTTCATTGAGGAATTGGACATGGATCGATTGGGGCTTCATGTGGACAATGCATTTGTAAGAAGAGTCAATTCTTTGATTGCCTTTAGAATTCCGCAATGAATGGTTGATAACAAATTTGACATCAACATTTGTCGGATTGAACGTGAATCGAATAAGTTCTCATAACCAAAATATCGCGTTCCTAATATTGAATTATCATTGCACTCACAGCATTGAAGCCACTAATTAATATTGTCAATGCTATGAGATTTCAAAGCACACCAAGGAATGGATTATTACAAAAAAAGGAATTACACAACATCCGCCCTTTATCGATTTAGACGAGAATCGGAAGAATTCTCATAAAGACACCAACGTTCGTTAGGAGTGACAGTTCGGTGAGCTCCATCAAAATCCAATGTGTTTAGTGCAATGATCATTGCACTAAACACACTCATGAGTAGACTGCACCAAGAGATTATAGTAATTACAAGAATAATTTTTACAGTATCCTTCCGTTGTCGAATTTGACGTGAATCGAATGCGTCCTTATGAAGACATCGCATTATTAGAGAGTCAGTACTGTACGAGTTCAGAATACTCCATGAGATTAGTAATAACAATACATGTACGTTAATTTGCCCTTGCCGGATTAAGCTTATCGACTCCCATTAAAGCTGTTTCGAGGGGTCGATGTTAACAGGATCTGCCCTGATAACCTTTTGATAAGACAATAGAACAAGGGGGATTTAGGCCCAGGTGCGAGCGGCCTTTGTTTAAAGACAATAGACCGTGTATTGGGCTGGGCTGAAGACGGCGAGGTAAAGCCCGCAGCACACTAGCCGCCAACTTTGGCGACAAGAAGCGTTCGGCTCACGCCTCTCGACGCCAAAGTTAGCGGCCAGTGGATCCCGGTCAGAGCACACCTGCCCAGAACTGGCGTCCAGTAGCGTCTTTTCCGCCACTTTAGTCTGCTATTTTGAAATCATGTGACATCAAGACGCAAGCTGATTAGCCATAGCCTCGCCGCCGACGCCAAGTCAGGCGGCCATCCGTAGCACACCTGGCTTCTTCTTGCGTTCAAACGCGGCGACACGCGTCAAAAATCAAACATGTTAGATATTTGGCGTTTAGTTGCAGCAAGTGGCGGCAAGTCGCGTTCGCCGACGCCGTTCGTAGCAGACTAGGGATTTTTCAGGCGTTCAGGACTCTTGCGGCAAAAAACGCCAGTGAACGCCGAAGTTGGCGGCTAGTGTGCTGCGGGCTTTAGGGAAAAAACCCCGTTATGTACAGATTGAAATAAAATCGCATTCTTCTTTGTCGAATTGGATGCGAATCGGATGACTTTGCATGTTGACATAGTGTCAATGCTATGAGAGCCTCGGGAATTAACAGTGAACCAAGAGATTGGTAAATTACAACGCTGATAATTTATGACATCTTCCTTTGTGCGGTTCCCGTCTCACGTTTAAGAATCTTCGTCAGTCTTGCCAATACCTTGGAACCAAGAGTCACTGATATAGAATTAAGCATAGAGAGAAAACCATTAGATATTTGACTCGAAGCTCTAAGGTACATTAGGGAAATCTCCGCAGATAATATTAATCTTCAATGAAACAACGTCGTTTATTCACATCGAATCTGTGAATAACACGCCTGCTGGAAACAGAGCTTTCACATGCACTAAGCGACGATTACAAATAGCTTGAAGAACGAAAATCTTATTGGTTTTTTTTCATCTAATATCCTTCTGCCTCAATTTACGATATCCTTGTTTACGACAGCAGAGGATTAAATTCAGCTGCTGCTCGATATTTCTAGTTTTAAACTGCTATTAAAATGAATGCGGTTTTAACTGGAGCATGAAGAATTTAGGACATTTAAATTTAAAGTTGCAGAGAAAATGCATTAACACAGTTATCGGTATTTCTTGTCATTCTGGGATTTCGAGAAGCAGAAATATAGGTGAGACTTTCGACTGCGGCACATTGTCCAATAAAAACCGCCAGCCTCGTTCCCGTCACCGCATCTGCGCATCTCATTCTGTGAGAACAGCTCCGTCTTGTGATTGAACAGAGCGACCAACTACCCAAATATCAGGAAAACACTTAATTGTATTTGGCTTACATTTAGTGATTATGCCCTCTACTTCACAACTTCAAGCCAAATATACAGTCTATTGTCTTTAAACAAAGCCCACTCGCACCTAGACCTAAATTCTCATTTTTCTATTGTCTCACCAAAGGATTATCGGAGCGAATCCTGATAATATCGACCGCCAACGAAACATGTTTCATGGGGGTCGAATTGGCAAGGAACAGTAAACGTAATGTAAAAACCTTTCAGTGTAGATAGAATACAACAATTACAACGCGTTATTTAGGTAGACTCGCCGTCAATTTTGCTCAGTTTCGAAATAGTAAATCAAAAGCAAACCATGAAAAGTACATTAACAGTCCACCGAGGATCGGAACGGCTGTAAATAATACGTGATCTTGTCACCTAGAATAAATGATCCAGCCTCATTGTAAGGCGACGGATGGGTGCATGGCTGTAGAGACGGGTTGTTACTATGACATCAGATTAAAAGCGTACTAACCATACAAGATGTTATTCTGCGAGTGCTTTTTGCTGTAGACAGCGTTGACTTTCACTTGCACTCCATGCCATCACCATATACCATGAGACTTCACGATTCTCTTGAAATAGTGAAGGGGCTGTAGCGGAAACTCTCATTTCAGACTGTGCCCTAGTAGTAATCCACGGCTCCATTTCTCCCGCAGTTAATAACAGCATTTGCAATCATAGGGCGATACGAACAATTTGTCAAAGTGGCGATATATCTTCGAGAATTGGTGCTAGGGGGGCCGGTGTATATTTGTCGTATCCGCTCTTCCTAAATTGCTTAATGCTTCAGATAATTGCATTCGGTGATTGTGACATGACACTGATAATGGCGATGGCTCGCGAATAATAAGTTTGCCTAAATGGATTTCGTGAGGTAAACCGTGCTAACTACGTGTGATGAACATGAGCGATGGTTTAGGAAGTTTTTTTAAACTCATTTGAATAGATTTAGAAAAGAACCATACATGTGGCAGAGTCAATAAAAATGTGTCCATTGGTTCATAAAAATAGTGTCATTGGTTACAAAAGCGGTTCTTCACCTTGTTTATCAGATGGCTACCGCCGGGGAGATTGTTGCAACAGTTAAGCGCCGCGCAAGTGAGCGATTTAAATCACAGCTTCCTGCGAATAGATTCGTTGCTATGTGCGACAAAGGGATCTCGGTGCGTCTGCGGCTTGGTAGAACCGGTGGATCGAATACCGAGTCGCAGGTGGCTGCGAGTTGTGATGATCGCCGCAAGCCAACCATTATCGTTGCATGCGATTTGAATCGCAGGCCGCAGCGACTTAAATCGCTTGTAGGGCGCTTTAGCCTATCATTGTCCCGCAGACACATCTTAATGATGGATCCGAATAGTTGCAAGGCATTCTGAATGCGAACTAATTCTGAATGCGATTCTAATGCGAACAAAACGAAGGTGGCATTATACACACGGTGGGTCGGGATATGTGGTGAGATATATTCAGTTAGTTGCGATTCCTTATTTCCATCCGTTCGTATTGAGCTCCAGTGTAGAAAAGTAAAGCTCTAAAGAAACTCACGGGGAAAAATGAGCAGAACAGTGATAATTGAACAGCATGTGCCACGGCCTGGCATGAAACATAGCAACCACATTCTGGTTCGATAACGCTCAACCCTTGATGATACGACATCCAAAATATCATATGCACTGCTGACTGCATCGGATTCTCCACCTCACCGCCTGTAGGTAATTCAATCTTCTTGTTGCGAAGATACCAACATGCCAAAAGTCAAAGCCGATTATTAGATTTGCGCTCGTTTCTTTGGTCGATTTGTGTTAGTCTGATTCCGGGGAATGACATGACCGCAGGGCAGTGGTATATGTCATGGGGCAGCGCTCCTGACAAGGAAGACATCGACGCGATACGATCTTCTGGCGGACTTCATTTATCGAGGCGGCGGTTGACGATGTTATTGTGATTGGATGGGCGAAAGTCCGAGATCACCTGGCGGACTCGAATTTGTGAGGCTCGGTCAAGAACACAAGTTCGATATTTGAACAGCGGCTATCCTCATGGATCAAGACGCTCCTGACATGGAAGATATGGAAGCGATTGGATCTTTCGGCGGACTCTATTTTGTTGGGCGATCATTAGGCATGATTACTGTAATTGGATTGACGCAAGTCTAGACAGGGTATCGGTCAAGCCAACTCGATTTTTCGCTTCATTTGTGTTCCAATTACTGGTAAATTCTCAACTCGCCCTTTTCGAAATCAGAATTGACCAGGCGGAAGTCTCCCAATAACGACGTCTGGTGATTGGCTCATTTCAAAGAACATATTGGCGAAATGCACTTCTGATTGGACAAAATGCCCGGAATTTTACTAAGATTATATTTGTGGGACTTCCCGAATGGCAATTATGCATTTAATGATGACGATGTGCTAGCTATAGCCAGTTTTAAACGTCCGTAAATAAATTATTTCAACCCTGCTTTGTCCTGCGAGTGAAAATCCAAAACAATCTTTTCATTTCTACAAACCCTAGATCTCCAATGTAATAGTGCGCCACTCTCATGACTCAAGCCCTGTTACACCAAAACTGCATGTCGTCTAGACTTGTGACAGACAGGAGCAAGAGCGAAGTGGTTGTTCATGCTAGCGGTCATTATTATTTCCAAATGGAACGCTTAACATTTATTGAAGTGAGATTAGATTTGGATCGCCGCAGGTCCAGGCTTTCAGCCAAATCAGTGAGCTACAAATGTATGATATTCCAATATTACTGACCTTTATTCCAATTTCACTCTAGTATATAATGTGCGAATGGTGAATTGCACATCGGTGAACACGGTGGGGAACCAGGGATGGGGAAAGTTTTACACCGTCTTCCAGTGCCTCGTGTGAAATACTCACTCAAGTGATTGTTGTAGCCAATATGTCATGTTATCGTTCATCATGTCGAATTTGAGGGAACAAATTATTGTTTTACTGTAAGGCGACTACTTTTGCTGCGAGACAATACATTTCATTTGATACTTCGGCACCAAGACTCTACATAAGTTTATGGAAGAACATTTCCAGGATTTTATCTGGTTTCGCATGCGCAAGAATGATAACCGTAGCAATATCTATTGTGCGCATGCGTAACCGAATTCAAAAGCTGGAAATACTTATGTTTTGTTCCAAATTCTGGCAATCCTGGCGCGGATTCAAAAATTCTCAATTAAGTATGAGACAAGACCACAATTGATTTTTAAGCCTTTTAGCAGTTAAATTGTCAATGTTTGACCGCGACGCATCAAAGAACGCGTCAAGTAGTGAAACTGAAATTCGGATATGATATATGGGTTAGTCTTGCGAGTAACTGGTGCGATTTAAATTGGTGATTGACCACGGAAATTTTTTTTAGAATTGACAAGTTTGACACAAGTGGACATTTTTACCCATAGCGGCCATTTTCACTCCAAATTTGAACCACCCCCTATGGCCAGGTTGTCGAAATTCAAAATTATTTTTTTTACCAAACAATTTATTTATATCTGTGGACTTGCCACAGCAAATATTTTTTCAATACCTCTCCAAATATGTACCTGAGAGTAAAAAACATGCACTCGTCTTATAGATAGGCCTCGACCCTCCAACCTATGAATATTCATTAGTGGTCTTGTCTCGTATAGAGCAGGCCTGTCGGCACCTCCATTTCTTTTGGCATTGAGTATCATGTGAAAGATATTTTCTACAAGTACACCGCTGAGATTTTGGGAGCAAAAACAGCTAATGGGATATTGAGGAGAAAACAACCACGTTGAAACAGCGGATTCCAATAACTCGCTGTTGCGGGATGGGACGAGAAAAAATCCTGGTGCATCAGATTCTTGGAGGTAGCGAGGCTGAAAGCCAGTAGCTTGATATATACATAATTGTGCATGAGAAGAAATCCTGTCGAAAGGGGTTTCTATGGCCGCGGATTAGCTGAATGCCGCAGGGCATCGCCGGTTAGACACGGACAATATCGATTTCATTCGATCTTTCCAATAGATTCCACTTACCAGGGCTATGGTATGACGATTTTCATTAATATTGGTGGTCGCCAGAGCAAGCCCTGGGTTTAACATGGATGGTCTCCAGTGCACTCATCAATTTAACCCTTGTATGTAAGACAGGTTGATCAGAGTTCATCCGTTCCCTACTTAGCTTGATGATCAACATACGTGTACAAATATAAAACCCTAAAAATATTTTGTGACATAAAACATTGATAATGACCAAAAACTTTGGAACCGGCTTTATATCAGAAAGAGAGAAAAAATTTTAAAGAGCGGCGTGATTTTTTCTGAATTCAAATAGTAATGTTTATTATTTCACTGTAAAGAATGATGATATAACCAAGATGAAGAAATTGATACATTATTTAGCTTTTAACTCCAATTCATTAAACATAAAGGAGACACAGGGCATTCCGTCAAGGTGCAGAATCTTCTATATACGTAATCTCACGTGCCGTACTTAGGGCACGGTATTGGGTAATCGCAGGTCGTATTTTAGCTGGGTTTTAGAACCTCATTAAAATTCAATTTCCTTATTAGCCTTCTTCTTCAGCGTTCGCTCTGAACTTGGCGGTGATTTTCTCCAGCGAGTATTTCTCCTCCAAGGCGGGATGAGTTTTTTTATGCCTCACAGTACGGTCATGCACCAATTGGGTTTATTGGCCTAGTGAATCGGACTTCAGCGAGAAAGCCTAATAAGCAATGCCTACAAGTTGAATTTGTTAATTTATTTGAGGCATGTATTTTGTGAAAAAAATCAAGCAATGAGAACCAGCCAATTGGAGCGATAGTATAAGAATACATGTAGTATATAGAATAGGAGGCGGTTTATTGGTAAAAGCCCCCTATAGCCAGAAATTGGTACTTAGCACTAAATAAGATACTGTTGCGCCTCCACAATCTTACTATCTGTAAACTTGTCTTTTTTCCACCAAAATAACGCTGTTTTTTTTCTCTTCTTTTTGTTAATTTTGGCTGAAAACCGGTACTATATTATATTACCCATATTATTGATGCGCCAATAGAGCTCCAACAGAGAGATCTTCTGATACAGCCTTGCAACTGCTACTGTAATTATGAAGATAAAACACACCAGCTCGACGCTCTGACCGGAGGCTAGAGGATTGCCGCGAAGCTGCATAACCAGTTCTAGCGAGTGTAAAGCGCAAAAACTAACTTCAAAGCAATGAGCATAAAGTAGGTCACCTCAGTCTTTGGAAGGCATTTTCTACAAAATCGCCTGCAGTCCTTACCAGGGATTGTCTATGCTGCATTAACAAGCTCCCCTGTACAGCTTTACAAAGACGGACCATTAGGGAAAGAGATGGGGCCATTAAAAATGCTTGTACCTCTATAATGGACATGTTGCAACGCTGCCTAGGTTATTGCAGTTGACAGCTTGTCCTTACGAGGTCCGTTCGCGTTGCATGAGTAATTCACCAGGTCAAAAAGCCGCTACGGATAGAAAAATATGTGTTGCTTTTGGGAGTGTTCAGAGAACAACATTATAAGGGATGTTCCATTATGCACCTTTAAGTCTTGTCGATGATTTTTAAACAGAAAGCTCCTGCAGTAATGAACATACTTAGATTCCAGTAAAATAGAAATGCAGTTGCACACAATGCCGTAGAGCACTTATTTTGCATAGGCATTTGGTGAAACGCGGTATTTAGAGCATGTGTATAGCTGTCTACACAGCGGCAATGTTGAAATTCATATTCAGTGAATAATTACAATTGGGAAATTTTCAAATTCAATTTCAAATTTCAAATATTTAACGTACTGCGTAGACATTTTAAAGGATTTTATTGAAGCTTCATGATGATTTTATTGAAGCTTTTAGACATTGTGTACGGCACTGTTTCACACTTAACGCACCAGGTTGTGAAAGATAGGACTATCATTCTTTCACCTCATTCGGATCTTAAATATTGTATATCTGTTCATGTACTCTAAGGGTATAAATTTCCATCGCTTTGACATGCCTGGTTACTGTAAAGCGGCGGTGTTTATACTGCACCCAAAGAACGCAAAGCCCGCATGATGCGTTGTAAAATGATGCGATCACTTTAAATCGCATGTTGTGGAATCTATGCTTGATCAGCAAGACAATATTTCCCTATGTTGTACGCATGCTATATCTCACTCAGCAGCATAATTTAACAATTTTATCTGAAGAGTACTCGTTCTGACAAATAGCATCAGGAAACCTCGGAAGGCAATATTCCATGTTTCTCACCCCAGTACCCAATTCCACAACAAACAAATCAAATCAGTGTCACACGCGATATCTAGTTTATTGAGTTGTAACATCGGTCGAACATATAGCTAGCTGATAGTCGTATATCAACAGATACCAGTAGAATAGACACATTTTCCAAGAGAGTCTATTGTGAGTGTGCTGTTAATTTTATTTTGCAGCAATATCTTATTGCCAATTAGGGCACAGAAGCAGTTTTCCAAATACATGTCAGACTGCCTTCGTTGTATTTCTCATTTGTTCAGTGAAGGCTATATGCGGGAAACGAAAGTAGTGAATGAGCGCGACAGTTGGAAAGCGAGACTTATCAAGTGGAGGCGACTTAGCAAATACGTTAGTGTGAACAACCCTAATCTTCCATTTAATTCAATCAAAAGCAAATAAAAGTCAATTATACATGCTTTAGATTAAGTTACTCGATGCATGTAATTTAAAATAGCAACAGTGTATCATACACTGCCAGTGCAGAACTCAGGTTAATGTTTTTTTTGGCTTCGTTTTCAAGAAATGTTGGGAGCATTTAATCGTACAAATGATGTCCAGCTCGACCAATGGGCTATTTAAAGTATGCAGAAATACATTAGATGAAATTCACATTATTGATTTTATCAGGTATATCAATTAACAAAGCGGAAAAAGTAGTACATGTACTTATAGTACAATGCACCGCAGTACAATGGTGCAAATAATCACGGTTTTGATAAATGCTAACCAATCTTAACTCCAAGCAATTCAACAACAAAATGGCCGTGTACTAAAATGGCCACTATTCTTGGCATGTCAGTAAAGAAAGGCATACTTAACTTGGGACAATGAGTAAATCACAGAGCGGGGAATCCTAAAAATCGAACTGCTAGAGTCATACTTCAAGTTCCCGTTCCTTATCAAACACAATAAATTTTAACCCGATGCTTCGGAACCATCGGTTGTGACAGATACACCAACCGAAATCTTTACTTACGCCACATAGCTCACGAAACTGTCGTAGAATCGATCAACCATCAAGAGGAATGTTACTGTAGCATCTTCAGTGAATTTCCCCCCGGAGAGATCAAGAGGTCCCGGGGAATTGTTCAATGATGGATCGGGACTCCTGCAGTCAATCGCAGCAAATGTTCGTTCTTGGCCGGAGGACTGAAACTTTGAACGTGGAACCATTGCATGTAAGTGGTCAGCTGGGAAAGGAGCTGGGAAAGGAGCTGTACAGCAGTACAATACAAGTTCATCGCGCTCATTTTCTGAAATTCAAATCCAAATCAAATTGCGATAGCCATAAGATCCCGTCCCTCATCAAACGCCATAAATTGTAATCCGGTGTGCTAGAACCACCGGCTGTGACAGATACACCAATTGGCAATATTCACAAAAGAGCTCATAGATCACGAAACTGTGGCAGGTTTTTCAAGTTTGGTAATGATTGATGGGGTATTTAGCACTCAATCGCCGCATATTTCATTCTTGGTCCATGACTGAATTTTTGGGTCATGATAGCGTCTAGTTTAAAAACAGTCAAAGGTTGATTTCACGGAAATTTAAAAGAAAAACGAAAATCGCAATTTTGATCATCGTGAACACAGACTTGACATCATTCGAGTTAACGGCTGTAACTCGGGACAGCGAACAACCATTTTGAAGAGAACCAAATGAGGAAGGTGACCTTTGTTTTCCAATACATGTTGCCCCTTTAGGACCAAGAGGCCTTCAAATATGTCAAAGTTGGTATTTTCGACCACATGTGATATGTACAAGAAGTTTTTCAAGTTTCCCCATCACCCTATACTATCGCCAAGACTGGCCACTTTTAATGGCTGTGACTACATGTGTGTAAGAAGTGGATTAAGGTTGGCATGTTTTGAATGCATCCCCGACAAATTCGGTAAAGATTTCTGGCCTAACAATAGCATATCTTGCAAAAGATGTTCCAGTTTAGGTTCAAAATCTATACCCTATTCAAACAACGTCGGCACCCCAGGTGTTAAAACGCAAAAATTCAAGTCTATATGCCGCGGCAATACAGAAATGAAAGTCAGAAACAATCAGTTTTGCGCCTTAAGTAAAAATTAATCCCACTAACATGCCAAACCTCATTTGAAATTCCTCGAGCACGATTTTCTTTTGCTAGCAGCTTCTTTGCTTAACGTTATGTAGTTGACTGCATTATTCGCAAAATAACTAAAATACCGATGAAACGTTTTTAGAAACGGCATCCCCAGACTATGCAAACAGCCGACAAATTGTGTCTTCATTGCGAATTGTGGCGTCGTCGCTCGAAGCAACAAAAAACAACTACCTTGATATCCTGTGGTTTATCAACGAATGCATCACATCCTTTCATACTAACCAATTTTATTTCCAACAGAATCTAATAACATAGGATCATATTATCGTATTAAACGGCTGATTGGCGATGGAGCTTGTTCAGTCGTGTTGCCCGAGGAGTGACAAGCGGACGGTCGGGGTTTGCATCATTACCGCCGGTTTCCTTTGTGTACCATTCGAATGAAATCTATAATGAACTCAGCTTCAATAAAGGCCAACTCCATTCGTTGGAAAAGTTGGAAAAAAATAACTTGAATTAGAGAATTTTAAAATTGTGCAACTACGCAGGGGCCTCAGTGTGGATACCTGACTGAATAAAAATGTCAACAGCCCGATAGACAATAATGCCAAGTTTTGGCAAGTTTGCGTGCATAATTACCGCACAACGGTAATGTTTATTTCTATTACATGAGTCACAAAGAAAATACAGCAAAACATGAAGAGCGTAGGCGATTAACACTTTTGCAGTCTCCCAGTTTTCCTTTTCAATACAAATTAATCAATATCTCAGAATCATTAGAGGTTTGTGGTCTCCCAATGATAATATTCTAATTAAATTTGAATCACCCACTCTAAATACCTTGGTTGTAATTTCTTTATCTGTATTTGACACCGTGCCTCGTTTTCGCTTCAGCGGCTTTGGTGTCGCAGCCGTAACCGCTTTGGTTTTGGTAAAATAGGGAAGTGGTAAAAACCAGTAAATATCGCAATGTTTAATTTGATGTGTTCTAGAACAGAAATTGATACGTCACTATCGGTTTTAGTTGCTCAGGTAGAACTGACTATTTCTCCTAAAGCCTCGGCGAGACGGTCGGCGACCTCGGCGGTCGGTTTTAGCCACCATTTTGAAACCGTCCTCGCGGTGAGACCAATGCCCCTGTTCGGTATCCATTCCCCAACGTGCCACAGGTCTGTTTGGACGAATGCTCTAAAAATGCGGTAGATGCAAATGCTAACTTTCACGAATTGTAGACAAGATTACTTTTTGTTGACGTATACGTTGGCAACCTACTTTATTTGGCTGACTAGACATATTGCGTCTCATGAATGCTGTTAGGATGCGGTAGATTTGGGTTGACGAACGCAAGGACTAATTTCCAAAAGTTGTAGACATCAAGATTTCCTGATTGCATGTTATCATGGATTTCTTTTGCACTCTGCTCAGCCATACAAATCCAGCGACATGTATTAATCCGGAAGTCAAATAGGGCTTATTTAAAAATGTCAAGTTGTGGTAAATACAAGGCTGGGATGGATCAGAGTTGAATTAATTCTCAATCTGTGGTTGATTCAAAATCTACAGAGTCAGGCCATCAAGGAAATATGCTTTTTGACATAAATGTAGTCTCATTGGTCATTTTAGAACTTGTATTTTAATAGGACCATATCAATGCGCAAGTGACGATTTGACGGATATGCTGCACAGAAGTAATTTTTCCACAGGCAATAGGTATTGGAATGTTGTAAAATGTTATTGTGATTGGTAAACACAGTAAAGGGTTCTTCTTAACACATATTAAATTTGGTGATGATTGATTGGCCCCAAGGGTACTTTTTGCCAAAACCTGTAAAGCAATCATCACGTAATACACAGTGTCTAATACAGGGCCGACACTACGAATTGGAATACGACTTCATCATTTCCGCCTTGTAGGGTAGAATGGGGTACTTTTAGCCTCTGTCTTGTTTGATGAATTGGGATATCAAGCAATACCGTAGACAGGGGCTACAATTAAACCGGGGCTACAAATACCCCATTCCACACCTTCGATCTGGAATCTAAAATGTTATTGCGTGGAGATACACGCAGTTTATCAATGTGAAAACACTCGTTCTTTCAGTATAATCGAAGTTGTCATTAGACGACTGTTGGTAATTAAATCTCAAAGTTGAAGTCAGAGTGGGAGTCGTAAATGTTTCGCAACCTAGAAGCGCGCCTTGAATATGAACACTGCCTCAATTACAATGTACCCCCGGGACCCTTGCATACGATTCTAATCAAATTTCGCGACATAAACTTGTGAGACGCTTCAAACCCGGCGGCAGGCTCTTATCAGAGTGACATTTGCCGAGTGTCTCTTATGAATAATGGTTATTAGTTCCCATTCGTGACTTGAACCGCGTCTATCGAAAAATCTGAACTTATCGATCCGAGAAATCGCTGCAAACGTAATCGGCTTTTCGCTTTCGGGCAGTTATTTTTCAATGAATAATTTAAGGGAACCGGTGACAAAATCACGAAGAAGTGCAAATGATGTCGGTGCTCCTGGCAATGGTTTCAACTTATAATTCATTCATATATAATGTAGACACGTTGACTATGTACAGAATTACCGATGAATACAGAATAAGCTTTCCTCAACGACAAATGACCTTTTGGGGGAATTCAAAGTAATGACTGCTTATCTCACTCGGAGGCACCATGTTTTTATCTGTTGGTAACACATTTAGGCCGGGTCTATTTGCCAAGCCGCTCGCCGAACAGGCATTTTTTTTGTCCTGTTTGGAGAGCCGCTTGCCAAACAGCACTAAAAAGCCACCCTGTTCGGCCAGCCGGGCTTGCCAAACAGGTAAAAAATCTACCCTGTTTGGCGAACTGAGACTTTACTTTAATATTAATGCGTTCGGCTTTCCATTCAGGACAAGAAAAAGTCGCTGTTTGGTAAGCCGGGCTTGCCAAGTAGTCACTTCCATACATTTATAGGGTCTAAATCCAACCGTTCAAGATTTACGTGTACATTGATGCTTGTGCTCCTGTACAGAGCTCCATTCGTAGTTCAATAATGAAGTCATTAATAACCCCTCTATCTTCTACACCCACCACTGGAAAACCTTAAGAATTGGGTTTCAATGGTTAGGTAGGCGTACTCTATCCCACAACACATTAAAATCGTTTGTAGCCTGCATGTTGAATAAAAGCCGCTCACATCCCGGAGTAGTAGCTTGCCCATATTGATATTCAAGCTTATGACAATTTCTTAAACATCAATCGAGATTTTCTATCCCTATGAAAAGACCAAGAGCGCCTTATTCATTACATCACGTAATCAATATTTATGATATTTTAATGGCAGACCCGTCAAATTATTTCTCCACCCTGTCGAGAAATTTGACATTTCATTCAAAATATTGAACCAATCTTTGTGTTATCACTCAAATGGAAAGTCTCGGCTCTTTTCACGGTAAGAATTTCAAATTGATTTCCAGAGATGATTAATGGGCTATAGTCGTTTCAAAATGTGGGTATTAAATGGGGAGAATTATGGTTAATGGACGTAATAAGAGGATATTTCTTGTAAATGCAACCATTAGATTCTGAAGCAAGTTTTTTTTCATAAACTCCAATGTCCGATAAAATTGGAAGACAGCTCAACCAAGTTTTTTTCGTTTGTCAATAAATCTACAAATTACGATCTTATGCGGCAAAGAAACGGATGAATTTGACGGGGTAATGAGGACATTTCTTGAAAAATGCCTCCATCATATTTTACAGCCGCAATTTTCGCATAAATTTTCGATAAAGTATTGGAAAAAAGCTAATTCAGGGCTACTTTTTACTCATAAAGCATGAGTCCGTAATCATGCAATCACTGGCAAATAAACGGATGGAATCAAAGCGGAAAATATTTCACTGAACGCTCCGAGGATCCGCTCAACGATCGGAGGTATAGTAATTTTTCTCATGGTAAACTGTGCAAACTTAGTGACCACAGATAGGGATAAACAACTGCATAATCTCAGAACAAATTTGCCCCGAGATCGGACGTGTAACGTTCAATAATTCTCAAGAATAAAAGTCAAGAAAACGTGTGCTCGGAACATGGACTTGCCTCGTAATGCTCTGAGTTCTGAGTCCCTCGATCCCGCATCTATAGGAGCAAACCTGCTCGCCGGAGACTCGGCAGCAATATGAAGTGACATGAATGTCAGAGATGCGGGACAAAAGAGACTACAATTGCATCATATGTGACAAAAATGAAATGATGAGTAAATTACCTTGCTGGTCCAAGGATATTGTGTAATCTGTGGGCAGCCATATAAATGCACCATTGGTACGCGGTGCCCACGATAATGGCTCAATTGATAATAATAAGCATGTTTGTATACGCAGGCTGCACGAGGTTTCTTTGTTTTTAAAGTGTACGCCGAATCAACAAATAAATAAATCAACAAATAAAATAAAATAAAATGATAAACGTGAATAGCTAAATAAATGAATAAAACCGGAAGACAGGAGTACGAGATGCTCGGAACCTCGGAAACTCAGTGTTAAGGATATTGATTCCCCAGGGTGATTCTGAATGCAACACACGAGAAAATAAATATAGTGGGAATAAAAAAGGACATCATTCTCTGCACGCAACTTGCTGGTTTCATTTTTCATCGGATTCTACAAGCGGCTTCTGGTGAACCCAAAGCATCTCCTCATATTTCTGCTCGGAATTCGTTCCGTCATATGATGCATTTTTAATCATGCTGAGTGTTATTCGTGCCTCAGTCGATTCTCGTAACACGTGTCGGACTGGGCTCCATTCCCATAAAACATCCTATGACATTTATGTCTAAAAGAGGTTAGGAATTACATTCCAACACAAGTGCATCTACGAGAATGACCCTAGAATGAATGATGTGATGGTTCTCATGTGGAGTTTATAGGATCGGCCGAAGCTTAGTATTCTACGCTTGACTTCCGAGGCAGTCAATTCAACATAATCAACATATTCTTCCTATCGTTATGGGAAGGACGAAGGACGAGACCGATGCACTGCGCCCGGAGTGTACCCTCTTATTGCACATTGATTTACATCTATCGGTTAATAATCCATTATCCTTGACAATATAAACAAAATGTACCTATCATGTTTTTTTCTTTCTATTTCTTCATATTATTCCCCGTTAAAAAAATTCCTTGTTCCTGTCCCGCAAAAAATCTCGCCTCAGTCGTTCATATCCGGATAATCTATTGTTGTCTGCACCCTTGAAAAAAATACACCGGTTGCTACTTAGTAGAAATAGCCTAGACCCTCCTCAGTTTTCCATTAGGCTGAGCCGTGCCCGGCTAATCCTTATAGCGTAGGAATATGAAACATAAGAACATTGGGGGATGTCATCAGACAATGTTACGGCAGATGAAGCCCTTCCCAATCATGTCTGTTGACGATTATTATGATGGGTAAAACTGGAACAGAGATGTAAGAATCTCGCTTTGAGACAATGTTGTCGTCCTCAAACGAAATAAACTTAGTCTATACTTGTTACACGTTCAGTTGTTTTAGGATCAGTTAACTCTTTTCGTAGTATACACGAAAACAGCGGAGGAAAATCGGGCTAAATATATACTAGTAATACAGTGACTTATTAGCAAGTTTATTGGTAAGGGAATTATTTGTAATATTCAGCCACTTATTCTCACCCGTGTTACATAACATGTGCATTTCAATACCTTCCGCTCTCGATTTTACAATATATGTAAGCTTGTATGAAGTGGGAGTGAAAAAACTGTCATCTCAGAATGCTCGATCTGTCAAAATAAGACGTTAAGATTATCTCGCTCAAATCGGTGCCTTCGAAATGATACCCGAGGCTGTGGTATAGTGATATCTATAAAATAACCCGAACCAGCAGTGCAAGAGAGGTTGTCATCATCAGTTTCCAGTCCTAACTACCACAAATAGCATCTATTTTTATCTGGAGATGGCCATACTCTGGTCCATTTATTGAATATCTTGCACCGGCATAGTGCTTGTAAAGATGCATGGGGATACATGCAGCAGGGGGTATACGCAAATGAATACTGCCTTTATTTACTGCTGACATAACATTTTCTGGTGTAACTTACATGTATAGAAGAAGATGGATTCCACTATCGGTCTGCGTAAAAGTGTGAATCACGATATTCGGATATGAAAATCACCTAGATGACAGAACAAAGATTACAAACAAGTTCAGCGTAGCACTCGCAGCTTTGCCATCAAGCATAAAAAAGCATCAATAGCGTAGGAAGTGTCACCGACAGCTGATCCCGTGTTGTTGATCAAAGCGAAGGATGTGAGGCGTGACTAGTAGTTGGGAATCAGACGCGTGATTAATCCAAACATATCGATCTTCATCATTCGTTGAGCCGGCGTAGACATACTGCCAAGGTGACCGCTCTCTGACCTTATCCTCCATAGCTTTGTTAATCAGACCGAAAACCGAAATTTTCTCGCCCACCGCTTCTATGGGAGAGCAGGGTAAATATCACTCAAAAGGATTGATATCTAACTTGCCTGACCACTTACCCGAAAATAGAGTTACTGGGCCAAAATGACGAATATTCGCAGCATTCTGATATAAGAGGGGCGACTGGGGACGAGATTAGGGCCTTTAGTCCCTCTGATACCGTCCGACGTCGTCACATTGAAAAATACATCCGTGTAACCACCACATGGTTATTGTGACGACGTCGTGCAGGCTCGGAGTGAGAAAGCGTTGTCCTCGAAATCAGCTTAGCGTGCATTTCGATATTTGTGAGATGTTTTTAGCTGATTTTAACGTTTTAATACCCTGTTTAAAATGTTTTTCGAATCGGCCTCAACAAAAGAAATAGGTTTGGCGCCAATGACGTCATCCATGGCGGACTGGGACTAACGTTCCAGTCGATTCTCTTCAAGAATGCTGAAGATAAAAAAGGTCTCAAAGAAGCTACCCCAAGATAACAAGTGGTGATCTCACTCTAATCGGCTTATAGCCCACAGTGGTTCACCACGTACCTCATTAGAGTCGAATAAGTGACTTTGATGAGAAGGCTAATGACAGATTTCCTCCATGGTGAATGACACCCTGTTAATGAGGTAACTGCTCTTATCGGTTGCTTTTCTTGATGATGGGCACTTGTTGTAGATTTCCCCTTAAGCTGTGTTAGTGGTGTCTTTTTACCATCTTTTTATAACCAGGTTGTGATGGTAAACTTGTAATTCAGGTCGGTTTAACTTGGTGGTGGTTTAATCAGCCAGATTTTGATTACCCCTCAGAAATCAGTGGAGTAATGGTTAGAGCGCCGGACTCATAACCGAAAGGTCGTGGGTTCGACTCCGGTTAGAACCACAATACTGGTTTCAGTGTCCCTGGGCAAGACACTTAACCCTGCAGTTGCTTCTCTCCACCCAGGTGTATAAATGGGTACCGGTTGGAATGATCAGCTAGTGCGCTGAATTGACGGCAGCCTTTCTGAGTTCTACTGAAAGGTTTCAGGAGAGACCGGGGTAATAATGTAAAGCGCTTTGAGCGGGCAAACGGCCTGGATACTGCGCTATATAAGACGCATCATTATTATTATTATTATTAAATATAAAGACAGAATCAATAGGGAAAGCTGGCGGAGGAGGATGATATTTCATGAATAATGACCCCTATAACTAAGACGGTTTACTTGATTTTCGTCATGATATTAAAGAGTACGTCACCGGGCTGTTTAGATTGGCGTCTATCACTATTCTGATAGTGATAGACGCCAATCTAGACAGACAGACAGATCTCGATAGACAGCAGTCACAGGCAAAACGTAAGTGGTTTTGAAATTGGATACACTACCGTATGTCATTTAAAGATTTTTGAGCTTATATGAAAAACCTTTATTTACTTTCTTTCCAGCGAACACAAATATACACCAACGAAATGAACATGTTCAAAGGTCCTTCAGGCAATGGCGCAATTCACTGAACATAAAACCTCTGAGGTGTGGACATTTGCGTCAGGCAAAAAATAGTTAATGTTTTTTTATAACCCTAAAAAAATTATTTCTAATAGTGTATTTAACATTACTATGTACACTCTTTGATAAAATAAAGTAACTCCGAGATAATATGTCGGAATTCATGAGTGATCTATTAATTTTCTTACTCGCTCTCTGTCCCAATCCTATACCGTATCCTTACAACTCAGGGTTGACATCAACCCTATCTTCCTTCCAACTATGAATATCCAATATTGTCCCGACACCACTTTTTACCCCAAGACTTTTAATAAATTCTAGTATTGTGCAAGAGAAAATTTAGCCGAGGCTTATCGATCATTTCCGTCTGAAGGGTGAAATATAGAATACGAAATGGAAATATCGATCTCAAATTCGATCTACACCAAACGAGCTAAATGGCTGTTCTGAGAGGACACTTTGTACCCGTTACAATATTGAATGCCTGCAGGTCATTGGTCGCTAGTGAGTTTTGGCTTGCAACCTGAAGGTTGGGCACGTACTAGGGGGATGGTGATTTCTGTTTATGCATCGTTTTGTTATGCAATCTTCGATGGCTATTCTACGTCAATAGTAAAAAACATTTGTAATAACCTTTTTCTTGCATGATAATCAACTTTACCACATGATGACATTTATTTCTTTTCAAAATTCATTCCAGTGCCTGTTTAAGGTTTGACCATCGACGCCGCCATTTTGACTAGAACTTGAAATCCTAAAGCAATTAAAACTCTACACGACGAAGTGAATGTTAATTTCTTGGGGTGCCTGTTCTGTGTTTTCCGGAGCAACAGCCTCCCCGGTCTTGAATGGGCATTCACTGCAGATCTTAAGCTTTGAGATTACAAATCCTACCCAAAATGGCGGTGCATATGGTCAACATCTCTGAATATTGTAGGCCGCTCGTCAGCAGAGTGTTGGTGCCATGTGGACCTGATCGAGGGCAACATATCGTGTAACCCAGACGTTGAATGTATCTTTCAAATACATCTCTAAATGTCAAACGTGCCTAGCATTGCTTTCAGGTCTAATTAATGAGTAATGGCGGCTATAAAAGGGCGGTTAATCAGTTAATTCATGTGATTGGTTGATTAATCGGATGCAGCGGCCACAGATACAATGCAGCAGCCTCTTATGTGAAATCTTGGAAGCGGTATAAATCCGGAGGCGGGCTGGTTTTAAGTAATTGCATCGTCAGGCTATCCATCTTCAGATTTAATTAGCTCAGTTAGCTTAATTAGATTTAGCACTATACGACCATTCTCTCCAGGAAAGAAAAGGACATTTTGCAATTGTTACCATTTCTTCAACGTCCATTACTGCCAACATGCGGCTAATTGGCGAAAGTTTCAAAAGTCTTTTTATTTAACCTCTATCTGTTATGCAATAAATAGTAAGTGGTTTCTGGTCATTCTTTGAGAAAGAAAGGTATGCCTGCATCTTGTGACGGGCCTACATACCTTCTCGCCAATATACGCCACCTAGCCATTAAACCATATGTGGCTATTTATCTTAAAAGAAGTACACAACCCATAAATTGTTTTATTTTTATATGCGTTTTGATAGAACACACGTCAATCTTCATCACTTCCTGTCATTGTCAGCCCATCGGAACAATACACATAGAAGACCATTTTATATCGTTTCCAAAACCGGATCTCTCCTCAAACAGATTACTTATATCAAAATGTGTACTGCTGTCAATTAATTCCTTTTTAATTAAAAAAACCTAGGGCGCTATCTTGGAGAAGCGATCTAAGAGAAAGAAGACTGCAAAGATTTAGCACAGACGGTTTCGAATGGATGAACATAAGTAACAAATCACTTCTGAATTCTCTGTTCGCCATCATAAAATATATATCCATATATGAATACTAACAGTATATATGTATTGACATTGGTATTCAAATCACTGGCGCATGATAACGCTAGCGTTACACAAATGAGTATTTGGGGATGTCATATTTCATGCTTATCCCCGGCTCCTAACCACCGCTATCTCTCGTTGGTCACGTACATGCTCAAGGTTTTTATATCCTGTATGCGTCTCCTTCTCCTCCGTTGGGGTTGCCGCCTTCGGGCATGACACGCGATGCTCTTCGTCACCAGGAGAGTGTGACCGATCAAATCTCACCACAGTGTGGGTACTTAGCGTATGATATTCCCTGGGCTTGATAGTAGCCGAAGCATCTCACCCTGGAGAAGCAAATCATTCTAGCGGCCTTCTGTCACAATAAACTAAATGCTTAAAAAAATCAAGCGACAAATAGTTATTTCTGCTTTCTTTCTATTGCATTTGACCAAAAGCAGTTTTCTTCAGCGTTCGCTCAGGGATGTTATTCCCCAGGGAATATCCTCCTCCATGGTGAGGCATCAGTTGCATCTGTTGATCTATATATTGACTCTGTTTCAGCCAGAGGTACATGTTGAGTCTCATGCTATAGCTACTCATGGTCCCTTTGCTTGCCTTGGCAGGGGACATCGATTTAACCCCTCATTCGAAGAACGAAGCAAATTTAGCGTCAAGTATCCTGCCGAAGGAGACCCAGACTAAGCAGCGGTGATACTTCCGAGTGTCAAACCCGCGACCTCATGATTATGAGGCCTGTGCCATTAGTTCATTAAAGGTCGTCGAAGAAACACATTTTTGATAACAATTTTTAATTACCTGAAAACAACGAATCGCAAAGCGTTTTTCGCGGACACATCCGGTCTAGTCTGCTTTTGTTTGATACAAAGTCCTAAATGGTGAAGATATTCATGGGATAAAAGTAATGTTCATATACTGTGTCGCTTGGCTAGTCTGTATGGTGTCCTTGCAACTGTTCAGATTTATAAATGAGGTTTTTACCGGGCCATTCAAAACCCAATTTTATAGGCGTTCCGTGACAGGTTCCTTTTACAGGATTCTATATGTACGCGAGTGAACCCTATTATCTTTTGAAGCAAATTATTGTGACAGTCTTCATCCCTACCTCCTGACCCGCAACTTGTTCCCATCCATCCTCCTTATCATGTACAAGCTGAAACGTCGTCCCAAATGTAACAATCACGAAAATAATTGCTTCTCTCCGCCCGTCATGTCTAACAAATATCCCCTTGCCCAGGAGAGTATACCCATATAATTGAATATGAAGAAGCGGCGGCCCCGGAGAGCCCAGGGCTGTGTGACTAATAGCTTGGCGAAAATAATAGGCGCAGGTCAATGGAATGACCACTGGAGTGGTGGCCGGTCGATGGACCGTATTCAAAACATGCGAAAACTTTGTACCCGTTGGGAAGACCTGACCAGCTACAGTCCTTGGTCTTACTATGATGGTCTGGTTAATGCTTTTTTAAATGCCGGTCATCGTATTGGATGAACGACCATCGGAAGACTCGTCAAATTCTACTTCCGGAAATCCCTGAAAAACAAAGGTACATTCCGAAAAGATATTGAGGATTTCCTCCTAGAGTAACATTCGCACGCAATTTCCGCAATTGCGGTACCGCCAGATTCGCCTAGATCAGCGATTTCCATCAATATGCTTATAAGGAGTAGGGTTATGTTTTGGGCGTGGATGCTTGCCTAATTTGCATATGTTTAGCACGCAATGCAAGTAAGGCAACTCTAACTCTCCAAACCTCGAAATGTTCTAGGGGAACCCCCTACACTCTTAGAAATAAAGATTTGTGAGCTTTTGAAAAAATACTAATGATTTTCTGTCAACACAAATATGCATCCCATCAAGGTTTTCCGATAAAATAAAAAATGAACTAGTGGTTTTCGAGATTCCGAAGAAAACCTTAAAAGGATTCTTCATTTTACTGAAAAACCGCGGGGTAAATATATGTGTTGGCCCAAAAAACCATTAAAGATTTGTCAAAAACCTCAAAACCTTTATACAGCTAACTCAAACCAGGAACCAATGCAATACACGGTGCAGTACATTGCAGGCCAAACTGAGGCTGAAAGGGTGGATGGCGTCCTGGGTGCCGACAAATGGTACCCAGGTTCGAGATCGACTGGACAATAAGCACCCTGGGTGCCATTACACTAGACAAATAGCACCCAGCTTCTTTTTGCCTGGCTTACTGATCTTAGGGACGAGGATGTCTTTGAAAGCACATTTCGGATGATTTATTCAGAAAAAGTATATAGGAGGGATATATCCGAAATGTGCTTTCAAAGACCTATAGGCCTAAACGCGTTTTTTTCTGTTTATCTGTTCTTTTTATTTCGAGCACTGCCAATGCCGCAAGTACCGCGGCGCGAAATTGCAAGAAACGTCGTCCCTAAGATCCGTAAGCCAGGCAAAAAGAAGCTGGGTGCTGTTTGTCTAGTGTAATGGCACACAGGGTGCTTATTATCCAGTCGATCTCGAACCTGGGTACCATTTGTCGGCACCCAGGACGACATCCACCCTTTCAGCCAAACTGAGGCGAAAACACGGCTATGTACACTGCACTGCATAGTCCATTGCCTCACGACTGCGTCCTGCCGGTTAAATCCTAGACTTAGTATTAACACCTCTTTCATCGGTGAGTTACCAGGGAAACAAGCAAATTTATAAAATAAAGAGTTTATATCTGATATCAGAAGCCAGTAGCCAGCTCGCTATTAGTTTCGGCTGATAAGTACATGCAGATGATTTCACGGCAGAAGATGGCTTAGGCTTTTACAAAGCCCTAATGCCAAGTGGGTGTTTTGCTTACTACATTTGGTGGACTCCATGAATACATGAACACATGTATCCAAGAATGAAAATGTTATACTGTGTAGGTACAGACTTATTCAGTTGTCATCCGTCACTTTGACACCGCACAGAGAGAGCCAGATTATCCTTCATCTTCTAGCTTAAAAGTATCTCATGACTTGAGTTTTGAAATCGTAATATTGGGTGGGCATAAACATCAGATGTTTGAGTTTCCACCAAACAATTTACGCAGGTAAGACATGCTTATCCTAAATTATTTGTTAGTACAATTCCAGGCACCATTCGGTAAGTCGGAGGGCCTGCACAAGTTTTAGTTGATATTTTCGGGAAGCAGGGGAATTGATTCTCCAGGGTCCCGTGATCTTGTCACTCGAATACAGGCTCGGAGATCGCAACGCTTTGTAAATTACACGTTCTGTGTAATAATTCGTTGATAATAATCAGATTATTCCAGAATAGTGCAACCAAATATTAAACAAAGAACAATGTCGGTGCAACCTAATGCTGTATGTATGCACAGTAGATTGTAAAAATCGGTTTTCGAACTCTATTGAGTTCATAAACGTCAAAAGAAAACCTTGGAGTTTGGTGAGTTTGACATATGATATGCAAGTGTTTTGACATTATTGGTACTGGTATTATATGACCGCCGGTGACAAATCAATGACTGTTGTTGAGAGAATAATACTCATAGCGATAAATAGTGAGTTAGCCTGGTTTGAAGTGGATGCTGTGTACCAGTATACTAGCCTGCCAGAGGACGGTTACACCGATTCTCATCTTCGCCAGTTTCCTAAAAGGCAGTGACTAGAATTTCCTAACGTTGTAGAGGTTTGAAGGAATTTGATCAACTTCAGTCGTCCACTTATACAACCAAGGGAAGATATTGATATATATGTACTTGACAAACTATTAAAATTCGTTTCCGATTTTTCCATGGCTTCTATTGTTACAACAGGGTATGACCCGGGCACCCGTGACCTGTCCGTTGCAGACCAGATAGTAGGATTCTACCTGCCCCCCATTTTCATTTCTCTCGGTTTTGCCAGCAATCTCGTCATCATCGTCGTATTGTCACAGCGCCGATATCGATCCAACGTAAGTTGCCTGTACCTTCGTTTCCTCGCTGGGTGGGCACTCATCAACATCGTCGTAGACTTGCAGGGCCACATTATGACAATATTCCCCGCAGCAGTTGCCAAGTTAGGTGACCCGTTCTGTGCAGAACTGATGTTTTTAGGATACAGCGTAGCGAATTTATCGAGCTGGACGATTGTTCTAGTGACGTTTTCTCGATTCATAGCCGTAGTGTTCCCTCTCAAGGCGGCTACAATCTGTACCCTGACGTCGGTGAGGCGCTTTCAAGCCTCAATCGTCGTCATATTTAGCATCTGGGCATTGCCTCACGCCATCTACCAGAGAAGTCACGAAAGCTCCGCATTCGGGAGTTTCTCATGTCAATTCATGGTGCCACCTTTTGTCGCCTGGGCGTACGAAGTGGTCCACGTGACACTTATTACCATCATCCCGTTTACTATCATTATTGGCTTGAATATCTGCATCATCTTCATTCTAAGGAGGAAGAAAGGTGAACGGGACGCCATGACCGGAAGTGGAAAAACAGCAGACGATAATGCTGTTGTCACCTTGGTCGTCTTGGCAACCGTGTTGTTTCTCATTTGTTCAACTCCCTATCTTATCCACGTGACCGTTTGGGATTTCGCCTTTGCTTCTGAAGTTTTGACCCCGTGGCAAAGGAGACAGTTCGGCATGTCTCAGATGGTTTCCATGTTGTTCTATAGAATATATGAATGCGGTAATTTCGTTGTTTACGTCGTCGCTTGCAGAAAATTTAGGGAAGATTTTAAAGTGCTGCTCTTCTGCAAATGCAAAAAACTAATTCATAATGAAAAATAGTCAGAATTGCATGTTTATGAAGATGTCGAGTGTACGCAGTGTATTTTTATTTTTATTTTTATTTTTTATATGTTAAAACAGTAACAAGTCAGGTCATGCGCCACCGAGGTTGTTTGGGGCTCTCCCCGATTCGCAACCAACAAGGACAAATCGATAGCTACAGCAAGACGTCGCAGCGACCATGTCTCATTGCAGCGCCTTACTAGTGCACGTCCACATGGAGAGATCGATGCATGGAGCGCTAACTCGGTTCAAATCGGAGTCAACATCGGAATAGCATGATAATTCAGTAAGATTTGTGTGTGCATTTTGTTGATGGAAACTATACTTACGTGGAATAGCAGATGACTGGGCAGCCGATATCTCGGCAATATTGTCATTAAAGGACCATTTGTATTATAATCGGCAGTATAACCAAGCTGCCGGCTGTCCAGTCACCATTCATTCTACAGTCGCTCTTTCCATCGCATTAAATGGAAAAATTATAAAACTGACTGAATTAACACACTTCTCCGATTTTGGTTCCGACTGCACCCGAGCGAGGCATCCGTGCAGACAAATTTTTGTGCGGATCGATACACGGTGACGCGGTGTGCGGAGACGAAAATCTACACCACGACGTCACGCTGATGGCGCTCGATTACCCCACTACTGCAACGATAATGGAAATGACGTTGCGTTGTAATAGCGGGGTGACCTGAACTCCGATTGCGGTGTGCACCCGCAGGTCTTGTGCGTTCTAAAAATAATGAACAACTCGTTTTGGAAAAGAAGCAAACGCTTTCAGAAAAATAATTTATTGATGAACCAGAAGAAGAACAAACATAACGGGGTGAAAAGCCGCCCATTCCTTTAATAATACGAAGTATAGATTGGATAATCCATACTTGATAATACCAATGCCTTAAACTGATCATTGAATCATAGATCAATAGATTCCGTTGATGAAGCAGTACCTGGGAAACACACTGAGGAATTTTCCAAGAGATTCTCCTTCAAGGACAAACTGACCATCTTTGATTGGATAATCCACCGGAACTGACCCGAATATTTGCTTGCGGAAATCGTCTAATGAACAAATAGGAGGCTTTCTTCCTTCCTGTAACTCAATATACACACGTGGCGTGGACCAGACTCTGCATCATGGATCCCTGACAGCAATAAAAGCAGACGCCATCGTTAGCGCTTGGTGAAAAATCGAATCGAATGAATTGGATTTGTAGTGGCCATTGAATGTTCTGACCATTACACATAGTAATATGGACACAGAAAATACTGTTAGGCTGAAAGCGCACTATAAACAGCACCGGAATCGAATCGAATCTGGTTTTGCTTGGGGGGTGGGGGTGGTGTGTGATTAGCCGTTGGACAACTACCGGTAGTGAAATGACATGGCCTAGGTACCTCACGTTGTCAGAGTGCAATTTACCATTTGGCTTATATTCACTGGCTCAAGGCGCGAATCATTATCACGAACTCTTAAAAAATTGGGCTTTTTAAAACAAACCTTAAGGGCGCCAGCCCACTCCGTAAAGGTTTTCAGAAAAAACTTTAGGGGTGCATATTGTGCATAAGAATTCTTCAATAATAATTAGATTATTCCAGAGTTGTAAAACCAAATATTTGAAATAGAGAATAATATCGCTACCACCAAAAGCTGTATGCATGCTCAGTAGCTGGTATGATCTGTTTTCGTGCTGTATATGTATTGAGATCATGAAAGTCATTGGAAAACCTTTAAGTTTGGTAACTTTGAAAAGTGATATGCAAGTTTTTTGATATTAGTGGTACAGGTATCATATGACCGCCGGTGACAAATCAATGACTGCTGTTGAGGGAATAACACTCATAGCGATAAATGACTTAGCCTAGTTTGAACTGGATGTTGTGTACTAGTATACTAGCCTGCCAGAGGACGGTTTCATCGATTCTCATCTTCGTCAGTTTCCTAAAAGGCAGTGACGAGAATTTCCTAACGTTGTAGAGCTTTGAAGGAATTTGATCAACTTCAGTCATCCTCTTATACCACCAAGGGAAGACACTATTAATCCACATGACAAACTTGTAAAAATCCTTTCCAATTTTACTATGGCTACTATTGCTACAACTGGGTATGACCTAACTATCCATGACCTGTCCATTGCAGACCAGATAGTAGGATTCTACCTGCCCCCAATTTTCATTTCTCTCGGTTTTGCCGGCAATCTGGTCACCATAGTCGTATTGTCACAGCACCGATATCGATCCAACGCAAGTTGCTTGTACCTTCGTTTCCTCGCTGGTTGGTCGATCGTCAACATCGTCGTAGACTTGCAGGCCCACATAATAACCATATTCCCCACAGCAGTTGCCAAGTTAGGTGACCCGTTGTGTGCAGAGTGGATGTTTTTGGGATACAGCGCCGTAAATTTAGCGAGTTGGACGATTGTTCTGGTGACTTTTTCTCGGTTCATAGCCGTAGTGTTCCCGCTTAAGGCGGCTACAATCTGTACCCTGTCGTCGGTGGGGCGCTTTCAAGCCTCAATCGTCGTCATATTTAGCATTTGGGCATTGCCTCATGCCATCTACCAGAGAGCAGCCGCAAGCATCGAATTGGGGGTTTTCCCATGTAAATTCAAGGTGCCACCTTTTGTCGCCTGGGCGTACGAAGTGGTTCACGTGACACTGATTACCATCATCCCGTTTATTATTATTATTGGCTTGAATATCTGCATCATCTTCATTTTAAGGAGGAAGAAAGAAGAACGGGGCAACATGACGGGAAGTGGAAAAACAGCAGACGACAATGCTATTGTTACTATGGTCGTCTTGGCAACCACGTTGTATCTGATTTGTTCAACTCCCTATCTTATCCACGTGACCGTTTGGGATTTCGCCATGGCTTCTGAAGTTTTGACCCCGTGGCAAATGAGACAGTACGGCATGTCTCAGATGGTGTCACTGTTGTTCTATAGAATATTTGAATGTGGTAATTTCGTTGTTTATTTTGTCGCATGCAGAAAATTTAGGGAAGACTTTAAAGTGCTCCTCCTCTGCAAGTGCATAAAGCTGATTCATAATGAAACGTAGTCAGAAGTGTATGTTTATTTTGTTTAAAACTGCGTACTGCGAAATCCTTTTTACCCTAAAACCGATCATTGAATACAGATGAACATTACACAATATTATGTCATTAGAAGAAACAGCATTTTGATGACTTAGTGGAATAATATAACTGCTGATAAAACATTAATAGGAAAGAAATATTAACCGGTAGAGCTGGCTGTCGAATAGAATCAACAAATTCCATTGATTAACCACTACCTGGGAAACACACTGGGATATTTTCCAAGATGTTCTACCTCAAGAACGAACTGAAGTACTAGTTTCCATGATAAAATTACACATAAAATGGCAAAAAAAATCATAATCTGACTGCCACGTCACACCATTCCGATATCAATCCAGAGCGAGCCCTCCATGCAGCGATCATCTTTGTGGTGGTGGATGCATTGGCGACGCGCTGCGCGGTGGCGAGGAACGCATCACGACATCATCGAGTCGGCGCTCGATTACTCTCATACTACGACGAAACTGGCAGTGATGGAAGCGTTGTCATTGGGAATGTCGACTTGGTCTGGTGCACACCGGTGGCGCGCATTTTCCTCCGCAAGGAAAATAAGGAAGAGTGCTCCTACACTCAAAGAGTTGAAGCAAAATTGAAGAAGAAAACCGTGAAACACTTTAAAAAAGTGTACTATGAAACAGGAGAAGAACGAGCATTATAGTAAACACCGCCCACTCCTTTACGGTGAAGTGACACAGAATGATGTTATTACCACCTCGCCTTCAAGAGACCAACCCGAATATAAGCATCAAGTCAGGAACTCCCGGCTGTGCAACGATTAATTTCTCCTGACGAAGCGGCGGTATCTATCTAATGAGAATACCTCGTGATAGATTATTGGTCTCCCCTGCCTCGTCAATATTATCCTACTCCATCAGCAAATTCTTGGGGTGGTAGGGATTCTTTTGAACAATAGGAACGGCAAGATTGTGACACTTTTATTGCGATCCAGGCACCTCTTTTATACGGACTCACATCAGGTTTAGTGCAAATATGAAATTCATACTCGAAATTCTTGCTAATAAATCGATGTTTTTCGCCGAAGTCATCACATTCTCGAAGTGGTCGAAATCCCTCCGATTAGATGGAAAGGCGAGAGAGTGGCATCTTTAATGTTGCGTACCAGGCATGTCCTTTATGATATACATGTGGTAGAGTCATATCGGATGTAATACGGACATGACATTCATGATGATAAAGCCATGTCGATTTATCGGCGGTGTGAGTCAACCAGGGACGTACAACGCGAATGGATCGGCATGTACAAAAATGTGAGCCTGTGCATTTTGTTACCCGTCAACGCGCACAAAGTACATCTGGATATTGTTCTTAATGTAGTCTCACTGCTGGTTTACGACTATCGTGAGTGAAACACTTGAGCCTTAGTCGCATAGGGGAAGTGAGATGACTTTTTTCTTGGATAGCAAGGAATGCATTACACTTTGCATTAAGCCGAGGGATTTTTCTTTTGGATAGGAAAGAATGCATTACACCTTGCATTGCGCCGAGCGGATTCTTTTTTCTTGGATAGGAATCACACTTGCATTTCGACGAGAGAATGTGTCTCTAGGACAGGAAGGAACATGCACTACACTTTGTATTAGGAAAGAATGCATTATACTTTGCATTGCGCTGAAAAGAGTTATCTCTTCGATAGAAAGGAATGTATTACACTTTGCATTGCGCCGAGAGAAAAAATCTGATTATTTCAGAACAGTGCAACCTATTAGAAAAAATAACAATGTCAATGTAACCTATTTAAATCTGCATGTAAGCTATATCAGAAGATTGTGAAATGGATTTTCGAGCTGTATTGAGATCATGAAAGTCATAAGAAAACCTTGGAGTTTGTTGACGTAGACTGTGATACGCAATTTTTTTAATATTATTGGTACAGGTATCGCATGAATATCCGTGACAAATCAGTGGCTATTGTTGAGGGAATAATACTCATATGGCAAATTGAATTAGCTCAGTTTTAACTTGATGTTGTGGACCAGTATACTAGCAGGAGACGGTTACATCACGTCTAATCTTCGCCCAGATTCCTAAAGGGCCGTGACGAGAATTTCATAACGCTGAAGGATTTGAAGGAATGAGTTGGAAATCTTTTATCATCTTCAGTCATCCTCTTATACACTCAAGTGAAGATATTAATCCACTTGACAAACTATAAGAAGTTCTTCCCAATTTTACTATGGCTACTATTGCTACAACTGGGTATGACCAGGTCACCCATGACCTGTCCATTGCAGACCAGATAGTAGGATTCTACCTGCTCCCAATTTTCCTTTCTCTCGGTTTTGCCGGTAATCTGGTCACCATCGTCGTTTTGTCACAGCACCGATATCGATCCAACGTAAGTTGCTTGTACCTTCGTTTCCTCGCTGGTTGGTCGATCGTCATCATCGTCGTAGGATTGCAGAGCCACATCATGACAATATTCCCCAGAGCAGTTGCCAAGTTAGGTGACCCGTTTTGTGCAGAGCTGATGTTTTTAGGATACAGCCTAGCGAATTTATCGAGCTGGACGATTGTTCTAGTGACGTTTTCTCGATTCATTGCCGTAGTGTTCCCACTCAAGGCGGCTACGATATGCACCCTGACGTCGGTGAGGCGCTTTCAAGCCGCAATCGTCGTCATATTTAGCATTTGGGCATTGCCTCATGCCATCTACCAGAGAACAGCCACAAGCATAGGTATGGGGGATTTCCCATGTAAATTCATGGTGCCAACTTTGTCGCCTGGGCGTACGAAGTGGTCCACGTGACACTGATTACCATCATCCCGTTTATTGTTATTATTGGCTTGAATATCTGCATCATCTTCATTTTAAGGAGGAAGAAAGAAGAACGGGGCACCATGACGGGAAGTGGAAAAACAGCAGACGACAATGCTGTTGTTACTATGGTCGTCTTGGCAACCGCGTTGTTTCTCATTTGTTCAACTCCCTATCTTATCCACGTGACCGTTTGGGATTTCGCCATGGCTTCTGAAGTTTCGACACCGTGGCAAATGAGACAGTACGGCATGTCTCAGATGGTGTCACTGTTGTTCTATAGAATATTTGAATGTGGTAATTTCGTTGTTTATTTTGTCGCCTGCAGAAAATTTAGGGAAGACTTTAAAGTGCTCCTCCTCTGCAAGTGCATAAAGCTGATTCATAATGAAACGTAGTCAGAATTGTATGTTTATTTTGTTCAAAACTGCGTACTGCGAAATCCGTTTTACCCTAAAACCGATCATTGAATATAGATGAACATTACACGATATTCTGTCATTAGTAGAAACAGCATTTCGATGACTTAGTGGAATAATACAACTGCTAATAAAACATTAATACGAAAGAAATATTAACCGGTAGAGTATTGCTGTCGAATAGAATCAACAAATTCCATTGATTAACCACTACCTGGGAAACACACTGGGAAATTTTCCAAGATGTTCTCCTTCACGAACCAACTGAAGTACTAGTTTCCATGATAAAATTACACATAAAATGGCAAAAAAAATCATAATCTGACTGCCACGTCACACCATTCCGATATCAATCCAGAGCGAGCCCTCCATGCAGCGATCATCTTTGTGGTGGTGGATGCATTGGCGACGCGCTGCGCGGTGGCGAGGAACGCATCACGACATCATCGAGTCGGCGCTCGATTACTCTCATACTACGACGAAACTGGCAGTGATGGTAGCGTTGTCATTGGGAATGTCGACTTGGTCTGGTGCACACCGGTGGCGCGCATTTTCCTCCGCAAGGAAAATAAGGAAGAGTGCTCCTACACTCAAAGAGTTGAAGCAAAATTAAAGAAGAAAACCGTGAAACACTTTAAAAAAAGTGTACTATGAAACAGGAGAAGAACGAGCATTATAGTAAACACCGCCAACTCCTTTACGGTGAAGTGACACAGAATGATGTTATTACCACCTCGCCTTCAAGAGACCAACCCGATATAAGCATCAAGTCAGGAACTCCCGGCTGTGCAACGATTAATTTCTCCTGACGAAGCGGCGGTATCTATCTAATGAGAATACCTCGTGATAGATTATTGGTCTCCCCTGCCTCGTCAATCTTAACCTACTCCATCAGCAAATTCTTGGGGTGGTAGGGATTCTTATGAACAATAGGAACGGCAAGATTGTGACGCTTTTATTGCGATCCAGGCACCTCTTTTATACGGACTCACATTAGGTTTAGTGCAAATATGAAATTCATACTCGAAATTCTTGCTAATAAATGATGTTTTTCGCCGAAGTCATCACATTCTCGAAGTGGTCGAAATCCCTCCGATTAGACGGAAAGTCTAGAGAGTGGCATCTTTAATGTTGGTAACCAGGCATGTCCTTTATGATATACATGTGGTAGAGTCATATCGGATGTAATACGGACATGACATTCATGATGATAAGGCCATGTCGATTTATTGGCGGTGTGCGTCAATCCAGGGACGTACTTCGTGAATAGATCGGCATGTACACAAAAGTGTGACTGTGCATTTCGTTAGCCCTCAACGCGCACAAAGTACATCTGGAGTGAAACACTTGAGGTTTAGGAAAGAATGCATTATACTTTGCATTGCGCTGAAAAGAGTTATCTCTAGGATAGAAAGGAATGTATTACACTCTCGGCAATGCGCCGAGAGAAAAAATCAGATTATTTCAGCACAGTGATACCTATAAGAAAAAATAACAACGCCAGTGCAACCAATCAAAACTGCATGTAAGCTATATCAGTAGATTCTGAAATGGATTTTCGAGCTGTTTTGAGATCATGAAAGTCATAAGAAAACCTTGGAGTTTGTTCACTTAGACTGTGATATGCATTCTTTTTGATATTATTGGTACAGGTATCGCATGAATATCCGTGACAAATCAATGGCTATTGTTGAGGGAATAATACTCATATGGCAAATTGAATTAGCTCAGTTTCAACTGGATGCTGTGTACCAGTATACTAGCAGGAGACGGTTACATCACGTCTAATCTTCGCCCAGATTCCTAAAGGGCCGTGACGAGGATTTCATAACGCTGAAGGGTTTGAAGGAATAAGTTGGAAAACTTTTATCATCTTTTGTCATCCTCTTATACCACCAAGGGAAGATACTATTAATCCACTTGACAAACTAGCAAAAATCCTTTCTGATTTTACTATGGCTACTATTGCTACAACTGGGTATGACCAGGTCCCCCATGACCTGTCCATTGCAGACCAGATAGTAGGATTCTACCTGCCCCCCATTTTCATTTCTCTTGGTTTTGCCGGCAATCTGGTCACCATCGTCGTTTTGTCACAGCACCGATATCGATCCAACGCAAGCTGCCTGTACCTCCGTTTCCTCGCTGGATGGGCATTGGTCAACATCGTCGTACACTTGCAGGCCCACATGATAACAATATTTCCCACAGCAGTTGCCCAGTTAGGTGACCCGTTGTGTGCAGAGTGGATGTTCCTGGGATACTGTGGCGTAAATTTAAGGAGTTGGACGATTGTTCTGGTGACTCTTTCACGATTCATTGCCGTAGTGTTCCCACTCAGAGCGGCTACAATATGTACCATGTCGTCGGTGAGGCGCTTTCAAGCCGCAATCGTCGTCATATTTAGCATTTGGGCATTGCCTCACGCCATCTACCAAAGAGCAGCCGCAAGCATCGAATTCGGAGTTTTCCCATGTAGATTCATGGTGCCACCTTTTGTCGTCTGGGCGTACGAAGTGGTTCAGGTGACACTGATTACCATCATCCCGTTTACTATTATTATTGGCTTGAATATCTGCATCATCTTCATTTTAAGGAGGAAGAAAGAAGAACGGGGCACAATGACCGGAAGTGGAAAAACTGCAGACGACAATGCTGTTGTTACCTTGGTGGTCTTGGCAACCGCGTTGTTTCTCATTTGTTCAACTCCCTATCTTATCCACGTGACCGTTTGGGATTTCGCCATGGCTTCTGAAGTTTTGACCCCGTGGCAAATGAGACAGTACGGCATGTCTCAGATGGTTTCCCTGTTGTCCTATAGAATATATGAATGTGGTAATTTCTTTGTTTACTTTGTCGCTTGCAGAAAATTTAGGGAAGATTTTAAAGTGTTGCTCTTCTGTAAATGCAATTCAACATGAAATGTTGTTCTAATTGCATCTTTATTTTGTTCAAAACTGTACGTGTACTGCAAAATCCTTTTGACCCATGAACCGATCATTGAAACATACATGTACATGTACATCATGCATGTACATGTACATCATACATGTACATGTACATCATACATGTACATGTACAACATACATGTACATGTACATCATACATGATCTTATGTCACTAGGAGGAACAGCGTTCATTTTCACCACTCAGTGATACAACATTACTGTTGATAAACGATTGATATAAAAGAACTAAGCGGCACTAAATTGCAGGGGAGGATTCAGGATTATTAGCAAGGGGGGGGGGGGGGGAGGGGACGCTGAACTTAGGCCACAGCATGAACACTATTTTGTACCGTTTTAAGCATTTTTTCTCACCAAAAAACCTCTTATTTTCAAGTCGGCAGAAAAAAGGGGGAGGCTCGGCTCGGCCTTAAATCAGCCCCTGAATCATTTAAATCCATTGAAACCAATACCTAGGAAACACTGAGAAATTTTCCACGATTTTCTCCTTCAAGAACCAACTAAATATACTAGTATCCATTTCCAAGGTGGTCGAGATGCCATCGAATAGACGGAAAGTCTTTAATATTGCGTACTGCAGGCATCTCCTTTATGATATAAATGTAGTATTGTCATATCAGATGTAATAATAGCGAAACGATATTAACGATTACAAAGCCATGCAGATGTATCGGCGGTGTACGTCAATCCTATAGAGTCCCCCAACCGACGCACAACGCCGATACATGTAGCTTGGTATGTAGAAAATAAGTGTGCATTTCGTTCCCCCTCCACATGCTCATCAGGTACATCAGGAAATTGTTCTTGACTAAGTTTCACTGCTTGTTTACAACTATCTGAAGTGAAACCGCACAGGAGAAGTGAGAGGAGTTTTCTCTAGGATAGGGAGGAATGCATTACACGTTGCATTGTACCGAGAGGACTTTTCTGGGCATTGCCTCACGCCATCTACCAGAGAAGTTACGAAAGCTCCGCATTCGGGACTTTCTCATGTCAATTCATGGTGCCACCTTTTGTCGCCTGGGCGTACGAAGTGGTCCACGTGACACTTATTACCATCATCCCGTTTACTATCATTATTGGCTTGAATATCTGCATCATCTTCATTCTAAGGAGGAAGAAAGGTGAACGGGACGCCATGACCGGAAGTGGAAAAACAGCAGACGATAATGCTGTTGCCACCTTGGTCGTCTTGGCAACCGTGTTGTTTCTCATTTGTTCAACTCCCTATCTTATCCACGTGACCGTTTGGGATTTCGCCTTTGCTTCTGAAGTTTTGACCCCGTGGCAAAGGAGACAGTCCGGCATGTCTCAGATGGTTTCCATGTTGTTCTATAGAATATATGAATGTGGTAATTTCGTTGTTTACGTCGTCGCTTGCAGAAAATTTAGGGAAGATTTTAAAGTGCTGCTCTTCTGCAAATGCAAAAAACTAATTCATAATGAAAAATAGTCAGAATTGCAAGTTTATGAAGATGTCGAATGTACGCAGTGTATTTTTATGTGTTAAAACAGTAACAAGTCACGTCATACGCCAACCAACAAGGACAAATCGATAGCTACAGCAAGACGTCGCAGCGACCATGTCTCATTGCAGCGCCTTACTAGTGCACGTCCACATGGAGAGATCGATGCATGGAGCGCTATCTCGGTTCAAATCGGAGTCAACATCGGAATAGCATGATAATTCAGTAAGATTTGTGTGTGCATTTTGTTGATGGAAACTATACTTACGTAGAATAGCAGATGACTGGGCAGCCGATATCTTGGCAATATTGCCATTAAAGGACCACTGGTATTATTATCGGCAGTATAACCAAGCTGTCGGCTGCCCAGTCACCATTCATTCTACAGTCGCTCTTTCCATCGCATGAAATGGAAAAATTATAAAACTGACTGAATTAACACACTTCTCCGATTTTGGTTCCGACTGCACCCGAGCGAGGCATCCGTGCAGACAAATTTTTGTGCGGATCGATACCCGGTGACGCGGTGCGCGGAGACGAAAATCTACACCACGACGTCACGCTGATGGCGCTCGATTACCCCACTACTGCGACGATAATGGAAATGACGTTGCGTTGTAATAGCGGGGTGACCTGAACTCCGATTGCGGCGTGCACCCACAGGTCTTGTGCGCTCTAAAAATATAATAATGAACAACTCGTTTTGGAAAAGAAGCAAACGCTTTCAGAAAAATAATTTATAGATGAACCAGAAGAAGAACAAACATAACGGGGTGAAAAGCCGCCAATTCCTTTAATAATACGAAGTATAGATTGGATAATCCATACTTTATAATACCAATGCCTTAAACTGATCATTGAATCATAGATCAATAGATTCCGTTGATGAAGCAGTACCTGGAAACACACTGAGGAATTTTCCAAGAGATTCTCCTTCAAGGACCAACTGACCATCTTTGATTGGATAATCCACCGGAACTGACCCGAATATTTGCTTGCGGAAATCGTCTAATGAACAAATAAGAGGCTTTCTTCCTTCCTGTAACTCAATATACACACGTGGCGTGGACCAGACTCTGCATCATGGATCCCTGACAGCAATAAAAGCAGACGCCATCGTTAGCGCTTGGCGAAAAATCGAATCGAATGAATTGGATTTATAGTGGCCATTGAATGTTCTGACCATTACACATAATAATATGGACACAGAAAATACTGTTAGGCTGAAAGCGCACTATAAACAGCACCGGAATCGAATGGAATCTGGTTTTGCTTGGGGGGTGGGGGTGGTGTGTGATTAGCCGTTGGACAACTACCGGTAGTGAAATGACATGGCCTAGGTACCTCACGTTGTCAGAGTGCAATTTACCATTTGGCTTATATTCACTGGCTCAAGGCGCGAATCATTATCACGAACTCTTAAAAAATTGGGCTTTTTAAAACAAACCTTAAGGATGCCAGCCCACCCCGTAAAGGTTTTCAGAAAAAACTTTAGGGGTGCATATTGTGCATAAGAATTCGTCAATAATAATCAGATTATTCCAGAGTTGTAAAACCAAATATTTGAAATAGAGAATAATATCGCTGCCACCAAAAGCTGTATGCATGCTCAGTAGCTGGTATGATCTGTTTTCGTGCTGTATATGTATTGAGATCATGAAAGTCAATTGAAAACCTTTTAGTCTGATAACTTTGAAAGTGATATGCAAGTTTTTTGATATTATTGGTACAGGTATCATATGACCACCGGTGACAAATCAATGACTGCTGTTGAGGGAATAACACTCATAGCGAGAAATGAGTTGGCCTAGTTTGGATGTTGTGTACCAGTATACTAGCCTGCCAGAGGACGGTTTCATCGATTCTCATCTTTGTCAGTTTCCGTAAAGGCAGTGACGAGAATTTCCTAACGTTGTAGAGATTTGAAGGAATTTGATCAACTTCAGTCATCCTCTTATACCGCCAAGGGAAGACACTATTAATCCACTTGACAAACTAGTAAAAATTCTTTCCAATTTTACTATGGCTACTATTGCCACAACTGGGTATGACCAGGTCACCCATGACCTGTCCATTGCTGACCAGATAGTAGGATTCTACCTGCCCCCAATTTTCATTTCGCTCGGTTTTGCCGGCAATTTGGTCACCATCGTCGTATTGTCACAGCACCGATATCGATCCAACGCAAGTTGCTTGTACCTTCGTTTCCTCGCTGGTTGGTCGATCGTCAACATCGTCGTAGACTTGCAGGCCCACATGATAACAATATTCCCCACAGCAGTTGCCAAGTTAGGTGACCCGTTGTGTGCAGAGTGGATGTTTTTGGGATACAGCGCCGTAAATTTAGCGAGTTGGACGATTGTTCTTGTGACTTTTTCTCGGTTCATTGCCGTAGTGTTCCCGCTTAAGGCGGCTACAATCTGTACCCTGTCGTCGGTGGGGCGCTTTCAAGTCGCAAACGTCGTCATATTTAGCATTTGGGCATTGCCTCATGCCATCTACCAGAGAGCAGCCGCAAGCATCGAATTGGGGGTTTTCCCATGTAAATTCATGGTGCCACCTTTTGTCGCCTGGGCGTACGAAGTGGTTCACGTGACACTGATTACCATCATCCCGTTTATTATTATTATTGGCTTGAATATCTGCATCATCTTCATTTTAAGGAGGAAGGAAGAAGAACGGGGCAACATGACGGGAAGTGGAAAAACAGCAGACGACAATGCTATTGTTACTATGGTCGTCTTGGCAACCGCGTTGTATCTGATTTGTTCAACTCCCTATCTTATCCACGTGACCGTTTGGGATTTCGCCCTGGCTTCTGAAGTTTTGACCCCGTGGCAAATGAGACAGTACGGCATGTCCCAGATGGTGTCACTGTTGTTCTATAGAATATTTGAATGTGGTAATTTCGTTGTTTATTTTGTCGCTTGCAGAAAATTTAGGGAAGATTTTAAAGTGCTCCTCCTCTGCAAGTGTATAAAGCTGATTCATAATGAAACGTAGTCAGAATTATATGTTTATTTTGTTCAAAACTGCGTACTGCGAAATCCGTTTTACCCTAAAACCGATCATTGAATATAGATGAACATTACACGATATTATGTCATTAGAAGAAACAGCATTTCGATGACTTAGTGGAATAATACAACTGCTGATAAAACATTAATACGAAAGAAATATTAACCGGTAGAGTTTTGACAAATTCCATTGATTAACCACTACCTGGGAAACACACTGGGAAATTTTCCAAGTTGTTCTCCTTCAAGAACCAACTATAGTACTAGTTTCCATGATAAAATTACACATAAAATGGCAAAAAAACAAAATCTGACTGCCACGTCACACCATTCCGATATCAATCCAGAGCGAGCCCTCCGTGCAGCGATCACTTTTGGGGTGGTGGATGCATTGGCGACTCGCTGCGCGGTGGCGAGAAACGGCATCACGACATCATCGAGTCGGCGCTCGATTACTCTCATACTACGACGAAACTGGCATTGACGGTAGCGCGCATTTTCCTCCGCAAGGAAAATAAGGAAGAGTGCTCCTACACTCAAAGAGTTGAAGCGAAATTGAAGAAGAAAACCGTGAAACACTTTTAAAAAGTGTACTATGAAACAGGAGAAGAACGAACATTGTAGTAAACACCGCCAACTCCTTTACGGTGAAGTGACACAGAATGATGTTATTACCACCTCGCCTTCAAGAGACCAACCCGAATATAAGCATCAAGTCACGAACTCCCGGCTGTGCAACGATTAATTTCTCCTGACGAAGCGGCGGTATCTAATGAGAATACCTCGTGATAGATTATTGGTCTCCCCTGCCTCGTCAATCTTATCCTACTCCATCAGCAAATTCTTGGGGTGGGAGGGATTCTTATGAACAATAGGAACGGCAAGATTGTGACACTTTTATTGCGATCCAGGCACCTCTTTTATGCGGACTCACATTAGGTTTAGTGCAAATATGAAATTCATACTCGAAATTCTTGCTAATAAATCGATGTTTTTCGCCGAAGTCATCACATTCTCGAAGTGGTCGAAATCCCTCCGATTAGACGGAAAGTCTAGAGAGTGGCGTCTTTAATGTTGGTAACCAGGCATGTCCTTTATGATATACATGTGGTAGAGTCATATCGGATGTAATACGGACATGACATTCATGATGATAAAGCCATGTCGATTTATCGGCGGTGTGCGTCAATCCAGGGACGTACTGCGTGAATAGATCGGCATGTACAAAAAAGTGTGACTCTGCATTTCGTTACCCCTCAACGCGCACAAAGTACATCTGGAAATTGTTCTTAATGTCGTCTCACTGCTTGTTTACGACTATCGTGACCGGAGTGAAACACTTGATGTTTAGGAAGGAATGCATTATACTTTGCATTGCGCTGAAAAGAGTTATCTCTAGGATAGAAAGGAATGTATTACACTCTCGGCAATGCGCCGAGAGAAAAAATCAGATTATTTCAGAACAGTGATACCTATTAGAAAAAAGGCCGGGTCTATTTGGCAAGTCGCTCGCTGAACAGGCATCTTTTTTTGTCCTGTTTGGAGAGCCGCTTGCCAAACGGCACTGAAAAGCCACCCCTGTTCGGCAAGCCGGGCTTGCCAAAAAGGGCAAAAATACTACCCTCTTTGGCGATCCGGAGAGGTTACAGCATGTTGGCCAATCAGAGAGCAGTGACGTCATATTCGAATTTATATGCGCATATTTAACAATGGCCGACTTCCCGCTCTCGATTCAATTTCTGTTACTAAACTCGGGTTTTGGTCAATAATCCATGAAGAAGCATGTACATGTACATGTACATGACTGTATGGATTTACAAAAAAATGTCATAAACGTGATTTAACTGATAAGCATGTTAAATCAGATTATTTCAGAACAGTGCAACCTATTACAAAAAATTAACAATGTCAGTGCAACCTATCAAAACTGCATGTAAGCTATATCAGAAGATTGTGAAATGGATTTTCGAGCTGTATTGAGATCATGAAAGTCATAAGAAAACCATGGAGTTTGTTGACTTAGACTGTGATATGCATTTTTTTGATATTATTGGTACAGGTATCGCATGAATATCCGTGACAAATCAATGGCTATTGTTGAGGGAATAATACTCATATGGCAAATTGAATTAGCTCAGTTTCAACTGGATGCTGTGTACCAGTTTATTAGCAGGAGACGGTTACATCGAGTCTAATCTTCGCCCAGATTTCTAAAGGGCCGTGACGAGAATTTCATAACGCTGAAGGGTTTGAAGGAATAAGTTGGAAATCTTTTATCATCTTTTGTCATCCTCTTAGACCACCAAGGGAAGATACTATTAATCCACTTGACAAACTAGCAAAAATCCTTTCCGATTTTACTATGGCTACTATTGCTACAACTGGGTATGACCAGGTCACCCATGACCTGTCCATTGCAGACCAGATAGTAGGATTCTACCTGCCCCCAATTTTCATTTCTCTTGGTTTTGCCGGCAATCTGGTCACCATCGTCGTTTTGTCACAGCCCCGATATCGGTCCAACGCAAGCTGCCTGTACCTCCGTTTCCTCGCTGGATGGGCAATCGTCAACATCATCGTAGACTTGCAGGCCCACATGATAACAATATTTCCCACAGCAGTTGCCCAGTTAGGTGACCCGTTGTGTGCAGAGTGGATGTTCCTGGGATACAGTGGCGTAAATTTAAGGAGTTGGACTATTGTTCTGGTGACTCTTTCACGATTCATTGCCGTAGTGTTCCCGCTCAGAGCGGCTACAATCTGTACCATGTCGTCGGTGAGGCGCTTTCAAGCCGCAATCGTCGTCATATTTAGCATATGGGCATTGCCTCATGCCATCTACCAGAGAGCAGCCGCAAGCATCGAATTCGGAGTTTTCCCATGTAGATTCATGGTGCCACCTTTTGTCGCCTGGGCGTACGAAGTGGTCCACGTGACACTGATTACCATCATCCCGTTTACTATTATTATTGGCTTGAATATCTGCATCATCTTCATTTTAAGGAGGAAGAAAGACGAACGGGGCACCATGATCGGAAGTGGAAAAACCGCAGACGACAATGCTGTTGTTACCTTGGTGGTCTTGGCAACCGCGTTGTTTCTCATTTGTTCAACTCCCTATCTTATCCACGTGACCGTTTGGGATTTCGCCATGGCTTCTGAAGTTTTGACCCCGTGGCAAATGAGACAGTACGGCATGTCTCAGATGGTTTCCCTGTTGTTCTATAGAATATATGAATGTGGTAATTTCTTTGTTTACTTTGTCGCTTGCAGAAAATTTAGGGAAGATTTTAAAGTGCTGCTCTTCTGTAAATGCAATTCAACATGAAATGTAGTTCTAATTGCATCTTTATTTTGTTCAAAACTACGTGTACTGCAAAATCCTTTTGACCCCTGAACCGATCATTGAAACATACATGTACATGTACATCATGCATGTACATGTACATCAGTCATACATGTACATGTACATCATACATGTACATGTACATCATACATGTACATGTACAACATACATGTACATGTACATCATACATGATCTTATGTCACTAGGAGGAACAGCGTTCATTTTCACCACTCAGTGATACAACATTACTGTTGATAAACGATTGATATAAAAGAACTAAGCGGCACTAAATTGCAGGGGAGGATTCAGGATTATTAGCAAGGGGGGGGGGGGGGGGGAGGGGACGCTGAACTTAGGCCACAGCATGAACACTATTTTGTACCGTTTTAAGCATTTTTCTCACCAAAAAAACCTCTTATTTTCAAGTCGGCAGAAAATAGGGGGAGGCTCGACTCGGCCTTAAATCAGCCCCTGAATCATTTAAATCCATTGACACCAATACCTGGGAAACACTGAGAAATTTTCCAAGATTTTCTCCTTCAAGAACCAACTAAATATACTAGTATCCATTTCCAAGGTGGTCGAGATCCCATCGAATAGACGGAAAGTCTTTAATTTTGCGTACTGCAGGCATCTCCTTTATGATATAAATGTAGTATTGTCATATCAGATGTAATAATAGCGAAACGATATTAACGATTAGAAAGCCATGCAGATGTATCGGCGGTGTACGTCAATCCTATAGAGTCCCCCAACCGACGCACAACGCCGCTACATGTAGCTTGGTATGTTGAAAATAAGTGTGCATTTCGTTCCCCCTCCACATGCTCATCAGGTACATCGGGAAATTGTTCTTGACTAAGTTTCACTGCTTGTTTACAACTATCTGAAGTGAAACCGCACAGGAGAAGTGAGAGGAGTTTTCTCTAGGATAGGAAGGAATGCATTACACGTTGCATTGTACCGAGAGGACTTTTCTCTTGGAAAGGAAGGAATGCATTACATTTGCATTGCGCCGTATGGATTACTCTAGGATAAGAAGAAAAGCATTACACTTGGCATTGCGCCAAGACTACTTTTCTCTTGGATAGGAACGAATGCAGTACACTTCGATTAGCCTACGCCAAGAGGACTTTTCTCTTGCATAGGAAAGAATGCAATACACTTGTATTACGCCGAGATGACTTTTCTCTAGGATAGGAAATAATGATGAATTACACTTGTATTGCGCCGAGAGGGCTTTTCTCTAGAATAGGAAAGAATGCAAACACTTATAATGTATTACGCCGAGTGGACTTTTCTTTAGGATAGGAAGGAATGCGTTACACTTTGCAAAAGGCGTGGAACATTCTTGTAGGTGCTGAATGTCATCAGGTACAGTTAAGAAAAGCACTTTTTTGAGGAATTTGGCACGCATCCTTTTGGAACTTTTGGAGTGAAACGAATGTAGAAAGGGGTATCGTAGTACATCTATTTCCCAATGCATTTCAGCTAAAGCTCGGTGCTGCACATCATAGTTTTGTAATACACGTATTTTTTTTTACCACGATTCTGGCCGAAGTTTTTTTAAAAGTGTCAATTTGCACCCAGAGAGACTTTTGCCTCCCCCGCCTGAAGACAAAAAAGCTACTTTCGTCCCATGCTATATAAAAAATAAAGCCACTAAATGATATAAGATCCTATTTCACTTCAGACTTCTTCAAGTCCTTCCTACACACATTCCTCAAGAGACACAAACTTCAATGCCAGGACCTGAGAGGCCTGTCACTTTTGACATGTGGATTCGCCGCAATGATGATAAGCGTGCCGTCGACAGCCATACCACCAGATCAAGGAAGTGTTCCGTGTGTTCTGCGGATGCGGCCGCTCATCCGTATTCAATATTTCATTCATTTTCTGTCATGTCATGTCGATGTCGATGTCGACGTGTCCGTGGTTTTCACTGATCGATGGGTCGATACGGAGCGGTTTGAGGGGATGCCATCTAATCGATTAAATCCAGGCTTAGCTTTCTGGATGTTGTAGAAACGCGACCATTAATTGGCTTCAGTAGAAAAAGGAATAAACTGGTTACGATTTCTTTGAAACATTGATTTGATTTTCTGGTAGTTTTTGAGAGGGAGATTAAAAAAATGAAACAGTTAGCTATGTCTCATCTAGTTTGTGTTGCATATTATCGCTAATACCCGGGAACATTAGTAGATTTGTATTTTTTCACTGCAGTATAGAGTTAGATTATGGAACGACTGGAATTTCAATGTTCAGAATAGACCCTCCATGTCTCTTTCCGCATAATGTTTCAATGCCTTGTATCAAGTAACGTCCGTCATTTTGTCGTGGGCAACGTGGCTGTATTTTGCTTGAAGCGCAGCATGACACGCTAATGTGAAGATAGGCCGTTGAAGTCCATATCGTGATCTGTACGAATCTAGTACTGTAGTTTCATGAAAATAACACCACTTTGGGATATTCAAGGCCCGGCCTCTTCTCTCGAGTCTATTCACCAGAGGTAACCAATGAGTGACTTCGCTGGCCCTTGTGATGGCTCAGCCGAGCTGTCACGGTTACGCTAAACCACTTATTACCGCAGCCCTATTGATTCGAAGTGTTGTGGGCCTACTGGTCGATGAGTGCGCATGTGGAATGACGTAAATGGTAAGGCCACTCGCCGACCGTTTATACAGGTTGTCTCATAAAACTGAAGCACCTTTTAGATTGATCCAAATCCCCCAAAACAAAAAAGTCCTTATTGAAACTCTGAAGAAAAATCTACGAATGCTTGCATTAGTAAAGCAAAGTAAGATTCAGGGAATGATGGTAGTCACGAAATTCCGAAGAAGGAGCTCATCCTCTGTTTTTCTACAACCCTCTGTTTTGATTTAGACTCCCTAGGCCTACGTGGGAGAAAAAAGAATCGAAGTTTCTAGGATTTGTGGTTTTATTGAGTAATTCTAGGGCCTCTTAGGTCTATAAATGAAGCCCCACTGAGGGTACCCACATTGCAGACAACCTGTGCGACAATGGATGCTGTAGAGCTGCTGAGAAAACGACGCCGGCGCTACACCGTGACAGAAAAACTTGCTTACCTGAGAGACCAGAAGGAGGCACTGGTGAACGGTACGGTGCGCAGTATGAGAGAGTTCGCCGCCCACTATAACATCCCCTGGGAGACGTTTAGAAGGTGGAATCCCGAGGACCTCGAGCAGAAGCAAGAACAAGGGCATGGCCGGAAGAAGACGGTGATGGAGCCCCGTGATCCGTTATGGCCACAGGTTGAGGACCAGCTTTACCAATGGCTGCAGCAGATGAGAGAGCGTCGCCTCGCAGTCTCCGTTTTCGACATTCAAGATAAGGCGTTGGTAGTGTGGCAAAGCTGGTGGAATGAGTTAGCCCAAGATGTCAGAGAAGGGATTCAGCATTGTCGCCCTCAGCTATGGGATTTCAACGCATCCATAGGCTGGGTGGAGTGCTTGATGAAGAGACGCCACGTGTCCCTACGGAAGGTGACTAAGAATACAACGACCGTCCCCGCTGATGCTGCTGCAAGGATCCAGACCTTCCGAGATGTGGTTACTGGGAGCATCGATCGTCTTGATATACAGATGCGGTTCTTCTTTAACATGGACCAAACCTTTTTCCTGTTTAATATGAGAACCATGTACACGGCCAACACCACGGGGGAGAATGCCATAGACGTCCGATCATCCAGGTCCAATACCAAGCTTGGATACACCGTCACCCTCTGCATCGCAGCCTCTGGAGCAAAGTTGCCGGCGCACATCGTTCTTTTTTATTCCTTCACTGATCACTTCGGAGAAGACTGTACATTCAGAGGGATGTTCGGTTTTGTCTCCAGATATGTGACGGACAACTTATCATTCTTACCAATTTCGCACTGCAAAGTATCTTTGAAAGCCCGAAGGGATGATAAGACCCGAAGACATGCTCCATTACCTCCCTGAGCAGTGCCTCACTTTGAAAGGGCAGGTCAGTCCCTAAAACCAGCAGAAGCCAATATGTCAGTTGGACTTTTTTCATGGACACCCTGGACACTATCAGCCATTAGCACTGGGACACCCTTTGCACTACCAATGACGATTAGTTGAAAATGTTCTGGGACACTCAGTACAATGGCCGAAGGCCCGATCCCATTATCCCATTCATAGGAGACCTACGAATCGGTTTCAACAACCCAAACAATAAGGATTGGACTCGAAACTGAAGTATATTGGATATGAGGCCTGGACAACCCTCTCTGGAATCCCAGCCAATGATCGGCCTTCTCAACAGCTCTGTTCGCCGCCCTATGAGTCAGGGGCGGCGACACCGGCTGTTAACGGCTGTTAATGAAGTGGTGTTATTTTCATGAAACTACAGTATGTATGTACAGGGTTACAATCATTACTTCACCTCGGCATGCATAACGTTTTTATGCTTTTGGCGGCTGAGGCCTATCGACCGCGATGAAAGCTATTTCGTGGGGTCGATTTTATCATGATTTGCCCTGATAACCCTTTGATAAGACAGTAAAACAATAGGGCATAAGACCAAGGTGCGAGCGGCCTTTGTTCAAAGATAATAGAACGTGTATTGCGCTGGGCCTGAATTCTTCTAACTGCGCGCGATGTGAAAAGGGGCAACATAACTTAATGTACATCAAGATAAAGAAGCATTTTATCGCAAATTTTTGAGATGTTATCCAACCATCAGCATTATCTATAACTGAAAAACTTACAGAAATCGATCGCGCTATCGTCAACATGGTAACACGTGCTTTTTAATATTGAAATATTCCTGTTTTATAGCCGAAACACGTGTCCTCCTTATCTCTGTATTGGATCGCAAAGAAACCGCGATCGGTCTTTCAATATCCAATTTACTTTCTGCCAAACCCATGTCAGGAACAGGTAGCGAAATATTGATGATCTGCAGATTGATTGAAAGCGGTGAGCGAAAAACAGATTTGGGAAAGGCCATAGCTACATGTCATATCGGCTGAAAAATAAAGTCGGATGCCAAATATAGAACTTGCTCTCTGCAAAGCGATATCCATCGGCGAAATTTGCAAAGAATTTCGTAATAACTCTTCGGAAAAAGAAGAGACATATGCTGGAATCCGTCGAAAGGAGAAAACAGCCGACTCCGTAAAGAATTTCGTTATATTCCTACATGATACCATATCGATAGGAATAAAAGCTCAACGTCGAAAATCAAAAAGATAAAAAATGTTTTGGATCAGTTCGAATCGATCAATACTTCAGGGGGCGCTCCAGTATATGCATAGCTGATCGATGCACTAGGGCTAGTCCAGGCAACCTCGACCCTATCCGCCGCGCAGCGGATGGTCAAGGAAGCCTCGTTGATTAACCCTAGGCGAGACATACATTTTCAGTGCATACAGTGGATGCACTGTCAATACCGAGCGCTCTGGTATTCTTGGTTTTTCAGTTGGCTCGAGGTTACCCATCTTTATGAAAAACACGTGACCGGACACCGGAAGCCGGCGCCCCCAAATCTATAGTTCATGACGAGTTAAAGGCAGTCGTGTACCAGTCTCTGTAATGAGTAAATGGAGGAGACTGGCAAAAGAGTTTAAACGAGAGCCCACATACCTAGAACAAACATTGCTCTCTTGCCAGCCATGTCTCGAGAAGATAGCGGGATTTCGATTCTTCACAGACTGATCCAAAGCGGTAAAAGGAAACCGATTGTGATAGTATGTAACGGCTACTACTGCCTCCTGCATCGTGCCTACACGGAGATGCGTCAATACGAACGGAATGTCCCCCACATATGAATCGTGCCCTAATGGATGTTTTGTCAATAATCTGATTCGTGTATATTTTTGAGCAATACAACAAAATTACGTGTTTGTTTGCTTGTTTGTGATAATGAGCAAATTATTAGAAAGCTAATGACTGAGACTGACGGATCTCTCTCGCAAACGTTTACAGTTAAATCAGTTTATATGCCCCGGGGTACTATAATAGCTGATTACTAGTATTGTCATATTGGGATATGGTTCAAAGGATTAATGACACTATGAATTGAAAATGACAAGAAGAAATAAATGAATCGGACGGTAGTTATGCCGTTTAAACTGTTGTGAACATCTATCCTTACAACGGAAAAACACACGAAATATCTGAATGGGCAGCATCCATATGGAAGAATTTCCATCCCAATTGGCGTAAATCTGTATAGGCGTGAAACAGGCACTCGATCAGTGCAGAGACTGCACGGCAATTGACCTACATTTGGCCGTACTTAAAATTTAAGGTCACGATCGCGGTACTTTAATCTTTTCGGTCGCTCTCCCGTCTGGGTGATTCTGTGTGAATCCACCCACACCAATGCCTCACTTGAGGAAAGTGGTGCCGTAGACCCGTAGGACCGCCTGGCGTCAACAGGTTTCATAATAACCACACGTCGAGGTCAAACTAATTTACTTTAATACTTTTTTATACATATTAGAGATCTTCTTCTTAGCGCTGTGTGATTTTCTGTTGTGATTTTCCTGCTTGTGTAACCATACTTGATGTAAATCTCCGTTTAGGAGGCAAGAACTCAGATGGATAAAAAAAGGAAAAAATTGTCCGAATTGCATGCTAGTCTGGTATGAACCCAAAAGCACTTGAAATATTTGTATACTATCTCAGTTTGATCTCCAACAAAATCCGATCTGTATTCGATATCCAACTAACTGTCTGCCAAACCACCAGTAAGTTATCGTTTACTGACCGATCGATCAAAGTGGTATTAAGCGTATGAAGACATTTCTGATTGTACGTGCGCTAACTTTACTGATATTGGCTTGGGCATGTTCTAGACGACACCAGAGGTAGAATTCCCAATAAGCTTTTTACTAGCGAGTTATCGATGATGGCGGTTCAGTATTATTGCGGTAACCGATTTACAAATCAATTCAAGTGCTTTAGGTCGTTTAATGGTCGGGCGTTTAGTTGTTCTGGTTTGGGCGCTGCAGGTTTTATGTGTGTATGTCTTTGACAGCACACGACAAGATAACGTTAAAGTTTTATTTTGAGAGAGATGCAGAATCAGATATTTATATGGTATGGAAAGATACTAATGCACCACTAATGGACCACTACGGACAATCAAGTGGATAGAAACCTTTGGTATAATTCATTCCCTCTGCCAACATATAGAAGACACTTCTTTTTAAAAACAACTCTATATGTTCTGCTAATGAATTAAAATATGAAATCAACAGCTGTAAAAATATTTTTTTTGTTATTGTTGGTATCATGGAGAGTCATCAGATAATAGAATATGCTCATTGTACCCATTAACAAGCCTCTGACAATCAGTATCCAAAATTGAAATGCTTAGCTCATTATCTTTTCGTGACGAAGTCATCTTACTGAGTTTGAAATAACAACTTGTGCTTTCATACCATACGTCTATTATATTCCCTTTGGCCACATGCAGATAACAGTTCTATAAATATCCTATCTGAAACTACTGCAAGTGACAAAGTAAACAACCAATTCAACAACTGCATAATTATTTCTTTTGATATTGTTGGTATTATGGGGGGGAGTTTGTCATTACATAATAGCACATGCTCGTGATAGTGCAAATTAACGAACTACCGTCAGCATCCGCAGATGTAATGCTTAACTCATCACCTTTTCTTGAAGCAGTCCTCTTGCTAAAGTTACACCGAAAATATGGGAACAAAGATGTTACACCGGCCTTTACGATTAGACAGATTTCGTGGTACGCCATTTTCCGCAAAGTAAACATGAAATTAAAACTAATTTTTATCATGATTTAGCTTTATGTGCACTTACAGGAGAGCAACGCTTTTAACTCGCCTCTAAACTTTCTGCAAGCGACGAAGTAAACAACGAAATTACCGCACTCATATATTCTATAGAACAAGAGTGACACCAGTTGGGACATGCCGTGCTGTCGCTTTTGCCACGGGGTCAAAACTTTAGAAGCCATGGCGAAATCCCAAACGGTCACGTGGATAAGATAGGGAGTTGAACAAATGATAAACAGAGCGGTTGCCAAGGCGACCAAGGTAACAACAGCATTGTCGTCGGTTTTTCCACTTCCGGTCATGACGACACGTTCTTCTTTCTTCCTCCTTATAATGAAGATGATGCAGATATTCAAACCAATGATAATAGTGAACGGGCTGATGGTAATAAGTGTCACGTGGACTACTTCGTACGCCCAGGCGACAAAAGGTGGCACCATAAATTGACATGAGAAAGTCCCGAATGCGGAGCTTTCGTAACTTCTCTGGTAGATGGCGTGGGGCAATGCCCAAATGCTAAATATGACGACGATTGCGGCTTGAAAGCGCCCCACCGACGTCAGGGTGCAGATTGAAGCCGCCTTGAGCGGGAACACTACGGCAATGAATCGAGAAAAAGTCACCAGAACTACCGTCCAGGTCGATAAATTCGCTGCGCTATATCCTAAAAACAGCGTCTCTGCACAAAACGGGTCACCTAACTTGGCAACTTCTGCGGGGACTATAGTCATAATATGGAGTTGCAAGTCTACGACGATGTTGACGATTGACCATCCGGCGAGGAAACGAAGATACAGGCAACTTACGTTGGATCGATATCGGTGCTGTGACAATACGACGATAATGACCAGATTACCGCAAAACCCGAGACAAATTAAAATTGGAGGCAGGTAGAATCCTATGATCTGGTATACAAGGGTCAAGTCTTCTGTGACCACGTCAGACCCGGTTGAAACACTAAGAGCCATGGACGAGGAATCGTCAAGGGTACATGTATTTTCTCTTTTTACGTAACTTTAACCAACGTCGGACAATTGGGTGAAGATGTATTCATTGGAGTTGATAAGCTATGCATAAAAGTACACTGTTCGTTTTTTAGTTTGTCACTTACAAGGCGAATGGAAGTTAGAATTTCACAGCTGATGATTTGCTTTAGCAATAAATGTCCTTAACTCAGATATTTCGAAGCTCTTTTTGCAGAGAATAACATATTTCATGTGCGGCACGACACACAAACGATGTATCACTCCCCTTCGTCACTTGTATGTATGTGCACAGCTCCCAATTCAAGCTTAACTGAATATGTTCACTCGGAGCACAATTCGCTTAACTATCTGATCACGGGTGGTAATGCAATACCAATTCTATTGAAACACCAGCGTTTCAGTTGTCAAAGTCAAGCTCCAACGTTTTCTACTCGGCGCTTTATTTTCTAAATCTCATCAGATGTTCACAAAAGAAAATACTGTAATATTCTCACATTGGCATTTCAACAGAGTAGAACAATGACTGTATTATTGACATCGTAGTAACAATTCTACTCTCCGGATGCAGTGGACCGGCCTTGTCCTGTCGCCTTGTACCGCTGCGATAAGACGTAAGTTTTCCGGAGGTTTTGACTATATCCACAACGAATTGTCAGGAAATCAACCAATCGAAAGGTCCGACGCTTTCATATATATGTGTGGTCGGGCGTGCAACGTGACGTCAATTCATAACATTCTCACTTCGGTCGCAAACTGTGCCTGAGTGGTATTATCTTGCTATAATAAATCAATGGTATGACCTTATTCACAATGTAGCCTACATGTAGTGAGGAATATTGCAAAAATAAACAACAAGAAAAAAATGAAAAGAAAAGAAAAATGTGTAGGCAGCGAGATTCGATCTCACAGCGCCTAGCATTATACGAAAAAAAATACATGCGCTTACCTGCGGGAGATCCATGCAGGGTAGGAATACTGAAGGGAAATGACAGATCAGGCCCTACTGACCTACGCTCCCCTCTCTATACCGCGACTCTAGCGACTTTTTTTATTCATTTGGTCACCAGTCGACTCTCAGATGACACGTCGGGTCCAAACCGATATCAAAAGAAAGCTCGTTAGCAGGTCTATCAATCCCGACTCCTGGAGAACGTCTTGGGTGACTCTGGAACTCGTCACAGATGACATTTTCAATGCACCACCCCCGACTCGTCCAATGTTGCACGTTTGAAAATCGCCTGAGCACGGACCGAGCCGCCAGTGGCGATTTGACTGCCAGCAAAATGAAGCCGGTCATCTTGTTGAAAAGCAGTCCATGTGACATGCCCCAGACTTGCAGCATCTAAGAGAAATCGATATTCAACCAGGCCCACCTCAGGCCTGAGCAAAAAGAGGACAATTTTTAAGAAGTCTCCCGTACCGAAAGATAACGGATCATTGGCATTATTAAGGGTAATACTACTAAGCTGTCGGCTGCCCATTCTTCTCCAATTTTACATAATTCGTTTCCATCAAAAAATTGCCCAAAAAAGGAAACATTTAAAATCTTATTGAATTATTACGCTTTTCCGATGTTGATTTTTTCTTGTTGCTTAGCGACCGGACTAATTCATTTCAAGGTCAGAGGTCAAGGTCATTGTGAAACTGATATGTCATCAACTTATGTAACAGATAAAAACATGAAATCAAGTAACAAACAATTGTGCTGATGCCACAAGTTGGTCATAATTCTATAGGCCAGTTCCTTCCACGGTCAGAGCGGGTCAAGGCCATTGCGAAACTGACATATCACATTTGAAAATTGCCAATATGTCGACTTGTGGGACAAATAGAAAGATGAAATTAAATCACATGTAAGTTTTGCATTGTTGGGGGGGGGGGGGGGGTCAATGGACTAATCCAATGCAAGGTCAGAGGTCAAATTCATTGCGGAACTGACATATAACATTTCTCGACTTGTTGGACAAATCGTGAAACCAAACGTCATGCATTTTTGAACTTATCTGTCATTTAATTAACTAATCAATTTCAAGGCAAGAGCTCACGGTCATCGTGAATCTGTTCATATTTGATAAACGCAAATATCACAAGGTTAAGCTTACGGATGGGCTTATGTTATTGAACAATCCCGCGGGAACCATACGATATTCACAAAAAGTTACTAAGTTGTTGAGGCAGACAATAGGGATAACAGCGTATTATGTAACCACCTGTCACCCCTTGCGTTTGCCTGATTAACTGCGAATATGACAACCAAAATCAGTTATGCATGAACGTAATCTAGCATAATATTTTTTTTGAGGCCCCTTGTACTAATAATTTTTATTGACGTTTGACATTGTGGGACCTTTTGAGGTTCAGAGGACTTCCAAGTTGCCGTAGAATTGGGCACATTTTCAATTTTGAGATTCGCGATATTATCATTAGTAGACAAAATTATTTTCGAAATCATTTTTAAGAAAGTAAAAGAATGGACCAAATTACGATTCTGTTTTATTTGAATATTAATTAATGCAGGATTTAAACAGATATATTTTTCATGAGATTTTGATATCATGATATTTTCGTGATATTTTTCATGCAATGCTAATTTTTGCATGTGATCATAGAAAGAATAGGTATGACATACACCATTTTTTAATGAAGTAATTTTTGTTAGAATTGCAGATTTTTAAAATAATTTTAAAGTGTGTGTAAACTTTCGGGCATGACTGTATATATACAATGGACCCCACTCCACCTCCCCACGAAATATCCGTATGGGAATCATCTACATGGAAGAGTTCCCTTCCATATTGCCGTCCGGATTGGCACGGCACAGGAGCCTGGTCAGTGTAGAGACTGCACGGCAATTGACCTGGTTTCTCGCCGTACTAAAATTCATGGGCACGATCGTGAGATTTTCAAATCGTTTTGGTCGCACTCCTGTAAGGATGTTTTTGAGTGAATCCACCAACACCAATGCCTCAATTAAGGTAAGTGATGCCGCAGACCCGCACAGGACCTCCTGGCGTCAACAGGTTTCATTATAACCACAGGTCGAGGTCATATAAACTAATTGGATATTCATTATAATATTTCTTTACAGATAAGATATCTTCTTCTCAGCGCTGTGATTTTCTATTGTGGTTTTCCTGCTTGTGTAACAATACTTGATGTTAATCACTCTTTAGGAGGCAATAACTCAGATGGATTAAGAAGGAAAAACTTGTCCGAATTGCATGCTAGTCTGGTATGAACCCAAAAGCACTTGAACTATTTGTATACTACCCCAGTTCGATCTTCAACGAAATTCGATCTGTATTCGATATCCAACTAACTGTCTGCCAAACCACTAGTAAGTTATCGTTTACTGACCGATCGATCAAAGTGGTAAGCATCTAAACCCATGGTAAAATAGATTCGCTTTGCCAACATACTGAAGACAGTTTTTTCTTTTAAAAACTCAGAATGTTCTGCTAATGAAATACGAAATCACCAGCTGTAAAATTATTTCGTTTGTTACTTTTATCTTGATAGTTAATTCATCATGATCTCGTTTTATGTGCACTTACAGAATAGCAACGCTTTGAAATCGTCTCTAAACCTTCTGCAAGCGACAAAGTAAACAACGAAATTACCACATTCAAATATTCTATAGAACAACATGGAAATCATCTGAGACATGCCGGACTGTCTCATTTGCCACGGGGTCAAAACTTCAGAAGCCAGGGCGAAATCCCAAACGGTCACGTGGATTAGATAGGGAGTTGAACAAATGATAAACAGTGCGGTTGCCAAGACGACCAAGGTAACAACAGCATTGTCGTCTGCTGTTTTTCCACTTCCGGTCATGGCGTCCCGTTCTCCTTTCTTCCTTCCTAAAATGAAGATGATGCAGATATTCAAGCCAATAATAATAGTAAACGGGATGATGGTAATAAGTGTCACGTGGACCACTTCGTACACCCAGGCGACAAAAGGTGGTACCATGAATTTACATGAGAAACTCCCGAATGCGGAGTTTTCGTATGTTCTTTGGTAGATGGCGTGAGGCAATCCCCAAATGCTAAATATGACGACGATTGCGGCTTGAAAGCGCCTCACCGACGACAGGGTACAGATTGTAGCCGCCTTAAGCGGGAACACTACGGCAATGAATCGAGAAAACGTCAGCAGAACAATCGTCCAGGTTGATAAATTGGCTGCACTGTATCCTAAAAACATCAGCTCTGCACAAAACGGGTCACCTAACTTGGCAACTTCTGTTGGGAATATTGTCATGATGTGGACCTGCAAGCCTATGATGATTTCGACGATTACCCATCCAGCGAGAAAACGAAGGTACAGGCAATTTGCGTTGGATCGATATCGATGCTTTGACAATACGACGATAATGACCAGATTACCGCAAAACCCGAAACAAATTAAAATTGGAGGCAGGTAGAATCCTATGATCTGATCTGCAAGACTCAAGTCTTGAGTGACCACGTCAGACCGAGTTGAGACTTTTAGAGCCATGGCCGAGGAATCGTCACGGGTATTTTCTCTTTTTGTTGTTATTTATAAGGCGCTTATGCAGAAGAAAATACTTTCATGTGACTTTAACCAACTTGGGACGATCGGATGACGGATGTATTTCTTGGAGTTGATAAGCGGTGCATGAAAATATACTGTTCATTTTTCAGTTTGTCATTTACCTGTCGAATGAAAGTTAGAATTTCACAAGAGATGATCGGCTCGAGTAATAAATGTCCTTAACCCAGATATTTTGAAGCCCTTTAATGGCAATAACATCATGTTCTAAACCAAGTCAGAAGCTATGCAATACGGCACGACACAGAAGCGATGCATCTCTCCCTTTGGTCGCCTGTATGTGCGAATCTCCCAATTCAAGCTTAACTAAAACTGTTTCCTCCGAGCTTATTCGTTCAGCTAATACCATTGATTTGTCACGGGTGGTAACGCGATACCAATACTATAAAATTACCAGCATTTCTAGTGTCAAATTCAAATGTTTTACGCTCGTTTTTTTTCTGAATCCAAGTACACTGCTCTGTTGTTATAATCGTTACAGATTCTTGTTACACCACTGACTCTTAGTAAGCTTGCTGCACACTGGACGCCAACACCGGGAAGGGGTCATTTTAGACCGGTAAATCGCCTTTTCGGCCGTGACGAGTAAATTTGCCACTTAAACGACATTAGGCTACTGAACTAAAACTTTATCATCATTTTCCTTTTCTTTCAGAAGAACTTAAATTATAGTTCATAAAATATACTTTTTTAAAATAAAGGCTAACCGAAGTAATGCAACCCATACATAAATTATTATACATTTTTTCATAGCGGTTTCGTCCCTGGTCCATGTTTGGTGCATATTATCTCTAGTGGATATATGAATTTAACACAAAGTTTTAAACCGGGCGCTATAAAGTCTTTGTGGTTTGCGATTTTCAAAAAAAATTGTCGAAATTTCTAATACAGGCACAAACAAGGTGTTAAAAATTGTATGCCCCTGATATGATTCAGATTTCAATATTCAAGCCACACGCAATAGAAAACCTGAGTGGGGCAATAGCGACCATGATTAAGGCACATTCTGCTGCGGAATGAATTCCTACTCTTTTCACTTTAAAAAAAAATTGAATACTACAAAGCCAGTTTGAGTGATATGTGTCAGAATCTACAAATGAAATGCTTAACTCATATCTTTTCTTAACGCAGTCATCTTACTTATGTTTTGTTCCTTAATGAGCTTTACTTATTAAGGAACAAGAGAATGTCCTGCGACAGAAAAACAACGTAATCGCGCTTTGCAGTCTCGAAACATATATTAGTGAACCGTGTATTCTGAATAACGACATGGAAACCGACCTGTCTCACCATTCGCTTACCTCAGTCGTAATTCCTGTCAATGAAATGATACGCTCGTTCCAGCTCATGCATAGTTACATGTCAACACGAAACACGAATAACCGCCAGGAAGGATATAACCGTGGAGCGAATGCAAACCGCTAGGATGACGCAATGTGTCGAGACAACTCCGCTGGAGAACATGCAGTCAGGGATGGCCACTCATTTATGTTGCTGAACGCTCGTAGTCTAAAAACTGTAAATCGGTCGAAAAATAAGCTGGCGCAATTCCAGCAGTTGGTGCTTTGTAATCAGTTTGATTTCGTGTGTGTTTCGGAGACTTGGTTAAACGCAGAGGTAGCAGACGGTGAAATACTGCCGCCTTCGTACACCATCCATCGAAGGGACCGCAACTCGCAGGAACAAGAACGTGGTGGCGGCGTTCTAATGGCATGTAGATCGGACATGCCGTCGTACCGTAGAACTGACCTGGAAAAAGAAAACTCCGAGATTCTTGTGTGCGAGGTCAAACCAGATTCTGACGAGCCTTTTGCTCTTATTGTGTGCTATAATCCACCGGATAATGTCGATGAGCAGATGGCGTTCCTGGGGGACCTCAGGGACGTTCTCAAAAGTTGTGAAGGAGAATTCAGCAATATTTGTCTCTCAGGCGACCTAAACATTCCGAGCATCAATTGGGACACTGTGTCTAGTGTCAATGGCTCTCATGTGTCTGGGGAGTTTTGTAATATCGTGAACGATTTCTCGTTAACACAGCTCGTCCTCAACCCTACTCATAAGCATGGAAACATACTCGACTTAATCCTGACAAATCAACCAGAGCGATTCAGTGACACGGAAACATGGCCAGGAATGTACGATTCTGATCATTTTCCCGTAGTGTCGAATTTCCGTACTAGAATGCCCCGTCGTGTTGGAATTTCGCGCGTTGTTTATGACTTTACGCGTGCGGACTACACAGGTCTAAGGTCATTCCTTTGTGACGAGCTTGGTCCCAACTCTGATTTCTGTTTGCAAAATGGCCAGGACGGCATTGACAATTTGTGGTCAGAGTGGCTAGGTGTGTATAACACTGGATTAGACCGCTTTATTCCGCGGAAAACTATTCGTGACAAAAGCTATCCGCCATGGATTGACCGCGAAGTGAGACGCATGTCAACAAAAGTGAATGCTGCCCGCCGCTGCGCAAAAAACAGGAACAGTGACTCTTGTTGGAGGAAATACCGGCGCCTGCGCAATGAACTCAGAAATTTGACCCGTGACAAATACAAAGCGAATGTAAACAATCTTGGATCAGAAGTGCGTAGAAACCCAAAACGTTTTTGGAACTTCTATCACGCAAAAACCAAATCAAACTCTATACCAGAGACAGCGAAGCTGGGCAATGAGTCTTTTGTGACTCCTCTGCGCAAGGCAAAAGCCTTCAATGGTTATTTTTATTCCAATTTTTCTCATCACAACGACTTGAGAAAACCTGATGTTACCATGTATGATAATTATAACCTTGATTCTGTTAACTTTACAGCAGTTGAGGTGAAATCGGTATTAAACAGGCTGGACAAGACTAAGGCCTGTGGGCCTGACAGGGTCTCTAATCGTGTTCTGAGGGAGTGTGCCTCTACACTGTGTTCTTCACTCGCATTTTTATTCAACGTTTCAATGCAGACAGGTGTTTTACCAAACGATTGGAAAATCGCTAACGTTGTGCCAGTGTACAAGAAGGGAGACAAGCATTTGATTTCAAATTATAGACCAGTGTCTCTCCTATCTGTGGTTTCTAAAGTAATGGAACGTTGCATTTATAACAGTATCTATCCAGTCTTAAGTCCGTCAGTCTATAAAGGCCAGCATGGCTTCTGTAACAGGCGGTCAACGGCCACTCAGCTTGTTCAGTTCCAGCATAGACTGGGCCAGGTCTTAGATAGTGGGGGTCAAACTGATGTTATATATTTGGATTTTGCTAAAGCTTTCGATTCCGTTCCCCATTGCCTCTTATTACATAAGATTCGTTCCTTTGGAATCTGTGGACGTCTTCTGAGTTGGTTAACGTCGTATCTTACAAATAGGAAGCAGAGAGTTGTGATTAATGGCTCGGAGTCATCACTTTTAGATGTACTGTCTGGTGTGCCGCAAGGGTCAATTTTAGGCCCTCTTTTATTCTTATTGTACGTAAATGATATTGCTGAGGTCGTTAGTGACGGTACTGCCATGGATCTTTTTGCTGATGATTCCAAAATGTGTAGGGAGATAGAGTCTGTAACCGACTGTCTGCTACTTCAGACCGACCTTGATAAATTGTACGCTTGGAGTAAACGGTGGGGCATGACATTTAGCCCAAGCAAATGCATGGTCATGAGTGTTACTAGGAAGTTAAATCCGACACACTTCTTTTACAATATCAATGGTTTTGCATTGTGTCGGGTTGATAAATTCAAGGATCTTGGTATTGTCTTTTCTTCGGACCTGTCATGGTCATCTCATGTCAATGGTATTGCAAGCAGTGCAAGTAGAATGTGGGGTATGATCAGGCGTGTATGCGGGCGTACTGCAGACGTTAATTTGAATATCATGTTGTATAAATCACTTGTGCGTAGTCGCCTTGAATATGGTACGGTGGTATTCGACACACATGTGCGACGTGATCTTGAAACTTTAGAGCGTGTCCAGCGGAGGGTGACTCGTCACATTTTAGGCCCTGATATGCCATATGTGGAGCGTCTGCGAGCGTTGTCTCTGCTGCCCCTGTCGTACCGTCGGGAAATCAAGGATCTAGTTTTTATGCACGATTCTTATTATAATGTCCTGGATTTTAATGCACGTTTTTATATAACCCCGGCTGTAAGGGGCGACGGTTTACGACTGGCGCATCCGAGATTCCACTCGGAGACGTTCGGTGCCTCATACTGGGTGAGGACACCGAAGCTGTGGAACAGCCTCCCGGTCCAATTACATAATTTGAAAAAAATGCATTTTAAATCGTCCCTTAATGTTTATTATTTTGACAGGTTGGATCGTTTGGATGTCGACGACATGTGCACTTTCGTCACTTTCTGCCGTTGTGCAAACTGTCGGCCCACTTAGTGCGCATGTCGCCGGCACCCCGACGACACAACCCATATTATCTGGTGCCATATAATAGGTCTCGACCTACATGGTTACCAGTGTAATGCATGTACGTTTTATTTTGTTCATAATCCAATGTCTTGTCATGTTATATCAAATATTGTACATGTATTTTACACGAATAAATAAAAAAAAAAAAAAAAAAAAAAAAAAAAAAAAAAAAAAAAAAAATGTCGTGTAAGTTTTCCCCCTGATTGAAACGTCATGGTTGCTCCAGTTGTCTTTATGTTGGAAACACCAAAAATATGGGGAACACCCAAAGATGTGACCGACTTTCCCCATAAGACAGATTTCGTGCTACGCCATTGTGCGCTAAAGCAAACATGAAATTCAAAGCTAATTCTTTTCATGATCTCGTTTTAAGCGCACTTACAGGAGAGCAGCACCTTGAAATCGTCTCTAAACTTTCTGCAAGCGAAGAAGTAAACAACGAAATAACCACATTCATACATTCTATAGAACAACATGGAAATCATCTGAGACATGCCGTACTGTCTCCTTTGCCACGGCGTCAAAACTTTAGAGGCAAAGGCGAAATCCCAAACGGTCACGTGAATTAGATAGGGAGTTGAACAAATGATAAACAACACGGTTGCCAAGGCGACCAAGGTAACAACGGTATTGTCGTCAGCGGTTTTTCCACTTCCGGTCATGGTGCCCCGTTCGTCTTTCTTCTTCCTTAAAATGAAGATGATGCAGATATTCAAGCCAATAATAATAGTAAACGGGATGATGGTAATAAGCGTCACGTGGACCACTTCGTACACCCAGGGGACAAAAGGTGGCACCATGAATTTACATGAGAAACTCCCGAATGCGGGGCTTTCGTATTTTCTCTGGTAGATGGCGTGAGGCAATCCCCAGATGCTAAATATGACGAGGGTTGAGGCTTGAAAGCGCCTCACCGAGGTCAGGGTGCATATCGTAGCCGCCTTGAGTGGGAAAACTACGGCAATGAATCGAGAAAAAGTCACCAAAACAATCGTCCAGGTCGATAAATTCGCTACGCTGTATCCTAAAAACATCAGCTCTGCACAAAACGGGTCACCTAACTGGGCAACTGCCGTCGGGAATATTGTCATGATGTATACCTGCAAACCTATGACGATGTTGATGATTGTCCACCCAGCGAGGAAACGAAGGTACAAGCAACTTGCGTTGGATCGATATCGGTGCTGTGACAATACGACGATAATGACCAGATTACCGCAAAACCCGAAAGAAATGAAAATTGGAGGCAGGTAGAATCCTATGATCTGATCTGCTAGACTCAAGTCTTGAGTGACCACGTGTGACCCAGTTGATACTTTAAGAGCCATGGCCGAGGAATCGTCAAGGGTATTTTCTCTTTTTGCTGTTATTTAAAAGGAGCTGATGTGGTTGAAAATATTTTCTTGTGACTTTAACCTAAGTCGGACTATCGGATGACGGATGTATTCCTTGGAGTTGATGAGCGGTGCATGAATTATACTGTTCCTTTTTCAGTTGGTTATTTACAAGGAGAATGGAAATTTTACAAGAGATGTTTTGCTTTAGCAATTAATGTCCGCAACCCAGATATTTCGAAGCTCTTTTCGCAGGGAATAACATCATTTCAATTTCTAAACCGAGTCGTAATCAGTGAAATGCGGCACGACACACAGACAATGCATCTCTCCCTTGGTCGCTTGTATGTGCATAGCTACCAATTCAAGCTCAACTAAATATGATCACTCCGAGCACAATTCGCTTAGCTAATATTATAATATGTCACGGGTGGTAATGCGATACCAATACTGTTGAAAGACCAGCGTTTCAGGTGTCAAAGTCAAACTCCAACGTTTTCTACTCGTGTTATTTTCTGAATCTCATAAAATATATACAGAAGTAAATACTGTGATATTATCACATTGGTATTTCAACAGCAGACCACTGAGTAATTTTGAATTACATGTAGAGTAGAACAATGACTGTAGCATTGACATTGTAGTAACAATTTTACTCTCCGGACAGAGTGGACCGGCCTCGTCCTGTCGCCTCGTACCGCTGCGACAAGTCGTAAGTATTCCGGAGGTTTCCGCAAAATTCACAACGAATTGTCAGTATGTCAACCAATCAAAAGGTCGCTTTCATATGTAGTCAGGCGAGCAACGTGACGCTATATCATAATAATTCACCAACACCAATGCCTCACTCGAGGAAAGTGGTGCCGTAGACCAGCACAAGACCTCCTGGCGGCAACAGGTTTCATAATAACCAAAGGCCGAGGTCATATAAACTTATGGGATATTTATTAGAATATTTTTGATATACATGTATATCAGAGATCTACTTCTTAGCGCTGTGATTTTCTGTTGTGGTTTGCCTGCTTGTGTAACCATACTAGATGTAAATCTGGTTTCTCGCCGTACTAAAATTCATGGGCACGATCGTGAGATTTTCGAACCGTTTTGGTCGCACTCCTGTAAGGATTTTTTTGAGTGAATCCACCAACACCAATACCTCAAATAAGGAAAGTGATGCCATAGACCCGCACAGGACCTCCTGGCGTCAACGGGTTTCATAATGACCACAGGCCGAGGACATATAAACTAATGGGATATTTTTATAATATTTCTTTATAGATAAGATATCTTCTTCTCAGCGCTGTGATTTTCTGTTGTGGTTTTCGTGCTTGTGTAACCATACTTGATGTAAATCTCCGTTTAGGAGGTAATGACTCAGATGGATTAAGAAGGAAAAACTTGTCCGAATTGCATGCTAGTCTGGTATGAACCCAAAAGCACTTGAACTATTTGTATATTACCTCAATTCGATCTCGAACGAAATCCGATCTGTATTCGATATCCAATTAACTGTCTGCCAAACCACCAGTAAGTTATCGTTTACTGACCGATCGATCAAAGTGGGAAGCGGTCATGAAGACATTTCTGATAGTACGTGCGCTAACGTTACTAATATTGGCTTGGCATGTTCAACACGACACCAGAGGCAGAATCCCAATAAGCTTCTTACTAGCGAGCCATCGATGATGGCGGTTCAGTATTATTGCGGTAACCGATTTACAAATCAATTCAAATGCTGGTGGTTGTTTAATGGCAGGGCGCTTTCAGCCCGTAGCACACTAGCCGCCAACTTCGGCGTTCACAGGCGTTTTTTGCCGCAAGAGTCCTGAACGCCTGAAAAATCCCTAGTCTGCTACGAACGGCGTCGGCGAACGCGACTTGCCGCCACTTACTGCAACTAAACGCCAAATATCTAACATGTTTGATTTTTGACGCTTGTCGCCGCGTTTGAACGCAAGAAGAGGCCAGGTGAGCTGCGGACTGCCGCCTGAATTGGCGTCGGCGGCGAGGCTATGGCCAATCAGTATGCGTCTTGATGTCACATGATTTCAAAATGGCAGCCTAAAGTGGCGGAAAAGACGCTACTGGACGCCGATTCTGGGCAGGTGTGCTCTGACCGAGATCCACTGGCCGCTAACTTCGGCGTCGAGCGGCGTCAGCTGAACGCTTCTTGTCGCCAAAGTTGGCGGCTAGTGTGCTGCGGGCTTTAGACGTGTTCTGGTTTGGGCGCTGTGGGTTTTATGCATGTATGTCTTTGACCGCATACAATAACATAACATTATTTTATTATATTAAGAGTGATACAGATATCTATATAGTACGGACAGGAATGTAGACTGATGACAATCAAGTTTATAGAAACCAATGGTATGATATACATGTATTCGCTTTGCCAACATGCAGAAGACAGATCTTTCTGAAAAAACCTCCGAAGGTTCTGCTAGTGAAAATACGAAATCACCAGCTGTAAAATAATTTCTTTTGTTACTTTCATCATGATAGTTTAATTTTATCATGATCTCGTTTTAAGTGCACTTACAGAAGAGCAACGCTTTGAAATCGTCTCTAAAATTTCTGCAAGCGACAAAGTAAACAACGAAATTACCACATTCATACATTCTATAGAACAACATGGAAACCATCTGAGACATGCCGTACTGTCTCATTTGCCACGGGGTCAAAACTTTAGAGGCAAAGGCGAAATCCCAAACGGTCACGTGGATAAGATAGGGAGTTGAACAAATAATAAACAACACTGTTGCCAAGACGACCATGCTAACAACAGCATTGTCGTCTGCGGTTTTTCCACTTCCGATCATGGTGCCCCGTTCGTCTTTCTTCCTCCTTAAAATGAAGATGATGCAGATATTCAAGCCAATAATAATAGTAAACGGGATGATGGTAATCAGTGTCACGTGGACCACTTCGTACGCCCAGGCGAGAAAAGGTGGCACCATGAATTTACATTGGAAAATCCCGAATGCGGAACTTTTGTATTTTCTCTGGTAGATGGCAGGAGGCAATGACCAAATGCTAAATATGACGACGATTGCGGCTTGAAAGCGCCTCACCGACGACAGGGTGCAGATTATAGCCGCCTTGAGTGGGAAAACTACGGCAATGAATCGAGAAAAAGACACCAGTACAATCGTCCAACTCGATAAATTCGCTCCGCTATATCCTAAAAACATCAGCTCTGCACAAAACGGGTCACCTAACTTGGCAACTGCTGCGGGGAATATTGTCATGATGTGGAGTTGCAAGTCCACGAAAATGTTGATTAATGCCCATCCAGCGAGGAAACGAAGGTACAGGCAGCTTGCGTTGGATCGATATCGATGCTGTGACAATACAACGATAATGACGAGATTACCGCAAAACCCGAGACAAATTAAAATTGGAGGCAGGTAGAATCCTATTATCTGATCAGCAAGGGTCAAGTCTTCAGTGACCACGTGAGACCCTGTTGAGAGGTTTAAAGCCATGGCCGAGAAATCGTCAAGGGTATTTTCTCTTTTTGCTGTTATTTATATGGAGCGGATGTAAACGAAAAGATTTTCACTTGACGTTAACCTGAAAGTCAGACGATCGGATGACGGATGTATTCCTTGGAGTTGATGAGCGATGCATGAAATATTATACTGTTCGTTTTTCAGTTTGTCATTTACAAGGCGAATGGAAATTTTACAAGAGATGATTTGCTTTAGCAATAAATGTTGTTCACCCAGATATTTCGAAGCTCTTTTCGCAGGGAATAACATCATTTCATTTTCTAAACCGAGTCGTAATCAGTGAAATGTGGCACGACACACTAGCGATGTATCTCTCCCTTTGTCGCTTGTTAAGTGCACAGCTCCCAATTCAAGCTCAACTATAAGTGTTCTCTCCGAGCACAATTCGCTCAGCTAATACCATCGATACCAATACTATTGAAAGGACTTCAGGTGTCAAAGTCAAACGCCGACGTTTTCCACTCGCTTTATGAGATATTTAGCTATATGACGCCCACTAATAAGTAATATTCATAATCGTTATTCAAGACGTCGTGCGCGTTCTTTTACAGAACGTGTAACTTGATAAGTGTGTGGGTTAAGAGTACATGTAGTTAATAACATGCATTCCATGTTTGGCACTTGGGGCTTTAAACAGGAAGCTTATAGGCGAAAATAACTCCTAACTCTAACATTATTGGGTTCTGTAACTGAAACTAATAGGCACATGTTCCGAGAGGTTATTTGTCATACACATCAGGAAATGTCGAAAGCTTGGCCTATTTACTCATCTTGTTCAAAACATAAAATAACATCTCATCCACACATTGCGCATGTTGCGATTGGCTCATAAGTGATCACACTGGTTGGCTAGAATTACGCAGTGATGACGTGCAGGACACTTTCTTACATTCAGGGACCAGTGCTCAATCGGCGTTAACGGTAACGCTCACAGGCGTTAGTCCTACAACTATGACTTATAATTGTATATGAAATTTATTGACGGAGATGACGCTTAGTTAGCTAACGCTGGTGTTTGTCTCCAACACCGGTTGAAGAGTGTGCCCTGTCTAAAAATCTCGTGTTGATAACATATTCTAAAACACCATGGTTTAGAATGAACCGCACCTTACTGTGTGAATGCATTATGTGCCAACGAAGCCTCGTTTTGAATTTAGCGGTTGTGATTAGGCAACTATAACCTCTTGGGTTGGTGCAAAATATGGAAGCAGTCAAAAAGCATCTAAAACCATATTATTCGTTATTCAATTTAAAATGTTTAAGAATAGAAATCGATACCTCACTGTCGGTATTGATTGTCTCACCATAACCGCTCGGGTGGAGCTAAAATGTTGACCAAAACCTCGGCTCCACTCTCGCGGATATGGCGAGACAACCGATACCTCCAGTTCGGTATCAATTCCTGAAACCTCATTCTCAATATTAGCAATTCCCAATATGTCTAAGAATCACGCGTCAGAATCACGTAAATCGTCTCAACCAGCATTAGCGAAATTGGACATTTTTCCTGCCAGTGATTGAATGTGTTTGACACGGCCACTCTCTGTTGACATATCGGAGTAATGGTGTGTTATTAACGAGACCACCGACTCCTTTCCTTGATTAATGCTGCCGGGAAATGGTCACATTTCCTGGGGAATCGGCGGTATGTGAATGATGAAGCAGCTCGGGTTTTGTGTGCGAAGTGTTTGCCTGTGGCGAGCGAAATGGTTGCCGGTAATAGAACCCAAAAGCTTAAAGAAAAAACAGTCACGACTTGCAAATGGAGGGGAGATTAATTTCATTATGATGATTATAAGAGTTTCGGGCTTACAATCACTAATTCTCTGATGGAAGACCGCTATTTCGGCTCCGTATCTTGACAAGATACTATATGAATGAGTGAGTGTTGGGCAAATTGATCTAATACTCGTTTTAAAAATGTTACTAAAATTTAAAAACTCTACACATTGCTTCTTCCTACGAGTGCAGAGTCGGCGTTAAACAGTGATTGTTGTACCAGGTCCATGCCTTCCCTGGTGTGTCAATAGACTCGGCCACTTTTTGGTGTCCAACCTTCATATATTCCGGACCGGACTGGAGTGGCATTCTGAACGCGACAAGAATCAGGGACTCGATTATACGAGAAAGCAGTCCGACCAGGAGTGGAACCAACAGCCTGACCGTTACATCCACTGTTCCTATCCGCGCTGCAATTTTAACAGCCCCGAGGCGTCAAGTTAGACTACGCAGAAAACTTGGTTTATCTGCAAATTACAAGACGATTTCTTTGCTCCAGGAAATTTCCTGTGAAATCCAATCAAAAAGACAGACACATCGCTACGAAACTTGAATTCAACTCACGTTTAGGAGTTGTTTCTCCCGGTCACGTACGTGATAAACAACTGGAACGCCGTCCAAAGATCCTGCGAGGGATAATTAGTACGATGTATTAGGCACCAGTTTCTTAGTGATGTAAATGAGTCATTCGACTAATGAGGGCGCTAATGTAATCTGAGTGGGTGAATCCATCTCTCTATTGTGTCTAATTGGTCGTGGAGCGCTGTACGGACTTGTCGGTATCAGGACGAACCGCTGTACAGTGAACAGCAGCAATGAAACCATATTTGCACCATAGACCATGCAGCATTTTTCGGATGCAAACGATTAACCATTGCAACTGGTAATTTTGGCGAGCCAAAGCATTTTTTCTTCAAAAAAGTTAAGGTTGCCTAGAATTAACAGTACACTGGTGGGTCTCCGTACTGAACTCTAGACCGGGAGGGTGGATCTAAAATGCAGGCACACACCTTAGGTCATGGGGTCGAGATGTGATCGCCCTTCAAAGGGGAAAGAGTGGCGTCCACTGAATTGCCTCCCCCCCCCCAGTACACTACTAAAAAATATAATTGCATAAAAGTAATTTTTGATGACGTTATCCTTACTTAGCGTTATCTCCTCCAGTAAGTCCATTTGAGGTAACGCCAAGTTAACGTAACGCCAGGGTTATTAACAAGACTTGTTTTGAATAACCGGGTCCTGGGTTACATAGCTATTAAAGGAGACACCGACATCCTGCTAAAGCTTATAATCATTGCAGCAACTGTAATTTGTCATCTCTAAGTAAGTTTCATATGGATAGCCTGTCAGGCATTGCATTTTTACATGCAACTTAGTAAGTACTGCCACAATGTATTTCCATACTACATGACGTGTGGACCTCAGCCCATCACTAAGGCACGACCATAAACGAGTAGACATGGTGAGGCCTCTGGTTGGCAAAAGGCGACCACAAGGCCTAACATATTGCTTGATGCAAGTAGGGATGGCTGCTTTAATTTAGTATTTCTCTAACGATGATCGCTACTTTTATTATTCTGAACAGCCTTGGTCACAGGATTCCAGTGTTTGTAATTAAAAATACGTTAAGCGCTATAGCCACGTTTTAACAGCGGTCCTTGGTGTCGCAAACAAGAGCCGCTGGTCTTTGATTGATGGCAAATGTTTACTTTGAGATATTTTAGAAAAGAGATTAATACTTCTCTGTATGTACCTTTTCGTCTAATCTAGACTCGATTGACTTTTTTGTATGTAGTTTCAGTCTACTCGAGCGAAGGACCGCCATCGAAGTATTTATTCCTTAAGCATACCCGCTATCATTGCCCTTCCGATCATCTGTTCCGGATTGCCTCTCAAGTGGTCAACGTCAACAAGTAACACATCATTATAGCGCGAGACGAAATATCAGGAGTCTTACCAATTAACGACGACACTTTCCCCACACTAATGTATTACAAGTATTCAGACAAATAACTTTTACATGTACCTCGACTTCCTCGCCCATAATTACGATTAAACGACTGCGTGTCTAAGATCGTGGTAGTAACATAGTGCTGGTCTTCTCGCTGCTACAATACCGCATCGCCATCTAAAATATCTAAGAGAAACCATTAGGTAGAACGCCAAGTTGTGCTGGCAAGAACGCTACTGGACGCGACCTAACGCTGTTTAGGATGACCGTGTTAAACAGTTTCCCTAATACTCACAACTAAAACGTCTGCATCCTTTTTTTCTTTGTAGATTTTGGTAAATATTACTGCGAAGGCCACTACGATAAGCACGGCAACTGGAACACGGGCTTCGAATGCAAGCGATGGGCCCCGCCGGAGGAGAACGTCCTCTACTGCTGTGGAGACGATTCGTACCGCTATTGCTGCCCGCCCGAACCTAACTATGTGGAACCAACAATAAGGTCAGTCCCTATTGAATTCCCAATTTTAATTGAAAGGGTGGTGATAATACGGGCATGGTATTTCAATATTTACTTAAATTTTTGTCAGCTCTGATCACCGTCAACCTTGCTTAAGTTGGAAGACATGTTCTCAAAAAACCTTGTTCATGGCTACTACTATATTTCCCCAAGTGCGTCATTCACTATCGCCATCTTAAAACTGTAGATCCGTTAGCATTGCACTAGTAGAGGATCGCGAGCATTGCGATAGATGTCAGTATATTTGTATCGGGTTGTATACTTTTTTTACTGAATATGCAGCTCAGTATAATCCGGTTATATATGATTTTTTTATGATATTGTTCCATGGCATCCCACAGGAGTAATGGACTGGAGCAATTCTAACGGATCATGCTACCTCACGCTTCAGTTTTAAGATGGCGATAGTGAATGACGCACTTCCCAATTCCTCAAGCAGACTTTTTAAAGAGATTATCTTTCAGATTAGTTATGAACATAGCTACTGGTCCCTTCCATTGGTGATGCCAAATTACTTAAAATATCTTTCATCCTGTATAGTCATCATACTGAGGAAATATCAAAATTTCAATTCTACCTGTTCTACCTCAATATGATAGTTGATACGTCTTCTGCGAAGATATGGTTACAGCGAGACGCGGTACCATCTTCATTCTGAACTTCCAGTGGTATTGCCTCCGAAGCCACCGCCTTGACGCGCGATATCTGGAAGCTGAGCAATATATGTCAATACATTGAGGGTCAAGATGTACCACATAGTGCGCTGGCGCCTTCGTCAACCCAAATCTGGCAATAGGAGGACCCACTGCTTTGGAGTAGATCGGCCGGCTAGCTTTATTTATCTTGACGAGAGCTTATCTATGACAAACATTTTTCCATTGGTCACCTTGTGTCTAGAAATGAAGCTGTCCTATCATTGGTAACATCAGAGTCTTCAAGAAAACTTATTAAAAAATTCTGGTTGAGTTTCTTCGATATTACAAAATGGGATCTCAAATATTGAATCTCGAATCATTTCTCCTTGCTTTCACTAGTTTTTATCTATCAATTTTACGACTGTCTTATGTAATGTAAACATGCAGTGCGGCTTCACCGTTGAAATGACAAAAAGGCTATAACTGAGGAAATTAACGCAGCAGTTGACACTAGGAGTCCCACTGGGTATTTGAAGCCATACGTCACGCATAGTAGTGTGTCGGTTTAGGTGTAAGACTATAGATTCGTGTACATCGTTTTCTTCAGCAATAGTGACTTCTATGTAAGGCGAGCATTTCCAAACACATACATGTATACACACTTAACCGTTACCGAAGCGAGTAGCATGCACATCGGTGGAAGATATTCGTTACGATAACGGTTATGTGTGTTAATGAACACGCAACCGTTGTCGTTAAAGGGGCAACTTGGGCATGTTGGTTTTGCATAAAAATGGCTTCCAGTAGGGCCGTGACATCTCCAAACAAGATAATTGCAACAAAGCATTAACCAATGCGCATTAGAATGAGATATAACCGTAGCCTTGCCCGAAATTCACACGCCTTGTCAGAAACTGCCTTGCAACATTTGCAAGAATCATTAAAAAGATCCGCATTACCGTGATACTATCCACGTAGCGGGGCATGGTGGAAAGCAGGGGTACTATCCTAATATAGACAGTGAAATCCCACACCCAAGTCATTCCTTTAATAAAGTACAATGTATACTGTGCGCATAAATGTTTGTGGCTGTTTATCATCGACCAACTCATAGAACATTGTTGTGCATTCCGAATTCTCGTTTAAATGGCGATAGTTCTGCATCGGAATTGTTGTTTTTTTGTATCCCCTACTTTCTCCATAAACAACCTGGAGAACTACACGTAATTGCACAGAATCAGACAGGCCTTCCAACTTGCCGATCTGGCATGTATTAGGAAGAAAGGAAGAAAGTTTTAAAAAGATGTTGGGAAACTGTGTTGTCATGGTGTGTTCCAACGAAGTGACGTGTTCATCTGGTAACAACATTCTTGGAGCATGATTTGCATGACATGTGGAGGAAAATGTGCCATCGCTGTTCGTCATGTGGATTCCGAACATAGTGCAAAATACGCATGGACTGACTACAGAGTACCCAGTGGTTAATATTTTTGAAGTGACTATTTGGCAAGCCCGGATTACCAAAAGCGCCTTTTTTGCTCTGAATGCAGAGCCGAATCATTGATATTTGTAGTTGTCGAAGAGCTCATTATCATTCAACGGCACGGTCAACAACACTACTGGAGTTATAGCGAAGAACCTTAGCAGTGTACCCAATGCATTTACAATGTATTACGCTTATCATTTAATGACATACTCGCATCTTCTCCATCGAATTTTGGCAAGAACACGACTTTAGCAAAAGAATATGAATCCAGAGCGCCATTGTTAATTATGCGCATATTAATTCAAATATGACGCCAGTGCTCTCCGATTGGCTAATGTGTTGTGAAGTCTCCGGCTGCGCCAAACAGGGTAGAATATTTCACCTGTTTGGCACGCCATGCAAACTGGGTTGATTTTCAGTGCTGTTCGGCATATCATGTCACAGGTTTTTTTTTAGCAATTTTATCAATTGACGCACAATTACGTTGTCTTTCTTGTGATGCACACATTTTCTAAGGTCAGACTGCTCGGCAAGTTGCAACAAATGTTCGAATGCACAAGATTAAGATAAGATTCTCAGTCTGTTTTGGAACTTTGCTATGTGATAAAGGGAGTATTCAAGTTAACCATGTTTTCTACTGCTAACATATACATCAACATTTGAAGCAAGAATGGAGATTCATACCACTAATTGCAACCTGTGATTCATTTGTTTTAAACGATGTTAGCGACCTCAGTGCGGTGATGTTATTGTTGACGAAAAGCAAGCGATCATTACGCAACGTAACTGCGGAGAATAAGTTGGAGTATCCGCCCAATTACGGATGTCCTATGTTGAAGTTAGCTGCATATTGGAATGATGTGATTATTATATAAGTACTTCGCTGGCGATATTCCAACGACATCATCACTCATCGATGGCACTCCGGCTATACTCAGTATTACCACATTCCGCGTCAAACACCATGCACCATGGATGACATGACCATTCGCCGCGTCACAGGCGGACCAATGCTGTTGCTGTTGCTGTTGATTTCTTGAGGCACACTGTTTGACTGAGGCCCTTTAACAAACTTTTCACGAGCGTTGTTGGTTATCCGCGCAACTGAGACCGTTATCTTCCCGGAGTTGGGAAATGAGAAGCTTATGCGCCAGCTTGATGGTGCAGCCGAATGCATCCGATATTTTTGACCATGATGCATCAACGTAGAAAACCACGATTCTCTTCGACAGAGATCATCACATCATGCCGTCATGACAGAACTGTCAGAAGACATTGGTATATTTGACATTGTCAATAAAACACACTTCTACAGATCAATTTCATTTAAAGAACTGATACCGAGCTGGAGGTATTGGTTGCCACATCAAACATTGCGAGGTTGGCCAAAACCGAGGCGGCAGAAATGACCACTTCAATCGAGTGGTGTTAGCATGGTGAGACAACCAATACCAGCAGTTGGGTGTCAACTGTTCTAAAACACATCAAACTTGATATATTTTAGGCATCGGGCATGCACTGAGAATCTGCTTTCGACACATTTTACACCAACCTCCCCGCGTGATTGGGAAAAATTGTGGTACCACAAAGCAACAGCCTAGTGCGTGGAAATGCACGCAAGAAAAATATAAATTAAAAGTTATTTAGTAACAAGAAAGAGTTTTATAGTCATTTATTGATAAAATAATGCTAGGAAATCAGTCAATTAGAACTTGCACGTCCTCGGTCTTCATTGAAGGATGCTGACATGAACTATATCAATTGTCTTAATTACAAGGACATTCCTCACATACCTGAGGTGTGGGCCAAACACTCAGAATGACCATAAATGTGAATATTAATTAGCTCACTCAGTTAGGCTGAAAGGGTGGATGTCGTCCTGGGTGCCGACAAATGGTACCCAGGTTCAAGATCGACTGGACAATAAGCACCCTGGCTGCCATTACACTAGACAAACAGCACCAATCTTCTTTTTGCCTGGCTTACGAATCTTAGGGACGAGGACGTTTCTTGCAATCTCGTTTTATCTCGCGCCGTGGTACTTGCGGCATTAGCAGTGCGCGAAATAAAAAGAAACAGATAAACAGAGAAAAAACGCATTTAGGCCTATAGGTCTTTGAAAGCACATTTCGGATATATCCTTCCTACATACCTTTTCTGAATAAATCATCCGAAATGTGCTTTCAAAGACCTATAGGCCTAAACGCGTTTTTTTCTGTCTATCTATTTTTTGTTTTTTTATTTTTACCACGGCGCGAGATAAAACGAGATTGCAAGAAACGTCCTCGTCCCTAAGATCCGTAAGCCAGGCAAAAAGAAGCTGGGTGCTGTTTGTCTAGTGTAATGGCACCCAGGGTGCTTATTGTCCAGTCGATCTCAAACCTGGGTACCATTTGTCGGCACCCAGGACGACATCCACCCTTTCAGCCTCAGTTAGGTCACCTCAATAACCACATTTTTAACGCCCTATTTTGGGAAGCCCGATGATTTTTCACAGGTTTTCTAAAAAAATTTCCAGATCCGACCTTTCAGAGAAAAGTCGGACAATGTCGGATTTTTGTCGGATAAATCAGGAAAAAGATAGAAAACCGTTAAGAAGTCGGAAAAGCCTCCTACTAGTGTTTTATGCCCATTACCAGCCTTCATCGCTAAACTATGGTTTAACCCCACGAACTACTGCCGATAATACTGTTCGATTATTGGGGGTGTTGGGGCATGCAGCGCATACCAACAAGGCTAGGGAATAATCCATTAATTTTCTACAGCCAATTCCGGCCAGCGCCGGAGATGATTAATGGCCAGTTGGATCAACAGTCCGCCAGGTGTTACATATAAAAAGATGATTAGGCTAAATATTGACCGGAATAATCGGGCCTATTGCGATGCTGAGTTGGCAGTGTAAACCAATTTTATGAGAGAGATAAACAAACTGTTGGCTGAAGCGAATAGGTAGTCATTGAAATGAACATCATTGATACAAGGTTGTTGTTGGCCTACTACACGAGATGTGAATCGATTCAAATTGTTCATTATCATTCGCGAGTGCCTGGTTGTATCGGACTGTAGGTAGATTTCCTACGAAGGACAGGGTCAATCTGAGCGGGTCGAAAATCCCCATCTTACAGACAGAACTGGTGCAAAATTGCGTATACACTGAATAATTTCGTTGGGCGATTTTTGGGGCCACATTTTAGCATAAACATTTTTTTGTCATGTGGGATCGGGGATCTCCCGTGGCAGCAATAAAGGTTCTCTCCTTTGCAAAACACATGGCCGAATCTGGACGAAAAACACGTTTTTCGGCGATGACCCACTTGCATGCTCCCTTTAAACCCGACCCTGATAACTCGGGAGCGAGAGATCGACTAGTTCTCGTATCAAAATGGCTGCCAAGTCGGCCATCTCATAAATTTGGCCTGCCTCAACTACCTGTTGATTGAGGTGTGTAATTCTCGGGGTATATTTCTATGAAATGAGAATATTTTATCCGGAGGCCGTGTGTTCTCCACAGAGCTAATCGCCAGAAAACATTGTTTAACTAGCAGTAAGATGCAAGAGGGTAGGCGCGTAAAGGTGTGCTTATCTTGAGATAACAGCGTGTTGCTGGCGTTAGGTTCTAGATAAAATTGAGAGATAACACAGAAAACGAAGCATCTGATGCCAGACAGGCGCTAAGTGCTTGGCAGAGAATGATCTCAAGTCAGAATGCATCCTGAATGCATTGATCAAGTAACCTGCTCCTAGGTGGCTTTGAGTCAGTGTCCGGTAAACGAGAGATAACTTGAATCTGACGGATGGCTCACCACAACTAATGCAAAAAGGTCTGATCCCGACCAACAGGCAGCCGAGCATTGTGTGTCGAGATGGGCTCACGACCACTGAGAGAGATCTCTGTGTCCGGAAACTATAGGCGTGAGTGGAATCACCAAGGCGGCGTGAAGTTTGACTCAACTCCAGCTACCGAAAAGTCTATTATATCAGGATGCTAAACAAACAATCTATATACATGTAATTGCTCATCATGGTTGGTTGACTGTGCTAAGTGAACCACAGACTGTTAAAAGAAGACGTGAACTAGCCAGCTACCAGATGCATCTTTATCATCCGCTGTTGTTGTCATTAGATATTACAAGTTCTTTTGGTTTTGCAAATAAAAAAACCCATTTTTTCAAGATATTTTGGCGTAACGAGGTAACGAAATCTTTAATAAAAGAAAAACGCCGCGAACATTTGGTGATTCACAGTATCATTGATTTAGAAACAAAAAGGCAATCAATTTCAAACTATAAATTTTTTATAATGACGATCAAAGGCTTTGTCGTTGTTTTTGCACGTTTATTACATGCCTCGAGTATGCATTCTGCAAATAGACGCAAAAAGATAAGATTGTTGTTTAGACAGCCGCTGAAATCAACGAGGGTTTACCGTTATTCGTTTGCTGTATTGAATATCGTTAGCCTCCGTTCACTCAGTTTCTGGCAAACCCTGAAGAAATTGAAGATGGGAATTTATGTGCATTCTCTAACATTGTAAATGGTGTTAAAAGTTAGTTTTCTGTCTTATCACTTTTCCATGTACTGGTCCTAATTGCTCATCAGTGCGCTTCGTCATCACAAAGCCTTCTGGGGAATGTATGATTGGCCAATTACAAGCGCTCATTTAACCTAAACGTATAAGGTGTTTCGAGGAAATGAAAATCCTCTGAAAGTTTTTCTAAGCTTTTACTTGTAAAACTCATCCAATGACAAAGCAGCTCGTCGAGGGAATACACACTTCTAGCAGTATATATATGTGGTGATAGGCCTAATCAAGGAGATTGGAATTGCTCAACCTTTGGGGAGGTAAGATGACCAATCCGATATGACACATATAGATAAACATACATTTATACCTACTGAAAAGTGGCAGTCGTTTATTGCACATTCTCTCCTCACACATGTGGCGGACCACGCATCAGCTGTACGCAGCCGATAAAGCCACCAATCGTTACTCTAAATGAGTTACAACGCAACAGCAGCCCGCTTTGGAATAATAGCTCAGGATACACCATAAACGCCGGGTTTTCTTTGGAATAACATCATTTTTGGATACTATCACATCCACATTGGATTGATATCGTAGTTCTTTTAAACACACATATTGCCATCGTGAGGCTGGATTAGTGATTGGATTCCTTGCATTAGGTGTTCGTAGTGATAACCATACCGTGGATTGTATCTTTGTGCTTTCTGTTGCCATATGCCAAAGAGTACCATGGCCCAGTGATCCCGTGATGGCAGCTAAGGAATATGGGATTTGCCGATGGGTAAGTCATTAAAATGTTTGAATGCCAACAAAAAAAACCTCGAACAATAACAAAAAGACTTAACTACTAGCAAAGACATATTGGTCTTATCTGAAAATCGCTTTCCATTAAGATATATAAAAAACCCGAACATAACGCAAGAGAGCATGTTCAAAACTGGTTATGCTTTTATAATGTCGCGACGACACATTTATTCGCGAAGTGTTAGTTCAGCTGTTTTTTGTCGGTATCGCGGTCGTGTCTATAATGACGCGCCCATACTCTCTCGAGCCGTAAACTAATTTACCCCGCGTCGGCCATCTTTGTTTTCCATGAGTATCCAAATGAGGTCGGGCGCGCGATCTGAGGAAGATGTGAGGAAGTTGCACTGAGAGATGAACCTTCATCTATCCAGGTATTTTTGATGTGTTGATCAAAACCCTTTAGACTTTTGGTCTCTGGAATTTATGTAACTATTGAAAGAAATTGGAGAAGCGTTGTAACTTGGAGATCAAGCCTTTCTTGGTCTCGATCGAACCGCCAAGACTCTCGTCGCTGACGTCAGTTGGGACTGGCGTATAAGGCCGACCTCGTACTGGTCAAGTCTAAAGCGTTTTGATCATGTGAACTGTATGTTGTAAACGTTTTTAGTTGTTTATTTCTTCTTCTTCTTCTTCTTCTTCTTCTCTTTAAGAGAAGGGCTCAGATCTGAGCGTCCATGCATTTAACTCTCCGTTACGAGCGGAAACCTTTGTTGATATGTTGTCGGTGCTGTTAAAATGGTTTGCTGAATTGAATTGGAATTCACCGAAGAGCCGTTTGAATTGCTCTAGGGTGACTAAGGCGTTGTGGCAGCTGGTTCCATTGTTTTATCGTCCTGGTATTTCCTTTGCATGCGAGAAATAGCGTGTACATTTTATTGCGACTCTGTTTCGTATCGGAGGTACAGTGGGGAACGTTTTCCTAAACATGTTTCAGGGCTGTGTTACAGAATTTTCTTTGTCGAAACCACGAATTTGGTGAAGGAGGCACAATGTATTGAAAGACATTTTACACGTTAGTTTTTGTGAAGGCACATGATCCTCTCCATGTAAAAATAAAAAACAACAGACAAAATTCAGACAGAAAAAAATCATATAAGAGAGAGAAAGACGCGATCGAAATCAATGTCATAGTTAGCAAACCAGGAAATTATTTTCTTTAAATGCAATAGCTGTCTCAAACTGAATCCCATGTAAATTTAATTATGATGGAATCCATTATTCAGGAATTTTAATGGATGCTTTTAGTCCTGATCAGTAATGAATGCACGTGGATGTATGCTTTTATGAGTGCATAGGGTTAGTGCCACGAGACCTCTCAGCGAACTTGTCCGCTAATGACAACTTATAGACCAAGGCATAGCCATAAGGGAACATGTACCAAAAACAGCACTGACTGAAATGTTCCACGACAACATTTGAAGACGTTAGAGGGGATCGGGCCGGGCTGACATTTCTGCCACTCGCCAAGCTGTTCGCTATTCTCCAAAAATTCGAAAATGTACAATCTCTTTCGGAGGAGACGGAGGTCCGAGTCGTATATACTTGCATCATCATATTTTCGAAGACGCAATTGCGGGGTTCAGATGACAATTTGCTAGATCCTGCTACAGTACAACAAAAAGGAAATGATTCTCCTGGCTGCAGTAAATAAAACAGGTATGCTCGTACTATGTTCGTAGCATACGATGCGCCGTATGATTTGCACGAGTTGGCCAATACGAAGCATTCTCGACGCCCCCGGGTATTTTATTCACTTTTATCTATAACCCTGGCGGTGAAGGCATTTCTTTCGGCGTTTTTCTCGCCTTCGATTGCAAGCAATGCGATAACAGTAGTAAAAGGCATCCGCAGCATTTCGTACTCTACGTAATTCCATTCCCAGCCTCTAACTTGGTATGTATTGGTGTACATGAAATGTACAGGCAGTCAAAACCGAGACATCAGTTTTCAGTAAAAGGGTCAATTTCATCAGAAGGTCATGTTTGAAAAAATATCGTATAAAGTAGCGCTATCTCGGGCTGCGGTTTTTGTGTTGTAGATGATTTTACTAAAACAATTGATAACAAATAGATTTAATTTTGCACGAAATGATGTTTTGGAAAGTAAACAACTTGAGCGTTGTTCTACGTGGTACAATTCGCCCGAAATTTGCGAAAATTGCATCGTCACATACCGCACTTATACATGTAGGCTGTACCAGCCAGTTGAAATAAAAATGTTATGAATGATTCATTTTTGTCACAATGAGTATAGTTGCGTACGTGTTATCAAGAACATACTCCAAGTTATAGCCTTGGTGTAATCAAGCCTATAGAATATATTGGAGTCATTAGATGTGTTGGTGTAGTATATCGAGGAGTTTTGTTGACTACTACATTGTACTTCGTTAACTATTCAACATATGACTTGTCTGCACTCATCTGATCTAAATTATTTGTGTGTGAACGACGGTACAGTGCACTTGTGTTGGGTATGCTGAATGTCAATGACGTTCATGTTGTTTTGGAGAGGGGTGGCGTACATTTCAAAAATTGTTTTACACACCATGAAGGACACCTGTAATTTTAGTCACATTAAACTAAATATCTATCTTAAGGTGAAACTATTGCGACTCCATTTTACCAATAATAACACCATTACTCTTTAAAACACCAAAAATTGAGTAAATATATTGTTCGATGACCATGCAGACCAAATGTGAGTAATCTCGTCTACATCAACATGATCAATGCAAATACGTCGTCCAAAACTAAAGTTCGCAACACATAGAATTAAAGGCGTACGCCATTCATTAAAAATTAGAAATTTGTACTTGAATTTGAAAATTTTCAATTGCGTCAATACGTGTTTAATGTAAATTTCAACATTGCTGTTGTGTAGACTGATATACAAGTACACTAAGTACCAAGTACTAAGCAAATGCATGATAACTGCACGACGGCATTGTGTATAACTGCATTTCCTTTTTCACGACAGTTGTTTACACACCACATCTCGCTAAGGGTTAAGATATAATGACTTGCAAGACATCTTAGAATGAGCCATGTTATGAAGGAATCGATTCGATATTTTTCAATCAATTCAAATGTATAAGCAAAAGTTTCAGCAATGGTTTCAGAAACAGAAATACATATACATGTCGTCAAATATAGATTAAACCATACTTGATGTCGTGCATAAATAACTAATCATTTGAAGAAATAAAAATCACGACCCTGGTCGAAAAGAACAATCAAAACCGCTTGCTTTTCCTGCATGTATGACCCAAGGGTTAGTCAGACTCCATTGATTATTCCAATCTGCCGCCAAAGTATTAAGCTGTTATTCTCCCATTGTCTCATTCGGATTAAATTCATATGAAATTGCTCAAATGCTCAATCATTCTTGTTAACAACTGTTTGTGACACGCTGTACCAGCTGGCCTATTATGATATCATGGTGAGAGGCTATTTGCACAAGAGTAATGATTTGCAGCTTTGAAGATACACATTTTTCATCGATTGGGACCTTTATTCATAGTACATAGTGACTCGATCTGGATGCGCAGTAGAAAGCATGTGGCCCGCGTGCTTTCATTATCAAGCCTGAGGGGATCATCCCTTATGTTCCGCGGGTCGTATGTTTCCCAGCGCAATCTAGGGTAAGTCGGTCAGAGTTTACGGCCGGTCAGGGTTAGAAGCAGAAACAATTTTAAAAAGACTTGATATCACGTGAGCTAAAATTTGGCTCATTAGTCTGTGCTGATGCGTACGATTTGGCAGGTAATGTGAACAAAAATAAATCATAATAATTTGTGGGGGTTAAAACAATGAACTGGGTAGAACAGAAAACAAAACAAATGATAGACAAACTCATCAAATGTGAATTTAAATAACTTCACCTTTATTTACGAACGTTCATCTTGGTAAAGTTTGGATGCAGATGAGCTGGCATGCTTCATGTACATGTCTCTGCAGTGCATTTTGTACCTCAAGTGGCGAGTTTGTATATCAGCATAGGTTGGTGATTGCCTCGTTAGATACATGTTTGGGAGATTTATACTATATTTTATGCCACAAATTGGCTTTCCTAGTGGCTTTCCTGGTGAGGAATCGGAAAGTTTCTAGTAAATAGTTGTTGTTTAAAAAAATACCTGTCCCTGTACATGATATTCACTTGTACAATTATTCGATCGTACGTAAGTTAGTGTTGTGAAATCTGCCCACCATCAATATTTGCTCAATAGCTACGTCTTCAATTTCTTGGTTGTTGCGACAGAAAAAAAATTGAAAGCGGTAGAAGACGCCTCTTTTGCGCCGAACTCTTTATAATCCTATCAAACCGACATAGCACAAAAAGTCATTACAAAAAGATGACGTTCTAAGCCGGATGTGGGTTTCTTCTCCGTTTTAGTTTAGTTTGCCTGACGAATGTCATGAAGCAGATAGCCCAGGCTCAACCTGACAACGTCGTGGAAAAAATGTTTCTGATATATGGCCAGGTTGATGACAGGCTTGTATTGATTTCTGATTGGGATGTGTTATGGCAAAGATAGCACCTGCCACCAATGGGGAAATAGAGGAAGGCCACGTTAGATTGCGCACATTTGAAAGTTATGCGGAGTCTGGTCTATTCGGTTAGCATATGGGATAGAATTCTAGAATTTGTTTTCTTTATGGAAGTGGAACTAACAAGAGCTTTTAAAAAATTCCTGGTGTGGCAAAATATTCTTAAGCATTTCCCCTGTATCAATTAGCTGACGGTACTTGATGAATGTGTAATGTTTAGTTGAGGGGTCGTATGTTAACAGACAAAATATATTTTGATAGTCATGAGAGAGACAGTCCAAGTTTTCTGACGGCCATGGGTTGATGACGGGATTGATTCCCGAGGGGGTCTGTGTTAAAAGTAGTAACTGCCAGCAATGACTGAAAGTTATGCAGGCATCATCCTGAAATCAGCTCTTTTTACTCCTTCTTCAGATACAAAATATCGATATATCTGCAATACCGACAGGCGGAGTATATTAAAATCCAGTGGTTATGCCAGGATGTGTAGGGATGTTAATACAGATTGTATAATTTTTTATCAAAACACCATTAGTACATGTACGTCAAAATGGCATATTTATGGCTACATGTACATGTATGTATACAAGCATTTAGCCGATGTTAAGTAATTGATGACGTTCTAAATTAACCATGTTGGGGGTGATTCCATCACATTGAATCGTTCCAGATCAAATGTGTAGAATGTGCATCATAGGCCTACGGGGAGGATTCTGAATAGTTGTATTATCATCAGTAGGTTTACCAGACTGTGTGCATACCTTGCATGAAGCAACTTGCAGCGCTGGTTACAGCCTGCCGTGTGGTAAATGCACATGTACATTAGTATAGTATTCTTTAATTCACTCAAACAAAAAAAATAAACATACATACAGAGAAAAAATGCCAGGGCTGAGACCCGAAGCATTAGTAGTCCTGGTTAGAAAACAAAGCTAGTCAATGGTACACACTATAAAAAAATGCAAGTATATAAAGACAAAAGAGCAGAAATTGAAATACAGTAGAACCTCCCCTTGCGGACACCTCTGCCAGGCGGACACCTCCGCATTACGGACATGTTCGTTCAGTCCCGATTTTTTTCTAAGTCATTTCCAATAACAAAAACCTCTGTACGGCGGACACCTCTCTATTCAGAATTGCGGACAAGGCGATAGCCAATTTTTGGTCCAATTCCCTCCCAATTACGGACAGTAGGCAAAAACAATCACAATGGTTTCCCGCGTGCGCTTGGAGAGTCAAGCAGGCCCGACAGGTGTAATATTTGCGTAATTGATCAACGTAATTACTCCATGGCATTGTGTTTTTGTATCCTAATTAAGCCGTGGCATTTGTTTACTCATCTTTTCCACTAATCACATAGGCCTATTGTGTCAACGGACACTCATGTAATCATGCAGTTTGAAGAATGATAAGGGGCACCAAACTCCTATGATCAATTTCCAAAAATGGTATTATAATTCGACTGAGGTCACTATATTGCTATTTTTTATCTACATGTACAATATACCGCCTTGCTTCCAGATCCAAAGAAAAATGACCATTGATGAGAAGATGGAGCCTCTCATCAATAACCATGAACATCATGCATTAATTACCAGTAAAGATTCAGTTAAGAAGTGCCTCTCAGAATGTGTACCGGTAATGAGATACCAGAAAAAAATAAAACTTTAATCTATTTCAAATATCTTTGTCTCCATATCAACTGATCGTACCAATAGTCAAAACAGCAGACTGAAAACGCACAAAAAATCAATGCCGGAGTGGGCAAAATATTCATCCGAGTTGGTAAAAGCTTTCACGCATTCGATCTCTCATCAGGCAAAGACCTTGCGGGGGTCGATGCCAAAATGATAAAAAGATACGCCTTACACTTTCCCTCAAGTTTCCCCGGAACATGCTCGGCCGCCCCTATGATCCTGCCTACACTCTCCCTCGCTATAAATTGGTGTACACGCTCTACTCCCCCTGTCAAACGGTGGATTCTTGTCCTCCGAACGAGTAAGAGCTATACGCTGTCGTGAACCACATAGGTTAAAAAGGATAAATGCAACACAATATGATGGAACACATTGAATTATTCATTAAATCAAAAGTCACTGTAAGCTTATAGGGATTCAGAAAACCGTCTGGAAACTGCTCTATGCAATATGATCTGAATATGAAATCGAATAAATGTTGCTGAGGTCTTTAGCACCACTACTCAAGAAATTGGTTACCATGGTCTTGTGAGTTCCCGGTGATGAATTGGCTTGGCCTGGACTCCAGGCCGTCAACGTGGGATATCTTTTCCAGTGATTACTTGGCCTCCGATGACCCTCAAGCATGTTAAGCACCATGGTAGCAACCTCTGGCACTAGGATCGATAAGGCGTACTCTCTCAAGCAATTGCCAAACACCAGCGTCCTTGGCTCAACGTAAATATCATAGGAACAATTATCTAGCCGTTCTATGGCCAAGGAGGTACGAAGGACAATATATACCATGGTATGCACGTACATGTATGTACAAGATTCAGGGTATGCACATGCATTTTTTATGATGCCCAAGCTCAAAACGATGATATGCTATGTCTTAATTATAGCTTAATTAGCACTTTACAATATTACTAAATTAGCGTTTTAAAGATGCTTGTAAACAAATTCCTTCTATAAAACTTGTCTAAAACAGGATAAAAGCAACCAAGCTGAACGGAGTAATCTACCATCTAATTTCGCTCCTGGTGGCCTATAAAGTGTACCAATGTATAGCATCTAGCGAAGCAGAACGACATTAGCGCCACCTCTGGGACGCAAGCCATTTAACAAAAATGCACAGAATACCAACTATAGGTAATGTTTCGGCGGATTCCTTTAAGTTGAAAATCAACGATCCTCTTGCGGCGTTTCGATGTGGTGATAACGACCTGATGCGTGGTGAGAGTTTGTAATGAAACGAAGGTACGCATTAGGCGAGGTTAAAGTGGGAAATTGCGAAATGGGAAGACACCGTTGAAGTAGTGCGGAGTAATTCTTCTGTTTGATTTGAACAGTTATTGTTAGATTTTCAAAGGTTGTCAATGAAGGTCAATGGGCAAACGTAATATTAGGTCGCTTACAAAATTGTTTTCGGCGATTGTAATTTAAAGATTTACAGATGAGATTTGGCAAAAGGTTTATAAATAACGGTTACACTGAAAATTGATATCATAAAAAAACCTGGCAGTGGTTTATCGGTCGAATCAGTCCAGTTCAGAAAGTTGCTGACAGCTGTTGACTTAATCAGTGCATATATCCGTCCTCAAGGCCGAAAAACCAACTTCTTTAAAGGATCATATTTTGTGTATAGTGAATCTCAAGTCTTTAAACTTGTTAAAAAAGTCATTTCACATGTTTTACAGTGATACACAATGTGTATTTAACTGAAAAAACCCGCGTGTTTATTAAAATAACGATTATTTTCAGGAAATAAAAATCCGCTGTTTACATGCAACTGTGAATGATTTACTTCTGTTTTTATCTGCATTATCCTATACTGCTATATCAATCTCAAAACTCCCCACTGATAAGTGGTCTGAAATGTGATGAATATGGCAATATTGCAAAATATGTAAATACCAACGTTTTTAAAAAAAACCTGGAGCATGTCAAACATATTCACCGTGCTTGTGGGCAATGCACAACGTGTTAAGGTTCAAAACGTTGTTTTTAAAAACGTGATAAGCGTAAGCTGTTTTGTTAAAGTTAGTGTTGGGAAGACCTAGTATTTTGCAAAGGTTTCTAGAAATCCGAGTTTTCAAGTTAAAGTCAGACTATGTCGGACTTTTTTGTCGGATAAATCAGGAAAACGTTAGAAAAACCGTTTAGAACTTGGAAATAGCCTCAAGCTAGTGATGGCAATATTAGCCATGTTTGTTTAATAAGATTTCACTGTAAAACAACGTGACGACATGTGAAACGTAGCTCACATTACAGTGTTATTGGACAACCAGATGACCATTCAGAGATTTTCGAAGGCAACATTTGGTGTAAGTTTTGGTGGATTGTCCAATCAAAGTGTCAAAATGAGCGTCCTGGCGTTCTCATTTGCAACGATGGGAAGGCTATATTCACTTTTAGGAGGCTTTTCCGACCTTTTAACGGTTTCTCAAACTTTTCCCTGATTTTTCCGACAAAAATCCGACATTGTCCGACTTTTCCCTGAAAGGTCGGATTTTTTAAAATATCAGGGCTCCCCAAAATAGGGCAATAAAATCAAAGGCCTTTGTTGAATGTTGAATGAGGTGTGAACACTCAGAGTAACTCTAAGTGTGAATACTAATTAACTCACTCAAGAAGGTCTACTCATTAACCCCATTCAACATAGGCCTTTGATCTTTAATGCCCTATTTTGAGAATAGTATTTTTCACAGGTTTCTAGAATTCCGGCTTTTCAGGAAAGGTCGGACTATGTCGGACTTTTGTCGGAAAAATCAGGAAAAAGTTTGAGAAACCGTTAAGAAGTCGGAAAAAACCTCCTACTAGTGATTCTGGGGCCCTAGTTCGGGCCAACTAAGTATCGCTTTCGGAAATCGGCGAACGAATGATTGATATGTGAGAAATGGCTTTGTCATGACTCTAGCGTATGTGTATATATTACCGAGGAGATTGATGATGGTCATATATATCAATCCCAGATCGATACCTCTTGGAGGGAAAATAGTGGTGCATACTGATGATGTATTTCGAACTACAACATTTACCTGAGCGGATTAGAGCCTTCAATTTCGGCCAAATCATCGCGAAGGCCAAGCCTCTGTGAGCCTATTCGACAGAACCTTTTATTTGGAGACTAATTTCCTATTTCTCACTTTGAGTTTAACATTTTCATTCATAACCACTAACGGAAATACCGAAGAACTAGGATGAATGCAGCTCAGAATATTTAATTACGAAAAGGAAGCAACTTAGTCGCAACTGGCAAAGGAAGCGTATAGTTATTCACAAAGTGACAGAAATTCTGTACATCAAACTACACTTCATACTAAATGGACATGTGCGTGTAATAACGTGAAATAGCATCAACAGATTAAACATAAATGCCGATGACGAGGACCTTGCATATAGGTCTTGTTGCACAGCCACACTCTTAGAAATAAAGATTTTGGAGCTTTTGAAAACCCGTGAAGGTTCTTCGGCCAAACACGATTGTACTCGGAGAGGTTTTTTTTTGTAAAACGAAGAACTCCCAACAGTTTGTGGGATTCTGAAAGACCTCTCACGATGTTTCGTTTCTCTGATAAACCTACGGTTTGTGTTGGTTGATGAACTTTGATGAGCTTTTCAAAAGCTCAAAAACACGTGCCATCAGTAAAAAAATGGCCGAGGATAACCATTATCTAAACAAGCAGGGATGCATTGTGCAGCAAATACAAGACGATGACACAGGTTGTTGCATATCGGAAAATCTCAATGAACATTTCAGTCACGTTTCCTCTGTTGAGTAATTTCATCAACTCGAGTGAAATTGGCTATTGATTCAGCATGTAACTGGCGTTACTGCTTGTAAAGCAACCTAAAGCTGAAGAGAAGTTGGGGGAGTTGATGTATGTCTCTGTGATAAAAGGCAGGCGATGAAATTTATGTTCGTTAACAGGTCGTAAATCTGTGAGGCGAATTGATGGATTGATTGAGGTTTAATGGGGGCTTAAAGGGAATGGCCCGCCAAAAAATGGGGAGTTTTGGACGGCCCGGTCAAAACCTTAGGCGGGAATAAGGTTTCATTGATAAATATAAGGAGTTTCAAGGCCCCCAAATCACTTGTAAGGTTCAATAGATACTGGCCTTTCATTGGTTTACCGTCTGCGTATCATTTACATACTCTCATTTTGAAAAATATGACAATCTTTACGATCACGTTATTGATTTTTGCAACATTTTCGGTAACGCGCCCCTTGCGGATCTGTAAGGTACCATTCGGATGCTTGAAAAATGCTTCGTCTCGTCGATTCGCTCGCGGATAAAAGCATCAGGTTGACGGCAGCAACTTTTAATTGTTGGAGACAGAGAAGGAAGGAATATGATTATCAGTTTGATGAAAACTTTGCTAAGTTTCTTCTTGGGACTCGAAATCCATACTACTATTCTCTCCATTTTCCATTTTCTCCTCTCTCCAACTCACTACTATCGCTATTGACTGCGTAACATACACTAACATTCTTTCGCTATCATTGCTAACTTCATTTACTAGAACACTGGCCTCTTTGTAGCCGATTATGTAACCCATAGTGGAAACACCTGACAGCGCCGCCCGGCATGATCCACGTGCTACTGGCATATTTATAACTCGTAGTAAATAAGGTTGTAAAAATATGCAAATGAGATGCCGTATATGGAAACCATGACGTCACTAAGCAGTTCTTATTTCTGCTACGGGTGGCGCTGTTGCTTGCTTCTGGAGGCGCTATTCAACCTCTTTAAATGCGTCGATCAGGTAAATATACAAGGAGGCCAACAAGTACATATTGTTTGAAACGAATTCCAGAAATATATATTTGCGCTGTATGCAGTGGTAACACAACTTTCAAATTACGTTGGGTCCGTTAATCAGGTAGTTCTACCTATGTAATTAATCGGGAAAAAAAGCTTTCTCGGCGTCGTATTTCAATATCTCTTATCAGTCTTCAGTTCAAATCAGACTTTTCGCAGCCTTTTGATCTTTGACGTCAACAGCAATGTTTGCTTTGATTATGTCGAGCAAATGGATGGTGTTACAATAGATACTGGTGAACAACTTTTATGGATCAGGCTTGGCAGACTCGGCAACTTTTGTGGATCAGACTTGGCAGACTAAACTGGTAACTTTGTAAGTCACTAGCATGCTCACGGACTTTTTCACCCTGAACAGTATAGAAACAAGGCCTATACTGTTGGCAGGGTATAGCTGAAGTACTCCTATGTTGCTGATCTCAATGTCAGTTGCATTACATGTAGCTATGATCCGGCAGACATCAGATACAGTTCCACTCAACAAATATATATATTCAATTTGTTTCTAATCGTGGCCTAGGGAAGCACAGCTTTATTTGATATGCATTGTATCCGGTCCTTCGGGGACAAAAAAGATCATTAAAAATAAATCTGTCATCCTAAACAAATGCATGTTTGTCCAGGACCAAATGCAACACATGTGCTTAAAAATACAATACGTGCTTAACAAATACAAAACCGTACATGGTGCTTCTGATACAAAGTATATCGAATGCAACCCGCTCGATCAATAGGCAAATTTCGCAAGCCTTACGAAGTGCTTTGAAAGGCTAAGTACGAAGCATGTAAAAGTGTTTTATCGAGGACCCGATTGTCCTTATTCCTGATGCTACCGTCAAAAACGGTCAGTCGGTGTAGTCATTGGTGCTACGAGGTACGTGCATGAATGCCGATTACGAAGTGGCGTAAATGAAATCTCGCGCATGACTCCATGACACTACGTACAGACATTCGTACTTGACTTCGTCGGATTGCACAACCGGCCTGATCACCAATGCTGGGGACACGGAAGCGATACTTTGTTCTCATTGTGTGTAATCTTTGATAATTTAGACACGGAGAATCCGGACAAATGAAATGAAAGCAGCCATGTTCTTTAAGTGCTCCATGCCGCACGAACTTAAAGATATAGGCCCGCGCTCTTTGGTATAGTGGGGGGGGGGGGGGGGTTGAGATCAACGACTTATCACAGATCTTTATACGTATACGGATCAAAATGTACACACAATTTGTCTTCTGTCTACAAACACTTGTACATGCTTCTACAGGGATCCGTGATAAGTCGTTGATCTCAACCTCCCTAGGATAATTTCTCCAGAGTAACTGCAAGCTATAATTCATAGTGGTGTCCATCTGTTCCCTGTTGATTTCATTTCAAATCCGTTAACTTTTAGCATCCCGATTCCACAAAAGAGGCAAACAATGCCATTAACTGCACTTAGGCTAGTGATTAATTACTCAAACGGTTTCATTTGCTAAGAGCACATCATCACGCCGAACAATTTGTTCTATTTACACCAACCTATGGAGCAATTACACGATAGCACGGAAGACTCCCAGTAGATTCCGAGTCATGTGAGAAAAAGAACTTACCAACGTGCAGAGAGGTCCCACGGACATTGACCATTTGCGTTGTTCGCGACGTCGCGTTTTACGAGACGTTCAACGTTGCGTTAAATTATAAAAGGCCACGATTAGCGCCAAAAATGGTATCCATTGAATTCCTCACAGATGTGTTCTACCAGGGCGTTTACCTTTTCAAGTAGCTGGCTACGTACACAAGAACAAAATGCGGATACGGCGTGCCACACGCTAGGGCAAAAAGACGTTGCAAAAATAGCAACCGAAGCCTGGAAACGACGCGCATTATTATATCATCTTGGGGTCTCATTTCAGGAATTTTAAGACTGACACCCTTATTTGCACCCTTTCACCGCAGACGATTATACGCTTCAGTAGGACGAGTTACGAAATCTCTGTTGCGACGTTTTCCCGTCGCGTGAATTCCAGTTTGCCAAATCCCCGAAACGCCAACATGGATGCCAGTCCCATTATTCGGCATCATAATAAGGAGCTCGAACAATGGGATAGGCGTTTTCGGGCTCCTTCCGAAAACTCCCTAATATCACTCACTTCTCAATTTTATGAGGTCAATTGATTTGTAGTCATTACATGCACTTAAGGGTTGACTATAGGTACCGCCATTTTGGCTAGACTTCAAAATCCTAAAGCAATTATAACTTTTTCAAAACGAAGAGAATGCTCATTTCAATGGTTGGAGTCTGTTCTTTGTTTTCCGGAGAACAGCCTCCAGGGTTTTAATTGAGCATTCACTAAGTTTTGAAAGAGTTCTAATTGCTTTAGGATTTTGAGGTCTAGCCAAAATGGTGGAACCTTTAGTCAACCCTTAATGAGTGTAACCAAACATATGTGGTCACAACAAACTCTCATGGCTGAATTCATATACGTACGTCAATAAGGTCAGACAAGAAGCATGTTCTCATGTGAGCCATTTGCAACAAACGACTGGTTTATAAGTCTTCTGTGGGAGGGTCAGATATAACCTAACCTGAGCTTGTTTCCCACACATTCCCCTCGACGAACTTGTTAAATCATACATGTACTTTTAGTATGTTATATACATTGCCTGTCCCCGTGATAACCTATCCTGCTTCGGTCACTCTTTATTTCAACAGTTTTTACAATATCGTCATGTAATCATCGGCCTTATGATGTAACACTTGCTGTATACCATGTAACATTCATAGCTGGTTCCGCAGCCTCCTTCAACTTGTTCAAAGGCGTTGGGCTGTATACCATACACATCAGTCTCCCATCCTCATAAGCCCCTAACTTAACCAATTCATTCTCCTTCAACACAAACCCATCTCTGCCGCGGTTTGCCACAAGGAGGAGCTCCTTCATTTTCCAACCACCGTCCACAAACTTTGCCTCAAAGACCTTCGCAGGGCCTGCACCGATTTCGCGCCTCTTGAGGGCAAAGAATACCCTGGTATCATCACAGCAGACGTCCATTATGTAGTACCCGTTCACTGGTGGTAATATCGGAGGCTTCTTTGCTAAGTAGTGCTGCAGCTCCGCTTGGGATGGAGGACGGCCGAAAGGGCTTCCCCTGGTCTCCTGCATGACTTCGAAAGAGAAAGCTACAATCTCCTTGCCCCTGTCATCATGGGCAATGATCAGGTCTAAAGACTTCAAGCAATGGATTCTGAGACTCTGTAAATCGAACGATGCCAGGGTACTGCCTAAGATCAGTGGGCCAATGATCGGGACAGAATCCTCCAGTCTCACAATATGAATCTGAAAATGCAAATCGTAAAGTTTCTTGCTGAGCAGGACGTAGTTTCCTTTTTTCGTTCTCGTCATGGTGATGACATCCGGGACTCTCACGTCATTCATTTTTGGGTTTGAAATTTGTATCCTTGGCGAGCGGTGATCGTAATCTAAGTCAAATGTTTTGATTGGGGAATACCAGCCGTTCGATTTTCCGAGCACGTCAATACGTCCGTCCAGGTCGATGATATCAATCGCCTGCTGAACAGGAATCCGAGTCGTTCCGTAGATGCTATTCCAAACATGCAACGTGTCCATATATTCTGATTTGTACGAACTCTTCCCAAGGAAAGCTAACCAGATACCATATCGACAGGACGCCGCCACAGCCCTGTCAACTTTATAACAAGTCTCGATACTATATCTACACTCATAGTCTAATAGTCTCGGTTTTCCTATTGGTTGTCCCAGTGACTTCGTAACTAGTTGCCCAACGCCGCAACTTAAGTCCAAATTGGCTTGATTAAACGTGGGCGCGTACAGGGCTGTCATTTCGCGAATGGACGTAGTCGCCTCCTTTTCTACTCGAAGGAAATCATCCTTCACTTTCTTAAGACGTTTTAAATCTTTGATATTGGTGATGTTTTGCTGTGCTATGTCTTCTCCTCGCTGTATGACTTCTTTGATCGTTTCGCTTGTCGCCTTGGCTTCAAAGTTGTTCAGCGAGCTGTAGAACTTTGTGACCTCGGACAGAAGTTCATCTTTGCTTCGGTCAGTTTGTTTCTTTAACGTATCCGCGTGACTGATGATCTGCGCCGCAATCTGCGGCTCAGCAACTCGTACAGACTTCAGTTCTTCTTCAAGAATTAGCATATCTGTGAGAGGCCCGTGCAAAGGTTTCATGGCATTCGTAATATCCCTTTTGAATTTATTTAAGTTGAGTAAATCGTGATCTGCATGGCCTAGCTCGGAGCATATCTCACAGATCGCCTTGTTGCAAGTCTTACAAAGAAACTTCATGCCCCTGCCGCCATGTTTGACGCACGTGGTTGGTTGGCTATTCCTTGTTTTGATCAATGGCTTTGTCTCATGGTTGCTAAAGTGTGGATGCTTTTTGTGAGCGGTTTCGCACTTTTTACACAGCGACACATCCTCACAGGTTATGCAAGCAGACTCCGCACGTGTCTTTACGTTTTTGTACTGGCATAGCGTACACAGTGTTAAGTCTTCCTCCGCGTGCGCTGTAGTCTGCATTGATCCATTCATTCTTAGAGATTGCACAGATTCGTCGATTTCAGGTGATGGTGCCGGTATGGTATGGTTTGGTGATACTAACAATTCTAATAATTCCAAAGGGCAGCTAATAGAGCAAGTAGGACACGCAACTGCATCAACCGAACCCTGTTTCACTATGAAGTCATCCAGACATCGAGCGCAGAAAGTGTGGGAACATGTCGGGAGGGTTTTAGGCAACGACAAGTCCTCCAGGCAAATCGAGCAGATTGTCTCATCCCCCTCGGCAATTGAGGACATGTCAGAACCCTGAAAGTGAATGTTGTCATGATGATTAGAAACACTGCAGGCCTCTACCAGGCACTATAACGGACATGTCGCTCGGTAACTCGGAACGCCTCCGTTGAATACACAAGATAAATACATGTACATGTATACGATTCTCGGTTTGTTGGGAACTGATTTCCCATGGTGCTTATGCAGTAGAACCTCTCTGTCAAGGACACCCATGGGACTGACAAGTTCTGTCCTTAATAAGGAGGTGTCAAAACAGATACAGTTCTCAGAAACCTTTCTGCGGAACCATCTTACGTTGCCCTGAGGCGCTAGACCAGAAGCATATGTATTTTGTTTTAAGCATGGTGATGTTGAGTGTGAAAGACGGACCGGAGAACATTTTTACAGCTCTGCTGCGAGTGTTGCTTTAACCGAAACGTGGTGGACGCGACATGATGAAGTCTGATCTGCGCATGCTTAGGGGTCGAGGCAAGGGCATTTGATGGTTACTTCCATAAACGTACGAGATACATGTACTATAAATTAATTCATCAAAAAGCATAATCGGTAAAATTTTTAATATCCCACTTACCTCCATTTTGAACGCTAAACGTTGTAGACGTTATAAACCAATATTATGAAACAGATGTGTCGGTAAAATAGCCATACATTCACAGACATCCTATGTGTAGCAGTTATGAAAGATACATGCTCCGACATATAGATTTCATCCTAAATGCTACTCCAGCCATGACAACACGGCTCCCTGGCCTTGCCAACGCTAAATAAACAAGTCACAACAACCATACTCGTGTCTCGCCAACCAAAGACACTGATCATTAAACAACATCTTTAATTCATGAACTAATTTTTCAAAATGATGGACGACTAATTAATTAGAAAGGAACAGTATGACCAATCGAAATCGATAAAAGAACATTAATTGATGATTGGTCTGTTGGGTCTCTGTCGTATCGGTGTAACAGTAGATCATTCTCTTATGACAAACAAAAATGCATAAAAGATTCTACATGTACGTTGTCGTAAAATTAGGGGCTGGCGTGTTTTTAAGAAATGTGGCAACGTGTCATTTATAACCGTTACCTGGAACACCCAGTTGATAGTTTATATGCAATCTCTATATTGCATGCTTAACTTCATACAAGATCTACAGTGGTTGTGTAACACGCATACGTATAAAGTTACACACATTTTAAGCACTTGATGTCAATCTACTCGGAATGTTCTAATGCATATTCAGTGCAGGTATCCAATACTAATAATTAGAAGCGAAATGCACTGGGGGAGTTGGGTTGAATTGCACTAACATTAATTTTGATGGTGAAAATGAATTGATTGGATTCACTCATGACCAGGGAAAGTACGGAAACCGTCTCGAGTTAGCCGCGCAAGGATATATGAACCTCTACAGTGAATATATACTTCTCCAGCTCCAGTTACCTGACCAGATGACTCCCCATTCGGCTCGTCTTTCTCCCCTTCACTCATACCACCTTGATTAGCCTATAAACAACGGTAGCCACGCCAGGGAATAGCCCGGCAATCGCAAAAGATAATATTTGTGCACTGGAAGCTGGTGAATATCAACAGACAGTGCAACAGATACATTCCTTAGGATGGTCTGTACTTGGCATCGTCACTCACGCATTACTTTGAAGTGGTCAAGAAAATATATAATAGGCAACGTCAAGTTACTGCTGATGTTTCTCATGGTAGCCTAACCGAATTCCAGCAGGACTAGAGCCAGCAGATACAACATTAATTTTGATGGTCTGCATCAGTCTCATGCCAGCAGTTGGTCACATTCCAATGCCGCCAACATACCCTAATGACGGGGCTAAATCGTCATCTCATTACGTTGTCGTATACATCCGCTGTACAAACAAACACAGACACTAAATGGCATAACAAGACAATTATCCAGCATCAGATTGCCCATCAAAGATGCTTGTGGTCATCACATAATCCTTATTCGTTCCGGGATCGATTTATGGATCCGGACTTCTTCATACCATTTGGCTGCTTGTATATAATGGGATGTTGAAGCTTGTTCAATTGTTGATGCCATTCCAGGAAAAGGCATTCTTGGGAATCGAGAATAAATTTACGACCACACCAAATACAAAAGTACTTGCATCTCTTTAACGTTGTTTATGGTGTTCCTACTGTGAAACTGGATCAGTTACATGACTGTATACAGTTTGTACTTGGTATTGAATTGTTTGTGTACCACTCCAATGAAGGATAAACCTGTCTTAATGGCCCAAGGACAAGGAAGGTATGGACATCACGTCCCCTTCATTTTAGATGGTTAGGCGTGATAACCTGTGTCAGATCGAACACCGCGCCGGTCAGCCAAGTGCACAGCTGTTGCCTGAAGTTTAGAGTCAATCATATCGTAAATATCGTGGGACATGTTTACCCACATACGTTTTCTTTGAAATCGCAACCTGACACAATATGTTGCACACAAAACCGTAAACATGTTTTCAGAAACGTTTTGTCAATATGCCATAACTCGGATATGCGATTTGATATAAAGATAATGATTTGTCTCATCAGTTCAGTGATATACTGCTGGTTCATTGACTCATACGTTGAGAGGTGTTGACAATTCAAAGATGACGATGATGCGATAAGATTGTGTAATGATAAAACGTCAATGTTGTGGCGAAGTGGTGATCACGGCTTCCAAATGTCACACAGACAAGTGAGATATACCGCTAAACATTGGGACAACACAGACGCAATTACACGGAATCTCGCACTTGTGGACATGGAGCGAATAATCTTGACTAATTTGATCGATCGCCCAAAGGACGCCGGCACAATTACCGTTAATTGACTGGACGAGGAGAGGGATACCTTTCTGGTAGCTAGAACACCTCGCATCAGGTTCATTAGGTATCTTAGCTCAACAGCCAATCCGATTCAAATGGCGATAGTATCAGTCTCCTTTCGGTATAGAAACGAAGTGATGACTTAAATATTTCTTTTTCGTAAGTCCACATGGTCAGCCGCTTCGAAAAGTCCACATATGGTCAACCGCTAGAGCTAGTGAAACTACATTAATTGCCCTTGAAAATAGAGAATGTATTACAAAAAACTTTGAAAAAAATATTATTCGGAATGTGCTTTGTTGGAACGAAGGCGCAGTCAAGCCATAGCCTACTCGTACTCTGAATGTTGACAGATGATAACGCCTGTTCTTATCGCTCGTGACATTAGGTCAGTCACGTCTTTTCAAAGAAACCACAAGTTAGTTACGACCCAATGTTGGGGAGGGTGTTCTACGTTATGATAGATGACTTCGCTATGATGGTCAGTTTGCCAACATTGGTATTGTCTCCTGATGACCAGTTAGGTTTATTATATTGGCTCAGTACACTATTAAGTCTGTACGTGTACATTCTCTATACATACATTTTCGTGATATAAAAAAATTAATGCTGGCCGGGGATTTTCATCAAACTTTGCAGAAGTTTAGTCCTATAACTTTTTGATGTCATAAGTGAATTTGAAAAATGTTTGAAAAAATGTTTGAAAATTTAAGTCATAAGTGAATTTGAAAAAGTTGCAATGATTCTAAATTGTTTTATCGACCTGAATTATGTTAGTTGATATTATCCAAAATAAAAAAGAACCCAAGATGATGTTTGCACACCAAATAACTAACATTCCAGGCGGTATTCAGGCCTGGCAGGGCTTTTAAAGTATTTTATCATATTTCCATTCCCGTGATACAACTAAACAGTTAACATCTGTCAACAAGTCGGGTTCAGAAAGCCCATCAGTCATTTGGCAATCTGCACCTTTCATGCATAATTAGTAACAGTTAAAACTACCAATGCTTTACCGGCTATATAATCATCGAATCAAGATTGCATTTTTTTTCAATATTTCGGGCCTCAGAGACTTCTTCACGTATCATTGACATTAGTCATACTGATACATCTGTCTTCATTACCGAAACGGAAACACCTACCGAAAGATACATTGTGTGCTCTGATGTTTACATGAACCAAGCGGGTCCTCAAAAGCGTTAACTGAACCCTGCCAAAGTACCTTCATTTGTATAAAAAAATGCCCCCCAGAGGAATCTATCAATTACCTTCTTGGATGTGTTAAATCCACCTGTTTATGGGCATAAAACCTCTAAGGACCCATTAGAGGGTCCGCAACTACCATCAATCATGCACAAGCTATACATTCACCCGAGACCTTCATGTTAAAACTCAATTCATGCCGTTATGATGGGTATAATATACCATAAAGATATGAGATCATTTGAGATGCTTTGCCTGGACATTATGGTCCCTATTCGTGGGAAGGTAGATGGCACAATACATTCAGCGAATTGAGAAAGACTGCTTTGGGTGATGAAAGCATTAGGACACGTAGGATATTCATAACAGTGAATTCGAAAGGAAGGATATAAAATATGCCATTAGCGACAAACAACGTTTCCTTTCATTTGAAAACATCCTTAAACCAGTTCTATCTGTTTTTTCTCTCATCCTTTTCATTCTGAGATCACTGAAGTTAATGGCAAGGAGATAACACTGCAAGCCACTGAAATGTTTTGAAGTGAAGCATAATTTTGTTATCCCCAAAATGATAAGCACGTCTGAAAAGCAAAGTCAATCATAGTTTGTAATGGTGTACAGTTGTATTTTAGGAACGATCCCAAGGCATCTTGCGGCAGGACGATGACAGGTGTCACAACGACATGACGTCCGGCTCATCCATGTCATCGGTCGTTCCATTTACATCCCCTGTATCTTAGCCACGACACAAAGGCCTGCAGTGGGAGGATGCCTGTCACAGTGCTGCTTTCTCACAATTTTCGAAACCAACCGATGCTTAATTATCAGACATCTTATAAGCATTCCCTGGATGATAATCGAGTAGCACAGAGAAACACCTCGGTTTTTGAATACTTTTTGACGTTTCCGGCATTTTCTTGGTTGCCGGAGTGACCGTTGCCGTTCTCGTCATTATGGTCCTCGTTACACATTTCATTAGTTGCAAACCTAAAGGAACACATCACTTTTTTGAGATTTATGTGTACCCGACATTCCCTTCGTTGCCAGAATCACTATGGCTGTTCCTACGACTGTGGTCTTTGTTGCGTTTGGTTTCCACGTAAACTTTCTAGTTTCCGGCATTCCCGCCCTTTGTTCCCGGACTCTACGTCGTCGATCTTGATAGACCTTGTTGCGCTTGGCATGGGTGGCAATACTACCGAAACACCTTCTTTTCAATATTCCTTTCTTTGACACCGCCAATGCCGCCCTCATCAGTCCAATTGTACCCGTTACATGTTGCATTACTAAGAAATACCTCATTTCATTTGACAATTTTTCTCCTTCAAGGTTTCCTTAAATGCAGGTGCTGCGGCTTAGTGCTCCATATAGGAGCAGTGCTAAATAGCTTATGTAGAACAATCAATTGTAAAACACACGATTAGTTTTTTTCTCAATTTGTCTCTTTTTTAGCATTCCCTTGGTTGCCGGAGTCACCGTTGCCGCTCTCATCATCATAGTCCTTGTGGCACTTATCATGTGTTGCTGCTGCAGTAGTTGTGTAATGTATAGAAAAAGGGATAAGAAGGCAAAGAAAGAAGAAAGAGGTATGTAGTTAACACTTAACAAGTTGGCAGCACATGCGGTTATTGTTTACGAGGTCTGTGTGTGCTTCCAGCTTTAGTCATAGTGAGAGGAATGCGTGTGTATGCTGATGTTTCAGGATGCTGAAGATTTGGAGGACCGACGGGACCTCTGTGATAATCTCTTTTGGACACATAACTTTTCTTTGAAACTTGTTGTTTTTAGGTAAGTGGGCGTACACTCAGAGTTATTTCGGCGTAGCAAATATCTACACATGTAATTGAATTGAAGCAAGAATTATGTCATTGGTCCTTTAAGCCTTCCATCTTGATTCGACATCTAGCAGTTATTTGGGTCAGGTTTCCGAGGTTGACATCTAGTCGTATAGTGCAACAACATTTGATTACTGTCAACGCACGGACCTTAATTTAAGTTCGTGCTGTCAGTTGAAGTTTTGCCTAATAATTTGGACATTGGTGGTCCGCCTTATTTTCAGCGTTCATGGATGCTCCATTCTCAAATGCGTCCCCACGTGATTTCTGAAGCTTCCGTTGTATACAACCGTTGGAATCTCTCCATAACGAAATAGAAATTAAACCCAGCGCACAAATGACATAAACACTCAAATTCAGGCGATATTTCTCCATCAATCTCGCGTGGCTTGACAATGTCGTTAGAGACCTCCGGTCACGGGGACAGCCTGTGGCATGTTAAGAATACCGCTTTGATGATAACTTCGAGATATCATCCGCGGAGATATCACGTTCTGAGTCTCTGAAAGGCTGGCAAGACCGCAAGCAGAATATTCGACAAACTATAAACGGGGCTCTTTGCGGCAATCCCAAAGCAGTGGTGTGCGCCCCCTGGTTGGCGCATTATTGGCTCCATGAAGCATCGGTGCACCTGTATACAGATTAGCGGATTTGTACATGATTCTTCTTTTGTTTCAGTACCTACCCCTACGACCAGTCTACTCTCGTCCACTACAGCAAACGGTTATACCGTCACCTACACAGTGTGTCAACCAGATATGCACGGGAGTCCAGCAAACTTGCAAAGACCACTACTGGCTGGTAGGGAGACTATTAGCAATCATATAGGCTATTTAGAACCCGAAATCCATATAACTACAGTATAGGGATAGCGCTGCGCCATAACACAAAATGATAGTAAGCACACTTTTAAATCAATGATGCACTGGTTTAACTTCTCTAACGTCTGGGACCTGCTTTAAAATTCTCACACATCTCCTAAACATCTCTTATAATCGCACCTATTGACTATTTTTAATTTTTTTAAACTGGGGATACGTCATGCCTGATCAGTAAGGGGTGAAATGGGAGGCATCCTTTGCCGCTGTACAATTCCAAACTTTGTCTTACCATCTGAAGGTTGTAACGCAGTGGATAGCTGACATATCTCCGTATGTGCCTTCCCGCGTTAAATACCAGGGTATCCACCTAAGAGACAGAAAGTGAACTCAACTTGTTTGTAGATAATATGTCTATTGTTCCCTTTGTGTTTCATAATTAGGTCCCATGGTATAATACGGTTGCCTCTTTTCATTCATCTTGCCTATAAAGGAGGTGAAATTTTATAAACCAACCAATCTTTGGGATAGGGCTATATGGAATTGGCATGGCGTTTTCCTGCGTTTCTTTGCAATTAATGTCATCATTGCGTTGCCTTTTCAACAAGGTATATATCTTTCTCATTTTCAAACATCTCGTCTAGAAGGAATTTGAAAATGTCCATGCATCCTTGTAAGCTATGTACGTGTATCTCCGATTATTTAGCCCGCCGCGCTTGTCAGAAAGTCACTCCACTGGGCTGACTTATTCGAAAGCGCATCGAAACCCAGGCGTCTTTAAAGACAATCTCTAATCCACAATCTTGCACGAATGCTCTGTCATCTAATAATAACCTCTCATATCTTGTACATGTACTCTTGTTAACTGAACGCATGTCTGTGCGACTATCTATCACCTTGCCTAGTGCATTGGCTGCGGCGTAGATTTAACCATACAGAACATGCTATTGATTAGTAAATCTAGATCTTAAAGGGACAATATAGGCAGCAGCTAGGCAGGCATGATAAAATTACACAAACTCGCCAATAGGGGTCTCTCTCATCTCACAGTACGTCGAATTGATTCATGCTTGTACGAGGAATATACTGCGCCGAGTCTGACATGACCAAGGGCCCTTACTGTGCATACTAGTCACTTGAAGATGGCCAAATTAGCCCCTCTGCTACTGTCTATAATCCCTCTTTAAGGATCGTTAGGATCAACACAAACTTGCCTCTTATTTTGATAATTTGATAACATCAAACGTATTGCAAGGCCGATGACCTGGGATGTCCGACCTGTTCTCTTATCGTATATTACGTTCACGCTGAAGGCGAATGGAAACCGTTTTCCGGAGACCGCCCTCCGGAAAACGGTTTGGTTAAATCGCTTTCAAGCCGGGAGTAGGACAGCTCAGATATGGTTTGCATCCGCATTTGAGCAATCGTTGTTATTCAAATAGGGGAACAAAGAACCCGAGAAATAAAGCTCCTGGGAACAGAGAACCGAATAAGGAACATAGAATCTCAGCCATGGGGAATACATAGAACCAGGAAAACCTATAGAACCATTTACTATGTAATCTGGATTACACCTGTTTGAGGTGGAATCCAGAATACGTTAGGTGGAATCCAGGATACATAGAATATGCTGAACATTTAGGACTCTGGAACATAGAACCCACAGAACACAGAACTCGCGGAACATATAGAACCCGGGAACATATGGAACTCGGGATTCTGGTACATATAACCGGGTGAGCAAAGAACGTGGGGAACACAGAACTCGAGAAATATGTGATGATCTCATTCAAACTCCCTTCGCTGTGATCCATCTATGCATCCGTTAATTAAACGAATTGCATGTCTCTAGTGAGATTATAGAGCAGCTTCCTTAGTAATTATCAAGAGAAATTAAATGAAGTGAATGTCAGATAGATTCTTTGGGGATCATGCTAGTCTTAATCAACATCCTTTGGAGATGCTTTAGATTTTGTTGACTGGCGTATGGGTGAATACGCGATATTATGATACGGGATCGGGATATGCATCGAGATTGGACCGGGCATTCACCCTTATATGAACACTAGCAAGGCAGACTACACTCATACAAATTAAGGTTTTTCCTGGGCAAAACAAAATTTATTTGAGATTCTGAATAGCCTTGAAAAGGTGTTTTATTTCAAATATAAAAACCTCTTCGAGGTGCATTAATGTGTTGGCCGAAAAACCTTTAAAATTTTTTTAAAAGCTCGAATAACTTTATTTCTAAGAGTGATTACAAATAGTATCAAGTTAGTCGAGTTGCTACCAAAAATTACAGCTTGTGTCTTCAAGAACACGAGCCGCTTAAGGCTCAGTTGGTGTATTCAGTAAAAATGGGAGAAAGTGCAGTCTGTCGATGCTGCATGGGCGTGGAACTGGTAATGTACCGGCATATATCAAAAGTTCTGTTCAGGTAAGGCAAATAGGCACGTCACAACGCCTCATTGTACCATCATTGAAATATCATTGTTCTTGTCCATGACTGTAGCAACTCTTGTCATGATCAGTTGTACATGTAGAATAGAAGTCAGGAGGTTTGAAAGAGAAAACCAGTAAGTGTGGTCGGATTATCTATTCTTATGATAAAGTGTCAAGAGGAAAAGGGATTCTATCGTGCACTTTTAATCTCTGAGGAATTGAAGGTCTTGGATCTCTATAAAACTATAGTAACCCGTGACACCCATTTGGAAGGACGCTCATTTCAAGGGGACGTTTAAAACTGTTACGCGGGGTCAGATGTCAGGTAAATTCACGTTCCTTTCCCAGGCGTCAGTAAAGATCAGTGAGACGTATGAAATGGTAAGTGAGCAATCAATCGCTGTCCATCATAAGGGATCAACATGGATGCCGCGCTGGCCGTCGGCAAATGTCGGGTGTACTGTAACTGACCGCTGACATTTTTTATGCTTAATGCTGACTGGAAAGCCGGAGGAGACGTCTGGACATAGATTCCGAAATTGGTTTTCGATTGAAACTAAGGAGACCTAGACCAGACTGGCTCACTTCGGCGAGGAGGGGAGGGGGTAGGTTGCGCAGACTGTTCATGGTATCGACTATTTTTACCTTGTGCTATCTTGACGTACCGTATGAAGCACTCGATGTTTACCAAATTCCTCACAACCGCAAAACTCAATCTTCACAACAATTTTTGTAATCGAAGACTTTTGAGAGAGCTTTTCACATAGCTCCGAAGCCGTATCGGAGATAAGGCGGTTTACCACGATCAAAATGTCTATGACGGTGGTCATGTCAGCTGTTAATCAAGCGTTGAACCAAGATATTCCACTTTTAACAAGAATCCAGTGCGTTTATTGGTTTGGTAAGGTGGATTTCAATGGGTAACTTCCGATCTTTGACTACATTTTAGCAAATTTTGCCAACAAAGGTTCAGGCGATTAGTGGAAATAGGCAGACAGGGGCAGATTTAAAACTAATTTCCCCTCGAAATGTCCTCCTTTATCCGTTTATCCGTTATAACGGAATTACTTGTTCTCTTGTCTCTTTAGTTGATTGGATTATCTAAATGGAAGGCTGGTGCATACAGGGTATGATTGAGATAGTGATATGGGGGATAATCGTATCAGAATGTGTGGTTGTATTAAGGCTGATGAATTGGCCACTTTTCACGAACAAGAATATGGACTATTGGTCTTCCAAAATCCCTCTACTATTCAATCAGAAAGCCCTTCTGCGCCGGACAAGCACATTTTCTGATTGTAAAATACCTGATCGGAATTCCACATAGATGCTTTGGGAAGTGGTGAATGTTTTCCCCGAGTGTCACAGAGGGGTACGTGAACCACCAAAGTTGCTACATTACGATTGAATGACGGTGCAGTTGTATCGTAAATTTTTCGCATGTGAAAGCGACGACAGAAGTGAAACCACACTTCCAAGAGTGATAATTGTAATAAAACATTCTTTGCTGCACCGATCTCCTTAACATGATCATCACACACTTACAAAATGCAGTAGTTGTCAAGGACCCGGGATGACATCCAACTCTACATGGTTGCTTTAGGCTGAACAGATCCTGCAAGGGGTGACACCAGTTCGCAACACACCTACAACCACCCTCACCATGTACACAATGCCTACCATTGTGCGGAAAAGGATGACATCCAACATGGCTGCTTAGATCACACCTGGGAATCAGCACCAAGGCTCAGTAACCTATCAGCAACAGGCCAGGGGCATCATCTCCGCGACTCTGATAACAAGCTAATATCGGTTTTTTTACGGTGCTCTGTCGCTCGTTTGTTTAACGTTGGTATTCTGTTAACATTCAGCGTGGTCGGAGACTGTGGTAAGCAATGCGTTGCTTAATTGCCTGGATAGTCGCAATAAACGCATCAGGAAAAAAAAAACCCATTGTAAAACACGTTGATATCCAATAAAGACAATGAACGTATTTAAGTGGTCGTCACGGGTTGGATGAAGACCAATAAAAACAGCACTTTGTCAGGTACGCTGATCCCACTGTACTGCGAAGCACAGGTATAGCCAAGTGCACAACTTTCTAAGTGCTGGCATATTAATTTAATGATTGAACTAGTCTGGCAAAAACATATTAATTGGTTGACGAAAACATCAATAATGGACATGAGGTCATAAATGAGAGTACCGGTAGTTAAGTAATTTGTTTAAATATTTTCCCCCCAAATTAACTATTAACAGGTAAACCAACTTCCCTTTAACCAATGATTAATATCAGGTAAGATAATCTTCGGTACCTTTAACCAAAACACCTTATAAAGAGCAGATTAATCGACATTTAAGCTAATTTACCTTTAACCCACCCTGGCTCGCCATGCTCACCGGGTAACCCATGCAACCTGTAATAAACCTGGTCATTACCATCCCGGCCACCGATAACATCAACCTATCCATCAACTTTCTCCAGTCCATATGCCCGTAACGTATTTATCCCTCCCTACCACTTCTACATCACCGACAATAAGTCCGCAGATTTTTCAAATCGAACTCAGAAATTATCAGAATGTTGACTTGGCAAATTTGTTGATGATAGCATGTGCGTATGTTGACCAAAAGCCATCCATAAGTCGAGATCATTCGCGATGTGCTCGATATGATCACTGCCTATCCAAGGAGGGAGCTGGGGTGCGTATCCATAACAGTCGCGTACATCGTGGTACATAATGCATTTAATGGTACCTAAGACCGTATGCAAACCTACCACATGTAGATCGCTATCAAAAATGAAATCAAATATAGACGAGTTCTTCATCAGTATGTTGAATCAAGATAACTAGCAATCATCTCAGTTGACAGAATAGCTTGTGTTAGCTTGTACTCGAAGTGACCTTTTCGATCCTCCTCCTGTCTATCATGTCTTCCTAGATATTCTGTCGCACAAATCGTTTGAACGCACCCAAGTAGCACAGCCACACATGATGCGAATGGGTATTACTCTCGCTAAGTATTAGCCGTTTCCGAAAAGGCTAATACCGGGGACATTATCACTGCGTTGGCTTTTATTTCAGTGGCATTTTATAATGCTGTTCCTTCAGGGGGCGCGAAGGCTAGATGAAATTGAATGACAATGATGATAATGATGATAATAATGATATTAATGATAAAGATGATTTTTAGGCGCTTTTCTCCTTTCTGAAAAATGCTCAAGAGCAGCCCTCACGCGACAAATATATTCTATTGCACGCACTGTCTCCTGAACAGTCCCATCTGGTAGAGATTCCCCGGAATGGTCGAGGGAGTCCATCTGGCGACTACGCGTTGGTAGAGGAGCTCCAGAGCACCCGAGCCGCTTATATGGAACTAATTTTCGACCCTCATGTTCTGGCAAAAATGGTCAACCCTTAGAAGTAGAAGTAAGTGGTGAAATAACGAACATGGTCTATTTAGCTGAGAAATGATACAATGTCAAACTTGAAGAATCAAATTCGTCTGGCCTCAGCTTGACAACGTTTCGGTCATGATCCCGACCTCCACCAGCGCATTAGCTATCACGACTTCGGCTACTAGATGGTGGAGAGGGGTGGCTCGGCACGTCCTTCTCCCGTTAATCATCAAGGAGTTTGACCTCTTGTTATCAACAATGTTTCCTTGGTTCCGGCTTGTATTCCTTCGCATACCTCCTTCGTAATAATGGGTATAGTTTGTTCTTCCTTCGTAATAAAGGGTATAGTTTGTTCTTCAAGGCGTTGGGCAGTTATGTTTGATTTCTTGATTATGGTGGACAGGTCTCATGTTATCATTATGTTATTCGAATACTACATTTTTGTAACTTTTTATAACTTTGTTTCCTACGGATAGCTGTCATTTTAACTTGGCCTTATTGTTAAAATTCTATTGATTTATAAAATCATGATATACTGACTTTTCTGGTTCTGAAAAACCTCACATCTTAAAAAAATCTTCATTATCATCATATGGTATTTCTTTTTCAAAATAGAAAAGAGTTACCATATCTCGAATGATCATGTAACGTCTGCAATAAGATACTTAATTTAAACGGCCCAAATTACCTTTGAGGGCCATTGCAGTACTAGTACTGCAAATCGCGTATATGACATTAAGTAAGTACGTGTACATGTAGTTTGCCATATTTCACAATAAGTTACTGGTATCCTGCCTTAAGGGTGAACATAAGATGCTGAGCATGTTTTTAAAACAGCAAAAACGAAATGGATACAAAATCGATCCTACGAAATGTACAATACCACACTCTTAACAATAAGGTGTTTGAGCTTTTGAAAACATTAAAGGGTTTTTAAGCCAACACATATATGCACCTTGTATTTTAAATAAAAAAAAGATTTTGAGCCTGTGCAAACCTCAAAAGGGTTTTTCCTTTTCCCTGAAAAACCGCCATGAGGTGCATTTTTGTGCTGACTGAAAAACATTCTGAAAGGTTTTTTCAAAAGTTCAGAATCTCTTGTTTTAAGAGTGCAGTTGATTCAACTCCTCTTTGCAGATGTACACAGCGAGCCATTCCCCGGCTACTCCGAGGGCTACGAGGATCTTCCGCCCTATCCTGGCAATAGTGGGGTACAGCCAACCAGGAGGATGAACAACGGAAGCCAGGATGAGTAAGTTCATTCAAACATGTCATGTAGAATTTTTGTTTGCAAATATCCCAATTTAACTGATATGAGACCGTCTCCGATGAATATCAAAGAGGCTAAGATGTTATGCTTATATGGTGGTTAGAATGTCAATTCATTCAAAATGTTCAATTCAAATATGGGCTGTCGACACCATGCTGTCCGATGGTCATGATTTATTCATTTTCCGGTTTGGTATTTGTGTCGACCTTCCGACCTTCCATTTACGAAGCTGACACTTCAAGCACGACGTCATTGGGTGTTACTAAAACCATTTTACTAAGCTTACACGTCTTCAAATTGTGCTTTCTCTCCCGAGGACTGTAATTCCGTTTGCATACTCTGATGGTTCAATGACTGCCAGTCTTTCGCCATGTTCACACGTAGAACCAACACCGAAAGGAACAGCAGGGTGATACTCCAGTCATCGGCATTTTCATCACCAAAAACCCGGAGCTAACACACTGACTCAACAGTATTCACACATTCCTCTTTTCACCCTATTGGCTCCATAGCTGACGTGTGAAAGGCAAAACCTTGAAAAAGCAGCTTGGCTGTAATCCCTTGACCAATTAGTGGTCTTAGCCACCTGGGTACTTTCATCACTCGTGGTAAGCAGGGTGACACCGGCAGAAGAAAAATACCTTCAGTCAACATTACATGGAATTCGTCGTTACGGAATCTGACACATGAATCCGCGATCTTTTTAAGTTACCGTTAAGCTGTCAACATCATAGATTTGCTTTTCCTAACCATTAACTGTTTCGACATCTTAGCATCCCTTCTTACCTGCCCAGAAACCAATCATTGAGTGGTAAGCAGAAATAACGACTCGAGGTCGTGGAAACCTTGAACAAAATGAGACGCGGACGATGCGGTTATTGACATGGGGATTGGTCTCAGGTTTTGTTAACAGGATGCTCAATGGCGTCTTCTCAGTCGAATATCCGATCTCTACTGCAACTCCCTCCCAAAAACATGAAATGTACATGAAGAAACTAATCCGCGTTGACGTGATAAGGTCATCCTCTCAGTTTCCTTCGCCTAACGATATTAATATTGTCAAGGACATTAATGATCATTGTTACCCTGGGACATTACAGCCAGTATGTTATGCCAAACATGTCGCGAAGCGTATGGGTGACTTTCATGGACATGATATACGGGTAACAGAGCCGCCAAAGCCAGCCAATTTCCCCTTGCTAAGACCGCAGCCGCCGGGGGATTGTATGAGATCGACCAAACTGTTAAAAAAATAATCTTTCTTTTAGGTGCATGCTGGCATGTGCCGTAATACGATAGTAACAATGCATTCATATCTCTCATCCATTTCACTGTTATTTGCCTGAATTGTCTACACGTCAGATGTACGGAGTGGGTAAGGGTGATGAATTGCTTTTTGGCGGAGGCATGAATTGGAGTAGACTGTATAAACAGATGAGACAGATGGTTGGTGATAATGGTGTCGTAGACAACTCAGTTATGAATAATTTAAAGCGTTGTCTTTCTCCTGGTAAGATCGGCGGCTAAGCTAGCTCGTGCGGGGCTGGCTGTTTTATGAGTGCCAAGGCAATGTGAAATAGCGCCACCACAGGGCACGCACTTACAGCATGGCAGTCCGTAGTAAAGGTATAGGTCTACCTTAATTTGCCCATAGTGAAAACACAGCTCTCCTAATATCGTTTTGGTGTGGTAAAAAGGGATAAAAATTAGAATTGCTTTGCCTAGCGCCCCTCAAAATTAACTAGACTTTTTTCTGTTTCTGTCGTCATTTCTTTTTCAGGTATGCCCATTATATTTTCAAGGCTAAACAATACCACTACCCACTGTGGCCACCAAAGAAAAAAGCTTTGATGGAACATTTGCTAATCGCCATGTTTTTACGCGACGGCATCTCTGGGCAAAGACGAGATCCTTGATGAAGGACCATCGACCCGAATTGGCGCCCAGCCGTGGTTGCAGGCAGCAAACGATCGCTAGACAACAATTCTTAGAGTACTACATTCACCTGCGTCACAGATGGAAGTTCGGAAGGCGCACGTAGTAACCGTGATTTATTTACAGTCATCGGGAAAAACTTATTATCTCTAAACATGATTTGTTTGTTATTCATCTTCAAGGTTTGTTTGTTTATTTGCAGTTTGTGTTCTGAAGATTGCAACAACAGTGATGAGGAAGAGGAAGTGGGAGACTATGACAATGTTTGGGTCCCAAGGAATAAACCGAGTAAAAAATGTGTCCGGATAGTCTTACCCGAACAGGAATACGACGAATACGGTAGTTGATGATGTGAGTGCGCATCACGACTAGAAACTATGGTGCTATATATATCCTCGATGGACCTCCATGTTTAAGGCTTCAGGGAATGTCGTTGATAGGAAGAAATGTTTCCATGGAAAGCAGAATCTGTTGTCACGATAAATGGCAGCACCTACACCTGCTTTGAATATACGGCTGTTGGTGGGGAACCAGACGACCAATGCTCAAATATCACGTGTGTTTTGTGTATTTCAAAATGGCGGATAGGCCTTGTACAGATGAAGCAGAAAGCCGGCTTCTTGAGGTCTAATGGCAAAATAGTCTGCTGTGGGTTTCTCGTCTTTGATAAGAATTTGTGACTTTTTGGGTTACAGTCGATTAGTGGAATGTGTTTTATTTGTGCCTTATTCTGTTCTGGGTTTGTTCGAAAAATTGGCGAAAGCAAGGATTAAGAGGGTTGCCTTATTTCTAACATAGGCCTTGGAAATAGCGTGGGGAAGTTACTGCAGGCTGTGATGATGTGGAACATGAACTCGACCAGAAGGACACGGTAATGTTCAAATTCGATGTTACCTTTCGTTATTCCATCCTCGTGGGATTGTCAAAACAGAATCAGTTATCAGATTGTAAAATTATCTAAGAAGCATCTGAGACCCCAATATTGGCAAGAGTGGACATGATTCGAAGCATATTTTTTGCGCTATCCGCTGGCACCCAAGCAATTGAAAGGGAGGTCTAAAAATGCCTGTGTTTCCGGGTTGTTTTTTGTTTGTTTACCAATACTATAGGTTGTCAGAAAGACAAACGTTCCTTATGGCATACTCTCGTCAGCATGAGCACCTTGGACGTATTTTGGGGGAGAAATGTACAGTTTAAAGGAGACTGCTAAACTTCTATCAAAATCAGAAAAGTGGAAAAGCCCTTGGACGGAACCTGGAATAGTGGCATTGTGATCAGTCCGGCTACACACGATCAATTGTGATATAGCAGAAAAATATGCACGACGTATTCAACCGAAAGATAGTAGGCCTAGTACTTAGCGATGACTCCAATCATGTATACCAGTATATAATGACATCAGAGAGTTAGCTCTGACCTAAGGCGTATGTTTCTATTTCTATAACTGTATATAGGCTGTGTACATTCGGGACGATTTTGTATCTTTTTCTTCACAAATTCATGCACAGAGGTAGCTTCAGAACGTATGTATTCATATTATTCTGCTCAGCGTATATCCGAGTTGTATTTAGTAAAGGTCAAGCATCACAAGATATTTTGATTTGATGAAAGCAGGTTTCAAGCACCGCGTGAGGAGTGAATTATTCAAAAGCATAAAAATTATAACAGTATGTGGCTTATTTCTTCTGAGAAAACTGAAGCAGATATATCGAGGTTTGAGGGAGCATGCCTTATTATTTTAACAAAAAAGCAACCAAACAGGTTTCAGTCGTTTCTCTCGGATGCCTCCCCTCCGGTTATTCGAAAAAGCTGGATCACTGGACACCTGAATTTACTGGATTGTGACTCATGGATCACTAGCGCCTGGATGGATTGCCAAATCCCTAATGTTTTTCACTAAGTGCTTCAAGTGCACACACTGACACTGCCAACATGGATTCCTCAGTCTCAGGCTATTCACCAGAAAAATCGCCGGGCTATTACCGGCGGTTCTACAAAAACTACAAAGCTGACAGAAGGCTTGCATTGTAGCTGAATAACGTTCTAAGTCAATGTGTGAATGATTATGGGCATTCGAGTAGACAGTTGTGATAATGACAGCATGAGACTGCATATTGCAACATGTACGGTAGGCCTCCCGGTAGGCCGCGCGTGAGCGTAGGGATGTGGAACCAATCTATAAACACATGAATATCAAATCGCATTTTCCGAACGAACCCCTAATCCAGGCGGTGGTGATCGTTGAGTCACAATCCATTGAATCCAGCAGTCAAGCGATCCAGCTTTTTCGAATACCCCTACCTCTCCCATCATATCACGGTGGTACTTCTTGTTTAACAGGAAGGAAACGTCCAGTGACGATGGTATTTGTTAAGTAGAGAGGGCTTAAGAGTGCTGATGCGACCGAGATATAAAGATATTGTTGGTGTACGTTTTCCTTGCCGATTGGAATTGACCATCCTCAATAACAAAAAAGACGCTCACTGGACTCCTCAACAAGTACGGAATTGGCAACTGTGGCCATACACCATATCGGGTCGTTTAGATATAGTCGATCGATGGATACGATTGTCTCATTGGGGTCCATCTTTGACATTTGGCAATATGGAATATCTTCGATATGTACATTTGGTTATCGCTAATTTGAATTTAGTGTATACCATTTGCTTCGGTTGCAAATGGCAGTATGGCATGTAAATGTTGGTCGTGTTTTTAGTCTACGCGATTGCCATCTGTTTGAAAAGAACGAAACATTTTCCTTATATACATTTATATATATAACTAGTCCACCATTGCCCATAGTGGCCATACACTGGGTTCTGATACTCTGGCACTCGGTTAATTTCCGATATGATTGGCCATAATAGGCGGGTGAAGCATTATTGGGCCATCTTGTAAAGTCTCTGCGGGTACTGCAAGTGGCGAAATCAGGCAAAAATTGACGGGCTCTAGAAACTTTAATGTGACCCACGAGTCAACTCTGCCATGTAGCTTCGTTTTCGGTTTTTTTCACTATAATTTATACGCATGTCTTGAAAGATAATGTAACTACTGTAACTATCATGCATTAATAAAGTGATTTGAATATTATCAGCAAGTTCTTGTCTCATTTCTGTGATATCATGTCAGACATGTTGCTAGCAGAGCAATTTCAAGAAACGTTTTTCATTAAGATGGACCGATTAGTTCACTTTCGAGTCGTCAAAAATAGTAAGACAGAAATGACAAATATCTTATCAAAAGATCTTATCAAGAAAAATAAGGTCAATTACAAATGTATATACTTGCAAAGTTATTGCCAATTACTAGTTTCTTATCAATCTTAATCTTAAGAAGATCTTCTAAGAATTTAGTTGTTTTCTAAGCAATTTTCTTCTTATGTTCTTACTAAGTCATTTTATACTAATATTTTTCTCATAAGATTCTTGTATTATAAATCATAGTAACTTATCTTTACTTAAAGTGTATTTCCTACCACAAAAACAATGCCCGCACCTCAGTATATAGGTATCAAAGCATCATCAAGTCATACGCAAGTTACTGAATGGAACCCTATTGCGGACCCTATTGTCCGCATGTTCAGCAGTCCTAATCTAGCTACATGTATCTGATCTGCGCCAGACTAATAAATAGGAAAGATGACAGACTGTCCGCAATGTCTACTTCCATGCACTGCCATGACTGTCCGCTGTGGTTACACTTGTACAGTCATGACAATGACACAGGTTACCATAGCGGACATGATTTGTTGACAAAGATTATTTCACGATTCAAGGCCGATAGCGTAACTCATGGACAATTTCGTTGGACAGCTGGTCATTATTTCTGTCCACGTTTTTATGAACGACAACGGAAAGACCATTAACAAAATAATGAGCTTAGGCCCACCCTTGGATCTGCTTCATTGAATGCGTATATACGTACTAGTACATATGCATTGTAAAGTCAGTTCGTATAGGTATTTTGTCTGACCACAACTCTCCCGACTCTTGTGAAGTCCACCACGTGCGTAAAACATGTCCAAGCTTCTCCTTCTCGCTGTTTTTGCCGCACTTTGTGTTCTCTCAGACGCCACTTGGGACAAGGCATGCTACCAGTGTACGACGGACTGCGATTCTGCCTCACCGCCGGACATATCACATTTGAAGGCATGTCCTAATAGTGGATATTATGGAAACATTGGTTGTGGCTTCATAATGTACTACACAAAGGATGGATCCGCCCCTACCAAGTACATGAGGACGTGCGCCCCGGAGAATTGGGGCGAGGCAGTCGAAGGATCATGCACTGACAATGTCATTCCAGGGACTAACGACGTTCACCATATTGTGCGATGTGTCTGTACGACGGAGGGCTGTAATAAGGACATGGACACGGTTAACACATCCTTTGGACAAAAGTAGTACCATCAAACATGAATGCAGTCGGCTCATCAGATCCATAAAATCTCGTTATTCAAAACGCACCGCTAGATTCCCTCACGTCAGCTAGAAACCTATACGGTCGCACTCAACTTTCGAAGTCACACAATCACGCCAGCAAGGAGCGCAAAGGCGCATTAAACTAGTCAGCCACACTCTAACACCGGGAAGGAACGTAAGACTGCACTGAACTCGTATGTATGAGTTGACACATAAACCCCAGAGAACACTTTAACGCCGGCAAGGAACGTAAAGTTGCACTTTCACTCATCGGAGTCTCTACCACCTTGAAGGAACGTATGTTTTCTCTACAACTCTTCTGGCGCTCTCTTACGCCAGGAGGGAATGTGCGTAAATCTTAAACTCGTCCGAAACACCCTCCCACGAGGAAGGAATATAAGGCCGTTTGAACTCAAAGCTGTCATACACTTTCACATCAAAAAGGAACTCATACGTTTACTCTCAAACTCTCCATGTACCACCAGGAACGAACGTACTTTGAGTGACAAAAACCACCCCTTGAAGCTATGGAACTATCAATGCAATACATGAAATACAAAAGGACTAAAAAGTAAAAGGGCCTATTCCTTTTCTATAGCGAAGTTACAAAATGAATAAAAAAAGAATGAAAAAGGAATCTAATGTCATCATCCTTGTTTATTAACGTGATGTATTTTTTCGATAGAGATCAATGTTATATCATTCCCTCTGTCACAGCCATATGAATTTCAAGGCGTTCTCGTTCTAGTGAAGTCCTTTAACCATAGATATCGTTGCTAGATTGATGCCCAATGACCATCATTTCATGATGCCAATTAAACGTCTAATTTACATCACCCTCTTTATTAATAATATGCTATCTGCCTAAACTTTGAAAACAGAACCGAATGTCAATCCGTCCTTTTGTGTCATAATATTGTACAACTCTCGGATTTTTTGTTGTTGTTCTTGTCATCTTTGGGCTGCCCCTCCTTGCTTCTGCCCGTCCTCTCCAGTTCCTTCGCCTCATAGTGCGCCTCGAAAGCCTCCATCGCGCTGACGTGTTCTCTGTCGGCCGCTTCCTCGTATGGCGTCTTTCCTTTCTGCATGAAGAAAGCCAATTTATGATACAGTAATAGTTTAAAGTCTAAGCTTCTTTTGCGGTACAAGAGAATATTGTACCTCTAATCTAACTATATACAAAGTATATACATATCACACTATATACATATCACGATCGATTTCGGTTCAACTTTGAACCCTCTTCACTATTTTGCGACTGCAAAGTTATTGGAACACACATAGTGATAACAATAAAAGAGAGAAAATAAATGGTTTAAACTCCGAAAATGAACAATTTGTGTTCTGGTGCAATGGTTGGTCCTCATTTGACCGAAGTATCTCAATACAGATTGACCCAAAAATGCTCCCAACTTTGGACATTTTGGACAATTCTTACAGAGGACATAATCAAGGTTTTACTCTATGCGCACAAAGCTGGAATACAATATAGGTACGTGCGCGAGATTGTGAATTATATCGCGATTTTAGGGTAAACCAATTTTTGGACCTAGTCAAGGAAGCTTCACAACTCACCTGATTTCTTCTGTCAACATCAGCACCGTATTGTAAAAGTCGTTTGATCACATCCGCGTTGTCGTGTTTGGCCGCCAGGTGGAGGGGCGTGTCGTTATTCTGAAGAGAAATATTTTCAGAAGAGAAATAAGTTTTGAGATTGCAAAGTGATAGGGGAACGACTTCAGTGCCATTTAATACCTGTAGTTTAGGTGAATGATAACTTTACTACAATCCCAGTCGGCTTTGTCATTCAGACCTGGTATGCCAAATGTAAAAATGAGCTCTCCCAAGTCAATTTAAAAAGACGTACTCTGGTAAGGTACTAGGTTCTACTGTGAGTTAAGTAACTTAAGTAGGTCAATGGTCTGCACAAAGTCTTCATTTAACAAAACAACAGCAAACCCTTGGGTCTGCCTTCGAGACAAGATACCAGAAAAGATGCGGATGATTGATGCAATTTACCAATCGGAGATGAGAATGGTCGATGCAACTGACCAATCGGAGAGCTCGTTACATCGTATTAAGGGATCATACTGATGACGAATGACTCTTTCATTTGGATTGTACGTGCACACTCTTACCTTTAACGTTTGACAGTCAACATTTGCCCCACCCTCAATGAGAGTGTCAATCATATTCAGTTGGGATGGGTTTGGTTCCTGCATGGCAACCACGTGCAATGGGTTTAATCCATTCTAAAAAGCAACAGAAATTTCAATAAAATATATCTTGATATCAAAAGTAATGCTATTCTTTGAAGGGAAAAATATTGACCATAGTCTTGAAACTTGCGATGCATGCCCACAGTATCATACAGCCATACTATTTCAGGCTTCAGTTTGTGATTCAAACGTATCCTATCTCGATCTAGGAGAACAACGCTGCCACTAATTAGAATCCTGGCTAGTACATAACATACAATCGAGAGGAACAATTTGATGCTCGTTCGTAGGAATTCACGTCTGGATGTGGAAAAGCATTTTTCTGAAAACAACACAGTGTAGTGTTAGTGGAAGAGAAACGAGTCAATCAACGAATACATGCACTTGCCATTTGAAACAGAAATTTTGTACAACACGAGAAAAATAATAGATAAAGAACAAATTCTGGCCAGCATACGATAAAGGCGAAAAGAAAGATGCTCGAGTGTCTTCAATAAATCCTTCGATGCCGACTTGCGACATATCGATTTGAGCACGTTTAGAGATAGAAGTAGTACGCGTTGTGTTACGGTCTGGCTGAAATGGCGATGTTAGTTGCTAGAGAAATAAAAGAGTCTGGTAAGCAAGTTATAGCTAGCGTAGTTGAAGCCCATCGGATGGCTCTCGTCCAGAAAAGCCGTCTAACCTGGCCATTTGAAGAGTAGGTGTCAGTGGAGCGCGCTGGAGTATTCCGTTACTTAGTTTCGGTTTCCGACTCCTTAACCAGGAGTCGTGGTTTCAAACTTTGTCCTTGAAAATTCGAACTCAAGTGAGCCCTGAATTAAGTACAGCCAGCTTCTTGAAACATCATTTGTACAACTCGGGAGAGAGACTTATGACAGTTGGAGTCATTGTAGGCTGAAGCAACACCTGGTCAGAGATGAAAGCTGCAATTGTCATATATAGTGACGTGTTAGTATTAGGGGAAACTTTCGATATTAGAAGACGATGGAGAGGTTTTCACTCAGTAAAACAAAAACAATTATGCGTGTTGTTAACCCTACTTCGTCCTCCTCCTCGCCTCCTGTAGCGCCCATAGGGGGCGGGTGATGGTGCATTCCCTCCTCGTCATCCGGTGCAGGCAGGTTGTCGAAGTCCGGCTGTAAGATGGAAGCAAAAGCAAAAGCGTTACGATTGCAAGGCATTCTAATAAATTAGCGTTAGAATCGGCTACTTTCTTGTTGTCTAATGCTTTGGGAACTTCTGTCTAATCACTACTATCATGACACATACTGCAATCTATCGCGATTTGGCAACTGCAAGAATGCACTTAACTACCAAAGATGTCCTTGTAAGTTTTTGTCATTTCTCCATGCTCTGATTCTAGGTGTATACTAACAAATGTGAATGATATTTAAACTGAAAGAAAACACAGGTTAATCAAGGCTGGTGTTAGTAGGAAATTGTTAAACACGATGGCAGATTCTTCGAAAGTGAATACTATTACACACAACTGAAAACACGATACAAAGGAAGGCTAAACAGTTATCATAGGCAAATTGGGAACACTAAAATCAAGGCGTGCATGATTTGATTTCAGTGTTCTCGCAAAGGGGACATTCTAGAACAGATTATAATACAGGTAGGTACAGTCACGACGAAGGATCAAGACTGATTCGGAAATTTCTGGATTATTTTTCAATGTTTATGTTTAACCACTCTGGATAGAAGTGCAGAAATGCATGTATGATTTTAGGTCAGGAACACCGCTATTATGGTCATTATTTGAAGAGAGTTGACAACTTTAAACAGACATTGACAAAAGGTACTCTTCTACTATAGACATGTTAGACCGCAAATTGGAAAAACCGAAACATTTTTAAGGACATTTTCAAAACTCAAGAGGTTCAAGGGTATACAGTACGATGTGATTAAATTGGGAGAAAACAGGGAACTCAGGGTTAAGTGAATGATAATTACAAGCTGAAACTGCCGTTGATCGTTCTGAAATATAAAGATATTAATTTTAGACGTTGTGTACATGCATCATGATGGTGCATGCACCTACAACAAATGTCGGTGTGCATCTGTCCCATTAGTTAAGAAACCATTCGAGCATGCAGCATGCAGTGTGTGGCCATGCCATTATACAGCAGGCGTAACGCTTTCGAGAGTTCCCGTTTCTTTGTGTTAACCTACATAATGAAGAGTTTTGTCAAATGCCCAGAAACGCCAAAGTGAAAGCGTATCCCTCCTGATAACGATGTCGAAAAATGGGATAGGCGTCCACGTTTTTCGTTGTCGCGCGCCTAACATGACGGAGCACCTAAATGTCGGTTTTTCGTACCAAAAAAAATCGGTGACCACGCTAAAAATGACGGTTGCATGCCCAGCAACACATTCTGTGCTCATTATGTCGTCATATATTCGTTGGAAATTGTGTTTAAACATGTATATGAACAGCTGGAATCCCGTTATTACACTGATATACAAGTCGCCAGGGTGTTTCGCAGAGATGGGGCAAGCACTCTACCTCTGATGGGAGACACCTCTGCCACCAGCACTAAATGCGTCATGTCCGTTTGGGGGCTTTACGAAAAAAACTCCCTAATGTTTGAGAACTCAAAGCAGAAGACAAACTCATGACACTTTTCGGTTTCCCCTAAATAAAAAGTCAGCGTCTCTCTAGATGTCTACTATATCGAAGAACTGGAATATGGAGAACAACCAAAAACGTTACACCGGTGAATAACCTGGATACCGCAGAAGTAATACAATCGTCAGTATAAAAATAGATACTTTTTCAAAAAGGAACTCTTCTTCTTTGTCTTCTATGTCTACGTCTTCCTCTTCTTCTTCCTCAATATCTGCTAACTCAGGCTCAAGCGCCTCTGTTTCTGGCTCTGACTAAGTGACAATGGTTCGATTCATTAGTGCCGGGCACCGGTGATATAACTTACCCCCCCCCCCGCCGCCGCCCCGAAAAGGCACTCGCTGCTGGTTATCCTGGTCGTAAGCTGACATCGTCTCAAGCACAGCAGTTTGAGCGAGCCGTTCAAAACTTTCCATTCTATCAGCGTTTCTAGACTGATATCCTCTAACTAAAATCACGTATGTCTCACCGCATGTCTAGTTCTTTCTATCAAGTGTTTCAAAGGAGTGAGATCGGCGCAAGGAGTTTTCCACGTAACTTACCTCATTGAACATAACTGCTGCAGACCGATCCTGGTCGAGGATATCTCGGGTACCTTTAAAGTCGCCTGCATTAACATTATTAAACAAGTCCGCCTAGAAAATGAGGAAAAAAAGACGATATTTCATAATGATTTGAATCATTATTTGGACAATATATACAGAGTGAGTCGTAGGTCATCGATGAATCATTTAGTTGTTGGTCAATATTCTTTTCAATTCAGCAGACTACTGTATCCACATACATGTAGTTTATTACCCATTGAATAATTCAGAAAGAGATTTCTAAATCAGACAGGTACATTTTCGCACTCTCTATAAGTTCGGCCTCTGTAAAAATCGCCATGGACAGGGTTGACATGCCAGGCCCATTGGTCCATAACCCAGAATTTACCTGATACATACCAATAGTGTGCACGAATTAGTTGTTTAGATTTTATGGAAGATTTGAGAGCTTATCTAGGTCTCCTATAAGAACTTGGCACCATAATTATTATCAAGAAATAGCAAAGACTAGTCTTTATCTTATGAATTTTTGTTATCATTGATACAACACGGCGGTTACCTTAACATCACCAATGCCGCGCCCTTCCAATAAGTGCACGATATCACGGTATCCTTTCTCCATGGCAATGTCGACAGCTTCCTTTCTCATCTGGAAAAGGAGTGATACTATAAGATACAACATGTCGAGATTAGCATAACAACCCGGTATTGCTTTGGATAAATAGGGAGGAACCAATAACTTAGGCTATGACAAGCTTTTAGTACGAAGAAAGGTACATGAAAGAAGGTACATGAAATAATTATTTTCATTTCACCTATCCACATTGTGGAGGATGTGAATATGTCATGCGTAAAATCGATAGGGATACGCAATACGGGCGTGAATGTATGTTGATCTTGTCGATGCTCGTCCTAAGAAATACAGTAGCGATAGATTCAGTGTAATCTGAGCCTATAATATATTCAGTGTTATTCTGGATTAATTTACATTGGATAAGAGTTTAAAGCATTTGCAGTACCAAAGAGGCCAATTTTTGGCCGTACGTAAAAATATTCTTCCCGATTTTTATATAGGCGGATTACGAAATTTCTTTCGGTTTTAGCGATTTTCATTTATTCGTGCGGTCCTCGAAAAAATTAACACCTCAAAATATTTAAGGGTACAGTATCCCACATTTTACTTCTGACTTTATATCCTCCTTTAGAGAGTTACCGAACTAACGAACGAACTAACCTTATTGGGGATAGTTGCATCACATCCTTCACCCAACAGATACTCTACCAACAGATACAATTCGTTATCGTTGGGCAAGTCTTTGATGGCAAGGTGCATGGCGGTATCTTTATCCTGAAAAACCCAAACAAATCGATGACTCTTTAAAATTCAGTATGGGTATATTTTTCCATTATAACAGTTTGTATGAATAGAATAAGCTTTGTATGAAAGGAAAATAATGATGAAAAGTTGACTCACGGGTCCAAAATTACCCCCAAAACGTCAGACCCCCAAACCAAGCGTCTTGGGGAAAAGTAATGAGCCGCTAGATGTCGTCAAAGCAAAATACCCGGCCAAATGCATTAACACTTTATAACTGGTGTGTACACCTCTGTCGAATACTGTTTAATCCCTCTCCCAGAGTCATCGTAATCTACGGTCATTACTTACTCCACCATTAATTCGTCTTCAAACAAAATAGGACACAACTTTTCTACAGGTGGTTACATTTGCTTTACTCACACCCGTTGAGTGTCTTCCACATGAATTAAGTAGTCTGATATCATTTTAAAGTGATAGAAAAACACCAGGTAAAGTATGATAGTCCTACAAACCATGTTCTGAGAGTTGATATTGGCATTGTGTTCAATCAGTAGATCTAACACAGCCCCTTTGTCATGTTTGTGGCGATGTGTGATGACGTAATGAATGGGAGCCTGGCCAATCTGCAATAAAAGGTCAAATTAAGCAAGGATTCAGATCATAATCAAGATGGCAACGATATATTTTTTTACATTGAAAAACCAAGAAGCTAAATGGTTGCCATTGGCCGAGTTGTATTTTCATTGAGTATACCTTCATTATCTATTTGCTCATGATTCACTCGGCAGCAGTTGATATATCGATAGGATAAAAAAATGTGCCGGACCTCGAGGGTTAACGTGTCCCGATTTTATTATCCACTCCAATTTGTGACCCGCTCTACCAAAACTAGGCGCTTGTCGCATCTGAACTTGACAGGTTGATACGGACTTGTTGTTCATTTCCCTATTGTAGACCTTTTGTGAAATGTGACCAAATCAGTTTGTAATAGATTTCACAAAAGGTCTACAATAGGGAAATGAACAACAAGTCCGTATCAACCTGTCGAGTTCAGATGCGAGAAGCGCCTAGTTTTGGTAGAGCGAGTCACATTTATTCTGCACAGACATCTATAGACGTGCACGTGAGATCTATACAGTTACACTCACTTCTGTTTTCATATTGACGTCTCCACCAAGGCGGATGACCTTTCTGATGTCATCGACTGTCCCTCTTGTCACTGCAGTTATCAATGCCATCGGATCCTGCAAATATGAAAGAATGATAAATGATACTCATTAGGAAAACCAAGGAACCTTTCTTGACTAGATCTTAAGTGCAAGAGCTCAGACAGAAACGGTCGTTGGGCAATTGACCACAAAGGTAAAACTTCAAGAAAAGTCTACAAGGTCTTGTCGGATCGAAGAGGTAAATATTATCAAGGACCGCAAGCGAGTTATGATTTCCTTAATCATCTTAGTCATCTTTGTTGACTTTTGGTATCGTTATGACGTAATTTTTGAATCGTAACATCCCCGGGCAACGATGATACAATAGTGTACAGAAAATGCTTTGTAATTTGCATTCTAATTTGGCTCATCTGAATGCCCATAAAGGCATTGCATGTATATTTTTTTTAAACGTATTACCAACAATTCATAAGAAATTAAAAAACTTAAGTTTAACAGGTAACCTCGACCCTATGCACTGTCAATACCGAGCGCGCTGGTATTCCTTAGCTCGAGGTTGCCCATTTTTGTGAGAAACACGTGACCGGACACCGGACACCGGAAGCCGACGCCCCCTAATCTAGTTCATGGCGAGTAAAAATGCCGTCAAGTACCAGTCTCTGTAATGAGTGAATGGAGGAGACTGGTGAAAGAGTCTACGATTCGACCAACATGGATTTTTCTAAGGTCAGAGATGTATGGCTTTTGGCATAACTGAAGTCACTGTCGTGCACATGATCGACCTACCATGTGCCATTTCTCGCAGGTGAGAACTTCCACTATTCCACGGTCTCCTTTCTGGATGGCGTAGTCATAGGCAGTTCGCAGTCTCTAAAATATCAAAAAAGAGAGAAATTGGCGACATTGGATTCTGAAGACGCTGTAAACTTCCTGGAGAGAAGGAAGATAAGGCCTAACGAATTGTCTCTTGATTGGTTTAATCGTTGGATGAGAATGTGTTTTTCCTATAGAAAAGGTTTTAACTTGAGATTCAAAAAAGCATCCTAAGAAAAAGGACTTACAGCGTTATCTTCATAGATGCTGATCGAGCCCAGTGGAGAACGCCCTGGTCAGAGAACCGAGGAGTCAAGACTGAGATACGGAGGCTACAGCTCGATTCCTGACAGCAGCTCGGGCTGTCGTCGAACGCCAAGGACAGATTAACTCACCAAGAACCTTAAGAAAAACTAAATCAACTCACCCTTAAGAATTGGCATTTTCAAAAGCACTTGGACTAACCTTATTTCGAATCTTCGGATCCGCCCCAACACTCAGCAGCTTCCTGGCAGTATGAAGCGCCCTCTTCCCCGAGACATTTTTGACGAGGACATGCAGGGCCGTGTCCTCTTCAATGACCGTCTTGCCATTGACGTCGGCATTGTGACTGATGAACACGTCTATGAGTTCGTTTACATCATCTCCATCTCTCTGTACGACTAGATGTATCGGGAGAAGACCATTCTGAAAAGGGGTAAAGTCAGCATCCAATGAACGAGAGCTTCTTGTTTGGTAAATTAACTACCAGTAGTACGTAGCTAGATAGACTTATCTATTCGGTTTAAGGAGTTATCGAGAGAGGCCTGTTGCTGTAAAGCTTGAAGAACATTTTACTATGAAAGTCTGACGGCTCGTACCAAATGAAGCTTTAGAATCATTTATTTTGTGATATTTTGTCTGCTTAGACTTCGACGACGCAATGCCGGCCTATCAATGATTTTGAAGCGCTCTGCTGCATCAAGTGGTTTTGTTGCTTTTGCATTCAAACGAATCGCTCAGAGTGATCATGCGGCGGGCATTCCGCGGAGCATGATCAAACGACGATCGTGTCATCCTCGTACTTGACATATACACACTAATTTATATTGGCGATTGGTCGCTTATTTCGCGGAAAAAAGAGACATTTTAAGAAACCACCCACCTCGTTATGTCTGTGGACGGACCAAGGGTCAACAAGCAGTTGTTTTCGTATCTCTGGAGCAGTGGCGTCCTGAACAAGAGTATGGACCTCTTCCTAAAAGGGTTAAGAAATTATTTTAACCTTTGTCCGAAAGTACCGAAAAAGATAAGAATATTGTTTGACTGAAGGTACCATATAACGAATTAACGCGTAATTTTCATGTTGTCGTGATGCTTATATTGTTTTACGAATGTTTGATAATATTTTCATGTATTTCATTGATAAAGTTCAGACTATTCGAGGAACAACGGTTATCTTACCGCTTCATCATTTTCGTAGTCCCTGAATAACCCCAGCATGATCTATATGCGACCTCTAATGATTATACGTCAAAGGACTTCAAAGAAGCCAAACTAAACACGAATTCCTTATTTCTCCATAGCATCATCAGTTCTTGCCCTGTCTATGCACTAGTTCATGCCCTGTCATTTCTGTTCCAGATATTTCCTAAGTAAATCACGCCTATATACGACTATAACAAGAAAAACACAACGGATTCAGTGATCCCAGTATTCCTTGATGAATATCACATTATATCCATTGGTAAGCATTTGTTTACCACTACAAATGCGTTGACTGTACTGTGTTGAGTGAATTAGCCGCTGTGACGTCCACACACACACATCTTAATTTGAACTTTAACTGCCAAAGGAAAAACCAACCCTAATCACATGCTGTTAGGATATAATGCTAGACATGGTAGGGATAGCGTTATTGTATTAAATTCTTTGCAGGGCCTACTCACTCAGTAGAAACCTCCAATTTGAATTATATACATGTGTATGTGTTGTTGTGAGGTCAAAGGATATTAAACATGTTAAAGGCAAGCTCTACCAAACGAAATTTGTCAGAAACTTCCGTATCTAGCTCTCCCAAACATTCTTCTGTGGCGAACGTATCAATAAGTGAATATGAGCGCACCTAAGACAAAATATGTTCAATGCAAGTAAACTGTTAGTGTACACAATTCACATCAAGAAATGTATATGGAATTGTTCAGGCATTTCTTTCGTTTAACTACAAAATGGATATTGCTATTTAGGCTAATGGTCCATGGTTGCTACCCCGTGTGACACTTTCAATGGCCCATGTTTGCTACCCCGCGTCGTGTGACACTTTCAATTGACCACAAACAACTTGATAAACGACCAAAATAAAAGTTATACAAATTTGCATCTTGGAAGTGTTCGATTTTCGACCTGTTTGCGACCTAAACATGCTTAAATGGGAAGGCATGTTCTAAAAAAGCGACGTTTTATTTAATAAATAAAAACAAATAGATAAATGACAAAACATCAACAACTAAATCTGCAATGTCTTTCAAACGGCAGTGTCTGCCGTTTCTAATTAAAAGGCATTGCATATAGATTTGTTGTGTATTAATGTTTTCACCACCTTTTAGGTTCCATCTTCATTTGAATCCCTCAAATTTATAATACATATCAGCCAGACTAATAGTTTTTAAATGATTTGTTTAATACTCTCGTTTTTAAAACTCTTAAAAGACATACCTTTTTAAAGAGGCTGTTAACAATTATATATGGTTTATACATTGTTGTTCAAAGTGTCTTTCTGAATTCTAATGTGATTTTCTATCTCTTGTAAAGCGCCACTGACAATTAATTCTTAAGTGGCGCTATATACAATATTTTTTATCATTATATAATTATTCTTCCTTCGGTCTAAATGATTCTGTTTTTATCAATGAGTGGGGGAATTAGTTCAAACAACATGCATTCCTATTTCCCTTTTTTCCTGACAACAGTTACGAGCCTTATGGATTTACTCTCCTTAAATACCATTTTGATCCTCATTTTTTTATTAATAGAGTAAAGTCCTCATAGCCTTTACATAACTGTCTCAATAAACTAGCAAAATGATCTCGTGCGTTTTGAGATGGTTGTGGAGAGCTAATACTCTAATGGTGAACGAACATCAAAAGGAAAACGAAAAAACACCCCATGTGTTTAAAGAAATCGTTATGAAATACGTTAGCATTATAATTAGGTGATTAAAGATAGGTACAGTCCAATCTATGACTAGTAATGAAGATATGAAAATGCATATTAATAAGATAATTGTCTAGTACACAGAAGAATTTGATTTAAAAAGTTCAAAATATTAAGTACATGTAAGTTCACAAATGTTAAAACAAGACCATTGGGATTTTTATATTTAGAAAAATAAATATCCGATACACTCACTACTCACTCGCTTTCCAACGTAATTGGAGTGAAATCTAACCGTGGCCTGGATATCAAAGGACGATAAGTTGAGATTTGTCGAGTTGAAGTTACTATAGGTGAAGGCATATTTTATGCCATCGAACTTTGTGGATGCCAAAGAACCACAAGAGCTTTTGAGCTCTCGAAAAACCTTTAATAGTTTTTCGGCAAACACAAATTACTATTCACCCCTTCGAGGTTTTTTCGGCAAAATAAAAAAAAACCTTGGAGGTTTGAGAATCGCAAATTTTCATTGAACAGAAAAACCTCTTTAGAATTAAGATTGCAACTTACTGTAACAGCAGATTTAACTGGCAGTTCATCATCCGGAGTAAGAGAAGGCGCACCTTGCAGAATCTCCAAAGCCTCATGGTTCCCTCGATTTAGATTCTCATCAAATGCTGATCGTAAATCCTTGAAAAAAGGTTGCAGGACAGTTGTACAGTTACCCTAAGTTCAATCACCGCATTAATACCAGGCAAAGAGGGTTCGAGAAACTTTGCGATCTCGGAGAAGTGGGTGTAATATGAAAAGTATCTACACTTCACGACAATGAATAACCAAATCAAGGTATATATGTGTCCAAAATGCAATAATGGGAAGGTAGAAGATGAAATACACTTCCTCTGCCATTGCCCCGCCTATCTTACACAGCGGATGAAAATGTACCAATTGATATCAACAACATTTGAAGACTTTGAGGAACTTTCCGACAATGAGAAGATAACAATAATGTTGAACAACTCAAACGTATCAAAGTATGTGGCCAACTGTGGCATCAATGCGCTGGCAATTAGAAACTGTAAATAGAAGACTGTATAAAGTAAACTCTTGGTCCGATCATTATAGGCTAGCACCATGTAGATAACGTGTCTTGTAAGCTTAGATAAGGCTGGCTGCAATTAACAGATGACACTATAATAAACAAATATCCTATACTATACTAATTTTGATGTATATTAATAACATCATGGTTAAAATGATCAGTGGGATCAGTGTGCCAGTGTGTTTAGAGCGTTGGGCTTCTAATCAGGAGGTCGTAGGTTCGACCATCGGACGGTTCAGCACAATTTCATCTTTGTGTCCTTGAGCGAAGCACTTAACCCTTCTAGCTACTCTCCACCATGCATGTGTAAATGGGTACCAGGCTTGCATCCGATCCAGGGGGGAGTAATACTCCTACGGCTACACGCTACGGAATCCTATAAGCTCCAGCCAGATGAGCCGTTCGCGGCTCAGGCAATAGCCCAGCCGACTTAAACTTGCTCGGTACATTCTTTTTGTGCTATGTTCGTACTAATTTGATATCGATTGGTTCAAGTCACTTACCCTATTTCTTTTAAATGGGTCAGCACCCCTGTTGACAAGCATCCTTACAGAAATGAGGGTATGTTGGGACTGTGGCTCTTTCGCGAGCAGGTGGAGCGCTGTTTCCTTCTCAGGTTGGGTGGGGAGATTGACGTCCGCGCCATATTTCAGCAGGATATCTGTAATGCTTTCAGGCTCTTGCCGGAAAACAGCGGCGTGAATTGGTGCCTGACCCTCCTGCAAAAAATGTATTTTATCTGCTAATCTGTTGAATGATATACATCTTGCTACAAAATGGTAAAAACAACTATCCTGACAATTACTCAGAGACGGCCGGTTTGGAACAGAAAGTGACCATATCTCATTATTCCCCAGCACGGAATTCGGTAAGCACTTTCCTTCACACAATTAACAAATTCATTGACGCCATACTATTGATGAAAAAGTTATGAAGGATTTATCTGCCAGTCGGCACTTAAACTCTCCATCAATAATCGGTATCTTCCGACTCGCACTTTCCTTACACATCTTGGAAATGAAGAAATCTGTGAAGTGTTATTTTGCTTACCGATACGCACACGTTGATCAAGTGTGTCTTGTTGTCCAAGATGTCTCGAACCACTCTATACGGGCCCTCGAGACAAGCCTTATATAATACATCCTGCAACAGGTCGTTCAACTTTATTGGCCCTGTCTAGGCATTAATAACATTACGTAACAGTTACAACAAGGCAAACATTTAACTTGAGTACAGGGCCCGATCTTGTCACTAATGCTGGCATTAACTTACATTGGCGTTATCTCCTTTGGTTAAGCCCTTTAGACTTAACGCCGAGTTAAGATAATAACACCAGCGTTAGTGACTAAGCTTGGTTTGAACAACTGGGCCCAGAACTAAACAGATAATGTGGATAATGGAGTACTGAATTTAAGGCATATATAGGGCTACAGAAGTTGTTTATTTCAGCCATATACGAATTTTTTAATCGTGTAATGAACCTGTTCGCCTCAGCGCAACCACCAATCAGACGAAATTGGGGCGGGAGAGTGGCTTATCTTCCATACCCATAGGCATCGGATTCGTTCGGGTCAGCACTCGTTTTTGCGACTAGTCGAATACGGAGGTTTGTCGTATTAATCTCGGTGGTATAGGCTATTAATGAAAAAGGCTTACAGAATTAGTTTATAATCCTATTTCCCCTCCAAGGTAGTATCATTAACCATAATACGCGTATATATGCTGAAGGGAAACGAATTAGCCCCACGATGTTGCATACTATTTACCTCTTCTTCGCCTTCCAACATTGTTACAACTGCTCCTCAATTATACTGAAACACTAACCAAAAATCGCAGCGTATCACCATCTGATGTAGTTAATCCTTCCAAGTGTCCAATAATCTGAATTTGTAGCCAAACAGTCGTTAATGTCGTTAGGCAGCAACACTCTTATACGGGTTTACTCCGGGGATATTTCATCAGGTACCACTCCAGTAAGAAAAAAAGGGTACTGGGTGATATGAAGAAAGACCAGCAAATGCTTTTATCTAAAACTCCATGTACATTTACACTTGGCCTTTCTGTACAAAATTGAAGTAAAAACATTTGCTAGACTATATTCATATCAGCCATTGTATCAAGATATAAGTACCAATCCCTTTTACCAACTGCATATGTATGTGCAATGACATTTTCCCCATGCCTACAGTATGTCGACGGCTATTTACAGGAATCCATATTTTTCTTGTCCAAACCTTACATCGACTAAGGTCAATAATTTCTACTTGGGCTTGCAGGTATGTATTGGATAGTGTGGCCCTTCACCCGGCCTTAATCGAGTACTTTGCATGTGCTATATGTAAGTAAATTGTGCACGGATGTGCATATTATTAATCTATTCATGAGCGGCCGCCGGGCTTAGCTGGGCGCTTTTTCAAATTAACGTCACGGCAGATAATCAAATATGTATTGATCTTTGAAATAAACTTGATTACTAATACGTAGACTTATCACTCAGAGCAAGAGGGACTTCTAGCTGGATATTTTGAAAATGGTGATTAAAATTGCAGTCAGAAAAAAAGTGAAGATAACTTTAAAGAAAGCCGATTTACTTCACTGCACTCAGTCCACTATATCTGCAGTGTCTCATAAACCTCGTTATGCACTATGATAGTTTCCGAGTCAAAAAACAAGATTGTGTCATGGTGATGCCTTTGCGCAATGCACAAGTCTTTAACATTGAACGAATGTACATGGCCATGCACTCTGCACTCCCTCCCTGTAAATGCAGCTGCTTTTTCAGGCTCTAGATAAACTTCTAAATTTGTAAACATTCTGCGTCCCGAGAAATTTTTCAATTGTGTTCAATTATGAGTGCAATGAAGTCAAGCGAACTGCTTCTCGTATTTACACTTTCAGGCCGGTGTTGGGTCACTGCTATTATTAACCATTTGATATTATTTTTTAGAATATCCAGCAAGAGGCCCCGGTATCTCTTAAATTTGAAATGCTAGCATAGATTCTCTCGACTGAAAATCAATCTACTTGCTGCACGTGCATCGAAACTGTTAGCAGAGATACAGACACAGCAAATATATACAGAAGAAAACTCAAAATGAGAACAATTTGTTATTAGCTGTTTATTTTTATACATAAGCATCACATGTGACAAACCAAATTGTGGTGACCGTAATAGTCCCACAATAAAAAATATACACTATCATTTGCATAAGTCTAAGTCCGGCCATCAAATTTTTCATATCTCCAAATTTATCAATTCTAAACGTATAGGATTTTTAGTTGCATTCTTCACAAGGGGTTTTATACAGAATTGGCCATACGTTCATACATTTTTACACCGGTACGTGGTCTTAAGCTTGGTTACAAATGACGCCATATGATATGCAATTCAGTTAACAATTTCAGGATTTTTCACATTATTTTTCACAATAGAGTACATGCCGATATGATCAAAAATATTAGGGAGGACAATCAACCCAGTGGTTCCAGTGTCTTGTAGAAATGAGCCTAGAAGTAAGTCCATAGCACATGCTTTTGGATCAGAAGCAGTGCACTGATGTGCATCGTAATAATCAGCAAGAAGTCTCCCACTTTTATGAGTAAAAAGCATGGCAGGAGTGCAGCATTCAGCAGCTGGTTCATTTATATACAAATGTTTTGAAACGTGGCGAAATTTCAAAATGTTTGCCTGTCCAAAAGAGAGAAACACTAAAAATGCGAAGAGGACAAACAATGCCCAGCAGAGGTAAACCTTTTGAAGTTGACTCCCTCTTCCCCACAACATGCACAAGTTCAGGTATATGAATGTCAAGACAGTCCCAAATATTGCACCAAGGCCGATAAGTTCGGAGTATCTTGCTCTGTGTATAAAACGATATGGATGATAAAATTTGATGAACCCGATTTTGTCTTTCGTATCCTCGGATATACGATGTTTTAATGAATGTGTTATTGTGTGATGCAACACCCAAAAGGCATCAGGTATTGGCACAGCATCATCCTCTAGAAGAAAAATGTAAGAATTGGGATTTAGTTCTAGAGATTTTCTAAGGCAGTATGAATAGTCACTCTGTTCCTTGACATAACGGTTCTGTTGTTCAAGATGTGAAGGAGGTCGCACAAGGAATCTTACAAGTTGTAACAAATGTAAAGAGCGAGAAAGGAAGTTTAATTCCGCATACGTGCGCGGATCTGGGTCCACATTACACAACACTAACCCAAAGAAATTCGAAAGACCAGATCTCTGTTGAAAGTCTCGCAAAAGTTCAAATGTTTTCGCGACAGTCTGTGTGACATATTGTGGATCTGACCCATCAATATCATCTCTTCTGGTAGATATAACAGTAATTATAACATCGACCTGTTCAATATGATTTAAAGCGCTACTCGACGAGAGATAATCCCGATTGGATATTTTTTGTTCCTTCACCCAGTTTTTTGCCACTTTTGCTCTTTCCTCATTCAAGTGCCACTCCTTTTCCCTTTCGTCATGCAAGTCGTCATAACCCCAGTAATACGCAGAATATTTCAATTTGCATAATAAGATGGGGAGGACGATGAGGAAGGTTATGAAGTAAACTGCACCAATGTGAATAAGCATCCGCCGGGAAGATTTTAAAAGTGACACCAACGATGAAACGACATGCACATACATCCTTTCTAAACTTGATAACAACGGCGAAGGTCAGACCTATCATGCATTCGGTGTGGATACTTCACTTCCCAGCACTAGCTGAATGTATAGACGTCCATTTGGGTCATGCTCCATTGTGTGCGACACACTTCCGATAGAAAGCAGAACAATTGAATGCAGAATGTCTCGCGCGTGTGTAGTAGTCTACAGCTGTCACATTCACTAGATCTGTCCTCGTGCACAATCATGACACTTGATGGTACAGCGCCAACGAGCTACATGTACAAGCAACGTACCAATATACAAGAGTCCTTGTGACTATGTACTTACTGGTCATCAGACGCCAGTGCCACCAGTAACACCTGGAAGGAAATAAAACTATCAGTAGGCCTACTTTAGGCTACAGCGGGCGGGGGAAGTCACTGCTGGCCAAAACAAACCTAAATATAGGCACAACGAACAAAATGACTTGTGGTGTCACACCATGCGGTCTTTTGTTTGCTGCTTGTTTGCTGTGGCCAGCAGTGGTCGGCTTCCTCTGCCTACGGCGCCTCTGCCAATAAGGAGGGCACCGTTCTTGGGATGTAGTTCGACCAGCCGTATTTGATGGGTGAGCAACGACATATTAGCATGGATTGGAGCGTTCACCAGTAACCCTTGGTGAAATTACCGAGCGACACCTGGGACGTAAATGCGCCAAAATGCATGATTTCCACGGAGAAATATTACACAAAGCGTCCAGACGTTTGTTTTGGTTATTTTCGTGACTTGCTGCTAAACTTGAGTACCATTACGTATACCGACGTGACATCTTGTTACTCACCGCTGAACTACTGATATTGTCATACAGGATGACCGAGACAATGCGAAATATTTTAAGTGGTGTCTATTTCTTCCTTTATGTGACGCAGCGACGAGTGGTCAATGCCATCCAATGTTCGTGGTGTTTGAGAATGATAGATTAGGGAGGAAGATCAGTTGCTATTTAAACAACTGAAGCCAACATAACTCATATGATTACAAATGTCTAGACGGAAATGAGAAAAAATCCCATTCATTGGTTTTGTGCTTTTATAAAGTATCTTTTGACAGTTCAGAACCTACAGTCAGTCCCATTCGAAAAGGATCGTTTAAAAAAATGATTCAACAGCTGTTGTAAACCAGTTTGAAACCTCAATATCACGACAGAGCCTTTCAAATAAATCTTTAATCTGATCATAAGGACGACGTCCACAAAAGGTGAATATGGAAAATTATGAAGGATGTGTAATTAAAGAGGTGACGTTATTGGTGATACCATAATTGAGTATTTAGTTGATTAGTGTTCATATTGATGCCACGTGATATATGAAAAAATGGCAGTCCGAGTATTTGCGGTTTAAAAAACAACTCTCACTGGCAATTGACGCGATTTGCCCTCCTTGACCCAGAAAAGTAGGTCATACCCTCAATCTTGACATCAATTGATAGTGAGGAAAGTTTTGTCGTCCGGAAATGAAAAACAGGCAATTTAATGCAAGTATCAATTCGTGTCTTGTCCCCCCCCCCCCCCCCCCCCTCCTCAAGGGTACGACACCTTATCACCCTATAACGACATCTTAAGGCTCAAGCATCACCCTTTTTTCACCAATGCTACTTTTTCTTTCGTCAAGACATCACCATCAACAATATATCAGTCATCACCGTCATATAAAGTAACCGAACTAATTTTACTGGGTAAGGCTGTATGTTCGACAAGGCATCGACACATTAGCATCCTTATTCTTTCCAGCTTCGCCAAATTTTCACTAAAGGAAAAATAAATACTACTCAAGCATCGGCAAAGATTAGTGGTGATAGCTTTACCCTTGAGGAGGGGGGTACAAGAAACGAATTGATACTTGCATAAGCGTGGACCTTAACACTTCAAAAGTAGGTCAATTTTTAACAACAGGTAGTCTGTGATGTTAATACCAGCAATAGAAATGTAATTGTTCTAGCTAGAAGCATTTCATGATACATAGCCAAAATAGGTTTTCAAAAAGCGCCATCTATGTGGCTGAGTATAGATAAGTTGAAAATCATCGAAACTGCAGTATGTTGCAAACAAACTATAAAAACATGAAATGCCTTATAGCCTCTCCCTTGAAGCTTTCACGTGAATTGTACGCTGTGGTGCCTGCAGAGAAAGGCATCATGGGAAAAATGTCTGTATTCATTCGATGAAGATCTATATAAATAACTAGTATTGGGCAATTCGCCTAACAGCAAATTGCAGACAATATCCCTGGTGAAAGTATTTTGTCATGTTGAGAAATTAGGTTTGCACCAGGATATAACCAGATAAATCAGAGGCAAATAACCCTGAATAACCAGCTGAATTAGGTTGTGACAGTAGGTGCATCATAAATACTAGAATTAGCGATGGTTCTGGGACTGCAACAACTCAGCATATGGATGGTCAGAATCCAGCAGACAACAAGCAAATGTAATCTGAATCTCAACATCTTTCGTATCTTTTGATGAGTTTTCTGGTCGAGTGAGGGAAACCAGTTGGCCATCTGATATGGCTGGTGGGGATGAAAGCTCCCAATGTTGGGACGACCAATAATACATTGCGTCTCCACAGTATTTATATTATAATACCTCCCTCCATGCACACATGGTTCTGCTGCCAATTTTTTCTTCAAATGATCTAGGTGTCAATCATGCACTTGTGGGTACTGGCACCACGTAGGTAACTTCGGATCTGATCTTAAGTGGCAGGTTTTTGGTGCTTTGTCCTGGTGCTCATTTTTAAGATGACAAAACACTATCACCAGGGATATGGTCTGCAATTGCTGTTAGGAAAGTCACAACCTGGGGACAAAAAATAAATGTGATTTAGACTTCGCATTCCTTTGAAGTGTAGGTTGCAACATCCCAGGCCATTGATGCATGCATGGTCACAACATAGGGGCAACCGGGAATCATGGCAAGGATTTTTACAACCATTCTTTTGAGGTGTAGATTGTGATGTGAGGGAAGTGTCTTGATCTCTACATAAAATTCCTTCGACATGGTGCAACAAACCAGTCCAGTAGATATATACATGGTCATAGCATACGGCATCGAGACAACCAGTATGCAAGGTTACGGCCAGGCCCAAGGGGTATGACCGATCAGCACTAAGAGTAAAAACGTAAAATGCAATAATATCTTTTTAAACTAACTGCCACAGTAGGTTTATTTATTCAGTCTTTTTGAAGTAAAAGTATTACAGTGAAAAGAACGAAATACGGCTGGAATATTATACTGGTTTGTCTTCGGACGGCAAATTCAGCACTGCACCGATGTCAAGGTTAAGACGGTTATACGACTTTGCCTCATCAGCTCCTCGTGGTCAAGGCTCCTATATCCGTGACTGATGCGGTCGCAGAACAGAACAGATGCTGATCATCCCCGTCAGGCTGTAAAACAGAGCGAGGAAATATTTTAACTTCACCAGAAGTTTTATCATTCATTATTCAGACCAACAGACACTGACTACCTGCTAATAGTCTATGAATTTCATTGTCATAATTCAGAACAAACACTTATCACCTTTGCTGACAATATTTTCAGAAAGTGTGTACATTCGTGTGTTCATTTACACTGCACGTGTATACGTGCTTTACTGTACATTTCTACAGGAGTGAGCAGGATGTACAGAAAAACGATCTCCAAAACTGTTGCTTTCAGCACCCGCGACACGTTAAGCGAGGTTTTAGCAATTATTTTCAGTGAAGGTATATCTCATGTGTAGAGTCTGGGTGATTTTGAGACATTCTTAGGTGTTTAAGGCGCACAGTTTGATGAAACTTGCCCGAATTCGTAATTTTTTTGATGAATGTATATCCGCCATTGCGGGGATCTGGAAACTTTCGGATGACAAGTTTGCCTCAAAAGATGGACGTGCTCCCTATAATCACCCAAACTAACAGCGAATATATATTCTTAAGATCCTTTTCTTGACCTCTGATGAGTTAATTTTGTCTGATGCAGTGTTTCAACACAAATTTGAGGGCGATTGCAATCACGAAAAAATCACACTCACCCAGTCTAGAATGCGTAGACGAAATGTCTGTTGGCTCTTCCATGTAGCGGGTATCCTCCCACCTGTTCAGGTCGGACATATCAACGTTGAGCAACTTGCCTAATCGGTAAAAACGCGGGAGGCAGTGCTATTACCGGAACGGTTCAGAACCGGCGATTTTCATCAAAAATCACCCGAAAACTAAAAAAGTAAGCAACGGCTGCAAAAATAAAGTACACGTTGTTCGTTAGCAGGTTATGAAACGTAACCTAACCAAATTTCAGGTCGTTCCGTGCGGCAGTTTCGGAGATACGTGTCGAAAACCACATCCCTCGGGTCCTGGCGATCGGCTCAGTAAAAACAATAGACCATATCCACGGAGTTGTGGATATGGTCTAATTATTACGGACATTCCCGAGTGCTTAGCTTCGGTCTCGGGATCATATATGCGTGTATTTGACCCGTCAGCTACATATACACGCCAAGTTACGTTCGTGAGCCGACATGCTTCAAAACTACTGGAGCATGCCTTGGTATAATTCCTTTCACTCAAATTGTATTCTCGTCAATCTATTCGTAAGATATATGATACAAAAAAAAACTCAAGTAACGAATCACCTTTTCAAGGAAACCTTTATTTCGACGTACTGTTAGCGACCATCAGATAATTCAAACCCTGTAATTATCAATGACATAGTTTATCCAGTCGATGTATTTGGTGACGCGTGTGAAGACGCTGGGTAATCCTGGCTGGTTACAGTAGATCCATCCGAAGCTCACGATACCGACCTGGTAGAATACATTATTCTTTCGACATGTTAGGGGTCCACCAGAGTCGCCCTGAAGAGGAAAAGAAGATAGTTGGGATTGTGTGATGTGCCGATGAAAGTGGATTTTACCACTTCTGATGAAGTTACCTCTTGGAACATAGAAGGAAAACCAGTCGAGTCGATTTTGGAATACATATAATACGAAATGTTCGTTTCGATACCCGGCATGTAAGACTAGGTTTACAAAGGGCTACATATTCGGTGTTCAGTGCGCCAAGAGGAACGAACAAGACCGTATTTATTTGTACACTGTACGCGTCTGAGGTGTATCGTTACGTAAACAGTTGTCGTTGGCAGTTATTCAATAGTGAGGTTTCGCAACCGCCCGGTTAGGCCCTTCGACGACGTTTATCTATTGTTCAGGTAAACTCACACAATAGATAAACGTCGTCGTAGGGCCTAAACGGGTGGTTGCGAAACCTCACTAGTATACATGTACGCGACTACCTTGTACCGTGACAATATGCCGCATCGCGTAGCTCTAAGCTGAGCTCTAAGTAAACCCAGCCTTAGGGTTTAAAATACTTCCGCACTACTCATGACCGTTTGTCTGCAAAGCTTAGAGAGTTACTCCTTGTCGCATTGTTGATTTGACATACCTTACAAGATCCGATATGACCTCTGCCAAAGCACACCATTTCGTCTTTGATGAGATTCGATCCAAGAGCTTCCGTCCAGCCAATGCTACATTCCTTGTTTGGTATTACAGGGCCGTAGACCTGTTGTAGTTGCTGTCGGTCTCCAGTCCCTGGAAATTGTGAGAAAACTCAGCATGGTCAATCACCAGCGCCAGGAGTGAGCTGTAGTGTGGATTTGACGGGCCGGATAAGCTGTCAATACTGTTCAACGCCCATGTCGAAAATGTAGATAAGATCCTTAAATCCTCTTCAGTTTTGTGTACAAGTACTTGTACCTTATAGTCCATTCTTAAGAATATCTTACAGTAGGCAACTTTCTTTTGACCGTCACTTTAACAATTATCTTCCTCATGCATATAAATAGAGTGTCCTATATTATTTGTAAATATCACTAGTCGGAGGCTTTTTCCGACTCATTAATGTCCCTATTCTCTTTCAGGTTTATAGAAATCCGACCTTTAAGTGAACAGCCGGACAATGTCAGAATTTTGTCGGGTAAATCAGGAAAAAGTTAGAGAAACCGTTAAGAAGTCGGAAAAAGCCTCATACTAGTGTACACTTACCGTATGTTTGCCCCCATCCTGTTACCCAACAATCGGGGTGGTCGGCAAATGATTCGTCTATTTCGGGGAGACATACTGGTTTGACGTATTCATTGAACTCCAAGGGCTTGTCAAGACTTAGCAATGCGATGTCATTTGGACTCGTGTCTGTGTACCCATAGACATGGTGCTGAATAAGAGGCAAAAACACTGATGCAAAGAATTTTCTTGACATAGAAATCATGCACCTTCGTATAGTGTATTCGTGTCTTGCCTTTAAAGTTCCCGCCCTATAACCCTAGCTGCTTTAAATCCGGATCCTTACTACACATAATTATGCTCCAACGCACCATGTTTCCTCCTATTCTGTAAAAAATATCTCGTTAATTTTACGGTAAAAAGCGATATGACCGTAAAAAGCGATACGATATTTTCTTGGCAGCCCAGCTGCAAAGAAAAACCGTAAAGTGAAATACGGGAAACCGCATGCCATAATACGTACATGTATGTGGGAAAACTTTTTCTGAATAGCGGTTTACCTAAACCGTAAAATTTACGGGGATCAGAAAATGGCAGAAAACCATAAAACTTACGAGAAAACCTTAAAAATGACGGTTCAGGAGAAATGACCCGTTATCCTGATGGTGTATATCGACTCGGGCTGGGGAGGTTGAAATTAGGGATTTATCACTGATCCTTATACGTCGGATAGAAATATACACAAAGTTCGCGCTCTTTCAACAGTGTTTTATCCGTATATGTATACGGATCCTTAATAAGTCTGTTCTCAACCTCCCTGCCAGAGTCGACGTAGTGAAGTCGAAAACGGATGTTTTATCAATACTTACTATAACAATTTGCGTCACCCGTCTCTCTTGTTCCGTTTCCTCATCATTGTAAATGTGTAACTCACCGGCTCTGATCGATATGGCGGTCGGACTCTGAATGTAGCTGGAAGCGAAATTGGTTACAGCAGATGCATTTACCTATATTTGTACCTCACCTCCGGTACCACTGTCTTCCTTTAGTTTAGGAAGATTAGTGCTAGACGGGCGATGAAAAGTAGCACGGATGAACCTTTTAAATTTTTGATTTTTTTCAAAATCTGGCGGCAAAAAACGACTCTGGCTATATGGTATCCATCAAATGCAACTGTCGTTTCATCCTGCTATGATTGATTCAAACAACTTGCGATAAACAATCTTGTCACAAAAATTAATTCGTACAAGAGATTAGACTTAAACTTACTATTTGACACAATGAGCGGCAGTCAGTATCCAATTTTCATTTAGGATTGAACCGCCACAAAAGTGCCCTCCCACGCCTCCGGTCTGGAGGGAGACCTGCCATGGCCACGCCCCTTTGCTAGCCTGCATGCCGTATGTGATTCGCCACTGGGCAGCTGGATTTTTAGGTTGACCGCAGCCTAAAGGCATTCAAATATAAATTAAAGTGTGCGACAATAAGGGAAAACACAGTTATCTTGAAAGAATGACAAGAATGAATTTATGAACCGCGTTTGCCCAGAAAATCCCAGCCTCCACTATCAGTGCAAGAAAACTAACTGTAAAATTTATCCTTCCTAGCCTAACATTCCATACACGACTTGTGTTACTCCAATGCGATATTTTATTCAGATACTAACGGCTTATTATCATCAATTTCTTAGACTTTCATGTGGCTCTTTCTCTTGACAAACCTGATGATTGTTGAACTTGAACAGTTAGTGCCGAGACATGGCATATTCAGTGAAAAGATGCAAGTCAGCATGGCACAAAAGCAGTTTAGTGTTGTTAGGAGTAATCCGAGGAGATAACATCATCTTCGAAACAGGATCTACAGCATGACTCAAACTTTCCGCTTGTTTCCGCGCCTACCAAAAACTAGTAAGAATATATCGAGTGATATGGCCTGGTACATTAGGAGGAGGAGGTTTTAATATAAACTGACGACTATCATCAATCTATTTCTATAACTACAATCTTACCAGGAAAATTCTTAGTTCCTAAATCCTTGCCAGAGTCCCCTCCTCCATTGGATTCCGTTGGTGTGGTGGTGGTCGTCGTCAACTCAATTTCCTGCTCGGTGGGTTTCGGGCGAGCGGTCGGAGGAGTCTTATCACCGGGAAAGGTCCCATCAGGTCGGACTGGCGGCGGATACGTGGGCGACACGTCGTAACGCGACATCAGACAACAGACTTCGGACTGGGACTCGCACAGTGTCGGATTTTCCGGGACGTATTGGTCACAAGGGTTTGCAGGGTTCTGGCATGTGCCACCGTATAGTTGTCCGCACAGTTCTCTTCCTATTTTATTAATCAAAGAGAATTCAGTGAAGCATAAATACAATAAAATGTTTCTGCGTCACAGACGGTTTTTGTTCTACCTTTATCACATTGGTATCACTTCAAGGGTTTTTTATTACGACGTTGTACAGTGACTTATAACATGTAGTATGATGTAATGACTTTGAGATGACATGAGCCCACATCCTTATTTACCTTCTGCTTCAAAAAGAATGGTATGAAAATGCTATTTTGGGCCTATAGATAAGAGCCAATGTGGTATATGATAGATGAGAAAAATGTTCCTTTATGACGTACACATGTATTAATAGTCGATTTTTATCTATAGTATGGCGTAATGTAATTTATGACGCGGCCACGTGTGTTTTTCTCCTTACCATAACAGCATGTTTCTCCGTTGTCGCAAAGATACGTCTCAGGGTAGTTGTGATCGCATATGGTCCCCCGTGGTAAGCAGGCTCCGCCCGATAGTTCGCACAACTTATTACCGGCAACTACAAATTATTGACTCTTTTAAAATGACATTTAAGATACCTCGAGAGGCCCCGTGATCAAAAGAAACCTACAATTTCTCAAGACATAACTGACCAGTTTGAAGTGAGCTTTCGCTATCCCGTTCCGAGAAACAAACCCATCGAGAATGATCGACCCACGCATGTGTAGGACTTAAAAAATGGTTGGTACATGTGTGTGTTCGCGAAAAACAAACTGGTTCCGTGTATCGATCAGAGCTTGGTAGGCATAATTGCGCTAAATGCACATCTTTACGAAATAAACTGGTTAGGAACGATTCAAAAGTGATTGACAAGCCGAGAGGACATGATGACAACACCAAGAGTGGATTTCAAGACACGAAAACTCCGCACAAGAACCATTCTCGGTGGAGCGGTTCTCAGACGGGATACCGACAACTCACTCGCGTGGCATGGCAAAGCACTAAATGAAAATGCACTGGCGTGTCTGTCTTGAGTACATGATCCATATATTCCAGTATAAAGCTATGTGGTGATGACGCGTTTCTGCCTGGAACCTCGCCGAGTTATCTTTAAAGTGTTAGATACTTGACAATCTCTTGATACGGATTGACTGAGACATGGACTACGGAATACATCACTACATACGTTTTGAATAGAGAACCTTGTCATTATACTGAGTAGAGGGGAAAACATTTGGCGGATACTTGTGTTCTGTATTGCGTAGCTTAAGTGGTAGCTAAACACCTCTAGACATAGTGGGAGTTACTGAGGATAGTCATACAAAATGTTTTGTTTTAAACGTACTCCACTTTTAATAACTTTTCCCAAAATGCAATATGCGGATTCTTTTATCCTGAACCGGCGTTCAGATCGAGCGTATTTGGGTCAAACTTGGCTTCGTTTAGCCCATCGCATAGGGTCGGTGTTGTATTATTACGCAAGGGATCCAATTTATCTCGCGAAAATGTCCTAGTTTTTTGGTTAACGACGAACTAGCTAGCCTACCTACCAGAGTTTGCCAAGGCAAAACACAACAACACCAATACGTCCGACGCCACCATTTTCGTCTTTTATAATAAACCAGGCAAACTATCAAAATTGTATATATAAATGAAATATGCATGTGAGACAGATGGAAGGAATAAAGAATCAATATGTATAAACCTATTTGTTTACAGTCCATGCCAATTCTGACAGATATGCTTCTTCCATCCCATCTCGGTTAATATTGACGATGAGACAAGACATGTGTAACACTTGATGAGCCCATCGGTAAAAAAATATGATATATCAAAAATTTATAGTTGTTATCGGAGGCATTTGTTTTTGACAGCAAGAACCTTAGCTTTCCCCAACACTTTCCAAGGGGAACACTTCCACCGGTTCTGTACAGTGATGTGTTTTTGTCGTCAGAGTCTCTCTGGCTTTTTGGCTAACCGTGGGGGATCAGGTCTATACCATACCGCAGTGTCCGTCGGCCGTCGTCGTCGTCGTCTGTATCCTGTGTAAAAACAGTGGCATGTTTCTTAACCGATAAGCTAAGGCTATGAACTTAAAACTTTGCAGATTACCTATGGCATTGAATTTCGGTCCAATCTGATTCTCGACTTGAACACCAGGGGGCCAGAAATGAAAAGGTTAATAATGCCATAGCTTGCTTATTAAATAATTCCTTTCAATAATATTTTATGGTAGGTAACTGGAGTTACTACCTTGAAATATAACACTGTGTATTCTTTTCTTTATATTGTGTGTTCAGTGGATGCCTTTTCACTTGATGACTTCCAAACATCAGCATACACTTTTAAAAATGAAGGTTTTTGAGCTTTTAGAAAAAACTACATGGTTTTTCAGTCAAAACAAATATGCAGAGTTTTTCATTTCCCTGAAAAAAATCCGCACCGTATAAGGCTTTAAACCCTAAAAACATTTCAAAAGCTCAACACTTTTGTTTCTGATAGTGTAGGCCTGGCGTGCGACGCGACGAGTGGTCAATGCCATTCATTGCTCATGGTGTTGGAGAATGACTGATTGCCAGGGCGAAAAATACACCGATCAATCAAGATGCGTGAGATTCAGTTCTTATTTGAACAACTGAAGCCAACATAGCTCATGCAGATGATAACACACGTCTAGTCGGAAATAAGAAAGGTCCTACCTTTGGTTTTGTGCTTTCATAAAGTATGTATATTGTTAGTTCAGAACTTTAAACCATAAATCAACCCAATTCGAAGGATCGTTTTGAAATAAAATGGATCAACAGCTGTTGTTAACCAGCCTGAAACATCAAAATCATCGGAACCAAGTTATCCACTCAAAAAGCTTAAAAAATCAAAAAGCATATACATGTATGAGCATTGTTTGTTAATTGTAGTCGCTTTATTCATTTATAACCAATAACCAATTGATCCAATCGAGAAACAATACATTATTCAATTAAGGTATTAATATCGAAAGCTAAAAAAATAATTGTAAACTTGTGTAATATTCGTCAATAATTACCGGATAAGATCAGCCGACCTCAGAACAACACTGTATCAGTCAGTCACAATAAGGGAAAATACATCTTCATCATTACCAGCACCTTTATCCAAAAAGCTCACACTGGGGTCGACGCAGATTCTGTAAAATCTGAAATCACTGAATTTCATGGATAATGGCACGGAAGCCTCTACTGGCTCATGATTTAAGTTCAAAATAAATAAACTACCAACTGCTACTTTCGGCGGATCGATTCGCCCTAAATCTACGTAGAAAGTTAACTACTCAAACGGCTTAATACGCATCTCCTTCCTTTCCGAAAAATAGATGGCTTCGGTCTTCGCCTGCAAGCGACAAATCGTGCGCTTAAGTTTCTTGACGTAGCTAAAGATCTCAGGAAAGTTGTGCACTTCGAAGACCTTGCTCTCGTCGCCTGATGTAAGAACGTCCAGCTCCTCATGGCCGCCGTAGTGGAGCCACTCTCCAACCCCTATCGCGATGATTTCGATGAGCGGATGTTCGTTCATGAGTTTCTCGACCTTGAAACATTGAGAAGGACAATTTTATTGGACTATATCAGGGTATGTAAGAATGTTCGGATAATGGTAAGTTCCTGGCCTTCAGGTTGCGACGTTGTCATCACGAGTTCGATTTTGGATGAATAGTTTGAGACGAACACCGCGGAAGCTCTCTGCACAACACTCGTTGGTGAGTTTTCACAAGTCCTCGAAACGCCGACGCAAACACCTGTCCCATTGTTCGTTATCGTGATCAGTACCTCGAACAACGGGCTATAGGCGCTGGCCTCGGCGTTTCGGGGGCTTTGCGAAAACTCCCTAATGACGGAAAACCTGTCACGTAAAGACAATTTGAGCGTAGGCTACATTACAAAATAGTAAAAAATGTGTGACACTTTTATTTTGACACCCAATATAACTAACCTCAAAGGGTGTATCCTCCCTATCGTCAGCAACGCCATCAGTAATGACAATAACAATCTTCGGTGTGTCCTTCCTTGACCCCCTCTCAGGAATGAGCACCTCCTCTCGTGTGACCTGTAGCGCTCTCGCCAGGTAGGTGGAGTAACCGGAGTAGGTGATGTTCTGAAAATAATGACTCAAATTCAGGCCCGTAACTAGCGCTTTGCTTTATGGGGAGTGGGATAAAGAAGGGTTGGGCAACATTTATTCAAATCGGCCGAAAGCTGTATGAAAACACATCTAAAGTGACCATTCGATCAGGGGCGTAGCTAGCGGGAGGGGGGGGGGGGGCGAGACCCTTTCAGCAGTGTGTTAAAAAAGCTTTATTTCTAGGGATAGGAAGCTATCTAAGCTCATGTTATGATCTGACTTACTTGGACGGCGCCGATGACATCTTCCTTCGATTTGTAGTCATCAAGGTAGAAGACTGGGTATGTATACCGCCTATCATCAGCCGAAAACACCACCGCGCTAACCTGGGTGTCATCCGAACCGATCTCCAAGTCGTCCAAGATATTGGCGACGAACTCCTTCTGGCGAGTGAAGTTGACCTCTTTCATGCTGCCAGAACTGTCCATGACGAATACGATGTCCAAGTTAGAAGTGCAATCATCTGAAATGTTGACGGATTTTTATTAGATACATTGTTTATATTCATGTGTTTCGAACAATAATGGAAAGAGTAGTCTTCAGAGGAAATGGAGTTTTCCAAGTATTCATTTATTTACTCCAAAGCTTCACGTTCATCATGTTCCAACAGGACGGTCTGTATATGGTCTTTTCTACATGCCACTACAACAATAATCACACTACACCAAACTGCTTTCGAGGAGCACCGGTCGCCGCGGTTGCGGTCACGGAGTCCGTTCTCGACCACACTGCGCTGTTCGCGAGTGAACTCTAAAAATCAATTAGTAAAAATAGCTACTAGTATTTTGTTATCTGGTAGTTCCTACTGCACCGCCTATAAGAAAGTACATGTAGTTGTTTTAACCATCAAAATAGTAATTATTAACTATTTCAATGGTTATTTTTTACTACTTTTTTTAGCTGGAAAATAACTAACTAATAGTTTCACTACTACATGTATTTCTACTAGTTTCACAATTGGTGCAATAAGAACTAACATATAAGTTGTTATTTACTGATGAATTTCAAGAGTGTGATAGAAAGAGAGAGATGCCCTCTGACGGTGTAGGTTTTCTCTCATGATTCAGTTTTCTCAATAGTGTGCATATTGTGTATAGAGCAAATAATGTCCCGCGTTGTGCTCTGTATTTGAAACAAACCTCGCAACGAATCGCCGCCTGGATCGCTACACATTTTCTTGTTGACCTTGTCTATCCAGTTGTAGTTAAAGTCACCCATCTCGTGGTAGTAACCTTCGTCCCCGATGGCCCTCAAGAGGTCGACATTAATGGGCCAGGGCTCCGGGGCGAGGCCGATTGTGACAATGGTAACGCCCATTCCCCGGAGGAGTTCGGCCTCATCGTAAACCTGAAATTTGACGAGAATAAGTTGAACATCGTCTCAATAAAGGATGCTCGTCCAAAACGCTGAAAGATGTAGACAGCAGAACACATTTTTGAATCTTGGCGATTGCGTTGCTTACCATATTTTCGTCATCATCATAAGTCCAGCCGTCTGTCAGAATCACTGCTACCTTGTTCTTGACACCAGATCGAGCCCCCATTTCCTCTGTCAGCATTTCCGTCCGTAAGACGTTCATGGCAAGTCCGAGAAGCGTGGCCCGGTCGGAGAAAGGCACAATCTAAAAGGCAAGCGAGAAGGTGAGAAAGTCAACACAGGGGATGCAGTTTCCTAAAGGGAGACATTGGAGCGTCAAGCGCTGTTAGCCTATTGCACTCTTAGCAATAAAGGCTTTCGAGCTTTTAAGAAACCTTTTACGAAGTTTTGTCCATCACAAATAAGTACGCCGAAGAAGAAAATCTCTCGGAAGCTCAAAAATCATCATCAGTTAAAAACCTCTAACGGGTGCAAATTTGTGTTTGCCGAAAAGTGGTTTTCAAAAGCTCCCAAATATTCATTTCCAAGAGCGTATAGTTCTGTTTAGGCCCAGGTGACTCAATGGTTTACCTGGTGATGAAAATGTTCGTCGTACGAGCTTGTTCGTCGTAGAGCATGACCACTGCCGTTGTTATTTGAGATAATGGGGATGCTTGTCATTGACTTCGTCACAGCGCAAATTAATCAAGCCAATCTGATTTCTGCTGTAATCTTCCTGCAAATAGCGAGGCTAGGAGATTGGATGTTAGCCCAACTTACGAAATCATCCATAATGGCCGTAATCAACTCAGCCTTGTTGTCGAACGTATTCATCGGGATGACAGTTCCGGTGTCTAACTCGTCGCTAAGCAACAGCACGCCAACTTGGACATCCTCAGGGCCGAGTTTAGGAATCTCCTGTATCGCCTTTTGCATGTGCTGTTTTATTTTCCGGAAGTTGTCATACGTCATGCTGTTGGTTGCATCAATAAGGAAGACCATGTCGATCTTGCAGCCCTTTTTAAACCCTTCACCGCCAGGGGTGACAGGTTTGTCGCCGGAACCTGAAGATAAGGCGTCAATGAAGCGATTCTAGCACCACAATATCAGGTTGTACAAAACATTTTAAAGTCAATTATGATTGCGATGGTGTTAAGTAGAAAATATGGAAAATCAGAAGTAAATAAACTTTTAATACTAAACGATTTTTACTTGCTTTTTGGCGATGTTGATATGAATTATCGGCGACTCCGACTCAGCTTTGAGACTGAGAATTACAGTCATCAAGGAAACAAATCTTAATCTACATGGATATTTCATGTTCTAATCTGGAAATATTGAAGTGGTATTCTAAGTCAGGAGCTGCCGCTCCCTACTGGGAATACAACTTCATTATTACTAGCTGATGTTCGGATATTTCTGTACAAGGAAATGCCAATCATAGTATGAAATTGGTTCAACTGAAAAAGTCTCGAGATGACACAAATTCAGACTCAAAGCTGGGTAAGGAGACGGAGTCGGAAATAGCCTAAAAACCTATCTTTGAACTAAATGGCACTGGTTAATTGGATCTACTATTCAGGATCTCATTCTACGATTATTGGATATATACAATTTAGTGATCGGATATGATTTACTTGCCTTTGTCTCCTAAATCTGAAAATCCCCCGTCGGGTTTTTCTGTTGGAATTCTTGGTCCAATGTCATCCCCGCTTCCATCTGTCGGATCTTTTTTTTCGTTACTACCGCCTTGGGATGGATCCGGTCCTGTATCGCCATCCCCACTGCCTTCTGACATATCAGTTTCTATGTAATCACCATTGCCGTTCATTGGTCCTGAGTTGTCGCCATTTCCATCTGACGGATCTGGTCCTGTGTTATCACCACTACCATCTGACGGATCTGGCCCTGCGTTATCTCCACTGCTTTCTGGTGGATTTGGTCCTGTGTTATCTCCATTGCCATCTGACAGATCTGGTCCTGACTTGTCGCTTTTTCCATCTGATGGATCTGTTGATGTGTTTTTGCCATTGCCATTTGGTGGATCTGGTCCTGAGTGGTCGCCATTTTCATCTGACGGATCTGGTCCTGTGTTATCTCCACTGATGTCTGGTGGATTTGGTCCTGTGTTAGTACCATTGGCGTCTGGTTGATCTGGACCTATATTGTTCCCAATTCCATCTGACGGATCTGGTGTCGTGTTATCTCCATTTCCATCAGACGTATCTGGTCCTGAGTTACCGCCATTGCCATTTGTTGGATTTGGTCCTGTGTTATCTCCATTGCCATTTGGTGGACTTGGTCCTGCGTTATCTCCATTGCCATTTGGTGGACTTGGTCCTGTGTTATCTCCATTGCCATTTGGTGGATCTGGTACTGTGTTATCGCCCTTTCCATCAGTCGGATCTGGTCCTGTGTTATTTCTATTGCCATCTGACGGATCTGGTACTGAATTGTCGCCATTGCTATCAGACGTATCTGGTCCTGTGTTATCTCCATTCCCATCTGGTGGACTTGGTCCTGTGTTATCTCCATTGCCATTTGGTGTGCTTGGTACGGTGTTATCTCCATTGCCATTTGGTGGATCTGGTCCTGTGTTATCGCCCTTTTCATCAGTTGGATCTTGTCCTGTGTTATCGCCATTGCCATTTAACGGGTTTGGCGTTGTGTTGTCGAATGACCAAGGATCAATCCATAGAGGAGATTCTGTTGTGTGAGCTGCATTTTTACTTAGCTCCCCTAGTGGTTTGGTAATACTTTCATATTTGTCATCTTTATTGTCAGCGGAATTTTCTGCTTTTGAAATAGTTTCATCTTGTTTAGCCGGGGTTACCTTTTCAGTGGGAGTTGGTTGGGAAGGAGTCGGTGGAAACCACCCTGGGCGGGGATCTATCCAAAGAGGAGGTTTTTTATGACTCCTACCTTTTTCGACCCACCACTCATCGGCTTGCTCTCGAAGCTCATCTGATTGTGGCCACGGGTCGTCACCTTGAGGGTGCTCCTCGGCCAAGTCGGTCTGCCATTCGTCTGCTTGCGGCCACGCGTCATCACCCTGGGAGCGCTCAACTGCCTTCCACTGCCATTCGTCGGCTTGCGGCGATCTATTCGCAATTTTCTGTTCCCGACGAACTTGCGTTCGCTGTGCTACGGCAGGCAGAAGCAACTCGTCTTCAAGCAGCATATCATCCGCCGCAATCTTTAGTTGTGCGCGCACACTGTTCTTCCTTCCATCCCTCACTCTTGGAGCATAGGCGTACTTTTGATCATAAGCCGGCTCCTTCTCTGGCCCACCTGGGAGCGGCAAGTCTCTAAGTGATAATTGTTTATTCTCTTTCATAGGCTTTGATGAAACCAGTCCCAAGCCTAACAGCAAAAGAATCATATAGGCGTTCATAACGAAAATAATCCAAGCGGCAAAATCGACGGAAAATATGAATGTCAACTCGACATCTGTACACGTTTCTGCGGAGTCCTCCCTCTGTACATCAATAATCCATAATATTGGGCTATTTTTATGTCCACAGTGAACTTGTTTGGCCAAAAGGACAAGGATACACCTCGAACAAATGTATATGTTCGACTTGTAATAAGTTAATGAATAATGTGTTAGAAGGACTATGTGGATATGATATCATTATCAACACTTTCGTAATATGGATTAACGACGAAAGTTAAGACAACCGGGGAATGTCTAAAAGACAAATAAAATTATCTTGCATTAGCTTACATAGAATTATCTGATAGTCATATGTTTATCTGATATGTTGTCTAAAAGTGTTAAAATGGAGAATACGTCCAGTGATCAGAGAACCTATTTTATAGCCAATATATCCAGTTCAGTTAGAGATATAGTCATACAGTTCCGCCTGAGGTTAATTACAACTAAATTATCGTGTTTATATATGGTGTCATTGACATTACAGGGTTTCTCTTCAACGAAAAAGATCACGCGAATTTTAGTTTGATATGCAGAACTTTTCAAAAAGCTTTCACCTGAACTTACAGGAACTATCAGGCGACTGCCGGTATCGCAATAAGCTGACTTCGTTCGAAAACTAAACAATCTCATTCAGTGACGTCAACGCCTGCATCAATTTCTTCCAAACAATTTGCATTGCTACTAAATCAATGATTCAGATGAAGGCAAGGTACAGTGCAAACTCATTCGCGACTTCACCAAGAATGGCGGAAATATCTCAAGTAATAACCCGGGATCGCTCGGGAATTCTTTTCATTCTTTTTAGCATCATTTGTAGCTCTTCACAGCATCTTTTAACCATTGAGTCTGCCAACTTCAAGGAAGTTTCAGGATTCTCGCAAAAATACTGGACACACGAGAAAAAAGCCATGGGATATGTCCGATGTGTCCAGTACTGTTTGCCGCATGATTGGTGCAGAGCTGCGAGTTACGATCGGGCGGACAAACTTTGCCGATTCAGTACGAGCTTCGATCACAACCAACTCATACAGATCAAGGAGGAGTCGAAATGGGTGGTGTACGTTGATTTAGAGGGTAAGTCTGTAGAAACATAACTCATTCCATTTCGTGTAAGGTTCTCAGATACATGTACGGTACACTGCTTTGAAATTCGGAATGTATTTATATTTTTGACTGGATCCGGACTGACTTAGGTTAACCCGGAGACCAGAAGCTATACATTGCGTTGTTTTTTTGGTGGTGCGGGTACTCAAACACAGGAGGACATTCTAGTATGAAGTACTAATGTCTGTTGACATGTTATATTGATACAGATTGTTGCAGCAATTATTCCTGTAATTGCGGGAAATTCTGCCAATTCCTTTCCTGACCAGTCCTTAGTTTTGAATGCGTGGTGGATCACGTTCTAGGCAATTATATAATACACAGGACCTCGTTTTTTGCGCCAGCGTCTTGCTTTTCTATTGAAATATGGACCGCGTGATCGAGTTGCACGTGCGGGGTTAGATTCGACGGAACGACGCCACGACAGAAGAAAGTTTTCAGTCAGGAATGGTTAGGGCGGGCAACGCGCTAATTTTTAGGACTGGTGTGAAACAATCGAAATTCTTACCGCACTGCATACTGAACTTCCAGAGGTATTGCCTCGGTTAGCCTCCGCTCCGCTTTGTCTGGAAGCTAAGCAATGTCAATACATTGAGGGTCAAGCTGACCCCACTGTTGCGCTTGTATGAAGTTCACGCCCGTCGATTGGAGCTGAAATTCCGTCCCAAACCTTCGGCCAACGTACCTCAGTTTTGGGCCTACATTTTAGCGCCAACCTTCTGGTCTCGAATATATTTTTAGTTGTGGTTTCCCACCTTACAGAAAGATTGCCATAACGTCACTGAAAACTATGTTTTTTGTCACAAAAGTGTATTCAACAAACTACATTTGCAGAAGTTTAAGACCACCTATGATTTTCATATCTCCTATTTAGTTACAAAACGCTATGAATGCAACTTAAGATACCAGTAGGCTACTGATCATGAGTCTTTGTTTGTTTTTCACAATGGCAAAAACCTTAAGTTCTAAGAGTGTTATCAAAGGTCAGTCCCTCGCTCTTGACGCAAGGGCCCAACGCGCCGCGTAGCGGCAAAAAAGCGAAGCTGGCGAAACATTTATAACGGGTCACCGTCACTTATTATTGGACTTATAGCGCATTTACGGGGTTGCAACTATTTTGCTTTATAGTGTCACCAGGAAAGAAAAGCATGCAACCTAACGCCGATCTATTTGTATAAAGTGATAATTGGAAGGTATATAGTAGGAAATATCAATAAAATAATCATTCCATTTCGTCTTTTGAGGGCATTTTTGATTGTAAAAAATATATGTGTACGTCACCGTAGTCTCGGCAATGATAATTTTATCAGAGCAGTCTCGCGCAAGTAGAAGTTCTTTACCTGTTAGTTCTTCACTTATTAGTCTCAACGTCTGGCGCAAAGCCAGACGTTTTCCATTACGATTTCACTACGATGTTTGACAAGAAGGAGCAGTGCGCGAGATATGCTAATGAGCAGACTTCCCTCGCTTGAGTTTCTGAAGAATGTTCCATATCGCGCTAAGCTCATCACTACTGATTATGACAGGCGTGCAACGGTAGGTATCTGCTCCCCAACTTCCACCCTAATACGGTACAATAAGTTACCATTTGATGGGAATGGGACAATGCCCTCACTGTGTATGGAGTCATAGGGATAAGAAGACATTATTCATTAGTGTTGGTACAAGTGATTTTGCCCAAAAAGCATGCGCATTCAAAAAACAAAATATGCAAGGTATCACGTACATCACCATGACGACGTGCAGAAAGTGCACTGGCCAGTGCATACCCTATGGCTATGTACTAGCAAACATGGTAAACATGAACAACATCATTATTCATCGGCAGTTCATTTTACTCCGAGCTTTTCCTGAAACATATAGCCATGATGATTAGGCCTACCATGTACCATGACCAATAACATGCACTAGATCATGTAGATGTCAACAAGTTCACATGAACCGTAGGCCCCTATAATCCCGCATGGCGCATGTGGGGCATGCGTCTAAACCAAAGCCCCAAAATCACTTGTTTTGGTCTATTTCAGTTTCACTTGTGTTTCCCCCGTCTCCCAGTCCATAATACATTTACAGTTTACAATCCCCGATCATGGCCCAACAAAAGGTCATCGGTTGACTAAAGGAACACAACTGTTCAATGTATTTATAGTTGAATGCGATCAAACTACGTCTTTTCAATCGTGGATTGTAAATTTAACCCCATGGGCCTAGGGAAGGCCCTATAACAATACTTTCGACACAGTTATTATCTCCGCTGCCTCCACCATGTTACACACAGTGCTCACTGCTGATTCTAAAATGCGCCACCTAGTCAAAACAGGACATATGTTCTTCTAGGAATAGATCTCTTTCCAATATTTCGTCATTCCACTATCGTCATCACCTCATCATACTTTCATTGACATTACAGGCACACATCCACAGAGCACTCTTCAAATCATCTACACAGTGGTTATCCAACTAGGATTATAAAGGTAATTTCTTAGCCCCGCACAGTGGGTTTCAGTCTTGATAAAGGGGCACTATCCAAGATAAAGTTACAAGAAGTAGTCAATAGGGGTCTCTCACCTCTCACTGTATGTCCACACTATTCACGCTTGTACGAGGAATACATTCAATGCTGAATCTAACAACACCCAGTGCCCTTACTCTGTATATTAGTCACTGGAAGATGGCCCATTTCACTCCTTCCTTCTACTTCACCTATAGTCTCATTGCAAACGCCTCAGTTCTATGATATCACATTCACTTTCAGCTGTCATGCAACGCAACAACTGTGCTATCTGCCATCGCACATCAACGAAGAAGTGCAGCCGCCCACATTCCACCTCACGTCTGTCCGACCAGCTGCAATCCTCGAGGACGCCCCACTGTACCACGATTTCACTACGATGTTTGACAAGAAGGAGCAGTGCGCGAGATAGGCTAATGAGCAGACTTCCCTCGCTTGAGTTTCGGAAGAATGTTCCATATCGCGCTAAGCTGACCACTGCTGACCATGACAGGCGTGCATTGGACTGGTACAGGTTGGAATTGAACATTGAATATGCTGGTGGTGACGCTTTCTGATGAGAAGTTGGTCGTGACTGATGCAGTATCCTTGGACTTGTCCACAGCATCGTTCAATCATTGCTCTCTGAGCTGCCTTGATTCTGTACTTACCCAAATACTAAGACCAAACGCCTGTTGACTGTGCTTTAAGAGAGACTGGCGCCATGCCTAGAGATATGACTGACCCCTATTGGCAAATTTGTATGACTTTATCTTGCCTACCTAGCTGCTGCCTATAGTCTCCCTTTAACTGCGGAACACTTCAAAGTCGATAAAATGCCATGTTCCACCTTTTAATGTGTTCAGACCGCCATTTTCAAAATAATCAAGTCAGGACACTGCCTTCTAGTCTCATAATAAATTTTGCTTTCCTCAATAATAACATTTCTTCTTCTTCAATGCTTTCATCATTCCAAACTTCTCCTCCTCGGACTTTTACAGGGGTACAGTCATGGCAATCAAAACCCAAATACTGAGACCAAATGCCTGTTGACTGTGCTTTAAGAGAGACTGGCGCCATGCCTAGTCTCTCTTAAAGCACAGTCAACAGACACCAACCCCCTCAGACTCAGAAACCACAAACGCCCAACCCTTCCTGCTACCTTAATACTTCTGGTTTCAACACATAAGCTTAGAAAAGCATAGCGTTACCTTGAAAGCGTTCAAATCTTGAATGAAAGTATAGCACTTATCTAAGACACCCGATATTGCATTAAAATCATATTTTAGAATACACCGAGAGTCCCTGAATAATTCATTAGTTTAGTCAGTGCTAACATATAGATTTCAGTCAGAGTGCTTTTTGCAATTCGTTGCAGATAGAGAACCATTATGGTAGCTACATGTATCACGATTTCCTTTTATGTTATTACAAGTATCTGACTAACAACTCGGTTGATTTCATTTAGAATGGCCGCTACGGCAGCCATCTTGATTTCTTTTCAGCTCATTAACTTAAAAACTCCTTACCAGACGGTTGCTCTCATTTCATGCTACGAGACAAAGGTTCTTTGTGATAATCACCGCCATTACTTTTTTCAGTACGGCGCCATTACAAGCCATCCTTATTTCGTGGTGCTAATCTTCTCTAAACGGCTGGCTGACTGCCGTGATAGAAATGCGCAATCACGAAAACCAATAACTTGACATGGTTGGTGTTGCCCTCGTTGCAATTGGTGCCAAAATCTTTTCATATTTGAGAGTTATGAATTTTTTTATTTAGAGCTCCGCAGACGTTTCAAATAATTACCTCACATGATTATTTAATTTAAGTGCTAAACTTGACGAATTGGCCATTCAACATGTTCAAAATAACAAATTAAAGCATATTGATTATTTCAATGTTGAATAATGCAGCTGCTGTGCGGCACCCTTGGTTGAGATTTCGTATTTCGGTTTATAACTGTCAAGGAGAACAATACCACCATTTGAATAATCATGAGGTTGGAAGAATTCAGCTAGCTAGCTAAAATCTTTTTTGCTGCGGGTATTCATATTTGCCTTGTATTCAAATTGGATCCAAGCATGCCATAGTATTTTTCATGTTATTGCATTGAAAGCGCCTTTAAGTAATAGTGCCAATATGCATGACAGTGTTTCCCTATGTTGGCTAAACCTCTCCGAATACTAGCGCTTTAAATCCTTGAAACCAGCGCCGTATAGCCATGGCGACATTTCGGCTGCGATCTGAAAGCGGCCCCTGATTGTGTGAGCGCTTAAGACAACAGTGATAGTTTTGCCCACAAGCTCTTTTGAGTAGTTTGTACTATTGACCTATTATATAAGCTTATATTTTGTTCAACCACCACCATTCCCCGAAAGGTGATTGTAGCCCGATCAAGCTGTTAGCTGTCGATTTTTTCTGTGTTCTCAGTCTTCGTCCTAGTCTTGGTCATAGTCCTCGTATGCTGTCGGCAGTCGTAATTTAACCTGGTCACCGAGAAAAAGTTGGTCCTGGATGTAGGTTCCGGATGGTCAAATCGTCTTCCATATAGGGCGGCCATTTTGTCAGTATGTAGTTGAGAGCCATTGGCTCAGTGATGTAGAGACGGTGGTCGTTCTCCTACATACAAAATCCGCTGTGCAGACGTGTTCAGTTGGATATTTTTAGAAAAGAAAATCAAAAATGAATAAACATTAATAATCATAATTTTTTTATGATAACAAAATTACCCGTCGATTAGAACATCACCCGCCTATTGTGACATTACCCGCCTGCGTTGGGATACAGCGGTTCTAAGACTGTATTCGTATGTTTTCAGACAAGGAGGAGCTCGTTTATAAGATATGCGCTGAAAACAACCAGAAGGTTGGGGGGATGTGGTCGGGCAGCACCTTTCATGATACCTCTGAGAGAAGCCAACATTCCCTCACCGGAAAATGTCGAAAACACTACAAGAGTCCCATTGTCGAGAAATGGAAAACATTAGACGTGTACGAGGTTAGTATTCGCAGCACCTTTTCGTATTCGCATCTCTTTTTTCATCTCCAACGAATATCATATTTAGATGTGTGTGTACAAAAGTGTACACGTAATGCATACTTTTCAATACATAAGTGTTGAAGTCTCTTACGATATAATAATAAAACATACAACGTACGTATACCGTAAGCCATTTCAACTTTATTTTAGCTTTTCATGATTTCCACCAGGGAGAAAACTGAAAGAGACGAGTGCTCCCAAATATCCTAATTAAACGATGATGAAAATATTCGTTTTAAAAGCATTACCGCAAGATTAAGCAATGACGTGCACCAACCATGCGGACGGAGGGGGCTGTGGAGGGGGGGGGGCTGTTGAGGGGGTGCGGAGGGGGTTAGGAAGGAGGGGAGTGTGATTTCTCAGCTGTCCACTCTCAGAAGGAAATTGTCGTGATTAGCGTTGGTGATTAACAATTTCAGGTTCGGATAGCCTTTGTACAGAACGGCACACAAACCTCTGTGACATTCAACGGGAGCGGAAGTGATAAGATGAACTGGTTCGCAGCCGAGAGAATGATTAAGTCACCTTGGCCCGACCAGGCCAATATCACTTCAACGAAGATGCACTATCATGAAAAAAGGTAGGTTGCACTTGCATGTCATGAAGAAAGGTAGGTCACATTATCATAGAAGGGAGGGTTGCATTATCTATCATGTAGAAAGGGTGGTCCCACTAGCAGGCCGGGAGACAGGTAGGTGATTATACCATGAAGAAATGTTGGTAAAACTATCATAAAGAAAGGTGAGTTGCACTCTAGTGGGTTGCGCTATCAGGTAGAAAGGTAGGTTGCGTTGTCATGTAGAGAGGTGGCCGCATGATCATGAAGAAATTGGGTTGCACTGCTATCATGTAGAAAGGTTGTGTTCCATTATAATGGTTTGCATTATCAGGTAGAAATGTAGGTTGCACTGTCATATGGAAAGGTGGTTGCACTATCATGAATAAAGGTGAGGTGTACTATCATGAAGAAAGGAAGGTTGCACCATGATGTTGATAATTGACCAGATACACCAAAAAAGGTGAAATCACTAAGAAAGGTGAGATGCACTGTCATGAAGAAAATTCGTTGCAGATGATTGCTGAAACCCTCATTATTAAAAAATGTCGTACTTAGCAGAGCTTTAACAGAATTGTTATATTTTCTCGGGTTTCTCTCAATTGCCTGCATGCATCGATACAAACCCCAGCGGCCGAGTTCGACACCCGCGACCGACCAACCCTACAACTGCTCCAACCATATATCCTCGCTCGAATGCACATTACAAATAGCAAGTTCTTCCATAAATGAAGAGTACTCATACGGTTTCGAATTTAGAAATTTCGATAAATAAAGGATAAATTACGATAAAGAATGGATAAATTTTCGAATTGAATTTGTGATCGTATATTGCAATGGTCGCGAAGTGAGAGTTTGGCCGAGAGGTTGTGAGTTTGAATCCCTCCCAAATCACGTTGTTGATTCAATGCAACATTTGTCGGAGCACTCAGGGATACCGGAAGAATGTTAAGCAGGGCTGACGTTGAGTACCGCTTTAAAAGTGCCGAACTATGATATTTTGGTAACTGTTTCTCGCACTAAGTGCTTATGGCTCATAGGTAGAAGACGGTGGGTCTAATTTTGGAACCAGCGAGCAATACCTCTGTTTATTTTCCTCTAACCATTTTAGGCACAAATACTGGTACGTCAGGGAAAAGGGCGAAAGCTGCCGCACAGAGAAAGGCTGGTTCGCAGTCCTGGACAAAGAGCCCACGAATGCTACAGCCATGTGCGATTGGGAACGCAATAAGGTGAAAAAATCGAAAAAATCATACCCGATGATTCTGTTCAGCAACCGAAATTCGACACCAATGGATAGATTTGGTACGCATAGCCTTCTGCTTTAAAATATCACAGTTGAGTACATTACGTTATTTTGCCAACTTTTTTCGAAGGATAAAAAGAATCCAGGCCCAATACACAAAGCCCGTTCAGGCTCGCACTCGGGCTAAATTCTCATTGTTCTACTGCCTTATCAAAGGGTTAACAGGGCAAATCTTGATAACTTCGACCCGCACGAAACAGCTTGCATGATGCCCGCCTTGTTCGATATTTGAGTACTGCAGCAGCTGCCTATCGCCATATCAAGCTATCGTTCAAGAGATTTGTATGTCACTTTCAATGGAACATAACACAATAAAATTAATTCAATTGATATTACGTTCAAACTATTTTCAACACCTTTGCATGGCAAAAAACGAAATATGCGCATCGGCGCCGCACACCCATCATGCTTGTTGCGCGCAGAAGCGTGGCCATTGAGTAGGCTTATGATTAGCTAAAACACAGCGGAAGGCGAAAAAAGTTCATTTTGGTAATTGGCGAGTGTAGATATTTCGTATCCTAGGATTGCTGGTTTACTGCTTCTAAAACCATGTCCACCCCATTCCCCCTTTAAGAAGGATGTGTTGATGATACATGCATGTCACCATTAACGATCCACATGCTCGTTTTACATCAAGGGAGTGGTGCATACCCCTTGGAGCTATCGACGAGAACCTTTGCAACATATTCATAGTGTTTCGTTTTCCAGTGAAAGAGTGTCAAGACACAGAAACTGGACTCAACTACACTGGCTTCAGGAATGTGCTGCCTGACGGTACTCCCTGCCAGCGATGGGATGCCACCGAGCCACAAAACCCAAGCTTCGAATTCAAGAACATATCTTATTTCCCCAAAGACAGCAGTTTCAAAGAAGTTGGTAACTTTTGCCGGAACCCAGGTGAGGCCGAAGAAAACGGGGTCTGGTGCTACACCATGAATAAACACCAGCGGTGGGACTCGTGTGATGTACCTAAATGCTTGAAAGGTGAGTAATCAAAACCCAAGCACTTTTTGTACAATGATATGAAGTCAAAATTACGAAACACCGATATAATTTCTCACGACCTTCGGTTTCTATACCATTTTTTGGAGAAATTACCCTTATAACGTGATTTTGAGCAGAGATGTCTCAGCAGGGATGTCGTCGTCTGTGAGCATCACCTGGAATGAGTATAGTCCGATAAGGCTCTCCTAATCTGACGAGCAATTTTGGATGGTATTGCAAGTATGCGTTGGAGGCCATTAATTTAGATGGTACGCACAATTTACATTTTTTTAGGTACTATACTTGCCCCTTGATTAGCCCGCGATTTCACCGGCACCTTCGTATGTGTAAACAAAGACCGTGCCAATATCACGCTGCATGATAAAGCAAAATGAAACTCAATATTTGTAGACGTGTAATTTAATAACATTAAAAGCGTTCGAAATCGTTAACCCAGTTGTAATTCAATCCTGAACGCCTCATCTTTTTCATTTTTGGTAAGATACGGCCAAAAAAATAAAATCTTCTTATCAGTCCAGGCCCCTTTACCTGGACGAACGTGTGCACAAATTGGACATCAAACTTGCAAATGCTCTCGTATCGCCGCGTTCGTTGCTTTCCCTTTCCACGGCAGACGTGTGAATACTTCTATTTTGGAGGAAGCGTCTGAGCATTACTTCACCCCCCCCCTCCCCCACCACCAAAAAACTGATCAAAATGATTTAGGCCCGTGTAAAATTTGAGTGCCTATTTTCAAGCGATTGCGAATCTTTCATCACAAACATGAAGAAGACAAAAAGCACATTTTTTGCACTTTGAAAACGTAAACGTTATCGTAAATCGTAAACATGCAACACCACACAGCCATCAGATATTTTTTTTCCCTTCGCAGCAGAGGACGTTATCTACCGACAAAGTGACCTAATCGAAGCAGATTATTTCATCATTCTTGTGAAGAAGAGAACGCTCGTAGAGATTGTTTCGTAATTTGTGGAAAGGACCAGAATGACCATAGAATGACCAGAGTGTACCATCCTCATCCTGAGATCAAGTTATCGTGTTTTTACGTGCTAGTTATTACGCATTTACGTGTTCAATCATCGCGTGATAACGCGATAGTTGTCCGGCTTCGCAAAGCCCAAGAAACGCCAACGAGACCGCCTCGACATATTTATCAGGAGATCGAACAATAGTGTAGGCCTTCACGTTGGCGTTTTGGGACGTCTTGGCACGTAGAGGCTGTCAGCTCTAGGTGGAGAGATGAAAAAAGCGATGAACGTCAGTTTTTAACCGACATTATCTCAAAAAATCTTTACTATCAGATAATAAGCGCAAAACATGTGAAGTTGTTTTTAAATCCAGTTTAAATCAGCAGCGCAGTGGTCATGGAAAGTGAGGTCTGTGTGATCGAAAAACGGGTTCACCATGCTGCTTTATATACCCAATATAGATAGTGTACACTGTATATGGCAGAATCAGATCAAATTTGGGTGAGGTGCACCGTAAACAGAAAAATGACACGTATTTCTTCAGTGGTATAGGCGGAGGCTACGGAGGCATTACCACTGGAATTTCATTCTGAATCTTGAGGGCCATCAGAGATCATGTTGCTAAGGACAAACATAGCACGATTAGGAACAAAGCAAAGTTGTGGAGAGTAGCCAACACGATTTACGAAATGGGTGAAGGAGGCGATTTGGAATCGTCAGACCACCAAAGCTGAGATCGAGACGAGGGGGGGGGGGCGCTACAGACTAAGTCACGTGTGGGATCATTCTGACCGATACGACATCTAGCGGTCTGACGCTGAACTTCCGAAGAGGTATGATGGAACCAGTGATGATTAACATTGATTATGTATAAACTAACACTAGCTTAAAGTTAAACCCGTGCTCTGCACGGTGGTTGAGGGAGCTTATATAAAATAAAGTGTCAGTTTCATTTGTGGTGAAGTTGTTTGGAGCGTTTTTTGCGTACCAGTATCTTGCTGAGAATGTGATGGTGTGCGGAAAATGTCATAGATTGATCTACAGTATTTCTTTGAAGACAACGTTCCGTGTTATGGTTTTGTCCTGTCGTAGTCCTTGGTTGCTGTTGTTGTCGACTTTGACGTATATGTTGTTGAATGTCCTAGCACCGGAGAAGGCGACATAGAGTTGGCCATGTGAGAAGACCGGGCAGGCAGGTATATGCCTAGTCTATTGAATGTTTTTCATTGGGCCTTGCTGGTTGTAATTGAGTAGGCAACGCGAGTCAACGGCAAGTTGGCGTCGGACGGCGCAAGTCTAATCCTGGGTATGAGTGCCCTAACTGCTGAAAACAGCTCTGAGGCTGCCTGGCAGGTCAAGTAACTTACATATTTCCTCATAGGTAGCAGCACTTGCTGATGATGGAGGTGGCCCATTCATAAGGCAAAAATCACGAAAAACAGCATATTCCGATGAAAATTTGGTTTCAAAATATAGCGAATCGTCTTCGGGACGTCCAAATACCCCCAAATAACCCTCAACATGGCCAATTCATTCTGTGGTTCCAGAGGAGATAGAGCAAATTACTCTCCAGACGTCTCAAGTGATAATATATAGATTATGTCGTTAGATATTTCAAGATCAGATAAAAGTATTGGCAGTCATTGGGATCTGATCGGCGGCGGAGAAAGGATACCGACGAAGAACGCCGATAGATCTGCATGTTCATTCAGTGAAACTAGAACGTTTTATACCCTTGGTCCAAGATCAATGATGTCAATGAAGAATTCTCATACCGGAGGAATGAAGCGATATTGAAAGATCTTAAGATATTTAGTGATGTACCTAATATTGGCGACGAGTACATGGCCATAAGGATCGGAAGCATGTGCAATTGGCACTCTAAAGCTATGATTTATGTCGATTCCGATTAACCTCGTTACATTTACCCATACTTTACCGTTAAGGTGCAGGGCAACGTTTACCAACGAGGTGTGCTCATAAGGGGACCACGATCTTGCCGCCCGACTCAACAGTGCCCCCTGCATGTAATCCCAACTTGTCTTCCGACCGACTACACCTATTTGTTTCGGAAATGTATAGGAAATCCGTTGGTGATGTCCACCTTTGTACAAGTCCAAATGCGCCCTGTCTGACATTATTATGCTATCCCCATACCAAGAAGGACACCTATAAGTTAACGCAGTTGAGGTTATTCTAACCCGATTTGTAAAGTAAATCTTGCTGTGATTAGTCATTTTCATGATATCGAATAATAAAATATCATTCCTTTTAGCTGTACTTTCATCCTTTACAAGGATTTTCTTTTCATCTGGTGACACATTAAAACAGCTATACACCTTCGGGTGATAGTCCACAGCGACATCGGATATCTTCTTTCCTTGAGAGCTATAAAGCTTTAAGTCGGTGTTCTTCAACTTCAAAACCCAAATTAAAATGACTTTGTCCTCATAACAAAGAAAATCAGTGAATCGTTCATTACTTTTAAATAGTATTTTCGGTGGGGGCCTTTCCGAATATTTCCTCGGGTGGTAGCCGACAAGGTAGGTTGGTAGTCGATCCCAGCCACCGTGGCCTGCTACTGCACCCAATATGAATAATTCAGGTTTGTGACAGTATTTTAGGGATAATATCTTATATACACCAACAGCCGGTAGCTTTAAGGATTTTTCATATTTATATTGAGCTGAGTTCCGGTCTTGTGCAGATGAAAACACATAGAAAGATAAACGACCTGGTTCTAGAGCTGTGTGTGTGTAGGTGCGCGTGTGTGCGTGGGAGGAGGTATGTATCTCTGGAGGGGGAGGGGGCTTTTACCCCAAGGGATTAGAAGTAACCCAGTAACGGCCGGTTTTGACCGCTTTGCTAACTGATGTAGGCTGAAAGAGAAGGTTTCCCTGCCATGGCCAAGTAGCCAGCTACGTACGGGCCTGTTAAACGAGTGGCGCTTTTTGACTATAAAATGTTTTTTCTCCTCCAATTTTATTGGTAAACTATTTTCTTGAAAGTTTTCGACGTTTTCTAATTTTGTTTAAACTCTTACATGTAGATATAACCAAGAATAAATAAAGTCTTTATGAATTCCTGATCTAATAAGGCCTGTGTGGCCGGCTATGTAAATTATTACATAGGTGACAATAAACAAATATATATATATATAATGTATTATATAGAAAAACGCACTATTTGTTGTTCGTAGCACCCACGCACACACGCACGCGGCCTAGCTGGCGCGGAACACGTCTTCCCGCTACCGGAGTGCACGCAATGTCCACCTTCATGTCACTCCTCTCGAAGCAGCGTGGTCGTAGAAGCAGGATATTTATCAATTCATGGGGTCCACATGGTCCAGTCGGGATTGAAATCAGATCATCATGATAAGTTTTAATTTTACTGGTAATTCGATGATAGGAAACCGTAGAGTGGAAGGTGACCGGGGAGCCGACAGCATACCGACCTCGATAATGGCATTGGTCATTTAAGTCCTGGTGAAATTTCGGTTTATTATGAGATTATAAAACCTTCAGGATGACTATAGAGGAGAACTGTTTCCACTAATGCATAGGCGCCTTATGCACTCGTTAAAGACCCTTTGTATTATTAAGGGCAATATTACTAAGCTTTCGGCTGCTAAATCACCTCCTATTCTAGATAAATAGTTCCCATCAACAAATTGAACAAAAAAAGGAAAAGTTAAAAATTTGACTGAATTATCACGCTTTTCCGATGTTGACTCCGATTTGAACCGATTTAGCCCTCCATGTGTCGATCCTCTCCATGTACCGATGCACTAGTAAGGCACTGCATGGAGCCATGGATCTACGCTGCATGTGACGTCTTACTGTAGACATAGATTTTTCCTTGTTGCTTGGCGATTCGGGGAGAGCCTCAAACAACCTCGATGGTGGATGACGTTGTACTTGCTATTGTTTGAACAACTAATACACTACGTACATTCGTAATCTTTTCTTAACGTGTATGGCAGGCCGGGTGTCCGATGATTAACAAAACCTAATGAACGACCTTTTTCAATATATAACCTTTTTTTCATATAACCTAATTTAAAGGCAGAAAACCAGGTTTCAGAAAACCTAGTTTCTTTGAAAAAATCATGGTTTTCTTCCATAAAACTAGGGTTTATTAGTTTTTTGATCGACGAACGGCTTGCCATAAAATAAGAAATATTGAAAGAAAAAGCGTAATTTGCGAGGCTTCAGCCCCCAAATCTCAGCAAAACAACACTGCACGCCTCAGTGTCCCTGTTGACGAGGTGAACTCAAATTGACGTCGCGGAATTCCGCCCGGAAAGAAATTGGCGCGCTTGGAATTCATTGACCGTTTGGGGGCGAAGATTAACGAAAATCGTATTTTTCTTATGCAAAATTTAAGATCGTCAAAAACATTCAGAAGTTTAGTTTGCTAATGAATCAGGAGAAGAATAAACCTTTTGAAATAAAAAAGCCGCCCATTCCTCTAAAGTTGCACCCAATTTGACGCAGTGCCCTGCTCCAGCAATATGCAATTTCCCTGCAGTTTGAATATAGTGCTCTTTTCATGCTGATTTTCAGGAAAATTGAGGTCCTCCTTAACACTTGCCCCCAAAAACCTAGCAATCAGATGAAACTGGACAGATCACAATTGTATGATACGATTTTATATTGCTCTGGGTCTTTTTCAAGGTTGAAAACCCTGGCTTATATCATTCTTTGTCATAATCCATCGTGTATGATTGGGTGGGTCTGTAACTGTTGCATGTCTCCAAAATTGCTTCAAGCGTTGTGCGTCAACAAGTTAGAATGAAATAATGTATACGCATTATACTTGAAACATTGTTTGTGATCGTCTCCAACTAAACATGCCAACGACGAACGTGGTCTGCGTGAAAAAAATCGAATGAGGTATCTCAAAGGCCACAAATGCCACAATAAGGCCTATCATCCACCTCAATTTGGGAGGTTGAGAACAGCAACTTATCAGAGATCCTTTTACTTATACTAATAAATCTCTGTAGAAAGAGTAACAATTTTGTGTACTTTTCTATCCGTATACATGTTCGTATGAGGATCCGTGATAAGCCCCTGATCTCAACTTCCCTTGCATCATGAGCATGACTAGTTCGTTACGAAAGACCTGCTAGTCCGAGTCGACTGCGTGAAAGCTAAAATTGAAATGCCACACTTACCATCCGTCCGATTTCTTCCCTAAAAGACTCAATGAATCAGTATCAGAAACATTTGGTGCGACATGTATAATTATATTCATGTTAGGTGAATTGGGGCGCCGGGGAGTCCTCGCATCCTCTGGTTACTATTATTATTTATTATTATTATAAACATTTCTATAGCGCCCTATTCATAAAAGCAATGCTCTAAGGCGCTTTACATTTAAAACATTCATTCATCACAGACATAACATACGAAATATAAAAACAAAGCTCCGAAAGTTAAGAATTACAATAATGTTGTCTAAAAAGATGTGTCTTTAAACGACCCTTAAAAGATTGAACACTTGGTGACCCTCTGATCGTTGCCGGCAGTGCATTCCACAGACCAGGAGCAACTTGTCCCAAAGACCTCGAGCCGTATCTTTTAGTGCAAGTCCTTGGCACAGACAAGAGGCCCTGGTCCGCGGAACGCAACTGCCGGTTTGGCACATGCTTTACAATAAGATCATCGAAATACTCTGGTGCATAGCCATTTAAAACCTTGTACGATAAAAGCAGCAGCTTGAACTGTAAACAGCAGCTTGAACTATAAAACCCCAACCCGGCCCAGCTCCAACAGTGTTAAAAAAGAGCTGGTAGAAGAACACATCAATGCTCAATAAGGCTTACTATAATTGTACCGCCCTACCTTACTGGTTTATAAGTGTTGGTGGCAAACCGAGTAATTGCCTGAACCTAAGACTTGTAATGAAATACCCCAATCTCCCAACAAGAACACGGCACTTAATTTCTGCGGAGCTGAAATGAAATATTCCAATCTCCCAATGAAAAGACGGCGTTTCATTTCTGCGGTGCTGAACAGTACGCTAGGTACGTACCTCTCCCACAGTTTGGCACAAGATTTCAGGAATACCAACGGCGAGGCTTGGAGATTGGAAAGACTCCAGCGTGCATGTAGGTCTCAAATCAAATCAGAATCAAATCAAATTTATTTAACTGATACATAGGCCATCGGTGACATTAGATGACATAATACGTAGGTAGAGACGAAGAGAAGGACTCTCTGGCACTTTCAGGTCATCCAATAACTTTGGTAACCAAAAGAGAGGCGCCAGCTTTGACAGTACCCAGATCCCAGAAATGGTAAAAAATTTGACAAAAGGAATTGTTTTTTGTGGGATTTTCTGTCACATGAGGTGACCTTCATGAGATAGTCAGATATACATGTACTGGTATGACTGTGGCTCTCGAAAAAACCTGTAACTGTACCACGGCTTTGTTTAAGCTCTGGCACGGACGTTAAACAAAGGAAATTTGCAGTCGGCATCATCTGCACATAAAAACTCTGACAATCCACCGTGGACAATGACGTTAAAGAAAATAGTACTTGGGACAGTTTAACCTCATTCGTATATACGTGAAGAACTTTATGTTACGGGGGGGGGGGGGGGGTCGTATCCACTTGCTAGTGAGTCTATAGTCATTTGACGTCATCTTAAACGCCATTTAAACGCTTCAAAAAGTAGTATCAGTTGCGTTGGAATAAGATTTCAAGTAGAGCAGATCCTTACAGGAGATGTTAAAACTGACAAAATCCAAAGCCCTGTGGCGATGAATGCACACTAGCGAATGTGCATTGCAAAGCTTCCTGAAGGGACAAAGGGCGAATAACTCTTCGATTGCTCTTACCCCCTTTATCCAGATTCTGTGACTTCCTCCAGCATTACTCTCGTTTTTCGGCCCTGTCGTATAGGCATGTAACTCACATGTTCGGCTAAGCGAGTTGTAGAGAAAACTAGGCGACATCCACTCCTTGGAGTTGAAGCTGCCACATTGTAACAAAGAGCACGCAAACAACCGGCCGAAACATCGTCGGGAATAACTGGGTTTGACTTTTAAAAAGCGTTCGGGGACGATATTCGCATTACATGTACATGAAGAGATTACAATTAAGAAATGAAGTAAGGTTGGGTGACAAACAAGTGAAATCATAATTGCGAGCTGAAACTATTCACACGATAACTTTGTCAAAGATGTATATTCACGTGTACATGTCTGTACCGCGACTATTGATTGACAAATCATTAACGGGACGGGATATTTTCAGAAATCTCACAGCTTTTAAACGTTATGATTTAGCCTTTATTCATCTTTAGTATTTGTCTCTCAAAGTGTCACCCTAATCCCAGCACAAGAATTGTTTAAGCGCCCTCTAGAATGCACTTAGTATCAGCCGGTTATTTTATCGCGATGCCATTTGATCAATGTCATCCTATTCTAAGCTCCCTGCAGGATGAGGTCACAGCGTCATTAGTCTGGGAGCCAACTGCCAGTTTTTCCCTTAACCTTTCAGTGTTGTATTAAGTTTTTTTACTGTTGATTTTGGTAGCTGAAAGTCTCTACTTTCAGAAACTGCTTGATGACAAGTTGTCACCTTTGAGCAATTTGTGAAATTCAAGATCGCGTCCAAGATGGCCGCCACTACATATAACAGATCATAACTCGCTCCCTATTCACCTCAGGAAGCTGATTTTTGTCTCTATACCTAGGGTTTTTGGGTCAAGCTATCCATTAGAACTGAGTATTATGCTAAAATCCTGTTACATAATTGTATCTGCCAAGATGGCCGCCGTAACACTAAAATTGGTCTATCTCCTCAACCATGAGATCAGTCGTGAAGGTGTCTATCACTGGGTATTTTGGGGACACATCTATCTTCATCAAATCCAAGTTCGCTTACTGATCATGTCGTCTAGAAACATTAATGCATCGCGAAATTGATCCGTTCATGGATCGAGACGATCTCCATCTGGAGCTAATTTTTCATTCATCGGTCGAGCTCTCATCAGTAAAACGTGATTATTGCTACTTTTAGCTGGAAACTACTGCTATAGTTATCCGACAATATCACCAACAGTGTCATTATTCCTTTCGTCGAGAATGCCATTCACTTACGAGGGGATCTTAGCCACGCAGTGACCGATGAGTTTCTAATCAATGTGGTATTCCCTATTTTTCACTCCTCAAATAAGAAAAGACAGGTTGCTGGTTTGTTGGAGACTATAATAGTCTCCGTCGAACACAAATATTTGTAGCCGATGATTTAGGTTCGTGTCAGTAAAAATATACAAAATTGAAGGATTCTTGAATTAAAAAGGACTCTTAAATCTTCATGAATGTGAAGTTAGAGTTATATTTCGCCTCTCCACCACGAGAATTGCCAGTTATCTTCCTTCTAATCAGAGATGCTATATTCTTCCCAAATGCACAACGGATTTTTTTTTTTCATCCAAAATTACGATCAACAGCAGCGAAAATACACAATAGGATTTGCGTTGACGCCTCTTTTCGATGTTATCACAATTATCAAGACATGCAGCAAACAATACGGACACCAAAGTCATTAAGGTTTAAAAGTGACAAAAATACCGGACGACTTCTGAGTATTGCTTTCGAAAATAACAGGATGTACATTTTGTATCATCCTAGGAGGTATAAGAGTCGAGCCAAACCAAAAACAATTCTGTGTTCACAACAATATCTTTGTCCGTGCCGCACCTCTCACCACAACTGTCCAATGTGAATTACAGTGATACTCGATCGAAATTAAATGGCACCTTATAAAACTAACTGTTTAATGTTTGAAAACAATTGAGACAGAAAAGAAAATCAATATGTTGGACAGGCTTCATCATCGTTTCCTAGGAGAAATTGATTTTTATTGATTTTGCTGCTTATCATTGAGACTGCATGCGTAGAACTAGGTCAGTACGTGTATTTCCCAAAATTTAAATTCTCCAGAATATTCAACTATTTTGGAGATTTTTTTACATGAAACCTGTAAAAAAGACGCCATTGCGAGATCATTCGAACTCCTGTCAGTGCGTCGAAAATACATCATAAAGGGAGGTTGAGAGCAGCGACTTATCAAGGATCCTTATGCGTATACGGATAAAACCCTGTAGAAAGAGGGAGAATTTTGTGTACATTTCTATCCGTATACGTTTAAGGATCCATGATAAGTCCTTTATCTCAGCCTCGGCGAATCACGAATGATGTCCTTGGTTTAAAAATATTTCCCTTGTCTATGCCATCTGGTGACCCCTAGTCAGCCGATCATATATGGATTTATTTGGTGATTACAGGCACACTATGATCAGAAGAAATGTCAATCTATATTTCAAATTCTAAAACAATTGGGTTTAGAATGAACAGCACATTAGAGTGTAAATGCACTATGCACCAATGAAGCTTCGTTTTGAATTCATGAGTTATGGTTTAAGGAATTGAACCCGAGGCGGAGGACCTTGGTTGAGTTACCAAGACACTCGAGGGTGGAGCTAAAATACAGTCCAAACCCGAGCCGACAGGCGAGGGTTTGGACGAAATTTTAGCTCCACCCGAGAGTGTCTTGGTAACTCAACCAAGGTCCGAAGCCGAGGGTTCAATTTCTATTCTAAAATACCTCAAACTTAAAAAGATAGGCCACGAAAATAACTTGAATATGTGCGAATTTGGCAAATTCCATCCATCGCCTGCCCGGAGCGCCGGTAGCGCCGTTGTTTACATTATGTTACGGCATCGCGTATAGGAAGTCCGCATCGGCTCGCTCAAGTGATGCTAAAATCCGCGCAAATGGGCTATTTGGAGCGTTTTTCTCAGCAAATATATGTAGTGCTCATTAAAAAACTTAGGGTGGTTGATGCTTCCTTGGCTGATTTGTGTTTGAAGCAGTGTTTTGAGAGCCTCAAACTTCTGAAGTGAGCTGTGTGCATGGTTTCCACATTTTAGTGCAACCCGAGGGAACTTTGGTAGAGCATCTTGGTTGCGTGTCCAAAACACTCCACTCTCAGAACGAGGCTTATGCATTTTCCATTTAAAAGTTGACTTTACGGTACCAAGGTATTTTAGAATAGGCAACCATAACCGCTTGGATTGGTGCAAAAAGTGGAAGCATTTCCAAGGTATTTAAAACCACATTATTCGTTACTGTCGGTATTGATTGTCTCACCAAAACAACGAGGGTGTGGCTAAAATATTGCTCGCGGTTTTGGTGAGACAACCAATAACTCCAGTTCGGTATCAATTCCTTAAACTTTGATTTGAGTCGATTCTGGTAACATTCGCACATCCTTTGTCATTTTGGTGCAGCACCTTTATACCTTTGAATAGCCATAACTCGGTTGTTCTTTTTTATCCTTATAAGTTGAGGGCTACATATGTACGGAGTTTCAATCCAGTAGTTACGAAACATGCTACCATCGGCTTTTTACGCTATTCGACCTCTGTGACCATTAAAAGTATGTCAAATCAAAAACCTGTGTGATGTGTCATGTATCGTCATAATGTATCCTTGATAAAAATTAGGTGATGATCGACCCCTTAATTAGGGATATATAGCACATTTTGTGTTTTCGGTTCTAGCCACCTGGTGGCAAAATCAGGAATCGAACCGGATCGAAATTTGTTCTCCCATGTGTCATTGCTAGGGAAACATATGTACAAAGTTTCAAGTCGATAGCTCCAGCAGTTACAAAACGTGCCTTGCTAACTGACGCCGACGACGACGACGACGACGGACGACGAGCTCTATTGTTTCAGGTATTTGTCAAATGACCTAAAAGTCGGTTCCGGAAAACTCCTCCGCAACTGCTTGGCGGAGAGCACTGCCACTTTCAGGGATGATATAGGTGATCATATGGGTTCGATTTTGTTTAGTTACGTGACTAGATTGCATATCAATGAGCTCTTTTGTTTCTCACCTCGTTAGCTCGCAGCTTACTTATCGCCACGCAATTTTCGGGCCGATTTTCCGGAAAAGTCCGAGTGGTGGTCTCACAGGCCAGTCGGTGCGAGTTCCACCCCTCCCCCGTTATATAACGTTCTTCTGATGCGGGCTGTTTCTACGAGAATGGGCCTTTCCTGTTTCAAGTACTTTTTCCATTTACGTCAATGTCATAGTTTCCATGTGCTGATGGTGCGTCAGCTCATGACTGAAAATTCCCCTTCACCCCAACATATGAGCACGCTCCTTTTTGACTGCTTTTCAACCATTTGTGTGATCTGGGCGTTGTCAAAGCTCGCGCCCCCATTTGGTCACAAAAGTTATTGGATGCCTAGAAATTGCCACAGGGTCCTTCTCTAGGTCTCTACCTATACATAACAGTCATGGGGCAGTTTGTCGTAACGTCCGGCGGGATCCACCGCAGTGGCTAGTGAAACTATGCCCGAGTCTTATATTACATAGCCACAGGTTAAGGTAATCACTCGGATGTATTTAAACCAGTAAGGTAAGGTGGTACACTCATAGCCCAGGTACAATATAGCCGCAGTGTGCATTGATGTGTACTGCAAGCTAATTTCAACACTATAGGGGCTATAATAGTACTGCGGCTATACCTGTACCACGTTACCGTCCTCCTTGTCTTCAGCACACTGTCGTCAAAACACCAAAACACTTCTCAAACCATCATTATCTTATATTATGCTACCAAATGTTCTTGGCCAATAGCGTAACTCGATTCACATCATGTGATTTCAAGTCATCACATCGTATCGGATCCAAAAAAGCAATAACGGATCCAAAAAAATGTCGTAACGGATCCTTGTTTACATTTTGTATATTTCATTAAAAACAAATTGTTTCATTATTTTCCTTTGGATTGATTTCTTTGCCAAGACATTTGGTTGCTAGCAAATAGTGGATGTTTAAGGTCGTCCAATATGGAATTTTGCTGGACTCAGAAATGTCATGGCGGACGAGGCTTCGTCCGCCATGACATTTCTTCGTCCATCAAAATTCCATATCGGACTCCCAAACATCCACTATTAATTTGTATAATATTTCTAGAAACCAATTTTTAACGAGCCCGGTTTGTTTTTAATCCGCCGCCCAGTTCGAAATCGGACGGATGGTAAGCGTGGCATTTGAAGTTTACCTTTCATGTTCTCATCCAGGACTAAAAAGTTGGAGATTTTCAATGGCCGCAGCACCAAATATTTTTCGCAACGTCCCAGTCATCTCGGATGGTACATGTCAGCCTAATTGTGGCATTTGCGGCATTATGATTCCAAATTCGATTATTTGCAAGCACTGTACAGAGTGAGTCAATAAAAACTATACACTTTTTAAAGTCCCATTGTTTTATGGTGCAGCAATATATACAATATTTTTTCACATGTACTTTGGCAGTGTGTTGGCGCAAGTCAGATTTCACCTGAGCCCTTTAACTGTCACTTGTGCAGACATGCATAAACCTAAAGAAGTGCAACTGGTGCCGAGAGAAGAAGGAAGAGTTGCTGCCAAGTACATGTGAACAAATATTGTATGTGTGCTGTACCATAAGACAATGGGGCTTTAAAATAGTATCTAGCTTTTATTGACTCACTCTGCATACTATTTAACTAAGGTTGGCCGTTGGATTAGGCTGGCTGTGATTGTAACAGATGACACTTTAATAAACAAATACCGGCTATTTACAAATCATGCCAACGACCTTGGATCGGCATGTTTACAAATGCCGTCGGCGTCAGTAAATTACATGTAAGAAATCCAACGCGATTGTTGTCCTGTAACATGCACGTTTCATAATCGGAAACTGGCCTGTATGCACTCGAAAACGTTTTGGAGGAGACCTGCAATTTGCTTATGAGCATGTCGTTGATTTTGAGGATCAAGTCGTGTGTTGGCGATTGTTTTGGGGTAGGCATATGTCTGATCAAATTCCCGCGAAAATCTGTAATGACTGCATCGACAATCTTGTCATTTTCTGGTATGATGTGACATTCCGGCGGGATTCGAATAGAATCTGTGAGCATGGTGGGACTATGTAGTTGCCGTTATATTGTATATACTTGAGTTGTCCGCTTCGAAGTTGTAGTGACCACTTGGCGCATATCTTGCTGATGGTCGAGGCTGGGAATCTATATATCATTAGTTTCTTAAACTAGCAACAGGCGGCGCGCGCGTGTCATGTCGGCCTGGCTTTGTCTTTTTTTTCGTCTTAAAAGTAAAATTTATCTGGTTTTATGGGCACTTATGCATTTTAAACGTAGTCGAAATCCATCCTCAAATTCAATGTAACAGTACGTATCAAGTAAAAAAAATTGTGCGATCAGAACAGCCATATTTTGCAAGAATTCCCAGAACTGCTAGGGGACTCAGGTGCCAGGCTAAGATGGCAGCACCGTCTATTACTTTTAGCATGTTACCCTAAACACAAAAAACACAGTCTGCGCGGAAAATATGGATTGGGAACGAAGCTGAATGGCTTCACGGGTAAAATCTACATGCACATACAAAAGAATTAGGAGACTACATCCAGCGGTTATGTCGGTGCTAGACTTGTACCAGTTCTAGACGAGGTTGTTTTCAGGCTCCAGTAGGACCTAATCCAAATCAGTCAAACGGTCACAGATGAGACATAACTGTGATTCTCCCTGGAATTCAACAGGCGGTATCTTTCAACTGATACTGGTACTCTAACATCGTAAGCGTAGGGTTTTTTTCAATCATGTTGTGTTAAAAAGCGCAACGTACGCGCAAGTTGCGCGCCAATAACGCACCAATGACGCACCAATGACGCGCTTATCTCTCTATGTTTCGCGTCAATTACGCTCGACTTACGCACGACCTACCCGCGTTAATGAGGCCATGGCGATTTAGCGGATCCTGCGGATTCTGCGGAACCTGCAGAATCTGGGCGGAATCAGCATAAAAACAGTACGAGAATATCGATATTATGATAAATTATCCTTATAATAAATATTTGTAATATTCCATAACTGTTAAATTATTCCATAACTGCTAAGATTATCAAGCATTTCAGAAAAACACCAACATGCATGAATAAAATGTCTGCATTCTATTCTGACGATTTCCACATTGGCCGTGATCTATAGGCTAACCCAGGCCGAGCTGGTAGGCTGAGTTGGTAATAGGCCGAGTCTAGTTGGCCCGTAATCTTGTAAGTCGTTACGCACCCGAAAAAGACACGTCATTTTCGCTCATTCGTTAATTTGTTAATATCGTGGTATTTCATTGCATTTTAGATGTAAGGCCTTAGTCAGAAATTAATGTAGGCCTATGATCAGGTCTTGAGAGCTTATTATGGCACATGGGCCTACTCGTGGACTTTTTTATATTCATTTGGATGGAATGCCAATGCCAATATCAATCATATAGCCTAGGGCCTACTACTGTACAGTGTACATGATGTACATTGCATGCACATGGACGGTGTAACATCTATCAGTGTTCCCCATGTGTCAGTGTCTCCCCTATTGATAACCTGTTAACGAACAATGCCAGAAAGACTCAACCATTCTAGTTCTGATCCTATTGTAGGGGAACCATCACACACGGTAGCACTCACATGCAATGTGTTTTCTTCTTGGCAGGAAAATAAATAGGTCTACTTCATTAAGAAGGTTTGTTTGTGGCTTTAAAAAAAAAATTCCCACTTGAATTCAGATGTGACTACTGGATGATTATAGTAGTATTAACCAACACTGCATGAGTGATGAAAGAAACCAGGAAATGAACAGTGACAACGAAACAACATTGTCTTCTTAAAAATTGACCAACATGCTCTTTTGGATTGCCTACACGCCAAATGTATTTGACCGGTGTAGAAGTTTAAAATGTCCCAGGATAGAAGGTCCGGGAAATAAAGGGTTCTATAATGCGCTTCAATCTCTGAGCTATTGACGGTTAGGGCCTCTATGATAGAACCATATTGCAGAATACAATAGGGACGGACACTTTTTCCAGGAGGACATTTTAAACTTCTACACTGGCCTGGTTGACACGTCTCTCTTTATTTTACAACATCGCAAAATTGTGCACGAGCAACATACGATTGCCTTGATGATCCATCATAAGTTAAGATATTCAAGTCACATGATGACTGATGATGTCCAGGACTCCCAGATGACAAATCAGTTTAAACAGAGAATTTCCCACTCTCATGATAATAAATAAAATATTTTTCGAAAACGTCCACCCGATTCAATCATCCCACTCTTGATGACCAAACAGCCAGCAAGATCATGCGATGACAGGTGACAAGCCCGAGATCCTGGCAACGATCCTTAAAACCACCCCAAGTCCCAGGAGGCGAAACGACTAATTTTTGGGTAGAGTGACTCTCGGAGCGGCCACCTTCAGCGCCACCACGTGGGGCCTAATGGTATTAGGCTAAGTTTGGGGGCGAAAAGGCTGGGGCGAAAAGGCTGGGGGCGAAAACGTCAGGGAGCGAAACGACCGGATACCCATAACATAGAAAATCCGCTGCAGACCAGCTTCCGCAGATTCCGCAGGTTCCGCAGAAACCGCAGGATCCGCTAAATCGCCATCGCCCGTTAATGACGCGCAAATGACGCAAATTTAGGGCTGACAAAATTGTGATTTGGACAGCAGCTTGCTCATTTTATGCCCTTGAGGTTTTTCTTCATTGTCGTGTTCACGTTTACGTTTAGTTGGTTTCTCTGGAAGAAAAATCAGTAATCTTTCGGATCACCCAGTGAAATAGAGATATGCTCAGCCCTTCAATGAAACGAAATCATACAGTTATATGAAAACTGACCAAATACAGCCTTTAACTGACAGCCTTACAAATAGGATGAGTGCAAGTATGAGATGATTATATAATTCGAACGCAGAAGAAGATGGTGATTCCAGACACACATGACCTACGCACACAAGCTGAAATTCAAACTCACAAATGAACTTCATTCGTCCCCTTTCTGTCAGTATTTGCTTCATAAAGCCCGGTGTGCAAGGGATAGTAGTCCTAGGGCTGATAGTCCGTGTAACAATAGCCCGCATTGCTAAATGTTTTGGTTAGGGTCAGCGGTACAATAGATCATACTGCTTAATTGGTCAAATACAATGCTACCGGACTATGACTGCAGGGGGACTATATCCGCTGTCACACCGGTCTACACTTGCAAACATGACCCAACAATTGTTGGCCAACATCGTGTTGGGCCTTGTTTGCAGAGGCATGTGGTGACCAAGTTGGGAAATTACAGGATTAAATCTTTTCGAGGTGTCCCATAATCTTGCCAGTGTGGTTGACACATGCAAAGATTATCGTTGCAAAGGTAGATCAACAAATGGACATCACTCTTTCAACAAGATCCATGAGAATCACCAGGAGGTGGGTGCATCAGGTTGTATCTTTGCCGTATTTAAAGCTCAGCCTGAGAAGGAGCAGTCACTCTCATAAATATCTGCATAGTGTGCATGACGGTTCATAGACATATCCACGACACCACCCTCCTAGTAGGTAAGTAGTCTTTTGATCAACGATATATTTTTTCTTGCATGCTCAAAAAATGTTGCAAGCCTCCCACTTTGTTCAATGATAGCTATATAGGTACCAATCAATTCTGAGAGTTAAAAGGGACGCTATATACTTTGCAACCTGCATCTGACACATGAAGCATGGGCATCTGAGGAGCTTAACCCGAGTTCTGGCGTATCCTTCTTCAACCTGTATCTTTATAATGACCTCAGCCACTGAAACATCACTTTCACCACACGTATACCCATTACAGCAGAAAACTTCTGCCAACGCGGAAAATGTGTGGGTTTTCACAACACGAGGTGGCCGAACCAGCTTAACTGCCAAATTCATTGGCCGGCAAGCCACCAGATCGTGAAACCCGAGTTTCTCACCCATTACAGTAAAAGTTTCAAAAGCATAAAAGAATCTTTTATGAGTAATTAGTGTCATTGAATTGTGTTTGTGATAGAGGTGGCTTAGAAAACTCCTCTGTAGAGAAAAAGAGAATGGTTTAAGTAAAGAGACAAACACAGAAAGAAAATATCACACTGTCCGAAACTCCACAACCTGCTAGGATCTGAATGAAAGGGAGTGAATTACGCACAATGTAGGTAAAATGGGGGTATTTGTAGCCAAGGTCTAATGGATGTTTATGATTCATATTCCGGTAACCATGGAATTATTGAGCCAACCCAAGCATGGATATGAAAGAGGTGACTCTCGAGTATCACGACATAAATAGTTTTTAATTATGCAACAAGCTATGAAAGAGCTTTGGCTGTAAGCAGTAAGCAAATCAGACACATGCACAAAAAAAGTTGGGATCGAACTTTATACAAGTATGAATTTTCCACACTAATATGAATTGATATATTTGAAACTAGGTTCAGACGATCAGTATTAAAGCTCTGTACACACTGACAACATTTTGGGAAACATGTTGGCCAACATGTTGTCCAGGTGCGATGTTATCGAAAATGTTGGCAGTGTGTACAGTTCGGAAACATTCGGTAACATGTTGGCCAAATGTTGCTCAAATGTTGTCGAAATAATACAAAATCAATTTTGTTGCCGAGATGCTAATGATGTTGTCGAGTTTTATCCAATCAGAAATAGGCCACAAATCACATGATCTACCTTAAGCCATGTGATCTAGTCAAAATGGCAGCCTCAAGCAAGGAATGGTTACTGAGTGAAGTTGAACAACTTATTGCAGTATGGGAAAGTTGTTGTGCCTGTTTATGGGATGTAACATCCAGGGAATATAAAGTCAAGAACAAAAAGAAAGCTGCTATTCTAGAAATAGCTACAAAATTTGCCCCATGCTGGTGTCTCATATAAATCCATGGTCTTGTCCACATTCTTTTCTCATCTTTACGTCTTCTTCGCCGTCTTTCAATCAGGATACGTAGAATTATGGCAGAGCCACCGACAATACATCTTCTTCTCTTGGAATCTTCCATTGTTTATGAATTTCCCTCCAAAATATTCCCTCAAAAATCCTCATTTCTCGGAAACATTCGACAACAAGTTGCCCAACATGTTGTCAAATGTTGTCATGTGTATACAGGGCCAAATTTTCGATAACATCGCACCTGGACAACATGTTGGCCAACATGTTTCCCAAAATGTTGTCAGTGTGTACAGAGCTTTAGTGTGGAGAATGATGTATGCATTTGATGTCATTATTCAACAGTAAATTATTCAATGACACTCCTGAACGAGGTACCCTCGGGGTATTTGTAGCCCGCTGGCTCAGGGGATTTGTAGCCCCTATAATAAGCTCGATATATACTGTCACAAATCATGAGCAGCTTGGTTTCTCCATTCTTATACCTTGGTTATATTATTTGATCATAAAAGCCTTCGATTAAGTTGCAATGGTAACCTTTTTAAACGAACAATGATACATTTGAAGTTTCATACTAGTTTATCTGACATTATTTCAAAATAAAATATTTTCAAAGTTGTAATTACTGGTGTCTCTAGTTTTAAGGCATCACGGCAATGTTAAATCTAAGATAAGTTTGCATTCACACATCTGAAACTTTTCAAATTCAATAACAAATTTCAAATTTTCATCGAACGGCGTAGGCCTTTTACATAGCATGTACTTCGGTATAGGGGGTTGCGCACTAAAAAATGCAAGTGTCTTGCACCACGGACCACCCAACACGAAGTCTGTGCTGCACTCAAAAAATAATGGTCCCTTTTTCAGCTCAAGGTTCATGATGAAGTGTCTCGTTGTTGCCGTCATCATTACATTGGTTGTTCAAAGCCTAGCTTCTGGTAAGTAGACCCTGAATGTGACCATATAAAGGACCACCGCAAAAAGACGGGCATGTACGTATACCTTAATTAAAAGAGGTCCATTAATATTTAATGGCACGTGTTTCTTCACTTTTATTTGATGGCATATTTTCGTTGTACCTGGGTTGACCATGATCATTTCAGGATTTGGGAGATTTGACCTTTTTGGTGTGACCTTTAAACCAATTTTGATCCGTGAATTGACTTTTAGGCCATGACTGGTTCATTTGACCCATGATTCCACATTATTTAGGCTTTTGAACTGAAACTTCATCATTTTACCCCATATATACGGAATAAATTCAAAATTTATGAAAATACGGTTGATGATAATGAAACATATCCATACTGTCGAGTGAAACCGTATATTCAAAAATCAAATCAAATTTCTAGTGTGTAACCGTACGTTTCTGCGGCGGCCATTGACCGCTAGTGACTTTGAAACCAGGTGGTACCGCCTGGTACCGCCTCATTCTTCCGCCGGCTGGAGTGTGCCATGGGTCATCCAACCCCCAGCGGCTTGTACCACCTCATACTTCCGCCGGCTGGAGTATGCCATGGGTCATCCACCCCCAGCGGCTTGTACCACCTCATACTTCCGCCGGCTGGAGTATGCCATGGGTCATCCAACCCCCAGCGGCTTGTACCACCTCATACTTCCGCCGGCTGGAGTGTGCCATGGGTCATCCAACCCCCAGCGGCTTGTACCACCTCTTACTTCCGCCGGCTGGAGTGTGCCATGGGTCATCCAACCCCCAGCGGCTTGTACCACCTCATACTTCCGCCGGCTGGAGTGTGCCATGGGTCATCCAACCCCCAGCGGCTTGTACCACCTCATACTTCCGCCGGCTGGAGTGTGCCATGGGTCATCCAACCCCCAGCGGCTTGTACCACCTCATACTTCCGCCGGCTGGAGTGTGCCATGTGCCATCCAACCCCCTGGCGTTTTGTTCCACCTCATACATCTGCCGGCTGGAGTGTGCCACGGGTCATTCTAACCCCAAGCGTTTTGTTTCACGTGATCGCATACTTCCGCCGGATGGCTCATCTTCATGCTCATAAAAGGCATTTCTAACGTATTACTTCTTGCTGGGGTAGCATCGGATTAACATTGCACGGGTTTTACACGATCAAAAGTACCGAAGGTCCCAAAAAAATGCAATCATTTTACATGTTATTTCTCTTTATGGCCTGCATGGGGTAACGGAAGTAAGTTAAGCCGAACTATTGCTGTACCCCAGGTGGATGACATAGTATTAATAGTATTTTTACACTTTGTGAATCTGGTTTGATTACAACGCTAATGATATTGATCCCACGCATGAATTAGAAACTGTAAAAATATTTTCAGAAATGGAAAGCGACTTCGAAATGCAGGCGCTCAAGAAAAGAGGGTGAGTAAAACTTATAAACTTTTTGCGATTAATACCAACAGCATTTTAGTGTCCGTTGCAAATTCGATCCAAAATCTCATCAACGCTTTGTGATGAGTGGCTCTTGCAATGGTTGGAGCGGTGATCCGGAATTTTGCACTAAGTATGCAACAAAGGCTTCTTATGAATCCTTGACGACAAATGGGCAGTCGGGATTGTGGAACACTGCCGGAATCAAAATCTCTTTACGCCCAATAAGTTGTGGAACCACGACGATCTTTATTTATGAAAACAACATAGTTTTGAGCTTATACGTACCGGAATGGACTTTAAAACTGATTTACTAAGTGAAAACTTGCTTGTAAATAAATACCGGCGTATCACTGAAACCCTTTATAATAAACAGAAATTCATATCTGCGTAACTGCTGGTGTGATACGTGACCTGATGTTCTGGAGAGATAACAGGGACAGTTCCTTTGTAAATAGAAATGAACTGTTTAAGACTATCAAATATCTTTGTACTTCTTAATGTATATTCACATTAAGTGTTAACCGGATAAGGGAACAGGTATACCGCTAGAAATTGTATATGCACGTTGCACCGCTTTTATGTGCCGTTTGCGCGCACACTCTTTTATGTAAGCTTTAAAGGGACACTATAGGTAGCAGCTAGGCAGGCAAGATAAAGTTACACAAAGTCGCCAAGAGGGACCTCTCGCATCTCAAAGTACGTCAAAACTATTCACTATTCATGTAGTGGTGAACCAAATATGACATTTCGCCCTTACTGAGCTTATTAGTCACCCAATAATGGCCAGTTTTACCCCTCTGCTCCTGCCTAGACCCACTTTAAGAGTGTACATAATCAAGAAGAATTAATTTATCTTTCCATCTATGTTTCAGGTGGAAATCGCTCTGGTTTGCCTGTTCAAAGAGTTCTGAATGCCTCCCAGGCCATGTTTGCTCATATAGTGTTAAAAAATGCGCATTTCCAAAAGACAACAGGTGTTGCCTTTTAGGATAGGACGCCCTGGCACAACGATACCATATGGAAAGTATCGGAGTCACATAAAGTTCGCATTCTTCGAAATGTTTGATTAAATTGGTTATCATTGTGTATGTTGATACCTTACAATAAATAGACGTCTGGAAAATTCTTCTATTTATTTCTTCACTGCGGTACAAAGCAAATTTTATGTTATTCCGTGTCGTTGTAGTGCAAATTATACATGTATATTTCCGAGTAAACAGTTTTAAACAGAACTTCCCCAAAATGTTTGAACGCATTTATCAACATTCATGGGGAGCAACCATCACTACTATTCATAGCCTTTGGTGGCACACAATGTAGTACTTCTTGATACTGGTATCCCTGGAGCTTAAAGTGCATGTAAACGGCACATAATTATGTTTCGGCTCATATCATTTTGTGGTCGAGTCTGCTTGGGAATATGTAAAACTAGTTTCATGGATTTCTAAGCACCCATCGGTGGGAATCTCCTGTTGTATAGGGACGTTATATGAATATTGCCCGACACGGAGAGAAACATGCCGAATGTCGGCTTATTATATGGTCTACTTCGGGATGAAGAGCTCCCCATCGTCACCTAAATGCAACTTAAATAACTATAGCCTCGTTGGTCTATCGAATTACCGGAAACTCACAAAAGATAACTTTTCACTCAAAATAATGTCTTTAACAAAAGAAACATCACGGTGTTATCTATAAAACAGTAGTTATTCTTGTACAAATAAAAATAATGATTCAATGAAATACATGTAGCTATCCCCCGTAGAGACTTTTTAAATTGCATTGTATATCAAAACTGTTTCATTATAAAATATTTTTGGCTGACATCGACAGTCAAACGTCTTCCACACAATGTAAGCTTATACAGTATAGTATATACGGGATGTCCCCTTGTACACCGGTAGCCTATCCTCTCTGATAATGAAAGTCGGCCCTGGTCCCTTTATTGTGACTTGTCATGCACAATATGCAAAGCGCCGCTCCCCATACCGCCCTGAAACATTGACTAACAAAACATTAGAAATACCCGCTGGTGAGGCTTACAGATCTTCAGCCAATGACTGTGACGACCTGTGCATACAAAAACATTAACACGGAGTTCATGGAGTATAAATAGCCAGTTATAATACATGCAATATATGGCACCCCAAGAGGCCTCTTCAAAATGGCACCCGATACCGGTATTCACGAGGACGACATGTATAACACCCCAACGCGTACACCTCTCTTAACAATAAAAATACACGAATTATGCGTGTGTTCTGACATTCTTCTAAGCCGAAGCTGGTTGTACGTGGAGGAGTACAATGAATTGTCTCAACCGGATACATAACACAATTATACGCATTATACACGTGTTCACTGCGCATAAGGTAAAAATATGAACCGCCAATGTTGTACCTTTTTTAAATTCCGTTTCTTGTGTTTTGTTTTGTTTTTTCGGTATGGTACTGTATGCATGATAACTTTATTTGCTATTTTCAAATCTTTTCCTCTCACAACCTTACCCTCTTCAAATTGATTAGTGAAAATAACTATTTCATAGACTATTCTGATTATCCTATAGCACCGACTGTGAAATGTGTTGTTTTAACTATTTTAAATTAATTCTAATGGTAGTTATTTACTCCTTTTTTGACCAAAAACAGCTATTTACTGGTTATATTCAATACTATTTCACTAATTTCACAGTGTGCAAAATGAACTTCCAGATTTCACTCTGGTTATTTTTACTAATAAACTTTTCGAGTGTAATAATCATATTTGTTTATGATCGATTTAGATGCCCAAGTACTTTGCATTTACAAGCTACAATCCCTGTCGGTTCATCCGCCTCACCAAGCTGCAGCTGTGGAAGTCCTGTTGCCCAGCCCATGGTTGAACTACCACCTCGCACATTTTGATATGCGGCGGCCTGGTACTCAATTTGGCGAAAATCGTCAATCGTAAAACCGATCTTCTTTTTCTAATTGATATTCCTACGAATAAAAATACTCTTATTTTCGATTTCGTCACCTATTCTCTGAACATATACTATTGATCAACATCTCTGAACAGAGTTTGTTTATTTCTCCTTCAACGTGATATCTCCCGGTTGTCGTACCAACACGCATGCCCTCAGGAATGAGGAACCCTTCATCAGTCAGCTCTCGAATCTTATGGAAGTGGCAAGCACACTTTCCTTGCATGAAGTCCTTGAACCTTGACATGGTAATTGGAAAAGTGTCTATCACATCATAGTTATGGCTGGATGCAGTCTGGACTAGAGCAGTATTCACCCTATTTAGCACCGTAAACTCACTCTGAAACGTAAAAACGAGCATCGAGGTCAAGGTGATCTAAGTTGTGAATGGCCAAGTCAAAACCATAATGTAGATGAAGCTTTCCTTGAGAGACACCTGAGTAGTTTCAACGACCAAACAAGTAGGTGATCTCATGCTTTAAGTAACAATTCAGATAACATTTCAGACTCAAGTAAGTGTTTGGCATAACAGTTCATCACCAAACTACTACAATCAGCTAAATAAGGATTCTCATGACTGGATCTCTCCAAAGGGACAACTTGGGTGTGGGATTTAGGTGGTCAGGGCCGGTATATTCATCAGTTCCGACCAAATGAAGTACGTGTGTCCCCGTCGTACGATTCGCACTAGCGGTATCGATCATACGCGAAGTCAGTGTGCAGGACGAAACCATCGAAATACTATCCCTGGTTGAACATCTTACTAGAGGTGAGAACATCCGCAGAAGGACGTACGGTCATGGATTGAAGGACGCCATTGAACCACAGCCGAAGCAACAGAAAATGTCCTTTTCGCCCAAGCTGGCCACATCTCTAGCCCGCAACATAATGTGAACCCATGCAACCCAAATAAATCTACGGAAATGGACGCTTTTCGACCGGCGTATGGCCGTCGATCAATACATGTATACATCTTTTTTGTATCAGCTGTGCCCTCGCATGCTTTTGCAGGCGTCCTTTCATCGCCTCGTTCCTCCTGCGTGGGCCTTGACCTACTTGCCAGTGACAAGCTTCTCATACCATCGACTGGCTGGTGAAACCCTGCCCCGAATGATTTGATCATGACACGGACACCAGACAGTCCCAACTTGTCTAATGTCGCGGCCAAGGACTTGATGTGATTGCTGGTCAACCACTGGACACCACCGACCACCAGCACTGTATTGGAATTGTTTTGAAGGGGCTCGGATCTGAAGGAAAAAAAAGACGATATATATATATATATATATATACGCACAGAGTTCCATATATAATCAAACTATTGATATCATTTGTATGTACGAATGAAGACATCTTTGGAGCAATAAAGTGTTCTGTGTGTTAGTCCATGGTCATGTCCCCTTCTTCTTCTTATCATGGTTAACAATATACAGCCTCGTCCCAGGTCATTATATGCGCCTGCGCCAATTCCTGATAGAAGGTTGGATTGCTGCCTCGTCATGAGATCTCGCAAGGAGGCCCGTGTTTTACCAGGCTGCGAAAACGTTCTTCAGTCCAATAGAACCGAAGTTCGACTGTTCAGTCCACATTTTATGATCTCGTCCTAATTTTGTTCTCTTGACGTGGAGTGGCAAGGGATACTGGAGACGCAGTAACTGGTTTTATCCAAAAGAAGATTCTCAGGTCATTATTTCTTGTTTCCTTCTTCTCGAGACCAAACTCGGTATAATTTTCTGTGTTTCTGTAAGTGAAAATTTCCCCTATGATATATCAGACATCGAATGGTTGTCGTGAATAGGGGAACAAAAAGGTTAACACTGAAATACGGGAAACATGGAGATGTTTCATGCCCGAGCTCCACTTGGCTTAGGCCTGACTAGAACAGTCGACATATCCCAATACAGAAGAATTGCATTCGTTCCCGAACGAGAGTTGTCTTATATTATCGTCATTTTCGCCTGTATAAGTATGTAAGCTGAGGCGGTTCGTCCATATGCCACGAGAGCCAAGGGAACACTAGCAAAAGCCATCTTGCAGGGCTCAGTAGAGGTAGCCGCCATCGCGGCCTTCTAAAGAGCGGGTGGATAACGTGACGCACTGGAATGGAAGACCCCTCGCCGAGGACAGAACCGCGTGGTGTCGCATCTTTAACAGCTTAATGTCGCCCCAATGGCCGCATGGCTGCGGGACATGATGATGATGATGTAGAAGAAGTATTGTATTCAGTTTATTTACTATTGAGTATTTTGAACTATTTCCTACTCGGTCCGACACTGGGAGCTATTGGAGTCACCTGGTTATCGAGGTGACATGATCAAAAGAAGGGACAAGACAGACTAGACCCTTGCAACAGCACCGAAAATGTAGTCACACGGAATGAGGAACCTGCAGAACTAAAAATCCAGATGGCCGCACCGGTACCGGTACTTCCAGTGCATTAAGTTTTGTTGATTTTCTCCCTAAAACTCATCAAAATAGAATTAAGGACCAATAACACAACATTTGTGGTGCTATTTCCCCATGTAGAGTAATCAAGGAATGAAATATTCAAAGATCATTGACCCGGGAAATGGCTTTCTCAGTACAACCATGGTCCACTTGCCTGCAGGGCTCCTATTGGCAGGTTTTGTTGTGCAGGTTCCTCATTGCATTGTACCCTTTACAGAAACCGGCTACAATTCCTTGTCGGCAGCATTTACAGGCGCAACAGATCCTGTGCTATCACCACTAGCAGATGGTTTTTCCTACTTCATAATAGTTTCACTAACATTTAAACCATGAATACACCTTAAAGTAAAAGGTTAGTGATCTAAGCATAATCGTATTGTTTCGGTTAACATTTTTACCATGAATATACCTTAAAGTAAAATGTTATATATCATAGTATTCCATTGTTTCTGTCAATATTTGACCATATTATACACCTTAAAGTAAAACCTTGCAACCAAACCTTCTCGGGTATGTAACGTACAGGGCGTGAACCGCCCCAAGCCGTCACGTTTGGGGTGGGGGGGGGGGGGGGGGGGGTTATCCACGGCCTCGCAGAGGTCAGATGCTCGACCGACTGTCTCCAGAGATCCTTCCCCTAATGTACGTTAATAGCAAGGTCATCCGACCACGAAAGATAGTAACACGAAATTTGGGGCTTACCCCTTGCTCTTTATTTGGGATGTGTTACAAGACTCGGGAGGTCTTCTTAAAAGGCCTTGGTGTATTTCTTATTTCCCCTTTTTACCCTGTGGCTCTTCCTCAGTCTCGCTCTCTCTCTCAGATGGGCGCCCTGTGGTCTGGTTTATATATAGGCCCTATAAGGGCCAGCCAATGATAGCCGGTCACATGATGTTTTCAGTTTTGGTAGACTCGCGGCAGGATGCCCGGATTCCACGAACAATCCACCAGGTTAACTATAGTTACCCTGGCGAGCTATAAGGGAACCAGTACACCCCCACAGCTAGATGAAAAACATTGTCCCAATGCTAAAGAGGAAAATTCAACCAGCAGGTAAGTAATCAATTGGCTTGTCCACCGGCAACACCGACGTATGCTAATTTTGTAGAATGTACCTTTTAAGAGGTATTTACCGAATCGCCATGGATTTTTTTGGCCAAACGTTCCCAGACTTGCAGGACCTCCATCTGTTTATTGTTACATATATTTATAATTTACTTAGGAATGTTGTTGAATGACCAGAGAGAGAACCATTTCAATAAATCCCGGAATTAAATTTCTGCATCAAGGCAGCATAGTATCCACAACCGATTCGTTCCAATAGACCAATAACTTTCCAGCAAAACCGCTGCGAAACTTGCCCACCTCATATCTCACCGCTAATAACCGTTTGGTGAGCTACAAAACACAAAAGTTCCTCAAAAAATAAGCCAGGGCTGACAGGCTCACGAAAGGAGTCATGTCTAGTGGCCTGACTCTGGTTTTTAAATTGTACTAGCTCAGTCGACCTGTCAATGGAAGGAACCGTCATAAATCTTCTGCCGCCCTGCTGCCTGATATTCGTGTTATAAAGCCAGTTCTCCCGAGAGCATGCAGATACCCAGGGAACTTTCAGCCGACAAGATCACAACGAAGACTACCAATTTCCAATCTTATTTCAATTTACCGATCTTGTCATTTCAAGGTAAGTTACTTAAGAAACTTCCATAATCATATTTCGACTATTCTTCCAATTTAAAATACTCGATTTATAGAAGACCTCCCTAAAATACCTTTTTTATACAATTTATATACAATTTTCCAATGAACATTCATGCATTAACTGAAAGGTTTTATCTTAACTTCTATGCCGCGTGCACCACTTTGCAATTTCCATTATTTCTCCATCCAATATAATCTGAAGTGCTGGTTCGGTTTGGGTGAACTGAAGCATGATAGAGCAAAGGAGTTCTTATTTTCATGTATCTGTCGAAGTCCAGGGATGAGGTCGGTTTTAACGAAAAGAATGCCAACATACGCGATGTTGCGAAAAATTCCAATACAATAACTATTTCTGCACGGTATATGGTGCACTGCCACTTGCGATGTCGGAATCGCATTAATCCACCTCAAATGACGCAAAGCAAAAGCTTTTGCTGGTTCGGTTTGGGTGAACTGAAGCATGATAGAGCAAAGGCGGGCACGTGCGCTCTTGCAATTTCATTCAGTGGTAACCTACCATATAAAGGTGTAGGAGTTAGATACAATATTTTTTCACATGTACTTTGGCAGTGTGTTGGCGCAAGTCAGATTTCACCTGAGCCCTTTAACTGTCACTTGTGCAGACATGCATAAACCTTAAGAAGTGCAACTGGTGCCAAGAGAAGAAGGAAGAGTCGCTGCCAAGTACATCTGAACAAATATTGTATGTAGTGCTGCACCATAAGACAATGGGGCTTTGAAATAGTATCTAGCTCTTATTGACTCACTCTGCATACTATTTAGCTAAGGTTGGCCGTTGGATTAGGCTGGCTGTGATTGTAACAGATGACACTTTAATAAACAAATACCGGCTATTTACAAATCATGCCAACGACCTTGGATCGGCATGTTTACAAATGCCGTCGGAGTCAGTAAATTACATGTAAGAAATCCAACGCGATAGTTCTCCTGTAACATGTACGTTTCATCATCGGAAACTGGCCTGTATGCACTCGAAAACGTTTTGGAGGAGACCTGCAATTTGCTTATGAGCATGTCGTTGATTTTGAGGATCAAGTCGTGTGTTGGCGATTGTTTTGGGGTAGGCATATGTCTGATCAAGTTCCCGCGAAATCTGTAATGACTGCATCGACAATCTTGTCATTTTCTAGTATGATGTGACATTCCGGCGGGATTCGAATAGAATCTGGGAGCATGGTGGGACTATGTATAGTTGCCGTTATATTTTATATGTACTTAAGTTGTCCGCTTCGAAGTTGAAGTGACCACTTGGCGCATATCTTGCTGATGGTCGAGGCTGGGAATCTATATATCATTAGTTTATTAAACTAGCAACAGGCGGCGCGCGCGTGTCATGTCGGCCTGGCTTTGTCTTTTTTTCGTCTTAAAAGTAAAATTTATCTTGTTTTATGGGCACTTATGCATTTTAAACGTAGTCGAAATCCATCCTCAAATTCAATGTAACAGTACGTATAAAGTAAAAAAAATTGTGCGATAAGAACAAACGGACATCACTCTTTCAACAAGATCCATGAGAATCACCAGGAGGTGGGTGCATCAGGTTGTATCTTTGCAGTATTTAAAGCTCAGCCTGAGAAGGAGCAGTCACTCTCATAAATATCTGCATAGTGTGCATGACGGTTCATAGACATATCCACGACACCACCCTCCTAGTAGGTAAGCAGTCTTTTGATCAACGATATATTTTTTCTTGCATGCTCAAAAAATGTTGCAAGCCTCCCATTTTGTTCAATGATAGCTATATAGGTACCAATCAATTCTGAGAGTTAAAAGGGACGCTATATACTTTGCAACCTGCATCTGACACATGAAGCATGGGCATCTGAGGAGCTTAACCCGAGTTCTGGCGTATCCTTCTTCAACCTGTATCTTTACAATGACCTCAGCCACTGAAACATCACTTTCACCACACGTATACCCACTACAGCAGAAAACTTCTGCCAACGCGGAAAATGTGTGGGTTTTCACAACACGAGGTGGCCGAACCAGCTTAACTGCCAAATTCATTGGCCGCCAAGCCACCAGATCGTGAAACCCGAGTTTCTCACCCATTACAGTAAAAGTTTCAAAAGCATAAAGGAATCCTTTATGAGTAATTAGTGTCATTGAATTGTGTTTGTGATGGAAGTGGCTTAGAAAACTCCTCTGTAGAGAAAAAGAGAATGGTTTAAGTAAAAAGACAAACACAGAAATAAACTATCACACTGTCCGATACTCCACAACCTGCTAGGATCTGAATGAAAGGGAGTGAATTACGCACAATGTAAGGTAAAATGGGGGTATTTGTAGCCCCGGTCTAATGGATGTTTTTGATTCATATTCCGGTAACCATGGAATTATTGAGCCAACCCAAGCATGGATATGAAAGAGGTGACTCTCGAGTATCACGACATCAATAGTTTTTAATTATGCAACAAGCTATGAAAGAGCTTTGGCTGTAAGCAGTGAGCAAATCAGACACATGCACAAAAAAAGTTGGGATCGAACTTCATGCAAGTATGAATTTTCCGCACTATTGTGAATTGATATATTTGAAACTAGGTTCAGACGATCAGTATTTAGTGTAGAGAATGATGTATGCATTTGATGTCATTATTCAAGAGTAAATTATTCAATGACACTCCTGAACGAGGTACCCTCGGGGTATTTGTAGCCCGCTGGCTCGGGGGATTTGTAGCCCCTATAATAAGCTCGATATATACTGTCACAAATCATGAGAAGCTTGGTTTCTCCATTCTTATACCTTGGTTATATTATTTGATCATAAAAGCCATTGATTAAGTTGCAATGGTAACCTTTTTAAACGAACAATGATACATTTGAAGTTTCATACTAGTTTATCTGACATTATTTCAAAATAAAATATTTTCAAAGTTGTAATTACTGGTGTCTCTAGTTTTAAGGCATCACGGCAATGTTAAATCTACGATAAGTTTGCATTCACACATCTGAAACTTTTCAAATTCAATAACAAATTTCAAATTTTCATCGAACGGCGTAGGCCTTTTACATAGCAAGTACTTCGGTATAGGGGATTGCGCACTAAAAAATGCAAGTGTCTTGCACCACGGACCACCCAACACGAAGTCTGTGTTGCACTCCAAAAATAATGGTCCCTTTTTCAGCTCAAGGTTCATGATGAAGTGTCTCGTTGTTGCCGTCATCATTACATTGGTTGTTCAAAGCCTAGCTTCTGGTAAGTAGACCCTGAATATGACCATATAAAGGACCACCGCAAAAAGACGGGCATGTACGTATACCTTAATTAAAAGAGGTCCATTAATATTTAATGGCACGTGTTTCTTCACTTTTATTTGATGGCATATTTTCGTTGTACCTGGGTTGACCATGATCATTTCAGGATTTGGGAGATTTGACCTTTTTGGTGTGACCTTTAAACCAATTTTGATCCGTGAATTGACTTTTAGGCCGTGACTGGTTCATTTGACCCATGATTCCACATTATTTAGGCTTTTGAACTGAAACTTCATACCCCATATATACGGAATAAATTCAAAATTTATGAAAATACGGTTGATGATAATGAAACCTATCCATACTGTCGAGTGAAACCGTATATTCAAAAATCAAATCAAATTTCTAGTGTGTAACCGTACGTTTCTGCGGCGGCCATTGACCGCTAGTAACTTTTGAAACCAGGTGGTACCGCCTGGTACCGCCTCATTCTTCCGCCGGCTGGAGCATGCCATGGGTCATCCAACCCCCAGCGGCTTGTACCACGTCATACTTCCGCCGGCTGGAGTATGCCATGGGTCATCCAACCCCCAGCGGCTTGTACCACGTCATACTTCCGCCGGCTGGAGTGTGCCATGGGTCATCCTAACCCCCTGGCGTTTTGTTCCACCTCATACATCTGCCGGCTGGAGTGTGCCACGGGTCATCCTAACCCCAAGCGTTTTGTTTCACGTGACCGCATACTTCCGCCGGATGGCTCATCTGCATGCCCATAAAAGGCACTTTTTTCTAACGTACATGTATTACTTCTCACTGGGGTAGCATCGGATTAACATTGCACGGGTTTTACACGATCGAAAGTACCGAAGGTCCCAAAAAGAATGCAATCATTTTACATGTTATTTCTCTTTATGGCCTGCATGGGGTAACGGAAGTAAGTTAAGAAGAACTAGTGCTGTACCCCAGGTGGATGACATAGTATTAATAGTATTTTTAAACTTTGTGAATCTGGTTTGATTACAACGCTTATGATATTGATCCCACGCATGAATTAGAAACTGTAAAAATATTTTCAGAAATGGAAAGCGACTTCGAAATGCAGGCGCTCAAGAAAAGAGGGTGAGTAAAACTTATAAACGTTTTGCGATTAATACCAACAGCATTTTAGTGTCCGTTGCAAATTCGATCCAAAATCTCATCAACGCTTTGTGACGAGTGGCTCTAGTTGCAATGGTTGGAGCGGTGATCCGGAATTTTGCACTAAGTATGCAACAAAGGCTTCTTATGAATCCTTGACGACAAATGGGCAGTCGGGATTGTGGAACACTGCCGGAATCAAAATAGGGCGCGGTGCGTCTTACGATGAAAAGCATTGCAATCCGCTCTTTACGCCCAATAAGTTATGGAACCATGACGATCTTAATTTATGAAAACAACATATTTTTGAGCTATTACGCACCGGAATAGACTTAAAAGCGTATTTACTAAGTAAAAACTTGCTTGTAAATAAATACCGGCATATCACTGAAACCCTTTATAATAAACAGAAATTCTCATCTGCGTAACTGCTGGTGTGATACGTGACCTGATGTTCTGGAGAGATAACAGGGACAGTTCCGTTGTAAATAGAAATGAACTGTTTAAGACTATCAAATATCTTTGTACTTCTTAATGTATATTCACATTAAGTGTTAACCGGATAAGGGAACAGGTATACCGCTAGAAATTGTATATGCACGTTGCACCGCTTATGTAAGCTTTAAAGGGACACTATAGGTAGCAGCTAGGCAGGCAAGATAAAGTTACACAAAGTCGCCAAGAGGGACCTCTCGCATCTCAAAGTACGTCAAAACTATTCACTATTAATGTAGTGGTGACCCAAATATGACATTTTGCCCTTACTGAGCTTATTAGTCACCCAATAATGGCCAGTTTTACCCCTCTGCTCCTGCCTAGACCCACTTTAAGAGTGTACTTAATCAAGAAGAATGAATTTATCTTTCCATCTATGTTTCAGGTGGAAATCGATCTGGATTGGCTGTTCAAAGAGTTCAGAATGCCTCCCAGGCCATGTTTGCGAACGTCATGTTAAAAACTGCGCATTTCCAAAAGACAACAGGTGTTGCCTTTTAGGATAGGACGCCCTGGCACAACGATACCATATGTAAAGTATCGGAGTCACATTAAAGTTCGCATTCTTCGAAATGTTTGATTAAATTGGTTATCATTGTGTATGTTGATACCTTACAATAAATAGACTCCTGGAACATTCTTCTATTTATATCTTCACTGCGGTACAAAGTAAATGTTATGTTATTCCGTGTCGTTGTGGTGCAAATTATACATGTATATTTCCGAGTAAACAGTTTTAAACAGAACTTCCCCAAAATGTTTGAACGCATTTGAGACAAGACCACAATTTATTTTTTAAGCCTTTTAGCAGTTAAATTGTCAATGTTTGACCGCGACGCATCAAAGAATGCGTCAACTAGTGAAACTGAAATTCGGATATGATATACGGGTTAGTCTTGCGAGTAACTGGTGCGATTTAAATTGGTGATTGACCACGGAAATTTTTTTATAATCGACAAATTAGACAGACTTTGATATTTCCACTCTTTTCAGCCAACTGGCAGGAAAAACTCAAAACACGCCCCCTATTACCCAATTAGCAAAATTCGAAATTAATTTTTTCATCAAATAATTTCTTTATACATGTATCTGTAGACTTGCCACAACAAATATTTTTTCAATACCTCTCCAAATATGTACTTGAGAGTAAAAAACATGCACTCGTCTAATAGATAGGCCTCGACCCTCCAACCTATGAATATTCATTAGTGGTCTTGTCTCATTTATCAACATTCATAGGGAGCAACCATCACTACTATTCATAGCCTTTGGTGGCCCACAAATGTAGTACTTCTTGATACTGTTATCCCTGGAGCTTAAAGTGCATGTAAACGGCACAATATCATGTTTCGACTCATATCATTTTGTGGTCGAGTATGCTTGGGAATATGTAAAACTAGTTTCATGGATTTCTAAGCACCCATCGGTGGGAATCTCCTGTCGTATAGGGAAGTTATATGAATATTGCCCGACACGGAGAGAAACATGCCGAATGTCGGCTTATTATGTGGTCTACTTCGGGATGAAGAGCTCTCCAGCGCCACCTAAATGCAACTTAAATAACTATAGCCTCGTTGGTCTATCGAATTACCGGAAACTCACAAAAGATAACTTTTCACTCAAAACAATGTCTTTAACAAAAGAAACATCACGGTGTTATCTATAAAACAGTAGTTATTCTTGTACAAATAAAAACATAATGATTCAATGAAATACATGTAGCTATCCCCCGTAGAGACTTTCTAAATTGCATTGTATATCCAAACCGTTTCATTATAAAATATTTTTGCCTGACATCGACAGTCAAACGTCTTCCACACAATGTAAGCTTATACAGTATAGTATATACGGGATGTCCCCTTGTACACCGGTAGCCTATCCTCTCTGATAATGAAAGTCGGCCCGGGTCCCTTTATTGTGACTTGTCATGCGCAATATGCAAAGCGCCGCTCCCCATACCGCCCTGAAACATTGACTAACAAAACATTAGAAATACCCGCTGGTGTGGCTTACAGATCTTCAGCCAATGACTGTGACGACCTGTGCATACAAAAACATTAACACGGAGTTCATGGAGTATAAATAGCCAGTTATAATACATGCAATATATGGCACCCCAAGAGGCCTCTTCAAAATGTCACCCGATACCGGTATTCACGAGGACGACCTGTATAACACCCCAACGCGTACACCTCTCTTAACAATAAAAATACACGAATTATGCGTGTGTTCTGACATTCTTCTAAGCCGAAGCTGGTTGTACATGGAGGAGTACAATGAATTGTCTCAACCGGATACAGAACAGAATTATACGCGTTATACACGTGTTCACTGCGCATAAGGTAAAACTATGAATTGCCAATGTTGTACTTTTTTTAAAATTCATTTTCTTGTGTTTTGTTTTGTTTTTTCGGTATGGTACTGTATGCATGATAACTTTATTTGCTATTTTCAGATCTTTTCCTCTCACAACTTTACCCTCTTCAAATTGATTAGTGGAAATAACTATTTCATAGACTATTCTGATTATCCTATAGCACCGACTGTGAAATGTGTTGTTTTAACAATTTCAAATTAATTTTAATGGTAGTTATTTACTCCTTTTTTGACCAAAAACAGCTATTTACTGGTTATATTCAATACTATTTCACTAATTTCACAGTGTGCAAAATGAACTTCCAGATTTCACTCCGGTTATTTTTACTAATAAACTTTTCGAGTGTAATAATCATATTTGTTTATGATCGATTTAGATGCCCAAGTACTTTGTAGTAGGATCAAAATATGAAATAAACAGGCCAACCCCAAAAAAATTGCAAGAAAACGTTTTATGGTGTTATTCTGTAGATATTAGTCCAGAGAACAACATATCAAAAGTTGGCAGAAATTGAGCCTCCGCAAAGGGTCTAAATATGACGTCAAAAAAAGATGGCTGCCATCGCTAAAAAGTCCCATAAATCTTGCTCATATCCTATTAATATTGCTATTTTAACCAGTTAATGTGTGAAACATTACTCTTATAACCATTATCTTAGTCAATTCATTATTCTGTAATGTTCCATATAGCGCAATGACGTCATAACATGACGTCCTGACGTCACCAATGACGTCATGTTGGAAACTCATATTTATCATTTTATCATGTTTTTGTGGCAGTTCAAGATATGTACTATACTAGAATTCAATTTTGTAGACAACCCCAGTCAAACCCCCAGTAAAACAGAGGGTACTTGAAAAACTGATTGTCCTTGGTGCGACAGCCCATAGTGCTGCCATTTACAACAAACATTCTCTTCTCCAGATTAGACAGAATAAGACAACAGCTTTCAATGTGATTCAGAGTTTTCAAAATTTTACCTAATCACAGTGTGTCATTGTGATTCAGAAAAGAACAAAATGTTTATAGACTAAGATACACCTTACAGGTAAGATAAAACAATTTTTGGTTACTGGGAAGGCGGTACAGCGCGCACTCCGTGGACATCTGCTTGTTGACCAGTGTCTAACAAACCAGATCATCTCGAAGATCATCGAACGTGAACAACGATTTGAAGGCATCATAGAGGAACTTGAGCAGTTGTACTGTCAAGCAGAGAGAGGAGTTATAGATGTCGCCAGAGTGATTGCATCTGATGGCATGGATGAGTTTGTTAGTTCAATGACATCAATAAAAGCTGAATTGTCGGACAATTCCAAAACGAGCAAACTTTGGTTGAGCTATATGCAAATGTTGGGAATTGCGCGGGAGCTGATTGAGGCTGATCGCACAGGATCACCTTCATGCCGTATCAGATATACAACTAGCGAACAGCACAGAGAAGCCACTGCCGCATGAATAGTCCGGGATAAAGAGGATCTGACCAAGCTTGACCCAATGCTTGGCCTCTATACTCCGTTCTCAGGTGAAACGACATTGCGCAACATTGTTACAGGGGTAAATGCCGATGATGACGTGAATGTAGATGACAGTTTCACTGTTGGCAGGGACACGGTTACCAAAATGGAAAGTCAGTTGATTTTTTCTTATTCCCACAAACGCAACACTAAGGTGAAGACCATGGCGTCAGCAAGGGCTGTCAAAGTTGCTGAAGACAGAACAATGATCCTGCTATGTTATTTCAGAGGTTCCTGGTAGTGTCGCAATCTGGAGGACTTAGCTTAGATGAAGTGATGAAGCACGAACTTTCCCCATATCCACCCTCTTTGTTTGAAGGCAAACATCGACTACGAAAGCCGGACAAACCTGCCCTTCTTGAGGCTATACGGAACCATGCTACTTCTGTTGATGATGTTGTCGTTCAGCCTATTCCCAAGACTGAGTACTACGTGTTGGACGGAGGTTCTCTCTTACATCGGCTGAAATGGACTGAAGGGAACACCTACAGCTCAATTGCTGCTAATTATGCATCTTTTACGACAGATCTGTATGGAAAAGCGACCGTAGATGGATATGGAGGACCCAGCACAACACCCACCAGCGACGGAAGACCACAAATGTGAAAAATACAGTCAATATCACGGAGACAACTAAGTTTGTGGGGAAGAAAGACGATTTCCTTTCAACTGAAAAAAATAAGAAGTCACTAATTGACATGGTCACGGTGCGCTTGAGGCAAAAGGACTGTCACGTGGTGCAGGCAGAGGGGATGCAGATTTGGAAATAGTGAAAGCAGCTATCACTATGTCGACCACAACATCAACCACCCTGATCGGAGAAGACACAGATCTTCTCATATTACTTCTGTATCATGGTAGAATGGACAGTAAGGAACTCTACTTTCGTTCAGACAAAGGGAAGCCCAATGTATACAATATCAAAGTTTTGAAGAAGCTACTCGGGGATGATGTTTGTACTGATTTGTTGTTTGCCCATGCATTCACCGGATGTGATACTACCTCTAGAATCGTTGGTGTTGGCAAGAAATCAGTGTTTCAAAAGGTCGTCAAGGGCGATTCTGTCTTGCGCATCGTTCAAGGTTTTTTTTGTGCTCACAACTCAGATAAGGTTGCTGTGGCAAGTGCTGGGTGTAAAGCAATGGTGGCTCTGTTTAACGGAACAAGTGAATCGTTGGCATCATTGCGGTACAGCTATCTTTGCAAAAAAGTGGCGACCGCAAAGACATTCGTAACACCTTAGCGATTGCCCCCTACAACCTCGGCGACAAAGTACCACGCACGACGGAGCTACCTTCAAGTCATGCAATGGATGGGTCATAATGACAACATGGACCTTGCAAATTGGGGTTGGAATGTTGAAGGAGACAAAGTCACACCATAATGATGGACAATAACCCAGCTCCTGACATTCTGCTAAAAATGATTCACTGTAACTGTTCGGCTGGATGCAACACACTTAGATGTAGCTGCAAGAAGTATGGACTTGACTGCACAGGGGCTTCTAATTGATATTCCTACGAATAAAAATACTCTTATTTTCGATTTCGTCACCTATTCTCTGAACATATACTATTGATCAACATCTCTGAACAGAGTTTGTTTATTTCTCCTTCAACGTGATATCTCCCGGTTGTCGTACCAACACGCATGCCCTCTGGAATGAGGAACCCTTCATCAGTCAGCTCTCGAATCTTATGGAAGTGGCAAGCACACTTTCCTTGCATGAAGTCCTTGAACCTTGACATGGTAATTGGAAAAGTGTCTATCACATCATAGTTATGGCTGGATGCAGTCTGGACTAGAGCAGTATTCACCCTATTTAGCACCGTAAACTCACTCTGAAACGTAAAAACGAGCATCGAGGTCAAGGTGATCTAAGTTGTGAATGGCCAAGTCAAAACCATAATGTAGATGAAGCTTTCCTTGAGAGACACCTGAGTAGTTTCAACGACCAAACAAGTAGGTGATCTCATGCTTTAAGTAACAATTCAGATAACATTTCAGACTCAAGTAAGTGTTTGGCATAACAGTTCATCACCAAACTACTACAATCAGCTAAATAAGGATTCTCATGACTGGATCTCTCCAAAGGGACAACTTGGGTGTGGGATTTAGGTGGTCAGGGCCGGTATATTCATCAGTTCCGACCAAATGAAGTACGTGTGTCCCCGTCGTACGATTCGCACTAGCGGTATCGATCATACGCGAAGTCAGTGTGCAGGACGAAACCATCGAAATACTATCCCTGGTTGAACATCTTACTAGAGGTGAGAACATCCGCAGAAGGACGTACGGTCATGGATTGAAGGACGCCATTGAACCACAGCCGAAGCAACAGAAAATGTCCTTTTCGCCCAAGCTGGCCACATCTCTAGCCCGCAACATAATGTGAACCCATGCAACCCAAATAAATCTACGGAAATGGACGCTTTTCGACCGGCGTATGGCCGTCGATCAATACATGTATACATCTTTTTTGTATCAGCTGTGCCCTCGCATGCTTTTGCAGGCGTCCTTTCATCGCCTCGTTCCTCCTGCGTGGGCCTTGACCTACTTGCCAGTGACAAGCTTCTCATACCATCGACTGGCTGGTGAAACCCTGCCCCGAATGATTTGATCATGACACGGACACCAGACAGTCCCAACTTGTCTAATGTCGCGGCCAAGGACTTGATGTGATTGCTGGTCAACCACTGGACACCACCGACCACCAGCACTGTATTGGAATTGTTTTGAAGGGGCTCGGATCTGAAGGAAAAAAAAGACGATATATATATATATATATACGCACAGAGTTCCATATATAATCAAACTATTAATATCATATGTATGTACGAATGAAGACATCTTTGGAGCAATAAAGTGTTCTGTGTGTTAGTCCATGGTCATGCCCTCTTCTTCTTCTTATCATGGTTAACAATATACAGCCTCGTCCCAGGTCATTATATGCGCCTGCGCCAATTCCTGATAGAAGGTTGGATTGCTGCCTCGTCATGAGATCTCGCAAGGAGGCCCGTGTTTTACCAGGCTGCGAAAACGTTCTTCAGTCCAATAGAACCGAAGTTCGACTGTTCAGTCCACATTTTATGATCTCGTCCTAATTTTGTTCTCTTGACGTGGAGTGGCAAGGGATACTGGAGACGCAGTAACTGGTTTTATCCAAAAGAAGATTCTCAGGTCATTATTTCTTGTTTCCTACTTCTCGAGACCAAACTCGGTATAATTTTCTGTGTTTCTGTAAGTGAAAATTTCCCCTATGATATATCAGACATCGAATGGTTTTCGTGAATAGGGGAACAAAAAGGTTAACACTGAAATACGGGAAACACAGAGATGTTTCATGCCCAAGCTCCACTTGGCTTAGGCCTGACTAGAACAGTCGGCATATCCCAATACAGAAGAATTGCATTCGTTCCCGAACGAGAGTTGTCTTATATTATCGTCATTTTCGCCTCTATAAGTATGTAAGCTGAGGCGGTTCGTCCATATGCCACGAGAGCCAAGGGAACACTAGCAAATGCCATCTTGCAGGGCTCAGTAGAGGTAGCCGCCATCGCGGCCTTCCAAAGAGCGGGTGGATAACGTGACGCACTGGAATGGAAGACCCCTCGCCGAGGACAGAACCGCGTGGTGTCGCATCTTTAACAGCTTAATGTCGCCCCAATGGCCGCATGGCCGCGGGACATGATGATGATGATGTAGAAGAAGTATTGTATTCAGTTTATTTACTATTGAGTATTTTGAACTATTTCCTACTCGGTCCTTCACTGGGAGCTATTGGAGTCACCTGGTTATCGAGGTGACATGATCAAAAGAAGGGACAAGACAGACTAGACCCTTGTAACAGCACCGAAAATGTAGTCACACGGAATGAGGAACCTGCAGAACTAAAAATCCAGATGGCCGCACCGGTACCGGTACTTCCAGTGCATTAAGTTTTGTTGATTTTCTCCCTAAAACTCATCAAAATAGAATTAAGGACCAATAACACAACATTTGTGGTGCTATTTGCCCATGTAGAGTAATCAAGGAATGAAATATTCAAAGATCATTGACCCGGGAAATGGCTTTCTCAGTACAACCATGGTCCACTTGCCTGCAGGGCTCCTATTGGCAGGTTTTGTTGTGCAGGTTCCTCATTGCATTGTACCCTTTACAGAAACCGGCTACAATTCCTTGTCGGCAGCATTTACAGGCGCAACAGATCCTGTGCTATCACCACTAGCAGATGGTTTTTCCTACTTCATAATAGTTTCACTAACATTTTAAACCATGAATACACTTTAAAGTAAAAGGTTAGTGATCTAAGCATAATCGTATTGTTTCGGTTAACATTTTTACCATGAATACACCTTAAAGTAAAATGTTATATATCATAGTATTCCATTGTTTCTGTCAATATTTGACCATATTATACACCTTAAAGTAAAACCTTGCAACCAAACTTTCTCGGGTATGTAACGTACAGGGCGTGAACCGCCCCAAGCCGTCACGTTTGGGGTGGGGTGGGGGGGGGGGGGATTGTCCACGGCCTCGCAGAGGTCAGATGCTCGACCGACTGTCTCCAGAGATCCTTCCCCTAATGTACGTTAATAGCAAGGTCATCCGACCTCGAAAGATAGTAACACGAAATTTGGGACTTACCCTTGCTCTTTATTTGGGATGTGTTACAAGACTCGGGAGGTCTTCTTAAAAGGCCTTGGTGTATTTCTTATTTCCCCTTTTTACCCTGTGGTTCTTCCTCGGTCTCGCTCTCTCTCTCAGATGGGCGCCCTGTGGTCTGGTTTATATATAGGCCCTATAAGGGCCAGCCAATGATAGCCGGTCACATGATGTTTTCAGTTTTGGTAGACTCGCGGCAGGATGCCCGGATTCCACGAAGAATCCACCAGGTTAACTATAGTTAACCTGGCGAGCTATAAGGGAACCAGTACATCCCCACAGCTAGATGAAAAACATTGTCCCAATGCTAAAGAGGAAAATTCAACCAGCAGGTAAGTAATCAATTGGCTTGTCCACCGGCAACACCAACGTATGCTAATTTTGTAGAATGTACCTTTTAAGAGGTATTTACCGAATCGTCATGGATTTTTTTGGCCAAACGTTCCCAGACTTGCAGGACCTCCATCTGTTTATTGTTACATATATTTATAATTTACTTAGGAATGTTATTGAATGACCAGAGAGAGAACCATTTCAATAAATCCCGGATTTAGATTTCTGCATCAAGGCAGCATAGTATCCACAACCGATTCGTTCCAATAGACCAATAACTTTCCAGCAAAACCGCTGCGAAACTTGCCCACCTCATATCTCCGTTTGGTGAGCTACAAAACACAAAAGTTCCTCAAAAAATAAGCCAGGGCTGACAGGCTCACGAAAGGAGTCATGTCTAGTAGCCTGACTCTGGTTTTTAAATTGTACTAGCTGAGTCGACCTGTCAATGGAAGGAACCGTCATAAATCTTCTGCCGCCCTGCTACCTGATATTCGTGTTATAAAGCCAGTTCTCCCGAGAGCATGCAGATACCCAGGGAACTTTCAGCCGACAAGATCACAACGAAGACTACCAATTCCCAATCTTATTTCAATTTACCGATCTTGTCATTTCAAGGTAAGTTACTTAAGAAACTTCCATAATCATATTTCGACTATTCTTCCAAATTTAAAATACTCGATTTATAGAAGACCTCCCTAAAATACCTTTTTTATACAACTTATATACAATTTTCCAATGAACATTCATGCATTAACTGAAAGGTTTTATCTTAACTTCTATGCCGCGTGCACCACTTTGCAATTTCCATTATTTCTCCATCCAATATAATCTGAAGTGCTGGTTCGGTTTGGGTGAACTGAAGCATGATAGAGCAAAGGAGTTCTTATTTTCATGTATCTGTCGAAGTCCAGGGATGAGGTCGGTTTTAACGAAAAGAATGCCAACATACGCGATGTTGCGAAAAATTCCAATACAATAACTATTTCTGCACGGTATATGGTGCACTGCCACTTGCGATGTCGGAATCGCATTTATTCACTTCAAATGACGCAAAGCAAAAGCTTTTGCTGGTTCGGTTTGGGTGAACTGAAGCATGATAGAGCAAAGGCGGGCACGTGCGTTCTCGCAATTTCATTCAGTGGTAACCTACCATATAAAGGTGTAGGAGTTAGATATATACAATATTTTTTCACATGTACTTTGGCAGTGTGTTGGCGCAAGTCAGATTTCACCTGAGCCCTTTAACTGTCACTTGTGCAGACATGCATAAACCTAAAGAAGTGCAACTGGTGCCAAGAGAAGAAGGAAGAGTTGCTGCCAAGTACATCTGAACAAATATTGTATGTAGTGCTGTACCATAAGACAATGGGGCTTTAAAATAGTATCTAGCTCTTATTGACTCACTCTGCATACTATTTGGCTAAGGTTGGCCGTTGGATTAGGCTGGCTGTGATTGTAACAGATGACACTTTAATAAACAAATACCGGCTATTTACAAATCATGCCAACGACCTTGGATCGGCATGTTTACAAATGTCGTCGGAGTCAGTAAATTGCATGTAAGAAATCCAACGCGATAGTTGTCCTGTAACATGTACGTTTCATCATCGGAAACTGGCCTGTATGCACTCGAAAACGTTTTGGAGGAGACCTGCAATTAGCTTATGAGCATGTCGTTGATTTTGAGGATCAAGTCGTGTGTTGGCGATTGTTTTGGGGTAGGCATATGTCTGATCAAGTTCCCGCGAAAATCTGTAATTACTGCATCGACAATCTTGTCATTTTCTAGTATGATGTGACATTCCGGCGGGATTCGAATAGAATCTGTGAGCATGGTGGGACTATGTAGTTGCCGTTATATTTTATATGTACTTAAGTTGTCCGCTTCGAAGTTGAAGTGACCACTTGGCGCATATCTTGCTGATGGTCGAGGCTGGGAATCTATATATCATTAGTTTATTAAACTAGCAACAGGCGGCGCGCGCGTGTCATGTCGGCCTGGCTTTGTCTTTTTTTCGTCTTAAAAGTAAAATTTATCTTGTTTTATGGGCACTTATGCATTTTAAACGTAGTCGAAATCCATCCTCAAATTCAATGTAACAGTACGTATAAAGTAAAAAAAATTGTGCGATAAGAAGAAATGGACATCAACATTCAACAAGATCCATGAGAATCACCAGGAGGTGGGTGCATCAGGTTGTATCTTTGCCGTATTTAAAGCTCAGCCTGAGAAGGAGCAGTCACTCTCATAAATATCTGCATAGTGTGCATGACGGTTCATAGACATATCCACGACACCACCCTCCTAGTAGGTAAGCAGTCTTTTGATCAACGATATATTTTTTCTTGCATGCTCAAAAAATGTTGCAAGCCTCCCATTTTGTTCAATGATAGCTATATAGGTACCAATCAATTCTGAGAGTTAAAAGGGACGCTATATACTTTGCAACCTGCATCTGACACATGAAGCATGGGCATCTGAGGAGCTTAACCCGAGTTCTGGCGTATCCTTCTTCAACCTGTATCTTTATAATGACCTCAGCCACTGAAACATCACTTTCACCACACGTATACCCACTACAGCAGAAAACTTCTGCCAACGCGGAAAATGTGTGGGTTTTCACAACACGAGGTGGCCGAACCAGCTTAACTGCCAAATTCATTGGCCGCCAAGCCACTAGATCGTGAAACCCGAGTTTCTCACCCATTACAGTACAAGTTTCAAAAGCATAAAGGAATCCTTTATGAGTAATTAGTGTCATTGAATTGTGTTTGTGATGGAAGTGGCTTAGAAAACTCCTCTGTAGAGAAAAAGAGAATGGTTTAAGTAAAGAGACAAACACAGAAATAAACTATCACACTGTCCGATACTCCACAACCTGCTAGGATCTGAATGAAAGGGAGTGAATTACGCACAATGTAAGGTAAAATGGGATAATTTGTAGCCCCGGTCTAATGGATGTTTTTGATTCATATTCCGGTAACCATGGAATTATTGAGCCAACCCAAGCATGGATATGAAAGAGGTGACTCTCGAGTATCACGACATCAATAGTTTTTAATTATGCAACAAGCTATGAAAGAGCTTTGGCTGTAAGCAGTAAGCAAATCAGACACATGCACAAAAAAAGTTGGGATCGAACTTCATGCAAGTATGAATTTTCCGCACTAATGTGAATTGATATATTTGAAACTAGGTTCAGACGATCAGTATTTAGTGTAGAGAATGATGTATGCATTTGATGTCATTATTCAAGAGTAAATTATTCAATGACACTCCTGAACGAGGTACCCTCGGGGTATTTGTAGCCCGCTGGCTCGGGGGATTTGTAGCCCCTATAATAAGCTCGATATATACTGTCACAAATCATGAGAAGCTTGGTTTCTCCATTCTTATACCTTGGTTATATTATTTGATCATAAAAGCCATTGATTAAGTTGCAATGGTAACCTTTTTAAACGAACAATGATACATTTGAAGTTTCATACTAGTTTATCTGACATTATTTCAAAATAAAATATTTTCAAAGTTGTAATTACTGGTGTCTCTAGTTTTAAGGCATCACGGCAATGTTAAATCTACGATAAGTTTGCATTCACACATCTGAAACTTTTCAAATTCAATAACAAATTTCAAATTTTCATCGAACGGCGTAGGCCTTTTACATAGCAAGTACTTCGGTATAGGGGATTGCGCACTAAAAAATGCAAGTGTCTTGCACCACGGACCACCCAACACGAAGTCTGTGCTGCACTCCAAAAATAATGGTCCCTTTTTCAGCTCAAGGTTCATGATGAAGTGTCTCGTTGTTGCCGTCATCATTACATTGGTTGTTCAAAGCCTAGCTTCTGGTAAGTAGACCCTGAATATGACCATATAAAGGACCACCGCAAAAAGACGGGCATGTACGTATACCTTAATTAAAAGAGGTCCATTAATATTTAATGGCACGTGTTTCTTCACTTTTATTTGATGGCATATTTTCGTTGTACCTGGGTTGACCATGATCATTTCAGGATTTGGGAGATTTGACCTTTTTGGTGTGACCTTTAAACCAATTTTGATCCGTGAATTGACTTTTAGGCCGTGACTGGTTCATTTGACCCATGATTCCACATTATTTAGGCTTTTGAACTGAAACTTCATACCCCATATATACGGAATAAATTCAAAATTTATGAAAATACGGTTGATGATAATGAAACCTATCCATACTGTCGAGTGAAATCGTATATTCAAAAATCAAATCAAATTTCTATTGTGTAACCGTACGTTTCTGCGGCGGCCATTGACCGCTAGTAACTTTTGAAACCAGGTGGTACCGCCTGGAACCGCCTCATTCTTCCGCCGGCTGGAGTGTGCCATGGGTCATCCAACCCGCAGCGGCTTGTACCACGTCATACTTCCGCCGGCCGGAGTATGCCATGGGTCATCTAACCCCCAGCGGCTTGTACCACGTCATATTTCCGCCGGCTGGAGTATGCCATGGGTCATCCTAACCCCCAGCGGCTTGTACCACGTCATATTTCCGCCGGCTGGAGTATGCCATGGGTCATCCAACCCCCCGCGGCTTGTACCACGTCATACTTCTGCCGGCTGGAGTGCGCCATGGGTCATCTAACCCCCTGGCGTTTTGTTCCACCTCATACATCTGCCGGCCGGAGTGTGCCACGGGTCATCCTAACCCCAAGCGTTTTGTTTCACATGACCGCATACTTCCGCCGGATGGCTCATCTGCATGCCCATAAAAGGCACTTTTTTCTAACGTATTACTTCTCACTGGGGTAGCATCGGATTAACATTGCACGGGTTTTACACGATCGAAAGTACCGAAGGTCCCAAAAAGAATACAATCATTTTACATGTTATTTCTCTTCATGGCCTGCATGGGGTAACGGAAGTAAGTTAAGAAGAACTAGTGCTGTACCCCAGGTGGATGACATAGTATTAATAGTATTTTTAAACTTTGTGAATCTGGTTTGATTACAACGCTTATGATATTGATCCCACGCATGAATTAGAAACTGTAAAAATATTTTCAGAAATGGAAAGCGACTTCGAAATGCAGGCGCTCAAGAAAAGAGGGTGAGTAAAACTTATAAACGTTTTGCGATTAATACCAACAGCATTTTAGTGTCCGTTGCAAATTCGATCCAAAATCTCATCAACGCTTTGTGACGAGTGGCTCTAGTTGCAATGGTTGGAGCGGTGATCCGGAATTTTGCACTAAGTATGCAACAAAGGCTTCTTATGAATCCTTGACGACAAATGGGCAGTCGGGATTGTGGAACACTGCCGGAATCAAAATAGGGCGCGGTGCATCTTACGATGAAAAGCATTGCAATCCGCTCTTTACGCCCAATAAGTTGGGGAACCACGACGATCTTAATTCATGAAAACAACATAGTTTTGAGCTTATACGTACCGGAATGGACTTTAAAACTGATTTACTAAGTGAAAACTTGCTTGTAAATAAATACCGGCGTATCACTGAAACCCTTTATAATAAACAGAAATTCATATCTGCGTAACTGCTGGTGTGATACGTGACCTGATGTTCTGGAGAGATAACAGGGACAGTTCCTTGGTAAATAGAAATGAACTGTTTAAGACTATCAAATATCTTTGTACTTCTTAATGTATATTCACATTAAGTGTTAACCGGATAAGGGAACAGGTATACCGCTAGAAATTGTATATGCACGTTGCACCGCTTTTATGTGCCGTTTGCGCGCACACTCTTTTATGTAAGCTTTAAAGGGACACTATAGGTAGCAGCTAGGCAGGCAAGATAAAGTTACACAAAGTCGCCAAGAGGGACCTCTCGCATCTCAAAGTACGTCAAAACTATTCACTATTCATGTAGTGGTGAACCAAATATGACATTTTGCCCTTACTGAGCTTATAAGTCACCCAATAATGGCCAGTTTTACCCCTCTGCTCCTGCTTAAACCCACTTTAAGAGTGTACATAATCAAGAAGAATTAATTTATCTTTCCATCAATGTTTCAGGTGGAAATCGCTCTGGTTTGCCTGTTCAAAGAGTTCTGAATGCCTCCCAGGCCATGTTTGCTCATATAGTGTTAAAAAATGCGCATTTCCAAAAGACAACAGGTGTTGCCTTTTAGGATAGGACGCCCTGGCACAACGATACCATATGGAAAGTATCGGAGTCACATAAAGTTCGCATTCTTCGAAATGTTTGATTAAATTGGTTATCATTGTGTATGTTGATACCTTACAATAAATAGACGTCTGGAAAATTCTTCTATTTATTTCTTCACTGCGGTACAAAGCAAATTTTATGTTATTCCGTGTCGTTGTAGTGCAAATTATACATGTATATTTCCGAGTAAACAGTTTTAAACTGAACTTCCCCAAAATGTTTGAACGCATTTATCAACATTCATAGGGAGCAACCATCACTACTATTCATAGCCTTTGGTGGCACACAATGTAGTACTTCTTGATACTGGTATCCCTGGAGCTTAAAGTGCATGTAAACGGCACAATATTATGTTTCGGCTCATAATATTTTGTGGTCGAGTCTGCTTGGGAATATGTAAAACTAGTTTCATGGATTTCTAAGCACCCATCGGTGGGAATCTCCTGTTGTATAGGGACGTTATATGAATATTGCCCGACACGGAGAGAAACATGCCGAATGTCGGCTTATTATATGGTCTACTTCGGGATGAAGAGCTCCCCAACGTCACCTAAATGCAACTTAAATAACTATAGCCTCGTTGGTCTATCGAATTACCGGAAACTCACAAAAGATAACTTTTTACTCAAAATAATGTCTTTAACAAAAGAAACATCACGGTGTTATCTATAAAACAGTAGTTATTCTTGTACAAATAAAAATAATGATTCAATGAAATACATGTAGCTATCCCCCGTAGAGACTTTTTAAATTGCATTGTATATCAAAACTGTTTCATTATAAAATATTTTTGGCTGACATCGACAGTCAAACGTCTTCCACACAATGTAAGCTCATACAGTATAGTATATACGGGATGTCCCCTTGTACACCGGTAGCCTATCCTCTCTGATAATGAAAGTCGGCCCTGGTCCCTTTATTGTGACTTGTCATGCACAATATGCAAAGCGCCGCTCCCCATACCGCCCTGAAACATTTTGACTAACAAAACATTCGAAATACCCGCTGGTTACAGATCTTTAGCCAATAACTGTGACGACCTGTGCATGCAATAACATTTAAATAACACGGAGTTCATGGAGTATAAATAGCCAATTATAATACATGCAATATATGGCACCCCAAGAGGCCTCTTCAAAATGGCACCCGATACCGGTATTCACGAGGACGACATGTATAACACCCCAACGCGTACACCTCTCTTAACAATAAAAATACACGAATTATGCGTGTGTTCTGACATTCTTCTAAGCCGAAGCTGGTTGTACGTGGAGGAGTACAATGAATTGTCTCAACCGGATACATAACACAATTATACGCATTATACACGTGTTCACTGCGCATAAGGTAAAACTATGAATCGCCAATGTTGTACCTCTTTTAAATTCCGTTTCTTGTGTTTTGTTTTGTTTTTTCGGTATGGTACTGTATGCATGATAACTTTATTTGCTATTTTCAAATCTTTTCCTCTCACAACCTTACCCTCTTCAAATTGATTAGTGAAAATAACTATTTCATAGACTATTCTGATTATCCTATAGCACCGACTGTGAAATGTGTTGTTTTAACTATTTTAAATTAATTCTAATGGTAGTTATTTACTCCTTTTTTGACCAAAAACAGCTATTTACTGGTTATATTTAATACTATTTCACTAATTTCACAGTGTGCAAAATGAACTTCCAGATTTCACTCTAGTTATTTTTACTAATAAACTTTTCGAGTGTAATAATCATATTTGTTTATGATCGATTTAGATGCCCAAGTACTTTGCATTTACAAGCTACAATCCCTGTCGGTTCATCCGCCACACCAAGCTGCAGCTGTGGAAGTCCTGTTGCCCAGCCCATGGTTGAACTACCACCTCGCACATTTTGATATGCGGCGGCCTGGTACTCAATTTGGCGAAAATCGTCAATCGTAAAACCGATCTTCTTTTTCTAATTGATATTCCTACGAATAAAAATACTCTTATTTTCGATTTCGTCACCTATTCTCTGAACATATACTATTGATCAACATCTCTGAACAGAGTTTGTTTATTTTTCCTTCAACGTGATATCTCCCGGTTGTCGTACCAACACGCATGCCCTCAGGAATGAGGAACCCTTCATCAGTCAGCTCTCGAATCTTATGGAAGTGGCAAGCACACTTTCCTTGCATGAAGTCCTTGAACCTTGACATGGTAATTGGAAAAGTGTCTATCACATCATAGTTATGGCTGGATGCAGTCTGGACTAGAGCAGTATTCACCCTATTTAGCACCGTAAACTCACTCTGAAACGTAAAAACGAGCATCGAGGTCAAGGTGATCTAAGTTGTGAATGGCCAAGTCAAAACCATTATGTAGATGAAGCTTTCCTTGAGAGACACCTGAGTAGCTTCAACGACCAAACAAGTAGGTGATATCATGCTTTAAGTAACAATTCAGATAACATTTCAGACTCAAGTAAGTGTTTGGCATAACAGTTCATCACCAAACTACTACAATCAGCTAAATAAGGATTCTCATGACTGGATCTCTCCAAAGGGACAACTTGGGTGTGGGATTTAGGTGGTCAGGGCCGGTATATTCATCAGTTCCGACCAAATGAAGTACGTGTGTCCCCGTCGTACGATTCGCACTAGTCAGTGTGCAGGACGAAACCATCGAAATACTATCCCTGGTTGAACATCTTACTAGAGGTGAGAACATCCGCAGAAGGACGTACGGTCATGGATTGAAGGACGCCATTGAACCACAGCCGAAGCAACAGAAAATATCCTTTTCGCCCAAGCTGGCCACATCTCTAGCCCGCAACATAATGTGAACCCATGCAACCCAAATAAATCTACGGAAATGGACGCTTTTCGACCGGCGTATGGCCGTCGATCAATACATGTATACATCTTTTTTGTATCAGCTATGCCCTCGCATGCTTTAGCAGGCGTCCTTTCATCGCCTCGTTCCTCCTGCGTGGGCCTTGACCTACTTGCCAGTGACAAGCTTCTCATGCCATCGACTGGCTGGTGAAACCCTGCCCCGAATGATTTGATCATGACACGGACACCAGACAGTCCCAACTTGTCTAATGTCGCGGCCAAGGACTTGATGTGATTGCTGGTCAACCACTGGACACCACCGACCACCAGCACTGTATTGGAATTGTTTTGAAGGGGCTCGGATCTGAAGGAAAAAAAGACGATATATATATATATATATACGCACAGAGTTCCATATATAATCAAACTATTAATATCATATGTATGTACGAATGAAGACATCTTTGGAGCAATAAAGTGTTCTGTGTGTTAGTCCATGGTCATGTCCTCTTCCTCTTCTTATCATGGTTAACAATATACAGCCTCGTCCCAGGTCATTATATGCGCCTGCGCCAATTCCTGATAGAAGGTTGGATTGTTGCCTCGTCATGAGATCTCGCAAGGAGGCCCGTGTTTTACCAGGCTGCGAAAACGTTCTTCAGTCCAATAGAACCGAAGTTCGACTGTTCAGTCCACATTTTATGATCTCGTCCTAATTTTGTTCTCTTGACGTGGAGTGGCAAGGGATACTGGAGACGCAGTAACTGGTTTTATCCAAAAGAAGATTCTCAGGTCATTATTTCTTGTTTCCTACTTCTCGAGACCAAACTCGGTATAATTTTCTGTGTTTCTGTAAGAGAAAATTTCCCCTATGATATATCAGACATCGAATGGTTGTCGTGAATAGGGGAACAAAAAGGTTAACATTGAAATACGGGAAACACAGAGATGTTTCATGCCCGAGCTCCACTTGGCTTAGGCCTGACTAGAACAGTCGGCATATCCCAATACAGAAGAATTGCATTCGTTCCCGAACGAGAGTTGTCTTATATTATCGTCATTTTCGCATGTATAAGTATGTAAGCTGAGGCGGTTCGTCCATATGCCACGAGAGCCAAGGGAACACTAGCAAATGCCATCGTGCAGGGCTCAGTAGAGGTAGCCGCCATCGCGGCCTTCCAAAGAGCGGGTGGATAACGTGACGCACTGAAATGGAAGACCCCTCGCCGAGGACAGAACCGCGTGGTGTCGCATCTTTAACAGCTTAATGTCGCCCCAATGGCCGCATGGCTGCGGGACATGATGATGATGATGTAGAAGAAGTATTGTTTTTTGTTTATTTACTATTGAGTATTTTGAACTATTTCCTACTCGGTCCTTCACTGGGAGCTATTGGAGTCACCTGGTTATCGAGGTGACATGATCAAAAGAAGGGACAAGACAGACTAGACCCTTGTAACAGCACCGAAAATGTAGTCACACGGAATGAGGAACCTGCAGAACTAAAAATCCAGATGGCCGCACCGGTACCGGTACTTCCAGTGCATTCAGTTTTGTTGATTTTCTCCCTAAAACTCATCAAAATAGAATTAAGGACCAATAACACAACATTTGTGGTGCTATTTCCCCATGTAGAGTAATCAAGGAATGAAATATTCAAAGATCATTGACCCGGGAAATGGCTTTCTCAGTACAACCATGGTCCACTTGCCTGCAGGGCTCCTATTGGCAGGTTTTGTTGTGCAGGTTCCTCATTGCATTGTACCCTTTACAGAAACCGGCTACAATTCCTTGTCGGCAGCATTTACAGGCGCAACAGATCCTGTGCTATCACCACTAGCAGATGGTTTTTCCTACTTCATAATAGTTTCACTAACATTTTAAACCATGAATACACCTTAAAGTAAAAGGTTAGTGATCTAAGCATAATCGTATTGTTTCGGTTAACATTTTTACCATGAATACACCTTAAAGTAAAATGTTATATACCATAGTATTCCATTGTTTCTGTCAATATTTGACCATATTATACACCTTAAAGTAAAACCTTGCAACCAAACTTTCTCGGGTATGTAACGTACAGGGCGTGAACCGCCCCAAGCCGTCACGTTTGGGGTGGGGTGGGGGGGGGGGGATTGTCCACGGCCTCGCAGAGGTCAGATGCTCGACCGACTGTCTCCAGAGATCCTTCCCCTAATGTACGTTAATAGCAAGGTCATCCGACCTCGAAAGATAGTAACACGAAATTTGGGACTTACCCTTGCTCTTTATTTGGGATGTGTTACAAGACTCGGGAGGTCTTCTTAAAAGGCCTTGGTGTATTTCTTATTTCCCCTTTTTACCCTGTGGTTCTTCCTCGGTCTCGCTCTCTCTCTCAGATGGGCGCCCTGTGGTCTGGTTTATATATAGGCCCTATAAGGGCCAGCCAATGATAGCCGGTCACATGATGTTTTCAGTTTTGGTAGACTCGCGGCAGGATGCCCGGATTCCACGAACAATCCACCAGGTTAACTATAGTTAACCTGGCGAGCTATAAGGGAACCAGTACATCCCCACAGCTAGATGAAAAACATTGTCCCAATGCTAAAGAGGAAAATTCAACCAGCAGGTAAGTAATCAATTGGCTTGTCCACCGGCAACACCAACGTATGCTAATTTTGTAGAATGTACCTTTTAAGAGGTATTTACCGAATCGTCATGGATTTTTTTGGCCAAACGTTCCCAGACTTGCAGGACCTCCATCTGTTTATTGTTACATATATTTATAATTTACTTAGGAATGTTGTTAAATGACCAGAGAGAGAACCATTTCAATAAATCCCGGATTTAGATTTCTGCATCAAGGCAGCATAGTATCCACAACCGATTCGTTCCAATAGACCAATAACTTTCCAGCAAAACCGCTGCGAAACTTGCCCACCTCATATCTCCGTTTGGTGAGCTACAAAACACAAAAGTTCCTCAAAAAATAAGCCAGGGCTGACAGGCTCACGAAAGGAGTCATGTCTAGTAGCCTGACTCTGGTTTTTAAATTGTACTAGCTCAGTCGACCTGTCAATGGAAGGAACCGTCATAAATCTTCTGCCGCCCTGCTACCTGATATTCGTGTTATAAAGCCAGTTCTCCCGAGAGCATGCAGATACCCAGGGAACTTTCAGCCGACAAGATCACAACGAAGACTACCAATTTCCAATCTTATTTCAATTTACCGATCTTGTCATTTCAAGGTAAGTTACTTAAGAAACTTCCATAATCATATTTCGACTATTCTTCCAATTTAAAATACTCGATTTATAGAAGACCTCCCTAAAATACCTTTTTTATACAATTTATATACAATTTTCCAATGAACATTCATGCATTAACTGAAAGGTTTTATCTGAACTTCTATGCCGCGTGCACCACTTTGCAATTTCCATTATTTCTCCATCCAATATAATCTGAAGTGCTGTTTCGGTTTGGGTGAACTGAAGCATGATAGAGCAATGGTGTTCTTATTTTCATGTATCTGTCGAAGTCCAGGGATGAGGTCGGTTTTAACTGAAAGAATGCCAACATACGCGATGTTGCGAAAAATTCCAATACAATAACTATTTCTGCACGGTATATGGTGCACTGCCACTTGCGATGTCGGAATCGCATTTATTCACTTCAAATGACGCAAAGCAAAAGCTTTTGCTGGTTCGGTTTGGGTGAACTGAAGCATGATAGAGCAAAGGCGGGCACGTGCGTTCTCGCAATTTCATTCAGTGGTAACCTACCATATAAAGGTGTAGGAGTTAGATATATACAATATTTTTTCACATGTACTTTGGCAGTGTGTTGGCGCAAGTCAGATTTCACCTGAGCCCTTTAACTGTCACTTGTGCAGACATGCATAAACCTAAAGAAGTGCAACTGGTGCCAAGAGAAGAAGGAAGAGTTGCTGCCAAGTACATGTGAACAAATATTGTATGTAGTGCTGTACCATAAGACAATGGGGCTTTAAAATAGTATCTAGCTCTTATTGACTCACTCTGCATACTATTTGGCTAAGGTTGGCCGTTGGATTAGGCTGGCTGTGATTGTAACAGATGACACTTTAATAAACAAATACCGGCTATTTACAAATCATGCCAACGACCTTGGATCGGCATGTTTACAAATGCCGTCGGAGTCAGTAAATTGCATGTAAGAAATCCAACGCGATAGTTGTCCTGTAACATGTACGTTTCATCATCGGAAACTGGCCTGTATGCACTCGAAAACGTTTTGGAGGAGACCTGCAATTAGCTTATGAGCATGTCGTTGATTTTGAGGATCAAGTCGTGTGTTGGCGATTGTTTTGGGGTAGGCATATGTCTGATCAAGTTCCCGCGAAAATCTGTAATTACTGCATCGACAATCTTGTCATTTTCTAGTATGATGTGACATTCCGGCGGGATTCGAATAGAATCTGTGAGCATGGTGGGACTATGTAGTTGCCGTTATATTTTATATGTACTTAAGTTGTCCGCTTCGAAGTTGAAGTGACCACTTGGCGCATATCTTGCTGATGGTCGAGGCTGGGAATCTATATATCATTAGTTTATTAAACTAGCAACAGGCGGCGCGCGCGTGTCATGTCGGCCTGGCTTTGTCTTTTTTTCGTCTTAAAAGTAAAATTTATCTTGTTTTATGGGCACTTATGCATTTTAAACGTAGTCGAAATCCATCCTCAAATTCAATGTAACAGTACGTATAAAGTAAAAAAAATTGTGCGATAAGAAGAAATGGACATCACTCTTTCAACAAGATCCATGAGAATCACCAGGAGGTGGGTGCATCAGGTTGTATCTTTGCCGTATTTAAAGCTCAGCCTGAGAAGGAGCAGTCACTCTCATAAATATCTGCATAGTGTGCATGACGGTTCATAGACATATCCACGACACCACCCTCCTAGTAGGTAAGCAGTCTTTTGATCAACGATATATTTTTTCTTGCATGCTCAAAAAATGTTGCAAGCCTCCCATTTTGTTCAATGATAGCTATATAGGTACCAATCAATTCTGAGAGTTAAAAGGGACGCTATATACTTTGCAACCTGCATCTGACACATGAAGCATGGGCATCTGAGGAGCTTAACCCGAGTTCTGGCGTATCCTTCTTCAACCTGTATCTTTATAATGACCTCAGCCACTGAAACATCACTTTCACCACACGTATACCCACTACAGCAGAAAACTTCTGCCAACGCGGAAAATGTGTGGGTTTTCACAACACGAGGTGGCCGAACCAGCTTAACTGCCAAATTCATTGGCCACCAAGCCACTAGATCGTGAAACCCGAGTTTCTCACCCATTACAGTAAAAGTTTCAAAAGCTTAAAGGAATCCTTTATGAGTAATTAGTGTCATTGAATTGTGTTTGTGATGGAAGTGGCTTAGAAAACTCCTCTGTAGAGAAAAAGAGAATGGTTTAAGTAAAGAGACAAACACAGAAATAAACTATCACACTGTCCGATACTCCACAACCTGCTAGGATCTGAATGAAAGGGAGTGAATTACGCACAATGTAAGGTAAAATGGGATAATTTGTAGCCCCGGTCTAATGGATGTTTTTGATTCATATTCCGGTAACCATGGAATTATTGAGCCAACCCAAGCATGGATATGAAAGAGGTGACTCTCGAGTATCACGACATCAATAGTTTTTAATTATGCAACAAGCTATGAAAGAGCTTTGGCTGTAAGCAGTAAGCAAATCAGACACATGCACAAAAAAAGTTGGGATCGAACTTCATGCAAGTATGAATTTTCCGCACTAATGTGAATTGATATATTTGAAACTAGGTTCAGACGATCAGTATTTAGTGTAGAGAATGATGTATGCATTTGATGTCATTATTCAAGAGTAAATTATTCAATGACACTCCTGAACGAGGTACCCTCGGGGTATTTGTAGCCCGCTGGCTCGGGGGATTTGTAGCCCCTATAATAAGCTCGATATATACTGTCACAAATCATGAGAAGCTTGGTTTCTCCATTCTTATACCTTGGTTATATTATTTGATCATAAAAGCCATTGATTAAGTTGCAATGGTAACCTTTTTAAACGAACAATGATACATTTGAAGTTTCATACTAGTTTATCTGACATTATTTCAAAATAAAATATTTTCAAAGTTGTAATTACTGGTGTCTCTAGTTTTAAGGCAGAACGGCAATGTTAAATCTACGATAAGTTTGCATTCACACATCTGAAACTTTTCAAATTCAATAACAAATTTCAAATTTTCATCGAACGGCGTAGGCCTTTTACATAGCATGTACTTCGGTATAGGGGGTTGCGCACTAAAAAATGCAAGTGTCTTGCACCACGGACCACCTAACACGAAGTCTGTGCTGCACTCCAAAAATAATGGTCCCTTTTTCAGCTCAAGGTTCATGATGAAGTGTCTCGTTGTTGCCGTAATCATTACATTGGTTGTTCAAAGCCTAGCTTCTGGTAAGTAGACCCTGAATATGACCATATAAAGGACCACCGCAAAAAGACGGGCATGTACGTATACCTTAATTAAAAGAGGTCCATTAATATTTAATGGCACGTGTTTCTTCACTTTTATTTGATGGCATATTTTCGTTGTACCTGGGTTGACCATGATCATTTCAGGATTTGGGAGATTTGACCTTTTTGGTGTGACCTTTAAACCAATTTTGATCCGTGAATTGACTTTTAGGCCGTGACTGGTTCATTTGACCCATGATTCCACATTATTTAGGCTTTTGAACTGAAACTTCATACCCCATATATACGGAATAAATTCAAAATTTATGAAAATACGGTTGATGATAATGAAACCTATCCATACTGTCGAGTGAAACCGTATATTCAAAAATCAAATCAAATTTCTATTGTGTAACCGTACGTTTCTGCGGCGGCCATTGACCGCTAGTAACTTTTGAAACCAGGTGGTACCGCCTGGTACCACCTCATATTTCCGCCGGCTGGAGTATGCCATGGGTCATCCAACCCCCAGCGGCTTGTACCACCTCATACTTCCGCCGGCTGGAGTGTGCCATGGGTCATCTAACCCCCTGGCGTTTTGTTCCACCTCATACATCTGCCGGCTGGAGTGTGCCACGGGTCATCCTAACCCCAAGCGTTTTGTTTCACGTGACCGCATACTTCCGCCGGATGGCTCATCTGCATGCCCATAAAAGGCACTTTTTTCTAACGTATTACTTCTCACTGGGGTAGCATCGGATTAACATTGCACGGGTTTTACACGATCGAAAGTACCGAAGGTCCCAAAAAGAATACATGTACAATCATTTTACATGTTATTTCTCTTTATGGCCTGCATGGGGTAACGGAAGTAAGTTAAGAAGAACTAGTGCTGTACCCCAGGTGGATGACATAGTATTAATAGTATTTTTAAACTTTGTGAATCTGGTTTGATTACAACGCTTATGATATTGATCCCACGCATGAATTAGAAACTTTAAAAATATTTTCAGAAATGGAAAGCGACTTCGAAATGCAGGCGCTCAAGAAAAGAGGGTGAGTAAAACTTATAAACGTTTTGCGATTAATACCAACAGCATTTTAGTGTCCGTTGCAAATTCGATCCAAAATCTCATCAACGCTTCGTGATGAGTGGCTCTTGCAATGGTTGGAGCGGTGATCCGGAATTTTGCACTAAGTATGCAACAAAGGCTTCTTATGAATCCTTGACGACAAATGGGCAGTCGGGATTGTGGAACACTGCCGGAATCAAAATAGGGCGCGGTGCGTCTTACGATGAAAAGCATTGCAATCCGCTCTTTACGCCCAATAAGTTGTGGAACCACGACGATCTTAATTCATGAAAACAACATAGTTTTGAGCTTATACGTACCGGAATGGACTTTAAAACTGATTTACTAAGTGAAAACTTGCTTGTAAATAAATACCGGCGTATCACTGAAACCCTTTATAATAAACAGAAATTCATATCTGCGTAACTGCTGGTGTGATACGTGACCTGATGTTCTGGAGAGATAACAGGGACAGTTCCTTGGTAAATAGAAATGAACTGTTTAAGACTATCAAATATCTTTGTACTTCTTAATGTATATTCACATTAAGTGTTAACCGGATAAGGGAACAGGTATACCGCTAGAAATTGTATATGCACGTTGCACCGCTTTTATGTGCCGTTTGCGCGCACACTCTTTTATGTAAGCTTTAAAGGGACACTATAGGTAGCAGCTAGGCAGGCAAGATAAAGTTACACAAAGTCGCCAAGAGGGACCTCTCGCATCTCAAAGTACGTCAAAACTATTCACTATTCATGTAGTGGTGAACCAAATATGACATTTTGCCCTTACTGAGCTTATTAGTCACCCAATAATGGCCAGTTTTACCCCTCTGCTCCTGCCTAGACCCACTTTAAGAGTGTACATAATCAAGAAGAATTAATTTATCTTTCCATCTATGTTTCAGGTGGAAATCGATCTGGATTGGCTGTTCAAAGACTTCCGAATGCCTCCCAGGCCATGTTTGCGAACGTCATGTTAAAAACTGCGCATTTCCAAAAGACAACAGGTGTTGCCTTTTAGGATAGGACGCCCTGGCACAACGATACCATATGTAAAGTATCGGAGTCACATTAAAGTTCGCATTCTTCGAAATGTTTGATTAAATTGGTTATCATTGTGTATGTTGATACCTTACAATAAATAGACTCCTGGAACATTCTTCTATTTATATCTTCACTGTGGTACAAAGTAAATTTTATGTTATTCCATGTCGTTGTAGTGCAAATTATACATGTATATTTCCGAGTAAACAGTTTTAAACTGAACTTCCCCAAAATGTTTGAACGCATTTATCAACATTCATAGGGAGCAACCATCACTACTATTCATAGCCTTTGGTGGCCCACAAATGTAGTACATGTACTTCTTGATACTGGTATCCCTGGAGCTTAAAGTGCATGTAAACGGCACAATATCATGTTTCGACTCATATCACTTTGTGGTCGAGTCTGCTTGGGAATATGTAAAACTAGTTTCATGGATTTCTAAGCACCCATCGGTGGGAATCTCCTGTTGTATATAGGGACGTTATATGAATATTGCCCGCCACGGAGAGAAACATGCCGAATGTCGGCTTATTATGTGGTCTACTTCGGGATGAAGAGCTCCCCAGTGCCACCTAAATGCAACTTAAATAACTTTAGCCTCGTTGGTCTATCGAATTACCGGAAACTCACAAAAGATAACTTTTCACTCAAAACAATGTCTTTAACAAAAGAAACATCACGGTGTTATCTATAAAACAGTAGTTATTCTTGTACAAATAAAAACATAATGATTCAATAAAATACATGTAGCTATCCCCCGTAGAGACTTTCTAAATTGCATTGTATATCCAAACTGTTTCATTATAAATTATTTTTGGCTGACATCGACAGTCAAACGTCTTCCACACAATGTAAGCTGATACAGTATAGTATATACGGGATGTCCTCTTGTACACCGGTAGCCTATCCTCTCTGATAATGAAAGTCGGCCCTGGTCCCTTTATTGTGACTTGTCATGCACAGTGTGCAAAGCGCCGCTCCCCATACCGCCCTGAAACATTGACTAACAAAACATTAGAAATACCCGCTGGTGTGGCTTACAGATCTTCAGCCAATGACTGTGACGACCTGTGCATACAAAAACATTAACACGGAGTTCATGGAGTATAAATAGCCAGTTATAATACATGCAATATATGGCACCCCAAGAGGCCTCTTCAAAATGGCACCCGATACCGGTATTCACGAGGACAACCTGTATAACACCCCAACGCGTACACCTCTCTTAACAATAAAAATACACGAATTATGCGTGTGTTCTGACATTCTTCTAAGCCGAAGCTGGTTGTACATGGAGGAGTACAATGAATTGTCTCAACCGGATACAGAACAGAATTATACGCGTTATACACGTGTTCACTGCGCATAAGGTAAAACTATGAATTGCCAATGTTGTACCTTTTTTTAAATTCCGTTTCTTGTGTTTTGTTTTGTTTTTTCGGTATGGTACTGTATGCATGATAACTTTATTTGCTATTTTCAGATCTTTTCCTCTCACAACTTTACCCTCTTCAAATTGATTAGTGGAAATAACTATTTCATAGACTATTCTGATTATCCTATAGCACCAACTGTGAAATGTGTTGTTTGAACTATTTTAAATTAATTTTAATGGTAGTTATTTCCTCCTTTTTTGACCAAAAACAGCTATTTACTGGTTATATTCAATACTATTTCACTAATTTCACAGTGTGCAAAATGAACTTCCAGATTTCACTCTGGTTATCTTTACCAATAAACTTTTCGAGTGTAATAATCATATTTGTTCATGATCGATTTAGATGCCCAAGTACTTTACATTTACAAGCTACAATCCCTGTCGGTTCATCCGCCTCACCAAGCTGCAGCTGTGGAAGTCCTGTTGCCCAGCCCATGGTTGAACTACCACCTCGCACATTTTGATATGCGGCGGCCTGGTACTCAATTTGGCGAAAATCGTCAATCGTAAAACCGATCTTCTTTTTCTAATTGATATTCCTACGAATAAAAATACTCTTATTTTCGATTTCGTCACCTATTCTCTGAACATATACTATTGATCAACATCTCTGAACAGAGTTTGTTTATATCGATCATACGCGAAGTCAGTGTGCAGGACGAAACCATCGAAATACTATCCCTGGTTGAACATCTTACTAGAGGTGAGAACATCCGCAGAAGGACGTACGGTCATGGATTGAAGGACGCCATTGAACCACAGCCGAAGCAACAGAAAATATCATTTTCGCCCAAGCTGGCCACATCTATAGCCCGCAACATAATGTGAACCCATGCAACCCAAATAAATCTACGGAAATGGACGCTTTTCGACCGGCGTATGGCCGTCGATCAATACATGTATACATCTTTTTTGTATCAGCTGTGCCCTCGCATGCTTTTGCAGGCGTCCTTTCATCGCCTCGTTCCTCCTGCGTGGGCCTTGACCTACTTGCCAGTGACAAGCTTCTCATACCATCGACTGGCTGGTGAAACCCTGCCCCGAATGATTTGATCATGACACGGACACCAGACAGTCCCAACTTGTCTAATGTCGCGGCCAAGGACTTGATGTGATTGCTGGTCAACCACTGGACACCACCGACCACCATCATTGTATTGGAATTGTTTTGAAGGGGCTCGGATCTGAATGAAAAAAAAGACGATATATATATATATATATGCGTACAGGGTTCCATATATAATCAAACTATTGATATCATTTGTATGTACGAATGAAGACATCTTTGGAGCAATAAAGTGTTCTGTGTGTTAGTCCATGGTCATGTCCTCTTCTTCTTCTTATCATGGTTAACAATATACAGCCTCGTCCCAGGTCATTATATGCGCCTGCGCCAATTCCTGATAGAAGGTTGGATTGTTGCCTCGTCATGAGATCTCGCAAGGAGGCTCGTGTTTTACCAGGCTGCGAAAACGTTCTTCAGTTCAATAGAACCGAAGTTCGACTGTTCAGTCGACATTTTATGATCTCGTCCTAATTTTGTTCTCTTGACGTGGAGTGGCAAGGGATACTGGAGACGCAGTAACTGGTTTCATCCAAAAGAAGATACTCAGGTCTTTATTTCTTGTTTCCTACTTCTCGAGACCAAACTCGGTATAATTTTCTGTGTTTCTGTAAGTGAAAATTTCCCCTATGATATATCAGACATCGAATGGTTGTCGTGAATAGGGGAACAAAAAGGTTAACACTGAAATACGGGAAACACAGAGATGTTTCATGCCCGAGCTCCACTTGGCTTAGGCCTGACTAGAACAGTCGGCATATCCCAATACAGAAGCATTGCATTCGTTCCCGAATGAGAATTGTCTTATATTATCGTCATTTTCGCCTGTATAAGTATGTAAGCTGAGGCGGTTCGTCCATATGCCACGAGAGCCAAGGGAACACTAGCAAATGCCATCTTGCAGGGCTCAGTAGATGTAGCCGCCATCGCGGCCTTCCAAAGAGCGGGTGGATAACGTGACGCACTGGAATGGAAGACCCCTCGCCGAGGACAGAACCGCGTGGTGTCGCATCTTTAACAGCTTAATGTCGCCCCAATGGCCGCATGGCTGCGGTACATGATGATGATGATGTAGAAGAAGTATTGTATTCAGTTTATTCACTATTGACGCAGTAGAGGAAAAAGCCTTCGTTGAGTCGCTGCAGCACTTGGTTTGTGACATCCAGTGCATTAAGTTTTGTTGATTTTCTCCCTAAAACTCATCAAAATAGAATTAAGGACCAATAACACAAAATTTTTGGTGCTATTTCCCCATGTAGAGTAATCAAAGAATGAAATATTCAAAGATCATTGACCCGAGAAATGCCTGTCTCATTACAACCATGGTCCACTTGCCTGCAGGGCTCCTATTGGCAGGTTTTGTTTTGCAGGTTCCTCATTGCCTTGTACCCTTTACAGAAACCGGCTACAATTCCTTGTCGGCAGCATTTACAGGCGCAACAGATCCTGTGCTATCACCACTAGCAGATGGTTTTTCCTACTTCATAATAGTTTCACTAACATTTTAAACCATAAATACACCTTAAAGTAAAAGGTTAGTGATCTAAGCATAATCGTATTGTTTCGGTTAACATTTTTACCATGAATATACCTTAAAGTAAAATGTTATATATCATAGTATTCCATTGTTTCTGTCAATATTTGACCATATTATACACCTTAAAGTAAAACCTTGCAACCAAACCTTCTCGGGTATGTAACGTACAGGGCGTGAACCGCCCCAAGCCGTCACGTTTGGGGATTGTCCACGGCCTCCCAGAGGTCAGATGCTCGACCGACTGTCTCCAGAGATCCTTCCCCTCATCCGACCACGAAAGATAGTAACACGAAATTTGGGACTTACCCTTGCTCTTTATTTGAGATGTGTTACAAGACTCGGGAGGTCTTCTTAAAAGGCCTTGGTGGATTTCTTATTTCCCTTTTTACCCTGTGGCTCTTCCTCGGTCTCGCTCTCTCTCTCTCAGATGGGCGCCCTGTGGTCTGGTTTATATATAGGCCCTATAAGGGCCAGCCAATGATAGCCGGTCACATGATGTTTTCAGTTTTGGTAGACTCGCGGCAGGATGCCCGGATTCCACGAACAATCCACCAGGTTAACTATAGTTACCCTGGCGAGCTATAAGGGAACCAGTACATCCCCACAGCTAGATGAAAAACATTGTCCCAATGCTAAAGAGGAAAATTCAACCAGCAGGTTAGTAATCAATTGGCTTGTCCACCGGCAACACCGACGTATGCTAATTTTGTAGAATGTACCTTTTAAGAGGTATTTACCGAATCGTCATGGATTTTTTTGGCCAAACGTTCCCAGACTGGCAGGACCTCCATCTGTTTATTGTCACATATATTTATAATTTACTTATGACCAGAGAGAGAATCATTTCAATAAATCCCGGAATTAAATTTCTGCATCAAGGCAGCATAGTATCCACAACCGATTCGTTCCAATAGACCAATAACTGTCCAGCAAAACCGCTGCGAAACTTGCCCACCTCATATCTCACCGCTAATAACCGTTTGGTGAGCTACAAAACACAAAAGTTCCTAAAAAAATAAGCCAGGGCTGACAGGCTCACGAAAGGAGTCATGTCTAGTAGCCTGACTCTGGTTTTTAAATTGTACTAGCTCAGTCGACCTGTCAATGGAAGGAACCGTCATAAATCTTCTGCCGCCCTGCTACCTGATATTCGTGTTATAAAGCCAGTTCTCCCGAGAGCATGCAGATACCCAGGGAACTTTCAGCCGATAAGATCTGGGTGAACTGAAGCATGATAGAGCAAAGGAGTTCTTATTTTCATGTATCTGTCGAAGTCCAGGGATGAGGTCGGTTTTAACGAAAAGAATGCCAACATACGCGATGTTGCGAAAAATTCCAATACAATAACTATTTCTGCACGGTATATGGTGCACTGCCACTCGGTTTGGGTGAACTGAAGCATGATAGAGCAAAGGCGGGCACGTGCGTTCTCGCAATTTCATTCAGTGGTAACCTACCATATAAAGGTGAGTTAGATATATAGTATACAATATTTTTTCACATGTACTTTGGCAGTGTGTTGGCGCAAGTCAGATTTCACCTGAGCCCTTTAACTGTCACTTGTGCAGACATGCATAAACCTAAAGAAGTGCAACTGGTGCCAAGAGAAGAAGGAAGAGTTGCTGCCAAGTACATGTGAACAAATATTGTATGTAGTGCTGTACCATAAGACAATGGGGCTTTAAAATAGTATCTAGCTCTTATTGACTCACTCTGCATACTATTTGGCTAAGGTTGGCCGTTGGATTAGGCTGGCTGTGATTGTAACAGATGACACTTTAATAAACAAATGCCGGCTATTTACAAATCATGCCAACGACCTTGGATCGGCATGTTTACAAATGCCGTCGGTGTCAGTAAATTACATGTAAGAAATCCAACGCGATTGTTGTCCTGTAACATGTACGTTTCATCATCGGAAACTGGCCTGTATGCACTCGAAAACGTTTTGGAGGAGACCTGCAATTTGCTTATGAGCATGTCGTTGATTTTGAGGATCAAGTCGCGTGTTGGCGATTGTTTTGGGGTAGGCATATGTCTGATCAAATTCCCGCGAAAATCTGTAATGACTGCATCGACAATCTTGTCATTTTCTAGTATGATGTGACATTCCGGCGGGATTCGAATAGAATCTGTGAGCATGGTGGGACCATGTAGTTGCCGTTATATTTTATATGTACTTAAGTTGTCCGCTTCGAAGTTGTAGTGACCACTTGGCGCATATCTTGCTGATGGTCGAGGCTGGGAATCTATATATCATTAGTTTCTTAAACTAGCAACAGGCGGCGCGCGCGTGTCATGTCGGCCTGGCTTTGTCTTTTTTTCGTCTTAAAAGTAAAATTTATCTTGTTTTATGGGCACTGATGCATTTTAAACGTAGTCGAAATCCATCCTCAAATTCAATGTAACAGTACGTATAAAGTAAAAAAAATTGTGCGATCAGAACAGCCATATTTTGCAAGAATTCACAGAACTGCTAGGGGACTCAGGTGCCGGGCTTAGATGGCAGCACCGTCTATTACTTTTAGCATGTTACCCAAAACACAAGAAAAACACATTCTGCGCGGAAAATATGGATTGGAAACGTAGCTGAATGGCTTCTCGGGTAAAATCTACATGCACATACAAAAGAATTAGGAGATTATACTGTACACCCAGCGGTTATGTTGGTGCTAGACATAAAGAGACTTGTACCAGTTCTAGACGAGGTTGTTTTTAGGCTCCAGTAGGACCTAATCCAAATCAGTCAAACGGTCACAGATGAGACATAACTATGATTCTCCCTGGAATTCAACGGGCGGTATCTTTCAACTGATACTGGTACTCTACATCGTAAGCGTAGGGTTTTTTCAATCATGTTGTGTTAAAAAGCGCAACGTACGCGCAAGTTGCGCGCCAATAACGCACCAATGACGCGCTTATCTCTCTATGTTTCGCGTCAATTACGCTCGACTTACGCACGACCTACCCGCGTTAATGAGGCCATGGCGATTTAGCGGATCCTGCGGATTCTGCGGAACCTGCGGAATCTGGGCGGAATCAGCATAAAAACAGAACGAGAATATCGATATTATGATAAATTATCCTTATAATAAATATTTGTAGTATTCCATAACTGTTAGATTATTCCATAACTGCTAAGATTATCAAGCATTTCGGAAAAACACCAACATGCATGAATAAAATGTCTGTGATTATCGGACGATTTCCACATTGGCCGTGATCTTGGCTAACCCAGGCCGAGCTGGTAGGCTGAGTTGGTAATAGGCCGAGTTGGCCCGTAATCTTGTAAGTCGTTACGCACCCGAAAAAGACACGTCATTTTCGCTCATTCGTTAATTTGTTAATATCGTGGTATTTCATTGCATTTTAGATGTAAGACCTTAGTCAGAAATTAATGTAGGCCTATGATCAGGTCTTGAGAGCTTATTATGGCACATGGGCCTACTCGTGGACTTTTTTATAGTCATTTGGATGGAATGCCAATGCCAATATCAATCATATAGCCTAGGGCCTACTACTGTGCAGTGTACATGATGTACATTGCATGCACATGGACGGTGTAACATCTATCAGTGTTCCCCATGTGTCAGTGTCTCCCCTATTGATAACCTGTTAACGAACAATGCCAGAAAGACTCAACCATTCTAGTTATGATCCTATTGTAGGGGAACCCTCACACACGGCAGCACTCACATGCAATGTGTTTTCTTCTTGGCAGGAAAATATATAGGTTTACTTCATTAAGAAGGTTTGTTTGTGGCTTTAAAAAAAAAAATTCCCACTTGAATTCAGATGTGACTACTGGATGATTATAGTAGTATTAACCAACACTGCATGAGTGATGAAAGAAACCAGGAAATGTACAGTGACAACGAAACAACATTGTCTTCTTAAAAATTGACCAACATGCTCTTGTGGATTGACTACACGCCAAATGTATTTGACCGGTGTAGAAGTTTAAAATGTCCCAGGATAGAAGGTCCGGGAAATAAAGGATTCTATAATGTGCTTCAATCTCTGAGCTATTGACAGTTAGGGCCTCTATGATAGAACCATATTGTAGAATACAATAGGGACGGACAATTTTTCCAGGGGGACATTTTAAACTTCTACACTGGCCTTGTAGACACGTCTCTCTTTATTTTACAACATCGCAAAATTGTGCACGAGCAACATACGATTGCCTTGATGATCCATCATAAGTTAAGATATTCAAGTCACATGATGACTGATGATGTCCAGGACTCCCAGATGACAAATCAGTTTAAACAGAGAATTTCCCACTCTCATGATAATAAATAAAATATTTTTCTAAAACGTCCACCCGATTCAATCATCCCACTCTTGATGACCAAACAGCCAGCAAGATCATGCGATGACAGGTGACAAGCCCGAGATCCTGGCAACGATCCTTAAAACCACCCCAAGTCCCAGGAGGCGAAACGACTAATTTTTGGGTAGAGTGACTCTCGGAGCGGCCACCTTCAGCGCCACCACGTTGGGCCTAATGGTATTAGGCTAAGTTTGGGGGCGAAAAGGCTGGGGTGAAAAGGCTGGGGGCGAAAACGTCAGGGAGCGAAACGACCGGATACCCATAACATAGAAAATCCGCTGCAGACCAGATTCCGCAGATTCCGCGAATTCCGCAGGTTCCGCAGAAACCGCAGGATCCGCTAAATCGCCATCGCCCGTTAATGACGCGCCAATGACGCACATTTAGGGCTGACAAAATTGTGATTTGGACAGCAGCTTGCTCATTTTATGCCCTTGAGGTTTTTCTTTATTGTCGTGTTCACGTTTACGTTTAGTTGGTTTCTCTGGAAGAAAAATCAGTAATCTTTCGGATCACCCAGTGAAATAGAGATATGCTTAGCCCTTCAATGAAATCATACAGCTATATGAAAACTGACCAAATACAGCCTTTAACTGACAGCCTTACAAATAGGATGAGTGCAAGTATGAGATGATTATATAATTCGAACGCAGAAGAAGATGGTGATTCCAGACACACATGACTTACGCACACAAGCTGAAATTCAAACTCACAAATGAACTTCATTCGTCCCCTTTCTGTCAGTATTTGCTTCATAAAGCCCGGTCTACACTAGCAAACATGACCCAACAATTGTTGGCCAACATCGTGTTGGGCCTTGTTTGCAGAGGCATGTGGTGACCAAGTTGGAAAATTATAGGATTAAATCTTTTCGAAGTGTCCCATAATCATGCCATTGTAGTTGACACATGCAAAGATTTTCGTTGCAAAGGTAAGTCAACAAATGGACATCACTCTTTCAACAAGATCCATGAGAATCACCAGGAGTTGGGTGCGTCAGGTTGTGTCTTTGCAGTATTTAAAGCTCAGCCTGAGAACGAGCAGTCACTCTCATAAATATCTGCAGATTGTGCAATACGGTTCATAGACATATCCACGACACCACCCTTTTAGTAGGTAAGCAGTCTTTTGATCAACGATATATTTTTTCTTGCATGCTCAAAAAATGTTGCAAGCCTCCCATTTTGTTCAATGATAGCTATATAGGTACCAATCAATTCTGAGAGTTAAAAGGGACGCTATATACTTCGCAACCTGCATCTGACACATGAAGCATGGGCATCTGAGGAGCTTGACCTGATTTCTGGCGTATCCTTCTTCAACCTGTATCCGCGTTATAATGACCTCAGTCACTGAAACATCACCTTCATCACACGTATACCCACTACAGCAGAAAACTTCTGCCAACGCGGAAAATGTGTGGGTTTTCACAACACGAGGTGGCCGAACCAGCTTAACTGCCAAATTCATTGGCCGCCAAGCCACCAGATCGTGAAACCCGAGTTTCTCACCCATTACAGTAAAAGTTTCGAAAGCATAAAGGAATCCTTTATGAGTAATTAGTGTCATTGAATTGTGTTTGTGATGGAAGTGGCTTAGAAAACTACTCTGTAGAGAAAAAGAGAATGGTTTAAGTAAAGAGACAAACACAGAAAGAAAATATCACACTGTCCGAGACTCCACAACCTGCTATCCAGTAGGGCTGAAAGGGTGGATGTCGTCCTGGGTGCCGACAAATGGTACCCAGGTTCGAGATCGATTGGACAATAAGCACCCTGGGTGCCATTACACAAGACAAACAGCACCCAGCTTCTTTTTGCCTGGCTTATGGATCTTAGGGACGAGGACGTTTCTTGCAATCTCGTTTTATCTCGCGCCGTGGTACATATCACATGGGGCTAGGGAGCGTTTGTCAACCTCCTCCAGGAACCAATGAAAATCCGTTATTATAATGAGGTAAACAATGACACGTGCTAGTCTTGTAGTTTGCCATCTTCAGGCAGCGATGACTGTGACGGCATACATCAGGTGGGCGTGGGCACGAAATTCTTCACCGCGAGTGACTGCATGCTGTTTGACACAAGCGTCTTGTACAACCGTTATCAAACAATAAACAATAGAGTTCGGCTTAGGCAAAAAAGGTGAATAATCAAGTTATCACATTGCTACATTTTAGTCCATTCGATGTTGATAACAAGGTCTAGGCTAGTAGGCCTAAATCGGCTGCTACCGCTAATTAGGCCCCTCAAGGGCCTAGATGCCAGCAACAGCACTAGGCCTACCATCATCCCGACACGCATCATGTGTCATGTCAATCCATATGTGTGTCACACTGCACTCGGTGCTCTGTGTGTAGTCTCTACTGATCGATGTTGTGTTCGGATTCGGAACAATGGGGGAGGGGGGGGGGGCTGAGCAAAAAAACAACATAAAAAGCAAGTTTAGCTGGTCCTCCAAACAACATAGTGCCTCCAATTGCCCGGTTGCCCTTGATAGTCCAGCCCTGCCGGCTATATAGTGTATATCAACATAGTATACAAGACTAGCACGTGTCATTGTTTACCTCATTATAATAACGGATTTTCATTGGTTCCTGGAGGAGGTTGACATTCGCTCCCTAGCCCCATGCCCATGTGTACATATCGACTGATTGTCAAGAAAAATACGCAGCAAATCCATTCATTTTGTCATCACACAATTTTTCATTCTCTGAATATATCCCTCCTACATACATTTTCTGAATAAATCATCCGAAATGTGCTTTCAAAGACCTATAGGCCTAAACGCGTTTTTTTCTGTTTATCTGTTCTTTTGATTTCGCACACTCCTAATGCCGCAAGTACCACGGCGCGAGATAAAACGAGATTGCAAGGAACGTCCTCGTCCCTTAGATCCGTAAGCCAGGCAAAAAGAAGCTGGGTGCTGTTTGTCTAGTGTAATGGCACCCAGGGTGCTTATTGTCCAGTCGATCTCGAACCTGGGTACCATTTGTCGGCACCCAGGACGACATCCACCCTTTCAGCTCCAGTAGGATCTGAATAAAAGGGAGTGAATTACGCGCTATGAAGGTAAAATGGGGGTATTTGTAGCCCCGGTCTATTGGCAGTTTTTGATTTATATTCCGGTAACCATGGAATTATTAAGCCAACCAAAGCATGGATATGAAAGAGGTGACACTTGAGTATCACGACTTAAATAGTTTTTAATTATGCAACCAACTATGTAAGAGCTTTGGCTGTAAGAAGCAATAAAATCAGTGCACAAAAGAAGTTGGGATCGAACTTCATGCAAGTATGAATTTTCCAGGCTAATAGTGAATAGATATAATATTTGAAACTAGGTTCAGGCGATCAGTATTCACTGTAGAGAATGATGTATGCATTTGAGGTCATTATTCAATTATTAATTCATTATTCAACAGTAAATTATTCAAGGCTTTTCTGACTCTTCTGAACGAGGTACCCTCAGGGTATTTGTAGCCCGCTGGTTCCGGGTATTTGTAGCCCCTATAAATAGCTCGATATATCCTGTCACAAAAGATGCTTGGTTTCTTCATTGTTATACCTTGGTTATGGTTTGATCATAAAAGCCTTTGATTAAGTTGCAATGGTAATCAGTACTGGTAATCTTTCGGATCTCCTAGTGTAATAGTGATATGCTTAGCCTTTCAATGAAACGAAATCATACAGCTATATGAAAACTGACCATATATGCCTACAGCCTTCAACTGACAGCCTTACAGATAGGATGAGTGCAAGTATGAGATGATTATATAATTCGAATGCAGAAGAAGATGGTGATTCCAGACACACATGACTAACACACACAAGCTGAAATTCAAACTCACAAATGAACTTCATTCGTCCCCTTTCTGTCACATTCTGCTTCATAAGAGATCATATGGTGACCAAGTTGGGAAATGATAGGGTTAAATCTTTTCAATGTGTCCGATAATCATGCCATTGTGGTTAACACATGCAAAAATCATCGTTCAAAAATTAAGTCAACAAATGGACATCTTTCAACAAGATCCATGAGAATCACCAGGAGGTGGGTGCCAATCATCAGGTTTTATCTTTGCACAAGATCGGTAAAAAAAGCAACGGAAAAAAAGACAACGGAAAAAAACCGGTAAAAAGACAACAGGTAAAAAAGGCAACGGTAAAAAAGGCAACGGTAAAAAAGGCAACGGAAAAAAAGACAACAGGTAAAAAAAGCAACGGTAAAAAAGACGACGGGTAAAAAAAGCAACGGAAAGAAAGACAACAATCTAGGTAAAAAAGACAACAGGTAAAAACTTCATTCGTCCCCTTTCTGTCACATTCTGCTTCATAAGAGATCATATGGTGACCAAGTTGGGAAATGATAGGGTTAAATCTTTTCAATGTGTCCGATAATCATGCCATTGTGGTTAACACATGCAAAAATCATCGTTAAAAAATTAAGTCAACAAATGGACATCTTTCAACAAGATCCATGAGAATCACCAGGAGGTGGGTGCCAATCATCAGGTTTTATCTTTGCACAAGATCGGTAAAAAAAGCAACGGAAAAAAAGACAACGGAAAAAAACCGGTAAAAAGACAACAGGTAAAAAAGGCAACGGTAAAAAAGGCAACGGTAAAAAAGGCAACGGTAAAAAAGGCAACGGAAAAAAAGACAACAGGTAAAAAAAGCAACGGTAAAAAAGACGACGGGTAAAAAAAGCAACGGAAAGAAAGACAACCATCTAGGTAAAAAAGACAACAGGTAAAAAAGATGACTACTATCAAAGAGGACCCAATTAACTTTCACACTACAGCCAAATTAGTTGTACTGATTTACTAGTATTCAGTATTGCCTCATTTCCAGAGGAAGGGTTCCATCTTATTAGCCAACAAAGCGTCATTAAAGGGAGGAACATCATCGCTCTAGGGCTCTAGGCATGATAGGGCTGTCGGAGTGCCGGCTGTGCAGTGGAAACATCAGCGCCTGTCACCACACCTCCGAGGTCCCGTGTTCAATTCCCGGTCTGTCCGGCACTTTATGTCATAGAGTGGGCGGTTTCCTCTGTCGTATCCGGTTTCCTTCTACATTGTACATGTACAAGTTTGCTTTACAATTGTTAAATACTAGAATATACCCGTGGCGCGGGCTGTTCGAGGTATAAAAATCGGATTGTGTGGGTGCTGGTATGTTGTGGGTTTGGTGTAAATGGGGTGCTGGTTTGTGAGTAAAATCTCCGGGCGTTATCTTTATTTACGTCAATGGCGACAGTGGTATATTGATATTGATAGATGATATGTTACTCAGAGTCATAAAATTTCCACTGTTTTTCGGTGTACAATGTCTCCAGTGTTGTTGTTGTTGCTAACAGTAAACTATGATGCGGCCTTACTGGAATCCCCTACTTACTTATACTTCTAACAACAACAACACACAACTGCTGCAACTACCAACTGGAAGACATTTTTTCCTGCACCTTAGAGGCATAGTCGATTAATATTCATACTAATTTATATTCATGACGTCATTCTCAATTTTCATTGGTTCTTCCAAATAAGGCTCGACGGATGAGCATCGATGATAAGTCTTCCGGCAACAAAAACACGTGCTTAGCGCAATGACAGTTCAGAAACATTTAGTACAGGGTAAACCATAATGAATGTAACAAAATGAATGTTTTGGATTGTATATTATGGTCCGTATATCATGGTCCATTGGTCCAGGGCCATTATGAGGGGGGGGCACACCCCTCTTTTCCCAAATCTGCATGGAAAACATGAGGTCTCAGGGAGGAGGGGGGGGGGGGGCAGTTCTCAGCCCACACTATTATTACAGGGCTTTGTACAGCCCTTCGAGTATAATACGCGGGGTGGGGGGGGGGGGGGGGGGTGGTGATGCGAGTGGCGATGTGATGATCAATTCTGTTCTGGATGGACAAATAATTGCAAAACTTGCCCTTTCAATTAGTTGAACAGGACGTACATGTTGCCAGTAGGCATAATGTGGAAGAGAAGTGATATAAAAAAAGTATGTAGCCTAGGCCTGCCCTAGGCCTAGCCTAGCTAGTATATAGCCTAAACATGAGATTTTCTCCGCTAGGCCTACATGAAGCCTACCTATCTGGCTGTAACATGCACATCATCATGACAATTGTCATAGCCAGGCTCCCTACACTGCATGTAAGTAGTCATCATACATACAGATGTCACACAGGACCACAGGCATGTACATCATGTACACGGTCTATACTACATACCTTTCTGACTTGTATGTTGGCCGAAATGATGGTCTAGTGCTTCGTGCCACACACTGAACTTGCATGCATTGGCAATTTTTATACGACCGTATGACCTCCTTCATTCGATCTTTATCTTTAGAATACTCATGAACTTGAATAAGACCATGATATAAAGGAATATCCTGATCCCAATAGGCCTGCCACTGAGGCTGAATGACAGGCTCTTCCGCCATTTTGAACTCCCGCGAAAAATGTGACAGATAAACAGTGCCACGTGTGTATCTATTTTTATAACTATGTCACGTGACTATGCCTCTAAGGTGCAGGAAAAAATGCCTACCCATTTTTATAACTATGTCACGTGACTATGCCTCTAAGGTGCAGAAAAAAATGCCTACCGTCATCATGAAAACTGGACTACAAAATGCACGATATTGTCGCAATGACTTTATTCAAAGTACTCAAACATACCTATTTCACTGACATGATGTAGTTTTACACAAGTGAGGTTAAAACCTCACTTGTGTTAAAACCTCACTTGTGTAAAATTACATGATGTAGTTTTACACAAGTGCGGTTAAAACCTCACTTGTGATGTAGTTTTACACAAGTGAGGTTAAAACCTCACTTGTGTAAAACTACATCATGTCAGTTGATAATGGATGACAGTAGAGGTAAAACCAGGCTTATTAAGGCGTTCAACGCTAAGTGCAACTCGTCAATTATAACAGTAGTTGATTTGAGAGATAATAATGTCAAAGTTGACGTGCAGCTCTCAACTCAATTTTTTTATCATCGCTCTATTTGGCGAGTGTAGGCCCGTCCTTGGTCGAACACCATTTTGGTTGGAGAGATGCGCCTGAGTTGGTCTGTACTCCTCTGACAAAATGAAGGGATGGTCAACAAATTGTCAGGAACATGTCTTTGATTGGGGCAGTCTCGCGTCGGAATATGAATTCTGCTTATTCCTGACAGTAAAGGCCTGTTTACACTACTTTTGAGCACTTTTTTTCGGTGGTTTGCCACTCCAGTTTGCTATTTTTGCATAATTTGAAATTTCGGTTCAATTTTGATTGACCCAATTATTTTTATACCTGTCACCGTCGACCTCTTCATCATTTTAATAGAAAGTTAGTTGCTCCCAATCAGTTCAACCCCTGACAAAATTTCTGAATGAATTTATAGGGTCGAATTATAAGTTATTATTATATTATTTTTTTCCGTTGCTTTTTTACCCGTTGTCTTTTTTACCTAGATGGTTGTCTTTTTTCCGTTGCTTTTTTTTCCGGTGCTTTTTTTTCCGTTGCTTTTTTTACCTGTTTCTTTTGTTCCGTTGTCCTTTTTACCTGTTGTCTTTTTTACCCGTTGTCTTTTTTACCGTTGTCTTTTTTACCGGGCTTTTTTCCGTTGCTTTTTTTACCTAGATCCATCTTTGCAGCATTCAAAGCTCAGCCTGAGAAGTAGCAGTCACTGTCATAAATATCTGCACAGCAGTCTTTTGATCAACGATATATTTTTTCTTGCATGCTCAAAATATGTTGCAAGCCTCCCATTTTGTACAATGATAGCTAAAGGTACCGATCTATCAATACTGAGAGTTAAAAGGGACGCTATATACTTTGCAACCTGCATCTGACACCTGAAGCATGGGCATCTGAGGAGCTTGACCTGATTTCTGGCGTATCCTTCTTCAACCTGTATCCGCGTTATAATGACCTCAGCCACTGAAACATCACCTTCATCACACGTATACCCACTACAGCAGAAGACTTCTGCCAACGCGGAAAATGCGTGGGTTAGTTTTCACAACACGAAGTGGCCAAACCAGCTTAGCTGCCAAATTCATTAGCCGTAAAAGCCACCAGATCCTGAAACCCGAGTTTCTTACCCATTGCTGTAAAAGTTTCAAAAGCATAAAGGAATCCTTTACGAGTAAATAGTGTTATTTAATTGTGTTTGTGATAGAGGTGGCTTAGAAAAATCCTCTGTAGAGACAAAGAGAATGGTTTAAGTAAAGAGACGAACACAGAAAGAAAATATCACACTGTCCGATACTCCACAACCTGCTATCCAGTAGGATCTGAATAAAAGGGAGTGAAATACGCACTATGAAGGTAAAATGGGGGTATTTGTAGCCCCGGTCTAATGGATGTTTTTGATTCATATTCCGGTAACCATGGAATTATTGAACCAACCCAAGCATGGATATGAAAGAGGTGACTCTCGAGTATCACGACATAAATAGTTTTTAATTATGCAACAAGCTATGAAAGAGCTTTGGCTGTAAGCAGTAAGCAAATCAGACACATGCACAAAAAAAGTTGGGATCGAACTTCATGCAAGTATGAATTTTCCACACTAGTGTGAATTGATATATTTGAAACTAGGTTCAGACGATCAGTATTTAGTGTAGAGAATGATGTATGCATTTGATGTCATTATTCAACAGTAAATAATTCAATGACACTCCTGAACGAGGTACCCTCGGGGTATTTGTAGCCCGCTGGCTCGGGGGATTTGTAGCCCCTATAAATAGCTCGATATATCCTGTCACAAATCATAAGAAGCTTGGTTTCTCCATTCTTATACCTTGGTTATAGTATTTGATCATAAAAGCCTTTGATTAAGTTGCAATGGTAACCTTTTTAAACGAACAATGATATATTTGAAGTTTCATACTAGTTTATCTGACATTATTTCAAAATAAAATATTTTCGGAGTTGTAATTACTGGTGTCTGTAGTTTTAAGGCAGAACGGCGATGTTAAATCTACGATAAGTTTGCATTCACACATCTGAAACTTTTCAAATTCAATAACAAATTTCAAATTTTCATCGAACGGCGTAGACCTTTTACATAGCATGTACTTCGGTATAGGGGGTTGCGCACTAAAAAATGCAAGTGTCTTGCACCACGGACCACCCAACACGAAGTCTGTGTTGCACTAAAAAAATAATGGCCCTTTTTTCAGCTCAAGGTTCATGATGAAGTGTCTCGTTGTTGCCGTCATCATTACATTGGTTGTTCAAAGCCTAGCTTCTGGTAAGTAGACCCTGAATGTAACCATATAAAGGACCACCGCAGAAAGACGGACATGTACGTATACCTTAATCAAAAGAGGTCTATTGATATTTAATGGCACGTGTTTCTTCACTTTTATTTGATGGCATATTTTCGTTGTACCTGGGTTGACCATGATAATTTCAGGATTTGGGAGATTTGACCTTTTTGGTGTGACCTTTAAACCAATTTTGATCCGTGAATCGACTTTTAGGCCTTGACTGGTTTATTTGACCCATGATTCCACATTATTAAGCCTCTTGAACTATAACGTCATCATTTTACCCCATATATACAGAACAAATTCAAAATTCATGAAAATACAGTTGATGATTATGAAACCTATCCATACTGGTACCGCCTCATTCTTCCGCCGTGTGGAGTGTGCCATGGGTGATCCAACCCCCAGCGGCTTGTACCACCTCATACTTCCGCCGGCTGGAGTGTGCCATGGGTCATCTAACCCCTGGCGTTTTGTTCCACCTCATACATTTGCTGGCTGGAGTGTGCCACGGGTCATTCTAACCCCAAGCGTTTTGTTCCACGTGATCGCATACTTCCGCCGGATGGCTCATCTGCATGCTCATAAAAGGCATTTCTAACGTATTACTTCTCGCTGGGGTAGCATCGGATTAACATTGCACGGGTTTTACACGATCGAAAGTACCGAAGGTCCCAAAAAGAATACAATCATTTATTTCTCTTTATGGCCTGCATGGGGTAACGGAAGTAAGTTAAGAAGAACTAGTGCTGTACCCCAGGTGGATGACATAGTATTAATAGTATTTTTAAACTTTGTGAATCTAGTTTGATTACAACGCTTATGATATTGATCCCACGCATGAATTAGAAACTGTAAAAATATTTTCAGAAATGGAAAGCGACTTCGAAATGCAGGCGCTCAAGAAAAGAGGGTGAGTAAACTTATAAACGTTTTGCGATTAATACCAGCAGCATTTTAGTGTCCGTTGCAAATTCGATCCAAAATCTCATCAATGCTTTGTGACGAGTGGCTCTTGCAATGGTTGGAGCGATGATCCGGAATTTTGCACTAAGTATGCACCAAAGGCTGCGTATGAATCCTTGACGACAAAATAAAAAGTCAGGATTGTGGAACACTGCCGCAATCAAAATACGGCGCGGTGCATCTTACGATGAAAAGCATTGCAATCCGCTCTTTACGCCCAATAAGTTATGGAACCACGACGATCTTAATTGATGAAAACAACATATTTTTGAGCTATTACGCACCGGAATGGACTTAAAAGCGTATTTACTAAGTGAAAACTTGCTTGTAAATAAATACCGGCGTATCACTGAAACACTTTATAATAAACAGAAATTCACATCTGCGTAACTGCTGGTGAGATACGTGACCTGATGTTCTGGAGAGATAACAGGGACAGTCCCGTTGTAAATAGAAATGAACTGTTTAAGACTATCAAATATCTTTGTACTTCTTAATGTATATTCACATTAAGTGTTAACCGGATAAGGGAACAGGTATACCGCTAGAAATTGTATATGCACGTTGCACCGCTTTTATGTGCCGTTTGCGCGCACACTCTTTTATGTAAGCTTTAAAGGGACACTATAGGTAGCAGCTAGGCAGGCAAGATAAAGTTACACAAAGTCGCCAAGAGGGACCTCTCGCATCTCAAAGTACGTCAAAACTATTCACTATTCATGTAGCGGTGAACCTATATGACATTTTGCCCTTACTGAGCTTATTAGTCACCCAATAATGGCCAGTTTTACCCCTCTGCTCCTGCCTAGACCCACTTTAAGAGTGTACATAATCAAGAAGAATTAATTTATCTTTCCATCAATGTTTCAGGTGGAAATCGATCTGGATTGGCTGTTCAAAGACTTCCGAATGCCTCCCAGGCCATGTTTGCGAACGTAATGTTAAAAACTGCGCATTTCCAAAAGACAACAGGTGTTGCCTTTTAGGATAGGACGCCCTGGCACAACGATACCATATGTAAAGTATCGGAAAGTTCGCATTCTTCGAAATGTTTGATTAAATTGGTTATCATTGTGTATGTTGATACCTTACAATAAATAGACGTCTGGAAAATTCTTCTATTTATTTCTTCACTGCGGTACAAAGTAAATTTTATGTTATTCCATGTCGTTGTAGTGCAAATTATACATGTATATTTCCGAGTAAACAGTTTTAAACAGAACTTCCCCAAAATGTTTGAACGCATTTCATAGGGAGCAACCATCACTACTATTCATAGCCTTTGGTGGCCCACAAATGTAGTACTTCTTGATACTGGTATCCCTGGAGCTTAAAGTGCATGTAAACGGCACAATATCATGTTTCGACTCATAGGCCCATTATGCGGACGAACCAGTCCAGGCATAATTGATTTTATGATTGAAGCAAGAGTGACTAATTTCTATTTATAACTGTGCTGACTCTGCATGTTATCATCAGGGGCAGCGGTGCAGATTCTGGGAATCGGCGGGATCTTTCAGCCAATCAGGGGGCCGTCTTTCCCCGGCCTATTTACCCACGCGGATGAATCTCGCGCGAACCCGCCATTCCAGGAACTTGCTTCTGATTAGCAAGACAACTTCTGTGATTTTTCGCTAATTTCTGGAATCGTTTCACTCGGTAGTATAATATTTATATATTCTGTCGATCTTGTTAGGGGTACATTTCAGGTACAGCCACTTAGGGTGGACGTGTCACCTGCTTAAGTGCCTATTATCGACTTTTTTCTACCGACTTTTTCCACTGCTCGGTATTCCGTGTACATTTGCAGTGCATTCCATCCCCTCACGTACTTTTCCTTTGTCTTCAGTTGGCGCTATGGCGGCCCATCTTGTTCATGCTGCCGGCGTTGGTAACTACCAACGAAGACCTCAGACTCGCGTATCTGTAGTGGGACATAGCTACGTGAGGCGTTTGATGGAATTTTCACGCGATTTCGCGTCAAAAGAGGCTTTTGTTGATGTGCACCCAGCCCAACCTCGGCCCAACTTGTTTGATCTGGATGACTGTGCCATCCGTTGGCATCACATCAGTGGGGGCACCGTCTCATCTCTGTCCAACAATCAGGCTGTATGGCGCAATTTACGAGCTTTCCAGCCTAACATTCTGTTCCTACAGATTGGATCTAATGACTTGGATGGGATGGGTTGGGGTGCTCAGCCCATGCATGTGGCATATGCTGTGTCCGAGTTGGTTGATGAATATGTCAGGGAATTACCTGGCTTATCTAAGGTTTTTGTCGGCCAACTAATCCAACGACTAAGGACCCGTACCAGACATCTTTCAGTGTCTGATTACAACGCCAGGATACATCAGACCAATGGATACGTCCGTAATTTCTGTAACCCCAATGGTACAGTGCCGGTCATCTTCTGGCGCCACAAGGGTCTATCACGGTCGACACAGCATGTCCATCATCATGACGGGACCCACCTCAATGACCTGGGTCATCTTAAACTCTACAGGAGCATTCGCGGTGCTGTCAGATCTTGTGCCGTAGGAGCCCGCGGCTAGGAATATACATGTAGGCCAGTTACAGCTGCGTAGCCTTTTGGGGTATGCGTCTCATGAGGTACTCTGGTTTTGCTCAATCTATTGTACATTAGAGGGCGCCTCAGGCACCCCCCCTCACTTGGCATGGTTTAATTTTCCCTTGCCTCGTCTCAAATTACCTTAGGCTCTTGTGTCCTTGGTTCTTTGGAGCCCCTGGACACCCTGAGCCAACAATTTATTAATCCCTTTTATGGTAACATCCTTGGCTTCTTCGGTCCTTGGATGCACTGTCGGATTAATCAATACAAATTTTGCGCTCTTGTGTTCTTGGCATATTTTGCCCCTGGACACCCGGAGCAATAATCTTTTATTGCGCTCTTGTGTTCTTGGCATATCCTGCCCCTGAACACCCTGAGCTAACTTTCTGTTGCACGGCTGTAACATGCGGTGTTTTTCGTTCTTGTGGCTCTTTGTCACCATGGACATCTTACATTATACTTTAGCCTGGGTCCTATTGGCCTTCTCAGGCATTTATGCTCTTTGTTTTGCATACTTACATGTATGTCACATCAAAGAGTTTTCACCTCTATTTTATGCAAGGTTCTGGATTCCGCTCCCTCGTTTCAGGTATGGCGGCGCAACCGCAAGGCACCAGAGCCAAGGGCAAGAAACGGGCGGCCCCTTTGCCTGCAACAGGAAACCAGGCGCCCAGGCCTGCTAGGAGGAGAAGAAACATACCAGCAGCCGCTGGCTCCAGCGATGCCCTCGCCATGTCATCTGGTAGCCAAGACGGCCCCTCGTTGGCGGACAATGCTAGCAGTACCCAAAGCGTACCATCAGTAGCGGACATGTTTGCTGAAATGAAAACCATGATGTCAACCATGGTTACCCTTATAGCAGGACAGCATAACGTCCGCAATGACGGCCCAAACGTCGGCGTTGGAGGGGGCATTAATGCAGTGGCGCAACCCCACGGGAGTGTTGTTACGATGCAGCCAGGTCATGGACTCAGCTCAACTATCCATCCGTACAACCCAATACAGTCGTCACATTCGGTACAGCCGGCTTCCAATTTGGGCGACCCCACAGCAGCCAGCCCGTCGATGAATCTACATGTGCAACAACCTGGAAACATGGAACATTGTAACGCTACTGCAATTCACCTTAACGGGCCCCTTCTGGGGCAGGTAACAGGTACAGCTGTGGCTAATGCAGTTTACCCCGTAGGCTCGCCGTCGTATTCTGCCAGAGACCGAAATGGGTCTATGATATCGGCTGCTAGGCCTCTCTATTATGGTGTGCCCGACAAGGTAAAGGAGAGGGTTTGGGCGGGGAAGTATGTGGATTTCCACGACTTCCAAACCCCATCATACGACAAGCCTCAGAGGCCCAGGTCCACCATTATATCAACAGATGGCGACGGGGAGCCTATTACTCTATCTATTGGAAGGGAGAGGAAGGATAAGCCTCTGTCCATCTTCCAGTGGTTGTCATGTTTTGACATATTCGCGTCGGTACACTGTATGAAGACGCCGGGAGATGCACAGAGGCTTATGCGCTACTCCGCCCTTATTAAAGAAATTTGCGACGACGGAGGGGATTGGCGTTTTTACGATGAAAGTTTTAGGCGATGGCGGGAGGAGGAACCCCTAGAGTGGTCCGAAATTGCCCATGTACTTTTGTACAAGGCACATTCTCGGGGACGGCCGGAGTATAAAGATTCTGACAGGAAGGGATCTTCCGTCAAAAAATCACATGCTCAGTCCTTTCGTCCCGGCCAGTCCTCTGCCTCCTTCCCCAGAGGGTCATGCTGGCGCTTCCAGAAACACGGGAAGTGTGTCAAAGGCGACAAATGCGCCTTCCCCCACACTTGCACCAAGTGCCAGGGTTCTCACCCCAGCTTCCAGTGTAGACACACCCCCACTTTCAAAAAGGACAGCGCCAAGCCTTCAGATTCCAAACAACAGTCCCAAAAATAATCACCTACCCTCCTTGAAAACGCCTCTCCCCTCCCCAGTCAAAGGTGAGATCCTGTGCTCCTATCTTAACGGCTATGACCCTGTTAAGACTAATTATCTTAAGAACGGTTTCTCTGTTGGTTTTAGGTTAAATTACCAGGGTAGTCCTGGCTCATTAGTTTGTGATAATTTGACCTCCTCAAAAATTCATCATGATATTGTATCCTCCAAAATTCAAAAAGAGCTAGCGGCAGGGAGAATAGCTGGTCCTTTCACTAACCCTCCTTTTCCCAATTTTCATGTTTCCCCTTTAGGGGTAGTCCCTAAAAAGACTCCGGGGGAGTTCAGGATGATTCACCATCTCTCATTTCCTGAAGGATCTTCCGTCAATGATGGCATCCCCTTTGAATCCAAACATGTAAATTATGCCTCTATTTGGGAGGCCATTAACAAAATTAAATCACTTACAAATCCAGTTTTCCTTGCAAAAACCGACATCAAGTCGGCTTTTCGTATCATACCTATTCACCCTTCCGATTATCACTTGCTCGGTTTTACCTGGGAGGGCAAATATTATTATGACAAGGTGTTGCCCATGGGGTGTGGCAGCAGTTGCTCCATCTTTGAAGCCCTGAGTACTGCTGTTCAATGGATAGCAGTAAACAAACTAGGTATTTCTGCTATGGTACATATTTTAGATGACTTTTTACTCATTATTCATGGACGAGTTCGATGTGCTCAGAAGTTAGATCTGTTCAAAAAGTTATGTATTGTAGTGGGCATTCCACTTGTTCTTAACAAAACTTTCGGCCCAGAGCAGGTCATGCCGTTTGTGGGCATCGAACTCGATACAATTATTTTTCAAGCCCGCCTCCCCGCTGACAAGTTGGCAAAATGTCGGTCCCAAATCTCATTTCTTCTCAACAGGTCGTCGGTTACCCTGCGGGAATTACAGTCGGTCATTGGGCTTCTCAACTTTGCCTGCTCCGTCGTCCTGCCTGGTCGCGCCTTCCTCCGGCGCCTTATCGACCTCACCATCGGGTTTTCCCGCCCATTTCATCATATCCGCTTGAATTCTGAAGCGAAAGCCGACTTGTCTGTTTGGAACGCATTTCTTGCTAATTTCAACGGTGTTTCCTTTTTTCATGGTGATATCTGGGTTTCTAGCACTAAGCTCAAACTACATACCGACTCTGCTGGGAGTCTGGGTTTTGGGGCGATTTTTGGCTCCCACTGGTTATTTGGAGCTTGGCCCTCACGGTGGAAATCATTTCACATCACCTTTCTAGAATTCTACCCTATTGTAGCCGCTCTGTTTGTATGGGGGCCACCTTTGGAAGAACCAATGCATTGTGTTTCTCTCGGATAACCAAGCCGTTGTCCACATTATCAATAAGCAATCGTCCAAGGATAAACGGGTTATGTGTTTGGTTCGTAAGCTTGTTTTGCATTGTTTACAACTTAATATCCGCTTCAGGGCCGAGCACGTCCCTGGGAAGCTTAACACCTTACCGGATATGATTTCCCGGTTTCAGGTCAATGCGGCACGCCAGTTGGCCCCATGGTTGGACCAAGACCCGTCACTGCTTCCGGAAGATATATCCCCCAGGGGGTTGCTGATTCCTTGAACGTGTTGGTAGGAGGGGTGCTGAGCGAGTCAGCAAAGCAAAGTTACAATAGAGCCTGGACAATATATCTAAATTTTTGTACATACGTGTTACACTGTGATTGTTCTTTGCCATTATCGGTCTCTGATTGTACCTTGTTTGTAGCTTATCTATATTCTAAGAATTATGCGCCAGCAACTATAGCGAGCTACCTGTCGGCCGTCTGCTTCACTATGAAGTGGCATGGGTATCCAGACCCTTCTTCATCCTTTCTAGTCAAGAAACTGCTGGGCGCTGCCCAGAATTTGAAGGGGAGTTCCGACATTCGTCTCCCTATAACAAAACCTATTCTGGTCAGGTTGCTCGCTGCAGTTCCTCGGGTATTCCCCCTTAGGTACCAACAACTTTTAGTGCGCGCCATGTTTTCTACCGCTTTCCATGCATGCCTTAGGATCGGGGAAATGGTACCTAAAACCTGTAACCCGTTATATAGTTCCACTTGTATTCAGCTGGGCGATGTCACCGTTGCACGGGGCGAGGCCACCATTTCCGTCTTGAGGTTCAAGTCCAGCAGGACGCAAGGACCGCAGTTTATACACCTCGCTTCAGGTTCAGCACCCTGCCCTATTGCAGCATTAACAGATTATTTGTCACTTAGGGGGGCTACTCCAGGGCCTCTCTTTTTGGCTCCGTCCGGTGCACCCCTCCTCAGGAGGGACTTTGACCGCATGTTGAAACTTGTATTGGCTTTCTGCGGCCTGGACTCGAGTAGGTTTAAAGGCCATTCATTTAGGATCGGTGCTAGTAGCGAAGCAGCACGGCAAGGCAAGTCAGACACTCAAATACGTCTGCTAGGTCGATGGTCTTCTGACGCCTTTCGTAAATACATTCGTATTAATTGATATACCACAACTTTTGTGTCGGGCCCTCTGTCTCATGCAGGGGCTCGCGACGCTACCACTTATGTGTGTGTATCAGGCAGCCAGCCAATGCAATCTGGGTTTTTTCTGTTCAAAGTTGTACTCCTAATTGGTACATCCATCTCTTTAAATTGCAATTTTCTCTATGTAAGTGATGTTCTTCCTTTCGTATCCTTTGTCTCCATCTCACGCGGGACTAGGAGTGAGAGAGGATACACCACACCTGCACATATGTATGTAACTTAAACTTACACCACTTTTATCAGGGACCACAGGGTCTCGTATCCATTTTAACGTGGTCCCAAACGGGTCCATGCAATTTGATCTATTTAAATCCCAAATCTATCAATTCCATATTATATTTTGCATACTTATTTTTATAGGGGCAGTATGGTCTTCTAACAAGGGGTATCTGTCTCAGGCAGTACCACTTGCAGGAGGACCATTCTGGCCCACCTTACCTAGGCCTGTTCAGGGCCTTGTTGGTATCTTCCAGTCAGTTACTTAGGTAACTTCCAGTCAACGTTTCATATCAAATTCTTTTACATGTATTTTTATTCCCTTATAGTCAGTCAACTGAAACCTTGCTCAAGTAAGAATTCATGTACACTAGATACAATTACGTATGTAGTAAATTGGCAATTTGCCATCAACACCATGTAGCTATACTCAATCCAATTTGGTCAAAATTTTTGTATTTGGGCTTATTTGACAGATTCCTTGTTCACATCCAAAGTCTTCCTTCCCAACTCCGGGGTGTGGCTTTGCCACTTGTTTGGGGCACCCCTCGCTGGTCAGGTGACGTTACGTCACTCTTTTCTCGCGGCTCAGCAGGTCACACACCACTTAGGTCACGTGACCTTTTCTCCACCTGAATTGCGTCATGCAGACTAGATGGGGTCACGTGACTGTTTATTTTCTGGTTTCCCTGCTGAATTAATTAAATGTATGTATTTTGGGGTTACGCCCCCCCTTTTCTTTCCGGTATCTGTCAAATAAAAATTTGGCCAAATTGATATACTATATCTGTGTTGTCTTGGTCATTCTTATGATGTCATAAAGGCCCATTATGCGGACGAACCAGTCCAGGCATAATTGATTTTATGATTGAAGCAAGAGTGACTAATTTCTATTTATAACTGTGCTGACTCTGCATGTTATCATCAGGGGCAGCGGTGCAGATTCTGGGAATCGGCGGGATCTTTCAGCCAATCAGGGGGCCGTCTTTCCCCGGCCTATTTACCCACGCGGATGAATCTCGCGCGAACCCGCCATTCCAGGAACTTGCTTCAGATTAGCAAGACAACTTCTGTGATTTTTCGCTAACCGTCCTCCACCCCCACCACCTCCGGGGCACCCCTCGCTGGTCAGGTGACGTTACGTCACTCTTTTCTCGCGGCTCAGCAGGTCACACACCACTAAGGTCACGTGACCTTTTCTCCACCTGAATTGCGTCATGCAGACTAGATGGGGTCACGTGACTGTTTATTTTCTGGTTTCCCTGCTGAATTAATTAAATGTATGTATTTTGGGGTTACGCCCCCCCCTTTTCTTTCCGGTATCTGTCAAATAAAAATTTGGCCAAATTGATATACTATATCTGTGTTGTCTTGGTCATTCTTATGATGTCATAAATCATTTTGTGGTCGAGTCTGCTTGGGAATATGTAAAACTAGTTTCATGGATTTCTAAGCACCCATCGGTGGGAATCTCCTGTTGTTTAGGGACGTTATATGAATATTGCCCGCCACGGAGAGAAACATGCCGAATGTCGGCTTATTATGTGGTCTACTTCGGGATGAAAAGCTCCCCAGCGCCACCTAAATGCAACTTAAAAATAACTATAGCCTCGTTGGTCTATCGAATTACCGGAAACTCACAAAAGATAACTTTTCACTCAAAATAATGTCTTTAACAAAAGAAACATCACGGTGTTATCTATAAAACAGTAGTTATTCTTGTACAAATAAAAACATAATGATTCAATGAAATACATGTAGCTATCCCCCGTAGAGACTTTCTAAATTGCATTGTATATCAAAACTGTTTTATTATAAAATATTTTTGGCTGACATCGACAGTCAAACGTCTTCCACACAATGTAAGCTCATACAGTATTGTATATTCGGGATGTCCCCTTGTACACCGGTAGCCTATCCTATCTGATAATGTAAGTAGGACCATACATTTCGGACTAAGTAGGCCCTGGTCCCGCCTTTATTGTGACTTGTCATGCACAGTGTGCAAAGCGCCGCTTCCCAAACCGCGCGCCCTGAAACATTGACTAACAAAACATTAGAAATACCCGCTGGTGTGACTTACAGATCTTTAGCCAATGACTGTGACGACCTGTGCATGCAATAACATTTAAATAACACGGAGTTCATGGAGTATAAATAGCGAGTTGTAATACATGCAATATATGGCACCCCAAGAGGCCTCTTCAAAATGGCACCCGATACCGGTATTCACGAGGACGACCTCTATTAACAATAAAAATACACGAATTATGCGTGTGTTCTGACATTCTTCTAAGCCGAAGCTGGTTGTACGTGGAGGAGTACAATGAATTGTCTCAACCGGATACATAACAGAATTATACGCGTTATACACGTGTTCACTGCGCATGAGGTAAAACTATGAATCGCCAATGTTGTACTTTTTTTTAAATTCCGTTTCTTGTGTTTTGTTTTGTTTTTTCGGTATGGTACTGTATGCATGATAACTTTATTTGCTATTTTCAAATCTTTTCCACTCACAACCTTACCCTCTTCAAATTGATTAGTGAAAATAACTATTTCAAAGAACTTTAGACCAGTCTCTAACCTTAGCTTTCTTTCTAAGGTCCTGAAAAAGGTAGTCTCGAAACAGCTTATGGAACATATACGAACAAATGGGTTGCAGACAAGGTATCAGTCGGCCTACAGGGAAAGGCATAGTGTCGAAACTGCTCTCCTACGGGTCCATAATGACATCGCCAGGGCACTGGGATCGAGGAAATGTGTTCTTTTAGTACTCCTTGATCTCAGCGCTGCCTTTGACACTGTCAACCACGAAATACTCATACGTCGTCTCCAAGCAATGGGTGTCGAGGGGATTGCGCTGTCTTGGATACGTTCCTACCTGACAAACAGGTCACAGCGTGTTCGCATTGGTACAGAAACATCAAGTCCGGTGGGCTTGAGTTGTGGTGTTCCACAGGGTTCCGTTCTTGGACCGGTTCTTTTCTCCCTCTACTCAAACCCCTTGGCTGGCATTCTCGAACGTGGTGCAGATGGCAACCACGATGGGGGCTACCATTTGTATGCCGACGATACTCAAGAGTACTTGGCTGTTCTTCTGTCAAATGCATGTGCCGCTGTAGAGACAATTAGTGGAAGTGCAACTGACGTTAGCCGATGGCTGGGCGAGAATGATCTCGCATGCAATAATGACAAGACTGTGTTCCTGTTTATACGATCAATGTACACTCGTTCCTTGCCGGATTTCCAAGGAATCAGGGTTGTGGACTGTGTTGTTGAGCCATCTGACTGTGCAAGGAATCTTGGAGTGATTTTCGACAGCCTGTTTACTTTTAAGCAGCATGTCTCCTCCACCGTCCAACGTGCGAATATGGCACTACACAACATAGGCAAAGTCAGGAGGTATCTCTCAGCAGATACAACTCGCTTGTTCACCCAGCTTCTGGTAACCTCGAGACTGGATTTCTGCAATTCCCTGCTTGTTGGTCTCCCCGCAATCACAGTGGGGCCATTGCAGAAAGTGCAGAACGCTGCTGCTCGTCTGGTAGTCAGATGCCGGAAGTCGGTGCATATAACTCCAATTCTCCATGAACTGCACTGGTTGCCGGTAGCACAGCGAATTCAACACAAGGTTCTCATGTTTGCTTTTAAAGCAATCTATGGACTGGTTCCATCTTATATTTCCGAGCTCATTGTCGCGCAGTCTCACTCGTTTGACCTGCGATCGCGGGGGTGTGTCAGGCTGCGGGTGAGTCCAAAGCCGGTTGTACCATCATACGGTGACCGGACGTTCTCTCTCGCAGCCCCACAGCTCTGGAATGCTCTACCCGAGCGACTGAGATTGTGCGACAACCTTAGCTCATTCAGAGTCCTTCTGAAAACCCACCTCTTTCGGGAGGCCTTTGGATGAGTTGGGGTTTTCCATTGTAAAGCGCATTGAGCGGACTATTGTCTGGATACTGCGCTATATAAGCATCATTTATATATATATAGACTATTCTGATTATCCTATAGCACCAACTGTGAAATTTGTTGTTTGAACTATTTTAAATTAATTTTAATGGTAGTTATTTATTCCTTTTTTGACCAAAAACAGCTATTTACTGGTTATATTCAATACTATTTCACTAATTTCACAGTGTGCAAAATGAACTTCCAGATTTCACTCTGGTTATTTTTACTAATAAACTTTTCGAGTGTAATAATCATATTTGTTCATGATCGATTTAGAATCTTATGGAAGTGGCAAGCACACTTTCCTTGCATGAAGTCCTTGAACCTTGACATGGTAATTGGAAAAGTGTCTATCACATCATAGTTATGGCTGGATGCAGTCTGGACTAGAGCAGTATTCACCCTATTTAGCACCGTAATCAGCTAATTCAAATAAGGATTCTCATGACTGGATCTCTCCAAAGGGACAACTTGGGTGTGGGATTTAGGTGGTCAGGGCCGGTATATTCATCAGTTCCGACCAAATGAAGTACGTGTGTCCCCGTCGTACGATTCGCACTAGCGGTATCGATCATACGCGAAGTCAGTGTGCAGGACGAAACCATCGAAATACTATCCCTGGTTGAACATCTTACTATAGGTGAGAACATCCGCAGAAGGACGTACGGTCATGGATTGAAGGACGCCATTGAACCACAGCCGAAGCAACAGAAAATATCATTTTCGCCCAAGCTGGCCACATCTATAGCCCGCAGCATAAGGTGAACCCATGCAACCCAAATAAATCTACGGAAATGGACACTTTTCGACCGGCGTATGGCTGTCGATCAATACATGTATACATCTTGTTTGTATCGGCTTACTGGACTTTGCGCAACGAAACGAAACGAGCGAAATGGGGGAGCGACCATTATGTTTTACCCCGGTACGTCAAGTTCGATACATGGTGTCAGTCACCAGTATGGATGTCTTTTCCGTTATGAATACGTGTTTTTAAAAATCAAAATCATGAATTTCCTTTCCATTAGAAGAAAACGATGACGACGTTTCAGTTTAGGAGCCTAAGTTTTGTGGTCCCAATGGCCAAATTAACCCCTCGTTGGCTGAAAAGTCGATTCACCGGTCACAAATGGTCGAAAATGACCCCCAAAACTTCAGACCTCCAACCTGGTAATTATCACGGTCAGCCCACAACAAAATTTCTATGGTTTGAAGATCTAACCCCGGGCTGTATTATCTGCCGGAAATTGATTTTCATCGGCACGTCTTGGAAAAATCTATGGGGCGCTAAACTTCACTTCACACTTTTCGGGGTTGAAAATGTACTCACGTAAATTACCAAAATTACATGCCAAATTCGCACATGACCTGTTATTTCTCAAAGCTTGGAAGCTCAAATTTCTGAATGTAATGTATGCGCGTAATGTATACTCTCAGCAAGCGAATAGTTGTGATCGTCGGTTTTTGATACGAATCGTTTCCTGTATGGCCGTTACAAGCCGTTGTCTGAATATGATGTGAACCTGTTTACCGTTCAATGCTGCTCCCTGTGACGCTGTACCCGCAAATGTTCAATGAATAAAATGCTGATAATGACTTACACGGCTTGTTCGCATCGTAAACGTAGTGGTACCCGGGTAACTGTATTTGCGTTTGGCCTAATTTTACAACGATTACTCCCCATGTAACCACGATCTAGGATGGACAGGCTGTGTATTATGAATAGGAAAAGTCACCTAGGGACCGTTGCGTAGAATACTTTTTTGGCGAAATATTGCGCAAAGTCCAGTAAGCCGTTTGTATCAGCTATGCCCTCGCATGCTTTAGCAGGCGTCCTTTCATCGCCTTGTTCCTCCTGCGTGGGCCTTGACCTGCTTACCAGTAACAAGCTTCTCATACGATCGACTGGCTGGTGAAACCCTGCCCCGAATGATTTGATCATGACACGGACACCAGACAGTCCCAACTTGTCTAATGTCGCGGCCAAGGACTTGATGTGATTGCTGGTCAACCACTGGACACCACCGACCACCAGCACTGTATTGGAATTGTTTTGAAGGGGCTCGGATCTGAAGGAAAAAAAAGACGATATATATATATATATGCGTACAGGGTTCCATATATAATCAAACTATTGATATCATTTGTATGTACGAATGAAGACATCTTTGGAGCAATAAAATGTTCTGTGTGTTAGTCCATGGTCATGTCCTCTTCTTCTTCTTATCATGGTTAACAATATACAGCCTCGTCCCAGGTCATTATATGCGCCTGCACCAATTCCTGATAGGAGGTTGGATTGTTGCCTCGTCATGAGATCTCGCAAGGAGGCTCGTGTTTTACCAGGCTGCGAAAACGTTCTTCAGTTCAATAGAACGACTGTTCAGTCCACATTTTATGATCTCGTCCTAATTTTGTTCTCTTGACGTGGAGTGGCAAGGGATACTGGAGACGCAGTAACTGGTTTTATCCAAAAGAAGATTCTCAGGTAATTATTTCTTGTTTCCTACTTCTCGAGACCAAACTCGGTATAATTTTCTGTGTTTCTGTAAGTGAAAATTTCCCCTATGATATATCAGACATCGAATGGTTGTCGTGAATAGGGGAACAAAAAGGTTAACACTGAAATACGGGAAACACAGAGATGTTTCATGCCCGAGCTCCACTTGGCTTAGGCCTGACTAGAACAGTCGGCATATCCCAATACAGAAGAATTGCATTCGTTCCCGAATGAGAGTTGTCTTATATTATCGTCATTTTCGCCTGTATAAGTATGTAAGCTGAGGCGGTTCGTCCATATGCCACGAGAGCCAAGGGAACACTAGCAAATGCCATCTTGCAGGGCACAGTAGAGGTAGCCGCCATCGCGGCCTTCCAAAGAGCGGTTGGATAACGTGACGCACTGGAATGGAAGACCCCTCGCCGAGGACAGAACCGCGTGGTGTCGCAACTTTAACAGCTTAATGTCGCCCCAATGGCCGCATGGCTGCGGGACATGATGATGATGATGTAGAAGAAGTATTGTATTCAGTTTATTTACTATTGAGTATTTTGAACTATTTCCTACTCGGTCCTTCACTGGGAGCTATTGGAGTTACCTGGTTATCGAGGTGACATGATCAAAAGAAGGGACAAGAGAGACTAGACCCTTGCAACAGCACCGAAAATGTAGTCACACGGAATGAGGAACCTGCACAAATAAAAATCCAGATGGCCGCACCGGTACCGGTCCATCCAGTGCATTAAGTTTTGTTGATTTTCTCCCTAAAACTCATCAAAATAGAATTAAGGACCAATAACACAACATTTTTGGTGCTATTTCCCCATGTAGAGTAATCAAGGAATGAAATATTCAAAGATCATTGACCCGGGAAATGGCTTTCTCATTACAACCATGGTCCACTTGCCTGCAGGGCTCCTATTGGCAGGTTTTGTTGTGCAGGTTCCTCATTGCATTGTACCCTTTACAGAAACCGGCTACAATTCCTTGTCGGCAGCATTTACAGGCGCAACAGATCCTGTGCTATCACCACTAGCAGATGGTTTTTCCTACTTCATAATAGTTTCACTAACATTTTAAACCATGAATACACCTTAAAGTAAAAGGTTAGTGATCTAAGCATAATCGTATTGTTTCGGTTAACATTTTTACCATGAATATACCTTAAAGTAAAATGTTATATATCATAGTATTCCATTGTTTCTGTCAATATTTGACCATATTATACACCTTAAAGTAAAACCTTGCAACCAAACCTTCTCGGGTATGTAACGTACAGGGCGTGAACCGCCCCAAGCCGTCACGTTTGGGGGGGGGGGGGGGGGGGGGGTTATCCACGGCCTCGCAGAGGTCAGATGCTCGACCGACTGTCTCCAGAGATCCTTCCCCTAATGTACGTTAATAGCAAGGTCATCCGACCACGAAAGATAGTAACACGAAATTTGGGACTTACCCCTTGCTCTTTATTTGGGATGTGTTACAAGACTCGGGAGGTCTTCTTAAAAGGCCTTGGTGTATTTCTTATTTCCCTTTTTACCCTGTGGCTCTTCCTCGGTCTCGCTCTCTCTCTCAGATGGGCGCCCTGTGGTCTGGTTTATATATAGGCCCTATAAGGGCCAGCCAATGATAGCCGGTCACATGATGTTTTCAGTTTTGGTAGACTCGCGGCAGGATGCCCGGATTCCACGAACAATCCACCAGGTTAACTATAGTTACCCTGGCGAGCTATAAGGGAACCAGTACATCCCCACAGCTAGATGAAAAACATTGTCCCAATGCTAAAGAGGAAAATTCAACCAGCAGGTAAGTAATCAATTGGCTTGTCCACCGGCAACACCGACGTATGCTGATTTTGTAGAATGTACCTTTTAAGAGGTATTTACCGAATCGTCATGGATTTTTTTGGCCAAACGTTCCCAGACTTGCAGGACCTCCATCTGTTTATTGTTACATATATTTATAATTTACTTAGGAATGTTGTTGAATGACCAGAGAGAGAACCATTTCAATAAATCCCGGAATTAAATTTCTGCATCAAGGCAGCATAGTATCCACAACCGATTCGTTCCAATAGACCAATAACTTTCCAGCAAAACCGCTGCGAAACTTGCCCACCTCATATCTCACCGCTAATAACCGTTTGGTGAGCTACAAAACACAAAAGTTCCTCAAAAAATAAGCCAGGGCTGACAGGCTCACGAAAGGAGTCATGTCTAGTAGCCTGACTCTGGTTTTTAAATTGTACTAGCTGAGTCGACCTGTCAATGGAAGGAACCGTCATAAATCTTCTGCCGCCCTGCTACCTGATATTCGTGTTATAAAGCCAGTTCCCCCGAGAGCATGCAGATACCCAGGGAACTTTCAGCCGACAAGATCACAACGAAGACTACCAATTTCCAATCTTATTTCAATTTACTGATCTTGTCATTTCAAGGTAAGTTACTTAAGAAACTTCCATAATCATATTTCGACTATTCTTCCAATTTAAAATACTCGATTTATAGAAGACCTCCCTAAAATACCTTTTTTATACAATTTATATACAATTTTCCATGAACATTCATGCATTAACTGAAAGGTTTTATCTTAACTTCTATGCCGCGTGCACCACTTTGCAATTTCCATTGTTTCTCCATCCAATATAATCTGAAGTGCTGTTTCGGTTTGGGTGAACTGAAGCATGATAGAGCAAAGGAGTTCTTATTTTCATGTATCTGTCGAAGTCCAGGGATGAGGTCGGTTTTAACGAAAAGAATGCCAACATACGCGATGTTGCGAAAAATTCCAATACAATAACTATTTCTGCACGGTATATGGTGCACTGCCACTTGCGATGTCGGAATCGCAAGGAGTCCTTGACTGCCACATTGTGAAATTGTCTTTGTCATCTTTTTAGAGTGGGACAGGAGCTGATGACGTCTTGACACAAACAATGACAGTGAACAAGATGAAGCTGGAGTGTAGCTCCATCAGAATGGAGGAGTACCAATGGATTGATGTCATAGTCCTTTCCCGGCCAACTGACTAGGGATAAGCTTAGTTGCCACTACCAGACTATCATGAACATTGGGCACTCTTCCTCAATAGGCATAACACCATGCCAGAGACTTAAAACAACCAAATATATTACTATTGCGTGAATTCTCATGTGTCTCATGTCCCGTGACATTTGGTTGTGACAGTGTCCCCGTTATATTGCGGTACTCTAGAGGCACTGCCAGTGCTTCAGTGACTGTTTCACTGCATGTTTATCATGCTTTGGATTCTCAATGTTTATCATGCTTTGGATTATCAATGTTTATCATTCTTTTGATTCTCAATGATTGTGACTGTGTGATGAACCTAAGTCGGTGAGACAAGCATGTCCTTGTGTACATGTACATTCTTTCGGGATGTTCAGAGTCCATGGTTGTGACAATGTCTCTCATATTCGGAATTCCACAAGCGGAACTACAGGTGGATTGGTCCTCAGACACCAGCTACCTGCACAGTAATTTATGCCATTATCGTCGGAAACGGTAGGGGCCAACTTGGTTAATTACATGACAGGGCACCAGTCGGTAACATGCACATCTTGTTCTGTCAAGGTCTGTCAGAGTAGGGGTATACCAGTTGGCACTTAACGATACATTGTCTGTTCCTGCCTGGACACGTGGATTCCGTTGGTCTCAAGTTCTCTGCCCTAGCAAGAATGCAGCAATGTATCTCTTTGTCCTGAGAAGTTGGAGGATGGTGGAGCACAGTGGATGCACTGGCTGTGTCCTCAGTGCAGGCAACGATACAACTGACTCGATCAAGTAAGACTACAATTCATGAATTTGAAAATGAAAATTCACTATGAATAATGTCAACATTAATGAGTGAAATCAACGTGCGTACGGTCTGACTCAAATGCCTGTCGTCTTACCTCAAAGGTTTGGAGGCGAAGAAAAAGTGTGTCGATGTATTTAAGAGAGATGGGCCTGTGAAGTAGGCCCTACTATAGTTTTAAGACCGGTATGAAGCCTGACAAGAGATGTAAATGGCTGGTGCGCAACTAGCTTATCTGCACTGGCAGAGGAAACTGCCAACGGGAATGTGGAGGTATTGGCCGCTGCATTGACGGTAAGTGTTGTTTCATTACTCAATCCAGGACATTCTTCCTTTACTTTACAATGACTCGAACTTGGCCGAGGTCCAACATTCAAATTTAAGGCGTAAGACTGCCTAGGCAGGGAGTGCCAGCCTATGATGATGATCATGATGATATGCCTTAATCATTGTTTAGGAAATTCGTGAAAACTTTTCTCCCACTCTTCCTTATCGCCATATACACGTTTTCAGGATGTGAGAAGAGCAAGCTCCTTCCAAGGCGAAGTCATAGGTGCAAGTGCCGCTTTGGGAGATAGGCACCTGGGAAGTGGAACAAAAGGATCAACACGTTCCCATGAATCTGCAAGTAGGTATCAAAAGTGTGTCAAATGTCATCCCATGCCATTCCACATCCTGCTCATTATATACATCTAGCCTATCTCATTATTATTATGCCAGCGCAAAGCTTGACAGCCTCTCTCTGTTTCAGATGTGCGACAATTCTCAGATGTCGGCCAGTTCTCTAAAGACGAGGTTGCGTGAGGCACAAGTTGAGTTGCAGAAGAATCAGCAACTGGCTTATTTTTTGGCAAGGAAGAAAAAGACACGGAGTGCCGACAAGAACAATCCAGCTAGCGCTAGCACAGTAATTCAATCACTGGCAGCCTATGACAGCAACACTGGGGGAGACAGTGAGGATGAGAACATTGACAGTGCTTTTGGACTTGTGACTTCGGATGAACCTATCCACTCCAAGGATCTGTCAACCTAACTCCTGATGCGTATCCAATTTAAACAATGTTTCTCAAGTCCATGGGGATTCGATTCAAATGGCTTAAAAGGTCACCAAAGGTCACCCAAAAGAGATAAACGCGCGAATGAAGCAACTCGACTATTCTGAGCTCCGAGAGAGAACCACACGATTATTCTCACTGTTTTTTAATCAAACTTCAATTGCCGGGGGGTAAATACATGGCTGGGATGGACCAAAGTGGAATTAATTCTCAATCTGTGGTTGATTCTTAATCTTCAGAGTCAGGCCACAGCTGTTTCAGCTAGAATTGAAATGCATGTTTTATCAGAAGCCACCAGTAGTCCAGCTGCTAACCTTAGAATTGTGCATGGTAGGGTGGTAGAACAGCCCCTAGGGGTCATTTATCGATTAAGACCCTAATTTTTTTCGCCATCTTGCGGTCACCATCTTGGAATCCAATATGGCCGCCATTTTTGGCCAGTTTCCTGCAATATCTCGGAATCTATTGAACGTACGGGTATAATTTTGACGGCTTACCCTCGGTTTTCAGGTATGGCGAATTCAACGGAACCAATGGAAATGCTGTAATATGGCCGCCATACTCGATTCCAAGACGGCCGCCACCGTGAGGTTCTATAATTATTTATCACCCCATATATACATACTGGTTATTGATGGAGTCATGAAATTTGGCATATAGGTGACTGGACCCCTAAGGATCACTAATCGATTAAGACCCCAACGTGAAACGCCCCCTAGTGGCAGCCATCTTCAATTTGAATTCAATTGCCGGGGGGTTCGGGGGTTGTTAACTTTGTGTGTGTGATATTTATCAAATGCCTGTGTACTGAATTTTGTATTGTAAATGCCTGTGATCAGAATAGCGCACTGCGCATGCTCCATGAATAAAAGGGAAGTCCTCTTCCTGATGTAACGAGATTTCCGGCTGACGTGTTATTATTTCATCCCTATTTGATCAGATTTTATCCGTCCAATCCTTGTGCTAAATAACCCCCGTCGCCCCAAAGTGAACTCTGGTAAGATGTCAACACCCCCCCCCCCCCCCCGACATATGTGTTTTGATTTTTGAGACTAGTAATAATTTCCAAAAGTCGCTTAAAATGGATATAATCCCGAATAAGCAAGCAAAAACCGCAGGCGTTTTGGGCAGAGACATGTATTCATCCACAGGCGGAAGTGTGGCTCTGACACATAGTCCGTCTTGAACTGTGAAGCTACTCTACCCGTGAAATGGCACGTGATATTGAACGGGGGTGTGTCCGTAGTATGGGGAGGGGGAAAGGAAGGGGGAAAAGCAACCGTCCCAGCAACCAAACAGCCAGTGGCGTGACTGCCACCAGTGACAGTACGATTGAGTGCGTGAAAACGTGTCGATGTATTTGCCCACTTCAGCACAAACTCTTTATGAGAGAACTGGAAAATGCAGCGATATATGGGAAGAAGGAGGTTGAGAAATTGGAAAGGGAAAGGGAAGAACATTAATTCTGTGGTGGTAGAACAGCCCCTAGGGGTCATTTATCGATTAAGACCCTAATTTTTTACGCCATTTGGCGGTCGCCATCTTGAAATCCAATATGGCCGCCATTTTTGGCCAGTTTCCTGCAATATCTCGGAATCTATTGCACGTACGGGTATAATTTTGACGGCTCACCGTACGCTTTCAGGTATGGCGAATTCAACGGAACCAGTGGAAATGCCGTAATATTGCCGCCATACTGGATTCCAAGATGGCCGTCACCGTGAGGGCCTATAATATTATTATTTGTCACCCCATATATACATACTGGTTATCGATGGAGACATGAAATTTGGCATATAGATGACTGGACCCCTAAGGATCACTAATCGATTAAGACCCCAACGTGAAATGCCCCCTAGTGGCAGCCATCTTGAATTTCAAAATGGCCGCCATATTTTGGGCTTTCTCCCTGAATATATCTGACACTATTGCAGGTATAATTTCATGCCTTACCCTAGGTTTTCAGGTATGACGAATCGAATGGAACCAACGAAAAATTTCATAAAATGGCCACCATATTGGATTTCAAGATGGCCGCCATGATTTGCGTTTTTCTTGAATATCTCAAATACTATGGATGATACGGACTTGCTTTTTGTGGCATACCCTAGGTTTTTGGGTGTGACGAATCCAGTGGACCCACTGAAAATTCCGTAAAATGTTCGCCATCTTGGATTTCAAGATGGCCGCCATAATTACGTTTTTTTAAAATGTCTCTAATACTATGGCACATACAGGCTTCATTTTTAGCTCAGCTGACAAAGTCAGCGAAGCTAGCAATATTACTAAGGTAATGGTGTCTGTCCTTCCTTCCTTCCATCCGTGTCACTTTTGGGCATTTTGTAACCGTAAGACCTGGGCACTTTGTTGACGCTGCTTAAAGGTCATATATCAAGGTTTTTTGCCATTTTCTGCTGTAAGACGATTTCAAAAGTGTACCTAACACTTTATACAATACAGAAAACCAAATGCAATTAGCTCCATCCATTTTGAAGATATAGCCAATTATGTGTTTGACAACTTGATTACCTGATCAGGCTAGCAACTGGCTTGTTAGAGCCAGGCGGCGGGTTCAGCAAAAGTTGTGATGTAGATCAGGTCATCTGTACATGTCATGCAATCATAAAAGCAGGAGGGCCTTAATTAATTATGCACACCTGGAAGTAATGTGTTTCATTCACTATGGTGTATTGTGTGGCTCCGAATTGTGTCAAGGCTAGCACAAAGAACAATCGAATGACGGATGGGACCCATTTTCATGAATTTCCAAAGCCAGTTGAACGAGAGAGGAGGAAGCTGTGGATTCGGAAGTGCAAACGTTTGGAGTGTTGGAAGCCTGGGCCTTCGGCCAAACTTTGCAGTGATCACTTTATAAGTTTATCGATACGGATTATCACATGAAGCCGGATATCTGCATCCAACTGAATATTAAATGCCACTTGTTAAAAACAGCTGTTCCATCTGTATTCGATTTGACCAACCCCACTTACATGCGACAGCCTCCAAAGGAACGTTCGTTAGCCAAAAAACGTAAACATCAAGAAGTGAGTTGAACACTATTTCATGATTTATACACTGCTGATGCACACAACACTCATACTACCCAAATGGCACATGTCATCCACTGTACAGTGGCTACACAACCATGTCAATTGCGTTTAATGCCCGAGGCTGCTGAGGTCGGTTGTTATACATAATGTGTAGGCCTATTGGGGCCTGTGATACCGCATAGTGTCTTCTTGTGTTCCAGCCATAGCAAGGTGACAGCGACACAGGTCAGTGTCTGTGACAGCCACTGTCAATGACAGATTATTGTCATCTGACATCTAGGCCTATCTAACGTTGCACGGCATTATATCGTCACGTCAAGATGATTGTGCATAATACCGTCACTTTTCAATAGTAGTTCAGCGTCATGACATAACTGGCGATACAACACAGACGAGGCGAAACAATATTGTGCAACATTAGTCTGTTCAAAAATCATACATGTTATGCATCTGCAACCATCTATCAATGTCTTCTTTGCTATATCGGCAGGTCTGCCATGCAAATTGATTAACCACAAATTCTAATCACTTTCGTCCGAATGATCACTCTCATTATGATCTCGTGATATTAATGGCTCGAACATGTACGGCTCAACGTTTAAATATCCTTCTGTATCGACCAAAACATCTTCAAATTCACTGCTCTCACTCTCTGAACTGTATGCGGAAGCCATCTTGCTTTGTTCTGACTGACCTGATCTACGTCATCAAAAAATCCCTAGCGGCCACATGTGGAACTAATCTAAAGTTGTGTGTGGTGGGAAATTCAAATAGTTTAAAATTGAAAATTGAAATAACTAAATAATGACTTTATTATTAGAATGTTTTTAGTGTCTGGGATCTTGTTTGTTTAACCCTCAACATATTTCATGAGTATCAAGCATGTTTTCAAACCTTGATATATGGCCTTTAATTAGGAGTAGCCCAAGGGGAACTCAGAAACCAAAAATCAGCGCGATCCGACCTACATTCGGCGAATGAGGTCATCGGGAAGTTTTAACTTCTTTCCCTTATACCTTGGTCCACAGAGGAAATATTGTTTTCAAATCTGGCCGAATATTTTTTAATAATTTTTCATTTTGACTTGTTATGGAATAAGTTTAGTTTTCACTGCCAGTTGGTGCTACAGGCACATTTGACTGATTTTTTGACGATTGAAAAGCCCGGGTTATGACGTATAGTTGCGCAGTTGTATTCTGCGCATTGAATTGGCCAAGGAACCAGGCTATATTTCCAGAGCATGCTCCGCACAAAACAGTTAAATTCAATCTTTACATGAGCACTAATAAAGTAGTCTTATTCCCAGTTAGCTGATGTAACCTGAGATTTTATAGTACAAATATTTGTGCATTTAATCGTGTTGTTTGATGTTTATTCACAGGTACATTGTACGTCAACTAACGATACAGCGCAGTGCGTGCGTGTACCATCTAAAACATGGGAGAGATGCAGCATTGTCCATTGGCTAATCGTCCAGTTGCACGAATTCCCGCTCTATTTGTGGCAGTCCATAAGGAGACCAAATTATGATGACGCAATGGATTGCCCCGATCAGAGAGTCTAGCTGCGTTGTGAACCGCTGAATGATATGAACCCTACCCTGAAGTTGATGATGTTTTACAATATCTTTCACGCAATGCATGATTAACTGGAAATATATAACGCAATTGGGGCAAATTGCGAATGTATTCCCCCGCTCACACCACAAAAGTTTGAAGTGTGTCAAACCTCTAGTTCTTCAGTTAACAATCGGAATACCAAAATCTAAGTTGGCTGCTGGCAGCCATATTGGATTTTGGAACACGCCCAAAATTGATAGAGAGCATCCCCTGAATGACCATTGCACCACAAAAGTTCGAAGTGTGTCAAACCTCTAGTTCTTCAGTTAACAATCGGAATACCAAAATCTAAGTTGGCTGCTGGCAGCCATATTGGATTTTGGAACACGCCCAAAATTGATAGAGAGCATCCCCTGAATGACCATTGCACCACAAAAGTTTGAAGTGTGTCAAACCTCTAGTTCTTCAGTTAACAATCGGAATACCAAAATCTAAGTTGGCTGCTGGCAGCCATATTGAATTTTGGGTCAGGCCCAATATCGACAGGGAACCTCCCCTACACAACCTCATCACACCACATAAGTTTCAGGTCTGTCACTCACTTGGTTCTTAATTTACGGGGCGGAATACAAATCACCAAGTCGGGGACCTGGTGGTCATCTTTGATTTCGGGTCTGGCCCAAAATCGATAGGGAACCTCCCCTACCATAGACCATTACACCACCAAAGTATGAAGACTGTTGGACCTCTGGTTCTCCAGTTAACGAGCGGAATGCGAAAATCTAAGATGGTGGCTGGCGGCCATCTTTGATTTCGGGTCGGGCCCAAAATCGATAGGGAACCTCCCCTACCATAGACCATTACGCCACAAAAGTTTGAAGACTGTTGGACCTCCGGTTCTCCAGTTAACGAGCGGAATGCGAAAATCTAAGATGGTGGCTGGCGGCCATTTTGGATTTCGGGTCGGGCCCAAAATCGATAGGGAACCTCCCCTACCATAGACCATCACACCACAAAAGTTTGAAGACTGTTGGACCCCTGGTTCTCTAGTAAACGAGCGGAATGCGAAAATCTAAGATGGCGGCTGGCGGCCATGTGGCGCCAAAAAATAATAGGGACCCTTTGACACACTAGGCCTACATCCCCTAAAAATTTCAAGTTAGCCGAGCAAGGGGTTCTTTAGTTATAGTCTGGAATTCAGTGCGGCGGACGCGGACGCGGCGGCGGCGGCCGGAAACCACCTAAGTACATAATGCCCCCACTTTAGCGGGGGCATAATTAAAGGAAATATCAGAGTACAGATACGTCGTCTGTCTTTAAATTCATGATCCTATATACAGAGAGTAATGCGTCGCCGCCACACAGATGGTTCGCCAAATCCGTTTCTGATCATGTAATATTTGGAACAAGCTTATCAAATCACCTCTCTCCTTTGTCTGAGGCTGAAGAGATCTAGTGCCTCTAGCCTTTCACTGTATACGTAAGATCCCTTATTCCTGTTATTAATTTGGTGAATCTCCTCTGGACCTAAGAGATTAAAAACGCATAATCGTGTTTTCACGAAGGAAGAATTGTCCAACATGCCAATGTCCAAACCGCACAACCTGGGGGAAATTAATGATATGGTTTTCAAGGTAGAGGAAGTAAGCAAGACTTACGAACTTGAATAAACCAGACAAGAATCCCGGTTGACGAAATGAACCCTAGGATCCTTAAAGAGATTAAGGGTAAAGTTCCAGAGGCGTGCACTATGCTATTCTAAATCATATAGTCCATCACAAATGTGAGGAATTCTAGTTCTAAATCCATGCCAGTTCATCCAGAATACAAATCCTGGCTTCTCAAATCCGGGCCCAGTCATCTAGAGTGTCCTATCCTTACCACTTGAAAAATATCAAGTGAGTAGGAGTAACAGGTTGAAGTTGAAGTCGAGTATCAATGGAATTTTGAAACCAGTGCAGTGACGAAGCAGAATTTCCAAGCATTCATGAGAGCTTTGTGCTCAATAATCCGACGCACATCCAGAATAAGCCCTATTAGACCTGGCTACAAATATTAAACCTTGCCCGAACCAACAACCATTTCAGTCGTTGGACTCCAAGCGTAGTGCAGTAGCATTTTTTCAAAAGGTAAGTGAATTCTGCCTTCTGACGACTAATTTCACGAGGATTTCCTGAATCAGGCAAATATATGATCTTGTGCTGAATCTCAGAGACTTATGCAACCAATATTTTGAGGACTGAACAGCAGACGAACGTTTTTGTGAATCAACAAAGCGCGTTTTCATTGTCTCTATGTGTTGTTGTTGAATTTTCAATTTCCTGTTAAGAATACAGTTCGATTGTTCAAGAGCACATACATGACGCTGCCGAACTTTCAGGTTGCGACGGTAACGTGCATTTTTGCAAGACCTTTTCGGGCGTTTTCGTTTATCTTCATCAATTATGTGTGGCTCATGGGCTACAATGAATGATAAAATTACCTCGTTTTATTGTAAGCTACGTTATGACATTTTGCTGTATACTTTTTACAATGCTATTTACCGTTCAGTCATAGACAATTTTTTCTTCACATTTCAGTCCTCTACATAATAATAAAACCATCAAAATTTCCATCAAAATGATTAAGGCATGCATTGAATGTGACCATGAGCGATATTTAACGTAAATTAACCTGTTTTTGCGCTATAGTACTGTGGTTCTCGTTAAGTAACCAGACAGTTGTTATGGCCATCTTCCAGAAAGAAACCAGGCGTTTTTCTGGCTCTGTGTTCCCTCCAAAGGTGGACGTTTAAAGCCAGCATGTGTGGCTTCAAAAGCCTAGCACCAAAACAACACAGCATCCGGAAAACTTTTGGTTAATAATTCCAAAATAATACCTTGCAAAATGCCTGAGTATTCCCTTACACATAGCATTCTAGAGCAAAGGCTTTATTTAAGTTTAATTCCTTACGCCTGTGACAGTAAGAACTGATGCAAGAATATATGTATTGTGGTGGTAGGAATCTAGGTAATTCTAAGCTATTTTAACAAAAGCCCTTACAGGCCTTTTTGTCTCAAATTAGCTTAGAAACCCCTAAGAACCAGACACCACAATACATATATTCTATCATTCATGAGATTCCCAGTGAAGCGTTGCAATGAAATGGTCAGTGAAATGGTGAGGGAATACTAGAGTTCAATGGGTTAATGTAATCATGACTTACTGTATTCCAACAGAAAGTACACGTCAATAGCTTTCCAAGGATACATCATTGCAAATATCCGTTAAAAACTAGCAGAGAAATGAACCCTTGAAGTTCGCACATCTTGACAGTCCCAGCGTATTCCAATAAATGCTGTAGGCCTACAAGACAGCTGTTACAGTGATTAATCATTGTTGCTTGAATCTATTGAAAATATTGTTGACAGAGTCTGCATGTACATGGTAACATATGTTACCAAACAATACTCACGTCCCAAAGTATTACAAAGGTCTATTGTTCGTTAATGCGTTTATCCGACAGAATTTCGAGACATTATTTTAACGACGCAAAAATAATTTTCAGCGCTGAAAATATTTTTCGAAAATTCTGTCAGATAAACGCATTAAGACACAATAGGCCTTTTCATGTCTTTGACAAGCAAAAATAATTAATGACTGCAACATCTGATATGGCCATTGTAATTTGCAAGCAAAAATAATTAATGACTGCAACATCTGATATGGCCATTGTACAACTGAATATCACTATGGTTTAAAGGCAAATGTTATTCTGTCCATGGAGACATGATGTTAACGTCACACTTCCTCCATCTGGTGAGATTATTCCATTAAAATAAATGGCCTTTTTACTGTCTTCATTAACCAAAATTCAAGGAAAAATTCAAGTAAATTAAATGTATTATCCAATAGCAAATCAACATAAAAGTAAATTCACCTATGACTTCTTTAATTTAGAAGTAACTGTTAATACTAATAACTTCTTCAGACTACAAGAAACTAAGATAACACCTGGGTTTTTGAGCCTGAAAAATAAGAAAGACTGTCTGCGACTGGAAAAGAATCCATTATCGTTTTACCAGAACCAATTTAACATGGCTGTTTGGTTTGCTACAACAGGTTGTGGTATTTCAATAGACGATCACTTGAATCACAGTGACCCATTGTTAAGGTCAATTTACAGGTTTCATGTTTACTATCAAATATTGAAGATCATGAAGAATCTAGAGATACCAATTCCAGGTGAAAGTGATTTTAATGAGACAAACAATAACATTAACCGTAGGAAACTAGGAGGGTTATTGAGTGAATTTGGTTTAAAAGACGAGTACGATTTCTCGGTGTTTGAAAATAACGGTGGTTGGAGGTCATGGAATGTACCGGATTACAACCCGAACATAACTGATCCCGGATATTACATCAATGATTCTAAAATCAATTTCTTCCTCATGCAAGTTCATGAAAATAGAATGCCACCGATGTTCAGTAAAGACTGGGATGCTGGAATGGCTAATTTCAAATATCCAGATATTTTCATCAAGGATCATGTCAGGAGACACAAGAATGTATTTGATGTAATTACACAAAATGAATGTCAAACCTATCAACAATTCATGATATTTAAATCAAATGGTTTCTCTAATCCTGGAATAGAGAGGTTAAATGATACAATAAGAACATATGTTTACTGTATTCTGGGTGCTCAGGCGTTGACCAGAACACCAATAATTGGAGTACCGGGTACAGAATTGGATGCACAGAAGGAATTTAACAAACTATTAAAGGACTCGATTAATCAACATCCTGATATTCCCACTTCAATTCAAAGATATCAAAAAGCAGTGAGTGACACTCATACAAGACTAGATTATGTAATAGCACCAGGATTGTATGTCATAGGTTCAAATATGGTACTCGTTATTGGTAAGCTGGATAACTACAATAATAACATTTTAATAGCACCAAAAAATGCTAAACCCGGTAAGAATGACATTAACCACAAAAAGACCTTACCACCACCACTGATGGAAGGAAATAGTTCTAAGAAAATAAGAGTTAAGAGTAGCGTTGGTACATCAATAACCAGTCATAAACCAAATAGTAATGTTGATACACCAAAAACAACTGAAACCTCAAAGAATACTCCTACTACTACTAAACTTGACACCAAAGTTGAGAAGGTGGATGATACTCATGAAACAATTAAATTCATGCTTTACTCAGTTGTTGATACATTGATTGTTTTTATGGTTAGATAAATAAGTAATTATGGCTGAAGGAGGTGAAAATTATGAAATGAGTGATTACGATCCACAATCATCATCATCATCATCATCATCATCAGGAACTTTTGAACAAATTCTAGAAATGAGAAAGAATCTCCCTTATCCAGATGACGGCACAACATACAACACAGGAGGTGAATATATCCAAATGGATGAGATAGATCCTAATACAAGTGAAACCAATAGAACTTTTCAAGATGACGGCACAACATACAACACAGGAGGTGGAAATCTTACTGATGAAACTTCATTCAGTACACCAGAAAGAGTAAGAGGTATTGTCCCTGAATTGATGGAAAAGGAGTTAAGTTACGATACAATAGAGGATAAACTTGATACAGCATTGGGAGGATCAAACTGGAATTATGACAAGAAAAAATTGAGTAATCTTTCACCACACATTAGTTACAATGGAAACAAACTTTATTACAATCCGAAAACAAAATATGAAGTTGATTTGATAAAAGGTAAACTTGAAAACGAAAATTTATTTGACTGGCGTAATAAGGATAAAACCATTATTACTAAGTTAATTCCTTTAACTAAGGATAATGGAAGCTTCTATGCTGAAGGCACATTAAAGACTAAGTTTGGTACTAGATTTGTTGACATGATTAGAGGTATGATTGCACCTGACCCACCAGTAAGGGAACCTACATTAGTAACCCCTGAAACACAGGCAGTAATTAATGAGGTAAACAGTTCAAACCAACCAATAGATAAATTAATTGATTCTAATGATGATGAACTTAAATCACTGGGTTTTACTGAATATGCCTTGAGAGAACTTAGAGGGTTAAAACAGGCTGGTGATAAACTAGCTGCAGTAAAGAGGGATAAGGACATGCAAATACAAGAACTAGAAAATAAACTTCATAATTTAACAAGAGACTATGTAAAGTCTGTAGAAGAAGATACTAAAGATAAAGTGGAGTTGAAAAAGCAAATAGATGAACTAAATGACAAATTGCATGAGGAACAGTCAAAGGTATTGAGGTTAGACAATGACAGGGAGTCACAAACTAGAAGAATTAAACGTTTAATTGTTGATGTTCTAAAGAAACCAGATTCAACTATTCCTCTGAAGGACAGAATAAAGTTACTTTTTAAGACGTATGGTGTAACCATTAGCGCCATAATAACAGCTGTTGTAATGACATTTACAACTCTAGGTCTTAGTATCAGTAGTGCTTTAAGTGGTGCCACTAAATCTGTAAAACCAACTCCAGGACCAGGACCATCTCCAGGACCAGACCCAACTCCAGGACCTACACCAGAACCAGGACCAAAACCATCAATACCAGATAAAGTAAAAGAAGGTCTCAAGAAGTTTGCTGAATGGCTAAAAGAACTAGCCAAGAAATCAGCTGCGGCTTTACCGGGAATCATCGGTTCTATCGTATCATTTCTCCTGAAAACAATTGGTGCAGTTGTTGGCTTTCTAGCCGAACATCTGATCATAGCAGTTATTGCTATTGTTAGTTCCATAATTTATGGTTTAATTGGGGGTGTTAAAGCCTTAAAATCACGTAAAACAGTAAAATCACGTAAAAGGTCTTAGGTGACCTTCTATCAAAACAATGTTTAAAAAATAATTATTATGTAAATATGAATAAATACATCTCATTAAAAGACTATTATTCTAGTGAGTCGGACTTCGTCCTGAGAGCAGAGCTCGAGTGGAACAATGAGAATCTTAAAGGATACATTCGTCCTAGGGTTATGGATCGAGCAGAGCTCTCAGGACGAAGTCGGACTAGGACAAAGTCCCGAGAGCAAAGCTTGACTCGAGCAGAGCTCTCAGGACGAAGTCCGACTAGGACAAAGTCCCGAGAGCAAAGCTCGACTCGAGCAGAGCTCTCAGGACGAAGTCCGACTGAGACAATCAAAGTAGTCCTGCCAAGAATGAAAGAATATGACGTCAGTACCAACACTAATGCTCAATTCTGCCGTAATTGTAAAAGGTGGACCCTTTTTGAGTATCAAAAAAACTTGAATTCAGCAAGGTACGCAGCTAAAACTGTGAAGTATCAATTCTGCACCAATTGCAATTCGACTACTTACGACGATGATTTTAAAACTCTTGAGATCAATATTGACAACAAGACACGTTACTTTGACAGTATTCTAAGGAAACTTGGATGGAGTCGGCTGTCCGAATCGGCAGTTAAGTATTTAAAGGACTTTGTGGAAGGGTATTTACAGTGCTACTTTTCAAGTCACAGTAAATGTCTTAGTAAGCAGAGATATGAAAGTACTCTTCAGTCAGCCCTAAAAATGGGTATTAACACTCTCCCCTCTAAGTTATGTAACCAAGGGTTACATGGTGAAGCCATGCTTTTTAAATTTCACTGTGGGGAATATGATTGGTTTCTTGCCATTGAATTTATTAACAGGGCAATTGGTAAACCGCAATTAACCGATGAGAATATCACTGACCTTAGACTAGTGTACTATGCTTTCCTTAGATTTCTGCATTACTGTGGTGTCAAGGTCACCATTAACTACAAGGTATTTTTACACCAAGCCTTTAAAACGCTGAAAATTGATTATGTAATATTTACACCTTTTTTAACCAACAAGGAGCGAGTAAATGATTTGGAGAGATTATGGTATGATTTCGCTCAAAGTATTTTCTTCCAGAATTACAAGGTTGAGAAGGAATATGACCAGGATATTGACAAGCAGTTTGACGTTTTACTGAGTGCCAGTGCAGGTCGAGACATTAACTGCATCAGTAATATTAAGTTTACACCAGCCGGACTTCGTCCTGAGAGCATAGCTCGAGCCGGACTTCGTCCTGAGAGCATAGCTCGAGCTAGTGTTAAGATGCAATAAAGTTGTGAAAACAGCATTTTGCACTTAACAGTCATTTTTCCATAATTTTAAATGAATAATCAGCAAATGAATAGTCAGACATCTGCAGTGATTGAACAACAGATGAAACAGATTGGTGTTATGAGTCCTGAGAGCTTAGCTCGAGTTGGGGCTTCTAACCAACAGAACACTGGTAGTTACCAACAAAACAGAACTAACTTTCAACAGAACTGCTCTACAAATCAACAAGTTTCAAACAAGCAGTTGAATAGTTCAAATTTTGTTAATCCTAGTCAAGGAATAGTTAATCCCAGTCAAGGAATAGTCAATTCTAGTTGCCAACTAGGCTCAACTAGCAATCAACAAAATTTGAACTATTTGACTGATAGTGGCCTTAAAGCCAAACAAGACTTAGAGATTCTAGTTGCAACTGGTAAAAGCAAGGATTTCCTTAATAAACAAATAACTTTTAATGACTTAGATAATATGACTGAAAAAGAAATCTTAAAACACCATAGAATGTATGAAACAAAGATGACTGCCAGACTTAATGATTCTTTGGGTAAGACAGTAATTAAAGCTTACACTAAATTATCAAGGTGGTTATTACCAATAGATGATGAAGATAATCTTTACCATGATCTTAGAAATGATTATTTGATAACTAACGAGTTGGATAAATGGCTTGGATGGTTGAGTTTGAGAATGGGTGCACTAACTGCACTTGCCTCAACAACACTTATTACTTTAGGTCATTGTCATGAGGAATCATCTATGAATACATCGAGTATGACTGCATCAAATATGAATACACCAAATATGACTGTCTCTGAATGTGACAAATCAATAGATGAAAGTCTAGATATCACAGGTAGTGATGATAAAGAAGACTAAATTAACCTAGTTATGAGAACATAGTTCGAATTAAATTCGGCCAAGATAAATGGAACTTGAAACTGTAACTGATACTACTAAAGTTTCAGTGTCTAAGAAACCTCGATCAGAGAAACAATTAGCATGGTCTAGAGAACTGGGTAGAAGATCTAAGGAATTTAAGAGGATAAAAAAGGATAAGACGACATTTAAAGTACAGGACTCCTCACCAAACAACAGAGTTGTGGAAAAGGAGGAAGAAGAATTAGAGGAAGAAGAACCACAATCTCAAAATACTGATGTATCACTGCGTGAATCTAGTAGTAATACTTATGTCTATGTACTAGGTTTAGGTGCCGTTATTTTAGCAGCATTCATTATGTTTAAGAAACTTCCTAAAAAAGTAAGTAAAGAGCAGCGATCAGGCTTGAATCGAGCTATGCTCTCTGGACAAAGTCCTAATCGAGCTATGCTCTCAGGACAAAGTCCGAATGAAGCAGTCATGAAGGGATCAATTAACCCTCTTGTTAAACCTGTAGTTAAAGAGAAGAAATGTACTATTCCTTTAATGGAATGATCTCATCAGGTGGTCCGACTTCGTCTTGAGAGCTCTGCTCGAGTCGAACTTTGTTCTCTGGACCTTGTCTCAGTCAGACTTCGTCTTGAGAGCAGAGCTCGATTCTTAACTCTAAAGAAACCTCTGTTCCTCTGAAATTAACTAGCTTACCATTCTCATCAGTGATTTCGAATTTTATGTGATTAGTACACTTATTTATCGTTTTCTTACAATTCGGTTCGTATCGCTGCATTTTTATTTGGTCACCATCTTCTACAGGTATGATGCAGAAAATGTTAGATGGTTTATTGTTGTAGAGGGTCTTAGCTTTGTCAACCAAATTAGCTTGCAGGAATAGATATTTCCTGTAAAAGTTGAGTGGTCTTGTGGAGTAGTATTTTCCTTTCTTGGTGAATTTAGTTTGCTTAAAGCCAAACCACTCATTCACCACTGTGAGCTGTTTTTCTATCACCTCTCTTATGGTTTTGCTTATTTGAAAACCTTCTGTGTTTCTCTCAATCTTGATTTTTTCATTTTTATCTAACTTGTCTACTTTCAGAGGGTACTCTTTATCCTCTGTAAGTTCAAGGGTTATGTAATTATTGTTATCACAGTAAATTTTCACATGGCTTATTCCAATTTCTTTTATGTATTTTTGCCATACCTCACAAAACTCACTTAAACTAAAATGTCGAGAGTATGGAAATGTGTATTGAGTAATGGTGTCTTTAGTTGTGGTAGAATCATTTTCCAAATGCCGTTCGCAAATTTTCATGACTTCCTTTTCAAGTGTATCTGTTTCAAGTCCAGGAGCAAATAATGTCCTACACCATAATTGTTTATCTAAGGGCTCATGTTTTGTAATTCTGGTTATTTCGACTAGAAATGAGAAAATCCTTACTCCCTCTGGTAGAAAATCACCTGTCCACCATGAATTGTAAAAGGTTATCGATTTCAAAGTAATGGATTTTATGTCTAATTGGTCTGTTAAGTAGTACTCAAATTTGGCTTCATTACATTCTTGTTCATTGATTATGAAGTCCATTTCTATTTAATTCAAGAGATTTATTGAATTTAATAAATTTTAATCTAATAAATAGAATGACTGATAAGAATCAGAAAATACTTTGCACTACATGTGACAAGTACATATCCTACAATAATATGGCTATTCACAGGAGAACCAAAGGTCACTTAAGTAAATTAAATCCGGATTATGTCCCTATTGCTCAACCCCGAGCCCAATCACTGATCCCTAAAACTATGGATAAGAAACTTGCATTTGAGGAAAATGAGCTAGATGGCATAAAGAAAGTGAGTGGAATAGAAATAGTAAAACAATTTGGCAAGCCTGTAGTCACCATTAGTTTGAAGATTGACAGAGAAGCTAAACAAGTGTATGAATACAGAGATAAATTAGAGGAGGTATTATTTCAACTCAATGATTACCATCACAAAATTAGCATATCAGTATTTGCTCAGTTTGATCGTCAGGGTGAAAGTGTAACACACCCCATACAGTCTCCAATGGAAAGCATAATTTCAAGGAACCAGGCAATTTATGCCATAACCAACCAGTTAAACTACATTAAGACACAGATTGAGGAAAGGTACTTTCAAGGTTCTGGACTTACTTTAAATAAAATAGAGTCTTGTAACATGACCATCTGTTCTTACAAGAGGTGTAAAGGTGGTCATTGCACTAAATTACCATTTAAAACAAAAGCAGTAATAAATGTGGAATCAAATGACAATAAATGTTTTCTCTGGTCTTTATTGGCCGCTAAATATCTGAAAGAAAATCCAGAGACGGACTTTGTCCTGAGAGCAGAGCTCGAGAGTACATTCAATATCACTACCGATATGCTAGAAATGACTTCGTCACGTGAACAGAGTTCGAAAACTACTGATATCAAAATCAAATCATTTCCTGTATGTATTCAAAAGGATATCCCTAAGATAGAGAGTGATAATAATCTCAAAATTAATGTGTTCAAGTTAGAGAACGAATCGGCTAAGAGCACCTGTGAGGCAAAACTAGAACCTCTCTACCTGTCCAAGAATTATGATGATGATGATGTCATCGATCTGTTGTATTTCAAGGACCATTTCATGTACATAAGAGACATCAATCTTTTCTTCAGGACACTAGCTCATAGAGTGTATCTTTGCAGGAGATGCATGAATTACTTTTACAGGAAGTCAACACTAGATAAACATAAAAAGAAATGTGGAGAACACGATTACTGTAAGATTACTTTGCCTCCACCTAACAGTAAATGGTCACAAATTAAATTTGAAAAACACTCATTCAAAAATAGAGTTCCGTTTGTGATCTATGCTGATTTCGAAGCGATAAGCGAACCTTGTTCTTCTGCCGAAGGCAACATACCAGTAGTATCAGTAGAGCCACCTATGATGAAAGAACCGAGTTCAAAGAAACTTTTTAAACAAAATGCATCAGCTGTTGGTGTTTATGTTCACTCAGACTACACACACCTTTACAGTAGCCAGTATGTGTCTCGCAGGGGTGCTGATGTTGTAGATGTGTTCTGTAATTGGTTAATCAGGATGGAAGAACAATTCTCTAATTTATTGAACTGTAACTTTCCTCTAACAATGACAGATGAAGACTCGAGCTCTGCTCTCAGGACGAAGTCCGACTGGCATAAATATCAATTAGAGACACATTGTTACTATTGTAATCAACCTTTGGGATATGACAAGGTCAAGGATCATGATCACTACTGTGGTAGATATCGAGGTGCTGCTCACAACTCGTGTAATTTGAATGAAAAGAAAGCTATGTTTGTTCCAGTGTTTTTTCACAATCTCAGTAATTACGATTCTCACTTATTTATTAAAGAATTAATGAATAAGCTACCGAAGTACAAGAAACTGAAAATACTTGCCAAAACATCAGAGGAATACATTTCATTTCAGTTCGGTTGTTTCAGGTTTTTGGACTCGTACAGATTCCTGCAGTCCAGTTTAGACAACATAACCAAATCAATGTTGGATGATGATTTTAAAATTACCAGACAGCTGTTCCCAAATACCACTGACTTTAAGCTATTGAGGAAGAAGGGTTCAGTACCTTACTCTTTTTACACATCACATGAAAGCTACAATGTTACTTACCTAGAAAAGTCTATGTTTTTTGACGAATTGAAAAATGAAATGGCACCTGATTCTGCCTATGATGAGGCTAAGGTAATATGGGATCATTTCAAGATCAGGAATCACGGTGAGTTCATTGACCTCTACCTCAAAACTGATGTGATCCTTTTAGCTGATTTATTTGAGAAATTCAGGGATGTCAATTTGAACTACTTTCAGATAGATCCATGTCACTGTTACTCGGCACCAGGCCTAACCTGGCAAGCTGGTTTGAAGTACACAGGAATAAACCTAGAACTACTGACTGATACCAACATCTTACTTACTTTTGAGAAAGCAATACGAGGTGGAATTTCGGGTGTTATGGGAACAAGACATGTCAAGGCAGATGAACACCACAAACTACTCTACGTAGACGCAAATAATCTCTACGGCTGGTCCATGATGGAACCTCAACCCTATGGTAGTTTTGAAATGATAGATATTGATCCACTCGAGCTATGCTCTCAGGACAAAGCTCGACTAGGACAAAGTCCAGAGAACAAGGTTCGACTTAACATGAATGTTATCAGTAAAGAGCAGATTATGGCAATTCCAAGTGATAGTGAAGTAGGCTACTTCTTAGAGGTTGATTTGGAGTATCCAGGAAATATTAAATTTAAGTCAAGGAACTTTCCATTCTGTCCCGAATCTCTCTTTATTGAAGATGATGAATTAAGTCCTTACCAGAGAGAGTTACTGGGCGATGATAAAAGATCAAATGTAGAGAAACTAATACTAACACAAAAGGATAAAACTAATTACATAGTGCATTACAGAATGCTACAATTTTACCTCAAGCACGGAATGGTACTTAAGAGGGTTCATTCAGTGATAAGCTTTAAACAATCAAAGTGGTTAGCACCATACATTGATTTTAACACTAAAAGACGTATGGACTCTAAGACTGATTTTGAGAAAGATTACTTTAAATTAATGAATAATGCGTTCTATGGAAAAACTTGTGAGAATGTAAGGAACAGGGTTGAAATTGAATTTGTATCGGACGGGGAGAGAGCCAGGAATGTAATGGCCAATCCCAGGTTTTCATCGATATGCGTATTTGACGAACATAATGCTGCTATTAGCATGAGGAAAACATCAATGAAATTCAACAAACCAATCTACATAGGAGCTTCAGTACTTGAATTGTCTAAATTATTAATGTATGAATTCTATTATGAAGTTCTTCAACCGTACTTTGGTGAGAAAAATATTGAACTGCTGTATCTAGATACAGATTCCTTTGTACTTAACATTAATACTGATGACTTAACTAAAGACTTAAAGGAGTTGAGACACTATTTTGACTTCAGTAATTATCCAAAAGATCATACACTCTATGACACCAGTAAGAAGAAGGTACCAGGCTACTTTAAGGATGAGCTAGGAGGAGTAGAGATGACTGAATTCATTGCCCTGAGAAGTAAGATGTACGCTTACAGGACCAAGACTATGTCTGGAGAGCAAGGATCGACAAAAGATTACGATTCTAAGAAATTGAAGGGTATTGCCAAGAATGTAGTAAGGAGAAATATCTCATTTGATGACTATGTTGATTGTCTTGAAAAGAGTAGGTCATTTTACCACAAGATGAGACACTTAAGATCAGATAAACACCAAATCTATTTGGAAGAAGTTGACAAAAAAAGCCTCAGTCCTTTTGATGACAAGAGGTTCATACTTGAAGATGGAATAAGCACCTTACCATTTGGAATGTATTATGAAGGCTACATAGATTACAGCGATTCAAACTTCGCTTGAGTCGAGCTTTGCTCTCTGGACCTTGTCCTAGTCCGACTTCGTCTTGAGAGCATAGCTCGATTAGGACACGTCCAGAGAACAAAGTTCGATTAAACTAATGAATAGGGTGGTGCTGATGGTAGTGTTACTTGGTGAAATTCATCCCTAACACCGAAGTCATGATAATAGTGATAGTGATACACCACATTAGGATTAGGACGTAGTCCGGGTCCTGTTTGATTTACTGAACTTTTAGTTTTTCTAGCATCTCTGTCTGTGCTAGTTTTTTTCCTTCTTCTAAAAAAGTCTTCTTTAAAGACTCTACATCAACAGCTGAACTTGCCTCCCTTTGTTTTTTCCTAATGGCATTTTTCATCGAAATGTATTTCTCCTTCTCCTTGAGAATCAAAGTAAACTCATCTGTAGATATGTGAGAATCGGTTAAGGCTTTACTAACCAAATCATTGATTGTGTTCAGTTTTGAAATTGCCAACATTCTGATATTCTCATGCTTTTCAATTTTCCTTAGAATATTCTTTTTCTCCCAGCCTAAGGCTGATGAAATAATGGCACTACCTATTGTTACGCCACCCAAAGCTAAGCCTATCGGTGCCGTGATGACACCAGCTAGAGCGGAAACACCAACAGAGCCAGCTGCTACGCTAGTTAAATTAAGGAAGTGGCTAATGCCAGTAATTACGCTAAATGCTTTTTTGTACTTTGAAAATATCTTTCTTCTAAATTCAATCTCGCTTTCTAAGAAACTCTTAACCTCACATATTTGTTGTAGTCTGAAAGCCTGAGGGTTACTTTCTGTATGCTTTTCAGACCTTTCATAGTTCAATTGACTTTCAGAATTTAAATTACTTAAATCTGGATAAACATTATTGTCTCCATCCATTTAATTAGTGGGAATAACTAGAATCAGTTGTTCTGTCATTTCTAGTGTTTAGTGTTGATCCTGCAGACACTACAGGTTTTTGTTGTACATTAAATTTTAAAGGTTTTTTTGACCCAACAGGTTTTTCTGACCCAGCAGGCACAGCAGGTTTTAAAGGTTTTTCGGGACCAGGCTCCAACTTTGACTCTACTTCTGCCTCTAATTCTCTATGAAATCGTTCTAATCTTTCTTTCCAATTACGTGGTCGTTTTGTGTAACCCCAAGTTCTATTCATTTAATTAAGTAAAATAAAATCAATTCACTGCAAAGAGTAAATTTCTTTCAAGTCCATTATTCAACTTAATCATCTCGTTTATGATTTCTGTCTGACTACATATGTTAATGTTCTGGTTCATTCTCATGTTATTATTTAAATTCGATAATCTATCAAGCAGAATCATATTTTCATCACGAAGATAATCCCCGAAATGCTGTGATATCACTATTTTCCAATTTGGTATTACATCCTGGTCTCGAAAGACAAACCAGTTTTCACTTCTCATTTTTACCATGAAATCCATTGACCTATCCAATTGATCCTTAAATAGTGTGTAGTCTACTTTAGCACTCTTCTGTCTGTTTTGTGTTTTAGACATTGGTCTAATGTTAAACCAAGCAAAGCACAGTTCAGGTTTATCTTTGAATTCCTTGATTGGTAAGACATGATCCAACTCTTCTTCTACTATTCGAACTCTGTTCTCGGGACTTTGTCCTATTGGAGATAGACTCCTCTGGTACTCTAACCACTGTGAGAAGAAACTGTCTGTACATCCTAGATTGAATGATGAATTACCGGTACACTCTCCGTTAGAAATGCGGTTTAGACCAACTCTAATTTTGTGTCTGTCTCTATTACCATTTTGGTCAAGGTAATCCTTTTTGTAATATGAATTAAAACATGATCTACAGTTACCTCTATTTCCGTCTTTACCAAATTCACCATCACTTAGTAATTTATTTTCATAACATTTATTACATCCCTTGATTTTACTTGAACCACATTCTTTACAGTAATCAAGTAGTTTATTACGCCTGTTCTTTTCAAAATTAATTTCAGGTTTTGTTACATCGCACTTAACACATTTAAATGTAGGCCCTGAAACTACTGGTTGATACTGATAAACAGGATACTGATTAACAGGATACTGATAAACATTGACAGTACCATAGTTAACGTTAAATATCTGTCCTTCCATTTCTAGCTTGATTTAAAGGATAAAAAGATTTTAAATTAAGGTTTTAAGCTTTTTATTCCTGAAATTGGTAACCATTCATTGAACTTATCACTGTAACCCTTCCACTTCACTAATCCGTATTTCTTGCCTTTACTGGTCTTGTACCTTAGGATTTTCTCGATCTTGTACTCTAGCTGGTCAGGATTAGGAACATAGCTCAATTCCTCTTCATAGAAATATCCTTGAATTTCTTCTTTGTGGTAATCCTCAAGCTGGTAGACGATAGGGTGAGTAAAGATGATCTGTTTGATTTGGAACACCTCCTCAGTGTAGTTGGGCATGTAACCTTTACCGAAAATGGACTTGTACTTTGAAATTCTTACACTGTCACCTACTTTGTACTTTGGATCACCAAATGTCTCTTTGAGGTGAAGACCGTAAAGATTGTACCACACTGTTCCTTCGTTTTCCATCTTTCTGGCGTCTACAGGTTTCATACCTATTGATGAGTGAAATGTGTTATTGTAGCCGCTGACCAGGTCATCCAGAACGTCAATCCACTTGTCAGTCTCCTTAGCGGTGAAATAACGCCACATTTTTTCTTTAAGGGTTCTATTGAATCTCTCTACTACTGCTGCCTTCTTATCAGATTTTGTGGAGAACCATTCTATGTCATTTTCTGTTAAGAGTTCCTTGAAGTGTTTGTTGTAAAATTCTTTACCGTCATCAAACTGGATTTTCGTTGGTTTTGCTTCCTCAAATATCACTTTAAATGCATCTCTGATTTCTTCTCCCCTCTTACTCTTAACTGCTAGAGCCCAAGAAAAACGACTAAATAGATCTATGACTGTTAAAATGAATCTGTTGCCTTTATTTTGTTTCTCGAATTTTTGCATGTCAACCAGATCTGCTTGCCACTGTTGATCGATGTACGATACCATTGTCTTCCTGAAGGTGAATTTCTTAATGGCCGGTTTGTGTAGTTGGTGAGTTGGTAGTGTTTCTAGAAATTCTTTCACTTCTTTTTGTTTAATAAGTTTTCCTGAGCGGTACTTTGTCCCTAACAACGAAGTTGTGCTCTGCTCTCGTGACGAAGTCATATCTTCCTTGACCTGTTTCCAGATTTTACTCAAAGAACTGTAAGCCACGGGACTCTCAGGGCTGTAGTACAAATCCCTTAGATACTGCTGTGTGTCATCCTTTACATTCATTTAAATGAGTGAAGTATTTATTTACGAGCCACACAATATGTTAATTTCTGGTGTTACCAATTGTGGTAAGACATATTTTGCCCTTGACCTCTTAGAAAAGGAGTATCGGCACAAGTTCCAGAACATAGTCATTTTCTGTCCAACATATTTCAACAATAAGACATATGAAAGGAAATGGATTTACCAAGACAAGAACGTCTACATAGTTAATCCCGAAGCTGTGGCCAGTAATTTGGACCTTGTGCTTCAGTTTGCTACTCTGACCTTCGCTGGTTCTAACACATTATTCCTCATTGATGACTGTGCTAATTTGAGAGACACAAAAAAGAAGGTGTCCGAGTTATGTAATCTTGCCTTTTCCGGCAGGCACTACAATCTCACTGTTTGGTTACTAGTTCAGAAGTACAATTCAGTTGTCAAGGACTACAGAGAGAACATAAGAATTTTAGTATTATTTTTTAATAAGGATGAATCAGCCATGAAAGATGCCTTAGAAGAAAACAGTGTTATTCCTAAGGAGAAAAGACAGTACTACATAGAAGAACTTAAGATGAAAAAAGGATCAAAACTGATCATTAGACTACAACATCCATTTGGATTTACTCTTTCACATCAAAAATCTTAGTCCCGCTTCTCATCAGTTGTCTTAGTCTTTCTAACCCTAGTAAAATAATAAATTATTAACCCTAAACCACTAAGTCCTAGGATAATCCATAGGTACTCGTATTTCTTCATTTCATCACTAGGTTGGTAGTAATCACTTAATTGTGGTCGCTGAGGTAGTACAATAGTTCTTTCTGGATGTAAATGATTGTAAACAGTAAGTGCTGAATCAGTATTGTTAAGATCAATAGAAGCGTCTCTTTCTCTCTTTAATTCAAGATTAACGAAGTCAATGGTACTTTTCCTATGCTCCTCCCATTCGGTTGAAGCTCTTTGTAATTGCTCCTGAGCCAAATCATGTCTTTTCACTTCAGTCTCATAGCCATTCTTGTCTAGTTTTTTAAAAAGGTAACCGGATCCAGTGAATGCTAATCCATTGATTATTGCAGATCCAAATAACATGCCAATGCCAGCCATTTAATTCCAATGAATTTTAATTTCAATGATGTGTCCCTGAGAGCATAGCTCGAGTTGATACCAATTGGTACTGTACATTATGACCATTAAGATCGATGATGTCACCTTTTTCATCAGTTAAGCGAATATTCAGCTTATTGAATCTTGGTTTACAGGGAATTGCTATTGGTTTCTCAAATGTGTATGCTATTAAATCTCCAAAATTAGCTTCCTTTATTGGTCTTGTGGTTAGCACATCAGATGCTTCACCATTACTTAATACACTATTAGATTCGATTATGTCACAGTGAAAAACAAAATGGTTAATTGGTCTAAAATTGATGGGTTTCTCGCTTACAACATCATCCTTACTTTTATTGTCTAAAGGATAAGGCCATTCTGATTTCATGCCAAATAATTCATTACTTTTACCAAGAAAATAGATCTGATAATGCGCCTCATTTTTTCTCTTTAGGAAGTGTAAGATGGCCTTACCTGTTGGTTCTTCAAGGTCAAATCTGACAGCACCTCTACTCATACTATTTTCTTTCAACTTATCCGCAAATACTTTTGAAAAGCTCTGTAGGTCATAGAGACCATCTGGTAGCGTAATCTCTGCCACATCAAACCCCTTAACTTTGATTCGGTTATTCTCCCTGGCTGCACTTATGTTGTAGAATGTACAAGGTATTACTGCAAAAGTTAAAGTGATGCTACATGCATCTTGAATTTCAGTCTTGAGATTGACTGTTAAATCACTTGAACTCTGATCTGGATAGTCACTTGAATCTATGTTCATTACAGTAACCATTTACTTAAGCAAATTTTCGTTTTCAAATTTACCTTTTATCAAATAAGTAAATTATTCTTACTTCATAATATTTCTGGGTAGGATTCCTTGATCGTAAAGGTACTCTAATGTTCCATTACTAATAGCTACAGTTCCACCCAGTTTAAGAATTTCCTCTAGGTTGGCCTGACTTGGGGGACCAATATTGATTCTCAAGAACCTTTTCAGTAACATAGAGTAACCAATTGTTGTTGATGCCAACAGTAAACTTTGATACAGTGTATTTATGATATCTTTCTTTCCTGGTGTATCCATTTAATTACTTAGAAAATCACTAGTAAAACTCATTTATCTAGTATTCAGTATTTAATTTAGTGTTGTACGAACTTTGTTTCAGTGTTGGAGCGAACTTTGTTCTTGCAGCACCTCAGTGTTGGAGTGAAGCAATCTGAGAATTCTGGATGTTTACCTGGGCGTCAGAAACCACGAATATGTGCATTTTGTATGGTCCCTTTCCAGATTTCTTTGTAATAGATAATTGAATACCATCTTTTGTGTTCTGGAGCTTCTTTCCTGATCCGTGAAGACGATTATCCTCAGAAGTTCTCAGGTCCAACCATAAACCATAGTGATTAGAATCACCATAGTATTTTTCCATGGTCATGTTACAGTCATGAGTTTTCTTCAAATCTTCAGACATAAAATGTTTCTTGATCTCCTCCCATTGATCCATCATTCTCATTCCTTCTGGGAACACCTGATTGGCAACACCCTCTATTGTGATCTGCACTTTACTTATGTTAGGGTTTTCAAACTTCTCTGAATCTCTAGCTCCATCTACATAGTCAGACACAAATAGTAATAATAATCCTTTAATAGACATTCTTGGAAAGTTGATGTTCTCATTAATTAGTGTTTCATTAGCAGTAACATTGACTGTCTTAAAATGGTCTACCCAATCATAAAATATTGAGAATCCAGAGTTGTACTTGTTACTCAATTGACTAGCAATCATTTTGTTGGCTACGGTATCATATTCAAAACAAATATTCTCTAGTTTGTAGCCCATGCTAGCTGTGGTTGTGGTGACTATGATTTCCTCCTTTGGTGCTAAAGTTATTTCAATGATAACATCTTCTTGAATTGGAAACTTGTAAAATGGAGCATGATGATGGAATAGTTCAAAATCTAATGGTATTTTGTACTTCTTGTCAAACACTTTCTTTAAAGTCTTTTCATTAGCTGTTTCTCCAGTGACATCAGCTTCAGCGACTCCTGATCTTAATTCTCTAAGATTTTTTGACTGAATACCCTGAAAAACTCTATCATTTCTTTCTTCTTCTGTAAACCACAGATCTTTAAATGTAGAATAATGACTGTATTCGTCAAGGTCAAATATCTGCTCTGTTCCCCACTTAACCACCATCTTTGAGATTAGGTTTCTACCAAGATTATTTACAACACTATTTTTAGAATCACCAGAAATGGTTACATCAGCAGACAGATAAAGAGATTTAGGTACAAAGAATGTATTCTCTCGCAATGCAGGTATTCTAACATACAGTGTTTCTTTGGGGTTAGCAGATGATGGGTTATGAGTAATGATATGATGCTGCCTCTCAGCTTTCAAACCAAGTGGAATCTTATGTGCCCTTTCGGTATTTAATAAATATCCTGTTGCCATTTTCTATTTATTTACTAGTAAAATTATGTACATGCAGTGAACAGTGCCAACATCATATATCAGGTAAAATGCACGGAAAAAAGCTATTGACGTGTACTTTCTGTTGGAATACAGTAAGTCATGATTACATTAACCCATTGAACTCTAGTATTCCCTCACCATTTCACTGACCATTTCATTGCAACGCTTCACTGGGAATCTCATGAATGATAGAATATATGTATTGTGGTGTCTGGTTCTTAGGGGTTTCTAAGCTAATTTGAGACAAAAAGGCCTGTAAGGGCTTTTGTTAAAATAGCTTAGAATTACCTAGATTCCTACCACCACAATACATATATTCTGATGCATTTCTTTCATTGTAAATATTTGTAACTGACCATTTCCACTGGGTTCAGCTCTGTAAAGTGTTTTTGAAAAGGCAAATGTCTTCTCAATCGGTGAACTTCTGAAAGCCAGAGAGGTTGGCTTCAAAAGTCTAGCACCAGAGAGACATCCAGCATTGGAAAAACTACTCCTGGCCGAATGATTTGTGTGGACCGGTCGCATAGAAAACATGCAGCAGGAAGCAGCCCGTCACTAACCAATATACATGTATTCATCAATAAACACTTTCTGAAAACCAGGTGGGTCCTCCGCATTTGCGAAGTTGTCTACGATGGTCGATTTTTTTGATCCGCGGTGTCTTCTCTTTTCCATTGTCCTGAAATTATCAACAAAAAATCCATCAATTGCAATGAATGATGACATGCATTAGTGATCATAGATAAACGTAGAATAGAATTAAAAGTGCCAACACAAAACGGTGTCGCTATAATATGATAACTACATTAGCAAACACCTGAAAACACTCAATATTAACTAAGCAAGACGGGTAAAATGTAACTAACATGTTTGCACGGTTTGCTAATCTTTCCCCACGCCATTCACTGAACGCAGAAAACCCGCATGGCGCGCTGAGTAACAACGCAAATAATTTACAATAATCTTCGCATGCTGGACATAAAGAGTAATTTGTTGGGCTAGGCTTACCGAAGAGTTTAATGTCATATGGACATGAACTTTTTTGACTGGGTCGACATCGAGGTATACGCTATACGGACACGCCAGTCAACACAGGCTTGACAAAGGGTTGAAGACTGTGAAGCCTTTGTTACCGGTGTAATGTTTTTGAGTGTTTCTGTTTTTGAGTGTTTCTGTTTTTGAGTGTTTCCCCTCATTGTTTGGGAACGCTCAAAAATAGATTGACGAGTTTTTCTGTGTATCCCCCCTATTGAAAAGTCATGGTCTCTCTAGCTGCCTATTGTTTGGAAACACTGACACATGGGAAACAACCACAGATGTTACACCGGCGTGCCGTGTAGAGTATAACTTTGATGTAAAATCAGTCAAATGTCGTTGGTGATGACGGTTTGCTGATCTTTATAATTTCCGGATATGGTAATTATGGGGACGCAGCCACTCACCGCAGTGCTTTTCCAGACTGGAGGCCGCCTATGCGCCAATGGTAGACACGCATTTACGTGATAGGCCCCTCTACATAACGCGGAGATTTTTGCCATTCAGTTCTGCCCACATTTATGACAATTTGTTTGGCGGGAATATATCTGATAGCAACAGGAAATTGTTATCGAAAAGAAGCAAAATTAAAAGTTCCCATGCAAACGCTGACACCATTCTCAACTCCAACAAAGACATTACCACTTATTTATTATCAAAAACATTCTTGTGCCTGACCCAGGACTTATATCCCATGTCTACATTTGGGTGAAATGACAAGTAAGCGATTTCGTAATAAAAAATCCGCTTTGCCCAATAAAAAAACCCAAATAGGCACCAAAAGGCACGACCGGTGTAGAACTAGAAAATGCCCCCCTGGAAAAAGAGTCAGACCCTATTGTATTCTGACGGATTATATGATTCTATAGAGGCCATGACCGTAGCTCAGAGATCAAAGCACATAATATAATCCTTTGTTCCCCGGAAATTCTATCCTAGGACATTTCAAAATTCTGCGACGGTTCAAAATCTAACGATGCCCCGCGGTGAAATAGAATGCCATGCCCTCTCATATAGGAAGCTCCCTCCCCGTATTCTAATATGCACGTAATCTCTATAGGTTATGTTAAATATCCTTAGAGATGTTATCTCTTTCCCTTAATCCAAGTAAAACTTTTAACTAGAACAATTGTCAACGTGGCTTTTCGTTGAGACGATCACGATATTTCAGCAGAACCATCCCTTAGCAACGCCAGAGAAACGTCACTCCACTTAACGCGGTTAAGAGGAGGTGATAAGACAAGGACAGCTTCAATTAGCGAATGATTAATACTTGTCAAACTATGAGTGCTGAGGTCCAGCTCCGCGTATTCGGATTCGCTGTCACCAACAACGATCGACCCAGTGTTACCAGGTACCTGATCTGTCCCAATTTGAACTTGCGCACGGTTGGCGGGGAACTTATTTTTCCTTATTGTTGAGGGGTGCTCGGAAAATGTTGATCTACATGATCCAGCCCCCCCCCCCTCCCCCAAGTAAACATGAGTCAAGCTGGACAGTGATTCAGGACGTTTTCCCCTTTAGTAAATGTAACGACATGACGTAACATATTTTCAACTGCTCGACATGCCATGTATTCAGTTCTTCGACGAAATAGAATTTCGGCCTTGTGTATTATGAGGCGCCATGTGGGAATTAAATTATTTGACGAAATTATTTGAAATAAGCAAATTATATCGAAATAAATGAGTGAACGAAGTTAAGATTATTTCCAAACCATAAATTTGCTTATTCCAATTGTATTCAAACCATTTACTGTTCCTATCGATATTGTTTCAAACAATGAATTTGCTCTCTTTTGATTATATTCATCCAATCAAACAACGTAACTTCATTGTTTTCAAATAATACATTTTCTGAATATCCGTGGTTTCAAATAATCAAACTGTCTCGAAATGATGGTTTGTTAAATAATCAAAATTAAAAAAGTCATGGTTTCTCAAACCAGGAAATTGTCCATTGCATTGGATGATAAACAATCACGCACAAAATCATTATTTCCAAACCATCACTTTAACAAACTGATTGTCTCAAATCATGAAAGTATGCACGAAATTATTTGTATACAATCTAATTGTACTCATCTAATGTTGATTATTTGCATCCCAGCAACGTTTTTTCAAACCATGAAAACGCGAACTCTGATTGTTTGCATCCAATCACTTCCAAAAGTCATTGTTTCCATCCAAGCAAAACTACGTTCATGGTATGCGCACATGGTTTGCGCAGTAGACGTGGTATCCACAAACCCCAACTAGGCGCTGATGCGCTAGCGCCTAGCGGAGGTTTGTGGTACCAAACTCATCCGTTTAAGTTGTTCAAACATCTAACTCTCTATTTTAATTGAATCCATGCATCTGCGGTGGGCTACCCAAGAATGAAATCCCCTTGACCTTGATGATTCTTGAGGGAAAATACAAAGATGGCTACTGTTGATATGCTGACAGTGCTTGTCCAGAGGAAGAGAAGGGCAATTTCGATTTTATTTAGGGATTTGATATGCTTGTACTTGTATTCTTTAGACGTGACATATCCCTGGTCGATCCTGTACCAGCTCTATGAATTTGAAGGTTTCCGCCGTAGATATGTTACAAGTATCTGCCAGAGCTCCTCTTCTATTCAGTATACAAGATACTACTGACCAAATGCCCACTACACAGCATCTTCAGACACAGGAATGCAATCTGGTATCACTCAAAACACCAGAAATAGACCTATTTTGAGGTCATTACCATTGACCAACTCAGTTTAGATACCAACACACCTGTCAACAACAGGCCAAGATAAACAAATTGCTTGGTGAGAATAGAGCAGTCTCCCTCAGCGGCCAACACTTGGCAGAGTACCTCCCCGGTATCAAATTACTTTGCAAAGAAAGGTTTGTGGACCAGACACACTGCCATGGAAGTTGCCTGAAGGGGTGGTATCAATTAAAACACTTTAGATAGATGGTAGTCTGTGTCCGCCTTTATAGTTCCGGGATAGAGTATATGCACACACGTTTCAAGGTCAAGTTTGAGAAGCCAAAGGGCGTTTTGTGGACTGTCTATATTGCTAATTTTACCATTGCCATCGTGTAGTATTGTTATTATTATCGTCATCAATTTACATATCAAATACATCATCTAGTTACGAGTGACCTTTTCGGCATAGTAAATATGGTCATGCAACGCTGATATTGGGATAATTACACTTTTATTCAAAGGATGTAACTATCGTTTTATAAGTCACCCGGCCTCAGTATTATGTTAGTGAAATATACCGAAAAGCCACTTTTCAAGTCTTTCCTTCAAAGCCATTATTAGATGATCTAATACCTGCGAATTCATGATTATTACACTAAAAAATGTCATTCATTTGGGTGGGGGGGGGGGGATTCAATAACATTTGTTCGTGTTCTCATTGCGATGTGGAACAATGGATTGGCGTTCGCGTTCGTGGTTCGGGGGCTTTGCGAAAATTCGTCTACTAAAATAATAAGTTGATGGGCGTCCGATAGTTGTTTCGCGTACATGACATTGGTTGCTGAAAGTGTCTATTATCTCAAGTTTGGTATACTTCAAAAATAAGAGGAACCACCGCCATGTAAAAAGAGCTACTTCCGATAAACAATCGATTTGAGTCTATATGACCTAGGAGCAGCTGTGTCATGTCAAGATTAGACTACCATCAAGTAGCTGTTTAGCTCATAATTTCGTTTGGCGACCACCGCCCGGAGAAATATCCAGTTTTCCCGACCACAGAAAGAAAAAAATTAAGAAATAGAGTAAACCGAACTCATCTTAGAGATGCAGAAACCACAAAACGCCCACATCAGACTGGTCCTTGCTCTATGTTCCTTAATTGAAACAAAGATACACAGCCTTTGAAAGTCTCTGCTCCATCTTAGTTTTAATGTATAATGTGCAAATTAACCCACGAAAGGAACTGGACAAAAATGTTGAAACTATAAGTTACTAACTAAGTATTTGGAACCATTTGTTCTCAGATAAGTAAGACGCTAGTTACCTTTTAGTTCAAATATTTAACTGAAGCAGCAAAGGAAACATTCGGCAAACCACACAGATATGTTACGGTATCGAGGAATTGAAGTACATCGTGGAAGAAAATGACAAACAATCCTTCACTATGTGCTTCCTCTATGTCGATATCCTCTATGTTACAACAAAAAATTAAAGCTGTTGCAAAAGCTGCTGGGCACGAGAAAATGATAGCATGTCGTGCTTCAGTTAGATGCTCCATTATTGACATGGGGGGATACACAATACCAAGAACTCAATCTGCAAATAAAAAAGTGTATGCTTCGAAAGGAGTGCGATTTCAGGTTATTTTTCATTACTGCTGGCGTGTGATATCATAATGGAAAATGGCAATGGTCGATAGGACAGCAAGATTTTTGAGAGCTTTTCTGCGAGATATACACGACCACTATATATTGGGGTAAGACTATTCCTGTCATGCGATGAAAATGTGTTTAAATAAGTTCGGTATTCTGGGTATTTGTAGGAGAAAATTAATTGTGTATTACAAGCACGGTGAATCTATTCAAATTGCGCTTCAACAAAGGCAATCATTTTGAAATACAAAAGCTAGACAGTCAACATAACTGTCATAAGAAATACAACAAGTTCCACATTAACGAGTGAAAATGGTCGAATATAACATGCGTTTATGGCAAGCCGTTCGTCCAATAATTAAGAAAACCTAGTTTTTTTGAAAAAAGCATGGTTTTCTTCTTAAAAAACATAGTTTTCTTCAAGAAAACCTAGTTTTTTTCAATGAAACTAAGTTTTTTAACAAGAAAACATGGTTTTCTTGAAGAAAACTATGTTTTATTGAAGAAAACCAGGTTTTCTTCCATGAAACTAGGTTTTTAAAAAAATAACTTATTCTTTTTGCATAAAGTGTAGGTTCCATGATTTCTCTTCAAAACCAAGTTTCGAAAAAAGAAAAAACTATGTTTTTATCCAGCCATTTGACTAATAATTAAAACAACCATGTTTTTATCATAAAAACCTGGTTTTCTTCCAAAATAACCTATAGTTTCGTTGAAGAAAACAAAAAAACCATGTTTTTTAACAGGAAAACGTAGTTTCGAAAGAAGAAAACCTGGTTTCGAAACAACCCAGTCTTTTTACCCCGTCCCCTCAGCACGCGCGTGACCTTTGGGGCGAGATTGGCGATCCACCGCAGTTTACCCGGGTTGTGCGGCCTTTGGTACGTCTGTTCCTTTCCTTCTCACGAAAGAATTCTTCCTTCTCACGCACGAAAATATTCTTTTGCATCTATTTCATGACTTCTACAGCGATCATCGTTGTCATAATTGTTGAATCATTAGCTCAAATATCATCGTCAAGTACATACCATGCATTCCGCTTCATTGCGTATTTGTACTTTTAGAACATTTACTGTCCTAGCGGTTTTGACCATCTTGTTGACTGTTTTGGAAACTTCCTTTGTTGTTCAGGCCATTCCGAATCGTGCTGAGAGGGCTTCTCAAGCCACCCTGGGTACATTCTACAGGGAAATTGACAATGTCCTGCGGCAGCTGTCTCTTTATTTGGAAAGGAAAAAAAAAACGAGCACAAAGTGAGAAAGAAAACTTACTATTGATTGTGACATTCGATCTCTCCTGTCAAAATCCTCCTGTCATGCATTCAACATGTGCGATCGACGAGCTCACTGCGCATGCAGAGTAAGCGTAAATCCGTAGCCCGGGTTGCTAACCCGGGTAAGCAAAATCCAACCTCTCCCCTGCCATGCTCAGGCCAAACAGGGACGAGGTAAAAAGACTAGGTTATGAAAAATAACCTGGTCTTTTCCATTAAAAACTTGGTTTTGAAAAAGAATTGCATATAACGTAGTTTTCTTCAAGAAAACCATGTTTTCTTCCATGAAACTAGGTTTTCTTCGAAAAAGCATAGGTTGATTAAAAAAACCAAGTTATCTTGTTAAAAAACCAGGTTTTTTAAAAGAAAACTAGGTTTTCTTAATTATTGGACGAACGGCTTGCCATATGCGTTATGTGGCTCCTGTTCTACAGTCTTACCTATTTATGTGACAGACTTATATTGAAAGACATAGGACCTTCGTCAAGCACAGTAATTCGTTTAATGTCAGGCCGAGGAAATCTGCGATTAGCTTCTGACGTATTTCAAAGAAAATGGCCAAAAGACACATTTGAACAACCGAAAATGATCGTTGGGAAGATAAAAAATACGTTTTTTTTTCGTTGAAAAGTTCCAACTGGTCAGAAACTCATGTGCAATTTCATTTTAAGCAGCAGCTTGAGGGCAAATTTACTAAGAAAGGTTAATTACAGTGAAGCTATACGGAAGGTTTTTCCATTAATGAGCATGCTTATTTGGACCATAGCTAACTTAGAAATAGAGAAATTGTACCAGTGAGGGCAAGTTTCGAGCGGAAGTATTGTCAACATGCTAAATTAAAGAAAACTCATTCCATGTGCTTTGATGTCATATATCTGGTGGCCCTAAAAAACGTCCTCAACTTTAAGGGTTAAGAACGCAGTAAATGTTGCACAGACTACAAATTGATACGATGCAAAACCTCGGCGGTCAAGGTGCACGCGGTATAAGTAGGCTCGGTAGTCTAAGGGTATTTAAGTAATGCAAGCTCAATCACAACTGTAGGCTAACGCCGTTTTAAATTGTTCTTTACAAATGAAATTGTTTTGAGTGATCAACAACACTATCACGAAAAAACAAAACAATGTCGGAGTTCAACATAAAGGAGTGAAAATGGTTGATGAGGACCACATAGCCATATTGCCGATATAACATGCGTTATGTGGCACCTGTTCTGCAGCCTTACCTATTTATGTGACAGAAGACATAGGACCTTCAAGCACAACAGTTTAAATGTTTGTGACACTATCAGCGATTAGCTTCCGATTTATTAATACCAGAACTCGGTTTTAATCGGAATGATTCTTTGGGAACCACCAAGCAGTGCATATAATCACATTTCAATTGGGCAGGATGATGCATTTTAATTAACTCCCGCCCCCCCCCCCCTTACTTCCTATGTCGGCCTACCTTGAATATAAGCCTGTATATCAAAGAACTGCAGTGTCGTGAGCCTGTTTGCTTATGGTCTAATAGATCCTCTACTTTGTAGGACTAAGTCAAAGCCAAGTACAATTTTCTTTACTACAATTTTAAGCCTGGCATTGCGGTTTACCCGAGTGTTGTCCTAAACTCTCAGCTACCACAACCAGCGCATTGAAGGCCTATTGAAAAATGGCTTTGAAGAAGAAATGAGGTAAAGAACTTCGGTGACACCATTTCAGTTGGGAATCAAAAGAAAATCAAAGAAAACTTACCTTATTTATTTTATTTGTGTTGGAAAAATGTCCGCGAACGAATCCATAGCGCAGAAACACTGGCAATGATATGAAACGCTGGCGCTCATAATTTCCCTCCATTTTTGCGTGTGACGTCATTGGCGCTCTTCGGTTTCACCGTAAATAGGTCAATCATAGATGCCGCCACTGCATTGGGATAGGCATCTTCTGGAACTACGTGGAACAACAGAAATTTTATGTGGACAATTCGGAATATTTTGGCTCTACATCGTTCATGAGGTTATAAAGCGATTTGGGGACAATGTTTTATGTGGACCGACCTTTGGCACATGACTCGCAGCCGGTCCCCATAATAGAGTAAAATGTACATTGAAAGCAGCACAACTCAGTGCCTATAAATATATATAACATTATTTCAAAATAAAATATTTTCAGAGTTGTATTTACTGGTGTCTGTAGTTTTAAGCGACAACGGCAATGTTAAATCTACGATGAGTTTGCATTCACACATCTGAAACTTTTCAAATTCAATAACAAATTTCAAATTTTCATCGAACGGCGTAGACCTTTTACATAGCATGTACATGTACTTCGGTATAGGGGGTTGGGCACTAAAAATATGCAAGTGTGTTGCACCACGGACAAGTCTGTGTTGCACTCAAAAAATAATGGTCCTTTTTTCAGCTCAAGATGAAGTGTCTCGTTGTTGCAGTCATCATTACATTGGTTGTTCAAAGCCTAGCTTCTGGTAAGTAGACCCTGAATGTAACCATATAAAGGACCACCGAAGAAAGAGGACATGTTCGTATACATTAATTAAAAGAGGTCCATTAATATTTAATGACACGTGTTTCTTCACTTTTATTTGATGGCATATTTTCGTTGTACCTGGGTTGACCATGATCATTTCAGGATTTGGGAGATTTGACAATTTTGATCCGTGAATTGACTTTTAGGCCGTGACTGGTTCATTTTGACCCATGATTCCACATTATTTAGGCTTTTGAACTGAAACTTCATCATTTTACCCCATATATACAGAATAAATTCAAAATTTATGAAAATACGGTTGATGATAATGAAACCTATCCATACTGTCGAGTGAAACCGTATATTCAAAAATCAAATCAAATTTCTAGTGTGTAACCGTACGTTTCTGCGGCGGCCATTGACCGTTAGTAACTTTTGAAACCAGGTGGTACCGCCTGGTACCGCCTCATTCTTCCGCCGGCTGGAGTGTGCCATGGGTCATCCAACCCCCAGCGGCTTGTACCACGTCATACTTCCGCCGGCTGGAGTATGCCATGGGTCATCCAACCCCCAGCGGCTTGTACCACGTCATACTTCCGCCGGCTGGAGTGTGCCATGGGTCATCCAACCCCCAGCGGCTTGTACCACGTCATACTTCCGCCGGCTGGAGTATGCCCTGGGTCATCCAACCCCCAGCGGCTTGTACCACGTCATACTTCCGCCGGCTGGAGTATGCCATGGGTCATCCAACCCCCAGCGGCTTGTACCACCTCATACTTCCGCCGGCTGGAGTGTGCCATGGGATATCCAACCCCCTGGCGTTTTGTTCCACCTCATACATCTGCCGGCTGGAGTATGCCATGGGTCATCCAACCCCCAGCGGCTTGTACCACCTCATACTTCCGCCGGCTGGAGTATGCCATGGGTCATCCAACCCCCAGCGGCTTGTACCACCTCATACTTCCGCCGGCTCGAGTATGCCATGGGCCATCCAACCCCCAGCGGCTTGTACCACCTCATACTTCTGCCGGCTGGAGTATGCCATGGGTCATCCAACCCCCAGCGGCTTGTGCCACCTCATACTTCCGCCGGCTGGAGTATGCCATGGGTCATCCAACCCCCAGCGGCTTGTACCACCTCATACTTCCGCCGGCTGGAGTGTGCCATGGGTCATCCAACCCCCAGCGGTTTGTACCACCTCATACTTCTGCCGGCTGGAGTGTGCCATGGGCCATCCAACCCCCTGGCGTTTTGTTCCACCTCATACATCTGCCGGCTGCAGTGTGCCACGGGTCATTCTAACCCCAAGCGTTTTGTTTCACGTGATCGCATACTTCCGCCGGATGGCTCATCTGCATGCTCATAAAAGGCATTTATAACGTATTACTTCTTGCTGGGGTAGCATCGGATTAACATTGCACGGGTTTTACACGATCGAAAGTACCGAAGGTCCCAAAAAGAATGCAATCATTTTACATGTTATTTCTCTTTATGGCCTGCATGGGGTAACGGAAGTAAGTTAAGCCGAACTAGTGTTGTACCCCAGGTGGATGACATAGTATTAATAGTATTTTTACACTTTGTGAATCTAGTTTGATTACAACGCTTATGATATTGATCCCACGCATGAATTAGAAACTGTAAAAAATTTTTCAGAAATGGAAAGCGACTTTCAAATGCAGGCGCTCAAGAAAAGAGGGTGAGTAAAACTTATAAACTTTTTGCGATTAATTCCAACATCATTTTAGTGTCCGTTGCAAATTCGATCCAAAATCTCATCAACGCTTTGTGACGAGTGGCTCTAGTTGCAATGGTTGGAGCGGTGATCCGGAATTTTGCACTAAGTATGCACCAAAGGCTGCGTATGAATCCTTGACGACAAATAGGCAGTCGGGATTGTGGAAGACTGCCGGGATCAAAATAGGACGCGGTGCGTCTTACGATGAAAAGCATTGCAATCCGCTCTTTGCGTCCAATAAGTTATGGAACCACGACGATCTTAATTGATGAAAACAACATATTTTTGAGCTATTACGCACCGGAATAAACTTTAAAGCGCATTCACTTAGTAAAAACTTGCTTGTAAATAAATACCGGCGTATCACTGAAACCCTTTATCATAAACAGAAATTCACATCTGCGTAACTGCTGGTGTGATTCGTGACCTGATGTTCTGGAGAGATAACAGGGACAGTTCCGTTGTAAATAGAAATGAACTGTTTAAGACTATCAAATATCTTTGTACTTCTTAATGTATATTCACATTAAGTGTTAACCGGATAAGGGAACAGGTATACCGCTAGAAATTGTATATGCACGTTGCACCGCTTTTATGTGCCGTTTGCGCGCACACTCTTTTATGTAAGCTTTAAAGGGACACTATAGGTAGCAGCTAGGCAGGCAAGATAAAGTTACACAAAGTCGCCAAGAGGGACCTCTCGCATCTCAAAGTACGTCAAAACTATTCACTATTCATGTAGTGGTGAACCAAATATGACATTTCGCCCTTACTGAGCTTATTAGTCACCCAATAATGGCCAGTTTTACCCCTCTGCTCCTGCCTAGACCCACTTTAAGAGTGTACATAATCAAGAAGAATTAATTCATCTTTCCATCAATGTTTCAGGTGGAAATCGCTCTGGTTTGCCTGTTCAAAGACTTCCGAATGCCTCCCAGGCCATGTTTGCGAACATAATGTTGATAACTGCGTAATTCCAAAAGACAACACGTGTTGCCTTTACGGATAGGACGCCCTGGCACAACGATACCATATGGAAAGTATCGGAGTCACATAAAGTTCGCATTCTTCGAAATGTTTGATTAAATTGGTTATCATTGTGTATGTTAATACCTTACAATAAATAGACGTCTGGAAAATTCTTCTATTTATTTCTTCACTGCGGTACAAAGCAAATTTTATGTTATTCCGTGTCGTTGTAGTGCAAATTATACATGTATATTTCCGAGTAAACAGTTTTAAACAGAACTTCCCCAAAATGTTTGAACGAATTTATCAACATTCATAGGGAGCAACCATCACTACTATTCATAGCCTTTGGTAGCACACAAATGTAGTAGTTCTTGATACTGGTATCCCTGGAGCTTAAAGTGCATGTAAACGGCACAATATCATGTTTCGACTCATATCATTTTGTGGTCGAGTCTGCTTGGGAATATGTAAAACTAGTTTCATGGATTTCTAAGCACCCATCGGTGGGAATCTCCTGTTGTATAGGGACGTTATATGAATATTGCCGGCCACGGAGAGAAACATGCCGAATGTCGGCTTATTATATGGTCTACTTCGAGATGAAGAGCTCCCCAGCAACTTAAATAACTATAGCCTCGTTGGTCTATCGAATTACCGGAAACTCACAAAAGATAACTTTTCACTCAAAATAATGTCTTTAACAAAAGAAACATCACGGTGTTATCTATAAAACAGTAGTTATTCTTGTACAAATAAAAACATAATGATTCAATGAAATACATGTAGCTATCCCCCGTAGAGACTTTTTAAATTGCATTGTATATCAAAACTGTTTCATTATAAAATATTTTTGGCTGACATCGACAGTCAAACGTCTTCCACACAATGTAAGCTTATACAGTATAGTATATACGGGATGTCCCCTTGTACACCGGTAGCCTATCCTCTCTGATAATGAAAGTCGGCCCTGGTCCCTTTATTGTGACTTGTCATGCACAATATGCAAAGCGCCGCTCCCCATACCGCCCTGAAACATTGACTAACAAAACATTAGAAATACCCGCTGGTGAGGCTTACAGATCTTCAGCCAATGACTGTGACGACCTGTGCATACAAAAACATTAACACGGAGTTCATGGAGTATGAATAGCCAGTTATAATACATGCAATATATGGCACCCCAAGAGGCCTCTTCAAAATGGCACCCGATACCGGTATTCACCAGGACGACCTGTATAACACCCCAACGCGTACACCGCTCTTAACAATAAAAATACACGAATTATGCGTGTATTCTGACATTCGTGGAGGAGTACAATGAATTGTCTCAACCGGATACATAACAGAATTATACGCATTATACACGTGTTCACTGCGCATGAGGTAAAACTATGAATTGCCAATGTTGTATCTTTTTTAAATTCCGTTTCTTGTGTTTTGTTTTGTTTTTTCGGTATGGTACTGTATGCATGATAACTTTATTTGCTATTTTCAAATCTTTTCCTCTCACAACCTTACCCTCTTCAAATTGATTAGTGAAAATAACTATTTCATAGACTATTCTGATTATCCTATAGCACCGACTGTGAAATGTGTTGTTTTAACAATTTCAAATTAATTTTAATGGTAGTTATTTACTCCTTTTTTGACCAAAAACAGCTATTTACTGGTTATATTCAATACTATTTCACTAATTTCACAGTGTGCAAAATGAACTTCCAGATTTCACTCTGGTTATTTTTACTAATAAACTTTTCGAGTGTAATAATCATATTTGTTCATGATCGATTTAGATGCCCAAGTACTTTGCATTTACAAGCTACAATCCCTGTCTTTTCATCCGCCGCACCAAGCTGCAGCTGTGCGGAAGTCCTGTTGCCCAGCCCATGGTTGAACTACCACCTCGCACATTTTGATATGCAGCGGCCTGGTACTCAATTTGGCGAAAATCGTCAATCGTAAAACCGATCTCCTTTTTCTAATTGATATTCCTACGAATAAAAATACTCTTATTTTCGATTTCGTCACCTATTCTCTGAACATATACTATTGATCAACATCTCTGAACAGAGTTTGTTTATTTCTCCTTCAACGTGATATCTCCCGGTTGTCGTACCAACACGCATGCCCTCTGGAATGAGGAACCCTTCATCAGTCAGCTCTCGAATCTTATGGAAGTGGCAAGCACATTTTCCTTGCATGAAGTCCTTGAACCTTGACATGGTAATCGGAAAAGTGTCTATCACATCATAGTTATGGCTGGATGCAGTCTGGACTAGAGCAGTATTCACCCTATTTAGCACCGTAAACTCACTCTGAAACGTAAAAACGAGCATCGAGGTCAAGGTGATCTACGTTGTGAATGGCCAAGTCAAAACCATAATGTAGATGAAGCTTTCCTTGAGAGACACCTGAGTAGTTTCAACGACCAAACAAGTAGGTGATCTCATGCTTTAAGTAACAATTCAGATAACATTTCAGACTCAAGTAAGTGTTTGGCATAACAGTTCATCACCAAACTACTACAATCAGCTAAATAAGGATTCTCATGACTGGATCTCTCCAAAGGGACAACTTGGGTGTGGGATTTAGGTGGTCAGGGCCGGTATATTCATCAGTTCCGACCAAATGAAGTACGTGTGTCCCCGTCGTACGATTCGCACTAGCGGTATCGATCATACGCGAAGTCAGTGTGCAGGACGAAACCATCGAAATACTATCCCTGGTTGAACATCTTACTAGAGGTGAGAACATCCGCAGAAGGACGTACGGTCATGGATTGAAGGACGCCATTGAACCACAGCCGAAGCAACAGAAAATATCCTTTTCGCCCAAGCTGGCCACATCTCTAGCCCGCAACATAATGTGAACCCATGCAACCCAAATAAATCTACGGAAATGGACACTTTTCGACCGGCGTATGGCCGTCGATCAATACATGTATACATCTTGTTTGTATCAGCTGTGCCCTCGCATGCTTTTGCAGGCGTCCTTTCATCGCCTCGTTCCTCCTGCGTGGGCCTTGACCTACTTGCCAGTGACAAGCTTCTCATACCATCGACTGGCTGGTGAAACCCTGCCCCGAATGATTTGATCATGACACGGACACCAGACAGTCCCAACTTGTCTAATGTCGCGGCCAAGGACTTGATGTGATTGCTGGTCAACCACTGGACACCACCGACCACCAGCACTGTATTGGAATTGTTTTGAAGGGGCTCGGATCTGAAGGAAAAAAAAGACGATATATATATATATATATATACGCACAGAGTTCCATATATAATCAAACTATTGATATCATTTGTATGTACGAATGAAGACATCTTTGGAGCAATAAAGTGTTCTGTGTGTTAGTCCATGGTCATGTCCTCTTCTTCTTCTTATCATGGTTAACAATATACAGCCTCGTCCCAGGTCATTATATGCGCCTGCGCCAATTCCTGATAGAAGGTTGGATTGCTGCCTCGTCATGAGATCTCGCAAGGAGGCCCGTGTTTTACCAGGCTGTGAAAACGTTCTTCAGTCCAATAGAACCGAAGTTCGACTGTTCAGTCCACATTTTATGATCTCGTCCTAATTTTGTTCTCTTGACGTGGAGTGGCAAGGGATACTGGAGACGCAGTAACTGGTTTTATCCAAAAGAAGATTCTCAGGTCATTATTTCTTGTTTCCTTCTTCTCGAGACCAAACTCGGTATAATTTTCTGTGTTTCTGTAAGTGAAAATTTCCCCTATGATATATCAGACATCGAATGGTTGTCGTGAATAGGGAAACAAAAAGGTTAACACTGAAATACGGGAAACATGGAGATGTTTCATGCCCGAGCTCCACTTGGCTTAGGCCTGACTAGAACAGTCGGCATATCCCAATACAGAAGAATTGCATTCGTTCCCGAACGAGAGTTGTCTTATATTATCGTCATTTTCGCCTGTATAAGTATGTAAGCTGAGGCGGTTCGTCCATATGCCACGAGAGCCAAGGGAACACTAGCAAAAGCCATCTTGCAGGGCTCAGTAGAGGTAGCCGCCATCGCGGCCTTCCAAAGAGCGGGTGGATAACGTGACGCACTGGAATGGAAGACCCCTCGCCGAGGACAGAACCGCGTGGTGTCGCATCTTTAACAGCTTAATGTCGCCCCAATGGCCGCATGGCTGCGGGACATGATGATGATGATGTAGAAGAAGTATTGTATTCAGTTTATTTACTATTGAGTATTTTGAACTATTTCCTACTCGGTCCGACACTGGGAGCTATTGGAGTCACCTGGTTATCGAGGTGACATGATCAAAAGAAGGGACAAGACAGACTAGACCCTTGCAACAGCACCGAAAATGTAGTCACACGGAATGAGGAACCTGCAGAACTAAAAATCCAGATGGCCGCACCGGTACCGGCACTTCCAGTGCATTAAGTTTTGTTGATTTTCTCCCTAAAACTCATCAAAATAGAATTAAGGACCAATAACACAACATTTTTGGTGCTATTTCCCCATGTAGAGTAATCAAGGAATGAAATATTCAAAGATCATTGACCCGGGAAATCGCTTTCTCAGTACAACCATGGTCCACTTGCCTGCAGGGCTCCTATTGGCAGGTTTTGTTGTGCAGGTTCCTCATTGCATTGTACCCTTTACAGAAACCGGCTACAATTCCTTGTCGGCAGCATTTACAGGCGCAACAGATCCTGTGCTATCAACACTAGCAGATGGTTTTTCCTACTTCATAATAGTTTCACTAACATTTTAAACCATGAATACACCTTAAAGTAAAAGGTTAGTGATCTAAGCATAATCGTATTGTTTCGGTTAACATTTTTACCATGAATATACCTTAAAGTAAAATGTTATATATCATAGTATTCCATTGTTTCTGTCAATATTTGACCATATTATACACCTTAAAGTAAAACCTTGCAACCAAACCTTCTCGGGTATGTAACGTACAGGGCGTGAACCGCCCCAAGCCGTCACGTTTGGGGTGGGGGGGGGGGGGGGGTTATCCACGGCCTCGCAGAGGTCAGATGCTCGACCGACTGTCTCCAGAGATCCTTCCCCTAATGTACGTTAATAGCAAGGTCATCCGACCACGAAAGATAGTAACACGAAATTTGGGACTTACCCCTTGCTCTTTATTTGGGATGTGTTACAAGACTCGGGAGGTCTTCTTAAAAGGCCTTGGCGTATTTCTTATTTCCCCTTTTTACCCTGTGGCTCTTCCTCGGTCTCGCTCTCTCTCTCAGATGGGCGCCCTGTGGTCTGGTTTATATATAGGCCCTATAAGGGCCAGCCAATGATAGCCGGTCACATGATGTTTTCAGTTTTGGTAGACTCGCGGCAGGATGCCCGGATTCCACGAACAATCCACCAGGTTAACTATAGTTACCCTGGCGAGCTATAAGGGAACCAGTACATCCCCACAGCTAGATGAAAAACATTGTCCCAATGCTAAAGAGGAAAATTCAACCAGCAGGTAAGTAATCAATTGGCTTGTCCACCGGCAACACCGACGTATGCTAATTTTGTAGAATGTACCTTTTAAGAGGTATTTACCGAATCGTCATGGATTTTTTTGGCCAAACGTTCCCAGACTTGCAGGACCTCCATCTGTTTATTGTTACATATATTTATAATTTACTTAGGAATGTTGTTGAATGACCAGAGAGAGAACCATTTCAATAAATCCCGGAATTAGAGTTCTGCATCAAGGCAGCATAGTATCCACAACCGATTCGTTCCAATAGACCAATAACTTTCCAGCAAAACCGCTGCGAAACTTGCCTACCTCATATCTCACCGCTAATAACCGTTTGGTGAGCTACAAAACACAAAAGTTCCTCAAAAAATAAGCCAGGGCTGACAGGCTCACGAAAGGAGTCATGTCTAGTGGCCTGACTCTGGTTTTTAAATTGTACTAGCTCAGTCGACCTGTCAATGGAAGGAACCGTCATAAATCTTCTGCCGCCCTGCTGCCTGATATTCGTGTTATAAAGCCAGTTCTCCCGAGAGCATGCAGATACCCAGGGAACTTTCAGCCGACAAGATCACAACGAAGACTACCAATTTCCAATCTTATTTCAATTTACCGATCTTGTCATTTCAAGGTAAGTTACTTAAGAAACTTCCATAATCATATTTCGACTATTCTTCCAATTTTAAATACTCGATTTATAGAAGACCTCCCTAAAATACCTTTTTTATACAATTTATATGCAATTTTCCAATGAACATTCATGCATTAACTGAAAGGTTTTATCTTAACTTCTATGCCGCGTGCACCACTTTGCAATTTCCATTATTTCTCCATCCAATATAATCTGAAGTGCTGGTTCGGTTTGGGTGAACTGAAGCATGATAGAGCAAAGGAGTTCTTATTTTCATGTATCTGTCGAAGTCCAGGGATGAGGTCGGTTTTTACTGAAAGAATGCCAACATACGCGATGTTGCGAAAAATTCCAATACAATAACTATTTCTGCACGGTATATGGTGCACTGCCACTTGCGATGTCGGAATCGCATTTATCCACTTCAAATGACGCAAAGCAAAAGCTTTTGCTGGTTCGATTTGGGTGAACTGAAGCATGATAGAGCAAAGGCGTGCACGTGCGTTCTCGCAATTTCATTCAGTGGTAACCTACCATATAAAGGTGTAGGAGTTAGATATATATATTGTCGCCGAACGCGAATTTGCTTGAATGGTTTGTCTGGGTGTTTGGGCGAGCAGTGGAGCGTAAAATAACAAAGCCGTATGAATTGCGTGCGTTGCCGCAACCGTAATTTCATGTAGTGGAAACCTCAAAGAATGCAAATGACTCTTGGCATCGTCTTTTTGCGCCCCCTTTAACAAACCGAACGGACAGAATACGACAACGCATGCAATGCTTTTTTAATTTACGCCACATTGTACTGTCCTAAAACAAATCCAAAATCTCAATACGTTGAAATTCACACGTATACTAGACCAGTTTGCTTTCATCGCCACAATAAACAGGGGCTATTTAGCAGTCTGTGATGGCTCGTGTTTCTAACTGCTCTCTAAGGTTTTGTCAAACCAGCCATCATACCTCCACCATTCTCCAAAGCAGTCATGCCTTCTCTCCTTGCCCTGGTGATTGGCTTTTCACGCATCGTAGAGCGTGGTATAAAGCATAGAGCATGGATAAGATGAAAAAAGAACAAAACCACCTCTTTTTGACGTACAAAATAACATGTCGAATGAAGAATAAAGAAAAGGACCAGTATGGAAAAATAGCTTTATGGTGACACCTTGGTCAGGGAGAACCTCCCTCCCACGTTGTTACCCTCTGCTGATGGCAATGAGAGAATTTTTGGCAGAATACACTTACCTTTTGAAGTTTTATACGAGAAAGATTCATCTGGCAGGTGTCAATCTATAATTTGTTTGATGTACCAGTTCATTTAAACTTACTTCCATGTGGTACCTTTGATATATGCTCCAGCTTAATTCTATCATATTGTCATCAGGGCCCAATTTTCGGAGGGTGTCTGGCGGGCCTTATGCAGCAGACAAAATGTCTGGCATTGGGCATTTTATACTCAGCAGAGTGTAATTGTTAATTTCAAATTGGTTTTGTTTGGTATCTCCAATGTTTGATCCAGCATGAAATTTTGGAACCCTTATGGGGGGTCTGGGGGGGGGGGGCTTATGCAGAGGACAATTTGTATGGCAATACCGAATCAGGACTCGATGAGTTGCAGCTGTTCAATTCAACTAGGTTTCACATGGTATCTCCAATGTTTGATCGAGCCAATGTTTTTGGTCCCTTGTTTGGGCCCCCAGGGGCCACAAACAGCAGAGGGAACCCGGCAGACGTCCATATCTGAATATGCTAGGGTACATAGCATATGTTCCTCTACTCGGATGTTGGTACCTTGTTCGTTTAGCCAAAATGCTCTGGGCTGCCGGTCTAATATTATTTTCCGAAGTTTGATCACTTTCCAATTTTATTTGGAAATTTGCTGAAATAGAATAGGAAAATTTGAAAAAGTTGTTGATAATAACCATAAATCTTTATGTCCTAACCTCATGGGGGGGGGGGGGGGTTATTTTGTGATTGTTCGCTGCAAAAATATTTTCAATGCCGAAAAATAGGATTTGACTAGCGACCAAAACCTCATTCAGTTGAGTACAGTGGTTGTCTGCTATCTAAACCAATGGACAATTTAATAGTGGGTTTGGTTTGATCTTAACAGATAAAGGAAATGTCTGACTGTAAGGAAAGAGACCTAAATTGTCCAACTCGGCGTCAATCATCTTCTTACCTAGACGTATCCTTAATTGAAACTTAAACACCGATGTACTAGATTTTCTTCGTAAATCTGGAAAGACATTTTTTCAGATTACACATAATTTTCTGCGGTTGGTGATCGAAAACAACCACCAAATATTTAAATCACTCATCAATCTCACTGCCATGTATGAGGGTTCAATCATTCAGAGATGCCGGTGCAAAGTAGATAAATTGTCCTGTGGCCCCGCGTGGCAGTGAGACTGATTAATTCCTAAGTACCAAATTATTGAGTACGGTAAGGGCAATTTGGCAACTAATACTAATAGCAAGTCCAATAGGTGTTGGCATTTGTTGAATTTGGACTGTTCAAGGTCCCTCTGCTCCGTCAACAAGTGAGTACTGTGGCCTCTGCAACTTCATCCTCAATCCGGATATTTTGGAAGTTATTAAGGTTCCTGCAATCAGGCTGCCGTACATGGTTGTGACAGTGTCTAATGGTCATGACAAGTGTCCCTGATAGTCCTATGGCTCGTATAAAAGTGTATCTGACCATCCTGACTGTTTAAATAGCCTACTATTTGATAGTGGTGCAGGGACCAGTGTCGTATTGTTCAAGGAGTCCTTGACTGCCACATTGTGAAAATGTCTTTGTCATCTTTTTAGAGTGGGACAGGAGCTGATGCCGTCTTGACACAAACAATGACAGTGAACAAGATGAAGCTGGAGTGTAGCTCCATCAGCATGGAGGAGTACCAATGGATTGATGCCATAGTCCTTTCCCAGCCAACTGACGAGGGATAAGCTTAGTTGCCACTACCAGACTATCATGAACATTGGGCACTCTTCCTCAATAGGCATAACACCATGCCAGAGACTTAAAACAACCAAATATATTACTATTGCGTGAATTCTCATGTGTCTCATGTCCCGTGACATTTGGTTGTGACAGTGTCCCCGTTATATTACGGTACTCTAGAGGCACTGCCAGTGCTTCAGTGACTGTTTCACTGCATGTTTATCATGCTTTGGATTCTCAATGTTTATCATGCTTTGGATTATCAATGTTTATCATTCTTTTGATTCTCAATGATTGTGACTGTGTGATGAACCTAAGTCGGTGAGACAAGCATGTCCTTGTGTACATGTACATTCTTTCGGGATGTTCAGAGTCCATGGTTGTGACAATGTCTCTCATATTCGGAATTCCACAAGCGGAACTACAGGTGGATTGGTCCTCAGACACCAGCTACCTGCACAGTAATTTATGCCATTATCGTCGGAAACGGTAGGGGCCAACTTGGTTAATTACATGACAGGGCACCAGTCGGTAACATGCACATCTTGTTCTGTCAAGGTCTGTCAGAGTAGGGGTATACCAGTTGGCACTTAACGATACATTGTCTGTTCCTGCCTGGACACGTGGATTCCGTTGGTCTCAAGTTCTCTGCCCTAGCAAGAATGCAGCAATGTATCTCTTTGTCCTGAGAAGTTGGAGGATGGTGGAGCACAGTGGATGCACCGGCTGTGTCCTCAGTGCAGGCAACGATACAACTGACTCGATCAAGCAAGACTACAAGTCATGAATCTGAAATTGAAAATTCATTATGAATAATGTCAACATCAATGAGTGAAACGTGCGTACGGTCTGACTCAAATGCCTGTCGTCTTACCTCAAAGGTCTGGAGGCGAAGAAAAAGTATGTCGATGTATTTAAGAGAGATGGGCCTGTGAAGTAGGCCCTACAATAGTTTTAAGACCGGTGTAATGTTTTTGAGTGTTTCTGTTTTTGAGTGTTTCCCCTCATTGTTTGGGAACGCTCAAAAATAGATTGACGAGTTTTTCTGTGTATCCCCCCTATTGAAAAGTCATGGTCTCTCTAGCTGCCTATTGTTTGGAAACACTGAAACATGGGGAACAACCACAGATGTTACACCGGTATGAAGCCTGACAAGAGATGTAAATGGCTGGTGCGCAACTAGCTTATCTGCACTGGCAGAGGAAACTGCCAACGGGAATGTGGAGGTATTGGCCGCTGCATTGTCGGTAAGTGTTGTTTCATTACTCAATCCAGGACATTCTTCCTTTACTTTACAATGACTCGAACTTGGCCGAGGTCCAACCTTCAAATTTAAGGCGTGAGATTGCCTAGGCAGGGAGTGCCAGCCTATGATGATGATCATGATGATATGCCTTAATCATTGTTTAGGAAATTCGTGAAAACTTTTCTCCCACTCTTCCTTATCGCCATATACACGTTTTCAGGATGTGAGAAGAGCAAGCTCCTTCCAAGGCGAAGTCATAGGTGCAAGTGCCGCTTTGGGAGATAGGCACCTGGGAAGTGGAACAGAAGGATCAACACGTTCCCATGAATCTGCAAGTAGGTATCAAAAGTGTGTCAAATGTCATCCCATGCCATTCCACATCCTGCTCATTATATACATCTAGCCTATCTCATTATTATTATGCCAGCGCAAAGCTTGACAGCCTCTCTCTGTTTCAGATGTGCGACAATTCTCAGATGTCGGCCAGTTCTCTAAAGACGAGGTTGCGTGAGGCACAAGTTGAGTTGCCGAAGAATCAGCAACTGGCTTATTTTTTGGCAAGGAAGAAAAAGACACGGAGTGCCGACAAGAACAATCCAGCTAGCGCTAGCACAGTAATTCAATCACTGGCAGCCTATGACAGCAACACTGGGGGAGACAGTGAGGATGAGAACATTGACAGTGCTTTTGGACTTGTGACTTCGGATGAACCTATCCACTCCAAGGATATGTCAACCTAACTCCTGATGCGTATCCAATTTAAACAATGTTTCTCAAGTCCATGGGGATGCGATTCAAATGGCTTAAAAGGTCACCAAAGGTCACCCAAAAGAGATAAACGCGCGAATGAAGCAACTCGACTATTCTGAGCTCCGAGAGAGAACCACACGATTATTCTCACTGTTTTTTAATCAAACTTCAATTGCCGGGGGGTAAATACATGGCTGGGATGGACCAAAGTGGAATTAATTCTCAATCTGTGGTTGATTCTTAATCTTCAGAGTCAGGCCACAGCTGTTTCAGCTAGAATTGAAATGCATGTTTTATCAGAAGCCACCAGTAGTCCAGCTGCTAACCTTAGAATTGTGCATGGTAGGGTGGTAGAACAGCCCCTAGGGGTCATTTATCGATTAAGACCCTAATTTTTTTCGCCATCTTGCGGTCACCATCTTGGAATCCAATATGGCCGCCATTTTTGGCCAGTTTCCTGCAATATCTCGGAATCTATTGCACGTACGGGTATAATTTTGACGGCTTACCCTCGGTTTTCAGGTATGGCGAATTCAACGGAACCAATGGAAATGCTGTAATATGGCCGCCATACTCGATTCCAAGACGGCCGCCACCGTGAGGTTCTATAATTATTTATCACCCCATATATACATACTGGTTATTGATGGAGTCATGAAATTTGGCATATAGGTGACTGGACCCCTAAGGATCACTAATCGATTAAGACCCTAACGTGAAACGCCCCCTAGTGGCAGCCATCTTCAATTTGAATTCAATTGCCGGGGGGTTCGGGGGTTGTTAACTTTGTGTGTGTGATATTTATCAAATGCCTGTGTACTGAATTTTGTATTGTAAATGCCTGTGATCAGAATAGCGCACTGCGCATGCTCCATGAATAAAAGGGAAGTCCTCTTCCTGATGTAACGAGATTTCCGGCTGACGTGTTTTTATTTCATCCCTATTTTATCAGATTTTATCCGTCCAATCCTTGTGCTAAAAACCCCCCGTCGCCCCAAAGTGAACTCTGGTAAGATGTCAACCCCCCCCCCCCCCCCCGACATATGTGTTTTGATTTTTGAGACTAGTAATAATATCCAAAAGTCGCTTAAAATGGATATAATCCCGAATAAGCAAGCAAAAACCGCAGGCGTTTTGGGCAGAGACATGTATTCATCCACAGGCGGAAGTGTGGCTCTGACACATAAGGGCCGTTTAGACGACAGGCGAAAAGACCGCATTCGGATCGAATCTGGATGAATCCGGATTAAAACCACCCAAGGCGATGGTACCTTTTTAGTCCGGATGCAACCACATTGATCCGGATCTTTTTGCGTTTACACGACGAAAAATTAATCCGGATTCGGGACGCATCCGGATTTTTTCGCGTCGTCTAAACGGCCCTAATGTCCGTCTTGAACTGTGAAGCTACTCTACCCGTGAAATGGCACGTGATATTGAACGGGGGTGTGTCCGTAGTATGGGGAAGGGGAAAGGAAGGGGGAAAAGCAACCGTCCCAGCAACCAAACAGCCAGTGGCGTGACTGCCACCAGTGACAGTACGATTGAGTGCGTGAAAACGTGTCGATGTATTTGCCCACTTCAGCACAAACTCTTTATGAGAGAACTGGAAAATGCAGCGATATATGGGAAGAAGGAGGTTGAGAAATTGGAAAGGGAAAGGGAACAACAGTAATTCTGTGGTGGTAGAACAGCCCCTAGGGGTCATTTATCGATTAAGACCCTAATTTTTTACGCCATTTGGCGGTCGCCATCTTGAAATCCAATATGGCCGCCATTTTTGGCCAGTTTCCTGCAATATCTCGGAATCTATTGCACGTACGGGTATAATTTTGACGGCTCACCGTACGCTTTCAGGTATGGCGAATTCAACGGAACCAGTGGAAATGCCGTAATATTGCCGCCATACTGGATTCCAAGATGGCCGTCACCGTGAGGGCCTATAATATTATTATTTGTCACCCCATATATACATACTGGTTATCGATGGAGACATGAAATTTGGCATATAGATGACTGGACCCCTAAGGATCACTAATCGATTAAGACCCCAACGTGAAATGCCCCCTAGTGGCAGCCATCTTGAATTTCAAAATGGCCGCCATATTTTGGGCTTTCTCCCTGAATATATCTGACACTATTGCAGGTATAATTTCATGCCTTACCCTAGGTTTTCAGGTATGACGAATCGAATGGAACCAACGAAAAATTTCATAAAATGGCCACCATATTGGATTTCAAGATGGCCGCCATGATTTGCGTTTTTCTTGAATATCTCAAATACTATGGATGACACGGACTTGCTTTTTGTGGCATATCCTAGGTTTTTGGGTGTGACGAATCCAGTGGACCCACTGAAAATTCCGTAAAATGTTCGCCATCTTGGATTTCAAGATGGCCGCCATAATTACGTTTTTTTAAAATGTCTCTAATACTATGGCACATACAGGCTTCATTTTTAGCTCAGCTGACAAAGTCAGCGAAGCTAGCAATATTACTAAGGGAATGGTGTCTGTCCTTCCTTCCTTCCATCCGTGTCACTTTTGGGCATTTTGTAACCGTAAGACCTGGGCACTTTGTTGACGCTGCTTAATTAGGAGTAGCCCAAGGGGAACTCAGAAACCAAAAATCAGCGCGATCCGACCTACATTCGGCGAATGAGGTCATCGGGAAGTTTTAACTTCTTTCCTTTATACCTTGGTCCACAGAGGAAATACTGTTTTCAAATCTGGCCGAATATTTTTTAATAATTTTTCATTTTGACTTGTTATGGAATAAGTTTAGTTTTCTATGGCAAGCCAAAGCGGAATTTATTCAAGACTTTAGAATTACCATTCAAGAAGTTAAATATAAGTTCAAGAAGGAAATATATGTTCAAGACTAAAATATGTTCAACCTTGAATCAAATGTTTTCAACCTTGAATAAAATATGTTCAACCTTGAATAAAATATGTTCAACCTTGAATAAAATATGTCCAACCTTGAACAAAATATATTCAACCTTGAACAAAATATATTCAAGACTCACGTGACCATATTCAAGACGCACGTGACCACAAAATTGATGACGTAGAGCGTAGAATCTGTGGTACTTCCGATGCGTTCTGTTTCACGACAGGCATTGCGCATTTTGAACCTATAATTTGCCTGATATGTCTGTGAAACATGTATCGACTCTGACATTCACTCGGCATCCATGTCATGATGTGTAGGATTACAGTACATGTCAGGTGTAGGCGGCTAGGTACGTGTACAACCATGTGTCAAAACCTCGTGCGAACAATTCGAGCTCCGAAACGCAACACAAGTACCATGGGTTCGGGAAAGTCCGGACGCGGGTTCGGGAAAGTCCGTAAAGCATCAAAACATGAGCAACCACGTCATCAATTTTTGTGGTCACGTGCGTCTTGAATATGGTCACGTGAGTCTTGAATATATTTTGTTCAAGGTTGAATATATTTTGTTCAAGGTTGACAATATTTGATTCAAGGTTGACAATATTTGATTCAAGGTTGACAATATTTGATTCAGGATTGAACATATTTTGGTCTTGAACATATATTTAACTTCTTGAATAGTAATTCCACGGTCTTGAATAAATTCCGCTTTGGCTTGCCATAGTTTTCACTGCCAGTTGGTGCTACAGGCACATTTGACTGATTTTTTGACGATTCAAAAGCCCGGGTAATGGCGTATAGTTGCGCAGTTGTATTCTGCGCATTGAATTGGCCAAGGAACCAGGCTATATTTCCAGAGCATGCTCCGCACAAAACAGTTAAATTCAATCTTTACATGAGCACAAATAAAGTAGTCTTATTCCCAGTTAGCTGATGTAACCTGAGATTTTATAGTACAAATATTTGTGCATTTAATCGTGTTGTTTGATGTTTATTCACAGGTACATTGTACGTCAACTAACGATACAGCGCAGTGCGTGCGTGTACCATCTAAACCATAGGAGAGATGCAGCATTGTCCATTGGCTAATCGTTTAGTTGCACGAATTCCCGCTCTATTTGTGGCAGTCCATAAGGAGACCAAATTATGATGACGCAATGGATTGCCCCGGTCAGAGAGTCCAGCTGCGTTGTAAACCGCTGAATGATATGAATCCTACCCTGAAGTTGATGATGTTTTACAATATCTTTCACGCAATGCATGATTAACTGGAAATATATAACGCAATTGGGGCAAATTGCGAATGTATGCCCCCGCTCACACCACAAAAGTTTGAAGTGTGTCAAACCTCTAGTTCTTCAGTTAACAATCGGAATACCAAAATCTAAGTTGGCTGCTGGCAGCCATATTGGATTTTGGAACACGCCCAAAATTGATAGAGAGCATCCCCTGAATGACCATTGCACTACAAAAGTTTGAAGTGTGTCAAACCTCTAGTTCTTCAGTTAACAATCGGAATACCAATATCTAAGTTGGCTGCTGGCAGCCATATTGAATTTTGGGTCAGGCCCAAAATCGACAGGGAACCTCCCCTACACAACCTCATCACACCACATAAGCTCCAGGTCTGTCACTCACTTGGTTCTTAATTTACGGGGCGGAATACAAATCACCAAGTCGGGGACCTGGTGGCCATCTTTGATTTCGGGTCTGGCCCAAAATCGATAGGGAACCTCCCCTACCATAGACCATTACACCACAAAAGTTTGAAGACTGTTGGACCTCTGGTTCTCCAGTTAACGAGCGGAATGCCAAAATCTAAGATGGTGGCTGGCGGCCATCTTTGATTTCGGGTCGGGCCCAAAATCGATAAGGAACCTCCCCTACCATAGACCATTACGCCACAAAAGTTTGAAGACTGTTGGACCTCCGGTTCTCCAGTTAACGAGCGGAATGCGAAAATCTAAGATGGTGGCTGGCGGCCATCTTTGATCTCGGGTCGGGCCCAAAATCGATAGGGAACCTCCCCTACCATAGACCATCACACCACAAAAGTTTGAAGACTGTTGGACCTCTGGTTCTCTAGTAAACGAGCGGAATGCGAAAATCTAAGATGGCGGCTGGCGGCCATATTGGATTTTGGAACGCGCAAAAAAACAATAGGGACCCTTTGACACACTAGGCCTACACCCCCTAAAAATTTCAAGTCAGCCGAGCAAGGGGTTCTTGAGTTATAGTCTGGAATTCAGTGCGGCGGACGCGGACGCGGCGGCGGCGGCCGGAAACCACCCAAGTACATAATGCCCCCACTTTAGCGGGGGCATAATCAAAGGAAATATCAGAGTACAGATACGTCGTCTGTCTTTAAATACATGATCCTATATACATAGAGTAATGCGTCGCCGCCACACAGATGGTTCGCCAAATCCGTTTCTGATCATGTAATATTTGGAACAAGCTTATCAAATCACCTCTCTCCTATGTCTGAGGCTGAAGAGATCTAGTGCCTCTAGCCTTTCACTGTATACGTAAGATCCCTTATTCCTGTTATTAATTTGGTGAATCTCCTCTGGACCTAAGAGATTAAAAACGCATAATCGTGTTTTCACGAAGGAAGAATTGTCCAACATGCCAATGTCCAAACCGCACAACCTGGGGGAAATTAATGATATGGTTTTCAAGGTAGAGGAAGTAAGCAAGACTTACGAACTTGAATAAACCAGACAAGAATCCCGGTTGACGAAATGAACCCTAGGATCCTTAAAGAGATTAAGGATAAAGTTCCAGAGGCGTGCACTATGCTATTCTAAATCATAGAGTCCATCACAAATGTGAGGAATTCTAGTTCTAAATCCATGCCAGTTCGTCCAGAATACAACACTGGCTTCTCAAATCCGGGCCCTGTCATCTTGAGTGCATACCTATCCTTACCACTTGAAAAATATCAAGTGAGTAGGAGTAACAGGTTGAAGTTGAAGTCGAGTATCAATGGAATTTTGAAACCAGTGCAGTGACGAAGCAGAATTTCCAAGCATTCATGAGAGCTTTGTGCTCAATAACCCGACGCACATCCAGAATAAGCCCTACCAGACCTGGCTACAAATATTAAACCTTGCCCGAACCAACAACCATTTCAGTCGTTGGACTCCAAGCGTAGTGCAGTAGCATTTTTTAAAAAGGTAAGTGAATTCTGCCTTCTGACGACTAATTTCATGAGGATTTCCTGAATCAGGACAAATATATGATCTTGTGCTGAATCTCAGAGTCTTATGCAACTGACATTTTGAGGACTGAACAGCAGACGAACGTTTTTGTGAATCAACAAAGGGCGTTTTCATTGTCTCTATCATTCTGTTGTTGTTGAATTTTCAATTTCCTGTTAAGAATACAGTTCGATTGTTCAAGAGCACATACATGACGCTGCCGAACTTTCAGGTTGCGACGGTAACGTGCATTTTTGCAAGACCTTTTCGGGCGTTTTCGTTTATCTTCATCAATAATGTGTGGCTCATGGGCTACAATGAATGATAAAATTACCTCGTTTTATTGTAAGCTACGTTATGACATTTTGCTGCATACTTTTTACAATGCTATTTACCGTTCAGTCATAGACAATTTTTTCTTCACATTTCAGTCCTCTACATAATAATCAAACCATCAAAATCTCCATCAAAATGATTAAGGCATGCATTGAATGTGACCATGAGCGATATTTAACGTAAATTAACCTGTTTTTGCGCTATGGTACTGTGGTTCTCGTTAAGTAACCAGAAAGTTGTTATGGCCATCTTCCAGAAAGAAACCAGGCGTTTTTCTGGCTCTGTGTTCCCTCCAAAGGTGGACGTTTAAAGCCAGCATGTGTGGCTTCAAAAGCCTAGCACCAAAGCAACACAGCATCCGGAAAACGTTTGGTTAATAATTCCCAAATAATACCTTGCAAAATGCCTGAGTATTCCCTTACACATAGCATTCTAGAGCAAAGGTTTTATTTAAGTTTAATTCCTTACGCCTGTGACAGTAAGAACTGATGCATTTCTTTCATTGTAAATATTTGTAACTGACCATTTCCACTGGGTTCAGCTCTGTAAAGTTTTTTCCAAAAGGCAAATGTCTTCTTAATCGGTGAACTTCTGAAAGCCAGAGAGGTTGGCTTCAAAAGTCTAGCACCAGAGAGACATCCAGCATTGGAAAAACTACTCCTGGCCGAATGATTTGTGTGGACCGGTCGCATAGAAAACATGCAGCAGGAAGCAGCCCGTCACTAACCAATATATTCATCAATAAACACTTTCTGAAAACCAGTTGGGTCCTCCGCATTTGCGAAGTTGTCTACGATGGTCGATTTTTTTGATCCGCGGTGTCTTCTCTTTTCCATTGTCCTGAAATTATCAACAAAAAATCCATCAATTGCAATGAATGATGACATGCATTAGTGATCATAGATAAACGTAGAATAGAATTAAAAGTGCCAACACAAAACGGTGTCGCTATAATATGATAACTACATTAGCAAACACCTGAAAACACTCAATATTAACTAAGCAAGACGGGTAAAATGTAACTAACATGTTTGCACGGTTTGCTAATCTTTCCCCACGCCATTCACTGAACGCAGAAAACCCGCATGGCGCGCTGAGTAACAACGCAAATAATGTACAATAATCTTCGCATGCTGGACATAAAGAGTAATTTGTTGGGCTAGGCTTACCGAAGAGTTTAATGTCATATGGACATGAACTTTTTTGACTGGGTCGACATCGAGGTATACGCTATACGGACACGCCAGTCAACACAGGCTTGACAAAGGGTTGAAGACTGTGAAGCCTTTGTTACCGGTGAAATGTTTTTGAGTGTTTCTGTTTTTGAGTGTTTCCCCTCATTGTTTGGGAACGCTCAAAAATAGATTGACGAGTTTTTCTGTGTATCCCCCCTATTGAAAAGTCATGGTCTCTCTAGCTGCCTATTGTTTGGAAACACTGACACATGGGAAACAACCACAGATGTTACACCGGCGTGCCGTGTAGAGTATACCTTTGATGTAAAATCCGTCAAATGTCGTTGGTGATGACGGTTTGCTGATCTTTATAATTTCCGGATATGGTAATTATGGGGACGCAGCCACTCACCGCAGTGCTTTTCCAGACTGGAGGCCGCCTATGCGCCAATGGTAGACACGCATTTACGTCATAGGCCCCTCTACATAACGCGGAGATTTTTGCCATTCAGTTCTGCCCACATTTATGACAATTTGTTTGGCGGGAATATATCTGATAGCAACAGGAAGTTGTTATCGAAAAGAAGCAAAATTAAAAGTTCCCATGCAAACGCTGACACCATTCTCAACTCCAACAAAGACATTACCACTTATTTATTATCAAAAACATTCTTGTGCCTGACCCAGGACTTATATCCCATGTCTACATTTGGGTGAAATGACAAGTAAGCGATTTCGTAATAAAAAATCCGCTTTGCCCAATAAAAAACCCAAATAGGCACCGAAAGGCACGACCGGTGTAGAACTAGAAAATGCCCCCCTGGAAAAAGAGTCAGACCCTATTGTATTCTGTCGGATTATATGATTCTATAGAGGCCATGACCGTAGCTCAGAGATCAAAGCACATAATATAATCCTTTGTTCCCCGGAAATTCTATCCTAGGACATTTAAAAATTCTGCGACGGTTCAAAATCTAACGATGCCCCGCGGTGAAATAGAATGCCATGCCCTCTCATATAGGAAGCTCCCTCCCCGTATTCTAATGTCCTTAAGGTGTCAGTTTATATGATGATATCGAATGTATTATACAACTTTTGATGATAAACATCTCATAAGTTCAAACGAATTTTGCGACATTCCTGACCATTCTGTAGAAGGCTTCTTTGAAAAAGAAAAATTTCCGCAATATACACTGATATAGCAAAAAACGTATTTTATTTTACTCCAAAGAGGTCACTATTTTGCCTAAAAAGACCCTTCTGTACTGTTCTCGAGTGGGTAGCCGGGCACCGTTTGATGGCCGTTTTTTCACTTTGTAAACCAGCATCCGAGAAAAAGAGTTTTTTTAATCGATGCTTTTTCAATTTTTGCTTCGATTAAAAATTGTAGATTCCTTTAATTTAGTTTTTAACGCTCACACGGCCGTGGCGCATGAAACTTACCGTTGCCCGAGTGCTCATGTGAATTTACGCGCTCTGCGCCGTCACATAATATTTTAGACAATACCAACAACTTTCATTAATGATCAACTTTCATCAATGATTATTCAAATAAAATAGGAAAATTAGCGGCTCGGCATTTCTCGAGAACGTCTTGATTCTCCGGTTGTTTAAAAGCACAACATGCACGTAATCTCTATAGGTTATGTTAAATATCCTTAGAGATGTTATCTCTTTCCCTTAATCCAAGTAAAACTTTTAACTAGAACAATTGTCAACGTGGCTTTTCGTTGAGACGATCACGATATTTCAGCAGAACCATCCCTTAGCAACGCCAGAGAAACGTCACTCCACTTAACGCGGTTAAGAGGAGGTGATAAGACAAGGACAGCTTCAATTAGCGAATGATTAATACTTGTCAAACTATGAGTGCTAAGGTCCAGCTCCGCGTATCCGGATTCGCTGTCACCAACAACGATCGACCCAGTGTTACCAGGTACCTGATCTGTCCCAATTTGAACTTGCGCACGGTTGGCGGGGGAACTTATTTTTCCTTATTGTTGAGGGGTGCTCGGAAAATGTTGATCTACATGATCCAGCCCCCCCCCCCCCCCTCCCCCAAGTAAACATGAGTCAAGCTGGACAGTGATTCAGGACGTTTTCCCCTTTAGTAAATGTAACGACATGACGTAACAGATTTTCAACTGCTCGACATGCCATGTATTCAGTTCTTCGACGAAATAGAATTTCGGCCTTGTGTATTATGAGGCGCCATGTGGGAATTAAATTATTTGACGAAATTATTTGAAATAAGCAAATTATATCGAAATAAATGAGTGAACGAAGTTAAGATTATTTCCAAACCATAAATTTGCTTATTCCAATTGTATTCAAACCATTTACTGTTCCTATCGATATTGTTTCAAACAATGAATTTGCTCTCTTTTGATTATATTCATCCAATCAAACAACGTAACTTCATTGTTTTCAAATAATACATTTTCTGAATATCCGTGGTTTCAAATAATCAAACTGTCTCGAAATGATGGTTTGTTAAATAATCAAAATTAAAAAAGTCATGGTTTCTCAAACCAGGAAATTGTCCATTGCATTGGATGATAAACAATCACGCACAAAATCATTATTTCCAAACCATCACTTTAACAAACTGATTGTTTCAAATCATGAAAGTATGCACGAAATTATTTGTATACAATCTAATTGTACTCATCTAATGTTGATTATTTGCATCCCAGCAACATTTTTTCAAACCATGAAAACGCGAACTCTGATTGTTTGCATCCAATCACTTCCAAAAGTCATTGTTTCCATCCAAGCAAAACTACGTTCATGGTATGCGCACATGGTTTGCGCAGTAGACGTGGTATCCACAAACCCCAACTAGGCGCTGATGCGCTAGCGCCTAGCGGAGGTTTGTGGTACCAAACTCATCCGTTTAAGTTGTTCAAACATCTAACTCTCTATTTTAATTGAATCCATGCATCTGCGGTGGGCTACCCAAGAATGAAATCCCCTTGACCTTGATTATTCTTGAGGGAAAATACAAAGATGGCTACTGTTGATATGCTGACAGTGCTTGTCCAGAGGAAGAGAAGGGCAATTTCGATTTTATTTAGGGATTTGATATGCTTGTACTTGTATTCTTTAGACGTGACATATCCCTGGTCGATCCTGTACCAGCTCTATGAATTTGAAGGTTTCCGCCGTAGATATGTTACAAGTATCTGCCAGAGCTCCTCTTCTATTCAGTATACAAGATACTACTGACCAAATGCCCACTACACAGCATCTTCAGACACAGGAATGCAATCTGGTATCACTCAAAACACCAGAAATAGACCTATTTTGAGGTCATTACCATTGACCAACTCAGTTTAGATACCAACACACCTGTCAACAACAGGCCAAGATAAACAAATTGCTTGGTGAGAATAGAGCAGTCTCCCTCAGCGGCCAACACTTGGCAGAGTACCTCCCCGGTATCAAATTACTTTGCAAAGAAAGGTTTGTGGACCAGACACACTGCTATGGAAGTTGCCTGAAGGGATGGTATCAATTAAAACACTTTAGATAGATGGTAGTCTGTGTCCGCCTTTATAGTTCCGGGATAGAGTATATGCACACACGTTTCAAGGTCAAGTTTGAGAAGCCAAAGGGCGTTTTGTGGACTGTCTATATTGCTAATTTTACCATTGCCATCGTGTAGTATTGTTATTATTATCGTCATCAATTTACATATCAAATACATCATCTAGTTACGAGTAACCTTTTCGGCATAGTAATGGTCATGCAACGCTGATATTGGGATAATTACACTTTTATTCAAAGGATGTAACTATCGTTTTATAAGTCACCCGGCCTCAGTATTATGTTAGTGAAATGTACCGAAAAGCCACTTTTCAAGTCTTTCCTTCAAAGCCATTATTAGATGATCTAATACCTGCGTATTCATGATTATTACACTAAAAAATGTCATTCATTTGGGGGGGGGGGGGGGGGGGGTTTCAATAACATTTGTTCGTGTTCTCATTGCGATGTAGAACAATGGATTGGCGTTCGCGTTCGTGGTTCGGGGGCTTTGCGAAAATTCGTCTACTAAAATAATAAGTTGATGGGCGTCCGATAGTTGTTTCGCGTACATGACATAGGTTGCTGAAAGTGTCTATTATCTCAAGTTTGGTATACTTCAAAAATAAGAGGAACCACCGCCAGGTAAAAAGAGCTACTTCCGATAAACAATCGATTTGAGTCTTTATGACCTAGGAGCAGCTGTGTCATGTCAAGATTAGACTACCATCAAGTAGCTGTTTAGCTCATAATTTCGTTTGGCGACCACCGCCCGGAGAAATATCCAGTTTTCCCGACCACAGAAAGAAAAAAATTAAGAAAAAGAGTAAACCGAACTCATCTTAGAGATGCAGAAACCACAAAACGCCCACATCAGACTGGTCCTTGCTCTATGTTCCTTAATTGAAACAAAGATACACAGCCTTTGAAAGTCTCTGCTCCATCTTAGTTTTAATGTATAATGTGCAAATTAACCCACGAAAGGAACTGGACAAAAATGTTGAAACTATAAGTTACTAACTAAGTATTTGGAACCATTTGTTCTCAGATGAGTAAGACGCTAGTTACCTTTTAGTTCAAATATTTAACTGAAGCAGCAAAGGAAACATTCGGCAAACCACACAGATATGTTACGGTATTGAGGAATTGAAGTACATCGTGGAAGAAAATGACAAACAATCCTTCACTATGTGCTTCCTCTATGTCGATATCCTCTATGTTATAACAAAAAATTAAAGCTGTTGCAAAAGCTGCTGGGCACGAGAAAATGATAGCATGTCGTGCTTCAGTTAGATGCTCCATTATTGACATGGGGGGATACACAATACCAAGAACTCAATCTGCAAATAAAAAAGTGTATGCTTCGAAAGGAGTGCGATTTCAGGTTATTTTTCATTACTGCTGGCGTGTGATATCATAATGGAAAATGGCAATGGTCGATAGGACAGCAAGATTTTTGAGAGCTTTTCTGCGAGATATACACGACCACTATATATTGGGGTAAGACTATTCCTGTCATGCGATGAAAATGTGTTTAAATAAGTTCGGTATTCTGGGTATTTGTAGGAGAAAATTAATTGTGTATTACAAGCACGGTGAATCTATTCAAATTGCGCTTCAACAAAGGCAATCATTTTGAAATACAAAAGCTAGACAGTCAACATAACTGTCATAAGAAATACAACAAGTTCCACATTAACGAGTGAAAATGGTCGAATATAACATGCGTTTATGGCAAGCCGTTCGTGCAATAATTAAGAAAACCTAGTTTTTTTGAAAAAAACATGGTTTTCTTCTTAAAAAACATAGTTTTCTTCAAGAAAACCTAGTTTTTTTTCAATGAAACTAAGTTTTTTAACAAGAAAACATGGTTTTCTTGAAGAAAACTATGTTTTATTGAAGAAAACCAGGTTTTCTTCCATGAAACTAGGTTTTTTAAAAAATAACTTATTCTTTTTGCATAAAGTGTAGGTTCCATGATTTCTCTTCAAAACCAAGTTTCGAAAAAAGAAAAAAACTATGTTTTTATCCAGCCATTTGACTAATAATTAAAACAACCATGTTTTTATCATAAAAACCTGGTTTTCTTCCAAAATAACCTATAGTTTCGTTGAAGAAAACAAAGAAAACCATGTTTTTTAACAAGAAAACGTAGTTTCGAAAGAAGAAAACCTGGTTTCGAAACAACCCAGTCTTTTTACCCCGTCCCCTCAGCACGCGCGTGACCTTTGGGGCGAGATTGGCGATCCACCGTAGTTTACCCGGGTTGTGCGGCCTTTGGTACGTCTGTTCCTTTCCTTCTCACGAAAGAATTCTTCCTTCTCACGCACGAAAATATTCTTTTGCATCTATTTCATGACTTCTACAGCGATCATCGTTGTCATAATTGTTGAATCATTAGCTCAAAAATCATCGTCAAGTACATACCATGCATTCCGCTTCATTGCGTATTTGTACTTTTGGAACATTTACTGTCCTAGCGGTTTTGACCATCTTGTTGACTGTTTTGGAAACTTCCTTTGTTGTTCAGGCCATTCCGAATCGTGCTGAGAGGGCTTCTAAAGCCACCCTGGGTACATTCTACAGGGAAATTGACAATGTCCTGCGGCAGCTGTCTCTTTATTTGGAAAGGAAAAAAAAACGAGCACAAAGTGAGAAAGAAAACTTACTATTGATTGTGACATTCGATCTCTCCTGTCAAAATCATCCTGTCATGCATTCAACATGTGCGATCGACGAGCTCACTGCGCATGCAGAGTAAGCGTAAATCCGTAGCCCGGGTTGCTAACCCGGGTAAGCAAAATCCAACCTCTCCCCTGCCATGCTCAGGCCAAACAGGGACGAGGTAAAAAGACTAGGTTATGAAAAATAACCTGGTCTTTTTCATTAAAAACTTGGTTTTGAAAAAGAATTGCATATAACGTAGTTTTCTTCAAGAAAACCATGTTTTCTTCCATGAAACTAGGTTTTCTTCGAAAAAGCATAGGTTGATTAAAAAAACCAAGTTATCTTGTTCAAAAACCAGGTTTTTTAAAAGAAAACTAGTTTTTTAAAAATCAACCTATGCTTCTTCGAAGAAAACCTAGTTTCGTGAAAGAAAACATGGTTTTCATGAAAACTATGTTTTTTAAGAAGAAAACCAGGTTTTCTTCAATAAAACTAGGTTTTCTAAATTATTGGACGAACGGCTTGCCATATGCGTTATGTGGCTCCTGTTCTACAGTCTTACCTATTTATGTGACAGACTTATATTGAAAGACATAGGACCTTCGTCAAGCACAGTAATTCGTTTAATGTCAGGCCGAGGAAATCTGCGATTAGCTTCTGACGTATTTCAAAGAAAATGGCCAAAAGACACATTTGAACAACCGAAAATGATCGTTGGGAAGATAAAAAATTCGTTTTTTTTTCGTTGAAAAGTTCCAACTGGTCAGAAACTCATGTGCAATTTCATTTTAAGCAGCAGCTTGAGGGCAAATTTACTAAGAAAGGTTAATTACAGTGAAGCTATACGGAAGGTTTTTCCATTAATGAGCATGCTTATTTGGACCATAGCATACTTAGAAATAGAGAAATTGGACCAGTGAGGGCAAGTTTCGAGCGGAAGTATTGTCAACATGCTAAATTAAAGAAAACTCATTCCATGTGCTTTGATGTCATATATCTGGTGGCCCTAAAAAATTGATACGATGCAAAACCTCGGCGGTCAAGGTGCACGCGGTATAAGTAGGCTCGGTAGTCTAAGGGTATTTAAGTAATGCAAGCTCAATCACAACTGTAGGCTAACGCCGTTTTAAATTGTTCTTTACAAATGAAATTGTTTTGAGTGATCAACAACACTATCACGAAAAAACAAAACAATGTCGGAGTTCAACATAAAGGAGTGAAAATGGTTGATGAGGACCACACAGCCATATTGCCGATATAACATGCGTTATGTGGCACCTGTTCTGCAGCCTTACCTATTTATGTGACAGACTTATATCAAAAGACATAGGACCTTCAAGCACAACAGTTTAAATGTTTGTGACACTATCAGCGATTAGCTTCCGATTTATTAGTACCAGAACTCGGTTTTAATCGGAATGATTCTTTGGGAACCACCAAGCAGTGCATATAATCACATTTCAATTGGGCAGGATGATGCATTTTAATTAACTCCCGCCCCCCCCCCCCCTTACTTCCTATGTCGGCCTACCTTGAATATAAGCCTGTATATCAAAGAACTGCAGTGTCGTGAGCCTGTTTGATTATGGTCTAATAGATCCTCTACTTTGTAGGACTAAGTCAAAGCCAAGTACAATTTTCTTTACTACAATTTTAAGCCTGGCATTGCGGTTTACCCGAGTGTTGTCCTAAACTCTCAGCTACCACAACCAGCGTATTGAAGGCCTATTGAAAAATGGCTTTGAAGAAGAAATGAGGTAAAGAACTTCAGTGACACCATTTCAGTTGGGAATCAAAAGAAAATCAAAGAAAACTTACCTTATTTATTTTATTTGTGTTGGAAAAATGTCCGCGAACGAATCCATAGCGCAGAAACACTGGCAATGATATGACACGCTGGCGCTCATAATTTCCCTCCATTTTTGCGTGTGACGTCATTGGCGCTCTTCGGTTTCACCGTAAATAGGTCAATCATAGATGCCGCCACTGCATTGGGATAGGCATCTTCTGGAACTACGTGGAACAACAGAAATTTTATGTGGACAATTCGGAATATTTTGGCTCTACATCGTTCATGAGGTTATAAAGCGATTTGGGGACAATGTTTTATGTGGACCGACCTTTGGCACATGACTCGCAGCCGGTCCCCATAATAGAGTAAAATGTACATTGAAAGCAGCACAACTCAGTGCCTATAAATATATATAACATTATTTCAAAATAAAATATTTTCAGAGTTGTAATTACTGGTGTCTGTAGTTTTAAGCCACAACGGCAATGTTAAATCTACGATGAGTTTGCATTCACACATCTGAAACTTTTCAAATTCAATAACAAATTTCAAATTTTCATCGAACGGCGTAGACCTTTTACATAGCATGTACATGTACTTCGGTATAGGGGGTTGCGCACTAAAAATATGCAAGTGTGTTGCACCACGGACAAGTCTGTGTTGCACTCAAAAAATAATGGTCCTTTTTTCAGCTCAAGATGAAGTGTCTCGTTGTTGCAGTCCTCATTACATTGGTTGTTCAAAGCCTAACTTCTGGTAAGTAGACCCTGAATGTAACCATATAAAGGACCACCGCAGAAAGAGGACATGTTCGTATACATTAATTAAAAGAGGTCCATTAATATTTAATGACACGTGTTTCTTCACTTTTATTTGATGGCATATTTTCGTTGTACCTGGGTTGACCATGATCATTTCAGGATTTGGGAGATTTGACAATTTTGATCCGTGAATTGACTTTTAGGCCGTGACTGGTTCATTTTGACCCATGATTCCACATTATTTAGGCTCTTGAACTGAAACTTCATCATTTTACCCCATATATACAGAATAAATTCAAAATTTATGAAAATAAGGTTGATGATAATGAAACCTATCCATACTGTCGAGTGAAACCGTATATTCAAAAATCAAATCAAATTTCCAGTGTGTAACCGTACGTTTCTGCGGCGGCCATCGACCGTTAGTAACTTTTGAAACCAGGTGGTACCGCCTGGTACCGCCTCATTCTTCCGCCGGCTGGAGTGTGCCATGGGTCATCCAACCCCCAGCGGCTTGTACCACGTCATACTTCCGCCGGCTGGAGTATGCCATGGGCCATCCAACCCCCTGGCGTTTTGTTCCACCTCATCTGCCGGCTGGAGTGTGCCACGGGTCATTCTACCCCAAGCGTTTTCTTTCACGTGATCGCATACTTTCGCCGGATGGCTCATCTGCATGCTCATAAAAGGCATTTCTAACGTATTACTTCTTGCTGGGGTAGCATCGGATTAACATTGCACGGGTTTTACACGATCGAAAGTACCGAAGGTCCCAAAAAGAATGCAATCATTTTACATGTTATTTCTCTTTATGGCCTGCATGGGGTAACGGAAGTAAGTTAAGCCGAACTAGTGCTGTACCCCAGGTGGATGACATAGTATTAATAGTATTTTTACACTTTGTGAATCTAGTTTGATTAATACAACGCTTATGATATTGATCCCACGCATGAATTAGAAACTGTAAAAATATTTTCAGAAATGGAAAGCGACTTTCAAACGCAGGCGCTCAAGAAAAGAGGGTGAGTAAAACTTATAAACTTTTTGCGATTAATACCAACATCATTTTAGTGTCCGTTGCAAATTCGATCCAAAATCTCATCAACGCTTTGTGACGAGTGGCTCTAGTTGCAATGGTTGGAGCGGTCATCCGGAATTTTGCACTAAGTATGCACCAAAGGCTGCGTATGAATCCTTGACGACAAATAGGCGGTCGGGATTGTGGAACACTGCCGGAATCAAAATAGGGCGCGGTGCGTCTTACGATGAAAAGCATTGCAATCCGCTCTTTGCGTCCAATAAGTTATGGAACCACGACGATCTCAATTTATGAAAGCAACATATTTTTGAGCTATTACGCACCGGAATAGACTTTAAAGCGTATTCACTAAGTGAAAACTTGCTTGTAAATAAATACCGGCGTATCACTGAAACCCTTTATCAGATAAACAGAAATTCACATCTGCGTAACTGCTGGTGTGATTCGTGACCTGATGTTCTGGAGAGATAACAGGGACAGTTCCGTTGTAAATAGAAATGAACTGTTTAAGACTATCAAATATCTTTGTACTTCTTAATGTATATTCACATTAAGTGTTAACCGGATAAGGGAACAGGTATACCGCTAGAAATTGTATATGCACGTTACACCGCTTTTATGTGCCGTTTGCGCGCACACTCTTTTATGTAAGCTTTAAAGGGACACTATAGGTAGCAGCTAGGCAGGCAAGATAAAGTTACACAAAGTCGCCAAGAGGGACCTCTCGCATCTCAAAGTACGTCAAAACTATTCACTATTCATGTAGCGGTGAACCAAATATGACATTTTGCCCTTACTGAGCTTATAAGTCACCCAATAATGGCCAGTTTTACCCCTCTGCTCCTGCCTAGACCCACTTTAAGAGTGTACATAATCAAGAAGAATTAATTCATCTTTCCATCAATGTTTCAGGTGGAAATCGCTCTGGTTTGCCTGTTCAAAGACTTCCGAATGCCTCCCAGGCCATGTTTGCGAACATAATGTTGAAAACTGCGCAATTCCAAAAGACAACACGTGTTGCCTTTACGGATAGGACGCCCTGGCACAACGATACCATATGAAAAGTATCGGAGTCACATAAAGTTCGCATTCTTCGAAATGTTTGATTAAATTGGTTATCATTGTGTATGTTGATACCTTACAATAAATAGACGTCTGGAAAATTCTTCTATTTATTTCTTCACTGCGGTACAAAGCAAATTTTATGTTATTCCGTGTCGTTGTAGTGCAAATTATACATGTATATTTCCGAGTAAACAGTTTTAAACAGAACTTTCCCAAAATGTTTGAACGAATTTATCAACATTCATAGGGAGCAACCATCACTACTATTCATAGCCTTTGGTGGCCCACAAATGTAGTAGTTCTTGATACTGGTATCCCTGGAGCTTAAAGTGCATGTAAACGGCACAATATCATGTTTCGACTCATATCATTTTGTGGTCGAGTCTGCTTGGGAATATGTAAAACTAGTTTCATGGATTTCTAAGCACCCATCGGTGGGAATCTCCTGTTGTATAGGGACGTTATATGAATATTGCCGGCCACGGAGAGAAACATGCCGAATGTCGGCTTATTATATGGTCTACTTCGAGATGAAGAGCTCCCCAGCAACTTAAATAACTAAAGCCTCGTTGGTCTATCGAATTACCGGAAACTCACAAAAGATAACTTTTCACTCAAAATAATGTCTTTAACAAAAGAAACATCACGGTGTTATCTATAAAACAGTAGTTATTCTTGTACAAATAAAAACATAATGATTCAATGAAATACATGTAGCTATCCCCCGTAGAGACTTTTTAAATTGCATTGTATATCAAAACTGTTTCATTATAAAATATTTTTGGCTGACATCGACAGTCAAACGTCTTCCACACAATGTAAGCTGATACAGTATAGTATATACGGGATGTCCCCTTGTACACCGGTAGCCTATCCTCTCTGATAATGAAAGTCGGCTCTGGTCCCTTTATTGTGACTTGTCATGCACAATATGCAAAGCGCCGCTCCCCATACCGCCCTGAAACATTGGGTGATATGAATAAAGACTAGCAAATGCTTTTATCTAAAACTCCATGTACATTTACACTAGGTCTTTCTGTACACAATTGAAGTAAAAGCATTTGCTAGTCTTTATTCATATCACCCATTGACTAACAAAACATTAGAAATACCCGCTGGTGAGGCTTACAGATCTTCAGCCAATGACTGTGACGACCTGTGCATACAAAAACATTAACACGGAGTTCATGGAGTATAAATAGCCAGTTATAATACATGCAATATATGGCACCCCAAGAGGCCTCTTCAAAATGTCACCCGATACCGGTATTCACGAGGACGACCTGTATTACACCCCAACGCGTACACCGCTCTTAACAATAAAAATACACGAATTATGCGTGTGTTCTGACATTCTTCTAAGCCGAAGCTGGTTGTACGTGGAGGAGTACAATGAATTGTCTCAACCGGATACAGAACAGAATTATACGCGTTATACACGTGTTCACTGCGCATGAGGTAAAACTATGAATCGCCAATGTTGTACCTTTTTTAAATTCCGTTTCTTGTGTTTTGTTTTGTTTTTTCGGTATGGTACTGTATGCATGATAACTTTATTTGCTATTTTCAAATCTTTTCCTCTCACAACCTTACCCTCTTCAAATTGATTAGTGGAAATAACTATTTCATAGACTATTCTGATTATCCTATAGCACCGACTGTGAAATGTGTTGTTTTAACAATTTCAAATTAATTTTAATGGTAGTTATTTACTCCTTTTTTGACCAAAAACAGCTATTTACTGGTTATATTCAATACTATTTCACTAATTTCACAGTGTGCAAAATGAACTTCCAGAATTCACTCTGGTTATTTTTACTAATAAACTTTTCGAGTGTAATAATCATTTTTGTTTATGATCGATTTAGATGCCCAAGTACTTTGCATTTACAAGCTACAAGCCCTGTCGGTTCATCCGCCTCACCAAGCTGCAGCTGTGGAAGTCCTATTGCCCAGCCCATGGTTGAACTACCACCTCGCACATTTTGATATGCGGCGGCCTGGTACTCAATTTGGCGAAAATCGTCAATCGTAAAACCGATCTCCTTTTTCTAATTGATATTCCTACGAATAAAAATACTCTTATTTTCGATTTCGTCACCTATTCTCTGAACATATACTATTGATCAACATCTCTGAACAGAGTTTGTTTATTTCTCCTTCAACGTGATATCTCCCGGTTGTCGTACCAACACGCATGCCCTCTGGAATGAGGAACCCTTCATCAGTCAGCTCTCGAATCTTATGGAAGTGGCAAGCACATTTTCCTTGCATGAAGTCCTTGAACCTTGACATGGTAATCGGAAAAGTGTCTATCACATCATAGTTATGGCTGGATGCAGTCTGGACTAGAGCAGTATTCACCCTATTTAGCACCGTAAACTCACTCTGAAACGTAAAAACGAGCATCGAGGTCAAGGTGATCTAAGTTGTGAATGGCCAAGTCAAAACCATATTGTAGATGAAGCTTTCCTTGAGAGACACCTGAGTAGTTTCAACGACCAAACAAGTAGGTGATCTCATGCTTTAAGTAACAATTCAGATAACATTTCAGACTCAAGCAAGTGATAGGCATAACAGTTCATCTCCAAACTACTACAATCAGCTAATTCAAATAAGGATTCTGTTCTCATGACTGGATCTCTCTAAAGGGACAACTTGGGTGTGGGATTTAGGTGGCCAGGGCCGGTATATTCATCAGTTCCGGCCAAATGAAGTACGTGTGTCCCCGTCGTACGATTCGCACTAGCGGTATCGATCATACGCGAAATCAGTATGCAGGACGAAACCATCGAAATACTATCCCTGGTTGAACATCTTACTATAGGTGAGAACATCCGCAGAAGGACGTACGGTCATGGATTGAAGGAACAGAAAATATCATTTTCGCCCAAGCTGGCCACATCTCTAGCCCGCAACATAATGTGAACCCATGCAACCCAAATAAATCTACGGAAATTGACGCTTTTCGACCGGCGTATAGCCGTCGATCAATACATGTATACATCTTTTTTGTATCAGCTATGCCCTCGCATGCTTTAGCAGGCGTCCTTTCATCGCCTTGTTCCTCCTGCGTGGGCCTTGACCTGCTTACCAGTAACAAGCTTCTCATACCATCGACTGGCTGGTGAAACCCTGCCCCGAATGATTTGATCATGACACGGACACCAGACAGTCCCAACTTGTCTAATGTCGCGGCCAAGGACTTGATGTGATTGCTGGTCAACCACTGGACACCACCGACCACCAGCACTGTATTGGAATTGTTTTGAAGGGGCTCGGATCTGAAGGAAAAAAAAAACGACATATATACATGCAAACATATGTTTCTGTACACAAAAATATGCTAATAAGTTTAAGAAGTCTGTTTAATGAGTTCTGGAGAGAATTCCGATTTTAATTGCACCAACACATCATTGTGTTATCATGCTTATGCTACTTAGACATGATTAAGGCTGAGTATACTTTATTTCAGTCGATCAGCTGCTGTTTATGGCATGACTGCAGGGCTTTTCCCGTGGCGCGTCGACAGTAGCCAAGTTCTAACAGTCATGGCATTTCAGTTTGATCTTAAAGCGATCATAGTTTGGTGAATCTACATACAGCGACATCGACAATGTTCTGTAGACTTACTTAGCTATAAGTTGTTCGAGAGCTTCTTCAAAGTTCGGTCTCTTTTCATTGGCAAGCCAAAACTGGGGATAGTATGCAAATGTAAACCTAGTACGCCCTCTATTAACATTGTTGTAGATCTTTATGTCATGTGTTTTGTCCCATTCTGTCAGAGTTATGTTGAGCTGCTCGATCATGTAATGCATCATACCTCGGTTGGTGGAGTCGCCCAGGAACAGAATCTGATACAGAAAACCACAAATAGGTTAAATGAGATGAATAAAAAACCAAACTCAGCACCTCCGTATTGAGGCAAGGGTGTTATCGTAAATTTTGGAGGCCGATCCGTTTCATCTGATACTCTAAAGGCCTGAACTCACTGTCGCGTTCGCCTTGGAAAAAACGCTGTGATTTCACGCGACGGGAAAACGTTGCGACAGAGATTTCGTAACCTGTTCTCACTGAAGCTTATAATCGCTGGCGGTGAAAGGGTGCAGACAAGGGTATAGACTTTCCATACCAAACAGCTGGCACAGACGTGTTGCAACAATGTCTGACTCGGATTCGGATTTTGCCGAAATCATGGTATCGTACCTGTATGCGAAAAGAAAACGAAAGCGCAGGCAATTTTTCTTCAGATACCTTCCTTCTTGTCAACATCTTTATATTCTGACAAGGATGTGTCATAAATCGAAGGATGTTTTTTGATTTGAATTATCAATCTCTCTATCAGGTCTGAAGACATGGTGCCAATGGGTTTGGGAGACAATTCCTAACTGCACACATGTACCGGCACTGCAGTGACAAATGCCTATCACAATTTAAACCTCTGTCAACCTTACAATTTATATCACGAGACCCCACGATGATGTTATAATTCGCGGCGATAATACGCTTCGGTTGCTAATTTTGCAACGTACTTTTGCCCGAGCGCGTGGAACGCCGCGTCAAAAACAAGGTATTTTGTCGCTTCGCCCAAGTGGGAACACATCTATGGAATTCAATGGATACCATTGTGGCGCTAATCGCGGCGTTTTAACGCAACGTCGAACGCCGCGTAAAAACGCGACAGTGAGTTCAGGCCTTGAGGCTTTGGAATGCCCGAAGTCGTGACCATCAACTATTGTAATGCACGCTTTAACATTCCGGAGACAGCTCCAATCGAACCTCTTTTTTTCAGAATATTGGTTGGTACGTCCATGGCATCGGGTAAAAAGTTGACGGGGAGAGAAGACGTGGAAACTCAATGTTGTAACATGTTGGAAATAAGTAACATGTTTTTACATATTTTGCTTTCAAGAAATGACATGATCAACTGCATATTGTTTCTAAATGGATTACATAGATGGAGAACATGTGTGCTTCCGCATTCCTCATTGGCACCTTTCCGCTGTTGCAATTTTTATGTAGCTACATGTACATCTATTGTCCAGCAATAGATTGTTGAAAAATCGTATCTTACTGTTTTTCCAGCGAACTCCTCTCTAATTTCGTCGCGTGGTTTCGTTGGATGCCTGCAGGAGAAGGGCTGCCACAGTCCAACCGTCCAGTCACAGCTACTGGCATCATCACAACGACCACACGGCACCAACCACCGCCCTGCAAGTAACGCACGACCCAAACAAATTAATCAGGCAATCATTAATCTTCCGTGACGCAAAATAACGTTCAAGCGAATGACAAAACGTGACAATCTATCTTACTGCAGCGTTTCCAAACAAATTAGGGGAAACACTCATTGCAGACGAACACACTAAAATAACATTACAGTTGGACCTTCCCCACTGAACCCAGCTTTATTACCTTGTTCGAACCCTGTCTTGCACACTGGAAGGCGCTGTATCACATTTTCTGCATCCGACCAGTCTTTGAGGTGAGTATCATTGTATAAGCCGCATTCGATGTTGGGGAGGTATTTCAAATCACAGTCCTAAAAAGACACGATAGAAAATATAGATATGTAGAAAAAAGAAAATATCAAATTATCAAATTTTTAGTTACAGGACCTGGTTGTTCGAAACTGGTTTTGTCACTAACGCTGGCGTTAATTTAATTTGGCGTTATTTCTGATCTAATGGACTTAACTTAATGAGATGACGCCAAGTTGAGCCAACGCCAGCGTACATTTAAGTGACGAAACGTGTTTTGAACAAGCGGGCCCAGTTCTTGTGCCTGTTCAACATAAGGTTTTCCTATCATCGATGCATGGTCAGTGGTTACCGTGTAAGTTTTTTCCTAGTATTTTCCTTCTTCTTCTTCTTCTTCTTCTTCTTCCTCTTCTTCCTCCTTCAAAGAAGTAACTCCAACCCTGAATACATTTTGGTGTCGGGAATACACAATTGCAAAAAAAGTGTGTCTCGGAAGGAAGGTATTGCGATCAGACGTACCCTGGCGATATTGATATTTGTCTGTAATAATATAGTTATTGTTTTTTAGACACCGATACTGCAACTCCTAATTTGTAGTGTCTGAGTATTGTATTAAGTATAATTCATAGATGGCACCACAGGGTGGTTATTCTTGCACAACTTCAAAATGTCCTTTTTCAGGTTCTTACCAGTGGGGGTATCAGAAAATCGTTATGTAATTGTAAACAACGTCTGGATATCTGGTATCCATCATGCTATGGATGTCATGATTAATGGATATCTAATTTAATGATTCACATAAAACCCATTACAGGGTATGACCCCTATAATGTTGCATCTTTATATCATCCAACATGATACCTAGTATTGTCCAGATTCGAATTTCTAGAAACTGACAACCCAATACGATCCTACTTGTCTCGTTAACATCTCATGCTGAGTTAGTTTCTCAAGATCGATGGAATGTCCTGTCAGTGAGTCATATAAGATTCCAGTGGAGCGACATTTTGGTAAGTTTAGTGGCCTTTGACGTTGCTTTTCTAATTGCATAAATTTCAGTATTTTGAAAAAAGCCCTCTTTTCTGCCCTCGGCTGTATCGAAATGATCCAAATTCCGTTGAAACTGCACAAGAAGCAATTCGCACTAAACAGCAAAATGAGTTTCGCAATTACATAAATACACGTTTTGACTATGATTAGACCAACCACAGTAGTTGGGCATGTTGTTAATGGTCCCGATTGAGGAGGACTCGCGAGGAGGATTCGTCTAAAAATAGATTCTAGGCGGGAAATTCAAAAGATAGTTCTCAAATGGATAAAAGAGGGCGCTTTAATCAGCGGAAAATTTGTTGAAAAATAGTTTTCATATGGATAAAAGAGGGCGCTTCAATCAGAGCAGCAGGAAAAACCAAATTTTGAAGTGCCAAAGGCCATACTACTACAGGTTTGCATCGGTACGATTCATCTCTTTTTAAATATTTGGGGTGACCTTTAGAAAGGCCTTTTTGGTCCTTAGAAGGACCTATTTTTTTCTTTCTTTGGAAGGGTAGCTCTTCACAGGAACTTTGGAAGATGGTATTTGTGAAGCAGATACCAGGTTGTCTCATCGGCCGCTTCGAAGAATCAAATTCTGCATGTCTGTAGCAGGAACAAAGCATCGGGAGTAACCTCTAACAGGGTGATGTTGAAGCTGTCTCGTACCTGACGTACTCGATCATGCTTCCATCCACTGTGCAGAAAAGTTCCTGGTAGAATTATTACCCCCATGCAGGTGTTCATTTCTGGTTGGTAGTTCTTGTGTACAAACTTGGCCGACTCAATGACGATCTTGGGTAGATCGGTTAGACGGTTGCACTATGGATTGGATGGTCACGGTTCGAACCCCGGCGAAACTATTTTTTCGTGTTTTTTTTAAAAATTTCTTGTTATTAATCATTTATGTACGTTTATCAGGCGCGTATCCAAGCGGGTGCACCAGACGCACGGCTCCCAATTGATGTAAATTTTTTTTAAATTGACAACTGATGAAATTTTAGAACACACCTGTCCAGGAATTTTGATCAGAAATGCATAGCACGCTCCCTCTTCTTCCAGTTCCTAGATTCGCCGGCACTCTTATACCATTATGAATATTATCACGAAGAAAACCCCTTCACCCGAACTTTTCAAGCTGAAGTACACACTGATTCCAGAGAAAGGTTTGACAAGTCGGCGCTAAATTCATTATTATATTAGTGATGAGCATTTAGTTTGTAACTACAGTGATGAGCAGGCGGACAGATTCAAATTACATATCATCCTTCTGGTCACCTAAATCCCACACCCAAATTGTCCCTTCAAATCACGTGCAAGGAGCTATATAAATACGATTGCCTTGTGCATGCACACTTCCCACTCTAAAAGAATCGACTCGAATCTTAATATAAATTCGCCATTGCTGAAATCATTGGCGCCAAAGACTATTTCTTTTGACCTTGTTGACCTCGCTTCTAAAAACATTTTTGAGAAAGCCATTCAAACATTAAAATGAATTACGAACATTATCTATTATATCACCGAGTTATATAAATACGATATATCAAGAAAAATCTGTCGCAATATTGAATTATACGATTAGTTGGAACTATTTGCACCCAATTACCCTTCCGCCAGCGTATCCTCGTCACAATCATGGCGCTTTTTCAACATGGCGACGACCTGAACAACAAAACTCGCGTGCTATCATTAAAGCCTTGATGGCCTCGGCGGTTAGACGGTTGCACTATGGATTGGATGGTCACGGGTTCGAACCCCGGCGAAGCTATTTTTTCGTGTTTTTTTGAAAAATTTCGTGTTATTAATACGTTTACCAGGCGCAGATTCAAGCGGGTGCACCAGACGCACGGCTCCTAATTAATGTAAACTTTTTTAAATTGACCACTGATGAAATTTTGGAACACACCTGTCCAGGAATTTTGATAAGAAATGCAGAGCGGCTCCCTCTTCTTCCAGTTCCTAGATTCGCCGGCACTCTTATACCATTATGAATATTATCACGACAAGTCGGCGCTAAATTCATTATTAGTGATGAGCATTTAGTTTGTAACTACAGTGATGAGCAGGCGGACAGATTCAAATTACATATCATCCTTCTGGTCACCTAAATCCCACACCCAAATTGTCCCTTCAAATCACGTGCAAGGAGCTATATAAATACGATTGCCTTGTCCATGCACACTTCCGACTCCAAAAGAATCGACTCGAATCTTAATTCAAATTCGCCATTGCTGAAATCATTGGCGCCAAAGACTATTTCTTTTGACCTTGTTGACCTCGCTTCTAAAAACATTTTTGAGAAAGCCATTCAAACATTAAAATGAATTACGAACATTATCTATTATATCACCGAGTTATATAAATACGATATATCAAGAAAAATCTGTCGCAATATTGAATTATACGATTAGTTGGAACTATTTGCACCCAATTACCCTTCCGCCAGCGTATCCTCGTCACAATCATGACGCTTTTTCAACATGGCGGCGACCTGAACAACAAAACTCGCGTGCTATCATTAAAGCCTTGATGGCCTCGGCGGTTAGACGGTTGGACTATGGATTGGATGGTCACAAGTTCGAACCCCGGCGAATATATATTTTCGTGTTTATTTGAAAAATTTCTTGTTATTAATCATTTATGTACGTTTATCAGGCGCGTATCCAAGCGGGTGCACCAGATGCACGGCTCCTAATTGATGTAAACTTTTTAAATTGACCACTTTAAAATTTTGGAAAACAACTTTCCAGGAATTTCGATAAGAAATGCAGAGCACGCTCCCTCTTCTTCCAGTTCCTAGATTCGCCGGCACTCTTATACCATTATGAATATTATCACGAAGAAAACCCCTTCACCCGAACTTTTCAAGCTGAAGTACACATGTACACACGGATTCCAGGTGTTCGAGCACTCCAGAGAATGGTTTGACAAGTCGGCGCTAAATTCATTATTAGTGATGAGCATTTAGTTTGTAACTATAGTGATGAGCAGGCGGACAGATTCAAATTACATATCATCCTTCTGGTCACCTAAATCCCACACCCAAATTGTCCCTTCAAATCACGTGCACGGAGCTATATAAATACGATTGCCTTGTGCATGCACACTTCCGACTCCAAAAAAAATCGACCGAATCTTAATTCAAATTCGCCATTGCTGAAATCATTGGCGCCAAAGACTATTTCTTTTGACCCTGTTGACCTCGATTCTAAAAATGTTTTTGAGAAAGCCATTCAAACATTAAGATCAACTACGAACATTATCTATTATATCACCGAGCTATATAAATACGATATATCAAGAAAAATCTGTCGCAATATTGAATCATACGATTAGTTGGAACTATTTGTACCCAATTACCCTTCCGCCAGCGTATCCTCGTCACAATCATGGCGCTTTTTCAACATGGCGACGACCTGAACAACAAAACTCGCGTGATATCATTAAAGCCTTGATGGCCTCGGCGGTTAGACGGTGCACTACGGATTGGATGGTCACAGGTTCGAACCCCGGCGAAACTATCTTTTCGTGTTTTTTAAAAAATTTCTTGTTATTAATCATTTATGTACGTTGATCAGGCGCAGATCCAAGCGGGTGCACCAGACGCACGGCTCCTAATTGATGTAAACTTTTTTAAATTGACCACTTATGAAATTTTGGAACTGCACCTTTCCAGTGATTTCGATAATAAATGCAGAGCACACACCCTCTTCTTCCAGTTCCTAGATTCGCCGGCACTCTTATACCATTATGAATATTATCACGAAGAAAACCCCTTCACCCGAACTTTTCAAGCTGAAGTACATACTGATTCCAGGTGTTCGAGCACTATAAAGAACGGTTTGACAAGTTGGCGATAAATTCATTGAGCATTTAGTTTGTAACTACAGTGATGAGCAGGCGGACAGATTCAAATTACATATCATCCTTCTGGTCACCTAAATCCCACACCCAAATTGTCCCTTCAAATCACGTGCAAGGAGCTATATAAATACGATTGTCTTGTGCATGCACACTTCCGACTCCAAAAGAATCGACTCAAATCTTAATTCAAATTCGCCATTGCTGAAATCATTGGCGCCAAAGACTATTTCTTTTGACCCTGTTGACCTCGATTCTAAAAACATTTTTGAGAAAGCCATTCAAATATTAAAATCAACTGCGAACATTATCTATTATATCACCGAGCTATATAAGTACGATATATCAAGAAAAATCTGTCGCAATTTTGAATTATACGATTAGTTGGAACTATTTGTACCCAATTACCCTTCCGCCAGCGTATCCTCGTCACAATCATGGCGCTTTTTCAACATGGTGACGACCTGAACAACAAAAATCCCGTGCTATCATAAGAGCGTTGATGGCCTCGGCGCTTAGACGGTTGCACTATGGATTGGATGGTTGTTGACCTCGATTCTAAAAACTTTTTCAAAAAGGTCATTCAAATGTAAAATCAACTGCAGGCATTATCTTTTTTATCACTGAAGTATATAAATACGAAATATTGGGAAAAACCTGTACAACTATCGAAATATAAGAGTACTTGGAACTATTTCGGCCAATCACTCTGCCACATGCGGGACCTAGTCCCAATTGCGGCGAGTTTTCAACAAGACGACGACTTGAATGGTATTAGAAGGATGTCATCTGGTCATGCATCACCTGGCTTGTTTGTAACAGGCAAATAAAATCCCCACGTGAACATGAACGCCTTGACTGGACATCATCGACAGTGGTTGCACACGTCTAGAAGAATTGGACCCGACCAAGTACTGGAAGCTCCAGGATGAAGACCACTACCCAAAACCAATCTTTGATCTACCCAAGAGCGTCATTGAGTCGGTCAAGTTTGTACACAAGAACTACGAAACAGAAATGAACACCTGAATTGGGATAATAATTCTACCAGCAAATCTTCTACACAATGGATGGAAGTATGATCGTGTACGTCAGGTGCGAAGAGACAGCTTCAACATCACCATGTTAGAGGTTACTCCCGATGCTTGGTTCCTGCTACAGACATGCAGAAGTTGATTCTTCGAAGTGGCCGATGAGACAACCTGGTATCTGCTTTACAAAGACCATCTTCCAAGTTCCTGTGAAGAGCTTCCCTTCCAAAAAAAGGTCCTTCTAAGGACCAAAAAAGGCCTTTCTAAAGGCCACACCAAATATTTATAAAGAGATCAATCGTGCCGATGCAAGCTTGTAGTAGTATGGCCTGTTGTCACTTCAAAATCTGAATTTCCCGCTGCGTTGATTGAAGGGCCCTCTTTTATCTATTTGAAAACTATTTCTCAACAAATTTCCCGCTGATTAAAGCGCCCTCTTTTATCCAGTTGAGAGCCATTTTTTAATTTCCCGCCTAAAATCTATTTTTAGACGAATCCTCCTCGCGAATCCTCCTCAATCGGGACCATAAACAACATGTCTAACTACTAACCACAATCTGTTTATGGAGGATTTAATGACAGTTGACTTGAGTTCAGAAACGTACAGAAAGGTCAAGACATTCTTCTGAAATGTCATCTGTCGCAAAATTTGTTTCAACTTATGAGAAATTTATGATCAAAGAAGGGGTAATACGTTACAAAGGTTATCCTTATATAACAGTCACCTTAACTAAAGAAGTGATAACTGACAACTTCGACGGAGATGGAAGAAAGAGCAGGAAATACGAAGTGAGCAGGCTGCCAATATTGACTGTTAGCTTCAATTGAATTAGCACTGATAACTAATGGCTAAGACTTTCTCACTTGGTTCCCAAACCCAAGGGAAATGACATAGTGGTTGGGAAGTCCGAATTGAATTAGCTGATGGCTGATTCTCGATACGACATTCCCTCACTATTAAACGCTCACCAAAAGAGCGGGTCCCATTCACCAATATCAGTCAGATGGCTCAAGGGGATGCCTGGACGACACTTTTCAATCCTTCATAACATAACGGATATTGAGAGTGGTATGCCGTCTTGTCGGGGACAGTTGGTCATTTTGGCGGAACCACGGAGGAATTGGCAGATACGTACACACAGATGACCAGCCGTGATATCACGAAGATACGAGCATTGGCTACCAGGGCGGAAGATAAATACTCTGGCAGGAAATAAGGTCGAAATGTCTCGTCATGTAAGCATCATTTGAACCACAGAATTCCACTACGACAGGACCGTTGGGGGTAAGGCGATCGTGTTCATACGGTCATTGAACAGCCTGGCACTCTGTCATTATCCCTCTAATAATTCACAGGAGTTAGGGCTACTCCGAACTCGCAGACCTGTTTAGGCGCAACAGTGATTAGAAATGACACGAATTGACTGTGGGTTGATACAAATCACCAGATCACCGGGGAATCGATCGAGCTCTGATAGAACGCGTGATGCCAGATAGATTACAAACCTTGACAGATGGTCACTGTAATCGCGAGGTGGAGTCTGGATAGAATTGGTTCATCACATTGCCGAGGTAGATGGATATAAAAGTGAAAAGGAGTGCGGTAGTGCGTCACACTAGAATTATTCGCCCTCATTATTCACGCATTGTTAACACGAGTAGGCGAAGAATTCCTCCCCGAAAACGCAATCATAAAGTGGACCAGAAAGGAGTTATAGAAATGTTAAACATTTCAGCTGAGTATGAGTGCGATTTCACACATACAACAAGATGGACTCGATGCTCACCCATTTTTTCGAGTACTCAGAACTCCGATATGACGCACTTCCCGTGTATTTGATCTAAAAGAAACATCTCTCACATTTCATTAGCGCCCAACTATGACATGTTGGAATAACTTTGTAAAATTATGATTCTGGCGTATTATAAAAGGATGAGTCTGGGAAGGTTTCATTAAAATGTGATATAAAGTAACATTTTCTACTGTTTATTCCATCTGGTAGATCAGGTAGACATGCAAAACATATGACCAAATAGGATAAAATCAAATAAAAAATAATTTAATCAGATAAAAATTTGACTTGTATGTTGGCACTTGTACTCAAAAAAACTGAAACGCATGCGTGTAGGGCACAGCGAAAAATTTATTTGTTAAAATATGGGCGATGCAGCTTCATGATTTCACGGAGACAAAATTATTCTCCCAAGTTCAATGGCACTGCAAAGAAAGTCGTTAATGCCACTCCTAATGCAGATTCAATCAAGTCCCCCCCCCCCCCCCCCAGATATGGTTTCGGAGCCACCACCCCAAGGATTCGGTCGCCTTGGCCGTAGCATTGCGCATCACGCCAGTCTGATACTTCCAAAGCGACCGATCTGCACATTTCCTTGATCTTGTGTAATAGCGACGTGAAGATGATAAAACATTGATAATATAGCTTTGAAACAAAGTTGATGGGAGCTTCTAGCACGTCTCCTTTGCAACTTTCTTCGCTCGTGTAGATAATGTGGGAAACCGAATGACACGTTTTTATCAAATTCAGAAAAATAGCAGCTTTTGATTACTTTTTTAAATCAGTGTAGGTTATTTATGTTTGATGGATGTGTATAGGGCAGCAGGTCGCTCAACGCGTTAGCTCTACACGTACGCGAGGCAGCCGCCGCAGATTCGGAGCTGATTGAGATTGAGGACTTTGGGTTTGTCCCTTTGGGCTGCCGACATAACAGAAGAATTTGATGAGTCGTGACAAATCATCAGGCAGCTTGGGATGATAAATCTCGGTTCATCCCATCCCGAGATATATACGACAGCTCTGTCGAACCCTAAGATCAATGTTTCATGACTGATTCGATTCGCTGATCCAAAATGACTCACTTTGATGTGGCTGGAGTCTATTTCCAGATCGAGCGGAGACTACAGTAACACATGACCGCTTTTCTCATCTAAACGTTTTTTCTGTATTGTGGTTTAAATTGAATTTGCACGACCGGTGTTTTAACCTACTTCAAGATTTCAACCGCCGACAATGTAGTAAGGTAATTAGTGACGCGGCCATACGTAACATCGATATGTATACGTCATAGTCTTTTTGATTTGCTGAATCTCGCTACTATAACACTTACGTACCGTATCAGTTAGCCAAAAAAGTTGCAGACAAAAATGTTCTGTCGTTTAACAAGCCAATGAAAGAGAGTCTTTTTTAACTGACGAATTGAGATTCGGCTTACCTGAACCAGTCCGCAGACTTGATGTGATCGATCTAGCACCTTTGTTGAGCCGTCCGTCTTGCTGGGCCTGTAAATGTGGAGCGTGTAGGCCTTCAGAACTCTCCTGTCGTCACCAGCCGTGTTCGTAACGACGAAGTAAGTGATCTTATTATCGCCAAGTCCGAGGCTGTAGTTGGTCGGCCTGGAAGGAGAAAGGGTTGATAGTAATCATGCTCCTGATTTTGCATTGAAAATTCCGAAGTTAACCTTTATAGTTGTCTTTTTACTTTGGTGTTATCATATGAGCAGAGCAGAGCAACGCCGTAACAGTCCCGGTACCATGGCTATATAACCATACGGACTTCAACAATCGAAATCTGCATCAGGCCTGAATTTGATATTTGTCAACCAGTGATTCTTTGTATCGAATGAGCTTTTTAGACTATATGATACTCATTGTTTTGGTTTTTTTCGAGCCAATAGCTACATGTGGCCCACGGTCATGTCACTATGCGACTCAGACAGACATTAGGTGTGACTCCACAGCATCTAATTCAGTAATTGCCTCTACGAAAAAGACACCAAGATATCCTCTTATCAACTAAAAAAAATCCTGTTTTCTACTTATTCTGTCAAAACACGCATTGTGGCGCCTTATTATCTTATCAATTTACTTTTGAATCATTATAAGGAAGAAGTGTTTTTTTTTATATCACGAATCACAAAATCGGATTCATTCGTGCAACATTTCGCCGGCCATAATAAGAATTTAACTTAATCACATTAGTCATAACAAGAGTAAAAACAGCTTTTATTTTTTTCTGGGTAAGATCAGGATTAAAATAGACAATGGTAACCTTTCAGGAAGAAATACAGATAAATACACTAGGTTATTTTCAGTAAAGGTTTTTCTGGTAAACGTGTGGATGCACGGAAAACATGGAGTGGGTATTACAACTAACCATTAAACCAGCACATGTAGTACTGAAAACTTTTCGCAGCTCAGATTACACGACTTGTAAAGAGGCAGTAAAGGGGTAATGTTTGAGTAGTAGACATCTCTTGGCAGAAACCATCCTACAAAACCCGTAATAATGGCCATCAAAAACAGTTCTTGACAATGTTGTTGCTTGTAAAGCCATTAATAAAGGTTAAAACCTAAAGCCTAATCTGGTACATTAAGGAAAGGTACGCCATCAACCATTATCAAATTGTTCGAAACCTCGGCACGAATACCATTTCCACATCTCAACAGCTCATCACGGGGATTAGTGCGGTTAGGAAGGCATCATATGCCCCCAGCCCCTTGTCATGCAGGCCGCGACAACGTCATGTCGTGGGTAAAGTAACAGAGATTACATTCCCTAATGTTCCCCAGACGATCTCATTTATCATTTCGTCAATTTACCTTAGATTTACGAGATTAGTTCTCAAGCTTTTTCTCACTAAACCAAAGACGCAACAGCGCATCAGCTGAACCGTGTCAATTTTCCATTTGTTTTGCTTTTTAATCAACCGAAATTTCAAAATCTTGTCCCAATCTTCAGTTTAAAGTGAGTTTTGAAGTCGTCTCTGCATGCGATAGCGGTGGCATCGGGGTCCCCCCACCCCCCCCCCCCCCCCCCCCACCCCCAACAACTATCTACGCTCAAACCAATTATCATGGAAATAGTCAAAATCATCTTTGTAGAGAAATTTAATAACTATGTGATTCAACACGTAATGCAGAATCACACTGAGTATGTCACTGAGTAGGTATCGTCATGAACATGGATCAACGCTACTAATTTTGCAAAGCGCACACTGTGTACAATTCGCGACATAATGCATAATGTGAATTCGAGGTTTACCTTGTTGGTCCATGGCGACTGTCTAACCTCGCTGAGCATGCGCAGCTCTCCGGTATCGCCCAGACTTTGATATGATATGTGGTGTAGGTAACTGTGGTCCTATATTCGGAGATGTACTTGTTGAATTTTGGGGATAGAGTTACATCTGGTTGGAATATAACTCCTCCTAAATACGGTGTGACGTCATCACGACATTGATTTTTCATAGCCTAGAAAGATAAAGCACATCACGTGGTAAGCAATGGTTATTCGTAGCCTAGAAAGATAAAACACATCACGTGGTAAGCATTGGTTCTTCGTAGCCTAGAAAGATAAAACACATCACATGGTAAGCATTGGTTCTTCATAGCCTTGGAAGATAAATTGATTAAACACATCACGTGGTAAGCACTGGTTCTTCATAGCCTAGAAAGATAAATAAAAAAACATCACGTGGTAAGCATTGGTTCTTCATAGCCTTGGAAGATAAAATGATAAAAGACATCATGTGGTAAGCACTGGTTCTTCATAGCCTAGAAAGATAAAACACATCACCTGATAAGCATTAGTTCTTCGCAGTCTAGAAAGATAGAACACATCACGTGGTTAGCATTGGTTCTTCGCATCCCAGAAAGAGAAAATAGCACACCACATAGGTAGAATTGGTTCTTTGTAGTCTTGAAAGATAAAACCAACCACGTGTATGCATTGGTTGTTCGTGCTCAGGAAAGATAAAACACACCACGTGGTACGCATTGGTTCTTCGCAGCCTAGATGGAGAAAGATAGAACACATCGCTTGGTAAGTATTGGTTCTTCGTGGCCTAAATAGATAAAACACGCCAAGTGGCAAGCGTTGGTTCTTCGTAGTCTAGAAAGATAGAACACATCACGTGGTAAGCGTTGGCTCTGCGCAGCCGAGAAAGATAAAATACATTTTTAGCCATCACAATATTTGTGGCATATTCATGTTGGCTGAAAAAACCTTAAAGGTTTCCAAAAGCTCACAACCCTTCTTTTGAAGAGTGATATTTTTTTCGTTTCAGGGATGTGCCTTATTTCAAGGGAGGTTAACGCGTTTAGGCCTTTAGGTCTTTGAAAGCACATTTCGGATATATCCCTCCTATATACCTTTTCTGAATAAATCATCCAAAATGTGCTTTCAAAGACGCGTTTTTTTCTGTTTATCTGTTCTTTTTATTTCGCGCACTGCTAATGCCACAAGTACCACGGCGCGAGATAAAACGAGATTGCAAGAAACGTCCTCGTCCCTAAGATCCGTAAGCCAGGCAAAAAGAAGCTGGGTGCTATTTGTCTAGTGTAATGGCACCCAGGGTGCTTATTGTCCAGTCGATCTCGAACCTTGGTACCATTTGTCGGCACCCAGGACGACATCCACCCTTCGAGCGTTAACGACCTGTCGCATAGTCTACCCGGATAATTAAAGTTGGTTGACACCGTCGCAGATCGCATAATGAAATAGAATATCTGTGAAAATTGACAAGAATATTTCAAATTTGTTCTTCAGTGAGGTTATAATTCATGCAACCAAATCCTTACGGAAATTGAAATAGAAACCTATCGTGTTTGTTAATGGATTTTGTTCGTGACAGTGAAATTCGACGTCTCCATTCTAACGTCAAGGGCACAAATTTAAAATGACCTTAATAGTGAATTCAAAGTATTTCTATTCTTCTGATGAGTTTCTAATTCAAATAATAAAGTAATTTTGAAAATTGAATTGATGAGTGTCACGTCTGGAAAAGGAGACATTCCGGAAACCTTATACCAAGGAGTTGTGTTTACGAGGGCTGTAACAATGCTTTGTTAACATATCTACGCTTGAAACACCTCTTATAACGCTCATCTCGTGGGCTTGGATAGAGTTCAATTGCAACTTCGAGTTTCTATTACCTCATAAAGGTGAAAATAGGACATTAACAAGCGCCGACACGTGTGAGTGAGAGTGGAAAACTTTGTAAGAGCTATAAGGCGGGGATTAAAGCAGGATGGTATTTCAATCATAAGATCAGTGGCATAGTGCAAGAGCACCTGGCTCATAATCAGAAAGTCGTGGGTTCGATTCTCAGAAGAATCACCTCTGCTTCGTTTGTGTCCTTGAGCAAGACAGTAAACCCTGTTTGCTTCTCTCCGGCCCTGGAGTAAATGGGTACGTCAAACTATCCTGAGCGTTGTATAGTTGCAGCTCGGACCTTTTAGCTGTTACTCACAGAGCGTAAGAGAGCTTGAATCAGGGATGAACAGGTCATACTGGTAATAATGTGAAGCGCTTTGAGCGGATTAAGCGCTATATAAGTTTCATAATTGTTATTATTCGTGTATGATGATCAATAGGAGATTTATAAGCAAATTACGGGAAACACGTTCGTGAAAAGGTTATCGATTATTCTTCCTTGAAGGCGGATTCATCCAAGTTGCCGTGGGAATTCCGCCGAAGGTTGCCAAGAGCATCATCGCATCTTTCATTGGTATGTAAAGAGGACATCAGAGGTTGTTCTTGTGCAGCTCAACAAAATCAGTATACACACTGCACCGGTAAAGGCAATAACTTAATTTGTCAATTCTGAAGAGAAAGGGTGTCAAATTGTTCATAGCGCGGTCTGGCCACCACTTGCCACCACTTGCCACCACTGTTCGGGGGTCAACTCATATTCTCTCTCAAAAACGCATTTCGAATAATACAAACGGCTTTCTAGTTACTCAGTGAGTTAAATGTATCCGGCCTTTATTCATTCATTCTTGCTTTCTTTTCACCTACATTGTTGACTTGTGGGATTTGCCACAGACTGTTCTAAACTTACAGGGAGGATAAATACTTCTTAAAAGACCGTGTCAGAGCGCGTGTAGTGACAACTGCCAGATGAATCCCATTATAGCAAATAAGAGAGCGTGTTGGATGCAGCGGGTTGCTTGATCGGGCGGAGTGGATTTTCCGTCCATACCGCGAATCACCATCGGACATTGGGAAGGAGTAGCATACAAGTGACCTTTGAATTAGAGGATGCATCATAAGGCCTATTAGAACACTGGTCAAAATGATGAATGCAGCAGAATACACGGTCATTTAATGTCCTTCTACTTTAACTATGAATAAGAATGGTCTAAAAGTTTCGCACAACGACCTCGTCAGCTCTTCGTGTTTTGATAAGGCTAAACAGTAGAAGATAGAAAAATCTCCGCACACGAAGTTATAGCATCCCTCGTCTCAAGAATCAGGGCATTTTTTCTGTACATGATTGTATGTATTCCTGCTAATATATAGAGGGAACCTTTACTTAAAATTGCTATAACTCAACGTTGAGGAGCTTAATACGCTTAATCTTTAAATACCGTTAGGAAATTGTATATTGTAGCTTGAATATCCGCCTACGTGCTGATTGTCATGGAAATGATACTTTAGATTTTACCATGCTCATAATCTCATCCTGTAATTAATTTTTTTCCATGATCATAATCTCATCATGTAATTGAATTTATAAGTCAGAAGCCCCACAGAATGAAATCTTGAGTATAAGGATACTTATCTGAGAGCTTGAGACACCCAACGTATCGAAACAATTTTACGGCTGAAGCCAATGTCGATTCGCACTGTACACCACAACCCATTTCATATTCTTGAATTAAGCCAATCACGCAGAGTCGCGACAAACAAATCACAAAAATATTTTTTAGGCAAAAGAAAACATAAAATACGACTCGTTTTTTTATAAATTGTTCAAGCATCGAAAAAAAAACAAAGTTGATTGACCGGCAGCACCAGTTCACACAGCCTCCTTGCGCAGGACCGGAAGTCTATATTTGATGACGAAGTTCCGTCCCTGCTTGAATTGGCCGCCATTGCCACCGAATGGCCTGGGCTGGGCCCTTTTTTTATAAGACTTTAACACCGTCCAGTCACCAGAAAGTTTGTGACATGGTTAAAATAATAAATTAAAAGACTTAAGTTGCCATGATTTTATTTTAAAGGACATGCATTTTTGTAATTTTATCCCTAAAGTGAATACGAAACTGTGGCCGCGGCCACTTTAACGATGATTACACGTAGAATGTACAGTGTCGTCACAACATGGAAGCTAATACTGGCCGCAGAGAGAATTCGCTTGAATATAATGTCTGCTTCCGAGAATGCAGTTCACGGTATCCAATTACCTTGAACTGTATAAAGATTCCCACTGACATGACTGACATGAGTGACAACCAAATACCGTTTGCCATGAACTCCGACTAAACTGTGGTCAAGAAAAATCTCGATCCCGATTCCCATCACAGCATCCAGCAATAATGGACCGATTAGAACGAATTATCACGGATTCAATGGCGAGGGTATCAATGAGAAGATCTATAAGAATCCAATTTGTTGCCTTCAATAAATAATAACTTATTCATTACTAGTCAAGGTCCCAGTCGTCATCGCTTAATTTTCATCAAATGTGGATGTTTTTCTATCATGATTCAAAATGCATGAGAAAGGTTTTGATACAAAAATTCCGCGTCATTTGCACTGTGTCTAATTTTATTGTGTTGTTTACTACTTGATCATGATATCAAATTACAAAAGGTTGAAACCGTCTCCGCAGTTCGTCATTGAAATCACATTCGATGTAATTATTATAAGATTTTTTTGAAAGAAATCGTTCGGATATCACCAGTCATTTTCATGTATTATGAGATTTTCAACAATATACATGTAGTGAAATAATAATTACTTATTTTACGTGGTCGGTTATAGATAGCTAAAATGATACGGGATGTCCTCGTGAATACCGGTAGCCTAACCTTTCTGTACTATGAAAGTAGGACCATACATTTCGGAGTTCCACAAACGGGTACCAGGAGGACTAAGCAGGCCATGGTCCCGCCTTTATTGTGACTTGTCATGCACAATCTGCAAAGCGCCGCTTCCCATACCGCCCTGGAACATTTAACTAACAAAACATTAGAAATACCCGCTGGTGTGGCTTACAGCTCTTTAGCCAATGACTGTGACGACCTGTGCATACAATAACATTTGAATAACACTGTTCATGGAGTATAATACCCAATTATAATACATGCAATATATGGCACCCCAAGAGGTCTCTTCAAACTGGCACCTGATACCGGTATTCACGAGGACGACCTGTGTATAGATGTAAAATGCCTCATAGTTTAGAAGTTACCGACGCCATTCTGTTTGATTGTTATGTGTAGCTATAAAGATACTTTCTTATCCGCCAACATCGCACAGCTATAAATCACACTTTACCCAAATTCCTGGTGCACTATTAAGAGACTGTGGTCTCGTTAGTCTGGCCAGAATCTTTCCATAGATTTTATTAAAAGATTCTGTTCTGATCTAATCCCTTTTTGGATTACTGCTGGGCTATCGATTAAAGTCATCCCGACTACCCGCGCGGCTTGGCACCCAGTCTATCAAACAAATCACTTACTGAGATAGCATCACGAACATTATGATTATTTTACGCTTTCCGATTGAGATAAATACATGGATTTAAGGTTAAACGTCTTTCTGGCTCTAAATATTAATACAGCGGGTGGATAGATGATAGGGAAATTTCGCGAATCTCCCGAAACGCAAACTTGAACGTTTATCTCATTGTTCGACCTCCTGATAACGAAGAAAAACAATGGGATAGGCATCACGTGGACGTTTCGGGGATTTGCAAAAACCCCTTATGTGACTGACTATTTTCCTGTACAACCTCGACCGGACCTTTTATTACAGATGCGTGACCTCACTTGAAGAGAATAACTGATTGCAGAAGACGACCAATCTCGTCAGTTGCACACCATTGAACGCCAGCCGCCGATACATCATCTCCTTCCTGTCACAGAGGAGTCAGCCGACTTCGAGCCGCCGACTCCGAAGTGTAGTTCCTGCCATTTCCTTCGGCACTTCGCCATGTTTGAACACAACTCGAGTTGTGATACTTCGTCATCACACGGCCTTGCGCTTCGAAATGAAATGCAATATTTATTTTGTGTCAATGCAAGTGGTTCACAATGACAATGACTTAAAAATTAATTGCAAATTACAATTAACTGCAAGACGATTCATTACAGGCACAAGCGTTTGAAATTAGCGCATTAAATCTCCTTTTTCAAACCCTGGAAAGTTGTATGTAGAGACAGGATGATAACTCCAATCGCATGGTGAACATTCTTATTTTTTCATTCTGATGTGGCATAGCCAAATAAATTACGCCACCATTGGTTATGCTGAACTTTTCGTGCTCGCACTATTTTGCATTTGCAGACGTCGAGAATATACAACTGTGAAGAAATCCCAACCCGGCTCGCCTTTGTAACTAGTCGCACAAACGCACTGGTACAGTGACAAATGGTCCAAGCGATGAATGATGTAATTTTCTACAGATTCACCCCTGCCAGCGGCCAGAGCAATAAGACACGCTTTATTTATCCACAATCACTGGCGAGGCGAGCTGACATCAATTGAGATAGAGAGAAATATGAAGGAGTTTGTAGCGCGAATACTGACAACATATCAAATATATTAATCTTTATCGCTATTAGATGACACTGGAGAGTTTGGCGATCGAAGATCTTCGTGTAGACAGCGATGCTTTCCTGGCCATGATGCTGGTTCGATGCAAACAGAGTCGCGTCACTGACCGTTACATCACGGGCAATAGAAGGTGTACGAATCAAATCGGCAAAGAAATGAGGCCCGCCGGCAATGCGCAAAACGGTCGTCTTTGGTAGGTAATTGACAATTACGAGAAAAAAAGAGTTGGCCAAAGAAATCAGAGCAAAACACATTGTATTTAACATTGCAAACCGTTTGGTGCTATCATCAACCAGATTTTGTCATACTGCTGTTGATATGGATAATTCGTTATTGCTCATCATGTTAAAAACAATTGAAACCTAATCAATATCCGTTCACGACATTTCTTATGCATACTTTATGGAAAGTCATTAACACTTCGAACCATGTCGCCTGGGTCATAAGATCATGTAAAATGTAGCTAATTGTGGCTATGGTGTCAAATCTTGCATGTTTGACCCCTTTCTCATGTTCATTGGTCTTTTAATAGTTTGTTGATAGGACAGACAAGCAGGCCAAAGCGTACTTTGATGGTATCACTCGGAAAACCCATTTAAAAGAGGATTACCAACGACCAGGCGTAGATCAGTAAGCTGGACTCTGCCTGAGGAACGTGTGGACAATAGCGTCTGCAATATAAAATATAATAGTTTCCACTCAGAAACGAATTGATGATGCATCAGTTGCTTTGACATCGTCTGAGGCGCGGTGAGGCCATTGTATTGCTCGTACGAAGTTCGCTCTAAAATAGTGACGAGTGCACCATCCATCCCGGAGCACTTCCATCCGTATAATTAAGCGCATATCCGACTGGTCGCCCCTTACAATCCGACCTTAAGTAATCCAACGTTTCTATATCATAGTCAGTGAAGATTTGTCAGTCGGTGAAAGCGATGAACTATACATCCTTATAAACTGATAAGTTACACCACGACGACATATGAGTATTACTGATCACCTAGCTCTGATCTCGATCGTGGATATTATACCCAGTTTTGAGACGTAATATATTTGGATCAGGTACGTCGTGATATAGTGACAAATTATCGGCTTACGGTACGTATCCTGATCGCGACATTCAAGAGCCTATATGATCCGTTCTGCGTCATATCAGCAGTTTATTAGATGTGGCAGTCATCTGCTTATACATGTTGCGTAAACCCAATTCACCTTCGCGAGCACGAAGCTTATTGCCAGATATAATCTAACTGGGTATGGCTAGCTACAGATAAAAATTGATGGTACTTGAGCTTGTGAGTAGTGACTATATAGAATGTCTCATCGGGTACACAGTGCTGCTCAAATCTGATCTGCAGGTAAAGGCAGATGTATACCGCTTTCCATACTAGGACCGTTCACCCTTACCAGCCCATAATTGCAAATTTGCGCTTTTCACTCCAGACATTGAGATACATGTGGAATATAACAATTTGCCTGAATTCCAACCCCCAATGTGTTGTTACGGTTAAGATCTCTCCTATCTCGGCCCACTGCATCGGTGGAACGTTTATATGATGCCTAACTTGCCACAGAACGCTTTTAATGGGATGGACCCGAGAGTCAAAAGTGTCCATTAAGTGGACATTATAAGCAGCTGTTAGGTAGGCAAGATAAAGTTACACAAAGTCTCCAATAGGGGTCTCTCCCATCGCACAGTACGAATGAATATTATTTAGATCGATCTCGATGGCCTAGTGGTTTAGGCGTCCGCCTCGTGAACGGAAGGTCGAAGGGTCAAAGCCCGCTGGTAACCTCTTTCCCACGCGGTCGGTTGGTTAGCCGCCAGCTAAATTAAATATAGGGTACAAACTGCCTTCTCACCAGGCGCCTGGCATTTGAGATAGGAGTTTGGAAGTAAAGTGTGTCTCATAAGCGAAAAGCTGGCTGGCCCTTTCATTAGGGGTGACACTATAATAAACAAACTTTACTTTACTTTACTATTTAGAACTGAATCTAGCATGAGCCAGTGCATTATTGTTTATATTAGTCATCCGAAGTTGGCCAATTTAACCCCGCCGCTCCTGCCTCATAGTCCCCCTTTTTTTAAATTGTCGAAGACGACAACTTGTCAAGGCATGCAGCAGAGTTGATCCGCATGAATTGCCGACTTAAGTATTGCTTTACCTATCAATGTGTATCTATAGCTTCGAGCAACAACACAACCTTGTACTTTCGACGCGAAAACAATCCATCAAGAAGATATAACTGGTGATAGATTACATGAGATCCCAACCTCCCCCGGGATAATATCAATACTCATAAGTAACACGACCGGATATTTTGACATCCCCTCCTGACCTCCGCTACAATCAAGTGAAAGGACATAGCCTTACGGACGCCCCGAACAAAATGGATTGGATACTTTCAATTGTTTGGCATTGATTTTTGCGAGTCTAAGAACGACTCCTGTGCCGCGTAAGAGTATGGACTAATCCGGCGAGATTACACGTTCGACGAGATATTTTTAAGGAATTGATCCGAGTGGAGTCTGTTGATTTTTTGCCGACAATGTAAGACCAGATCGAAAAGATTCAGTGTCTTGAATGAAAGGATTGTGCAGCGCAGCAGACGAGATTATTGTTGTGTTGGGTTTGAGAAGGTCGGAGAGGTGAACCGTAGAGCGAGGCTGAGTTTTTTGAAAATATTATCTGCGAATGAAAGGGTTCTATAAGTCATAACTTTAACTGCAGAGTGCAGTGGCCTACACATATGTATTAATATGAAAACTGCACATTTTGCACCAAATGTATTTAAAAATACAGTAGAAAATCTCTACGGACACTCTCGGGACTGACAAGTGCTGTCCCATTGTTCGAGCTCCTGATCTTGAATCTTGAATCTTGAATCTTGAATCCTGATCCTGAACATCGGGGACAGGCGTTCGCCTTGGCGTTTCGGGGGATTTGCAAAAACTCCCTAACCCACAAACCCTACTAACCTCCAGGCAGATAAAAAGTATAATAAAAACATGTAGAAATATCTTCAGCGAAATCTATGACCGGAGGTAATGGAAGATTTATTTTCTTAAGTAATTGAAAATAATCGAACCAGTGGCATGTTTGTTTCTGGCTAGTTAATATTTGAGCGGACATAATATGGATTTCTATCTAAGTTGATTGGAAGAAAATGTCAACACTGGGGTCATATTGCCTCTGTGCAATTGTTGAGTAGATCGGTTAATTTAACTTCGATTGTTTGAAAGTTGTAATAAAGTTCCTTGTAACGCGAAAGCTTCATAGAGGCAAAACATATTCTTAATACAGTTTTTGTTATAGGAACATTTCAATACTGTAGTAATTGAAATAAGTGGCTGTCGCGGGAAGGCTAGATTTTTTTGGTCAGGCAGCAACTGGAAAAGTCACTGGGTAAAGAGCAGATCAAGTCATGTACTCCACGAGAAGGTAAACTTGACTGACCCGCGAACCACAGTGACAATGACCAAAAATCAAAAACAAGCAATGTGTCAAATGATTTGCGAATGGGTAACGGCAGGGAATGATTGGAACACTAGGCTTCCCCCAATGAAACTTAATCGTTTGACCACGATTGACAATAAAAGATGAAATTTATTATAAGCGTGTGTTTTGGGTTTTTTAAGTGCACAATAAACAAACAAGCAATAATAATAATGATCTCCCAATGCCACGAACTTAAACTGTTTCGATCCCATCACAGGAAACTCAGATCAATAATAAGCAACATAAGAGATCTGACCAGAAGTTGGCACACCAGAGCCCAAAATCTTGAGAGCGAAGTCTGAAGAACAGCCGACCGCGCCCACAGTAGGGAATCTGAGACTGCGATCGTCTTCTCAATGCAATTGTGCTGATGGCGATTGAACACAGCTATTGGACTGAGTGCAGCCCGAACAGTGGCTAACAATCTCATCAACCACCAGTTCATCATTACTTTCAACCGCATTATTAGTTTGGTCAGCAAACAAATCAGTCAATCAAACGGAGGGTCATATTATTTTGTCCAAGAATTGCGCCATTTGAAACCAATGCTTACTGAGCGTATTTGCGGGGGAAAAGGTTATTTGGGTCCCGGAGCTCTGTGATTTAGCCCCTGTAATGCTGGATAAAAAAAATATTGCCTCACGATTGTCTTACTTTTTGGCGCTTTTACGTACAAAACCGTAAGCCAAGGTTCTGATGCACTGCTAGCGTGTGAATCAAACCACACGATAGCCTTCCAGTCAGTGGGAGTTCTATAACTGGCACCCCACTGCCATATCAATCAACCAAGTCAAGTAGAAATATGAATTAAGCACTAATTAGAAGAGACAAATAACCTAATGTTTCTCTCAACCGTGAGCAAAGATAGATTGAATTTTCCTATACGGATTCTCTCAAATCACGAACCAGACTGTTTACCGAATCCCTACCTCACAATCCCTCCATGACGGGGCCAATCTTGGACACAATATTCAGAGAAACTCTGCCAGTCTCGTCACAGATATTCCTGAAATGTCTTCATTTGTCTGCACTTGCCTGGCTTTGAAAAAAGTAGACCCGTAGGTTGGTTATAAGTTGAATTTTATTCACGGCTGATTATATAAGTTACTAGTATAAGGATATTAAGTTTAAAAGGTTTTGAAACACGTAATAAACGAAGAATGTTCATTTTGAAATACTCACACCTCAACGCGGTCAAAAAGAATTTTAAATAGTGCTTTGCAAAGCGATAATGAATGCTGTTATTACACCATAGTAAGCCAATTGGACTGAAACTTCATCATTTTCTTTAATTTTAACACACCTAATTTGCAATTTAAGAAGAACTATACATTTTAAATAGAAAATGCCATTCAACTGGCATGGTTAAACCACGCCTTGGTTTTCGCTGATTGGTATGACACGGGTGCGTGACCTACATGTAGTGGTTGCGAAACATACAGTAAACTTTCTACAAAAAAGGTTCATTTTGGGACCCGACGTTTCCCGAACTCAGGAATGACGTTATGAGGTCATTTATGACGTCATCATTTTCCGACAGTGGGAAGCACGACGTCGTGACGTTGGATTTGAACGGCGAAACACTACGCGGTACATGCATCCGAGAGATGTGTAATCAATTCGTATTTGAATCTGTTCGCTACACTCGTCGGCTTTCGTATCCATCTACAGCTAGAAATCAGCGAAAGCTCTTCCAACTGCTTCCTGCGAATGTGGACTTTTACCTCCGTAAATCGTCGTACGGTACTTCGAATTTCGGCGTTTGTAAAGGGTTAGTAAACCTTATATGATAATTTCTTTGCAAGTGCAACGCTCACACACTGTTAGCAAGGTTTATCATGTCTGTATGTGTAATACAATCCAGCTGACTAACTGCCAAACGAGATTCATTGTTGCGTACTACAGTAAACTTTCTACAAAAAAGGTTCATTTTGGGACCCGACGTTTCCCGAACTCAGGAATGACGTTATGAGGTCATTTATGACGTCATCATTTTCCGACAGTGAGACGCGACGTCGTGACGTTGGATACCGCACACCCGTTTTGATTTTGAGAGAACAAAGCCACGGTCTTGATTTCTCCCGCATTTTCAATACTTATTTGCAGCTTAGTCGAACAAGGGATGGAATGGATGATGAAATCGTTTCAGCCGTTTTTTTGCTAGACATGTGAGTAAAAACATGAATTTGTGACGTGCTTTAACTCGATGGCAAGGAACCGGACGGGGCAGGTACGCGTCAAATGCAAAGAGTCAAAGACCTCTGGTACGTGCTTGCCCAGGACAAATCCCCGGCTTCAGCTTCCGCAGCTAGGCCGAAGAGATTATATCATATCAGCAAATAAGGATTTTTCATTCATTACCAGTCTGCGTGAATTTTGAAGCGCATGAGAATTAGACTTAACAGCCAACGAATGAGCCATCTTCATCATTCTGCACGAATGTGCACATTAAAAGAATTCATGCACTCCCCGCCCTCGCAGAAAATGGGAAACAAACAAGGCTTAATGCTAATTCCCAAATTAGAAATGACCTTGGCAGCTATGGTCTATGGAATCACTCAGAGAAGAAGGAACAGGCGGAAAATGCTGGTGGAATTTTAAAAAGGGGATGAAATACCTTTGCAATGAAGGCATATTCGCATGTACTATTCATTCATCATGTGAATTCCTTCACAGTCAAAGGTTGGAAATCCCTGTCCCAAATCCAGTCATCACACAGCTGCTCAAGAAAGGGTTATGAAAGAACCATGTGAACAGACTTTTGTTTTGGCATATTTATATCAACATGAAGTTCATCTTACATATAAATGCCTTGGAAACAAAAGACTGCTACATTTCTGTCCAACATCCTGCAGCTCAGACGGATTCAGCAAGTCCATCTGTTGACAACAACGACCCAGAGAAATCCTCAACGGTACAAGTCAAAGTGGAAAGGTAAGTGAAATTCCATTTTTTCAGTTCTTATGTAACTGATTTGCAACAACTGATATATAAAGTGATTGTTTTTTTCAGAATGCGATGGGATGGAGTTGTAGTAGTAAGTTGTACACGAGAGCCATACAAAGAAGATTGAACGGGCGAAAAGAGAAGTGTTGAGTTCTTGAGGGGCCAGGAGAAGTCCTCAGCGATACAAGTCAAAGTGGAAAGGTAAGTGTAAGTCTATCGATCTAAAGTAATTGTTGTTGCAACCACTAAAGTGATTGTTTTCTCATTATCAGAGTGTGATGGGAGGGGGTAATACACGGAAGTTTGAATCCCTGTCCTAATCTACGTAATTTGCAAACCCTGAGATGATAAAGCTGAGAAATTGGCGACATATCATGACACGAAGGATAACAATGTTTTTCATCTAGGTTGCTGAAGGGTGGGATTGTGTTAACCTTATTGTTAACTTTATGGTTAGGAATTCTTGACTCCATATTCCATGTCGATCTGTCGGCGTTGTGCGTAAGTATTCCTCCTTCATTGTAGACGGAGATTTGAATAAGGGCACACCGCAGATAGATCGGCATGTGCTATGCTTTTCTTTCTCGCTCAGATGACAACCTTGTATTACTATTAGGTGTGTTAAATTAAATTAGTCGGAATCTTTTTTAAATCTACCACGCGTCAACTTGTATTACCACGGTGGGTGAAGGTATTGGTTTACCTTTGCAACACAATAGAAACTAGGCCATCCAATTACAGTGTTGGAGGGGTTCATTCAATCGAATAAAAATGATAAATGATAAACTTCCTCTCCAGGTAACGACGTACTTTCCTTAGGCAAACCGGTACCTTTAGACACCGTGATCACGCAAGACATGTGTCTTGTCTCACGAAGAAAAATTGAAAATTTTATGTTCGTATCTGCCATGCCGATCTATACCGTCGTTGTGCGTATTATCCGGGAGGAGACTTTGGGATTGATGTTCACAGGCGGTAAGTCGGCGTGGTATCTGCTAATGCTGTAAATTGGTCTTTGAAGATATCAGCGAATGTCTAACCTTGTTTGGTTATCAACATGACGATGATTCAGCCTACAACCTTCCTGGGCCATGCCATCCCGATGCGGTATTTGCGGTTACTAAGGTAGCAGATCTAATTATCTTGATAAAATTTATCGAAATCGCTACAATTTGTCAATGCCATGTTGGTTCGGCTATCGATGTTCAAATTGAATAGTCTTGTGAGCGGTTTAATTGTGAAATGTTCTATTCAGGACTCGGCGTTAAACTGATCGAGAGAAGTTCTTGTTAGAGGTAATCGTAACCAACGGGTATATTCATCGTCGTGTTCAAATTTTTTTAAATTTTGACTACCGCGTGCACCGCGCCCATCCGCATATGCGCCGATGGCGGAATTATCACACACGCCCGCACGCACGCATGTAAAATCGACATCTCATGGTTACAAACAGCATACAGTCGACAGGCGTATAAGTTCGCAAAGTCGAAGGTAACGGCAATTTATCCATATGATTTCTTAACAGGTCGCCTTATCTCTTATCCCTGAACAGGAAGGTAATACAGGCTTCACATTGACCACTACGTAAATGCGATTAGCAGAGGCTTGGCCAGTATCTGTACTCGATATATCTAGTTCAGCATTCATTCCTAACTCAAAGACCGTGCGGCTGTTAACGCTCACTGTAACGTTGCCACAAAGAATAATTGCAATGATAAATTTGCTCTATCATGTCTATCCGGACAGCTAAAATAAACCGACTCGTTCGAGCGTTGGTCGTCCGTGCAATCAATTATGTCTTGTTTAGCGGAGTAATGAGCCGCCAGGGAAATATAGTTGCCATATCTTTCACCTCCACGAGCAAACATGATCAGGTTCCCAGGAGCTGGTCCACGGAAGAGCAGGCGATCAAGTCGCCATGAGATGTATTGCTTACACGACGGCGATAATGCCGAGAGCAAATGACATGCTCAAGCTCATTCCAAAGCGTACTCTGCGAGTCCGTTTTTGGTTCTAACGGGAATTCTAATTTATGATCGCGGTTTCTGTTCTTACGGGTCATAGTTCGCCCTCGAGAAGAACTGAATTGCAACAGATGATGTTTTTATTGTCTGTAGCATTTTTGAATGTGCAATTTGTTTTGGTTCCGGCACCTTTTCCCAAACGACTTTTATCAAGAGTAGATAAAGAATAAGAATGTAGCAGCAGTACGACAGCATCTTATCCTGCACTAGGAACCAAATTCTGACAATAGGGGGCTTGTATCAGGTAAATCTGCAGTATTGACAGAGTGACTTGGTTTCTCCACATAGATCTATATACCATAATCAGCCAGAATACAATAGGGCCGGAAACATTTCCGGGGCACATTAATTTTTCTACTGACACCGATATTGTTGTTCATTATCGTTTTCAGTTTCTCCCGTTACTCAGACTCTTGGGTACAATGGGAGTCATAAGAACAAAGGTTGTATGTTTCGGGAACCAACTAACTATAGTGCCGAGGCAATTTTGCACCTTCAATCGCTAATAGACTGCCGCTACGATACAGACTGACTTTCCGTCCTACATGTATAACTCTTATTTCTGTCTGGGGAATAAGAAGAAACACAATGTATCAGACAAATAGACTTGGACGACCAATACTGTATACTGCCGCCACGGGGATTGAATGAAACACTGTCTAGCTACTTTTCTTTGAATTATCAGAATGGGCTGAAGGCCATTTTCCCGAGACTTAGTTTCTATCTTCTTTTTTACATTTACTCTGGTTATGAATGTGTATTTGGTCGTGTACCTGCACGACCTGATTTGGCATCACATTTGACCAAGTTATTGCGAAAAAGATCTTCCCTAATCAGGCGAGATCCTTCATGACCACATCCCGGTCCTGAAATCAGAAACATGCCTGTAATATTTGATTTGCCAGGACATGTTGGCTGGACCACAAAAACATACAACCCGATGTTCAAAGAGGGTTAGTAAATTCATTCAATGTACATTAGATCAATCGATGCACTTCGAACTTAATTTTAAAACAATGGGCTTGTGGGCATTTAGTACCCAGTGTTTCAACTGTCTAAACATGATCGCTGCCATGTCATTGCAGCACATGATGACGAGTATCAACTTTTTTTTAAATTTACGCTTCGCTGTGGCTTTAAAAACGACAGTACTTTTAGTCATAACAAAATTGCCAAACCTATTTATTTGCTCCATCGAAGTCATTTACCAGTAGAAACACGTTGAAGAATTCTCGCGGACTGTGACCAGACATAACTTTCACCACACCTTTGCCATACTTAGTAATCGAAATCGAATGTCGGATATGATTTGCTGCGGCTTAAATTTTCAACTCGACCAATCACAGCCTTAGAGTCACGCTAACTTCATCATCGCGTTTCTATGACTTCATCACCTCATAATGTCACTTCCACAGACGTCCTATTTCGTAGATTTCAACTCAATTATCTGTTTGATTTGATGTAATCATCATTTGAGTGTGCTTTAAGCCGAGGGATGCTGTACCGGGTTAGATAATGAGTACGCCATCATTGGCTCTAAACTAGTAATGGGGGTGTCGATCAATCAATATTGCTGCTTGACAGAAAACATCCATCGAGTTAGAACACGGCTTATTTTGATTTCAGCGTTACTTCAACGACTGTGAGTGTAAGAAATCGGGGTGAGCTGGTCACTGGACTATGATAACAGCAATGCATCTGTGCCTCAACGCCAAAACTCGAAAAAGGCGCATCCAATGTCGACCTCTATGAAATACAGGTCGTGTTCGTGAATACCGGTATCGGGTGCCATTTTGAAGAGGCCTCTTGGGGTGCCATATATTGCATGCATTATAATTGGCTATTTATATACTCCATGAACAGTGTTATTTAGATGTTATTGTATGCACAGGTCGTCACAGTCATTGGCTAAAGATCTGTAACCAGCGGGTATTTCGAATGTTTTGTTAGTCAATGTTCCAGGGCGGTATGGGAAGCGGCGCTTTGCGGATTGTGCATTACAAGTCACAATAAAGGCGAGACCAGGGCCTACTTAGTCCTACTGGTACCCTTCTGTGGACCTCCGAAATGTATGGTCCTACTTTTATAGTACAGAAAGGATAGGCTACCGGTATTCACGAGGACATCCCGTATTTAAAATGCAGGTGTTGAACTTTTTTAGCTTTCTCATGATCAGGAAAACTGTGATTCTCGGTTTTCTAGCTATATCAGGTAGGCCACAAAAACGAGGCAACTACCATGGAATTGTACAATAGCTAAAACGCTGTATATCTCATATAACAGACACAACCATTATATTATATGACTCTTTGCTACATTCACTGAAATTCTAACTGCATTATAGCTAACATACATAGATCAAATATTGTGAAAATGATAACATGAAACTGTTTCAAAATTTGATGTATAATAATGTAATACCAGACAGAACCCTTTAAACAGAGAATTCTGCCAATTCTGCCGATTTATCGTGACCGGGGCCATGGTGAATCCAGACGACACTGAATGCGTCTTGTAAAAAGAATGAGCTATTTGAGTTACATCGGGTTGCAACCCCGGGGTCTGCGACTGAAACAGGCATGCTAATTTCAACGTATTAGCCACAAGTTGCCAAGGGAGCTTGGCCAGAGGGTGATACAAGATGATTCAACCAGAATCATAAGATCGAAAGCATTCGCTCGGCTATACATTGCCTTCAACAGACTAATTCAACAAGCGGTATGAAATCAAATGATGATTATGATGCTCTATTTTTGGAGTGAGGTATTGAAGTCAAGTGTTTCCGCATGGGAGAAGCATGCATGCGATCAGTGATGGCAAGTGCCGTATACGACATTGCTATGTTTTTTTTATCTAACTCCTTCACTTCTAAATTCATGTACCATCTGTTCGTTAATGTTGAAATGGTGTTCCATTGGGACAGGTTTAGGGCACATTTCATGTTGGTCACCGTCTCCTTTCAAACCAAATCAATTTTCCAAGGAAGAAGAACAGTAGGACTTTGGTGGACCAAGAAATACCTATTTACTCCTTTGTAGATTGAGGTATACCACCTAGCTTAATCATATTAACTTGTTGCCCCATTTCTTGGAACATAATTTTGGCTTTGAATAATATTTATCTATTTCTAGTTTATATCAATTGTTACTTTGACTTGCCGCAATTTTGCAAACGTGAATGCATCACTTGGTAGAAGCATGATTCTCAAAAACAACTAAGGTACCTTTATATGGGCAAATCTGGGTCCAGCTTGAATGTGCAAGAATACTTGACCATGATGAAACACAACTCGATGTAGTACAACTTACATCGTTAACAAAGGTGGGGGATGCTGTTATTTTCCGTGACAATTTAACATTGGTTCGGTGGAGATCGGTGATTGGACATGAATTACAGTTAATAGATAGACTATTGAAAATGAAGAAGAACTTACTGTCAGGTGCAGATTTGATGAAAATCAAAAGTCTAAAATTAGAGTTTCATTTTTCGATGATACTGTTCGCATTGATATTTATTGTGCATTTAATCATGGCTATCATTAGCCTTATATTTATTTTTGTAAGGCATTGTGTCTTAATGATCGGGCTGGATATGAATAGGAACAGTAAAAAACATTAACGGTATCGTAATTCCCCAGTCATGACAGTCAAAGGGCAAGGCGGGCGTCAGCTACAAAAAAAAACATTTAAAATTTCGTAAAATCCCAACGTATGCACGCCAATGCAATGCATTGCATACATAACATGACAGAAGGACAAGGACACGCACCATCGTTACCAAAGAAGTGAATCTTGTAGCAATCTCCACATACGTTCCCCCCACTTAATCCACGCTCAACCTCATTTGTCAATTAATCAGATTTACTTGCCCAATATGACACGCAACTACAGATAACACTGACACCCTATTGATTAATTCTCTAATATGTTGCCCTATGTCATAACTAAATCCGTGGATAAGATGGGGATAAGAAATGTATCTGGCGCTCAGCTGCTTTGGTCGGCTCCTAGTTACTATAATTTATTATACTCAAGTGTGACAGGGATATCATACGAATCAGTTGTAGTAGTCCGGGCAAATATGAGTTTGGCCAAATAGATTTCCCGAAAGTGCGTGATGTCAGGAAGTCCTCTCAAAAGCAAAATGACAACAGTTTCAGAATGCGCATTTAAAAAAATAATCATAGGCCTGTATATCAAAGGAAATGCTGTGATCTCCTCTGTTTATTGGGACTCACCTCGTTCGTTTGAAAATGCAGATCCCAAAAACCTTAACTAAAAACATACAAAATCACTAAAACCGCGAACACTTTTAATATCCATGTGGTATAACCAAAAATACCTATTTTCTCGTGAAAGACAGCTATGCTCTCGAGAAATAGTGTGATAAAGATGTAGTTTAGTCCGTTCATTTTCAGCATTGTCATGGTATCTGGACCAAAAGGCGTCACATACAATTCAGACAAACATCTTTCTCGCCAACAATAACTTTTGGGAAAGCCCCATGTAGGATATTTGGTTGCATGTAAATAATGCCATTTTGTTTTGAACACGAGGCCAATATCATAAACTATCACGACATTATGTAATTTACAGTACCTGCAATTATGGTGAATTATTACTTAATTAATAACCTCGGTAATCGAAAAGGAAATTAATAATTCCACGAGTCAGGTTACCTGCCAATTATTCAAGTTACGCTGCATCACAAAAAGCTAGAGTGGCAAAAATACATCCATTATATAACGAATATTGAAAGTCTTACAAACAGCTCATAGACAATATGAAACGTTTATCTGGATATAATATTCATCTTTTCATTTACTACTTTAGTTTATAACTACAAGAACCGACACTGACATTGTCAAATTTCGTTGAAAAAGTATCGAAATGTCCAGTTATGATTGTGTGCAGACTATCGTTCACTAAAGGCAGAGTCTACGTGTGCAATGTATGTGGACCAAGTGTATGACATTGCCAGAGTACATGATTGTATGGGAGCATACCTATGTTCCCCGGTATACCTATGTTCGCCGAAGAGGAACCTATGTTCCCCGAAGAGGTACCTATGTTCCCCGATGAGGTACCTATGTTCCCCGGTACCTATGTTCCCCAGGTACCTATGTTCCCAGTACCTATGTCCGCAAAGAAAAGTGTGCTTTTTGTGACACGGTTTGTGTCCACAAATTCCTGGAAAGACCTCACAGAATGAAGTCACTGAATTCAAGGAAATTGCAATTCCCAGAAATTCCCCAAAAAGCAGAGTTTCAGTATTTTTTTTGTTTAGCATAGATTCATTGTTTCGTGACTTAAAGGCCAAGGTGCACGCACCTTTGCTTTAAATTGGTACATACACTGTATCATAAAAACTATATGGGGGAACATAGGTACCGGGGAACATAGGGATGACCCCGATTGTATATCTGTATAGTTGACAAGAACTAAAGTCATTGAGATCATGACATGTTCAGAGTACTCGAGACCTCAAGAGAGACGCTCTTCCAATCTCCTTCCTTAGTTGGCTTTTCTATAATGCATTAACTCAAGTCTCTCTCTTTCAGTATCTAGCAAAAGAGGCTCTTATAGTTGCTATTGCCGGTGACTTCTGCTGGATCTTATGTCTGTGATCTTACCAGATTACAAGGAGAATACGTCACTTCGGAGTTCTTGAATACTCGAAGTAATGTGATATTTTGATTATTGATACGTGCATAATGTACATGAAGAACTCAAAAAATGACGCACTTCCACTTTCCTCCCGATCGGTCTTTATAGGATTATTCACGCTTTCTCCACTTAAACAAGTGCTTCCAATGAAGGATACAACATACTATGCGATCCATAAAATGTAGGTTGTGCGCCGAGGTAATCGGGAGTTTAGGCATTTACGAAAAAAGTGAGGATACTATAGTTACAAATTTCAGTTCTTTTACCAGAAATGTCTTCCTTTAAGACAAATGATACGTGTGTGGAAAGAACCAGCACTGTTGCTCGATTAACTTGCCGTCGATCGATGAGCCCTCCCTAACACAAGACAAATATCGTCTTCACCCACCTGATGGGATGAGTGGACCTCTCGTATTACAATCAGATCAGAGCTAGCACGGGGGTGTCATATCGTGTTTTAGTAATATTGAATATCTGTAGGTTACAACCCAACAAAAATACGCCACGGACATGATACCACGCTTCAAAAAAATCACGTAGTACTTTTGATTCTTGATGTTTATTGAAATTGTCCTTACCATTCAGATGATATAAATAAGACACGATCTATTGTGTAGCAATCGCTTGATAGACATATCGTCCTCGTGCTCGGTATCGGGTGCCATTTTGTAGAGGCCTCTTGGGGTGCCATATATTGCAAGTATTGTAATTGGCTATTTATACTCCATGAACAGTGTTATTTAAGTGTTATTGTATGCGCTTTGCAGATTGTGCATGACAAGTCACAATAAAGGCGGGACCAAGGCCTACTTAGTCCTACTGGTACCCTTTTGTGGACCTCCAAAATGTATGGTCCTCCTATAGAACAGAATGGATAGGCTACCGGTATTCACGAGGACATCCCGTATTCACGAATAACAGGTACATGCACATTTGTCCAAGGACACATCTCTTCAGTTCAGCCAATTATCAAATCCCCGCCTAGAACTGTTATTTTTCCATAATAGGTCAAAATGATATCGATGTCATCCCTGGATGACATTGAAGGGCAGGACTTGATATTTACGCGCAATAAGATCCTAATGGCTGAAAAAACTTGGGAAGTCAGACAAAAGTACTGGAAATCATATACACTCGGCCAGGATACTATTCAGGGAATTTACCCTTCGAGGGACTCGACGATTAAAAAACAAAGGCAATCTACAATATTTTGGATGTGTAATAAAAATAAATTTGCCTAGCCAAAGAAATCAGTTATGAATGGATTATTTCTAATTTCCTATAGCCTCTGGCCATTTTGCAAATGAAGAATATCACCGCATTCGAGGAAGTGAGAACTGAGCGAAAGCTTCCTTATTACCTGGAGGTTTCCGCCTAGAAATGAGATATAGGCGGTTCGATCAGTTTTTCGATTCATACAATTCAAGAATCACAGGGCGCCTTTTTACGCCAGAGTTACATGTAACTCAGAAATCGTACGTTTTTCAAAAACAAATCGATTATAGGATGGAAAATATTAATTAAATCTGTCGTAAATATATTCTTTGTATACATGTAGCTATCTAAAGTCATAATTATGCTGTCAATGTGTTCTTATAGCATAAGACGAAAACAATCAAGAAGGGCGAGAAGGACGCGCTTTTGATATCTTGGATGTGACCGAATATCCATATGTTATCGGTTGTAGTCACCATAACACCTGAACACTGTTGGATTATTTTCTTAAAGCATTCATGGAGAAACCAGTCTGAAGAAACCACTCCGAAGTTTGATAAGCCCGTAGCAGTTAAACTGTCTTTTGTAAGCGTTGTCGTAGAGTCGGTCAAATTTAAAATCACGTTAAGCGGGGAACTAATTGTAGTTGGTTGACTGTTGTCGGTATGTAACATACAGGTATAGGCTGCAAATATCTATTCTAAGCCCATTCAGAAATAGCAGCATTTTTGGCAAATGATAGAGAACGAATTATCTTTTTAATCTGACGTGATACAAACTTAAAGAAGAACAAAAAATGTTGTACAGCGCCTTTCTGTGTGGAAATACTTTGTCTAATGACTGATGTTTTGTCCATGCTCCTAAGACAAGATGGCATAATTGCACATCCGCCTGTGGAATCATAACAACTTCTTACAATACAACACTAACAACGCTTTATCCCTTTGTAATCTGTATAAGGCAAATACACGAATTCACCATAAATGTGCCTTCATTGCTTTCATCTGTTCGCAGTTATGGAAAACCACTTCGTTTCCTTTACTTGCCTTTAACGGTATGCATCTGAATAAACACGCAATCGTATCAACTACCATGACGACGCTTTTAGTTGATTAAGTGTGACAATCTATCGTTCCGATACAGGATAGGTGGGTTACCTTTCTATAAAACATCTTTCTTGCTAGAATCTTCCCGTTCCAATTTCTCCGACGTATTGGAGACCCAAGGCAATGTAGGTTGGGCTAAAGTAATCCCATTTAGGCCAACCGTGTGTTTGTCACAGAACAATGCATGTTCTTCTTACATGATAAACAAGTTTTCTTTCCAATCTCGTCAAAGCAAAGCTTTAGCAGATACTAAAGTTGGACATTTAAACGAATAGCATTCACCTTAGGCAATAACTAAAAGCGATGTCTAAGGTATAGCAGAGGAAATCCCTGACAATAGGGATCTCATTCTGTCTGCTTTGTTTGAATTTTTTATGATTAATTTAAACTCTGCATCCAGGAAAGGAACCGTTGATACACAGTTAGTAAAGTTAACGAGGTTTTGATTAATTTTGTTAAAAGAGATATTCTTGGTAACCATAATTAGAGGTTGTCCCAGTTTACATCGTCATGAAGTTGCCTCGCCTTTTTTAACTGTCCTTCAACAGAAAAGGAATACTTCGATAATGGTGAAGCCTAGCGCAACATCATGTTAACATAATGGTGATACTAAGACAATTACACGCTGAATTTCGCTTGCACATTTTGCGTAACGATCTCAGAATTGGCATAACCCATTGTGAGTGTGTTTTTGTCAGAATGGTAACTATTACGGTTATAGCGATTTCAAAGAATAAACTGGTTCGGTACACATGTCACGGCACAGTTACAAATGCCATTTCATTAACAGATTCCTAAACTGAAATTAAACTGATAGCATTTCAGCACCAAGATATCCAGGGAAACAAAAAAAAGCAATAAGTCGTATTCATTTAAACCATGGATTGTTATATATAATATTTAAGTGGTCGATTTTTGTCGCAGCCATTTGGGCCTAGGGCCCCGCACTCACTTCAGAGTGCATTATTAATGGGCTTCAGCTCCATGAAGCTTTCATCAGTGCACCCAGCCCCTGTGGATTTCATGTTCCCAAGGTAAGTGTACGTACATTGCCACGTCATTTAAATATTATTTCCCTCCGTAAACTTATTTCCTTTACTGTCCAGCTGTTTCAACCTCTCCGGTTTCACGTGTCTTCTTTAGGCACACAGGTTAAACTTTTAACCATCTAGACCCACTTTTTGCCAACTGCTTGGCTCAGACCGCCCTTCAGCAGGCCATACTGCCTGGATGGACTGACCAAGATCTACTCTAGGTCAATCAAGGGGAGAAATTGACTCCTTGCGGTCCCGCTATCAGGATACCTCTGTATATCCAACCGTATTTCTTTGTCGCCACACGCATCTGATGAGTCTCTCTTGACGAAACCGCATTTACTGCACCTTCATGACCTATCAGGCACACATGGTTGCTTCATACCATCAGTGCACGGTGCCCAGTAGCCAAAATCCTTCATTTTGGTCCTCTCTTGTTGCCATGAGCAACAGAGCATGCAGGCTCAGGCTATGATGTCACTGATGACGTCACAAAGATGCCATGACGTCATCATGATGTCATGACGTCGGGTCAACAGCTGTCAGACAGTCCCTGAATGATCTCTTCATTCAGTTGCGGTCATGCAGGCGCAGTGGACGCCAAATTGCCACATACATGTAACCATGATAATAAATTGAGTAAGTTGACACTCCATTCATCTCATATACGTTAAGATTTATGTTCTAGACAATTGATAAAATTTGGCGGACAACATACATGGGCTTGATTAACATACCTTCGAAGCCTGGAAAAAAAACCTGCTGTCCATTCACTTTTGACCGAAAGTGTTCAGAATTCTTTGCATGATTAGAAGCTTACTCTGTGATATTATCATATCAAAATATCGCGGACTTCTAAAGAAAATGCCAAAATAGAGAACAAATCAATTTATACTGATGTTTCTTCTGTAATCACAGGGAGTAAGACAAGGCTGGCATGAATCATGATGAAACCATGAACATGATGAAATAATAATAAAATGTATCGAATGACATAAAAAGTGACAACAAAAGTCTCAGAAATCTCAAGTTTTTTAAATTGACTTGTCTCACATAGCACGCAATCATTTGATAAGATAAGATAAGATAAGAGTCACGAATTTATATATCGCTCCTCAGTGATGAGACTGTTAAAGCGCTGGCCCGAAATGTTCCTTGAAGAGAAATGTTTTTAGAGATTTTTTGAAAGGCAGAAAGTCAATGGTGTTGGCAAGTTCATGAGGAAGAAGATTCCACAGTCTTGCAGCAGATGCCTCGAAACAGCGATCACCGTAGGATGTCCTTGTTCGTTTGACGGAGATAGCCAATAAATTGAGAATCAGCGTATAAAAAACAGGACTACAAGCAATGAAGGTTACTCACCTCGGCAAGTCTCCATCTGAGCGCAGTGTTATAAGTGCCCTTCTGCAGTCTGTCATGCTGAATGCCACCGGGGCTGTAATCCAGTGAGAAGCTAGGCGATGATAGTATATTGAGCACGATTACACAGCCAGTCATCGTGACTAGGACAGTGAAGACCCATCTGTGCAGGGTGATCTGACGCGAACCGAATGGACCCAACATCATGGTCGGGCATCCTCACCTAGAATGAAAGAATGCAGGGAGAATGAATAAAAAATATATCCATGGTAAGATGTTTTGGCATGGAGGCAAATGATGGGACAAGGACACAAGATTGATGGAGAGCTAATCCGGTTTCTTTTGCTGTAGATATTATTCCAAGACTGCAACCTGACCTGAGCTTATGACTGCAGCATCATTGGACCATCATAAATAGCGTTACGTTTCTCTTGATCGCGTACTGAATGAGTGGTTGTTTAACGCAGCGAGGTTAACATCTCGGCGCTTGTATATCGTATTGCAAAATGACCGTGGCAAAACAAGATAATGTCTGCTCTCGGAACTGAATCTAGGAAAAAAGTTGAATATTTCAACCAATGTAATGACATCTGCTGTTGTCATGATATGAATTTACACTTGCTAGTGATAGTGAAAATGACGAATCCATCGTTACGAGGAAGTAGAGTTGACACAGATGCAGTGTATTTACGGTATGACAAACCACGAATCATACGGATCATCAGTTAAGTACAGGTAAGCAAGGCCAACTTGCCAGCCCAGGCGAAAGACTTCGGCAATCCCAACCATCGGTAAAGGGATTGCGACCATTTGCGATCACCTTGGTCCAAACACACACAGGCCAAAACGAGTCGATCATGGTAAATCGCTAATTAATCAACATGAGAATCGTTTTCTGCTTCCAACATTTTTAATTCAACCGCATCAATTGCTAATATAGTGGATGCACACCCACACACACTTTTGTCGGATTGCCGCCACAGAGTAATCAAAAAGTTGTAAAAAAAGTTACGACATGAATTTTCATTTCACTCCATTGCTTTTTATAAAAGAGACGGCTCAGACATGTTGGTATTAACATTCGAGAATTGCATCCTCCTCGTGCTTTTTGAAACGTCTTGTAAGCGCCAGGTAATAGCCATCAAGGATGGATCCTATTCATACTTGGTAAAACCATTTCAAAATGTCAGGAGTTGAATTTTCGCTCCAATTCAAATGGTATTGTCCGTCACCGTTTCCAATGGGTACTAAGATGAGTTGGCCTACTAAACAAGTCATACATCAATACTAATCTGATTCAGCTATTAATATGGAATTTTACATTTTTCATACATGATTAAATGAATTGAAACCGGCGCATAAAACGTATTAGAAGATATTAAGGAAATAGTTGCGTGGATGTTAATCATTTTTATTCATTATTAAAACGGCACTGCAATTATGTAAAGGTTTTTACTTACATTAACATAGAGTATACAGAGTTCTCGCACTGATCGGGACGGTGCATTTTAGATTGCGTTTTGCTTCCCTTGCAACAAGAGTTTATTAGCATCCGGATAAAACGAGTCATGTCCCAGACTGAATTGAGTAAATCCCGATAAAAAAGTCATCTGAAAACATTCCAAAATCCGTTTTACATCCAAATATGATCGACGAGACCTTTTCTATTGCGGTAAAACTATGAAAATCTATAAAAATGTAGTATAGTAACCCATGCAGCTTATCAAAACTAGATGGCATGGCATGTTTCCATTTAGCATGTTGAGCAAACAGGCGTCCATTCATTGCCGTTAGGATGTGTTTACGTTAGTGGAGGAGGTTCTATCTAGAGTCGACATGTATTTCACCTAATAAAAACGGGGCGCTTTCAGTCGTCGCTGCCAACATGAAATGAAAATTTAATGTTAATCTTTTTTAGCGCTTTTTATTGTACAGCTGTAATGTCTCAAATCACTTTACATTCATTCCCAAGCCTACTCTGAAACCGTGCTGAAGAAACCGGTAGGCTTACAGTGCAGGTTGCAATACTCAGCATCATGCTGTCATTATCACAACGGTCTAATCGAAAGCGCAAACTCATGTACATAATCATCCACACAGTGATTTAGAAAGTTCTTCAACTACAATACAAACCTTCTGTCGGCTTTGTAGTTTATGTAGAACCGCCGGTAATAGCCCGGCGATTTTTTTCTAGTGAAGAGTGTGAGAGTGAGGACTCCATGTTGGCAGTGCCAAGCACATGGTCGGAAACGTTAGGGATTTGGGAATTGGCAATCCATCCAGGCAGTGGGGATCCATAGAGTGAGTCACAATCAAGTAAATCCAGCAGTCCAGTGATCCAGCTTTTTCGAATACCCAGCACTGACCTACATTTGACCACTTCAGGAAAGTTGAAAGTACCGAGTGGCACGGATGGAACCCCAAACCCACCACCTTCCGATCAGATGTCGGCGCTCTTACCTGCGACACTGTGCCACACCGCACTTCGAGTACTCGAGGTCCGACTTGTGACGCACCTCTGCGGTCATTAAAAAAATATTGTGTTGAGAACTGAACGTCAACAAGGACATTATTAGCTATATAAACAATTTTGGGCGGTTGTAATGTTAGTAGGAGGAAACCTACGCTGTCGAAGAGAGTCGCCCTCTCTATCACATGAGTGTGCCAGAACTCGGGATTTCAGAGGTGACAGGTGCTGATGTTACCACTTCGCCGCTCCGACAGCAATTCCGCGCGCATTCCTCCTTGTACATGATACTTCATCGACATTATTGACCACATGATAATTTGAGACAGTCCCTTATGGATTGAGTGCAATACTGAGTGAAAATGGCAGCATGCGTAGTGAGCTGATTTTTTTCTGTCCAAGTTATGACATTTTGACATACATTGATATTCGAGTCAAGCAAGCATGTACTGCAACGAGGAACTGGCACTCCACTGGATGACATCAGGTCAACCAAGCACCTGAATATGCGCGACTTGTTTGACTTATCAGATACGCAGTCCATATCAAAAGCAATTATATTCCATTTAAATTCCTCTGCTGTGTAAGGGCTCAGATTTCAATGTTGATAAAGCAAACACGATATTATGATACCTGGGATGTTGTATAAATCACCGAGAGCTACCGGTACACTCTTAGAAAAAAAGGTTTTAGGGCTTTTAAAAAACCTTCACAACTACGCACCCCGAGGAGTTTTTCTAGCGAAGTGAACGACCCTAGAGGTTTTTCACAAATTTCTAAAACCGTTAATGGTTTTTCACTTTACTAAAACACGTTTACGGGGTGCACATTTGTTGGCCGCAAAACCTTAAGGTTTGAAGCTGAACAACCTTTAATTCAAAGAATGTACCCAAATAACAAAATATTGGCGATTGGTTTGTTTTAAATCCATAAAAAAAGTAGGGAGTATAAATAGCCAATTATAATACATGCAATATATGGCACCCCAAGAGGCCTCTTCAAAATGGCACCCGATACCGGTATTCATGAGGACGACCTGTGTTTCTTAAAGAAAGGTACACTTCCTTAACCGATATTGGAGTTTTATGTTTTTTCGTACATCAAATAGCTTATTCGCATTGCGTACTAATAAGACTAAGAGATATTCGATGGATCAAACAGGTATAGGAGCCGATGTAACTATTCAATATGATGCTATGGTGTGGTAGAAATGAGACACCGATTGTAATCTTTGAGCTCGGAATCGGTCAAACCAGAGGGCAGTGTTTCGGAAAGGTCGTGGTTGTTGAAATTGGAGAAGATATTGTCCACGTACGGGGCCCGATCGATACGACTGCATTGTGTGCGGAATAGATTTCAGGTAGCAATAGACTCGTCTGATCCTATGCGGCCGGTCAAGTTAAGCGATGTCGGTAACGCACCTCTCTGATTCGTTTGAGAAAAGATCCATGCGCGTCTATTGTGGCCTGAAGCTGGAATATTCATTCGATTTCCGATTGGCTCCGTGATGGCCGATAAAAAAACTTATTGACAGACAGCGTTCTTTAATCTCAAATATTTCTGAAATGTCTCGGAAAATCAAGACGTGGAATAACACATGTACATGTGAATATGCAAATTCCATTAAGTAGCTGAACAATTCCATCCTAGACACTGCCTGACTGACACCGACTAAGTACTGTTATTGTGTCGTCACGAGTTTTCTTTTGCCATTTGATTCTCAAGCCACCCAAAATAGAATTGAACATAAATTTTAATCAGTTAGAGTTTTTCAACGAAAGAAAAGGATTTTTACCTGCATTTTCCGCAAGATCCTTTCAGATGGTAAAAAAATAGTCTTTGGCCATTTCCTTTAATTTTTTTTTTTGACGTTTCGGCAATGCAGGGATGTGCATTTGATTAATGACGCACTTCAAAGACTGTGGATTATTATTTTTGTTTCAGAATTTGTTTCTTTCAACCGGTACTAATTACATATACACGCTCATATCAGATTTTGCTGTGGGATAATGAAGATGAGTCGCATATGGCAAGCGTATGAGAAAGGTTTTTCAAATAAACGTGGAAAGATGTCATAGCCTGAAATTCAGAACTAAGTCGACTGTAAACTGCAAACATATCGAGAACATCTTCTGTGTTAAGATGTTCAGACGGCTGTAAATTTCGCCATTGATTAAAAACGAACCGCACAAAGGGTGATAATGTAAGTTTTTCTTTCATAGACAGTGGTAAGCTAAGGCGATTTCATCTTGACCTTTCGATGTATTGAGATTGCTGAGCTTACAGACAACGTGCGTCAAACCCTTGACGAAAAGTACAGCATGCATTTGTATGCAATGTATTTCAAGCTGAAGTTGATCGGCTATTACTCACTCATAAACGACATCGTTGCACACGTGATGGTAACACTGACCATCGCTATTGCTGGATTAGCGGTCTGATATCTCGGCAAGTGTAGCGTTTTTGTGTCTCATTCAAAAAACACAATATACTTTGTGTTGAGACTAACGCAGTGTCTAGAGATAATTAAAAGGGCCAACCCCTATGAAGTTATTTTGAAATCCAGTTCAAAGAGCGGCGCAGTGGCCATGGAAAGTGAGGTCTGTGTGATCGAAAAACGGTTTCACCATGCTGTTTTATATATATTGTGAACACTGCATAAGACAGAATTGGATCAAATTTGGGTGGGGTACACATTAAAAACACACAAAAATGACTCGTATTTCTTCAGCTGAAAGTTCAGTATGATTTGGGAACCACGACGATTCGACTTGAAATATTCTACATGTAAAATGAAGCAAGCTTGTGTCAAAGCTTGATAGATATTTTTTGTTCTCGTGCTTTTGACAGCATTTACTCATGAATTAACCTGATACCAACACCATGAACTTTGCGAAGGAAAATAACCAAAAATAATCCACTATGAAATTCGACAAGAATTGATCAAGGCGTTATATGCGATCAAAAAAAATTAACTTTGGCTCTACTGATGATGAAACAACTACAAAGTAAAAATATATGATACGTGACTGTGTGAAGCTGCTGCTTTTAGTTAGGAATACAGTACTTTGATGTACATGTGGTATCATGAAGTTGCTACTTCAGTTAGGAATACTACTATATTGTTATATAGTATCATGAAGATATTGCTTTGTCAGGAAACATTACTGTGATTTACATGTGGTATCATGCAGATATAACATTACTGTGATTTACATATGGTATCATGAAGATATTGCTTTGTCAGGGAAAACATTATGTTATTTTAATATTGCTTTGTCAGGAAAACATTACTGTGATTTACATATGGTATCATGAAGTTATTGCTTTAGTGTTAGTGATTTACATATGGTATTAGGAAGACATTGTTTTGTTAGGAAAACATTACTGTGATTTACATGAAGCTATAGCTTTGTCAGGAAAACATTACTGTGATTTACATATAGTATCATGAAGCTATAGCTTTGTTAGGAAAGTTACAAATTGAGTTAGGAATACGGTACTGTGATTCCAATGTGGTATCATGAAGCTGCTGATTTTGTTAGAAATACAGGACTGTTGTTCAGGACTATTATATACGTAGTATCATGAAGCGACTGCTTTAGCTAGGAAAACAACACATGACAGTGATTTACATGTGGTATCATGAAGTTCCTACTTTAGTTAGGGATACAGAACAGTACTCTACATGTCGTTTTATCTGTATTATACTGAGCATGTGGTGAGACCCAACTCAAACCAGTCCTAAGAACCTATTTGCGGTAATCCGTACCAACCCATCTTTACGTTGCACGACATTTTAGTGTTTTTGGTCCATATCCACAGTGGCCATTGGAAGACTGGTGTCAACAGCTTTACCAATGTCTGCCTCGGGACATGGCATCTGCCAGATAGATTGCAACATCTCGTGAGAAACCTGATTTCTTCCTATACAGGGAAAGCACGTGAATGAACGTGACAAAAGTTCGAGGTCCGCGGGTCAAATGAAATATTATCCAGTTGTATGTTCCGCCCTTCGCACACATCGCACGCAAGCTCGAAAAGTGCTGAGTAAAAGACACGAAACTCGGCATAAGAAAATAAGGGTTATTCGTGTAACAACTGAAATACTACTAGTATCTGCGACGCCAATTAAACTTCTTTGACTCAAAATAAGCCTTGCAGGATATGTCCCTCCGTCTAATACTCCATTTCAATGAGGCAATATTCATTCCAATTATAAAATGTTGAACCCACGGACATCCATTCCAAGAATGCAATATTTGCGTCTTTGATACAAATCTAACCCATATCTCCCGCAGCAAAGCCATTCATCAAACAGAACATCATGATGGGAGGCAGCAACATGTCTGGCGGGGAAAGTTGCTTGTAGTTATTCCCGGCGATACATCTCAATATTAAACCACCGGAGTGGTACAAAAGAGTATTGCCTCCCTTCTTGTTAGACGTATTGAAATTGCTGTCAAAACAAACAAAAAACTTTTCTGAGCATGCCAAACAAAAGGCTGCAAGATAATTCATCCAAGTATAATTCTTCCAAGGACACGTCTACCATTGATAATTCGTCGCAAGATAAATCGTCCATTAAGATATTTCCATACACTCCAGAGGATGCAACACCTACCCTACTACAACTTACCCTTGGCTAAGGTACTGTAAGGTATTTGTAGGGTATTGTAGGGGAAATGAGGGAGTAATTTGGACGACAAGGTACGAAGTCCCCGAAGGTCTGTCGTGTCATCAAGTCCTACATACATGCTAAGTATTCAAACGACACTCGTAGATCTCCAACACTTCATTGTACGAGGAATTGGACTTTTCAAAATGATACGACGATAAAGTACATTTACCAACCTGTAATTCGACTTCGTCCGCTCGTAGCTACTCGTAAGCGTTGCTAAACGACGCCGACAGCTCTTGTACCACCATAGTCACGATGGAGGAGACTCTCTTAACAATGTCACCGTAACCGATAATGCAAACGACACCTTGATACATATAGTTCCGACCCGATGATTCTAAAAATAATTTCCTTTCGCTTTAATCCCGCAAATGTTTGTCTGGAAAAACGGATTCTATAACCGCCTCACGAAAGCAATATTCGAGACTTGGTCTACCTGTTCGGCTTCGTTCAGACTGTCGGGAGAATTAAAACTGGGTTTATTAGTCCTATACAGGCTAAGTAATTAAAATCATTGGTGGTAGCTTTGGCGTATGAGCGTTTTACCATGTGTGATAGATCAACTTTACAAATTGGTAAGGAATGTCTCTAATGACTCCACGTCTCTCGTTCAGCATATCAGGTGAAAATTTGGATTTAAATTTACGTTGTCGTGCAGTGTAGCCTAAGTCTGTATGCAGGTACGATGCAGGTGCGTACACATGTACCATGAATAAACTCCTAACTTTGCCACTTTTTTCACGAATTCTTCGTTAAAAAATTACAATGTTACATCAAACGTGCTATTTCTTGGAACATTGTTTATTTGACGTAAAACATGGCAAAAATGACAATGATCTACAGAGTCTGAGCAGAGGAGATTTCTATTAAATTGATGGCGGGGTGTATTTGGCAAGCCGCTCGCCGAACAGGCATCTTTTTTTGTCCTGTTTGGAGAGCCGCTTGCCAAACAGCACTAAAAAGCCACCCTGTTCGGCCAGCCGGGATTGACAAACAGGTAAAAAATCTACCCTGTTTGGCGAGCTGGAGACTTTACCTTAATATTAATGAGTTCGGCTCTCCATTCAGGACAAGAAAAAGTCGCTGTTTGGTAAGCCGAGCTTGCCAAATAGTCACTTCCTAAATTGATACAGCTCTATGTGCGTATCGTGTCCCTGGCTAGACTTGTCTAATATGAAAAAACCCATCACTGCTACAACTCGTCGTCACTGAAAACCACACATCCTGCATGACAAGTGGTTAACTAGCGATATACGAGTTCCCCATGGAGACCCATCAGAAAACACTGATCACTTTTATAGTGCCCGGCGGGCTGGCGTAAATCACAGACGTGTATTCAACACGTACCCTGGGGCGCCCCTCCTCAATGTTTGAGAAGATTCTTTGAAAATGGCCATGAATTTGGGGAAATTGACGAAAAATAATATCTCTGAGGCGAACCCACAAGTTTTCTGTCGGTATCCTGGATCCGCCACTCAATTTGCCCGTGTAATAAGCGACAGTCGAACATCACTTACTTTTAGATTACTTTTGACGGATCGACCTCAAGAGAAGGTGGATAAACCTGCTGCCCCCATTCCCGCTACCACCAGCCCATCAGTACAATTTCCTTTGAGTTACATTGCTTTGAGAGATTCCCTTTCCTGGTTACTACAGGGACTTACGGAGAATATTGTAACCCTTAGATATTGAGCACTTATCAAAGCGGTCATTCCAAAATCACTTCGGTTTTCATTGTTAAGTGCACTTGACATTTTTAACCTAAAGATACTATTATATATAGTGTGAACGAATCTCATTTCGATGGAAGGTACTTTGAAAGACACAAACAGTATTTAGATGACACAAACTGTCTTGACAAACAGTTTTTATAAAACAAACATACAGTGTTTATCAAACAAACAGTTTTTACCAAGAGAACCCAGTTAACATCAGAGTGAGCGCTGGGCGTTTTGTTTTTTAATGAAATCTTAGTAAAAATCAAAGTTGCGGTTCTTCGTTTAATGTTCTTCAAATGAAGTCAGAATCCAAAGGGTAGAAGGCATGTAAACTCTTTTGATCTTACTTCATCGATTATCACCAGTTTTGTACTCCATGTTCAAAATAGGCCATGTAGGTTACTTGTGAGGCAACCATCTTCGCTAGCACTACAATCAAAAGGTTTGTTGGGGCATTCTCCGGGGCCCAGGGGAGAGGGCAATCTATACAACACACTTTAGTAAGATAATTATTAATACGTATTATCAGAATCTTGCAAAACATATTCATTATAGGATTCTTGCAATATACTCAAAATTGAACTATTAGTACGAAGCATGTTATCAGATAACCCTATGAAACAACTTTAAATTTGACGGAGAGATGTTGTTTCCCTTGCAGGAATCCTGTCGTCGACAACCGACCATTATTCTGGTTTCATTTTAAACAGTTGGTTGACTTGGCGGCTTGGCATTTCAAAAGTCACTGTTCCTTCAGTATTCATTCTGATCTTATTAGCCAAAGCAGGCATACAGAATAACAGATAACAATGCGTACGCCTGTTGAATGAGCCTGTTCCGATTCTATATCTTTAATAGATGCACCTTTTACTTCTTTGGTGTGGCTGACGTAAACATTCTTTGAGTTCACCCAGGGCGCTTTCTATGCCCAAATCGAAAAAGAAACTGCATGGTTGACTACGACAGTAATGGTCTTTTTATCTACATGTACGTTCAAACAAGAGTTTCATGACAACATATTATCACGGAACTTTTGCTTTGTTTGTTCAACAATATCAATATGTATCATTCATGAGTTATTTCGAGATGGCTTTCTCAGGGGGCCTTGAAAGGTTCTGCGGGTAAAGCCATTTCAAAAGGCAAACGCTCATGTGAAGTCAAACAAACTGCGAGAAAGTGAGAGAAAAATAGAAAGTAACTATTTGGCCAGTCTGGCTTACCAAACAGCGACTTTTTTGCCCTGAATGGAGAGTCGAACTCATTAATATCTATAGTTGTCGAAGAGCTCATTATCATTCAATGGCAAAGCGGTCAACAACACCACTGGAGTTATAGCGAAGGACCTCAGCAATGTACGATTTTTGACAAGAAAAGAAAATGAATCGAGAGAGAGAAATCGGCCATTGTTAATTATGCGCATATTAATTCAAATATGACGACACTGCTCACCGATTGGCTAATGCGTTGTAAAGTATCCGACTCGCCAAACAGGTTAGAATTTTTTACCTGTTTGGCAAGCGGGCTTGCCAAACTGGGTTGATTTTCAGTGCTGTTCGGCAAGCGGCTCTCTAAACAGGGTAAAAAAGGTGCCCGTTCGGCAGTACCTTGCCAAATATACCCGGCCAAAAACACATCACCGATATATTTCATAAATACGCAATCGCATTCGTTATATTGAAAACATCTGGTGTCAGGATGCTCAGGTAGCCACAGAGGTACTCCAATGGTTATTTGGTAATTTGGTAGTCAAAAATAATCAACTGGTGCTGTAGGCGAATGTTAGAGATACTTTCGTCCGGGGGTTAGAGGGTAATTTAAACTACCAAATACTCGCTGGAGCCGAGTGTACTTTTACCGCTACGGCGAACAAAGCGGGAAATCATTTCAGTGGCATAAGTCTTTTAACTTGGCAAGCTTGGAACCGCTACTCCTTAATTCCGGCAGTACAATTATTTACCAGACCCCGCACACTATATTTTTCTCACCCCGACGTCCACTTGATTAAGGACGAGCCATAAAAATCAGTAATAGCCCACAAGTAAGTCTTATTATTGCCATTATAGACTTGATATATGGGCAACAACTGTAAATTGTTGGCAATGAGATTTGTAAGGCGATGTATGCATCACGCGCCGGATTGTAATGGTAACAATTACACATATGATAAAGTCAATTTCCTCTCAGATCCGTCTCGGTGTGAACACTATGCATTGCTCTGCGCCAAATGTACCCGCGGATGTTGCAAACCTAATGTGGAACGGTATACGCATTGCTAAAGGGCAATATTCCTTCGTTTACCGCGATTATTGGGACGGAAACGTGGCCGAAATTCAATTTGGAACAGGTGAATCCATTCTGCAGTCACCATTGACTTCATCATCTGTTAAATCATCGTTTTCCTAACTGTTCAGATTAGGTTATTGTAACCCATTATTACTAAAATTAGCACCAGCTTGCTTGGTGGAAATGAAAAGAATGACTAATGACAAACTATGAAGAAAAAATCTGATAACGTGACATTATCAACAAGTCAGATTGGCTTACAATAGATTCGTATTCTGGAATTCAATTTCCTGTAATTATTATCCAGGGCAACTGCAGCCTCGTGACGATTTGTTAAAGAGAATGTGGGAACGACCATCGTAACGACGGTGGTACAAATCGGGTGACGGGCTTGGGATCTTATTGGTTAGTGGATCCAGTAGATTCAGAAATGGCATCACAGTACTGCAACGCTAGATTCGTGAGCGAGCGGGAACCAATCTGCACGCAACGCCAGCCGATAAGTGAACTACATGTACTGCCCGAGCAGCAGACCGGTGGATTCCAACCTACGACCCTTGGATTGTGAGCGGGAAACCTTAACAGCACCCGGGGCAACTCCCCATGCAAATGTCAACAATTATCGCATCAGTTCCGCACCCTAAATACGAGACAATCGCATCTCACCGCATCATAAGAGAAAAGCTTTACCACTCATAAACTTTTATTCTCAAAACAGTTTATGTTCGATCTCATCTTCGTCAAAATGAAACATGACAATGGCGAATTATGTTGGTTTTTTTCATATCACGTACTTGTATTTGTGATACCAGACTTCTATTTTTTACTCCCATGTCATTTTGAACTAACGTCAAACATTTCCCACTTATCGCCAAGGTATGGCAAGCCAAAGCGGAATTTATTCAAGACTTTAGAATTACCATTCAAGAAGTTAAATATAAGTTCAAGAAGGAAATATATGTTCAAGACTAAAATATGTTCAACCTTGAATCAAATGTTTTCAACCTTGAATAAAATATGTTCAACCTTGAATAAAATATGTTCAACCTTGAATAAAATATGTCCAACCTTGAACAAAATATATTCAACCTTGAACAAAATATATTCAAGACTCACGTGACCATATTCAAGACGCACGTGACTACAAAATTGATGACGTAGAGCGTAGAATCTGTGGTACTTCTGATGCGTTCTGTTTCACGACATGATTGATTGCCTGTATAGCCTAAACACTCAAACATGTCAAAAGACAACGAGAATCCGATACAGTGGTGTCGGCCTTAAGAATGAAAGGTGAGAGGCATTGCGCATTTTGAACCTATAATTTGCCTGATATGTCTGTGAAACATGTATCGACTCTGACATTCACTCGGCATCCATGTCATGATGTGTAGGATTACAGTACATGTCAGGTGTAGGCGGCTAGGTACGTGTACAACCATGTGTCAAAACCTCGTGCGAACAATTCGAGCTCCGAAACGCAACACAAGTACCATGGGTTCGGGAAAGTCCGGACGCGGGTTCGGGAAAGTCCGTAAAGCATCAAAACATGAGCAACTACGTCATCAATTTTGTGGTCACGTCCGTCTTGAATATGGTCACGTGAGTCTTGAATATATTTTGTTCAAGGTTGAATATATTTTGTTCAAGGTTGGACATATTTTATTCAAGGTTGAACATATTTCATTCAAGGTTGGACATATTTTATTCAAGGTTGAACATATTTTATTCAAGGTTGAAAACATTTGATTCAACGTTGAACATATTTTAGTCTTGAACATATATTTCCTTCTTGAACTTATATTTAACTTCTTGAATGGTAATTCTAAAGTCTTGAATAAATTCCGCTTTGGCTTGCCATACCAAGGACAAATAGCAATACCGAAAGCGACTTAGGCACCGACCAAACTGCACGTCAAGAATTAGCTTCCCGGAACAAACGTTCTTAGGACACAGTCTTTAGGTTATATAAGTTTTTATCAAATGGATGTCATAGTTTTACATGTATCGCTACAGAAACTACACATAATGTATTTACGTGTACATTTAAAAAAGTATGATGCAGCCTTGCTTCGATTCAATATCAAATTTCGAGGAGTTGTTGTAATTTGTCTGACTGGTCGACATTATTGATAAAGCACCTGTATTGAATAATGAACTTCAAGATGACGAGACTGAGTTTATCGACAGAGATTTTTTCCAGCAGGACGTTGTTGACCCTGAGTATTGACTGTGTACCTGAATCTGTATTCAACAAAAGTATTACCGGTTAACACGGTTAAAACTCGTCCGAGGAATATACCTTAATCACACTATGGAAAACGGAAATCTGCCCAGCATATAAAACATCACTGTTCGCGCTAAAATCTCATCTAGAACGCTGTTGGTAAATAAACTAAACGCAGCTGGGTTTATCAACTAAATGAATTATTGGCAAGATTTTATAACGCGGGTGATCAGAACACAACATACCCAGTGTGATCTTAACGCTTATCGCAGAAACGGGATGTAATATTTACGCAGCTCCATCCACTCGGAATAACGTAATTGCTATTGGTATCGCCACCGGTGTGGACATCTTGGGGTGACAATTATTAAACGAAATGGAGCAGGTTAACTAGGCTTTCTGCGCGGCACCAAATTGTTTCCAGCCGTTTCAGGGGCAGGAGTGTGCGAGTGTTTTTGCCTGCTATGCCGGGGACGATACATAAGTCTCCAATGGACAAGCATTTGAGGAATACTCAAATATGGGCCACTTTCTTACTTTGCCCGTTACTGGCCTGCAGCCAAGCTGACAATGGATGATGTATTATTAGTGACAGCAAATCAGATAAATATAATCTTAGTTTCCGTATACTTTATTTTGCGTTCTTTCGACTCCTATAATCAGAATATAGAGTCTCGTTCGGAAAGAAAACGGTACAGTTTTGATGACAAATTCTTTTTTGGTCAGTTTTTGTTTTGGTAACTTTTATTATTGTAAATCATGCGTATGAAATTCTCGCATATCAAGCACAATTTCAATTATTAAAATAAACTAACACTACAGTTTTTTTACAATTAATACACTATAGATGTCCATAGATTGACAGTATTGGCGACATTACGATTTCTGAAAGCTCTGATTCTCCAATTTTCTTCCAGTGTGGCGTTGATATACATTAGGCAGGTTTCGCAACCTTTACCAAGAGCTACGAGCGGCGAAGTATGTACTTTTATCGAGGACTTCTTTGAATTTCCCGATTTCTAGTACATTTACAACTGAGGAAAGATGGTTGGCGGCGATTGTCGCACCAATGGATAGTGACTTTCAGCACCGTCAAAACGCATCACGTATCCGTATGAAAAATACGTATGGCGCCTACTGGTAAGTGATACGTAAGTAGGACATAAAATGAGCTTCAGCATCGATTTCATCCGTGTGCAATTTGTGAACAGTGAATAGATACGTGGCAATAAAAACGCCTCTAATTTCTCCAAAAAAAACTAACTTCACGAAAGCATCATCAAAGGAATCCACAATATTTCTAAAACCATGATATAGAGATGGAAAGATGTTAGAAGTATCATTTCAGCTGCAAATGCAATAGTTCAATTGTTCAATATGATACGTATCTTGCGTTTTTCCGTATGCGGTACCACGTGTCGTCCAAACAACACAAACTGATGACGTAGTACGGAAAATCGATAGGGCTAGTTATACGGGCAGGAGATTCGACGAAGTTGAACGTCTCTAATTACATGTAGCCCAGGACCTATGATGGCACGACAGACCTTCGCACTTTGTAGTTCGTCGTTCGAAAAGCATAATGCAGGTTTCGCCACCTTGAGCTACTGAACGACGACGAAGTATACGAGGCATGCTAAAATGTATATCATTGACGATTCCTAATACACCTATAGGTATGAAAAATTATTTACGAACGTTGCGTTAATGAATCAACATCGGACTTCGTATTCCTATACGTTCATGAGGAGTGCACAACCTACCTACTTCGAAACCTGTCTAATATCATCATCGGCAACATAGTGACCAGAAGATAGCGACCGGATACTGCAATCTGTGTCAAATACGTACACGCACTTGCCATGTTAACAGACGAATGCATTCATGATTCATCAAGATATCCACAAACTAAAAGCATCGTTGTTTTATGTAATGTCTTAACCAATGTTATTGTGCTCCCTGCTGGTATACAATCATAGTAGCTGATATCGACTTTCTCTTGTAACCATTATACAAGTATTATCATGTAGACTGGGGACATACCCGGTACTACTTCAAGATGAAAAGTTGGCAGAAATCTTATAGTGCTGTGTAATTCCTGTCCCAAAGAGGTCCAAACCGTATTCTGTCAAGATTCTGAACCCATTATTTTCACAATAAATTATGATAGCAATTAAATGAAAATTAATTACTTCCATTAAATTTACTAATTGGCATATAAAGAAGCAAAAGGATTATCACTGAAGTTATCTGTACTCTAATGTTGATTGCATATCAAACGATACACAAATCTACCACGCTTCTTTTTCGATATACTGGGACGAAAGGGCCAACCAATTCTTCATTTCCCAGCGTTAACACTAGTGATGCCGGGAGTTCCGTCAGTTGAAAGATGGTGATGATCCTCTTAATAGTAGTTATTCACAAAGATATTTGCCACTCGGCGATATTTGCCACTCTGCACCCTCCCAATAACTCACGTTGTCGTTTGGCCATGCTCCTAACCATACTACTGCTGATAGATACTATCAGCATTAAGTCGCATTATGTCACGAATTATAGATCCATTTAGAGAATAATACTGGAAGAATGACGAGTGTGTGTGTGTGTCAATGGGTCTTTAGCATAGGGTTTCATCTGATATACGACCATCATCAAGTGGTTCACAAAACACATCAATTCTGTAGCAGACGCCAGAACAACATGTTCGCATGCAGAGTTTTAGAGTATTTTGTGAATGCTAGTGCAGGGCATCTTGCTACATCTCATGCACTTTCTAAAAGTTGTTTAAACCTACATTTGCGGTCCGTGTAATGGCATTATCAGCATGCAATATCATCAGGCTGACACTTATCTAGGTCAGAAGGTCAGTTAATGCTGAACTTTTGCAAAGTTGTGCCTAAACACTTTTTTCTTAAACTCATGTTGCTATTAGAAATTCTAATATCCCGAGACATTATACGTTATAGGATTACCTGTACTTCAAGGCGTCCTTCCCAACCATAAAAGGGATTTCGAACGAAATGGTTTTTTCTCATTTATTTGGCACCTTTCCTTCCAAGGTTCATACTGTCATGTCTATGTTATTTAGGTGATTTCCGAACTCAAACTTTCTCTGACAGACTTTGAAGTAGGCAAGCTAGTTTCAACAAAATTTGATCAACAAAACATAGTTTCACTTTGTATTATATACTTTTTCAAATATCATTGATTTTGATCAATCAACACGGCAACTTCCCATTCATACGTTAAAAAGCCCATTCATGAAGAAGTACAAGATACAATACAATAAAAATTCAATAGTATAGTAGCATCTTTGATGAGAGGTCGATGTTTTCGATAATGACAAAACGTTTGAACATTGACTCTGACACATTTGTGTGCACTTTGTCATGCTACTCATCTGGGAATTTGTCTTTCATGGTGGCATTCATTGATATTCAGTGCGATCATACTCTATACATTGACTCATTAACTCTGTACATGTACATGTATTCGATATAAAACCGACAAAACCCCACTAGGGGCTAAACACCAATGCGGCACTAGGGCAAGGTCTTCACATACATCTTGTGGACTTTAAAAGTAAACTGATGCTGGCACATTTTGTGTAAAACGTACTTGAGAGTTCATGGTGATCGACAAAGTCCTGCTTAGCAAAGATCTCTTTTCGTCACCTTAGTCTTTCTGAAAGCTGGCCCTCTAGTGGAAGGATAGAAATCTCGATAATTATGGTTGGTCCGACTAAATGTCGGTTTGTTTTTCTTATTTCGCATCAATTTCTTAACTTCTTTTTGGACACAGGAACGGACGTTACTTACATTTTCCTTTACTAATACTGTCAGTGAACCTCCCTTAGCGGACACCTCTCTGTTAGGGACAACCTCTATATCAAGGACACTAATTTTCGTCCCAAATTCGTGCTTTCAATTCAATTTGACCTCTCTAATCAGGACACCGTTCTATTAAGGACAGCATTTGTCAGTCCCGAGGGTGTCCTAGAGAGGTTCTACTGTATTTTCGTATGCGCCATGCTCAATTTAAAGTTCTTTTGAATACATAAGAAATCGATATGCAGGTCGTACTTTTCGTTTTGGCCGCATTTTCCCTTGATTTACAATAGCAATATAAGTATTTTGGTCCCAAAGACAAGGCTGGTTACTGTTATAGGCCTGATAAGTATGGGCTTTTACAAGTTTTGGTCTTGACGACGCTGAATTGGCCATTATAGAGGTTGATGGAGCAGTTTACATTGAGAAGTCACAAAAAATTTGCAGAAATGCTAAAATTGTGAGGCGGTTGTTATGCATGGCGGCCGCCATCTTGGAATACGCGGGTGTGACCGGGGGTGTGACGTATGGCGCAACCATGGTTACCCCTTGTTTTTGACGTGACCAGTGACGTGACCGTGTCATTTTGTCTCCCGTGTGCGGGTGATTGAAACAAACACGACAAAGACGCAAAACATTTCGAAAACAACTGAAAACATTTAGTTTCGCTGTCATTTTGTTGCCCGTGTGCGCTCAGCTTTAAAGGCCTGATAAGTATGGGCTTTTACAAGTTTTTGTCTTGACGACGCTGAATTGGCCATTATAGAGGTTGATGGAGCAGTTTACATTGAGAAGTCACAAAAAAATAAAGGCGAGATAGGAAAATGATAATTCATGTACGTTATAGAAATATGGTGTTTTCTGTTCTGTTTTAAAGCGATGTCTAAATGCATTTTATATCGTTGTTAGCGCGGTCATGGTGAACATTTCATCCATGTTTAGAAGTCAAATACATCTAAAAAATGGCCACAAGTTTTGTAATCTGCGTATTTTTATTTATTTGCTATACCAACCGGTTTGCCTTGAGAGGAAAATAATTATACAATAGAATACTGCTCGGGTGTATGATCCGAGTCACCAGATTCCACGAGTTGATTTTCTCCGACCTCGAGCTCGAGAACGAAGTTCAAGAGCTTTCTGACTGAAGAAAAATTAACGACATATTCCCAGAAATAACAAGCAAATATGGATTAAAAGGCAATATACATGTATTTTGCTTGTTTGGCCAAAAATCTATCATGATGTGAAGACGTATTAACTTCATACCGATGTCGAAAGCCAACATTTGGGGAATTCCAACGTAACGACGTAACACAAGGCGTAATGTAGGACGTAATGACGTAACAATGAATATGACCTGAATTTGTGAGGGGGTTTTCTCCTTCCGAATTGCACTAAGTGCAAATAGTGCAATCCGGATGTAATTATTGCATCGCAGATTGCATCCTAGCTCGTGTGGTAATTCTTTCGAACTCTCTCGCACATTTTTCTTTAAAACACAAGTTTTTTAAATGAGATTTTAAGCAGCGGAGACTTCATTTTGAAGCAAATTCCTTGAGGACACTTTCCATGATTTTGGAGATGTTTGTACATACTTTTTGTGGCAAATTTTGATGTTTTTCATAGCATGTCTGACGGATCCGTGCATTTAGGGCATATGATAAATGTACTTCATAGAAATATGGTGTTTTCTGTGGACGCAATCATATCATTTTAAAGCGATGTCTAATGCATTTTATATCGTTCTTAGCGGGATCATGGTGGGTAATTCATGTAGGTTTAGAAGTCAAATTTATCTACGAAAATGGCCGCATGGATTGCAGTTTGCGTATTTTTATCTACTTGCTACCGGCCGGTTAACCTCGCCTGTATGGCTGGTCTTTCTGCGTCGTTCAAGACGAATCAACAGGATGTCTCTATCGTCACACCGGACCGGAATCTCGCAGACGTCTCGTCGATTCTCGAATGTTCTTCAAACTGTAACAGTGATCTCAAATGCCAGACGTTCAATTTTGACCGGAAAAATAATTTTTGCCAGATCAGCAGAAATAAAGCTGGCATTTTACTCTTGGAGAAGGCAAAGGGTGATGTTATGTATTCACGTGCAAAGGCGAAGGTTAGTATAGTCAGCTTGAATGGCAATGTTTTATCCGCGATGATAACTATGGTCATCTTCATCGAGCCAGATCAGCCAAGTTGATCATAATTCTCCGAAATTAATAACAAACCGTTGTCAGAGAGAGCTACTACCGGAATGACAGAGATCTTGGAACCAATATATAGTAATCTGGACCGACCCAATAGTCCGGTATACGATCAAAATCTCATTACATGTACAATGTAGGTCTTTATCACTGGACGTAACTCCCTGGTGTAGGACTACTAAGAACGGAAAAAAAAACAACTTTTTTCACTCCGGTGTAGCAGTCTTAAATCTCAAAGACCCATTACCTTTAATGCCGCAGATAAAAAACGCATATTGTCACCCTTCTAATTGCCGCCGGGACACTCTTTCCTAGGACATTTAAACATGTTACACTGGCACAAGTAATGGAAGTCCTACATGAAAGAGAAACGACCTAGATGGCACAATGTAATCTATACGTCACATGATTCTCTTTCCAGGGGTTAAGTATTAAATACTTTCAGAATCGTTCTTTGACGTGTTTCACATTCCTAATGTTAAAAATAGGCCGTGGGCCAAATCCTGAAAGCTGTCTTCCGTGACAGCATTTCGGGGGCCCACAAACTGAAAATGCTTTTATCATGATGAATTAAGTGATCGAATCACATGATAAAAAAAGTTCCGCCGAAGCTTCATTCACGAGAATATCCCATAAACTTCAGTTATTTTAGTTCACCTACTAGCTCCTTGGTGGCCAATCCTGCTCCATTTAGTGCTGCCACCTTGGGTGGAATTCATCAACTAAAACTTTGTTTCAGTAAAGCTCAGTTGACAGGATTTTCTGGTTACTAAAATGACAGTATATCTGGGTTAGGTGCTAATATTTTTGTGGGAACTTTAAATTTTATGTTGATAAAGTGTCTTACGAAAACAGCATTTTTACTCGCCCCCCAAAATGTTGTCACTCATTGGGAGCAGCTAGCCTTAAGCTTTTAGGTCCCTTTATAAATGACGGATAGCCAAGCCGGTTTTTTTGCATTTTTGTGGAGGAGGCCTACATGTCTCAATGAGCTAATGAATTATACACGGACTGGTCTGATATTGATTCTGAAATCTCACAATGTCTAGTACGGTGTTGATGCGAATAACTCAGTTTGAGAAAGAATGAACTATTTCTATTGGAAATCTTAGAGGCTTTTTGACATTTTCCTTTTTATAACAGTGTTCATTGTGACTGTGTATGAGTCTTGGTTGTCTACAAATCTAGAGCATGAATTCTTTTTCTACGGTAATAAGTACTAACACGCTGTGCATTGCATTGTTGGGATTCCCTTTCCCCACTTTCAACCTCCTGATGGGATTTTTTGCATTGGTGAGTTTTAGTCCGTGTTTCAACCCTTTTATCCCTCCTCAGCCAACATCAGCCGCACTAGCTGCGACCCTCGAAGCCAACGGGCTTGTTCAAAATTAAACCCCCGGTTTGATTTGGCGGACGGCCTAGAAAGGGGAGGGATAAAAGGGCTTGATAGGATTTTTTTTCACATTGGCCGCTTAAATATTTGGTTTGTCAGTGCTTCATGATTGCACTGAAGAAAGGGGCTAAAAAACCATTTCTAACATTGTTACGATTGTGAAACGCGCTCACGTTTATGGATAGATATAAATGAACTATAACTAAATTAACCAAAGACAGATTTCAGTCGAGATACCTCGTACAGCGCCTATCGACTGTGTTTGGACAACCTGAGCAGAGAACTCATTGTCAAATACAAGTAGTTCGAGCCGTAGGTAGTTCGAGATTGGGACAGGTATACAGTCCAGCCAAAATATGACATCAATTGCTCTTGTTAACATGGTAAAACGCGGCAGCCGTATCTTTTCAGGTTAACTTATCTTACTATAAAAGAAACGTATTGGCCATGAAACCCGCTAAAAGATATAATCATGATGTCTACTACCATATGAAAGAAGACAAGATCATTGTTACTAGCATTTTCCCTCTATCAAAACATCCGATCACCATCATGTCAGTATACGGTTTTAGGGACGTTAGTTCTGGGAAATGCCATGCAGAACATGGTTTAACATTCAAAGGCACCTTAATCATCAACGGCGAATATGACAAGTTCTTAATTCTTTCATGGAAACCCAACACATTGTTTAGTCTGGGAGGAAAACCGCATAAATTGATACACATATTAGGACTAAATGTTAGAAACATGAATACTCTTTCATCAAAGTTTGTCATTGAAAAGGGAAAACCTGATAGAGTGTTACTGTATTGTCCTGAGAAGAAAGGTCGCAAATTTCTAGTTTGGATTGGTTCCGTGCAGAAGAAAACGAAACATCGTCGGATTATATATTTTGTGTTAGAAAAACTTATACACGAACACTTTGGCACTGAATGGGTCATATCTCTCAGTAATTTCGGTGATTTCGCTACTTGTGAAAAGCTTCCTGACCAAGATGGGACTATAAGACTCTATCTCCGTAACAGAAACAGAAGCGAAATTCGCGAGAAGGTATTCCGTATTCCAAAATCAGAAGAAAGCATTACAGATCTTTTGATGGACACTACCAACAACAGATTGATGTTTGTCCGGGGAGGGTCAGAGGTGATCAACCTGGACTGGAATCTAGTTACACAGAGTAGGGAGCAGTATGAAATCATTGTTCAGGATATGTTCATTTTTAGATTTCCCGGTCGTCATAATTTCATCGTCCGTAACAATGGTGACGTTTTGCAATATCAGGCTAATGTATTAGCAAGTGACATCAAAGGTCCAGAAGCCTTGTACTATAACAAATGGTTGGAAGAAATAAAAATTTGGGAACAGGTGTTTTAGAACTGTGTGTCAATTGTTTATGAACTTTCAGTACTTTTCGATTATTTTGGGACACCAAGGAAATTAAGCACTTTTTGGAGTGTGTGCATGTGTGTACAAATCATGAAATGTATATACCTAGTTTAAGCCTAACAACGTTTGCAACATGTTGGTACCGTATCGTACACCACTTCGTGTTGAAACATTTACGCTCATTGATTGGAAAATGGGCCATTTTCTAATCTTAAAAACCAAGAAACTCGGCTTCAAAATCAACAAACTGTTAAATATCCACAGTTATGCATTAAATTAGAAACATTTTAATAAAAGTTCAATCTGATTTCTAAACATGTTAACGTTTGACCACAAACATAATTCGTTTTTTACCACGAACGCGAAATTCACCTGCCATAATACTGAAAAGATATGGTCAAGGATATAAAGTTAAAATTGAAGCTTTGGGTTTCTAGTCTGGGCCTGGTCGTTCTAAACAAATGTTGTCACTAATGCTAGCGTTAACTTAACTTGGTGTTATCTCCTCCAGTTAAGCCCCTTTAGACTTAACTCAAAGAAAATATAACGCCAGCGTTAGTGACAAAACTTGTTTTGAACAACTCGGTCCTGATATCAACTACGATATACATGTAGGTTATCATTCGACTTTACAAAAAACAACCAAAAAATAGTTTTAGTATTATGTATGTTTTCAAATATTATTTTAATCAACACGGCAACTGCCCATTCACACTTTAAAAAGCCTTTTCATGAAGAAGAATAAGATACAATACAATAAAATTCAATAGTAGGAGGAGGTTTGACGTTTGATCAACAAAAAATTATTTTAGTATTGTATACTTTTTCAAATATCATTGATTTTTATCAACGCGGCAACTTCCCATTCACACGCATAAAGAAGTATAAGATGCAATACAATAAAATTCAATAGTAGTAGCATGTTTGACGATCGATGATGGCAAAACGTTTAAATGCTGAATCTGGCACTTTGTCATGCTACACATCTGGGACAATGAGTTACATAGTGACATTTATTGAGATACAGTGTGATGATACTTTAAAAGTATACATTGGCTCATCGACGCTGTACATGTATCAGATATTCAACCGACAGAACCCGTCCAGGAGCTGAACGAAAACGCGACATCTTTGTAAGGTTTTCCCATTCATCTTGAGGACTTCAAAAAGTAAATTGTTGCTGGCACATTTCGTGTAAACATACTTGAGAATTCATGGTGGTCCTGTTTAGCAAAGTTCTATTTTCGTCACCTTAGTCTTTCTGAAATTTTGCGCTCTGGAGCAAGGATGAAAATCTGGATAAATATTTAGTTGATCTGACTGAATCTCTGTTTCTTTATTTCTTATTTCTCATTAATTTTCGAAACTTCTTCTTGTATACCTCTACGGATGCTACGTAATTTTCTAAATTTATTTTCGTATGCGTCATATGCTTCATTTCAAAGTTCTTTTGAATACCTAAGAAATTGATATGCAGGTCGTACTTTTAGAGGGGAAGTTACATATGCCCCTCTCACTCCCAGGGAAAAAGTGTTTTGATGGGAAGGTGGGATGCAGCTTTTCGCCGCATTTTCCCTTGACTTACAATATAGCAAATTAGGTATGGTCCCAAAGACAAGGCTAGTTACTGTTAGAGGCCTGGTAAGTATGGACTTTTCCAAGGTTTTGTCTTGTTAACATGAATTGGCAATTAAAAAAAAGAGGTGGATGGAGCAATTTACAACGAGAAATCACACAAAAATATACAGGCGAGATATGGAAATGATAATACACGTCTACTTTATAGAAATGGACGCTATCATATCATTTTAAAGCGAAGTCTAAATGCAATTTATATCGTTGTTAGCTTGATTATAGCGAACATTTCATACAGGTTTCGAAGTCAAATTTATCTACAAAAATGGCAACATGTTTTGCAGTTTGGATATTTTTATTTATTTGCTACCAACCGGTTTGCCTCGCGTATACGGCTTATCTTTCTGCGTCGTTCGATTCGAATCGACAGGACGTCTCTATCGTCGCACCGGACCGGAATCTCGCGGATGTCTCGTCGATTCTCGAATGTTCTTCAAACTGTAACAGTGATCCCAAATGCCAGACGTTCAATTTTGACCGGAAAAAGAATTTTTGCCAAATCAGCACATACAAAGCTGGCATTTTACTCTTAGATAAGGCAGAGGGTGATGTTATGTATTCCCGTGCAAAGACGAAGGTTAGTAGTCATCTTCGATGACAATCCTTTATCCGCGATAATAATTAAGGTCATCTTCATAGAGCCAGAGCAGCCAAGTTGATCTTAACTCTCTGCAATTGATAACAAACCGTTGTCAGAGTTAGTTACTGTCTGAATGACACAGATCTACGACCCATTATAATAGTCTGGACCGACTCAATAGTCCAGTATATGATCAAAATCTCAGATCGAGGTCCTTATCACTGACGTAACCCCCTGGTGTAGGTTCACTAAAGCGGGAAAATAAAACAATTTTCACTCCGGTGTAGCAGTCTTAAATGTAGACGACCCATGAACTTTAATGCCGCAGAAAATAAGCGCATAATATAACCCTTTGTCCCCCGGACATTCTGTCCTGTGACATTCAAACACGTTACACCAGTAATGAAAGTCCTATGACCTCGGTCGCGCAATGCAATCTATGTCACATGATTGTTTAGCCAAGCGTTAAGTATTAATTTCACACCGTTACTAATGTGTTTCACTTTCCTAACCACGTTAGAAATAGGCCGTGGGCTAAATCCCGAAAGCTGTTTCGGGGGCTGACAGAGTAAAAATGCTTTCGCAAAATAAGAAAGTTCCCACAAACGTATAGCTTCACGTTCAACGGGTATACTAACTATATTCTCGAGAATATCCCATAAACTCCAGTTATTCATTAGTTCACCAACTAGCTCCTTGGTGGCCACAAGGTGTTCTATTCAGTGCTGCCGCCTAGGATGGAATTCATCAACCAAAACTTCGTTTCAGTAAAGCTCAGTTAACAGGATTATCTGGTTGGCAATACATCTCGTTTAGGTGCTAATACTTTTGCGGGAACTTTTAATTTGATGTGCAGTTAGTCCCAAATGTTGTCACTTATTCAAAATTCAACCCCCTATTTGATTTGGCCCACGGCCAACAAATGGGAGGGGTAAAATAAGATTTTTTTAAATAAAACATTAGCCGCTGTGGTTTGTCAGAATTCATGATACCACTGAAAAAAGAGGCTAAAAACCCAATCCTACACTGAAAGATAACATGACATGCAAGGGAGTAGCACATTGCTGTGTTACACAGAGCGACATAACATGGTGTTCAGTCATGGTTATACGGATAGAGTATTTTGATGACAACGTCACAACCAGACTGCAGGGAAAAGTGCACTTAAATAAAAAAAATTCATGGCGCTCACCGAAATAATGCGGCACAGGACAAGTGTGCATTTGAAGACTGTATTATACTATATATTAGGCCTACCGTTACCAAACCCGATGTCATAGAAACGATAATGATGTCCCCGGTGATAATAACCCCTTAAAACACAGATTAGTGGAATTTTGGCATGTTGACTGCGATACCCGGGCTGCAGTATAAAGCTATTCTCTTGTGCAGCCTTCTGTCAATCAATATTATTGGTATAAATTTACTCAAAACTCTTAAATACAAGTATAGTTCCGTACTCCTAGCATATGAATATACACACACATGTAGATAATAGAGCCTTTATAATTGAATAATGTCGTGCTATGATGAACACTACATATTTATAGTATTTATCTCACCAATTTATTACCAAGGTTTTTCTTAACGAAAAAATTAGTAAGATAGAAACTAGCAATTTCTTGTTAAGAACATTATTATCAATTACATGTATATTCTTGCTAAATTCTTACCAAATAATTTCTTAACAATAATAATCTTCGTGAGATCTTGTAAGATTTTAATTAGTAATTTTTTTCTTATAATTTCTTACTAAGAAAAAAAGTACTAAGATTTTTCTTATCAGATTCTTGTAATTTGAATCTTAGCAATATTTATCTTAGTAATTAATTGGTAATATATAACTAATTTAATAAGTAATCTAATTACAATTTAATTAGTAATTAAACAACAATTTAATTAGTAATTTAATTACAATTTAATTAGTAATTTAATTACAATTTAATTAGTAATTTATTTACAATTAATTACAATAATTAGTAAGATTCAGGTCCTGGGTTGTTACGCCTGTGAAACATACTTACGTTTATTGGCGATTTCTATAAATGTATAAATACCAATACCAAGGGACTGCAACTCGATTAGCCAAAGGGATGATTTCGGTGGTCTCCTATCGTTCGTGTTTGGACAACTTAAACATAGAACCCATTGTCAAATATAAGTAGTTCGAGTCGTTTAGGTAGTTCGAGATTAGGACAGGTACACGGTCCAGCCATAATATACATGTAATATCAATTGCTCTTGTTAACATGGAGAAACACCGCAGCCATATCTTTTCAGGTTAACTTATCTTACTATAAGAGAAACGTATTGGCCATAAAACCTGCTGAAAGATATAATCATGATGTCTACTACCACATGAAAGAAGACAAGATCATTGTTACTGGCTATGTTCCTCAAAAAGAACGTATGACCTCGATCATGTCGATATACGGTTTTAGGGACGTTAGTTCAGGGATTCGCAATTCAGAATCTGCTTTAAGCTACAAAAACCTCATAAGACTCAAAGGCGTCTTTGGCATATGCGGTGAATATGACAAATTCTTAATTCTTTCCTCGAAACGCTACTCTACATTGGTTAGTCTGAGAGGAAAACTGTATAAATCATGTAAATCAGTATACACGTCACGAAGAATGTCTTTCAAATGTCTTTCGCCTAAGTTTGTCATTGAAAAAGGAAAGCCTGATAGGGTGGTACAGTATTGTCCTGATAAGAACATTCGTCGCAAAGTTCAAGTTTCCATTGGCTACGTGCAGAAGAAAACGAAACATCGTTGGATTATATATTTTGTGTTAGAAAAACTTATACACGAACACTTTGGCACTGAATGGGTCATATCTCTCAGTAATTTCGGTGATTTCGCTACTTGTGAAAAGCTTCCTGGCCAAGACGGAACTATAAGACTCTATCTCCGTAACAGAAACACAAGCGAAATTCGCGAGAAGGTATTCCGTATTCCAAAATCAGAAGAAAGCATTACAGATCTTTTGATGGACACTACCAACAACAGATTGATGTTTGTCCGGGGAGGGTCAGAGGTGATCAACCTGGACTGGAATCTAGTTACACAGAGCAGGGAGCAGTATGAAATCATTGTTCAGGATATGTTCATTTTTAGATTTCCCGGTCGTCATAATTTCATCGTCCGTAACAATGGTGACGTTTTGCAATATCAGGCTAATGTATTAGCATATGACATCAAAGGTCCAGAAGCCCTGTACTATAACAAATGGTTGGAAGAAATACAAATTTGGGAACAGGTGTTTTAGAACTGTTTGTCAATTGTTTATGGACTTTCAATACTTTTCGATTATTTTGGGACACCAAGGAAATTAAGCACTTTTTGGAGTGCTTGCGTGTGTGTGTGTGTACAAATAATGAAGTGTAGTCTCTATACACGGTTTAAGCCAAAGGACGTTTTCAATATGTTGGCCCCGTATCGTACACCACTTCGTGTTTAAATATTTACGCTAATTGATTGGAAAATTGGCTATTTTCTAATCTTAAAAACCAAGAAAGTCAGCTTCAAAATCACAAAATCACAAATCTGAGCATTTTTGACTGGTACCCATTTATACACCTGAGTGCAGAGAGGAAAGTAAGACAAAGATACCTGTCTTGAGTCTCACGCCGACAGTGGGGATCGAACGCAAGATCTCTTGACGAAGAGACCTGTCTAGAATCTAACGCTGACAGTGGGGATCGAACCCGGGATCTCTTGACCGCTGGTCGAGAGTCCCAGCCACTACACCACAGCGGCTTCTTCCATGTGTCATCCAATGGATATCTCATCAGATGGAAATAAATGAACCATATGAAACACCCTTTACAGATAGTCCATTAAACAGTGACAACATACTTAACTGCCAGTCACAAAAATGTATAATAATGTAAAGAAGAAAAACGAAAAGTGTGCTAAGATCAGTGTCATCGCAACGTGTAACTTGTCGAAAACGTGTTGCTTTTCATGAAAATGGAATGTAAATATCAATGTATCTATATCTGAATGGTTTTATAGAAATCAGTGAATTAATAAAACGGCCGAGGGCCATTGTGCTCGCCGTATAGATATTTGGTGGTGAGGAATTCATCCTGGTTAAGAAACATGCTACATTTATAGTATATAGGTCAAAGCAAAGTCGGTATGGCATGTGATGTATCGTTGCTTGGAGTACCTACCATAAAAATATCATCGAAAACAAGTAACTAAATATCATTGAAAACAAGTCACTAATAAGCGTGATATTGCACTTTGTACCTTTTTTAGTTTTGGCCCCCTGGTGGCCAAGTCGATAATTCTGTGTTAGAGGTTATCTGATTTAGGGAGAAATTTCAAGTTCATAGCTTCAGCGGTTAAGAATCGTGCCATAGTTACCCTCAAACGGCCAATTTATGCGGACATGTACCACGAGGCGATACCTGGTGAACGGCGCAGGAAACATCTGTCTTCGGACCTCAGAGATCGCCCGGGCTCCGAGGACGGGAGGAGCTCGGATATGTTAGCAGGGACAAGTCCGTTTATGTTCACAGCTTGGAAGACAATGGAGACTCCTCAACACTGGAGTTATATTTTAACGTTTACGAGCCCAGGTGTAAAAGGAATTGACGTCCTAGGAATGCAGGACCCTATACAATAGCTGTGTACTCTCAACAAATGTGGTTAATGGTTTGGTTAGGGTAAGCTACATAATCTTCAACAAAGGAACTCGGCGACTCTATTCACTTTAACAAAAGGACCGGACTCATATTCCGGGGTACTTGCATTTCTTTTACACCGGTATGCTCGTGCTGCACGTACCACATGTGAATATCGCCGATGAAACGTCGGCGGCATGCGTGAAAATCGAATGTGTTGTTGTGCTGCATTGGGCATGTTGGGTCGTCACAAAACAAAACGTTAGTTTTACTATTGACCAAAGTCCTGTATTGGTGTTTGTACATCCGTGTACATTCCGTAGATTTTGGTCAAAATATGCCCTACTTATATTTTAATCATTGCCAAAGTTGAAAGGTGTAATGAAGAACCATTTAACAATCTGACAATAACACTTCATAAAATTCCAATAGTTTCTTCAAATTGACGCCCGCTCACTGTTTTCGGCCAACTAAAATGTATGTAACAGTGAGACCTTTTTTGGAGCGATTGACCACCTAAATATCGTGAGGTCGCGCAGTTATGCGCGTGGTTTTTACCAGGCTGCTGCATATCTTATTATGATTTCAAAGACCTCTGCAACAAGATCTCGTAGACATTAACCTCTGTGTGTGATCCCCGCTTTACAGCTAAAAGGCGAACACTGACCGTCGTGAAAGCTTAGCTTTACACCGTGTCCTGAAGTCGTCGTGACGCCGTTATATAGAGAGCAAAGTATGTTTATAGCACGACTCAGCTTGATTATGAGATACGTTTTACTCCAAGACTCCCAATGCTTCTAAAATGGTAGATGCCCGAGGAGATGGCAATTTGTACAATTATTAATCCACTAATATTTAATCAGCTGGCGGCTAAACAATCGGCCGCATCAAAACAAGCTTCCAGCGAGCCTCGAATTGGAAGGTCGAAGGTTCGAGGTCCTGAGTTTTAGTGCGTATTTCGCAATTAACGTGTCGACAAAATTGAAAGGAACCCTTCCTGTGTATACGGGTCTTCTTACTGAGAAACTGAACGACTCGTGTTTTCGAGGTAAGTATTCTATCTACATGTATATCATAACACTTCCCCCTAAAATCACAAAAAACCTAACACTAACAGCAAACGATGACATCAATGATAACAATAGTTATTCGACTTACATAGCGCTAAATCCAACTGGTTTCAGTCGCTCATAGAACTTTGCATTATTGCCCCCAGCTACAGGCATGTATGTTCCTGATTCAATTTTACTCTCTGGGAGTATCAAGATCCGAGCCCACAGCACTCGGAACAAACATTCATAAATTGTCACCGCTGCCAGCCAAGTGCACATTTATTCCTGGGTGCGGAGAGAATTAGGAAGTAGGGTAAAGTGCCTTGCTCAAGGACGCAAAATACGAAACAGCAGCGATCCTTACGAGAATCGAACCTTAGTCTTTGTGAATTTCAGCCCGCGCTCTAACCACTATGCCACTAATCTCCCCTAAGAGCAGGAAGAAACGAACAATAGTTAAAGATGATAAGTAACACTTACCAAGACCGACAACGTGTCCAACGGGCCCGATCATCCCAAGCAAGATATATTCATTTCTCTCATCAACTAATCCTTTATAACAACTAGCTGTCTTCTGCCAAGAATCGCATGTGTCGAATTACAGAGTCACTGTATCCGTATTTTACGATTTCCTATAGGTATTACCAGCGGGGTCTGTGGATGCCTTCTTAGCACCGGTGTTGATAATATAACTAAGCTAGTAACCCTGGAAATGTCTTCATCAGATACGGATATGAGTTCGTTGACAGAGTCAAAATCATTTTATAAATCACATCCTCTATTATATACTTCAGCAATCAATAGCAATGTCAATAGGTGTCAGATGTACTCGTATTGGCTAAGCTATCTCGGACGGTACTGTATGGAAGAATTGAGTTTATGTGCTTAGTAAGATTGCTACCATTTTTACACAGGAATCAACAAATATGTTTATCAGCAATGTGGAAGCGTCGTGTTGTCCATAAAGTTTGATTTAAGATGTGATCGGTGTCAGCGATTTGCAGGGCTTGCGCTGTCGTTAGAATCCAATATCCGAGGTCATTCTGGTAGTTCCATCAGTCACTGATCATTTATACCCAGGTATTCAATGTAGTAAGAATTTCCAACGGTACATCCATGCTCCCTTGAATACTGTGGTGATATGAACACATGAACCGGAATATCCTCTCCGCGTCACACGCTTCCGACGACACCGGCAAAGCTGTCCTACGGCAGACAAGGTTGAGCACCAAACAACTGATCGATCACGTCTGTCGTCTGCGCTCCTTTGCCGAGCAGACGAAGAAACATAGATTCTAAAGAGGTGGCTCCTTGAAAAAGATCGTAGATTGGCCGTCTTGTTGACAAAACAAACACATCCACATTGTGTTAATGAGATAGCGGCAACTTCACCTTGACTACTTCCAAAAACTTTTCTGGCGAGACAGACGCTAACATGTACCAGGTTTCTGTTCCGGAATGAGACAGGGCAATTTTTCAAGTATTTGATGCTCCTGGATCCTCTCCGGGCAATGGTATAGTAGTCTTATATGTTCTGTTAGATTTAACGTTTTATTAAAATTCTGACACCTCTCCGATTTGTAGTAACACCCAATGTTACAGCGCAAGAGTTGCGTCTATGTGTATACCCTGCGCCGCTCGTGGCCGTCCACCAGCGAGAAAAGAAACCCGTTGGAGTGCTATTCAATTCCTCAACAGCCAATAACGGCACGAGTATATCGATCCGTTTTGATGAGAACGAAGTCCTTGCGTTCCACTCAATAACAAGAGAAGTCCGTGAGATTATAGCAAGCGTATAGCCTCTGATCCTTGCAAACGAGACCCTACCCCTGGGGATCAAAACGCAGCTGGCGTTCCAGGAAAACGATTAATCAGACTTGGGAAGCGTGGGAGCCCGGTACCTGAAGTAATGCTTGTTGAATGGTAAGGGACGAGGTGAAACCAAGGCATTCCTTTCTGTTACGCCGTAAATTTTTTATCTGCCACCTCTCACCTGGCCCAGAAAGCACTAAGATTCGATTGACATGACTGTATTCCACCGTCTTCCACTTCGTTGGCGAATAACTTCAGCTTGTCATTTATACGTTTATAAAGTTTGTAGGTTCACTTGCACGTTCAGTTCCAACTTTCCTTCCTTTAATGTCGTTCCAATATTAGCTAAGTTGGTTGTAATTTTGATGCATCGTTCCTCATTTAAGTTCAGTAAGTTGCAGTTTTACGTTTCATGATTTGCCGTTAATGTAAGACATCGTGATGTTCCATACTAGCGACAGGCAACAACCAGACTAATTTGCCATGGAATATCCCTTGGAAGTCGATTGTACTTTTTGCAAATCACACTGTTCATTCACAAACTCCTGTCTCCTGTCATGAAAGATGAATTATCATGATATACGTTCAAGTCTTATTCCCAAAAGCTAGCACACCACATCAGAATCCATCTGACACCAATCATTACGTTGATCTTAGAAACTTATGAATGGTCCTTCAGAGTACTCCAGGCGTCACACTCCGCAACGAGCGGCACTTAGGACAGGCACACAACAGGTCCTTCAAAGTTATCAGGATCATCTGCGTGTGTTTTACACCAATTCGCAAATCACGGAATCGAGAAGAACTATTGTTTTGTACTTCTTGCTTTGAATCCACAAGTATGATAAGTATTCGGGCCACTTGATATCGGTAAGTATGAGTCCTCGTCGACGAACAAGTAAGATGTCGCACAATTTCGAGAGAATCCCTCTTCGCTGATCAACGTTTAAGTAGATCAGAGGAGCGACGATTCTTGTCTCGAGCGCGACTGACATTCATTGACTTTGGTCGATATCCGCTGGTCTTGCTCCAACTAGAGCAAAAACCGTTGTGCGATCTCCCAACAGCGCGACCGTAATGTGATTATGATACCGGCCGCTAACAGACCATTGGCTGGGGAATGCCGGCGTGTGGTACTATCCCTCCAGGTATACACACCTCATGGAACAGCGTTAGTTACTCATTTAATGAGGCTATCTTTTTCTGGAATAATACGTAACGGGTAAGTATCCACAATGTCATTTCAGGAAATGTGTGTCGGAAAATATCTTGACTGATCAGACAATATCGGTTGCTTTGTAGTGGGTCCCAAAATGTGCAGAAATCGGCACCGTAGTTTTCGCACATCGGCCTAAAAGGACATGGACGTTTACTTCTGAAGCCGAAAGTACGAGAGAAGTGTTTTTGCGACGAAACACAAGTCGAATAATGAGTACAGGTGAAGAGATGATATGTCTTCTTCTTAAGTAATGCTATTCGTTGAAGACACAAGAAGAACGAGGAATTTACGAGTGTGGTTTGACCCAGGTTAACACATACCTGTGTTGAAGGATTGGCCAATGCTTATACCTATGTCAGACTAATAACATCGTCCGAACAATGATTGATTAGGAAACCTGAAACTACGGGTTGATCACAGGCATCAAGACAATTCCTTTCTGATATTTAGTACCCCGATTTTTTTGCAATCTCATAACCACGCGAAGACGAAGACAAGACAGCAAAACTAAAGAAACTAAAGCAAATAAAGGAAATAAAGTCAACCATAGACTTCATAAACTAGAGGAACAAGACCAACAAAAGCGACTAAGGTCGATTGTAGGCCTCTAGACTTCATAAACAAGAGGAAGAAAAGCGATCAAATTCGGCTGTGCATAGACTTCATGCACCCATGTTAACAAGAGCAACAAAAGCGACTTAAGTTGACGGTATAGACTGTATAGACTTCATAAACTATATGAACAAGGGCACTTAAAGTCGACTGTATAGACTTCATAAACTAGAGCAACAAAGGCACGCAGCGTCGACCATAAACTTAATAAACTAGAGGGACAAAAGCGACTGAGGTCGAGACATCAAAAACTAGAGGAACTTAAGCGACTATTCAAAATCGACGGTAAGACTTCATAAACAAGAGAAACAAACTAAAGCGAATTAAGTCGACTGTGTAGACTTATCAACCTAACATGAGAGCTAAAGCTACGAGCAAACAGAGGACGAACGCAACACTGTCTGACTGACAAGCAATCAAAACGCGACATTAAGAGGTTTACATCCAAGTGATGCACAGAAATATCTTATAAGCACTCCTTTTATTCGTTCTTCGCCGAACTCATTTATATCGCACGAATCATCCAGATCGCTTAGTCAATCACCTAAAAAGGCAACATGAAGATCAATTTGTTGGCAAATTTAAGATCCCCTGCAGGCGATCACCTTCGCGCCGAATAGTCATTGACCCTCTCTGGGCGGGAATTTCGAGAAAAATCGTTTATTCCGCTATAGTCAGGAATGATAACAAAACTTATGCAGGGAGTTTGGAAATGTTTAGCCCCCCCCCCCCCCCCCCCCCCATGGATAATGGATAAAACGATAGTGTAGTGATAAAAAAGCCATTTATTCGGCCGTTACATGACAATAGTTACCGGAGATAAATAAAACGAACTAAATACCACATCCTGAATTTTTGATGAAGCAGTTTTGTCGGCCTAATTTAGTGTATCAGTTTATGGTTGGGATGAGCGCGATGATGAAATGGAGCAATTACATGTATATATAACATTGTCATCCTAAAAATGAAGGAAAAAAATCAGGTTATTCGGAAAAACGTGTTACCTGTGAAAAACCTGTCTTGTTACGCATTATATAAATTCCGGTTACCTGGTTTGACTTCCAAACTCAATTTGACTGACTGCATAATATCATGCAATTTCTAATTCAAATGAACAACTCTGAGCTATGTGAATTTGGCATATTGACACAAAATAGCTTTTTTAGAATGGCGCCTCACTAACGCCTTCCATAACATGTTTTCATTGAACATTACTTTCATCATACTGAAGTTCAGACAAACACTCGGGACTAACGGCAGAGCTTATGGTGCGAGGAGAGGCGCATAACAACTGATTCTGGTATTCGAGGATGTACGTTTCTATACCCTTTTTAGTTTAGGCCAATCACCCTTATGAAAGCTGTCTCATGGGGGTTAGATTTGCCGTTATAACCTTGTGATAAGGCAGCAGAACAGTGGGAATTGAGGTCTTGGTGAGCGCGGGTTAAAGAAAACCTTTTGACTGTACATTGGGCTCGGCCTGAATTCTTTTAACAGCGAGATATGGGGCAAAATAACGTAATAAAACGTTGGAAAAATTACCATCTTGCTGCATGGCTGTAATGACTGAAACGGCTGCAGTTGTCCACCGAGACTGCGCTCTGTTTAAAGCCCAGTGGACCTGGCCGGACCATGGGAGAATCAAAACCTCGAGAAGATATTGCGGAGAATAGAGGAAGGCCTGAAGTGTGACGCGTAGAAAAAAATTAAAGCTGTCGTCGAACCATTCGGACAAGGACAAAAACCATTATTTAATTGAAGTTGCTATTTCGATATACGATGTTTATATCAGGTGAACGAAACCGTGACCATTGCATACCACTTAATTTCATGATATCATTGCTGATGCATGGACTCAATTCGGATATTGATTAAATTAATTCTATTATCGCATCAATGTTGTAGTGTACAACGTATATTAATTTAGGCCGGTTATATTTGGCAAGCCGCTCGCCGAACAGGCATAAAAAAATTCTACCCCGTTTGGCGAGCCGAAGACTTTACAACACATAAGCCAATCGGAGAGCAGTGACGTCATATTATATAGTAAGATTCATCCTCCTTGCGTGTGACCGGAACTCTAGTTATAGATGACGTCGTTTCGTCCCTGCTCGAATTGGCCGCTATTGGCACCGAATCATGGCCTCGACGAGACCATTTCAGTGCTCCTAATCACGCGAAAGTTTGTGACCTGGTTAAGATGTGCATTATATATTTTCGTTGACATGGTTTAAGAGATGGGTTTTTTTTAAACCAAAGGTCAGTACGAATCTTTGGCCGCGGCAATTTTCAGTCCGATAATACACAGTCCGAGTGCCGAGTTCTTTACGTACCGTAAGAACTCCTCGTTACACACTTTCGGTATCGTGGCAAAATAAGTGGTCATAAGAAGACTAGCAAAGCATCTATATTTTGCATATGGGACAACTCTCGCGGTTCAATGCGGTCACAATTGCCCTATTTGAGTTGAACTTCCCCACAATCTGCTATTTGGGAATCTTCGGAAACAAAATATTCGAACAGACTCCCACTAGTTATTGAAGAAACAATGCCCAGAATGTCCCCGGAGTTTCTCGACAATTTAAGTATAACTAGATGTACTCCTTATTTTCAGTTTAACTCATATTAGATTTAGTTGAACTGAAAATATTTTAAGTTAAACGGATATTAGTTAATTGTGACCGCCGAGGAGCGTCATAGGTAGCTGTCCCTTCGAGTTCGGTTATCTGATAAATGCTTCAGAAAATATTCAATGGCTAGACGTGGCCGCTGTGGGGACGATTGCGTGAGCTGTCGCGTCCGCTCAACTCTCCTCCTCCAGTCTTCTTTAATCCACAGGTATATCAGTTCTACTTTTATGATATTGGCTTAGTGAAAACAATGCAATATAGCCCTAATTCTTATGGCTATAGCGTGTCTGCGAGCATTAACGTTGATGAGAAGGGTCCTACTGGCTTGGCGGGGAGTTCTATGGATATTCATGTTGAGCTAAATCAAATTATCGCAAATGGAGTTCTGAAGCCTGTTGGCATGACCGACAGTATTAGGGCAAATCACGACTAAAATGCTTTGGCATAAATACGTTTGGTGATTTTGTATCCTAGATGGATTTACCATCCTAATAAATCAATTAGATCTTTGAACCAAAGGGCTCAGCGAATAGATCAGAGTGCCGACCAGGCGAAAAAAAGTTTTCGCTAACTTATTAACGAACACAGATTTCTGAAGTAAAGTACTCTCTTAAAAATAAGCATAGTATTAATTTTGTGTTCTTAATGAGGCAGCACCACCATACACTTGTAATGCCTTTTCTCTAGTATGAGGCCGATAACGCACATACTCTAGTACATGTATGTACATGTACAATACCTCCATCAGACATAAGTATTTTTCTGATTGATAAATCATCACGTTATAGGTGTATAGAAATGGACCTAAAGCTCGACACTCAATGACCACACACATGATCAACTTGAAATTAACAGTGTGCACACTTTTTAGCCCTATCATCTTGACCACCAAAGTTTTGCATTTGATCAAAATTTACCCCAGCTACATGAGTGTAGACCATAAGGTTCAGGATGCAGCCCTATATGAGTCGTTTAAGTGCCCTTTGACATATTATTACCCAGCTATATTATAGGCCTGTACGTTCCGGTTCAAGCTCAACTGCCTCGGGAACGTCACATGCCGGGGCTGCATGTATTCAGCACTCATCGCGAGCATCCACATTTCGCCATCTCTGCCAACCAGATACGGTACCCATTTACTCCTGGGTGGAGAGAAGCAAGTAGGATTAAGTGCCTTGCTCAAGGACAGAAAGACGAAACAGCTAGCCTTCCGAGAGTCGACCCACGAACTCCTGATTATGACACTGCCGCTCTCCCCAAACAGTTGCCATCTATGAGCAGTAAACTAGGTCATCGCTAAACTAATGATATTCACTACCATCATCAAATGCGGGGAAATAGTAGGTTCCCATGATGGGCTCCCTGGTTGCCGCGGCAAGGTAATTTCATGTATGTACGGCGTTCGGGATGTAACTCATCTTTAGACGACTTCAGATCTGAAATTGTTGGGATTCACGTACTTAATCAAAGCGACAAATTCATTTTATTGCGCGTTGTCACCTCATCTGCTCCTCGGCAATAGAGTTATGGTTTTCCCTCGCATATTTATTTGTGGTTCAAGTACCATCTATAACGTCGAGGTATTGTGCCTCGGAGACAAGAGGGGGTACAATGTTTACCAGCTTATATTAGTCAACACTACGGATGCGATTCGTAGCAAAACGTCTATAAATGTGACACTCAATTTTGTGGCTTCGTGTTTCAGTCGACCCAGTTTGTCCGGCCCGTCAATTCCAATTAGTTACTGTCAAAGTAATTGTCCGCGTACTTTTTGGGATTTGTTTGAAGATGGGCTCTTCAATCATATTTTGGAATGCACCATTATCATATCTCCTGTAAAAATGTACTGTACCCAAGGGGTCAGTCTAAACTTTTTTAATATTGTGAAAAAAATGCATAGATCAAAGAGGGTGTCCTCAATGGACGGTTGTATATACTAAGGGCGGTTCCACTATATACTCGTAACGGGACTTTGTAAGCAAACCTCAAGCCAAAAAAAATTTAAAGGGTTAAAATTAGATTCCGAAGAAAAAGCATTTTTTTATTCGCTCAAATGCCAAAACAATGTGGATACTTACTTCTGAAGCCGACAATAAAATTGAATCGGGTAGTGAAATCGCGGTTATAGTGTCAATGTTGAACGACATGGTGTGATCTATTGTCCTCTTTGTTTGAAAACCGCGTTCATTAGCTTCACCTAATGGAAGCACTGTTTGCGTATCACACTTCCAAATTGACTAAAACAAAGAAACGATGGCATCAACAACCTTTCAAATTAGAATCCTCCCGGGGTAAAATAGTATCGTATCATTATAAAAATCAAGCGCCAACACAAATCATTCTGGTTATTATCATCCTATGTGACCCAATTTAATGTGCTATTAAAGTTGATATGTCAGGGTTTCCACAGATGAACTAGTAGCTGTTGGAAGGGTGGTCACAAGTTCAGAGAATGATGAGTGAAGGGTGGGGTTGGTTCAAAAAGTGAATACGATGAGTGGTCAATGTCAAATTGTTGTACGGCGGTGATAATGACCCTCTGTAAGTCATAGAAAGAACGGCCAAGTCCTTTTCTCATCCATCAATGGCGACTAACACAACCCAGCCTCCCCCTCCCCTAGTTGGATAAAAAGGAGTACTTTCTTTCACAAGATTCGTGGCCGTGTAAACCGTGCAACAGCCTTCGTGCTAATATTTACACGTGATTATTTTATCCTATAGATGTGCGTAAGATGTAGGTTTGTTTGTTATTATATCACCGAGCTATATAAATACGATATATCAAGAAAAATCTGTCGCAATATTGAATTATACGATTAGCTTGGAACTATTTGTACCCAATTACCCTTCCGCCAGCGTCACCTCGTCACAATCATGGCGCTTTTTCAACATGGCGACGGGCTGAACAACGAAAATCCCATATAAATATCATTAAAGCCGTGATGGCCTCGGCGGTTAGACGGTTGCACTATGGATTGGATGGTCACGGGTTCGAAACCCGGCGAAACTATTCATATAAAGCCTTGATGGCCTCGGCGGTTAGACGGTTGCACTATGGATTGGATGGTCACGGGTTCGAACCCCGGCGAAACTATTTTTTCGTGTTTTTTTGAAAAATTTCTTGTTATTAATCATTTTTGTACGTTTATCAGGCGCGGATCCAAGCGGGTGCACCAGACGCACGGCTCCTAATTGATGTAAACTTTTTTAAATTGACCACTTATGAAATTTTGGAACACACCTGTCCAGGATTTTTGATAAGAAATGCAGAGCACGCTCCCTCTTCTTCCAGTTCCTAGATTCGCCGGCACTCTCATACCATTATGAATATTATCACGAAGAAAACCCCTTCACCCGAACTTTTCAAGCTGAAGTACACACTGATTCCAGGTATTCGAGCACTCCAGAGAATGGTTTGACAAGTCGGCGCTAAATTCATTATTAGTGATGAGCATTTAGTTTGTAACTACATTGATGAGCAGGCGGACAGATTCAAATTACATATCATCTTTCTGGTCACCTAAATCCAACACCCAAATTGTCCCTTCAAATCACGTGCACGGAGCTATATAACTACGATTGCCTTGTGCATGCACACTTCCGACTCCAAAAGAATCGACTCGAATCTTAATTCAAATTCGCCATTGCTGACATCATTGGCGCCAAAGACTATTTCTTTTGACCTTGTTGACCTCGCTTCTAGAATAATTTTTGAGAAAGTCATTCAAACATTAAATCAACTACGAACATTATCTATTATATCACCGAGTTATATAAATACGATATATCAAGAAAAATCTGTCGCGATATTGAATTATACGATTAGTTGGAACTATTTGTACCCAATTACCCTTCCGCCAGCGTCACCTCGTCAAAATCATGGCGCCTTTTCAACATGGCGACGACCTGAACAACGAAAATCCCGTTCTATCATTAAAGACTTGTTGGCCTCGGCGGTTAGAAGGTTGCACTATGGATTGGATGGTCACGGGTTCGAATTCCGGCGAAACTATTTGTGCGTGTTTTTTGGAAAAATTTCTTGTTATTTTAAATACGTGTACATCAGAATCATGTCCGGTTGAGTAACGATTTTCTGAAAGTTACATGCTCGTGTTTGTAATGCAACTTTAGCAGGGCTTTAATTGAGTGTATTTCAAAAACGACCCGAAAGCCCTCTATAGGAGGATGGATTGCGGTAAGCTTTCTTTCCCCGATTAGACTGCATATTTCATTCTATATTCTCCACTGTTGACACAGATAATTGACCATAACAAGATGAAGCTATTAGCGGTAAAAGCTTGATTCGCAAATATTTACTGTTCGCTAACAAATTGAGTGATGGTGCCGGATAGACTTTTGATTGTAAAAGCGCTAAGTCGGGTAAATGTCACTTTCATTTGGCAATGTTAGGAGTCAAAGTCGGGAAAATAAATATATTTTTGAATAATTGAAACTACAGGCTTTCGCCAGTTATATGTTCTCCCAAAGCACTTGACCTTCACCTGAAAATGGCCCAGAACGTTCGGAATAAGGTTAACAGATAGACGACTTCTATCCAGAATGGTTATGGACAAAGAGACACTGTAGCCATATATCGGTATAGAAAAGTAGAAGAGGGGCCCTGTATTGTATCATTCTCAATTACAATCATATTAAAATAAGTGATGAGTGACAGGCTTCTTCTTTCTTCTTGATTTCCGCTTAAAACTTAGAACACTATCCGTTCAAAACAATAACGTCGTGTTAAAAATATTTACGTTTACTGTTTTGCCTCGAAATCGTTTCGCCAATGATGGCATGACCTGCATTATTCATATGTATAGATACAGTTTTTTTAGACCAAAAGTCGGCCTATTCCGTACTAATCTTAACTGGATTGTTGTCAACATTGTAAGACTTTTGCGTTGGATATTTTTGCAACGAAACGGAAAGAACAACAAACATTAAATGACCCGGAGCAGATCTCCGACTCCCCACAGCTGAAGGGTAACTAAACACCGCCTATGCTGACAAGAATGTGTGTGATGATTGTCACTGATCTTCTGTCACAGTACCGGCGAGACCACCGGCAGATTCTAAAAAGTCTCGATTTGTTTTTTCCTTGAAAGAAACATTTGTTTACACTTTATTTACATCTCAGCGAGAGAATCTCGTGCGCTACCCAAAACATTGCTTAGACGCCTCTTCGACTGTCAATCAAAAAATGCTTTGCTTTTGTCCATGCACTAACCCAGACGATAGGGTTTCACCGATTGCCTCTGAACATTCATTTCGAGCTAAAATATTATGCGTATGGTCGTTCGATGCATTTCAAAGATTTAAATTTGGACAGGCAATGAGTTGCAAGACACCATGTTGTCAGATGGTCATGACGTCATGTTTGGGATTGGCCTTTGTTTCGATTTTGTAGCATTACAATACCGGTCTTATATTGGTGAAACTAGAGTCTGTATTTAAACCGAGAACGTGCGTGACGCAATTACTGTAATTGAGAAATGGGGGATGCTGAAAATGTGACTCCCTAGGGACGTTGAAAATGATAGGTCTGCTTTATCATGTTTGATTTCAAGCAACTTGGGGACTCCTACTGTAATTGTGCATACCTGTTTAAGGTGTGTGATGTCAAGTCAAATAATATACATGTATAAGCCAATCATAGCCAATCAATACATCTAATCAATTTATCATTTCCTGTCATGTGTCATGTTCTGGTGTTTCACTCGTTCCGGCAAATATCATAAGCCGTGGGGATTTCGTTTTGTGTCGTTAATTGCACCATACTTATTCTTCATCTGCTCAATTAAACTTACGAATTTTTGGGATGAGAAGCACATTATGTTTTAGTCTTACACAAACATGACTTGTTTTCGTAGGCCTACTACGAGAACAATCAAGAGGCTAATATTTAATGAGGTCAAGCATTTGATATCGTGCTGCTGAGTGGAGGCCTAAAATAACGCACAATCACTTGAGCATAAAGAAACGATGCGAGCATAGATTGGGGGGGGGGGGTAGAACCACCTGCCAACAAAAATGTGCGCCCCGTAGAGTTTTGTTGTTTTTGAGATCGTCCAGTATGCTTATAGGCGGTTGAAAGTACCGAGTGTGACTGGCCGAGCCTCGAATCTACGACCTTCCAATCACAAGTCGGTCGCTCTTCCACAGTGGGTAAAGGTATTGGTTTGCCTTTGCAACACAATAGAAAGAAGGCCATCCTATTACAGTGTTGGAGGGGTACAATCGGATAAAAATAATGAATACGGGTCTTACGCCCTTCAAAATGAACTAATCTTTTGTATGTTTCTTTTGTGTCGTCATTTCCTCTCCAGGTAAGCACGTATCAAACCGGTACCTTTAGTCACCGTGTTCCCTGTGCCAACGCGTATTTTAATGGGGTACGCCGTTTGTATGTTACTGGTGGTCAAGGAAACTAGAATTGCAGTTTAAGGGTTTTCATTTTGCTAAAACACTCTACGGGATGCAAATTTATTTAGGCCTAAAAACTTTAAGAGGATACTTTCAATTGATGATACAGTGAAGCTTAGTAGCCCTATCACTCGCTGTCATTCGTTAGGAAAACATCACAATTTTCAAAGGTTGGTTTTTAGGTTCGCCCTGTACAAGTCAATGAGAAGACACGGATCATCATTTAAAAGAATTATAAATATTAAGGACACTAGTTTTGGTCCCAAATTGGGTGTTTCCCTTCAATCTGACCTCTCTATCAAGGATAGCATCTCTCAGTCCCGAGGGTGTCCTTAATAGAGAGGTTCTACTGTAAATCAAATCAGATGGATGTTTAAGACAGAAATGCAAATGAATTTTCTTACCTGAAATACGACCTCCTGTCACTGCCGCCTGAAACCTCGAAATGCTATCAGATTAAAAACACCACCAATGGATTGAAATAAATGGGACAGTGGGCTTTTTTAGTCGGATGATTGTCGGATTCGGGTCAGAGACACCTGCTGTTAACGTTTTCAGTGTCGATCTCTTTCAACAGTTCTGAACACTCTTAAATTGCATCGGTAAAATAATGGTAGTTTTTATTGCAACAATTGCGAAATTAGTAAAGATATTAGTAAAACCAACCATGAATTATAGTTTTAGCCGAAAAAAGTAGTAAAAGATACACTATTTCGATAGCTTAAACAAATAATTTCACAGTCGGTGTAATAGGAACTACCAGAATTGTAAAAAATAACAATTAAATATGTGGTTATTTTTATTATTTCATTTCGAGGGTATGCAACCAGCATTACAATGCTAAATTGTGACAAAAGGCTGTTGTGACACCAAGCGGGTTCGCCGGAGGCGTCGAGAACAATTTTCGAAGTGCTTCCCCGAGTCTTTCAAGTCTTTGTTTTGAAAGACTCTGTGCTTCCGAACTAAGAACCAGAAGCGTGTCAAGGGGCCCCGGGCCTGCTTTTGGTGAACCAAGATGGAAAACTTGAAACCAGAGTCTTTCAAAACAAGTAACAAGTTTATTTGATAGACTCTGGAAAAACTAACCGCATGTTCAAAATAAGGTGAAGTAGTACATGTACATGCATATATCACTTTTAAAATTCGTCGAAACCACTAGATTTCATGTACGAGTCGTTAGATTCATGCGGCATTGTTTGTCGGATGTGGAAACTCTCTTTCGGTATTCAATAGGCTGGATTCTCGAACAACCCATCCCCGATACACAGGGACGCAGGCATTGGCATGATTGTGGTTTTATGCAATTTCCGGGTAGAATTCAGCCACTTTTCGATGCTTTCAGTCAATGTGATCAAGCGCCATCTATATATTTCCCGTGCCAGTTCATGTGGCTGCTAAAAATATCCAATGGACAAAGGCGTTTTCATCTATCTAAGAATTGAAAGAAAGGAAACTGTCGAACAGATAATTGCATGTAGTTTACTACCGCTGGTGAAAAAGGAGAAAAAATTTGTCAAGGGATAATCGGCCTGGACCTTCAAGTCAAAGTAAGTATGCGATTATGGAGTTTGATACTTGGTTGTGCTCAGCCGGTAACATATTCGGCCCGCATGCGAGTGTCTGAGACTAAGTGAAAGCTCAATGGACTTCATACGGAAAGAATAAATCTGGAGTGCGAAGAGTACGATATAAACTTACCAACTAGAACTTGATGAAACTTGCTTCAATGTTTTACTCAATATACATTGTATCTATCCTATAAGACGAATTCAAAATCGAAGTTTGCGTTAAAGTTCTGGAGTGAGACTGATATAGTCTTGAACTTGCCCTCGCAAAGAAAAACGTGCTCGTTGACCCATGTTATATTCCAAACGGTACTTATAAGCATTAAAGATAAAATCACAATACATGTACTAATTTGGCCTTTATTGAGGTTTTAGAGCAATGTTTTGCAGAGGGTGGTTTTACATTTGTGCGTGAAGCATATGATTCTTGTAGATACATTACTTAAATATAATAGCTTTTAATTAGTTTTAATATAGCTCAACCTCTGTCATAAGGTTTATGCCTGTTTCGCCTATTCCTGTTTCGCCTACAAAATTCCTGTTTCGCCTATTCCTGATTCGCCTATTCCTGTTCCGCCTATTCCTGTTTCGCCTATTCCTTTTTCGCCTATTTCCTGTTTCGCCTACTTTCCAGTACCCCTACAATAAATCGACTCTCCCACGGGAAACCTGAGAAATTGAGCCATGTGTATCTGAATTGAACCATAATATTACCTATTTGCTCTATCAGTAACTGCATTAGCCCTGCACGTCTCTACGATACATTTCCAGTGTCTTTTGCCATCCCTTCCTTTTCTGTTCAATCGAAACTTGAATTCTCTGTAGATCAGACTTTCCCCTCCTCTTTTGGTCGGAGCAAATAGAGCTTCATCAGCCATCATGCAAAGTTGTTTTGAGTGTGAAAAGCCCCTGCATGACCTCTTTATTTATATGGAATGAAACCCTCGAGAAAATATTATTTTTCAATAGGAAGACATCACATCGTTGAACGCAATGAAATCAGGAATAAAAGAACAATGTAGCTATAGGTATTCTTTCTATTAAGAAGCCAGGTTACTGACTAAGACAAAAGAAAGAGAATCCACAATATAAAATGCTGGCCTAAGAAACTTTTCTCAAATCTAATGATAGGGTAAAACGTTCTTACTATTTTATATCTTGCCTTTTAAAATAAGCTTAAACATGAGCCTATGTAAGCTATGTATAATTTTCCAAAGTTATTCCGAATAATACTGAAATAATTGACATGTCGCTAAATCCATTATTTCAGACTTTATTCTTAATGATAGCCTTTAACACTATAAGGGACGGTTCATATTCCTACGTCTGTGTGGAGGTTAGCAATACATTTGAAGAGGCGAAACAGGAATAGGCGAAACAGGAATTAGGCGAAACAGGAATAGGCGAAACAGGAATTAGGCGAAACAGGAATAGGCGAAACAGGAATTAGGCGAAACAGGAATTAGGCGAAACAGGAATAGGCGAAACAGGAATAGGCGGAACAGGAACAGGCGAAACAGGAATACACCTGTCATACAGCATTGCTCCGCAGAGCCAACATCAAGAATGGCCCTGTGGTCGTCTTTGCTCTTATGTCGGTGCGTTTGATTTGAAACCAAGAGGAGATAAGAGCAAAGAAGACCACAGGGCCATTCTTGATGTTGGCTCTGTCGGTGCGTTTGATTTGAAACCAAGAGGAGATAAGAAAAAAAAGCTATGGTGAGCCATCTGCGTCACACCAACAGAACGAACGTGGTTGGCAAGGCCTATGCCTCCTTTACAAACCTATGCCACCAGATTGTCTTCGTCAGACCTGTGGGAATTATCATGTGATTTGCATCCCTTCCTCGAGACTAAACCCCCTGAAATGACCGCACCTGGAGCGGTCAATAAGACAGCACCTTTTCTTCCGCCTTCTCCATCACGGTTTCCTCTTGTTACTCATTTGACATATACCGTCTTGATACTAATAATCGACACCTATACTTCACAACATCTCCCAGACTGATGCACCATTTCAGCACAACGTAAGGATTGCTGTAGGCTAATTGACATACACCATGGCAGGAATGCGAATATACGAATTATTCATTCGGTAATCGGCCATAAAAAAGCCTTAAAAATCAGTTTTATTTCGAACAATATTTACTTTATCAATGTCCTGTAAGCGATACCAGAACTATAAAACATGAATGCAATTTTAATGGGCCACATCTGGGCCATGATCCCTTTCACGATGAATCTAATATTAAATCAGGGCATTTTGATTACATATTGCAAATGTAGGGCCATTTGGTGCCTGTTAGAACTCAGAATGAATTGGCAGCTTGGGTACATAAGTGTTAATGGGCTGTCTTTCAAGACAACATTTCGAGGGCAGAGTGAAAATGCTTTTATCATGATGAAGTGGGTGATCAAAAATCATAATAAAAAAGTTCCCACAAAAAGAGTTCCACGTTAACTGGATATACTGACCATAATAATTAGAATATCCCAAATCCAGTTATTTTAATTTCACCAACTGCCTGATAGGTGGCCAAATTTGCTCCGTTCATTACTGCCATCTTAGATATAATTCACGAACTAAAATAATTTCTTTCTTTCAGTTGACAAGATTTTCTAGTTACTAATGTCAATATACATATAAAGTACAGGAGAAACTTTTTTTGCGGGGACTTTTGTTTTGATAGAACTAAGCACCTTACTTAGCACGTTAATAACATTTTATTCTGCCACCGAAATGTTGTCACGAATGACCTATTTACCCCTTTGTGCCAAAGCTCGAAATTTTTTGGAGTTTGAGATCTGGCAGGCACCAAAGGCACCAAATCGAGCGAGAAGGCAAATTGTAAGACCTTTTTGCAAGGTGTTGGACGGGGTATACTTTTTAATTCAAGATTACCCCCTGGCATTTGCGAAAGAGCTATATCTCCATAAATTCAATACAGGACGCTACCCCCTCTCACAACCCTTTCTTGGCCCTTTTTGGAATTGGTCCGCGGCTTATTGAACTGTTTTCGTAATGTTTGAGCCGATTAGCTGATACCGCATTGGGGCAGAGGTAGCCCTAGGAGGATGTGGATTAAGGGTAATACTAAATAGTTGTACGTAAAGAATAGGCTACTTATCCAGAAAGGGTTGTTTTTAAGCATTAAATTAGGAATTTGGTATGTCGTCGGGCCTGTTACATAAAACGCTATAAAGGACAATTCCCTAGGCCCGTTAGTGCGTTTACAGCTACGAACGGTTTCTCCCTGCCAACCAATGAACACATTTTTGTATTTACTCCAGTTTTGGGTTACGTATAAGCCAAGGACTTAAATTGGTATATTGAAAGCATTAAGGTAGCGTTACCACAAAAAGTGTGCATATACCTCCATTGAGAGTTGGCCAAGTTGATTTCGAACGGACAATTTTTTCTACTGCGATGCCTTTCAATTAGTGATATTGGAGTTACCGTGAGACGAATCTATATTTCTGTAAGTATGTGTTGAAGTTGTATCTATATTGCATAGAGACCATTATCAACTATATTGACTGACATCGTTTTTCCAACAAACTGCCACTGACTGATCTATTTGTCCAGTCTTCTGTTTCTTAGTTCTTCTTCTTCTTCTTCGACGCGATAATTCTCTAGACAGTCACTCCCAATCTGAATTCTTTTTGCTTTCTAATGTTTTTCCGAATTTCACCATTTTATTCTTACTTGTTTTATTCCGGGTCGTCGCAAAACCTTCCGAATTTCACGAGGTATGATATTGTGTGCTTTGCTTGAAAAACTATACATCTTTCTGAAGAAGAGGGTCAGTAATACCGTGATAGATTAGAAATCTTACATCAGAGTTGATGGTCCAATCGATACTTCGGTTATAATTTATAGCAATAAAATAAAGGATCAATGAAACCAGCGGGGAAAAGTTTGCGGTACATGCGTACCTGTATTTGTAATTGAAGGCTATAATATTGCAATGATGATGCCTTGGGTGGCGGTTCCCCTGCTTTAAGAAATTTAGGTGAATTCTTCTTGCAATTCTCTTGAAGTTTTTCACGGATTAATTGGGGTACGAGTACCATAGCAGAGAGCTGGAGTTGGTTATTTGTCCAACATTCTTAAAATTAATTCGTGAAAATAACTATTTTATAGTGGGTATTTTTACTATTCTGGTAATCCTGTTGCACTGACTGGAAATTAGTTGTTTTAAGTATCGAAATTAGTAATTATTAATCATTTTAATGGTTTTCTTTTACTGAATTTTTACCCAGAACAACTACATGTAATTGTTTAGTTTCACTAATATATAACTTCACAGTTGGTGCAATATGTAACTACTATAGACTAGTTGTTTTTTACCAATTAAATTTAAGAGTGCATGTCAATTAACTTTGTAGAAAAATTGTCATGGCAGCTTGCTGGTTCTCATACATACTGTAATTATGCCGTCATCATCGGCAATTTGTTGTTGTTAGAGCTACAGTTATACTGGCACCCCGAACAGACAGAAGTATTCAAAATTGGTACTCATTTATCAACAGGGATATAAAATCAACACTATGCACCATCAACAGGCTGTGAAAATTTGAGATTCTGAAAAATATCTAAGGGATTTTCAATGTCGCTGAAAAATCTCTACGTCCTCCATTTGTGTTGGCCGAAAAGCTTGATTTTTTCAAAAACCTTTATTTTTAAAAGTTTAAAGTTATGTTTTGTGGGGTTTCTCCTGGCCAAGAGATAATATAGAATTATGACAGCATGGAGGAAATGTATAAAAAGGCATTTTCTAATTCCATACCGTACCCACTGTGATTTCATACCTGCACGTATGATATGATAAAAATCCTATACACGATCAATTGTATGGTCGGAATTATAGTATTATGAACACAGCAATAACGAAAGAAGAACTTGTTCGGACACGCGCCAATTTTGCCATCAATGGTATCATGCAGATCAATATGTAAAGAATATTAATACAATATTTAACAAAACTGCGTCTAAACTATAAACATATTATTTCTGAGACCATATATAGGCGACAAGAGAATTTGACATCAACGATACTTCTGATCAGAGTCTTTGAAATAAATTATTGAAATTATTATAAATTTTATTTGAAAGACTCTCTTCTGATGAAATACGCGACCTAATGCACCGGAGAGACCTTTTTAGCAGAAACGAATTGAGTGACTCGATGAACTATTAATGTACTGTCTGAACTACTTCAATGAAGTGCCACTGAATATTATGTAACTTCGTCGTTGCGTCCTTAGCCATCGTCATAACGTCATGGTGCCACTTGTTGGCTTACTGGACTTTGCGCAACGAAACGAAACGAGCGAAATGGGGGAGCGACCATTATGTTTTACCCCGGTACATCAAGTTCGATACATGGTGTCAGTCACCAGTGAGTGATGACCCACATCCACCCAGGCAGCTGAGACACATGTCTTGTTGGACATGCCTACCGATTTTTACTAAATAAAAGCATAACTTCACTTCACACTTTTCGGGGTTGAAAATGTACTCACGTAAATCACCAAAATTACATGCCGAATTCGCACATGACCTGTTATTTCTCAAAGCTTGGAAGCTCAAATGTCTGAATGTAATGTATGCGCGTAATGTATACTCTCAGCAAGCGAATAGTTTTGATCGTCGGTTTTTGATACGAATCATTTCCTGTATGGCCGTTACAAGCCGTTGTCTGAATATGATGTGAACCTGTTTACCGTTCAATGCTGCTCCCTGTGACGCTGTACCCGCAAATGTTCAATGAACAAAATGCTGATAATGACTTACACGGCTTGTTCGCATCGTAAACATAGTGGTACCCGGGTCAACTGTCTTTGCGTTTGGCCTGATTTTACAACGATTACTCCCCATGTAACCACGATCTAGGATGGACAGGCCGTGTATTATGAATAGGAAAAGTCACCTAGGGACCGTTGCGTAGAATACTTTTTTGGCGAAATATTGCGCAAAGTCCAGTAAGCCCCACTTGTTTGCCGATCTATTGTCGTTGTGCCTATATCCACCCTTCACCGCCGATAAACTCCCCCCTTGTCGGCCGTCAGAATCGGTAGTCTCCCTGCATTCCCTTCCTTTCCCACGCGTCCATGTCGCATTAACATTACAGTCACTCGTGGTTGTCGCACGTACTGAAAGCCATCATAATGGAAGACCAGGTGTTCAATGAGATGGTTCCAGGTATGCTGACCTGACCCAAATGCACTGTGCATGTTGTATAGAAGAAAGGTAACCTGATCCCGAGGTTGGCACTATTAATTCAGGCCGTCATTCAATTACTTTGCGTCGAGCAATTTCATTGGCCACCCGTTTATGTATGTGCGTCTGACAGATTTCCCGCCCTATTGTGTCGGCGGTGAAAGGAGACTTTAGGATTGACATTCCCTGCCGGTAAGTCGGCGGCCACTTGCGACGTCGTGTAACAAGAAAATGTCTATCTGTATCTATGAGGTCGTATCGTATTAACGAAAGCACCTTTCATCGTAGGCTTTGAACTTATTGGTGAATATGTTTCTTGGATTTTTAACCTTAATCTGGTTTTTTTGTTAGACAAGTGACGTTATGCAAGACATGCATTACTTGAAGCATTATTGTACATAATATGGATTGCACCGTGCACCGTGCACCTTTTCACTTTTGTTTTTATCCACTTCTTGTTCTCGCTCACAAGATTGCACGTTATGTACGAATAAAAAAAGTATCATTATTATCAAGAACTGAACTATATTGAGTGAGCCCCTTAAAAATAGTTAGGAAAAGAATAATAGGGCACCAATCCCTAAAAACAACACCCATGGACTAGTGAAGGTACATACTTTGTATAACATATAAACGAAACATAAACTCGCTGACTACCTGTTAGCACCAGTAATTTAAGCCAGAAAGAATACAAAAATGCCGCTTGGTGAATCATGGTGAAACGAGCTAATACACAGAGTTGAAATTCCGGGGAGAAAAAGACCACTTGCGCAAGCCTACCAATTTTTCTTGATAGACCTATTTGAAAAATGAGTGTAGAGGGACCTGATTCGGGAAGGGGGGCTTGCTGTTGCACATTTGCAACACTGGGCTTGACGGTTAACAAAACGGCGCCTCCTCCTTCTCCATCGCTGTTCCCTCTTGTTACTCATTTAATATGTAATATGTAATATACTTCACAGCATCTCCTAGTCCTAGACTAATGCACCAAATCCAATGCAGTTTTCAGCACACTACAAGCTAATTATCATAAACCGTGGCAGAAATGAGAATGCAAGATTAACTTATTATGCCACTATCGGCCATTAAAAAACATTCAAAATCTGGTGTTTTTTTTCAACAAAATTTACTTCGCAATGATAATCTCCCTAATAATGTTTTGATGTGCTCTGAGGGTGTTGTAAAATAATGCTACCTGTAGATCACCCATGACCGCAATGATACCCCATCCACAGAATTTCCAAAAAGAAGGGACATATTATTATAGTGGTCTGGTAGTTTAACAGCAAGTAAACCAGATCGGGGGTCCTCAAGTGTCGAAAAATGTGAATACTTATTGCACAATAACTAATGAAGGTAATGAGATCAAAGCAGAAACAAAAGGTAATAATTCCTGCTTCATGTGGCCGCGCAATTTCGAAAATTGTTGATTGCCAATGAGACTTGGTTGTATAAGATACCCACATTTCATTGCAGGCGAGATGGGAAGCAGTCCCTCCAAAGACGACCCGCCCAAAAAAAAGGATGATCCAGCAAAGCAGTCATCGAATAAACCTCGAACACCACCACAAGAGGATGGAGCAAATGTTTCCCCTGCATCTCGACCGCAGACGAGAGGGGACAGTCGTGCAGCCCAACCACAGACGGCAAACAAGAACCCAAGTCGACCACAGACGAGAGGGGACGGTAGTGCAGCCCAACCGCAGACGGAAAACAAGAATCCAAGTCGACCTCAGTCGAGCCGCCCGCAAACGAGGGGAGGTGACGTCAGCCGCCCGCAGACCCAACCTCGAACAGATAATAAGCCTCGGACGCCGCAGGTTCGTGTTGAAGGCAAGATCGTGACTCCATCACAGAGTAAGCCAGCTTCACGCCAAAGCACTCGACCGGCGTCCGGTAGAAAGTTGGAAAGCAGTGCGACACATCGGTCAGGTACGGAACGACCGGCGTCAATGGCGGAGCGACGACCGATAGTATCATCTGTAGAGCCGAGAGAACAACCCACGAATGATGGGCCAGCTGAGTACACCGGCCCGAATAGACTGCGCCCGACCACACAAGAGAGTAAAGGTGGCGATTCTATCATCCAGGTACAGGCGATCAACGAGGTGGCCGAGGATGACAGCTGGGCCGGGAGTGAGGAAAGCGGGTATAGGTCCACTGGATTATCTCAGCCATCACCAATGCCGAGTGGAGATATTTTAGACTGCACCCCTCCGCAGAATCCACAGTCGCTTGAGATGGATGACGTACTATCCAACTTCAAGCGGACGTTATATGACGAGGATTACTCGGCCTTGGAGATCATGGACGCCAATGCGTTATCGGTGAGTCTTTCGTCCAGACCTAGATTCGCACCCATTATACGACAGAGCTGTGAAGTCATCAATTCCTGTTCATGTTTTTATCTACGAAAACTTGTCCAATTCCTTGTGGGTCTCTAATTTACGAGGGTCGTGCGTGTAAATATATGTGCTTGATCATGACCGGCTCTAGGAAAATTCGTCCCCGGAAAACTCGTCCCCGGAAAATTCTTCCCCTAGGAAAATTCGTCCCTGGAAAATTCGTCCCCGAGGAAAATTCGTCCCTGGAAAATTCGTCCCCGAGGAAAATTCGTCCCCAGATAATTCGTCCCCGCGGATAATTCGTCCCTGGAAAATTCGTCCCTGAGGAAAATTCGTCCCCGGAATATACGTCCCCGAGGATACATGTAATTCGTCCCCGGAAAATTTAACAAAAGTTGAAAGTTTCTGACATTACTTTCTAGTAATAACTACTACCTACTCCTTTCGACTTTTCTCATTCAGTGTTATATCTCTATTTACTACCCTACTAGCTAGTTACCTACTCCACTTTTTTCATAGTAGGTAGAGGTAGGCAGGCGAAATATTTTTTTTTCTTCAAATAAGTATTTTTACTGGTCAGAATGAAAGAAAAGCTCTAAATTCTTCGATAAAATATTTTGCCTGCCTACCTCTACCTACTATAAAAATAGTGGGGTAGGTAACTAGCTAGTAGGGTAGTAAAGAGAGATGTTACACTAAATGAGAAAAATCGAAAGTAGTAGTTATTACTACAGTCCATTCGACAAGACTTAAGGGTCTTAGAAAGTAAAGTCAGAAACTTTCAACTTTGTAAAATTTTTCTGGGGACGAATTATTCTCGGCGACAAATTTTCCTAGGGGACGAATTATCCTCGGGGATGAATTATCCGGGGACGAATTTTCCTTGGGGACGAATTATCCGGGGACGAATTATCCTCGGGGACGAATTATCCGGGGACGAATTATCCGAGGACGAATTTTCCTAGGGGACGAATTTTCCTTGGGGACGAATTTGCGGGGACGAATTTTCCGGGGACGAATTATCCGGGGACGAATTTTCCTGTAACCATCATGACCATCGGAACACAAGCAGCGTAACAATCACGAGAGGAGATAACGTTTTATCATTAGATACATTATTGTTTATCCAATTTTCAGACACCGGGACACATGAAGGACAACCTAAAGTCTCTCGCCCTTCATCTCGTGCAAGGTTTGACGGATGAGTTATCTAAAATCCGTGTCCTGGCACGGTGGATCTGTCATAACGTCGGTGTCGATGTTGTCTACCTGAACAGTCGGCGAGCCCCCGATACATCGCCCGAGGTGGTCGTGGAGAGAGGAGAAGCCGATGGCCTGGGCTACAGCCTACTCTTCAAGAAACTCTGCGGGTAGGTTTAGTGTCTGGTGATGAAATATTATTCAGGAATCTATCGTTTTTTACTCGCAAGTCGATTAGACTAAGTGGAGGAGTGACGGGAGTTAGAGTTCGACCAGAGAGGCAGGTCCATGCATATGGGAGTTCCGGTGCAAGCATAGAGTCAGATGTAGAGTAAGCAAAAGTCAGTACTCTGGAAAGGCATTCTTTACCTATGTGCGGGTTTGAAATTAAAATTGAAAGTAAATTTTGTCTCCTGGAGAACTTCAGCCTCATGTTGTATTGTTTGATTGATGACCGATTGCAGTCCTTGGCTTTGACAAAACACGTCAGAATTACATGTAGAATAAACTCACTTCGATCACCTCTGCAGACATTTTGATCGAAAGGTACTTGGAAACATACTATTACCATCTTTCAGTTATGCCTTTATCGAGTGTGAAATGCTAAAAGGAATTGCCAAGAACCATGCCTACTATCCGGGCAGGCCCTTCGAGCCTCAAGATCTGAATGATCCATGTACCCATGCGTGGAACCGGGTGCGCATTGGAGAAGACTGGTTTCCGATGGATTTGTTCATGGCTGCTGGAAACATCGGTATGTTAGTCTCCGTATCAATCTCTTGAACGATTCATCTGAGAGTATATCTAAGAAGATCAGAGGAAAAATGTTGCCCCCTCATGAACGTGTGGCTGTATCATCCTTGAGCAATGAATAAAATCGCGCAAATGTCCATCATGCGCAAATGTGCCGATGCCATGAACATTACAAGGTAGCTACAGTTGTGCCATGTTTCAGATTGTAAACTACAAACCGGATATATTACAGCGACAGAAATTACTATGTGATGATAGTAAGATCAGCCTCTTACACTTTAGTTGTTTTTTTCAGGTGAGAAAAATGAACACTTTACATTCGTGAGACACTGGAATGAGCACTGGTTTCTATGCGAAGCAGAGGTATTCGTCTACACCCACCTTCCAATCAATATTGACGGGGAAGTAGACAGAAAGACACAATGCCTCGACTCGCCCATGTTAGATATTGCTGAATGGGCACGAACAGTTGCCAAGACGCCCACCTCGTGTGCCTACCGAATCGAGCCGATCAGTCATCTTGACAGCATCATCTCTACCACAAGCAACAAGGTCAAAATTCACCTTCGGTTTATGCTGCCATTGTACTTCACGTGTGAACTCCGAGATTTGGACAATCAGCAATATTTCAACGACTACGTAGCGATTTCGCCTGTTGACAATATCGTGTCTTTCTACATTCGTCTACCAACCAATGGACCGTTTTTACTCAAGATCTTTGCCAAGGTTGTCTATCCTGGCCAGGCGATGAACAAGGAAAGGGAGATGATGTTCTCGTACGTGATCAATGGGAAAAGCTCAAAGGCCTATGAACCATTCCCAAAAGGTGTCGCAATTTGGGGAATTACCAAGCAATTTATTGACGCGGGATTCAAAGTCCAGGGATACACCAACACACGAGTCGTAGCTGTTGATGGTAAATTTAAGGTAGAAGTCACGACACCAACAACAGGACACTTCCCTATCGAATTCTCTTTCACGTATGGTAAGCATCCCACCAAAAATCTTTGGAACTGTGTCTACGCTGAGAGAGTTGATGAACGGATCATCTTCCATCTTGTCTGCCTCAAGGTCGGGGAATACCGGCTCTGTATCAAGGTCAAGTACGACAGCGGGGAGGAGTTCACGGAGGGCTTCAACTACTTAGTCGTCTGTGAGTCTAAGCCTGCTCACTTGAATGAGACCTACCCAGTTCATCGAGACGTATGGGGCCCAACCCGTCAATTCTACCGCCAAGCCCTGGCTTGCACGGACCATGCAAGCAGCACTATCAAAACCAAGGGAGGCACTTGTACTTTGAACGTTGCTGGGGCGGTAAGGGTTGACCTTCATCACGTCATTGCAGAGGAGGATGACGAGCATGAATTAGCAGAATGGGAGAGATGCGTCTATGCGAATGGCCACAGCGACAATCATGTCATGTACGTGATTAGGCTACCGAAACCAGGGCGCTTCAAACTGAAACTTATCACTAAAAGCACCGATCAGTTGGCTAAGGAACCAGTAAATACTGTCATGGCGACCTATCTAATAGAATCTGACACTGAATACAAAGGAACGTTCTTCTATAAAATTGACAAGATCTACGGCCCGACTCCAAAATTCAAGCAACTCGGACTTAGCATTGTAGATATTCCAGCATCTTTGATTTTCTTAGAAAACGGGATAGGGAAGTTAAAATGCATTGCAGGCAAGCCGGTGAATGTCTACTACAGACTCCAGCATGATGATATACCCACGAGTGACCTGAAGCGATTCATGGTCGGCGAAAGCCGCGGCACAAACATCATATTCCATATTGCCTTAGGAAAAGAAGCGGAGTACTTGCTGCAGATTCTCGCCTGCAAACCTGAGGCTGAACCAACGGAAGATGATGTAGTTGCAAACTATGTATTGGTGTGTGAGAAGGTTGCGAGTGATATTGAGAGATACGAACCGTTCCATAACCTCTACGGGCCAACACCGCTGTACGCTAAGAGTGGCATCAAACGCCTGGATGGTAAGATCGCAGTCATCGAAGCTGAAAATGGATACACAGAGCTACGATTCAAGACATTCGATGCCCTCGAAATAACACATGCCCTTACAAAGGAAGGCGTGTTGAAGAACATGTATTGCTATGCTGAGCGATATGAAGATGAGATCAGGTATTACTTCAGGCTTGTTGAAACTGGATTCTACCGATTTACAGCGAAGGTTGAAAGTGGTGCCCTACTGAACTATCTCATCCACACAAAGAGCCCTTCGACTGAGACTGAAATCTATTTCAATTACCCTAGGGTCTGGGGGATGATTCTTCATGCGGCTAACTACGGTATGCACACTGACTACAAAAGTTCTACACTCCGGCCGAAAGATGGTGAAGTTGCCTTGAGATTCAAGGTCGATTTCGGCATCATTCCTATATTTAAACTTCATTGCCACGATATGAACACAGACATCATGCAGAAGCACATGTTTAGGGAGACAGCTCCTGGAGAAATCATGCTCCGTCTGTCACTCCCTAAGGTTGGCATCTACTTCCTCCAAGTCTATGTGAGAGAAACCGGGGTATCCCGATACACTCCCGGAGCTGACGGACGGGAGTCCGACGATCACAAGCTCATTGGTATCTTCCTAGTAGATTGTCAATCCCCAACATCAGAGCCGTGGAACTTCCCAACCTGGAGTAACATTTATGACGGCTGCCAAATCGTGAGTCCAAAGTCGGAGAGACTGGACGCCCACATGGCCCACACGTTTCAGCTACGCGTTCCAGAAGCAAATGAGGTCAAGGTTTGGGACCCCGACTCCGATTGGAAGGTCATATTCGCTAATTCGGAGGCTAACTTATGGAATGTGACTACAAATGTTGGTGACCCGAAGATACTTTGGGTGTCCGCGCAGTACAGAGCTGACAGTCATCTTGCGCAGAAAGGCCACACCAGGGACTTGCTACGTTACAAGGTACATTACGATGGACCATTGGGTATGCGAGATGGAGCAGATAAGTACGGTTTGGTCTTGGTGAACACTTCGCCAGATGCCATCATCCACGCTGAAGAAGGAAGATGTGAGTTAGTCATCCGCATGACCAAACCAGTCATACTTACCCATCGACTTCTGAAAGAGGGCATCGGCGCTGGCGAACTAAGGACTTTCGTTGCAGCAGAAAAGAAGGGCAATTTATGCATCATCAACCTGAGACTCGGAAGGCTGGGCTACTACCGCTTGAAGCTCTCGGCACGCTTCCCTGACTCACCGATCCCAGAGGACATAGCATATTTTGTCATTGAGAACGACCTTGCTGTTGACACTTTCCTCCCATACGAACCGTACCCAGGATTGTACGGACCGACGACTGAATTCGACAGATACAATCTGCAGCGAGTCGAGGACGACTCTAACACCATTACAGCTAAAGACGGACAGTGTAGGATTCGCCTTGTCAACCCAATGGATATCGCAATTACACACCACGTTTTCTATGAAAGCAGGGTGGAGAATGCTTGCGTGTACGCTGAGAGTATCACCGTTGGATTTGAGGTGGTCTACTGGATTGCGTGTCCGCATGCTGGCTACTACAGACTCCGAGGCACGAAAGACCAAGAGGAACTTTTCAACTACTTAATCTATGCAGACGAGGGCATGGACACAGCCGGATACCCGCTGTACCAGGAAATATGGGGTCTCAACCTTGGGGCCAAGGACATGGGCATAAGATTGAACCACCCAAGCTCCACGGTTGTCACGAAGGGTGGAGAAGGAGACTTTGAGATGGTCCTCGACGATGACACACATGTCCTTCGGTACATTTTGGATGGACCTGATGTCCTGGATGGTGGAACAGAGTTCTTGTTTGAGGAGCGGAATGCGTTCAAGCGAGTCGTTAGAGTCGCTGTGCCAAGACAGGGAATATTTCAGCTCAAAATCTACAACCAGAGATCAACAGATGAGGAATCATTTGCGCCACTGGGCGCCATGTTGGTGACAGCAGAGGAGCCGCCCGAAAAGCCGATCACATTTCCAATCTGGAACAACTTTTACAACGCCTGCGAGTTGATAAGCCCAAAACAGGCTCGCATCCGTCCGTTCACCGTTGCCTTTTTCAAGCTCCACGTACCTGGGGCTTCAGCTGTTTCCATCGCTAGTGACAACGGATCTAACTGGAGGTTGAACTTGGAGCTTGCTGGCGCCGGTGTCTTCCAGGGCCAGGCGAATGTTGGTGAACCTAAAACCATCACAGCCACAGCATTCTTCCCTGAGAAGAATAACGCATTCGCGAAGGATGGGAGGAGAGATTTGCTAAAGTATCCAATACAGTATGACGACACGCCAGCAACCACATATGAATTTGATGCTTTAGGTTTATCGCTTGTTTTAGAGAGAAGACTGAAGACAAACGTCTTGCACACGATCAATGGAAAAGTTAGCATTCACATCAGAATGGATCATGACGTCAGATTGTATCATCACTTGACACAAGATGGAGCCGAAGGTAAACCGTTGAAGACGTCTGTGATTGGTGAACGGATAGGTGACATGGTAACATATCATATATCGTTACCGACAACAGGGAGGTATCACTTCCAGTTATCTGGGATGGAAATGAACGAGGATTTGCCACAGGATCTTGTCAACTTCCAGGTGGTGTGCGAAGAGCCACAGGACCCCTTTATACCATATGAACCGTACTTAGATCTCTATGGAAATACGGCTGCCTACGTCAGCAGTGGCCTCCAGCGACAAGATGAGGAAGGTAACCTTATGATCGTGGACAGTGCCTGTGAACTCACCTTCAAAATGAAGAAGAAACTTGCTCTGACGCATGGATGTTATTATCAAGAAAATCATGCGTTAGTTTGCGTATACGCTGAGAACTTAGAGCCGGACACTGTCGTCTACCATTTCAATTTCCCGAAGGAGGGATACTACAGATTTACCGTTACGAACGGGGATGTCAGGTTATTCAGTTACATGCTCCGATGTGACACAGCGCATATGAACTTTGTACCCTACCCGGAGGTTGACACCATTTGGGGATTGAACAGCATGGCTAAGGCATTGTTGGTCAAGACGCAGCAAAAGAGCTCGACGCTTACTAGCAAAAATGGCCGCGGTGAAGTTGCTTTCCAATATCCACAGAAGACGAAAGTCTGGTTCTCCTTAGAAGGGAAAAACCTAAGGCCAACAGAGGCTCTGCATCAGGTGAAGGTCGAAACTAAACTAGGGGAGAAGCGAGTTAAGCTGTCCTTCCCAAAGATTGGCCGCTACAAGTTGATGGCTTACGGCATGGAACGTGCAAAGCAGGAAGGGAAAAAAGGACGCAGGGAAACCCAGGCCGCTCTGAGCGATGTTTCCAAAGATGGCGTAGTCGTTGGTGTTTTTCTCATTGACTGTTACGAGGCTACGACAGACGAGACCTTCAAAGAACTCATCAAGGTAAGGATGTATGTTAAAGTCGAGAGATTGAGAGCGGAGCGTGTAAGATATCAACTATTGACGTAATCACAATTTACTCAATGGTGTGGTGTAAGATGGTCAACCATCGCCACATCTCTTAATTTACTTGAATCACAAATTTGTTCGACATCGTTATCAGGATGTCGAACTATGGGAAAGGCGTTGACGTTGGCGTTGAGGGTTGACCATAGGTACCACCATTTTGGCTTAAACTTGAAATCCTAAAGCAATTAGGACTGTTTCAAAACAATGTGCCAATTGGAAGGGTGGGAGTCAGTTCTTTGTTTTCCAGAGAACAGACTCCCACCCTTGAAATTGGCATTCACGTCATTTTCAAGAGGGGTTATAGGCAGGAAGAGAGGGGCTAATTTGGCCATCTTCAAGTGACTGGTATACACAGTAAGGGCCCTTGGTCAGACTTAGCACCAAATATATCCCTCGTACAAGCGCGAATCATTTCGACCTGCTGTGAGATGTGAGACACCCATATTGGCGGCTTTGTGTAACTTTATCTTGCCTGCCTAGCTGCTGCCTATATATTGTCCCTTTAAAGGAGTTCTAACTGCTTCAGGTTCTAGCCAAAATGGCGGTGCCTTTGGTCAACCCTTAAGGGCTTCGCGAAAACGACCATCTTGCACCTGCATCAGCAGTATATACCAGTCAGTGTCTCCGTTCCATGTTTTTACCGTCACGTCTATGGTCTTCAAGATCCTATATCCTGTAATGACATGAGTGCTAAGCGATCAGCAGTCAAACAAATTGACCAGCCCTTAATATCTAAGGGCGTGCTCTAGAGTATTTCTCCGAGGGCATGTTAAACAAAGTATCTTGATTACGCAATCATTTTCCATCCTGACTCTCATTCGTTCGCGTCGGCTTATTATAAACCGCGAGATGCAAACCTCGGTGAGAGTACCATGCGCCACAGGATGTATTGCAAAGAAACCTGAAAAGGCGAACATTCATGAGACCGAGGCTGTAGTAGGGAGCTACCCTTGTTTTGATTGGCACATTGAAATAGACTCCGCTGGTCGATATAGCCTTGTTTCGATGGTCAGACCATCCCGCGCTATTTTTAGGGATGACCAGACGTTCACCAAGTGCGTGCCCTGTGTTATCGGTCAATCATGTTAGTTTATGGTGACTTGTCCCGTCAGGCGTAATGGGAAAATAATCTTGATACATGCAGCATCCTGAACCTCGTGGTATTATACTTACAGTATATCTTGATAAGTCGCAAAAACCTTTGTGGTCAAGATGAACATGCAGTTGCATGTAGCCTTTGTATTGTCTTCGGCCCTACTATCAAGTTGAATGGAGAAGTGGACAGCAGCATCAGAAATGGTGATTGTCATTGTCCAGGGAAGTAGAAAATCTTGTGGCAGAAAATGATAATTACACATCACGCGATTTCTCATCTTGCGGTTTATAATAAGCCGTTTGCGTCACCACTATCGAGCTGATTTAGCGATCTCAAAACATTGAGGGTCAAGATGATCATTTTCGGGTAGGGTATGGATGTGACATAAGATCGAACTCGGGATTGCGGTAACATTTAGTTATCTATAGGAGCTGATGTATAATCAAATTGTAGAAATATCGAGAGTGGTGCCAGGAGTAATTTCTAACGCCGCGAACTTTCCCAATTTGCCATTCGCCACCCACAGGGCAACGATTTGTCTGCACCCAATATTAGTTTTCATTGTTGTCCGCAGAGTGCAGTAAAGTACTTCCGGGTTTATCATTTTGCAGTTTTTCGCTTTGTTTCCATCATTATAAACCACAAGACAAGATTAACCTTGACATCTAACGATGGTAAACAACAGATATAATGTCTATGCTACTTTCTAGCCAGCTGTCACTGTGTACATCTATGACTAACTCCACAAAAACTGGAAACTGAAGATTGTCACCCACCCAGTTCTAAAAGATAGTAGAGAGGTTTCGATTTTTACTTCAGCGTATACGGTTGCGCTTACGTGGCCCCTAAACTCTAGTGAAATTGCCTATCTTCTAAAATAACATTACGTGAGCTACTTTATAACCACTGACTCTCAGTTGACATTTCTATACCACCAACCAGTACAGTACAAGCGTCCAAATCCCCCAGAGTGCCCTGAAAAGTGCGTTCCAGACAAACACCGCCGCTGGCAATGAGTGGCATGCCCTCGAGGTCATATCAGTTAGCAGAACTTGTCTCTTTGAGAGATACTTCATGTATTTAAACTTAATGTGTGATTTTCAGGCTCTCGGCATGTACAACCCAGATGCTCTCATGCTGACCATGGAAGACATCACTGCCGCCTATAAAGTGACAAAGGAGAGTTCTATTTGTTTGAGGACACCCATAATCAACCATTGTCAAAAGCTCTTTGAAATCGATGAAGGAGTCGACCTATACCTGAAGATGGAGAACTTTCAGAAGACAGGTAAGCGACAAACGAAGAAAAGAGATAATGATACAGGAGAACCTCTCCATTGAGGACTCCCTTGGGACTCCCTACTAAAAAAAATCAGGACACCTCTCTATTGAGGACAACACTTGTCAGTCCTGAGGGTATCCTTAATAGAGAGGTTCTACTGTATATCAGTGATAACCTCATGATGTTCATTATAATTGAAATCTTTATCTCGTCATGTAGGTTCATTCAAAGTTAGAGGTCTTGCCAACCAACTGCACAAAATCCCTGAACAAGTCGGAGGAGACGAACGGAAGTTGATCACCATGTCTGCAGGAAACTACGGAAAGGCCTTTGCCTATGCTACCGGTCAACTAGGACTCAAGGCTGTTGTTCTAATGCCGGAATCTGCCCCTGTCAACCGAGCGGAGGTGATACAAGTAAGTACAGAGGAACCTCCCTTAGCGAACACTTCTCTATTAAGGACACTAGTTTTGGTCCCAAATTGGTTGTTTCCATTCAATTTGACTTCTCTAAGCAGGACACCTCTCTATTAAGGACAGTACTTGTCAGTCCCAGAGAGGTTCTACTGTATATCATACCGGTAGACTGGCTGGTCCATTCTGCAAGAGGGTCGGGAATTGACTTCAAAATGGAAGGTTTTCATTCACCAGTGATGTGACTTGTTTCTATATTTTGGTGATTTTGATAGGGGGAGATGGTTTATGGATGAGACCAAAAAAGTTTGTATCTTGAGGCTTAAAGCTATCATCAGATGCTCCCTTAAGATTTGAATCAAACTTGTCCGATATAAATGAAGTATTTTGACTTCAATGAAATGCAACGATTGTTTTCCAGAGCTATGGTGTACCAGTAGAGAGGCTAGCCACACCAGAACTACAGCCAACAGTAGATGATTATGTGAAAGAGAGAGGCATGTTTTACCTTCATCCATTTGATGACACGAATCTCATAGCTGGCCATGCAAGGTGAGCATTATTGTTGGGTGTTGCGGTTAGGTGGGCCCGGTGTGCTTTATCTTGGGTCAGTTTTTATTTTGGAGTTTCCAGACGAGCCCAAACTACCCTGTTTGATTTGTTTGAGATTATGAGTCTATATAATATACTCTATACCAGGAGTTTCGATTTGACCCACTTTTTAGGGTCACAGATATCAACCTCACTGATGGTGGAGTTTTTGTCTTAGATGCTTCAAATTCTATATGTAGACACCTATTTATCCTGAGAAAATCGGGTTAATATTCTTCAGCTGGTGAGGAGAGATATTTCTCGGGTTTGCGCAGGGTTTGAAAAGCAAACATTTACCCCTGCTTTCCTCAGGATGACCCTATTATGATATCAAGTTTGAACCTGTCTTTGTTTCAGTGTTGGTCTTGAAATCCTGGAAGACTTGCCTGACCCAGACGTTGTCATCGTGTGCTGTGGTGGTGGCGGTCTGCTGGCTGGTGTCGCATCTGCCATCAAACTCAGTGGCAATACAGACTGCCGCATTTATGGAGTTGAACCAGAAGGAGGTGAGAAAGGAGACCGATGTTGTGCATACCTTGAGCAACCATCTTTGATATAAGTTCCCAGTAAAAGAAAATTTGAAAAACGTTTGGTATATGTGCATTAAATTCTCAAATGATGTAGTTTATAAACAGTTTGATGGTCTACTCTAATGAATAAAACCAATGACTCTTAGGCGTTCATCTAACAGCAAATCATTTTCATTGCAGCTCCAACAATGCATGAAAGTTTCAAGGAAGGCTATCCTGTCTCAATACCAACTGTGAAGTCAATAGCAGCCGGTCTTGCTCCACCTTATGCAGGTATGTTTTTCGCTCATTGATACGGTTAGATAAGGCATAAGTGCAGTGTCCGTCATCCATTGTCATCGCGACTTGAACCATTTACAAAAATGGCAGGTGAACAATTTGCAAAAACAGTGGCAGGTAAACAATATGCAAAAACAGGGGTGAATTGCTTGGGCTGTGAACTGGAAACTTTGTGTGCATGACACCACAAGTCAAACGATCTGACAACACATTTTGATCTGATTTTCGTCTTGGTCACTAGGGGGCCAAAACTAAAAACATAAAAAGTGAGATAACACTGTAAGTCCTGAACTAAATGACCGTATCATCTTCAAATTTTATCACATGTGCTTCCAATTGGAATGCACGGCATAACTCCTATGTTTTTGATTTGACGTACTTTTAAAGATCAAGAAGATCAAATGATACAAATATGACATATTGGATGGAAAAGACTTGTTCATTCTTCATGACACAAGTGAGATGTTAAAAGTGACACACTACAAGTGATGTACACTCTTCGTAAACTGAGTTTTATGTTATATAAGTTCTATGTCATGTCATTTCAGGGTCAAATGCCTTCAGACACTGCCAGGCTTTCGTCGATGAAATCATCCTCATTTCTGATGAAGAACTTCTGGAAAACGTGTATACTTTGTTTAGTCACGGTCTGGTTGTCGAACCGTCTGGTGCCGCTGCATTCACTGCACTCAAGACGGGAAAGATTCCTGACATCGTTGGCAAGAAAGTGGTGGTCGTGATCACGGGCGGGAATGTGACGGAGAGGGAGTTGGCTAATTTCATGACCAAGAGAATGGAGGCCAGGGATAAGAAAAATCACGCGGAACGCCCGATGACGACATTAGATCCAGTGCGGCCACAGACGACAACAGACTTGAAGGGCAATTCATTAGCTGCTTTGGCCCAAGAGACTGGTCGATCACTGTCCAATGTCAAGCAGGCTAAGAAATCGCAGGGGTCGGACAAGCAAGTGCAAAACGATAAGAACTTAAACGAGAAGGAAAAACGAGCAATGTCGGCGAGGAATGAGAACGTGAATGAGGACAAAATAATTCATAACAAACAAAGTGTAAAACGAGAAAGTAGTCATTTGGTAGGGACTGAGGGTGAGAAAAAGAAGGATGCTCTTGCTGGGAGTCATAATGCTCCCGTGGTGGTGTCGGAAAAGCGGTTGAAGAATTCACATGAGGAGAAAAAAGGTAAACCCGAGAAGGATGAGGATTCTACAGCTGAGGATTCCAATAATGATACAAATGGTTCTGGAGATCAGAATGGTTCTGTGGATGTTGGGGTGAAGTCAACTTCTGCTGAGGATAAGGAAGAAATAGATTCTAAAGATGACACCATGTCCCAAAAAGGAGGAAAAAGTGACCAGGGCGACCAATCTAGTCAAAGCGGCTCTGCTAAGGTGAAGGAGGATACGGCTAGCCAGCAGGGCTCTGCTGATGCGAAGGAAGGTATGGCTAGTCAAAGAGGCTCTGCCATGGTAAAAGAAGATACGGCAAGTCAAAGAGGATCTGCCAAGGTGAAGGAAGATGTGGCAAGTCAAAGAGGCTCTGCCAAGGTGTGGGAAGATACAGCTAGTCAAAGAGGCTCTGCCAAGGTGAGGGAAGATGCAACAAGTCAAAGAGGCTCTGCTAAGCTGAAGGAAGATGTGGCAAGTCAAAGAGGCTCAGCCAAGGTGAGGGAAGATACAGCTAGTCAAAGAGGCTCTGCAGCGGTGAAGGAAGATGCAACAAGTCAAAGAGGGTCTGCTGATGTGAAGGAAGATATGGTAAGTGAAAGAGGCTCAGCCAAGGTGAGGGAAGATATGGCAAGTCAGAGAGGCTCTGCCAAGGTGAGGGAAGATGCGACTAGTCAAAGAGGGTCTGCCAAGGTGAGGGAAAATATGGATGCGACATCATCAAAAAATGCAACTGAATCCAATCTAGCTCAGTCTGGTGAAGAACAGAGTGAGCGCAAACAGTCTGCTGCATCTTTGAGCGCGTCTGCTACTGGGGGTGGTGATGCTAAACCTGTGGCATCAACTCCTGATGCTGGGGCCAATGGTCAACGTGTTACACCTGCTAAAGAACTGAATGACGAGATTGCTACGCAAACTGCTCCTGCTCAAAGTACAAAGAGCTCCTCGGCTAAAACGAGGGGTTCAGTTTCTAAGCCAGGAAGTGCTGTAGCCCAAAATAGCAAACCAGCTTCTGCCAAATCCAATGTTTTGGTCGCAAACGGTGATAGGAAGGCGTCTGTAAAGAGTGGGACCTCAGTCCGATCTAATGCCAGTAAAAAGTAAATGGAGAGAATAGTCATGCACTGACGTACATGTAGGGTATCGGCAGGGTAAAAATGCTTTATGAGGGATATTTTGATGGAGTCGGTGAGAATGAAAACTATGCACAGAGACCACTATTATAATCTCCCTCATGGTCGTTGTAATGAATAGTGGATAGTTAATTTCGGGAGATGTATTGAGTAGTTTGCGTATCTGTGCCAAATATTTGTGTCCTGGGCTCAGCATGTACATATGCATGTATTTATTGTAAAAGTTACTGTCTTGAAATGATATGTTATAACATTATACTGTAAACTCTGTAATATTTGCGGCCACTTTAGATTGTGTGGTCATGAAATTGGAACTTTAACCGTGTCTTTACCTTAGTGTTTTGACAACCCTGTGATAGCTTTCTTTTTCATGGCCATGTATTTGCGTGATAGACTGTCATCGGAAATATCAGGCACGTAAATGTTTCCAGGTTTACTGTTAGTTGTAAATAGTGTGTGTGCCAAATTCTTGCCTACATCCTAAATCAGTATTTCATCATTCTATATATCACCCAGGGCAATATAATGCACCCACAGGACGTAAACCTTCGATAAAATTATCGCTGCGATGAGCGACGAAATATCACTAGCCTATGGGTAAAACAATTTATCACCAGGTCTTGCGTCAGATCTGTTGTAAGTAATAGTTGCATGATTATTGCGATGATAGTGAAACTTGTCACTAAAGATTCTTAGTTTTTTAAAACTTATAGCTCAGATTTTTATTTTGATACTTTACAATGTGAATTTTTCAGAATATTTATGTACTGATATTTATGCATAATATACTTCATCATTTTAAATCTGATTGTACAGCAGTTGTTTATTGATTCAATGAAAGCATGATCTCTGCTCGGATGAAGAATATTCCTTTAGCTCTGGATCGAGTCAAGGAACAGCTGGCGACAGGACCTTGAGAGTGACATGAAGACCACAATCACTCTTGGCAGGAACTGGAGGATCACCAGGGGACAGAAGACAATGGGGAAAGTGGTTGACAGCCTATGCTCTCAGCGGAGTGAAGGGCCAAAAGGGGTACACCGTTCGTAATACTTGTGGCCCATGCATATAAATAGAAATCCACTAATACACAATGCCGTAGTGCAGTTATTGTGAATACAAATTTGTTTAAAATTGGTATTCATAGTATTTGTATATCAATCTACACAACGGCAATGTATTTCCGCAATTGAAAATTTTCTAATTCAATTACAAATTCAAAACTTTTAACGAACGGCGTAGGCCTTTAAGTAAGTAAGTCTAGATCTAGTGGTGTGATGAATCATTTCATCTTTCTCCTATTTAAAGTAACATGCCTTCCATTAGGATATATGGAACCCTCCATGAAGAGATATGGAGTGTAGCCAAGGAGAGTATCTTGGAATCTTGCAAAAGTATGCTGGCTCATACATCTGAGTATCCCCTGTCCCACTTTCTGTCAATTCTGTGAGCTTTGTCCCTCTAACTAATTGGAATGAGTATCATTGCATGTTTGTGACATGGATTGTGTCACTTCCCAATTACGTAATGTACCTTGGTTGCTTAGCTGGTTATTCCTTCTAAGGGGCAGCAATCCTGCAGTAACCCTCATTTTCACCGCTCACCAGCCAAATCAGCCTCTGGTCAGGACGGCCCCACTTTTATTCCTCAGCGAGTGAAAGGATATGCAATAGGGGCTGTTTTGACTAGTTGCTGTTTTGACTGGATACCTTGACATTTACACCTCCCTTGAGGCACGTGCCACTGAATATCGAGAGGATCAGTAGGGGTTGAAATGTCCATGATGGGTTAAGGTAGAAGGAGTAAAGGTCAACCCCGGAGGTTCATGTTAACAAAGGGACAGAAACGTTGTAAGCGAATCCACTTCACAAGTTTGCCCCCTGAACATCAATGCACTGCAGCAAAGGGGGACACTTGTGAAGTGAAAGTTTCCTCATTGCCGCAAATCTGCAAAAGAGAGGTGAAACTTATAACCTTGTCCGATCCTTCACGTTTCCTCTTATTTTGTGAGAACACAAGTCTGGGCTCATTCTGCCAGTTGACAGCATGTGGTTTGTTGATTCAGGTAGATGATATCATTTTTGCAGTGTCAGCCAGCAGTTAGTAAGGTCTCTCATTCCCAGACCAAAGATTGATTACGTTGGCTTCCCCAAGCAATCAAGATAATCAGGATTACGAACAAAACAGAGCAGGGGGACATTGGAGATGATTTCTTATTTCTGACAGTTTCTCTAATGCAGGTTTGCCGTAAAGCTACCTTTTGGTCCCCTTGGGACCTCTGTGGATTGCTTGCTCTCTACAGGGGGCCACACATCTCATCCACATGGCACCAGGAGGAGAGAACATCATCACGTTATCAGATCAACTGACGACACTGGAGTGGGGAAATTATCTCCGGTAAGAATAGCCCCACCCAATCTTTTGTGGCTGGCGCGTTGGTGGGGTGTGAGGAGTGTGAGGAGGGCATTACACTCTCAAAAGTTTCCGATCCGTGTTTTGAGGCCCGTAACCGACATATTTGTTCGATTGGGCACCGTGATTATCGTGATCATCAGCAGTTTTTTACACCGCATCTACATCTTCTATTGTTAAGAGACAATGGGTGATATGAATAGACTAGCAAATGTTTTTGTCCAAAACTCCATGTACATTTACACTAGGCCTTTCTGTACAAAATTGAAGTAAAAGTATTTACTTCTTTATTCATAAGGCCCAATATTCAGAAGATAATTCTTTGGATCTAAAGACGAATTCTTAGGATGTGACACATATGGATCCAGGCATATCATGGAATGATCTTCAAATCTCGAAAATGGGGTTCCGCCCATGGATAATCATGGAGAAAGATCATAAAAGAGCTTTTATAATATTTGCAAGAAGCATTTTATTGCAGTAAATATACACACCAAAAAACTCTGAATCACAATTGACATCCCTATATTCGTATATGCAAGTTATGCAACCTACAGACAACCTTGCACGTAGGACGTTGCATAATTTTTGCGTTAAGTTAATTAACCCTTTAGCTGTTAGAGATTTTTATATCAAGAATACTTTCTGATTTGACCAATGTAGCCCTTTGAGGTACATTGGGTTAATGCATAACAACAGGTAAATAGTTTTTACTTGAAATCTGAAGTATTTACTGCCATCAGTATGCAAAAAGTTAAAGTAAACCATTTACTTAAAAATATTTACTTTTGGCAGATCACCAAGTATTTACTAGTCTAGTATTTACTTTAAAATGAAGCAAAAACTACATATTTTGTAGTAAATGCTTTAAAATCCCAAGGTAGCTCCAGACCAACCTTGGAAGCAAAGCACAACACACATAATATTCCTTTAAATCATTAATGAATGATTCAAAGAAGAGAAAGAAGTATCATGTCCAAGTACCAACATCCCGTCCAATCAAATTCTGATTTCACGAAGAAAACGGCATTTGCATGTAACTGCTATTTCGGGGAATGAAATGAGGCCACAGATTTCAAGTCCAAAGTATTTACCATGTTTACTGGTTTTGTACACATCATCTCTGAATGCATACTTGCTTTTACTTATACTTTTACTAGTAACTACTAGTAAATACATTTGCTTCTACTAGCAGTATTTACTTCTTTTTTATGCACACCAACCATTGTCTTAAGATCAAAGTGCAGCACCAATGCATAATAGGTATGCTACAAACAGACTGATTTAACATTATTTATTTATTAGAACACATAGAGTTCAATTGAACAACGGGTGCAGTTTCGTGAATCATGCGTATATACATGTTGGTGCCATGTGAAAAGTACCATAGGGTACAAAGATTACACTATAGTTCGATTACAAACAGGCCAGCCAGGTAATCACATCTATCATTTCATTTTCGCTCAAAAATATACTGTATACTCTTCTGTCCCACATCATTAAAATCTCTTTAAGTATTTTCGCAGTGGGTACAAAGATTACAATAGGTTACAAAGATTACACTATATTTTGATTATGAACAGGCCAGCCAGGTAATCACAGCTATCATTTCAGATAGGCGAGATTAGGCAGCTGTATGAGGTCCAAACTAATGACACTGCGAAAATACTTAATTATGAGGGACAGAAGAGGATATACAGTATATTTTTGAGTGAAAATGAAATGATAGCTGTGATTACCTGGCTGGCCTGTTCATAATCGAAATATAGTGTAATCTTTGTACCCTATTGTAATCTTTGTAATCTTTCTACGCCTGCATATATACATGTTGGTGCCATGTGAAAAGTACCATAGGGTACAAAGATTACACTATATTTCGATTATGAACAGGCCGGCCAGGTAATCACAGCTATCATTTCATTTTCGCTCAAAAATATACTTTAGCCTCTTCTGTCCCTCACCGTTAAAATCTCTTTAAGTATTTTCGTAGTGGGTACAAAGATTACAATAGGATACAAAGATTACACTATATTTCGATTATGAACAGGCCAGCCAGGTAATCACAGCTATCATTTCATTTTCACTCAAAAATATACTTTAGCCTCTTCTGTCCCTCATGATTAAGTATTTTCACAGTGTCATTAGTTTGGACCTCATACAGCTGCCTAATCTCGCCTACATCTACCTTGAGTAGATTATGCTCATTAATCCTAAGTTGTCCACAAATCATGTGGTGCAGTACAAAATCTTTCAAAATGCTTTGCCTGAAAATTTCAGGACTGCTTCAGGGATATAATGATCTAATACAGCTGGGCGCAATCAGATGTTTCATAGAATAAGGGTTAAACGGCTATATATTTTTTTTAGCATACTCACTTCTTCAACAAATTTACTATCTACAGCAGTTAATACAAAAGATCAGGCTTGACCGCTATTCACTAAGTGGTGCCTGGGTGGTTACATCATAGCGGTTTTTGTTTGAGGCAAAACCCATAAGACTCCATCACCACTACAAAATTCCTCTGTACAAAATAATTAACCGTTCCTCAGAAGTTTCCGTCATAAAATTTTAATAGATGAATAAATGATACGTACATGGGTATAGGGAGCAGAGAAGAGACTGATAAACTTCAAGCAAGCAGACACCAGAAGAGAGACTGGTAGGCCTACCAACTCTCATGGTCCCTTGAAGTATGCTGTAACAAGTTCGAAATATACTGGTCGATTTCCTAAGCTAACATCCATTTTAAAACTTTTCAATAATAGCCTTGTCAGAGATAGATGGGTGCCCCCAGTGATGTAGGCTGATGTAGGCCGATTTCCTCATCAATTTTCTATGTCTGGTCCTCCCCTCTCCAGCTCGGATGGAGCTCAGTCTGTACAATCGAGGCAGCCATTGGGTCAGGTTTTTCGTCTGAAACCAATCAATCAAAAGGACAATCTTTCATGTTTGATTTTCACATGCAGTAAAGTTTCTCAAACTTGAATCTCAGCTTTGACGGTACCCATGGGCAACACACATTGATTTAGAGGTTATGACTTGATTTGCGTGTCTCATATACAGTACCTCATTCTACATCCCGAGGAAATCAGGGGTTAAAGTTCACTTCTCCGGCCCTGCACACAAACCTCAAGAGACATTCACCCTCATTGGTGAAGTGCAGACATAACATCACCTCTTAAAGAGACCTGTATAGCAAACGCTTTTAAAAATGGGGAGTTTTGAACGGCCCGGTTATGACCTAAGGCGGGAATAAGCTTCCATTGAAAAATGTTAACATTTTTGAGTTCCTCAGGTAGTTGATAATGCAGCCAATGAGCTGCATGAGAAGTAATCACCAATTTAGTTATTTCTACCACGTTCAGCTAGTCTAAATAAAGACTCGTGCCACGACTGGATCTCTTTAAGTCAGCACCGAGATTTAACTATCAACCTCGGTTCTAGTACCGTACTTCTAATGATTTGTATGAATGGAAATCACACTCAGAAATCTTAGAATCGAGGTCAAAGCATGCGCCCTTCAAAGGAGACAGTGGTCTGCATTCATCGGCATGATCAAACAACCAGTAATAACGCAAGTTGTAATGGATATTGTTGCTACCGCGTTTTTGAAATTCCTAGACGTAAGCGACGCTCTGATTGGGCGCACTCACTTCTGCGCTGGCACTTCACCAAATGGCCTGAAAGCTCTCGATCTGCGGTCTCCAGCTTTCAGGCCAGAGAGAATCAGCTCATTGCCATCTGGTGACTCGGATCACCCCGTGACTCGTGTGATTTTCTCATTGTCTCACCTGGTAAATTCTTCATGAAATCCCCAAAATTTAATTCTGTCGCCCGCTTGCCAACTTGTTCTTGATCCTTCTCCAGGGGCACAAACTTGATGCCTACGTAGCAGTCGTTGTCAAGACAGAAATCAAGAAACCTGTGAAAAAGAGAGGAGCTCATGCTAAACATATCGCAGATCAATCTTGGGGGCGGAGCCTGGAGCCAGAGAAAGGGAGCGCATCGTTGCTCTGCTGCCTAAGGTTGAATTCACCAAACTTTCTGGTCAGTTTCAAGGAACGTCCTTACGTTAAGGGGGCACGGTTGGGGCACCACCCTCTGACCTGGGGGGTCAGAAAGGTGCCCCAAGTGCACAGTTTCCGGAAATTGTGTAAAACTCACAACTAGGTTGGAAAAGCCTAAGTTTAACGTGCGGCAAAATTTCTTATTGACACCAGTAGTTATTTCACAATTGATCTGAAACAACTAAAAGTGTATACTAGGCTGTGAGCTCTGTGGCCAGACAATTTTTGGAAGAAAAACCTTGGAGAATACAGAAATTTCGTCCAAGCTGAACGATTAAGAAAAGAAATATCTTACTTGTTCCAACAGTCTGCAGGGTCGCGCTGTAGAAGATTTGGGTTTCCAATAACTATCATGAGGGCTTTGGCACGTGTTGTTGCCACATTGAATTTCTGAAACAACGACAATGAAGATTATGTAAAAACAATTCCTGATGAAGTTCACACTTGCATTTCTGTAAGTAAACGCTGTTTTTACACCAACATATCATCAATAAACAAGCACAGACACTATTGTGCACTAACGCACGCCTCTGTGGGCAAAAGGTGAGCAAGAAAGGGCGTCGCATTGAAAAGTGGGCAGAAGTGAAAGTCAGTGAAAGTAGAAGTGAAGTGAGGTCAACAAAATTCGCTCCATAGTGACCTAGATCTTTGATCTTTGGACTCTAAAGTCAAATGGGTCATTCAGGTGACCATCCCCAACATATTTGGTGTGAGCAAGGAGAAAGTGTCACCGTTTTACAACAGAAAAATGAAAGTGAGATATATTGCATATCATCAGCCTTCCATAAGAATTCGACGCTGAGCAGACAATTATGGAATTGAGTTAGGGAGATAAAAAATACCCACCTTTACTTCAAGAAGGTGGGTACCCACCTTCTCAGAGTTTTATACAGAGGGGGACGGGGACCAATGCACCCCCATTATTTGCGGCATGGGAGTTATACCCCCCATCATCCGGATAAATTAAGTTTTCGAAATTTATGTTTTAAAGTCTAGTGGCATTTTAAGATACTAAGAAGCAGATTTAAGCGATGAAAAAAATTAACACATGAAAAAATTGTGCCGGAACCCTGCTCCCTATCAATGTCTCTCAAATTTGACCTTAGTTCTCAAGTCTACTAACCTTTGCATTAGCAAGGAATCCAAGTTTGAACTCATCGTCTTTTTCCAGGTACTCTGGACTGCTTCTTACAGTTGATATGATGATGACCTTCCTCTCCTGGCCCTGGAATTCTTCCACTGACCCGACCTTGATCTTATTATAGTTCTTCTTCCGCAGTACCTGCTTTATTTTGACCACCTGAATAAGGGTGAAAGCAGATTATATATGGTCATGGTCACAGGATATTAATGTTTGCAATGGAAAATGTGTTTTAAAAGCCTTGTTTAGATTGCAGTGGTTCTTTGCATCACAACGAAAGACTGACAAAATCACTTTGTACTTAATTCTAACAGGCCTTGTGTCGCAAGAGTACAACTCACATACCCTCGACTCAATATCATAAGAAAATGTAAATCGATTATGACCCGGCCGTAATCGGCATAATCTCCTTTAAAGCTCATTCCTCGTAATGCCAATTAACACCAAGTTCTACATGCATGAAAGACCGAACCCTGGTTTCAAACAAACCTGTTGTCGGTATGGCGCAATAATGCCAACGTCTGTCTGCTGCAACTTCTGGGTACCTCTTGCTGTCATCAGCTTCTCGACATATTTGTACACATGGGCAACCTCCTCCGGATTGAACCACGACGGGCTATGGCCTTCCCGCACTTCTTTACCGACAACACCATGAAATATAATCGGGAAATTCTTTTTCGGTAGCTCCTCCCATCGACAAAATGCCTCACGTGCCATTTCATCAGCGCAGACCCGCAGTTCACCATCGTAGAAGAGCTTGTTCGAGGTATCGATGATCACTGGATGTGACCGATAATTATCGAGCAACTTCGTAAGTACACGGGCATTGTAGTGGCTGTTATCAAGTTCAAAAGGACTTCGCTGGAATGGTTCAGTTTTCATCAGCCTTTCAAGGAGGGAGATATCTGACGAAGGAAAAAGAAATCAATCAGGGTTTCCAACTGAGGGGTGTTTTTTTAGATCGATTTTTCATTGTAAACCTGTTATAAATGTGTATAAAAACACAGATTTCTGGGTCAATGTTGTGACCCATAAGACCAAGATTGATTTAAAGTATACACATCCATCTTTGTATCTTTTGTGGTACTGAGATATAATGTAAATGTGTTTGGAGAAAAAAGCAAGCTTTTAATTAAATTTTTAGAGAAAATCTTTATTTTTAAGACAACACATCAGCCATTTTCCCTTGGAAGGACTTCACAAACAAATACCAAAGGTTTCTTTAACTGTTTTAAAAAATATATATTTTAAGAGACTCGACTGTCTAGATATGGTTATTCTGTCACTGTGGCTTATTGGCCCAAAATTCATATATATTTTTATAATTCAGTGATTTCTCAATAGCAGGCCTGATGACTTAATACCACCTGATTTGCTACTTATTTGCACCATCACGGTGCAAAGAGCCAGAGCGTTTTTACGAACCTAATTCAAATTCTTTCGCGTGAGGTGATCGAACGATAGGTCCAAGTTGTTTGGGATCACCCGCCAACACAAGCTGTCCGCCATCTATGCTGTCCAGGATGCCAGCAACCGCTATCATAGCCTCCGACTCAAACGCATGACCCGCTTCATCAATGAAGACATGCGTGAAATGGTTCGGCGGGAAATTGGCAGAGACTAGTCTGAAAGATCGACGCATAAAACAGATTTTTGCATGAGAAATATTCCGGCAACCTGACTCTGTCCTGTCTTATTCATTTTAACACATAATTTGTACAAGACACTGCTAACATTGTTTGGAAAATAGTGATTTGTATACGGACCTTCCAGCAGTTACCATGGTTACCACAACAACTCTCTTCTTGCATATGTCTTCTTTTGATGGGTAAAAATAATCGCCCTCATTCTTATCATAATTCGATATGTCCTGAAAAACAAACATTAGTTGTAATGTTACTCTACTAAATTTTTAGCTCAGCAGGCTCAGTCGTTATTTCTTGAACCAACAACAACAACAACTGGGAGCCGAAGTCTGAAGGGGCTAAATGAATTGAGAGTTGCACAGGGAGTCTGAATCTGAATAGGGGTTTGACTAACAAGGGATTAAAACTGTATAACGGAATATAAGGGATTGAAGACAAGGAAGTTTTAGTGGCCAAATTGAAAATCAGATCAGACCAAAGTCCAGCATCAGAGGTTATCCGACATAGGCGGTCATGTGTACCAAGTTTCAAGTACATAGCTTAAGGTGCCATAGTTACACTCAAACAGCCAATTTACGCCGTTTACACTCTGTGTCCTTGGAAAGTAGGTAAAATCAAAAATGTGTATGTTATGTGACATAATCTTGCTAGGAGTACCTACCAGAAAAATTTTATCGAAAACGAGTCACATATAAGCGAGATCTCTCTCTTTTTAGGTTTTCAATTTTGGCCCCCTACTGGCCAAGTTGAGAATCAGAGCAGACCGAAATTCAGCATAAGAGGTCACCTGACCTAGGGTTTCATAGCCTTAGCGGTTAAGAAATGTGCCACTGTTTTTAAAACAGGATACAGAGGACAACAACAGACGATGGATGACAACGGACGACGGACACTGTGGTATTAAGACTCCCCTACGGTGAACAGAAAAATCTTATTGGGAAATGGAAGCTGTACGGTGCCTATTTCCACTTCCCTATTCGCAGGTAATTGACAAAATACAACAAACTGGGAACTTGGAACTGGGAGTAATATCACAAAGGTAATGTACTCACTCTTATATCCTCTGGAACATCTGACCAGTTCCTGGAGGCTGCATATATCCGAAATATTTTACTCTTTTGGACATGTTTGGCAACTCTTTGCGTGATCAAGTCAGCGGCACTGTTAGAAGGTGCACAGGCAAGAACATGAGCTCCAGGAATGCACTCTAGGACCTAGATGAAATAAAAATATCTTTAAGTTTTCTGGAAGGGTAAGGGATAAGTTCCTTGTTGGCTCAGGGGAGAAAATTCGATGAATACTTATTGAAACGAGGCCTAATTTGATCGGAGTTATTTTCAGATTGAATTGAGGTAACAGGCAGGATTGACAAAAAATGGCATAACAAGTGAACAAGCCGCAATGTGATGCTCAGCGGTTGCTTGCCCATTATTCCTCACCTGTTTGATCGACTCAACCACAGTTACTGTCTTGCCCGTTCCCGGGGGACCGAAGATCAGATACGGTGCTGGGCGCGATGAACCTGCCACAATGTGTCGCACAGCAGTCGCTTGCTCAGTATTTGCTTCAATGCTCCTGTCAAAGAACCTGAAATGAAATATGTTCCAAATGTATTTTCAGCCAATTAGAGGAAAAAGCCATGTGTATAACAGCAACCAGCTTTGTCCCCAGGAAGAAACTCAAGTTTTCTCACTCCAATATTATTTTCTAGTATGAACAGGATATGTTGCCTGGAGAAAATCCTAGATGTCTTCCGTGCATAAGGGGGATTCCCTATGTTATTTCTGCAGTGGTTTTTTTTATTGAATTTAGACTCCCCAGGTGCGTATTCACCTGTGGGAGGTCAGACAGTATAGATGTTACCCCAATAATTTAGCCCAGGGTAGAACTGCAGCTGATTTTTAACCTTGAAGTATGAATACTAAGCTGTGTTCTGTCTGATTAAGCCTGTCAGAAGCTGCAAGTAGTCAATACCCCACCTGTGGGGGGGGGGTCAAGATCGTAAATGAACAGCAATTTTAATATGATAATTCGTGTGCGAAAGGGTTGCATGCACATAAGATCCTGGGAATAGTTTCTTTACAAACTTTTTTATAGCCTCTTTTGGGGCTACGCTGTTACGCCAGGTGCAGATGGTGTCTGGCTGAGGAAATAACAACTTTTCCATAAAATGTTCTCCTGCTAGTTCTGTTGCCCGATGCTGCAACATCAGCGGTAGCCGGTTGAAGGTAAAGCGTACGTTGAATTTCATCCCGACAATGAATTTGGCTAACAACCTAGAAATAAAAGTTAGACTTTGATAACAAAGTTGTACAGGAACTATACTAGAACTTTCTTCTTCTTCTTTAGCATTCAGTTTGGTCAAGCGTTCAAATTATTTGTCATCAGGAAAAGGAAATGATGTTAAAAGCTCACACGCTTTCTAATTAAAACCGGGCCTTGCAGATTATGTCTACGTACTTGTTACTGAATCCTAGCAAAACACTGTCCAATTTAACTTGATGTACATATCCTTTGTACTCTATATCCTCTGGCTTTCCGCTAGATTGTATGATCTCAACAAAGATGTGGTCTCCCCGCAAAACTGACGGCCGATTTTCAGCTAGGCCAGGAACCTGAAGAAAAAGAAGTTCAACCTCACAACTGTACCCAAAGCAATATTTCCCTAATTTTGTTTAACGTCTGCTTATCTCTGTTATAGATATTCAAGACACCAAAATTCCTCAGGGATTTGTAGAAAAATGGGCAATGATTTAGAGAATATCTAGAGGAAGAACAAGCTTTTTTTCGCACCTTTGCACTTCTGCACTTTGCACACTGCACTTCAGAAAAAGAAAATATTGTAAAGAAAAAGAAATTGTTGTCGAAATTTTTTGTGTACAAAATATTCTTGTGAGTTTTACAATAAAAAAAAAATTCCTCAGGGAGGGCAACTCTTTCTGATATTGTAGGTATTTCCTCTGGCGTCTGTCCAAGTGCAGCCCCAAACTTAATACTTTTTAAAACATTGGACAAGAAATTCACTGAAGGATCAAAGATCTATCCAAATGGCCGAACAATCTAGCATCCCCAGATCGAGTATTTTCAGGAACTGGGATTTTCACGACTCTATTTTTGCTAAATTTGAATAAGAGTATATGGCAGAAGGTCATTACTTCTAAAAAAAATCAACTAGTTCTTCCACCCTCCTTCACTGAAGGAAAAGTCTTTTTCAATTGCAAATATCAATTAGTGATACGAGATCTAGGATTTTTCTGAATTGGGATTTTCATAATTCTGTGTTGTGGCTATTATTTAGACACTTTTAGTGGTAATCTTACCTGTAGTTCAAGAAGCTTGCCGTCCCTTGTCATTTGAACATTCTTCAAATCATATACCCTGATATCCACCTCCATCTGGAGCTCTTCAAGATGAAGCAGGGCAGACATGCGGGAATGGTATTCCTTAATCCGTTTACTTGAAGGCTTCTCATCATCCATCAACATCCTAAAATACAATATCATTTTTGGGAAGGAAATGAAAACGCACCTTGATAAGGTACATCTACATTGTAGAGTTTACTGCATGCACACCTAGCCAAGTACATATCACTGCAGACATCAATTAAAGAATATCCTCTGTGCACAAACACCCTAGCTTTGGTAATGATCGAGCCCCAAGTAGGGAAATAAAGCACTTTTTGTGTTTTCAGTTTTAGCCCCCTGGTGGCAATATCAGGAATCTCCAAACATAGATAACAAAGTCAACGCATGCACAAAACAGTTGGAAAGCATACACCCAATGGGCATTCCAAGAACTCACTCTCGTCCAATCACAGGCACTAGGTCCGTCCTACAAATCTGATGATGCACAACGATTCCCCCTAATCTGTGCCACAAATGCGCTATTTACGCCATGATGTTTGATAATTCCAATTAAAAAGTGGCAATATAGCGCACAATCTTCTCATGACGTGGCAATATAATATCGCGCAACCACTTTTTCAATCAGCAATGATAGTCACCGCTTCAGAATTTTAAAAAGCAAAAAAAATCACCAAATATTCATGGAAATGGAACAGGATCATGCAGTTAACCGTAGCTACATGTAATTTTGAAATTGGCCGAAAAAGGTGGGTATTCAGTTTGAGCCTCATTCCACAGCATGGTTCGGGAGAAACGTGTCAGCGACACCAGCGACAGGCCGAGTAAAAGAAAAAGACCATATCCGGGTTGATATGATGGAGAGTGTCAGCACGAGTGTTGTAAGTTACCTTATACGATTAAGTTCTGCATCAATGCTTCCGTCCTTGTGTGACATTGGCATCCCACTATTCACAGCTGCTCGTGTAAATTTGGGAACAAAGTACTTCTTCAATTCTAGCTCTCTCTCTAATTGCTCACTCCTATGACTGAAAAGCATGGTACACATTGTATATAGCTAGTATAGGTCATGTTTTATTTATTCAATTTAACTTTTTTCAGTTCAAAAATTCAGACAAGATTACTGGTATAAGGGAGCTAAAAATGAGGTTTTCAAACATTGATGCCTGAAGTGCTGCTACAGGAAAAAGCTGAACGGCTCATCTGATAGTCTACAACAGTCTAACTTACGTTTTAGGCCTCTCACCATCGATAACCTCCATTTGTGGCAAAACGCTGATCCGAGGCGGAGGTATATAAGGTGCCGTAGGGTCACTATCCAAAACCAATGTATTCACAACTCTTGTTTGGATTTCCCTGATGATAAATATGTCTTCACGGACGGCCCTTCTTTTTAAACGCAGTATTAGTATTGTGTGGTAGCGTCCAATTTTTTTGGCTGCAACTATCACATTAAGGCTTACTACCTGACCTGAAAGGCAAATACTATATGTTCATGAAGAGATTCATCACAAAGGGATACATCCCTTTTTGCCATTTTGAGAATGAAGTGTCCTTGGGATATTGTGCTCATCTGGGAATCACTGAGTGGTAGATGAAATGATATATGGAGGTTAAATTGACTTTTAAATATTACAAAATGCGGCACTATCAATGACACTTTTAGGGTTTGACCTCTGTGAACTTGATAACTAGGTCAAAATTAGGTCACAATTGACCTAAATTGGATACCCAATAGGTATCTACATATAAAATTTGTAGAATATTTGACAAATAGTAGTGAAACATACCAACTTCAGTGAAATTTTAGAGTTTGACCAATCTGACCTTGAAAACTAGGCCAAGGTCAAAATGTTATAAGCACTTTGTCAATCTTGATCATATCAATCAATGATGCACCTTTGAGGATCACAAAGTGGAGGTTTCTTGATAACTGACATTGAGTTTTATGACCTGACCTACTTACATCTGAAAAGTAGGTCACATTGACCTGAGTTTTTGTTAATATGTAAAGATGCCCAATAGGTGTCTACATATCAAATTTGAAGAGTCTAGGATATCAATGTCTTGAGACGATTTTAAAGAGCCCATAAGTTTTCTGTTCTGCTTCTGAAGCATGAATCCAGCATAAAATATTGATGTCACTTTAAAGTTTCTTAAAGGGGGACTATAGGCAGGAGCAGGGGGTTAAATTGGCCACCTTCAGGTGACTTATACACAGTAATGGCACAAGATCTTGTTTGATTCAGCACTAGATATATTCCTTGTACGAGGGTGAATACAAGTAGGAAATAATGTGCGATTGGAGAGGCCCCTATTGGCAATTCTCACAGTACAAACCTGGCGCCACCTCCAGAGGACATTGAGAAACAAGGCCTTCGGGTTTCTTTAGTTTATAAAACGGCCTGTCTCTTAGGTATGCCACGTTGTGAAGATACACCACATTCTTTCCTTTGTTTACAATGGTGACTTGCTCATTAAGACTTTCTATGACCTCCATGTCCTGGATGTTTAAGGTCAGTTCAGTGACCCCTTTCTTTTTCTGCTGCTCCTCTGAGGCACACCTGACTTCAACACCATGCTTGTCTTTTATCAACCAAGACCTGAAAATGAATCAAAGAGGACCTGTTACTGATCCTTAAAGCCAGGACTCACCCCCTGGAAATCGCTGGAAATCACAGGAAATCACAGGAAGTACATTTAGTGGTGTGTGAGGTCCCAAGAGACCAGCTACTGCATAAAAATTCATATCACTTTCTCATGGCCGAAATCACCTTCAAAAGCATTTGAATATACAATACGTCGTTTTAATGTCCTTATGCTAACCAATTCAACTCAACACGGATGCATGCTATCCCAAAATCGACACTTCTATGAGCAGAATCCCAGCAAATACACAGTCTAATACAGGTCTGCTATGTATTGCTATGCAATAGCTCTCAATAAACTAGTGATGTAACCTCGGACAATGAGTTTATTCAGAGAATGCATCTCATGTGAAAATAGCTACCTGTTATTCCTCAGTCTACTTATGATCATGGACCTGAAATGTCGCTTCCCCTCCGCGTGTTGTTCAACCATCCGAAGAGAATCCAGCACCAAGTTACAAGCATTGCATTTGTATTTAGTTCCGAAAGGTTTGATTCTCGATGGTAACTTTGACTTTGGAGGTGGGTGTTTCCCAACAGTGGCATCTTCTTCACCAGACTTTTTAAATGTGCGTGACGTTACCGTAACATTGTGTTCTTCACCACTGTTAGTAACTGCTATGGCCTGGACCTCTCGTGGCTTATTGTAGGCAATGTTTTGGTCAACTGCTAGCTTTACAGGTCCAGCATACCCAGTTGACCTGAAAAAATGAAAGAACTGCTGTCATGACAGAGCTCAGCATAAACATGTAAGTTATTTTGCCGTTGAAAAAGTCTGGGACAGCATACACTATAATATGCATTAAAGGAGTACCCCATTAATATTTAACCGTGTCAGTCAGGAAAATAGATATGCAGCACACAATGTGTTAGTGCAGTTATCGTGCATGCCACTTTGCCAAAACTTGGTATGTGGAGTATTTTTTATATCTGTCAACATGCACAACAGCATGGTGCAATTTATATTCAGTAGGGTAGAATGGGGTAATTGTGACCCCGGTTTAATTGTAGCCCCTGCCTATGATATTGATTGATATCTCCATGCATCAAACAATGCAGGGGCTACAAATAAACCGGGGCTACATTACCCCATTCTACCTTATGTATGAACGAAATTGGAAACTTTCAAATTCAAACTTCAAATAACGGTGTAGGCCTTCGACATATTTTCATCAATAATTTGACAGGATCGGGGCGGTTCTTCAATTTTTAGTTTGCTGACAACAAAAGGATAGCAACTGCATTTTCATTACGAGCATTCGTAAAGCATGCAGACAGGCATAATTTATTGCATGTGACAAAATTTGCTTGTTAGCAGAAATGGTTATTGCAGTGCCATGTGATAAATATCAATCAATATGCCGCTGCAACAGGTGAAGACTTAAAGCAACCTTATCATATGCAGCGCACTATCTCTCCAGGTCACAACGGACCGTGAAATTGCAGTATACACACAAAGTACCACACTGCACTGCATATATCAAGTACGAGCATCGCAATAATGTAAGAGTGCAGCCAACTGGTTTACTTAGGAGAACAACAGTTTTGCATACATGGCAAGTGCATAGAAGAACATGTTCTTGACCTTTCTACAGAGGAGAATTTTACCTTGGTCTTTTCATGAACAGGACCTCTGTATTCTGGCCCAAATATCCATTTTTCCTCTGAATTTTAAGACATGTTCGATGTATACTGTGACACACAAGATGGATAATCTCAGGGGAATTATGCTTTTATTACCCATCTGGATACCAAACATCATGCTTGTTTGTACTGCAAGGTCATTCAATTAACGAGGTCAGTGCTCAAGGTCATCGTGAATCTGATCATATTTGATAAACGCAAATATGTCAAGGTAACAAGGTTCGGCCTAACCTTGTCTTGTTGCTATTGAATCTCACGGGAACCACATGACATTCACATGTCTTCTTGTAAAACCAAACGTTATGAGGGCATTGCGTTTGTTGCCAACTACAATCTTTCTAAAAAGCGTTTATTGACAGCCTCTGATATCCCACCTTGATTGTCACGTCTAAAACTACTATCTGACACTACGTCTTACTTGTGTTTCCTTGACTCATCCACTGCCCTCAAAGATGAAGAATGACGTCTGCCACCTGCATGATCCTTCACATCTATCATGGAACTCAGTGGCCCCCCGAGCTCACATATCATGCATTTATATTGCCCTTTGAAAGGAATGATGTGGCGTGGCAAGTTCTTCTGGGGTGTACCTGGTACCAAGTATGGCAATCTGCCTGTTATCACGGAACATCTGTGAAAATAAAGACATCGTGTGACAAAGGCCTATAAGAATATCTGACCTAGGGTGGGTACATACAGGAAATGATCAAAACATTAATTATGTACAAAGTTTCAGGTTGATACATGTAGCCCATCTTGGCCCGCAATGTTTCGAGATTGCTATCTCTGGATCCCGATAGCGGTGACGCAAACACATGAGAATTAGGATGCATGTAACCATAGTACGTAGTCACAATAGCTCACTCAGTTAAAACAAGTCAAAACACAGCCCCTCTCAACTTACTCCTGGTTCTCTCGGTCCTCTTCAACTTTCTTCAAACAGGCTAAGTGTTTCCTACCAAAAATGTGTTCCACCAGCATCTTTTCCGAATGCAGCACTGCGTCACATATCTTACATATGTATCGATCATTGTAAGGTCCGATATAAGGCGGCAGATCCTTCAGCGGAGCTTTCTTCACTTCAGTTAGAGGTGCCAAAATCATGGTAGAAACGACATGTTTTCGCTTTGACATGACGATACCTGCAGTCAGACAACTGATGGTAGAAGTCAGTCCAGTATATTTCTTGTCACTAATATTGATGACCTAAAAGATAGAATTGTGAAATGAGATGAAATTAATGGGTATGGATATTCATATAACACAGAAATCTGAAGTTTTGTCGGTTAACAAATTCCTAATACAGTGGAACCTTCCTTAGCGGACACCTCTCCACTAAGGACACTAGTTTTGGTCCCAAAGTGGTTGCTTCCATTCAATTTGACCTCTGTAATCAGGACCTCTCTCTGATAAGGACAGCATATGTCATATGGCGATGGTACGGTTTGGGCAGGGATGACATGACCTCTTACACTTCTCTCCTTCAAAGAAAACACTGCGTTGCACTCAACTGCAAATCAAGCGTAATCAAGTACGCAGTGCAGTGTCTTCTTTGAAGGAGATAGCGATTGAGGTCATGTCAGTTATGTGCAAACTGTACCATCCTCATATCAAGGACCGAAGTTCTGAAGTGACGTATACAAGAACTTCCATTTAATTTGACATTTTTATATTTACAATATTCTGATCCGACGGAAAATAAGACAGGATTAGCAAGTCTTCCACATACATGCAGCAATGCCGTCACTTAGAAATGGTTTGGGGGCATACACCACTTTTGACCTTTGATTTGCGACAGGTAAAATAAAATTGCCAATGGACCACGTGCTCGACTGCTTTCGTCATTTGGTTTTTTTATGGGGGAACATAATGCCCAACACATAGAACCCCCCCCCCCCCCCGAGACATAAAGCACCCTCTTTCATAAGGGGACCAATTGGACAACATCTGGACATATAGATAAACAGAAACAGATATAACACAGGCACACAGAACGCACTTGAAGCTATCTATTGTTGCAATTGTTCCTCCCCCCCCCCCCCCCAGACATAAAGTAGACCTTTTTCCAATAGGGGAAATATATAGATTAACCATTTAGATTAACCAGGGACTGAAATAACACTGGACAGGCCAAACCCACCGCCCCATAAAAGAGGCATTGCTGAGGCTATCTATTGTGGCAATTGTTCCAACGCATAACCATTCACATACCATGCAAACTGCCAAAGTTGGTACGACATGTGATGTACCCTTGCTTGGAGTACCTACCATAATAAAATCATCGAAAACAAGTCACTAATAAGCAAGATATTGCACTTTTTACCTTTTTTAGTTTTGGCCTCCTGGTGGCCAAGTCGAGAATCAGATCGGATCACAATTTGGTGTCAGAGCTAACAAGACATAGGGAGTCATGTGTACAAAGTTTCATAGTGCATTAGCGGTTAAGAAACGTGGCACTGTTTTTGAAACAGGAAACAGACAATGTCGACGACGACGGACGGACAATGGACAAAGGGGTATTGTATAGACTCCCCTGCGGTGAGCCAAAAAGGACAATGAGAATAAAAGCAACGTAGATAAACTTACCAACAAACTAATGTCAACTCGTCGCCTTTCAAGTGATCACTTGTAATTCCTTAACTGATAAAAGGACAAAAGACTCTGTTCTGAAGAGACAGCTCAGAATATCAACAGGTGTCAGGTGTATGACTGTAGATTATTGTTGTCCGGAACTGGGTGACCTGGCTCTATATTATGACAATCATGCTCAATCACGAATTTCTGAAGAAAAAAATTGACCAAAACTAACCCTAAATAATAGAGCCTTTTGATTGGTTCATTTTTGACGAGCCGCCAGGAATGCAGATTTCAGCACTTTTGGTTAACACTTTGATTAAAAAATCCAACAAATACTCACCACTTTTCCCCTGAATGATCCACTTTCATTGAAACCTAAACAGATTCAATGAATCCTCACCTATTTGAACTGACCAGGCTATGTTCCCCTCTCACAAATCTAAACTGGTATTTTTAAAGTTTTAAATTGATTACCTGAATAAAGTCAAGATTCAATATCAATGTGTTTAAATTCAATACTGAGAACTGTAGACTGTGATATTCCAATGTATATGGACTACCATACTACATACATTCCATTTTATGCAACTCTGCACATTCAGTTTAGTGTACACGAGTATGGATTCAATGAATCCGAGCCTGGAACTTGACCTGATTTATCCCGGCCCGAGGCTATTGACATAAATAAAGATATCCTTTTTTATCAAGTTTTCCTAAAAAAAGTCTATTGATTATTCCATAAATCAATTTTTTTGTTATCATCACATTATGATCTAGTCGGGGAGTATTATAGATGGTTTTTTTCATTTTATAAAACACTACCCACTATCCATGCACTACCCACTATCCATGCACTACCCACTATCCATGCATACCTAATATCCATGCACTACCCAATATCCATAAATACCCACTATCCATGCACTACCCACTATCCATGCACTACCCACTATCCATGCACCAGCCACTATCCATGCACTACCCACTATCCATGCACTACCTAATATCCATGCACTACCCACTATCCATGCACTAGCCACTATCCATGCATTACCCACTATCCATGCACTACCCACTATCCATGCACTACCTAATATCCATGCACTACCCACTATCCATGCACTACCCACTATCCATGCACTACCCAATATCCATGCACTACCCAATATCCATGCACTACCCACTATCCATGCACTTCCCACTATCCATGCACTACCCACTATCCATGCACTACCCACTATCCATGCACTACCCACTATCCATGCACTACCCACTATCCATGCACTACCCACTATCCATGCACTACCCAATATCCATGCACTACCCACTATCCATGCACTAGTCACTATCCATGCACTACCCAATATCCATGCACTACCCACTACCCATGCACTACCCACTACCCACTACCCTGTACACTTCCTTGTTTTACTGGTCCCCTCGCTAGAACCTACCCCTATAGTTACCGGCACACATGTACGTGATGAATGGACGTATGTACAGAATGGGGGATCGTATCATACAGCATACATGATTCTATCATATACTTTCTCTCTTTTGTTAGAAGAGAATTACTTTTTTTCCGTCCAGGAAACCATCTAAAAAATGCTTTATCGTCTGTTTTGAGACGTATAATGCATCGACCCTCTTTCGTTTGATTGACAAATTGATTTTTATAGGCAACTTGGTTTTGCTTGTCAAGAGTGGGGAATGCTAGAGGGTGTCCCAGAAAAAAATTCCAAGTATATATAGTTGGCCTACTATTGTCTTTTCAATAGTATATAAGCATAACTTATTGGTTTATAACCAGTAGCATTTGTAGGCCTATTTCTCTAATAGCCTACAAAAATCAATTAATCAATATAAAAGAAGGTCAATGCATGTTCTTTTCTTTTTTTATTAATTTACGCTTTGATACAATAATAAACTGTGTGTTGCAGCCATGGTGGTCAAATGTCATCCCGCAGCCACAATCATTCCTTTGCGTTTGTCCTCGGCCACCTGACCCTTTTGCCGCTGGCAAGGAGTTGTTTCTCCGTACAGAGGGGTCCAAGTCTGGCCTGTGTTATGTCAGTACATATTGTGCTCAGTGGTTTGCGCAGTGCCGAAATTGTCTGGGTTCGTTTGCTGGTGAACCAGTAACGGCAAAGTCCAGTGCCCTCTGAGCAGGGGTGTCGGGTCCATACGTAAGACATGGCCTATCAGTGACCCTCTTTCTTTGGCGACCTTTGTAGAGAGGGATTCTTCCTTGCACAGCTTTTACAGCGCCTATTCGGCCAGCAGTGACCAGTGATATAACGTAGGTGTCCGCGGTGGCATGCATAACGCGTCGAGCCAGACTCTTGTTACTGCCTAGCTGCTGTAGAGCATGATGGATACGCAGTAAGCTTTGTTTAGACGGAGGCTTGTCTTCAGCAGGATCTTGGTTTGCCGGCTCCATGCACGGGTGGAATGCATGGGCGCCTGGGTGCACAGTGGAGTTCAACATCGGCGGTGCTGCACAGCAGGGAGCCCAGGGCCTTGTTCTTGCGCCAGCCCCCACTGCCGCAGAGCACCTTGCCAAGAGGGCCTAGCTCTGTTGCTTCTAAGAAGTATACATGGCTTGACTATGTTTTAGTCTCATAGGATCTCTTGCGCCCTTTTGAAGCAAGTGACGTCAGAAAATGCAGTTTCTCCTTGTTCATTGAAGTGACCAGGAAACGGACCAATATCGCTCCCTCAATTTCAAAACGTTATGTCACAATCAAGACATAACCTCCTCCCCTTTCTAATGTCAAAAGCAGAACTCAATAGGTATAGGTAAACACTCAGCCAAATTTCCATCAGTTAAGAAAATACTGGGTTGATACAGTTAACAAATACATTTTTAAAGCATTTTATTGTACATTTTTAAAGCATTTTATTGTTGTAAATATATATAACAACCATTATAGCATTGGTCCCTTTTCATCTTGGATAAAATGTCACAAAAAACATACTATATACAACATCAACATTTCAAAACACTAATCTGAGTAATCAGATGTAAACTCTTCAGAACAGGATCAAGACAGTGATCAGATGTCGAGCCGGTGTCAACCCTTTCAGAACACAATTCAGACAGTAATCAGGTGTCAACCCTTTCAGATAAGGATTGAGACAGTAATCAGGTGTCACCCTTTCAGAACACGATTGAGACAGTAATGATATATCAACCCTTTCAGAACACGATTGAGACAGTAATCAGGTGTCAACCCTTTCAGAACGGGATTATGAAAATAACAAAACATAAAGGACATGCCAGGTTTCATTAGACTGGCTCGTCCTGCAAGAGTTTAAGGCACTTAAAGGTCTTTTCCAACAGTTACAATAAAAAGGTCTGACATGCATTAGTAAAATATTCATATGATCAGTTCAAAATAACAGAAGCAATGCAAAATGTCACATGATGTCATAACAGACTCATTGATCAACATACCGCCCTTTAAAATGGACGAAACACCGGGTTGAGGGCAATCTAAGTCTTTTTAAAACTAACTATACTAATATGATACGAATAGAAAATGAAGCCTTTGGTAACCTCCTACCCCTACAAGCCAGTGGGGATTTTCGTTCATCAATACTGGTGTAGGTGAGCTCCTACCCCTACATTACAGTGGGGATTTTCGTTTATCAATACTGGTGTGGGTAAGTTCCTACCCCTACATTCCAGTGGGGATTTTCCTTCATCAATACTGGTGTAGGTGAGCTCCTACCCGTACATTACAGTGGGGATTTTCCTTCATCAATACTGGTGTAGGCGAGCTCCTACCCCTACATTCCAGTGGGGATTTTCCTTCATCAATACTGGTGTAGGTGAGCTCCAACCCCTACATTCCAGTGAGGATTTTCATTCATCAATACTGGTGTGGGTAAGCTCCTAGCTCTACATTACAGTGGGGATTTTCGTTCATCAATACTGGTGTAGGTGAGCTCCTTACCCTACATTACAGTGGGTATTTTCATTCATCAATACTGGTGTAGGTGAGCTCCTACCCCTACATTCCAGTGGGGATTTTCGTTCATCAATACTGGTGTAGGTGAGCTCCTTACCCTGCATTACAGTGGGGATTTTCATTCATCAATACTGGTGTAGGTCAGCCAATAGGCCTCAGCAGCGCCTCTAACCAAGATAGGTCATAGGTGACAGATAGATGAGGCTCATTTTAAATTCTTGCATGGGCATCTTCTGTTCCTTTCCTGAATACTACCCTTTCAAATAAACACCTTCACTGACCACTGTAGAGAGGAAAGCGACTTTTCATAACATATCTAACAAAACGTTCTTTTAGTTGCAACTTCACAAAAGAAAACACAACTAACTCATAAAATAATACACTAAACCAACCCAACAGAAAACATTACATTTACAGCCCCTTGAAGATAAAACCATTCGTACATCTCTAAAACGCCTTTCGGAGCCTTATAGGAATTATCAAGATTTCGTCTTATAATCCTTAGATAAGCAAATCAGTTGTGTGATCGTCGAGTCACGAAAGAAAAAAGTGTGAAAAGTTTTGCTGCGATCCTTTTGGAAACTACTCAGTGCGCCTGCAAATATATTTTTTTAATAAACAGCTTTTTTTTAAATTCAAAATTCACTGCAAAATAACGAGTTTATGCCTGGCACAGATTTCGGGACTAATTCTCCTTTCACACCGTCTTACCCCCATGCACGAAGTCAACACATTCACTTAGCTAGGCCTATTTGTTTGTCCCGCTTATGTCCAATGAGGAATCACCAGTTCCAGGAGCCCCTGGCTTGTTATTGTATTCAATAAAGGGCGTAGGTATGTTTTTATTTGCGCATTTGCCATTGAGGAACCGACGTGTTTACTTCAGCTTATTGCATCTAGTTTTAGCCTGTCTATGTCCCCTTGTGTGACAAATATTTCAGCCGTCACAACGACAGTTTTGTTTGACCAGTGTTGGTCATATCACGTGCTGTCCATCGTTTGACCTTACCCGCCCATTGTCCGAGAGCTGATACCACATGTTCAGGGATTAGGCTCACAGAACAATAGGCCCAGTCTTGGGAGGAACTGAAATGTTCAAATTTGGTTCTAAGGGGCCTGTAAACAAAATGTTCCGAGGCAAAACAATCCAGAACAACAAAATCTATGTATAACGATTATAAGAATGATTTTACAGTTTAACACATGCACAAATTAGAATAACCTCACATGCAACTTGCGGAACTGACGCTATAATGGATTCAGCAAAAATACAGAAAAATTTAATTTAACTTTGATAACAGATACTGCATTCATTGCGTAAACATGAAAAAGCAAGGACTACTCTGAACCACCGAATTTTTGCAATTTTCAATTTTTGAGAACAATTCTGAAAAAGATAATATCCTCACGATTCTAATTTCACCAGATTACATAATTTCTTTCACTTTTTCTGATCAAAAAACATTTTTCACGATTACTATTTTCGAAAATGAGATTTTTTGCAAAATTTGGCGATTCACAGTAGTAAACAATTAGACCACACAGCATAAACAACCAGCACACAGCACTTCCAACAGTTATAGAATCACAAGCTCCTATAGACAAAACCCATAGTTTCCCCGATTTGACCAATTTTTCACATCCGGCCCTTTTTTGTACACACAGCATAGATGTGAGTGGCCACCCCAAAAACAATCTGAAAAACCGTCGAAGATGGCAAAACTATATCTTTTAATCTGATCTTTAAACATTTTGAAACAACCTTTTTTTGCCTTGGGGTGGATCATTTGAAGTCTAAAAACAATTCTAGTCAAAACAAAATTTCAGGAGGATTTTCATGCATGACACAGACTTCTACGACACATGATGATGTAACATGACATCGTCAAGCAGCAACATCAGCACCAATGCCCGAAGTCGAAGCGGAGGGTGTAGGGCCACTGGATATATGCAAGACGAGTTGACTCGTGCTTGTCTGTCTCATGGCATTGGAATGTACTGAAGAAGGCACGTGTATTCATTGTTAAGTCAGTCTGCACCACCATGAACTGGACTATTGCATAACTCCTCTCCATTAATCCGAGAGCTAAGGGCAATCCGAGAGCTAAGTACGATCCGAGCTCCTCCATTCTGGATGCACCTGATTCTGGACTCCTGACATCGACATCTCTGGAACGCCTAAAGTGAAGAATAAATTGTTCTTATGAACGTGAATGGCCAAAAACTTACCTTGGGTAAAAAGTTATCAGCACACAAACATATCAGTTCAAGAAATGTTAGAATTCGGACACGTCTCCGAATTCAGATACCCATATCGGAATTCGGATACTTTGGGTATCAGAATTCTGATACTTTGGGCCAGATTTTTACAAATATGTCCATTGGGGGAGGAAACATAGATAGGACAGCAGTTTATGTTTGCATAATTTAGTAAGAAATGTGCACAACACTGTCAAACCAGCTTTTGAAAATTCTCCCGAGCGTTTGCTTGTAAGCAGCAATTACATCCAGCTACTGTACATTTACCTGTGCATCATATGTGTACATTATTTTCTACTGAAGAATTCGGTACTTTCTAAAAGGGCACAAATGATGGGGTCCAAAATCTGGGGTCAGCTTTAGAAATGGAAGCCAAGAATAGCTCTAACATCTGTCTTCACAAAGGTGATAGCCCTGGGTGGGTAGTGAGCGTGTCCTTCAGTTAAGCCCTTTTCTATACTTAAGATTTAGGGATATCCGAATTTTGATATGGTGTATCTGAATTCGGATACATATCCGAATTCTAGTATTTCTATTTATTATATATCCTTTTGTCTGCTGGTGTTACTGGTGTGAGAATAGGAAGATGCTGTGTCGATCAAGATGAACAATATCAGAAATAAAGTATAAAATAACACCATTTTTTGTAGATCGGCTTAGAATTTTTTACTGGTGCTTTGTTACAATGTAATACCCAGTACTACTAAAGTGCAAGAAGGATTATAAGTGCAATAAATACTGTGGTACACCTGAACCTTTAAGCAGCTTTTCATCAAAATGAAAGATTTTCCAACAAGTGTTTTTCTTTTTGCCAGACAGCAAACTTCTCTAAACCATGAAATTTTCACGAGTAGTTTCAGAACAATGCACATCTTACCTGAGCTAAAGTCAAGTTTGAGTTCAGACAGGGCTTTCCTCAGCTCATCTACCTCAGTGTCCAGTGGTGTGTACTCATATCCCTTGTAGGCACCATTTATCTGGCAGAAATCAATCAGCCTGCAGAATTAAAAGAGATCATGATTAATTAACAGATTTAACACATAAGCAATATTTTGCGATTTCTTGGATCTCTAGCTCGCATAGTCCTTCATCTAGACCCCTTATCCCTATGAAGAGAGCACTGCAGATATCAGAAAGATCTGCATATGATCGAATGCCTGTGTACATTTTCTGCTACATCCAAGCCGTACCATCAAGACAGAACCCTGCTATCCCTATGAAGAGAGCACTGCAGATATGCAACGGAAAGTGTGCAGATATATATACACATTTGGTAGAAGGTTTGTGTACATTTTCTGCCACATCTAGCCGTCCCCTCATGACAAAAATCCGCCATCCCTGTGAAGAGAACACTGAAGGTGTGCAGAAACATCTGGCAGAATGTCTGTGTACATTTTCTGATGCTTCTAAGCAGTGCCCTCAAGACAGAAACCCGCTATCCCTATGAAAAGAGCCCTAGGTATGCAACGGAAAGTGTGCAGAAACGAAAGATATGTGATGTACCCTTCCTAGGAGAACCTAACATAAAATATTTACCGAAAACGAGTCATTTATAAGAGAGATATCACACATTTTTGGTTTCCACTTTTGGCACCTTGGTGGCCAAGTCAAGAATCAGATAGGACTGACTTCAGTGTCAGTGTCAGTGTCACCTGACCTGGGGGGTCCTGTGTACAAAGTTTCAAGTCCATAGTTCTATTGGTTTAGAAACATGCCACTGTTTTTGAAACATGATACGGACGACGCTGGACGACGGACACTGCGGTATTGTATAGACTCTCCTAAGGGGAGCCAACAAAGGGCTGATGGACAGGGTCCATACTTTCAAAAATGGCCCCGAGTTGGTCAAATTTCCTACAAAACTGTACAAAAGAGGCACGAGATCTTACTGGTTCCAGCAGTTCTCAGGGTCGAGCTGCAGGATTTCAGGATTTCCAACCACAATCATCAACGATTTCGCACGCGTCGTTGCAACATTGTATTTCTGAAATGATAATAACAGACTGGGCTACATTCCTTGATACTGTATTAAAAGGCTAATGCTTGCGAAGGCAAAACGTCTGCAGCTTCAAAGGTCACACAGGTGTACTGGCTGTTCTGAAACCTTTGAACTTTCATCTTGTTCGGTGTCATCCCTAGCACTAGTAGTCTTTTTGAAACAATACAAAGCCTCAGCATGATGTCCTCTATTGCGAGGTTAGAAGCGTAATAAGACGGTCCAAATTTTTTCCGCCTTTGACATACATTTGCTCACGGCTGGTTCCTACCTTCTTATTTGCCAAGAAGCCAAGTTTAAACTTTGCGTCCTCCTCAAGATACTCTGCGCTACTTCTAACAGCTGATATAATGACGACCTTCCTTTCCTGACCCTGGAATTCTTCCACTGAGCCGACCTTGATGTCCTTGTAGTTCCTTTTTTGCAAGGCCTTCCTGATCTTTACAACCTTCAATTAAAAATAGACACAAGTGAAGAGCTAGACGTGACAAGTACCTGGAGAATCAATTTCCAAACTTGCTAAGAATCAGAGAAGCCTCCAAATTGTCCATTCGCCTACCCTTGACTATCTGGGTGAGGAAATAATGCTTTTCAGTTTGAAAAGCAGCCTATCTGCATACTGAACTTACAGCGGTATTACCACAGTAGCTCCACCCAGACCACTGAAGAAAAACGTGTCATTGTCAACTGTTAACCGACCTGAAACATTATTTAGATTGATGACTGGAGTGGTGTCTTGTAACACATGAATTATGAAAATCATTTTGCACATGGGTATATGCACAGGTACCAGATGGTTACTGATACACGTGCCACTACCAGACTCTACTACACCGTATGCGTCACCGGATACAAAGTCTGGACATTTTGTTCCAGCTTCTGCAACCTGGCCACTGTTCCTAAGAGGATTATACAACAGCACAGACGCAATCATAATCGCTCATTAGTGCGCCCGCAAGATCCCTCATTCAACCCAGGTTACATTTTGGACATGTTCAAAATCTTTGACAATGATGTTTATTAACTAGAACGCCAATTTATAGCAAATGGACTTTTATACATACCTGTTGGCGATAGGGAGCAATAACCCCAATATCTGTCTCCTTCAACTTCATGATCTTCCTGTCCGTCAGCAACTTCACAATATAATCATGGACAACAGAAATCTCCTCCGGATTGAAGAAGGATGGACTTCTGCCCTCGCGCTTTTCTCCACCAACAATGCCATGGAAAATTATGGGAAAGTCCTTCTTTGGAAGTTCGTCCCACTTACACAGAGATTCACGGATTAATTTGTCGGCACAGACGTTCAGTTCACCATCGTAGAATAGCCTGTTCGGTAATTCAAGGATTGCCGGATGAGATCTGTAGTTATCGACCAACTTGGTGATAAGGCGTGGGTCATAGTGGCAAGCTTCTTGAGGTCGACGCCCGTACGGTTCACTTGTTTCCATCAACCTCTCCAAGAGGGAGATATCTATAAGAAGATGACATTGGATCAAATCTTTTATCACATCCCAAGACTTTGTCAGGGTTTCGCGAAAAGCAGTCTCAAAATAGCTTGTGAGGCAAAAAAGTTGCAGGAAATCTTACCAAACAACACCTTGAGTCGCCAATGATGTAGATCTACGTCATTGAGGTCCAACCATTCGGTGCCCAATGACGTAGATCTACGTCTTTGGACAGAGGGTCCCATTGACTGTTGAGACAATGTAAACTACACAAACTCCATCGGATGGGCGTAACCCTTAACCATCTGAAATTCCTTACTTTGTCATTCTCTGTGTGGCTTTGAGATCAGGGGACGGTGCTCTTTGGAGTAGGAAAAACTGGGAGTTTTTATGCTAGTTCACCCTTTTAAAAGAAAACCTCAAAGATATAAGCCTAAAGATAAGGAAGATATTACGAGTCTTTGTTACAATTGAAAGCGACAGGAATAGAGAATCCAAATCCAAAGAATCCTGCCTTACCTAATCCAAACGCTTTCGCAAAAGGTGATCTGACAATAGGACCAAGTTGTTTAGGATCTCCCGCCAATACGAGTTGTGCGCCATCTTTGTTCATCATTTTGTCGCACTCCAGGATGCCAGCGATCGGTATGATAGCCTCCGACTCGAAGGCATGACCCGCTTCGTCGATGAAGACATGCGTGAAATGATTCGGAGGGAAACTGGCAGTGGCTAGTCTGTGAGAAAAAATATAGAGTCAAAATGAGGGCTAACCCTTTCGCTGTCCAATGAGATGAGGTATTATGTTTCTTAAAGGCCTACGCCGTTCGTAAAAAAATTTGAATTTGTAATTGAATTTCAAAATGTCCAATTGCGAAAATACAACTAAATATAAATCTCAACATTGCCGTTGTGTAGACTGATATACAATTACTATGAATACCAAGTTTAAACAAATTTGTACACATAATAACTGCACTACGGTATTGTGTATTAGTGGATTTCTATTTAACTGCACTACGGTATTGTGTATTAGTGGATTTCTATTTAACTGGACCACAAGTAATTACGAACAGCGTACCCCTTTAAGGACAAATATATCAAAGGTTAAATGTCTTACTCACATGAGTTCCATCACAGAGTTATAGCCAGTCTTGCCTGTTATTTTGACTCCTTCAACTTTGACACTATCATGACCATGTCAGGTGGCACTGAATTTTTTAATGACAGTGATAAGAGTCACTTCTGCCAATGTGAGGGATTCAGTTTAAAGGGCCTAAAACTGGGCACGAATCTGAAACCACACCAAAACTTGAGTGATCAAGCTACGGGAAATTTCAATTAAAATGACCCGAGGTACAAAACAACTTAGGCTGCGTTATGTCCCAATAGCATTCCGCGAAGATGACGTCACTGCAGCTGCTGCCCTCTATTTCCCCATCGCTGAATTACAGGCAATGTCGGACAACCATGCGGTTTCGTAATGGATTCAGGCTTTCTAATTAGGGCAGTTAGATTCAATCTGGCACATGTCCGAGTGTTGGAAATACTACATAATTGTTCTGAATATTTCTCTCTCTGACTCTATCGTATCATTCATGCTAAAAACAATGCAGGGTCAAAGATAATTGACTTTGAAATAAGCTCAAATGCGTAGAAATAAGTGTCGATGTCCGACTGTCACGTGACTAAAACGTCATCAATATCTTATGCAAATGACCTTGTGAGCTATAAATAGTAACTTCGCGGAATGCTATTTCTCCACTCGCAAGAGCTAACGTCAATGCATGCACGACACAAACCTTCCTGCAGTCACCATTGTTGTCACAACAACCTTCTTCTTACAAATCTCATCTATCGAAGGAAAATAGTAATCACCATCCGCTTTGTCATAGTTTGAAATGTCCTGAAAGAAAACGCAAACAGAATGAACATGGTGAAAACCACCCAGCACTACCGAGTGTATCGATAAAAATTATCCAAGGCTGATGGGTACAGTGTGGTGATATAAATATACTAGTAACAGACTCCTGTAAATTGACAACAGACTCCCCAGAATTCTTCATCTTTATTCCTTCTCAATAAAAATCTCCAATATCCTCTGTAATCCTGCTGCATCAGTAGAAGAAAAACATGCTGAGCACATCAACAGTGCTTCCCAAGTCAATCTGACTGAATTGGAAATTTTCAAATTCAGTTACAAGTTACAAAACTAGTGTCCTCAATAGAGAGGTTGTGCTTAATAGAGAGGTGTCCGCTAAGAGAGGTTCTACTGTATTTTCAAAATAACCACTTACTTTGATATCCTCAGGAACGTCTTTCCAATTTCTCGAAGCGGCATGCATTCGGAAGATATCCTTCCTAATTTGACCTTCTTTGGCGACTCTCTGGGTGATCAAGTCTGCTGCACTGTTCGAAGGAGCACAGGCAAGAATATGAGCCTTTGGATTGCAGCGGAGAACCTAGATTTAATAAAGGACTTTTTTCATCTTACTTCTGTGACTTTTCTCATTTATATCTTCATACATAATATAAGTAATATACAGTGCAACGAGAACAGACATCGCCTTAACAAATTTGCTGCTATACCGAACATTACCCTTTGTCCATTCTTTTGAGAATTGGCATTTTTCGTGAATCTAACCCAACTGGTCACCAAAGTAATCCACAAGCAGGGGCAGCGGTAGCGCAGTTGAAGAGAGTCAGCCTCATGATCAGGAGGTCGTGGGTTCGACTCCCAGCCGAGTCGCTGCTTAGTTCCCCTACTAGTCGAGTTCAAGTGAGCGCCTTGCGGTTGCTCCTTGAAACACCTGATTGATTTCTGTGGAGACCGGGGTAATAATGTGATATCACAAGCGCTTTGAGCGAGAACTATAGTGTCACGGAATTGCGCTATATAAAAGACTCATTATTATCATTAAATAAGTATATGTAGCTGAAACTTGATAGCCCAGTATGATCACACACAACTTGTGATACTATTGTATGAGTCTGCAATCACCTGTTAATTGACATTGGCACTTATAAACTTGGAAAAAAACCTGAGTCTATGGATGTGTGTAGCATGAGCCACCATATCGTTTTGCCCAGAATTTCAAGCTCGGCTAAACCTGCTGAGGTAACTGTTTGAAGTACCTGTTTGATCGACTCAACCACAGTGACTGTCTTGCCCGTTCCCGGGGGACCAAAGATCAGATACGGTGCTGGACGGGATGAACCGGCCACAATGTGTCGCACAGCAGTCGCTTGCTCATTATTCCTTTCAATGTTCTTGTCACAGAAGCTGTAAAAAGAAATTGTGATATTTAGCAAAGAGATCAGTTCATATAGCAAATCAATATCACGATATGAGAGCGTGACTTGTCCTGCTGCAGGCACAAGTGAGAACAGTGTGATGCCACCTGGAGTGAGAAGTATAGACATCATGAGGTAAGAAATCTGGGGTGAATGTTCGCTTCTCCGGCAAAGCAACCGTTAACCCCCGATTTCCTCAGGATGGTCGAATGAACTACCTGAGAAGATATTAACGTTGGAGGCAAATGCATTCATATAACAACTGCCAGTTAAGTTTAGAGGGCAGTGCAGACCCCAGCTCACGTGGATCGAACAGATAAAATGTGAACTCATCAAAGCAGACATCAGAATCGAGTTAAGAAACCCCAAAGAGACAATTAGAATCCTTCTTGCACTGGCACATGATACTAGTCACCTGGCGTAAAATAGTCACGTGCGCTATGCTATCACGGTAGCGACACGTCACGAAGAGAGAGAGTTAAGTTTATACTGAACTCAAAGCATACGTACAGATGGGAGGGCGCACTTGAACAGGACTCTTTTGCCTGGAAAGTTGCACCATAGAAGTGATGATTGATTGATTGATTGATCAATTAAGAGAGAAAGAAAACTAAGCACAGTCACACTCAGCAACCAACTCATTGATGCCAATCAATCACAAAGTAAGTAGGGCATCTTTAAGTGGGTCGGCGTCCGTGAAGCTTGAGACAACAGCCAGTGGATTGGCGTAGCCGAAGTCAACTTGAACCGAACGATATCCTCAATAACTTAAATCTTTATTCAAATTTGACAAACCTTAATTTCCGGTCTGGATCCGTGATAGTTCCCCATCGACACACGGTATTACGTTGAGGAAAGATCAAATCCTTCAAGTTCAGCTCAAAAGCCAGCTCGGTTGACCTGTGCTGCAGCTTTAACGGGAGGCGGTTGAAAGTGAATCGGACATTGAACTTCATATTATCGATGAACTTCGACAACAACCTAAGAAACAAACACAAAATATTTCAAAATTGGCTCCCATTATTTCCTAGGGGTTCTGCATTCTCAGTACAGAAATTCGAAAAAAATGTCTTCAGTGATCAAGCCCAATGGTCAATTTTGAGGGTCCCCTGGATAGACCATATTTTGTTTCAGGGTATTTCTTGTTTATTCTTGGCAAATTAGTAGTAAAGTACACCGTACAGAGCAAAAAATGTCCAAATTCAATGCACAACGTCAATGTACACAAATGCATACAAAAAAACTTATGTTACAATGAAGACCAATAAAAAAACGGTTTTTAAGAAATCCAGAGCCCCAAACGATGCAGACATGATATTTACGAATGGACTATAGTACCTACTTGTTACTGAAGCCTAACAAAACACTTTCCAGTTGAACGACATGCACATATCCCCTGTACTCAGTGTCCTCTGGTACACCATTACTGCCAAGAATTCGCACAAGGATGTGATCTCCACGCAGAACGGACGGTCGGTTTTCAGCTAGGCCAGGAACCTTAAAAAGAAAGCAAATTTTACTCCACCAAATAGTCAAACTCAAAGTAGGTTGAATCAGCAGTGTGAGTGCGTATCAACTTGATATCACGGTACTTCTTCTTCTTCTTCTTCTTCAGCGTTCGCTCTGCACTTGGAGGGGTCATTCTCCTAGGAGTAATCCTCCTCCAAGGCGGGATGAGCGTATCCAACGTGCCACTACAGTTAGGCGCCAATTGGGTTTATTGGCCTAGTGGTCCGACTTTGGCAAGAGAGATAGAGTCCACGCAAGCTACTCATGTTTCTCACTTGGTGGGGTCTTAGCTTGCCCTGGCATAGACACCAGGTACAAGGAACCTCGGTTTTGAGTCTCATTCGAAGGACTGTGAAGAGCCAGGAATTTTAGTTCCTTGAAAGCCACGCCGGTTCACCAGACATACGATCCTGGGTTCTCCCCGGGATCGAACCCGGGCGCTATTGCGTGGTGGCCAGCAGTGTAAACCACTAGGCCATGAGGCTCCTTGATATCACGGTACGATTCTGCCAGTATTGCTGCATGCAACAAAATGCTTACTGCAACAAAAATTGTTAGTTCGTGGCATGCAGACTTAAACCTTTCACTGCCAACTGTGACTGTGCTCGAACGAGTCCTCAACTGTGACCCCAGTCGTTTTGGCAACTTGACTGGTTTACATTACTGGCTTTGTGTTAACTGCTAGGCATGAAGAAAGCCATCGAAAGATGTGCATTTTAAAGGCCACGACTCCTGCTTTTATGATTGCATGACATGTACAGATCCTCAAAGAGCAGACTTAAAGCTCCGCATTAAATCAAGTTTGATCAAAATTGAAGCACCCAGTCCAGAGATAAAGCAAGATTAACTGTTTTGTTTACATGTTATGTAACAGCCTTGGTTAGGTTTCTAAGTGAAGTCAGGCGGCAAGTTTACTGACATAGATCAGACTGATGCTTGATTTCTTACTATAATGGTATAAATTTGTCTGTATTACCTTACCTTATTATAGGGTATATCGAATGTCAATGAAAAACAGACTTCATATACACGTATCAATTTTAAGAGCATTCATTGATATTTGTCCTCCCAAGTAGGGCAATAGCCTGATCTACATCACAACTTTTGCTGAACCCGCCGCCTGGCTCTAACAAGCCAGTTGCTAGCCTGATTAGGTAATCAAGTTGTCAAACACATAAATGGCTATATCTTCAAAATGGATGGAGCTAATTGCATTGGGTTTTCTGTATTGTATAAAGTGTTAGGTACACTTTTGAAATCGTCTTACAGCAGAAAATGGCAAAATACCTGGAGTTATGGCCTTTAAACTACACGTTTTTCATGTCGTCCGCGGGAAAATTGAATCTGAAGATAGTTCATATCGCAATGTTATTGCCTCTGGTTTATACGCTGTTTCTCGAATTTGTGCCTTACTTTGATCGTGTTTCGAAAACAAATGTGTGAGTTAAAGACCCACCTGTTAAGACGATATCTTCCAGAAACCGCATCAGATTTTGCTGTATACAAATGTAGGCTCAATTCACTCATTCTTACCCTTAGTTCAAGGAGTTTGCCATTCCTTGTCATAGTGATGCCAGTCATGTCATAAGTCCTGATGTCCACTTCCATCTGGAGCTCTTCCATGTGAAGGAGTGTAGAGTGGTGGGAATGATACTCCTTGAAACTTTCTTCGGGATTTTTCCTCTCCATCAGAAGTCTAGAATGGACAATAGAAATGAGAATGAGAGAGCTATGCTTACTGTTAAGTTTTAAGTTGTTGTTTTTTTAAGTTCTGGGTTTAAATAACCAAAAATTGAAATTGAAATTGAAACTGTCTGCTTTTGTGAATGCCCTGGATCTACCCGGGACAGCTGTTTGGGTAGCATAGAACTACAATGTGTATCCATTCCCGAGTTCCAGGCTCTGCTGCCGAAGTTTGCCAGTTGTATTATCCACGCAGTTCACCCATCCAATTGATGACTGCGTTCAACATTGCTCAACTTCCAACTCTGGAGACACCAACCATGTGGCCATAAAGAAATTTCTCCATGACCAGCCGGTTCAAAGCTGTGCCATATAACTGGGTACCCCCATTTCGGCTAGAACCTGAAATCCTAAAGCAATTAGAACTCCTTCAAAACAAAGTGAATGGCAATTTCACGGATGGGAGTCTGTTCTTTGTTTTCTAGAGAACAGCCGCCCCAGGTTTTAGTTCAACATTTACTTCATTTTGAAGGAGTTCTAATTGATTTTGGATTTCTGGTTCTAGCCAAAATGGGGGTACCTATTGCCAACCCTTAATATGTCTATTACAAACCTTATCCGATTTGCTTCCACCACAACACTCTGGTCCTTATATTTGACTGGGAGGCCATGATTCACGGCTGCTCTCAGAGCTTTAGGGATGGCGTAGTTCTTTAGCTCCAGCTTCTTCTCCAGTGTATCTCTTCTACCACTGAGTGAAATAAGACAGAAAGATACAGTAAAACCTCTCTAATAAGGACACCCACGGGACTGACAACTGCTGTCCTTAATAGAGAGGTGTCTTGATCAGTGAGGTCGGACTTAATGGAAACAACCCATTGAGGACCAAACCTAGTGTCCTTAATAGAGAGGTTGTCCTCAATAGAGAGGTGTCCACTAAGGGAGGTTCCACTGTACATGTATTTTCATAGGGTGTTTTGACGGTGTCTCAACAGTACTTGCCGAAAGAAAATGACATTAGTGCAAAACTTATTGAACAAATTTTAAAGAGGACGTTTGTGATATATAAATGTAGTTACCTAGCGGAAAAAAGACGCCTATAGCTCTGTCCAACAAATGCACCTCAGCAAAATTGCCTATCTGCAGGCGTCTGACCGGTGAAAGGCACAAGTCAATATGCACCAGTCGTTTAAAATTAACAATTTGTGAAAAATAACTGAATAAATATGTGACCCATCACACCAAAATGGGTTGAAGTCGAATTTGGGGTATATGGAATAATCCACATGTTTATATAGCTTACAACTCCCATTCTGGTGCTTTTGAGGCCAATACTAGGCCTGGCGACTTACTACTTGATTTGGTGTGATGGGTTACAATTTACATAATCATAGGCCCTCACATTTTTGGTCTCGTTCCATCAATGACTTCAAGGTTCGCTGGAATATAACTCACTCGGCTTGAGGGGATATACTTCTCTGTAGGATCACTCTCCAGCACTATGGAATTCACAACTCTCGTACGGATATCCCGTAGGATATGAATATCAACCGGCTGGGCTGCTCTCCTGAACCGTAACACCAGGGTGGTATTGTAGCGACCTATTCTCTTAAGCGCCCCCTTTACTTCGAAACTAAATTCGGCACCTGAAAGTTTAATTCAATAGACATTCTAATATTAGAGGGGCCACTGGGACCAGATTTGGGGTACCTTGGAACAAGGGGACATAGCCCCTCTTTAAACCATTCGACATTGCTATTTTGAAGAGAAAAAAAATCAACATAATCACCACGCAGTGATTGTGACGAGATCAATCAGATGGCAGAGTGAATAGGCCAAAGTAGTTCTTTTCAAAACAATCTTACATTTCAAGATTTCTTTTCTCCATATATCATATTTATAAAACTCTGTAATTTGATAAAGAGTAGACAGTTTGTAGCTGTTTTTAAGGTTTGAATAGCCTTTTAAAAAAATTTTCAAATCATGCTCAAAAGAACAGTTTTCGGCACCAGTGACGTCTTCGATGGCGGGTTTGGACGAAAGTTCGAATTGATTCTGTTTAGGAAGTTATGTGTGATATATTACGACATAATTATATGGTATCTAGGTTATGTCTGAGATGACTTATAGCTATCAGTCGTACTGTGACAAATAAAAATCAAAGTTAGACAAGGAATTTCCCACATATTTCAATTTCAATTGAGACAGCAGGTTACTTTTGGTAGTTGGTGTCATAAAAGAAGAGGTTTAAGGCTTGTAGGTGGGCCCCTTATCCAAGGTATTAAATTGGTGTGGCCTAACCAAAACTATTTAATCGATACTTACCTGGTGCAATCACTATTCTAGGCATCAAAGGAGTTGGTTTTTCCGTGCTAACAAGTTTGTAGAATGGCCGATCCTTCAGAAATGCCATGTTGTAGAGGTAAAGATCAGTTTTTTCGGTGTTACGTACAGTGACAGGCACACTGGTTTTTTTCCCCTTCTCAATGTTCACAGTGAGGTCGATGACACCACCAGTGGATTTCTCCTGGTTTTCACAAACCACTTTTATACCACACTTGTCTTTCAGCAGCTCAGACCTGGATCAAATTGAAAAACGGTTTTTAGGTTATTCAACAAGGGCAGCATGGAATTTTCAAAATTCAGACATCAACTTGATCTGCCATCTAGTTGCAAAACCAAAAGTTTGTAGATTAATTCGTTTTTGATTTGGCATGATTAAATTCCACATTTGCCGCTAATTGTTAATGCATTATCATGAGATTTATGTTCGTGTTTGCCTTCGGAACCACGGAAATAAAATGGGTGCGAACAGCACCCATTTTACAGAAATTGGTGGAAGGAGAATTGACTTACAAAATGTGGACAATACAACATCATGTGATTGGGGTAGGTCAACGCAACGTACACACGAGTTGAACGCCTATGATGCACCAGTGACACGCTTATCTCTTTACGTTTTGTGTATAATACGCGCGACCTACACGTGACTCACGTGCGACCGACACACTGGGAATGACGTGAGTTACAGGATGTCAATTATGATTGGGACTGTAGATTAGAATGTCGCCACGAGCCATGGAAACACACAAACACATTTGGATGGATAAGAGAGTTGTGCAAATCCAGAGAAGAGCACAGAAGACTAGAAAGACATGTATAATCGTCCTACCTGTGTTTCCTTAGCCCAGCCAATATCACAGTCCTCAGATGGCGCTTACCACCAGCATGTTCTCTCATCATGAGCACAGAATTCAATGTCAGATTACATATCTGACACTTGAACCAAGTGCCATGATATGGAACGACATGTGGAGGCAAATCCAGTTGAGCATTTGACTCAGCTGAGGGTACCACCAGGAGTGTTGCAGGTTTATTGGTGGCAATGTTCTGATCAACTGCAAGCCGATCGACTGAGGTCTTGTAAGCCAGTCTGAGGGCAGGAACTGGTCTTGCACGCCAAGCCATTACGAGATTTTCGGACAATTGGCGTAAATCACGATATCAAAACTGAATAGAAATATCTGAAAATCAGAAAAAGAACAAATTAAGTTTTAGAGAGCTGACTGATCTCTCCCACGAACTCTAGAGTTTTAGTGTGTTTATTGAAAATGAGTGATACAAATAATCTCTGACATGTCCGAGGGAGTGATTTACAACTCTCAGACGTACATCACCTTTAAGACAGCACCAAGATTAAACTATCATCCTCGGTTCTAGTATCGTACTTCTATGATTTGTATGAATGAAAACCTCACTCAGAACTCTTAAACTCTAAGAGGTTGCAGTGCACACACCTCGAGACACTGCTCTCTCATTGTCGGCATGAACAAACAACCAGTGAAAATGCGAGTCATTCTCCGAAGCAGCGATAATAATCAAGCATATTTTAGGACGACCTCACCACACTACGAGATACAATTTCCACTCAAAGTCAGACGGCTCACCTTACTGACTTTGCCTCCAAAGGCCGTGAAAATCTATTCCAGGTAAAAGATACCTCGTTCGATGGAACAGAATTTGTAATTGAATTTAAAAATGTCCGATTGCGGAAATGCGTACACTAAATATAAATTTCAACATTGTCATTGTCTAGACAGATATAAAAATACTAGGAGTACCAAGTTTAAACAAATTTGTACACATAATAACTGCACTACGGCATTGTGTATTAGTGGATTTCTATTTAACTGGACCACAAGTAATTACGAACGGCATACCCCTTTACAGTGACACAGTATTTTCTGAGCCTATAGTGAAGTAGGCAACAGTTATTTCGTCAAAAAATCTCCACAATAGCCATGAATACAATCCACTAAATTGAAAATAGAGTACAATGTTAATACCATACCTGTTTCCACTAGCTGTCTCAAGAATAGTTCAATGAATAAAATGGCCAAAGTTGTTATACTAGTCTAATACCGATGCTGTCAAATTTTACACTGAGGGCACCCTTATATACACCTCAATTTTAGACCTGCAGTCAGCTAAATCACACGTCATTCAGTGAAAGTAACTGAGAAACTAGTTCTACTTTCTGGCCTGGGGAAAACCCACAATTTGTTTCAGTGTAATTATGTTATTTATCATACTCTAAACGGCGTCTCCTCTTATTGACAGATTGGAGTGATATATTGATTGAATGAATCACCCTGTGACAGAGGGAGGGTTTTTTTATGGCCACTGTATTCATGGTATTCACAACATGATGAACTAAAATTAATTATTCAATATATAATGATTATGGTTTAATCAGAGTTAAGCATGCTCACTGTGGTGTCATTGGTGAATGTAGATTTTACCATGCTTAAAATATGGTGAAATATTTTACCGTCCTCCCAATTCACAATGGTAAATTGTGGATTTACCATAATGAAAATGGGACGCCTTTTCCCTAAGTGGTGTCCTGCAAATTCACTGTCCAGGACCAGGGGGAATTCGTAAACTTTGGTGCAGAATTTGGTCGTTTTGGAGGCTGCTATGGGTTAGTGCTTTTGTTCATCTGTTAAAAACGATGGAATAATCCGTGTATGCATGTATGTATGTAAGCCTAGGATGAAACACACTTCGACACAACCGATGGTATGGCATGCATGGCGGCTTTACTAAAACACGGAATTCTGTGGATTTCCGCAGACTACGGCAGCAGTTATTTCTCAGCTCCGATCCGACCTTCCTCGCGGTCCCCACCTGCGTTTATCAACATGGCCGAGACGTCACCGTCCAAGTCCCCGGGTGCCATTACAACAAATATAGCCTAGCCTAGGAAAGAAAATAGGTAATTGAAGCTCTCTATGGGCGGTTATTACCGCAAATAAAGACAAACCAAAGCAAAGACACTTGTGTAGCATATCAAGGACACGTAGATTGATACTCCTATGTGTGCCACATCAAAGACATCTTGATGCGAAGTCAACAGACGGCGCCACCGTCTTGGGAAAAGTAAAAACGACATCGACAACTTCAGGTTTTTGTTGATATAAGCGACTAGCGGGAAAATGCACATGTGTTGTTATGTCACTATTGCATCTATTCGTAGTAGACTGTCGTATTTTAAGATCCCCTTTCTTTTCAACATCATCAATCATACTAGTATATCATAACCATGGATAGAGATAAGTTAGAAAACTGTGTCAACCTCCTTCAACTTTTTACTTTTCCCAAGAGGGTGGCGCCGTCTGTTGACTTCGCATCGTTATCTTTGACGTGGTGTATGGTCCAGAGAGATATTGCCTTCATGTCTTATCTGTGCTGTGTATGGCTCATGAAAACGGCTTACTGGACTTTGCGCAACGAAACGAAACGAGCGAAATGGGGGAGCGACCATTATGTTTTACCCCGGTACGTCAAGTTCGATACATGGTGTCAGTCACCAGTATGGATGTGTTTTCCATTATGAATATGTGTTTTTAAAAATCAAAATCATATGAATTTCCTTTCCATTAGAAGTAAACGAGGATGACGTTTCAGTTTAGGAGCCTAAGTTTTGTGGTCCCAATGGCCAAATTAACCCCTCGTTGGCTGAAAAGTCGATTCACCGGTCACAAATGGTCGAAAATGACCCCCAAAACTTCAGACCCCCAACCTGGTAATTATCACGGTCAGTCCACAACAAAATTTCTATGGTTTGAAGATCTAACCCCGGGCTGTATTATCTGCCGGAAATTGATTTTCGTCGGCACGTCTGAGAAAAATCTATGGGGCGCTAAACTTGACCAACTCAACTTTTTTAATGCATTAGCAATTTGATAATAAATGTAGTGTGTACCCGTAACCGCTTGAGGTCTGGACTTAAAACTTTGTTTACAAATTCACACCAAATTTCGTTTCAAAATTATTCTTTGTTTGGCACCAGGGGGCGTAATGCAAAAAAACATGAAACAGACGATACGGCCCGTAGTTTTGTTGATACGAATCGTTTCCTGTATGGCCGTTACAAGCCGCTGTCTGAATATGATGTGAACCTGTTCAATGAAAAAAATGCTGATAATGACTTACACGGCTTGTTCGCATCGTAAACATAGTGGTACCCGGGTATAACTGTCTTTGCGTTTGGCCTAATTTTACAACGATTACTCCCCATGTAACCACGATCTAGGATGGACAGGCTGTGTATTATGAATAGGAAAAGTCACCTAGGGACCGTTGCGTAGAATACTTTTTTGGCGAAATATTGCGCAAAGTCCAGTAAGCCCATGAAAACAACTGTCCATCCTAGGTTGCGGTCTAGTTTTATCTATGCTGTATCAAACAAAAACAAAACATGCATTCCAGATATCTTTGATGTGGCACACGTAGGAGTATCAATCTACGTGTCCTTGATATGCTACACAAGTGTCTTTGCTTTGGTTTGTCTTTATTTGCGGTAATAACCGCCCATAGCTCTCATCTAATGCCTTATCAGGCTTATGCTCTGGGAGAATGAGTGTAATCAACTGATCATGTAGATCATTGTCACGGACATCCGTCAAATATGACCTGGATATATGACATTCGGTAGGCCTACACTGTAGTGTATCCATGTAATTTCAGTCGCCTGTTTGCAATCTCTCACTCGCCTGTGACAACGAGGGCGGCATGTTATTCTCACTCACCTGTGTGCAATCTCTCACTCGTGACAACGAACGCAAGCATGTATTTCTCACTCACCTGTGACAACGAACATGTTATTTGACTTCACCTGCTCATTTATCAGGACATGATTTACCTGTTTACGTGTTTCCTGCAGAGTAAACTCATTTAATCTTGAATCTTTGAAACTGACAGTGCGTGTACGATGTGGGGATTCCCCACAATTTTAACCGTCGTGAAAATCTTCTCCCGAATTTCTGTCATGGCGGCCTCCGTAAAATGAAAAAATTTGTAGTTTTCTCGAATGTTTTACCATTTTCTAAAGAACTCACAGGCTACCAAGGCATTCTAAACGGATAGAAAATGAGTACCTTTATGGGGTTGATGAAGGAGTACTGTAGTTTGTCCATTGATAGATTTGATGGCGAGAATTTGCGGTCAACGGCGTTCTTCCTCTCCCATTGTCACCAGGGTAAGAATTTCGCACACAGAAATGTACGTGGTTATTGCGTACCATATTTCGCCAGGTCCAAAAATTTGGCAACTGGCGAAATGTCTTCTCAGTGCAACTCAGGTGAGAACCAGCAGATTAATCTCAGTGAATGTTAATTCTGGCTAAAGTTCAAGGTGCTAGACCACTTTCATTTCAAGATCTTTGGGATTCGTGTGTCTTGGAGGTGATACTTTGCGCACGACGCGACGTTGGGCTACTTTCTTGACAAATCTGTACTACTATCCAACTGAGTGGCCAGGGAATGAAATTAATAGAATACAGTCCTTTCTGAATTGCTGCCGCCAAACTTTTTCATTATTTCCCATGACAGAAATCCATAAACGACCTTTTTTAGTTTTTCCTTGCCTTACTAGTTACTACCGGCCACACCATTCGGGAGGAACCTTCTATTTCCTTTCTGTTTCCGTTAATTTCGGGGCGAGTGTTTCATTTCATCATGCCAATTTAGGTCGGAAGTCATATTTTGTAAATTCTGACTTGGGCTTGCTATGTTGAGGGTCACATGAATGAACCTTTTGAGATAAAGACGAACTAGAGCCCAAACAAAACACACTCGAATTCGAAACACATCAGATTGCCTATGCAAACTTCAGACAATGCCATAAGCCACTGTGACCATTTGTTCAAAGTGAAATGCATGACTGATCAGCACCCAAAAAAACTTCTACGAAATGGTCCATCTATCCATGCACTTGATTGGGAACAACGTTTACATAATGTAGTGTTGGCCATCGTCGCGTCACGTCACCATGCATTTTTACATTACTGTAACATGACGTGATGCGACATCTTCGTAAACGTCCCCAATCAATTGCATCGATCTATAGTCTTTAGGTGAAGATTGTGTTTTGGATGGTTTCGTCACCGACAGAGCAGATCCCAAACAAAACAAATGCGCAATCCAACAAGGTCAGCCACTGTGACCCTTTCTTTTAAGTGCAACGCATGACTGGTCAGCACCCAAACAAACACTTTTTTGCGAAATAATCCTTGCATGTTCTACCGTAATTTATCTAATACGTAATTTGTAATTGCAGATCATATGAATGGTTTGACATCCTCTATGTTCAGCTATCATCTGGGGTCAAGGTAAGCTTAAACTACATTTCTGTCTAAATCCAGCTCTTTCTAATGTCATACTACACTTGAATTAAAATTTAGTAGTTTACATATAATCAATGATTCAAGGTGAGTATACTTTTTTTGAGACACCCTGTATAGGTTATCATGGTCTTGTCCCTGTGGCCTGGGATGAAGGTTATTATGAAAGGAGTTTGGATCTTACTTAGCTTCTGGGCAAACCTGAACCCATGAATGCAGAACAAGGCCAGTCTCAATCCTGCTGGACCTGGATACAGCTCAAGTGAGCATGTGGTTCATGGACCATTTCATTTTCTTCTGTTTCAGTATCAAGTATCGTCTTTACTGCTCAGACATCACAAAAGTTCTGCTGGAAACTGACACAAGATATGTCCATCTTCAAAAACACCTGGTAAGTTAGTTTGAGACATCCTGAATTGTGATATGTAATATAAACCAATGATTGGTGGTTACTTTTAGATACAGAGCTTCATCGTTTTAGCAGGGATGTCAAGAAGAATCGACCATGACAATATGGTAAGATTATAAACTATGCCTATTCGACCTCAAAATTTTTAACGACAGCCATTCTGTTTCATTTCAGACTGTTTTGCCAATTAATCAGCCTACAACTATACAAGTGCCGGACAAGGTCACTGGAAAGGTGAGTTAGCCATTTGCCTACTCACCTCCGTCGTGCTACCCCAGGGCCCTGTCGCTCATGCGGTTTCAGAGACAAATGCCAGTGTTAGCTCAACTAAGCGTTGTTGGTTTCAGTAAATGTTTTTCACAATAGTAGCATTGGGACTAACGCTAAGGTTACTGATTTTGAAGATTTCAAGGACTTCAGAATCATTTTAAAGGCATTTGGGGGCATAATTTAATGTAGCATTTACATTGGATAAAACAAATTAGGAGGTCATTTTCAACAACAACAACAAATTTTAGGGGGCAGCCATTTTTATAGGGGCGGCGGAAATTTGATCCCCCCAGGGGGTAGTTGGTAGGGGGCAGGGCATCCCTTTATTAAAGGGTGTGGAGAACACTGTCCCCATAGATGACAGGCGGTTAACTAAAAATTTGGGCATTTGGTAAAATAGTTTACAAATAATTTTTATCAACAAACTTTTACATCAATTTTCTCAAAAATACAAATTGTGGATTAGCCCACTCTTGATCTAAGCCCTTCAATTGCTAGTTTACAACATATAATTCATGTATTTCAGGATGAGCTAATAACAGTCACGCTGATACCAGCTGGTCATTGCCTAGGATCTGTCATGTAAGTATCATTGGCACACACACAAAAAAGAGATGAAGTCAGTAAGTTATTTTGGTGATATGAATGAAACTGGAAGTTTGACCATTGGAAATATTCATTTAAGATTAACACACTTTATTTAAAATCATGGAGTATGTTATCTTTGAGAATATGGGTATTCAGGGTCTATGACATGAAAATCATGGCCTGCATGTAAGACCTGAATCAACATTATCAGAAACTATGATGGGAAGTTTGATAGGTCTGTTATTGGGACATGCTCTGAATCAGTCTTTTGAACAAGTTCAGCAGTATCCTGCCTCAATTCTTGTCTTCTATTTGTCATTTTATTATTGCAGTAAAAAATGTTTATATACATGTATTTCAGGTTCCTGTTTGAGGGCAATGAAGGGACGGTTCTTTACACTGGAGATTTCAGGCTGCCTCAAGGCGGACCAGCTAGGATATCACCACTCATGTCAGGAGCAAGGTAATAACAAACTCTCACGGTAAATGGGGAGTGATCAACCTCAAGCCACCACACTCACTAAGAAGCCACTGTGGTGTAGTGGCTGTAGTTATTCGAGCAATTGATCTGTGCCGGCCACATTTACCGCCCGGGATAAAGTAAACAATAGGCCGAATCACTAGCCGTGCGAAATCCGCTTTTAAGCTTGAGTTATCGAAGGCTCTTTGTTGAATTGCTTGTCCCCCGCTGCAAGTTTGTTTTATTTCGTAATAAATGCACAAAAACACTTCAACAGAATGTTTAACAGCATAAAATCAATGTAGATTGAAGAATCAAAATGTTAGGAAGGTGTTTATTGTTTAATATCTCCAAACTGAACATAAACTATACAAGGTGTGTAAAGTAATCGGAACAGCCACCCTTCCCATGTCGCATCTCGTCACAACGTCACGTCCTTAACAGACTGACGCCAGCTCTACCCCAAACCCATGCAGTCAACAGATCCTGCTCTGACGACCACGTCGGTCCACGGTCATACCTGGTACAGTGCAGACGTGTTCTCGTACAACGCTCATTTATTTCGTTTTTTCTCATTTTAGTCCAAAACTACTAAAAAGTCTTTACATCGACACAACGTTCTGTATCCTGAAGGCGCGCCATATCCCAAGCCGGGAGGAGAGTGCTGATGCGATTGTCACGCTGGTCGAGGGCTGGATCCACCAGAGTGACCGACATGTTGTTAAACTGATTACAAAAGCGGCCTACAGCTATGAGCACCTGTATGAAGTCTTATACAAGAAGTTTGGAAAAAAGGTAGGTTTTTAGCTTACTGAAGTGAGCTCATGTCATCACGTCAATGACGGTGTCCATTCGTTTCGGTAATTAATTTTGCGATTTGCGGAAAAAATAGAAAAAAATAAAATTTTCACGGATTTTAATCATAGAGGATCACAAAATTTCCTTCGTTTTGCCAATGACAATTTTTGCACACCAGACGCACCCCCCTTGTATTCTTAAGAAGAGACAGCGAGGATGGAAAATCGAAATTGTGATGTCACTGCCCTGCACCGCCTAATTTTTTCTCGTCTTTTTCCCAGGTGCATGTGACTGACCAGCGCTACAGACAGTACCAACTAATCCCAGGTTTAAGCGATTGTACAACCACAGATCCAACGGCACAGATACATGCCTGTGGATGGAAGGTGGGTTGGACCATTTGTTACCTCGTTTTGACTGCCTTCAACTGTGAAATCTCTGCAAGCATTTTATTTCGCGATTTTGGCGAATGCCCCATTAAATGTCAACTCTAATGCATTATGATTTGGTTCAAGATCTTCTGAAATGTTGCAAATCGCTCTCATTTTAAATTTAAAAAATGCTACTTTTATCAAACCTACCTCAAATTGATCGTTGGATCATGTCCTAAAAAACATTTTAATCCATTCAAAAATTCATTCCGACCACAACGTCTCCAGAAAATAATAACTTTGTGGAGGATATGAGCCCCAATATGTTTTAATGTTATATGTAATTTTTCTGAACATCTTGAATCAAATGATAACCATTAAATTTTGGCAGCGAACGTGATATTCAGTCTATTGCCAAGTAAAAATAAGCGAATTTGCCAAATCGATTTAAGCGTCTCAAAAAATTCACGGGACTAACAGTATTCTTTGAATTGAGGTGAAATATATTGCTGTATTAAGCAGTGCTGCAGAAAAGAGCTGCCATGACGAACACTATATTAAACCGTAAAATTTTCCTGATTTTTGTATAAGCACTTTCAAATGTGAAATGCGTACTTATATAGTGCCAAAATATCAAACTGTAATGTATTGACCATTATATTCTTTGGAAGCAAATCATATTTAGTCAACCCCCAATCGATAATAAGAAATTTCATGAAATTAGCTAACTTTTGCCCAAATTTCACAGCTTCCAGCGAGGCTTATCAAACTGAACTTGTACAGAAATATTGCTTTGTTCTTCAGCATGAAAAAGTTTCCAAAGGGCCGCTCGCGTGCGGTTATCGGCCACCAAATGGAGAGGAGCTGAAACTGATGGTCATTCAGCCGTCAACGATGTGGTTCACGCAGCACGTGGGAATGGCGGACATCGTCAAAGAGCTGGCGTCCAAATATCGTGTGTGCTACTGCTTTCACCCGTCTTACTCTGAGATACAAGAGTTTGTTGGGTTTTTCCGGCCGGAGCAGGTGTTCCCCAATGTCAGGCCTCTTGGGAACTCTCTGAAGGAGGTAAGAACTATTTCATTTTTCTTGCCAGATGACCTCTGATTTCAATGAGGATGAGGACAGTAAATCCTTTTTACTAAGGGGCAACCCTGGGAATGAAAAGACTGTCCAACATTGTCCAATTACAAGTGCTGTTTGCAGTATTACTGTTATTGCTCTGTTGGACAGCAGAAATCAAACCACATGTGGTCATTCCTGTAAAGTTCTTGAGCTTAATGCCTTGAAGGTATCGTGAATCGCCTAATAGCAACAGAAAATTGAATTACTGACACAATCTTTTGCTCTCAACTGTTCACATATATTCCCACGAGTATGTTTCGATAAAATAACACCTGCTGAAAAAGATGTCCCCCTTAAATTTGTTCCAAGAAACTTCATAATAATTCAAAGCAGTACCAGCATCCATGTTAAAGTGTTACTGTACTGTACATGTAGCTTCCTGAAGACAGGTTATCAAAATATAATCGGCCGTCTCTCTTCAGATCCGGACCGTGTATCATCCTTTCTAATAAAGTGGTTTAACAAACCCATATTTATTCATGTTCTCAATGGGTTTGTACCCTACTTGTCTCTTGAACATGGTATCCGTGGAACCATGAAAGTACTTACAATGCTTAAATCGGCCAGGTGTGTATTTAGAGTCTTCCAATATCAGGAATGAAACACTTCTGTGCTCTTGTGGTCATAACACGTCATCAATTGTAAGGTTGTTTTATTTCTAAAATAAATTTGACCGATTATTCCAAGTAGAACCGCTTTGCTTATCCAGTTTTTTGGGTTTCAGGTTCAATTAACGTTAGACACGTTCCGAACCAGTGGTTGTGAGGAGGCGTCTGCTGGTGGTGATAATCAGCTCACCCCGGTCAAGAAGTCCCTCGGAAAGCTTAAGACATTAAAAAGGAAGAAAATACAATGTGAGTTCCAGATAATATTAGTGTTTTTTACTATCCCATTATTTCTATAAAGCTGTAGTATGAGTAAAATTTGCGAGTAGAATGAACCTTGGCACAAACGCTTTTTGTTTATAAGTACATGCACCTTTAACATGCTTAACCAAAGTTAGCATCTGGAATCAATTGTTGATTATGGTGATGCACATCAGAATACAGCATTTTTATTCATAATGCATCTGTGCTGTGCGCATATGTGACTTATTTGCTGAATTCTGTGAATAATGTTATGAATTTTAGACAGGCATTTTGTGTGACACAGAACAGGTTTACCAGACATCTGTACTCCATAAGTACAGATTAGACTATCTCTAATCCTTACTTGATATAAGATATAAAGTTGTTATCTATGGCTGTATCATACTCCCAAGTACAGTAGAACCTCTCTTAGCGGACACCTCTCTATCAAGGACAACCTCTCTATTAAGGACACTGGGTTTGGTCCTAAATTGGTTGTTTTCATTCAATTTGACCTCTCTAATCAGGACACCTCTCTATTAAGGACAGTACCTGTCAGTCCCGAGGGTGTCCTTAATAGAGAGGTTCAACTGTATACCGTCTGCTCCGTAGAGGAATTTCCTTATGAGTTGACCATAGGTACCACCATTTTGGCTACAACTTGAAATCATAAAGCAATTAGAAATCTTTCCAAATGAATTGAATGCTCATTTAAAACCCTGGAGGCTGTTCTCTGGCAAACAAAGAACAGACTCCAGACCTGGAAATTAGCATTCACTACGTTTTGAAAGAGTTCTAATTGCTTTATGATTTCGAGGTCTAGCCAAAATGGCGGTACCTGTGGTCAAACCTTAAGGAAATTATGGTTGACCTACTCGGCCCTGTCACCAAAGCAATCAGTGCCCAGAGCAGTCAACAGGTTGATGGGTGACAGAGAAACAATAGAACCCCTGTCAAACTTCCCATCTCCCAGTCCTGGTCCTTTACAGACATAGATGCAATGAGGCCATATAGTAACTTGCTGAGAAGGGAAGGGATGTCCGACCATCCGTCCCATAGCAACATTTCCTTACAGAGTTGTGGTTGACCTACTCGGCCGTGTCACCAAAGTTAAGCAACAACGAGAGTGGTTAAGGGTGACTGAGAAATATAACAATGGCAGGGGAAAAAGGTTTAAAGTGCACCAAGCGGTAACTTAGAAAAAAAAGGCAAATCTGAAGTGCTGGCAATATATTGCGTCCATGTAGTCAAATACTGACAAGCTTATTGCTATGTATTTCAGGTTCACCTGGTGAGTCGGAGGGCCTCCTGTTTGACGATGATGAGGTCATTCCCAAGAAACGACGAAAACCATCAGAAAACCACAAGACAGAAACGGAAGCGAAAATGGAAAATGCTCAGGACGGCAACGAAAATAGTGATGCGGAGAGTTACCACACTAACTCATATAAAGGAAGCGATAACGAGGAGGGGGATATTTTGGAGAGTGGGGACGAGGCTGGACCGCCAGATGCATCTGCGCCCCCTAGTGGGTCACTTCTGTCCTACATTAGTGACGATGAGGGGTTAGAAAACGATGAATTGAGCAAAGACTTGTCGCAAAATTCTGTGAAATCTGCTGGATTTTCACAGAGTGCTGACATGTTTGATGATGACTTAGAAGCAGATCCATGTGATTTGTCGGAAAATAAGAATGCCGCAAAAACTGATATGTTGGTAGACATTTCTGCTGCTGATGTTGATGATGATTTGAATTGTGTTGGTAAAAGTAATGGTGCTGCGATGGATGAATTGAAAAATATTTTTGATTTGGGTGACAGTAATCCAGGAGGCTTATTTGATGAAGTCGAGGAGGTGAATATGAGTGCAGAACTTGCTGATTCGGGTGACAGTATTAAAGATGATATGAAAGCTGACAGTATTGAGCTGACGGCGGGTTTACTGGACCAAACGGGTGAGGCAGTAACGAATGTGGTGGGTATTGCAAAGGATGCGGAGGAAAACGCAAAAGTTGGTGAGATAAGTGATGCGGAAGACTGTGACACTGAGTCGTTACGGAAACCTCCCTCAGAACGAAAAAGCGCCAGTCCTCAAAATACGCTTGAGGCAAGTGGCGATCATGGTGAGGTGATTGATACTGATGCCACGACCATTTGTAGTCAGCCGTTTTCACAAAGTGTCATCAGCGATGGGGATGTTGAAGAAATCGACAGGAGTGCCAGTAGCACCACTAGTGCCATGAATTTAAACCAAAGAACTGCACGAAAGTCAACGAATGGCTCCTGCCAGATTATCACACATATCTTGCAGTCTGGGTTTCAGCAGGTTATTAATCCACGCAATGTGCGATCCGGGCCGGAAATCATAGAAATCGTTGATCTCACTGCCGATGATTCTGATGAATCGGACTCAGAAATGGTCCCTGAGGAATTGAGTGACAGTTCCATTATGGAATACGGCGAATGTTCCGATGATTACGAAGGAGACGAGTCGGATGGCGATCCTTGCGTAGAATTAGATAGCGAGGATGATTATTCATACTTCCGACAAGCTCATGCGGAAATTCTCGATTCAGAGGATGATGAGAATTGTGTGGAGTTTGACGAGGATGACGACACAGGTGAGGTGATCATCGTTGGTGACACAGACGATAGCAGCGCTGTCGAAAACATAGACTTGATGGGTGAAGCGCGGCAGATTGCTAGAGTGCGGCCCATGCAAAGTCGGCAACATGCCTCTGTCGTGCAAGGAGGAGAGAGTTTATCAAGTTCGGATGTTGATATCATCCATGAGCAGCATGAGAGAGATAGTGATAGTGACTTTATGTTAGAGGAAGATACTCCCCACTTGGTCACTATAGACGATGGGGTCGGCCATTTTGAAGATAGCGTTGTGAATCTTGACGACAGTGTTGTGGATTTAGACAGTAGCGCTCTCGATATCGACAATGGTGTCAAAAATGTAGAGAGTAGTATAGCAGTAGTAGATACTGGAAAAGCTGAGCACGATTGCAAAGTGACAGACAATGAACGTGATCAAGACGCCAGTGTTGTTGTCCCAGATGGAATTCTTGGTGCCGGGTCTCAGGATCTATTCTCGTCTGACCCTGGCGATCACCTGTTGCATTCAGATACAGAAGCAGCAGACAATGCAAAGATACTTGTTGCTGATGAAGAACAAGAAAATGATGCAGATGGTCACGAGTCGTGTACGCATGCGGTTGAGGCCCAGTTGCACGACTCTGATAACGATTTGGGGAAAGAGGATGAGGACAAACTCCTAGATTCAGATAATGAGGAACATTCGGGGGAAGTTATAGCTGATGATGCTTTATTGAATCACGGTGTCCCAGAACAACCTGAAGAGACTAAAACTGATGAGGAACTCCTTGGCCCCACAAAGATACCGGCTGAATCGCCTGATGGTGACCCCTCCGAAGGCCTCGATGTGGATCATTTGCTGTTCTCTGATCCAGAGGACAGTAAAACAAATGACGCTGATCTTGATCCAAAACTTTTGGATTAGTGAATAAAATAGTCCTCCTCTACTGGTATTAAGGCTCGATTCCACGTGAGTGGTTTACCTTTCCCCTTTAACGGGCCTACTGGTCAGTGACAATTGCTGAGCAAATGACGTATATCCAAATAAATCCTAGGCCTGTGAAAACTGTGCGACACTGCTGTAGTGTAAACAGGCCTTTACGGGTAACTAGAGCAGAGTAGTAGTATTTTCTATGTCAGATCAGTCTATTACATAAAACCCTGAAAAATACCTGGAAGTCAGAATGGTGTTACTGTGTTGAATGAGTCTGTTCCCTCATCACCCTGAAGATGGTGTTTGTGTTGCTTTAATGTTAGGGCCTCAAAGGGACAATATAGACAGCAGCTAGGCAGGCAAGATAAAGTTACACAAAGTCACCAATAGGGGTCTCTCACAGTACGTGGAAATGATTCACGATTGTCAGGGGAATATATTTAGTGCTGAGTCTGCATGACCAAGGCCCCTTACTGTGTATACTAGTCACTTGAAGATGGCCAAATTAGCCCCTCTCCTCCTGCCTATAATCCCCCTTTAAAATAGAGGGCTAATAAGCAGCTGGAGGGGTTGATTTTGGCCAAAAAAAGTGACATAGGTCAACGTCAGATGGCGCTGAAAATAATAAAAACTTATGAACAATGATGAAATTAGAGTTTTGTTTTGCCCAAATGAATTGAAATGCAAAAATATTGGTGTCCCATAAAGCGTTTACACTTGTTCTACCCCAGAATTGCTTATTTTGGCTTTTCTTTGTTATCTTAAATATTTTCTTTGTGATTTTGCACACATATAAATCACAACCAGAAACATAAATGAAATATAAGGAATACATTTTATTTGTTATTTTCTCAAAGAATTATTTAGTCACTTTTTCCGGTATTGTATATTTTTTCTACTGGTGTATTTCACTCTGTCTGTGTATAAAGTTATACAGAAATGCATTCTAAACGAAGTTGTTTTCTGTCAACTTGGACATTTTCAAGGTCGTTATGCCCACCCCATATATATTGTATTGTTAATTAAAGTGATCAGATTATGAATTCAAACATCGCATTTGAAGGAGCTAAATTTTGTGAATATATCATTATTGACATTAACATGATTCATTTGTTGTATGCGTAACTGATTGATAAATGGGAAATGTTATACAATCTGACTTAGTTTCGAGCTCATGTGATGTTCAGTTTCAAGTACCCCATTTTTACAGATATTTCTTGACTGGCTCCCTTTAAGAAAAATGAATAGTCCGGATGCGAATCATACTTGCAGAGATTTATTAGCAGAATGTTTTTGTCCATCCGAAACCGTCTAGAATCACAACGAGAGGATTTATCATTGTTTATATGTAAAATATGTAAGTATTATGTTTGTGGAATGAATTAATGTTCTTTAAGATTGATTTATTGGATATTTGGAATTTTTAAGAGTAAGAGGTTGCCTTTTATTGTTTTGATTTAAGAACAATTTTCAAACTGAGCCAAATGTTGCGTTGAGTGTGTTGCTATTGTACATGTACATACTTGTTATCAAAATGAGCAAAAAGTTTGCTGAAGGGATTTGAGCAAAGTAGCAACAGTTCATTCCAGCATGCTGATGACTACAGGAAGCATGTCTGTTTTGGACTTGCGATGTCAGTTAACTGTAAATGTTGGAGATATGATATTTTTTTGCTCAAATGCAAACCTGGAATTGTCAAGGTGTAGGACAGAGTTGGTTTGTGCCTGTCACACAGGATTTTGCTGTCTGACATGTAATGGATTAAGTTAACTTCTGAAATATTTCTCACATGTGGTGGGTCCAAGTGAGAGCAAATGCTTACAGTGATTCCTCGAAATTAACAACTTCCACAAATATGTACTAAATGGAGGCACCTTTACAAAGTGCTTTAGTCTCACACCCTAGATGAATGGCTGTTCAGAAGGCTTGATTCTGGTGTTTGCTCGAGCATCATATGAGTTAAAAATTGAGAAACGATAGTGAAATTGCACGAGCTTAGGTACGAGGTCAAGTGTACTGCTACATTTTATAAATAAAGCAGTGGGAATGAGTCGCATGCACTCCAACCTGTAATATTCTTCTGGAAGTTTACCTCATTATTGATTGTGGATTTTCGTTTTAATGATATTTCACAAAAATAAATTTGCCTATGTGACATATATAGCCTACTGTTTACTTCAATTAAATCAGCACTCAGCATTCTACAAATTGTTATTCTGACTTTCTCATCATGGCCACATGGTCTTTCTCATGTATGAATACAATCAGTCCCTGGAGATACTGACTGCCTCCACTGGTCACATGGTATTTTTCCCATATGAATACAATCAGTCCCTGGACATTCTGACTGCCTCCACTGGCCATATGGTATTTCTCCAGTATGAATACAATCCCAAGATCCCAAGAGATTCAGCTTGTCTTCAATGGCCACATGGTTTTTCCCCCTGTATGAATACAATCAAGCCCTGACCGCCTCCACTGGCCACATATTATTTGCCATTTATGAATAGTTTGTCCTGACTGCCAGGCTTGGCCATATGATGTTTCTCTTTTATAAGTACAATCAGTCCCATGAGATTCTGACGTCTTCCACTGACCACATGGTATTTCTCCCATATGAAGACAAACAGTCCCTGAAGATACTGACTGCCTCCACTGTCACATGGTCTTTCTCCCATATGAATACAATCAGTTCCTAGAGATTCTGACTGCCTCCACTGGCCACGTGGTGTTTCTCTTGTCTTTCCCCAGTCAGTCCCTAATAGGACTGATTGTGGCCAGTGGAGGGACTGTGGCCAGTGAAGGGACTGACTATATTTACGCAGGTGAAATGCCATGTGGCTAGTAGAGGCAGTCGGAATCAATCGGTCACTTGCATAGAGAGGAAAACCTCATGGATAACCAGTGGAGGCAGTCAGAAACTCTTGGGACTTCTTCTTGTCTTCTTTTAAACTGCTTGACTTCTTTAGATGGTTCAGTTGGGGGAGTGTGCACAGGTGCAGGAGGAAGAGTGTTCATTCATATTATTAAAAATCAATGCAATGTCAAAATCTATAATGAATTATAAATAAACTGTGCTGGAACGGAAATGAAGAGGTGAGGTGGGATATCATCAATGGTTTCCATCTTACTTGGTGGTGTGTGCACATCTCGTGGCCAGCAGATGGTGCTTGAACTGTTCCACAGACGTGCATGCGTTCGGATTAAATTTATCTGATTGTATGTATGGATAAGGGAGAAATACTATTTGGCCAGTGGAGGCAGTCAAAATATCTAGGGACTGATTGTATTCACGAGAAATACCACATTGCTAGTTGAGGAAGGTAGAATCTCCAGGGATTGTTCATAAAAGAGTCAGATGGAGGGACTGATTGTATTCCTACAGGAGAAATTCCATGTGGATAGTGATTGCAGTCAGAATCCTTTAGGATAAATGTTATTGATGCAGGAGAAAACCATGTGGCTAGTCCTGAGAGTCAGGAGCAAAGTATGCATACATGGAAAACAACATGCCGACAGTTGTAGCAGTCAGGCCCTGGTCATATTCATACAGGAGAAATACCATGCATCAAGTGCTGGCAGTTAGGACTGACTGTATTCATCTATGGATATTCCATGCGGCCAGTTGAGAACAGAAGAAATATCATCTGGCAACTGAAGGCAGTCAGTCTCTGGGTACTGATTGTATTTACAAGAAGTACCATGTATTCGGTGGAGGCAGTCAGAATCTCTTGGATCTGATTGCATTTATAGAGTAATTCTATATGCGGCCAGTGCTGGCAGTCTGGACCTATTGTATTAATAGAGAAGTTATACGATGTGGCTCATGCATGCAGTCGAAATCTCTTCGGATTAATTGTATTCATACGGGAAATATATATACGATGTGGCCAGGGTAGTCAGCCTCTATGGACTGATTGTCTTCATACTTGAGAAATACCTTGTGGCCAGTGGAGGCAGGCAGTCTCTAGGGACCGATTGTATTCAGACAGGATGAACACCATGTGGCCAGTGGAGGCAGTCAGTCTCTAGGGACCGATTGTATTCAGACAGGATGAACACCATGTGGCCAGTGGAGGCAGTCAGTCTCCAGGGACCGATTGCCAGTGGAGGCAGTCAGTCCTATTCATACAGGAGAAATACCATTTGGCCAGAGGAGGCATAGCGCAGTCAGTCTTTAGGGACGGATTGTCTTCAAACAGGATGAACACCATGTGGCCAGTGGAGGCAGTCCCAGTCCCCACAGGAGGTCCCTGCCTCCTGTGGCCATAGGAGGCAGGGACCCCCCCCCCCCCCCCCCCCCCCAACATCGATTGCAGGAGAGCGGCTTGCCTAAGGACAAAAGCACAATTCGTTTTCGGAATCCACATTTTAGCACCACCCAATGATGATCGTCTGCCACTTGGTAAATTCACTGAGCGGGAGCTTCAAAATTTCTCCTAAAAAAACTTCGATTTTACGTTTCTTTTCGCAAGTAAAGACTTTTTTGGGCGGTGAGTTGATAGATAAGATATCATAGCTCAAACTTACATAGATTTGTAACCCCTTCCTTTCAAATTTCATGATTTTTGTGCAGTGCGCGAAAAATTCTCATGGCGCTCCCATTTTTGACAAACATGACAAATGGGCGTTCATCTCCTCCAAAAAATTTCGATTGGGAGTTCCAGCATCCTGGTCGAGTTGCCTGATTCAGATATTTGTGTTATCTTCGTATTTCTAAGCCTGGTGAACTAGATTTTACAAATAATTTGAGCGTTTTTTCAATTGAAAAACGTGCACCAAAAAATGATAGGCGAGATCGGAATACAATGTTTCAGTGCCCATTGTGTATGCCTGCTGACCATGTGCTATGCCATGTGCATTGTACCTGGCAATTTGCAATGGCAATGTGCCAAACGTACACTGTATATCAAATATAGAAGTTGGATAAACATTAGTGCGAATTTAAGAGGAGTGAGTGAGATTAAAAAGGGGTGCCCCTATGTCTAATCATTACAAAATCAGGAGGGAGAAATTCTAAGGCCCATGGTGAGAGTAAGACATTAATAAGACATTAATCAAGAAGTTGGCCGGGAGGTCTAAAACGTACCATCACCACTTCCGGGCCAACTTCTCAAGTGAAGTATTACAAAAACATATTTTTAGGAGGGGTGCCTCTCCCTTTTTGTAATGTTTGTGGAGAATACAGATCTTTTTGGCTTCCAAGATCGAAAACTCAGCCTACTAATGTACTGAAATTGTGACAATGGTAGTGATACATAGTAAGTATGAAATTCCTTGGTTGTGCCTGGCAAGGACATGAGATTCATGTTGTGTACAGAATTGGTCTTTCAAATACAAAGTCACAACCATGTCCATGATGCTGTATGGGAAAAGTTTTCTAGACAAACTTAAGGGCTTTTGTGGACCATCCTTGTGCAGTCAAATATCGACACATACAAGGTTGAGGTCCTTAGGACAGGTTCCAAGGTTGTGCCTGACAAGGACATGAGATCCGTAATGTCTCCTCTTCCAGATTGAAAATCTGAGATTGTGAAAGGACTTGATGAAACATTGACAAAGAAGGAGATGTACCACCAAACAAACCAAGAGAAGACAAGCTCTTTGGACACAACTAGATGGTCTGGTATACAAAATGTATTTTGAAACCATTTGTGCAGAGGCACCTAACATTGCTTTGCTAGAACTCAATAGGAACCTACCCCTGTGGTTGAAAATTATGTTGTCTAAGTTCTTGTAATTGGCAAGGTCTGCTGTTTTGTAGGATCAGGATTGAAAATGGCTTCCAAACACTGGAGAGTCTGCATGGCTAGTACAGAGGCTCTGGCCATGATGGTTGTGCCGATCGGTCTTCAACATGGAGAACTTTTAGCAGAGTGGAGACTGGAGCCAGGCATCTCAGGTGGGGTACTGTCACATTGGCACTGGCACCAGTGAAACATTGAACTAAAATTTGTCAGTATGAACAAGTTTGAATAAGTTTGGTGACCAGCTACTACAGGAAGCATACCATGAGGACAGTAGTGGACGATTTTCTGACAGGACGTATGACAGTACCTGCCACATTCTTACAAGGTTGGGCTGAGTACGGTACTTGAGGACAATGGGGAGAATTCTCCCAGAATTGTGATTATTACAAACTGATGCATTATCTTTAACTGTTTGCCTTCTTTTTTTAGCCTGGTTTCATAAGGTTGTTTGGCAACCCATCATCTTCATTCTCAGTCTTAGATGGACAGTCCTGTTCGAGTGAAGAATCCATCGTCTGTTGTAATCCATCCCGGCCACCGCATCTGAGGGACTTTGTCAGGACATGGTTGAGGTAGTATATGCAGTAAAAGTTAGCTTGTTAGTGATGAAGATGTTGTCCGCTGCAAATCTGGAGCACTAAGAGAGCATCAGTCAAATAGGGGCCTACAGCTATGCCCATCCTATGACTTGTGATACTGAAAGCTTGACAACAGAGGGAAATGGTCTGGGGTTGTGCCAAGAGCCAGAAGACCGTGACTACTGCAGTCCCACACCACATTCATTGGTTATTGAGAGACCAGTTATAAATGATGACGATGACGACAGAGGATAATGATCTATGAACAGGGGTGATGGCAACTTGCCGTGCCACATAGCTACAAGGTGACCATCTCAACTAGACTACCTTACCGTAAGAAAATGTGAACCAGTCCGCAAGATGTTGAATGCTTCTGGATATTGAAGTAATCAAGAATTGTGTTATATCCTACAAAAATCTAATGGTCTAAGTACTTTTTCAGCCTGGTTTCAATATCATTGGAAAGAACCAGAACCACTACAACAGTAGAAAGCCTGGGTTTGTTCAGCGGGAGTGGATGTCACCGAGGCTGTCCAAGGGAGACTTGTACTACAGTAGAAGAAGACAGAACAGTTTGGTTTGGCGTGGCTAAGTATCCATAGACAAACTGTCAACCAAAGGGGTGGAGACCTCCGAGGCATGATGTTTCTTGTCAGTTTTTTGTGACAGAGTTCATTCCTGTAATTTTGCAGTTTGAAAAGTCCTTGCCTCTGATCCAATGCAGTCGAGCTGCCGACATAGCAATGCCAGTCATTGCACTTGTTATAGTCGACATTGACAAAATTCAGCTAACTAAAGTTTTTGAATTGTCGGAAGAAGAGGAGCAGGGCTCTAAAACAGGATGCCTTGCCGTATATGTACCAAGTAGCCACCTCAGCTAGGCAAGCTTGCTACCATGAAATATCACCTACCAGTCAACAAAAGGATGGAAGCTTCAGGATGTCAAGTGACAGAGAATGTCATGTCTAATGGCATACAAATTTATGCTAGTTATAATAGTATGGTTTCTTTTTCAGCTGAGGTCCAAGATTTGGCGCTGCATGTGTCACATAGCCCCAGGGAAACCATCACAGGATGCTGGGAGACGCTTCAACCTCACATCGGGAATGCCTGCTGTGAACAGTAGCTGAGGGCCGCACCAAGCTAAAGAGTAAACCAGAACTGAATGGATTGTCCGCCTCCTGCATGGGAAGTTTACTCTCGGAGAGCCTTATATAAAACTATTCATCCTCCTAGGCAGAGGGAAAGAATATAGCTATAGATTTCTTGTTAGTTAGTTCTACAGTTAGTATTCTTGTTCAAGGATGCAGACAAGGACGTTAATCATCAATGATCTTTCTGAGAGGCAAACCAACACCCTCCTGGTATTCTTAAGGCACTGTATTTTAGTAATAACTCTGGTATAGCTTAGGTAGTGAAGTGACTCGTTCGTTTTCAGTTTTAAAAGCCATACAATTTGTCGCAATGAACTTTCCTGAGATGGTTGGACTGAGTCCACTGAATGTGATGAAATAATCAACACCTTTTTACAAATGTAATGAACTGTTAGCATTTTGGTGTAACTCCATATAACTGTCAGGTGATTGTGCTCTGAACTGGTGACACTCTGATTGGTCGGAAAGTGTCATTATGGTTCATTCCTTTTCCCAAAATTTGAGACCTGATTGCACCTTTGTTAACACCTGAGAGATGGTGACTTCAAAAGGGCAGGACGGTGGTTAAGCCTATTACGAGTGGATACCACAATCGGGCGAGTCGGATGGAGGCTATTTGGAAACCATTGCACGATCCTGAATCTGCGGTGGGTTGGTACCCTACGCTACGTAAGGAGAAGGTTTCCATGTAAAACTTGTTCCACGTGAATAGGCGGTACTGAGAAAAGATGAGAAGATGCGAATTGGCGCCCTGTGGATATGTCCGTTGATCAGCTAGTGCCAACCCGGTCACTGTCTCCTTGGTCACCATGCCTCGGTCAATGAGCAGGCAAAGCACCCAATGGCTCCGTCAGGAGTACATCGTCAACTTCAGCCTGTAGTCAAACCGGTACGCACAAATATCTTAGCTGCTAGTGATGGACGTGTTGCTTCTCGTCGGGGTAATACAGTACCACTGTGACAATGACCCCATTTTTTTTGTTGGATTCGTTTTCACTGAGGAGTGGTCAATAATGAAAATTTCAGGCTAGTCTGATTGTCATCAGTTCAGAGAGTGATTACCTGACAGTTATGTGGAGTTCCCCCAAAACTGATAACTCTTTCATGCCATTGTAAATTAGCGTTGCTTGTTATATATCGCAATCATTGGACCATTTGTCCTCAGCAAGATTTAATGCTGTGAGAAAAAGCACTGATCATTTATTGTAGATTGTGAAATATATTGGTGTAATTTTGTGTTGCTTCTTTTGTCCTTGGCAAATGTAGGTTAGAAGTTCTCAGAAATTTGCCATAACTTGAGATTGTATCATCCCAGTTTCAACCTCACAGTTCCTGCTCTCGATGTGATTTAAAAATTAGTGCCTTTTATTCATTTGTATTTATTGGAATAAAAATTGTACACATGGCATACCATTGCAGGATTTGAGCTGCAAAGGCCTCATTTCAAGTCGAATGCGTTGTAAGAACAGCATTGTCTCTGCGTCCCTGTTGGAGTAAAGAGTCTGAGAAAGAATTTCTTTGACTAGCAGGTGCTCCAGAGAAACTCCACCTAAAGAATACTGCGTAGTTTGCCTGCAATTTTGGATGTAGAATGCCCAAAAAATGTATGCTCCACTCCTGAATTGGTTATGAATAGGTGTTTTTAAATTACTTTGCCATAGGCCTGATAATTTCAGTGGTCTGCCATAATGTTTGACCTTTCAGGAAATCTCTGCCAAATTGCCTGGGACAATGTCACAACCTGTCTGGGTACTCCAGGAGTGACATCCAAACCATGGGTGTCTACACCAACCTTTAATCTATATTGCCTGGGACAATGTCACAACCTGTCTGGGTACTCCAGGAGTGACATCCAAGCCATGGGTGTCTACACCAACCTTTAATCTATATTGCCTGGGACAATGTCACAACCTGTCTGGATACTCCAGGAGTGACAGCCAAGCCATGGGTGTCTACACCAACCTTTAATCTATATTGCCTGCGACAATGTCACAACCAGTGATGATACTCCAGCAGTGAAGCCTTTCACGCAGATTGTGACATTGTCCCAGCTAGGAGAGGTTGCTCAAATGGTCCATGCCATGACACCAAGCTGAGCCATGTGCCTGTGTTGCCTGAGACAGTCTGTGCTGCCACCTGTTGTATCCATTTTACACAGCAGGGGATCTGAGGAGGTAAGGTTGAAAGAGAGTGGTTGAGTCGCTCTACATTCTCCCTGGATGCAATTGATATTCTAATGAAGGATACTCTTTTCCACGTTTTTATGTACTGTTATCTACATGTACTGTTATCGACACAAGCTTGCAATTAATATCGTCTTATCGGCGAGCAATTTACACTGTTTAAATTCATATCGAGCCATTATTTGATATGGGAAGGCACATGTCTTGTATGTCTCCCTGCAGAGACCATGTCACAACCAATCTGATGACAGTAGCTGCTACAATGTCCCAGATCTGAATAGTAGTTACCGGCTGGCTTCACTCGTCCGAGACCCTGTCACAACCAAGCTGATGACAGTAGCTGTCACAATTCTGATTTCACCATGCTAAAAAATTTATAGACTGTCTTCAGAGAGTATATGTACTATTATAAACAGACATCAGTCGGTCAATTTGACACATATAAGTACTTCCGATTTGCAGGATCCCCTCCCCCATGCCCTTCTATGATGTCCTCTCCTGTTCTCTGTCTTACTGCCCAACATCTCAGGCTGTAGTGTCCCAGGACGTCTTCTGTAGCCACTACATTTGAATGCCTTTTTGTACTGTCTTCTGTCTCTCATCTGCTTTGCACCTCAAAACATCCTTTGTCGCCTCCTAAAGCGACTGCATATACTGTCTCCTGTCCTTTTCTCATTTTCTTTAAGCCACTTCAAAGCGTCTGCCGTCACCTCTGAATGCAAATGCATCTGTGTCCTCCGTCACCTCCCAACACCTCATGCTATCACTGGACATCTTCTATCGCCCCTGAATGCAAATGGCTCGACTGTCTTCTGGGCCATCTCTTCATCTTATCCCACCTCAAAACGTTATGTCACCTCTGAATGCAAATGTCCTCTCCTGTCCTTAGTCACCTCCGAGCATCTCAGGCTGTCCCTGGACATCTTCTGTCACTTCTGCATGCGAGTACTTCTACGTCCAATCTCGACTCTTCATCCACCAAAAAACGTCTTCTGTCGTCTCTGGAATGCGAATGTCCTCTCCTCTTCTGCCCTCTGTCTCACCTCACAATATATTAGGCTGTCCGACTTCCATCGCCTCTGAATGTCAGTGCCTTTACAACTGTCTTCTGTCCTATCTCGTTGGCTCAAGGCACCTCGAAACGTATCGGTGTCGCCTCGAAAAGTGGATGCATACTGTCTTCCGTCCTTGTCTTAAGCCACTTCAAAACGTTTTCCGTCACCTCTGAATGCAAATGCATCTGGTGTCCTCCATAACCCCCTAGCACCTCATGCTTTTTCGGGATGTCTTTGGTCGCCCCTGAATTTGAATGCCTCTACTGTCGTTGGGCCCAAAACCCATCACATCAATCCATCTCAAAACATCCTTTGTCACATCTTAATACGAATGCATCTACTGTCTTCCATCAGCTCCCAACACCTCAGACTATCTATGGACATCATCTGTCGCCTCTGAAGGCGAATGCCTCTGCTTGTGTTATTGTCCTATCTGCTTAAGGCACCTCCAAATGTCTTCTTTTGTCACTCATCTGCCAACATCTCCTGCTGTCTCTGGACGTTTTCTGTCGCCTCTGTTTGAAAATGCCCCTACGTCTTTCGTCCCGTCTCAATATCTAAGTCCATATACAAACGCCTTTATATGCCACATCTGAATGCAAGTGCATCTACTGTCCTATGTCACGTCCAAATACCCCATGCTTTCACTGGACGTCTTCTGTCGCCCCTGAATGCGAATCACTCTTCTGAAGACGTCCAGGGACAGCCTGGGATGTTGAGATGTGACTAAGGACTGACAGGAGAAGACATTTGCGTTCAGAGGCGACAGAAGCCATCAGGGATAGCCTGAGATATTGGGAGGTGGCTGAGGACAGGAGAGGACATTCGCTCGCATTCAGAGATAATAGAATACCTTTTTGTTGGACTTGGATGATGAGGTAGGACGGGTGACTTCAAAGCATTCACATTCAAAGGCGACAGACGGCGTCCGAGATGTTGGGAGGTGACTAAGGACAGGAGAGACATTCGCATTTAGAGGTGACAGAAGACGTTTTTTGTGTCCAAAGATGATACGGCGGGATTGAATTCAGTGACAGACATTCAGAGTATGAGTTGTGGCGTGGTCAGAATTACTCAGGATTTCTCTGGACACCTCAACTGCACTGATGGTCAGATCCAAGTCATGTTCTTGAGCGAAGGACACAAATATATTCTGTTGAAATTTCATTACATTGTTTCGATGTTGACTCTCTGTTACTACCAGAACTTTCAAACCCCCTGTTTAACCACTTCCCCTCAAGCAGATTAGGATCTCGCCTTGAAGTTTGTCACAAAGTGCCAAAACGACCGGACTGACTGTATTCATCGATGGCAATTACATGTGGCATGTTGAGGACGGGAGAAATACAGGGCACCCAGTCTCTGGGTACTGACTGTATTTACAAGAAGTACCGTGTATTCGGTGGAGGCAGTCAGAATCACTTGGGACTGATTGCATTTATAGAGTACATGGTCAGTACTGGCAGTCTGAACCAACTGTATAGAGAAGTTATACCATGTGGCTCATCGATGCAGTCGAAATCTCTTGGGACTGATAGTATTCATACGGAAATAGATATACCATGAGGCTAGGGCAGACAGCCTCTATGGACTGCTTGTCTTCACACTTGAGAAATACCTTGTGGCCAGTGGAGGCAGTCAGATTCTCCAGGGACAGATTGTATTCATGTAGGAGAAATACCATGTGGCCAGTGGAAGCAGTCAGAATCTCCAGGGACTGATTGCATTCATGTGGGAGAAATACCATGTGGCCAGTGGAAGCAGTCAGAATCTCCAGGGACTGACTGCATTCATGTGGGAGAAATACCATGTGGCCAGTGGAAGCAGTCAGAATCTCCAGGGACTGATTGTATTCATGTGGGAGAAATACTGTGTGGCCAGTGGAGGCAGTCAGAATCTCCAGGGACTGATTGCAATCATGTTGGAGAAATACCATGTGGCCAGTGGAGGCAGTCAGAATCTCCAGGGACTGATTGTATTCATGTGGGAGAAATACCATGTGGCCAGTGGAGGCAGTCAGAATCTCCAGGGACTGATTGTATTCATGTGGGAGAAATCCCATGTGGCCAGTGGAGGCAGTCAGAATCTCCAGGGACTGATTGTATACATGTGGGAGAAATACCGTGTGGCCAGTGGAGGCAGTCAGAATCTCCAGGGACTGATTTGCAATCATGTTGAAGAAATACCATGTGGCCAGTGGAGGCAGTCAGAATCTCCAGGGACTGATTGTATTCATGTGGGAGAAATACCATGTGGCCAGTGGAGGCAGTCAGAATCTCCAGGGACTGATTGCATTCATGTGGGAGAAATACCTTGTGGCCAGTGGAGGCAGTCAGACTCTCCAGGGACTGACTGCATTCATGTGGGAGAAATATCATGTGGCCAGTGGAGGCAGTCAGAATCTCCAGGGACTGATTGTATTCATATGGGCGAAGTACCATGTTGCCAGTGGAGACAGTCAGAATCTCCAGGGACTGATTGTATTCATATGGGAGAAATACCATGTGGCCAGTGCACCTTTGACTCTTACCGACATGATGACAGCACAAATCAAATCGCATGTAATTAATTATTCACCAATTTATTTCTTCAAATGACATGTTTAACAGGAAACTCATCATTACATCATGTACATAGTAAGAACTAATTATAAACAAACATATCTACAGAGGATTTGACCTGAAAACAACCACTCCTTAATTTTTTCACGAAGCATACGCTGGACATTGCCTGCAGTGTTGATCGCATCAGAAGAAAACTCTATTTCATTTCAGCCAAGAAAATCTTCCTTCAAGATCTCCATTTTCATGAGAAGAAAAACTGCAAGACTAAAATAGTCCACTACAAAGACAGTTCGGGTCATTTTGGAAGAAAATATCCACCACTACCAGTATATGAGAAGTTATTGGATGACCTTCAACAGATGACCGAGGTGTACTATGGATGAAGCCCAGACCAGATTTTGTGCGGCAGGCTTTCATGTGGAGTCAATTTTTGTAAAAACTGAGATGCATATCATCTCTAAACAGGATAACGACTTCAAAACCTCTTTTTAAATGCCCTGAGTTAGAATTGGGACAAGACCACAGAAAACCTGACTAAAGTTTTCTGGTGTCTTAAGTCCCTGGGACTTATATAGTGCTCTCTTACAGTGTATATCATACAAATATAAATAGTTAAAAAACGAGTGTTTTAAGTTGTTATCCGGGGTATGCAACACAGGATGTCAATGTATTTGGTACTCCAGAAACTCATACTTCACCTTGTAACATATACCAAAATTACTTGCAAGTTTCCGGTGTAAACAACGTCAATTAGTTAACCCAAGCCCAAATGAAATACCTCATACCTTTTAGAAATACTCTTAATCAAACCAGCAGTGCAGCATTTTCATGTTAGCAAAGCTCACCTGATTTTTTTTCAGTTGATATCATGATGATTTTAACCAATTTCAACAATTTTAGTATAATGGATATCTGGTAGTATGAAGACACTCCAGTGGCATATTTCAGAGCTAACATGGAAAAAAAAGAGAAAATCTGGAAGTCAAATTTGTAGTTTTGGCGAGCACATGGATATAGCAATATGCTTAAGTACACAAAATATGATATTTTAAATTCTATTGCTGGCTGGGGTCTGTTTTCAGGTCAATGGTACTACAGGGTGAGGTCAATGACTGTTTGTATGAAACAGGTCAAACTGTAATTCACAAACTTCTTACAGATATAGAAGACAAACTGTACCATAAACATGAACTTGTCCAGCAGTAGACAAATAAACAAGAAGTGCTATACTGAATTTTTACCAGTTGTCAAATTTGCTGTTAAATGGTTCACCTGGAAAATATTCAGAGTCACCTTCAAAGGGAAGGGGACATGTGTACAGAACCTTATCAATTATTTTTTACATTGTGTCGAGTACAGGGAACACTGACTACAGGAAATATAGGAAATAAACATATAGTAATCATCTGAGGCAATCTCTATGTGATATGAACATTACAGCTCACCAAGCCATGGCTCAGGATGGTACCATCACAATGAACTGCAGCCGAGTAAGCCATGGCTCAAGATTGCACCATCACCATGAACAGCTGAGTAAGCCATGGCTCAAGATGGTACCATCACCATAAACAACAGCTGAGCAAGCCATGGCTTAAGATAGTACCATCACCATGAACAACAGCTGAGTAAGCCATGGCTCAAGATGAAATATCAGGATAGCAAGCCATGGCTCAAGATGGTACCATCACCATAAACAACAGCTGAGTAAGCCATGGCTCAAGATGGTACCATCACCACGAACAACAGCTGAGTAAGCCATGGCTCAAGATGAAATATCAGGATAGCAAGCCATGGCTCAAAATGGTACAATCACTATTTACCAGAACAATACAGCCTCTGGTGAGAGTTACGCAAACAACAGTCGGCAAGTTCGATACAAAAACAACAACTGTAGAAGGGTCTAGACAAGGAAAAACTGGACTTTGAGGATGACAACAATGCCAATACAGTTATGAACAATATCAAAGGAGGCCTCTCAGCGTACAAGTAGGCCCTGGTGAGAGATTAGCAGGTTGCCTCTAGATGACAGTACAGATTCCATTCTTTGATATAAGCAGTTCAGTTTGCAGCCCATGCCTCCATCTCTTTAACAGACTGAAATCAAAGCACAAGACATGTAACGAGAACTTTTCTACCATCTCGTCATTGCACTGCACTTATCATACAAGTCAATTCACAGTTCAGGGTTAACGTATCACTTCAAAAGTAATACGTTTTTGGTGGTAATGAGGTGAAGATATATCAATTGATACATCCCATTAATCTAGACAGAGCATATTGAGGAAGTTAGGGGAAGACCTGCAGTTCATTTCAACCCCAGTAAACTACAGTGATGGATCTACAGTGGTGTGTAGCACCGAGGTGCCCCCTCTCTCTTCGAATCCGGGATCCGCCACTGCAGTATGCTGTCCATAGGGATATACTACTACAAACAATATTCTACACACACTATACCAGACACCATCAGGATTGAGATACCCCTTAGTTTCTCAGGAAAATGTTGAAATGATCAGTATACTTTATGTCTTGCAGAAACTTTTAACTAATGACAAAATAATTTCCTTTGGTGAAAATGTACTGGTGTCTGCATGAGAACTCTCTCCAAACATTTACTGTGATGACATATCATGAGGTCGGCTCAAGACTTGGCTGAGTCAGGACCATCTTCAGTGGAGCAATGCCTTGATCCGGCCTTGAAAAGGCACTATATTAGTGTTTATTAGTGTTTATTATTGTTATTAATATTATCATTACAATGTAAATATCCAATGGTTATTGTCAGTCATTTTCTTTTGATATGTTACTGCTAATGAAACAAAACAAAATAATGAATTACTAGATTTCTGTACCCGTTTGGGAATGCTATCGAAATGCAACAACAGAATCAGACATAACAAAGACCTTGGCAATACTACAACACAAATGACAGGCCTTTGCTCAGGCCTGCTTCCCAGGCTAAAAAAAATATTCTTGGTGAAACTACCTTGAATTTTATAGAAATTTAGCACAAACTGTGTGCACACTTTCCTGACCGTGGTGCATTTTCATTGTTTTTTGGGAATACTGAACAAGAACAGCACAAAAATTACGGCCACAATAAAGTCTTCAATCCAGATTCATAAATTCTATTCTGCTCTACAAAGTAAGGTTATATTCAGTCTTTTTGCACAAAGTTAGAAAACACCGAAATTTATTCTATCTTTTAACTTGCGTGTATTGCTTTGTTACATTCGAGAATACTCTAGCCAGGCAACCAGTGTGCACAGCCTAAAATCCAGTCGTGCCAGAATGAAGCAACCTCTAATAATTTTCCTTAAATAACTAATATATCGATTAAAATAATTACATAATCATCACAAGAATTACTTTTCAAAACTTAAATAAATGTATATTAATCCAGAAACTACATTATGTTGTGAAGTATTTGATTCACCCCAAGCTTGACGGTTTTTAGCAATGTTCAGTATTTTTGGTTATTGTAGATAGAGGTACTAAATGAATAGTTTCATCGCAAAAAATGACATGCTCCATATCCAGCATTTTAGAGTTGATTGGACCACGGCAATGCCCATACGATCTCTGATCAGTCCTACACAGTTCAGAGAATTCGGGACAACAGTAGAACTTCTATGACAAAAACGTCCAAAAGTTTCCAATGGATTTTCAGTTAGATTCAAACTTCGAAACCAATTTTCTCAAAATGGCAAAAATGAATATATTGTTTTGCGATGAAACTCTTCAAATACTCGTGCGATAAAAGAAAACTTGGGAAAAGTGAAGAGAAAGCCGAGGACATTGCTAAGACATGTAAGAGGATCTTGACCTGTTAGGCCCATTGCAGACAAGTGTTTTTATCGCAGCGATGTACAAAGCTTACTGCTGCGTTAAGTTACGAGTCTCTGTGGGCAAATCAGTCAGCATTAGGTTTGAGGTTATTGCATCCCACACTGATGACCAATCTTTATCGCGGGCAACTGCAATGACCCCCAACAGACAAGCAATCTTTGTTGCATGTGATAAATATCACACGTTGCTCGTATGCACTTTCTATTGTGTATAAAAATGGATGCTATCATATTCCCTTCTGTACCAGATCTCATTAACTCTATCATGTTTAGTGGATAAAATATAATTGTTGTACACACAATGAAAAATACAGGTTTTCATGAGACACATATTTACAGCTGCTACAACTCGTAGCTGTATCGAATAATAATGAAGAAATCATTTTGATCAAATTTAACACAAGGGTAAGAATCAAAATATATTTATATTCATATGTTGATACTCAACAAACACAAGGTGTTAGGATGCACTTCTCCACATCAGCTTGGTTGTAAAAACAACTTCTATACCTTGAACATGACCGATGAAATAAATGTACTAGGACTAACCTGGGAACATCAACTTGTACCAGACTGTGAGGTCCTCGAGAGAAAGCCTTGAAAAAATGATCAACAAATACCTGTCCGTGACTTTACACTGTGTCTTGAATAATTGATACGAGAAAGAACCCCCACACACTGAACAACTGAATGATTTCTTGTTGAACTTACAAAATGCCTTTCAGGAGAAAAATGTCACTGCAGCATTCAAACAGTCTAACAGTCTAAAATGATCTTTATTCATTTAAGTGCCCCGAAAACAAGGAATTTAAATCACCGTTACTTGCAATTATTATCACTGCTATGTGCCTCTCGTTAGTGGGTATTAAAACCAATAATCACTGGGTTCGAACTGATTGCAGGTCACCGCGATCAGCAATTCTTGTCGCAGGCACTGTGATGACCACTGCAAACAAGCAAGTTTTGTTGCATGCACTGCAATTTAAATCGCTTGTTTCCGTGGCGCTTAATTGTCTTCGTCTCAAGAAACCGTCAACGAAATATTATTTACATTTCCCACAATCAGCGGGAGAAATGTGCTGACTCAGCACACTAGTAATTTGAACAAATCACCTATTAACTAATTGGGCAATTCTTATCACTTGAAACTGCAAAGTTGACCAATTTTACTTGTTGGAAGTGTCTTTACATCAAAATGATCCATGGTTTTATTTTGATCTTAGAAAAATAATGATGATTGCGACTATCGGAGATCGGATATGTTGCTTTTTGATCCAAACATTCGTACGAGCTGTTCTTCGTATTCGTCTATATTTCTCTTCATGACTTCCATGCACGGACCGAGAAGGCGTTCAAACGCATCCACATCCAACACTGGAAGAGAGAACAACAAGAATAGGAGTAAGGCTGGACTGGAAGAGAGAACAACAAGAAAAGGTGTAAGGTTGCACTGGAAGAGAGAACAACAAGAATAGGTGTAAGGTTGCACTGGAAAAGAGAACAAAAAGAATAGGTGTAAGGTTGCACTGGAAAAGAGAACAACAAGAATAGGTGTAAAGTTGCACTGGAAGAGAGAACAACAAGAATAGGTGTAAGGTTGCACTGGAAAAGAGAACAACAAGAATAGGTGTAAAGTTGCACTGGAAGAGAGAACAACAAGAATAGGTGTAAGGTTGCACTGGAAAAGAGAACAACAGGAATAGGTGTAAGGTTGCACTGGAAAAGAGAACAACAAGAATAGGAGTAAGGTTGCACTGGAAAAGAGAACAACAAGAATAGGAGTAAGGTTGCACTGGAAAAGAGAACAACAGGAATAGGTGTAAGGTTGCACTGGAAAAGAGAACAACAAGAATAGGTGTAAAGTTGCACTGGAAGAGAGAACAACAAGAATAGGTGTAAGGTTGCACTGGAAGAGAGAACAACAGGAATAGGTGTAAGGTTGCACTGGAAGAGAGAACAACAGGAATAGGTGTAAGGTTTCACTTGAAGAGAGAACAACAAGAATAGGTGTAAGGTTTCACTTGAAGAGAGAACAACAAGAATAGGTGTAAGGTTGCACTGGAAGAGAGAACAACAAGAATAGGAGTAAGGTTGCACTGGAAGAGAGAACAACAAGAATAGGTGTAAGGTTTCACTTGAAGAGAGAACAACAAGAATAGGAGTAAGATTCTTCTGGTTGATTCAAAGTATTTTTTGGTATTTTTTTCAGACACAATATCTCGCCAATCTCCAGATGTAGTGACAAGGAGAAATGAGGTCAAATATTTGACATTTGAAAAACAAATTTTATGAAAGGACAGGTGGCTCAGTTGATATAAGGCCATCCTGCTCAGACAACAACAAAAACCAAACACATCAAAGTATTTTCCTTTTGAAATCTCCCCTCGGAGTCGATATCCTCCCCAAAGTTTTGTGAGAAGATCAGAACACCAAGCTCCAATCAAAACTTACCTGCAAGTTTGGTTTTTCCAACAGCCATGACTGATGCTGCCCGAGGTTTATGTGTGACGAGGGCTAATTCTGCAAGATAAGAGTTTAAGAGTTACAATGAAATAAAAGAATACAAATGATGATTCAGTTTGGCCATGAAGAGTCAGTAAATATCATATCTGAAATTTCTGAGTGAGTGTTATAATGTTGTGACTGTATACTCTAAGTGTAAATCTTCAACTTCAAATCGCCAACTTCACAGGAGTGACTTCCACAAACAACTTCTTAAAGATACTCACCTCCAAAGTACTGTCCTTTTGTACATCTTGTTAACTCTACTTCAGTGTCTGGATCATTCTGGAGAAAGAGAGAGGGTACATTCACTTGAGTTCAGCATGGGGGGAAGAGGGGTACCAGCCCATGTCCTCTTAATATAAACTAGAGCAACGTAAAGCATGGCATACGCCCCCGACTATAAAAGTGTTGCCTCCTGATCGAAGTAAAATTTAAAACGGCTATTCACGTTTTCATGACCTCTCATCACCCTCCCCCCCAAAAAGACATCTTAAATTTGATAGTGATGCAATGGCGCAGACAGAAGGAACCTTCCTGTATTTTTTCCCAATGAGTGACACAAATTCAGATCAGCTAAGGGATTTATGAGGTGGTAATCGAGTGAAAAGGAACCTGCCCCTAAAATCACTTGCAAGACACATCAGAAAAGCTGGCTAGACGAAATGAAATTAACAGAAATCAAATTCAAGATGGCTGCCATGCCAGCCATATTGAATTTAGGATCTTGTTGATTTTCTAAAGGAACCAGCTTTACTCACTCCCAATAAACCACAATAAAATTGGACCGATCAACTGAGGCATTTGTCTGATAACTGACAAAAGGAAGAATGTCAGTTGACAACACTGCACAGTCCATCACTGACAGTTGTCAGGGAAAAAATGCCCTGTCAAAATTCATGAATACGCATTCCACTGCTCACCCCAAATCCCACAAAAATAAAGGCGTCTAGCCTAGGCCCCAACAACATCTTTTTGCCTGCTTCAGCTGCCCGAAAATACTACTGGCATTTCCCTAACATGTCTAGAGCCAACAATCCGATAGTTTGCTGTCGAGACTCCATGACGGTAGCCTACATTGGTTAAGCTGACTTTTAAAAGGCCAATTAGATGGCAGCACCATCAGTTTATCAATTTTCTATACTTTGAGATTATTTATTTGATAAGCACCAGGGCAGGCTGGGATATCCTCCCTCATCAGGCTTTTGTATCATTCCAAAACTACCACAAGTTTTGGATCCACTCTGCCGACCCGGACTCCTCTGAGGGGACATTACGGACAGAGTACCTCTGATGGTTCAGAATGCAAAACTACATGTGTGAGTGTTTTTAGAAATGATCCAAATGCCTGCTATAGGTGGATGGTCAGGGGGAGATGAATTAAATAAAGAGGCGACACTGGGAGTGCCTTTACCGAGGTTATGATTAAGATATTCCTCTACAACATAATTTTTAAACCATTAGAAGGCAATAAGGGTTACTATAGAAAGAAAGAACTTGAGATCGGGGGTGCTACCAACTGCTGAAGATATGGGACAAACTGATAGGTTCTGCGCATCCACGCATGCGCAGGTTGGCCCTGTCGAAGTAGCTGAATTGCTACGAAAGCTTTGGTAAGCTTGACAATGTTTATGCTCTTTCAAAGTTCAAAAACCATTTTGGATTCGAAAGAAAGTAACATAAACTTCTCAATGGTCACAGTCGCCAAAAGAAGTCGGCGGAAACGTAACTGGTGCAAGTGAAAGAGAGGAAGCGTGTGCATGTTATTCAGCTATATGAACCTAATAACGCTAAGAAAAACATGGTTATGTAACAAGAAACTCAACCACAACGTTTGACTTTAAGTTAGAGTACACTTACAACCAGCTACAAAAATGATGAATATAATCAGTCTACATGTACAAACTCACAAAAAATGATGGGATGGGTTTGATATCATGAATATAATTTGTGATGTGCAAACAAGTATCATGAGTTGACAGAAGTGAAGATTTGTGTTGAAGAGAAAGTGAAGATATGTGTTGAAGAGAAAGTGAAGATTTGTGTTGAAGAGAAAGTGAAGATATGTGTTGAAGAGAAAGTGAAGATTTGTGTTGAAGAGAAAGTGAAGATTTGTGTTGAAGAGAAAGTGAAGATTTGTGTTTGAAGAGAAAGTGAAGATTTGTGTTGAAGAGAAAGTGAAGATTTGTGTTGAAGAGAAAGTGAAGATTTGTGTTGAAGAGAAAGTGAAGATTTGTGTTGAAGAGAAAGTGAAGATTTGTGTTTGAAGAGAAAGTGAAGATTTGTGTTGAAGAGAAAGTGAAGATTTGTGTTTGAAGAGAAAGTGAAGATTTGTGTTGAAGAGAAAGTGAAGATTTGTGTTGAAGAGAAAGTGAAGATTTGTGTCGAAGAGAAAGTGAAGATTTGTGTTGAAGAGAAATAACAAAACTCCAGATATTTACATATAACATAATATAATCAAAGAGAGTGGTACGCTTATCAGTATAGTTATTACAGGCCAATGGAAACTGAGCCTCGTATCCAAGAGAGATGCTAGAGATGCTCACTTGTTCTTCCCCGGTCACCTCATGACAGTCCCCACTCTAGTGAATATTCCAGCTGTGGGCCACAACAGACCGGCCCAAATCCTTTCTCAAACAAATTTTAGAGGGATGCAATGCACTCTTTTCACCCTCATTTTCACCAGCAACAGATGTTCCTGGGTCTGTTGTTTCAGAATTGGACTCCCCACTGTGGTGTGGTCAATCGATCGGGTACTATGCCTGTTACATGTATGTCAAACAGTCTCAACTGACAACTGTGTGCACTTATTCTGACTTAACGTTTATTAGAAGATTACTGAAAACCGTGAAATTAGTGTAAGCACTATATTTCCGTGTATGCACTGCACTAAAATGCAAACTTAAAAAGCCAAAAATGTCAACAGTAATGCAGTCGACAGGCCAAGAATCGCATTACTGGTGCACATAGTCATACTTATTTCTGTATCTTTTAAGACAAACAGGACAAAAATCTAACATTTCTTTCCCGTTTGACCCTGAATTCAATTGTTTTCCACTCGTCACAGATTGTTTTGTGAAATTTTTAAAAGTTTTAGCGGCGTAAAGGTAAACACATCTACTTCTTCCATGCCCACTTTCACCAAAACTGTGAACCGTGTAGCCGGTAGGCTTGTCATGTTTTGCAGCGCAGCCAATTAGGGTCTGTAGAGTTTTCAGGAGGGGACGAAAGAAGTCTTTTCATGTGATGTATACTTACAACATTTGTCATGGTAATTCTAACTTCTCCATCTTCAACAAAATACATACAGTCAGCCGTGTCTCCCTGGGAAAGAAAAAATTTTGATGTTATACAACCTTTTTCTGGCCACACAGAGTGATTTGGATAAAACGAGTGAGGAGAGTGAGCCATGGTAAACAGTTCAATTGGTCCTGAAAGAAAAAGGGACAAACCTATCACCCTTGCTCACAATTAGGTGTTCTACACTACCCCTAGTATTTCTTCCAGGTAAAATTAGAAGGATGCAGCACCCTGCCCCTCTAAAAAGGTGCCCTGCCTTCTTTGAGGACAGCTTATGCATGTTCTATTACAGACAGGCGGTTAGCACTGCCCTTTTTCTCAGTTTGACCAGCCACTTTCTGTGCTCATTTTCAAAATCCCTGCCCTTTTAAACTTCTGGAAGAAACACCACCCCCCCCCCCCCCATGCTAATAAATCATTCTCTAGGTAACCTGATGGGGCTGATGCGTGAAAATGTCAACCGCACGACCGCCTGCCATCCACAAGCTGAAACATATTTTTCCATTTGACAAGGACAATGTGGCTAAGAGCATATGACACGCAATATTCCACTATCCTGCTGTGACCTTTTCTAACACCGTTTATTATTGCTTATCAAGTAAGCTCACATTTTGTTTCTAAGAAATCATATCGTTGTTTATTATTGTTAATCAAGCAACCTTACATTTTGTTTCTAAGAAATCATATCGCCGTTTATTGTCACCTATCAAGTAAGCTCACATTTTGTTTCTAAGAAATCATATCGTTGTTTATTATTGCTTATCAAGCAAGCTCACATTTTGTTTATAAGAAATCATATCGCTGTTTATTATTGCTTATCAAGTAAGCTCACATTTCACTTCTAAGAAATCATATTGCTGTTTGTTATTGCTTATCAAGTAACCCACATTTCACTTCTAAGAAATCATATCGCCGTTTATTGTCACCTATCAAGTAAGCTCACATTTTGTTTCTAAGAAATCATATCGCTGTTTATTATTGCTTATCAAGTAAGCTCACATTTCACTTCTAAGAAATCATATCGCCGTTTATTATTGCTTATCAAGTAGCTCACATTTCACCTCTAAGAAATCATATCGCTGTTTATTATTGCTTATCAAGTAAGCTCACATTTCACTGAAGAAATCATATTGCAGTTTATTATTGCCTATCAAAAAGCTCACATTTCACTTCTGAGAAATCATATCGCTGTTTATTATTGCTTATCAAGTAAGCTCACATTTCACTTCTAAGAAATCATATCGCTGTTTATTATTGCTTATCAAGTAAGCTCACATTTCACTTCTAAGAAATCATATTACTGTTTATTATTGCTTATCAAGCAACCTCACATTTTGTTTCTAAGAAATCATATCACTGTTGATAATTGCTTATCAAGTAAGCTCACATTTTGTTTCTACATGTAAGAAATCATATCGCTGTTTATTATTGCTTACCAAGTAAGCTCACATTTCACTTCTAAGAAATCATATCGCCGTTTATTATTGCTAAGAAATCATATTGCTGTTTATTATTGCTTATCAAGTAAGCTCACATTTTGTTTCTACATGTAAGAAATCATATTGCCTTTTATTATTACTTATCAAGTAAGCTCACATTTCACTTCTAAGAAATCATATTGCTGTTTATTATTGCTTATCAAGTAACCCACATTTCACTTCTAAGAAATCATATCGCTGTTTATTATTGCTTATCAAGTAAGCTCACATTTCACTTCTAAGAAATCATATTGCTGTTTATTATTGCTTATCAAGTAACCCACATTTCACTTCTAAGAAATCATATCGCCGTTTATTATTGCTCATCAAGTAAGCTCATATTTTGTTTCTAAGAAATCATATCACTGTTTATTATTGCTTATCAAGCAAACTCACATTTTGTTTCTAAGAAATCATATCGCTGTTTATTATTGCTTATCAAGTAAACTCACATTTTGTTTCTGAGAAATCATATCGCTGTTTATTATTGCTTATCAAGTAAACTCACATTTTGTTTATAAGAAATCATATTGCTCATTATTATTGCTTATCAAGTAAGCTCACATTTCACTTTTAAGAAATCATATCGCTGTTTATCATTGCTTATCAAGTAAGCTCACATTTCAGTTCTAAGAAATCATATCGCTGTTTATTATTGCTTATCAAGTAAGCTCACATTTTGTTTATAAGAAATCATATTGCTCTTTATTATTGCTTATCAAGTAAGCTCACATTTCACTTTTAAGAAATCATATCGCTGTTTATTATTGCTTATCAAGTAAACTCACATTTTGTTTATAAGAAATCATATTGCTCTTTATTATTGCTTATCAAGTAAGCTCACATTTCACTTTTAAGAAATCATATCGCTGTTTATTATTGTTTATCAAGTAAACTCACATTTTGTTTCTAAGAAATCATATCGCTGTTTATTATTGCTTATCAAGTAAACTCACATTTTGTTTATAAGAAATCATATTGCTCTTTATTATTGCTTATCAAGTAAGCTCACATTTCACTTTTAAGAAATCATATCGCTGTTTATCATTGCTTATCAGGTAAGCTCACATTTCAGTTCTAAGAAATCATATCGCTGTTTATTACTGCTTATCAAGTAAGCTCACATTTCACTTCTAAGAAATCATATCGCTGTTTATTATTGCTTATCAAGTGAGCTCACATTTCACTTCTAAGAAATCATATCGCTGTTTATTATGGCTTATCAAGTAAGCTCACATTTCACTTCTAAGAAATCATATCGCTGTTTATTATTGCTTATCAAGCAAGCTCACATTTCACTTCTTAGAAATCATATCGCTGTTTATTATTGCCTATCAAGTAAGCTCACATTTCAGTTCTAAGAAATCATATCGCTGTTTATTACTGCTTATCAAGTAAGCTCACATTTCAGTTCAAAAATAACATATCGCTGTTTAGTTTTGCTTTTCAAGTAAAAAGCTTTAATTTCACCTCTAAAAATCATGTCCTCAGAAGACATCAAAATGAAGAATGTCCTTGCTGTGGTGACCTACTGCCGGCAGTGATACCTTCTGACATTAACTGTCACTGTGGTAACATTTCCCGGCTCTCACTAATTGAGATTTACATTACAGGGAATGGATTGCCATTAATACTGATCATTTGTCGCAAGATTGCCTCAGGCAAATGAACGTTTTTATGATATCGATAAGAAATATTGGTCGTTTGAAGAGGGGGATGCTGCAATGGTGGGCATTATTGAGATGAGTTTTCAAAGTTGGGTTACACAGACATTAACATTTTAGGAAGGTTGGGTTACGGAGGCTTTTTTCTAAAGCCTTCACCACCAAAGGGTTTGGCATTTTTCTGCTGTACTATTTTCAGCTAAGTGTTGCAACTAAGCCAATATTTTATGCATTAAACTGTAGCTAAAACCCCTGATGTTGTAATCTTTTCACACTGTTTCAACACTGGTAAAAAAAAGCTGTGTGTTTATTTTCTTTTAAATTGCATCACTTTTTCATCAAGGAATTTTTTAATAAATAAAATATATTGACCTCCCATCCCCTCCCTACCTGAAAAAATCATATATTTGACTTTTTTTCTCCTCATCATTAATACAATATGTGGAAAATGTCCCTGTGTCATTTACAAAAATTCACCAGATAGCATGTCGATCTTATCTTGTTTGTAGCATTTTCTCTGAGCATTCCGACACAGATGGTCCTAAAGTGGGATAGGTCTCAACCCAGTAAATACCAGGTGTGGCATCCTCTTGGTAGACTGATTATTTAATGATGAGGCAATTCAGGGGGTTAAAATCTCAAGTCATTCCCTGGACTAATTAGGGCTGTCTTGTCGATGCGACCATTAATCAAGCTTAGCCGATTGTTGCAACGATAATGGTGGGATATTTGCATTATTGACCAGCGGTGATTAGTCGCTTGAGTGCTAACACACCTACAGATACTGAGCGTCAGTCTCACACAGGCAAATCAATGTCGCATTTCTCTCAGACACGCCATCTCTCTGCGGGGATAACAATCTGCTTCGCACGGAAAAACCAACAGGGCACAGAAAAAGTGGGTAAAAAAAGACCCTTGAAATTGCGTCTAATCAAATTTGAATAGGTAGCTAGATCAATTCTTTTGATCGTAGCCAAACCAATTTGGACAAGACAGTTTTAGATTCCTCAGCAGAGCGCAAACAAATCTGACGTTGTAATCTTTCCACACCGTTTCGACACTGTTAAAAAAAGCTGTGTGTTTATTTTCTTTTAAATTGCATCCAGAAAATTCCCGGCCTTGGTTATTGATGAGGTGTTACAAAACAGGTGCAAGATTAAGTTTTTCACACAAAGCTTTTACAACCATCTACCGTCTTAGAACAGGCCACAGCGGCCTTTGTGAGCATCTAAAAGGAATAGGAGTAAGGCACACAGCAGAATTCCACGCCAGACAGCAGTGCAGATACCAGACAATATCCTACAAGTCAGTCCCCAGCACCAGGATTCACTGCAGAAATTCTGGCCCGCAGACACCAGTGTCGAGGGAAAACTGTGGGGGAACTTGAAACGGCAAGCCGCTTTATCACCGCCACAGTACTGAAGTTATGATTTTAGTTAGGTTCAACACTGAAGATGAACATGATAAGCCTTGTGCTCCTACACCCTTACAACCAATGGGTACAAAATCTTGTGGGACAATGTTACAAGACCTGACCAAGATTTAATGTTCTCTCCTGCCTATAATCATGTCTTTAGAAACATATACTCACATTGGGATGATCACATTTGAGAAGACCTTTTGTGACTATAGACTGTGCATGTTGATACTTATGTGCTTTGAACATGGAACCAGCTGGGTCATTTTTTCATTAGAGATAAAACTGAGAAAGCAGTCAGAAAAATCCATTCTAAAGCCACCAATATAATCACTAAACTAACAAAATAAACCGTACGTCTGACCATTCGTGATGAGGAATCTATTATGGAATAAATTAGGTTCATTTGGAGTTCAGTGGAGTAGAAATGGGATATTGGCTAAATCTAGCAAGTTCAAACCCAGACGTTGGCTCGGAATTATATTCTTCATATTCATCATATGAACTGAAAGCTTTGTGATGAAAAAAGGGCAAAAGTGTGGCTGATTCAACCAAATGAGAACAAATATTTAATTGCTAGTTTTTGAAGGTATTACTAAATGAGATTGCTGCCAAAACAAGTAGGGCATCTCTCCAATCTAACCTCATCATGCCAAAGAAAACTGAAGCTCTGGTGACTTGCTCTGCAGTTATATTCCGTAATATGAATCCAAGATTGCAACATGGCAGCCATATTAGATGACGGATCTAGCCAGACATCAGATGAGCACCTCTTCCATCACACCCTATCCAGAATCCACTGAAACCTACAAATTTCGCTAATGACACTCACCTGTTTGATAATGACATCGCCATCTTCAAATGTTTTGGAATGTAAAGCATCTGCAACATTCATTCTCTCATATGGCTGAAAGCGAGACAAAATGTATATTCATTGAACTTGATTAATTACCTCTAAAATATTTATAAAATAAATCGAGCAAATTTAAAACTGAATGCCAGGTAAACGTTTTAAAAAGACAAAAGCATTTTGATTCCAACACCTCTCAACAAATGATGGCGTGTTTACAAACACTTTACTTTTAACCACCAATTAAATAGCTATTAACCAAACTTTGAAATACCGCCTATATTTACTGAAAATGACACATCAAAGCTATTCTCTTGTTCACATATATGACTGCAGAACTTCTGTCATATGATAAACTCGGCATGATTATTACAATATTGACAGTCTTCCTTTATAGTTCGACGATCGCTTAAGGGGACACCAAAAAAACTATCAACACGGCACAGTAAAAGGTCACAATAGACTGTTTATCGCAAAGCCCACTTCCCCCAAACACTTGTACATCTTTCTCAGGAAATGGATAGACCGTTCATCGCAGAGGCCACTTCTCCCAAACACTCATACATCTTTCTCAGGGAATGAACATCAAAGAAGAAATCATTCTAGCAAAGTTGTAAGAAATCATCTATAGCGACAATCACGTAACCAAACGACCAACAGTCTATGATGACAAAGAAATGTTTTTGTCCTTTTTCCATTTTGTTGGATGTGGCAAGACAACAGAGGCAGAGCATGTGTTCGTTTCTAAATATCTTTTTAACGTCTTTTAGGCCATGGGAATGACTAATCCGGTTTACCGTCCACCTCCCGCATGGGTTCAGAGCGTACTTTAAATTTTTTCATTATTTTTGAAAAAAGCTATTTATTTTATTGTTGCCATTATCTTTTTTATTCAAACAATCTTTCCAGTGGTCCATCTTTACCTAAACTGATTGAAAAACACAATAAAAACTTGATAGGGTAGGGTCTCCACCATAATATAAATAATGACATTTTTTCAATGCCACATGTTGATGACTGACCCGATTTCCATTTACTGGACCATGCCGAATGACTTGTTATGACCAATAAATCAGACTGTAAACCGATAATGAATAATGAAAAATGGCCTCATCATTTTTTCAAATCTCTCGGATGGTAAACCGGATTTATCATTCCCATGGCCTAACAATAATAATAATAATATTGAGTTCTTGTATAGCGCTTTAAGAGGTTTCCCTTCTTCAAGCGCTTTTGTGATACAATATTAGGGAGATTGATATTAGTGTCTTATCTCGGACCCTTATACAGTGGAACCTCCCTTAGCGGACACCTCTCTATTAAGGACAACCTCTCTACTAGGGTCATTTTTCTACAGCGTTTTATCCCTATACGTATAAGGATCCAGAATAAGAAGCTGTTCTCAACCTCCCTATTTTTACCCAGTCTCAACAGAAATCAATCAGCAGTTCCAAGGAGCAACCAGAAGGCGCTCACTTGAACTCTACTAGTAGGGAAACCAAGCAGTGACTCGGCAGGGAGTCGAACCCATGACCTCCTGATCATGAGGCCGACTCTCTTCAACTGCGCTACCGCTGCCCCATTTTTCACCCTGGAGAATCGACAGCTCACGACTGACCAAGAATCAGATCTTTATCTTGTGCATTCAAGGCACTGCCTTCCAATATACTGAGCAAAGGTCTGCACACCAAAGCATCGTTAGGAGACAGCAGAGCTTTGAACAATCGGGCCCTGGAGACAACCAATTGGACCATCCAGCTCAGTCCCCTTCACTCTGACTTAAGAGGGTTAAGCACAGACACAGAAACGCATGGCCTTAAGAAATGTGTCCAATTGGACCATCCAGCCCAGTCCCCTTTACTCTGACTTAAGAGGGTTAAGCACAGACATAGAAACGCATGGCCTTAAGAAATGTGTCCAATTGGACCATCCAGCTCAGTCCCCTTTACTCTGACTTAAGAGGGTTAAGCACAGACACAGAAACGCATGGCCTTAAGAAATGTGTCGGTTCGAATCCAATATCAGTCCTAATCTGATAACATTTGAGAGGAAAACCTATTCAACGCTGATAGAATATCAATCATCTTTGATTAGACATTAGATCTCCCCCACGATTTGCCACCTTTACGATCACATCCATCAGTTATTACTCAAGCTTTTCATGTTCGTTTGATCGTACTTCGAGAGGGAAGATCAGTGGTCTAGAAACCTGTTGAAATGGCAGGGAGTTTAAAGGGATAAGTGTCTCCAGATAACACCACGCTGGCACTTATGATATTTACAGAGTTCCCGTCAACAAGGCCCTCAATGATACATCCGAAAAAGTGCACAAACAAGACAGTTTGTAAAACATTTGTATAAATTTTCTGAAGCATCTTCTTCACAGGAACACTGATAATCTCATATAAGTGCTGGCCCATCTTTACCTCCGGTAACTCCTCCTTTGACCATAAAAGTGACAAGAACCAGTGGGGGCATTGATGAAATGCCTCAGGGCAATTATATCAACATATAGACCATGTAGACTTGGTGATATGGTCGCTCGCATTTGACTTTTGAAACCACAGGTTACTTTCGAAACCACACAGGCTAATTTTGAAAGCACAAGATCAGAGGATTGCTGAAATCTACGTTTGACTTTGGATCGATAGCAATGTGATGATTCAACTGACAGAACACGCACTGCCAGTCATCTCCTTGGTTCCACTTCAGCGGAACACAATGGAACTGATATCAAAGGAACCGCTGTGGTGCAGTGGCTTGGACTCTCCAGTTGCGGCTGAGAGGTCCCTGGTCAATCCTCACTGCTGGCGCGAGAGACTAGGCAGGTCTCTTTGTATAACTAAGTAACTTGCCTTACTCCATCCAGGTGTGTAAACGGGTTCAGAAATGTTCAGATTGTAGCACTGATTGAGCAGCTCATCTGAGGTCCAAAGAAAGGTTTCATGATAGACTGTGGTTAAAGTGTAGTTCAGGTGATAATCGATACCAGTATTGTAATTGATATGAGAGTGTAAACTCAAAACCTTTTAACTTCAAGTTTATTCCTGTGAATGGGATGAAATATACTGCCATATTTACGAATATCCTGCAACTTACATTGATGGTACTGAGCATGGGCACGTTTTCTAAGAGAGTTTCATACATCTTCCTCTTGTTGTATGCATTCTTCAGAACTATTTTTCTAAAGGTCGACCGGTCCTGAAAGAAATTTTGAAATTGGAATTATAGGCGGAAATTGTTTTTTGCTCAGGGGGTAGAACGGTCTGAGAAAATAGCTGGACCTCTGTTATGTGTGGTATGTTGCGAAAATGTCAGCCCCCAAGCAAAATAAAATTGTTTTCATATATATCAGTCGGCCGAAAGAATAGTCCCAGTGTCAACACGGAATGGTTCTGTGTGTCTAGATTGTAACCCAATTGTTTTCATAAAGTCATCCCTGGATCTTAAGAGGTTACACCCCAATTTTTATAAAAGTCCCTTGACTGTCCCCTTAACATCTTGGATGCCCAATATCATTCAAAGTGCCTACATTTCATAACTTTCACCACTTTGTCAAAAAATTCCATAATAGATTTTTGCCTGAAGTCATGCATTATATTCTGCAAGAACATTAGAACCTATAATTTATAGGTCCTCCATACCATTATTAGGTCCTCCATACCATTATTATGGGGTTTCTTACATGTGTAGATGAAAAGGCCAATATTTGGTGGTTAGGAACTCATGTTGGTTAAGAAACATGCCACCTGTATAGGATATAGGTCAAATCAAAATCAGTATGACATGTGATGTATCCTGGCTAGGAGAAGCTACCATAAAAATTCTATTGAAAACGAGGCACTTATGAGAGAGACATCATACTTTTAGGGTTTTCACTTTTGGCCCCCTGGAGGACAAGGCAAGAATCAGATCGGACTGAAATTCAGTGTCAGGGGTCACCTGACCTAGAGGGTCCTATGTACAAATACTCAATTTAATAGTTCTATCGGTTAAGAAACATGCCACTTTTTTTAAACAGGATACGACAAACACTGCGGTATTGTAAAGAATCCCCTATGGTGAGCCAAAAAGGGTAACGTAAATCTACGTAGTTGGGCAAGAAACGCTTCGGCATTGAAAACGTAGATCTACGTCATTGGCAGGATTCTCCACTATGCTTTTTGTCCAGGCGCAGCACCCCGACAGAATCATTTTTCCCACTTTAGCACCCGGACAAAAAAAGTTGGCACCCGGACAGATTCATAGAGTAGGTAATGGTTTCACTGTGAGAGCACCCGGACAGATTTTGCTGCCAACCTGGACAGAACTGAAGTGAATTCTCAATTGTGTCAAAAAATGGCTACAGCACCCGGCCCAAATTTTTTTGCGTAGAACACTGCATTGGGCACTTACAGTGCTATTCCTGTTGACAAAAACACCATCACCAATGGCCAAATGGCCTGTACAAAGAGCCCGGACGGCATGATGAGCCCGGACGGCATGATGAGGATTGCTATAGTACTTACCATGGCCCATAATGTGCCATTGGATGTGGCAACTATAGTGGCAGCTCTTGGCATGTTGTACATCAGCGCTAGCTCTCCAAAGCTTCCCTGATTGTCATAATTTCCTATACATTTTGGTTTTCCCTCTATTTCTACAAAGATATCGTAAGTTCCGCTGGAAAGACACAAGAAAATAACGGATCACAATCACAGTATATCACACACACTATTATCCTTATCATATTTATCTTAGTTTTATCGGACGAGTTTTGTTACAAAAAGGTATGTATCATCAAAAATTGCAACCCAAATAAATATCAAGCTTGTTTTCCTAATTACACAAAGAAAAAAGGGACTTTATGTTTAGTGTGTGCCAGAGCTTTTTGCCGTGGTCAAATGCCAGTCAAAACTCCCAGCATGGGCGGAGGACACTATGAAGTAATTCTTGCCGTATGATACGGTGAATCAAGAATCGAGGCAGTGGACAGGACATCATGAAATGACATAGTAGTAGCATCACAACATGACACCTAAGGTGGTTAAAGCACAGTTATGCTCAATATTGCCAAATTCCCAAAGCTGACTGCAAGGCAAAAAATACGAGTTTTCCTGCGGAGGAAGGGGACGGGCGGAAATTTGCTGCAGGTGTGTGCAGCTGGCCTGCATGGCTTCATAAGTAGCTGAAACAAATATAAAGGATTTCTACCAAGATTGAAAACTGTCAAAATCATATTAATATTGTTGTCACATCACTAGACCACCAAGGGTTAAATGAATATGGCCATGCTGAGTCAAAGGAGCATGCTGGCAATCAGTAGGCCAATATTCTGTATCGTGTATTGTTTACCCTCACCTCAGGGGCAACAATTCCCGATGATTACTCTGGTGAGTGACATGAGGCTATCAGCCAACATCATTGTGCACGATTGTATGCTATGGTAGCGACGTGCGTGCTTTGTGTTTTCATTACGGGCAATACACCCCACGAGACGGGATGGAAGAGTTTAAGGCATCTTGACATACGAGGGTAAATGATACAGTTATAGTGTTGTAGCCAAACAGCTCTGGGTTACCAAATGTTCTCATGGCTGATCTTTTAGTTGGTGTCACAGTAAGCGAGTGATGATGGTGCCTCCTTCCCCTCACAAGGGGGCACCAGTCCTCATACTTATCTATAATGACCTCCCCACCACTGCTAGGGGACTGCCACCTAGATTTTGACCGCCTTTCTCGGGAACTTTTTGTAACAAATTATCTCTTTAACAGTTAGTTAACCATAGTTTCATTAAATGAACTACATGTATACATGTACCTAAAACCAAACGAACAAAGAAGAAGAACCCCTCTTGACAAGATCCATCAGTGAAATCTTCCTAAAAACTAACCAGCCTTTTTTTCCTCAGGGATTTTTCACCCTAGTTTTGAAGTCAAAATGATCCCCTTCTCCTCAAAAATGTTAACAAGCACACGACCCCTATAAAGATATCTGACTGCAGGCACCGGGTGGGATGACCATGGTACTTACCAGCTTCAAGTCTACACATTATAAGATCAGATCATCAGCCTAACTAGAAAGTCATTCTCCCCTGTGAAACATTTCTCCCTTAATCACCCCACGAGCATGATAAATCACCAAGCCACCACCTACAATAGCCTTTAGCTATTCATGGTGCGCTACTGACATGAACATGATATGGATCAGTACCATTACATATGTCTTGCTGTCACCACCACAACTGGCCTTAAACTCGAGAAAACGGCAAAAAGTCCATACTCAAAAATATCAGCATCCTGACTGCCATGGTTTTATACCATCAGTTTATTAAGTCTTGGTGGTCGAGATAGAATATTACCAAAGACCTGCTATTTCCTTAAGAAATTTTCTTCTGGTGTAAATGGGTTAAAGTGCAATCAACAGCACCACTACTGACACACGAGAGCATCAGGCATATCACCAGCAGATCTAGAGCATATTCTTCATCCAGCCTTACAATATTTCAGATGATCTTAGCAAAAACACCCTTATGAGAGTGCATTAGCCGAATAAGATATTCTTTATATAGGAAGATACAATAAGGCCGGAGGAGACTTACTGCAAATATAGATATCACTTGCAACCATGTATCTGTGACAAAATCAATAGAAGATGCACATCATATGATTGCCTTGTCAAGATAGAGACACAAACACTAACTACAATTCAACAGCGACCTACTTTTTGATAGGGTTCTTAATACTATGCCTATATGGACCTTTACACAAAATTTGGCATTGATACATCACTGAATTCTCAAGATATTGTGCCATCACAAGTGGCCAGATGGCTGACTGAGCGAGGGCATTTTCATGCCCCTTTTCGCTCTGCAGAGCAACAGGGGACAACCAGACGTGGCACGAGCTGACATGGGGTGCACATATTCCCTTATATTGCAGAACAGGGTCATTCGATTTTAGGTAATATTCTTTTGTTCAGCGGCAGAGTTCTCCACTATGCTTTTTGTCCAGGCGCAGTACCCGGACAGAAAATTTTTCCTACTTAAGCACCTCGACAAAAAAGTTAGCACCAGGACAGATTCATAGAGTTGGTAATGGTTTCACTGTTTGAGCACCCGGACAGATTCATGAGTTGGTATTGGTTTCATTGTTTGAGCACCCGGACACATTCATAGAGTTGGTAATGGTTTCACTGTTTGAGCACCCGGACAGATTCATGAGTTGGTAATGGTTTCATTGTTTGAGCACCCGGACAGATTCTTGAGTTGGTAATGGTTTCACTGTGAGAGCACCCGGACAGATTCTTGAGTTGGTAATGGTTTCACTGTGAGAGCACCCGGACAGATTCTTGAGTTGGTAATGGTTTCACTGTTTGAGCACCCGGACAGATTTTGCTGCCACCCTAGACCGAACTGAAGTGAATTCTCAATTGTGTCAAATAATGGCTACAGCACCCGGCCCAAAGAAATAGTTGCGGAGAACACTGACTAACGGATATCGGGAACTTCCATGTTGTTGGTTTGTACCTTCTGGATAAGAAGAGAATCAGTCTGCGAAATTATCCTGTTTAAAAATGTGCCACACTGATTGAGTTTTGTTTCATCGCTTACCTGAGAATGACGTAGAAGTTGTCCCCATCGTCTCCCTGATCTATGACATGGAAACCAGGCTCCACCTAAAAACAAAACAAACGATGCATGTTTTGAGTGACATTTGTGTGAGATTACATTTTATCTGATGACAACTTCACAAAGGAAATTTGACTCTGTCACAGTGGAATCCATGAAGTCTTCTTGGGTTACATGTAGATGACAATAGCGATATTGTTTCAGAAGACACATTTTGTAGAAGGGTTGAAGGGACAACTTTGGTACGTAAGATATGTTGGTTTTGCACACAAACATGGCTTCCAGCAGGACCGTGATTTCTCTAAACAGGATAATTTTAACATTTGAACTGCAAAAAACAATGCAGTAGAACAGGGTGTAACCATAGGCCTCCTTGAAATTCACAAGCCATAATCATAATCAAAACTGCTTTGCAACACTGGCGAATATCATCATCAGTCACATGTTAGAGATCAGCATTGATGTGATACTACAAATGGCACATGGTGGCAAGCAGGATCATCATCCACCTGGCAAGTTAAACACCTCATGCACCCTTGTTATCCCTTTAATAGCCCTGGGAAGAGATACAAATAATGTATCCTCATCACCTGAAGCTAGTATGCCCATCGCTCCAAATATAATCGTATCTATAGCTTCTTGTACAGGAGTTAAAGGGAAACGTGACAAAGGTGACAAGCAGGTGTGTGGAGTACAAAAGTTTTAATTTGGAAATATGCAAAATGTACTACACATATCTATCTGCATGAGATATCGATAATTCCTGGTAAATTTAGGAAGTGACTATTTGGCAAGCCCGGCTCACCAAACAGCGCCTTATTTCTGCCCTAGATGGAGAGCCGAACTCATGCATATTCAACCATCCAGGAGCTCATTATCATTCGTGGCAACACGGTCAGCAACACTGGAGTTACAGTGAAACGCCTTTAGAAATGCACACTAATGCATTTAACGTGCTTATCAGTTAAATCACGTTTAGGACTTTTTTTGTAAATGTACATGTACATGCTTCTTCATGGATTATTGATCAAAAGTTTAGTAACAGAAATTGAATCGAGAGCGGGAAGTCGGCCAATGTTAAATATGCGCATATAAATTCGAATATGACGTCACTGCTCTCTGATTGGCCAACATGTTGTAACCTCTCCGGCTCGCCAAAGAGGGTAGTATTTTTGCCCTGTTTGGCAAGCCCGGCTTGCCGAACAGGGTGGCTTTTTAGTGCTGTTTGGCAAGCGGCTCTCCAAACAGGACAAAAAAAGATGCCTGTTCGGCGAGCGGCTTGCCAAATAGACCCGGCCGTAAATTTATGCCATACAGTTCATTTAGACTTAAGAGTCAATTTGAAAACTGCATTGCTCTGTGAGGCAACATTTGTAACTAGAGGGTTAAATTCTTGGTAATATAGCAGCCAACTTATAAATAATCTAATTCATTTTCCACATCTCTTCTCTATGAATCCCATACAAAATGCATGAATTTTATCACTCCCGCATGATTTAGCCTTTCTGATGCTAGCAGACTGGTAATGATGTATAATGCTGTTATCATGCCCCGGGGAATTCAACTGGCCCGACATTACTATACGATCAACAGAAAGAACTCATTACTCATTTACAGGGTATAGGACAGGTATAGGGTATCAGTGACAGCATCACTGGGGCTCTGGTGGCTTCATGATAAGCACGCAAAAAAAACCCATTATGGACAACTAAGAAAGAACTAGTGCCTAAAATCTAGAGCAACTTGTACATATTGGCATTGCAAGTTGTCTTGTTCCTTTTGCGGCCATTTTCGAACATGGTTATGATGTGGTTATGAAATAGCCTAATGACTTCGTACATATTGTATGTTGTTCAGGGAAAACATCAGGGTTTTTTATTATTTGATACAGAGTTTGATAGTATTTAGTTTTATGATAAAAAGAAACATTTAGGAAGTCAATTTGAATGTCATCTTGAGGTTACATTGTGTTTGGCAACTATTTTAGATTCTGGTTATCATCTCACATTTCAGGCAAAATCCAGGGTCCGGTTCTTAGAAAGCATGTTAGCTCATAACATTGTGCTGACATGCTGTTACAAGTGCATTAATGAAAAAAACCACTGAGAAAATGTTTGTTAACAGTCTTCCTTGGCTTAGCCCTGTCCAATACTGTCACAGAATACTATCCCTGGTATTTTCTAAGACTATAATCAATCAAGTTTTCAAGGTATTTTCAGAACCGGTAGTATGTATTAATTATCTTAGTACTTGATCGTAAAGCTAATGCATTTTGATAGAAAATATTTTGCACCTGTAGTTATTCAACAAATCTCGTAGAAATTACCATTAAATAGTAATGATTGGCAGCTACACTGTCATCAATTGTATTGTCGCCCGGTTGCCATAGCAGCAGAAGTGATTTTTCATAATTTGTAATTCCAGCTTGCAAATCATAGATTATATTACTAAGCTATGTCATAAATCAAGAAAAACAATAATCATTCAGTTCAGATATAAGAATGTGACTGATAGCCATCGCTTTTGCAGCAGCCGTCTCAGCTTGCAGATTATTCTTTGACACAGACTACGAGGATGGTGAGATGCTCTAACATCTGACAAAAGCTGGGAGGATGTTGAGATGCTCTAACACCTGACACAAGCTGGGAGAATGTTGAGATGCTCTAACACCTGACACAAGCTGGGAGGATGTTGAGATGCTCTAACACCTGACACAAGCTGGGAGGATGTTGAGATGCTCTAACATCTGACACAAGCTACATTATAGGAGGATGTTGAGATGTTCTAACATCTGACACAAGCTAAGAGGATGTTGAGATGCTCTAACATCTGACACAAGCTGGGAGGATGTTGAGGTGCTCTAACATCTGACACAAGCTGGGAGGATGTTGAGATGCTCTAACATCTGACACAAGCTAAGAGGATGTTGAGATGCTCTAACATCTGACACAAGCTGGGAGGATGTTGAGATGCTCTAACATCTGACACAAGCTGGGAGGATGTTGAGATGCTCTAACATCTGACACAAGCTGGGAGGATGTTGAGATGCTCTAACATCTGACACAAGCTGGGACAATGTTGAGATGCTCTAACATCTTACACAAACTAAGAGAATGTTGAGATGCTCTAACATCTGACACAAGCTGAGAGGATGTTGAGATGCTCTAACATCTGACACAAGCTGGGAGGATGTTGAGATGCTCTAACATCTGACACAAGCTAAGAGGATGCTGAGATCCTCTAACACCTGACACAAGCTGGGAGGATGTTTAGATGCTCTAACATCTGACACAAGCTGAGAGGATGTTGAGATGCTCTAACACCTGACACAAGCTAGGAGGATGTTTAGATCCTCTAACACCTGACACAAGATAAGAGGATGTTGAGATGCTCTAACATCTGACACAAGCTGGGAGGATGTTGAGATGCTTTAACATCTGACACAAGCTGGGAGGATGTTTAGATGCTCTAACACCTGACACAAGCTAGGAGGATGTTTAGATCCTCTAACACCTGACACAAGATAAGAGGATGTTGAGATGCTCTAACATCTGACACAAGCTGGGAGGATGTTGAGATGCTTTAACACCTGACACAAGCTGGGAGGATGTTTAGATGCTCTAACATCTGACACAAGCTAGGAGGATGGTGAGATGCTCTAACATCTGACACAAGCTAGGAGGATGGTGAGATGCTCTAACATCTGACACAAGCTGGAAGGATGTTGAGATGCTCTACCATCTGACACAAGCTGGGAGGATGTTGAGATGCTCTAACATCTGACACAAGCTGGGAGGATGTTGAGATGCTCTAACATCTGACACAAGCTGGGAGGATGTTGAGATGCTCTACCATCTGACACAAGCTGGGAGGATGTTGAGATGCTCTAACATCTGACACAAGCTGGGAGGATGTTTAGATCCTCTACCATCTGACACAAGCTGGGAGGATGTTGAGATGCTCCAACATCTGACACAATCTAGGAGGATGTTGAGATGATATTCACAGGTCAAATGTCTTACAAAGGTTCGTTTCTTAAGCATATTAAGTAAAGATTCATATCCAAAGGGGGCACTACTCTTGGCACTTTCAACAGAGAGGCTACCCGGTACATATACGTTCAAACAATGAAATTCCCAACTTACATCAGTCTGCAAAAGCCACCTATTTTTACATAATTATGTGCATTTTTGCATGAACTAACTCATCCTCCCACAGCAGACCTTTGGACTGTTTGATTGTATTTTGTGAATGACACCAAACCCTGATGTGGGATGATAAACTAACTGCACTCCCCCATTATTGATTATAAGCCAACTTGTCAGGGAGTAATGAGTGAGATCAGTTTAGTTGATAGAAAGATAATCCAAATGCTTCATTTAGAAGTGGCTTAGCAATTCATACTCAAAGGCAGAGGATGTTGTATCTTCAGTTGCTGTTCTCAAATGTGAAACTCAGACTCAGAGATCCAAAAAATGCAGAATGCAAAATCATTTTTCACTTCATGGTAGTGTCGCTTCTCAAAGCCAGCTACTCTTGGAGTAATGCGAGTGATCAGTTTAGTTGATAGAATCAGAAAGATAATCCAAAGGCTTGTCAGATTTACAAGTGGCTCAGCAATTTATACTGAACGACAAAGAAGGCTACATGTAGGTTAGAGACAGGAGGACTCAGAAGTCTTCTTGATTGCTGTTCTCCAATGTGTAACTGAGATCCCAAAAATCCAAATTCCGAAATTTCTTTTTCACTTCATGGTAGCGCATGTCGCTTCTTCAAGCAGACTCCTCTGGGGGTATTGAAAGAGATCAGTTTATGATAGAATAAGAAAGTGATCCAAATGCTTGATTTACAAGTGCATTAGAAATTTATTGTCAAAGGCAAAGGAGATTGTGTTAGAGACAGGAGGATTCAGACGTATATTCGGTTGCTGTTCTCAAATGTGAAACTCAGCAATCAACAAAATATCCAAATGCCAACTCTGTTAAGAAAGGAGGATTCGCACTATAGCCACATGTATCATCAAATGCATAACTGATATCATCACATACATGCAGCATTACCTAGAAGAGGAGCATACAATTTACTGTGTCAATTTAGCTATTTGAGTGGTGCCTATTTTACCTTTGCTATCTATATACAAAGAACGTCCCTCCTTAGGTCAAATCAAAACCCTGGATGATATGTGATGTATCCTTGCTAGGAGAACCTACCATAAACATTTTATTGAAAACGAGTCCCTTATAAGAGAGATATTGCACTTTTTCGGTTTCACTTTTGGCCCCCTGGTGGCCAAGTCAAGAATCAGATTGGAATGAAATTCTGTGTCAGAGGTCACCTGACCTGGGGGGGGGGGTCACTTGCGGTTTAGAAACATGCCGCTGTATTGCATTGTGGCATCATGTACACCCTTGCAATGCATCGTTCTGCAAAACTTACCTTTTTTTCAAACATAGCATCAATAACTGTTTGCATTTGTTCCTGCAAAAGAGAAGATGTGTCAGTGTAATATTTATAGGCATCGGTATTCCAATAAGTGACACTGTATTTTACCAGGGTTATGAGCATTTAGAAGTCACAGAACCAAGATGTGTGGTAACAAAGGGCAAACACTTACATACTCCTCTACCCACTCAACATTTATATTCTTATTACTAAATAACATGAAGAGTTTTTAATTCAGCCTTTCTCAGATGAGTAACTGCAGGACGAGACGACTGCAAAATCTATCCGAATTTGTCTTTACACACGTGCATCAATCAAAAATTAAGCAAAAGTCGAGCTGACAGTCAGTGGCACCTATGGCAGCCATAGTAATGCCGGTACCATTTTGTCTGGACTGGACAAGGGTATATTGTTTCTTTGCGTTAAACAAAAAACATTCAAAACAATTGTCATTAGCTGTAAATGTCTCTTTGAGTCAAGTCTAATGTTTCAGAAAAAAAATTCGCATTCAACAAAATGTTTGATGAGCAAAATATTTGGGTTTGGTATCTTCTTAAAACACAGTGTTGCTATAGTTTATAATTATACTTCGACTCGTCAGACTTTCAGAGGCGTCATGGGTAATGCTCTCACCTTGAGCATCATAAACGATTGCGCCCTTCCTGTCGGCAAGTCATACAGGTGTGGCTTAAAGTAATTCCTCTTTAGACGAGGATCGACGTCACGAGACCACTGTCGTGTCTTTGAACACGACCGCGTGACTCTCCGATAAAAGCTCATATTCGCTTCCTGCTGCATTCAGCATTGCGGGTTGTCATGGATACAGGGCATTCTATCGTTAACAACAACGAGCGCTGAAGCGATTTGTGGTAATCTAGTCTTTATCATTATTTACATCACGTGTTGGTAAGAGAAGGTAGCATATTGTCAATAGCCACTCACATTTGTCAATAGCCACTCAGAGTTCACAAAGAAAATTTACAATCTTGGATAAATGAGATTTGCCGTAAATCCCCTTTTAAAAGTGGATCATGATACAGTGGAGGTTACCCTGAATGCTCGGTCCATGCTGTCCTCATGATGTAGCAGAAAATGCTACCAGAATTGCATTCATTTTTTTCACTGGCTTCATGTTACTTGAAATAGTCTCTCCCTGAGAATAAAAAAACACCCCCCCCCCCCCCCCAAGAACAATCAACAGGCAACAAAGGAAAACGCTCCAAAGAAACCGACAAGCGTTAGAATAAAAACGCTTGCCTTGCTCACCCTGCCAGCGACACAAAACGTGTTAACTTAACATTTCACTCACCAGTTCTAAACTCTTAAATAGGAGGATGTGTTTTACAGCTTCATTCAAACTTTTTCTTTGTTCGTCACTTTTTGGAAACACCGCCTGAAAGCAGAAGAGAAACACAATATTGTTACACTCAAAAATATTTCCGACGGAAAAAGAAAAACCAGGCAACTGCCCAACATATAGCCGCACGTATACCACCTGAAAATGGACCACCACTCTTGGTTCGCGAACCAATGCTGCACCATCGAAAATCCACCAAGCGCGTACACCAGCGCTGCAGCTAGTTATAAAATCCGGCAACAGATGGCGTGCAAACAATAAGCAGAAAGCGCCATTTCGAAAGCGCCGCCTGTCGCCGAACCATCTAACTAGCTAATTGCTGATCCATTTGCGCGTACACCACGACAAAGCCGAGCTTTTAACAAGCCGGGCGAATTTGGACCATCAAGCTTGATGGGACAAATTCGCCCGGCAATTTGTATCGGCAATGGATTGCCGAACCAATTTGTCGCGGCAATGTGGTGGTGTACGTGCAATTGGTCCACCAATATTTCGTGGTGTACGCGCAGCTTATATATCTTTGAGTTGTATATTACATCGAGGGATCCTTTACAACCCATGTTCGAAGTATAAAGCAATTCAAAGGCAAAGGTCAAGGTCAAGGCCAAATTTAACTGAGAACCTAAAAAAACAGAAATATCTACTTTTTCATAAAAGATATTTAAAATTCGCATAGAGATATTTCTAACACGCAAAACTGAAATCAGCGTAAACTAGAAATTCTAAGAAGGCTATTCGTAGTCAACAAACATGGTATCATGATGGCGTTGCATATATGTATATCCGAATTGGCCTTGAATACAGAATAGCCCATAACCATATACCCATAACCCATAACCAAATGTTGGTAATCATGTTAATGGGTATGACAAATGCAAATGCAAATCAGATTAAGCGCAAGGTCAACAGTGGTAAAACCGTCAAGAAATTCGTACTCTGTAACAATCTGTACCTTGGCCTGAATAGGGCCGAGAGGTAAAAATTATGCCCGCCAGATTGAAATGGGCATGCGGAGAACACTTAGTTGAGAAGAACGTCATGATGATCTACTTGATAAGTTTGAGTGAGACGGTGTTCCGGCGAGACACAACCGCAGGCGGGATGAATGACTTCCATCAACACACCATTACCACACAATGACTTCAACTAAGAAGGCAAGATATATCTGTCGACTAGGCAAAATGACTTTGTCCGCAGGCTATATCTTAGAAACCAATTAATAGCAGTGGAAGCACGGCAGCAATGATAATATTTGTCTTGCCAGCGATATGAGGAACACCAGAAGAATTGCAACCATGTCGCAAAACTACTCAGTCATTGTAAATACTGTGTGATACAATAGGAAGACCACCTGAGTGTGATTTCCGAGCGAGCAGAACACACACGGAATTGGGTTTTGGCTAGGAAACCCACAATAATGCGGGCCGGAACGGTTTCCAGATCCAAAGACCAATCACGAGTGTTCTGCTCACATGGAAATTGCAGAAAGGTGTTTTTGCAAATCGTATAACACATTTGTAAAACCAAGTTTGCGTGAAAATAGCGTTAAATGCTTGCAAAATTTATGACGTCACTCACGTATTAACCACATGCAGCATAACAGAGAAAGCGACATGACGTCGCAGTTTGCCAGGATGTCAATGCGCATTCAAGCTATTTTACTGATCATCATGACTTTGCCGGCAAAAATGCAAATCTTGGAAATGACGGAAATAACATCGTGAAAAGCAGACAATGTTATCACTTCCCCACAGGAGGGCAGCTCAACTACTTGATCCAATTGCGTATATTTCCCACACTGAACAAGGGATTGACACTTGGAACAACCACAATCACTCTTTAGGAGGCAATAAGCGATTTTAATTTGTCATAGCTGAGTTTTGACATGTTTTTCGTCTTGTGAAATACAGACATATCACCCTCCCACAAGAGGGCAGATCAACTACCTTGTTTGATGATCAATTCGTTACGAAATGGTCTATTACTGTTTGCGTATGCTGCCAAAACTGCGGAAGGGACTGAAACCGAAACAGCCACAATCACTCTTGAGGAGAAAACCTATGCCACAAGGGTTACATTTGTGACCCGTCACAGCAAAACCAGGCGCATGTCGCACAGAAGATGAGCCTAAATGACACCAGGAGATAATGGAAGAAATTGATGTGCTCATATTTCACAAAAGGCAGACAATGGAGAAATTAATAAACAGTCCGTCTCAACCTGCCAAGCTCAGAGCGACATGCGCCTGCTTTTGCTGTGACGGGTCACATTTGTCAGGCTGAGTTTTCACATGGTTTCAGCAACTAACCATGCTCACTCGGGTATATGATAAAACTAACTAATAAGTGTCATGGAACATACAGGGGCTGTAACAATAACATTCTTCAATATGTAAGTCTGTTGAAGTGACCTTTTCATGTTTTTTTCTGGGAGACAACCTCTATCGATATCGAAATCAACAAAAAATTCGATGCAACAAAGGCCATCGGTGTAAAAATTTCCCTGGTATTTAAAACCTTTTGAGCACATTCTCAGCCACAAATCATTTGGATGAACTCAGAAATTGCTCATACAGGTAGCAAACCTTGCCATTTCTCTTTCAAAGAAGATAAAACCATTTCAAAATGATTCCAGGTGACACATTCGTCTCGCAACAACAATCAGTTATGCAAGCTGTACCCTTCAGCACATCATGACATTTAATTATCTCCTAAAAACAGCGTCTCTGTCTCTTGCAACGAGAAACTTCCTAAAGCCCGAGGATATCCGCACGGTGCACTTTCATCAGAGCAGTATAAAAGTGCAGTCTAAAAGGACAACTCCCGCAACATATCACAGGACCAAGGAGAAGCCCCTTGTGTGCAACGTGATCTGATAATGTCCTAATCTCTGGGTGGCGGATACTACTATCGGAAAGCCACTCAAAAAAGATGCACAACGCCTCCGTAAGTTATGTTCACATAAAATAAAATGCGTATCTTGTTGTCACCTATACACGCAACCGGGCGGGTAAACTGCTAATTACCATGCCCTATAGACATCATTAATAAATACATTTTTTGTGCATCACTTAGCACAAAGTCAGACAGAATGGTACTAATATCTTCAAGGCCAGGGGGATGGATGATCTATCCTTGATATCTTGTAAATGGTAAAGGGAGGCTTCATTCCTATCACATCCGCCCTGTAAAACCCTACAGGTGAAGTAGCATGCCTCTATGCATACACAAACACTCTGTAGCATAGTTATGTATGATATGGGGTTTCCAAATCCAATCGAAATCTTATTACTTTTTATGAGCAAAACCAACTGATTTCCATATCCGCACTTTCAGAGAATAAGGACAAATATACTGTTTTTATCAAATCTTTATGACCTGTTAGGAAGACAAAGTATGGCAATATTCTAAGAATTTGCGATTAGATGTGCGACCTATCACATCAAATTCGTATGAAGTATAGAAAGTTTGTGAGTCCAGAATGCAAAATCCAATCGGCGCCACCCCACCCCATCACGCCACAGAAAGTTCCAGCCCATCGGGCGAGTCGTTCTGCAGTTACAGTCTAGAATGTGAAAGCCAATATGGCCACCTAGCAGCCATATCGGATATCGGATCAGGCCCAAAGGAAAGCCTAACCAGTCACTCATTCAGCAGTTAAGTAAGATTCCAGAATGCAAAATCCAAAATGGCTGCCTGGCGGCCATACCGGATATTAGATCAGACCCAAAATCTATAGGGCACCTCTCCCAATCCCCCCCCCCCCCCCCATTGGGCCACAGAAAATTCAAGGCCATCATGTAAAATGTTACAGTCCGGAATGCAAAATCCAAGATGACCTTCTTGCTGACATAACGGATAACAGATCAGGCCAAATTTCGAGAGGGTACCTCTCTCACATACCCACCTCGCCCAATGGCACCACAGAAAATTGAAGCCAACAGAGTGACTTGTTCTGCAGGTACAGTCCGGAATGCGAAATCCTGGCAGCCGTACCGGATATTGGATATGGCGGAAAATCGCTAGGCACCTACCTGGCCTCCACATCCCAATCCCAAAGGTAATTGCCTCTGTCGGACACATGCATGAATTGACAAATCTATATCCCTACTGAACTTGTTGGTGGGATGATAATAACAAGTGTCCACTAGTGCAGAGGGTGGTCATCTCCGATTCAACTTCGTGGATATGAATTGAAAGGGGTTCCCAAGTTAATACTATAAGCCTCAGGCCATCTTTCAATTTGTCAGCAATAGCATGTCACCTTGAACAATGACCCTGCCGTGCTCAAACCAGACCAAAGACCAACCATCACGTCCAATCACAATTCTGACATCTATTGCCAAACAACTAGCCATTATCAAGAGGATTACCTTAAATCCTTCTTTGATGATGTCTTAGTCCATCATGCTATAGCTAAGAGAGGAACGCCTAATGATTGGAGATCACAAACACACTAATAACAGCAAACATCATGGCTTTATTGCATCCCAGTTGTCTACTTTGTCCCTGTTTTTGGAAAATGAAGTACAACCATTAAGAGGATTACTGAATGCATAGGATGAGGCCCTCCTTCCTCAAACTCGTCAAACTTCTAGCCCTGTCAAATTTTAAACGTGCAACAAAAAGATTTCTCGGCTGCAGGTAGAACTGGAGTTTGATATTGATCACAGATTTTTGTCGCAGGCACCTGCCATGACCATTGCAGACAAGCAATTTCTGCTGCATGCGATCATGATAGCAGGGAGCATCAGTTGCGGAAGCTTTATGGTTACCGGTAGTTTAACTACGATGCCTGTATTCCCCTACGTTGGGGCTGCTTACAGATAGTGACCCTCAAATATGTCACACCAGTTTTTCACATTCCGAGACTCCCCGACGGTGCAAAATTCCGCTACAGAATCGGTGGATTTGTATAAATCATTGGTCCTATTTTCATAAATCAGTAGTTTCATAAATCAGTTGTTTTTTTCTCGTAAATAGTGGTTTTGTAATATATCACATACTTGAGAGAATTGTGGTTCTTCAGTAGCATAGCCGGAGGCAAAAAACAGGTACGTGACCTTAGCTGGCCAACAATCACCACTTTGGTTGCTTCTCGAGTTAATTGGGACCTTAGCCTGAGTACATCTGATTCTTAGCAAGTTAGGAAACGGATTCTCCAGGGTGAAAAAGCCCAAAGGGCAAGTTTATCTGAAGCTCAATGCCATTGTCTTTCCTGGCATCTTATGGGAAAAAAGTCTTACCGTTGCCTCCCCATCATCTTCATCAGCTTCTGGATCGTATCGTTCTGCAGATACTGGAACGAGAAAAGATGGACAAATATGTTACTATCAGGAATACTATCCTGCATACAGATGTTAAAATTTTTTTGTCAGTGTCATTGTTTTTATATCTAAAGAGTTTTATAGAAATCAGCAAATTTGAAATTTACTAGAGTTTGTTTCAAATTAGAGTATTTGTATTAAATGGTCGCACTCAGCTGATCAAAGAATTTCCAGATGTGCAGAATCAGAATTGGCTCTTTGTCAACACGTGCTCCAAGAGAATGCTCCATGTGTTCAAGTTCCAGATGTGCAGAATCAGAATTGGCTTGCGATAACACGTGCTCCAAGAGAAGGCTCCATGTGTTCAAGTTCCAGATGTGCAGAATCAGAATTGGCTCTTTGTCAACACGTGCTCCAAGAGAATGCTCCATGTGTTCAAGTTCCAGATGTGCAGAATCAGAATTGGCTTGCGATAACACATGCTCCAAGAGAAGGCTCCATGTGTTCAAGTTCCAGATGTGCAGAATCAGAATTGGCTCTTTGTCAACACGTGCTCCAAGAGAAGGCTCCATGTGTTCAAGTTCCAGATGTGCAGAATCAGAATTGGCTCTTTGTCAACACGTGCTCCAAGAGAAGGCTCCATGTGTTCAAGTTCCAGAAGTGCATAATCAGAATTGGCTTGGGTCAACATGAGCTCCGAGTGAAGGCTCCATGTGTTCAAGTTCCCGATGTGCAGAATCAGAATTGGCTTGGGTCAACATGCGACCCGAGAGAAGGCTCCATGTGTTAAAGTTGCAGATGTGCATAATCAGAATTGGCTTGCATCAACAAGTGCTCCAAAGGGACAGCTCCATGCCAGGTTGCGTATTTTTTACTAAGGACGGAAGTTTTGATGTTGAAACCATTCATGTATGTCATTGACAATAGTTGCTTATTCTGTTACTTCTGTAGTCACTCCTTATGTCGACCTTTTGATTTATTTCAGCACGAAAATAATAATGAATGTGCCTCTCGAAGGGAAAGAGAAGTCTTTTTCTTGATTGTTGTTACTCCAGTTTGTTTCAAAACACTGTGTTTTGTCTTGAAAAGACAACACCAATATTATAACCACTTCTACAATTACAGAAATGACAAAATACTTTAAGTCAAAAACAATATGATGATAAAAAGAAACTGAAATGACACACTCGCTCTCAGACAAATGATCGATCTATGTACTGCACCTGAAACATGAATCCAGGAGACATCATCTGATACCACCAATTGATAGTCTTGTTTGCTCACCTAAATGTCAATATCGCCAACTTGGGACATGAAATATTAGATGACACTGGATTACATTCTAATTTATTACAGCAATAAAACACTGAGATGAAACCAATTTGTCATTGGAAAGGCAGTCTGCATTTCAGCTCTACCCTTATGGTGTTTTGTGATAGAATCTCCAATACCTCCCGTTTGGTATGAATTCCTTAATTTAGATTATGGATGTGTTTGTGGTGTATCATTTAACCCTTGTCTCTTCGTAAACCAAACCTGTTGGCTAAACCTTGGTCCTTTTCCTCTGTTTCAATGGCTATCACCATTGCAAATCTGCATTAGAGCACTTTTCCTTACTAAATATATCACCAAAGGCGGTCTAGTTATTTTTGTCAGGTTAATTTCCTGAAACTCCAGCCAGATTCCGCTTTGCAATATATACTACATTTATCATGATGTATTGGCCTGATAAAGCAGACAGTAACTAGAACTGAGATTTCACAGGCAGCACATGTGAATTCATGACCCCAGGGTTGTTTTGAGGGCGATATCGTAAGAGTTGGTCTTGAGTATGGGAACCTGAAAGTCCGTGATGCACCTGAGGAGAGAAGACTAGTTGAATGATGGGATGAACACTACTATTGATCTCATTATATGAATACCATTTAATTACAAACAAGTGAAAACAGATCATATCATATTTCTGGGCATAAATTAAAATAGGAGTGCGGGAACAAGGTTTTTTTAGCAGGAGGAAAGCGAGAACATTTTGCGCCGTCGTATTCCGATTTGACTGGTTAGTGGTGAAATCTGCTTTTACTTTTGCAAATTAACATATTCGTTTTGCTAGTTCTAACGTTGTCTGAATTAAAGATGCTTTCCCAATGCTTGACTGGTCTGGCAAGAGGCATTGCCAGGAAAACGTGACGTCATTTTGGCCATTCTTCTTACCGCACGCCCTCCCTCTCCGTAAAAGTTCCTGACATGGTGTGAAGTGGGAGGGCGCACAATGGGAACCACACTGCCGTAATGTTAATAGTTTCTATATATAGAATTCAGCGGCAGAGATTTTAAGCACGGAAAAAGTAGATTAACTCGGCTAATCTCAATGGATTTTACCCAGGAATGTTTTCAAGGCGAGAGAAACATCTGATTTAAGTACTGCGCTTATTAGATTTCATGTTCATGCCAAAGATTGGCCTAAAACGTGGACGAAAAGAGTGCATTATCGAGTGTTGGAGAGGTCACGTGATTGTACGAGAAACCTGAGCGAAAACAATACTGACTCCAGCTCCCAGAAGGAGGAGCTGGAGTCATAACTAAAATCACTTGTGGTAATGATATATTGACAGTCTGAGATAGTACTGCTATTCCATTACACATATCATATCTCACACCAAAAATTTCGTTTCACTAGAATTAACACCATGTGAAGAAGTACTAGAAACACAGATCTCATCAATCAACTTTAAATTATTCGGATATCTAGATACAGATTCCACTCGGATGAATCAATATCAGTTCTTGCGGCAAGTTGACTAGGATCGCTTGCCTGAAATCGATGCCCATCCTTAACACTTGCACCAAACCCGGCCAGATGATATCCAGAGGTCTTCGGCAAATGTCACAACTGTCCTCAGTCTGTCTCCTTGGTAATGAGTGGTTAAAAAATTCAATGGACAGTACGTCAGTAGATTGTGACTGTTGCTATTGCAGCATGTCAGTACTTAAAATATTGAGTTGAGAGCTGAGCGTCAACAAGGACATCTAAAATAGCTCTATAAACAATATTCGGCGATTGTATTGTAATGTTAGTAGGAGGAAACCAGAGAGCACAGAGAAAACCTTCGCTGCCGAAGAGAGTTGCCCTCTCTATCACGAGTGTACCGGAACTGACCAGGGATCGAACCCGGGACCTCAGAGGTGATAAGTGCTGATGTCACCACTACGCCACTCCGACAGCCCATGATCTGAGAGAATAATAAAAGGGAACTGTTTTTGCTGTACTGCAGACCTGTATTCCAACTTGGATTTGTTGTTTTAGGTTTTTACCGCAGCTGGGCGAGTCTAACAAAAGACTGAGGTTGCACACTGCCCTGACTTTCATTCTCATTTCGTGTTCATTCTCTTTCCACACATCATGTCACCAGTTGACCTGGGGTTCTATTGCCTCCTTAGTCCAAGATGTGACAATGACTAAACAACCTATAAGTTGCAGGCAAATGTCCACATCCACTCATGCTCATAATTGCTTCATTCTTAAAAGTATCCACATCATTACCACATATTTGTTCTTGAGGCATGGCTAATACCAGTATTTATGTCTTTCATCTGTTGCCGAGACATGTTTTCTACTTCGAATGGCACTACAGAATTGTCAAATCATTTTCAGGTTGAGTGAAACCTGCTTTTCAACATTCCGATTTCCACTCTACCTCTGAATTGAACTGGCAGTTGGCGTCAACACGGTGGGCATTCTCTCTAATTCAAGATGAAATCCTATACACCACCTTCAAAGAAAGACCGACTGCGCCTACTTGACTATGAATAGGTCATATCAAGGGGGCTATTTTGCCATGCAGTTTCATCAGTATAGAATTCAAGATTCTGGCTATAGCATTCACGAGGTATCGACAAGTTATGGCTGCCAAGACCGGCCCAGAAATTGGATATCTCTTATTGAGAGAGAGAGAGAGAGACTCAGAGAAACACCTTTTTAATGAAATAATCAAATCAATACTCACAGCCTCCACAACATCACATGAAAAAAAAGAACATCATATGAGTGCTGAACCAAAAGGCACTTAAAATGTCAAATAAAACCTTAGCATAACATCACCAGGTGAGCAAGCAGCACTTGGAACCATCAACCTCGCACTGAGAGATCAGACAAGGTAATCAAACGGGCAATCATGAACTCCCGCAAGGATTAATCATCAGTTTCTAATGCAATGTCAAGCCAGCCAAGCTCACTCTTCAAACACACACCATTAATCACATTATAGAGCTCAAGCTCTATGTTTGAAATCTGTCATTAAGTTCGCTCACTTGCAATGACATTTGAATGTATGGTTATAGCAAACGAGTTGAGTTTTAGATTTTTAAAAAGGTAGCTTGTGATGGAAGAGTTTAAATAGATTTCCGGAAAGCAGTAGCAGACATGCTAATTCTTGTCACCTGCAGGAGTGGGAATAAAAATCTTTCTGTCTGATGTTGCCAAGCAATTTTGGTTGCTGGGGAAAATGCAATTTCATGTGACCAGAAGCAGTTTGATTTCAAGCTAGCAATATTGAATTGCAAAGGATCATGCATTCATCTGGGGTTATTGGAAAAGATAGAGATCAAGATGACTGCATGACCTTGTGACATTGACTTTACATGTTAAAAATTGTGTTAGACTTTTAATTTCATTGCTCACATCATGGCATAATGCGTGACAATGTCTTTTTAAAAATAGCAGTGAAAATGCACTAAAAATATAGTAAAATTGGGTCTAAGGAATGTCCATATGCTGCACACTTATACATTATCTTCATCCTTGCTCTACCCCAGGTGATGACTCACTTCTCTAATTAATTCAATAACAGCATTGGGGACACCCAGATTACTGCCTTAGCAGATGCGACAAGAGATTTTCCCATCTATGAATATGTGGGATGGGCAGGAATGACCATTCCCAAATCATGCTCCAGGACAAAACATACATTCTAGGTCAGATCCCCATACCACTACTGGCATCCCCCCCCCCATCACTCTTGCCAAGAACTGATACTGAATGCCATGTCATAACCTGGGATAGGTGGGATTAGATGTGCAAAGAGGGACTTGGTTTAGATTAGTCTACCAAATCAACATCATTAATGCTGCCTTGTGAGAGTCAGTAGTAGTCGTTGCCGGCCAACACTGGAACAACTACGGTACAGATATTGGGGTGTTCACCATTGAGTTGTGCTGATAATATTAACCATGGAATGTTCACGTATTGGCGAGATTAATATTCAAAGAAGATTGGCAGAGATGTTTTAAGATATCTGAAAATATTCACTTTCCTGTGCAAAGAGGAGCTTGCATGAGATGTTTTAAGATATCTGAAATTATTCATTTTCCTGTGCAAAGAGGAGCTTGCATGAGATGTTTTAAGATATCTGAAATTATTCATTTTCCTGTGCAAAGAGGAGCTTGCATGAGATGTTTTAAGATTCTGAAAGTATTTACTTTCTGGAACAAAGAGGAGCTTGCATGAGATGTTTTAAGATATCTGAAATTATTCATTTTCCTGTGCAAAGAGGAGCTTGCATGAGATGTTTTAAGATTCTGAAAGTATTTACTTTCTGGAACAAAGAGGAGCTTGCATGAGATGTTTTAAGATATCTGAAATTATTCATTTTCCTGTGCAAAGAGGAGCTTGCATGAGATGTTTTAAGATTCTGAAAGTATTTACTTTCTGGAACAAAGAGGAGCTTGCATGAGATGTTTTAAGATATCTGAAATTATTCATTTTCCTGTGCAAAGAGGAGCTTGCATGAGATGTTTTAAGATTCTGAAAGTATTTACTTTCTGGAACAAAGAGAAGCTTGCATGAGATGTTTTAAGATTCTGAAAGTATTTACTTTGTGGAACAAAGAGGAGCTTGCATGAGATGTTTTAAGATATCTGAAATTATTCATTTTCCTGTGCAAAGAGGAGCTTGCATGAGATGTTTTAAGATATCTGAAATTATTCATTTTCCTGTGCAAAGAGGAGCTTGCATGAGATGTTTTAAGATTCTGAAAGTATTTACTTTCCTGTGCAAAGAGGAGCTTGCATGAGATGTTTTAAGATATCTAAAAATATTCACTTTCCTGTGCAAAGAGGAGCTTGCATGAGATGTTTTAAGATATCTGAAATTATTCATTTTCCTGTGCAAAGAGGAGCTTGCATGAGATGTTTTAAGATTCTGAAAGTATTTACTTTCTGGAACAAAGAGGAGCTTGCATGAGATGTTTTAAGATATCTGAAATTATTCACTTTCCTGTGCAAAGAGGAGCTTGCATGAGATGTTTTAAGATTCTGAAAGTATTTACTTTCTGGAACAAAGAGGAGCTTGCATGAGATGTTTTAAGATATCTGAAATTATTCACTTTCCTGTGCAAAGAGGAGCTTGCATGAGATGTTTTAAGATATCTGAAATTATTCATTTTCCTGTGCAAAGAGGAGCTTGCATGAGATGTTTTAAGATATCTGAAAATATTCACTTTCCTGTGCAAAGAGGAGCTTGCATGAGATGTTTTAAGATATCTGAAATTATTCACTTTCTGGAACAAAGAGGAGCTTGCATGAGATGTTTTAAGATATCTAAAAATATTCATTTTCCCGTGTCAAGAGGAGCTTGCATGAGATGTTTTAAGATATCTAAAAATATTCACTTTCCCGTGTCAAAAGGAGCTTGCATGAGATGTTTTAAGATATCTGAAAGTATTCACTTTCCGGAACAAAGAGCTTGCATTACCTGACCATCATAGCCACACAAACCACCATGGTAACAAAACGAGCCTTATCACAACAGATTACTGCAGCAGCAGCAGGTTTCAAACAAAACTGGCAATATCATTTTATGAAACAGCTTCAATGTTGCTAGTTTATAGCATGCAGTGTTGGGTAGCGATAAAAAACAATTCTCAGAACACCCATTAACGCTGCAACATAGAATGCGGTAACGCTGAAAAAGTCCTGAAGTGATATCATTGTGCGAGACTTGCATATCTAATGTCAAACACTGGCTTCTCACTGGATCTGCAACATGGCTTCCAGATTCTGTTTTGGAGGTGACTTTAGCATATAACAAGATGTTGGAGAGCTATAACATGGAACTGCAATCCGTATTTTCTAGCGTGGAATGAAAGATACAATTGTTTAGATGGCATAAATTCTGCTCGGAAGAATATTTATTGCTGACTGTTGATTAGATTCGGTTATTATTTGTCATTAATACATAGTTTGACCATTGCCGAAACAAACTAAATTGGTTCAAATAAGCTATTATCATACTCACCCACAATCACACATGATCAGAATAAGTTGATTGCTCAATTTACGCGAACAGAAATATTCATCGACATAATTAGCGGAGACAATCAGGGTAATTATACATAAAGACTCACATACTGAGTGTGAGTCAGTATATATGATATCAGCTCTTACCAGGAATCACAGGTTTTTAATAGGGCAGGCAACCCCATGTATTAAATCTGAGTCAAAACTCAACTCAAACTAGCTGCCTCTTGAGGAGCCCAAATTGTTCAATATTTTGAACAAAATTGCTGGTGCAGGGCAAATGATGTACTACTTGTGCAGCAAAAACCTTCAAATCTACCAAAGATGCCAACAATTGAAGCCACACAGCCCCTTTATTGGCACGAGTTATTTTACTTTTGATCAGCACTGTTGTTTTAACTGCAGGAAAAGGGAATCTAAAGCAAGCTTGAGACCATGGTCACTTCTCTCACAGCATATCAAAATGCTCGGAGTAAGATCCTCAAGAATAGCATCACAATGAACCCCTCAGTCCAGTGACACCCCAGGTGAGATAATGGTGAAGTGGGCTTCATGGACTTTGCAGAGCATTCATTTGATATAGCCAAAAGTGGTCATTCACAAAGTGCCACTTGACCAGGCAACTAGAAGTCAAAAATCACGAAAATTTATTTGATGGCCCAAGGCAATCTCGTCAAAATCGAAGGAAACCAATTTGAGAAAGCAGGTATGGCAGCTATACTGAAAATCAGAACAAACCAATTTTTAAAGGAATTTTGTCCTTTACAACCTACCCCCATCACACACACTCAAAATTGATTCAATGATGAACCAAGTCTTTCTCCTGGAAATCAATGGAAACCAATTACTGGACAGAATGACAGACAGACACAGGTAACTACATCACCCCTCCAGCCTATTTGGGACCGAGGTGTAATAACCTAATTTGGTTCAGGCAAAAAAATTGATTGTCATCTGATAAATGACCAGCCATGATATTGGATAATGATCAAGTCTTGCTCCCCAAGGAAGCAACGATAACCTGAGTCTTTCAAGCTTCCTTGACCAATATCAATCACAGCATCAGAGGGGATCTACCATGAAATTGAATCAAGACCAACCTTGATACGGACATATGGTGACATAGGACAGCAAGACAATACCAAATGACTGGCCTCACAAACAAAAACATATCGAGAGCACCTGCTTCAAGGCCGCCTGGAAAACGTGAATGAAATTTAGCTCTGAGCCAAGGACAATGTCAAAGGCCATGCAGCATTGCAGCGAAGAGTTCTCATTTCGATTTCTGATGATAATTTCGATCGAACTCGATTCCTGCAAAAAAACACTGACTTCCCAAAAATATTTCCTTCCATCGCCATATAAAAAATTCTAAGTTTGTGACATTATCTCCGATGCAAAATTTATAGCATGACAATTTGATCCGCTTACTTACAGCTTAGGCTGACCACATGCTTGATAAAGATCTACCAACGTGAGGGGCATGGCTGATCATGGGAAATGGCAAGATAAAGCAGAAACCTTTTGAAAGGCACATTGACAAGATACCAGAAATGTCTGATACAGGTTGATCATCGAGAATATGAAAGATGGTGGTTGATTGATATGCATTGTGAACAATGCATACTTCCTACTTTCAATGCTCCATTGCCGACCTAGCTATATTGGATCATGGTGGACAGGAAAAGGATAGGATTTTCTGTCGACTATAAGGTCAATTAATGGTAAAATGAAATTGTCCAGGGCCCATGTGCTCACCTCATCTTTATCATGGACTTATATTATTGCAGATACACGATATATCTTCATAGGTTTTCATTTAGGCCTGCTTTCTAGGTCAATGATTTCAAAGATGGAAGCATGACGGCCATGATGATTGATTAAAGTCCTCCAATCAGACTGAAATTTGGAATATATGCACAGGGTATAGAGAAAGATTTACGCAAGGGTAAAACACCCAAAACGTTGATCTAATATGCTGCAAAGTAAATTTTTTAAGATGGCCACCTGGCAGCCATTTTAAAAGTTAGATCAGGATCAAACTTTAGTATACAAGAATGGGTGCCTTGACACTTCTTTACACTAAATTAGAAATTAGAATGCTCCAGATCAGATAGCAACGAAACGTGCTACCCAACAGTGACATTCCTTTGACCCTTGTAAACTTTAAAAGCAGGTCAAGTCTAAAACCCTTAGGGTCACGTACCCTTCATAGACATCAACGCAATAAAGATTTGGTGAGAATGAGACTGAGAGCAGTGGTTAGTGAGCTATTTTTTATGTTTTCACATTAGCCCCCTAGTGGCCAACCTAAGAATCATATTGGACTGCACACCCAAGGGTATACATATGTACAAAATTACAGGTCAATACTATCAACAGTTATGAAACTTGCCCTGTTGACATGCTGACGGATAATGCCAACAGATGTCATGTCATTGCATAGGCTCACAAGCTAAGCCAATGACGCCTCCAACTGTCAGTTTTTCAAGAGAGGTACTTTCCTTATTGTCATAATCTTTTGTGTCTACTGATACTATATATACAGCGATGGAATAAGAGGCCTCCAGTCATATACAATTGTTTTCTCTCCTGTCGAGCTGATCCAAATCCAAGCTGATAATTGATGGGAGATCAGGTGATAATCTCATCTCGCACTTGCTGATTGTTCTTGAAAGTCATATTTGCCATCATTTCCTATTACTGGATTGAATATGATGAAGCGGGACAGAGAGCCGTATGCTTCAACCGGATTACTTTTTGTCTGCTGTGAACATTATAAACGTCTATCAAACAATGCATTACTTCCTATCATCATAATACCAATATTGGCAATAAGATTAGAAGGATGATTTACTGCAAGAGGCTAAGATTGCATCTACGTATGAACAGTTAACTGGTCTTGCATGTGCTCGTAAATTAACTGAGTGTTTCCTTCAGGAACCAGATGTTATCAAACATTTTCAAACACAAGTGATCAAACATCACAGAGAGCCATCAATCCTTTACGCACTTGATCAGTAACCGACCATTAATGACCATCGACTAATCATCTCGGTGATTGCGCCCCGTATCTCTCTTAATCAAGACAGGATCTTAACTAATCAAGACGTATTAGCCACTGGTCAGCTAGCATGACAAGGTTTTCCCATACATCAATATCTGACACAAACTGTAATAATAATCATCCCCTGTTGATGACACCAGTGCAATCATTAGCAGATGGTTAGGTGGAGCGTCGTGCTTATTGCCATTTTTATGCCGATCGATTCCTGTCATGCAGTCTTAAACCTGTGGTATGTTTACTCCTGTAATTGAGATTGAGACAAGATATAACATATCTTGTCATGCAGTGTAAACATGTGTTTACTCCTGTAATTGTGATTGAGGCAAGATATAACACATCTTGTCATGCAGTGTTGACCTGTGTGTTAACTCTTGTGATTGGGACGGAGACAAGATATAACAATACTTTTCGTGCAGTGTAAACCTGTGTGTTAACTCCTGTAATTGTGATTGAGACAAGTTATAACAAATCTTGTCATGCAGTGTTTAACCTGTGTGTTTGCAACTGTGACTGAGACAAGATATAACACAACTTTTCATGCAGTGTTAACCTGTGTGTTAACTCCTGTAATTGTAATTGAGACAAGATATAACACAATCTTTCATGCAGTGTTAACCTCCATGTTTTACTCCTGTAATTGTGATCCTGTCTGAATTCACAGAGTGAGTGAGTAGCTTCACAAAGGCTTAGTACATCCACGGTTTGTGTAGCTTCACAGTGGCTCAGTACATCTACTGTTTCTATAGCTTCGCATTGGCTCAGTACATCCACGGTTTCTGTAGCTGCACAATGGCTCAGTACATCCACGGTTTCTGTAGCTGCACAGTGGCCTAGTATATCCACGGTTTCTGTAGCTTCACATTGGCTCAGTACATCCACGGTTTCTGTAGCTTCACAATGGCTCAGTACATCCACGGTTTCTGTAGCTGCACAATGGCTCAGTACATCCACGGTTTCTGTAGCTTCACTTTGGCTCAGTACATCCACAGTTTCTGTAGCTTCACATTGGCTCAGTACATCCACGGTTTCTGTAGCTTCACAATGGCTCAGTACATCCACGGTTTCTGTAGCTTCACATTGGCTCAGTACATCCACGGTTTCTGTAGCTTCACATTGGCTCAGTACATCCACGGTTTCTGTAGCTTCACAATGGCTCAGTACATCCATGGTTTCTGTAGCTTCACATTGGCTCAGTACATCCACGGTTTCTGTAGCTTCACATTGGCTCAGTACAGCCACGGTTTCTGTAGCTGCACAATGGCTCAGTACATCCACGGTTTATGTAGCTTCACTTTGGCTCAGTACATCCACAGTTTCTGTAGCTGCACAATGGCTCAGTACATCCACGGTTTATGTAGCTTCACATTGGCTCAGTACATCCACAGTTTCTGTAGCTTCACATTGACTCAGTACATCCACAGTTTCTGTAGCTTCACAATGGCTAAGTACATCCACGGTTTCTGTAGCTTCACATTGGCTCAGTACATCCACGGTTTCTGTAGCTTCACAATGGCTCAGTACATCCACAGTTTCTGTAGCTTCACATTGGCTCAGTACATCCACGGTTTCTGTAGCTTCACAATGGCTCAGTACATCCACGGTTTCTGTAGCTTCACATTGGCTCAGTACATTCACAGTTTCTGTAGCTTCACAATGGCTCAGTACATCCACGGTTTCTGTAGCTTCACAATGGCTCAGTACATCCACGGTTTCTGTAGCTTCACATTGGCTCAGTACATCCACGGTTTCTGTAGCTGCACAATTGCTCAGTACATCCACAGTTTCTGTAGCTTCACATTGGCTCAGTACATCCATGGTTTCTGTAGCTTCACAATGGCTCAGTACATCCACGGTTTCCGTAATTTCACAATGGCTCAGTACATCCACGTTTCTGTAGCTGCACAATGGCATAGTTCATCCACGGTTTCTGTAGCTTCACAGTGGCTCAGTACATCCACGGTTTCTGTAGCTGCACAATGGCATAGTACATCCACAGTTTCGGTAGCTTCACAGGGGCTCAGTACATCCACGGTTTCTGTAGCTGCACAATGGCTCAGTACATCCACAATTTCTGTATTTTTACAGCGGCTTTTCTGTAGCTTCACAGTGGTTTAGTACATCCACGGTTTCTGCAGCTTCACAGTGGCTTAGTACATCCACAGTTTCAGAAGCTTCACAGTGGCTTAAAAAATTATCAGGTGTCCACCTGGCATAAGACACTGATCAAAATTTCATGCAAATCGTTTTCAAAATAAGGGAATCGGTAGAGAAGTCTACAATAACTTCTCATGATGCAACCAAAGAATGACTGTAGAGAAAATTCAAAGAATATACATTGCAAACCAATAAGAATAGAAAGATTCCTACCTGATTTTCTTCGCATGAACCTGTTCTTTGGAGGTTCTGAAAGTAGCAGAGAAGTTGTTTGAGAAACATGTAACAAATAACAAATGATTATCACAACAAGATGAAATAATTCTGAAGGTAGAATAGAATAGTATTTGGTTTTGCTTTGGCAAGTGATACAGGGCCTTCCAGCCGGTCACTGAGCTGAACTAGGGGTCGGTCTTGTATCTGCAACAAGACAGAACTGCATGGTGGTGGCAATTTCTACAGCGTCAACAGCCTAAATGAATGCATTGGTCAAAGGTCGGTTTAGACTCCATGAATTGGTAGACGGGGCTTCTTTCCAATTCTTAGGACAGGCAAAGAGGAACAAAATATTGCATGTGATCGAATGGTGATTGGCCCAAGTGTCAGTGGATACAATAATGATAAGAGAAACATACGATCGCAATGGGACTGAACCCTTGACATTTGATGGTCCCTATGACCTTCCGACCACAATTCAGACACTCTTCCCCAGTGCCAGTACGCTCCACAAGTATCAAGATAGCAGACAGGGTGGTTATTAGGTTTTTTTTGTATCAGGATTGGTTTGCAATAGGAGACTACTTTTTCACATTCTGCTATACATTCATAATGAGATATATCGCCATTGCTATATTACAGTCCAAGTCACAAATGACATCCGTAATGCTTCGTGTCGGTGACGCGCAGTATACGCAAGAGATGCACGCCAATGACGCACCAGTGACACGCTTATCTCTCTATGTTTAGTGGCAACCTATGCGTGACTACACGCTGGGTAGCGCATCAATAACGCGATTTACGGGCGGTCAATTGTGATTTGGCCTGTACCTTTGGTCAAAGTAGGAGGCTGTCAAACACCCAATTCGGTGCAGACGGTGGCTTTAAGCACCCATCTTCCTGCTACTTTTGAAAACCCCGAGCAGATGCACCATACTACCCATGTGCATATCAAGAACAGAGTCACATTCTCCAAGGCAGCAATCTCTATAGTTTACGCTGTCCAAATATGGGCCTGGTATGACCAGAAATCATGGAGCATGGCGAAACTCTGGGGGAAGAAGAGGGAATTCGAAGTCAAGCTAGGATCTACGAATGGCAGTTGTGGCCAATTCAACAAATTCACCTTCGAATTTCCCCGATTCAACTATGCTCTGGAGATACCACAGGCACAGCACTCATGAATTTTTCCAATATAACACCAAAGACATCAAATAATGCAAACATAATACTTCGCAATTTATTCCAAACAATCTATTGCCATCGCCAATATAAAGTGGTTGGCTCAGAAAATTGATGAGTGTCATTAGAGTTTGAATAAATAGGTTTTATGGTCCGTTAGGATTGAGAGGGTGAAGTGATATATGCGTAATGAGAGAAGCATGACATGAGGAGCACGCAGAACAATTAGCCATCTAGATTATTGATTAGAAAGACTTTATATGGCTGAGAATTCAGTATGAGGACAACGCACTGGAATGGAATGAAACTGTCCATGAACCATATGTGCATCATGCTCGTGTGCTTCATATGACACCAAATGATGTCTTTCAGTTCTCGTCAACGCTAACTGACAAGCCATTATCACATGTGCCAGACTGACTATTATTATCATTATCATTGATGATAAAGGTTTATGTTGCCGCCTTCTGTCCAAGATCCATAGCAATTAGACAGAGCAGCCAATAAAACATATTATATGCTCAGTTTACATCCTGTGCAGCCTTTCAAGGGAAATCGAGGAGATGCAGGTGAGTATACATGTACAGCACTCACTGTAGCCTTCAACTGGCAGCCTACCCATAATCACTGAGTTGCTGGAGGTAACTGTAGGATTGACTGCCTTGCTTAAAGGCCAATGCGGTTCGTTAAAACTTTGTAATTTGTAACAGAATTTGAAAATTTACAATTTGCGTAAATACGTACTAACTTTCGACATTGCCACTGTAGACAGATACACAAGTACTAAGTTTCAGCAAATTTGCATGCATGATAACTGCACCACTGCATTGTGTATCACTGCATTTCTATTTCCCTGACCCACAATTTAATACGGATGGTGTACCCCTTTAAGGACACGTGGAATCAGTTTTGTAGTTAAACACGCAATATTTTTCAAAATTCACGGTCGACTTGAAATAATTCATTCTATACCCATACTTCATTATTTATTAACTTGGCATCATACCATTACTCTAATGATAAGGCTTAATAATAATACTCACTGTCAATGCTTTGCATCAATGAGTTTATTGTTAAACAATGTGACTCACTGAGCACATCAGGTTATTCAACGTGTCATGATAAAGACTGTTGTGAGAACAATCAACCTCCATGTAACAAATGTGCTGGGGATCCTCTAAACTTCAGTGGCTGAATACAGTCGCGTAATTACATGGACTGATGTAGATGTCCTGAAGAACCAGGCAACTGCTGCTATTGCATTGCATTTCCATCTTCTCTCCCCATAGAGAAGATCCATCATCACATTTTTTTAAAAGATGGGTACTGGTAATCTAAAATACTATACAAAACACTCTCCATAGATCATTTTGATTAATATTGACTCATACAACAGGAGGATTTATCATTCAAACAAAAAATGACCTAAAATCAATAATGAATGGAGACCCATGTACATGACCTATAGTATCTCAGCGTAGAATCTCGAGATTTATCTCACAGTCACACACATCATGACAGTACCACAAACACATAGCACTACCTACCGCCCTCAATTTCTAACTCTATATTACGATTCTGGCGCTGAATGCGCCGACTTGACAGTTGTCCGCAGCAACACAGCAATAAACTTGGCGTTCCATTTTCCCGACGTCTAGTTCCTTGCGTTGCGTTTGCAGTCGTCGCATTCTGGTCAGTATTCTCCATTCTATAAAGCTAATAATCCTATGTGAATGATAAAATGAATATCTACGTGGCTTATGCTAAAAGAGACAAACACACTAGAAACACTGCCCCTGCACTATTAGACTATAACACACCGGTACCACGGCACCTAGCCTATAATGTCATCGTGTGATGTAGCCATGGAGAACGAGAGAGACGGGAGGCAAGCCACTCAGAACAGCTGCGTTTCCATGGCAACGTAACAATTATCCGGTCATAATAGAATTATCCACGAGCAGTGAACGAGTCTAAAGTTTGGAGTACAAACGACAGATCAGGTAAATGATAACTTATCCAAGTAGAGGTCTACAAGTTCTCTGCTTGAGTGAAACGCACGCAATGAGGGAAATAACTGATCGCATCTGATACAGTATTATCCAAGATGAAGCCGGCTCATTATGTATGCAGTAGCTGTATGGAGTAGAGCAAGCCTCAACCTAACAGTTAATAGGCAAAAACTATTGATTCACACTGAGTAGGAATACACGAGGACAAATTGATTTTATTGGGTCACATTCAGAATGTGTTCAATATTTGAAATTTAGACATTATTTTCAAATTCTATTTATATAAATTTCAACAGTGCATTGATATCAAAGTGATACAGAAACAATTTCATGGCAGTTTCATTTGCGGTGGTTTCAAATGCATTCAAGGAAATCTCGGGTTCAATTAGGGGTAGCAGAAACAAAGTTGAATAGCATTGGCCCCATGACTAAGAGGTTGTGGGTTCGACTCAGAGGGTCATCATTCGTTCCCCTACTACAAAGATTTGCATCATAGCAGCTAACTGAAAAATCAGCAGAGTTTTGTGCAGGCCCATCTTGACCACCAAGGTTTTTGCATCTTATCAAGATATGCACCGGCTATGTTTAAAGGAAGTATAGACCATGAGGTTCAGGATGGTGCAGACCGTGACCATGCGTATCAACTAAAACACAGACCGTTTAACAGCCTGTGCACCCAAATTTGGGTGGGAGTCAAAATAACAAAAATATTTATTTTTGAGATTTTTATCCGCCGAAAGCTTAATTCTAAAGATTAAAACTGCCAAATCTGCTCACAAACACCATTACATGAGAAAAACACATCAGGTTAGCCTCATAATGCAATAAAAAGACCGATATTAGGGCAAAAGACTCATGTTTGGCATGAGCGCGACAAAATTATAGTGAGAAAGACACACCATTTCAGGGAAAGCAGGGTGTATCCTAAATGATGTACAGCAGAAGCTATCTATTAACATGATTAAGGACACCCTCTGGACAACAAGTGCTGTCATTAGGTGTCCTGATAGGAGAGGTCACATTGAATGAAAAGAACCAATTTTGGACCAAAACTAGTGTCCTTAATAGAGAGGTTATCCTTAACAGAGAGGTGTCCGCTAAGGGTGGTCCTACAGCAATTGAAAAGCCAGGTGAATCTCAAAGAGTATTTTGAGAGAGGTTCAAGATCGATCCCATAGAATGGCGTTATAGAGTGAATATTATGAATATATTAATTTCCTAAGCACTAGCTCCGTTGATAATGAACTAATTGAAAATTAAATTGCTAATTCATGTACAATTCAGAGAGTAGAACTGCTCCTACTGCCTTGATTTTCATTGTTAGTTTTGGCAATTTGATACTGACATTGTCAACTGGTCGATATGTCTATCAATCGGACAGTAATCAATATAAAATACTCTGTGAGTGAGCGAGCGTGTTTGTTTATCATAATAACCATAGAGGGAAATAGCCATTTACTACTGCTGGTTCAAATTTCAATGCTCGTATTGATTTCTCCCAGGCCAGACCTTTGGAAGCTGGTCTCCTGCTGACTTGATGTGGTCAATACAAAAGTACACCATGTCTGTTTGAAAATAAGACACTGATGTTGGCATTTAACGCAGACAGTAATACACATTTGTCCTGTGTGCACTAGAACAAAATGAATCACCTTGTTAGGAATTTTAGAGTTTGGAATTTTGACCTCAGTGACCTTGAAATGTCGGTCATATTAAAAATGAGAAGTATTGAATGATGTTTCCTAATAATATGTCCCCTCCCCCGTGATAAAAACTCAGAAGAGATACAGTCATTATAACAGGACTTAAAATAAGGTTTTTGCTTTGACCCCCTAGTGGCCAAGTGGTGAATCAGATTGAACCAAACTTTGATCCCTTAGAAAAGATCATCTGGCCTAGGGATACATGTGTACCAAATATAAGAGCAATCATCACTCGGCCTATTAAAGAAACATGCCATAGTTCCACTAACTCATGCCTTCTGTCCTCTGTGACCTTCAAAAGTAGGTCAAATAAAAAAATAGAAAGATATGTAATGTATCTATGCGAGGAGTACCATTCATAATTTTTTGGGGGGAACGGATTATGATGAGGGAGATATGTTTGATGCATTTGGGCTTGGCCTCCTGGCGGCAAAGCCAAGAATCAGGTCGACTGAATTTGTGTCAGAGGTCATCTGACCAAGGATCATGTGTGCCAAGTCTCAGTTCAGTACATTCAGCAGTTGCCGAACATGCAGTGCTGATGGACGGACAGATGATTCACGATTTTACCTCTTTAGCTCGGCGAGCTAAAAAGTACAAGTTTATTTATATGCTCATTCAAAACCCAGCGGCGAAGAATCAGTTAATTAGAAGCAGCAAAATCTCCCCGGAGGCAACAATTCAGCAAGAGGGGAGGGCAAGCAGGAATCACCAGTTCTTCAAGACAAAGAGATGATAAGATATCAGCCGAAAAACTGATGTTTGGCGCAAAGGCAAACACCCCTTTAAAAGGTCACATGGTTGCTGTTACTGCAGGGGCAGGATACCAATCTCTCCTTCACAAAAGATGACAGAAAGACAGCGAGGAATAGATCAGTACAATGTTTTTCCTGAATCACACCAACAACTAGTAGATATCTGTGCCACATATCACCAGTCAGGCACCCATTTTAGGGCCTACTGGAAAATGTGACACGCCACAGCAAAACCAGGCGCATGTCGCTCTGAGCTTCGCAGGCTGAGACAGACTGTTTGTTCATTTCTCTGTTATCTGCTTTTTGTGAAATATGAGCACATCAATTTCTTCCATTATCTCCTGGTGTCATTTAGGCTCATCTTCTGTGCGATGAGCGCCTGGTTCTGCTGTGGTGTGTCACAAATGTGAAAGAAGATTGAGAGGGCACGAAGGCCATTTTGGAGGGGCACCGACTGCCAATGCAGCGGTGGCAGTGGTAAATTTAAGCCCTGCATCACCTTTCTTTTCGCACAAGTGACAAAACCCAGCATTCCCTGTTACAATCTCATCATACAAAAACATGAAATCCCAGTCGCGGCAATCAGGCGATAATTTCGCTTTCGCTTTTGTCAACAGACACCAGATGGGATCAATTTTGACAATTGTCGACCAACAGGGAGTAAGCAACCAATATAATGGGAATGATCACTATAGGGGTCTGTTACCATAACAACCAATTTGTTCCATTTGTGCCGATTGTGTTTTTGATCAAGAATCGATAGTATTGTAATTTCGTTGGCATACAGACTGCATAAGTTGTTTCCATTGGTATCAGGGGCTAATCAATACTTGGCCAATCGGTCACAGGCAGAGCGCTATTCTTCCGACATGTCCGAGGACAATAAACACAGAATTTACAACTGAATCTTAGTTGTTTTCTAATTTTCATGTGGAAAGTTAATTGTGATTCAGTCAAATTAGTGACTGAATTATTGGCTATTGCTACATCTATCTACCATAATCGGAGGTTGGGCGTTCAAATCTTACACTTGCTAAGATACCAGTGCCGTACCAGACCGCTGATCGAGCAATAGCGATGGTCAGTGGCATCATGATAACTTGCTACCATTGTGTGTATAACAATACCCTTTATGAGTGAGTAATAGCCGACCAACTTCATTTGGAAATAGATTGCATAAATGCATGCGGCACTTTTCGTCAAGGTATTGACGCGCGTTGTCCGTAAGCTGAGCAATGTCAATACATTGAGGGTCAAGATGGTCTTAGTGTTCATTAGAGAACAGCTTTTTATCATTATCATAACCCTTTTTATGCACCAGTGGCCATTGCAAAGATGGTGACAAAGAGTTGTTCTAAAGCTCAGTCAGTTCACCACTTTCATGAAAAACCATGCCTCTTGGATAAGTTGAAATTGGTTGCTCCACACTCCAGATCATCATGGAGACATGGACCTTTATGTAGAAATTGCAGTGGCCAAAAATTTTGTTTTGAGTTACAGCATTTTTTAAAGAAGAACGAGAGGTAAAGCACTAGCCCAACGTCACAAGGAAGGACAAAATTGTGGCTGTCATGAAATCCTCTCACCACACATGGTATAGCTCGAGGCTGAGTGGTTCCACCTTTTAAGCAGGAACTGTAACTAAGAATATGATGAAAATGCAACAGATTGAGCTGTGGTTTACTAGATGAGTGAAAATCGTGGGTCTAGTAATAAACACAGAGTGAGAATTAAAGTCATCTGTACAGCAATATTTAACTGCAGAATAGATCAACTGAATCCCTCAAATGATCAGAGGATGCCATCAGGGTGAGTAATTCTGCTACAATGTCATCCATGTAGACAGAATTTAGTCAACTTTTGCAGATTGGTACCCGTTAGTATGAAGCTGGGTGTAGGCTACACACGTATCTATCATCCAACTGTAAAAAAATTGTCCTAAGATTCTATTAGCCGCAGTAGGAATCCTTTCATCATGTTCATGCAGCCCAAGTGGATCCTAGGTTGGCTTTTAAACGTCACCATCATAGCACAACGCAAATCATTGCCAATGTCATATACAGTGTATCGGGGTAAATGAGGACAACTCAATGATGTCAAAATGTTGTTCCCACTTCCACCTAGCATGTTCCGCATGATGATCACTGCACACAGGGCTCCCTTAATAAAACATTTTATAAATCTGAGAATTCTGCCAGCTTTTTAATAATATTTCTCAATTTTCTGTATAATTGGTGATGAAAACTAATACTGTTGTGTAGAAGGTGACTGAGCAGAGCTCTGTAACCTTGGTAAATAATGCCCTTATTTACTTCATTGGTCCTTGAAAAGTGAAATAATAAGCACAGTCCTTCTCTTCGTTCTTGATGCTATCACCCACATTTTCTGCTTTCATTGCCTACTGGCTAATTTTCTACCGCTGTTCATCATAGAGTTTGAGGACAGACTGATACCACTCCCCTCAAGGCGACTGTGCTAAGCGTAATGGAGTGCTGAAGATTTATGCAAATTATGATTGAGTAGGTAATTGGACGTGATAATAGCAGAAGATTGCAGAGCGCTCACCATAGATAATGAGTTCTGGTTTCCGTCTCGTATACTGATTTCCATCACATTTTATGTCTTTGAAAGATGTTGATTTTTTTAGCAGATTTCTATCTGACTTAGATACAAATTCTTTCTAGATGTATCTGACAAAATTCTTGTTCCTTGGTTATAAAAGATACCGCTATAGAAAGTTGTTTGAAGTGCATCAGTATTGCCACCTTCAGGTTCTGAGGAGACTTCTCATACGTATAATATTGCCATACAGTACAAATCATGGGTTGTACAAACTTGGTCTACTAAAATTGATCTTTCTTAAAAGCTTAAATGATTGTTCATAACCACCCTCAAATTTAAGTGCCAATTTTCCAAATACTATAAGGCATCTCTATGAAGTAAACACAGATCCCACTACATAAAATTTACACCGTGAACTAATTTAATCCTTATCTATTACAGATTGAATAAAGTATGGTAACTTATGATCAATCTAAAGGTTTAGCAATAAGCTCATATCAATCACTGCTTTGGGAGAATTGTAAGCTTATTTGTGACACATATTGAGCTACTTCTGAATGGATTTTGTGTTGACTGATTAGTTTCCAAACAGACCGTGAGATGGAAGCACTGATATTATGGACAAGATCTCGGCTTTTCAGATGAACTGAAGAAGCTGACTCTCACAGATGATGAACAATGGTGCATCTGATTTTTCTAAGATGGGAATTAATTACAGCCACCGGACAGGTTTCTTATCACAGGGCGCTGCAAGCGAAGCCAGACAGCGACATGGAATAATTATGGGCCTTTGTTTTAGAAGGAAAACACGCCCAAGCGACAAGCTACCAACAGCACCCGAAACATAATTATAATTTACTTGACTGATCTCACTTTGCTGCACAACAACACGTTCATAGGTCACAAAGGCATTCATACTGTCCAGTGTCAAAAACTAGTCTAAAATAAAAGTCTAAAATATGGAACAACGCAACCAATATGATGCCAATAGAAGAGATGGAAAGACGTCTGAGCTAGAGCCGCTGGAAGACCAGAAAAACCTCCAGATCCTTACACAGTGCGAGAAGATCAGGCAACGCTCTACCAATCCCTTACATGACAGGCTCCTTGAAGGCACGAGAAACAGAATCAAGAGACAAAGCCAATCTCACATCGCCAGAAAATTGCCGAAACCATACAGACCACTGGTTTGTCACTCACAAAAATGGCTTCATGGCAGAGTGCAAAAGAGTGGTTAGGATTAAGGTCTGCGGTTCAATATTTTTGCCTTTTCTTATCATGAAGGTGCCTCTGTAGCCTGTCCCGACAATGACATTGTTGATTGAGAGACAAGTTATCAAAGGTCCATCACCTTTCAAGGGCTGTTGCAGTAATCTGAGCGTTGATTGTGTTCGACCACTGGCGTTGTTATGTATGCATGTCAGTGATACAATCAGCGTCAGATGTCAAAGTCAAATGACATGTTGATTACAAATTCAAAGGGTAAAATTTTATTGCTGATGATCAGCGAGTGATAAATTGCTAGTGTGAAAAAAACTGCTGTGAGGCTGCAGGTTTCTGTGCGAGGGGTGTTGCGATAATTATCACACATTTTATCGGTTAGATTCACACCCTGAACACACCAGTGACCTAAATCTAATAATTTAATCCATCTGTATCCATGAATATTCTCATCACTCTTGTAAATGACTGTTGTGATTGATTAAGCCCCCATATATATTATTTTATTGTAACACAAGGTGTGACATCCGTGACAATGAAGCAGGACTACAATTTAGGCAGTGAAATTGGTCATGGTTATGGTATGCCTAAATCCCCAATATCTCAGACTTTGGACTAATGAAAGCTTTCAGAATCGATCTTAAGTAGAACATTTATATTTTCAAGCCTGATCTTGTTTTGTAATTCACAAAGTTTCATTTAAAATATTTCATCATATTCAAAGAATTTTTTTAAAGAATTTGTAAAAAATTCACAATTCTTTTTGCAGATCACAAAATTTCTTACTACAGGGAATGCAGTTCTATCAATCAAAAAGTATCTTCGCCATTTAAATAGTAAATAGAGAAAAACAACCCAAAAATCAGACAATTTACAGTGGATGACCCAAGTATTATAAATGAGAATAGAATTGCCAGGACAAGGATAGCGATAGCGATCTGGATCAATCATTGAAAACATGGCAACATATCAAACTCTTCCCATGAACAAATCAAATCAATGGTTTATCCTATTTGATGTACAATAATGAAATGTCAGTGCAAAATGAATCGAGATGTCAGAGATGCAGAAAAAATGATACAACTCGTTTAGTCATTATGACAATCATTCAGGAAGATTTCTGAAAAGAAAAGGGAGTGGTCATTTTTTGGATGCCGAGATGGGTCGCTGTCGGGTTGCGCAATCAACAAGACTTACTTAATAGTGATTCGGGACAAGCAGTGGAATGGGTTAGGATTCAGTTAAAACTGCTTCACAGGAACTGGGACAGGGCATTTTGTATCACCTCACATCTGGAGAGGTGCATGGCCCCTCCCAGGCTAAGAACTATTGCCATGCACACACTATGTTGGCAAACGCTGCTTGATTAATACTTCCATCCTGGCCAAAGATTTAGTTTCTGGAGATTCATCATAGATTTTCCAAAACAGATTTTTGTACTTGCCAAAGTATTTTCATCTTCGATTTTTCTACTTTGAAATTCAATGTTAAAACATATGTTAACTATATCATAACTGACTATATTGGGAACCATTGTAGTACAAGTCTTGGATTTAGGGTGCCCCCCCCCCCCCCCATACACACATATAAGGAAGACAAGCAGTACCTACCGCCATGTTCGTCACCTTCCATAAGACACTGGGCTTCCTACCAAGCAGAACTACCCAGGATACGTATCCTCAGAGACGCTTGAGACGTAATACAGGCGAATGATTACACCAGTGCCTCATCATCATTCTTTACCGCAGAGACAAATCTTATTTGAATTTTATGTATATTAGAGGAAAGAGATCACAATCTATTCAGATGAAAGCAGACTGCTTTGTCCTGAATGGTAAGCACCCTGTTATTATGATTGCTTCTTATGTGGCTTCTCATGATGGTTGCTTCTCATAAGGTTTGCCACATATTAAAACCAAACGTATCATATATCCATCCTTGATTTATAATCTAAAGGTGGATACCAAGTCACGAAATGTTATTCTGCATCAGTGAGATATTTGTTCTGGTTTAATACCACACAATTTCCCGGGTGTGGTCTAAAGAGCCATCTCCTTCATAGTTACAGTAGAGCCTCTCCCTAAAATAAAGGACACCCTTGGGATTGATAGAGGCTGTCCTGAAAAGAGAGAAGTGTCCCTTCTTCTTCTGCCTTCTGAATTTTTGAGATGCACCCTAGCAAGAAACAATAAAGGCTCTTGATGCTAGAGAGGTGTCCTAATTACAGCGTTTATGTAGATATTTTCCTATTACTCTCGATACCTACTTTTTGGAATGTAACTCGGATTTTACTGGAGGCCAGGTCCACATGAAACTACAAGCCCTGGTAATATTTGTACAAACTCAGCATTTTCTTTTTTAACCAACATGCTGCTCGTCTGTGGTAAAAATCAATTTAAAAACTATAATCATAACAAAATAATTGGCATGCCTAAGGCACACACTTCTATAAAATCTAGATAACACTTCTAATCAGTAACCCATATGACACGCCAAACGCCGCCAACTGCTCTTGGATTAAAAACTGCCTGCCGTGTCTACAGCAGACATATAAAAGTCCAAAGCCTTCCCGGATAAGAAATGTACGTGCCACTGTTTTTGACAAGGGATGATGATGATGACGAAGGATGAAGGGACAAGCCCCTATTGGAAAAACTCACCATACTGGTGTGCCAACAAATAAAATATGTCTTTTTTTAAAGAATTCCCATTTTAAGAAATAATTTCCTCTCAGTATCTCATCATATCAGTGAGGACAAAGACTGGAACTGTGCAGCAAAATTGGTTTTTAAAGAAAGAGCAAGTAAGGGCACTTTCCCTATTATATGGAAGTCAACCTGACATATGAAAAAGGACAGACCAAAGAATGAGCCATAATAGACAAGTTTCATCTAAAATCCACACCTGTACGCTTGTACGCCATTCTAAGAGGTCCATAAACAAGGCCTGCATGCAAGTCATAGGTCTGATCGCGGACCTCTTGTCTTAGAAAGGATTTCACAGGTTTTTTTACCCTTGCCTAAGGCTCTACATGTAAAGTCAGGGAGTTTTGAGCACCATCTGGAAGTCACTCCTGCAACTGTCAGATGCATCCACTGTACGGTCATTGGTACAGGTTACCAGTATAGCCGTTGTAGCCCTAGTTCACAGCCCTTGACTGAGCCAACTCAGAGCTGACCAAAGATTAAAGTAAAAAGAACCCCTGAGAAGAGGTGCTATCCAAACCACTGAATGGTGTACCTCCAATGAAACTATTACCACACTTGGTAACTGATCAGACCATTGATTAACAAGGATGTGGTAGCTGAAATGAAGCTGACACCTGATTGAAAGCTCCACTAATGGAAGCAAAAGTACCACATTATCGTTTTTGCATGATCGAGCGGAGACTCCAGGTTGGTTTGCTTCCTATTGGGATTCGAAGACTGAGAGATCAGTGCAAAAAAACATTTTTTCTTCAAATTTTGCAATAAAGTATATTCCGTCCATTTGCCAGAGAAGGGGGCCAGAAGGTGGTGGCGTCTTGAACAAGCTGCATCCTTTTTTGATAATCAGAGAAAAATCATCAGAACCTTCTACCAACGATATCATCTCTTGGATATGGTAGATATTCCCGCAACAGGACGCTTCCATGAAATTAAATCCAATAATCATGGAGGGTAACTTGAGAATCTCAATCAGGATGACAGCAAGAATCTATATCAAATAAAAACCTTTACAATGACAGAATGATAGTGTTAGTAAGTGTCTGGCATCAACTGATTACAGGATAAGAGAGGGGTTGAGCGATCATTCCGCTACTAACACTGAAGTTGCATAATGCCGTTCTTTCTGTCATTCTATCAAATTTCAAGGAAAATGCATGCTCTTTCACCGCTGGGGTAAACACCAGCGCAATAACTTATGACAGACACATCCAAAGGGACCTTATTTGCACTGAAACACAATCATGTGGGGTGGACACTTGGCTTTATATTTCCATTTCTGACCACAAACTTCGCAGAATGATTTGCCCAAGGGATTTTTAAATGATGTTGTATCACCTCTCAATTTTATCTCCCACAAAAGATTAGGGCCCACAAAAGATTAGGGCAGGTCTGTATTGTTTGTTATCTATTCTGATTGAAGAGGGAATAGCTAAGAGGAGATCTGTGTTCCGCTCCCTAACTTGGCCGAAGACCTAGTATTTAACTTAAATGAAGGGTGTGATCAGTTAGGATTCATTGATCATTCTCATACATGTATGATTTGAAATCCTCGTCATCCTCCTCACACAGTTACATGAATAAAGTCCCATAAGCACCAAGATTATACCTCCTCGAAATCCATGGTTTCACCCAAATCTTACTATTGTCCCAACGGTTTCTTCTTTTCCTCCTCTCAATAATATTTCTTACAATAAAAATAGAAAAAATCTGCCTTTTTCTCCACTCATTGTATGCAATCACGAAGATCAATTGCAGCCACGTTTCTAGATTTTAGATTTCCCCCCTGAAATGAGAGATATTTCAACTCTGCCATGACCTAGGCCATGTCCTAGATGATTGAAAATAGTGCACGAGCCAAATATTGCTGAGATTGCGTCTTTCATCTGAATCAGTGAAGGAAACTAGTACCAGTCATCTTTGCACCTGTTCTTAATTTAGATAAACATCGGCGTCAGTCTGTAACGTCTGTGTGTCTTTCATGGTTCATATTTTTGCAAATTGCAGTGCACACATAAACTGCCCGCAAAAATTCTGCAGCTTACCATACACTTAGCATCCTCATTGGTTACTGTGAGTGTGATGAAATGTGTTATCACAGCAACTACAGCGACATGTAGTTCAACCGGAAAACCAGAAATGGCCCAACCTCCTGGAAAGGCAGTGCCAGTATCAATATTTTATGATACGTCGCTCCTGATCCGTGGCTTGAAGAGCTGTATTGGTGCAGCCAGTGGCTCAACAACCAATTCTGAAATTACCATAGTGCCACAGAGGAAACAAGAAGTCTGCCACATTCGCCTGCCTGATTTACGCTAAAATGGTATACATGTTATCAGATTGTTATGGACTAGCTCATTAAAATAGGCTTCGATCCGCTACGCTGTAAATCGAACCTTTCTGCGGCCTCGAATGAAATGTCCAAGGGACATTGTGCTCACCTGGGAATGATTTAGTGGTTGATGAAATGAGACATTGACTTTTTAAAAAGACAAAATGTGGCACTATCAATGACACTTTTTAGAGTTTGACCTCTGTGAACTTGATAACTAGGTCAAAATAAGGTCACAATTGACCTAAATTGGGTCAACTTGTACAGATGCCCAATAGGTGCCTACACATAAAATTTGAAGAATCTGTGACAACTATTAGTGAAATTTTAGAGTTAGACCTTTCTGACCTTGGAATCTAAGTCAAGGTCAAAATGTTATGAGCACAATGTTAAGCTTGATCATATCATTTAATGATATACATTTGAAGATCACACAGTTACGACAGACGGACGATGGACAAGACGTGATGACATAAGCTCACCCAGGTGAGCTAAAAATACAAAGACTTCAAAATGACTAAAAACCTGTTCACTGACACTTTGGGTATATGCAGGTCTCTTGAACACATGTAGACTTCAAAAAATAACAAAGTAATGGTGAAGATGTCGAAATATATATGGTCACAAATTCTTGTTTGGTTTTGTTGTTAAATGCCAGTGGCAACTGATCAATAAGATCCTCATGTCATGCACTCGGCCCAAATGAACCTCATTTATAGCAGAAATGAATAATATAAGCACTTGTCTGGCTTCTTACATGCTGGTGGTGACATAAGGAATCCTGAGTGGAGCGGAATGTATCTGAGATGAGTATGACAGTGACCATAAAAAAACACTATCTCTGCATGTACTGAAACTTATCAAATGACTTACAGAACATGTAACACAGTTTTGACTTGTTCCATCAAAAGTCAGTTCTTAATAATGTAGAAGGTGAGAAAAATGGGAAAAGTGTGAATAATAATAATATGAACTTCATGTGTTGTAAAGATATTTGGAAGTTTATATTACAGTCAAGTATAAACACTATACAGCAGATACACTCCAATCCAACATAATTAAAGTTTATATGGCACTAAAATCCAGCTTACTATTGAAGAACTACCCTTGACCTAGATCTTCAGATTGAAGGTCACAATCCCGAAGAGATGTTTTTAGGGCTGAAGGTCACAGTGTCAAGGTAAAAGATTATATTTTAAGATGCCAGATTTGCAATAATGTCCACACTTTGCCAAAACTAACAAGCATGATATTATGTCTACACTTGGCATAATGTCCACTTTTATAAGGTATGCCAAATTCCCTTAAAAACAGGTTTTTCCCCCATTTTTTTCCTGTGAAAGATATTAAAACCATTCTATTTCTAATGGAATAAAGCATAGTAAGTACAGACGTCTTTTAAAAATTAGAACCAGGTTTTCCAGAAAAAAAGCGTTTTGATAGTTTTTTTACTTCACAAAAATAGGTATTTTGAATGTTAACATTTTGGATCATAATGATGAATATTTTTCAGGTGGTATCTCTGGAAATTTCAAGCGTTCATTTACTTTTGACCAAGATTGTGCATCCATTGACCGCATCCATTAGCCCAGAGTAGACCAGTCATGTTTGCTTGAGTGGATGCATCGCTAGTTTTCATTGAGCTATCATGATCAATCTGGCTAGCCTAGGGTCAGCGGTGGTCAAGGCGGATATTGGTGGTCACTTCTAAAACACGGGTTACGATGTACACAGCGCTGTTAATAGTGTATGAAGCACTGTGCCTCGTTCTGGCGGCAGCGGATGGTCGGGTAACCATGACTGCTTTTGGTAGGCGCAAAACATTGAAGCATTCGAATCACATTTCAGTGTTTGGTTTCATGTGTTTTACAATAGAAATTGATACCTTAGTGTTTATATTGGTTGTCTCACCAAATACTGCTGGGGTGGTGCTGTCATTTACCCAAAACGTCAGCTGCCTCCACGGTTTTTGCCTATGTTTTCATTAGTTCCACCCTCACGGTGTTCGGTGAGAAAAACCAATACCACAAGTTTGCTATCAATTCCATAAGCCAGGAATTCATACATGGCCAAGTTGGATTACCGATTGCTGCAAGACTCATGGGACTTGTCAAGAATGCCACATAGGTTGCCCTGATATAATCAATCACAGGCTTAAATCAAGGCCAAGATCGTGTTGGAATAATCCAATCAGCCGACAAGAAGACAAAGCCATTTATCACCTCTCAGAACATCAGGAGTTGAGTCAGATGTCAGATATATTTATCAGAGGGCATTACCACTGGCCTCCATCTAGATGGCGGGTAATCCCTTTTAGTTTAAGGCTATCAGACTCCTTAATAAGCCACAATGAAAGAGTGGAATAGAATATCCAAATGATACAACTGATCATGCCCAAGACCACCACTCATCAACGGTGATGTGCAACATCCACAAGTTGTGGTCAGGTTTACATGTATGGCATGCTATTTTACAAAAAAAGCACACGTCAGGCGCTGAACCTGGTTTATTTACATGAGCCATGTACCATGGATTTAAATGACGTCAATACCTTCTTGGAAAGTATTTTATTTGCATTCACATCATGTCCAAGGAAACTTGTAAAAATGTATTTAGTTAATTTAGTTGGCGTGCTTCCATGGCCTGTCATGGCAACTTTAGTACTCGTTCTCTGATTAAAATTTAAAGTTAAAGTCGGCTGGACCATTGCCTGAACCATGAATGACTCATCCGGTTGGAGTTATCCCAAATTCTGAAGCATTTAAAAGCGACTATGAGTATTACTCCCCCTGGATAGGATGCTGGTCTATCGCAGGTTAACTTCCCAGGCATTAAAGCCTGGTACCCATTTTACTCCTTGGTGGAGAGAAGCAAGTAAGATTAAGTGTCTTGCACAAAGACACAAAGATGCTGATCCGTCCTGGTGTTGAACCTATGACCTCCTAGTTATAAGCCAAGCGCTCTAACCACTCTGCCACAGATCCCCTCATTATCTGATTACATTTATCAAGAGAAAACCATCATACCAAGTATCCATACTGCATTACACCATGGAGGTATTATTAAGACCATAATGAGGATTCTAGAACAGGCCAGCCTAACCTGCATATTTGCAGGATACTTATCAGGGAGATTTAATGCTCTGCATTCATCGTGACAGAATGCTGAAGAAACTCGCACTGCCAGTTTTTACTAGCTGGACGCTTTAGCCACTCATGATTGGCTAAATTGGTCAAATCAGTGTATCCTAATACTGCGGCACTGAGAAGTTATCGCAAGGTTATCTAATCACATGTTGAAGGTCAGCTATCCGCAGGATATTGCCCTCGAATAACCGACCGGAGCTCTTTCGTAAACTTTAAAATGAACTTTTTTCCCCAATTATAAAATTGGCATCATTTGGTAAGAATTATAATTCAACTTGTAGTGCTCTGCTAATGAGCATCACACGACAATGACTAGCGACTCGATGAGGAATCCGGAAACCGGGATATGAGAATGACTGAAGA